>NC_071512.1:9851329-12351329 GCF_027887155.1 Malaclemys terrapin pileata | reverse complement strand
AAGAATTCTGCTGCCAAAACAAAGCTGAGAGGCTGAAAATCAGCTCTAGTTAATAAGTATAGAAACTGCTGAAAGTAAGCTGTAATAAACTAATTTAAGAGGTATGCATGCTTTTTCAGAGTGCAGTTCTTCCACTTTAAACATGTTTTACAGCTCAGTATTTCATCCAAGTGTGGTTAGCAGTTGGCCAGAGCAGCAGTTCTCTGCTATATATTATGGATTTTCCTTTTATTGGCCCTGTGATACCCTCCTAAAGTGAAGCTGGTAGCTCATTCCAATTATTCAAAGCATTCTTGGAACTCTAGTAAATCTTAATAAACCAAATCTACTGTTTATTATTACACCCAGCGGAGCACTGCTGTATTAAACATGGGGGATGAGTAGTATAAAGAGGGCCTGGTAATGCCCCACGGAGGGGCTAATGACACTTCCATTCATTAGAGATTTGAAATTTGTAAATTTATACTGTTACCACACCTTCCATCAGAGAATCTCAAAGCAGTTTACAAACAATGAATTAACCATCTCAATCCCCTTGTCAGATGAGCAAGTACTATCCCCATTTGTGTCTCAGTTTCCCAATCTGTAAGAGACAGGAAGTGACTTTACTTAGCGCTACATGAGAATCTGGATCTCCTGACTTCAAGAATTGTGCTTCAGCCACAATGTCATCCTTCCTCTCCCTCAGCCCAGCACAACCTTTGTGGACATGGACTACAGAGTCCAGCCTCACCAGCTGCCCCTCACTATTCACAATCACTTTACTGACTCAAGTCCAATAGGTTTGCATCAAGTCTCTAGACATAGGAGCTCAGATATAGGGGGTGACATCCTGGCTCCACTGAAATCAGTGGGGCTAGGACTTTAACTTTTCTTTTAAATATGCATTTTGTGATTGTGTGTGTTGATTTAAAACATGAGTTTGAAAAAACATTGGCAATATCAACAGTTATTCTATGTAGAAGTGGTGCTACTAACACCAATACCCATGTACTCTGTGTAAACTGATGTATTGTCTTCCCAAGTCTTCAGGCAGCCTGAACATGAAGTTTGAATTCTCATTTATATCAGTGGGGTGTTAGCTCTGAAAACTACTAATAATTTAAATGTCAGCAACTAACAACTTCACTGCTGATCAAATGAGCAGAACGATTCAGCTAATGTGCTGATCCCAGAATCCCCAAACTGCCTCCTTTTGCGTATCTAGATTTTAAAAGCCCCAACGCTCCCTACCCCAACATGCAAAATCCTCCAGCTTCCCATTACTTCTATGATACAATTATAGACTGGTCAGTACAGTCTGTAGTATACTGAAAATGCTGGGACAGACAAAATAAATTGAATATCAAAACAACACAAGCTACTGTAGTGACTGTATTCATTTTTATATTTAATGCAATAAAACATTCAGTTTTAAATGTAAATAAAGCTACTGCAGAATGTTCAGTCTGCTGTACCACAAAACCCATTGTTTAGGTCCAGAGCACAAAGGATCTTGACCTCATTTATGAAATGGCTACTGTAACTCCATGGGGATTGGAAGAGGCTTTCCAGAAAGGCAATTTATCAGTGGAGGCAATGCTTTTGGTAACTGATCTGATTACTGGTCTGGCACTTATGCTATTTAAGTCTCTGTTCAGATGAAACCTTCAGCATTTCCCCTGACATTTCCCAGAGATTACAAGATACATGTGAACAAATCTATGGCAATTGTTATTCATTTGGAAGATTACTAATTTAAAGCATTCTGGGGCCTTGATTCCAATGGGCTTTGGATCAGATCCTGACAGAACAGCAGTAGATATGTTTTATCTAAATAAAGCTTCAAGAGAGGGAATTCACTTTACATGAAAGGAATATGGTTTTATTGCTAAAATTCAAAAGGGAGTTATCCAGATTTCATGATTGAAATTTTCATTCTAGTGACTGAATGGACACAGTTATTAGGCCTTCTAAAGACTTTAAAAATGTGGCATAAAACACTTAAAAATAAAGACTTTTAAAAGAGAGAATATTCTGTGTTACTTTTAGACTCCTAGGGTTCCCCTGCAGTAGAGAGAAACTCTGGGGAAGAGTCATGCAGGCATGCAAAGGGGAAAATCAGCTAATTGGGACATTTGCCATCACCACAGACCCATCTAAGTTGCATATAGGAGAAGGGGAAGAGCAGAGTAATGACCACTTCGGGTACCATGCCCTCCCTTTCTCCTGTTACACAGAATGAAACCTGGGTAACAATAATATTCATCAATGGTCAAAACAGCCTTATAACATCCCCGTACTTGAAGTGTAAGCCCCTGTTTTCCTAAGTGGGTGTGTGCTTTGAGGCAAGTATTCCCCATGGCCTCTCATCCTAAATTGGACTCATTGGTCATTACACAGAATTGTACTCAAACAAGAGGGGATGCT
This sequence comes from Malaclemys terrapin pileata, assembly GCF_027887155.1. Taxonomy (NCBI): domain Eukaryota; kingdom Metazoa; phylum Chordata; order Testudines; family Emydidae; genus Malaclemys; species Malaclemys terrapin. The sequence goes on along the minus strand of NC_071512.1, from coordinate 12,348,920 downwards.
GCAGCTCCCCAGGCCCGCCCCCTCTTTTCTGGGAGTTATTGCTCTTCCCTGTCTTCATGTGAAAGGGGAAAATACAGTCCATCATATCTTTTTCTTTGCTCTATGAATTAATGAGTTGTAAAATTGTTTAAAAAATCTGATTCTGTCATTTTAAAAAGCTTTGGAAGTGGATGTCCATCATCATAATGGCACAAAGTTTTTTAAAAAATCCTTTCCCTAGGGTACAGCATAGGTAGTCCTTTTAGAAACAATATGTTCAATTAACATTGGGTCCTCCACATAAACTGGTCTTGTATTATGGCAAAAATTTGAGACCTCTTCTTCGCACGTATTAATGTTGATGCTAAAAATAAAGAGAAAACAAGTTATGTATTTGTAATAGGGAAATGCTCATGGTAGTGAAAGCAAATGATACCTGAATTTTTACTCCAGTGAAATAATAGGTAGAAAGAAGATACGAGTACTTGATATCTTGCAACAGAAAATTCTGTAGAATACAACTAGTATCTATTTCTTGTTCTCCATAAGGCAGAGCATATTTAGTTTACATCTGCTGACAATAATCAAAATACTTAAAATAAAATCTTACTCCCCAAACAGTTAGCAATACAGTTACTTGAATAGTTAGATTGTTCTAAATTTAAAATAGCAAAACCCATAGAGCAATTTTCAAATTTGGCTGTAGTGCTGAATAAAGTAATTATGGGATCTGAACTTTATTCATTTCTGAATGTAACACTCTCCAACTGTAAAAATACGGCCGCCAAGAAAGTAAAACAAACCTGCTCAGCATTCTTTGGCACTGAATGAAAATTTACATTCTGTTTTAAACTACTTTTAAACAGCATGAAGAACTCACACTGACTTGTACCTACATTAGCTTTAGAGGATTTCCTTAGCATAATAGAGTACAAGACTTACACAAAACCTACTTTATTACATCCTAGTGTAACTTCTTGTAGAGTTTTGAAGGAATAGTTTTATATAATCCCCATTAAATAAGAATAAAAGTGCATCCCTGTGCACGTGCGCACACACGCACACATACAGAGCTTGGTCTTGAAATTTCAAGTGATTTTGCAAGCAACTAGATTTTAATAATCCAAATTGTTTAGATTTGCATTTTAACTCCCTGTAAAGCCCAGGACCAACTTTGGGAGATAAAAGCCGAAGTATTTTCAGCTTAACCATATAAAAATGTCATTTAATAAGATTTGGAACCCCCTCTTCACCTGCTTATATATCCAAAAAGTGTTAAACAACTAAGAGAACAAACAAATCATATACACAATTTTAATGGCTATCTTTTAAAATCCCAGTTATCTCACAGTAACTGCTCACTTAGGAGTTTGCTATTCTAAAAAATGATAAAAATACAGGAGATCTCCAATAATGACACCAAAAATGACCCCCATTTTCAGAATATAACAATTTGGAACCATTTATTCATGAGAAGACACTTTTTGTACTCTCACAGTGCCTCATTTAACACCACCAAAAATATTTAGAGTCATATTAATAGGCTTTGAGTGTGGAAAATAAAGCTTCCAAAATCAACATGAAGGACAGCAGCATATCTACTTAAGGCCTCTAAATGTTGTCTAAAAGAGAAGCGATTTAAATTGCTTCTCCTCTTGGGAAGCTGTTACCATTATTTGTTTGTTTGTCTTTTCCTAAGGGGGGGGGGAAGAGAGAGAGAGAGAGAGAGAAGCTAAATTGATTTAAAAAAAACTGAGCCATAATTTAAATTCAATGATTCAAACTCTGCCTGAAAACAACAGGCAGCTGTTTCTATGGCACAGGGGTTTACTAGTTTGTTTTGGGGTTTTAGTATTTGGTTGTCACAGTACTTTCATTTATAGTTCTACTTCTCATCTAGTTGTAAGAGAGATATACAAGCATTCCAGCTCACCCACAACCCAGCCAGATAAGATTAATGCCTTGATCTTGCAAACACCAGCATATGTACTTAACTTTAAGCACATAAGTAGTCAATGGGACTATTTACATGCTTAAAAGTTAAGCAGATGCACTAGTGTTTCAGGATTGGGGCCTTAATCCTCTGGGAATTAGCTTCTCATCACAGTACTTTTTAGAGTACATAGCACTTGCAAAGCTGGTGATACAATTCTTCCAGTGAAATACGTAAAAATGAAATTAGTGGTTTCCAATTAGCAGAATGGATAATAAAAATGCTTTTTAATAAATTGTAGAAATATATTTGACCAACATTTCCTTAGTAACAAAAACTGAAAAGCAAATATTGCAAATATGCTAGTAGCTCCACCACCAATGTATAACTGATCCATGTGTAATATTCTTCTGGGATGTTGTTATTAAGAACGCTGTAAGAAGCACAAGAATGAGAGGAGAGAATTTTAGAGTAGTAAAGCAGAACTCTTAGGAACAAGTACTTGGCATACTTTTCTTGAGACTTATTGGTTCTGTACATCGCACAAACCTGGAAATTTGACATAGTATCATCCCCACAAAGCAAGTTCTGAAATTCTAAACTGAATAGTTACCTTTTTCATTATTTCATCACGTGTAGTAAAATGTGGTACATCTTCAACTTCAATCCCCTCAGCCATTTCTATTACCTTGTCTAAAAGGTCTTTGCTGTAACTATAATAAAGATAAATGCCTGTGAAAAATTACCGATCCCACATTAAGAAACCGTAGTGCACTGTATTATAAAACTAACCCTCAAATGTCTCAATATGGCAAGGATGTAGGTTCAGATCAGGTATAAAGCTGAATGAAACAGTCATCTCTCAACCTGTGTGGGTCTATCAAAATTTAAATACATATAGTTTTTGTGCACAAGTGTTCCATACTAGTTCTGCAGCAGCACAGTGTTGAAACCAAAGTTATACAACTTAATAACATAGCCTTTTGCACATTTACACAGACACAGCAATACTAGTCATGGTTGTAGGGTTTAGATCAAAAGTTTTCCCTACAGTGTTAGCTTAAGATATAACTCAAGCATTGCCTCTAACCAGACTTCTGTATACACACGTCTTCAGCTCAAGTTAAGGGGTGCTTTCAACTTTGGGGTGCATATTGAAATGTAGATCCTACTAACACTGGAGCTCATAATGCAGTGCTAACTCAGCTGTATGCTAATCCAGTCACGTGGTGCTGCAGTGTGTTGTTTTGCAAGGTGATGCTCTCACTGGAGCTAGGCTAACCTGAGAGGCATTAACTAAATTTAACAAGGCAAGGACCACTACAAAAACAGAAGTGTTTTGTTGTTGTTTTTTTAACTTGGTGATAACTAATACGTGTGAGCTATCCCGAGGTAAACACACACTGAAGACAAAAGGTGCTTTAGTTCTACAGCAAGATAAACTCTCCCCCCTCCTGGAGCTGATCTCAGCAAGTTTGCCTTGATGTGGTAAAACTGAAGTGCCTTCGTGCTGTCTTCAGTGTGCGTTTCCCTGGGGGTCGCTCACACACGTTAGTTACCTCCAGGTAAACCCGCCCACCCCTTTTCAGCAGCGACGGGGAGCTCGGAGACGTTCAGACCCAGGAGGCGCGCTGATGGCTGGAGAAGGGAGTGTACAGGGGTCTCTCCTTGTACTAACCTACTGTGTAGGCAGGGGAAGGAGAATGACGGAGGCAGGATAGAGCAGCTGACCCTCTCCCAAGGACTCTCCACCTTAGCCCGGGGGTGGGTTCAGTGGGCTGCCTCTGCCAGCAGAGAGAGAGCCGGCTGCACTGGGGGCATGGGGGGCGGAATCTCCCTCCAGCTCTCTACAGGTTCGGGATGGGTCACTCCCTAGCCCGCACCTGCAACCGAGAGGGGAGGATCACTGGCCTCCCACCTGTAACGGGGGGGAGGGGTGGCGGCGGGGTCAGGGGCGGATTCACTGCCCCCCACCTGCAACAGGGGGGGGATTCTCTGGCCCCCACCTGCAGCCCAGGAAGAGGTGGTTGGCCCACACCATGGAGAGCGAGAGCAGATGGTCGATGCGGCCAGCGGGCCATGGCGCTTCCCCCACCCAGTCCGGGGGCAGGTTCCGCAGGATGAACTCGCGGCGGGCCTGCCAGTGCCTCTCGTTCTCCGAGTAGGAGCGGAACCGCTCGGGAAACTCGGCCTCTTCCACCTCCCCCACCATCCCGGCTACCATCGACCCACAATGCAGCGCGCACCGGAAGCGACTACCACCGACTATTCCCCCCCCCCCCGGAAGCGTCAGGCTAGAGCGGCCCAAGGAAGTCCGCTCTGACCTGCACACTCGACTGCGCTGGAAGACCTCGGCCCGGGTGGCTGTGCTTTACCGCAGCCGCCTCTGAGCAGCGGGGCGCAGAGCCCCTCCCCCCACCCGAGCTCACGGGGGGGTACGAGCCCCTTTGCTGAGAGGCCCCCTTGAATTGGGGCCAGCTTCCTCCAGACACTATATCCGGGCCCCCGCCCCCGGGCCCGGCTTCCCCCGGCGCGGGCCGCAGCCGCCCGAGCCCTGCGTCCAGCAGACACCGACCGGCAAAGCCGCCCCGCGAGCGGAAACCGGCAGGTCGGTGGCCGCTGCCCAGGCGGAGCCAGGAGCCGGGAGGCCCAGCCGAACCTACCCCGGGACCGCTGCGAGCGGAATGCCCGGCCCGGGTCAGGCGCAGGGCTGGGGCCTCCGCAATCCCCGGGCGGTCAGCTTCCCTCCTGGGGGCTCAGCGATAAAACCAAACCGCCCGACCCTGCTCTCCCTTCCTCTGGTTTGACACCCGTAACGGCACTAAAGGCAGGGACAAGGCTCCTGGTTTACGCGAGTGGGAGAGAACCAGGCCCAAATCTGAACAATCAATGGTCAGATTTCAGGGCAGAAGTAGATTAATAATAAGATGCCTTCAAGAATGCGGCTAGAGCTTGGCTTAAAAGCTAGACTAATGACCTGGAACGAGGGTGACCGATGAAAGGGTCAAGTTTGCAGGTCACACACAATGATTTGGGTTGCGCTAAATCAATGGTTCTCAACCTCTTTACCATTGTGGGCCGCATATGCAATTCTCTCTCTGTTATGTGGGTCACATCCACACTATATATATATATATTCACACACTACCTGTTGGCCCTGAGGATGTCACATGGACTGCAGCTGTGGGCTGCAAGCGGCAGGCTGAGAACCCCTGCTCCAAACTCAGAAACACTGTGAAGAATGTCAAGGCCCTAATAAAGCTAGGAGATTAGATGACATGTTGGCATATGAAATTCACTGCGGGCAAGTGCTTGGTGTGATGTATGTTGGGTCTTACAATTTGAACTATTTATACGTATTGCTGGGTTCTGCATTCATTACTCAATAAAAAAGCCTCTGTGTCACCATGGTTAGCTCATTAAAATGTTCAGTAGTGATCAAAAAGGGATGGATAATTATGGAAAATATTTTAAGGACAATGTAAATTGATGGTGTCCTCTCATCTTGATTGTTGTGTCCGCTTCTAGACACTTCATTTTAAAAAATCCATGGAAGTTGTCTAGAGAAGGGCAATAAAAATTATTAGAGGTTTGGAAAGTCTTCCAAAGGAGAAGCAATGGAAAAGGTCTGTTCAGTTAAGAGAGCAGATTAACGGGGGGTGACACGATAGTCTATAGAGGTATAGAAAATAATGAATGGTATAGAGAAAGTAAAATATGTGTTTTTATTTACCCTCTCATAATACAAGATCAACGGGAGATCCACTGAAATTAAAAGGCAAACAATTGTAAACAATATAAAAATTTACAGTAAATAGAGATGCCTTAAAATTGTCTATAGAAAGAAGAGCTCTCGTTTGGTCTTCTTTAAAGTAATATGTTACTGATGCTGGATTCTTTTTGCATTTACAAAAAATGAATTTAGCGAGGGAGAATGTAATAAACCAAGATGGAATTTTGCTAGTATTAAGGGAAGTTAGTGATCAAGATAGACTTTGATTTTATATCTTCTCTGGGATATGGTTTATTAATAATAAAGAAGTTCATAATACCTTTCCTTTCCATAGACTTCCATATAAAAGTCTGAAATCAGTTTAGAAACATCATTAAATTAATCCTCCCAGCATTCCTGTCATGTAAGTAAGTAGTGTTAGGCCTATTTTACAGATGGAGAAACTGAGTTTGAAGGGCTTGTTCAAGATCAGAGAGGAAGTCTGTAGTGGACCTGTGAATGCAAATGCAAATCTGTAAATATCTCCTGACTCCCAATCCTGGGCTTTGACCATAAAATTGTCTTTCCTCCCAGATTCAGTACAGAATTTTCATAGGAAGAAGTACCAAATATTGAACCACCAACACTCTTGCTCTTGGTTCCCTAGAAATCTTTCATCCAAATGCAGACCTGACCAAAACTTAAGTCCTGATGCTGCAAACACAAACGTGCTTAACTTTACTATTGTGAGCAGTCCCGCTATTATTTCTCACAGTCCTTACTGGGACTATTAGTAAAGTTAAGCATGTGCATAAGTATTTCCAGGATCAAGGCCTTAGGGGGTGGGATGTGATGAAATCACAGTTTGAGATGGCACATCCATAGCTTCTTGTGGGAGCAGGAAGGTTTTGAAATAATAGTCAATGAGTTCAATGTGTCAAACAAATAAATCTTTAGATATTTAGCAAGTAGAAGCTCCCTAAAAAAACCTGACTGATCCATCAGAATGATACTTAGATAATCTGGGCATCATACAAATGCCTACTAGATAGGATTAGATACATAGATTTTAAAATATTTTTGCAGTGAGCCTGTAATGAAAGCCACTGAGGGTCAGAGAGTGTAGTTCTTGACAAGTGTCCAGTAAGAGGCAGCATAACCCTCTCATGCCTGTTCCACTGTGGATTCAATACTTAAATTGTTATTGAATTGGTTAGAGCACCTGCCTGGGAGGTAGGAGACGGTGGTGCAGTTCCCCTGCTCCAATCACTCATTTGTCCAGTGTCAAGCTTCAATAAGAAGAATACACATCAGCGTATCCTGTAACTCAGTGCTTAGAGCACTTTCCTGAGAGGTGGGAGGCCCCTGTACAAATCCTTTCTCCCTCTCAGGCAGAGGGGGTAACTGAATGTGGGTCTCCCACATCCCAGGTGAGTGCTCTAACCACTGGGGTAAAAGTTATAAGGTGGGCATTCGGACCACCACCTTTTCATCCTCCATCAGCTGGGTTTTGAATGGGACCCAATCTGGTAGGCAGCCTACTGGATTGGGCCTCACACTCAACAAATGCCTACCTTCTTGTGGTTTGTGAATTGTTCAGGGGAATAGATGGGATATACGAGTTTGGAAGCCCACTGGGAGGCAACAGTGCACGTGCTTCTCTCTAGGCAGGGGGGCCAAGGGAATTTTTACCCTGAAAACTTAGGTGCCAAGTGAGTTTAGGCACTTCCAGGGTTTGACAAGAGTTTTGTGGTTTGCAGTGGAGCCTAAAGCTGGGATTTAGGCACCTAAATCTCAGGTTTAGGCACTTAAATACCTTTATGAATCCCACCGTCAACTCCACAACACTTTGACTATTTAAAGAAAAGTACTGTGGGAGGAAAAGGAGGAAGGAGCTAGACTCAGAAATAGGCAAGAATTAAATAAAAGGCCTTACTCCCAAACATTCCCACTTCTCAAATTATTGTGAACGTAATGGACAGAGCAGTTCTTTTTAAAACAGAATATACGCTGCACTATGAACTTCAGTCTGACTTCTCTTAGTGAAGATGGGTACTGGAGGTTTGGGGAAGGCTCTTTGAGCTGGATGGTATGGAATTTTGAAAAGCTCCAACAAGTTTGGATACAAGTATTCAAGATGACATTCAAACTTTGGACTATTCCCCCCCACCCTCCAATGTTCCTCTTGCACCTTGAGTCTCTGTCAAATCACAGTTATCATGAGCTGAGAACACCCCCCCCCCCAACTTTAGATTATCTGTCATAACAGTTGTAATTAACATCAAAAAGTTATGGAAATTGCTATATTCTCCAGAGATTTTCCATCATTCTTCTATGTTTCTGCAGTACCAATAAAGATTTGAAAACAGGCTATCTTCTGTGTTTAGAACTACCCTGCCAATGATAATTAATATTCCAGTTCCCCATGTCTGTGTCAATCTCTTATTTATATTTGTGATACTTTGGCATTTCTAAGTCAGATTCTGTGAAAGCTCTATCCTGTTTCAAAGTAAGAATAAGACTCTTAAAAATAAATTATGCTCTTCTGTGTCCCAAATGGGGCAAATTGTGCCTTTTCCCTTCTGACTGCTCTTCCAAGGTATGCAGCATGCTTTTTGTTGGCCAGTGAGAAGGCCAGTAAAATAAATAAAATATTTTTGTCAATTCCAGCATGGAATTTTACAGTCTGGAATTTGATAATGGATAATGAATTATTCCTGCCTATAAACACAGCAATGTCAAGAAGAGCTGTTGCACACAGGAGTTGGTGGGCTGGTGGGGCCATTGATTGGAATTCAGGATATCTGGGGTTCTAATCTTGATGCAGCCACTAACGACTGTGATCTTGGGCAAGTCATGTAACTGCTTCATGCCTCAGTTTCCCTATCTGTAAAATGGAGTAATGAATCTTAAACTCATGATGTTAAAGGGGTGTTAACTGTGTCTGGTCCAGCTTGAGTAATTGTGACAACTACCAGCTTGGATGACACACTGGGGACCTGTAAAGTTAAAAGTATGAACTACTATATCTTGAGGTAAAGTGCTTTAGCTGATGCTGTAACATGCTCCTATCTTCTGTGAATTGGGCACAGATGGGGACTTGTAGATACGCACCCCAGTGAATTACATACTGCTTCCTCTGATTAAACAGATCTCATCCTGAGCATATCAATAGTTCAAATCTGATGAGATGACTTCTATTTTGGTCAGTATGTCCACAAAGCCATTCAAAAATTCCATTAAAGGTTTTAGAAGCATTACATTAGGTAATGAATGTTTTATTGACTTAATATTTCTTTTGTTTTCATTCAGATCTCATTGGGTATGGAGAGAAGACCATAGGGTTGGGACTGTGGCCAGAGTTCAATCATTCAAGCAGATGTCTGGTAAATGCTAAGTATTATTATTTGATGTTATGGTGGGAGTAGAGTTTGAGGAGTTTAGACTTTGAAATACAGCCCTTTCATATTTCTGGAGGGGCTGCCTTGTCTTTTGTTACTAAACAAAAAAGAAAATAGAAATGCCATCTCTTTTGAATTAATTATGAGTGACACAGCTCTTCCAAAAATCTGTTTACACATTACTGACCTTGTGATGTGCTGGTGAGAGATTTTCTTTAATCATCTCTAGCTTTCAGATTAGGTCCAACTTCACTTAAAAAGTCTGCTTACTTTACTTGTTGAATGGATCACTGCACGGCCTATTCAAATGTTTTTATTGTGCTAGTTTCCCCTGAAACCCATTAACTATTTTGTAAACTGAACATTTGATGCTTGTGAAAGTTGCTTTACTGATATCCTTGGAACCTGAAATTTATTGTCTACAGAGATCTTTAAAGTGATCTTGTGGAATTCAGGTATTTGTGGTTAAATGCTATGGACCTCATGCTGTTCCTAAGTGAAATCTAAAGGAGTTTGCCAATGGGAAATTCAGTGAGAGTAAGAGCAGGACGTTTATTCACTGGGGAAGGACAGGAGTTGATAAGTCATATCTAGGTGAATTTGTTGTTGTTGCTGTTTCTTGTTTGCACGTGTGTGTGTGTATGTTTTTGCTTGGGTTGTTCTGTATTTTAAACAAAGAGAACAGAAGAGATTGAAAGCATTCAAATTAAGATGAATCTGCATGACACTTATTGCAGGGCAGTGTCTTGAGGGGACAAATGCAGCGTCTTCTCTGTTTGATTTATGGCCAGTGTCTTTCCCTGAAGTGTCTGTGACATTTCAGGAGGCCATTGAATATCACTCCTGGGTGCTAAAGGTCAGCAGTGATACAGTCACTACCTCTTTCTGAGAGTTGGGTGCCAGGGGTGTTCTCAAGCAGGTAAGATCTCTAGTCAAGAAATAGATCCATAATTATGATGATTTCACCAGCTAGCTCTCAGGTAACACTGAATCTCCTGGCTTTTGGATAGATAATCAAGCAGGTCCTGGTAAAGCAGTTATGGTAATATCTGCAGTCTTCAGACTCCCTTCCCCAGGCTACCACAGGTTATGTTTGGACCCAGCTTCTGGTTCAACACATATACAAAGCTGTGAGGATGGTTAGTAAGGAAAAATGGGATAAAGTGTATAGGTTATGCAGATGACAGTCAGCTGTATAACTCCATTGTAGATGAGTCAGTGTCTACAGGAGGTTGGGGTTTGGCTGTGGTCTAGCTGGCTGAGGTGTAATCCAGATAGGAGAGATGTTAGTAGGTTGGGGAAAGTCACATAAATGAATCCTCCCTCAGTTAGTGATGATTGAAGCTGGTATTTGTGAAACAGGTTTGCAATGGGGGGATTTTGGTAGACCCATTTTGCTGCTGAATGTGGTGAAATGCTTAGTAAGAAGAATGTGACTTTTTGGTTTGGATGCATATTGTGCTACACCTATTCGTGACGGTCATTGGTTCCCATGATGCTTTCATGAAGGTGTTTTGTTGACTACTCTATTTTAACCTGCTTGTGCAGCACCACAAACACTGGGTGGAAGGAGTGTGCATTTGAAATATTACTATAATTGTAAATTCTTTGTACATTTAGAAGCTTCTCTGAACAAATTTTACTGTTAATATGGTATACAGCCTCTAGGTCTATATTTACCATAGTTCTTCCTTCACCATGACCTAAAAGTGAAAGTTCTGCTATTACATGTGACCTTTGGGTGCCTTGCCTGTGTGTTTATGGCAGGGGTGGGCAAACTTTCTGGGCCGAGGGCCACATCTGAGTGGGGAAATTGTATGTAGGGCCGGGGCGCAGGAGGGAGTGCGGGGTGTGGGAGAGGGTGCGATGTGCAGGAAGGGGCTCAGGGCAAGGGATTGGGGCAGAGGAGGGGTGTGGGCTGTATGAGGGGGCTCAGGGCAGGGGGTTGGGGTGCAGAGTGCAGGAGGGGGCTCAGGATAGGGGTGCAGGAGGGGTGCAGACTGTGGGAGGGGGCTCAGGGCAGAGGGTTGGGGGGCAGGGTACAGGAGGAGTTCGGGGTCCGGCCTGGCACCGCTTACCTCAAGCGACTGTGGGGTGGCAGCGGTGCATACTGGGGCCAGGGCAGGCTCCCTTCCTGCCCTGTCCCCGGCCCTGCGCCACTCCTGGAAGCGCTGCAGCCGCTGGGAGGGGTGGGGGGCGGAGGGCTCCACTTGTGCTGCCCTTGCCGCGCCTCCAGGTACCTCCCCTGAAGCTCCCATTGGCCACAGTTCCCCGTTCCCGGCCAATGTGAGCTGCGGGGGGTGGTAGCTGGAGGCAACACATGGAGCCCTCTGCCCCCCTGCCCGGGGGCCGCAAGGGCGTGGTGCCAGCAGCGCCGCTGGCCGTAGTTTGCCCACCCCTGGTTTATGGTTTAGCACAGGGGTAGGTAACCTTTCAGAAGTGGTGTGCCGAGTTTTCATTTATTCACTCTAATTTAAGGTTTCGCATGCCGGTAATACATTTTAACGTTTTTAGAAGGTCTCGTTCTATAAGTCTATATTATATAACTAAACTATTGTATGTAAAGTAAACAAGGTTTTCAAAATGTTTAAGAAGCGTCATTTAAAATTAAATTAAAATGCTGATCTTACGCCACCAGCCTGCTCAGCTCGCTGCCAGCCTGGGGTTCTGTTCACCTAGGCTGGCAGCGGGCTGAGTAGGGCCTGCGGCCGGGACCCCAGACCTGGGGGTGGGTGTTTCAGGGGTCAGGGCAGAGGGCTGGGGGAGGGGGTGCAGGGCAGAGGGCTGGGGTGTGTGTGGGGGGGGTAGGGCAGAAGGCTGGGTGTGTGTTGCGGTGGGGGGGTTCAGGGCAGAAGGCTGGGTGTGTGTTGCGGTGGGGGGGTTCAGGGCAGAAGGCTGGGTGTGTGTGTGGGGTTCAGGGCAGAGGGCTGGGTATGTGTTGGGGTGTGGGGGGTTCAGGGCAGAAGGCTGGGTGTGTGTTGGGATGTGGGGGGTTCAGGGCAGAGGGCTGGGGACATGGGGGTGCAGGGCAGAAGGCTGAGCGTGGGGGGGTTCAGGGTAGAGGGCTGGGGGTATGGAGGTGCAGGGCAGAAGGCTGGGTGTGTGTTGGGGTGTGGGGGATCAGGGCAGAGGGCTGGGGTACTCAGCTCGTGGGGATGCTCCCAGCCCCCTGCCCTGAGTGTCTCATGGCAGGGGACTGGAAGGGTTATGCCCTGTTCCACCCCCTTCCCCAAGGCTCCATCCCTACCTCTCTCTGCCTCCTCTACGGAGCTGTGTGCACGCTGCCGCTCTTCCCCCTCCCCCTCGCTAGGGCCATCAGCTGATTGGCCAGGGACGGAGAGGAGGCGGGGCAGGAAAGCACCACGCTGGGGGAAGAAGGGGGGGACAGGGGAAGCTTGGCTGCTGCAGAACCAAGCTTCTGCCTCCTGCCCCCACAGAGGAGAGCCGGGGAGGGAGGGGGCTGAGGGCCGGGACTGCGTCAGGGGAGCTGCGTGCCACTCAAAATCGGCTCGCGTGCCGTGGGTTGCCGACCCCTGGTTGAGCATAATTGACTTACGGTCCAATCCTAGAGTTCTTGCACAAGCAAAACTCCCATTGACTTTAATCAAGGCCTAAACATTGTATCACATGATGCTTGTAGCAGGGTCAGCTGCCTCCTGAGCTCTCCCTTACAACTAGAGGTCACTGTGCAGGACCCTGCTTCTGTTCCTCTCTTCAAGGACCCTTACTACCTCACTCAGTCCAGAGGTAATTAAAACATTCCCCTTCTGGGGTCCAATTTATTTAGTCCTTACACACTGGGCTTCCAGATCACAACTCCAGTTCAATGTGTTTCTCCACTTAGGTAGGGAGTCCCCAGCCCTACTTCCTAGACCTGGGTCACAATTCAGAATCACTCCCAGGCTTTACCTGGTTTGAATTAAGACTCCTGGCTCTGACTTCTTAATTCCCCTACTGTTTAGGTCTTTCTTGTAGGCAGGGCTGGCTCCAGGGTTTTGGCCGCTCCAAGCAGCCCCCCCCCCCCCCAAAAAAAAAGCCACGATCGCGATCTGCTGCTGCAATTCGGCGGGAGGTCCTTCGCTCCGAGCGGGAGTGAGGGACCTACCGCCGAACAGCTGGACCTGCCGCAGCTCTCCGGAGTGGCCGCCCCAAGCACCTGCTTGCCAAGTTGGTGCCTGGAGCCGGCCCTGCTTGTAGGAGACTCCCTCTTCTATTTCCTGCTGCCCTTTATAGGGGAATCAGTTTTCATCCATCAGGCCCAATCAAGGCTGCTAAAGTGGCACAGGTGGGCTGGAGCAGTGCCTTCAGTGATCGGAGTTGGCTGGTCCCAGGCCCCTAGCTCTTAAATGGGAAGCCATCCAGTTACAATACTGAATATTGTACTTCTAATTGAGATCTTAAGGTGAAATCCTGGCTCCACTGAAGTCAGTAGAATCGTTGCCATTGAGTGGGGCCAGGATTTTACCCATATTGAAGATCTTCCTTTTTTTGGACCACAGTGAGATTTCTCTTGTTCCTTTTTTAGTGCTTTTTGACATTAACTCCCTGATGTAGAGGATGATTAGAAATTATAATTTCATAGTCACTTTTTAAATATTTTCCCCTTGAGGACCTTCTAAAATGACTCCTAGGGGAAATTCTTCATATAGATTTTGCTATTTATGTATAAATAAATCTGAATGTGGTTAGGCTTTGAATGTTCTGGATTGCTTGCCGTTTTCTTTGTAAAGCTGTATGAGTCTAGAGAGAGAATATGATTTTAATTTAAAATGGAGCTAGACTTTACTATTGCAGGGGACTTCTTGTTGTAGCTGTCTCCCTTGACACGTGCATTAGTAATATCAATAGGATCAAAGAGTTCTGATTATTGCAGTTTTACAGCAGGCTGGAACCTACTTTTCAGTGTCTGACACTGGGTTCCCTAGGGTTACCATACGTCCGGATTTTCCCGGACATGTCCGGCTTTTTGGGCTCCAAATCCCCGTCCGGGGGGAAATCCCAAAAAGCCAGACATGTCCGGGAAAATCGGGACGGGCCGGCGGTGTGGTGCCGGGCCGGGGGGACGGGACGGGCCGGCGGTGCGGTGCCGGGCCAGGGGCTCGGGGGACGGGCCGGCGGAGCGGTGCCGGGCCGGGGGCTCGGGGGACAGGCCGGCAGAGCGGTGCCGGGCCGGGCTGGGGGCTCGGGGGCCGGGCCGGCGGAGCGGTGCCAGAGGCTCGGGGGACGGGCCGGGGACTCGGGGGACGGGCCGGCGGAGCGGTGCCGGAGGCTCGGGGGACAGGCCGGCGGAGCGGTGCCGGGCCGGGCCGGGCTGGGGGCTCGGGGGCCGGGCCGGCGGAGCGGTGCCAGAGGCTCGGGGGACGGGACGGGGGCTCGGGAGACGGGCCGGCGGAGCGGTGCCGGAGGCTCGGGGGACAGGCCGGCGGAGCGGTGCCGGAGGCTCGGGGGACGGGACGGCGGAGCGGTGCCGGAGGCTCGGGGGACGGGACGGCGGAGCGGTGCTGGAGGCTCGGGGGACGGGACGGCGGAGCGGTGCCGGGCCGGGGGCTTGGGGGCCGGGCCGGCGGAGCGGTGCCGGGCCGGGCCAGAGGTTTGGGGGCCGAGCCGGCAGAGCGGTGCTGGGCCGGGGGCTCGGGGGCCGGGCCGGCAGAGCGGTGCCGGGGGCTTGGAGGCCGGGACGGGGGCTCGGGGGACGGGACGGGGACTGGCAGTGCTGGGCGGGTGGGGGTGCTCGGGTGGGGGCCGGGCCCGGGGCCGGCACCCCAGGGCCCGAGCTGACCCAGGGTGGAGACGCCGGGGGGGCCAGACTGGGCCGCGCCTCCTCCCCCCACACCCCCTTTACCTGCTTCAGGCTTCCCGCGAATCAAATGTTCGCGGGAAGCAGGGGAGGGGGCGGAGATGTTGGGGAAGGGGCGGAGTTGGGGCGGGGGCGTGGGCAGGGCTGGGGGCGAGGCCGGGGCCCCATGGATTGTCCTCCTTTTGGAGGCACAAAATATGGTAACCCTAGGGTTCCCTCACTGCCTGTTTCATAGCGAGGCCAAAATCCTGTTCACATTTTAGTTTATTATTACTATTTTAATATTTTATTTTATTACCATAGTGCCTATGAGCTTCAGTCATGGACCAGGACCCCACTTTTATGTGCTTTACAAACACAGAGCAAAAAGATGGTTCCTGCTCCAAGAGCTTACAGTCTCCGTGTGAGACTAGAGACATTTAGATGGAGAGATGGGGGAATACAAGGAGACTACTGGTCAGCATGATAATGGTCTCACTAGGGACTTCATTACTGCTAATCTATTTTTACGTGAAAGGTGCTCAGATATTACAGTGATGTGCAACAGTATGAAGCCTTAATATAAATAGATTTATTGTAACCATTTTTTACTTTGAATTAAAAAATGAGGAAGTTAGGCACATACGAGCAAAAGACCAAATTGGCTCCAATTCATGTCTCAGAGCTCCAAGAACTCATGACACACAGTACAATTTGCCTCTAGAAGGACAAAAGATTAATGTTTCATTTCCTTTTGTTCAAATACATATTTATCTGTCACCTGGATCCAAATATGCCAACATAAATATATATATCTAAACAACAGTTATACATTGTCATTACAATATTATGCATAAGACATTTTTATTGAATTGCTCTCAAGCACTATCATGGTAGCTTGAAAATGATCCTCAAAACGTTTTCAGCTCTAAAATGGTTTAACAGTGTTGAGAATTGAAGGAGACTCCAACTGTTGCTTGCTTTTAGCATTCCCCAGATATTCTGCTTACGCAGCAGGTAGGTAAAAGGGATGCATTGTTACCTGCATGATCAATAACAATTCCCTTGCATATGTACTTCAAAGAGGCAGTACCCCTAACTACTACAGTTATGTCTGCCCTACTGTATTGCAGGTACTAATGTCACAGCATCTATTTATGGTCTGGGTGAACAAGTATGGATCTTGCTAATTTCCTGCATTTGCTTTTTAAGAAGAATCAGATCCCCAGTGTACATCTCAAGTCCCTTTGTCACTGACTTCAGTGGGAGTGAGATGGGGCTCATAATAATTTTGATCAGCAGAACACAGCTAAGTCAGCGCACAAATCCACAACTTTGCCCCAGGCATCAAGCAATAGGTGTGTGCAAAAATATGTTAGTGCATGATGTGCACCATTATAATAGCAATATTAATTATGAGCAAGGACAGTCAACATTAATGGAGAGTTTGGTCTATGAATCTGTGAGTATGGTAAATAATTAAGGGGACTGGTCACTGATACAGAACGATTTGGATTGGTTGGTAAGCTGGGTGCAAGCAAACAATATGTATTTTAATACAACTAAAAGTAAAAGACAGACATTTTGACAAAAATAGCAGGCCAACCGGTGCTCAAAAGTAATTACACTAAAACAAACATCCTTGAAACCCAAATGTCAAGCAGTAACATCATATTAAAAGGCAAAAATATCAAGAAAATAGAACAGTTCTTCTTCGAGTGCTTGTTCATGTCAATTCCAATCAGGTGTGCGCATGCTGTGTGCACGACAGCCAGAAGATTTTCCCCCTAGCAGTATCCATAGGATCGGCCTGTGTGTCCCCTGGAGTCACTCCCTCATGGCGCTCATTATAATGCCCTGACGACCTGACCTCCCTTCAGTTCCTCCTTACCGCCTGTGATGGCTAGCTGGAACTCCCCGTTGCTCTTGTCTCAGCAAGCGCATGCTTCGCAGTGTCGTGTGTGTATATAGTTAGATTCAGTAGTAGTTTAGTTAGTTTTCTCTCATAAGTTTCCTTTGGGGTTCCCCCCGCCCAATGTTTTCCCCAGCTTTGGGGTATGCCTTGTCCCCGGGCTCTAAGCCATGCTCTCAGCAGGTTTATGCTGAGAAATGACCCGCACACTTTGTGCTTGAAGTGTCTCAGGGAGGGTCACCTTAGGGACCGTTGTAAAATCTGTAGAGGGTTTCGCCCCAGGACCCTCGAGGACAGAGAACAGCGCCTCCGAGTTCTGCTTATGGAGGCAGTGCTTCGGCCTCAGTCGGACCCCAGCCTCTAAGGACCCTTGGCACCACCACAGCTCTGCACACAGGTCCTAGGCATTGGTCAGGCACCGGTCTCACTACCCTGTGCCCCACGAAAGAAAGAAGGCGGACAGAGGGTGCTCCCCCACCAGGTCTAAAGAGTGAGGTGGCTATGAGGAGGAGTTCCTGGCTGCAGGTCTCTGGCCCCCTGTATGAGGTGCAGCAGGCAATCCAGGATCTCCCCTTTCAGGGTCAGTTTTTGTTTTCCTAGAAGACTGACCCTCGTCTGCACAGCCTCAAGGACTCTTGAGCCACCTTGAAGTCCCTGGGCCTCCACACCCCTGCAACTCAATCAAGGCACTTTAGATCCCAGCCCCCTCAGAGAAATTATCAACCTCAGGGTAGGCAGGACGGGTCGCGTAGGAGAAATAGGAACTCAAGGAAGAGACCTCACCCCTCTTCTGGCCAGCGCTCTGGCCAGTCTAAACCCTCCTCAGGCCCAGAACTGGCCTTTTGAAGATGCACCCAGGGGCAAACACACCAGTACAAAGGCTGGATCCATCCTGCTGTACCTTTTTGTCCCATCTGTCCCCTTTCTACCATGCGTGGGCCCATAGTACGTCAGACCTCTGAGTACTCTACACGGTAAAGAGGGGATATTCACTCCAATCCTCTGCCCTCCCGCCCTTCCAGCCCCCATCCCTCTTCAGGGACCCTTCTCATGAGCAACTCCTCACACAGGAGGTGCAATCGCTCCTCTTGCTGGGGGCAGTGGAAGAGGTTCCTCAGGAATAGAAGGGTAAGGGCTTCTATTCCCGGTATTTCCTAATACCGAAAGCCAAAGGCGGGCTCAGGCCCATTCTAGACCTGCAAGAGCTCAACAAGTTCATGAAGAAACTGAAGTTTCACATGGTCTCCTTGGCCTCCATCATCCCTTCCTTGGATCCAGGGGACTGGTATGCTGCCTTCGACTTGAAGGACGTGTACTTTCATATAGCAATCACACAGTCCCACAGAAAATACCTCAGGTTTGTGGTGCACAACAACCACTTCCAGTTCACAGTCCTTCTGTTCGGCCTGTCAGCGGTGCCTCGAGTATTTACCAAATGCCTGGCAATCGTGGCCGCATTTCTGCGCAGGTGCTGGGTACAGGTGTTCCCATACCTCGATGACTGGCTGATCAAGGGCCGCTCCAGGGCTCAAGTGGAGGTGCAAGTTGGATTTATCATTGCAACGTTCAATGAACAGGGCCTTCTCCTGAACGCGGGGAAGTCAACTCTGTCCCTGGTTCAGCGGATAGAGTTCATAGGGGCAGTGCTGGGCTCAACCCAGGCCAGGGCATACCTACCGGAATTGAGGTTCCGGGCCCTGGGTGACATCATTCGGAGTCTCAGGCAGTTCCCTACCACCACAGCAAGGAATTGCCTCAAACTCCTGGGACACATGTCCGCTTGTCCCTATGTGGTGCAACACACCAGGCTCAGACTTCGGCCGCTCCAATCATGACTAGCCTCAGTGTATCGGCTGGTCAGGGACAGTTTGGACAGGGTTGTGACTTCGCTTCACCCGGTCCTTAACTCCTTTCTGTGATGGCTCTATCCACAGCTAGTGTCTGCAGGAGTCCCCTTCGTCAGCCGCCAGTCGACTCTCTCATTGATTACGGACGCATAGGACTTGGGCTGGGGGGCGCACCTGGGAGACCTCAGGTCACAAGGTCGCTGGTCTCAGGCGGAGCTCACTCTCCACATCAACGTCAGGGAGCTGAGAGCGGTACGCCTGGCATGGCAGACTTTCTGAGCCCACTTAAGTGGGAGATGTGTATCAGTGATGACAGACAACACCACGGTGATGTTCTATATCAACAAACAGGGGCATGCATGCTCCTCTCCCCTGTGCCAGGAAGCCCTCATGCTGTGGGACTTTTGTGTAGAGCAGTCAATACACCTGCAAGCATCGTACCTTCCTGGGGTACAGAACGAGTTAGTGGATTATCTCAGCAGGTTGTTCCACGGCCACAGGTGGTCCAGACATTGCAAACTCCATTTTCCATCAGTGGGGCTTTCCCCAGGTAGACTCCTTTGCCACACGGCACAACAGGAAGTGTCAGCAGTTCTGCTCCTTCCTGAATCAAAGCCTGGGCTCCATAGCAGACGCATTCCTCCTTCCCTGGGAAGGCCGTCTCCTATACGCCTTCCCACCTACCCCTCTTGTTCACAAGGTGCTCCTCAAGATATAGAGGGATCGAGTGGTGGTAATTTTGGTAGCCCCAGCCTGGTCCCACCAACATTGGTACATATTGATCCTAGACACGTCTGTGGAAGCCCCAGTCATTTGCTGCTCTTCTCGGACTTGATAACTCAGGATCACGGCCATCTCCGAACCTTGAGTTGTTGCACCTCACGGTGTGGAAGGTCCATGCCTAAACCCGGTGGAGCTTTCCTGCTCAGACCAGGTTAGACAAGTTCTCCTTGGCAGTAGGAAACCCTCCACTTATCTTGCCAAGTGGAAGAGATTCTCAATTTGGTCAGCATAGCATCGTTCGTCCCCGATGCTCACCTCTATTCCACTCATATTGGACTACCTTCTCCATCGCAAGCAGCAGGAACTGTCCATGTCATCAATAAGAGTTCACTTGGCTGCCATCTCTGCCTTCCATCCAGGTGTAGAGGGCCGGTCAGTCTTCATCAACCCTATGGTCAATCGTTTCCTCAAAGGTCTTGAAAGGTAGCCACAATTTCGACAGCCGGTCCTGGCCTGGGACCTCAGCCTGGTCTTTTCCAGACTGATGGGGCCGCCTTTTGAATTGCTAACCACATGCTTCCTGCTCTACTTCTTGTACAAGGTCACATTTCTGGTAGCGATAACCTCAGCCAGGAGGGTGTCTGAACTCAGGGCCTTAACGTCAGAGCTTCCTTACGCGATGTTCTGTAAATACATGGTTCAGCTCAGGCCCTACCTGGCTTTCCTCCTGAAGGTTGTCTCCCATTTCCACATGAGCCAGGACATCTTCTTCCCAGTGTTCTATCCTAAGCCGCACTCAAGCGTCTGGGAGCAGAGGCTTCACTCGTTGGATGTCCACAGAATGTTAGTCTTTTACATCGAGAGAACAAGGTCGTTCCGAAAGCCTGTGCAACTTTTCATGGCTGTGGCAGACAGAATGAAAGGTCTTCCAGTCTCTTCTCAATGAATTTCGTTGCAGATCACATCCTGAATCCGAGAATGTTACAAACTGGCAGAGATACCTGCCCATCCGCTCATTGCGCAGGCTCCTTCAGCAGTGTTACTGGCGCAGGTTCCCAATCCAGGAATATGAAGAGCGGTGATGTGGTCCTCCATACACACTTTCACCGCGCATTATGCGATTACCCAGCAGGCCAGAGACGATATGGCCTTTGGTAGAACGGTGCTCCAATCGGTGGACAACTCCGACCCTGCCTCCGTATCTTAAGCTTGGGAGTCATCTGATTGGAATTGACATGAACAAGCACTCGAAATAAAAAACGGTTACTCACCTTCTCGTAACTGTTGTTCTTCGAGATGTGTTGTTCATGTCCATTCCAATACTCACCCTTCTGCCCCGCTGTCGGAGTAGCTGGCAAAAAGGAACTGAAGGGGTGTCGGGTCAGCAGGGCACTTTATTGAGCACCATGAAGGGTGCCCCGGCTCACCTTACAGCTACTACTAGGGGAAAAAATCTTCCGGCTGTTGTGCATGTGGCACGCACACACACCTGATTGGAATGGACATGAACAACACATCTCAAAGAGCAACAGTTACGAGAAGGTTGCCATTCTTTCCATCTAAGTAACCATTTTTTCCATCTACGTGGGCAGCACCGTATTAGCCAACACATAACTCAAGAAGGAAGTGATAACAATAGGAAAGATATCTGCTGCATTCTGTAAACTCCACAACATATGGACATCAGAATTTTACAGCACCAGAACAAAACTGAGAATTTTAAATTCAAACAAACAATCTCGGTACTAACATATGGCTGTGTGCAGGAGTAAACAAACCCTACACTAGGCAACGGGGTTAAGGAGCTGCCCTGAGCTCAGCCAGCTCTGTCCCACCATGCCTGCAAGAGATGCACAGACTGGAGGAGGAGTTAAAAGGGAGAAGAACAGCTCACTTGTAGGCAGGTCAGGGAAAAGAAGGGACCTTCATCTTGAAGCTCCAGAAGAAAGGACTCAGGGAAGGCAGGATCTCTCTTATCCACAACTGCCTGAAGGTCCCTTCCTGAGGGAAGGGAAGATCTGCTTTAAATAGACCTTGAGAGGGAGACATTTCCCCCTCTCATATGCTAACCCAGTTTATTTGTGTTGATTTCCTGTGTTTTGTTTATGGACCCCTGAAGGAGAGAGACTTGGAACTGACCTGGCTGGAGGGCCAAGGCATGAGAGGAAGCAGCCACTGCCCCAAGAGGGAGAGAGTGACAGTGTCCCTTCCGGGCATGAACTGGTGTCACACAGTGAGCTGACCTCCTTCACGCTTTCCTGTACGGACTGCAAACTGTGGACAATAGTGGGGTGGTAGGAAGTGGCCCAGGGAAGGCAGCCCTAAGGCACTCCTGGGTGTCAGACCCTTTTGTTGCTCTCATAGGGCCTTGAGCTGGAGCCCGGTGGAGTGGGAAGGCCTCGGCTCCCCTACCAAAAACCTCTCTGTAGGTCAAAGGGCCTAAGCACTGACCACGAGGCAATGCTCCCCATGATTTAGTTGGTGTTGGTCCTGCTTTGAGCAGGGGATTGGACTAGATGACCTCCTGAGGTCTCTTCCAACCCTAATATTCTATGAGTGCAGACCATCACAGGCTGCAAGAACTGGAGAGCTACTAACATTTTAGAAAAACTAGGCACCTTCAAAAATAAGTGCCTCCAGAAAATTTTGGGCATTGATTGGAAAGACTATTCATCATCAAAGATACCTGAAAAATGACCAACGAGCACTCGTTTTTACCAGCATCAGAAGGAAGCACTGGACATGTTTGGGGCATGTACGCTTGATGTCAACACAGTCTCCCACATGAAGCTGTCAAGGGAAACCAACTGGTGTAAAGAAAAGAGGGCACCCAAGGGAAACCTTAAGATGACTTATCAGCAGTAAGGTTAGAATAGTTGATCTCAACACCACACAGCAAATGGAGGCAGCAGGAAATGAAAGAGGGGAATGGACGAGACTGGTTTTCTCCCGGTTCGCCAACATTGGCATGGGAACGATGTTAGGGAAAAAAAGTAACAAAGAATGTGGGCATACTTACAAGCTGGGGGACGCTATCCTGGGAAGCACTGACTTTGAAAAAGATTTGGGGGTCTTGGTTGATACTCAGCTGAACATGAGCTCCCAGTGTGATGCAGTGGCCAAAAGAGCTAATGCAATCCTTGAATGCATAAACAAGGGAATCTTGAGTAGGAATAACGAGATTATTTTACTTCTGTATCTGACGCTGGTGTGACCACTGCTGAATACTGTGTCCATTCTGGTGTTCATAATTCAAGAAGGATGTTGATTAATTGGAAAGGGTTCAAAGAAGAGCCAGGAGAATGATTAAAAGATTAGAAAACATGCCTTATAGTGATAGACTCAAGCAGCCCAATCTATTTAACTTAACAAAGAGAAGGTTTAGGGGTGACTTGATTTCAGACTAACGTACCTGCCTGGGGAACAAATATTTGATAAGGGGCTTTTCAGTCTAATAGAAAAAGGCATAACAATCCAAGGGCTGGGAGTTGAAGCTCGACAAATTCAGACTGGAAATAAGGTGTAAATTTTTAACAATGAGGGCAATTAATCGTTGGAACAATTTATCCAGGGTTGTGGTGGATTCTGCATCACTGACCATTTTTAAATCATGACTGGATGTATTTCTAAAAGATCTGCTCTGGGGATTATTTTGGGAAAGTTCTATGGCCTGTGTTATACAGAAGGTCAGACTGGATGATCACAATGGTCCCTTCTGGCCTTGGCATCTATGAATTGCAAAGCACAAAGTGAGTCACTACATATCTAACACCTTACTGAACTGTCTTCCCTGCTGATTGCACAGTACAGATAATTTTTACCTTCATTTTTAAAGACATAAGAGTGTTTCAACTATATGAATGATCAAAAGAATATTTTACTGTGTGCACAATCAGAACTTGCAGCCTATGAAACATTCCTTCAAACGAATGAAGTATCAAGACCTGACGGGTATATCCAACCTCACTGAATAAGCACGTTAGCTGGAGGTTTCTAGTACAAACAGTAGTGGTGAGATACGTACATTAGAAATACCATGATATAAATTTGATAGCTAGATTAGGACTCCTATTACTGTAATTTAGGGAATCATAATAAATCTTGAAAATTAACACCCTATTAATATGAGTCGGGGGAGGTGAAGGGGAATCTGCATTTTTTTTAGTGTTATTGTTTTACTCTGTGTCCCAAGATAACTGAGCATGTTGCTTTATGTTGTTAACAATATTCTTGCGGTCCATGGAGCAAAGGAGAAAAATAAAAGTAATTTTTTTTTTAACTCAAAATCTTAGATTGTAGAGAATTGCATAAGACGACAATAGATCCTTGGAACTCACCAATTTTACACTCCGAGATGAAGTTTTCATTGCAGTCTTACTGTTCTTTATTGTTTGTGTGTGTGCATTTTATTCCAGTCTTTTTCACATTCTTTTGATTCTCAGTATATCTATTAAAATGATACAGATTCTCTCTGCTACGTTAAGTGGTTAGGAGTTCTGAGACCTTAGACTGTAATTACACTGCTTCAAATGTCAAGTTCTTCAAAAGCATATTATTTTTCATGATATAAACCTAAGCAGCTTAGGTGATAAAAACCTAAGTAGCTTAATAGCTGCACGATGCCATATAATAGACTGGGAATGTCCCCACACAGGGAATCTGATAGGAGAAATCTGACGGTGGCAGCTTTAACAAACATGAGGACAGTTAAATAAAGTGGGTATGTGATGAGCTCAGAATAGGTGAGTTGATGATTTTCTATTTATAGACTCACTGAGAGGCTCAGTGACAGGAACTTCAGACAGGGACACTATTTGCTGCTGTATGGATATTATTCCTTTCTAGACTTGCAAATAAAATGGAATTCATGATTCATATACAAGTTCTGTTTGAGGGGAAAAAAACAGTTCTGAGTCTATGAAGCACACAGGTGCCTCCCAAGCAAGAACTCTGCTCTTTGACAAGAGCCTGAAACACAATAAAAACCCTATTTTGTTAAAAAAAAAAAAAAAAAAAAAAAGATGTTGTGCCTCCTTCCACCTCTCAGCAAAATGGGCCCTTTCACACCATGCAGCCCCATTGCATTATTATGGGGCCTAAATCAGGGAAGAATTTGGCTCAACTTTTTTACTGAAAATCCCCCTCTGCTGACCAAATTTGGAACAAGACTTATTGAAGAACCCAAATGCAATAAGAAGCTTTGTTTTCTCTTCTTAATGGACTTAATGACAGGAGCCAGCAAACAGAGCTGTAGACAGGGGAGTTTGAGTGGGAGTTCTGTTGGAGGAGAAGGGAGGAGGCATGCTATGTTCCTTAGGAGCAGTGAGTGAGTTTTTGTGTGTGTTGTGTGTTTTTTCTGTTTTGTGTGTGGGGCCTGGGGAGGGGGGAGAGGGGTGTTCCTGTTCCTGTTCCATTTGCAGAGGCTGGTAGGGAGCAGTGTGCTGTGAGAGAAGCAGAGCCCTGGTTAGGGGGTGGGGCTGCCCTGATTAGGGGTCCTCCTGTAAATGCAGCCAAACAATGAGTCAGCAGCACAGGAGCCAGCCAACAGATCTGCAAAAAGGGAGTTTGTAAGTGGAGTTCGGGGGAGGGGGAGCATGTAGTGTTTGTTTGACTTTTATTTTATTTTTTTGTTTGGGGTTTTTTTGTTTTTCCTTGACAGGACTTTCGGTGGGAATTTATCAAGGGAGATTATGCCAGGCTGGGGAAGATGCTTAAAGAAATGGAGGCTCAGGTGATCTTCAGTGGGATTCTACCTGTCCCTGGAGGAGGAGAATGAAGGCAAAACAAACTTATGATGCTCAACAGATGGCTCGGGCAGTGATTGTATAAGGAGGGCTTGGGGATGTTTGACCACTGGATGGCATTCATGGACGGAGGACTGTTCTCGGGGGATGGACTCCACCTGAGTAGGGAGGGAAGAGACTTTTGAGATGGAGGTTGGCACAACTCATTAAAAGAGCTTTAAACTAGGAATTCAGGGGAGACTGTTGGGAGATGCTCATGTAATCTTCATGCCCAATTCTAGTACTGAGCGAGAGGAAAATCAAGTAAGAAAGGTTACAGCAATGGACAAAGAAACAGCAGTGGGTAGGAGAATGGATATTAAGGGGAAAGAGAGCTTTATTGGTATGTGCACTAACAGTCAGGTAGGCAATACTGGCAGTAGAATGACTGTACCCAGTTGGGTGAGGAATGTGGGCGAAGCTAAGCAGAAACAATTAAGATGTTTGTACACCAATGCAAGGAACCTGGGTAACAAGATAGAAGAACTAGAACTACTGGTGCAGGAAGTGAAACCAGATGATATAAGTATAAGAGAAACATGGTGGAATATAGTCGTGACTGGAGTACAGCTATTGAAGGGTATGTGCTGTTCAGGAAAGATCGAAATAAAGGTAAAGGTGGTGGAGTAGCATTGTATATTAATGATAAAGTAGACTACAAAAAAATTAGAAGTAATGGAATGGATAAGACAGAGTCTGTTTGGGCCAAATTCACTTTGGGGAAGAAAGCTACTGAAGATTCCCCTGCGATACTGCTTGGGGTATGCTACAGACCCTCACTATCCGATTTGGATATGGACAGAGACCTCTTTTAGGTTTTTAAAGAACTAAAAATACTACTGGGTATTGTGCGATTATGGAAGACTTTAATTTCCCAGATACAGATTGGAGGACAAGTGCTACTAATAATAGTAGGGTCCAGATTTTCCTGGATGCCGAACCAACAAGAAGGGATGCCATTTTAGATTTGGTATTGGTGAGCAGTGAGGATCTCAGAGAAGAACTGGTTGTAGGGGACAACCTTGGTTCGAGTGATCATGAGCTAATTCCATTTAAACTAGATCTGAAAATAGGGTCTTTGATTTCAAAAAGGCAAACTTAAAAAAATGAAGGGAATTAGTTAGGGAAGTAGACTGGAATGAAGAACTCAAGAATCCGAATGTGGAGGATGTTTGAAATTAAGTTTAAGTCAAAATTGCAGAAACTATCTGAAGCCTGCATCCCAAGCAAGGGGAAAAAAAATCATAGGGAAGGATTGCAGACCAAGCTAGATGAATAAGCATCTCAAACAAGTGATTAAGAGAAAGCAAAAAACCTACAAGGAATGGAAGATGGGATGGATCAGCAAGGAAAGCTACTTCTTGGAGGTCAGAAGGTGTAGGGATAAAGTGAGAACTGTCAAAGGCCAGGCAGAGTTCGACCCTGCAAAGGAAATTAAAACCAATAGTAAAAGGTTCTATAGCCACGTAAATAAAAAGAAAACAAAGAAAGAAGTGGAACTGCTAAACCTGGAGGATGGGTAGAGATTAAAGATAATCTAGGCATAGCCCAACACCTAAGCAAATACTTTCCCTGAGTTTTTAATAAGTCTAATTTAGAGTTTAGGGGTAATGGCAGGGTGACATCCAAGGTGGAATTCAAACTCAATAATGGGACTAAATTGGGGGAGGAGGGGGTTGGATAATCTCCATCCAAGAATATTAAAGGAACTGGCACATGAAATTACAGGCCCAATAGCAAGGAATTGTAATGAATCTGTAAACTTGGGGTTCATGCCTTATGACTGGAGAATTGCTAGTATAGTTCCTGTTTTTAAGAAAGGGGGGGAAAAGTGATTAGGGAAACTACAGGCCTATTAGTTTAACCTCAATTGTATGTGAGGTCTTGGAACAAATTTTGAAAGAGAAAGTAGTTAAAGACATATAGAGGTAAACAGTAATTGGGATAAAATACAACATGGTTTTACAAAAGGTAGATTGTGCTGGACGAACCTGATCTCCTTTGAGATAACTGATTTTTTTTAGACAAAGGAAATGCAGCAGATCTAATCTACCTCAATTTCAGTAAGACATTTCATACAGTTCCACATGGGAAATTATTAGTAAATTGGAGAAGATTGGGATTAATATGAAAATTGAAAGGTGAATAAGGAACTGGTTAAATGGGAAAGTACAAAACGGGTCATACTGGAAGGTGAACTATCAGGCTGGAGGGAGTGTACTGGTGGAGTTCCTCAGGGACTGGTTGTGTGACCAATCTTCATTAACATTTTTATTAATGACCTGGGCACAAAAAGTGGGAATGTGCTAATAAAGTTTGTGGATGACAAAGTTGGGAGGTATTGCAAATATGGAGGAGGACCCAAATATACAAGAAGAACTGGACAACCTTGAAAACGAGTAATAAAAATGGGATGAAATTGAATAGTGCAAAGTGCAAGGACGTGCATTTAGGGATTAACAACAAGAATTTTTGCTTCAAGCTGGGGACTTACCAGTTGGAAGTGACAGAGGAAGAGAAAGCCCGGGGTGTACTGGTTGATCACAGGATGACTATGAGCCACCAGTGTGAAGCGACCGTGAAAAAGGCTAATGCAGTCTTAAATGCGTCAGGCAAGGTATTTCTAGTAGAGACAGGGAAGTGTTAGTACAGTTATACAAGGCATTGGAGGCACCTCATCTGGAGTACTGTGTGCAATTCTGGTCTTGCATATTTAAGAAAGATTAATTCAAACTTGAACAGGTGCAGAGAAGGGCTACTAGGATGATCTGAGGAATGGAAAACCTACCTTATGAGAGGAAACGGAAAGAGCTTGGTTTGTTTAGACTAACCAAAAGAAGGCTGAGGGGAGATATGATTGCTCTCTATAACTATATCAGAGGGGTAAATACCAGGGAGGGAGAGGAGTTATTTAAGTTAAGCACCAATGTGGACACAACAACAAATGGATATAAACTGGCCATCAACAAGTTTAGGCTTGAAATTAGATGAAGGTTTCTAACCTAACTGGCTTAAAGACTGAGCTTGGTAAATTTATTCCTGGGGAAATTCTGCACCAAAAAATTAAAATTTTTGCAAACAATATTTTAAAATTCTGCAAAGTTTGTCAAAATAACACTAATCACAGCAGTTTCAATTATTTTGGTAATTTATTTCAAAATACCTGTCAGGAAGTATGTCTGTAACAATACAGACACATACAAAAATGCCCCCAGGAGTAGAGAGTTAAAGAAACCCCTATGACAATTCAGTTCCTCCTTCTTTGCCCCCTTCTTCCCCCAGAGTCCAGCCAGGAGGTCAGGCACTCACACCCCCTTTCCCTCAGATCCCAGCCATGTCCCTCCCAGTACAGACACATCCCCCCCCCAGAGCCCCACCCTGCCCAGATACTCACAGTCCCTAACCTCCTAGAGCCCAGGAATCCAGAGGGAGAAACAGCCTGATGCTGCCTCCTTCCTTCAGGGCATGCTGGGAACTGCAACTGCTGGGAACCCTCCAGTTCCCTCCCCCCCCCCCGGGCCTTGTCTTTTATTTGCGAGCTGGGCTCTGCTGGGTCCAGCAGCCCCTAGTGGCAGCCACCATCTCTGCAACCCATTTCTGTGGGGGAAAAGGAAATTCTGCACTCACAATATTAACTTCTGCAAAATTCTGTATTGCGCAGGGATGCAGAATTCCCCCCCAGGAGTATACGTTTATGCAGGGGGTGGTATGATGAGACTGCCTACAATGGCATGTAGCTGATCTGCTGCTGCTAGCAGCTAATATCCCCAACAGCTGGTGATGGGATGCTAGAAGGGGAGGGCTCTGAGTTACTACAGAGAATTCTTTCCTAGGTGTCTGACTGGTGGGTCTTGTTCACATGCTCACGGTCTAACTGATCACCATATTTGGGGTCATAAAGGAATTCTCCCCAGGTCAGATTGGCAGAGATCCTGTTTTTTTTTTTCACTTTCCTCTGCAGCATGCGTCACTTGCAGGTTTAAACTAGAGTAAATGGTGGACTGCCTGTAACTGAAAGTCTTTAATTCATGATTTGAGGACTTCAGTAACTCAACCAGAGGTTACAGGAGTGGGTGGGTGAGGTTCTGTGGCCTGCAATGTGCAGTAGGTCAGACTAGATGATCATGATGGTCCCTTCTGGCCCTAAAGTTTATGAGGTTTTAATTTTTACAGAATCTAATTGCAGCTCACTACCCTCCATCAGCTCAAATAAAGAGAAAGAGATTGTGTTTGTTTCAGTTGTTTAATAAAATTAACACATACTATTAGGGTTACCATACGTCCTCTTTTTCCCGGACATGTCTGGCTTTTCGGCAGTCAAACCCCCGTCCAGGGGGAATTGCCAAAAAGCCGAACATGTCCGGGTAAATGGTGGCTCTGCTCCTCCCCTGACTCTTCGGCTCTGTTTAAGAGCTGAGCTGCCTGAGCGCTACGGGCTTCGGGCAGCCCCCGTGCCTCCGGACCCTGCGCTGCCGGAGCCCGGGAGGGGAAGTGCCCAGCTGGGTGCGCAGGGTCCGGAGGCATAGGGGCTGCCCAAAGCCCGAGCGCTACCGGCTTCACGGTTTGCCAGGTAGCCTCCAGACCCTGCGCCCCCAGCTGGGCGCTTCCCCTCCCGGGCTCCAGCTGTGCTGGGGAAGCGCCGGCCGGTGGCGCAGGGTCTGGGGGCTGCCCGGCAAACCGTGAAGCCGGTAGCGCTCGGGCAGCCCTTTCCGCGTGGCTGGGAGTGGGAGGCAGGAGGGGGCGGAGTTAGGGCGGGAAGGGGCGGAGTTAGGGCGGGGAAGGGGCGGAGTTGGGGCACGGCTAGGGGTGGGGAAATGGGTGGGGCCAGGGCCCGTGGAGGGTCCTCTTTTTTTATTTATTAGATATGGTAACCCTACATACTATAGCTTGAATCCAGTACAACAGGGGACTCCAGGGCTCAGGTCAGGTTTCACTTCTTGGTTGCTAGATAGAAGCCTTCTACTTGTTGTTTGGTGGCCTATGTAAAATGAGTCAGTGGTCTCAGTCTTGTTGTTAGTGGAAAGATGGCCATAACCCAAACATAATTGCCACAAAAGTAGCATGGAGATCAGGGATTCATTAGCCACAGAAACCATACAACTCATTAACCCCTGGAGGTGGGCCTTCTAGGGCAGTGTAGATCCATATTGCCTACTTGCATGGGGAAGCTTGCATTGAGGTTGTCTGTTTTTCAAAGCAGTTAATTTACCACCTTTTGTGAGTATCATAGAGGGGAAACCCCAGTTTTTAAAAAAACACAAAATATCAGACATTGTTATTCTATGGCCAGTTTTGAACCTTTGTCACCAAATATTTCCTGTCCTTCTTTAAATTATAATAGGAAGCAAAATTGTATCTCTGAAGTCAATGGATCCAATTCTGCCTCTACTGAGGCCCTAATCCTGCTTCTATCAGAGTCAAAGATCAAAATCCCATTAACTTCAGGGATGCAAGATCTGGCCCTTAGGGCCCAACCCTGCAGATAATGAGAACCCTGACTTCAATGGGTATAGAAGGTGCTCTACACCTTTCAGGGTTGCACTCTTATTCTGCTCTCATTGAAGTCAATGTGAGTTGCATCCTTATAAGGGCCTGATCCAGCTCCCATTGAAGCCCATCGGAGCTGGATTGGGCTCTCAGTGATATTACATTGGACTTAATGGATGTGTATGCAGCTTACAAGAAGTTATTTCCTGGCAGTGTAAAATTCAGACATTTTTTCAGGTGTTTTTGCACAGCATGAAGCTAGCAAGCTGAACTGTATTCATCTTCTGCATAATGAGACCAGTCTTGTAAGTGGCAGATGGGAAGAACTGCCACATTGAGAAATATTGGCGCTGTTTATAGGATCGATTTTAAGCACACTGTCCAGCTCCTATTAACCAAAGTGAGAGTTATGTGTCTAACATTCTGTGCTGCATGCTTACAGTTATTTGTTCCATGATGTGCAGGAAGGAAGGAGACGGGTGCAATCTCCGTTCTTGTTAACAGGAATTGTGCACCTCATTCTCTGTGCATTGTACTGAAAATGAACTAATAAGCTGTGTTCTGAATCAGCAAAAAGATTACCCTATTCAGCTGGAATGAGAACATGCCGGCTATAACCTGGGAGGGAAAAAAATCACTGGAAATGATTTTATTAAAAGACAGAATCTGTTTTGGGTTTTTTTCCCCAAAATGTTGCTGAGACTGAAAATTCGGAATCATTTTTCCTTCTCTCTTCCACTCAGTTGCTAACCTTTGTGTTGCATGCAATTCAGCTGTAACCAGCACTTCCGTTTCAGTGGCAGTTTTTCATCTCTTTACTAGTTTATGGCTAAAACAGTCCTTGTAACAGTAATTTTACAGTTACTTACTTTCCAGTATAATTATTTTGTGCTCTCTCGCTTTCTCTGTCTCTCAAGTTTCCCTAGGGGAAGGGCTTCCTGCTGTGTCACCTTGATAGAGCCAGTCTCAGAATTCCTCTGCTTAGTGTAAACATCTTCATTGCAGGTGCAAAATCAGGTGACAGCCCCTTTCTGAGGTACCCTTTCAAGCTGTAGTGACTCCTTATTCCTGGCTTTATGTTGGTTGCATCACTGTTGAAACTTTACCAGCTGGTTACTCAATTGGTAAATGGAAACTAACATATATTGGCTTACACACCCTTAATGGTGAAGATACTTTATATTTCTGTGGTAGGTTCTGTCTGATGATTCCAAAGCACTTTGCGAACTCTGGGGAGAATGGGACTGAGCCTTTCTTTTACTCCACAGCATGTCCTGACCTCTCTAGCTCCTTCTTTTCAGTGTTGGTCATTACCCCTTATCTCTTGCCTGGAAGGTTTATGGGGGCTATGAACCTGTATAAAATGCTTATTTGTCTTTATGTACTGTGAAGAATGCTCCTAGGAGCAATATATGGTGAGTGCATGCCTTTTCTCCTTCTATGGGCAGAATGTATGGAATTTGGAAGTACTGTAAGATATGAAGAACAGTATGACTTACATTGATATATCATATGAACTGTTTTGGCAATATTTATGTCCCTTCCTAGGCATGTGCATACAAAACTAAAACATAATGTTAACAATACAAAGCTCATGGTGAAGAGGTTAGAAAACCACCATATGAAAACAAGGATGAGCTGCCCTAGGAGAGATGATTCCTGTGGCTTCTTCCAACTTCTTTTAACATTGTATTTAAAACTCAATAACTGTGCTTGGCATCAAGTATCTGGGGCAGTATAAGAATCTGAATAGACATTTGTTGAAGTCTTCACTTAAAACCTTGACCTAAGTGGCAGCAGTTTTACCCGAATAAAGGTTGTCTAAAGACTTCAGGATAAGAATGATGATGATGAATAATTAACAGCAATAATCAACACCACCAGAAGTGTCCATACCTGTCCAGCTCTAAGAGAACCACCCAGGCAGAGTGTGACGTTAGCAATGTATGAAGTTACACTATATATGGAGATATACCTATCTCCTAGAGCTGGAAGGGACCCTGAAAGGTCATCGAGTCCAGCCCCCTGCCTTGTCTAGCAGGACCAAGTACTGATTTTGCTCCAGATCCCTAAGTGGCCCCGTCAAGGATTGCCCATGCTCTATTTACTGTTTGTAAAGAGAGTTCTAAAATGAGGATGTAATCCATAGCTAGCTGAAGAGTCACATCAGTGAGGTATGCCAAGCAAAGCAGACATTCCAAGTGTCAGGTTTTCTCAAGGAATGTAAGTCCCTCCCACTGTCTACTTGACTGCAATGAAGGTGTTAGAATCATCAAGTGATTTAAAAATCTGTTCCTCCCCAACTCAAATTATGCTGAGCTTTGCAGGGAATGGGACGGGTGGCAATAGCTCCATATCTTTCAGACTCTTCTTTACCTCATCAACACTTTTCCTTGACTTAATGAGGGACAAGCTGCCACAATCCCAAGTCATCTGCCTTAGCTATTTTGAGATTCTTGTTCCTGATGAGATAAGTCTCACAGACTTTGTGTGAGACTCAGGAAAACAGGACACTATGCTTTCTCAGTAGCTTTTAGAGTAGCAGCCATGTTAGTCTGTATCCGCAAAAAGAACAGGAGTACTTGTAGTACCTTAGAGACTAACACATTTATTTGAGCATAAGCTTTCGTGGGCTACAGCCTACTTCATCGGATGCATGTAGTGGAAAATACAGTAGGAAGATATATATACACAGAGAACATGAAACAATGGGTGTTACTATACACACTATAAGGAGAGTGAACAGTTAAGGTGAGCTTTTATCAGCAGGGGAGAAAAAAAAAACACCTGTTAGTAGTGGTAATGAAAATGGCCCATTTACAGCAATTGACAAGGAGATATGAGGAACTGGGGGAGGTGGGGCATGCGAATTTCCTTAACTGAATTTCCTTAAGCTCACCTTAACTGTTCACTCTCCTTATAGTGACAGGTTTCAGAGTAGCAGCCGTGTTTGTCTGTATCCGCAAAAAGAACAGGAGTACTTGTGGCACCTTAGAGACTAACAAATTTATTAGAGCATAAGCTTTCGTGGACTACAGCCCACGTGGACTATAGCTATATGCATCCGAAGAAGTGGGCTGTAGCCCACGAAAGCTTATGCTCTAATAAATTTGTTAGTCTCTAAGGTGCCACAAGTACTCCTGTTCTTTCTCCTTATAGTGTGTATAGTAACACCCATTGTTTCATGTTCTCTGTGTATATATATCTTCCTACTGTATTTTCCACTACATGCATCCGATGAAGTGGGCTGTAGCCCACGAAAGCTTATGCTCAAATAAATGTGTTAGTCTCTAAGGTGCCACAAGTACTCCTGTTCTTTTTTTCAGTAGCTTTTGGGCTCCCACAAGGGAGGAGTAGATTGACCATGAATTCTGGCATCTTCAGGACAGAACGCGAGTCTTGTCTCTGCTGTAGCATTCCCACAAAATGACATTAAAGAAAAGGTAAACCTTTCCCTCCCTTCGGGGGGAAGAGGCCAAAGTGTAGCTGTGATTAAACTATGTGGTAAATCTATGTAATTCTGTAGGGTGTTAGAACATTCACCTCTGTGATATCTATGAATGCTTAGGCAGACTAGACTAAGTTCCAATTATTATTCAGTATAAGAATAGATTTTCCATGGTACTTTGGGGTCTACAGTGTAAGTCATACCATGTCTACTCAGTACGACTGAACCATGTTTTAATTATGTTGGAGAACTGCTGGGTTGTGACCTGGATCCCTTAACACAATAATGTAGATGGGACTGTTTTCTTCCAGCTCCTCTGTTCTTAGCTTCCATATAACCTTCAGTCTAGGAAAGTCTATACTGCAAAGAGAATGTATTTACTGCAGTACCTAGAAGCTGACATTTCAGCATATTTACACTTTCCATTTTGTAATATGAAAACAGAAAATGTTCAGGAGGCTGTTCAGCTGTAGAGGAGACTCAGGACTCTCTTGGCTGAGGTGACCCTATAATGGTTATTTATTACTAATTACCAAATGGCTAATGCAAACTAAGTACTTTTTATTTTAAAGTTTGAGTTCTGCAGAGGAGTCCCAGTCTCTGTTATATTTGCTTGTATGTAAAAGTGATTTATTTTTTGTGACTTAACATCCATTTTTGTTTTTTCTTTGTACTCTCAGTGTGCAAAATTTAGGGTCACAAGCTTGGTTTTACTTTGTTTTTTGTTTTTAATAAGTGTAGGGCCGAACTTTCACCAGCTTCCAGGTTTTCACACAGCTTTTGCAGGCTTAATAAGTTAGGCATGGAAAAGTGGGGGCACAAAATGTGGAGGCTTAAGCTGAAAATGTGTCCCATATTGCTCGGAATTCTGTCTCCCATGTCAAAGTCTGTATCCAAATTCAACACCCAGGGTCCCGTAGTATGGTGGGAAATTAATAATTCAACCCAGATCACGAAAAAAGGTGGAGTGCACAGACTGCATGTAAGTATGCCATTTGGAAACGCATTAAATTAATTTCCCCAGGGTGAAAACAGTCAGTAATCACCTTCCCATTACCCAGAGATGGGTGTGGGCACGGAGGAAAGGTACTGAGTCAACAGAATACCAACTAGATTTCATGATGCTCTGTTTTAATTGTGTGCAGAGAATGAACCTGCCATTTTCCCAGGAAGAGGCAGGTCTTCTAATAAGGAAAGCGTTTTCTTCTTGGTAGAGGAATGTGTGCTAGTGCTGGGTGTGACGTTGAGTTGGCAGACGGAGATGTATGTGTTCAAAGTTTATAGCAGGGATGGCATTCGGCTTGGAATTGCAATTAAGCCTTTAAGTGACCTCCTAAGACACCAGAAAAAGTCAGGCGCCTTCTAAATTGGTCTTTGACTACTGCTTGACCAAAATTGCCCTAGAAACATGGAGACACTTTAAAGTGAAACGGGATTGTTGCCTATTGTAAGAATGTCTTAGTTTTGGATTCATGGTGTATTATTATGTCCTCTATTTATTCTAAC
Source organism: Malaclemys terrapin pileata (assembly GCF_027887155.1). Taxonomy (NCBI): domain Eukaryota; kingdom Metazoa; phylum Chordata; order Testudines; family Emydidae; genus Malaclemys; species Malaclemys terrapin. The sequence continues at coordinate 12,313,413 of NC_071512.1, read as the reverse complement.
TGCATGTGATACTCAGTTATATGTGGTCACTGGTGACTGGTGAGTGTAACAAGCCACAAAACCTTAACCAACCATTGTAAATAAAACCGAAAATAGAGCAGACATTTTGTCCTGGATCCTGGATAAAGTTTGTACCCTTCATGGCTAGTATTTGAGTGAACCTTAATAAAAAGAGAGAGATGATCTCTTGCCTGGCCTCTAACTAGGAGAACCAGATAATACAGGCACCTATAAAATATCTCAGGAGTCAGTCTCCTCCTGGCTGCTGAATCCCTTTTTTAAGCCCCTTTCAGGTGTATTAGGCCATTTCTACATAAGGCTGCATTTCAGCCAGGAGATTCTGATGGGATCAGACATTAAGAAATGAATAAAATGGTATATGCACAAACAAGAGCCAACCAGAACCTTCTCCTATAATGAGAGGTGCCCAAACGAGTGCTTTGAGAATCCAGACACCCCCAGACTTTGGGAAGGGAGAACTCAGGATTCAAAGCTGGATCTTGATGTAAATTTCACAGTGAAACCTCTGTTGTTAGACTGGGCTGAACTGAACCAAAATTCTGAAAGTGAAAGCATGCTGTTGGCACAGTGTGGAGAAGCTTGTATTGCTACCATTCGTGCTGTACTAATTCTGTAGACAACTGACTTCACTCTCAGGGACTGTCAAAATGGCACCTATCCCCAGTGTTGAATGCCCTTTAAACAAAGAGTGCTATACACCAGGACCATTTGGGAAAATATGCATGAGAAGGTATTTCATCAATGCCTGTGGTTTGCGATTTAACATCTATGCAGGTTAAAACACGCACACTGATTTAAGTCTTTGATTAATTATCCAGTATCAAAAACATATATATTTAGGGCTTGCAGAATTCAGATGTGGCTTCATTTCAGATAAGTAAGATGAATGGAAATCAAAGCCTCTGATCTTTAGCCTGGCTGAAACTTGCTGATGACATAAGGCCCTAGAAAATTACACATCAGAGAGCACGTGACCATTCAGAACCTTGATATAGAGACAGCAAAAATATAAGAAAAAAACTCCAAGAAGTATAAATACATCATTAGGTCCCTACTGGTGTATATAAATAGCAATCTTCCAAGAAACTTCCCCTTAAAAAACACATTTAAATACATTGATTTTATGTTCTAGCTAACGGATGATTTTCAACACATGAATATCCTCCTCGCTTCATAGAACTGGCAGAGAATGTCACCATGGGCAAACCAGATTCTGGCAACCGATAAGGCTGTTTCCATTGTTCTAGCAGTGTAAAGCAGACAAAGCTGGCTTCCTGTGGTGAAATCTTCAGGGTATCATAGGGCCAGCATCAGCAACTCTGTACCAGTCTCCTCACAGCCCTGAGGAAGAAGTCAAGAAAAGACAGAGAGCTACAAATTCTGGCTGATCCTGGCTACTGTAATGCCTTATGGAGGTGATAGGCAGCTGGGCATATGATAGAGCAGCTCCACACAGTATATACAGACAGCACCCCTGAAATACAGCCAACTCTGGTGGAGGGCAGCACCAGTAGCCAACAGCTGCACAATGCACTGCACAGCAAAAGGGGAAATGCTCGACTTACATAAAAAGTGCTACAGGGTCCTTATCAGCACAGAGCTGACAGGACCTTGGTTTTTAAGGTCTCCTCAGGAAGACCCCACACGCAATAAGCAACACGGAGCGCAGTTTATCTGCTCTGGTGGGATGATGGGCTGTGGCAATGATTCTGGGATTTAAGACTGTGGATGGCTCTATGGAAACAAGATGTTAAATTAGATGATTTCTCCATTAAGCCATTCCCCACCCACTTTAGGTCATAACATTAAGAAAAAGAGAATTTGTTCACAAGGCTTCTTCAGTTATAATATAATACTAACAAACTACATCGAGATGATAGACCCAAATCAAAGCCCTGCATCCAGATGCAGTTGAGATCCTCTCTCTTATGGTTTGAATCCAAACATCCTGACCTTTGGGAAAGTTAGGAGCTGGATCTTCAGACACCCCAATTTGGTAGTGTTCAGACCCATCTGTATTTAGAGGTACAGTCAAATCCATAAGTTTACTTATTGCATTTTATGAAACATTGTTCAGTTGCCAGAACAAGATAGGTTGCAGGGTGCTATTTCCCCAAGCGACGTATATAGTTTGTTACCAAGACATGCATTTTGTGCTTCCTCAGATATTTACAGTGCTTATTTTCTTATGTATAACTTCCGTGGTGAATGTATTGGAGCGTGGTTCCAATGTGACACACAGCTTAAACATTAAATCTAGCTCAGAGAGACTTCCAGAGCCATTGGCACAAAGTGAAGATTTCCACTCTGCTCCCTGTTGCAATACGCAGCACATAGGTTGCTGTTCATTTTTATTTGCTTTTATTGCCCCTCAAACAATTCCTCATGGAATTTGTTTGAATTTTACATATAATTTGCACAGATTTAATATGACTTTATAGTAATCTTTGGAAAGCCAGGGGACCTGATATTTTGACCAAGACATCCTGTTCGATGTATTATCTTTGCTGTAATGTAGATGCGGTTTTAGCCATGAGAACTGGGGAGTTGGACTGTCATATTACACACCTTCACCACTCTCAATTAAATTATTCTGAGCCTAACAACTTCTGCTTCAACAAATATGCATCTCAGCAATACCATATGACAGTGGACAAATAATTTTATTTTTTAAAACAGAATTGGCAAATTCCTGAGCCACGTTGAACTCCACATTAGCTCCACCTAGGGCCTTCCATTCTGTTTTATGATCACTTGATACTGCAAATATTTTTCTACAGTCCTAAATATCATTTTACACAGTGGACCAGGTAATTCCTATTAAAAATATGAATATACTTTCCTAGTGGAAATACATTTTTCATTCTTTTTCTGTCTGCATTCAAGCTACTGTACCATGAAAGTTGTAGGGCACTAAATCTCAGCCTCACCAAGTTTATTTCAGGTTCCTAGTATAGATCACAGTTTGGTTCCATATTGAGATGACTTCCCTCTACAGTAAATTTCTTCAGTTTGGCACCATCACTATTACTGAGGCTATTGTAAAATACAAAATCTAAAGTTCCCTGTGTTGAAAATTTCAAGTTTCCCGTGTTTTTATAATCACTTGAGCCATGCCAAAACACCTAGGGACTGAATCATATTGAATTTGCTGAACCCAAAATATGAGACAATAGAGCTGTTCAAAACTGTGATACAGTGGCACGCATACAAAGTCACTTGGGATCTACATCATCTGAGCGTGAACGACAGGGTCCAGCAGGGGAAGTTTCAGTTTCTACAGATTAACTAGTGTTTCTTTTGTTTCCTTACATTGCATTTCTGCTGCAATTGTTCTTTTTGGACCTTCAGAACAGCTACAAGGATGAAAAGCTATAGTGACCAAAACCGTGTCATTTGAAAAAGTCAGTAAAAAGTAAACTTTAAAAAGAAAAAGGGTTGTTTCTAGGAACAGATTAAAGTAACAAGTATCAGGCATGTAGCTTTGTTGTTAGAAATAACATTTTTGCAGTGGAAAGCAATGAGAAACTCCAGCAAACATTGCCCTTCTTGCCCTCCCCTGTTCTGCATCCAGCGGTGAATTGCAGTTTCAGGAATATATATTGCAACTCCACTCCAAAACTAATGCTTCTCCCTAGAGTGTATTTTGGGAAACAAAAGATGAACAATGAGAATGATTATAGTAAACACACCTAGCTAGGCAATGTTGCAAGTATAATTTCCAGAGAAAACTTTGTTACGATAGAGCTAAATTTATAATTACAGATTAATCAGAGATAAAAGGCAGATCAGAAAAAGCTCTATATTATCATAGAATGTTGTAGTTACTTTAGAAAAATGTTTGAAAGCAAAAAATTCTAAGTTAAAGGTAAAGGAACCTTAGCTGCTATAAATCATTGTAGCTCCACTGAAATCAATGGATCTATGTTAATTTACATCCACTAAGGATCTGGCCCGGTCTTAAAAATACTACTACTACTAATAAAAAAATCAATTGCAGAGTGCCCACATCACATCACAAAAATGCCTTAAGTGTACCACAGCTGATGGCAAAGACTGAATGGATTGTGGAAACTGAGTGACCCTCTCACCTTGAATGTGGTACCTTCAGAACAGAATTGAGGCAAAAATATAGGGGAGCCTGCCATTAGAGATAACAGCAATTAGATACTGCAATGATGGGCACTATATTAGCACTGTGTCCCGTATGTGGCACTTCAGCCAAAATACATCCCCTGGTGTTCTGCCAAGTGGCTAGTGATTTTACTCTTTAATATGTAGGAACAGCCTTGGAAATGTACAATGATCCATCTTAAATTGAATGGATGGGGTGCTTGGCTCAAGATGTAACATGCATTCTGAGACCTGTAGTCTGCATTACAGATGAATGGCTGCAGTGTATTAGATTTTAATGCAGATTAGGTATTGCCTTAGGCTCCTGGCCAGTTGATAGTATGGCCCTCAATAGGGCAAAGTTTGGGCACCCCCATTGTAGCATTCCTGCTGCTGATGTGGTATCCATCAGATGCAGTAGGTTCTTGGAACAATATAATAAGCTCATATAGTCTAGTGTTAACATTCCCTGTTGCACTCTCCCATATCAACTTCAAATTTCTTTGGTTAACCTTATGCAGCTTCTGAGCAGAAGGCTGAGTCATCGCATAGGCCATTAGCTTTATCTGTAATAAAAAAGTTTACAGTCTCAAAAAGCCGCAGGCCCATACGGTTTCACATCTGATTTGTTTCAAGTCATTTAGGTAACAAGTTGAAACACTCTCCCTTTGACATATGTTTGGGCATGGGGATGTGTGTGGATTTTCTTACTAAAGGCATCTTCCGCCAGCCTTTGAAGACAGTGACACTGTCTTTGATCTATAAGCAAAGAAGGGGCTTAGTGTCATGACAGTAATATAACTGTATTTCTTTCACAAATACCTCGACTGTAGGATGTTATTTATAGTTTGTCTAGGAGACTGGGGGCAGAGCCTTGCCATACATTGCTAATCCTGATCAGGCAGAATTGACTATAATTTATAGTACAGTATGTATACTCTCATTCATACATTTTGCTCCTGCTTAAAGTAAGGAAACCTTTTCGTCTTACTAGATAGAAGAACTTTTAAGTCTTAAATCCATTTGCTTTAAATGGGAGCTTTGTGAGATGAGTCATGATAGGGATTCAAGGCTTTAATAAAAATGGATCTTTTGCAGGGACTAGGAACTTTTGGGGAAGAGAGGGAGATGCTCTCCCGTGGACACAGCTCAGTGTAGCCACCGCGGTAAGTGGATCTAACTACGTTGACTTCAGTAACATTATTCACGTAACTGAAGTTGCGTAAGTTAGATCGATTGACTGCAGTAGTGTAGACCACAAATGAAGGACTCAACATATCATCCTCTGAATCATTCTTTCCTTTCTACAAATTTCTGAATACAGTGTGTGCATCTTAATGTAAACAGAGAGTTCTGCATGAGTAGAGAGAGAGAATCAGTTTCAAAAGACTGCCCTCTGGATGGTGGAGGACAATTTCTCCCTAAACAGAGGTCTCCTGATTTAGACTTTAAAGAGATTTAACAGTTATGCAACTGTTTGTGGAATATGGATAACTCCTGCCCAATGTTAAAGGCAGCCAAAAATATTCATGCATGAAGGAGGGGGCTAACGCCCAAGTGGCAATCACTGGATTTGTTTGCCTTCTTCATGGAACATATAAGCCTCATTAAGAGGAATGTCATTCAAAGGCTATGCTATTCTTGTTTACCCTGCCTGTGACTTTCAGAGGGCTGACAGTGGTTTCTCCAATTCAGTTTTGCCAAACAAAATACATTTAACTCTCCCTAAACTTCTCCTCCTTGGCAAACATTCAATTCCAGGCCAGCCCAAACCTTATTATAATGGGCTGAACCAAAATCTTGGATCAGAACACCGCAGTGGCTGCATTGGGGAAACTTATATACCGCCCTGTAGCTGAAGGCACTTGGAATAATTAGCTGACCCTTGATTAAGGCATCTGGGTAGTGAGAACATTACCAAAGCTTCCTGTATTTCACTGAAGCTACAGAACCTTTGTCTTGTCAAGTATTTGTTTAAAAGGGACATTTGTCAAGGCTGGACAGCTTAAAATTAGCCCCTTCAGCTGTGTTGTAGCTCACGGGTGTGTGCCTATGCTCACTGCCCGTCCCTTCCCTCTGCCTCTCTGCAACCTTTAGTGAGCTGGCCAAAGTATAAGGATCCTTCCCTTTGAGAGGAGAATGCATTGCTTGCACCATTCACTCCTCTGCCTACTTAGAAAGGATTGGGCTGACAGAGTCTAGGGAGGGGCAGGATGACCTGCACATGCTCACATCATATGTACAGTTGCCATTGCTTGCACTGGCTTAGTTATGGTTGGGTGGCTGTACTGTTTGACAGCCTTCAGTGTGGTGATGCATTTTCTTAGATTCAAAAGGAAAAGTTTTTAAAAAATAGACCAAAGTTGGCTGTTGTTTTCGCTTCGTTCCTCATCTGGATGCAATTATGTTACTAGCCAATACAAGGCGAATTACAAATTGTATGGGTGAGTGTAAAACCCTGTTGTTGCTATTGCTGTTTTATTTATGTTAAAGTCTCTATTGTGGTAGCACCGACAGGTTTGTTGTACACTTTGAAATTTGCATTTGGTGAATATATAAGCTTATTGTAGCTCTCTGGGGCAGCGGCTATATTTTGGTTCTGTGTTTGTACAGCACCTAGCTCTCCTGGTCCATGATTAGAGTGCCTAGGAACTAAATTAATATAGATAATAATAATAATAATAAAAATAACAGTGATATTCACTATCTTAAATCTTTATTTTTTTATACTTCTTACATTTTGTAACTGTACCATCTCCTGCGCGTGTTCCTAAACTGACTAACCACAACGTCATATTGTTATAACCCCCATCTTTCCTTGCTCCATCCTCTTCCTACTGTTAGTCACATTCATTTCATTCCATATAAAATTTAGGTTTGGGGTAGGGACAGTATCTTTCTGTGACTTCTGAGAAATGTTTAACACACTTTTCAATGCTGTAAAGTAATAATAATCATTAATTGTACTTTAAATATGCAAAGGCTGTTGTGGGGGATGTTTTTCTGGGAAAGAATCTTTGCAGGTGTTTCATGCTGATTTTATTGGAGACTGGCTGAAACAAAAGCTAGTTCCAGGCACCTACGCACTTTGGGGGTGGGGGTTGAAATTTGGATCCAAATGTTGTAGCTGGAACTTACCTCCTTAGAAGCCAAAAGAAACTAGCCTATTTGACTTTGGGAGCAGATCCTGGCCAGAAAATTTTGTCAGTAGTGTTATTGGGAACATGTGGTAAGGGACTTCACCTTGAACAAAGTCTAGTTTGTTAAGTTTTAGATACTAGAAAGTGTTTTATCTTTATTTCTCTTTTAACCATTTCTGACTTTAATGCCTTATATTTGTACTCACTTAAAATTTCTCTCCTTGTAATTAAACAAACTTGTTTTATTCTTTAATAAAAACTAATCCAATATTGTGAAATGTGTGGGTAACTCCATTTAGGGTAGCAGACTGTTGTATATTGATCCCTGTAAGGGGCAACAGACCTATTATATCTGGATTGTCCAGAACACATGTTTTGGGGGGAAATCCGGGACTGGGAGTGTGTTAGGGTCACCCTGCAAGTGGTAACCCAGGCTGGTGGAAGCCAGAGTGTGACTGGTGTGTGGCTAGCAGCCTGCAGCTGTACACAGACGTGCAGGGTGTTACCTGCAGGCTGGAAGGCTGTTTGGGAGTGGCCCAGGAGGGAGCTACAGCATCAAGGCATCGTGAGGTACTCGAGTTTGTAGTGCGGGGGTGACATATAGCCCCTCACTGATCTAGATTGCACCCTGCAATGTCATATTGCGCCAGTACCAACCACCTCATTTTATTTGCAAAGTGAAAAAATGTGCTTTTCAGTTTAAGCAGAAAGAACAAATGTAAAATTTCCATCATATACAAAGCAAAGTGTGTGTCTCTCACACTAGAAGACCCTCCATCTAAAATTACCTCCAAGCACACTGCCCTCCCAGGAGCCTGGCGCAGAGACAGCTGGTTTAAAGGGGGTAATACACATAAACTAAAATTATAACATTGTTTCAGTTACATAGCCACGTGCATCACACCGCAAACTTTAGGTAAGATCAGCTATAAATCCAGTGTTGTGTCTTTGGCCCTATCTTGAACTCTGAGCAACAATTCGCTGTGTCATAACCTGGGCAGGGAGCTACTGAATATAATGTGTCTGGGAAAAATCTGTTTTCTGCCATTGAAGCATCTATCTTGAGAGGAATAATGGGTTGCAATGGAAATGCCGATAAAAGCTTTAAATGCACAGCTGCTGATGCAAAGCTATAATGCCTGTTTAGTTTGCTATCACACAGCATATCAAACAGTTACCGCTTGTCCTTTGATCAACAATTTTTGGTATAAACTGAACCTGCTGACAAATTATGTCACTAAAAAGAAGTTCAGCTCTTTGATTAAATAAAAGGAAACAAGCGAAAGCTGAGAGTTTAAAAATGTATGTAAATAGAACAGAATTTCATTTTACATAGATCCCTTCATGCTCAGGGTATCTCAAGGTATTTGACAAAGTGATGGGTTAGATAATTATGGGAAAGTGTCCTTCTGGCATAGGCTGATGCAGCACCCCCTACATGCTTGAGAGTGGCTCCCACATAGCCCCCTTTGAGTGGGATGCTAGCCAGAACACTAGGGTTTTAGCCAGTCTTTTTTGTAAGTGCCATTGACTTTTTTAACATCTACCTGGGGCAGATGCCAGAGATGGTCATAAGTGAATGGTTCATCAGAAGGGTGGCACTTCAAACTGCACTGCACCTTCCAATACTGCACTGTGGTGTCAGCAGTAGGTACAGGGCAAGACTTGAACACATGACCTTGGGATTAGAGCACTATGACCTTTAATAATACATGTTGAAAGCAAGAACATTTGAGGGATTCATCTGCGTTTAGCTTTGATTTTGGGGGGTTAATTTGAACCTGAAACTCAAAGTGAAATTCTGGGCCTGCAAACCTCTCTGCTCAGAATCTCCAAAAAGGTTTGCACAAGCCCCATTTAACTGATACCATTGAGTTTCCCACAGCTTTGCATTTTGCCCAAAAGTGAGAGTGTTACCAACTGCACTGAGCCATCATAAATAGCCCCAAAATGCAAAATTTGGTTCCACATTTGGATCAAAACTCTTCCAAAGTGTGAGGTTGTTCAGGCACAGGCTTTTCATTCAGTCTGTTATGGAGTCAGGGGCCAGCCTTGGAGTTTGGATCAAGATCAGATTTCCCCAAAGTTTTGATCTGGAGCTTTGGTTCCTTTTGAGTACTGCCGTAAATAAATGTCTCTTTGGAATCAGGACATATGAAAGAGCGTGGGTCCCAAAACACAGCTAAGAGGTTGAAAGATCTGCTTCTGTGTAGTAAACAGGAACTGCCAGATTGGATCAGGCTCACGGTCTATCTAGTCCAGTAACCTGTCTCTGACAGTGGCCAGCCTCAGATGCTTCAGAAGAAGATGCAAGAAATCCGCGGTAGACAGATGCACAATAATGTGTCCCCCATGAAGGTCTCATGTTAATCCCAAATAGCTAGAGATTGGCCTTAAACCTGAACCTGAAATTTTATATCCCTTCCAGGGTTTTTTTAGCAAAAAGTATAGTTCTAGATATTCTATTTATCTGTATAAATGTCTAATTCTCTTTGAATCATGCTAAGTTCAGGGCTTCAGTGATATCCTGTAGCAGTGAGTTTCACATTCTAATAACAATGTGTGAAAAATCTATTTCCTCCTATCAATTTTGAATTTGCCACTTAATTCTAGTACACTAATTACATTATCAGTCTTCATTTGAACACATTATCCACGGTAACAGAAATTATGTCTTGGTTAGTCTAAGGGTATGTCTACACTGTAAGTCAAGGTGTATTTGAAGCTTGGGTGGATATACCCACAGTAGCTTTTCCCATTCTAGCATGGCTGAAAATAGTGTAGATGTGGCATCATGGACTGCCATAATGTGAGTAGGTACCTAGGTTCTGGGCAGGCTTGTACAGCCTGTGCTGAAGCCCATGCTGCCAGATCTACACTGCTATTTTTAGCCATGCTAACATGTCTAAAGCTAGCGCAGGTATGTCTACCCAAGATTCATAAAACATTGGATTGCAGTGTAGACATAATCTAAATTAAAGATGGAGGTTTATAATGCACCTTATCAATGGTTCATATACATGATACCTCAAAGAAATGCAGCATAGCTAGGAAAATACCCAATGAAGTACAATATGTAAAAAAGGGGCAATGAGATGAATTATGTCATGGAATCATGATTCTACGTTTTGGGCCAATCTGTATTTGTATGCATGCAGCTTTGTATGGGAAATCACTTGGGCACACATTTTTTCACGTGGATGGGATAGAATTTGCACTGACAAAATGCCATTTTTTACACTTTCTGTACAGAAATGGGGCTTGTGCTTATAGACTGCCCATGTGGGTGACTACACACCAAAAGTTACATATGCACAAAATGGAGCTAGATTATGTATGTGTCCCTTTTGTGTCATCACAATTTGATCAGAGCAAACAAAATAAATGGGAAAAGGCAGGACGTGTTCCTAGAAGGACCGATGATAGCTAAATAAAGAAACAAGAGAATTGGAATAGATGCCAAGGACTGGAAAGTGCCATCGTTGTAGACAAAATACCAAATGGGGAAACAAAATATTTCAGCTGGAGGACTGGAGAGTAGATATGATTTGACAGGAGAGGCCTTCATTAAGTTGTTGAATGAGAATACTAATGCTTAGCATTCATACAGTGCTTTACATTTTCAAAGGCTTCAAGTGCAGATTGATCTTTACAACATGGCTGGAATGTTGGCAAGAAAGTATTATTCCCATTTTACAGATAGGGGAACTGAGACACAAGGGATCTGATTGGGGGAAAAAGCTACTAGAGCCTGGGATAGTGCTTGGGGTGTGCAAAAAACCCCTGGGATCCGATTTGGATATGGATAGAGACCTCTTTAATGTTTTTAATGAAGTAAATACTAATTGGAATTGTGTGATCATGGGAGACTTTAACTTCCCAGATATAGACTGGAGGACAAATGCTAGTAGTAATAATAGGGTTCAGATTTTCCTGGATGTGATAGCTGATGGATTCCTTCACCAAGTAGTTGCTGAACCAACAAGAGGGGATGCCATTTTAGATTTGGTTTTGGTCAGTAGTGAGGACCTCATAGAAGAAATGGTTGTAGGGGACAACCTTGGTTCGAGCGATCATGAGTTAATTCGGTTCAAACTAAATAGATCTGTGACTAGGGTTTTTGATGTCAAAAGGGCTAACTTTAAAAAATTAAGGAAATTAGTTAGGGAAGTGGTTTGGACTGAAGAACTTGTGGATCTAAAGGTGGAGGAGACCACGTCAAGTCAAGGTTGCAGAAACTATCAGAAGTCTGCATCCCAAGAAAGGGAAAAAAATCATAGGCAGGAGTTGTAGACCAAGCTGGATAAGCAAGCATCTCAGAGAGGTGATTAAGAAAAAGCAGAAAGTCTACAAGGAGTGGAAGATGGGAGGGATCAGCAAGGAAAGCTACGTTATTGAGGTCAGAACATGTAGGAATAAAGTGAGAAAGGCCAAAAGCCATGTAGAGTTGGACCTTGCAAAGGGAATTAAAACCAATAGTAAAAGGTTCTGTAGCCATATAAATAAGAAGAAAACAAAGAAAGAAGAAGTGGAGGTTAAGGATAATTTAGGCATGGCCCAATATCTAAACAAATACTTTGCCTCAGTCTTTAATTAGGCTAATGAGGAGTTTAGGGATAATGGTAGGATGACAAATGGGAATGAGGATATGGAGGTAGATATTACCACATCTGAGGGAGAAGCCAAACTCGAATAGCTTAATGGGACTAAATTGAGGGGCCCAGATAATCTTCATCCAAGAATATTAACTGGCACATGAAATTGCAAGCCCATTAGCAAGAATTTTTAATGAATCTGTAAACTCAGGGGTTGTACCGTATGACTGGAGAATTGCTAACATAGTTCCTATTTTTAAGAAAGGGGAAAAAAGTGATCAGGCCTGTTAGTTTGACATCTGTAGTATGCAAGGTCTTGGAAAAATTTTTGAAGAAGAAAGTAGTTAAGGACATTGAGGTCAATGGTAATTGGGACAAAATACAACTTGGTTTTACAAAAGGTAGATCGTGCCAAACCAACCTGATCTCCTTCTTTGAGAAGGTAACAGATTTTTTAGACAAAGAAAATGCAGTGGATCTAATTTACCTTGATTTCAGTAAGGCATTTGATATGGTTCCACATGGGGAATTATTAGCTAAATTGGAAAAGATGGGGATCAATCTGAAAATTGAAAGGTGGATAAGGAATTGGTTAAAGGGGAGACTACAACAGGTCATACTGAAAAGTGAACTGTCAGGCTGGAAGGAGGTTACTAGTGGAGTTCCTCAGGGATCGGTTTTGGGACCAATCTTATTTAATCTTTTTATTACTGACTTTGGCACAAAACGTGGGAATGTGCTAATAAAGTTTGCGGATGACAAGAAGCTAGGAGGTATTGCCAATACAGAGAGGGACCGGGATATCCTACAGGAAGATCTGGATGACCTTGTAAACTGGAGTAATAGTAACAGGATGAAATTTAATAGTGAAAAGTGCAAGGTCATGCATTTAGGGATTAATAACAAGAATTTTTGTTATAAACTGGGGACGCATCACTTGGAAGTAACAGAGGAGGAGAAGGACCTCGGAGTATTGGTTGATTACAGGATGACTATGAACTGCCAATGTGATATGGCTGTGAAAAAAGCTAATGCAGTCTTGGGATGCGTCAGGCGAGGTATTTCTAGTAGAGATAAGGAGGTGTTAGTACCATTATACAAGGCACTGGTGAGACCTCATCCGGAATATTGTGTGCAGTTCTGGTCTCCCGTGTTTAAGAAGGATGAATTCAAACTGGAACAGGTACAGAGAAGGGCTACTAGGATGATCCGAGGAATAGAAAACCTGTCTTATGAAAGGAGACTCAAAGAGCTTGGCTTGTTTAGACCAAAAGAAGGCTGAGGGGAGATATGATTGCCCTCTATAAATATATCAGATGGATAAATAACAGGGAGGGAGAGGAATTATTTAAGCTCAGTACCAATGTGGACACAAGAACAAATGGATATAAACTGGCCATCAGGAAGTTCTGGAATAGCCTTCCAATGGGAGCAGTGGAGGCAAAAGACATATCTGGCTTCAAGACTAAGCTTGATGAGTTTATGGGAAGGATGGTATGATGGGATAGCCTAATTTTGGTAATTAATTGATCTTTGACTATTAGCGGTAAATATGCCCAATGGCCTGTGATGGGACACTAGATAGGGTGGGATCTGAGTTACTACAGAGGATTCTTTCCTGGGTGTCTGGCTGGTGAATCTTGCCCACATGCTCAGGGTTTAGCTGATCGCCATATTTGGGGTCGGGAAGGAATTTTCCTCTAGGGCAGATTGGCAGAGGCCGTGTGGGTTTTTCGCCTTCCTCTGCAGTGTGGGGCACGGGTCACTTGCTGGAGGATTCTCTGCACCTAGAAGTCTTTAAACCACAAGTTGAGGACTTCAGTAGCTCAGATGTAGGTCAGGGGTTTGTTACAGGAGTGGGTGGGTGAGATTCTGTGGCCCACATTGTGCAGGAGGTCGGACTAGAAGATCATAATGGTCCCTTCTGACCTTAAAGTCTATGAGTCTATGATTCTGATCTTACTTCCATCAGTATCAATAAAAAATAACTCCATTCAAATCACTGGATTAAACTGGTGTAAATCCTGTTCTCCTGTTGGCGTAGGTAGTCCACCTCCCCGAGAGGCGGTAGCTAGGTTGACGGAAGAATTCTTCCACTGACCCAGCACGGTCTACATCGGGATTAGGTTGACTTAACTGTTCATCATAGAATATCAGTGTTGGAAGGGACCTCAAGAGGTCATCTAGTCCAACCCCCTGCTCAAAGCAGGACCAATCCCCAACTAAATCCCCAAATCGGCCCCCTCAAGGATTGAACTCACAATCCTGGTAAAAGCAGGCTAATGCTCAAACCACTGAGCTATCATCCCCCACCCCCCCTTGTTCACTCAAGGATATGGATTTTTCAAACCCATGAGCAATGTAGCTGGGTAGACCTAACTTTTTAGTATCGACCAGGCTTTGGCCCTTCTTTCTCCTGAAGTAACATCACAGCTCAGTTCACAGAATGATACAACTCTTCTCTTTCAAACATTGCCTTCTATGGGAATTGGGCAAAGCAGGTAGCACAGAGCTGCATTTTGCTAAAATTAAACCTTGGACCAGGTTCTGCTGTCACATACACTGGTGTAAATCTGGAATAAGCAGTGTTCTTCCGGACTCACCCTGGTGTAAGTGAGAGCATCTCTAACACACTTGCGCTAGTACAGGGGGCCCTGCTCTGCTCTCTAGCTACACTCTGCCCTCTAGCTTAACTGATTGACAGAGCATGTAAAACTCCACACCAGACAATAAGGCAGCTTCTTCCACAATAAACTGTACAGCTGCACAATTCATTTAGTCCCTCTGACTATCTCACACTTAGGGCTCAATAAATGCTTTTGATCCAGATTTTGATAAAGCTGCTACAGCGATGGAGGCTCTGAAAATCAATGCATTCACTCAATACATTTTAACCTGCACGAGTACCTAGCAAGAGGGCTTTCATTCCATTTCCCCAGAAAACAGCTGAATTAGAGAGAGGACATTTCTCAACAAAAACAAATACTGTTTGACAAGGTCAGGGTTAGCAACCTGCTTTCCAGGGTACTTTGGGGCCTACGGCTTCCCCCTTTTGCTGCCCTAGACTCGCCTCTTCACATAGTTGATAGGAGGGGGGTGGTGATAATAATAATTAATAGTAAAGTAGCCCTGATTGCCCCCTCTCACCACAAGGTTCTCCTCACTGAGATTGCTCTGAGTTATTCCACTCAGGATGAGGGGATGCTCTGGAAGAAAAAGGGGTTCAGCCCCCCAAATGCAGCTGATTCCCTGAGATCTACATGGACCTTGGGAATCCTCCAGACGCACAGATCCAGCTTTGGGAAGGTCCTGTCCTTCTGCTCTGCCTCCTGGCCTCCAGCCCCTTCCCTTTGTCTCCCTGGCATTGGAGGCAGGTTGGCAGGGAGTCTCCAGCTTCAGCTGCCCCTGGACTCCTTCCCCCAGATGGGAAGGGAGGTTCACCAGTGCAGCACCAGGCGAGGGGATGATGTGTGTACCTCTCTTCCTCCCCACCCCTTCAGGATCACCCCTCTCTGCCCTGTCCACATATGCATATTCTGGACCTTGCAGAGAGGCCTCCCTAAATCTCAGGAAGGTGCTCTGCGGGCAGCTAAGCATCCTCCCAATGCAGGTGGAATGAAAGCCATATTTTTTTACTGCTTGTGACCCAAGGAGCTCTTGATACCAACTGGCAGAGGGCATAGGGGTACAGAGATCCCCTGCGTTCACTAAAAAAGTCATGTAAAGTTTCTAACGAAAGCCTGAGTCACTCTGGTCATGATAATCCTTGAGAGATGTTTGTATGGAAAATATGTGAGAAGTTATGTATATCAATTGAGAAGTATGTTCTCTAGGTCTGAGTTAAAACTGGTCACTAACAGGTAATGCACATACTCCTGGCAGGTGTGGGGAAGAGATGCTTATCTCACTCTGGCTGATCATATGCAAACTGAGTATTGTATCACTCACAGTGGACATCTGTTTACAGTCTGAGGAAAAGGCTAATCAATAGATTGTGGGGCCTGGAGGAAAAAACAGAAAACAGCAGGAGGTATCCTGTTTAGGGGTAAGAGAATGAACTTTAGAAAGTACAGATGAATTCCCCCAGGTATTCCTTCAGTCTGTGAGGACAAGCTGCTAATGGGCTTGATCTTATGAGAAGGGGTCTCAACCAAACTGGTTGTAAATGCTGGGGAAAGAACTTGGGGTAAGCTGTCTAGTGGAAGAGAGGGGATTGTCTCATTAGTTAAGTTTAGGCTTTAGAAAGCGTGCTATAATTTTGTTTTATATGTAGCCATTTGTTTCCAATATTCTTCAATATCACTTGAATCTCTGTTCTTTGATGGTAAACTTATTCTTGTTTTCACTATATATATATATATATATGCTGTGTGTTAAGCAAAATGGCGATCCTGAGTTAAGTCTGACAAGCTGGTGAGTAGTACAGTATTCCTTTGGGAATAGCGGATCTAAGAGTTCTGGGAGTGTTCACTGGAACAGGGGCTGAGCACCCCAGAAGATCACTTGGAAGCTTTGGAGGTTCCTGTATGCCTGTCACGATCCCGTACCGAGAGAATGAGGCTTGCGGAGGCCTGGCAGGCAGTGCTTGTGCTGCCAGAGGCAGGTGGTTTCAGGGAGCTGATCCACAGCAGGCACAGACCAGACTCGCTTACGCTACGGGCAGGTGGTAGTGAGGTGCCTTCCAACCCTGAGTGCCCCTGGGCAACGTCACAGTGTTCACTTAGGTGCCAGACTGAAAAGAGCTCTGGAGACCAAGTCCCCGTCTGTCCAAAGAACAGACACAGCACAGGCAACAACAGTGCAACTCTTCCCAGCATATCTTTTAAAAGAAAGCCAGTCTTTATTTAAAATTTGCCAGTGATGAAGAATCAATACAACCCTTGGTAAATGGTTAATTACCTTCACTGTTAAAAATCTACACCTTATTTCCAGTCTGAACTTGTCTAGCTTCAACTTCCAGCCCTTGAATCTTGTTATACCTTTGTCTGCTAGCTTGAAGAGCTCATTATCAAATGTTTGTCCCCCAGCAGCTCCCACAGAAATGTCCAGCACCTTTGAGGATTGGGCCTTTGTTGATGGACAACTGTGCTGGCCCAAGTGCATTCCACTTCCTGCATTCCATTAAACTGTGCACATAACCTGGCATAGAACTTGGACTGCTTCAACCCCTAGTCTTGCTGTTGTGTGATGAGGGCTTGGAGCCCCTCGGGCTCCCTGGTAGTCTAGATAGCACACAACTGAATAGAAGGTTGGTGGGATTGACTCGTAGAGCTGGGGTCTTAGTCTAGAAATCTGGGAAAGGTGGCTGAAAAGGCAGAGAACCACCATTTCAGGTGTTTCCAACAGCCCGGAGGCAGGAGAGATGAAGCAGCAAGGATGGAAGTAGAAAAAAAATCAGACTACCAGCCACAGGAGTTTTTATCGTATTGATTGGTTTCTAATGCTCTAAGTGTAGACATTGAATAGAATGTTAAAGTCCTTTGAAATGAAGCTACAAGTATCAGCCCATTATACGTTATCTATGACCTTTTTAACATTAAAACCACTACATTATTATTATTATTATTTATTTTATATTTGGAGATTTTTATTAGGCTTCCAAATGCTGCTGAAGCTTGATTCATAGGTATTGCTCACTCATTGGCATTAATGTTGTATTGTTAGTAAATGAGATGCTCTTTTGGTGTTTTTAACAGAAGCTTTCTAATGCCAAGAAACAGCCATTGCCCTTGACAGATCATTGAAAGCTGATGAAAGCTCCCTACTGAGGAATATTACATCTATTACAATATAACTTCTGATACTGCTGCAAATAAAATCTAAAGCCCCCTGCAAAAGATATAGGTGAATAATTTCAGAGGCCCAATTGATGGGGAAAAAAAAAATCCCCTTCAATTAGTTGGGTCAGATTTACTTTCACATAGAAAGCAACCTTTTGATTCAATGCTCCTTTCATGAGAAATGTCCTAGTTTTAGGGGGCTCATACTCCTGTGAAGTTGAGATTCAGGTTTGAGGAGAAGCAGTCTCATTAACTGATGGAAGTAATGAAAGGCCTGGAAACAAGCACACTGTGGAGCAGATTCTAAATCTGAAGTGAGTTGGGGTAGCACATTACAGTGTGTCTAAGAAAAATCTCCTGTTGCATTTTGCACATATGATAGTGGATCATTCAAGAGATGCACCAATATGTGCCACTTGTCTGAAACTAGAATTCAGCTCTTGGAACATTTTCTTTTGATTCCCACAAAATACTACAGCCGTGTGAATTGTTATTTTGGACTCAATTCTGCTTACCGCATATGAGCAATATTGCTTGCTACAATGGAATTACTCACATGCTACTCTGAGTAAAGGTTGTAGTCTTGCCATTTATAAGCAAGGTGGCTTCAGCTGGATTTTATATGCAACAATGGAAAGCAAGGTTTATCAGTCTGATATTATCGGAACAGGCCAATTACAAACCTGCTCCGTATTATTATTATTTACTGAGCAGTGACTGTGCTAGACTCTGTCCAAACATAGAAAAAGTCACTGTCCCTGCCCTTAGGGGCTTCCATTCTATATTAATGTAATAGTTAGAGTTACATGTTGTCCGCCATCTTTCTGTACACTAACCCTACTGTGTTACCATTGCAAACTGTGCTGTACATACAATCACTGATTCTTGCATAGCTGCAACCTGCAATCCATTTTCCTTACTGATGCACAACAGACTGAGAAATGTGGTATAAACATTTTCAGTCCCACTTGTTTAACAATAATCTGGGTTATAATTGGGTTTAAGAATCAATTAAGGAAATGCCACTTTTTGTGGCTACCCTGTTGGTATCCTTGAAGCTCTAAAAGCTATGTTGGTTAAGTAATGTAGTCTTCAATTTTATTCACTTTAGACTGCAACACTTTCAGATATTTTCAGGAGGCTCATGGAAGGAAAGCAATGATTGTTTGACACAGTCTAAAAAGTATGAAGAGTAAAAAGTCCTAAACTACCAAAAGGATTTGAAAATAAAGGTTGGGTTTTTATTTCTTTTCTGATGCAACTCCTTTGTTTATTTTCACATTTTTTTTTATGACCTTTGCTCCTACAATACATATTGGTGACTCACAGTGAAAGGTCTGCAATAATGTTTCATTGCTATGAAGTCACTCTATAACCACTATTCATTGTCCAGTCTATCATGGTTATAGATATTTTAGAATATGACCAGCAGTGAGCTAGATTCAGTAGAATTATGTGTGACAGAATCTGAATCAAATAAAATGAGCAACAGAAGAGCATAACGAAGCACGTACCAAGGGCTTATATACATCCTGCGTACGGTGTTAGAATGTATTGTAGTACATCACAAAAGGTATGTGAAAATTCAGTGACATACTATGTCATGTGATAGTTGTCATTAAAATAGATTATTTTCTTCTTCCTCCAGTTCAGATCCTCACAGTTTGCCCTCAGTCACATCTGTGCAGGCCTGTGCTATGATTCGCAGTGACCTTTCACCCTCCATTTAGCATCACAAACTGCCTTTCTGACATCTCTTTTTTTGTCTTGTATATATTGTAAAATAATATGGTTTATCTATGTTTGTAAGGGGATGTAGATTTACAGTGCTACAGAAATGATTTTTAATAGTTGTGGCCTCAATTTTCCAAAGTACTCATCAGGTACTGTTGTCTCAATGAGAGCTTTTGGGCACAGAGTACTTTTGAAAATCTGGCAGTTCATTTAGGTTACTTGACGTGAGATGTTGGATGCTGCCCAATAATAATAAGGAGTCCAATCCTGAGGGCTTTTCTTAGCCTTTACTCATTATAGGGACATCCCACAAGACTAAGTTCTGAGTAAGGAATTTGGGATTTGACCCAACAATAACCCCAGTGACTTTGGTCAAAATTTGATTCCAGGTTTTTAGTTAGAATTGGCATTCTAACTAATGCCGTCTTCACGGCTGAGGATGTTAGGGAGATTCCCAAACCTGAGCCGGCTTTTGTAGGTGACAAATCT
Source organism: Malaclemys terrapin pileata (assembly GCF_027887155.1). Taxonomy (NCBI): domain Eukaryota; kingdom Metazoa; phylum Chordata; order Testudines; family Emydidae; genus Malaclemys; species Malaclemys terrapin. The sequence continues at coordinate 12,293,541 of NC_071512.1, read as the reverse complement.
GAGGAACTGTCACAGACTGAAGTGTCACTAGAGGAGGTTTTGGAATTAATTGATAAACCTAACATTAACAAGTCACCGGGACCAGATGGCATTCACCTAAGAGTTCTGAAAGAACTCAAATGTGAAGTTGCGGAACTATTAACTAAGGTTTGTAACCTGTCCTTTAAATCGGCTTCTGTACCCAATGATTGGAAGTTAGCTTTAAAAAGGGCTCTAGAGGTGATCCCGGCAATTACAGACCGGTAAGTCTAACGTCGGTACCGGGCAAATTAGTCGAAACAATAGTTAAGAATAAAATTGTCGGACACATAGAAAAACATAAACTGTTGAGCAATAGTCAACATGGTTTCTCTAAAGGGAAATCGTGTCTTACTAATCTATTAGAGTTCTTTGAAGGGGTCAACAAACATGTGGACAAGGGGGATCCAGTGGACATAGTGTACTTAGATTTCCAGAAAGCCTTTGACAAGGTCCCTCACCAAAGGTTCTTAAATAAAGTAAGTTGTCATGGGATAAAAGGGAAGGTCCTTTCATGGATTGAGAACTGGTTAAAAGACCGGGAACAAAGGGTAGGAGTTAACGGTAAATTCTCAGAATGGAGAGGGGTAACTAGTGGTGTTCCCCAAGGGTCAGTCCTTGGATCAATCCTATTCAACTTATTTATAAATGATCTGGAGAAAGGGGTAAACAGTGAGGTGGCAAAGTTTGCAGATGATACTAAACTGCTCAAGATAGTTAAGACCAAAGCAGACTGTGATGAACTTCAAAAAGATCTCACAAAACTAATTGATTGGGCAACAAAATGGCAAATCAAATTTTAATGTGGATAAATGTAAAGTAATGCACATTGGAAAAAATAACCCCAACTATACATATAACATGATGGGGGCTAATTTAGCTACAACAAGTCAGGAAAAAGATCTTGGAGTCATCGTGGATAGTTCTCTGAAGATGTCCATGCAGTGTGCAGAGGTGGTCAAAAAAGCAAACAGGATGTTAGGGATCATTAAAAAGGGGATAGAGAATAAGACTGAGAATATATTATTGCCCTTATATAAATCGATGGTACGCCCACATCTCGAATACTGCGTACATCGAGATGTGGGCGTACCATCGATACTGGCACTAGAAAAGGTTCAGAAAAGGGCAACTAAAATGATTAGGGGTTTGGAACGGGTCCCATATGAGGAGAGATTAAAGAGGCTAGGACTCTTCAGCTTGGAAAAGAGGAGACTAAGGTGGGATATGATAGAGGTATATAAAATCATGAGTGATGTGGAGAAAGTGGATAAGGAAAAGTTATTTACTTATTCGCATAATACAAGAACTAGGGGTCACCAAATGAAATTAATGGGTAGCAGGTTTAAAACAAATACAAGGAAGTTCTTCTTCACACAGCGCACAGTCAACTTGTGGAACTCCTTACCTGAGGAGGTTGTGAAGGCTAGGATTATAACAGCGTTTAAAAGAGAACTGGATACATTCATGGTGGTTAAGTCCATTAATGGCTATTAGCCAGGATGGGTAAGGAATGGTGTCCCTAGCCTCTGTTTGTCAGAGGATGGAGATGGATGGCAGGAGAGAGATCACTTGATCATTGCCTGTTGGTCCACTCTCTCTGGGGCACCTGGCATTGGCCACTGTCGGTAGACAGGATACTGGGCTAGATGGACCTTTGGTCTGACCCGGTACGGCCGTTCTTATGTTCTAGTGAGCCTCTCACTATGAGGAAGCTTCTCTCATAGCAAACATTGCCACTGGACAATGCAACAGAGAGTATCTGGAGAATGAACGCTGGCTTAGCAGTGTTGCACAGCCCCCTCCCGAATCTCATCCATTTCTCAGCTGTTGCCTGCCTTAGGTCTTAGTAAAATCATATTTATTTACTTGGCTGCATTGCTTTAATGAAAAAGCCACTTAAAACAAATAGAAGGAAGGACATTTGCAACCAATTATGTTATTGCTGATCAGTCAAATTGCTTTGGAAATTACATGTTAAAGTTCATTTTAGGCAGCTGATGAATTAAGTAGTGGTCTGGCACCAATATTCAGTATCAGATTAATAAATCAATTTCGTTTCAGTCAGAATGGCAGAGGGAAAAGTGTGTGTGTAAAATATATAAAATAATGGCTAGTTACTGGGCCAAACTCTGTGCTCACTTATATGCCATGCTACCCCACTGAAGCCAATGGAGTTGCAACAGTATGTAAGTCAATGTGGAATTTGGCTAGCTATTCTGTAAATATACCCTTGGGCACATTTAAAATCATGGTTTTTAAACCTTTATTTCTCACAACCGCAAGGGAAGTTAATACTCCAGCATCTAATTCGGGGTTGATCAAATTGCCAGCTAGCGATCTGTTTAGGGGGAATACTTGCTGTACACTCTGGCTTCTGGAAAGGATTGTAGCAAAATTGCTGCTTTCTCTTCCATGGCAGATGCACCTCTTTGGTGTTTTATGCACAGCTCTTTTTTCTTAATGAGTTCTGACATTTCAGCCTTCATGTTATAGGCTTGTTTTAGAATAAAGGACTTAAAAAGCCAGTCTCTTCTGAAAACAAAGTTTGATTTAAATTAATTAAAACAGAGTTTTCAGATTGGTAGAAACTTCTATCATACAGGGCTAGAGCCAAGATTACAAAGATTTTTGAGCTATGGGATCTACGTGTCACTCACTTCTCCACAAAATATCAACCATTTATATTGCCTGTGATCTCATATTTAATTCTTGTTCGTGTTTCTGTGCAGTGTTAAGCAGCCCGTGTGCTTTGCACCAGTGGTGACTGCATTCCAATTGTGGACCCTTGGCTGCTCCTTTTCCATCTCACAAGCGTGTTGTGAGGCTTAATTAGTTAATGGGACATATGTGTTACCCACTTTGAGTACATCCTTGAGCCCAGTGGGGTTTCAGACCTGAACTGAGAAAAGAATTTGTCCTACTGTGTGAAAAGTGCTTCAAAATCCTCATAATAAAAAAATACTACATTTTGGGAAGTGTTATTGGGCCCAATCCTACCATCCCTTTTCAGTCTTTACTCATCATCACTATTAATAAACTTAGAGAATTTTTCACTTGACCAGAGCTCAAAGAGCCGGGAAGCGATATAATGGTAGCTCCAGAAGGCCCTACTTGGGAGCCCCCACCGTGTTTGGCACTGTACAAATGCGCACTGCCTGCTCAGAAGGGCTTGCAGTCTAAAGACGCACACAGTCAAGGGGTAGGAGATGGGGATACAATATACAAACAGTGAGGAATTGACATAGCTTTGTTAGTTACATGGATGGTAGTTTGGTTTTTTTTAATTGAGGGCAGAGGTAGAATGTAAGAAAAGGAAAGAATATGAACAGGGACGGTCACAGCTCACCATCCCAGCCATGCTCCATCCTGGGTTTTGTAGGCATCCCAGCAGAGGGGAATGTTAAGGAAGGATTTAAAGGAGGATAAAGCGGTGGCTGCTGGGATTTTATCAGGAGTTCTTCCCACATATGGGGTAGTGTGGGGGGAAAATAGGGAGATGTTTAAGGAAGAAGCTGTGGCAGTAAAGGCTGGTAATGCTGGCGGAACCAAGGCTGTGGTTGATGGCATGGTACATTAGTGGATCAATTAGGTAGGGGGAAGCTTGTGTTTGATGCAGAGGTGAAGAGAGAACCAATGGAGGGACTCTCAGAGTGGGCTGATGTGCTACTTGAGGGTAGCAGGTTTGCAGTAGTTAAGGCCTGAAAAGAGGACGCTGTAGTAGTCCAGTTGTGATGAGAGTTCTGGCTATGTATACAGAGACGAAAGTCTGGATTTTAGGGATGTTGTGTAAGAAAGAGTTGCAAGATTTAGAAATGTCCTGAACATGTTGATCCAGTGAGAGGGCTGAGTCAAAGATGGCACCAGATTATGGGCCTGAGAGACTGGGAGGATGGTGGTGTTGTCCACCATGACAGAGAAAAGTGGGGAAGAGGAGGATTTGCAGGGAAAGATCAAGAGCTCAGTTTTGGCCATGTTCAGTTCATGCAAGGACCTGTTGAGCCACATGGAGTGGAAATACAAAGGCAAGGGTCCCTGGCACAATGCCCCTGGCGTCCAAACAGTCTCCAGGCGTGAAGGGGGTCAAGCCTCTCAGCCCCTGCTTTGTGGGGTCAAACCATGCCAACCCATGACAGAAGAACTACAAGGTGAATCTCTGAGTTTCCTCTTCTGTATATGGGAGTCATCTGGAGTGCCTCTAGAATTCATGCTTTGGGGGTGGCAGGTTGACCCCTTTGGGGTAGGCCAATTTTCTATCTCCTAAATCCATAGATCCCCCATGATCTATTTAGTTCTCAGGGATGCCTCAGAGGAAAAGACCATCCACACGGAGATCCCTTATCTTTGTTCTGCTGCTCATGTTCCCAACCCCTGCAGGAGCTGTGCTTTTAGGGACTCCTCTGGCCACTGCTGCTCCCAGAATCCCAATCTGGAAAGGAAGGTGGTTTTCCATGACACAGAGGGGGAACTGTGTCTGTGGGTTTGATTAGGGGAATCCAGCATACACAGATTATAGTTCTTTAGGAGGTACATTCGGGTGTTTTCAATTCCCTTTTCTTTCCATTGTGTTTGACATTTCTGTTTGACTGGTTTTTTTCCTGATTCCTTTTTGATGAAAGAATATTCATTTTTTATCATTGTTTTTCTCATACCTTCTCTTGTTAACAAAAGTGGGTGGCATTCAGGGTCAGAAAAAGAACCCGAACTTTCCAGTTGATCCAGTCCTTTACAGTCTGTAAACGTGTGCAGAAATCTCACACAAACAAGCTTTCTCTTGAGATTTCAAGTGCTACAGTTATGGAAGAAATACTGTGAGAAAAGTTTTTCTTGTGGTGTTTTATCCCTTCCGATTCTGGTCAGCACTCAAACCATGAACTGCTGGGGTGTGCAGAAAAAAATCATAATTAAAAATAGCTGTGCAGTAAAATGTTACCAAACCACTGAAAAAGGTTCCATTGATCTTGAATTTTGCAGAAAGTCTGGTTCTTATTTTCAAACTGCTTTGCCCATTCTTTACAAAATACGCAATCTAATAATATCTTCCCAGGGTACAGAATGATGAGTAGATTCAGAATTCAGATATGGTTCTTCATATCTGTCCTGTCAACTGTAAAAGATAATCAGCTGTTTGCTCTCCTCCAAATCTTTACATGTAGAAATGGTACAAAGTTAATTTATTTCCCTTGATTAATTTATTGTTGTTGTTTTTTTCTGTTTAGATTTTTTGTTTGTTTCTAGTCCAAGTAGATGGTGGAGAAGAGATGTGTGTAGCTATGGTGAGGAAATGGGAGATGTAGATATATAGGCACGTTGTATTTATAAACCAAAACTCAGTGGGTGAAACTCTGCTCCAGTTACACCAGGGCATCTTGTAGCTTTGGTATGGGACACATGGAGAGAAGGTGAAATCCTGACTTCATTTAAATGAATGGCAAAACTTCCATTGACTTTAGTGGGGCCAGGATTTCAGTGAGAATGTTTAAATGACTATTGTACTCATCATATATCTCCAAGAGCAAAGACTGACTCCCATCAAAAATACATCGTTGCCTTGTGATCTTCTCCACAACTGTCAACAAATGTATTTCATTTTACTACTCAGTCACATTTATACCAGCTGTGGTTTTCTGTCTGGAGAGAATCCTGAATCAAAATCTCAGCTCCAAGCTGTATGACCTCCCGCATGCACTTCCATGTGGGAATTGCTGAGCTCTGCAGGGAATGGTGCTGCAGAGAGGCACTGCCAATGTTACCCTCCACCCCCTGCCGCCCGAGGCCTGCCCCCTCAACTCTTCAAAGCTCCAACCAATGGAGGAGCAACCACAAGGGGACAAAGAAGGGAAGACTGTGGTTGCAAAGGCAATACTCCCCAATTCCTGTAGACAGCAGGAAATCTGCTTGTGGAGTGTGCCTTCCACATGTGGACCCTCTGGGGCAATCTGGCAGACAGTTAATGCATAAAGAACCGCGGGAAGGGAATGGCTCTGCCCATTGGAGAGCTGTCTTCTGCTGCAAGTTCTATGGAAGGAAGCTGTGTGGCCAAACGATCTCTTGAATCTGGTGTCCTCTAATCAGTGAGGTTGTCCATTGTCAATACTTCTGGAGACCCATAAACTCAGAGAAGGAGGTTCTCTTCCTTCCAAATCATTTAATGAAGTTTCTGGCTAGCACCAGTACGTGTTAGATTAATGCCTAATGTCTGTTGCCACTGGGAGATCTAAAAGCATTGTTAGAGCGATTTCAACTGAGGCTAATATTTGGGCTAAAAAGGCCTGTGCGATCAAATAAGTCCATTAGACATGACACTGTGTATTAGTAAGAATACTTGGCAATTGTATCATTCTTTTCATGCCTAGATTTCAAAGTGTTTTGCAATGGTAAGTACCTACCAGTTTAGTGCCACTGGTAGTCATGGTTATTATCCCCATTTTACAGATGATGCAACTGCGGTATAGAGGTGAAGTGACTTGCCCAGGGTCATACAGTGACTCAGTGGCAGAGCCTGGAACCTTAGATCAGTGTCCTGTCTATTGAAATATACAGCCTCCAATGTTATAATATTGCAAGTCAACTGAGAGTTCTGTAAGAGAGTTGTCTGCTGCACAATGAGAGTGGCCAGATCACTGAGCTTCAGTTTGCACTCATGAGGTGACATATTTATACCAGGAGAGGTATCTCAAACAGCCTTCGATTCAAAACTTTTCACACTCCTAACCCAGAAATACTGTATTCGTATAAGAAGCCAACTGAGTGAGCAATACCTGCTTCTGCAGAGACATCAAGTGCTAGAAGTATTTTGTGGTCAACTTGCTGCTTATCCTGGGCAGGGAAGATACACCTTCCTCAGAAAGCTAACAATGAAAGCTTTTGTGGTAACATCTGTTCTTTGAAAATGATAAAGCCGAATCATCTGCACAAGCAACTGTTCTGCTATCAGGCTGAGTGATCTTTCAAAAGCAATTAACACCATAGCTTAGAAAAAACTGCGCCAACCCAACTGGAGTCTTAAACCCTCTTTGTATGATTATCCCAGGTCTTAAGCTCATCCCCGTCAAATTATAACTGTGAGTTACAGAGAAATTTTCAGGAGATTAGTAATGGGTTAAGGAGACTTTCACCTTCAAGTTGCTGATTTGAATCCAACCCAAGTTGGTAGGGATCAACATTAATTGCCATCAGATGGCTGTTCAATGACAATGTGAATGGAGTTGGGGGTGTTGGCCCAATTCCTAGTGGACAGGAGTGCACATTACAAAAACATGACAAGCGGCACTAAACTGAGGCTATGATTGTCATCTCAACAGTGAGGCCAAGGATGGACTAGTATGGACATTGAACACCCTTCTGCAGGTAGCACCTCCAGCTCAGGGTTAGGATACATTGATTGGACAATGTGTAGAAGCTCACAGAGCTCCTGCTTGTGCTGTATGTGTTCTGGGGCTTCCACCAAAACTACATGCATTTGCAAATATATATATAACTGTAAATTTGTAGGTCTTTCAGATGTAATCTGAGGAAGTGGGTTACCAACAAAACACTGAGTTAATACAGCTTCTTTATTTACTGTGTGAGAATCTGAACATCACACTCATTTTCACATCACCTAATATTAAAATCCAGGCGTTTGGGTAAACTGGTAACTTAATGCCCCAGGGATTTAATTACCACTACTCTGTAATCAGAACTAAAATGTGGAGAAAGCTGTAGTTCTCAGCTTCAACAAGAAATGTCACTCTCTGCAAAGCAGTCAATAAAAAAGAAGATATACACCATACACTCAAATGTTGTGGTCCTTCCCATAGCTGAACTTGCAAGTCTTCTAATACTAACAATTTTCTTTCAAAGCTCAGATTTTTCCTTAGCTATTATCAAACTTCACAGTGTCTTGTCACTATGTTTTAACTTTGCTCTGTCTATAATTTCAATCTCAACATGTGTGGTATTGAATTAAAAGGAGCTTGCACTGTTGGAAACTGAATTCCTGTTTTTCCAATATTGGCAGAAAACATTTGTCTGAACTGGTCCAAATTGTCCCTGATGATTTAAGCTTTTACCGGTGGCCTTGGAGAAAGAAGTGACAAAAGGCTAAATGGTCTCCTTCCACAAGAAGGCAAACAGAGCTTGTAGATCTTGGCTAATGGGGTCTGTGTCATGTGACATTGTTCTCTTTTTCTTGGATGCTTGTCTGCTGGAGCTCCTTAGGGTCAGAACTTGGTAGTTTTAAGGCAAAGGCCAGGAGGGAGTGGACCAGCAAGAGGACTTCAATAGCTCAGACATTGGTTAGGGGTTTATTACAGGAGTGGGTGGGTGAGATTCTGTGGTCTGCGTTGTACAGGAGGTCAGACTAGACGATCATAATGGTCCCTTCTGACCTTAAAGTCTATGATTCTACAATCATCCCCTGCTGACCCTGCAGATATCCCACAGATAATGCTTGAAGTAGCATGAACTCTATTCTGTCCCATTCACAGCTGCTATTCCTCAACCATGCAAGGAACCCAGGAGCCTGCTGTCAGGGACAGGGGACCAATGGGGCAGCACAGAGGGGCCAACCCTCCATTTGCACTCTTGTCTCCATAATTATAGGGTTTCCATTCCCCACAGGGGCCATGAGAAAGAAGGTGAGGATCCACAGTGTTCAGAGGATGTACTCCAAAATCCCTCCCACCAGAGGGAACAAATAGCTATACAGTGCATCTTCTGGAGGGAGTTCCCTAGGCCCTTTGCCCATCATTGTGGGCCTCTCTGTAAGTGGGGATGATCCAGCTGTAAATTCTTATGTCTTGCAGTTAGGATCAGAGAGATGACTTGGTTCATAATTTTTTTTTCTTGTCAATTTCTTAATAAACTAAGAGAGAGAGACTTGGCTCCAGTATTGTCTGCTCTCTCATTGCCAAAGGAAGGGTTAACTGGTTCCCTGTTAAAAACAACCCAAGTTGCAACCCGCCCCTATCTGCCAGAGGAAATAAGAGATACCCTATTAGCAGGCCTTGTACAAACAAAGCATTGGCCTGGTTAGTGCCAGCTATTACCATCCAGTAGCATTATTTGTTTTTCCATGCTCTTAATCTTATAAACTGAAATGAGACGGCTAAAAGGGACTTCCTGAATGTTGTGTAACATTCTGTATATGTCAAGGTGGAAGACAAACAAACCTGACTTTGAACTTAGGAAAGTTTTCATAGGCCAGGTAGATGCCTGCAGGAGTCTTTCCAGGGACGCTATGTGCTTTCTCCCTTAATTCCTGCAGCCTGCAATGGGCCTTCCCTGGCAATTACACCCTTTCAGAAAGAGCCTAGGAAGCATGAGATTTGTGTCATCCTAAGTGTGCTACTGTTTGCTGTCGGTACTGGAGAACCCCCAGAAAAGAGCTGCAGCAGTAATAGAGGGCTGATATCTCACCATAAAAAGGAGGAGTTCTCTAGTGCATGCTTAGAGAAAGGGGCCTAGTTGGGCTCCAGTGATGAATTAAAGGCTTTAACAATTCTTATTTTGGATCACCAAGCTCATCTCTCCCTCACTGTAGCAAACAGCTCCAAATGAAGAGAAAGTAGATTGCTTTCAAAACCGTCACTAAGAATCCCCCAACTGTTTCAATTCTTAGCTGTCACAAACGGTGTTTTCCCTGTTGGGAATAGCACAGAGAGGCCAGACTTTGCTCTCCTCAGCAGCAGACTGTGTATTGCTAAGAACAGTCCCTTCAATGCATGCAGCCAAGAGGCAGCAAACTCATTTAATGTAAGATGTAGATTCTGTGGTGATGGGCGACTAGCTACCTGTCAAGTTAAATAGCATCTGGGGTAACTGAAGTCATAAGGTGCTATCTTATTTATCTGTCATATTTTCTCCAGCTAGCCTCCTTCCTAGCATTTCTTTTAGTATTTCATAGGCGGTGTTTTTCAAACAGGTTTTTAATTAGCCAGTGACAGTCCTGGCCCTAATCACAACAAAACAGGTGACCACTCTTTGACCTTCATCTTTGGGGCAGCAAGGTGGACCCACATCCCAAGGAAATTTTGCAACTCACGGGCCATCCTGGTCTCCCTCTCCTCCAGCAGGACTAGAAAGAGAGGAAACAACACCCAGCCAGACCTCCTTCCCCCATTCTGCAGGCATGACCAGAGAGTCTAATTTTACACTTGCACATGGGTGCTTGAGTCCCCCACTTCTGCCAAGGGCTCTGCAGATCATAAGGCCGGTGCATTTGTATTCTGACTCTATTACCTATTCCAGTTTGGATTTCTGCTGCTTAGATTTGATTATTGTAAATCCCATAGATATCTGATTATTAGCAGCCCAGCCAGACCAGATACAAAGCATCCTTGAGGATCCCCTGCAGCAAGGGAGGTTTAGGTTGGACATTAGGAAAAAGTTCCTAACTGTCAGGGTGGTTAAACACTGGAATAAACTGCCTAGGGAGGTTGTAGATTCTCCATCTCTGGAGATATTTAAGAGTAGGTTAGATAAATGTCTATCAGGGTTGGTCTAGACAGTATTTGGTCCTGCCATGAGGGCAGGGGACTGGACTCGATGACCTCTCGAGGTCCCTTCCAGTCCTAGAATCTATGAATCTATGAATCACAGCGGGATAACTTTTCTGACCTTAATGCAAGTATGCGTGGAGGGGGAGGAGAGAGTGAGCGAGCATTATGGAAATGACAAAGCAGTACTGGGCGGGAGGCAGCCTCTACTCTCCACTGCTGCAGCCCCAGAAAAACTTTTCTACCCTGACTGCGTGAATATCTAGCTGCTGTAACCAACCAAGATATGGAGAGATCTGCAATGACAAAAGTTTGCCATCCAACAGGACACATCAGTAACTGGCATCCTAGTGCACACTAACCCCACGCAAGCAGATGAGGATGCTTCTGGAAGCAGCAGACTGAAAAAAGCATAGAGCTCTATTCTCTCCAGTACAGCGCTTGTCCAGGGCTGTACAGCATACCAGCCTGTTCAGCTTGCAGTGAATTTGTAATGTAGCAAGACAGTTCGGTGCAGCCCTTCATGGCCTGGTTTTGCTCTTACCCTTAGGTTCTCTATTGTTATCCTAAGGCTTCTCCTTCCCCTCCTCCCCCAGGATGAAGAAGCCTCCAGCTGGACTAGGAGGCTTATCTGCTCTGTCTGTCTGGGTGTTAACAGTCTATTTGCATAAGTACCCGTCACTATCACATGCCATGTTTCCTTTGTGTATTTGTTTGTTTTTTCCCCTCAGCAGTTTGGCTTCAGGCACTCACCCCTCTCGGGGGAACCTTACGCCAAGGCAGATGCGGAGACAGTGCTGGATGATATAAATACATTAGTCAGGGTTCCCATCCCTTCTTTTAGGTCACCTTTTCTCTTGGAAATGAAATGTGTAACTCATGGGATCTTATTTTCTCCTGATTATAGAGAGAAAAGTGAAGTCAGATCTTCCTTCCACCTCTTAGCAGCTGCCACCGTCAGTGCCCTGAGGCTGGGGTGTATGGCCTTTGCTGGGAGGGTGAATCTAGCTTTCGGGGCATGGATGCGGGGGGGGGGGGGGGGAAGGGAGTGCTAGACAAATGACACTAAACTAGGGTGGATAACCCACCACTCCTCCCCACAAACTGTAACAAACCCAGCCTTATGTGATCCAAGGAGGAGAGAGTCCCAAAGTCCCTTCTGACCCCTGATTTCACATATGACAGCACACAGCGCTTACTGTTAGACCATCAGGCTGAGATCCCATGAGTTGTTATAGTAAAGGCACCATAGCTACAGTTCTGCTCTAACTGATGGTGACCCTGGACTCACCTCCCAAGGTAACAGCTAAACTCTCTTTTTTCTAGTCATTAGGTCTGAAAGGTTTTTTCTCTCCATAATATGAAAGTCATTAACATTAAACTTTAGCTACCAGGTACAATTGATTTGAAAATTATAACCTCCATAAAACGTGTATGTACTGCATATCCAATGAGTTAGAAGTCTGACATGTAAGAATTGCCTCGTTGATGATTGTCAGTCTATTGTACGACAAGATTTCCAAAATGTATGTACCCCTACTTCAGGTATTCCTTCGAGGGCAGAGTTGAGCAGCATGAATGCTATTACTGTGGTCTATTTCCTAAAAGTAGTCTCAGTTTAATATCTGATGTGTCCTCTCTCAGGCCCTCTGTCCTGCCCTGGCAGGGAAATGGACTTGATGATCTAATAGGCCCTTGCCATTTCCCACTACTGTGATATTTTACAAATATGGGGCACAAGCTAGAAGTCCTCATAGTTTTCATGCAGACCTGCCTCAGGCAAGCACCCATTGACTTCATTTTGCCTTCATTGAGGGTTTTGTCACCTTATGGAGTTTGTGATAGCTAAGTAAGGTCTTTAGAATTTGGCCCAGATATATTAACTCTTGAGGTTATGCTATACCTCACTGGCAGAGTATCTATGTATGTAAACCATCATCATACTATCTAGGTGCCAATTCAGCAGAATAACCACCATTGTGCTATCTATACAGAAATTCAGCAGAATAGTAACTTTTTGCTGGTTTTGATAGTGTAATATGTTCACTGCACTAGAGACAGGGTGTCTGGAGAAGAGGGAAGGTTTGGGAGAAAAGATAAGGAGTTCAGTTTTGGTCATGTTTAGATTAAGCTGCTGACATGACATCCAGGAGGAATTGTCAGAGGCGCAGACTGAAATGTGAGTTTGGATGGAGGGAGATGAGTCGAGAATGAAAAGATGGATATACAGATTGATGAGACATCAGTGTAAAGATGTAGTTGAAGCTCTGTCAATGGATGAGACTGCCCAAAAATGGGGGTGGAGTGAGTAGGGGAGGGGGAGAAGATGTACGCACTAAAAAGATGCTAAATGGGGTGGCCAAAGAGCCAGGAGAGGACAGCAGCATCAGAACCAAGGGAGTGTAAGACTTTGAGAAAAAGAGCTTAACTGACTGTCAGAAGCAGCAGAGATGTCAAGGAGGATGAGGATGGAGTTGGGACCCTGAAATTTGTTCATAAAGAGGTTGTCCTTGAGGAGAGCAGTTGCAGTGGAGGGGAGAAGATGGAAGCCCAACTGGAGGGGATGCAAGATGGAGTTACAGGATAGCTGTAGACAGCTCAAGCTGTAGACAGTGTATTCAGTAAGCTCAGAGGGGAAGGGGAAAGAGAAATGGGACAGTAGTTGTGGTAGGTGAGGTCCTGGGTGGGTTTTTGAGGAGGAAGTCAGCATGCTCATATTGTGAGGAGAAGGCACCAGGAGAAAGTGAGACATTAAGGAGGAAGGTAAGACGGGGCTAAGGAGGTCAGGAGGTGGGAGGGAATGGAATAGGTCTCAAAATATTTTCCAGAGATGGGTGTCATTATCCCTATTGTACAGATGAAGAAGCCGAGACAGAGAGGTGAAGTGTTGCCCAAGACGATGCACCGAGTTAGCGGCAGAGCTAGAAATAGAACTCAGGTCTCTTAACTCCCCGACACTATCCCCTCTGCCTTCAGGTGCTCAGTACCTCTCAGGATCAGGCCCCAAAGTGGTACATTTAATAATGGATGTTATTGTGTAGGAGCAAAGTTCAACTATAAGAGAGACTCTCTTAGAAGCATCTTTTCTTCCCATTCCATATGTAACCATGTTCTGCTAAAGCAGGGGTTCTCAAACTAGGGGTCAGGACCCCTGAGGGGTTTGCGAGGTTATTACATGGGGGGGTTGCGAACTGTCAACCTTCACCCCAAACCCCGCTTTGCCTCCAGCATTTATAATGGTGTTAAATATATAAAAAGTGTTTTTAATTTATAAGGGGAGGTCGCACTCAGAGACTTGCTACGTGAAAGGGGTCACCGGTAAAAAAGTTTGAGAGCCACTGTGCTAAACACTAATCTCATAAACAGAACTTAAGAAAATCATCTTAAATTGTGGGTGTATTCTACAGAACATGTTCAGGAGATTAATTCGAAACAAAGAAATGGGACCTGTTCTTTTCTGTTCACCAGCACTAGTGCAAGTGAGACATAATATGTAAGAATTTAATTCCTTTAGACACGCATCCTGAAAGTGTTACACTTACAATTTTCCTTTACAGAGCCAAATTTTGTTCCCAGCTATACCACTGTAAATCCAGAGTAATAGAAATAAAGCGAGTGGAGTTACTCCAAATTCACACTATGTAAATGAAATTAGCTTATATTCTTTATTAGCCCTATCCTGAAGTATTGTGCAGTGCTGCTGTGCACTATTAAACAGCTGTTGAATTTCACACTGGGGTGACTGCATTTCTATGGTGAATGAAATGATCCCTATACATAAGGCAACATTTCCCGCATGCTCTGCATTGAACCAATTGGCAAACTTTCATTGATATCACTGGGAATTATACGTGCATAATATGAAACTACAATGCAGGAAAGAGATCCAGTGTAAATCAGATGGTGATGTACACATGGTCTGTAACTCATTTTGCGAGGCATTTTGTGGTCCCTTCGAAAGAATGGCAGTATGGGCCTATTTCTGCTCCCATTGACTTCAATAGGAGATACGAAGTTTGGAACCAGGTTGGATCAGAACTTCTTCAGGATTCAGAGGAGTAAGAAATGGAGGTTTTGGACCCAGCATTTTGTTTATTGTCAATTTCTAATATAAAATGTTAGTTGTTAGCTGAGTCTCCAATCCTCAAAGGGCACTTTGCGCCGCATAAACATAAATAAGGCTGAACACTAATGGCCTGATCCAATCCCCAATTAAATCAATGGGAGCTGCAAGGTACACAGTACTTTGAAAGTCAGGTCATGCATTTACATAACTAAATATGGGGAATGAAGGATCAGTATCAACTCCCACTGGTTATAACTAAACTCTTGGACCAGCCTATCTCATTTTATTTATGTCCAAACATTTGTTATAATGGAAATAATGTAACTACAGAGATACTTTCAGACAGGATAATGGTTTTTCACATTGAAAATAAAAGTTTCTACTTCAGCATTTATATTGCAACAGGAGAAGATTCAAGTGACATTATCTGATAAATATCACATTAGACAGCTGCAATTTACAATGCATATATTTTTAATG
Source organism: Malaclemys terrapin pileata (assembly GCF_027887155.1). Taxonomy (NCBI): domain Eukaryota; kingdom Metazoa; phylum Chordata; order Testudines; family Emydidae; genus Malaclemys; species Malaclemys terrapin. The sequence goes on along the minus strand of NC_071512.1, from coordinate 12,278,496 downwards.
GTGCTTCTAACCTAAATTAAATGCTCCTAAAATATGGTATTTATGGAAAACAAATGTGTGTTCTAGCAATTTTGTTGTTCAGGGTACACTATTTTTTTTAAAACAGATAACATCTTTATCCTGTCTTACAGTAAATTATGCACTTGCACTTTTATAAACTTTCCCCTTGGGAACTTATTCACTGAAATGGAAATGTCTTCTTTACATCTTCATACCTCCAGAGAAATGGAATGAAATTGGCTAACGTAAGTTATATACTGAGCATCTAGAGGAAATCCATATAGAATATGGAATTTGGACAGTCTTAATGCCTGTATTGTTTATACAACGAGGAGTCCTTATGGCACCTTAGAGACTAACAAATTTATTGGGGCATAAGCTTTCGTGGGATATAACCCACTTCATCAGATGCATGGAGTGGAAAATACAGTAAGCAGGTATAAATATACAGCACATGAAAAGATGGGAGTTGCCTTACCAAGTCGGGGGTCAGTGCTAACGAGGCCAATTCAATTAGGGTGGATGTGGCCCATTCCCAACAGTTGACAAGAAGGTGTGAGTATCAACAGAGGGAAAATTATTTTTTGTAGTGACCCAGCCACTCCTAGTCTTTATTCAGGCCTAATTTGATGGTGTCCAGTTTGCAAATTAATTCCAGTTCTTCAGTTTCTCATTGAAGTCTGTTTTTGAAGTTTTTTTTGTTGAAGAATGGCCACTTTTAAGTCTGTTATTGAGTGTTCAGTGAGATTTAAGTGCTCTCCTACTGTTTTTTTTATGTTAAAATTCTTGATGTCTGATTTGTGTCCATTTATTCTTTTGTGTAGAGACTGTCCAGTTTGGCCAATGTACATGGCAGAGGGGCATTGCTGGCACATGATGGCATATATCACATTGGTAGATGTGCAGGTGTATGAGCCCTTGATGGTGTGGCTGATGTGGTTGGGTCCTATGATGGTGTCCCTTGCAGGGCCGGCTTTAGGCTGATTCAGCCGATTCGGCTGAATTGGGCCCCGCGCCAAGAGGGCCCCGCGCTGCAGCTGTTCACCCCGCCCACTTCCCCCTCCTCCCCTGCCCTGCACGCCCCGCCCCCTCCCCTGCTTCCCGCGAATCAGAGATTCGCGGGAAGTCTGAGACTAAGCAGCAGGGGCGGGCCGGCCGGCAGCACGAGGTAAGTTGGGGTGGGGGCGGGAGAAGGGCTCCGGGGAGGCGCGGCCCGTTCCCGCAGGCCCCAGCACGGCCCCCGTGGCCCGGCTCCGGCCCGGTCCCCGCGGCTCGGGCCCCCTCATTCCCCCCGCGGCGCGGCTCGGGTCCCCCCCCGGCCCCCCTGCAGCGCGGCGCAGCTGGGCTCGGGTCCCCCCCCGGCCCCCCTGCGGCGCGGCGCGGCTGGGCTCGGGTCCCCCCCGGCCCCCCTGCGGCGCGGTGCGGCTGGGCTCAGGTCCCCCCCCCGGCCCCCCTGCGGCGCGGCGCGGCTCGGGGCCCCCTGCGGCGCGGCTCGGCTGGGCTCGGGGCCCCCCCGGCCCCCAGGCGGCGTGGCTCGGCCCCCCCGGCCCCCCTGCGGCGTGGTGCGGCTCAGCTGGGCTCGGGGCCCCCCCGGCCCCCCGGCGGCGCGGCTCGGCTGGGCTCGGGGCCCCCCCGGCCCGGCGCGGCTCGGCTGGGCTCGGGGCCCCCCCGGCCCCCATGCGGCGCGGCTCGGGGCCCCCTGCGGCGCGGCGCGGCTGGGCTCGGGGCCCCCCCGGCCCCCCGGCGGCGCGGCGCGGCTGGGCTCGGGGCCCCCCCGGCCCCCCGGCGGCGCGGCGCGGCTGGGCTCGGGGCCCCCCCAGCCCCCCTGCGGCGCGGCGCGGCTGGGCTCGGGGCCCCCCCGGCGGCGCGGCTCGGGCCCCCCTGCGGCGCGGCGCGGGGCCCCCCCGGCCCCCCTGCGGCGCGGCTCGGCTCGGGGCCCCCCCGGCCCCCCTGCGGCGCGGCGCGGCTCGGGGCCCCCCCGGCGGCGCGGCGCGGGGCCCCCCCCCGGCCCCCCTGCGGCTCGGGTCGGCCCCCCCCGGCGGCGCGGCTCGGCTTGGGGCCCCCCCGGTCCCCCCCGGCGGCGCGGCGTGGCTCGGGTCCTGGGGGCGGGGCTTGCAGCAAGCTCCGCCCCCAGGAATCGGGCCCCGCTCTTGCTAAAGCCGGCCCTGGTCCCTTGAATAGATAATGGACAGAGTTGGCAACGGGGTTTGTTGCAGGGGTTGGTTCCTGGGTTATTGTTTCTGTTGTGTGGTGTGTAGTTGCTGGTGAGTATTTGCTTCAGGTTGGGGGACTGTCTGTAAGCGAGGACTGGCCTGTCTCCCAAGGTCTGTGAGAGTGAGGGATTGTCCTTCAGGATAGGTTGTAGATCCTTGATGATATGCTGGAGAGGTTTTAGTTGGGGGCTGTAGGTGATGGCTAGTGGCGTTCTGTTACTTTCTTTGTAGGGCCTGTCCTGTAGTAGGTGACTTCTAGCCCTTCTGGCTCTGTCAATCTGTTTCTTCACTTCTCCAAGTGAGTATTGTAGTTTTAAGAACGCCTGATAGAAATCCTGTAGATGTTTGTCTCTGTCTGAGGTATTGGAGCAAATGCGGTTGTATCTGATGGCTTGGTTGTTGACAATGTATCGTGTGATGTGGTCTGGATGAAAGCTGGAAGCATATAGGTAAGTATAGTGGTCAGTAGGTTTCCGGTATAGGGTGGTGTTTATGTGACCATCGCTTATTTGTACTGTAGTGTCCAGGAAGTGGATCTCTTGTGTGGACTGGTCCAGGCTGAGATTGATGGTCAGGTGGAAATTGTTGAAATTCAGGTGGAATTCCTCAAGGACCTCCTTCCCATGTGTCCAGATGATGAAAATGTCATCAATGTAGCGCAAGTAGAATGGGGGCTAGGGGATGAGAGCTGAGGAAGCGTTGTTCTAAGTCAGTCATAAAAATGTTGGCATACTGTGGGGCCATGCGGGTACGCATAGCAATTTGATGTATGCCATCATGTGCCAGCAGTGCCCCTCTGCCATGTACATGGCCTAATCGGAAAGTCTCTATGCAAAAGAATAAATGAACAAATCAGACATCAAGAATTATAACATTCAAAAACCTGTAGGAGAAGACTTCAATCTCCTTGGACACTCAATAACAGACTTAAATGTGGTCATTCTTCAACAAAAAAACTTCAGAAACAGACTTCAACGAGAAACAACAGAACTGGAATTAATTTGCAAACTGGTCACCATCAAATTAGGCCTGAATAAAGACTGGGAGTGGCTGGGTCACTACAAAAAATAATTTTCCCTCCGTTGATACTCACACCTTCTTGTCAACCGCTGCGAATGGACCACATCCACTTTGATTGAATTGGCTCATTAGCACTACAAAAAGTAATTTTCCCCTCTGTTGATATTCACCCCTTCTTGCCAACTGTTGGGAATGGGCCACATCTAGCCTAACTGAATTGGCCTCGTTCGCACTGACCCCCCAACTTGGAAAGGCAACTCCCATCTTTTCATGTGCTGTATATTTATACCTGCTTACTGAATTTTCCATTCCATGCATCTGATGAAGTGGGTTATATCCCATGAAAGCTTATGCCCAAATAAATTTGTTCGCCTCTAAGGTGCCACAAGGACTCCTTGTTGTTTTAACTGATACAGACTAACATGGCTACCCCTCTGAAACCTGTATTGTTTATGTATCTTACACTCAAATGGTGCATTGATGGTGGCTCAGATCCTTAGTCTTTGACAAAAGTGGGAGAGTAACTGCATTCTATAAAAATACTGGACAAAGCTGGTGTTTACTCATCCAACAGTGGGAAAGAACATCTGCCACTGGCATCCCATCCCTCACTTCCACAGGAAGTGATATCACAGAGCGGGGAAGGATAAAGCTCCACTTTTTCCTCACATGCTGCTTTTGATGCCGGAGAGAAAGAGAGAGCCTCATGTATTGCTCCCCCCACCCCCGTAGGAAGTGACAGCAATGGACGGGTAAGGTGACCAGATGTCACGATTTTATAGGGACAGTCCCGATTTTGGGGTCTTTTTCTTATATAAGCTCCTATTACCCCCCACCCCCGTCCTGATTTTTCACATTTACTGTCTGGTCACCCTAATGGATGGGGGAAGGGAAGAAAACTCTGCTGGCCTCCTTGGAAGTTGCAGTGGCCCAGGAGGCAGGAGCTGCCTTTGCAAATAAATGGCCCTATCAGAGTGAATTTAGGCATATGCCCAGGGAAGTTGAGGACCCACACCAGCGTGACACTCCCTTGCTGGAAGCTGATGTTGGGGTGAAAGGGCTGCTTACTTTCCCTTCTGTCCGTGCTATTAGGCTCAAATACCTTTATTTTTTGTCTTGTTTCTTTTTTATTTATGTTTCAAATCATCTTTTTACAAAGAGTTGGGATGCTTTATAAAATAAATCCTTATTTTTAATTTTAATTTCTTATAATTAACAGGACCTCTTAGAACCGTTACTATGACTGTGTAAACTGCTCAGCTGCTCCTAGCACTGCTCATTTTGGAGTCTACAAATTTTTCCTTTATTAGTGAAACGTCTTAAGTGCTGCACTCAGGGCCATGTTTCCCCATGTTTAAAATGTCTCCAGGAACAGAGGAATAAAAATGGGGTTACAAGGAGAAAGTACATTACAGCGGAATCTACTGTGATGCCTAAAGTATCCCTACAAGGCGAAAGGAGATATAACAGGTCTCCAATCACAGCCACAGCACTTAAAGGTGTTCAGCTCTCTGACAATGCTTCTGATTTCCCTAAAACTACTTTTACACCTGCGGTTTCTTTGAAAACTGTAACTCTTCTAATGCAGGGATTAAAGGAAGGGGTTGCTGTATTTGACTCCAAATTAGATTAGCTTTCTAATAGAACGGCACAAGTAGAAAACAGAGATGTCAATGAAAAGAATTTTGAAAAATTGCAGAAGAAATTCAATGCATTGGAATGTGCACAACTTTACACAAAATCCCTTATTGATACGTGAATGAAAGATTATTCCTTCAGACACAGGAAGACTGACATTTCTGAAAATGATATTAAACAATCAATGCTAGGATAGTCTTGAACTACCTGTGGTGGGGAGGAAATTTCTTATTGAATATCTGCTTTTTTTCTTATTTTATATTTTATTTTGACCCAGCTTTCTGGTAACTAAAGGTATTTGCGATTGCAAATAAAATCTCACTATCCTCTAAACTGCCAGATTTAAGTTTTCCTCTATTGTAATTCTAGTACCTCAGTTTCAGACAGAGAAAGAATTATGTAACAAGAATGGGAAGGAAAAAGGATTTTGATATAATGACCATAGGATCCATCTCTCCCCAGATCTTTCTCTGACAACTCATGCTAGAAGATGGAAATGATTATTATAACATAACAGATCTTGTTATAAATAGGATGGTGTTAAATTGTTCTCTTTATCCACTGAGGACAGGACAAGGAATAATGGGCTTAAATTACAGCAAAGGAGATTTAGGTTAAACATTAGGAAAAACTTCTTAACTGCAGTTAAGCACTGGAACAAATTACCTAGGGAGGTGGTGGAATCTGTATCATTGGAGTTTTTAAAGAACAGGTTAGACAAACACCTGTCAGGGATGGTCTACATAATACTTAGTCCTTCCTCTGTACAGTGGACTGGACTCAATGACCTACTGAGGTCCCCTCCAGTCCTACAATTCTATGATTCTTGCTTTCTGTTTTTCTGTATCTATTTATTACCCTGCAAACTTACACCTGTCTTAAAAAAATAAAAAACACATAGGCAAAAATCCTCAGCTGTAGCCAAAAAGTGGGCATTACAAATTGGGAGAGGGATGCGCAAGTGGCTTTAAGCCACCGTTCTGCTTCCCAATCCAGCTTGCTAAATGCCAATCCAGTTTTCTGATGTAAATTAGAGCAGTTCTTAGGTGGCTCTAACTTCTCCTGGCTGCCAAAGGCCTCATGAGGCAGGTACAGCAGGCAGGAATCAGCAGGATGATATTGCCTACACCAAACTGCAAGTTGTGGAGTGGCAGAGACGTTGCTATGCCAGCTCTGTGTCATCGAGGATCTCTACATTTTGATGATCCTCCAATCACCAGCAACCCTGGCTTTAGGCCACTTTGGGTATGTCTTCACTACCCACCGTATCGGCGGGTAGCAATCGATTTATCCGGGATCGATATATTGCGTCTTGTTAAGACGCGATATATCGATCCCCGAACGCGCTCACCGTCGACTCCGGAACTCCACCAGAGCGAGCGGCGGTAGCACAGTCGACGGGGGAGCCGCGGCCATCGATCCCGTGCCGTCTGGACCCCAGGTAATTCGATCCAAGATACTTCAACTTCAGCTACGCTATTCACGTATTCATTGTTCTGCTGTCTTTTTCTCTATCCAAGTGATGTCCACATTATCACTTGCATTGGAAGTTGTATTGGTGGATCCCTAAAGCATGTCCTAAATCTGTCCATTGTCATCTTCTTACCATTTTTGATTAATTAGATTGGTTTGCTCTACTTATGATTTCTGATGTTGCAAGAAACACTTTCCAATGGACTCTGAAGATATTCTGAAGGCATTTACTTTGAGATGAGTTGATCTTCTTGTCAATTTTTGTTGTAGGTTTCTATGACTCTGCTCCATAAAGGAGGACAGGCATACTGCCGGTGTTAAAAATTCATATTTTTTGTCAGTATCAATCATGTTACTTTTCCAAATCTTTTCAAGTTTATGAAAGTTGTTTGCTGCTTTTGATAGTTGTTGCATAATGTCACCATCACTGCACATCTCACTCCCTAGATAGATGAAATGACTTTTTTCTTCTAGTGTTTCTTCATCCACTCTAATGGTTGCGTTTGGGACATTGATAGCTATATATTTTGTTTTCGGGTTGATGAACAAACCAACTTTTTTCCTGCCAAAAGCTGTTTTTTTTCCCTTCCATTAAACAATGTGTTGAACTAAGCAGGACAAGGTCATCAGCAAAAATGAGGTCATCCAATTGTACTTTATCAATTGTTTATAAAATTCCTCAGTTGCCTTTGGTGGTTACTTTCTTCAAGATACAGTTAATGACCAGTGCAAACAGTAGTGGGGACATAAGACACCCTTGCCTTACTCAAGTTGTCACTGCCAACCATTGGCCAATGTTGAAGGTCCACACTCCATGTGTTTCTTGATACATTCCAGAATGATGTTGCACATGGTTTTCCCAGGCACTGAGAGTAACATGATTCCTCTCCAGTTCTTGTAGTTGGTAAGGTCACCCTTCTTTGGCAATTTTATTATGATGCTTCTCTTCCACTGGGTTGGGTTCTTTTCTTGGTTCCATATTCTATCCAAAACACAAGGAAAGTCTGTAGGGGGCTTTTTGTTTTTTGTTTAGTTATGCAAAAATAAGTACTCACACTGTTTTGGTGAATGAAGATGAAAGAAAAATGTTGCTGGTTTCTTCCCCAGAGATCATATTTCTTACTTGTTGCAAAAGTGCTTATTTAAGCATCAATCATCTTAGCCTGTGCTATATAGAGAACTCTGTTTTTTTAGAGGATTTGTACTGTTATTTCTTCTACAATGTTTTTCTTTTTTACTATTAGATTTATTTCTCCTATAAGCAAAGACCAACTGACAACATTCTGTCAAAGATCTTCATAATTGTCACATAAATGTCATGTCACATATATATGATATTCAGATCACATAACACGACATATATAAGAATTATGTATTACACACAAAAACTATGTTAAAATAACTTTATTAAGATTCAAAAATTCACAAGTTAGGAAATGCCAGAATTCAAGTTGCTTGTGCAACCTTAATTCAGCCTCCTTGTGCACACAGAATCATAGAAATGGAAGGGACCTCGATAGATCATCTAGAGTCTAGACCAGTCCCCTGCACTGAGGCAGGACTAAGTATTATCTAGGCCATCACTGACAGGTGTTTGTCTAACCTGTTCTTAAAAACCTCCAGTGACAGAGATTCCATAACCACCCTAGGTACTTTGTTCCAGTGCTTAACTACTCTTGCAGTCAGGAAATTTTTCATAATGTTTAACCTAAATCTCCCTTGCTGCAATTTAAGTCTTCTTGTCCTCTCCTCAGTAGTTAAGGAGAACAATTCACGAGTCTTCTCTGTTTAACAACCTTTTATGTACTTGAAGACTGTTATCATGTCCCACCTCAGTCATCTCTTCTCCAAACTAAACAAACCCAATTTTTTCAATCTTTCCTTGTACATCATGTTTTCTAAACCTTTAATCATTTTTGTTGCTCTCCTCTGGACTATCTCCAATTTGTCCACATCTTTTCTGAAGTGTGGTGCCCAGATCAGAATATATTACTCCAGTTGAGGCCTTATCCATGCTGAGTAGAGTGGAAGAATTACTTCTCATGTCTTGCTTACAACACTCCTGTTTATACATCACAGAATGACGTTTGCTTTTTTTGCAACAGTATTTTGTGATCCACTGTAATCCCCAGATCATTTTCTGCAGTACTCCTTTCTAGGCAGTCATTTCCAATTTTATATTTGTGAAATTGATTATTCCTTCCTAAGTGTAGTCCTTTGCATTTGTTCATATTGAATTTCATCCTATTTATTTGAGATCATTTCTCCAGTTTGTCAAAATAATTTTGAATTCTAATCCTGCCTTCCAAGGTGCTTGCAACCCCTCCCACATTGGTATTGTCCACAAACTTTGTAAGTGTACTCTCTATGCCATTATCCAAATCTTTTTTGAACAAAATTGGACTCAGGACAGATCCCTGTAGGACACCACTCAATATGCCCTTCCAGCTTGTGAACCATTGATGATTACTCTCTGAGAATGCTTTTCCAACCAGTTGTGCATCCACCCTATAGCAGGTTCATCTTGCCTATATTTCTGTAGTTTGTTTGTGAGAATGTCATGTGAGACAGTAACAAAAACCTTATTAAAGTCAAGATATATCACATCTACTGCTTCCCCCCATCCACAAGTTTTGTTAACTGTCAAAGGAGAATATTAGGTTGATTTGACAGATGTTCTTGACAAGCCCATATGGACTGTAACTTACCACCTTATTTTCTTCTAGGGGCTTGCAATGGATTGATTACTTGCTCCATTATCTTTCTGGGTATTGCAAATAAACTGACTGGTCTGTAATTCCCAGGTTGTCCTTATTCCCCTTTTTATAGATAGGTAATATATTTGCCCTTTTTTGGTCCTCTGGGATCTCTCCTGTCCTCCACAAGTTCTCAAGGATAATCACAAATGGCTCAGAGGTCTCTTCAGCCAGTTCCTTAAGTATTCTAGAATGTATTTCATCAGGCCCTGCCGACTTGAAGACATCTAACTTGTCTAAGTAATTCTTAACTTGTTTTCCATTTTTACCCTCAGCTCTTACCTCATTTACACTGACGTTCACTGTTAGTTGTCCAATCACTGCTAACTTTTTCTGTGAAAATGAAACAAAAAAGGCATTTAACACTTCAGCTATTGCTGCATTTTCTGTTTATTGTCTTTCCCTCCTCATTGAGTAATGGGCCTACCTTGTCCTTGGTTTTCCTCTTGCCTCTCATGTTTGTTAGGCTTTAGGTATCCAGCTAGTTTAATCTCATTTTGTGCCTTGGCCTTTTTAATTTTGTCATTACATGCTTGTGTTGTTTTTTTTTATATTCATCCTTCGTAATTTGACTTCATTTCCACCTTTGGTATGATTCTTTTTTGAGTTCCAGATCCTTGAAGATCTCCTGGTTAAGTTAGGGTGATCTCTTACCATACTTCTTATCTTTCCTATGCACTGAGATAGGTTGCTTTTGTGCCCTTAATAATGTCTCTCTAAAAAACCTGCTAATTCTCCTGAACTCTTTTTGATATATGCACTATGATACAGATTATGATACAGGTTTTAATTAAATAGTCACATATTAGTTTTTCCATATGACATCTGCCTCATTCAGTGCACAGGATAGACAATGATCAATTAATAAGCAGCTTTTCGATATTTTTTTTATCCTCATTGTACATTGTGTAGCTTGAGGCCTTATATATGGCACACTATTCAAATCCTGCTCTGAAAACAGAATTATTAATTTCCTCATGGGCTTTTTTATGGCACTCATCACTTTAGTATCTAAGTGCTTCACAAACATTAATGTAAGACCCCCCTGTGCGGTGAGGGGGTAGTATATCCCCATTGTACGGATGGGGAGCGGAGGCAATTAAGGTAAAAGGTATCTAAAAGGGTGTCATAAGGAGGAGGGAGAAAACTTGTTCACCTTAGCCTCTAAGGATAGAACAAGAAGCAATGGGCTTAAACAGCAGCAAGGGAGTTTTAGGTTGGCCATTAGGAAAAAATTCCTAACTCTCAGGGTGGTTAAACACTGGAATAAACTGCCTAGGGAGGTTGTGGAATCTCCATCTCTGGAGATATTTAAGAGTAGGTTAGATAAATGTCTATCAGGGATGGTCTAGACAGTATTTGGTCCTGCCATGAGGGCAGGGGACTGGACTCGATGACCTCTCGAGGTCCCTTCCAGTGCTAGAATCTATGAATCTATATATCCACTAATTTTGGGTGCCCAATTTGAGATGCCTAGGCACTTAACACAGAACACTTAGCATTATATGGCACTATATATGTTCAAAGGAAAGCTTCCATTGATAACTTTGAGTGGTCACCACTTCTGCAAATCCTCTCCCAGGTTCTCAAGTTTGGCACCTAAAAAAGGAAAAACACACAGTTAGGTACTACCTGTGAAAAGTTTGGTTTAAGTGACTTGCTTAACATCACCCAGGAACTGTGGCAGAAGCAGGGATTGAATTCAGTTCTCCAGAGTGGCATTCAATTTCCTTAACGATGAGATCCCTCCTTTCTCTTCCTACAATTCCCTGCCTCGTTCACTACATACTTTCCAACTCCTGCTACAAATCAAGCGGGGGTCCTACAGAAAACAGCCTTCTTCACTGCACAGCCCTGCTCCATCCCCGGAGCAGGTGCATCCTGTGCACTGAATGAGGCAGGGGTTGTGGGGAAAAAAATAGTATGTTATGTAATTATAGACTGTATCAAATGCATACACACAAGGGGAGCAAACTGAGGTTGCACAAGCAAACTTCAGTTCCAGTCTCACCGGACTCCTTGTTTGAGTTACTCCTTTTCCTTCTATCTGTTCTGGCTTTTGTCTCCTGTGCATTTGAATCAGATTACTTCTTCCTCTACAATGCCTTGGGTGCGAGCAGGAGGGGGTTGTTGAAAACACAGGGGAGACAGCTCCCTGCTCCTAGTTCCAGTGTCTGGCTCAACTCCAGCCTGGAGTAGCTGGAAACAGTCATGACAAAGAAAGCTCTCCTGAGCCACTATATTGCCTTAGGCTGGACCATGCTCAGTCTCTCCGTGGCTTGGCCACATGATTGGTGTGGTCAGCAGCACTAGGAGCTGTGAGGGCATGGAGCATGCTCCGTGAGGATAGAATCTTAGGAGACTGTAGCTGTTAAAATCGAAGAAGTCTCTACTGAGCATGTGCAAACTGCAATTTTACAAGGTTTATAATATGGGCAAATGTGGGTGGATTTTCACAGAGATGGTAAAAGGCACATCCTAGACACAAAGGCTATCCCTGCCCCCACCAGATTTCAGGTCCCTGCGCCAAAGAATGGGGGCATTCAAAGAAAAGGTCTCAAGATATTTTTAATATGGGCAAAACAGTGTATTTTTCCCTAACTTTGGTCTTGGATGTGGCTGAACTGTATTGGCTGAACAAAACAATAGAAATAAAGCAGACACTCAGCATGGAGAATTGCACTTCAAATGGTTACAGTTTGACAAAATTATAAACTGAAAACAGGGTCTTATAATGGGAACCTTTATTATAGGCGATGTTGCCAGCCCAGTGTGTAACTATATACATCAAATTATTGATGAAGTTACCAATCACTAACTAATAGGCAGTTTTAGGTCTAATAAATTCAACAGAACTCTTCCTAACAGATTATTTTTGAAAGGGGAAAGTGGACTCTTTTGTTAAATATACTACAGTATTCTGCAGCAATGATGCTGCAGAATTACAATGGCGCGCTGCAGCTTATAACAGAGTTACTGTAGTGGTTTTTGACTGTTCCTGTAGAACACTACAACATCTTTGAAAGGTAAGGTACATTTTATAGCCTAGTAAATCTAATACAGTTAGTGAAACTTTTTAGTTTAAAACTATCAGCTCCATATTTTAATAGCAGTTTTTCAAAAAATACCTTAATTTGAATGCTCATCCTTCCCTTTTGGAATTGTAAAGCATCTCTAAACTATTTGACAGGATCTATGAGCAATTACAAACAAGATGAAATAATGAGGGAGCAGCCACTGTATATGAAAAGCCTAACCAAACGGCAGTGTATATTTTGAAGAAAGGTCTCCATTAGAGGGGAAAAATCAGCATAAACTGCCTTAAACAACCAGACAGTTTAGGAAGGTTGGGCACCTCCTCCCCCCACTTCCTCCCCTCCACCCAAGATCCCTCACTGCATAGAAATAACTGTTCTTCCCACAGAGTAGGTGTCTAGTTCAAGCAGCCAGCGGTGGGTGTGGCCAGTTAGATACTGGATCAAGCTCCTGCTACTGCCACCACCACCACAGAAAGTAGAAAGGCAGAGCAAAAGCACTAGCAAGCAACAAACCCTTCGAGAAATCAGTAACCGATTAAAGTGCATTTTTTGTGCATGACAAGGTCACCCTGAGAACAAGAATGGAGAGCTGTCTGCTCTCCTTTCTTGGAAAACTGTGCAAAGTTTTTTTGTGTTTTTAACCCTTTATATTTTTGCGGCTGGGGGGCGGAGGATGTGGGGTGTTTGGGAGAAACAGCCCTAAGAAACCACACCGAATAGCTCCTAGGACAGCATCTGAATAGAGTGTTTTCTTTTTAACCCCTTCCCCCTGTTGCGACTGCTAAAAAAACCAAATCCAGCATTTAACGGCCCCTCCCCCGCAGCCTTCTCCAGAAGTGATCAAAATAATAACAAGGGGGAAAATCCCGTTTCCTAAAGCGGTGGTATTTCAAATACCCTCATCGTCACCCTCCCAGCTGCCCAACGAAGTTTGTTTGTCTAGAGGAATAGCCTTCGATTGCATTTTTATCCTGATCTTACCGCCCTCCCCCCCCACCCAGCTGGCACTTTCAGGCACTTCTGGGCAATGCAAGCCCCTTTTTGCCCTTCACGAGGGTCTCCTGCAGGATTTTTTGAGTCCCTCTTTCCGCCTTGCCCAGAATCTGTTATTTGCAAGAAACGTCTTTTTGACGCAGGAGAAATGGCAAATTTTAAGTACGTCATTAATATGGCGCCAAAAGATTTTTTTTTTAAGTATAAGCTTATTTTTTTAAGGTTGCAGCAGCAGCCCAGCGTACGCCTGTGCCCATAGCTCGGAGAAGAGAGGGGGAGTGAAGCAGAGGGGGGAGAGGAGGTAAAGAAGTGTGTGCGTTCCACGGCTGCTGCTGAGGGTGTTGTGGTGTGTATATGTGTGTGCGTGTACGCGGCTGGGGATCATTGCGAAAGCGACCTGATCAGACTTGTACAGTGTGTGTGAGCAACCCGACCCCGCTGCTTGTCTCTACCCAGAGCAAAAGAGAGATGGGGACCCAACGCATCGGGGGGAGGTGAACAGCAAGGGGGGGCGGGGGGGGGGGAACAAGACAACACATGCACAAACACAACCAGAGATGGGACCCATGTCTGCTGCACCTGGACCTGCTGCTGCCCAGGAAGAAACAACAAACAAGAAAAAAAGAAATTGAAGAAAGATTTGGGGGGAAGTGAAAATCATTCTTGATCATACTAATAATTTGAAAAGTCACTTCTCCGGTCCTCCCACCTGCCCCCCTCCCCAAATAAAAAGGTCAACAGAAGAATTGGTCGTTGTTGCAAAGAGATCCTAAGGAAGTCTGGGTTAAAAAAGAAACAGAAACACGCATATAGGGCTGGATCGTGCACAGAGCGGCCATCTCGGCTGGAAGCAATTCTTTTGGGTTCGCATCCATGGAGTTACTTTGTATCCACTCCTAAGAGGAGGGTGTCATCTTCGGATCCAGCAGGGGGGTTATTCCCCCCCCCTTCGCAATGATACCAGATTGATCGTGCAAAGGGGCTTTCCTGATCGTTTCAATCGCTGGACCATCCCCCCGCCCCCTCTCCACACTCCTCTTTTGTAACCTGAGGGACAGTCTCAACTCTTTGAGGACACTCTCCCGGCAAAGGTAAAGGATGAAGGAGGATTGCATTTTGGATTGCTTTAATTTGCAGCTGATCTTTATTTTGCATCTCTCTGGCATTTTTTTCTCTTTCCATTTCGCTGGGCTGACTGCTAGGAAGGAAGGGGGGAAATGTGCAGCATTTTACTCAGATCGATTGCGCATGTTGGTCACTCATGTTTTAAAGAGTAAAAGGGAAGCAGCAGGAATGTAAACAAGAACTTTTAAAGGGTCGGCGCAGACGGGTTTTTTTATTTTCCAAATTAATGACTGCGGCAGAGCTCACCCCAAACCGCCTCTGGGTTGGGGAGGGGGAAACAGCACCGTTTATTTTTGCAACGGGCAAAGCAGCCAGGCATCAGGGTCCAATCCGGATGGTTTGGGTCGGGAGGGGTGTGTGAAATGTGCCACAGGAGGCAGCGAGGGCAGCCCAGCAAGGGAGAGACACGAGTTTCATTTTGTTGATACGCAGCACGTTTTGGAGCCTTGCAATTCTTGGAGCTGGTGCACATGATCCGCTCCTCTCACGTGCTGGGGCTGCCAGGTCCCTGCCAAATCGTGCACGGACCCAAACAATGCACCGGGGAGCGGGGCGGCGGGCAGCGTTCGCCCCGCTGGCGGGGGTGGCGGAGCCCGGGGCTGGCCTCCCTGGGCGCTCCGGGTTTGCAGCCCTGCTGTAGCGGGTGGGGGAGGGCCAGCGAGCGAGAGACGCACGCTGCTGGGGGCACGGCGGGGTTTGGGAATGGAAATGTACAGGCAGCGGCCGCGGCAGTCCGGCTGCACGTTGGGGACAGGACTGTAGGGGGGGCATGGCTGTTGTTTACCTTCTCAAACTCTCACGGCTCCCGGCGGACTCCTCTGGGGGCGTCTCATCCTCTCCTCCATCTCTGCCTGCCCACCCCCGAGCCAGTCTCCGCTCCCTCGCTCATCCCTCCTTCCTTCCTGCTCCCGTGCATTCCCTCACACCCCTCCGCTCTGCTCGCTCCTGCGGTCTGTCCTTCCTCTCGCTTTCATCCCTGGTTTTCTCATCTCCCCCCATTCCATTCCTGCTTCCTCAGGGAGACTCCTCCGTCCAGCCCCTCCGCTCCGTGCAATGCATTCCATCCTCCCCTGGCTGCCTCTCTTGCATCCCTTTCCCTCTCTTTCTGGATTTGTATCCACTCTCTTTCCTTTTCTCCTGAACCCCACCTTCATCCCTCTTGCCTGCAGCTGTCTCTTGCTGGCTCACATCCCCTTCTCTGTCTGTCACTGCCCCTCTCCTTCTGGCAGGTGCCCATCTCTCATGCACAGTCTCCCTTGCCAGCAGCCCTCCTGTTTGTTTTCTGCAAGGGTCACATCTTTCTTCCAGGAGATTCATTCAGCAGCATTTGAGGGAATCTCTTTAAGCGAAGATGGGAACAAGAAGTCCTGACATTGAGCAACAAATATTCCCTCTCATCCCCTCTTCTCTCTCCCTTTGCTGCGGGAGAGACATAGACATCCTCCAAAATGTCCTTCTCACTTTGGTGGTTTCTTTTTTTTTTTTTCTTTTTTTCAGATCTGGGCACATGAATACAGCCCTTCCCCTCCTGCTCTGATACAGTCCTCCCTGCCCCCACCCTTCTCTGTATCTCATTATCTCACTCTCATCTTCACTCTTCCATGCTCCAATCCCTTCTACACATACATGCTCCCACTGGCTCGCCCTAATTCTCACACCCAGTCTCTTATAGCCCTTCTCAGGGCTGCACTCCATCTCTACCCTTCACTTTTAGAGAGAGACCCATAGTCTCCCACTGGCCTCATGATGCCCATGCTTTCTGTTCCTGCCAGCATCTCACTGGCCCCCTGGTGTTTACCTGGTTTCATTCTTTTACTGATCTCCTATCTTCCTCTTTCTGTTTCACTGGTTTGTCTACTCCCCCATCCGTTTCATGCTAGGTTTTGCCGACTTGTTCTCCTCTTTCCCTTCCTCTAGGGGGAAGCAAAATGCATCCAAGATAGCATCTTCTGCAATGTTTATTTTGCAAAGCAAGTACCCTGCTCCCTTGTCTCGCATGTGCACATAGTTTACAGAAATAGGAGTGAGCTCTAGGTTTATTTCCCTCTTGAATGACTGGACAAACTGCTGGGGGCCCATCAATGTCTCTGGGGAATCATTTAATGATTAGCACTTGCCTCCTACTTGCATAATCTTGACCACATTTTTTTACAATTTGGTGTGTCTCTTTGGTGGAGCATCTAATAGGATTTTAATTTTAGGAACTGGGTTTACATTTAATTTGGAGCTAATTACCTTTTCAAATGACAGTGACTCCATCTGTCAAACTCCCCTCCTTGAAAGGTGCTTTCAGAGTGAAATAGTGTGGGAAGTTGTGAACTGCTTCTGCAGGGTGCAAAAGCTACTGGATTTTCAGGCTCAGGTGCAATTGTGGAAAGCCCCCTGTGTGTCCCTAGGTCCCATTAATCTTTTGAACAGCAAGTGCAAATCTCAAACTACCTGGTAAGATGCTCTTTCCAAATACCAAACCAATTTGTTTTCTTCCCTTCCCCCACACCAGCTATCATTTACACATAATACAATTATTGTTTTAAATCTGGATCCCCAATGAGATCTTTGGAAACGAGGATTTGGCTCCACAGAAGGTGGTGCCCAGCCTCTCCCTTGGGGTAAAGAGCCTTGGTCTGAGGAATGGTGTTTGACCTTTAAGCATTTATTAGCCATTGAGGTTAAAGTAATTGTGAGCTAGAAGTAAAAATAGTTTGCAAAAAGGTTAGGTTTGTTTTTTGGTAGGAAAGATCAGGTGGGTTTCTGAAAATCAAGGCTTTGTCCAGAGACTGAGTTAAGGGTTATAGGCAGGGAGGTGAAATTAATTTAATTCAATTGTGATTCTGCTAATAGAGCATTTGGCACCGAGCTCTGGTCCTCAAACTGCCAGTTCAATAAGGATTTGATCCTGTGGGATTTTGTGCATGTTCTGCAAGGTGTGCCCTGAACTCTCCTGGACTTCAGGTGGAGTTAAGGGGGCTCAGTAGCGTGCAGGACGGAGCCATTGATTCTGTGCACAGTATGCAGTGCCCATCCTCATTTACTTTTCTGTCTGTATTTGTGCATGTCACAGGGTGGGACTCACCCCTGCAGTGCCTCCTGCTGGTCGTCCAGGGAATTAGCGTTTCCAGCCTCCAGAACGCCCTCTGCAGGCCAGTGTCCCGCTTGCAACTGGGCCCAAGTCCCTCCTGGACCCCGGTGCCCCTTTCAGGTCAAGGTGCTGCCCCCTGGCAGTACCCCCACAGATTTGGTTCTCCCCTCCCCAGGAACCCCCACCCTCTATCCCCACCTCAGACTATGGCTACTGCCAGTCTCGATCTAGCCCCCGTTCATTGGGGCAGACTGCAGTGTAAATGCCACTCATCACTGGCAAAGGGGGTTTGCACCTGCTGCCTCTCCCTACCCTTGGGCTGCCCCTCTGCAACCCCAGTATCCTTTCCAGCCTTTAACAAGGCCTGCAGCCTGGGGGGTTTCCAGGCTGGAGCTCCCCCAGCTCCTCTAGCCTTCCACCAGCCCTGCTCCACTTTAGGTACTCTTTCTCAGCTCCCAAGCAACCAGGCCCTTCTCCCTCAAGAGCTAGAGGGAAAGTCCTCTCAGTTCCTGGCTTCACTGGCTTTTATAGGGCCAGCTGCAGTCTGATTGGGGCATGGCCCAGCTGTGGCTGCTTCCACAATCAGGGAGCCTTTAGCTTGCAGCCCCAGCCCTCTCCCAGGGCTGGCTTCAAGCCCTTTCAGGGCAGGAGCGGGTGACCACCCCGCTACAGTGCATAACAAATTTTCAGTGTGTGGCAACCTCTTCGTGCCCAGAGTAACCTCTCTGATATCTGTGATGGGTTTAAACATGTGGAGAGAGCTGGTTAATGAGAGGATGAAAATAAAAGTCAGAAAAGGAAAGGAAAGTCATAAATATGAGTAATAAAGAAAAAAAATCCCCTACTAGATATGGAAAAAATGCAAAGCAGAGGAAGTGAGCGGGACTTGTTTTGTTTTAAATTTAAATGAGATTAAAATTTGCTCCAGGAACCAAGACAGCAAGCAGTGCTTAGTGCAGAGAAGAACAAGGACGCTTGTCTTTTACTGAGACACTTTAGATGCCCTTTGCTCTAACACATTGAAATTGACTTCAACCCACACAGAAATTAATGGGTCAGATCAGATTCACCACTCCGGATGCAGTGGGGTGCTGTATGACACTACCCGTGCCTGTGGGGACGCTGCTGCCGATAGTGCGTTCATCCCCAGAAAAGGGCAGCATTAAAATCCAATTGAGGCTTCTTATTTGAAGCCTGCCCAGGAGAGCCAGCAAGCTGGGACCCATCCTGTCTCAGGCCAGCTACAGACACTTCATGACTATGCTGGCAAGCTTTGGCTTCCCATCAGAGTAAGGGTTGTGGGTGGTTTGCAGCGCTGGGCAGAGGTGGAAAGGTCTGGGGAAGGCCGTGCAAGAGGGGACCAGAGGGCAATATTTTTTTCCCTAATTAACATAGCAAAGTGTCTTAATTGAAGTGAGAGTAGGCCAGAAGGCAGCACATGGGGGACAAATCCTAGCTTAAAATATATGTAATGAACCACAGCATCTAAAATAGATGCAGTGAACTACTGGGATGTTAGCAGGGATAGTCAATGGAGCTGATCCACGGCTCCCCTGGCTCTTAACTTCCCTCTCCTTTCCACTGACCAGCCCTCCCTGCATTCGCATCCCGTAGACCCTGGCTGTCCCTCTCTTGTTCCTCAGCACCCAGCTGCCCAAGACCCTGATCTCTCTGTTCCTCTGCCTCCTTCTCTCCCAGCCCTCTTCTTGTCCCTAATGATAATGGAAGATCCCCTTTGCCTTTCCGTCCCCTTCTCAAAGCTGTGTGCATCAGCCTTCCCTTGCCTATCTCCTAGGAATAACCTCCAGCTGTCTCAAGTCTCTGCTTCTCTGCCCTGACCCTTTTCAAGCACCTCCTACCTCATGAGGACCTGCCTCCCCGGCCAGACTTTACCACCAGGACCTAAAAAGTAGGAAATTGACCAAGACCAAGGGTTTCAGGGCCAGGGCAACAGGGAATTGGTGCTAATGCCGGGTGGGTCAATCCGGCATCCTTGTTTGCAGCGGGTCACTGGGCAAGTGGTAGCTCAGGCCTCTTGCCTGGGGCTAAGCCCGTAAGCAGACTGTGGCTCAGGCTTCCTGCCCAAGGGCTAAATAGATAAACAGCCAAGGGCTCATCCAGCCCCGAGTGAAGGGCTGGGAGTAGGAGGATCTGGGCCTGCCCTTCTCCACCGGGTCCCAGCCCAGGGTCCTAGAAGCGATGGGTGGTCCCACCACAGGGTTGGCAGGGAAGCGTGGGGGAGCTACCTTGTCTCCCAGCAGCACAGCCGAGTCAATGTCTCACTTCCCTGGGCTACTTCCTACTGGCGGCTGGTGAGGCTGCTCCACGGCTGTTGAGACCTGGTTCCTCCTCTCCACGTTAAGCGGCTCACTCTCCGCTTCCTCTCTGGGTCTCCGTCTCACGGGGCAACGGCTGGTCTTCTCCCAGGCCGGCTCAGGGGGACCATTGTCTGCCACAGCTGGTTGAGGGTTCTGCTGGCACTTTGGTGCCCTGGGAAGGACATCTGGGGGGAGCTTGGTTAGCTGAGCTCGCAAGGTGGGTTAATCCCCTCTGTCCTGGAGTGAGGCCGCTTTGCATCACACATGCCTCGATAATTTACCAGCAGAATCAGGGAATCAGAGGGATTGGGCCCAGTGTGTGTATTTCCTTGCCAGGCTTTAATAATGCTCTGTAGAGATTTGTTAACCATGTGAAACTAATTCAGCCCTGGTGTAAGTGGGAAGCATTGTAACATCCATTGAAACCTTAGAAGCTGCTCTTAGCCGTGTCAGGGTTGAATTTGATCTGTGGTGTTTTTGCACAGCAAATTCAGCCCCTTAACTGAAAAGTTTGTTCTCTTGTTATCACAAAGCAATCTGAATATACCAAATGCAAAAGCCCCATTGGCGTTCATGGGAGTTTTGTCTGAATAATGATTGAGTCCTGTAGGATTTGGCTCCAAAAGTGTAAAGGTAAAATTTATGTCACAGTCCGATGAAGATGAATGACCCTGTGACAGTATAACATCTAAAGCCTCTCTATCCTCTTCTCTGTATGTTATACCTGTCTAATTGCCTGTCATACAGACCTCAAGACAAGGCAAATAAACAGTTAACACAAAAGCGAAAATACAGTGAGCTGCCCCATTCTTCTAATTCACAAAAATGGAATGGAAGTACCATGAGTTGTTACAAGAAAGTGACTGATTTGGAAAAAAGTTTCCTAAGTTACTACTGGAGCCTCTGCTCTCTATTTGTATTTTTGTTTCTTTATGTTAGTATCAAACAGGGAAGTTGTTTCTCACAGCTCCCATTGCAATTTAGGAAGAAAACACAGAATTCAATGTATTTTTCACAACCATCACACAAAATAAGAAGTTGTTGGAGAGGGGAAGCTAGAAGCACAAGGGAAGGTCTTAGGATAGGCATACCTCCCCCCCAAAACAAATCAGAAATATATGGTGACCAAATAATTTTTTACTGTAATTTCCTCTCCAGAGAACATATGTAGATTAATTAGAGTTTAATATGGGGGCTCCAATCACATGTTAAAGTGGTTTAGGAATTTGCAAATAGAGTTTGCTGTATAATTCTGTCTTTCATGTTAAAGAGTGCCTCTATAGGAGAGACCTTTCCAGTCAAAATTATATTAGCATCTTATTTTATTCATGCTCCTTAGTGACCTGCTGTAGAGGTGGTCTCAGAAATTGCCTGCTTGGAATGCATTTTTTGGGAAAGTAACTGTATTTTGTACTGGGGCATTGTTAGGCCATGGTTCTGTGCTTGAGTCTGAACTGTAAAGCTGAAACCAGAGGGGAGTTCAGGCAGATTTTTGTGCCGTGGCCCCCATGGTCCGTGGAACCACTCATCACAGACATATGTGAAGTCTTCTAGCATTTCCGCTTCACTTACAATATCCCAGAATGCTTTATTCTAGCACATCACAGATACCAAATGTTTCATTGCAACCCCAGGTACCTGTGATGCCACAGAGTGAGATAGTGCATTTTGGCCAATAGATGCATTTGCTGTGCCAAAGTGGAATCTCTGCTCAGTGAGCTAAGATGTGCCAGTGGATTTCCCAGAGCATATGAAGGGTGAAGGGTTAGTCAAAAAGTATTTCATTTGCGAATGCCCCCCAAAGCCTGGTAAAAGCCTTTCTAATGGTCTTTGCTTCTTTAAAACCTAAATTTTGAGCTAAATATGACCTGACAGTGACCTTTAAGAGCATTTTTTTTCCCCACCATTTGTTTAGCATTTGATAAAGATCCTCTAAGTGGAAAAGGTCAATTAAAGGAGAAATGAAATTAAAACATGAATCAAGATTATTTTTAAAGTGTCAAATATGTGTGTGGACTTAAAAAAGTACCAAGTAGTATGTTTTCAAACCAAATTGGCTGTGAAAACTTCTTTCACAGACCAGGCAAGGCTTGAGTCCAGGCTCTTATAGGTCTGTGTTTTCTCTGTTAGAGATGATGACATAACTAAAGGAATGCAAGGAATGTAGCTTCATGCATTGTTACGTAGGATGCCTGAGGGTTGGCTTAGTGATCTAATCAGCAGGATGGGGCAATTGAGAGTCTTTGGAATCACATGTTCAAATTCTGTTTGAGTTGACTCAGCTATTTATTCCTCCAAGATTAATGAATTGAGTGCCATCTACTTCACTGCCTAGGGGCTCTCAGACAAGACATTAAGAAAGCAGTGTCCTTTCTGTTCTGCATGGAAATTAAGGACCCTGCAACATTTTTCCTAAAAGCTGTGACTGGTCCAGTGCCCTGGGCAAAAACATCCTCTCCCTTCACTTGTGCAGTGCACTGTGCATCAGCTGGCTGTCTTCATCCACCCAAGATCTGGAGGCATTTCAATAGTGCTGTATGGCCAGATTCTGTTCAAATCAATGGAGTTAATCCAGTTTTAAAGCAGAATTATGTAGAGCAGAATTTGTCTTAGAGGGTGCAATCCTGGCTTCACTCAAGTCAGTGACAAAACAATTGATTTATATAGAACCAGGAGTTTACCCATGCTGTGTAAATCACTTCGGAATGAAAGATGCTGTGTAAATGTAAAACAGGATTATATACTGATCCTGTAGTCTTTCTGTATTTAGAATTCACATGGAGTTTGATGGGAGAGATGTGTGTGGCATGTCTGTATTATTGCCTTATCAGAATAATGTTTGCCCTTCTATAATGCCCTTCCATCCAAGGATCTCGAAGCACTTTACAAACATAAATTAAAGTTAGCCTTCTCACTCCTGGGGGCAGGACCTTATTTGCAGGTGAGGAAAACGAGTTATAGAAAAGTTAAGTGACTTGTCTAAGGTCATTCAGGAAGTCTGTAGAACAGCTCGGAACAGGACCGAGGGGCCAAATTCAGTCTTGGTGAATTCAGTGGAGTTTCAGCAGAGTATGCCAGGGCAGAAATCAGTCCTAGTCACTTGACTCCCAGACCTGTGCCTTGGTCACATAACCATCCTTCTT
This sequence comes from Malaclemys terrapin pileata, assembly GCF_027887155.1. NCBI lineage: Eukaryota > Metazoa > Chordata > Testudines > Emydidae > Malaclemys > Malaclemys terrapin. The sequence continues at coordinate 12,255,700 of NC_071512.1, read as the reverse complement.
CCCTTGGGTGAAGGCCTTAGGAGTCAATAATACTATCTATCATATCTTCCAGGAGAACCTTAGATGGATGACACATGCCTTGGTGTTCTACTGGAAATTCCATTGGGGATTACTAGAATCCTTTGGTTTCCATGGCTCTCTGTTTCATTCTACTAGCCTATATTTGTTTCAGTTGTATGAAGAATTAGCCCCAGGATTCAGTCAATCAGAAGTCCAATCATTGTGCTCCAAAATCCTGTGTGCCAGTTGGAACCAATAGGAACCAGTTGAAAATGTCCAACTGGAATTTCCACTAAGGATAAGTAAACTGCTGTTAAATCCATCTTCAATATCTTTTTCCCCAAGCAAAATCTAATGGCTAGTAAGTACAAGGCTGGTTTAATAACATCTGTTTCCTCTTGAATCACTCCAAGTATTGATATTGCCATATTCTCAAGGAACATTTTTAATCATGTTTTGACAGCGCAATGTTTTACCACAACACTGATAGTTAAATGTTTATGTTACTTTGTAGTATTATCCCTTATAATGCTGAGATAAAACATTGCACATGTACTGAGAAATAAAGACATTGCTAGGATTTTATATGTTGAGGTATTGGTGGGTATTCTCATATTCTCTGAGGGAAAATGGCATGCTATGGCGTGCAATCAAGTGTGGTTTGTTGTTAATAGCTACTCTGATTAAATCACACACAAAATACATACAAATGTTTTATTCTCCTTTTCCTCCTAAGATTTTAGGAAAAAGGGGGGTAAATGCAATCTAAGTCCCCCTTAGCCTTCTTAGGAAAAATAAATTACTGGGAGGAATGCCATGAGAATGTGCGTGCGTGTGTGTGTGTGTAAATAACATATGAAATGTCTGCCCACATCCCATAATACAATAATTTAGATTAGTTAATAAGATATCACTTTTCTTCTGTAGCTCTCAAACCTCTGTTCAGAGGTGGGGAAGTACCGTTATCCACATTTTACAGATTGGGAAACTGAGGCACGGAGAGGCTAATTATTTTAGAAAAAAGAACAGGAGTACTTGTCGCACCTTAGAGACTAACAAATTTATTAGAGCATAAGCTTTCGTGGACTACAGCCCACTTCTTCGGAGTGGGCTCTATTTTAGAGTGTTTCTTAGTCTGGATGCTTCAGTTTTTGTGTGTCCAATATTAGACTCCTAGGATCTGATTGTCAGGACTACTAAAAGCACTCACCATTCCCATTGACTTCAGTCAATTCTGTGACTTGTCCGAAGTCACAAAGTGAGTCAGCAGCAGAAGAGGGAATATCCCTTGTACCATACTGATAGCACCCAGACGTTGGATTGCTGAACTGAGCTATAGAGGAGGCCACCCCTTCAAATCCTCTGGGGAAATTTCAGAGTAGCAGCTGTGTTAGTCTGTATCCGCAAAAAAAACAGGAGTACTTGTGGCACCTTGGAGACTAACAAATTTATTAGAGCATAAGCTTTCATGGGTTACAGCCCACTTCTTCAGATGCATATAGAATGGAACATATATTGAGGAGATATATATACACACATACAGAGAGCATGAACAGGTGGGAGTTGTCTTACCAACTCCGAGAGGCCAATTAAGTAAGAGAAAAAAAACTTTTGAAGTGATAATCAAGATAGCCCAGTACAGACAGTTTGATAAGAAGTGTGAGAATACTTACAAGGGGAGATAGATTCAATGTTTGTAATGGCTCAGCCATTCCCAGTCCTTATTCAATCCTAAATTGTTTGTATCTCGTTTGCATATCAATTCCAGCTCAGCAGTCTCTCCTTGGAGTCTGTTTTTGAAGTTTTTCTGTTGTAAAAGAGCCACCCGCAGGTCTGTCATTGAATGACCAGACAGGTTAAAGTGTTCTCCCACTGGTTTTTGAGTATTATGATTCCTGATGTCAGATTTGTGTCCATTAATTCTTTTGCGTAGAGACTGTCCGGTTTGGCCAATGTACATGGCAGAGGGGCATTGCTGGCACATGATGGCATATATCACATTGGTAGATGTGCAGGTGAACGAGCCCTTGATGGTATGGCTGATGTAATTAGGTCCTATGATGATGTCACTTGAATAGATATGTGGACAGAGTTGGCATCGGGCTTTGTTACAAGGATAGGTTCCTGGGTCAGTGTTTTTGTTCAGTGATGTGTGGTTGCTAGTGAGTATTTGCTTTAGGTTGGGGGGTTGTCTGTTAGCGAGGACAGGTCTGTCTCCCAAGATCTGTGAGAGTGAGGGATCATCTTTCAGGATAAGTTGTAGATCTTTGATGATGCGCTGGAGAGGTTTTAGTTGGGGGCTGAAGGTGACAGCTAGTGGTGTTCTGTTATTTTCTTTGTTGGGCTTGTCTTGTAGGAGGTGACTTCTGGGTACTCGTCTGGCTCTGTCAATCTGTTTTTTTCACTTCAGCAGGTGGGTATTGTAGTTTTAAGAGTGCTTGATAGAGATCTTGTAGGTGCTTGTCTCTATCTGAGGGATTGGAGCAAATGCGGTTATATCTTAGAGCTTGGCTGTAGACAATGGATCGTGTGGTGTCTCCTGGATGGAAGCTGGAGGCATGCAGGTAAGTGTAGTGGTCAGTAGGTTTCCGGTATAGGGTGGTATTTATGTGACCATCGCTTATTAGCACAGTAGTGTCCAGGAAATGGAACGCTTGTGTGGATTGATCTAGGCTGAGGTTGATGGTGGGATGGAAATTATTGAAATCAAGATGGAATTCCTCAAGGGCTTCTTTTCCATGAGTCCAGATGATGAAGATGTCATCAATGTAGCGCAAGTAGAGTAGGGGTGTTAGGAGACGAGAGCTAAGGAAGCGTTGTTCTAAGTCAGCCATAAAAATGTTGGCATACTGTGGGGCCATGTGGGTACCCATAGCAGTGCCGCTGACTTGAAGGTATATATTGTCCCCAAATGCGAAATAGTTGTGGGTGAGGACAAAATCACAAAGTTCAGCCACCAGGTTAGCTGTGACATTATCGGGGATACTGTTCCTGATAGCTTGTAGTCCATCTTTGTGTGGAATATTGGTGTAGCGGGCTTCTACATCCATAGTGGCCAGGATGGTGTTTTCTGGAAGATCACCGATGGATTGTAGTTTCCTCAGGAAGTCAGTGGAGTCTCAAAGATAGCTGGGAGTGCTGGTAGCGTAGGGCCTGATGAGAGAGTCCACATAACCAGACGAGCCTGATGTTAGGGTGCCAATGCCTGAGAAAAAAATGTCTGTACTGGGCTATCTTGATTATCACTTCAGAAGTTTTTTTTCTCTTACTTAATTGGCCTCTCAGAGTTGGTAAGACAACTCCCACCTGTTCATGCTCTCTGTATGTGTGTATATATATCTCCTCAATGTATGTTCCATTCTATATGCATCCGAAGAAGTGGGCTGTAGCCCACGAAAGCTTATGCTCTAATAAATTTGTTAGTCTCTAAGGTGCCACAAGTACTCCTGTTCTTTTTTCTGGGGAAATTGCAGTTAATGCAGAGTGCAGCATCTCAGCCAAGGCTGAGCACTCAGTTCTCCCCCATTCCCCACAAACTGGTAGGTGGAGAGGGGTGGGAGGGTGAGGAGTAGATGGAACCATGGCTTTTTAGGCATTGTTTTTCAGGCAGAGATCACATTACACCTGTGCTCTGCGATCTACCCCTGCTTTCATTTGATTTCCAGGTGACGTTTATTGGCTTGGCTCATGTCTCCTACAGACCTGTCACATCATGTGATTCCTCAGCAGTGGTGATGTAGGATGATTAACAGACCTGGGAGGGGACTGGTGGCAGGGTGTTCTTGATGAGGGGTTCAGGTCTCCCGAGCAGGCTTCCCATCTTGATTTGCTAGAGACTGGATTTTGTGACCTTTGAGACATGATGCAAGACTCACTTGTTCTCGCAGGCTTTGCCGGGATGGGTCTGGGGTTGAGATGGAGGCCTTGATGAAGGTTACACCGGTGTTATGGAAAGGTTGGTAGGAGGTCTGTGTTATGGGAAGTATATTTCAGGTTTGTATGGAATGCAACTAGGATTTGACAGGCACATGTGAAGTCAAGTTAAACGGATATTGGCTCAGTGGGCAAGTGGGAAGATAAGTCAGAGGGTGACATCCTGGCTCCTTTGAAGTCAAAGGCAAAACTCCTATTGACTTCAGTGGAGCCCAGATTTCACCCAGAGACCCTATTAAAAGTGCATAGATCCATTTCTTACATCTATTCCCTTCTTAACATTATCACTCAGTCCTGTAGTTCACTGGCCATCTATTGCCATATTCGACAAGTGACTGCTGCTTGATTCAGTAGCTCTGTATTCCAGTCTTTACGGCATCTTTCCATGGGTTCTCTGTGCTGTAGTGGTGAGCATTTTTCATCTAGTGCATTTGGTTGCCAGACTTGAATGGGCATTAGGCAAATTGCTGTACAGAGCAGAGTGACAAAAATGCTATCACATCCTTACCTCCTACCAGCGGAGAAACTCAGGAGAGAAATTTTGCCATCCTTAAAGTTTTGTGAAGTAGGGACTCAGTGCTGTTTTACATTCTTTCCCCCTCCTCCCATACTTCTCTGTCATTAGGGTAAGTATTTGCTAGTGTGACTGGGTTAATGTGATGCGTGGATATTCAGAGATAACAGTGATTTGGTACGGTGATGAGTTTCCTGAACAGTAAGTGTAACATTCAATTTCTTTTGTTACAGATGGAAGAGAAACGACGAAAGTACTCAATCAGCAGTGATAACTCAGACACCACTGACAGTAAGACCTTTAATTCAAGGCTTTGAACAAGATAACTAAGCGATTCACCTCCAGCAGGGAAAGCATTTGAATAATTACTTTGCAAGGAGTTGGGAAAGCTGCATTTACTGGGTAGTCTCAGTACAATAAATTGTGCACTGGGATCCATTTTCAAAAATACATTACTGATGTACAACGAGTTGATATCAATTTAAATGTCTGGCTGTGGGCGACTCTTATCTGATAAAAGTGTCCTCCTCCGGTGAGAGTTTGGGTGAGAGACTGAGAGCTACAAAGCAGCGTTGATTGCAGAACTTCAAATAAAACAAAGCCTTTATTAGACAGGACACTGCAGACTGTCTTCTCACCTTTATTACACTCAGTGTGCATTTAGCTTCAGATGGAATCATGTTGATGGAAAGTAAAGTTCCTATTGGGAAACTATGTATTGAGCACTCCCTGTGGTCTCTGTGAAGATGAAACCCCTTGATTTCTCATCATGAGAGGCGGATTAGATTGGGGGAAAGGCATTAAGGCCTCAATTCAGCAAGGCATGTAAGATTATACTTAATTATAAGCATGGGTTTCACTTCATTCCCTATTCAGCACCTCATTAAAGCGCATGCTTAAGTATAAGCATGTGGGTAAGTGCTTTGCTGAATTGGGGCCTTAGGGCACAGCCTTGTGAATTGCAGAATGCCCTTGACTCCTACTGGCTTCAGTGCCATTGCCCGCTGCTAGAGAACTATAGTGTCCCAGAGACTCTATTGCAGGGAACAGCAACGTTTGGCACGCAGCTAATGGGGGCGGCGAGAAGCGGTGTGGGCGAGCGAGAAGTGACGCGGTACTGGCCGCGGCTTCCCGCCGCCCCCATTGGCCCGGGACGGCAAACCGCAGCCAGTGGGGGCTGCGATCGGCTGAACCTGCCGCGTCAGCAGGTAAATAAACTGGCCCGGCCCCCTGGCGAGCTGCGTGCCAAACGTTGCCGACCCCTGCTCTATTGTAACCCTCAGCTGGTCTCTACAGATTTCTGTTGGTTTCAGACACAGGAACATATAAGTAGGCCTGGGATTTATTGAGAGCGAGGCACTTTGCAGGATCAGGCCATTCGAATGTTGAAGACTGGGAGACTCTCAGCCACTGACATTAAAGTCATGGCCTGATGGTTCTTTTTCCAGCAGTATTTTGTCCTTATAATGCGGGTTAGATGAGATAGATGGTGGTTGCAGTTCCCACAGCTGTAGCCAGAGTAAGGCCCTCCCTGACCATGGTGGGAATCCCAGAAGGCAGCACCAGTGGGGGAGATTGCAATGTTAAAAGGAATAATTAGGGCTATACACCAGGGTGGCAGTAGGGTCCCTCTTTTTGTAGTCAATATTTTGTATTGACACTGGGGTTACTGTACAATGAGCTTACTAAACCCAGTAGCGTTAACTAGCTTCCATGGGCTTCTTGGGGTAAGGCATATATTTAATCATGGTATTAAACGACACGGACTTATCTCTATTGGACTTTGGTATTTATGCAACAGGTAATATCTCAGCTGTTGACAAATGCTCTCCCGCAGCGTAATTGTAAACAAAACTATGACCTTTTTTATGCCTTTGCCAGAAAGAGATGTTAGCCTGGTGTATTATCTTGGTTCACATGGTTTTAATACCACATTATAGTTTGCTTTGAGGCAGGTAAAGTGGGAATTATTGATTTGATCTCTTAGTGCAAACTATGGGCCTGATCTTGTAACCCCTACTCATTGAGTAGGGTCTACTGGTGTGAGTAATGACTGCTAACATCTCTTTTCTTGTGTCCTAAAAATCAACAATCTGAGATTTAGCCAGTCATGTGGGGGAGTTGACTTCAAAGCCAGGGTTCCCCACCAAGGATGCCCTGGGAAGAGACAGCAGGGACACCCGCTGATAGCAGCTGCCACAGGGAGGTATGTAGATGAAGGCTTCCCTGAGACAGGATAGTGATCATTTGCAAGTGCCAAGGACAAAAATTTACTATTGATACAGCTTGTATTTTATTACATTCTTAACAAGTGACATATTATTCCGTGGAGATTTAGGACAGATATTCCTTGAATTATTTAGCACAGCAGGGTCTTGCTTTCCCATTGTTCTTGCACACTTTGATGGAACTCTAGACCCTACAGGATACAAATGATTGTGACCTTTGAACTAAGGGCTAAATCGTCTGCTGGTGTAAATCAGTGTCGCTCCATTGACTTCACTGACTTACACCGAGGGATTGAACTGACTGATTGACACCAGCCTTAGCTCTTTAAGCTTTTTTGAAAGCTTTGTGTTAGGCCATGTTTCTGCCAGCTTCTTGCATGGTTTGGCTTTGGTGATATACAACGTAGAAGTTGTCCCTGCATGTGCCCATTCAGCCATTGGCTTAACCTGTCAACGGCATTTAATTCTTAGTAAACATAACTGACGGTTACTCTGGACCCAGCTATAAAAGATGTATTTATAGTGGTACGTAGAGGGGTGCTGCTGTAGCTAAGATTGAGTTGTCATTATTATTATTATTATTATTTATTTATTATAATGTTTAAATATTTGTGGTATTATTTATTACCCAGTATGGACAAGATTTATTATTACTTTTCTTATGCTTGGTGCTGCACAAGCCTCAAAATAAAGAGAGTCCTTTAATAATAATGGAAAGACAGTTTTACCACTGGAATGTGATGGGAATGTTGTGTTTATTTCCTCAATACAATGTGTAGTGTAGCTTTTCACTCGGTGCAGCTGTGGGCTGGTGGAGTACCTCTAGGCTTAAGCATTAAAAGACATGGGTTCTAATCTTGGCTCTTTCATGACAGGATTATCTGGATATCAGTTTTGTCAATACTTTCAGCCTTGGCAGTCGAAGTATGGATTTAGGTGTAACTTTAGGCACCCGTGTTTGTAAATTTTAGCCCTAAATTCTTATTTTGTCCCCTAAAAAGTTGTCCGATTTCGAAGGTGCTGAGCCAAGAAAGCTACAGTGTTCAGCCCTGCTGGAAATCAAGCCCCTCTTATTTAGATGCATAAATAGGTGTTTGAGTGTCTAACTTTAGGCTCCTGAGTTTCCAAATACTGGTCTGAACTGCTGTGTGCCTCTGTTTCCCTGTCTCAAACGGGGGATAATAATGCTTACCCACCTTAGTAAAGCACTTTGGGATCTACAAATGAAAAGTGCTAGATAAGTATTATATTTTGTTTCAGTGTCAGTCCAAATTCACTCCTACTCCACACAAACCTGATGCTCTTCTCAGTGTCAGCTATTGGCTTCAGAAATGCCAAATAATGGAACTGAGACTGGACTGACGTGAAGTTAACCGCAGGTCATTTCTAGCTTCATAATCTTGCTCTACTAGTTTTTTTCGGTTTATTATTTTTGGTCTTTTGTGGTTTAAAGTGGACTTTGAGTTCTCATCAGCAGGAGATTGACAGCCCCGGAGCCTGGAGATCTCTGCGTATCTACAGAGCAAAGGCAGCACAGGCAGCAGTAGTGCTAGCTTCCCTCATGCCTCCCCACTCCCATGCCTCCTCCCTCTACCAGGGGATCACTGGAAAGGATGAGAAGGGAGTTCATTCACCATGGCCCATTCACTCTTTGGCCTCCCAGCTGAGGGTCCAGCAAGGAGGGGGCAGGTGGGAACTGTTGTGATGGTGGGTCTTGTGACACAGATGACAAAAAAGCTGTGGTCAGTTTCTTCTGCAGATAACTCTTATCTTGTGTCTCATTTAAGGTCATACGACATCAGTGTCAAGATGCTCCAAAATTCCAAATACAAAATCCAATTGGTCAAGACAGAAGGAGAAGAAGCCCTCTGAGGTTGGTTGCTTTTCTTGTTTCTAATCAGCCCGTGCTTCTGTAATTTTAGTGCTTGTCCAGGTGTAATGGAAACCAGCATAGCCAAGGCTGACAGTAGGCAGAGGTGCTAGAGCCATCTGTCCGTCTAAGAAGCTCCATGCCTCTGTCAGTATGCACTCAGCAACAGAGGCGCATTGTGCTCTTCCACCTCCCCATTGGCCCTCTAGAGCTGTCACTCTCCGTGGATCTTTCCCTGCGCATGTCTATTGAGAATCTTTCCTAATGGCATGGAATTATGGGGTGGGGCGTGGGTAGTCGGGAGGTAGCAGGATGGAGAAGAAGCTGGATAGGACCCTGTATATTACTTCCCTCAGGGACCCATAAAAGTAGAGCTGGCCTTGAGTGTATCAGCCAGAAAGCTATCCTGATAATGGCCTGCAAGCATCTCCAGTGCGTCATGAGCCTGCCTGCTGGGAGAGTCTCCCCCTGATTTCACTGTGAGTGGGATTGGGTTTTATTACAGTATTTGAATTTGCCTGATGGCTGAGGATTCCCAGTGATGAGCTGCCTGGCCAATTAGCCTGATCCCTTGCAAAAAGAGGTATATCTTGCAGAGGGAGGCATATCCATCAAGTATTTATATTCCTGTCATATAATTAGCTGCCCCTGTAGACCGTAGAATTTGATGGAGTAAAGTTTGAATTAATTGGTCACATGGGTCATATATATTAGAAGTCTCTGAGGTCAGGGGGAGGTATCCTCGGTTTAACATGGCGACTCCTCTCTTCTGGATAATTAGGGTGTACTGGGGACTGTTAAATAGGAGCCAATATAGTATTTAACCCAGAGGGGGAAATAAAGTTTCATTATTTTCCTTTGAGTTCCGCTGCGGGGCACCCGTGCATTAGGCTGAGGCAGTTGGCATATGGCCTTTTGCAGTGCCAGTCCCTTGCTCTACTAGCAGGGGATAAAAGGCACTGTCCATGTTGTGGCTGAAATGGTGCTAGCTGTAACACATGCTTCTGGCAGGCTTTCAGCACAGTTTCTCTGAGTTGGTTGGAGAGGAGCTAGGTTTTTTTTTTCTGAGAACCATGCTGTGATTGTGTTATAATACCATCCTGTAGCATGGAGTGAAGCTGTGTCATGTTTTGCCTAGCATGGGCCTCAGACATAATTCCCATGGGCATGGAAACTATACTAGCAACAGCTGTGTTGTAGCAACAGCAGTGTTTAAAGCTAGTCATTGCTATCTTGGTTTCCTCTGTAGTATGAACAGAACTTAAAAGCGGTACCAGTCTCCCTTTCCTTTGGACACAGGTCCAGATCCAGAGTTGATTCAGAGTCTAGAGGGAGTCTACGTTCGTGTGACTGACACCGTCTTACAATTTCCCCCTTGTATATGCTCCTCCAACTTAGACTCTCTCTAGATTCCTTTAGACCTGCTTAAGCACCATGTGTCTTACAGCCCCCAGCCTTGCAGAGCATCTCTAAATTTGACCCAGTATGTGCTTGACCCTCCGTAACATCCTCAATTTGCATCAGACTGATAGATATTTGGGGGTGGTTCTCAAGGTTCTTCATTCACTCCCCAGGCCAGATGCACTGCCCCCCCCCTCACTGGGACAGATCTAAACAAATCAGTTGACATAAGTCACTATAGCCTGAGTGCTTTAGGCCCTGGCTATCTGAGAGACAGGCTGTCTCCCCAAGAATTGCTATGGCTGTCGAGGTCAGTGCAGGGACCCTTCAGAGAATCCTAAATTTAAACATCTGGGGGCTGCTGGCAGGGCAGTCTGAGAGGAGGGCTCGTCTCTCTGTGATTCATGTTCCTGACAGTGCCTGAGTTTGTTGATCTTTTAAACCCATTGCAAGACCTGTTTCATCTCACTTAGGCTTTCTTGGCTGGCAGAGCAGGCTGGTAAAATAGGTTTTCTGTTCTGTATATGGCCCTTGAAAGATAGGTGACTGGGGACAAAAAAAAACCCAAACAAACCAAAAACAAAAAAGAGGAAACTTGCAGCGTTGCCTCCTCTGTGGGCACAGTGGCCGCATCCTGTAGAGTAGCTGCTTCTGCCTATGTGTGACACATTTTAAAAGGCATCAGATTAGATATTTGTGAATTTCCAGCTTCTAAAAGGTCTAAGATCCTCAGTCAACATTGGAACCCGCAACCATAGCAATGATTGAAATCACTCATCACAAACCAAAGGGGAAACACTTGGCCTTTTAGCATGACACTGCACGGCTGGAAAGCTGTATCGTTTTCATGCCACAAGTACCATATTCCACTGCCCTGCCAAATACAGTTCCCTTCTGAAGTGGCACGTGTCAGGAATTCTCCCTTTGCACTAGTAGGAAAGACACATTTATTGTTGCTGCTCTTTAATATAAGTTGAAAAGGCTACATTTAGTGGCCAGCTAGAAAGAATATGGTTATTCATGCTGAGCAGTAAGGAAAATAAACCAGTTACAAATGAATTAACTGGAGGTGGGCCTGAACCAAAACCCCAGGTTCAAGCACCCCTGAGGAAGTTCAGAGCAGCTGGAATCAAACCCAGCTCTGAGCACCACTGCACTTCGGGAAAATTCAGATCTGGACCCATATCCAACTCTGCAGCTCAGGCTCATTGGTTAATACAGATGTATTGTGGCAGCTTTCATCCCAGAAGATCCCATGCTGCTTTGTGAACTGCCATACACCGTGGTCCATTCTCAAACCAGGGAAATGTAGTCATCTCTGGACTGGAGCAAATGTTTAACAGTGCTTTGCAGCACTACCCAACTATTCAGACAGAAAGTGAAGGAAGATGTCATATCTAAACTGAAACTGCAGGGGGGATTTTGGGAGGCAGAGTGTAATTACCCAAGTTGGAAGTTGGCCACTTGACACTTTAGCTAACAACCCATCTTTTACAAAAAGTGTCATGGGAACTTTAACAGCCTTTAGTGGTCAAGATCTCAGCTATACATTTCTCATCCAGCATCTCCGGTAGCCCAGTCTACACCCACCTGGGGCACTGATTCTATATGGATTCTGACCCAGCATTAATCTGAATAGCTTGGCAGATAGATCTATCATGATCACAGTGCAGGGTAATGTTTGTAGAGGTCTATGTGCTGAGTGCTTGTTTCCAGGATTTTAGGCACAGGCTGGGACTAGCCATCGTATGATCTAGTACAGTATGTGCCCTGTGTATGTGAGGGGTTTGGAAATGTAAAAAAATCAACAACCCAAAACCATCTCACACAGTGCACAGAGGTGTTGTATTCTCTAAGACTGTGTTAAATGTAGGAGAGGTTTTCAGGGAAAGGGAAGCACAAAAGGGAGATAGAAAAAGTGTGATGAGGCTGTTACTAAACCTGCAGACCCCCACCCCTGAGCAGTCCAGTCCATTGTGGGGAGGCAGGTGTAGCCATTTCCCAATCCAATCCCAGATCCAGATGGCTCTTACCTTTATAATGAACTGAACCAAAACCTCAGTCACTGACAGCCCTGAACTATGGTGTTTGCAATCTGGCCGTGGATAGTGAGCCCATCTCTTGCTGTTAACCTTTATGGCTTTGGGGGGAACCTCTGCTGTCGGGCAAACTACTGTGAAGAGATCCTGGAAACCAGTGATTTCATGTACCTGGCTAATCTCAAACCTCTTTCAACATCCCTCTGGAAGCTGTGTTCCTGCTTCGCTGTGACTAGGTTGGGGGCTGAGGTGCCATCTGCATTCCCTATGACAACAAAGGCATTAGTGTTGCATAGTTATTAGCTAGGTCAGGGTGATGTTTATTATGAAAGACTCTGTGACAAGGGATTAGCCATACACATCATAAACCCAACGCAAGGCAACTGGAAAAACAAGCTTCTTAGCATGGAAAAGTACTGAGCTGTTTGTAAACATCCGTGATGCAGGCTATTGCCAGGGAGCACACTCGTATTGATCAGTGCACGTTGCAGAGTCCTGACAGGGCTCTTCTTTGATGTGATACAGACCCTGGGCCTGATTCTCCATCCCCCTGCAACTTGTATAGCCATTTACACAAGGGCAAAGGTAAGAGCCACCCTCCTCTGCAGAGCCACTCCCAGTGAACTGAAGTAGCCCTGCACTCTGGGAAGGGTAAGATTGAGCAGATCCATGGGGCAGCCCCTCCCTTGGCCTGCTCATGTCCCTCCCACTGCTTGCTGCTATGTGTGAGCTGCCGTGTAAGCTGGATTTCATGCTGTGGGTGAGCACCCCACCCATATCCAGCCCTTGCACTTAGACAGCAGAGGCACATGGGTTCATCTGTCTGCAGAACCTTGCATTCACAGTGTCATTAGCATCCTCTTGCCTTGCTCTATTAAGATTTTTATTACCTTGATTAGAGCTCGGACTTCCTTGAACCCAACACCAGCTTGAGTTAAAGCCAAGTTGTCCTGTCAGGTCCTGAGTATGATTTGTGGGTCCCCAAGCCAGTAGAGGGCCCCCAAAAGCTGGGGCCCACTAGAGAATGTGGAGATGTATCCCTCTGCTCTTGCTGCTGCAGGAACTGGGTGTGCAGGGGATGCCTATTGAATGTAGTAGAAAATTCTCTCTCACTCTGGAGTGGGAGCTGAAATGGGCCTGGACCGCTTGTCTTCAAGCAGCTGCATTTGCTATCTGTGCATGACGCCTTAGCCCGTGTTGCCTTCAGCTGATGGGTCTGTGGGCCGTTGTGAGGTGGGTTTAGTTACTGGGAATGCCATACTGTAAGAGAGGCTTCTACAAAATCTACCCAGCCAAGCAAGAATGGTCATATTTGCTGAGCCTCGTTAAGAACCGCAGAGGCCTCACTGAGAAGTTTGTAAAATGAATCCAACGTCTTTGTCAATTTTCCCAAACCAGTGTGGTTACAACAAATTAATGCCATTGTCTTTTGATTTGCTGAGAAGGGCGAAACAAAGATGCCTCCTGTTCCCACTTTAATTTCTGTTGTTCACTGAACCACTGGCATCCAACAGTTTGAAAAGAAATGAGGCTAGATTAAGGGATACCAGATTGGCTTCCAGACGAACAGATTAAGTCTCTTTTTTTACCAACAGACAGATAATATTAATGCTTACAGATACACAACAAGCATTGCTACCTTTCTTAGCGCTGCCTCATCTCAATTTGGAGTGAACTAGAAAAATGTGACATAATACAATTGGATAAGAAGGACGCTGGCTAGAGCAGTGAAGGTAGAAGTGAAGCTGAAATGGACAAGTCAGGGCATTAACTAGCTGGGTGCTGGCTGGATGCCGATGCAAGGAGAACGTGTACAATGGAACGTGTGAAATCACAACGTTGTTTTCTCTTTTTCCAAAAGCATTTGTGAATTATGTGCTTGTGAAAGTGAGGAGCCAATAGCACTGGCTAGAGTCCAGTATAAAATCCTGCAAAACACAATAGGTCAGACTGGATGACTTAACGGGTCATGTTTGGTTTTACTGTGTATGAAAACTTCCCCGAAGCAACTCCATCAGTCCTTCCTGTGATGCCCTCACTAGTCTATTCCTTGGTCCTCACATGCCATCGTGACATGCTGCAATCGTGTTTTTTCATCCTGAACTCCCCGTTTATCTCTGCTGATGGACTTCATCCCTCACCTGCAACATGCTGCTTTTCCGGGGCTGGGCCCCCCTTCACAGCTCTGCCAGTGTGCCTCAGTTCTAACCTACAACACACTGTTAAATGACCTCTTGTATCTGCCCATGGATGGATTGGGTAGCACTTATACACACATGCATACATGCCTGCCCTTAAGTGAGATGAATCCAGAGGATGATGGATTTGTCACTAAATTAGAAGAAGATTGTCAGTAAACTTTGCATTTGGGAAGCCATTGCTCTCGGTGCATTGACTGTTGCTGTGTCCTATGTAACATCAGTCAAGATGGCAGACAGAACAGAATGTTGTACCTAACACCCAAAAGAAAACCTGATAGATTAGTTTCGAAAACCAAAAAGCATCCCCCTGTCCTTCATGCTGTGAACCATTGCTCCACAACCACAGAAGAAATTATGGCCATCATTCATAGTGAGGTACATACAACCAAATGGAATATGTGAACTGTAGAGAAACTGCATAGTAAATCTTTGTTACTGTGGTGGATAGAAAGACATCAGTGAAAAGTTCCAAATTATTAGGTCTACAAAGGGGAAGAGATTCAAATGTGAGATTTCAAAAGTAGATAATAGCCCTTACATTTCCACCTGTACTATACCCTGTCTCACTAGCTGCTGTATTATGCTTTGTTGCATGCACTTGATTTTGAATGATGGTTATAATTTCCCTTGTGTTTCCTGGCAGTGCTTTGCAGCACAAAGGACGTTGGAGTGGCTTTGATTTATTTTTGCTAAAACTTTTTATGACAAAAAAAGTTTCTCTTTATAAACCAGGTATGAATGTTGGGCGCTATTGCTTTTTACTGTGAGTTCTGGAGCAGTGACTTACAGTATCCTAAAGATTTCTCCTAGGGATCATCATTCTGCCCTTGGCTATGGGAACTGAAGGCAGTGGGGTCACGTGATGTAACCAACGGGAGGATTTAGAATACAATCCCCACTCAAGCAAAACTCCTGCTGAGCAGGACTTCAGGATTTGGCCTGGTGGGAGTCACTTCGTGTTTTATTGAGTGAATTGCACGTTTCTAGTGTGTTCTGCTCTCACCCTGGCTGATTTATGGACAGGACATTTGTCACAAGGCTGGATCTCTGCATTAGAATGAGAGCTGGCAAAGAAAGGAAACGCTAAATGTAGTTCAATGTGAGCCCAACCCTGAACCCAGTGGAAGTCTTGCCATTGACTGCAGCAGGTGCAGGATCACTCCCAGAGGCATTAGACACAGATTATTACTTGGAGAGGCACATTGAAAGCCAAGAGTTTGCAGAGTTTGTTGAAAGTGATTCCCAATTGCTGGGAATCCATATACTGGTATTGGTGGTTCAGGTGACTGGAATTCCAGGATCTCTTTCTGTACTAGAGGGCCCAGTCCTGTGAGATCCTGAGAACTTCCTGAGGTCACTCAATGCATAGTTTTTACAGAGCAAGGCTCTCAGAATGTAGCCCATAGTGCTGCATCTCCATATAACTGTGCGTTTTACTTCCCCATGGACTTTCTGCTGCTACAATCCTAATCGGGTACCAGTCTCTTTCTAAGAGACTAGAGCTGGGGAAAGAAGTGCTCTATTTGCACTTGCTGATTACCAGTAACAGTGGGGGGAAACAGATATCACATACCTTTGGGGCTATTAAATAATAAACATTGTAGGATGGTAGATATTAGAGATGGAAAAGACTTAACTGATATCATGCATCCTTCTAGGATGTGTTTGATTAGACACGCTCTGGTCTCACACAGCACAGCATAAGGCAGTGTGCATTCACACAGTGCAGAGTTCTTACACAATAGTCCCTGGAATCACTGCCGTTTTAAAAGCTAATTAAAACCCGTGCCAGACGTGTGTTTCTTTAGTTTAGATTTAAAGACCAAAACAGATTCAGCCCCTTGGATTTCAGCCAGAAACTGATTTCACACAAGTGGAGACTAGTTAATAAAAGGATCTGGATCCAATATTTTAAATTGATATTTGGGACTAAGCAGATAATTGGCAGCTTCAGCCCTACCATGCAGTTGTTTTAAAAGCATGGCCCTTGACTAAGAATTTAAAGCAGGAGCTGAACGTCAGCGAGACTGGTTAGGCCACTCTATTAAAGAGTTTTGTAAGTGAGAAAAGATCCTTGAAATCGATACAGAAATTTTGCAGAAAGCTAGTGAAGAGACTTGAAAATGGGGCTGTTAGGCAGAGAAAAATGTGAAGTGGTAAGAAACGGAGCAGAAGTGTTTTGTACTAACTGAACCCTATGAAAGGCAGCACATTCTGGGAATCCTACAAGTATTGAATTGGACCAGTCAAGTGTAGCTGTGACAAAACCATTGACCATCATCCCCAGGTCTTTCTTGTTTCTCCGTGTTTCAAAGGTGATAAAAGGAAGTCCCAGAGGCAGTGAGACAGTGGCTTGTCAAAGGATAATCAGAGGCCAGTGTGACACTGAATCACTCTGTGTTTGAAATGGGTGTTTTAAGATCTCAGTGGAACTTGCTTCCAGTGAACTCAGATGTAAAGAAACTCCATTTGTAGTGAAATGGAACAAAAGGCCCAGATCATTACAATGCATCACAGTGCACACACTGCAGTTCCACTTGTAGTGAATCTGTGCTTACAGTAATAATTGTTTGCACCCATCACAGGCTGTCCAAGTGCTTTACCCGTATTGGTCCAGATACTCAGCACGTGTTCCATTAACATTCACAGTGCTTTGCTGATCTATACCAGCTTAACATCTGGCACAGTGAACGTAGGCTATGACATAAGGAAGCATTGTTATCTCCTTATGACAGAGGAGGAAACCGAGGCACTGAGAGATTAAGTGACTCATCCTAAAATGCACTGGAAGCCTGTGGCAGAGTCAGGAATGGAACCTGAGATCACCTCGACCAGTCTACGTTGGAGTGAAGTGAAAAAATATTTCCTTGTAAGAGGTGGTGTTAATTTGCTGAAGAGGGAGTGTTACTGGTATGTGCTTGAGGGCTAAATCGGTAAGACCTCAGTTTTACCTGGAGGCAGATGGTGGGAGCCATCAATCCTGGAGTGCCCCTTGGCGGCCCAGTACGGCATCACAATTATGTTTCTGCCTTAGTTTCCCCTGGTGGGCTTCAATAAGGACAGTGAGGATCATGTATATTGAACAGTGCCCTTTCAGGGGGTCTTGGGTTTATTTAACCCAAAGGTGGAACATAATACAAATAGGCCTCAACCTAGCATCTCTAGCTGGAGGGGGTTGAGTTAACCTTAGTCCATCAGTCCTACCTATGTTCAGGTTACTAACCAGCTAGGCCCTCTTGGCCTGCAACCCTTTTCTGGAGTCGGCCTCTCGTCATCAGATGGGGAAGGGTCTCTCCTCTTGGGTCAAGGTCCCCACAAAGGTCAAACCATGACCACCCTTCCTCGAAACAACATATAATTCCTCTGATCTGGGGCTTCTGCTGCTACCTGGTGAAGTCCTTCCGTGGGGGCCAGGTTCTGCTGAGACTTGGCACTCATAGCTCCTTCGTTTTGGAGCCTCTGCCACGTAGGAGCACACTTCCTTGATTTCCTTTCCTGGTGAGTCCCCTCCCCTTAGGAGCCTTTGCTTTCTGTGTTCTGGGGGCTGTTCCTCTCCTCAGGCACCTTTGGTCTGTAGCCCCACCCCACTGCGAATAGCTTCCTTTTATCATGGGTCTGGATGCTTCCCTGCCTACCTAATTGTCTCCCAGTTATTCAGTAAGTTAATTAGTCCCAGCGAACTTGAGTTGCCTCATTGCCCCTTGTGAAGCCTGTCAGAGGTATGCCGAGCCTTCCTGATGCCTTCAGAGGGCCAGCTACTCTGACAAGTGAGTTCCTCAAATAATAACACTGGTTATTTATTATTTGTTTATGGTGACACTAGTGGCGTGCTAGGTGCTTTCCACATTCATAGATCCCAAGACTGGCCATCATGAATGCAATCAGTTTGGGCTGTGACAGGTTGAGGGCATAGCTGAGTATGATAGATCTGGCTGAAAACCCTGGCCGTGCTAATAAAAAGTGGATCGCAAAGACAACTTGTAGACACTAGAGAGAAGAGGATTTGCAGCGGAGCCAGGAAACACAGCACAAACTGAACGGGGCATGTGTGCTGCTGCTACTCATGAGTCCCTCCCATGGTAAGAACTAAACCTGTGAGAGTGTCCCTTCATATGAGAAGTCTGTGGTTGATAGTGTCCGATATTGTCGAAATATCTGGAAGAAGAGAACACGAGAAAGCTAATCTGATTGTGCATCTCGTGATAAGTCATTTCAGTCTGTGATGCCATGATGAAGTAATTTCCCATGTAGAGTTAAGTGGTATTGCAGTTATGATCAAACACCTTCCGTAAGTTCCTGGCAGGGCGACTGCAGGAGGCAGGATCCCCGACTCGATGGGTCAATACTCTGGTCTGGTTTGACAAAGTCAGTGTTCTTCTCTGGATAGAAGTTGTTAGGACTAGTCAGTAAATAGACCTGATGGGCCAAATCCATCTGTGATGTCAGTGCATTTCCACTGGGGATTCACCCATCTAACAGCTGAGAGGATGTTTTCAAGGAAATGCCCGTTGAGCAGGTGCAGTAACAGCTCCAGAATGCAATTGAGCTTGCTGTTTGCCCTTTTGAAACGGCTGGACAGGGACAAGAGTGGGGAGAGTCTGTGAGCATGTGTCTGCAGAGCTCTCTCTTTGCTCGTCATTGTAGAGTGGTTCATTTTTTAGATGCTCATTCAAGCCAAAAAAACTTCCCGTGCATGCCAAATTTGAGGATTGTTGTCTTTTTCAGCATTTAACCTGCTCTAAGGTGGAGGCAATGGGACATCTCTTTAAAGTGGTCATTAGAGGCCTGGGACTAGGTTTGAACTTAGAGCTGAAAGGCTCCAAGCCTTGAGCTTGCTAGTATCCATAGCTTTAATTCACAGGTGTAAGGAATAAGGAGAGAGTATTAACTGCTGAGAGGAAACCAAGAGGTATCTTTTACTAGACAATCCCATCTGACTGTCTTTTGTGATTCAAATCCAGGCAAACAGGCTTGAAGACAATTAGCACTCTTGTTGAAATAAAGAGTCGAGAAGCAGGAAAACGAGGGTGCTTTACTCTTTCAAGTAGAGCTTGGGGTCCGAGTCAGGTGCTCCAGTAAGTGTATGAAGGTTGGGAAATGGGATTCAGCTCTGAAATCAACACAATAAGAAATCTCTCAGTCATAGGAAGACATGACATGAGAAGAGGAACGTGTGAAACCAGCAGGTGACATTAAACAATCATGCTGTTCACAAATATTTTCCTGCACCCGGCAAAATGCCTCTCCAAGACTACCTCACTCTTGGCAATGCATCACCATTGAGTTGACAATACTCAGCACCAACCGTTCAGAGGAACCATGTTCCAGGTCAGCAAGGAAGGAGTTAAAAGAAGTATATTTTTCAGACTGCTGACAGATTTACCTCCCTTTTTATATTTCCCATGGCAACATTTTAAATGCCCTTTTATTTTTCCTTTCCCTCGCGCCCTACTACGAGACACTCTTCATCTCTTGCTCTGCAAACCTCCAAAGGCGCCAGGGTTAGCAAACTGTTTGAAATTGGTGTTGGGGGTGTTTTTGTGTGTGTGCTTTTCTTTTCTGAGCAGTGCGTTCTCCGGTGCTTTGAAGTCTCACAGACATAGATTCCTAACTTTTATTCCCTCCAGCTCAGAAGTAAAGAGGGGGCAACGTGACTGCAGAGACGTTGGGGGATTTATTAATTCTTTCTCCCTCTTTAATGGTGGTGCAGGAGTACACCAAAGGCTGTCCCACTAGATATTTCTCTGACTGAGGATGGATCACTTGATGCTGCTCTGTCCTCCTACACCTGAGCTGTGGACAGAGTCAGGCACCTCAGAGAAGTTGTTTTGAAACGTGAACCACATTTGTGCTTCCTTTTCCTTTTTGCTCTTCGTGCTCTGCTGGAATACTTCTAAGATACTTGAGTAAGTTGCGTTAAAATGTGAATGCTTCATTTTTGACTGTTCAACATGTTTAACACTAGAAGAGCAATACATGGTCAGCTTTTTAGCATTATTGTTCTGAAACGTGGGGGAATAACCTTTAATCAGCTAAAGAAGAACTACTGGACCCAGAGCATACATTATAGATCTCAAGGCCTACACTGCACTGGAAATGTGGCAGAGAGGCCAATAGAATATTTTTTGATGTAGCAAGACAACAGCGATTGACTGAAACCATACACGGTGGGAAACACCAAGTGACTGAGATATATATATCAAAGGGCCAGCACCTCATCTACATGTGTGATGCCAGCACACCAGGGAGAGAAGCAGGGATCTCCAGGGCTAAAAGCACCTGCTGCTACAACTGAGCTAAATAGTCAAGGCTCCCAAGCTGGGGCTGTAACTCAGTCTTTAGGAGTGGGCGCAGAGCGGGAACCCTGTAATACACCAATCATTGCATTATATATGCACCACATAAGCTCTGTTTTGAAGACTTCCAGGGCTTGTGCTGGCCCTGTGTAAAGAGGTGAATTTTATCCCACTGTGTTTTTAAAATCAGCGTGCAGAGCCTGAAGAGAGATCAAGATGCTTTGGGGATTGAGTCGCAGCCCATGGGTGGTGGGGAGAGGAGTGAAAAATAGTGTGACCTGACGACTAATGTTTTCCTGTTTTGCATCTTTTTTTAAAGTGAATTTAGTGCTGGTCAATAGTTGCTGGGCTGGTAGCTCTAGAGACTGAAATCCTTGGAAGAGGGAAGGTGATGGGTCAGACTGGCAGAGACCCTGGGGAGTTTTTACCTTAATCTGCAGCTTGGGGCATGGGTCACTTGCTGGTTTGAATTAAATGGTGGGTCTTCTGTAACTTGAAATCTTTAAATCAAAATTTGAGGACTTCAGTAACTCAGACAGAGTTTTAAGAGTCTATAACTGGAGTGGGTGGGCGAGGTTCTGTGGCCTGTGATGTGCTGGAGGGCTGATTAGATAATCACGATGGTCCCTTCTGGCGTTAAAGTCTATATATGAGTCTATGAGTGTGGGCAAAGGCAGTGACAGTTTCCCTGTGCTGCCCCAATCCTGACCTGCAGGGACCACCTCTCAGGGATGAGAGGAGAGTCAGTCCCCAGGGCCCATTCAGTCCCAAGCCTTTCTGTGGTGGTTGCCAAGAAGAGTTTGGTTCATGTAGTTTTAAGAAAACAGTCATGATGTTATCTGGCTCCTGGGCCTTTAAGATCTGTGAGATGTTCGTTGCAGCTGGAGTGGAGCCTGAATGTAGGAATAGACTGGACAGGCAGGATGCAATTCACTCCAGTGCAGAAAGTGAACACCAGAACTATGCACCGGCTAAGCCCCATGTCTGAAGTGGGGAATTAATTGAGGCATAGAACCAGCTATGTGCTAGCACTCAGCACAAAGGTGAATTTCACCTTCTTTGCTTGGTCCATTTGTTGCCATTTTCTTGTTGTTTTCTTTTCTTTTCCATCTGATTAGTCATTTTCCTTTAGCATGAAAGTGTGATTGATTTATTGGGTACCAGGAGCCATAACAAAATGTGCCAGTTTTGCTCATGTGGTGTTGTAATGCCTGTCACTAATGTGCGTCCCCCTGACTTCCTTTTGATTCTATGTTTATTCTTCAGATATGTTTAAAACGTTCTCTACCACTTTCCTGAATAGGCGGCAAATAAGAGCATTGCAAATGGCATATTGAAAGCACACGATGATTTGATTCTGTCTGTGCCTCTCAGGATCACAGAGCCATGGCAATGCCATACATTTTCATTGGGCTGATATTTAACGATGGTATTTATCATGTTAAAGCAAGTGTCTAGGGAGGGCCAATAATGCAGGGGGGGAAAAAGCCAATGGGAAAAAGAAAGATTCCTGCCCGCTGTAGCACTGCTGAAGCTTCCCAGCCCGAGCTCCCAGAGACGGGGGAGCATCTCTTGGCACAGCTTCTTTTGGAGCAAGAACGTTGGTCCAGGTATATAAGCTTTATGCTAGAGAAGGGAGGCACCTGGGGCTCTTTTCTGGGAGAGGTATAGCATTTAGAGCTGGTTACAAGGGAGCAGCTAGGCGGAGGGGCACATGCCTTTCAGCACCTGCTGTGGTCCAGGTGTGCCCAGCAGACATTGAATGTAGGTATCAAAGAGCAGAAAGTCAGGACTAGGGGAAGTCAGGTCACGAGTTACCTCCTTCTCTGCTCCTTTTGTTATAGGGAGTTAGAAGAACTGGCAAGGAGGTGTTTCTTGCTTCTCCAGATGCACTGATGGAGATGGAGGGGGGGTCAGCCTAGGAGTTGCCGAGCTTGCAGGGGACCTGGGGCCACCAAAAGTGTTTGGCCTCAAGTAGATTCGTGGTTTGCTTGTGTTTGAGGCTAGCCCTAAATATGGGCCCCTGGGGTCAAATTTTTAAACACATTTATGTGCCTAAATGTGCAGATAGGCACCTAGTGGGATTTTCAAAAGCACTTCCGCAGGTTAAGTGTGGTAAGTCCCATTGAAATCAATGACAGATGTCTAACCTGCTGGGGTGCTTTTGAAAATCCCACTAGGCATCTATCTGCATCTTTAGACACCTGAATACCTTTGAAATTGTGGCATGGGTCTTGTTCCCTTTCAGGTGGACAGAGTTCTCCATACATTGAGATCCTGATTGTGCTACTTCACAGTTCAGTGAGAGGGAGAGAGCTACCATGGCCGGTCCATTACTGAAGTTACAACGCCGCTGTCACAGTCGCCATAGTTGGTCTCGTGGCTCACATTGGTTATTAAATTAGAGTTGTAGCTCTTTTAAACTGTTGTTCACATTGTTTGAAGAAGCAATTAACATCTTCCAAGCAGATCAGCGGAACCGGTGTTGCTAAGCAGCAGGCCTTTAAAGACTATTTGTCAATTTCTGCAGAAGGGAGGAAATAGTAAACAGTCCTATTGAGAGAAAATTGCTTGTTTTCTAGTACACAACTTTCCCTCCACCACCAGGTCCTCAGTTCATCAGTGCCCAATTTATCCTTTATTTAGTTTTCATAAATAATTCAGAAGAGTTTGAGTAGAATAATTGAGTCTTTTCCCAACCCTAATCCCAGACAATTCAAAACAAAAAGACATTTAGATTACAATTTGAGCATATTAGCTGCTGGTAGATTTCCAGACAACTGATCTGCTTTCCTTTAGAATTTCTGTGGCATTCTATCAGTTCTAAAGCGTTCTGCTTTGATAGTTAGTAATTTATGCATTTCCAGTTCTTCGTAGAAAAACAGAGGCATCATCATGATAGAGTTTTGGCACACTTGCTGCCTTTGAAAGTGGAAGCTTATCTGTCTTCGAAGAAGGACTAAATAAGCGAAGCGGTAATATTACAAATCCAGCCTGCAATGTGCCTTATCATCTTTGGGGAAATAGATACAATCGTACTTATTTGGTTTAAAATTAGAACTAATCTTCTATCCCAACGTAAGTTGACAAGCCTGAAGGGACAAGTTTGGGGAAAGACTTAGTGCAGGAAAACACAAGCCTGTGATTTGTGCAATACACTGATGAAAAATTGTACAGAACACTGATTCGCTCCCCCTTTTCAATTGTAAGGACTGCAGGCTGTGTTCTGTAGCATTCAGGGAGGTCTTGCACTCACAACACTATGCTTCACTTCAACCCCTGAGGATCTTGTGAACCATTTGTAGAGCTGGTCCTGCTTTACTCAGACTAGTAGGCTGCACAGCATAGGCTTTCAATGGAGATGCTACCAGGGGTGCTGAAGGCACCCTAGGCAGTGAAAGAGCTGTGACCCCTTCAAGCAACCATGCAGACTAAGAAAGAATTAAATAAATAACCCCAGGTAACAGCTGTAAACAAAGCAAAACGTGTTGATCTTAGTCTGTATGGTGAGGAACACACAGAACAAAGGTCCAGTCCACACAGCACACATCAAGATAAAATGAGTCCACTTTCTGCTGCAAGAGGAACAAGGATTTTTAATGCTTTTTATAGTTGCCCTTGTGCTCCTGTGCCAAAGAAGTCATCCTGCAGACAGAAAGTACTGGAGCAAAGCAGCACTGCCTAGCGGCAAGCGACACTGATCACCAGTTTTAGGACTTTCTTTTCTCCATTCAGAGCCTCTTTTCAGTCCACTGTCTGCAGAAAGCCTCTGGATGCCAGGGGTGGGGTGTTCTTTATTGCAACGATGACAGATTACATAGCCAAACTCGACTCTGATGGCTTTTGGTCCATGAATGATAGCTCGCCTTTGGGGGAGTGTATTGGACGGGTGCTGGATATGGTGGTGATATGACTATACAAGTAGAGAAACAAACAGATTAGATAGCTCAAGCCAGCTTTATTTTCTGAACCCTTACTACAGCCATTAGGGTGATACATACAATTGGAGGCTCCATCACTGATTTTTTTATGTGGGCTCCAAAGCTTCTGCAGTTTCTAAGACTTAACATGACCTACAGAGACAATGAACAATCCAGCATTTAGTTCTCTGTCCTGCATGGTTACACACATCCATCAGATAAGGCACATGGCCTGGATGGCTCTTCCCATCTCTGCTACAGACTTGTGTGACTTTGAGCAAGTCACTTCGCATTTCTGTACCTCTGTTCCTTCAATTTGTAGAATGAAGATAATGGACCAGATTCCAGGCTGGTGTAAATCACCTTTGCATACCTCTCTCTGGTCCTGTGCCGAGACCGGAGCATCCAACCCACTGTCTTTAACATACTGCAGTCATGTGATCGTGGCTTTGCAAATAAGAATTAAGATCCCTAGCTAGGTTACTCTTCTAAAACTATGGCTCTGTAGCTGCCAAGTCCTCTTTTCAAGAGACAGCAGAATGAGCCTTTTGGTGGTGGAGAGTAAAGTTAGGAGCCCAGAGAACCACTAGTCAAGTCATCCTGTTTTCCTTTATACAGTGTAAATCCAAAGTAGTTCTCTGATGTCAATGGAGTTAGCCGCTCGGGGGAAAACCAGTGTGAGACAATCAGCCCCGTAGTCTTCACTCTCTGCGATCAGACTTTTATTTTTATTTTTTTAATCGAATCTTTTATTTTTAAAACAGTATATATTTCTTATAACTTAGCCTAGTTTTTTTAAATCTTGCTGATAATTAAGAGAATAATCAACACAGTACAGTTAAAGCCATGATCTCTTGCAACACTAAATATCCGATGATAGGTAACTTCTTTAGTGAGGTCGGAGGTAATTATTTGGAAAAGTTTCTGTTTCTCTGTAGGGTTAAATTCTCAAGGGAGATGACGATGAGGTGTGGAACCTTTTGCTTTTAGGTCACCAGTTTAAATCAAGGTCAGATTGGGAGTGACCAAAATTGCCATCAGGCGGCTGTTTACCGGCCTCTGTGCCAGAAGTTGGTGGAGTTAGTCTAGTTATTGATAGACAGCTGTCCATATCCTATTGTCACTATCACAGTTGGCAATCTTAGCTTCCCTTCCCCCACCAATCCTCAATGAATCCCATAACTCTGAGTTCTGATGCTGCGCTTGTCAGTTGCGGACAGAAAAAAGTAGGGACGATCTCCCAAGAGAAGACTAAAAGCCATGCGTGATGCTGCAGATGTTGGAGCTGGGGGCCTGGTAGTTGTGCTTTCCTGACAGGTTAGTGTAATTGCACAATCATACTGCAATAAAAAAGTAATTGGGAGGAAGAAAACATTCTTGAATTTCTGCACGAGCTGTGTTTTTCTCAGCAGCGTTTTGTCTGCTGTGCCAGTTTCAGACTCCCGAGCCAGAAAATTCCTAGACGAATTCTCGTTATTTGCATATCATGAAGGAGTGATGTCATATTTGTAATTACTTATACAACTAAGGCTTTGAAGTCAGTATCATCACCAGGTAGCTGATGTGGGTGGGTGATGAAGCACCAGGAGGAAGAGGCTGAAAGTACTGAGTTGACAACAAGGTCAGGTAGCTGAATGCACACTTCAGGGATCCTACAGCAATCTCAAAGGCGGGCAGTGTTTCTGAGACTGAGACTTCTGACAAACTTAGCAACTGTTTCAAAGAGAGAAACTTGGCTTTGCATGTCTCTTGCTGTTATCTTGCTTGTTGTCAATTAGCACTTTGCACTTCACCCGAGACTCCCAAAGGGAGAAATTGCTGAGGGCCAACACAAGATCATGAGTCCCACTTAAGCCTTTTCAATGGAATCTAAGTGGGACATGGTGTTTGGACCTCATGCAGAAGGGTAAGTTTTACCCATCAGTAGGTTATGCCTGTTACCCCTGTGAGTCAGAGTCATTATCCCCATTTTATAGATGGGGAAGCTAAAGCACAGATTGGTCACACCTTAAATTTTCAGAAGTGTTTACTTGTTTTGGGTACCTCGATATTTCGTTGCCCAACATTGGGCCTCTCAGAGGTACTGAGAACCTGCAACTTTCCCTCACTTCAGCTAGAGTTATGGGTGCTGTGCTGAGCACCTTTGAGAATAAATCCCTGAAGGTCTCAGGTTGGGCATAAAAAATTGAGAGACCCCAAAATCAGTAAGCCCTTACTGAAAATGTTGGCTGGCAAAGGTGCCTTGAGTTGGACACATTACAAATCCTATAACATTTTAGCCCCATTGAATTTGCAAGTAGACAAATACTAGGATTTTAAATGGATCTCATGTCCTGTCATTAAAACATGTACAATTCAGAGAGGGAGATCTTCATAGCCACTGAAACAGAATTATCCCTTGTCCTAACGGGCTAGCCAGCTGGTGGAAACTCAGAGCAAGGTAAAAGGTTCAGGTTGACGCTGAATATTGTTTGTTTTATATCCTTTGGAGATAGTCACTTGGTGATACTGAGTAACTTAAACAGCCTTTAGGTCTGAATGGTGACATTGGGGACTGTAGATCTATCACTAAAAGGGCATATACATACATTATGTTTTAGAAATGTATTAGAGCTGCTTTGGGTTTATTTATTTTTTATTTATATTTATTTATAGTTTTCATATTGCTTGATATTCAGAGATGCAAAACTGTAAGGACTGTGATGTCTTTTTCACATTACTTCTTATGTTTATTTAGCATTTATCTTAATCTTATTTTAATTTTTCAGACTAGTAGCATAATAAAATGTTACTGTGGTGTTCTTAACAATTAAATTATATCGGCACATGGAGACTTCAAGGAACTTGACCTTTCTCAAACCCAGCCTAGCTCTGACTATAACATGTAGGCTGTTAATTATGTTTTTATTGGAAGATGCAGCCAGACTGTGTCTGGGCAGTTTAATTTAGCTCTTTATAGATGTGGTCAAAAATGTCTCCAAATAAATGCAGCAGGAAAAAGGTGCTACTGCTGTTCAAAGAGGTAGCAATATAGAAAAGGTTGTTTATGTATTTGTACTTAGCTGTAATTGGGTTATCAGCTGAGGCGCTGAGGATTAAATGAACTGACCTAAATACCGGGTCTCAGTTAGGGGTTAATGTCTATTTTCCTATATAGTATCAGATTTGGTTTCCAAAATACCCTCCAGGGCATTTGATCTTTGTATTGAAAGTGTGAAGCCATACTGGAATCATTCATTACAGTTCATGCCAAGCAATAGTTAGTTTGAGAATAAGCACTGAGAACAGATTAAACAGCATCTGAAGAAAACACCTGATCCATCCCGGCCTCACATAAGGTAATGCAGAAGTAGCCTGAGACAGACTGATTAGGGATAGCTGGTGTCTGGATATTATTGCTGGCATTGTGGATTATTATTTCAGATAATAACAGATGCGGAGAAAAGGAGAAATCATCCATTTTCATTTACAAATGGTTCTTTATTCTCCAAGAGACAGGGTAGCTCTAATCAAATCGTTGCTGTCAGGCAATCCCCTGGACGAAAAACCTTATTTACCATGATCTGTTTTATGGAATTATTTTTCCCCCCACAGTGTACATCAGGGATACCTCAGTAGGTCCAGAAGCAAAATGGGAAGGGAAGATGAGCAAAATCACTATCCCAGGGCTGGAGAATTCTCCAAGAGGAGGGGCCCAGTTGAGCAGTTTAATGGGTCAGTGAGAATCAGTGTGTGTTCGGCTGCAGGCTCTGGCCATGTAGGCAGGCATGTATACCACCATTTAGTTTGATTTTTTTCCTGTTCACTAAACAAGCTATTTTTTCCCCAAGACTGTAAACAATATCCATCCCTTTTGGAAGCCAGAGAGAATATTAAAGTGTGAAATAGCTTTATAACCTAGTCATTCCTTTGTGTTTCCAGCAAACTGGCATGCTGTTAGTGAGCCCCAAAACGTGCCAGGTATTGGTCTCAACATCTGAGTCATTCAATAACCATTAGCAATTAAGACCAACGATTACAACCTTGTGAATTTCGGAAGTGTTGCTGACACCTCAAAGAAAACCTTAAGAGGCATTCTGGGCCAAATTCTGATCTAAATCGGGAGTAAGTTCATTCTCTGCAGAAGAGTCACCCCAGATTTATGCTAGTGGAACGGAGCAGAATCTGGCCTCCATTCAGAAATGATTCTGCAAACAATTTTCCGTTCTCTTCCTTCACTTTTTATTACTAGCGATACTGAAAACAGATGGCCAGAGCCCTAGCTGGTGTAAATCGGCATACCTCTGTTCAAGCTACAGTGATTTACATCAGCTGAATATCTGGCCCATCTTCATCCATTCCTTTGGGATCTCTGAACAATAACGCCACAGAGCATTTGTGATACCCTGACTAGAGCTTCTATATTTGTGAGGCAGATCCTGGTCTTAGTTACACCAGTTTAAATCCAGAATACCTCTGTTGGTGCTCTAGATTTATTGTGGTGCAGGTGAAAACAGATTTGGCCCTGTGACTCACCTATGGATGTCTTTCTCTCTTGGTATCCTTTCATTTGCTGTAAAATAAAAAACTAGTCCCTCCAAACTAAAAGGAAAGTAGCCATACTTCCTAGCAGTACGCAGACTTGAGAGTTGAGAAGGATAAAGAGGGTTGTTAGGTGGAGGGATCCTGCTGTCTGTGGAGGAGAGAGTGAGCTGCCAGCAGCCTCTGTCCACAATCATGTCATTTTCAGAAAGGGGTTCAGCCAGTTGGTGTCTTCCCCCAGCAGTCCTGGCTTCTTCGGTCCGGGGAACGTTGGGGACAGGAAGACCAGTATCTTCCCCCCTGAAGAACATGAGGACACCAGCCACCTCAAATGTGTCTTGTCCCCTTCTTGATATCAAATCTTATGGGTGGCTCTTTCGAAATCTCACCCCCAAATAGCAGGAATCTCACAAGGTTTCCACCAGGCGACAAAATCTTTTCAGCTGCCAAGCGAGAACCCTTTGCACTTACGGAGCCAACCTGGAACCAGAACTCCAGGAGCAGGTTTCAATACTCATTCTGGTCTGGGAAGATTTCTTAGGTGTTTGGATTCAAGTGTCCATTGATCCATCCCTATATGTAATGGGGGGCGGGGGCAGTGACTGCCATTGTTATGGATACAGAAGTCTTGTCATTTGAACTGCCTGTTCTCAGCCATTTGCAGCTTTCTGAAACATTCACATTATGGGATGGAATTTCCCTGGCTTAGTCTCTCTCCAAAGAGAGGTAATATTTCTTGGAAGTTTGAGGAAAAAGGGTCACAAAGCTTTTTAGTACCAAGGCAATGCAGAAAAAAATATTTCCGCTCATTTTAAAAAAATGCATACCATGTTTTTGAAAAAAGCTGTAGGGCTGGAGTGGCTGAAGGTAGAAAATTCCCACACCCTTTGCCTGCCCCCAGATGTTTCTTTGGGGGTAGCTTGCACCCCAGGTGTTGCCATCTGGGACTAAAATTGTAGATAGCTTCTGAATGGTTCCTTATACCTTTCCTCCCCACCCACAGGTACTCGTACTGAGGGCCAGCTATTCTACCCCTTAGAAAATATTTGTTTTGCCCATTAAGATTTATAATTAACACAGGAGTTTTCCTTTAAGGATGCTGCATGTAGCTCAACCCAGGGTTTTCCGGCATGTCCCTGAATCACTGTGTTGCAGAGACAGGGAGTTCACTGGCAATGCTATGTTTACTTCTGAAACGGGGCAAGGTCAGTGTCAAAGAATCTGGCTGTTTTTAAGTGCCTCTGCATTTGCCAGGGCTGCTCTGACTATGTTTTAAGAATGATGAGTTTTAGAAAAAAAGACCCAGAGCATTTTGTATGAGAATTGTGTTGTAACCTGAAAGGAGCAGTTTCTGAAGGCAGATCATAGAAGGGTTTTGCTGATTTCCCTGCATTTGTAGCAGATAATAAAAACTAAAACATGCATGGGAATCAGGTGACTGTCTACATTCACTACAGCCTTATCTGTATCAGCCATTCAAGAAGAAAGAAAACATCAACATGCCCCAAGAAAACTTAATGCAGTGAAAACTTGGGAGTCATTGTATTTTCTGCTGAGTTCAAAGTAGATGTTTGTGTGAATATGTTTAATCCATTTATTGCCTGGAGGAAAATAGTGCACACATTATTTTACCCTTCTTTAATGTTGGCTCTCTCTCTCCCAGCATTGATTGAAATATAAAGTCCGAATCTCATGTACACACATCCTACACTGATGTAAAGTGGAGTTACTCTTGATTTACACCAGTGTAAGTGAGATGAGAGTCAGGCCCATTATGTTTATATATCAAGATATTTGCTGCTTGTCTTTTCATCTAGTTGTAATTTGACAAATGGCTAATATGCCTATTAAGTGGCAGGAGGAGAAGAGAAGAGAGTGACAGGTTTCAGAGTAGCAGCCGTGTTAGTCTGTATCCGCAAAAAGAACAGGAGTACTTGTGGCACCTTAGAGACTAACAAATTTATTAGAGCATAAGCTTTTGTGGACTACAGCCCACTTCTTCGGATGCATCATGGGCTGTAGTCCACGAAAGCTTATGCTCTAATAAATTTGTTAGTCTCTAAGGTGCCACAAGTACTCCTGTTCTTTTAGAAGAGAGTGAATCCCACAGTGAGATTCCCCAGTCATAAAGGCCAGAGGTGCTAGTCATAAGGGTTTGATATTCTAATTGCACGCAGTCCCATCTCTTAGTTACCTGCACCTCCCATGCTGACAATCTGCTCCCTCTCCTGGGGAACACACGGAGAGCATTCTGTGGTTTGTTCCCTCTCTCCCCTAAAGTCGTGGGAAGAGAAGCCTGCATTCTCTTCTGCTTGTTGGAATAATAAGAATAGTGGCCCAAGTTCACCCAGCCCACCAAGTTCCAGGATCTCAACCTGCTCCCAGACATTGAGGCCTCCCAATGGAAAGACCAGAATTCCCTGGAGCAGTTTTGTCTCAGTGTTTCTAAGGAGGGATGACTCAGCAATCAGTTGCAGTCAGCCAGGTCTTCCCCTCACTGGGAGCATGAATAACAGGAAAGTAAAATAATGTGAGAGAATCAGGAAGTAAAGAGATACTCTGCATGGGCTCTGGCGTTCAGTCCAGTTCTGTGAGCAGCCACTTCAGTAGCCTGTCCCCTTGACCCCCATGAAAGGGGAGGGGAAGCTGAGCTGAAGACAGGAAATGTTCTTGAAAGCCCTTGTGTTATAATATGAACGAAAACAGAAGGCCTGATGATATACTCTAGTGTGTGAACAGGAGTTTACCTGTTCTCCACATTCATTTCCACTACTCCAGGCGGGACCCTCTCTTTTCTCAGGCCTGGCATGACTGTCCCGTTGGGAAATCCCTAAAGGCAGCAGAATACCAGCTTGCAAGGGGAATGCCAATGCCCCAATGCAATGTCTTATCTCTGCTGAGTCATTTAAGACCGTCTCGTTGCTTTTTTGCTGTAGGTTTTTCGTACCGATCTGATAACAGCCATGAAAATCCCTGACTCACATCAGTTGAGTCCAGATGAGTACTACATACTTGCCGATCCCTGGAGACAGGAGTGGGAGAAAGGAGTCCAAGTTCCAGCGGGAGCAGAGGCGATACCTGAACCAGTGATTAGGTAAGTGAGCACAATACTGATTGTGCTGCTAGATGCCTGCTGTCTCTTTTCCTGTCCTTGGACGGGATACTTATTTACTTGGCATTGTTCTGCCCATCTGTTTATTTGAGGAGCTTCCAAAATAATTTGGGTTTATAGTGCTGTCTAAACTGCAATGTAGAGTAAATAAAGCAGGCAGGCCTGGAACTTGAGCTAGGTGGAAGCGAGCCTTAAGCTGGTAAAAACCCATCAGTCCCAGGATTCAGATCCAGGGGGAGGGGGCAAATGATCAAATGCAGTAGAACCAGGTGACGCTTCCAACTGCAGCAGTGGCCTGTGCTTCTGTGAGGACAGCCAAGACACAGTGGCAATGTGCAAGAGGGGACAAGTGAAGGGCAAAATCCCTTAGTAAGCAAGTAATATGTATGCGAGAACATATCTGTCTGGGCAGACAGAAATGTGGTTTTATATGTACCATCATGGTCCTGAAAGGGCACACTCTGGGCTCTACAAGCTTAGCAGCGCCCCAGCGGCCATACACGCAAGTGACTTTGTTCAGGTTGGTGTAGAAATCAGGTCTGGGATGGGTGATAGATTTTAGGCTACGTGACCCAGCACTGCAGCATTCACGGTCAATTTATTGCTTAAAACGAATCCTTCAGTGTGGCCTGGGAATGTGCCAACAGAGGTTAACATGGAGCTTTGGGATGGGATATGGACTCAGGCTCCCTCCCGCCAGATGTTATGACAGAGATGTGAGTGCTCTCCCCCTGAAGAAAGTCCTCTCTCTTTCTTGGATGGCTGAGCATGAGTGAGAGAAGGACTCTTAGGGGACACCAGCTCTGCATTTGCCCTGGTTGGTGGCATTTTGAAATGACCCAGGGGTTTGGAGAGGGTAAAATAAACATAAAAATCCACACACACATTAACCTCTTCGGTGATTGATGGGCATGCAGGGTCCACTGGGAAGCGCAGTGCCTGTGCTGGAGTCCCACTGAAGTCAGTGGGAGTTGAGACTTGGTAAGGGCTGCAAGACTTGGCCTGATAACTTTAACCTGCTATCTTTTAGTGCAGTCCATTTTAACACCTTGCGCACAGGAGAGGAAAGAAAAACGCTGGCTGCTAAATAGACAGACAGCCACCAGAGGCAAGCTATAACAAATGTATCAGTCTAGATAACTATAATTTCAATAAATATTTTAAAATAGGCAACAATAAAAGATCAGTAGCTGCTCAGGAAGAAAAGGGATGTGGAGTTACTGCTGTCATCGATACAGAAGCTGAGCATTAGGCATAGGCAAAGGGCAGCAACATCATCTGCTGTCTGCACTGAAATTCAAGGACACTTTTTTAAAGCCAGAGACTTAATGCTTGTGATGAGATGACATAATACTTGTTGAACTGCAGGACAAGGGGATCGTGACTCCTAGCTGCTGGGAGTGTCCAATAGTCCCAGAATTTGGGTCACAAGTCTCTCAGTGCGTCACACAACTACTCCTTTGGGATTCTTTTGGCACATGTTGTATCCTGCTCAGTGTAGTAAATATGGCCGAAGGTACTGTTGCAGCATGATGCAAGCAGGGGGAACAATCCAGTGTTTCCCTCTGGCTAGCAAAGGTAAGAGAAATATTAGTAATAGGGGGCTAAGAGACACCATCAAGAAAAAGTATCTGGCATGAGGTCTTTCATGGTCTATGCCTACAGTTCAGACAAAGCTAAGCAAATTGTATTAAGGATTTGGGGCTGGATCAGGACATGGCCACTGTGCCCACAATCCCCCAGCTCCATTACTGAAGATTAAGCTCTATTTTTTCTATTAAAATGTATTTCAATTCTTCCCTTTGCCATATGATGACACCCAGCTGTCCAGGTAACTCCACCAGAACTTAGGGCAAGTTATATGCTCTATTCCAGTGGGCTGCTGCCAGCAGTGTGTCCACCCCCTGGGCTGTTTTCCTTTTCTCTTTTTCTTCCTTTTTAACTTATATGAATCATTTGGATAAGAATATCAAAGACCTTTGGATTCCAATCCTTTAAAATGGTACAGGTCACCGTGGAGACCCTGTATGTTGTTAATCTTTAAAAATCAATTTAAAAAATGCTTTCAGGAACTCAGCAGGGGGAGATGACTTCAGATTATATGCAGGAAATTCTGTTTTGCTCCTCAAATGATGGAGGAATTTCAGTAAAGTCAATAACCTCGTCTGAAGCACAGTTTGTCCCTTGGTGACAGCTGCTATTGCAGCTGCCGGCCAAAAGTTATGAAGTAAACTTTTGTACACACATACCCCCCCCTTCCCAAGAGAAAATATAGAAAGAAATGAAACTTCAATGAGAAGTCTGAACACATCAAAAGGGAAGTTGTAAAAGGGACTGTTGAGGTGACTTACTCCTTGAAAAACACCTGTGTGTGTGTGGAATATCTTTTTTTAGTCATCTTTGATAGCTAACCACAGTCTGAACTCGGAAATGTCCAGCTCTTGGACTGAAGGCTAGTTTGGGGTTTATTTCAAGATGAAAAGTGATAGCTTGGCACTGCTGCTGCAGTAAACGCCCATCTAAAACCAGCCTGAGCTGTTACACTGGGAATTCACATTTTTGCAAAAAGCTTTCGTTTCTAGGCATTTTGTTGGACCTTGTTTTGTTTCATAGCTTTGTGAGCTAAATCTTCCTACCCCTGCCAGGGGACAGGGAAAGCCTGGATTGCAGTAGAACCTGTCCAGGTGTGCTGCGCGGATGGTGAGACTGCACAGAGGCCCTGGGGAGGACAGTTCCATCATGGCTCTACAGTGGGCCAGGGGATTGGGTTGGGGCAGGTGTGTTGCCAAGCATGGCCATCGTGCCCACGACCACCCATATCCACAAATCTAAGCCTGCCTCCTGGAGCTGTGGGAGCACTCACACAGTGTCCCTGTGTCATGGGTAGGATCCCAATGCCCCATTTCCCCATATAGTTCCCCTGCGCACAGATAACCTGATCCAGCTGTGCACAGGGACCAGGATTTTACCTTGAGTTACTAAGTGGAAGCAGAAACCACAGTTTCCTGTATCGCTAAAGCAGGTGCGGCCATGCTGTCCCATGCAGCACATGGTATTTCAGTAGATTAGCTTGCAACAACCTTCATCTTCGGTCCTGAGGGAGCAAATAGAAACAGTCTCTCTCTCTCTCTTTCCATCTCCCTCTCGCTCTCTCTCTCCCTCTCCTCAAATTCTTCAAATCGAAAACTCCCCAAGAGAGTTCACTTCTACAGGGCCCAATCCACCGTTTCCCTGCTGTCATTTTCACCAGTGCAAAGTGAGTGAAATAAAGTGTCTTCCTTCGGATGTGGTAGCACCGCATGCCCACTTTGCACTCCATTGACCCTGAGTAAGCAACTGTGCCCAGGTACAGGGTTGTGGTGAATCAGGCCCACAGAGAATAAACGGTGGTACTGTCAGATTTTCGCTTTTAAATCCCACAAGCGTCTTTCATCACACAAAACAGGAAGCACAGCAGATGAATGTG
The DNA here is from genome assembly GCF_027887155.1 of Malaclemys terrapin pileata. Lineage (NCBI taxonomy): Eukaryota > Metazoa > Chordata > Testudines > Emydidae > Malaclemys > Malaclemys terrapin. Next base: position 12,220,199 of record NC_071512.1, on the reverse strand, counting down.
TATGCCCTTCCTCCCCAGAGCTCCCCGCTTGATACAGTCATTGGTCCAGATGTTTTCCGTTTTTTGGTGCGGATGGGATAGTCACAGTGATGAGACATGGGTTTGAACTGCTAAGCATGGATCTGAACTGGAACCCCTGGCGTCTCCTGGTTTAGAGTAGCACAGGAAAGAACGTGACCCGCCTTAACATTTGTCTTCTCTGGGGTCCATCGTTAACTCTTCACATTGCTAACTGCATTTTAGAGCATTGAAAAGAAAAATATTTTCAGGACCCACAGTTTTACTTGTCTGAAAACTTATTTTCCCTCAGTACGGGGGCTTAACTTTTTCCCTGTCCATCCCCTTCAGGGGTCGTTAATTTAAAATTGAAATTGCATCAGCTCTTCCTCCCAAATATTTGTATAGTGCCAATCTTATTTCCGTTCTGAGCATGGGAACACTGCATGCATTTGTCATGGCATGAATCCACAGTTTTATTTATGTTAGGCCCTACAGTAAATTTTTGCTTTGTTTCTTGAATATTTTTTTCCATTTAATGAATGATTTAAAAAGAAATAACGACAATATCTCAGGGAACACAGGGAATCAGGAAGTCAAACCTGTTAAGGAAAAAAAAAGTCCAAATCTGGTTACAGTAAGTGATATATAGAGCCTAATTGACACCCTTCTGGCTTTTTGAAAACCCTGTGCTCAAGTAAGCAACGTAGAGTGCCTAATTCTCATTTATAATAAGGTCATTGCAACTATTGTAGCAGTGTAAAGGGACCTTAAAACAGGTACAGCACAACCCTTTACACTGTCAGAGAGGGGTAAAGTGGCCATTGTATAAAGGAGAATTAGGGCCGTAGGTTGATGAATGCTCTGTGTTAACTCACTTGTGCTAATGCTGTCACTTTGACAGTGATTTGTATGTGAAATTCCTAGAGGGGAGGAGAAGCCACACAGAGATCTGGGAGCTGTGGACTGGTGCGTCATAATATATTTAACAAATGATACTGCAACCCACAGGAAAACAGATTCCATCTCTGGGGAGCGAGGGAGCATTTAGGCCGTGAGCAGATAGATATTTTGTGCAAGGGGGCGGGGGTCACTTCCTACCCAGCAAGTCAGTCTCTGGCTCTGAAAGGGATTTTATACCCAGCTTCTGCCATTCTTTTCATCTTTCAGCTGGGATTTGAGAAATGAACTCTTCCTACTTGTGCGTTGCCTCTAGGTCTTGCAGATCCAAAGCTGAAAATTAGATTTGGAAACATTTTATTTTCTGGAGCTCTGAAATGTCAAAGCTGTGGGTGAGGTGGAGAGGAAAGGATTTGTTTTAAGGAGCACTTTCCCCAGAAAACAACCGTCTGAAATAACTGAAACCAAGAGCCACCTTAAAACAAATGGGTTGCTGAAGTTGAGCACTGTTGAGTAGCAGGTGATGGAGGGGATCCAGGCACTGAGTTTAGCACCACTTTTGGGAGGTGCAGAGACTCATCTTTTGGCCCTGGGTCATGTTGGCTTGGCCCTCACAACCTTCCCCTGCATTATCCAGTGCTGAAACCTGCTTAATTCCATTGAATGTTTGAATGTCATCAGTGTCCATCAATACATTCACCGCGTCTGACTGTCCATGAGATCACCTGGCAAGCGGTACTTAGCAGGGCTGTTTCCTCTAGCTAGCCGCTTCTAGTTGATACCTGATAGGGTTTTATTTTGTACAGATGTGTGCCTGAGAATTGGTCAGAGTTTAAAGGGGCCCAGCACAGATATATAATGCCATTTGAAGCTGATGAAAACAGGGGAAATGAGCAGTTAAAAGCAAGTTTCCTAGCTGGTAGGCACTGGAATGACAGGTTGACATGCTTTGCTTACTCAGCTCATGCTAGCATTAACCCACAGGTGTACACCTACAAGAATCAGGTAGCAATGCCAATACTTTGCCTTTCTATGGAGCCTATAATCTGAGGGTCTCACAACGCTTTACAGATCTAGAATTAAACCTTGCCACACCTGTGTGAGGTAAGGGTTCATTTCACTGGTGGGTAAACTGAGGCACAGAGACTAAGTGACTTGCACAATGAGTCAGTGACAGAGCCAGGAATACATTTCAGGAGCTCCAGCTCACAGTGCCCTGTGGTGTGAGAGGCACTGCCTCCTCTATGTAGCTGATCCAGTGAGTTTTCAGGACCTGGCTCCCCTGAACACAGGCTGTCATTCTGTTGGTAGGCAGATAGAGTTTGTTCTTGATCAGTGAACACAATCTTCGACCATATCGACAGGGTTTGAATGTAAGCACTGAGCAAGGTAAAATAACAGGATAAATGGAGGAGCAGCAAAGTTAATGGGAATTGCCCACGATCACACAGTGGCAGAACTGGGAACAGAGCCACAAGTCCTGACTCCCAGTCCTATGCCCTAAATACTAGAAAACACCTTCTCACCCTTGTATGTGCCTATGACCCTGTGAAGCCCCCTCCTATCTGAACAATGAGGATAGAGAACTGACCAGTGTGTTTTGTCCCTGTGGATTTGGAAAGAGATGCAACCCACCCACACCTGCCGACATAGAATCATAGAACTGCGAGGGACCTCGAGAGGTCATCTTGTCCACTCCCCTACACATATGGCAGGACTAATTATCTAGACCATCCCTGACAGGTTTTGTCTAACCTGCTCTTAAAAATCTCCAATGATGGAGATTCCACAACCTCCCTAGGCAATTTATTCCAGTGCTTAACCACCCTGACAGGAAGTTTTTCCTAATGTCCAACCTAAACCTCCCTTGCTGCAATTTAAGCCCATTGCTTCTTGTCCTATCCTCAGAGGTTAAGAAAAACAATTTTTCTTCCTCCTCCTTGTAAGAACCTTTTAACATACTTGAAAATTGTTATCATGTGCCCTCTCAGTCTTCTCTTTTCCAGATTAAACAAACCCAGTCATTTCCCATTTTGTATGTGTGCAACTGATTGGTCCTTTCTAAATGGAGTACTTTGCATTTGTCCTCATTGAATTTCATCCTATTTACTTCAGACCATTTCTCCAGTTTGTCCAGATCATTTTGAATTTTAATCCTATCCTCCAAAGCATTTGCAACCCCTCCCAGCTTGGTATTGTCCGCAAACTTTATAAGTGTACTCTATATGCCATTATCTAAATCATTGATGAAGATATTGAACAGAACCGGACCCAGAACTGATCCCTGCGGGACCCCCCGCTCATTAAGCCCTTCCAGCATGACTGTGAACCACTAATAACTACTCTCTGGGAACGGTCTTCCAACCAGTTTTGCATCCACCTTATAGTAGCTCCATCTAGCTTGCATTTCCCTAGTTTATTTATGAGAAGGTCATGCGGGACAGTGTCAAAAGCTTTACTAAAATCAAGATGTACCACGCCTACAGGCATGTGGGCCTATCACTGGCAGTGTAGGCTACACTTACTTTTCTCAGTTTGAGATGCTGGCTGACTTTTGACTTAGTAGCAGCTTCCCTTGAGGCTCAGCTGCACAGGGGGCAGTGGAGGATTCTGCAGCAGCTTGTGTGTCCTTGTAGCAGTGGTGTTGGATTTTTTTTAATACGATCCAATTTTGGTTCCTCTTTTGGAGTCTAATGAAGATGTGCTTCCTCTCGGCAAGTCTGGGATTGGAGTTACGGGGACTCATTCTGTAAAATGACAGACATGATATAGATATAGTATTTTCACAAGGGGATACTTTTGTGCCAATGTTCTTGGTATCTGGATGCACTGGCCTTAAATTTGCCCTGATTCTATTACACTATCAAATATACGTAGATTCCTCTGAAAATCAGGATTAAATCCTGAGGCTTCTAGCTTATCAAAAGATGAAAAAATCCAAACTGAAGTGGCCTGTGTCTGCTTAGGAGGGCAGAAACCTTTGAAAAAGTGACCTAGGGGAAAAATAAAGCTTCCTGTTTGCATGAGCATGCTGGGCCTCTGCAGGGTCCCACTGCAGCCACTTCCTGTTCTGGCTGTGATGGCCTGACCTTCCGAAGAATCAGTCCGGATGGTGTGCAGCTCCTCTTTGCAGGACAAAAGTTCCTGTGCAGCCCTTGTGGCCCAGTGGCTGTTTTGCCTCAGTGAGGATTAAGTAAAACCGAGTAGCAGGATCCGAAATAGAAATTTAAAAATCATAGCACCCTGTTAGGTGAGTCTACACCAAGAGTTGGTATCAGCGGTCAGTCGTGAAGTCCTTACACACTTCACGCACTCAGAGAAAACTTCCATTGGATATGCCTTGTCTCACACTATTCTCTTTGTTTGCAGTCTCCAGTCTTGTGAGTGTAATGGCTGAGCACGACTTGATTAGTGCAAGTATTGTATTAGGAATGTGGATGGGTGTCAGACCATTGGGGAGTGGTATATCAGGCATCGTTGACTTCTGGTGTGACATCATGCTTTATCATACCTCTGGGGCCAGATCCTGAGCTGGTGTAATTGGTTTCAGTTTTCCTGAGTAACCTAAGGCAAGCTGTGCGCACTGCAGTTTCGCCATCTCTAAAATATGCATACAAAATTTGTATAATAATGTGAGAAGTATGGGTAATAAGCAGGAAGAACTAGAAATGCTAGTCATTAAACACAACCATGACATAGTGGGCATCACAGACTTGGTGGGATAATACACGACTGGAATATTGGTATAGAAGGGTGCAGCTTGCTCAGGAAGGACAGGCAGAGAAAAAAGGGAGGAGAAGTTGCTTTATATATCAAAAATGTATACACTTGGACTGAGGTTGAGATGGAAAAAATAGGAGACAGACTTGTTGAAAGTCTCTAGATAAGGATAAACGGAGTAAAAAATAAGGGTAATGTCAGGGTAGGGGTCTACTACAGACCACCTACCCAGGAAGAGGAGGTGGATGAAGCTTTTTATAAACAACTAACAAAATCATCCAAACCACAGGACTTGGTGCTGATGGGGGACTTCAACTACCCAAACATCTGTTGGAAAATAACACAGCAGGGCACAGATTGTCCAACAAGTTCTTGGAATGTATTGGAGACCTTTTTTTTTTTTTAATTTCAGAAGGTGGAGAAAGCCACTAGGGGAGAACTGGTTGAAAATTTGGAAGTGGAAGGCAGCTTGGGTGAAAGTGATCATGAAACGATAGAGTTCATGATTCTAAGGAATGGTAGGAGGGAAAACAACACAATAAAGACAATGGATTTCAAGAAGGCAGACTTTAGCAAACTCAGGGAGTTGGTAGGTAAGATCTCTTGGGAAGCAAGTCAGTTCAAGTGAGTTGGCAGTTTTTCAAAGAGACATTATTAAGGGCACAAGAGCAAACTATCTCACTGTGTAGGAAAGATAGGAAACATGGCAAGAGACCACCCTGGCTTAACCAGGAGATCCTTAATGATCTGGAATGCAAAATAGAATCCTCCAAAAAGTGGAAACATAGATCAAATTACAAAGAATGAATATAAACAAATAACACAAGTATGTAGGGACAGAATTAGAAAGACTAAGGCACGAAACAAGATTAAACTAGCTAGAGACATAAAGAAACCATTCTACAAATATATTAGAAGCAAGAGGAAGACCCAGGACAGGGTAGGCCCGTTATTCAATGGTGGGCCCGGGGGGGGGGGGGAAAGGGAGGACGATAATAACATAAAATATGGAAATAGCAGAAGTGCTAAATGACTTTTTTGTGTCAGTTTCATCAAAAAATTTAGTAGCAATTGGACATCTAACTCGATGAATGCCAGTGAAAATGAGGTAGGATCAGAGGCTAAAATAGGGAAAGAACAAGTTAAACATTACTTAGACAAGTTAGATGTTTTCAAGTCACCAGGACCTGATGAAATACATCTTAGAATACTCAAGGAGCTGATTGAGTAGATAAAAATTCCAGATACTGGAAAAAGGAAAATATAGTGCCCATCTATAAAAAAGGGAATAAGGACAACCTAGGGAATTTCAGACAAGTTAGCTTAACTTCAGTACCTGGAAAGATAATGTAGCAAATAATTAAGCAATCAGTTCGCAGACACCTAGAAGATAATAAGGTGATAAGTAACAGTCGCCATGGATTTGTCAAGAACAAATCATGTCAAACCAGTCTAATAGCTTTCTTTGACAGAATAACAAGCCTTGTGGATGGGGGGAAGTGGTAGATGTAGTAAATCTTGACTTTAGTAAGGCTTTTGATACTGTCTTGCATGGCCGTCTCATAAACAAACTAAGGAAATACAACCTAGATGGAGCTACTATAAGGTAGATGCATAACAGGTTGGAAAACCGTTCCTAGAGAATAGTTATCATTGGTTCACAGTCAATCTGGAAGGGCATATCAAGTGGGATCCTGCAGAGATCAGTTCTGGGTCCGGTTCTGTTCAATATCTTCAACAATGGTTTAGAAAATGGCATAGAGAGTGCACTTATAAAGTTTGCAGACAATACCAAGCTGGGAGGGGTTGCAAATGCTTTGGAGGATAGGATTAAAATTCAAAATGATCTGGACAAACTGGAGAAATGGTCTGAAGTAAATAGGATGAAATTCAGTAAGGACAAATGCAAAGTACTCCACTTAGGAAGGAACAATCAGTTACATTGCACACATGCAAAATGGGGAATGACTGCCTAGGAAGGAGTACTGCGGAAAGGGATCTGGGGGTCATAGTGGATCACAAGCTAAATATGAGTCAATATGGTAACACTGTTGCAAAAATAGCAAACATCATTCTGAAATGTATTAGCAGGAGGGTTGAAAGTAAGACACAAGAAGTAATTCTTCCACTCTACTCCGCGCTGACACAGCCTCAACTGGAGTATTGTGTCCAGTTCTGGGCACCACATTTCAGGAAGGATGTGGACAAATTAGAGAAAGTCCAAAGAAGAGCAACAAAAATGATTAAAGGTCTAGAAAACATGACCTATGAGGGAAGATTGAAAAAAATGGGTTTGTTTCGTTTGAAGAAGAGGAGACTGAGAGGGGACATGATAACAGTTTTCAAGTACATAAAAGGTTGTTACCAGGAGGAGGGTGAAAAATTGTTCTTGTTAACCTCTGAGGATAGGATAAGAAGCAATGGTCTTAAATTGCAGCAAGAGCAGTTTAGGTTGGAGATTAGGAAAAACTTCCTCATTATCAAGGTGGTTAAGCACTGGAATAAATTGCCTAGGAAGATTGTGGAATCTCCATCACTGGAGATTTTTAAGAACAAGTTATACAAACACCTGTTGGGGATAGTCTAGATAATACTTAGTCCTGCCTTGAGTGCAGGGGACTGGACTAAAAGACCTGTCGAAGTCCCTTCCAGTCCTATGATTCTGTGATTCTATAATACTTCCCTTCCTCACAGGATTGCTTTGAGGATAAATTAATTAGTATGGGGGGGTTCTTAGTACTCTGAAAGTGGGGCATACATAAGATCTTGCATAGATCTTGTTGAATTGTGTTAGGGCTGGCAGAGCTTTGCCTTTGCACATCACACCGAAGAACATCTGAGAAACTCACAGAAGCTGCTTCAGAGAAGCATATTGAAATTAGTGAAAGGCAGGTTGGTTAAGCATGTTTTCTCTGGATTGACTGTGAGCTGCCCTGAAGTGATTCTGCTGAGAACTCCCGGGCACTGTCTTTTTATAGAATCAAAACTTTCCTCCCTGATTTCAGGGTTCAGGATAAATGCAATGGATCATGAATTTAATTAAGAAAGGGTGTTCTTAAAACAGGTGTGGTTTTGTGTGACCTCACATATCCCCACAAAAAGGTTGGTTTTATTTGGTTCCAATATTTTGTACCCATCCAGCCATCCTACAGTGGAGAGCTACACGGTCTGGATCATATTTGATCATAATGATGGTAATATAAAATTCATACTGAGGTTGAGGTTTTTGCAGCTCGTCCTATACAGCTTCATTAACAGTTTTATAGATGATATTTGGCTAATTTCTGAGCAGCTGCAGGATCACAGTCACATGCTCTGAAGCCCATAGTATCGGCAGATGTGTGCCTACTGCTTGTCAGTTGGAAAACCTTCCTCTATTGTCCTTTAATAGATGGCTGAAAATGAGTGGCTATCTGTTTGCGTTATTGAAATAATTCTGGAAACATTATCTGGCTTAGATAATTAATTCCAGATGCTTTAATGTTAGTAGCTTGGCTCCAACTATATAGAGAGGCAACCTTTTGTATAGAGAAAACATACGCTCTAACTTCTTTGGTTTTACTAGTAGCAATTCCAAAATATAAATTGCTTCATTAAATTGAAATCAGCAAAATGTTAGCAACCGGCCTCCTCTGTTTTAAGAGGATTGGCATACAGTTTCACTCTCCAGACAGCTACCTGGCAGCCTGACAGCACTTTCAGGGGAGCCCAATGTAGAGGTAATGTGGTATAGCAGATAGGGCACTCATCAAAAGAGGCAGGAGACCTGCACTCTCTGCCACTGACCTGCTGTGTGACTTCACTTCTCTGTGCGTTTGTATGCCCTTCCTCCCTTTGTCTGTCTTGTTTATGTAGATGGTAAACTCTAGGGCAGGGGTCGGCAACGTTTGTCTCGCGGCTCCTGGCGGGCCGGGCCAGTTTATTTACCTGCTGACGTGGCAGGTTTGGCCGATCGCGGCCCCCACTCGCCGCAGTTCGCCGTTCTGGGCCAATGGGGACGGTGGGAAGCAGCGCGGGCTGAGGGATGTGCTGGCCACGGCTTCCCGCTGCCCCCATTGGCCCGAGACGGCGAACTGCGGCCAGTGGGGACCACGATCGGCCAAACCTGTCGTGTCAGCAGGTAAATAAACTGGCCTGGCCCGCTAGGGTGCTTATCCTGGCGAGCCGTGTGCTGAACGTTGCCGACCCCTGCTCTAGGGCAGGGACTGTATCCTGTTGTGTGTTTGTACAGGGTATAGGGCTCCTATCTCAGCTGGGGCTTCGAGGATTTCTCTCTCTACTTTTTAAAAGAAAACAGAATGTTTTTTTACAGATGGCCTGTTGGTTAGCGCTGAATGCTGGTAGGATATGAAGTGACATGTTTAATCTAAGTAGGGCAGGGCTTGGCTAGCTCCCAGGGCAGAGTGTTCTGAATGCAGCTGTTAGAAGGGTCTCACTTTTTTGAAGGATTGAGAAATAGAAGCTCTTTGAGCAAATTCCCACTTGGACCAACCGAACGACATGGGATTTTCTTCTCCTCCCCCTCCCAAACCAAAACAGGGAGACCTAGAAAGCACTTTAGGGTGATGAGACACTTGTTTACAATGAGGTGTGCAAGGGCGAGTTTTTACACCCACTACCAGCACCTGCTAAAACAAATGACTTAAATATGTGATTGACACACATAGGAAAGGGAAGACAGTTTGAAGAATAACTAACAATGAGTGTCAAAAACCTCATCTCCCCAGAATCACAGGGACAGAATCATCTCCCCAGAATCACAGCTCTTATATTTCCTAGGTCCCACGTTTTATGAAATCTGCTAAAATGTAATGGATATGATTAGGCAGCAGAAGAGAGAACTGCTCCAAGGAGACTATTTTATATACCGGTAATTTTTGTATTTATCCTCCATATAATCAGCAGTTACAGTAAATCACAAACTTTGCCATGTCACTTTATGGGTCTTTCTCTTATTAACTCACTGCGGAAGTTCTTGTTGGGATACTGGTATTTTTAAAGGACTTGGGGAACAGATTGGCTCAAAGGCTTAGTAATGGTATTTAGAACCTTTCAGCTCTAGGTTACTGGTTTAACTCTGGCCTAGATCAGCACCAAAAGCCCTTGCTATCTTCTGGTTTTTTGGATGGCGGGCTGTGTGCCAAGGGACTGAGGCCTTAATTCAGTTCCTTGAGACAAAAGGTTCTCTATATAGGGTAGTATGAGCTCAACAAATTAAGGTAGCTTTTGGCTCCTGTTATCTTAGAGGGCAAGGAAGAAAAGAAATGAGGACTCTGCTGTACAACTCTTCTTATCTAATTGTTCACAAGGATACATGGAATTGCACATTCACCAAGGATCTAGTCTGTTGCATGGTTTGATTTCACCACAATGAAGCCAGTTCATTGGCTTTCCTGTTCTCCAGGCATGAACATTACAGCACAGGCTGGATGGATTTTAATGGTTACCTCCAGGGGTCTCCGTTTTTCTGCAAATCAGAAAAGCCATCTCCATCCTTTCCACCTGTTCTGTGCAACTGCAAAGCTGCAACTCCTCCATATTTATTGCAGCTCGGGAGATCGAGGTTTGCATTGTATGAGATTAAAAATGAGAAGAGGTTTTAAGCCCCTACATATGAAGGATCTACCTATCCGTGCATCCTGCACCCATCTACATGGCATCAGAAACTGGGAATGGGTGACAGGGGATGGATCACTTGATGATTACCTGTTCTGTTCATTCCCTCTGAAGCACCTGGCATTGGCTACTGTCAGAAGACAGGAAACTGGGCTAGATGGACCTTTGGTCTGTCCCAGTATGGCCGTTCTTATATTCAGAGCACCTTCCATTAAGTTAGTGTGAGTTTATTGTGGTGGAATGTTGCAAACTGGCTGTGAGAGCTCCTTTCACACAGCCTCAGGCTATTGCATATTAGATATTTAGCCCTCAACAAACACTACCTTTGTCCAGGAAAATCCATGTTCTATTGTTAGGGTTTTTCAAATTCATGGTCCATTTTGGTCAATTTCACGGTCATAAGATTTTTAAAATAATAAATTTCATAATTTCCGTTATTTAAATATAAAATTTCACTGTGTTGTAATTGTAGGGGTCCTGACCCAAAAAGGAGTTGTGGAGGGATCGCAAAGTTATTATAGGGAGCTGCCTTCAGAGCTGGGCAGCTGGAGAGCGGTGGCTGCTGGCCGGGATCCTAGCTCTGAAGGCAGAGTTGCTGCCAGCAGCAGCAGCACAGAAGGATGGCATGGTAGAAAAAGACCAGCGTTTTCTCAGATTCGGGGTGCTGGCCCAAAAGGGAGTTGCAGTTCTGGTATCGCCACCCTTACTTCTGTGCTGCTGCCTGCAGAGCTGGGCCTTCAGTCAGCAGCTGCTACTCTCTGGCCGCCCAGCTCTGAAGGCAGTGCAGAAGTAAGGGTGGCAATACCACAATCCCCCTAAAATAACCTTGCAACCCCCCTGCAACTCCCTTTTGGGCCAGCACCCCCAATCTGAGAAAACGCTGGTCTCCTCCGTGAAATCTGTATAGTATAGGGTAAAAGCACACAAAAGACCGGATTTCATGGTCCGTAACACATTTTTCATAGCCGTGAATTTGGTAAGGCCCTATTTATTGTTCAAGCAAGTCCTTGATAATCTTTACTTGTTCACACAGTAACTATTTTCCCTGGGACTGGTTGGTATCAGACCGGAGTGCTTGTTCTCCAGGTCTCTTTTCTGATCTACATGGAAGTTATTTTCCAGGCACCGAATAAGAGTTGAGACTTAAATAATTCATTTGTCCAGCTAGTCTTACTCAAGTTTACCCTGAAATATAAATGTGAGAAAGACATGAACATCAACACTCTGGACTTTATCTAGTCTGCTGAGTATCAGGCTTTTTTATATGGTGATAAACAGCTCAGAAACTAAATTGGAAAAGCTGTCTGGGTTTAACAAGGTGGCTGTTTAGTGCCTCCTGTTCACTTGTTTTTCTTTTTTTAATACATCAGAGAAGAGTGAATCAGTTTCCGCTTAGAGGATTAGATTGTTCAAAAGGCCTGGAAGGACCCATGCCGGTTACAGATTGTTACTAGAAGATAGTGTAGAGGCAGAAGGGGAAAAGGGAGCATTTTCTTATTGTACCTGTTAATTGGGATTCGGAGATTCAGCTCCATTTCCATAAAGGGAACAGTTTTAGAATGCACATCAATCAGCAGCTTGTGCCAGTATCTGAGGAAGTCCCCAACTCCAGTCTTTAATGCCAGGTAAAGAAATACAGGCATTTTCTTGCCGGGATTTGCAAACCCAAATTGCAAGACCCTTGTTAGTGTCACAAATCCAGAATGAAATGAAGAAACCACTGAAGGGTGAAAACATGGGCTGCAAGCAGAGGGACACATTTTGTGGTCCTTAATAAAGTCAGTGGGAGTTGTTCTCAAGTAAGGATCATGGAATTTGAGTCAAAGGTGCTTGCTGCAAAGCTCAGTGAAGGTGTTTCTGACCTTTTTTTGTATAGAGCTATTGGTTAAACTACCAGAAGAAAGCTGTCTTACTGGTCAGGGGCAAATTAGGCCCAGCGCATGCAAACCCTCACTCCCATGAGTAATAATAATAATAGTGCCATTGGCTTCATTAGAACTGCTTGTGTGAGTAAGGATTTCTCATGTGAATGAGGGTTGGCTGGTCTGGGGCCTTCCATTGTGCCAGAAAACTATCTACCTAGCCCTTGCCTTCTAGAAACATGTTTGGTGCAGTCTCTGAAATGAATATACACCACAAGAACCAGCAGTTCAGACTAGTTATCAGACTGAAACTGGTGAATCTGCAGGTTAGCTTTCATAATACTTCACCTTTGATCCCCTAGCCTGAGCTGTTGCCATTAGCTGGGGACTGTGTGCGTATGAAGTTCCGTGGATGTACTAAGACTCTTGCCAGAACTTGAGTATTTTTTGGCTCAAACAGCCAATCAGGAAATACTACAAATTCTTATTTTTCTGAACGAAACAGTCCTAGGGATGCCAGTTGAATATGTTGTTTTAACTGATTTTCTTTGAAAGTAAATAGTTTTCTTGCCAAAAGTGTGCCAGGGCATACTGCACCATTATTTTCCTCCTTGGAACCAGCATCACCAAGAGCTTTGCTGGTGCATCAAAAATGTACTTTGGCTAAAAACACCGAGTATTCTTCCAATCTTTCCCGTCCCCTCAAGGAATGCTACTTGCACCTTTTAAAAACAGAATAGCCCAGGTTTTGCTGTTAGTCACTCCGGTTACAATTCTTCTACCAATTGCTTGTGCTAGAAGTTAAACCAGAGCCTGTAGGGTGCCAAACATACATCATAGACTGTTGAACTAGCCCAGTGCAAAGCATCTTTGGTTGACTATAGACAAAAATATTAATGTATAGAATCCATTATTAATCTGAGACCTGGCTGCTGAAGACGCTTACTGGCTACTGATACAGCTAGCCCAGATGACTTAAGTACCATTTTAAAATCAAGCCACTATCAGCCATTTTAAAATATCTTCTTGGTATATATTTCCTTATTTGAGCTGTGACTGAACCTGTAGCCTTGGGAGTATAGTTGTGTGACTGATGGTTTTATAGCCCTGAATAGCAGCTACAGATAATGGCATATCCAAGTCTGAAAGTCTGACTCCAATCACCATAGTATATAGACATGCACAGACTACTAAGGGTCATGTAGTCTCTGAGTGCCACTACAGTTGTTGGCATTGATACCATTTCAGCATTGCCTGTGATTCCATCACTTTCCCTTATGTCACCTGGCCTCTATTCTAACATGTTAAAATCTGCCATAGGACACAAAAGCAATAAAGTGTAATAAATCTATTATCCTAAATTCATGAGAAGATTGGGCATCTGCTCTGAATGGCCTACTAGATTCTATTTTAGTAAACAGATACAGCCCTAAGAAAATGAAAATCATCTCTTCAAATTGCAGAATGCTTTTTTTAAGTTCTAGTGTGCTGCAGAAGAATTCCCCCTGAATAAAGCTGGCAGTAATAACAATATCAGCATCCACTGAAGGCTGCTGGCAGAATTATCTTTCCACTGACTTTCCTAAGCTGATTTATTTATGGGCACTGGACAAGACTAATTTAGTCTGGAATGTAGGTAAAGAGACGATGACTGACTAAAGCCTTTGCTGTAATAAAATTAAGTATTTACATAAGAGAAGCACTATGCAGGATAATTTATCATTTCTATCTAGCACATTAAAGGGAAACATTCTGGATATAAAAAATAAAATAAAATGCATAGGCTCTTCAGCTGGATGAAGCGTTTGGTTTTTGGAGATGATTAGCCAGGGGAACTCCCTCAGTATTTTTTATTAACATGTAGTACCCTCCTGGTGCAACCCTGGTCCTCAAGAGTGATGGAGCCCACTTAGCGCTTCTTCAGAAGTGCCTCTGAGGGCTACCTTATGACTAATGGACCTGTGCTGCTTGGATTGATCACAATTCTCAGCTCTTCGTTGAATTGGGCTCCTTGGTTGATACCAGACTTCTGAGATTTGGTGCTTGCATCTAATAGCTGGGTAAATAAAGGAATAAACACAGCTCAAGGAGAAACAGAGTTCTGTGAAGGAGAAAAGAACTGCAGAAAGCTCCTAATACCTCCCTGTAAAACAGGATGAGGTGGCAAAATATCTAAGGGGGGGGATGTAGATGGAAACAAAAGGTAAAAGAAAAAGGCCTAGACATCAAGGGGAAATGGGTGAGCAACCCCCCCAGCAGCAATCAAACACCTCCACCAAGGAATCACATCCCTTTTACTAAAGTAAAGAAACATAATCAGAGCCCCCAGAAGCAAAGTGGGTTCAACCCCGAAGTGTCCCTACCAGATTCTGTGTGGACACTGTCCCGTGAACCAGCTCTACGGATTAACTTGAAGAAGAGAAGCTTTATAGTTAAGACTCAGCTCCAGGGTGGTAGCAGGTCTGGCTAGTGCCTGGGGTGTGCTGGTGCTGACACCCCTCTCCCACCCTTGGTGAGTCTTCATGGAGTTTAGCTGAGTCCTGTGCCCCACTAACGAAACTGTAGTACTCAGTGTTGTGCTATCATCTCTCCGGGTGTTGCTGGAACCATTCCCCAGGCTCTGGAGCAAGGGAGGCTTAGCGAGTGAGACTGTCTTCTCCCTCGGGTGGAACCCTCCAGGCTGTGGAGTTTCGGGGCTGGCAGGTTGCCACTTCTCTTTTCCCGGTGTATCTGGCTTGTGGCTCGTGACTGCCAAGGGGATATGGAAGCTTGTGGCTCCTTTCCCTGGCCAAAACCCTGTGATAGGGCTTAGCCTTTCCCTGCTGCCTCCTTGAGGGCAGCTAGCTTGGGGTGAACTCTTGTGTGAGCCTCTAGTGCCTCACATCAGCTGGGATTCTTCCCTTCTGCTCAGTACAGACACAAAGTGACTGCTCCCGCTGCTGGGAAATGAATAACTTTCCTTCCCTTAAAATGTGCTTATCAGGTCTCTGTGCACATGAGTGCAGCCCCAGGCATGAACACGATTTTCTGGGCTTGGGGTTAGTTGCCATGGCTGCCCTGCTTCTCCCATTTGTGGCTCAGCCAGTGCTGGCTATTTGGGCACAGGTGCCTGTGACCGGCTATCCTGTGAGGTCCTAGGGAGCTTTTCGTTCCCTGGCACCTCCTTATAAGCTCCTTGCGCAGGGGTGCCCTGCAGCCAGTCATCTTTCCAGTTACTGCTTCTGGGCTACTGTGGGAGCTGCTGCTTTAAGCCTTGTGATGATGCTGGTGGTCAGGCTTCCCAAGTGCACCCAATAAACTGGCTGGAGCCCAACTCAAGGTCGAGAGTTGAATAGTGATCAGTGAATCATCAGGGTTATGGACAGCGCAAGGTGATAAAGGAAGGATTGTATGCCGTACCTGCTCCGCCTGTCCCTGGTCCTTAGCTAAAAGGGATATTTCAGGTCTCAGTTATTTAACCTGATGTCATGGTCATTGCTACATCCTGCTGACTTCTCCCTCCTTCCACCAAAAGAGTTTTCTGATCTTTGTATGTGATCAGGAATGATCACAGTAGCGTGTCAGGACATGTAACGAATCAGATTAGCCTCTGGATATAATGAGTATTGATCAGTCATCAAGTAGGAGCATCTGTGACCTAAATGTTGGAGCACCGGGCCAAGAGATGTGGGTTCTGTTCTGAGCTCTGCCGCTGGTTCACTGTGTGGGCAAGTCACTTCACCTCTCTGTGCTTCTCTTGTTCCAAGTATAAAGCAGCAACAATGATTCTCCCCCACATTTGTAGTGAGCTATGGGCGACAAAGAATTATATAAGGGCGAATTATAATTATTACCATCACCTGCCATCTCTATTGGCTCCAGTGTTGATCCAACAGGTTGGACTTTTCTGTGTGATTTGAGATAAAGAGCCGATAAATATAACCACAGATGAGAGAAAGAGAGAGAGAAAAAGTTCAACTTTGAACTGTGACTGGAGTTGAGCAGCGTGGGTCTCATCCATTGAACCATCAAGCCGTCACTTTCTCACCTGTTTCCTTTGTCGTCCTCAGTTAGAAGAGGCAGGTTTCCCCCCTCTTTCTACACAGGGTTAGTCACATGATAAAAATACCATTTTAAAGATGTCATCCAGAGATCCACCAATCCGTGTGTATAAGAGGTGGGAATTTAGGAACCGGTAGCTCTGGACATTTCAGAGAGTTTGCCCAGGTTAAAAGGGAAGCTATAATAGGCCACTTGCACCACACCCTGAGCAGAACCCTCAGAGGTTTCCTGTTCTAACATCACTTATTAACATCTCCCTGAGATGAGTCATCTCTGTCTGTCATCCGTCATGTCACTACAACTGGAGGCACAAACTCACTGCTTTAAATGGAAAAAATGTATCAGCCCACTCCGAAGCATATCAGGCAGCAACAGTAATGTAGTGTGTGATCTGCTGCCCATGTGATTACCCTGAGCAGACACAATATATATGTGGACTTGCATAGCCAGTGACTAACTATGTCTTCCTTTCCAGGGTGACACTAGAACTGGGAGCTCATAGCATAAGAGCTGCTCTAAGTTCAGTGCATCAGCCTACGTTCACAGAAGTTCAGTGGTTCAGGGCTGAGGTTGTTCAACTATATGGAAGCTGGGAAACTTCTCTCCCTTGTTCTCCCCCAACAACCATCTTTCTTCCTGCCCCCCAGCGTGCTAAGGATGTGTGTGGGAGCAGGGCTTCTTGAAAGGAGGCAGGTGGAAGCTGGCTGCAGGAGCTTTGTTCAGGTGAAGGGGCTGGCTCTGTTCCAAGCCTGGTGAGACAGATGTCAGGTCTGTGTTCCTGAATCTCTCCATGAACTGACGCCCTCAGGGTGGATGCTCTACTTTGGAGCTCCATTAGATGACCCCTTCTGGTAGCCTGCCCCTTACCTCCTGAGCCCTCCTCTGGATTGGAAGAGGTGATGTTCTCTTAGGAAAGAATGCCGATTTTAAATGTTCTTGTGCTCTGTGAAGGTGCCAAACAGACATCCCTGGGGATCAAAGTCCGCTACACTCATGCCTGAACCCTAGTCCTGGGAGTTCACCTTCAGGGGTGAGAGAGTATTTCAGCATCTATGCGATGTTCAGCCCTTTGCATCTCTCCTGGACACCATTAATAGCAGTGCCAAGTGTGGGGGGAGGTTTTGTGATGTGGACATAAGACCCCCACCACCATCTCATGTCACATAAGTAGCCATCAGAGTTTGTCTGGTTGCAACTGACCTGGGCTGGATTTGAACCAGGGACCTAGAACTAAAAAGCGCTATAACCCGCAAGGTGTAATCAGAGGCATCCAGTTCCCATCATGCTGTGTTGGAAACTTTCCCTTTACACAAGTGCAAAGTGCTTTTGCACAAATCTTGACCCTAGGGTTTGTATTTTCTGGATTGTTTGTGTGCATAATTTTCACCAGCCAGTATCTCCAGCCAATGTAAACTGGGGATAGGGCCATGGCTCCACCCCATTTGAAGAGGCTGGTGCCAGCAGCAGCACCTGGCCTGGTGAGTCCTGGAGCTCCCTGGGGTGGGACTGCCTAGTCCCCGTACAGAGGACACAATGCAGGAGGGAGGCTGTTTTCTCACTGTAGTGTGTGGGATAAATTCAGTGACATGCATGGATTTCCATTGACACCATGGGGGTTTGCATAGGAGCAGATTGGACTTCCATCATCGGCTTTGTTGGAAAGCAGTAGTGCTTTGTTTTCTGTTACAGAGGTAATAGGTTCTTACTAAAGCTGTCAGGCACAGTGGTTTGTCACAGTGGTCCATTCAGTCCAGGGTAACCAGGGTTCATGTAGCCTGGAACTAAATAATGGCTCACCCCTTCATAGGATCTCTGAATCTGCTATGTTAAAACCTCGAGGGAGGCTAGGGACCAAAATAGGAAACCCACTAAAAACTCTGTGGGGCAGGAAAACTCCAGAAAATGCATGAAATTCCTGCTGTGCTGCAGAACCAGGGTTTTGGAAAGTTGCTTTTTTTACCATCCAACTCTTCTGCTGTTAAAGAAACCCATCAGAGTTGTAAGACAGTGCCAATGATCTGAGTCTATTAGCTGCCTGCTCCATAAATGGCACAGTAATGAACTCGTAGCCTGGAGTTTGCTGTTTACCTGACTACTGTTTAAACAGAAAAGGTTAAACTCTCTAAGCAACCCAATAGAAACCCTTCAATACAGATAAAAGGAAACAGCAACACAGGCAATTAAAGTAATTAAGAGCATGGCCTTCACTTTCTATCTCAAAACAAAATCAATGCAGGGCCAGAGCTAGCGCTGTGTGTCCCCTACGTAGACAGCTGGTGTGGGGCTCTTCCCAAGCCAGGATAGGTGTAAGGGCACAGAATAGCAGCCCTCTTGCCTTTGTCCACTGGCCCATGCTCCTTGGGAAGATGAATGGATATTTTGCCAACCTCTGGAAAGCAAGCTCCCTAGGTATCATCTACCCCTAACGCCAGCTGTAAATCAGTCCTCCCTCCTCAAAGACAGCTCCTGCCAAATGGTAGTGCATTAACAGACCATATGTATCCCTCTTTTGGGGCCCTATTGACATAATTATGGTAGTGCCAACCCCAAGCATTCAAGAGTCTTGAGTCAGAACCCAAGAATTACTTTTGAGGTTCTTTTGCATTTACTTCTGGTTTCTGAGCCACTAGGGTTTGTATTTTTAATATCTTCTCTGCAGCCACAAGACCTAGAAAGTTTATTTTTGCTTTTAAAACTAAAGCTGAGATTTTTACTAATCACTGGATTCCAGGAGCTGGGGCTTGAAGAAAAACACCAAATGTTGTGGAGCTCACAATAAAATCATGACATTGGTCACACTTGCTGCAGATATCCTCATTTTTTTAACCTCAAGTACCATCAGGATTGCACTGTGTATTTAACCCTTTCTGGTATCCGAAAGTAAAGCCTTAATCTAAGGTGTATGAAGCAGAATGTCTCTTCCCAATGATAATTGTGGAGATATAACAAGGAGCTATTATTAAATACATTGAGGGGTCTTTCATACTACTTCTCTCCTCCCCACATTCACACACCTGCTGTAACTCAGGGTTGCTTAATTTGCTAATGGATTTGTAAAACCAGACTTGGCAGGAGCTGACTTTGAAGCAGTACAAAATACTCCAGGCTAATAAGAATGGCCTCTGTGTTTTTTCCTCTTTCTAGAAAACAGAGATGCATTTCCACTGCAGTGTGTTTGAGCAGCATAAAATCACTTCCCAAGTGAAACAAGGTTATGGCCCGATGCCAGCAAAACCTCCGCCTGCCTATGTAGATCTTCCAGGTTTATAAGTAAGTTAGTGGAAATGTGAATGAAGCCGAGTGGCAGCAGTGCAATCATTTGCGTTTGCCTGATTAATTGCACTGCAAAAGTACTATTAGGGCCATCGGCAAGGGAAGTTGATTAGCTTTGGGATCGGTCCCCAAATGGACACATTAACACAACAGAGATAACCATGGCAACGTGTCTGGCATTTATGTGCAGGCAGCTTGGGCATCTGAATCAGAGAAGTATAAGACAAAATGGCTGCTTGGTAAAAGTCCACACATATTTTTAGGAAGCTGTTTTTCTCTTGCATTCTGTTCCTTCTCTCATTCAAGAAACAAGCATCAGAACCGCAGCAGGGACAGCGCATGAGGAGGGATTTTTCAAAAGGAAGATAGTTTGCGGAGTACAAAGAAATGTTGTTTGTGAAAGACCAGGCAGGACTTAAAAGGAAAGCTCTGCTGGCTGCTTTCTGGAATTTAAGCACTCAGAGCAAGGGTTTTTTTTTAAATTAAATGTTTATTGTTATACACTAAGGCTTGTCCCTCCTGTCTGTGGCTGGAGAATTTGCTCTGTGATCCTGATAAGGAGGATGTTCCATCATTTTGCTAGGCAAACTTTGACAACTAAAATTAACTCTTCATTTTCTTACTCTCTGAGCACATTTGCCTTGTTCTTTAGCTTTATGGCTTTCAGGTCACCAATTTCCCTTTAGTTTATAGTGGAAGCGGGGCCTGAATGGCCATTTTTTTCATATTGTTATAAATCAAGGGTGCAGGTTTGTCTAAGGATCAGATTACTAAATTGTAGACTTTCTTGCTTTCATTGCACCGCCTTGCCCCAAGCAATGTCTCTGAAGTACCTGATCCCGTGTGTGTGTGTGTGTGTGTGTGTATGTGTGTTTACATATGGCAGAGGGGAATGTGTTGACTTTTAGGAATACTATTTTACACCAGTGCAAGTGAATGCAGCCTATGACATGGCTTGGGACCCTCCTGTTCAGCCTACCCTGGAACATTCTTCCCAAACCCTCTCTTTGTTCCTCTCCAGTCCCAAGTCTGACAATCTGTCCCAGCCACCTTGCCTGTGTGCACTAAGCCCCTTCGTAAACAGCAGATACAATTATATTAGCAGACACAGTTTTGAAGGTGCAAATACAGTTTCCCTGGCCATTACTGAGCCATGTTTGAACAAGTGTTCTAGATTAGTGAAGGACCTGATTTAGATCAAACTTCTGCACGTGGTTTTCAAAGGGCCATTCTGAATACAGATGAGCCAGGCAAGCTGCATATAAACTGTGTGAACGGGCACTGTGTTTAAACTGGGTTTATTAAAGTCAGCTCTCCCAGTGCAGACAAGGCCTGAGTGAAATGAGTTTTGATCCCTCAGCACATTATACTCAAGAAACATGATCTCGAAAATCCATGACTTAATTCAACATATTTGACAGCCTCCATTTAGGAGAAGCCTAGGACTAAGTCCACATGTAGTCATAACTGCCTGTTGCTGCTAGCAAGTGTGATCACTGATCAGGGTGTTGTGATTGCCGTGACACAGTGGGCACCTGGATTGTTACTTGACCTCAAGACACAGGTGTTTCAGCATCCAGTTCTGTCAGCTGCATCAGTGTCATTGTAAGTAGCTGTTGGTGCAGGACATATACAAAGGGTAAGGATGGTTGCACTGGGAAACAATGCAGCATTTCCTTCCCAAAATGCAGCATAAGAGGGGAAAGTGTTTGATTCACCACCTTGTGCTCTCATTTACATGAGTGCAAAGCACTGATTTAGCAGCATTTTTTAATCATTCTGCACAGGTATAAACTACTGCAGAAGGTCCTGGACAGTGGAGCATCTGGCCTCTAGTGCGTTGCTGTCTCAGAGAATCTAAAACTTACCGTCAGTAAATGTGAACCAAGCATTCAGCCATCTGTAACTGTAGCTGTTCTTGTTTGGTACCAGACTGGAGGGGTAGATTTCCACTAAAGTCTCACAGAAATGCTATTATTACAACTGATTGGAAAATGTGCAGCATCCTTTTGTGCATCGTCTCATATCAAGCAATACAGATCATAATTCAAGTGGCAGCACTGAGTGTGTCCCCATGCCGATAATCCAGAGTAAGGGCTTTTTGCTTCCCAAGGCTGAGAAGCACAGGTGCAGTGTTGGACTTCAGAAGATCTAGGCTCAGGGGTGGGCTCTAATCGCACACCAGTGCAAATCTGTTGTAACGCCATGGACGTCAGGAGAGTTAGACTGGCATAAAACCAGTGTACGTGAAATTATATTCAGGCCCCCAGTTTTTACCCTGTCTCTGTACATATCATAGAGCAGGAACTAACTACGTTGCTAAAGTAGCTGTTGAGTCCAGGGTGAGCTCAGCTACCAGTTACTGGATCCGTTTAATCTCACTGCAGGACCTTGGTCGTAGAGTTTGTCTTCATGAGACTAATAGGAACAGCTTCACACCAGTTACCTGGGCACTGCCAAATTCTACACACTTCAGGAGACTTCATTGGGAATGAAATAGGCTTTCCTTTTGCATAGCTATGCCAGTCTCAGAGTCGATTTACTGCATTGACAGCCAGGTTTTTAAAAAGCTCAACATCTAACAGCTCTTATTGTTCTCAATGGGAGCTGATGGGTCCTGAACACTTTTGAAAACCCTGGCCTTACTGTGCAGAATGTCAGTTTTAGAATCATAGAAGGGTAGGACTGGAAGGGACCTGAATTGATCATCTAGTTCAGTCCCCTGCACTCAGTATTATCACTCAGTATACTCAGGACTAAGTATTATCTCTAGACCATCCCCACAGGTGTTTGTTCTTAAAAATCGCCAAGGATGGAGATTCCACAACCTCCCTAGGCAATTTATTCCAGTACTTAACAACCCTGATAATTAGGAAGTTTTTCCTAATGTCCAACCTAAACTGCCCTTGTTGCAATTTAATCCCATTGCTTCTTGTCCTATCCTCAGAGGTTAACGAGAACAATTTTTCACCCTCCTCCTTGAGTACCTTTTGTATACTTGAAAACTGTTATGTCCCCTCAGTCTTCTCTTCTCCAAACTAAACAAACCCAGTTTTTCAATCTTTCTGCATAGGTCATGTTTTCCAGACTTTTAATGATTTTTGTTGCTCTTCTCTGGACTTTTGCCAGTTTGTCCACATCTTTCCTGAAGTGTGGCACTCCCGATGAGGCCGTATCAGCGCGGAGTAGAGCGGAAGGATTACTTCTTGTGTCTTAATTGCAATACTCCTGCTGCTACATCCCAGAATGATATTTGCTTTTTTTGCAATGGTGCTACACTGTTGACTGGTATTTAGCTTGTGATCCACTATAATTTCTAGATCCCTTTCCACAATACTTCTGCCTAGGCAATCATTTCCCATTTTGTATGTGTGCAGTTGATTGTTCCTTCCTAAGTGGAATACTTTGCATTTATAGAGCAAGGTTTTGGGCATTAGCAATTCTTATTCCTGACTTTGCCACTTGTGTGACCTTGGTTCAGTTATTTGACTTCTCAGGGCCTCAATTTGCCCATCTATAAAATGGGTAGGATATTGCTTACCTATTTCAAAAGGGTGTTGTGAAGCTTAATTATTAAACATTTGTAAAGCCTTTTGGGATCTATATAAGTGCTATCTATAGTAGGTACAAAGAATCACTTTTATTAGGGTGCTGGAGTCCTGCCAAATAAGGGGAAATTCCAAAATCACATAAAGTTTAGTGGTTCTGTTTACAAGAGACACTTCGTATTAATATATATTCCTTACAATACTCTTAGTAGTGGTGAGTAAATTGCAGTTTAACAGGAACCATGGAAACAATATCATACTGTAATAAACAAATACAGTAATGCTTTAGTTATTTTCCCCAATATGAATTTGAGTTAGACATCCTAAGACACTTTCCATAATATCAGTGGCTTGTTTTAAAGATATTTATTGAGGATCAATAACAATGCATCATGCACTGTATCTGTTATATCTTTCCATTTTAATAAATATGTTTTTAATAATCAGTTAGCATGTAAGGAGCAAGCAAACAGTGGCTGTTCCATAAAATCCAGTTCATTTTGAAATTAAGAAAATTAACTGCAATGTTTATGTTGAAATGTTGGAGAAACCTTAATTTAGGGCTCTACCATGGATAGTGGCATTAGCAACTATAGACTTCAATCCGCACCTTTGGTATTCTGGAGATCTCAAAGCCATGAATTAAATACAGTCTTGCATTTTCAGGTTCTCAGTATATAGCTAACACAGCAATTACCAGCGTTAGCCAGATGATTGGAAGACTGGGTGAAGGCTTAGACCTGATCTACACTAGGGTGAGGGGGGAATCGATCTAAGTTACGCAACTTCAGCTGCATGAATAACATAGCTGAAGTCGACGTACTTAGATCTACTTACCGCGGTGTCTTCACTGTGGTAAGTCGACAGCTGACGCTCTCCCATCGACTCCGCCTGAGCCTCTCGCCCTGGTGGAGTACCAGAGTCGACAGGAGAGCGCTCGGTGGTCGATTTATCACATCTAAAGTAGACACGATAAATCAACTCCCACTGGATCACTGCCCGTCGATCCAGTGGGTAATGTAGACAAGCCTTTACTTCTTTCCAGTTTATCAACATTGGGTTCAGCAATGTTGTATTTTAAATTCCTTTCTGCAGAGGGATAATGATATACGGGACCTATGCATATCAGTGCTCCATTAACAGGACAATATCATATTTACTGATAATGCATAAAGGATCCCCCAGCCACCATCAGTCTGCACTTGCATCTCTATCAGACTTAGTAAGTTCTAATGACTGTCAATACAGTAAATTGCCTAGGTATGCTGTCCCTTTGATATTCACGCAGAACATTAATCTTTGCATTTTTATGCCGGGCTAAAAATAAACTCTTCGTTCTGCTGAGTTTCAAAGATCAACATTTTGCACATCACCAACTGGACATGTTTCAAAGTATCACCTGTTGCAGCTGGCAGTTCAGTAAGCAAGTTACATAACTAGGATTAATAAAGGCTTACAGCCTGATTGTGCAGTGTAGTTCCTTGTATCTGTTCAATCATCTCTTTGCACCAGTGAAACAGAAATATTCATTGCAGTTGGATATTTTTTCCAAAAGAGCATTAGGCTTTCCTTTAAGAGCCACTGTGCTGAGCTTTCCTGGTGACTTACTATAGACTTGCTGCTTTGCATTGTAACCAGAAAGCTAGGTTAATGGATAAGTTAATGTCAGTTCTGGCTGGTCCCGAGCAAGATGCATTGGTGACTTCTATGTTCCTGGTGACTCCTATGTTCCAGGTGACTGGGTGCTCCTTAACTCAAAGCACTGACACTTGCTAGTGATTTTCATAAGTCTACGTTTTATTGCTTATGCCTGCATTGTATGAATACTCATACAGAATTTACTTGAGATCCAAAGCCCTATCCTAGATTGCACTGGGCTCAGTGTAAAACCCGGGAGGGACTCTCTGAGGGCTAGTCTTTGTTTAGTTTCCAAAATCCTGGCCAGACATCTGGAGGTGCTATCCCCAGGTTATTACAGAGGCATCTTTCACCGGCTGACTGACAGTGGTTGTATTTCCTAGTGCATTGCTCCTTGAAGTCACCCTTTGGATCTTTCTTGGAACTTAGCTTGCATTTTGCTCCTGTAGCACATAATAATACTTGGCAATTGTATAGCACTCCTCATCCATAGCTCTCAAAGCGCTTTACATAGGGGCTTACAGGTCTGTATTCTCAGTTCACAGTTGGGGAAACCAAGGCACAGAGAGATTAGGTGCCTTGCACAAGGTGATGCAGTAATTCAGTGGACAAGACAAAGAACCCAGGTGTCCTGATTTTCATGCTGTTGCTCTGTTCGCTGAGCCACATATTCTCATCTTTTGCTCCTGCAGCTGACGTGTGGTGTTCTGAGGACAGTGGCCAGTGTGGCTAATGAGCAGGCAGTGGTTAGGACACTAGCCTGGGACTTGAGAGACCTAGGTTCAGTTCCTTGCTCTGCCACATACTTTCTGTGTGACTTGGGCAAGTCACTTTGTCTCTCTATGACTCATCTGTATAATGGGGATAATAGCAGTGCCGCACAGGGATGCAGTGAGGGTAAATACATTAAAGGCTATGAGGCGCTCACATCTATGGTAACAGAGGACATATTACCTAAGATAGATGGAAGCCAGTTATGGGCTTCAGTAGTGTTGTACTGAGTGTAGTAAGTACAGAATTTATCTCCAAGATTTCTCAGCTCCAGCCCATCTTTAATATAAAGCAGTTTGTCATTTCCTGTTTCACTGCCCCCTTCCTCCACTCACACCCTCTGAGAGAGAATCCCTGTCTGCCCATGTTAACTCCTCACTGTCAGTGAACTGGCATACAGAGTGGAGATGGCCATGCTGGTCCCTTGTTCCATCAACCCCACCCCTACAGCTGTGCCCTCCTTTATGAGCAGTGCAGGGAACATGTCTAAGACGTGTGCATCTGCTGTGATAAATTCTTCGACAGCCCCATTTTAAAATCAGTGGTAAGCACAGATAGCAGGTTTGATTGTCCTCTTATTTACACCAATGTAACTCTCTGACTTTGAAGCTATTCCCAGTTCACAGCGGTGTAAGTGAGGGGAGAATCAGGCCCTCAGGTTTGGCATGATCCGAAATATCCCAGCCACAGCCGTTTTTTTGAAGGCTGTAATACAGTAAAGTTTGTTGCTTTGTGCTTGTTTGTTTCCTTGCAGCATGTTTGTATATTGACATTTGTGTCATGATGGGATATTTCAAGGAGGAAATGTGATCTGTGCAAATATTGCTGCAAGCTTCAGCTCCTGAGTTTACAGAGAGCTGTCAGAGCTGGCACCGTGCTTTGCTTTTCAGTTCTAGCTCTTCCTGTGATTGCATGTCATTATGTGTGACACTGTTGTCATGCTCATGGCAAGTGTGACACGTGATGCTATAAAGTTGCTGAAGAATGCGGGAGAATTGACAGCGAGTGCCTGCTCATTTCCCATCCAGGAAGTTAATGGCAGATGAGGCAGCTTCGCTTCGCTTCTCTTCATCCTGGTTCTTATTACACAGTGTCCAGAACCAATCCATAAGTGGGATATGTGATTCCTTTCATTCCAAAGCATCCCAAAGTGCCCCACTCATTATATACATACAGGAGGGCAGCCACCTTCTGCGGTATCATCTACAAGGATTCCTGTGCCATCAGGGTAGTAGACAGCTTGCTCACAGCACATTACACAGCAGTGTAATCGCATTTGGTCAGGACATCCCTGCTCTTACAAATGATGTTCTGGGAGCTTGAACGTCTACACAGAGCAGACAGGACCTCGGTTTGTCTTATCCAGGAGCAAAATCTGATATTTTTTGCACTGCTGTAAATGAGAAGTAACTCTCTCTGATGCTAGTGGCGTTACAATCACAGTCAGAATCTGGCCCCCAGTCAACACTATAATACTCCACGGGCCTGATTCTCTTCTCGTTTACACTGATGTAATTCAAGAGTTAACTTCACTGAAGTAAAAAGAATTCTGCTGTATTTAGGGGAGAGCTGAGCACAGTTTATCCAGCTGGGAAGGATGAAGAAGTGAAATGGCCCTTTTACAACGTGATTCTGTAGCTTCAAAGAGGCTCAGGCTCAGATTTTGATCTTAGTGACTCCAGGAACACTGGACTAACTCACTGCAGTAGCTGAGGTATATTGAGATGCAGGGCAGGAGGCATTGCTGGTGGAAATCGGCCTATGCTGATTTAAACCAATGCAAGATGTAGCCCATCTTCTGACCGTTCATGTTTCCAGTCAGATGCTCAAGAACTCAGTCCAAGACCCATCAAAGTCTGTAGGAGCCTTTCCATTAACTTTTCTGTGAATTAGACTGGGCCCTGAATCGCAATGCCTCCCCAAGACAATCTCCATTTGTGTGGGAGGGTGGGCAAGGAGGAATTCCAGTGAGTTTCTGTGTGGTAGCCCATCATATTATGAAACAGTTCATCCTGAGGTTTCTCAGGAGTATGTAGCTGTAATGTACATTCCTATGTAGGGCTTGTGTCAGTTCAGTGGGACTGCTTGTGGAGTAGGGTACTACTCAGTGTGTCTAGAGAGTGGAAGCACTGAACCCGTAGCCTTCCTCCACTGGCAGAGAGTGGGGCTACCTTGACATCTCTGAGGCCTGGTAGATAATAGACTTGAGAAGAGGCTTTCTCATGTGATGGGCAATTCTGGGACACTGTGTTTGGGAAGTGGGAGCTCAGTGTCTGGTGGCTGAGCTGATGTTTCCAACTCATCTCACCTAAGACAAAGTATTAACCTCACATTCACTCAGAGGGTGAAAAAAGAGCTCCACGCTTTAATTCTCGACAAGGGAGGAACAGCTTCAAAATGTAGAACGAGGACTTGCAGGCAGATCCTGATCTGCTGTATTGCAGGGCAAAAGGGGTCACTCAGTGTAAAAGAGATTGGGATCTGGCTGTCGGTATTTCCTAATTGGGGATTTTAATGTATCATCCCATATCATCCAGTTTGAACTCAGATTGCTCACCCACAATTACAGTTGATCGAATATTGCTGCATGGCAAAGCTCCAGAAAAGACTTGTCAGTTCAGTGCCTTCTGCGAGATAGTATTGGATCCCTGGGGTGCACTTACGCGACTTGCCAGGGCAGTTGTTGAACTGCACACACTCCTTACTGAGCACTGTGTGGGAGGGGTGAGCATTTGATCACAAATGATCATTGTACAAAACTAAGGGATGGCCTTGTTTTTGCAGAGGACCCCCTATACAAAATAAGATAGGCATGGCGCCATCACCTCCTTTGATTACACCCCCACACACACACTTCCTGGCCTGTTGGCAGGCGTGGCTCTATGTATTTTGCCGCCCCAAGCACGGCAGTGAGGCAGCCTTCTGCAGCATGCCTGCAGGAGGTCCGCTGGTAATGCGTATTCGGTGGCATGCCTGTGGGAGGTCCACCAGTCCCGTGCCTTCGGCGTACCTGCCGCCGAATTACCGCCGAAGCCACTGGACCGGCGGACCTCCTGCAGGCATGCCGCTGAAGGCAGCCTGACTGCCACCCTCAGACTTGCCGCCCCAGGCACGCGCTTGGTGCACTGGTGCCTTGAGCCGCCCCTGTCTGTTGGTGGTACTGTGGCTGGTGAGGTAGGGTGTGTGTGGTTGGGAATGTGCAGAGAGCCCTATCAGGCTTAAAGCCCCGTGTCTGCCTGTCCATCTGTGTAAGCTGCTAACCTACCTAGGCACAAAAACAACAAGGAGTCCGGTGGCACCTTAAAGACTAACAAATTGTTGTTTTTGTGGATACAGACTAACACAGCTACCCCCTGATACTTGACTACCTAGGCACAGAGCCTCTCCTTTCTAGCTGGGGTAGGTCAGCATCGGCTCATTATTATGGAAACAGTACCTCACTGAGAGAGGCAGGATTCCTGAGCTCCTTGAAAAAGCAGCATTATCCTTAACAACCACATTCTTCTGCTTCTAGCTTCACAGTCTAAGAATAACAAGAGTTTCATTGGCTTCTCGTCCCCATCTGATAGCCCTCAAAGTAAATGACTGTAATAGCTGTCATAGCTTGGCTTACCACATCTCAGCGGAGGCTGGAGTAGCCTACTTTTCACTTGTGCTTTTTCACATTAGATTTCCCAGCTCTGTACAGAGCAGTATATATAAAAATCCAGGCTGGCTATTCCTTTCCTGAAGTGGCACTTCGACCACGTGATTATTCTCAGTGATCCCTTCAGTGAGCTCTAAGGGGGAAAACACCCTCTGATAGCACAGGGACCAATGTGAGGAGATTGATGCAGACAGGTTTAGCTGGAGGTAGGGTTATTTCTTTGACTTCGGAATCAAAACATGTGGGAGGTTGCTGCCAACAGATGTGTAGTAATGCTCGCAAGACAGAAAGAAATAAAAGCACCACATGAAGAGAAAAAATGGCTTAATCCTTCATGGTATGAGAGGAAAGTATTTAATTCCTCGAAAGATAGATTGTTCCCACAGAGACCTAGGCCCAAAGCTTTCGTATTGGTCATTCCTGATGGCTCTCTTGAAATCTGGGATTCTGCTGAATGCAGGGTAAAAGAGGCAAGAATGGAGTGTGTGAAGAACAGATGAATTCTTATGGATAACAGTCATCTGTTTTTGAAAAGAATAAGATACGCCATTAAAAATTGCATGTGATGTCATGTTTATTACTCCTGAAGTCAGTAATATTATGAAGCCAATTTAGCAGAAGGGGAAACGTGGGCAGAAAGTGCCTGAGGCCACAGAGACAGCAGGAGAGGGAGGCTTGGAACTCAGGAGTTGCTTTATAAAACAAAATCAGCAGCTCTGTGTTTACATCTATTGAGACTGGTGTGGAAGCTCCTGAGGTGCAGGAGAACTGCTTGTTGTATGGGCGGCTCCTAAGGCTGTAGGACGGTGGCAGAGAGAGGTAAGCCAGCAAACTCTCTCAGGCTGTGTGGGAAAAACTCATTCAATGACTGAGTGTCTCAAAGAACTGACAGCTGCTCTCTCTTGTATTATTGTCATATTGCCTAGGGCTAACTAAAGGATTACCTTAGGGGAGCAGTAAAAATAAATGAAAGATTGATGGGACCACCCCCCTTTTAGCGTTAAGGAAAAGCCTTGTTGTAGAGAGCCTAACACAGCTCAGTGCAGTGTGTGGTTTTTCTTGTGCCAGAGGCAGCGTCAAACTTGGTAGCGTGCCTGGTAGGTTCCAGTGTAACGCAGACCTGCCCGAGCTGGGCTGGAGGAATAAGGAGAGCGCTAACCCGAGTCCCATGCACATTTGTGCTAATTCAAATCATTTCATGATCAAACTTGCAAATAAAAATGTTGCAAGTTCGGGGCTCTGCACAAGTCTGCGATAAGTTCTGCTCAGACTAAAGTGAGGGAGAGTGATTTCTGGGAGAAAAGGAATGTCTGGAATGGCTGTTAAGTCCTTCCTGGACATAGCTGTGTGCAGGGATATGTCGGGCAAGTAATGGCATCACAGGGTGGGCATTTCCTGTGCAGAACTAGGTGATTGGGGGCATCATTAAAAAGAGAGAGGGAAGGTAGACTAAATTTAGAGTAGTGTGGACTAGAGGTTAAAGCAGGCATTGGGAATCAGGACTCCTGAATTCTATTCACAGGTCTTCCACTGTCTCATTGTGTGGACAAGTTTGGACCGATCAGTCTGTTCCATGATCTGTAAACTGGGGATATTTTGAGGCTCTGTTCATCCATGGTTGTAAAACACTTGGGGCTCCCTAGATGAAAGGCTCTACAGAGCTGCAAACTGTTGTTGTTTGGTAAGATGCTTGTTTAACAGTTTTCTGCATCCTAAGGCCAGGATTTAGGGAGCATAATGGTACAATAAGGCATTCACAGAGCTGGACTCCGGAAAGTGTAGCGGGCACAAGAAGGCAGGACCCCAGTCCTCAGTTGGCAGGCTTTCTTGGAAAGGAAAGTGCTGTTGAGAAAAGGAAAGTTCCCAGATGACTGCAGCATTTTCAATGGTTGCTATGAATGCTTAACCAGCAGCATTCTAAGCACCCAGGTGAGTCCACTGCACAGCTGGCTTGCATGCTGTGGCTGGAATCCGGTTTCAGTCTCAGAAAGCCTGACAGCCACAAAGCCAGGTACGCAGAGTGAATTTACTTAATGATCTTACTGAACTGGGCCTAAACCTCTCTGCCTAGTTTCTAGATAAAACTTGGGATCTTTGTGCACTTTCAGTGGTTATAGCAACGTAGAGGAAGTTTGGAAAACTCCTCGCTAAGTTCCAAACTCCTTGTGAGTATCCCCCAAGCTCAAATTCACTCCCTCGGGTTGAGTAGCCCAGCAAACACAAACAACAGACACATGGTTTCACCTGTGCTTTGACTATAAGCTCAGTTTATCTTCATTCTTTCAGTGTGCAGTCCTGGACCTGAACAAATAAATCCCTGACTGTAGGGCTCTGCTTCGAGGTACTTCAATCTTTATACAAGTTTTAAAACTCATTTACAAATATTCATGCTGTCTCGGCCAAGAGTGTGCATTGGACTCTATTGCTAATCCGTGGGATTCATGTTCAGATACCCTATGCAGTAACGTTTTTCACTTCCGCTGTCGATCACCATCCGCTGGAGAAGACCAGGGGGGCTGATCTTGCATTAAGCTGGTGCCTAGGGGACACAACCAAGACTGGATCCCCATTGTATTATGTGCTCCATATACACATTGTAAAAGCGAGCTCCTACCCCAAACATTTTATAGTATAAATAGACAAGGCAAAGGGTGAGAGAAGGAAAGGATTATTATTCCTACTTTACAAAAGGGAAGCAGAGAGAATAAGGGTTTGTCTACACAAACAGTAAGTTTATGGCAAGCTGGGGAGTAACTCTATCCCGCACTTGCCTGCCGCGCACTAACTGTCTCTGTGGACCCTGCTGGCACACACCAACAGTTTCAAAGAGGATTAGATCAAAGTGCATTAACACATTGTTAATGAGCGTCAGCAGGGTCTGTGTGGACAGTTAGCTCATGACAGGCTAGTGCAGGATAGATTCACACCCCACCTTGCCGCAAACTAAATGTTTGTCTAGACAAACCCTAAGTGACTTGCCCAAGGAGTCTGTAGCAGAGCTGGGATCTGCACCTTGCTTCAAGAGTTCCAACTCAGTGCCTTAACCACCAGACCAGACCATCCTTCCGCTCATAGATCAATTTCAGATGCCTTCACCCCTCATGAAGCAAGTAAGCATTGTTATCCCTATTTACTGATTGGGAAACAAAAGACAGAGGGGGTAAGAGACATGCCCAAGCTCGTGCAGCAAGTTAGCAGCAGAACCAGAAATACAGCCCAGACCTCCTGAATCCTAGTGCCTTGCTCTAACCATTAGGCAAAGCACCACGCTTGTGGAGAGTGCTTTACTGTACATTTTGAAAAGCATAGCCTCTCCAGTACCTAAAAAACAAATACTTAGCAAAGTCGAATGTGGATATTTTTCTGTTTTCACATTATTTTTCTTTTGAAAGACATCAAAAAAACCCTCCCCCCCAACTAAGCTCAAATGGTTTGTTTTGGTGCAGTGTCCTGTTTACCCTGGCACATCCTTTTCTTTCTCATCTGGAGGCAGTCACCCCACCCGGATTGCAAGCAGCGCAAAGTATTTTTTTACAGCAGCAGCGCATCTGACTCTTTAAACACCTTCCTTGACCCACCACTTTATGCAGCTGAGTTGTTATCCTGGAGGTTCTTTATTCCTGTTTATTTTAAGGAAATGAAAATTAGTGATGTGTAATTGCTCACTGGTGGTTTCTTTACCTCTGTTTGGGCTGTCTTGTCTACCATCTGCTTCTCAGTTAGAAGCAATGCCAAGGTATATGGAGGGGAAGTCAATCTATGCCCTTTTCATGCTGTTACAGCTCCTGGGACACGCTTAAAAAGATGCAGGGCACACATCCTTCTGCATTAATCACTGCTTATGCGAATATATCAATTAAAAACAACACCTGCTATGGCAACGATCCTTATGGGTTGATGGATAACCAAGAAGTTTTAGTATCCTGTCAAAATAGCCAGCATCTCTCAGGGTCTCCCACGATACCACATGTTCCTTTTAGGGGAGTGCAACTGCGGCTCCTGATGCAATGATAAACCACTGCCTACATCACTGAATATAAGTCCATTAAAGGGTAGAAAAAGAGATTTGCACTTCCCATGGCGCGCACACACTACAAGCTTTTGTTGCAAAGGTGCATTCTGTCCTGAGAGTGTCTGCAATGTGGGTCACTTGAACGTTGGGATTTGCTGCGAGGTCAGGGGTGAAACACACGGGGTTTCGCCTTTGTGCTGAACATTCACTGTCCTTCTCATTTGTGAAGCCGTTGCTACATGAATAGGGACCCTGGTGTTTACAAAGACTACATCTAGTGTCAGCACACAAGCATTTTTCCTCCTGTAAGTTAGGCCTGGTCTGCACAGATTGTGTTACAGTATAACTGTGTCAGTTAGACGGGTGACTTTTTACCTTTTTATCAAAATAGTTCTACCAGTGGAACCCCTAGTGTGGTTGCAGTTATAACAATATAAAAGTGCTTACGCCAGTCACGCTTACTCCCCTTCTCATGCAGGAATACGCTATACCAGTATATGGACTTTTATACCGTATAACTGTGGCCATGCTAGGTAGGGTTCACCCTAACTTGATGGGTGTCGTTAAAGCGGTACGACGTTTGTGTGTAGGCTGGATCTTCATCTTTTTCAATGTATTTTGTTAGTGTCCAAAAAATCATGGAGATTTCATAAACGACTTGTGATTTGGGAGCCTCAATTTTGAGGGCCCAACTTGAGACACCAGATTTTCACAGGGTGGTTGCTCAGCACTGTCTGAGCCTCATGCCTTCTGCATGGCTCAAGTCAGGCCTCCAAATCTGAAGCACCCAAAATCACTAGTCACTTTTGAAAATTTAGTCATGTGTGTAAGAGCCCCGATCCTGCCAACACTTATGCACATGCTTAAGTTTAAGCATGTGAGTAGCCCCGTTGACTTTGAAGGGACTGCTTGTGATGGGACTGCTTAAAGTTAAGCACCTACATAAGTGTTGGCAGGATCAGAGCGTTGGGGATAAATAGTTTGTAGTCAGGTTTCTAATGATAAATTCTTTACCTACTGCAGCTCCTTCTTACGCTCTCCTTTTCTTCTCCTAGGATTACGCCCCTGCTAGAGGAGTCTCCTCCACAGGTTTCCCCAAGCAGTCTGTCTGTCTCTGAGATTTCGGAGGTCCACAGGACGTGCTCACAGGGAGTGATCCGCTACGACCTGGATGAGATTGACGCTTGCTGGCTGGAGCTTGTGAACATGGAGTTAAGGGAGATGGGTAGGTGTTGCTGTTACTTCTCTGCTTGTCGGGGAGCACAGAGTTGGTATTATGCCTTATTAATTATAAAATCAAAAAGGGTTGAGGCCTTCAGTGCTGCTTTCATCCAGTAGAGTAGGGGTTCTCAAATTGAGGGTCATGGTTTATTAGCCTCAAAGGGTCACAAGATGGTTACGTGGGGGTTGTGAGCTGTCAGCCCCCGGGATTGCCCATACAAAAAGTTTGAGAACCGCTGCAGTAGAGCAAGGAGGTTGATTTACAGAACAGATAACAGAATCCAGACTCCTGACTCCAACTGCTGCACTTTAACTCCATTCCCACCTCTAGCTTCATCTCCATTACTGCTCCCCAAAGCACTGTACTGCAGGAAGTGCCCCATGGCCAGGAGAGGAAAATGAAAGGTACCACACCGACATCTACCCCTCTTCCCTTGATTCTCTCCAAAATCACAAAGGCCCTGCTCAACTGTCTTTTTGCCAAACTGACAAATGGAGTCAGAGGAAAGAAACGGCATTATTTCGGTCAAAATATGTACAGCTGAGGAATACCGGTCATGGGGTGCCTCTCATTTTCCAATTGTCTGTGCATGGCACAGTGTGGTATAGCTAGCATAACTGTAGCTTTATATCACTGCACATTTTAATCCATTTCAGTTAAACAGAAGTAAGTGGGATTGGGAGTTAGCCCATTAGTGTTTATGATGTTCAGCTGGGCAAACTTGTTAGAACTGAAACAGGGTGGTACGGTCGTCAGGACTGGCGGAGTCACTCTGGAGGAACTTTCCAACCCTGGCTGGGTAAGGGTTACTGTGTTGTGATTACAACCACTAAGCTAAGACTAGCAGACTACTAGTAATTTAAGTATAAACATTCAGCTTTTCACAACAGTGGTTGGAATTTACTGACATAAAGTGCTACTCCCAGAGACAGTGGTCTACAAGGGAGGGACTAGATGTGATATAAAACACCTTAATAAACAGAATCGCACATTGCTTATTAGGAAAGACATGTTCAAACGTACAGTTCATGAGCTAAATTCTGCATTGATCTATACCCTGTGAGAACCTCTTTATTGCAGTGGAATCACACAGTGTTAAATTAGCGCAGAATTTAGCCCCATATATTTGCTGGCCTTCTGCATTCTTGTTTTCAGTGAAACTCTGCTCCTTTCACTGACTAATGTTGTGTTAGCCAGATTTTGCTATCATTATCACCATGCATATAAGAGAATTCTAAAGGTCTTTTTGGAGCCTGGTTAACTATGTTAAAAATTCATTGCCTCTCCCGCAGCCTCATTAGTGAATCACAGACAGCCTAGCCCATGTTAGCAGCTTCAGCCCTATAGGGATCACACCCTGTTTTTGCCACAGGTTTTGAAACGTCAGTGATTTTGGCCAGGTCTTTGCACCAAGTAAACAACCCAGCCATAGGAATCATACCAACCAGCACTAGTTTGAAACGTTGCTGTCTGTCTTCAAAGGAACCAAACTTCCTATCACTCCACAGATGAAACTTCTGTTTCTGAGAAATCACACTGTGCATCCTTTCTGACGCTGCGGGATTGTTAGTGTCGTCGCCCTTTACACCCTGTTTTGAACTTGGTTGCCGTACGAAGTATAGCTCAGTGGTTTGCGCACTGGCCTGATTGATTAAGCCCAAGGTTGTGAGTTCAGTCCTTGAGGGGGCCATTTAGGGATCTGGGGCAAAAATCTGTCTGGGAATTGGTCCCGCTTTGAGTGGTGGGTTGGACTAGATGACCTCCTGAGGTCCCTTCCAACCCTGATATTTAGCCTGGGGGGGTGGGATAGCTCAGTGGTTTGAGCATTGGCCTGCTAAACCCAGGGTTGTGAGTTCAATCCTTGAGGAGGCCATTTAGGGATCTGGGGCAAATTCAGTACTTGGTCCTGCTAGTGAAGGCAGAGGGCTGGACTCAATGATCTTTCAAGGTCCCTTCCAGTTCTAGGAGATAGGATATCTCCATTAATTCATTTATTTTATTTAATGAAATAGTTGTATTTCCACTTCTGATTCCTTCTTGTAAGTGGAACAGGAGGAGTTGTGGCACCTTGGGGCTAACAAATTTATTTGAGCATAAGCTTTCGTGGGCTTCAGCCCACTTCCTCGGATGCATAGAATGGAACATATATTGGAGATCTTATATACATACAGAGAGCATGAAAAGGTGGGAGTTGTCTTACCAACTCTGAGAGGCCAATTAAGTAAGAGAAAAAACTTTTGAAGTGATAATCAAGATAGCCCAGTACAGACAGTTTGATAAGAAGTGTGAGAAGACTTACATGGGGAGATAGATTCAATGTTTGTAATGGCTCAGTCTTGTAAGTGTTTCAAGGGCTCATAGAAGATCAACGGCCAGAGATTTGGCTGCTCCAAGAATCAGTTTGGTTGAGTTAAATCTGACTTGCTTTATTATTTCTTTAAAGCATCAGGTTACAAATACAGTGTCTTAAAGGATTGTCAGTTGTGAAGCTGCCACATTCATTGTTTACTTGCAAGACTGAGATGAGAAGACTGGTTTCACAGCTTCGGGAGGAACGGAGACTGAGGTGCTAGCATGGCACCACAAGCAAACTGGGTCTCTTGCTTAACCAGAAGTTGCTTGTTATCTTTAATCTTGCATCTTCCAAATTTTAATATTTTGGATTAGATAGATTGTTTTACCAATAGAAATGCAATAAGAGATATGTTGAATTTAAAAGACAGAGATTAGGAAAGGGAGCTGGTTGTTGCAATAGTACACAGTGTAGCTATTACTATAGTATCTTATTTTTATATTGCCAAAGAGGCCTGGAGTGGAGCCCTTTGGAGATCACAACCCAAACCTTCATCATTGTAGGAGTTTCTGTAGAGGTGATGAAATATACTCCTCACATCCCTAAGGAGTGAGCCTGCTGCCTCTGCCACACCTCCAATCCTTGATGAACCAGACAATGGGAGAATTGGACTTGCTTGCATGGAGATGAAGGGTGATCCAGTGGGGCACTGATCTGGGAATCAGGAGATTGACACTGCCACTGACCTTCTATGTGAGCTTGGGCAAGCTGCTTCACTTGGCTTCTGTGCATCTTTGTGCCCTCTCTGACCCTTTGTCTGCCTTGTTTATTCAGAGAATAAGCATTTTGGGCCAAAGACTGTCTCCTACTGTGTGTTCGCACAATACCTAGCACGGTGTGGCCCTGATCTCAAATGGGGCCTCTAAGTGCTGCTGTAGTACCAACGATAAACAATAGTATTGAATCCGTGGATTTCCAATCACAGTAGTGCAAAGAAACCAGTAGCCCATCAGGCCGAATCAGCAATCTATTTTTGTTTTTAAAAAGAGCCCAGTAACTACTGTCTTATCCTTTAATATTCTGGGGAGGGGCAGGGATTTGAAAATAGTATCCAGTGATTTCCACGAGATCCACTGAGAATGTAGCTCTGGTATAAGGATTCTGCTGTCTCTCCCCTCTGCCCAGGTCTGCATTAGAACTAAACCTAGGACATTTTTTCCAGTGACTTGAAAGAGAAACGTGGCATAGATTAATAATACAGCCTCCAACACTGTGCGGGCATAAAAGTCTGGCAGGTGAAGAGTGTTGTCTTGAGGTTAATGATTAGGATGGCAATTCACGAGTTCTGCCATCTTCTACTGACTTACTGTGTGACCATGGCCAAATCAAAGTGGGGGCGGTCATGCTTACCTACTCGCAAAAGTGTTCCAATGAAATATGTTAGTGCTTTGTGATCCTCGGCTTGAGGACACTATAGAGGTGCAGAATATTATTATTATCAGACTAAAGTGATGGGTTGTATATGCTCATGGAATAAAACAAAGCTAAGCCATTGAAATAAGCAGGACTCCAAGCTTCTGTAACAAATTTCCAGAATCCGAACAACAGTAACACTTTGCACGTGTACAGCATTTTCTCATCAGTAGGTCTCAAAGTAGGGAGAGGTGT
This sequence comes from Malaclemys terrapin pileata, assembly GCF_027887155.1. Taxonomy (NCBI): domain Eukaryota; kingdom Metazoa; phylum Chordata; order Testudines; family Emydidae; genus Malaclemys; species Malaclemys terrapin. Next base: position 12,181,992 of record NC_071512.1, on the reverse strand, counting down.
ATCGAAGGAGGGCAAGCAATTTTATCTCCATTTTACAGATGGGTCAGGTCACTCAGCAAGTCAATGGCAGAGTAGAATTAGAACCCAGGTCCCTTCGCCTCCTCATAGACTCATAGACTCTAAGATCAGAAGGGACCATTATGATCATCTAGTCTGACCTCCCGCATGATGCAGGCCACAAAAGCTGACCCACCCACTCCTGGAATAATTCCCTCCCTTGACTCAACTGTTGAAGTCCCCAAATCATGATTTAAAGACTTCAAATCGCTGAGAATCCTCCAGCAAGCGATCCCTGCCCCATGCTGCGGAGGAAGGCGAAAAACCTCCAGGGCCTCTGCCAATCTACCCTGGAGGAAAATTCCTTCCCGACCCCAAATATGGCGATCAGCTGAACCCCGAGCATGCGGGCAGGATTCTCTAGTTGAACGCCTAATCCAGTAGATAGCAATGTGCATAGGCTGGCCAGGAGACAATCTGTCTTTGAGATCTGCAGTGTTAGTAGTCCCAGTGATTCATAATATACTGTGATTTCCAAACAAGCTTTGTTATACTTCCGAATTGCCAACTCACTCTTACTGGAGAATCGTAGCCTGTCCTCAAATTCAGAGAGCGTGGCCAAAGTCAGAAGATGTCCCTCAGCATAAGGAGGTTTGCAAAAGTTTAAAACGGCATCTAGACTTGCAGACAAATTTCTATCACCAGAAATGATATTAGGCTGTGCACAGGATGTGTCACATACAAAGAATTTAATGAGAAAGAAAAAGGCAGCATGATCCAAGACTGACTTTTAGGGAATCACAGAAGGTAGAGATGGAAAATACCTATTAGATCATCAGTTCTGTTCCTCTGCCAGTGCAATATTGTTCCATATAGTGTATTCCCTAATGCCTTTTCCAATCCTGTTTTAGATGACCCAAGAGATGAGATTTGATCACTGAGATCAAATAAATCTTCCCAATAGCAAACAGCTATATGTAGTTACCTGGGCACTTTCTGAGACAAGTAAGCAGCTTTCCTGAGAAACAAAACATTATCAGTTTAAATGTAAAGTCTAGTAATTGATCACATAAAAAGCTTTAAGTCAGTTAAAAAAACCTTCCTTTGTCATGAGCACATGCCAATAACCAGGTATTATATCCTGTAGAAATATACTGTTTAAAAAGCTGATAAAGATGAGCTCAACATTTAAGTGTGCCCGAACAATTTATTTGTTACTGCTGCAATGTGAGATAATAAAGAAAGTGGATCTAAAGTAATTTGGATCAGACATTGACCAGATTTATGAGTATAGGACATTATAGACAGCACAAGACCTTTCCTTTTAGGGAGAAGCCATGCCGTAAGTCTTTGGTTTTTATTAAGATTTCACGCCACATGTTGTGATCTCCATTAAATTCAAACCTATTGTAGGATTGTGGCTAGAGAGACATCAAAGCCTCAGACTGAAAAGTCCCTTTGCTGTGATAGGCACTTCACACACACAAAATCCTAGAGAAATTGCTAAAAATGTTGATGCTTGAATCAGTCTTGCTGAAGGCAGAATGAACATTTCTAAGTATTCCTCGACTTAATGCATACAGTATATGCTGCTTATATAAGTTCACTGTGGGCTCTATACACTCAGGGCTCTACCGTAGGCACTTGAGGTGTTCTTGTTGTTTATAGGGATAGCAAGAACCACCTGGGTCAGATTTACTCCTGGTGTAGCGGGGATGGGGTAGGAATTCATCGTAATATGTGTAAGATATGTCTGTGTGATTATTAGAACATCTCCAGTAAAGGGAGGTGAAGTCCCTCTTAAGTGGACATTGCTGGAACAAACTGAGGTCGGTGGAGTTACACTGGGGTGAAGTCTGCCCAGCTGGCCAAATTCAGCCGTTCAGTATGAGAATGTGCATCTCCCATTGATTGTACAAAATTTATACCTGGGGGATCAAAAAGGGCTCTTTGCTGGAGGTTCAGATGACACCCAAGAACCCACTCTCCACTGATTCGTTCTAATACCAGAACCTGGAAAGCATGCAGCCCGTGTGAGAGCCACTGCTGCTATCCCCATGTGAGAGCAGGAGCCCTGTTGGTATATATGGGAGGGACTGATGGCAAGACATTCTCTTTGAAGAGAACTTGATGTTAGAACTCGCTCCCCTTCCTGTGACCAGTTCTTGAAGCGTGGGGTGTTCCTTCAGGAGTCACACAGGTCTGCAGCAATACCTGGCGTTACAGCTAGAGCCTTTTGTTACGAAAAGGCTAATGATTTTCAGTCACTTCCAACGTGAGCTGCAGTCAAACTAGTGACCTGGCAGTGAAAGGCACTGTAGCCAATTACCACTCCATTAAGCCATCCAGTCCCTTATGAGCCTTCTCTTATCAACATAATATGCATACCTGTATTACCGTTGGCTTTCATGGGTCACCTTGGTTTACTCAGCCAGCCTTTGTCTGAATGTAATGACTCTGACACACCTCAGTCAGCTGGTGCAGAGCCCAAACTCAGCTCATAACTTCTCTCAGCAGATTTCCAATCTGTTGCACAATCTCCAGTATGGATTAATTAACCATTATTTATCCCTTTGGGAGGGGCAGCAGAGATTAAATTGAGCGGGCGTGTACTGAACCACAGCTCTGCTTACAAGTGGTCTGATTCCCCTGATCACTGCACTTGTACTAACGGTAACAGCTGATTAGAGGCACTACCAATAACTTCCTCACATTAGGCAAACACCTTTTCCCTTGGAAATAGAACCATTGCACGGCAGATGGAACGGAGCGTAAGGTTCCCAGATATGCATTCGAAGTGGGGGCATAGAACAAAACAGTTGATCGGTCAGTCTATTCACTGAGCTTTCACTGCTGCACTGGGTAGTGAGCCTGCTACCTCATTTTTATGCTTCACTAGATATGCTTTTAATCTTCAGTATTTTTAAGGGATATTATTGTCTTTTTGGATCTAAATCTGATTCTTGTAGATCCAGAAAGGAATATACCGTAGCCAGTCTTACACTCCCAACTAAGATATAGCTATATTGTTCTCTTTCTGAACTCTAAACAGTATGGAAATCAAGTTAGCCACCTCAGAAGGAAGAAAACTGACTTGAGGGTTTAAGCGTTATATACTTGATGCTTAGACTACTAAGCCACTGCTCTATGTAAGAGTTGAAGTGTGTGAGGCGTTAGCTATGTGCTATATCTCATGAAAGTGCCATTGTCCCAGGGAACACCACTGTCCTACACAGGGCGCAACAGCGGTCAGCAGGCCAGTGATTAATTCTCATTCACATCAGGCCTTTCATCTGAGGATCTCACAGCCTTTCAGAAGCATTAGGTCTGAGTCTCCACTCACACAAGTTTTACACTAGAGTAATTCCATTGACTTCAGTGGAGCTACTCCTGATTTACACTGGTGTGAGGGAGTGGAGAATCAACCCCAAAGGGTCTCAGAAGAGCCCTGTGAAATAGCTATGATTTATTATCCTCCTTTAGGGGGGAAGGGGTTACACTCTGGGATAGTGGTGGAGTCAGAAATAAAACCCTGGTCTCCTGACATACAGTTCCCTTCACTAACCGCATCCCAGTGCTTCCGTCATTGGCTGTCTCCGGGGTCTTTTTCAGATCTCGCTTACCCTGGTTCTGCACTGGTGTAACTCCATTGACTTCTCTGGTCTTAATCCTGATTTACACTAGGGTGAGTGAGAGTAGTATTAAGACCTCTTTATTTTTTTTGCTCATACCATTTGGGAGTGGGATTCGTCTGCAACTGAAGGATGAAGATACCAAGGGTCCTTCTGTCCCCACAATGCAGCATGTTTCACATACGCTGCTCCCAGTGGGATGTGTGGAGCCCTGTCCTTTTTGTAGTGGGTTCCATTTCCTTTAAATTACAGACTGACTTCCCCCTTTTAATTGCCTCTTCACCATCCTGCTGCCATAAGGAATTGTTAATGTACAAAGGCTTTGACTGGAATCTTCTGCTAGTCATCTACTGTTAATGGCCATAATGGACTATTTACCCCTGTGTAATCCATACGCAGGGCTCCCACATTGTGTGGTTTCACAAAGATGTTCAGCTCTGCAGCTGAATCCAGGCTTGCGGTAGTTATTGTTAATCAGTTGAGAAAGCTTATCTCCATTAATAATTCAGGCTCTGTTTGTTTGGATTTTTGTTTTAGAGAAATCTTGCCAGTTTGGGGCTGTTTTATAACATATCTGTACGGCAGCCCACAAAAAACATTCATGGGTACTGTGTGCGTGAATGAGAACATAAGCTCATTGCACAATCATTTTAAGGGTGGACTTGTGTGATGCTAATAGAAAAACCAGAAAATCCTCCACCACTTCTCATTGTATTAACAATTTACAAGTGAAGGATATTTAGTACACAGAGTAGATGCATATCTACAGTGTGGAAGTATCTTGAGAACAGATTTAGGGCCAGATGCTTGTCTCAGTTACAGCAGTGTCAGTCTGGATTAACTCCGTTGGTGTCAACGAGAACAAAATGTGGCTTTTCGTTATTTACTGTTCACGGCCAGCAGAGCAAATGCCATTTTGAAAATGGATTTGACTTCTTTTTTTATTTCAATCATTGGGATGGATTATTAATGATGATCATGATGATGCTAGGCACCTAAAGGCCCCTGACTGAGTTTATGGCCCCGTTGTGCTAGGCACTGTACAAACACATAGTAAGAGACTGTCACTGCCCTAAAGAGCTTGCAGCCTAAATAAAGAGGGCAGGCAAAATGTGGAAGGGGAGACAAACACACGGAGAGGTGTGGTAAATAAATGACTTGCTGGAGAATGGCAGAACCAGGATTAGAGTCCAGGTGGCTTCACTCCAGTGCCCTATCCACTAGGCAATACAGTATCCACTTACACCGTTCCTCCCAGATCCAATCAGTGAGCTTATCTGAGAACAGAAATGGGCCCATAGACCTTTATTGGACTGATTGTTTTATTTCCAGGCTGCCCATGAAAAAAGTTAGAAGGAGGAATCAGAGAGTCAGATTCCGATACTCTTATTCCAGTTCAGGAGCATTTTACTCCATGAGTAGTCTCATTAGCTACAGCCAGATTACTCAGGGAGTAATGTACAATTGCATGTGAGTGAGGGTATCAGAATCTGTCCCAGAAATGGCAAAAGTTAGGCAGTGTGTCTCAAAGGAAGAAGGGGGAAAAAAAGAAAAGAAAGATACTTAAAATGATAATCCAAATTAATTTTGTGTGAAAATAGCCTTGGCCTTTAAGCTTATATCGCCAAAGCCTGCTGGGGAATCTAGAAGTATTCACAGGTAGCTGTTCCATAACCATTTGCAGAGGTGAAACATAGTGACCCCTTTAAAATGAAAGCATTAGATGATTTAACTCCTTACGGAGACAGAGATTGCAGGAGCACCCCTCTACTGTTGCCTTACAAGTAGGTTAGTGGGATCTATGGTCAACAGTGGAAATGTAGGTTTTAGCTCTCTTGATTTTATTCGTTTTCAGCACAATCAGGTTTTTTGTGTAGTTGTTTAAACTCTTTAAAATAATTGCATCAGTTTCAAACAATATTCAGAGTCTTGCTGGTGGAAGGGATGAAGTAGCTTTAATCAGAAGTGCCCCAGGACAGCTCTGCGAGTGAAAAGCATTATTACAGAAAGACAGCAGATTATTAAGTGGCTTCTAAAACACTTTGTCATCATCTGAAATTTGAGCAATAATTGATGTCAGTGGGTGGTATAAAGGGTGATAATTGGTTCCTGTAAATCTTTTAAGTGCATTAGCAGGATATGATTATAACAAAATACCTAGAAGTTTTGCGGCACGTGTTTAGCTCATATGCAGATTGTATGCTTATTATTTATTTTATTGGTCACATTGTATATTAAAGTTCCGTTTATAAATGGTTAATATATGATAATGAGATATCATAAGCATGTTGTAGAACACGGGTAGTTTGGGTTGTAGATAATTATAAACATGTAAGTAGAAGATCTTATTGACTGTTGCAAGCCATAGTTATAAGCAATCTGTTCACCTGGTGGAGTCTATAATAGTCTGTAACAATTGATTAATCAGTTATTAAAACATTTATTAATAATTAACCCTTTATAAAATGATATCTTAATATAAAATGTGAGCACTTTATTTGTTAATGTGTCTGTGCCATGCATCACAGCAGTATCTGAGCATCCCTGGGAGGGAAAGAAGTATTGTTACTCCCCTTTTTACAAACAGGGAGCTGAGGCACATAGAGCTTATGTAACCTTCCTACAGTCACATGTTAATTTTGTGGCAGAGCCAGGAACAGAACCCACGCCAATGAGTGTCGAGCACATGGACACTGGGCTGAGTTTTCAAAGCTGCCTGGGGGATTTAGATACACAGCTCCCATTGTAATTAATAGGAGCTATGTATCTAAATCCCCTCAAGTGCTTCGAAAATCTCAGTCTACATCATCACCATTGTGCAGTCGGATCACTTAGTAACTAGAATTCTCTTCACCGAACATCTACAGAAATGTATTTTGATAAGAAAATAACCCTATGAATACATAGCACTTAGCACTTTTCATCTTCAGATTGCTTTAATTCTCAGAACATCGCTGTGGGGTAACTAAGGATCATTATCCCAGCTTTACAAATGGACACACCAAAGCAGACAGTTTTCTGAGTGACTTGCCCAAGGCTATAGAAGGAAACAGTGTTAAAACTGGGATTTGATCTCATGAATCCCTGGCTTCCAGTCCTGTGTGTGAACACTCCCCTTGCTAGCTCGTAAAGGAGTCTATGCTCTTCCATTTCTAATTTGTCAAAGATTATAATAGACCCAGGAGCAACGATTAACTTTAGACTGTTTCGCAAAACACGTTTGAAGAAAAACTGGGGTGGGACAGTGATCTGTTTATAATGGCACAGCCTGTTGTCTTGAAGATTAAGAACATAAAAATGGCCATACTGGGTCAGACCAATGGTCCATCTAGCCTAGAATCCTGTCTTCCAACAGTGGCCAGTGTCAGATGCTTCAGAACGAGTGAACAGAACAGAGCAATTTATCGAGTGATCCATTCCCTGTTGTCCAGTCCCAGCTTCTGGCAGTTAGAGGTTTAGGGACACCCAGAGTATGGTGTTGTGTCGCTGACCATCTTGGCTAATAGTCATTCATGGGCCTGTCTTCCATGAACTTATCTAATGCTTTTTTGAACCCAGTTATAGTTTTGGCCTTTACAGCATCCCTTGGCAACCAATTCCACAGGTTGTGCATTGCGTAAAGAAGTGCTTCCTTATGTTGGTTTTAAATGTGCTCCCTATTAATTTCATTTGGTGATCCCTGATTCATGTGTTATGTGAAGGGATAAATAACCCTTCCTTATTCACTTTCTCCACACCATTCACGATTTTATAGACCTCTTATTATATCCCCCCTTAATTGTCTCTTTTGAAAACTGAACAGTCCAAGTCTTTTCAGTCTCTCCTCATATGGAAGCTTAATAGCTGTTCCATATCCCTAATAATTTTTGATGCCCTTCTCTGTACTTTTTCAAATTCTAATATATCTTTTCTGAGATGGGGTGACCAGACCTGCATGCAGTATTCAAGGTGTGGATGTACCGTGGATTTATATAGTGACATTATGATATTTTCTGTCTTATTATCTATCCCTTTCCTAATAGTTCCTCACATTCTGTTAACTTTTTGACTGCTTGTTTGTTCATAGCTGTTTTATCTCCAGATATAGTCCATAAGGTAAAAGGATTTATTGTTTCAGTAAATTGATTTTAGTAGAGTGCAGTTTTGTTGGAAATAAGTCTCAGTTTTGCAAAAGGTGGCTCCTCCTAAATATTTTTGCCCTAGCATACCAAGTAAATTCAAACCAGAATATAGAAAGGTAGAGAATGTATTTTAGCAAAAGAATGTCACTGTTTCACATGGAGTGTACAAGGGAATGCGTCTAGTAGTAGTACATCGGTGTCTGGGAAGCCTGAAGTTCTGAGTATTAGTCCAGCCTGTGCTACTGACTTTCTGTGTGACTTGGACAAGTTACTTTACCTCTTAGACTCAGTTCCCCTACCTGTATAATTGAGCAAATAATATTTACCTACCCTATTTACACACCCTTAATTTGGGTGTGTAAAACACTTTGAGAACTTCAGCTGAAACTTACATCCCTGTAAGTGCAAAGTATAGTTATTCCAGGGTTTGCGGTGACTGTTGTTAGTCATCACTTCAAGGGGCTCTCATCCCATTAGCCATGAGCCATTAGTACCTTTCTCTCACTTCCTTCAGAATCTGACAAGGAGTCTATGGGTATGTCTACACTACAGGATTAATCCGAATGTATATAATTCGAATTTTGGAAACAGATTGTATAAAGTCGAATGTATGTGGCCACACTAAGCACATTAATTCGGCGGTGTGCGTCCATGTACCGGGGCTAGCGTCGATTTCCAGAGCATTGCACTGTGGGTAGCTATCCCATAGTTCCCACAGTCTCCTCCGCCCATTGGAATTCTGGTTTGAGATCCCAATGCTTGATGGGGCCAAAAACATTGTCGCGGGTGGTTCTGGGTACATCCTCCCCCCTCTCCAGGGAAGGAACGGCAGACAACTGTTTCGCGCCTTTTTCCTGGGTGAACAGTGCAGACGCCATACCACGGCAAGCATGGAGCCCGCTCAGCTCAAGACAGCAGTCATGAACATTGTAAACACCTCGCGCGTTATCGTGCAGTTTATGCTGAACCAGAACCTGCAAAACCAGGCGGCGAGAAGTAGGCTATGGCAGCGCGGCGACGATAGTGATGAGGACATGGACATGGAATTCTATCAAACTGCAGGCCCCAGTGCTTTGGAGATCATGCTGTTAATGGGGCAGGTTATAGCTGTGGAACGCCAATTCTGGGCCCGGGAAACAAGCACAGACTGGTGGGACCACATAGTGTTGCAGGTGTGGGACAATTCCCAGTGGCTGCGAAACTTTCGCATGCGTAAGGGCACTTTCATGGAACTTTGTGACTTGCTTTCCCCTGCCCTGAAACGCCAGAATACCACGATGAGAGCAGCCCTCACAGTTGAGAAGCGAGTGGCGATAGCCCTGTGGAAGCTTGCAACGCCAGACAGCTACCGGTCATCGGGAATCAATTTGGAGTGGGCAAATCTACTGTGGGGGCTGCTGTGATGCAAGTAGCCAAAGCAATCACTGAGCTGCTGCTACGAAAGGTAGTGACTCTGGGAAATGTGCAGGTCATAGTGGATGGCTTTGCTGCAGTGGGATTCCCTAACTGTGGTGGGGCAATAGATGGAACCCATATCCCTATCTTGGCACCAGAGCACCAGGGTACCCAGTACATAAACCTCAAGGGGCACTTTTCAGTGGTGCTGCAAGCACTTGTGGATCACAAGGGACGTTTCACCAACATCAACGTGGGCTGGCCGGGAAGGGTTCATGACGCTCGCGTCTTCAGGAACACTACTCTATTTAAACGGCTGCAGCAAGGGATTTACTTCCCGGACCAGAAAATAACCGTTGGGGATGTTGAAATGCCTATAGTTATCCTTGGGGACCCAGCCTACCCCTTAATGCCATGGCTCATGAAGTCGTACACAGGCAGCCTGGACAGTAGTCAGGACCTGTTCAACTACAGGCTGAGCAAGTGCAGAATGGTGGTAGAATATGCATTTGGCCGTTTAAAAGGTCGCTGGTGCTCGTTACTGACTCGGTCAGACCTCAGCCAAACCAATATCCCCATTGTTATTGCTGCTTGCTGTGTGCTCCACAATCTCTGTGAGAGTAAGGGGGAGACCTTTATGGTGGGGTGGGAGGCTGAGGCAAATCGCCTGGCTGCTGATTATGCGCAGCCAGACACCAGGGCGATTAGAAGATCACACCAGGAAGCGCTGCGCATCAGAGAAGCTTTGAAAACCAGTTTCATGACTGGCCAGGGTACGGTGTGAAAGTTCTGTTTGTTGAAAACCCTCCCCCTTGATTGACTCATTCCCTGTAAACAAACCACCCTTCCCCCTTAAATCACAGCTTGCTTTTAAACGAAATAAAGTCACTATCGTTTAAAAATCATGTATTCTTTATTAATTGATTATAAACATAGGGAGAGCACTGACAAGGTAACCCGGATGAGGTTTGGGAGGAGGATAGGAGGGAAGTAAAAGGCCACTGAAAAAATTCAATATAATGACAGCCTTTTGGTTGGGCTGTCCACTGGGGTGGAGTGGGAGGGTGCACGGAGCCTCTCTCCCCCTCCCCCCACACGTTCTTACACGTCTGGGTGAGGAGGCTGTGGAACATGGTGAGGGGGGAGGGAGGTTATACAGCGGCTGCAGCGGCACTCTGTTATTCTGCTGCCGTTCCTGAAACTCCACCAGACGCCGAAGCATGTCTGTTTGATCACGCAGCAGCCCCAGTGTTGCAGCCTGCCACCTCTCATCTCGAGCGTCCCTCATGACCTCACGTTCACTGACATCTTTCCTGTACTTAGATACTGTGTCCTTCCTCTCATTCAAATGAGCTCTTTCATTGCGGGTGCATTCCATTATTTTCAAGAACATCTCGTCTCCCGTCCTCTTTCTCTGCCGCCTTATCTGAGATAGCCTTCGGGACGGAGGAGGGAGGCTTGAAAAATTTGCAGCTGCTGGAGGGATGGAAAAAAGGAGAGAAGTTTTTAAAAAGATACATTTTACAGAACAATGCTTATACTCTTTCACGGTGAAAAACACTATTCGCATTACATAGCACATGTGATTTCAGTACAAGGTCGCATTTTCCATCTTAATATTGAGTGCCTGTGGCTTTGGTGTTAGAGATCACAGACGCAGGTCCGGGCAACAGAATTCGGCTTGCATGCGGCCATGGTAAGCCATTGTCTTTCGGCTTCTGCGCCCTCCTTTCCCACATACCAAGCAAAGCCTGTTGACTGCTGCGGTTTTCCTGTTAACCTTCAGCAGCAGAAAACAAACTAACCCGCCCCCCCCATCCAATTCTTTGGGATGATCGCTTTATCCTTCCCCCCACCACGTGGCTGGTATCAGGGAAGATCCCTGCAGAAACCAAACTAACCCCCCGCCCCCTCCATCCGCCATGAATGATATGGGATGATCGTTGTACTCCTCCCCCCACCGCGTGGCTGGTATCAGGGAAGATCCCTGCTAGCCAAAGGCGAAAAGGTCAGCGCCAATCTCCCCACCCTCCCCACCCCGCCGCGCTTGGCTAACTGCAGGGAAGGATTTATTTTCAGCCACAGGCAAACAGCCCGGTAGGAACGACCACCTCAGTCCCCTTAATTAAATTCCCGTATTTCAACCAGGTTACCATGAGCGATATCACTCTCCTGAGGATTACACAGCGAGATAAAGAACGGATGTTGCTTGAATGCCAGCAAACACCGGGACCATACTCTGCCAGGCTTTGTCATGCAGTGATACCAGATTACTTGCTACTAGCATGGCATGGTCAAGTGTCCTACCATGGAGGACAGAATAAGGCTGCACTGCCCAGTAACCTTCTGCAAAGGCTTTTGGAGTACGTCCAGGAGAGCTTCATGGAGATGTCCCTGGAGGATTTCCGCTCCATCCCCAGACACGTTAACAGACTTTTCCAGTAGCTGTACTGGCCGCGAATGCATCCCAAGTCCTCAGGGCAAATTAATCATTAAAAAACGCTTGCTTTTAAACCATGTTTTATATTTTAAAAGGTAAACTCACCTGAGGTCCCTTCCATGGGGTCATGGTCTTGGGTACTGGCTTGGGAGGCTTAGGAGGGTACTTCTGTCAGGCTGAGAAAAAGATCCTGGCTGTTGGGGAGAACGGAGTGCTGTGTGCTCTCCGCAAGCTCGTCCTCCTCCTCCTCCTCCTCTTCCCCGTCCGCAGAATCCTCAGGTGTGGCTGATGAGATTACCCCCACCTCGGAATCCACGGTCAGAGGTGGGATAGTGGTGGCGGCCCCCGCTAGAATTGCATGCAGCTCAACGTAGAAGCGGCATGTCTGCGGCTCTGACCCGGAGCGACCGTTTGCCTCCTTTCTTTTCTGATAGGCTTGTCTGAGCTCCTTGACTTTCACGCGGCACTGCTCTGAGTCCCTATTGTGGCCTCTCTCCATCATGCCCTTGGAGATTTTTTCAAAAGTTTTGGCATTTCATCTTTCGAATGAAGTTCTGCTAGCACTGAATCCTCTCCCCATATAGCGATCAGATCCGGTACCTCCCGTACGGTCCATGCTGGTGCTCTTTTTCGATTATCGGCCTGCATGGTTATCTGTGCTGATGAGCTCTCTGTGGTCACCTATGCTCTCCTGTGCTGGGCAAACAGGAAATGAAATTCAAATGTTCGCGGGGCTTTTCCTGTCTACCTGGCCAGTGCATCCGAGTTCAGATTGCTATCCAGAACGGTCACAATGGTGCACTGTGGGATAGCTCCCGGAGGCCAATACCATCGAATTGCGGCCACACTAACCCTAATTCGAAATGACAATATCGATTTTGGCACTACTCCGCTCGTCGGGGAGGAGTACAGAAATCAATTTTAAGAGCCCTTTATTTCGAAATAAATGGCTTCGTTGTGTGGACGGGTGCAGGGTTAATTCGATTTAATGCTGCTAAATTCGAATTAAACTCATAATGTAGATCAGGCCTATGGCTGACCTCACAGTGAAGAGGTAGAGTCAGTGCTACTTGTGGGTTGGCCTGTAGGGATTTGTATGAGAACTGGGCCTCTAGTCTCTCCACAGAAATGGGCTGTGTCATCTGAGTCAGAAGTGTGGTAACCCACAGCGTTGGGGCCTCCAGGATTTGACGGGGATGAGGCAAAAGGTTAATTGTAGTAGAGGAACATGATGGGATTCTTAGGAATCTGTCAGTTGTGTAGATGACCCCACAGTTATGTGGGTAGGGAGAAAATTAGTCTTTGTAGAATAGTTCCCTGTCACACACCCAGAAAGCACATATACAAGGCATAGCCTCCTGTTAGGAGCCAGGTCCAAATAACAGGTATGTGTTGTCCTTTCCTAAGTCATATCTGGAGACCTCCTGGAGTGAGTTATAGTCTGACAACTCCTCCACCTCTTCCGCTTCCTTCCTTCCCCTCTATGGGATGCTTAGTTTGGTAGGATATATGATGCCCGCTTTCTCCTCCTGGCCTGTGCCAATCTGGGAAGGAAGAGACTATCAGCTTTACCTTTGATTGTGTGACTGCCAGAGGAGGACATGGACACTGTACTTTTCAACTTCCATAGGTTCTACAGCATCATCCCATCAGGAGGATGAGGTTCCTCAGAGAGGGAAGGAGTATGGCCTCTAGGGACGTTCTCCATCTAATAAAAGCACCGAACACTCCCCAAGATTCTGGGGATCTTTCCACAAGTTAATCCACACATATACCAGAGGAGGGGAGGGCAGAATGTCTTGCCAGTTCCTACAGTAAGCTGGCAGTTGAAATGTCCTGCTGGCGATGGGACCGTGTAAGCATGGTAAGGGCCTGTATTTGCTGGGAGCATGAGATTAGGGCCGCACTGGAGGCCTCATGTAAGATAATGCTGATGGGGCCATTCCTGCGGATTGGGAGGGGGAAGATGGTGCCTCACTGTCCCTCACTGAAGCTTCAGAGCCCCAAATCCAGGAAGTTCCAGTAAAGGGAAAGGTGATGCTTACCCTCATCTCCTGTCACTTCCACACATGCAGTGAATTCTGGCCATTTATGCAGGCTCCCTCCCATCTATAGGTGTATTTTAATAGGATGACTTGCCCCTGTATCTCTTACACTCAGACAGTCAGCTAATGACTAGGAATGGGTGACTCTGACAAGCTTTGCAGGTTCATTTCAGTTCATATCAACACCCAGAAGTTCTAGTTTGCTCATATGAAAAGTGCTGAACTTACTTGGTGTATAAATGGGCCTAGTTAGAAATTCCATGAGGACACTTGTCAGAAATGGCCATCCCCAGCATACCCAGCGTTAAAATCTGGATGGCCTCACAGAAAGGGTAATAGACATGGAGCCTTTTACTTCCTCGCTAGTGTTTTGAATAGGACCCCAGTCTGGCAGTGTTTAGAGGGGCATGAATATTAAACTCTCACTTCCAGACATGGTCCCTCTAGGTCAGAACTGTCAGAACAGTGTAGGTTCTGCCGATAGGTCTTAACTGAATAAAAACCTATTTCTCTTGAGCTACGTTTGGAATCCATAAACCCGATTCTGATCTCATAATTATGTGCATACATATGGAATAACTCCATGGACTTCATTGGACTTATTTAGTGTCACCAAGATCAGAAACTTTTTCCTTTTTCATCATGCCATGTTGAAAATAACAGTATCAGTATTGTATACAGCATGGGATATTTTGGTTGCGTATTTTTTGTATTTTCTGGACACTCAATACAGATAGCAACTTTCTCTGCCAAAAAGACAATTTTATGAATGGAGCTTAATAGTGACAACTTTATATGATGCAGAAGAAGATAACCAGGGTATAAATGAAAAAGAACTTCACCCTCAAGCCCCATTGTTTAGTGATTCATAAGCCATTAATTGCTTTGTACCCATCAAGTACAATTATCACTTCAGTAGACTCCATGGTATTCTGAACAGAGCTTGGCAAACTAATTCCACATGTAATTACATCTATATTGAATTACTCTTGGGGGAATTCTGCGCCACTGCATGTGCGCAGAATTCATTTCCCCCGCAGATTTCTTTCCTTCCCTGCAGAAAAATTACTTTCTGACAGGGAAGCAAAGGGAAGCTGCAAGAGCAGTCACACACCACTCCCTAGCAGCGCAGGTACATCGTTTCAGGCACCCAGAACAGCCAGAGGAGAGGTAAATCACCATGGGGCTGGGGACATCCCAGCCAATGGCTCCTACCCTGAGCCAGGATCAGCTGCTAGTCCCAGTTGGGCTGGAGGCAGGAGAGGATGGGACTTCCTCTTCCCCTGCAAGGAATGGCTGGGGCTGTATCGGACCCATCCCCAAAAACCTCCCCTAGCTGCAGGAAGGTCATCAGCCTCCCCTGCTTCCTCCCCCCGCATCGCTCCTCAGCTGCAGGGGGAGGGGTCATTGTATGGGGAGCTGCTCCTCCATTCACCCAACCTCCGTGCATCTGAACCTCCCATACCCAGACACCCCTGCCAAGCCTCACCCCGTACATCCAGAACCCCCCTAACCCTCCATACCCAAACCCCACCTCATTGAACCTCAATCCCTGCATCTGGAGCCCTCCTGCACCCAGACTCCCTGCCTCCAGGCCCCCACCCCTGCACCCAGACCACCCCCCACTGAGCTCCCTGCACTCAAACCCCCACACTAATGAGCCCGCCCTGAGCACCCACATCAAGACCTTATGCCACTGACCACCAGCTGGCTGCACCCAGACTCCCACCCCACCAAGCCCCACTCCCCCAGCACCCAGAGTCCCCCGCTGAGACCCCCACACACAGACCACTCCAGTTAGCCCCAACAATTTTCACCTGGAAGCCCCTGCAGAGTCCCATTGCATCTGCACCTGGAACTCCCCCCCAAAAACAAACCTCTGTGCATTCAGATCTCCCCACACCTAGACCCCCCCCCCCACTGAGCTGCCTGCACCCAGATTGTCCCACACAGAACCCTCTCACCCCACACCTGGATTCCCCCACACTGAGCCCCTTCATATTTGGATCCTACCTGGTTGAGCATGCCTGCCCCACACCTGGCGCAGAGGGGCAGGGCCCCAGGGTGTTTCTGGGGCAGGTCCAGGCCTTGTGTTGTGTCAGGGTCAGGTGCAGCCTCACCGCTGAGTCCGTGTCCCAGGGGTGGGAGGTGGGGGAGCTGCAGGGTGATCTCCCACCTTCATGCTGCCAGTGGCCAGTGCTCCCCACTGCCATGCTGGAGTCTCTGCATTTATTTATTGACAAATAAAACTTGCAGAATTTTAAAATATTGTGTACAGAATTTTTTGGCACAGAATGCCCTCAGGAGTACCAAAATGTATGTTTGTTTATGCATGATTCATAGATATGCCATCTAAAAATGAAACATTTTAAAAGGTGATGAGCGAGTGCTGATTCATTACAGGTGTTGCTTGTAAATGCCACGTGCCGTTCAAAGGCTGAATTCTGCTCCTGAGTGCATGTCCAAAGCTCCACTGAAGTCAGACTCGCTTTCAAAGCTAAGTAGGACAGTTGGTTTTTAAGCAGTGAGGTGGGAGAGGTTTGACATCGACTCGACCTTTCCTGTGGGTTAGGCAGGCAGTGACAAGGTATCACTGTCAATTAAAAATGTACAACCTTGCATAGGAAAATGGGCTGTCACAGATGGGGGAGGAATATAGAGTTGCAGTTATGAGAAGTTTGTTTCCACTTGGAGTGTAATGGGTACTCTCCAGGTGCCAATGTGATCCTGACTCCGGAGTTTGGGTCAGTTTTAGGATTCCTATGGAAACCACCTTCCCTCCTTCTCCTACTTCATGAATAGCAAACACTTAACCACACCCTTGATAGTCATTTCTTAGCTGCTCAGAGGCTACTCTAGACGCTGCAGCAAGCCGGCTCTGTCAGGTGTGATATGCAGAAAACTCTTCTGCGTCTGTCCCCAAGGGATTTTAACAGTGACTTTTATTTCCAAAAGAGTGAAAAACAGAGGCTGAAATATTTGCTCCAATAACAAAGTTGTTGAAATGGTCTGTTCCTAAAGGGATCCTGCCAAAGTAAAATTAGTGGGCCAGGTTTTCACACAACCCACTCTCCCTGCACTGGAGGAGTAGGCTACACCATCCCTAAGGATGGCAATTCCCTTTTGGCGATCCCCTGTGGTGGTGCAACTCCCAACCCAAGGCACTGGCTACATCTAAGCTCTGAAGCATGAGGCGTCTTGAACCTGATTGCCAATGAAGGGTGCTTGAAATGGTTGCATGATTGCAGCTCTCCAAATGCCTATGAGGCACCATGTGCCAGATTTGGGCTCTGAAAGGATCACGCATCCATCCAATGGGCTTGCTCGCAATAAAACAGGTAACGTCAGGCTTCTTTGCATGTTGTGGCATAACAACTCAAGTGCTTGAAAGGGCCCTGTTAGGGAATGGGGTTGACTGGCTTAGATTGTAGCTCAGATTGACAGAGACGTGTAAAATGCCAATCCAGAAGTTTGCATAGACTTGTCAAGCCAAAGTAAACCGTTTCAATGGAAGAGCGTGGGAGAAGAACTTAAAAAGCCAGACAACGGCCTGTTTGTTTGCCCACTTCTCCCTACATGTGCCCTCCATACCTGAGGGTTTTTTTTTTTCCAGCATGTTATTGGGTCATTAGGAGTTGGTGCAAAAGGAACACACCCTGCAGGCCTTATCAGCAAAACTCCCCTGGAAGCCATTGGGAGTTTTGCCTGAAGACATGGGAGTGAATCCTGGTCCTATTGATATTCCTTGAAGCTTTGCCACTGGCTTCAGTGTGCTCAAAATTTAGCCCTAGGTGAGAACTTCACGATTTGGCTCCATGTTAGTTCAGCATACAAAAACTGTGCACCATATAGGCACTTAACTTTTTAACATGAATTTATCTTCATCTTTTTCCCTTCACTGTTTAAAAATCAAGAATTGTTCCCCTGCTGCCCAGTAGCAGGGAAGGTAGAAAACCTCTATAACGAGTACTCTGCAGTAATCTACAGTAATGGTCCCAACCACTGTAGCTACTCTGTTGTAAACTGAAGAGGCTCATTATTATAATTGTTGAAAATTGCATTGTTTTGCTTTGTGTTTTTAAATAAAGGAATCCTGGTATACTGAAGCATCACAAGTCAAGTTCCTCTGTTGCCTTTGTACATATGACACGTCCCCCCATCTGATCATTATTATATATTAAATAATCTAGCCCACTAAAGTTCAAAGCTTAAATTGCTACTGTAGACCTTCAATGTTTAGTTGGAAATCACCTTCTCCCTACCACGAACAAATATTCCTGACCTGTGCGTGTTGGTTTTGTTAAAATTCTGCGTTCTCGCGCCTCATGGAAAACATCACATAGACTCTGTGGATGTTTTTTTAAAATTTTGCTTTTTCTTCTTTCTTTCATTACCTGCAGTGACCAAATGCTGTTTGTAACATCCTAGTTGTTGTGCAGACAGCTATAATCTTACAAACAGGTGAGCGGAGAAACAACAGGAGAAGATGAATTCCTAAGCAAAAAAAGATTTGCATTTCATGGAAATATCCTTAGCATTCTATGGGGGAGCAGCAGGATTGTTTGCAAATAGGGGAAGGTGAACCACAGTTACTGTGTAGTTAGACTTTCCATGAAGATCAAGGACTGTGTCCTGCCATTGATCAGTGAGCTGAACTCTTATTGACTTCCGTGCAATGGCAGGAACTGGCTTAGAAAGAAGCACCTGAAGTGGAAGATGGTGAGAGACTGAATTCATTGGAACGCTGTTAAGCAATGGCAACATTTCACTGTCAACAAGCTACTGGGGTAGCTTCCCCATGGTAGCAGTGATTATGGATTTGTCACGGCTACTATGGAAAAGTGGTATCATCCCCATATTAGGGGTTGTCACTGAGGATAAGCCTCTGGTGGAAGCATCCTCTCCACTAGTTGTCACTAGAGGTGCTAGTACAATGAGAATAAAAAGTGAGACAACAAATACAAGCCCAAACCTCCCCCTGTAACTGACCTTGTGACTGTATTTGTACTGACCAGAAACAAAGAATGATGTTACCCTCAATTTCAGCCTTTGTCTCCAAATTTACAGTTCTATTTAACTATCCTCTAAAGCAGGGGTGGACAAACTTTTTGGCCCGAGGGCCACATCGGGGTTATGCAACTGTATGGAGGGCCGGGTAGGGAAGACTGTGCCTCCCCAAACAGCTTGGCCCCCGTCCCCTATCGGCCCCCTCCCACTTCCCGCTCCCTGACTGCCCCCCTCAGAACTCCCAACCCATCCAACCCCCCATGCTCCTTGTCCCCTGACCACCCCCTCCCGGGACCCCCGCCCCCTATCCAACCCCCCTGCTCCCTGTCCCCTGACTGCCCCAACCCCTATCCACACCCCCACACCCTAACAGCCCCCCCGGGACTCCCACTCCCTATCCAACCACCCTCTGCTCCTCATCCCCTGACCACCCCCTCCCGGGACCCCCCGCCCCTAACTGCCCCCCGGGATCCCACCCCCTTATCCAACCCCCCCTGCTCCCTATCCCCTGACTGCCCTCCCGACCCCTATCCACATCCCCATCCCCTGACAGGCCCCCCAGGACTCCCACACCCAACCCTCCCTGTTCCCCATCCCCTGACCATCCCCCCAGAACCTCTGCCCCATCCAACCACTCGCTCCTCCCTGACTGCTGCCCCCCAGAACCCCCGCTCCCTTACCCAACCCCCGCCCCCAGGACCCCCGCTCCCTTACCCAACCCTCCCTCCCCCCGCTCCCCGCCCCCTTACCAGCAGCAGGAGCTCACAGCCGCGATACCCGGCCAGAGCCAGCTGCGCTCCCCATGCTGCCCAGAGCGTGGCCCGTGCGACGGCGTGGCTGCGGGGAAGGGGGGACGCCGGGGGAGGGGCCAGGGACTAGGCTCCCCAGCCAGAAGCTCAGGGGCCGGGCAGGACGGTCCCGTGGGCCGGATGTGGCCCGCGGGCCGTAGTTTGCCTTCATCTGCTCCAAAGGGTCAATTTTCACAGTCTTAACAAATAAAGCTTTGACTTTGCAATGCCAACGCTTGTCTGAGCCCTTCCTGCAGCAAGCATCTTTGCAAGACTTGTCTCCTTGAACATTTAAACTGTCAGACCCAATTATCCGCCTTGGTTCAGCTGAATGGAGTTTTTTCCCCTCTGCCAGCAGCAATATTTTGAAACATAAACTGTATCCACAGTTAGAAGCAGCAGTTTTCTGAATCACAGATCTTATCATCGTCATGAATTCGCCTCTTAAGTTAAAGCCCAAAGTGTCTCCTTTGTGAAATACGGCTTTGTGCAAAGACTCTCCAAAGGGAGGGCTCTGCCTGCTTCACCCCAGCGGGCAAAATGTCCTAGGGACAGCAGGGCTGGTGGCCCTTTGTTTTTAAGAAGCGAGATTGGTTTAATTGTGAAGCATCCGTGTCATTATTCTGCCTCTTGCCTTTCAGAAAAGCCACCGCTGGATGAGATCACCTTGGAGAGAGTGCTGGAGGAGCTGGAGACGATGTGCTACGAGAACATGAACAGTGCCATTGAGACGGAGGAGGGCCTGGGCATTGAGTACGACGAGGACGTGGTGTGCGATGTGTGCCGGTCCCCGGAGGGAGAGGATGGCAACGAGATGGTTTTCTGTGACAAGTGCAACGTCTGCGTGCACCAGGTGAACGACGTCTCGTCGTACGTGGGCCGGCGCTATCAGTGCCTTTCAGCCTGATGCATGTATCTGGCCTTTGATTAGCTAGAACAAACACAGGCTTGACATTGAACGTCTGAAATAGCAAAGCATGGTACTGGCTTGGGCACCCTCTGCCATGTGACCAGAGTGCTTCACCCCACCTCTGCACCTCAGATAAACGTTCTGGGGTCCCCTGGAGATTTGCTACGTTCTCTTAAACGATTGTGCACAGGGCGGAATTCTTTGGTCCTTACTCGGGGTTAGGGTGTACAGCCCTGCATCAGGGCAGAACAGAGCTGCAGCAGCCCAGAGCACACACCCGAGAGGCATTGTGCCTTAACGGGAATGCAGAGCACAAAGCAACACGAAGGAGTGGGCCCAGCAGGTATTGCTCCCCTTATGTCAGTGGTTCTCAAGCAGGGGTACGGGTACCCCTTGGGGTACGCAGAGATCTTTCAGGAGGATGTCAACTCATCTAGATATTTGCCTAGTTTTACAACAGGCTACATAGAAAGCACTAGTGAAGTCAGTGCAAACTAACATTTCACACAGACAGTGACTTGTTTATACTGCTCTATATACTATATTAGAAAGAAGAAGAACAGGAGTACTTGTGGCACCTTAGAGACTAACAAATTTATTAGAGCATAAGCTTTCGTGGACTACAGTGCCACAAGTACTCCTGTTCTTCTTTTTGCGGATACAGACTAACACGGCTGTTACTCTGAAACTTGTTACTATATTAGAGTTTCTCGACCTGGGGGTGGTGACCCCCAGGGGGGCTGCGGGATGGGTTTAGGGAGGTTGCAAGTGCAGGCTGGCATTAGGAGTGGCAGGCAGGGGCCCTGCAGAGCTAAGATACATGCTGAAGGCCAAACCCTGCTGCCCGGGGCTGAAATCAGACTCCTGAAAGGGGTACAGTAGTCTGGAGAGACTGAGAACCACTGCCTTATGGAATGCAAACCAGGCTGCTATGGAAGGGGCAGCTCATTGCGCATTCTCCTCCTCACCTCCCTGCCCATTTACAAGTGCTCTGGCACTCTCTCTGCTCTTCTCCAGAGAGTAGGGAGGGATCAGAGGGACTGTAGTTCTGCCTAGTCCTTCCCTGGGTCATGCATTAGGAGGAAAGGTTCCTTGCACCCACTGCCCCACACGTTGCCTGTGGGCCAAACAGCAGCTGGCTCTCAGCTTTGACTTAGTAAGTCTCCCTTGGAATCCTGCAAGGCTTTTTCTGAGTAAAGACGGAGGAAAACACGAGTAAAGATGTCATGATTTGGTTGTGATGCAGCAAACCTCACAAGTGCATGGTGCACAGTGCACATCCCTAGGTTCATAGTGGGACACGCTTTGCCTCATGACACCATGCCTGGCACATCCAGAGAGCAAAAGAGGGGTTCGTAGACTCTCTGCTCATGTAATATTTGTCTATCTTCTTACCTTTCCCTGCCCTGTGTTTGTCTGTACCCATTGCTATTTATCGTAGGCTGTGCCTTTCCCTAACTTTATTCTGCAGTCTCTTGTCTTCTTGTTTTGTCTGCTACCTCCTATTCTTTGCTATTTTTTCACCCCACCCTTTCCATTTAATGTGCCAGCTCTCTTTCTCTCTCCCCATTAAACTGCTCCCATGGGAGCTTTAATGACCATGAGTGCCCAGAATATAGATGTGGCTACAGAGGGTCTCTTTTATGCCTCACTTGAGGTATGTTTATTGCAGAACTGGACAGAGCATTAGTCTGTGCATTGCAGACAACACTCCTGCATTGGCCAGAAGGATGGACCAATAGGTTTCTCCTCACATTTCTCTTCTATGGTGCTGATCTTATAGCATTGCATTGTGTGTATAAGCAACCACCCAGATTCAGTAACATTCTCTCACATGACAGGGTTTATAGCCCAGCCTCTTGTCGGAATGCAGGATTGGATTGGATTAGATTTTTTTTTTTTTGCCTGAATATTTGTTTTGTAGAATTGAGTGTTAATGCTCCAAGTACTTGCTGCAAGGAAGGAAGAAATATGATAGTATCTTGTGCACTCATTTGTATGTCTGTGTGCATGCCATTTTGTGCAGGAGTGTGTGTGTGTGAGTGGGTGTGTGTATGCTCACATGCTCTAAAGAAGCCAATTTTCCTATTAAAAAAAAAAGCCAAATTGAGTAAAATTTTCAGACGCACCTAAATGCCATTGAGTTTCTATGGAACTTAGGCTCTTAAATCACATCGGTGCTTTTGAAAATTTTACCCACTGTCACTTCAAGGGAAAGAAAATTAGTTAGGTCACAAAAGAACAGGTCAGCCATCAGATATAGATATTGATTAGCTGAGTTTGAGGCATCCAGTGTAAACAAAAGATACCTCTTTAGATTCGATTACATACAATATTTGAAGGTGTCTCTCTTTAAATGGGTCTGGTGCTGAACTTCACTGGCAGTATTTGTATCAGAGCTTCCAGGAAGTGGGGGAGCTTTCAAGATACTTGTCGTCAATGTAGGAGGATGTTTTGGATGGTTTTCATCAGTGAATCAGATTCTGCAGAATATCAAGATGATTCAGAATTTTCATTACAAACCTATGGTGGAAAATCCAGGCATGGAGATAGCGCACCTTCCCCGTACAACACAGACATGGAGACAGCACACCTTTCCCGTGCAACACAGGCATGGAAACAGCACACCTTTCCCGTGCAACACAGGCATAGAGACAGCATGCCTTCTTTGTGCAACACAGTCATAGAGACAGCATGACTTCCTTGTGCAACCCAGGCATGGAGACAGCACGACTTCCTTGTGCAACAAAGGCATGGAGACAGCACACCTTCCCCATGCAACACAGGCATGGAGACAGCACGCCTTCCTTGTGCAACACAGGCATGGAGACAGCACGCCTTCCCCGTGCAACCCAGGCATGGAGACAGCACGCCTTCCCCGTGCAACCCAGGCATGGAGACAGCACGCCTTCCCTGTGCAACCCAGGCATGGAGACAGCACGCCTTCCCTGTGCAACACAGGCATGGAGACAGCGCACCTTCCTTGTTTAACACAGGCAGGGAGACAGCGCACCTTCCCCGTATAACACAGGTGTGGCGGCAGCACGACTTCCCTGTGCAACACAGGTGTGGAGGCTGTGCACCTTCCCCATATAACACAAGTGTGGATACAGCGTACCTTTCCCATGCAACGCAGGCATGGAGGCAGCATATCTTCCCCGTGCAACGCAAGCGTGGAGGCAGCACGACTTCCCCACGCAACACAGGCGTGGAGGCAGTGCGCCTTCCCCATATAACACAGGCTGGAGGCAGTGCGCCTTCCCCATATAACAGAGGCATGGAGACCAACATCAGGGAGGATTTTGCTCTTCAGTGTATGTGCCACGGCCACCTGAAAGCAGAATGTGGCAGCTAAGTAGCATTTACTCATGCGAGTAGCCATAGGGGCTTTGTAGGATCCAGTGGGTCTACTCACGTGGGCGGGAGCTTCTTCCACGGGTAGGGGCTGCAGAATTAGACACTAGTGGCCTGATCCCATGCCACTGAAGACAAGTTGAGCCTTTCCATAGACTTCAGTGGCCTTTAAATCAGGTCTTAAATTATCAGCTAAGTCTCCTACCAGACCTCTACACTAACTCTAAGCTAATTTCTGGCCTGACTCACACTGCAGGCAACAAGGTTACACAGTGGGTACATCAGGGTAGCGGAACCTGTGAATCTATTCCTTACCTAATCCCCTGTCCCTCTGCATCCCCCATCACACATTTTTAACCTCTATTTGAATTCTCACACAGTGCTAATGGGCCATGATTTCCCTACTCCCACGAGAGAACATGGTTACACCCCCCCAGTAACGAAGGAGTTGTCATGTCGGGTGGGCTGTGTTTCCTCTGGAAAGAGCAACATCTGGTTCCTGCTGCATGGCCCGTCACATCAGGCAGGCAGGCTGAGCCGATAGCCGGTCTCGCCCCTGTGTATCTTACCTACCAAGTGCTGATCCTGCCCGCAAAGCAGGTCACCATCATTTTCTGTGCGCCGTCAGATTTTATGAACCCTCTAAAAATGAGAGACAGAGACTTTGATAAGATGGGAAAATGGAATGAGCTGATCTTGGTCTGTGCATCTCGGAGCGCTTTTGTACATTTCCCACTCAGGCTGATCTCAGGTGGAGATCTCGAAGAAGTGCTGATGTCCACTTTGCAAGGAAAATATATTTTCATTTGAAGATTTTGCAGTTAGCTCCTTTTCATACCTCCAAGCAAGAGATGGTGTGCAGCTCATAAATGGCTATTCTGTGTAAGAACACACCGTGCTGTGATGTTGCTTCTGTGCCATTTGCAGAAACGGGAATGTCAGGAAGATGAACATTAAAGGCAGTTGAGTGGGGAATTCATCTCTTTAAGAGTTTGTTCTTCTAACTGTACCTCTGGCCAGTGAAATCCATGCTCTTCAAACACTGTGCTTCCAGGATGAATGAGCGTGGAAGATAGAAAGAGGGTACTGGATTTTCTTAAAAGGCACTGAAGTAATTGGAATGATTGACATACTAACCTACAAGCCAACTACACCTCTCAACCCACCAGAAGGGAAAGCACAGTATCTACGACACCTTGTGAATTCTGATGCTGCTTGGATTAGAGCTTGGCTATATCTTTCTGTTAAGTGTATGCAACTCACTGAATAGCAGAAGGTCTGGTGGAGAACCTGCAGAAGCCATGCTCTCGCTTATCTGAGGGGGGGCAGGTTGTCTTAGCACAGCATCACCTACTGTCATGTGGGAGATCAGTGAAATGAATGCTGCCAGTCCTAGCATAGTTGGTTGTATATTACCTTTAAACTTTAAAATGTCTTATTCAGGGGACTGCTGATGAGATAGAGCACCTTCCACCTCTAGGTCACTGATCTGAATAGGACCCAGACTTGGAAGGACTGAAAGCTATTGCTCTTCCGGTAGCTGTTCAGTAGCCGGTGTGACATGAGCCTATGGTCTCAGTCTAGTGCCTGCTGGACAGATGTCCAATTTCAGAGTCTGCTGTCTTCACTTGCTCCCTCCATTGATGGTCTCAACAGAGAAATCAAGGCCTGTGAGAGAACAAGTCTCTCAAGAACATGTGGAAGGCCTGTTAGCAGAGCAGCACTGGGAAGCCTGCACTACTGCTGCCTGGCATGATGCAAACACGCTTGGGTATTCAGGCCTTTAATTAAACTACATGACATATCTCTAGGGGCGGAGCATCAATACAAATCCGACAGATAGATTTAAACCAGTTGTTGCTCATTGATTCATGTCTGCTTTTAATTGTTATGACAATATCCAGATGCCATGGCATTAAGCCACTCATGTAAAAATATGCAAGTAAATGAATAAATACAGGAGGGTATTGGTGGGGTACCCTTCCAGAGGAATGTGTGGTATAGCTAATGCAACGTTTCTTGTGTTTGCGTAGGCTTGCTATGGAATCCTAAAAGTTCCCATTGGGAACTGGCTTTGTCGAACCTGTGCCCTTGGAGTTCAGCCAAAGTGTCTACTTTGCCCGAAGAGAGGGGGAGCTTTGAAACCCACCCGGAGCGGGACAAAATGGGTCCATGTTAGCTGTGCCTTATGGATCCCAGAAGTAAGACTTTATTCAGCATGTTCTCCAGATGTGGGTGGATGTGGATTGTAGTTCGTCTTAGCATGCCCAGTACAGTCAACAACCTTGTACTATTATCACTTGTTTCAAGTATTCAGTGGTAAGGGGCAGGTAACTTGGGCTGGCATTTTCAAAGGAGTCAATGGAGTTAGGCACCCAAATTCCTTTGAAACTACCTAAACCTACTTATACATAAACCTTTGGAAATCAGAGCCCTGGTGATTTCCAGCACTGATCTTAGAACTTTCACTCATATTCTGTGCGGCAGTTCCAAGCTGTGCTCATAAAGTCTGGGCAATATAAGAGCAAGATGCCAAGGCATGGGAGTGAACCAACAGCAGGTACCTACCATCCTGCTATCTGTACCTACCCTTTCTGCTTGTATCCCCTGGGGAATGTCATTCTTGTTTATATCACATCTGCAGTGTTAATCTCTCCACATTACTGAGCAATCCTTTACCAGGAGGACTATGTAGGGTTTTTTTTTATTACAGTGAACTGATAGATGACTTAGGTGCACGTACAATGCATGTATGCATGGCACTCTGCCCTCTGACTGCATGCAGCACATGTGTTCCTGCAAGGGAAGTGATTGGGAGGGTGTGTTTTCGAGCAATGGTTTAGTGGTATTTCCTAGTCCTTTGGCATGGTGTGCCAATAGAACAACATGGAGGCACACATGTACCAGCATCCGCATTTAGTAGAGAAATAAAGAGTAACGTGAAGTAAGAGTACAATGTAAGTGGATACATAAAGAACAATACAGCAATGGGTATGTGGAATTCTTTAAAGAAGAATTCAGGCTAAATCGCTTTGGGCTCAACCGTAAGCCCTGTTACATGGCTGTCCAGGGCACGAGGGTGCATAAAGAGCTCCCTTATTCTTCTGCAAAAAGCAACAGAGGGTCCTGTGGCACCTTTAAGACTAACAGAAGTATTGGGAGCATAAGCTTTCGTGGGTAAGAACCTCACTTCTTCAGATGCAAGAAGTGAGGTTCTTACCCACGAAAGCTTATGCTCCCAGTACTTCTGTTAGTCTTAAAGGTGCCACAGGACCCTCTGTTGCTTGTTACAGATTCAGACTAACACGGCTACCCCTCTGATACTTATTCTTCTGCGTGGCTCACCCACATGTCAGAGCCTATGTGGGAAGGAGAGCTGCCATGCCACCTACTGCACAGGTGTGTGGGGAGTGGGTGGTCAGGGGCGGGGAATAGATGGCACTTCAGACCCACGTACCCCCAATACGCCAGCTGAGGCCCAAGAGCCAGTGCAGGGGGAAGTTAGCTGCACCAGCACAAAGGCTGCCTCAGTTACTTCCCCCCTGGAGAAAGGGAACAGCAACAGATTGTGACCCTCAGGATCACAGTCGTGTGCCTGCCCCGCTCCTGCGGCAGCTCTGGTACATGCTGCCCCTCACGCAGGCTGGATTGTTAGGGGACAATTCAGCCCTGTTGCGCTCTGCCAGGGAGAGCAGACATGCCCAGCCTCTAGCTGGGTTCAGTCACACTAAGCGCACACGCCAGTGCACCATCGAGAACAACACACCAGAGAGGATTCAGCTCAGAGGTAGCATTTGGCCTTACCCTCCGTGTTCCTGCCATTTCATTCAGCTTCATAGCTGAGTTTTTTCCCATGATGGGTGATGGTAGAGCCGGCTTTTAGAACATCCTCCTCTCATTCTAGCCCCCTCAGGGAATCGAGCTTTGCATTATCCCAGGGAAGATGCATCATGGTAACTGGTATAAACACATGTACTCTGTGTCGTGACTAGGTTAGCATCGGATGCCCGGAAAAAATGGAACCCATTACAAAGATCTCGCATATCCCAGCAAGCAGATGGGCTTTGTCCTGCAGTCTCTGCAAGGAGTGCACTGGAACGTGTATTCAGGTACGTAACGCTGCTTAATGACGCCCAGGGCCAGGTTTTTCTCTTGAGAGCCCTGCGCATGCACTGGAGGGCAGGATTTGTCTGTTAGTTTGGGAACAAGTTTTCTTAGTGACTGACAGGGAATAAAAGTAACATCTGGGAGCACAAGAGCCAATCAGTTGCCACCAGTTATTGTTGTTTGTAATGTTTTAATACATGAAATGCTGCAAATCTAAATAAACCTCGTTCGTTCACCATGATGCCGATGCCATAGTGACTCTGTAGTTACAAGGACTGACAGTGACACTGCTCTAAAGTCAGAAGCCAGCTGTATTAATATTTCACATGCCAGTGGGGCTAGGAATGAAACCTTTCTACCATTGGAAAGCCAGAAAGCTTAGCTCTCCAGTGTTACAAAGAACTGCACTTGATTTGAGCCCTACCAGCTCACGAAATAGAATACTTAGAATTTACACACCCCTGTTTTGTACCTATTCTATAACACAGTGGATCACAGCAAATATCCTATTCCCTACCCTTCCCACAACAATGCTACATGCTTTCATTTTGTCCTGTGGAAAAACACCGCTGTTACAGAAAGTTCTGCTAGGTCAGGGCACTGCCTGTAGTGGTGAATCCCTCCTCAGCAGGTGCAGAGGGCTCTGACTGCAGCAGAACAGATGTGGTTCTTCTGTGCATGGTGGGGGACCAGGGTTTGCGGAACCTTGCCAAGGGGATTGCACCACTGCAATCCTCAGAGCCCAGTCCCGCATGGCTCCCTCCGCTTCCCCTTGGTTTGGTGGGGGGAGTGTGAGCCAGGGGACGAGCAAAAGGGCTGGTGGATTTGCTGCTGCACCGCGTCATTAGCTATTGCTTCCCCCAG
Organism: Malaclemys terrapin pileata; assembly: GCF_027887155.1. Lineage (NCBI taxonomy): Eukaryota > Metazoa > Chordata > Testudines > Emydidae > Malaclemys > Malaclemys terrapin. The sequence continues at coordinate 12,153,332 of NC_071512.1, read as the reverse complement.
TGCTGAGGTGGGATTTGGCCCTTAAACATCAGACATAGCAACACTATATAAGTGACAGAGAGTAACTAGCCGGTTGAGGAACAGTGATATCTCTTATGAATAGAAAGAGCTGCAAGCCTCCGTGGTGTTTATGCAACTGCAATGGTTTTAATACTTTAAAGGGAGCTATTTAAAAGCAATCCTTTGAGCTTGAAATGAGATCTCACCATATTTCTTTAAATCTCCAGCATTGACTCACTTCTTTTTTGATGGCACTGGGTGGATCTGCTTATTCACCCTGCCAGATGGAGATATTGTGTCATAATGGCAACTGCTTTCAAAGAACGGAAGGGCAGCGAAAGGAGTCAAATAGACTTGGCAGCATCAAAAAGAATTCAGATTCTCTGAGACTTCATCCTCTTAGCACAGGCATCACACGTTAGCTGTGAGAACCTTTGGATTGAACGGATTTGAATTAAAGGTCACCTGAAATGGAACACAGAGTTTTATTGTCTCGTGTGCTAACAACTCACAGTTTATAAGTCTCCATAAGATTTCCACTGGAGTGTTTGTCAGTGCCGCCATAGCTCTTGCAGAACAGCTCTGCGGAAAGGAAAAGGAATGTGCAGACGGTGCCTTTATTGAAGGATTTAAGGGATGAATAAGCAGCAGATTCACACGTAGAGGTAAATAAGCGTTGTATCCTCTGCTCTCATCAGAGGAACAAAGGCCTGTGTTTGCAAAGCCCTTATGTTTATGTAACGTATTTTTGATCAGTACCTGTTTATACAGGTGAAATCTAACCATCTTTGTCACCACTATAATTTTGTGACAGCTTTACAGAGAGAAAATCTTTTTGTTATAGTACTTAGGCCCAGGTCTTCTAAGGTGCCTAGCTCCCATTGATTGAAATGAAGATCAGGACCTTAGCGCTAGCTCCTGAGGATAGGAATGAGATAGTTAAGGTGTGCGCAAGTCAGTTACAGCTGCAGCATTAGAAGAAGCTCATTTCAGAGGCTTCTGGTGTTAGCTTGTGGCCAGTTTGACTGGGTTTCACTGACCTGGCAGAGTAAGACACTGGAAGATGAATTGTGCCTGGAGAAGAACTCCTTTGTCTCGAACAAGCCAGGGGGTGTGGGGGGAGGAGGAGGCCTTCTCAGTTTCATTGCTCTTCTCTCCTGATGTGTGGAAACAGGATCACATTTTAATAAATGGAGACTTCTTGTCCACAAATGTGTACATAGTTACTGCAGTTACATGTGCAAATGGAGCAAACGTTCATGCAGATTGTAAGCTAGTCACCTAACTAGGCATGTGCACCCCTGTCTGTGGAATTTGCATGTGCCCCCAGGCTCCATACTTCTAGAGAATTTACCCCACACAAGCTGGCAGTTGAATCATCAGCCTAATGTTAGGTAACAAAGGGGATGGTTTGGGAGGAACTTGTTTCCCCCTGGCTGATATTGCTTCAGGCACATCACTATCTTCTTGTTTTTACTTTTAAAAAATCGTGGGCCAAATCAAATCAGCATAGCTCCATAAAGCCAATGCCAGTTCACACTAGCTGAGGATACAGTCCTGTCTGAGCAGTTTTCCAACTTTCTGTTCAGGGGAAATCATGACTTCATAGTGGTTCTTGTGGCTAGACCTGAGAATGTGCCAAAAAGAGTGCTGTATCCTCTTGGCATTTTCTTGTTTATGTTGCTGAACCAAAGAACAAAGTATAAGGAAACATACTGATTACATATCCCGAAGGTACTGCAATTCCTGAGAATGCTGTGCACTCCAACTTGCCAGATGGATTCAAGACCCCACAGCAGGTCAAAACAGGGACTGGTGAAGCATTGGACCCTTATTGGCAGAGATTGTCAGTGCTCCTCTGGGAGAGGCCCTGTTGCCAGTTCTCCATAGATTGGCAGCAGTTCGGCCTTCTGAAGACAGCATCTCTTGATACTACTGTCCTTTAACCTTCCTTCTTTGGGAAAGTGATTTTGAAGGTTACAGGCAAGCAGCTGTGGTGTCATCTGCCATTTAGGTAGTTCCTTAACCCTTTTCAGTTTGGTTTTGGTTTGGGTATAGAATAAAAACCTCACTGATTTCATTAGTAAGTGGTAGTTGCTGGCAGTGGACAAAGATCAGGTGCCAAGAGACAGACCTGCTGCATGGATAAGAGGCCAGTGTCTTTGCAGATTCTGCATCAAGCCAAACCCAGAATGCTAGGGAAAAATGAAGACCATTTGATCACTAAAGATTAACATCCATTTACTGAAGAACCACAGCTATTTGTGAAAATGTATTTCCCAAGTCTGCAGTAGATACGTCAGTTAGTCCTGTTCTGGTCAAATAGGGAACCATTCAGTGTTGAAAACTTAAAAAACATTTTTTGGGGGAAATGGAAATGAGTCCGACGTGTACTGTCCAAGATCCTAGCTGTGATGGTCTTCCCTCTGCATCAGTACTGAACCAATGCCCCAGCATCGTGCTAGGGCAGTTGTGATGCTGCAGATCCCCTCTTCCAGATGAGACCTAAAGCTGAGGTCCAGACCACTTGTGGTCACTGAAGATCCCATGGAGCGTTTTGTAAGAATACAGCCATGTCAAAACTGTTGCCCTCGCTGTATTTCAACTTTGGTAATTACATTCTCTCTCCCTAAGTGCCCCCCTCAAGTTCTGCTGGATACTGCGTTTTCATCACCTTCTGCCCTAACTCTGTTGTGTAGCATTGCTGTGAGCTGTTAAGCAGCTATAGCATTCCACAGCTAGAGGTGGCTGGAGTTCATTGGTGAAGAAATATTCCCTATCTCTCTACTACATAAGAGAGTCTGAAGACATATTAACAGGTCAAAATCATCTCTGGTGCAACTCCATTGGCTTCTCTGGACTTACATCTAGGGATGGACTTGGCCCATTGCCTCCAAAGTACTTGGAGATACTTGGATGAAAGGTGCTCTACCAGGGGTGGCCAAACTTACTGACCCTCTGAGCCGCATACGATAATCTTCAGAGGCTCGAGAGCCAGGCGTACCTGCCAGGGCTTGGGGCTTCTGCCCGGTGGCAGGGTGGTGCAGCTAGAGGCTTCAGCCCTGTGGGAAGCGCCGGCCTGGGCTTGGCCTTCAGCAAGAGCGGGGCTGAAGCCCCTAGACCCCTCCTCCCTGTTGGGCAGAATCCCCCGGCCCCACCATCCCGCTGCAGGGCAGAAGCCCCGAGTCCCCTGTCCTTCCAGTCCGATAGGTGGAGAGTGGGGTGGGGGGGCTCCGCGAGCCGCACTTTAACTGCAGTTTGATCACCCCTGTGCTATACAGTAACATTATCACTATGTTCTGTTACTGTCATAAGTATTGTGAGATCCAGTGTGCTACCCTAGCCTGCAATGCTTCAGCTCATTCAGCTTGTCAGACTGCTGCGTCATTCCATTGGCATTCTGTGCTCATGAATGATTTGATGGATCAATATGTTTTTTATTGTCCGTTTATGCAAGGTCCTTTGGTAGCTGCTGTGGAACAGGTACCTTTCATTGTTGCCTTGTCAGCTGAGCTTGCTAATTATTTTCTATTTGCATTTGGGGCACAGTCTCTGACAACTGCTGCTTGCCATCTGTCAAAGGAGAAATCCAGGACGAGTGTCATTCGATTTGTTTTATTTCTAAGGTAGTGCAGATAATCTTTCCTGTGTAAAGGGCGCTCTGTAGGCTGTTGTTTTGGCAAAAGCCACAGGCACTTGACTAATGATATTAATACTGTTTGTGACGTAAATAGTCAGGGAGGAAGGCAACACTGATGCATCCATTATTTTTTTTTAGTTTGAATGGTTCACTAGAGCCAGTTCTGGGTGTCCACTTTTGTTACGGTACAGTAGCTATTGATGCACATAACAGCACAAAGGATCTTCCCAATGATTTGGTTTAAAGTGCCCCCAGATGTTACTCCAATAAAGATATGATTGACTACATCAGTAGCTAGATAGCTCAATGTAGTAAAATAACCATTTTGGCAACCAGACAAGAAAACTCAATCAAGGTAACTTACAGCTGGCAAAGGTGTCCAACCTTAAAGTTCCGTTAGAGTCAGGAAAGTGACTCCATTGAATGACATTGTATCACTTTGTTGAATATATTCTGTCCCAGTGACTTTCACAGCAAGTGTACGAAGCTTAAGAACCAAAGGAAGATATGCTGGCTCTACCAAAAAAATCTGGCGTCTGATGATCAAGCTGGTATCTCTGCCCCTCATAGCATCAGCAGAAATAAAGATTCTGTATTCAGAACTTCGCTGGCACTTCTGTCAGTGTATTAGGCAAAAAGACTCCCGCTCACTCTGCAGTAGCAACAGTGGTAGCCATCAAAACATCACCATTTACCAGTGGCTACCACACAGTGTTATCTGGTGTACTGGTGTTGTTTCTCAGTGTTGGTATAGGGAAATACCATGGTGTCTTAGTTAGCAGTGCTATGTGGTAACTATAGGTAAATACTCACTTTTTAGTGGAATTTGCTTTTTTTGATACACATTAACACAATTAGAAATCAGGTATCCACATATTTAAATCTGTTAAGAGGGGGAGACATGGATTCAAACATGATTTGGATTAAGTATCAGAGGGGTAGCCGTGTTAGTCGGGATCTGTAAAAGCAGCAGAGTCCTGTGGCACCTTATAGACTAACAGATGTATAGGAGCATGAGCTTTCGTGGGTGAATACCCACTTCTTCAGATGCATGTATCCGAAGACATGGGTATTCACCTACGAAAGCTCATGCTCCTATACGTCTGTTAGTCTGTAAAGTGCCACAGGACTCTTTGGTGATTTGGATTGTGGTTCAAATAGGCCCAGTAATCTCAATCTAATGCCTAGTGGGCATTTGTCCACATCCCATGATGTCCAAACTCAGAGCTAGATAAGTTCCGTGCTCTCTTTCCACCCTGAATGTGACCCACTGTTGGGTACTGTGGCACAACTGGCAGCCCCTCCTCATCAGAGATGTCTGCATAGAATTAATAGCAGACGTGCGAAAGGTCAGGAGGGAGGTGATCCAAAGCTGAGTGAAGTCACTGCAAATCTTTCCACTGATTTTAATGGGCTTTGGGAGAGCTGTGTGAGAGGTTAACTTGGACACCACTTGCCTGCTCTATGCCTGGGTCTAGTTAGTCTCTTGCTTTCATAAGCACCGGCAAATTTATAAACAAAGTCAAGGGGAAATATCTAAAAACAGCAATGTTGAAAGCTCATGTGCTCTGTAACTTAATAACAGGGCAGGAAGCCAAGACCGATGGGACAAAGAGAAAAAACAATAACGTTTTTGCAGTTTAAATACAACGGGAATTTGTATTTTTGAAAATTAAAACTTACCCGAAACCTTACCAAAAATGTGCAACATCCTGTATTTTTGTCATCAGCCTTCAGGAAATATCAGACATTTTAATGTGGTCATTCGTGCTGGAACTGCTCACTCCACTCCCCCCACCCCCAGAATAATGTTATATAAACTGCTAAATGTTGTGTCTACAGTAATAAGCCCCTCAGAATGGCTCGTTATTGCCGTTTAACTGGTCATTAGCAGCTGAAATAGACTGATTTCGCATGGATTATGGCTTAAATAATTACCTGACACTCTGAGCCATTAAAAAATAGTTAATGAATAGAGGAGGGTTGGGGAGGAGAATGTGCTGAAATGCGTACAGCCCACATGTTAGCTGGGAAATGGGTTGGCTTCAATGGAAACTCATAATTTAGGTTTTGCTGCCTGTAGAATCCAGACAGAATAATTTAACTATGAGGGAATTTAGCAAAATTGTTTAAAATTCTAATTTAAAATAACTTTGGACAGCAAGTTAATTCCTGTACCGATTTTAATGTTCATTTTCACATTGTCTGTTCTAAATAAGCTAGGGTTCCATTTTCTTTTCTTCTTTTTTTTTCCCTTCTTTTTTTCTAATGCTAACTAGAGGGAGTGGAATTTCAATAGGAGCTGCTTACTTATTAATGAAGGCCCTGTGCTCCAGGAGCATTAGAAGCTCCCTAGATTCCTGTTTTACTCATGGACTGTGACCCCCTCTCTAGACTTCAGATAAAATCAGCAAGACCGTTTTTAGAGTTAACAAAAAGGAAACTAAGGTAATTTAGAGAGAGAAATTACAATAAGAAATAAATTAATTCTCTGTCGGGAGAGGCTCATTTACCCAGCTACAGTCATTTGTCCATAGTATTGGACCATAGTGTTGACAAGAACAGTATTGTCTATTTTATTGGATGAAGCTTATTTTTAGAATAACCAACAGAAAGGCCTGGTTTATGTGGGGGGCATCAGAAGGGCCGTAGGGATGAGACTGAAAGGAACCAAGTGGAGGTAGCAGTTTAATGAAGTTTCTTGTGCTTGAAATTATGGTGACCAGCCGTACACACATGAGATTTGGGAAATATACTCATTTCTCAGTATGGGTGTCTGCTCTTTGTACAGTGTCAAGTTCTTATTGCTTTTCTCTGTCAAGCAGCTGGGTGCCTGGAGTAACGTGCAAAGTCACTTATTGCATTATATACAGTAGGGTGATCCCTACTTGTCGTCCTGTTGCAATGGCCACGTGCCGCTGTAGTCAGTGATGTCTTGTGTACAGTTATTTAACAGGAGTAAGCATGTTTCCTCAGTGTGCCATGATGGGCGTTGAGTGAAATAACCTGGGTTCCCTGCTTTGTCTTTCCTCCAGTGTTCCATGCCCGCCTGCATCACTGCATTCCACGTCACTTGCGCTTTTGACCACAATCTGGACATGCGGACTATTTTAGCGGAGAACGATGAAGTGAAGTTCAAATCCTTCTGCCTTGAGCACAGCAGTGGGGCCACCAAACCTCCAGACGAGGCACGAGCAGAGGCAGACCAAGCCCAGCTGGACTTGGAAAAGGTCACGCTGCGAAAACAGAAGCTCCAGCAGTTGGAAGAGGATTTCTATGAACTTGTAAAGCCCTCCGAGGTAGCCGAGAACCTCGACTTAACTGAGTCGCTGGTGGATTTCGTTTATCAGTACTGGAAGCTGAAGAGGAAAGCGAATTGCAACAAGCCACTGCTGACACCAAAAACAGATGAAGTGGACAACTTGGCTCAGCAAGAACAGGATGTGTTGTACCGACGCTTAAAGCTCTTCACACATCTCAGGCAAGACTTAGAGAGGGTGAGTACAACTTCTGGTTTAAGGACCTACTCTGTTGTTCTGCCAGAGCTTCTTTAATATGGGCCAGTGTATGCTGGAAGAAGTTGTCTTCATGTCTGTTGACCTAGTTAGACTTCCTTGACAGTCACTTCCCTTCCACAGTTTATGGCCACGAAAAAGGCCTCGCTTACACTTCTGCTCTGATCTGCCTGTTTGTTATCAGTGACTAGAATTCTGCATAATGCAGCTCATTAGCAGCCCTCCAGTCATCCCTCTTCTTATGTTCCCTATGTTTAAGTATAGGTGTTCCTTTTAAAATATGAACAAAAGGTGTATAGGCTTCTCGGTCCAGTCCATTTCCTAGTGGACATATGCATTCATCACAAAACCACGAGCGCAATTGAGACAGTTCTTGGCAGTCTCAGCAGAGAGGTCAAAGACTGAATGTGCCTGGAGCCCGGACTCTCCTCGCTCCTCCACATGGGGTCCCCCCAGAACAGAGGCGAGGCATGTTGGCAGTGCAGTGCAGCTGAAAACCAACACTGCGGCTACCCATTTTGGGGATGAAAGTCCCAATCCTGCTCTTTGATCTCCAGGGGCGCAGGATTGGACCCAAAATAGAGGTTGTCCAGTGTTGGCAATTCGGCACCTTCCAGCAGCATGACATTCACATTAAAAACAGAAATGTAATTTACATATTGTCTAAAAAACAAAACAATATGGACAGATAAAATGGTAGAAGTGAACTGCAGGGCTGGCGGGACTGAGTGTTTCATGGCTTGGTCCAGCTGTCTCCATAGCGGGAAATGGGCCACCTCCTCTGGGAGATCTCTGAATGGACAGAGCCTTATGACACATGCCACCTGGGGTGTATCACACTAAACTCCGCTGAGGCAGGTTCACTGCACATCAGACCATCCCAGGTCCCCTTCACAGGCTGGTGGGCCCATTGTTTGACCTGCGTGTTCTGTATCTGACGTGAGTTTGTGGAGAGGAAGGAAAACCCTGAGGGCTTCTGCCTGTTGGCTTTTTAAGGAAGAGTCAATGTCAGCTAAGTTACAATAACAAATGATTGTGACTGATCTCTCGCACTTAACGCTGCCTGCTCTCCCCTGGTGCGTCCGCTGCTGGCTCGGCTTGTGTATGCAGGCAGCAAAGGGAAATTTATAAGAGACCTGCTTTCTGAAGCACCATGTTAGCACTCTTAAATTCTTGTAAATTTCATTTTAATGACTGCATACAGGCACGGAGCTGACAGAAATAGTAGGGTCAGCAGAGACGGTATGAGCAGGGGGGCCAGGTGCCGGGAGAGACAAAAATAGGAAGGGGAAGAAGCAGTACAAAATGTGTAGTGAAATGACACAAAATTGGCAGTGGGGAGAGAGAGGGATGCCAAAGCACTGAATGGGTATTGAAAACCACTGTAGCAGGAAGGAATAGTGCCCAGGAAATAGGGTCATAGATTTATGGGAAAGGCCTATTAGAGCATGGGGTCCATGCCCTGAAAGTACAGAATATAGGTCTTCATAGAGGACATCTTAGATGCAATGCAGCTTACACGGCTGTGCCAAATTTAAGGCATGGGTTACGGGAGGCTTATATGGTACTGAGGGGAAGCTGGACAGAGCTAGAGGGAAACTAGGACTTTGTTTCTTCTGCTACGAACCTTCCTTCCTCCCTATATTCCACACTTCTCCTTGCTGGTGTGTGGAAGGACTGCCCACCTACAAAGTGCCATCCCTCTTCTCCTTCAGTCAGTGCAACCATCAGTGCTATCCACTCTGCCTGAATCACTCAGCAAAGGAAACAGCTGAGTTCAGCTGGGGATTAAACAGAGAGCACAGAACACTTGCAGGCCAGCCCTCAGCTGCTGTTTGGCCTGGTCTTTCAGGAGTGAGAGAGAGAAAGGAGCAGGTTGGCAGAGTGGCACAGTTTGTCCTGAGCATTTAAGGGGAGCAGGTGGGATAGGAGGGAAGCAGGAAAAAGCATATTTTAGCTTGTGCTTTGATATTGCCATCTTTCTCAAGCTAAATAGGGATGGAGCTGGTCAGTCCTTGGATGGAAGACCTCCAAGGAAATTCCAGGGTGCAGCAGAAGGTGGTGGGTAGGTGATGCTTCTTGGAGTGGGCCATGGTTGGGAGTGATGTCTTCCTTGTACATCCCTTTATCTACCTCACAAGGCTGTTGTGAGACTTAGTTAGTGTTTGTTTAGTACTTTGAGCTCCTCAGGAGAAAGACCCGATAGAAGAGAAGATTATTAATTATTATTATTTTTAGCATAGGGAATGTGTTAGCCTTGAGCTAACCTCGCTCCTGTCTTGTCCATTCTGGCTTGGTGCATCAGGTGTAGCTCCGTTACTAAGAATTGGATTTTAAATCGGGCACACTCAGAAATATTCTCTGGATGCTATTACTTTCCAGGAACATTGGGACTACAGATAAATCTTTGCCTAACTGATGTGAAAGCCCGATCATCCAGAAACATATTACAGTTTAACGCAGCCTAAACTGAGCTACTTGCTTGTGGAATTTAGACGCCAGCTTTGATCACCCTGGTCTTCCTCTCTGCCTTTATGTGACTTTACAGGATCTGGGGTAGCTTTAGTGGTGCAAATTTGGAGTCATTTGGCTATGGAGTTTCTGAGAGACAGAGGTCCTAAAGAAAGAACCTGAGAATAACATTTTCTACTTCTTGTAATGTTTTTTGCACACACCCGTGGCTCAAACTAGTGCCGTGATCTGCCCCAAACTGATATCACTGAGTCGGGTTCAGTCTTTGCTGGTGCCCAACACCCACTGCTGCTTCAGAGAATTAAGATTTAAAGAGCTACTAGGGGTCCAAGTTAGCTTTGCTAAGTGGCTCGAGCCTTGGGCAGTGTGCTACAGACTCTGCATGTGCCATGAGACTGGTGCCATGGTGAGCAAAGGTGTGCACAGGCATGCTTGATCTCAGATGACATCAGGTAGAGATGTTCTTATGGGTGAGGTTGTTAGACCTTGTCCTTTTTGTAGTGGAGATCCATACAGAAGAATAGAGAGATAGACAAGACTAGGGAGAGTGGGCTAGAGAACCTTGGGGTGTAGACTACATGACCTAGTAGATATTTGCCATCACTTAACAGCTATGATTCTAGCACTTTTAAATTTCCTTTTCAGCAAATTTCCTCTACTGAAATGTCCACTTCTCTGTTCCTGGAACTCTAACAGGACTTTGTTTTTAACCTACTCCAAGTATTGGTCTGTTTAAATCAGCTGCAACAAAAAGCTCTACACTTCCAAGGGGATCAGGTCGGCATCAGAGGTTGGCCGGGGGAGGCAGGAGGGGTGTTGTTTAGTAGTGTAAATAGCAATGTCTAAGCAGAGGCAAATAATGTTTTCTTTCAAAACTACAAAATCATAGAGGAAAGGTACTGCCAAACATTTTGATACACAGGTTGCCAGAGGCAGTTGTTTTCCTCATAAAGAAATTTCAGTTTGATGTTTGCTTCAATCCAGAACAAAAAGAAGGGCACATATTAAAATATACACTATATAAATCACTTCTTTATATTATAAAAAAAAAAAAAAAAAAGACCAGCTTTCCCTCCTACAAAGTAAGTGCTTCCCAGTTGTCCTGAGGTAATTCCAATGCCCCTAGATGTTTAGATAATCATGTATGACTTTGTAGCTTACAAAGGAAGGGATTGGCAGTAAAGCCCATCTCATCTCAATACCAGAAAGATGCAGTCATATTGGAGGGAGTTCAGATAAGAGCCACAGAATTGATGAAACGGCTGATTAAAGAGCTAAATATGTATAGCATGGCTAAGCAGTGAAAGAAAGAGGACTGGAGGACCACCTACAATCTGGGAAGGACACAAACGTGCCAAGGGAGGGAATAATTATTTTGGGGGCTGCAAGGGGATATCACTAGAAATAACAGAATCAAATTTAGAAAGGAAATAGGCTGAATATTGGGAAAATTTCCTGGCAGTGAGATCAATTACACTGAGGAATAGTTTTCCCAAGAGAAATAATGGATGCCTCACTGACTGGGACAAACTGCTAGAAAATGAACTGCGGGTAGCAATCATGCACTTGCAAGGGGATGGACTAGATAATTTAATAGGTCTTCTCCATTTCTGTGGTTCAGTTATCTCCGTCTATCCCTATTTAACAATTTATTTTTAATATTGAAAAAAACATCATGCCATTAGCAAATGGCCATGATTGTCCCCCTGCATTCAGAGCCTTTGAAAAGCATAATTGTTTGAGCACAGGGGCTCGTCTTTAATTACCTCACTTACAAGCAGTTGTTTTGTTTGTCTAGGCTGTTATTTACAATTCAGATCCTGGAAGCTCACTGTCAGTGTGAAAATTCATGGACATTAATTCATTGGTAAAGAGCGAGCAAATGCAGAGCATGGGGCAAATGTAAAGACATGATGTCTCCCCATTACCACGGGCAATGAAGCTTTCAGAAACAGCCCATGACACACAGGACTGCTGTTTATAATTTTGGTAGCCACATTAGAGAAGGTGGGGGGGGTAAAGGTCAGGTTTGATGTGTCACTATTAGAGACACAAAGGCTCCTGAACACTTTAAGTCTAGGTAATCTGTGAGTCATACACAAGGTCTGCTAAGTGATTTGGATAGAGCAGATTGGGAGAAAGAAAAAAAGAAAGAATTTATTGGTGTGTCAATACAAGTTATTGAAAATGTCCGTGTGGCCAATTCTCTTCAATGTCAGTTCCTAGGACCTAACTTTTGTCTCCTAGTTTATTGCCTTCCTCTTGAGCCCCCATCTAGCTGTGGCTTTTGGAAAGTCAGGAGGCTGAGTAAACACTCACTGTAAAGTCAGATTAGATTCCATTAGCATTTTCTGTTTTACAGCCGAGACAATACATTTACTCTAAAAATTATTGACCCTCTTTCCCCCCTTCCCCCCCCCCCAAAGACACAGCCATGGAGACAGTGTCAGACTGTCACTCCAACCACAGATACTTCAGGCTGACAAAAACTGCAGTGCTTACATTCAGCACAAGACAAATGTTAGCTGGTATCACTTGGCAACTGCACCATCTTTGCAGGCTGCCGAGGGAATTTTGATCAGTAACCTCTGCATGTGCATCTGACATTTAACCAGCGGCACAGAAGTTCAGAGGAGCAGCTTACACATTAGGGACCAAATCCTGCCCTCACCAGTGGAGCAATGGAAAACAGAGAGGATGCCTGCTGCATTTTTTGCTCCAGGGATGCTGCCGGTCAGGGCTGGCTGAGAGGTGTCCTTTGCTGAGCAGGAGCAAGATGTGCACCCATTGTTTGCTAGTTAGTGGTTTGCAGCTGATGGCAACTTGTATGGGGGTGAGCATGCCACCAGACTCACAGACCCAGCCCTTGTGGGGACCTGAGCTGTGGGGCTGTGTGGCCAGCTTTCTGTGTCTCTCATTAGAGGGCAGGATTGAACCTGGCACTGGTAAAGATATCAGAGCAAATTCAACTTTGAGTTCCCCACATGCATGTCCATTGAGCTCATCCATTGTAAATGGATAGGTCTTGAGTGGGCTGAGACAGAATAGTAATGAGAGCAGAGCTTGGCTCATCAGTGACTGGAAGAACCAGGAAATCAGGTGGGCTCAGGAACGCATCAGAGCTGCGCCTCTGTTTACCTTACTCAGTGTCACTGACAGAGCGTGACAAAAGGCTTGAACCATAAACAAAGTCTTGTTGGAGAGCAGTTATTTTTTACCCTGCACTGAACTGGAAGAGCAAACAGAGGAGGGCTGCAATTCTTCAGCTTGAGGACTGATCCTGAATTCAGGTGTCAGTCCTGAGCGCTGGAGTCCTGGACATGCACCAGCACAATGACTGTAAGGAAGTAACTTAACACTTGGGTTACTTCTTCCTCCCTCTCCCCTCAGTCTATGGCTGCCTTTGCTTGTGCAGGTTTTTACTTCCCCGTTGAAATTCCTGAAGTGTACAGTACTTAGCGTTTCTCTGGAGAGGGATGGGGAGGTTACAGGTATTCAGGAGAGTGACAGTCCTAGAAGGTTTGGGACAGTTTTGACCTCTTGATGACTAGACTTATTTCTGAAGCTTTGTCATTTGCACACAGAAAGTTTCTCTTGTTTTGAACAAAGTTCTCCGTGTTGGACAAAATACACCGCAACTAAAGGCAAATATTTGACTTCTATGAATAAACAACATATAGGATGGTGCAGTGAGCAAGATTCTAGAGTATATTGGCATAACTTTTGTGATGGGTTCCCCCTGGGATGCCACCTGCTACTGGGGTACGACTGACCCACCAACCTGGGCTCCCTTTACGCTGTACTGCTGTAATAGTCAATTTTATGAGGAGTCCCTGATTTCAGTAGCTTGTTATGCTAGGTGTGCAAATAGTTTTACATGCACAATTCTCAAATAAATGCATATTTTGCTTCTATTATTGTAATGGCGGGTAACTTCCTCACTGCCTAATCCTGCAGCCCAAACTCATGCAAAACTCCTCTTGATTTCAGTAGAACTAGGGTGACCATATTTCCCAAAGGGAAAATAGGACACCCCCTGGGGCTAGCCTAAACCCTCCCTCCTCCCCTGCGTGGGGCTGGCCCGAGGCGCACGCCCAGGGCAACCCCCCCAGTCTGCACGGGGCTGGCGGCGCTGCTCGCTCGAGCCCAGCCTGAGCCCTGCCTCCCCAGGGGGCTGGCCTTACCGCTCCCCACCCCCCCAGGTCCTCCACACCCCACTTTTTGACAAAAGTGGACATTTGTACCACTTGCTGTTGCCAGCTGATGAAGTTGGCAAGAACAAACAGGACAAATGCCCACTTTTGCCAAAAAAGTCGGGATGGCCAGGACAGGGCTTCAAAAAGGGACTATCCCAGCCAAAACAGGACGTATGGTCACCCTAAATAGAACATATGAATCAGAACTGCAGGAGTGAACCCAGGGGAAAACATACCAGATAACCTTTGGATTTGTACAATTTTTAAGGCACGTATGGTCCAGATCCTCAGCGGGTGTCAATAGGCATAGCCCTACTGCAGTCAGTGGAGCTACACTGATTTGCACTAGCTGTCAACCTGGTCTGATAGTTGGATGCGCTCCTCACTTTTTGCCTGCTACGCCTTTACTGTGGTCCTTAAATATCCGCATATAATAAAATCTTTTGCACTTCTGTTGCATTTTTTCATCCACGGATCACAGAGCACTTTACAGACATTAACTCGTTCATTATGTCTGTCACAATAGCCATTGCGTTAAATTAAGCAAATCTGTCGACCACAGTTGTTGTAAAGCTAATTCCCAAAACCAAAACTGGGTAAATTGGTAACGCAAGTTACCCCACCCCACCCTGCTTCCACCCCCATGGGATGTTAGTTACTGAATCCTTTCATTCAGATCAGCAGCATGGCTTAAAGATTGGGCCACAAGTACTGAAAGTTAATCTTGAGTAATTGTACCAGGATTTGGGTCCAGATGGTCAAGTGTAACTTCCTAGTTCCTACATCTCTTGGACACTCTGGACTGAAGCACGGGGAAGCTCTAATGCTGAAGTCCAGACCTTTCTCCTGAATTCAAGTTACTGAACTTTGACTTCAATGGTAAAGGTAAAGGTCAAACTTCCTGATATTTTATGTTCAGGAGAAGAAGGCAAATAAAACCTCAAATAAACCAAAGCCTGAAACATTGTGCACAAAATGCGGATAAAATAGAGTCTGTAAATGTGTTGTAGATTAAAGCAAAGGGTCTGGCAAGCATTCAGTGACCAGCATGTCTGTTCACTGTGCACCCCTTTCTGTTTGGGGTCTTCACTTGCCCAGGAGTGGAGGGAGGAATCCAATTGGATAGTGGCATAACTGCCCCACAGCTTGGGTACAAAAGGAGCAGCGATGTGTGTCTGTTTCCTGGCCATCAGCAGCAATCGGTGTGGGGATCTGTGCATAGGAGCCATTACTGGGTCCCTATGTTGGCCGTGCCCTCTGGACATCCATGGTTCCCATCAGAGAAGGCCTGCAGAGCAACCTCTCCATGGATGCTGGAGGCACAGCCTAATAAGAGCAGACAGTCCACTGCCCCAGAGCATGGGTGGGAGGAAGAAATCCCAGGAAAGTCCCTTTCCCCTAACATTCTCCATGCGGGGGCAGCTGTGATATGGCTGCCTGTTCACAAGGGGAGCAGATAATGCTGCCAGAAGTGTTCCAGACCTCAAAGGGGACAAAAAGGGATTGGGTGTGGAGATAGCTATGGCCTCTTTCCCTCTTGCACGCTGGCTAGTGTCTGGAGGGCTGTACGGGAGAGCACATGCTACACATGTTCTTTGTGTGTAGGATCTGTCACTGGTGAGCAGGCTGCCTCTGTGTCCCTGGATGCATTGTGCCTTCTGGCCTCTGCACACATAATGACTCCAGCTACTGCCACTTACACAGTGCTCCTGGCCCTCTCCCTCCTGCAAGGCTCGGGCTCCCAGAGCCAGAACTGAAGCCTTTTTTCCTCTGTCCCTGTTCTTTGAATATCTTTTTTGCTAGACCAGGAGCCTGTTGATGGCTCCTATCCTGCAGGCCTAACCTACTCAAAATCACTTGGGCATACCAGAATCACAGCATCACGCATCCGAGCATAAGGTGAATGGACAAATGAGGATAAAAAGAAGAGTGTCTTTGTACAGCGCCTAACATGGTGGGGTCCTGGGGCCTGGTTAAGGGTTCCTAGGCACTACGGTAGAACATAATCATAATACTTGGGATTTCTCTGAGCAACAGAGAAGGGACAGCATCTAGAGAGCCACCTTCGTCAGCTGACTCTTCAGTAGCACTGCCAAGCAGCTGGGGCTTTTCTCAGAGTCCACTCAGAAAGTGGAAACTCTTTCTTGTGTTTCTGCAGGTTAGAAATCTCTGCTACATGGTGACGAGGCGGGAGAAAATGAAACACTCCATTTGCAAACTTCAGGAGCAGATCTTCCATCTCCAGATGCAACTGATCAAGAAGGACCTTTATCCAGGTAGGTACTTCTGCTAATGGCTTGGGAGTACTTGTAATCACAGATGCTTCCAGTTCCAACATATACTATGAAACACTCATATCCAAACCGGCGCACGTGGAAGCAAATGCATCACCAGATTAGGTCTTTCCTTCCTTTTTTTATGTTGATAAACATGTGGTTGAGCTATCTTGTGCAAATTATAGATACTTGGGAGCTTATGCCCTGTCCAGGGTAGGCTTGTGGTAGAGCACAGAACTGGGGGTCAGGACCTGGGTTCAAGCCTCTGTTTCACCACAGACTCACTGTGCCACCATGGACAAGTCATTTAGGCCTCAGTTCTGCCCTCTCATAAAAGTCAGTAAGAGTTTCACCCTTTAAGTGAGGGCAGAATCGGGACCTTATCTTCTCTGAGTCTCAGGGAATTTCTGCACTAGAGTTGGAGTTCCAGCTCAAGAAGACATACCCAGGCTAGCTCTGATCGAGCTATGTGCTAAGAACAAAGTGTAACCGTGGCAGCGTGGGGGGGCTACCCACCCCGAGTCTAATCCCATCTGAGACGATAGGTATGTGCTCAGGGCAGCTAGCCCCTCCTGGCGTTCTCACTGCCACTACTACACTCCTGTTGTTAGCACACTAGCTTGATATCTGCTAAAGCTGGAATTTACACCTTATATCTCCAGTGTATACACACCCTCAGTTTCCCCAACTGCAAAATGCGGGGAGGGAGGAAGAGAACGATCCCTCCTCCTCCTTCCTCACTTGCTTTGAAATCGACAGTGATCAAGCACTGTGCATTTTGAGTATTCTGATTATTACTGTTTTATTAAGAACAGGGAAGAGTACATTTCCTACCCTGACTCTGCTGAGAGGCTGAGATGGTAGTTTTCACTGACCCTATACAAAGTAGATCTGTATCACCTCTGGGTAGTAAACGCTAATCATTTTGCTGGATAGTTAAATTAAGACATCAGTCTGGCCTGCAGTGAGATGCTGTGACTGGAGCACATTGTTCCGTTCCAACTCCTCATCCTGTTTGGATGGTGATTACAAATGCTGGGTGCAAGGCTAGAGAGGTTGGTGTTTTTAGTTGTGGCATCTGGCTCGTTGGTGTGTTTTAGTAGCAGTTGCATTGGCTTCTTTTCAGTTGCCTCTGGCTCTGTTAAGAATCAAAGGTTAAGCTGCTGATGGAATGTCTTTTGCTCCTAGATGCCATCTCATTTTAACACTGATTGTCTGTAATTCACTCGGCTATACGTATCTATTAGCGGAGAACATCTTGCACACAGTACGGGAAGCACTTGGCAGCATTTTATTAAATAGCGAATATAGAATTAATTTCTTTCTTTTTTTCTTTGATTATTTTTTTTTAAACATGCAGTGGTTGAGCCCACATCTCATAAATTCCTCTTCCTTTTTTCAATGGCAGTACAAGACTCAAAAACCAAGGCTGCATAACAGTTTTTCCAGAAACAGCATCTGGTTCTTTGGCAGACTCCTCCGCCAGTTGTTGTGTTTGTGGCTTTGGAGTTGCTTCTGAAGCCATCACATGTTTGGGGTTTCTTAGGAACTGTCTGGACTGCACTTTCCCTTACCAAAGTTTCCTTTGACTCAAGTTTTGAGTCTGAGAAAGGTGGTGTTGAAAAGTTTGTGACTTTGATTCCGTGCAAATTTTTCTTGGTAGCCTGACCTGGGCTGCTCTATAGTGACAGTATGGCCTAGTCAGAGATGGGCCCAAGCCACAAAAAGTCTGCTACTGGGTGAGGCTGACCAGCCATGACACTGATTATCTTCAGTGGAAATTTCAGGTGTTCTGCACTTCTCAGAATAGGACCTATCTTTTGGATCCAGATCAAAACTATCCCAAAGTTGTGGGGAAGTTATGCGCTGAGTCTTTGAGTGGGGCCTATTTTACATAGAGGGCCCGATTAGTAGAGGTACTGAGTGTTGAGCACTTGCTGATCCCACTGGGACTAACTCTGATAATCTTTATTGAAAGATACCTTACTCCATAAGTGATCACATGGTAATTAGTGAAGCTACTTGTTGACATCGTGAATAAGAGTAGAAGAATCATAGGGTTAGAAGGGACCACAAAGGTTATCTAGTCCAGTGGTTCTCAACCAGGGGTAAACGTACCCCTCAGGGTACCCAGAGGTCTTCCAGGGGTACATCAACTCATCTAGATATTTGCCTAGTTTTACAACAGGCTACATAAAAAGCATCAGCGAAGTCAGTACAAACTAACTTTTCATACACACAATGACTTGTTTATACTGCTCTATATACTATTCACTGAAATATAAGTACACTATTTATATTCCAGTTTATTTTATAATTATATAGTAAAAATGAGAACATAAGCAGTTTTTCAGTCAGAGTGTGCTGTGACACTTTTGTATTTTTATGTCTGATTTTGTAAGCAAGTAATTTTTAAGTGAGGTGAAACTTGGGGGTGCGCAAGATAGATCAGACTCCTGAGAGGGGTACAGTAGTTGGAGAACCACTGATCTAGTCTAACCCGGTGCCAAGATGCAGGATTTGTCATGTCTAAACCATCCAAGAGAGATGGCTCTCTGGCCTCCTTTTGAAAAGCTCCAGCGAAGGAGCTTCCCCAACCTCCCTAGGTAGTCTGTTCCGTTGTCCTACTGTTCTTACAGTTAGGAAGTTTTTCCAGAGATTTAATCCAGCTTGTTGACTTTATTTTGAGTTGTGGGTCGTAAGCATTCCTCTAAAGTTAGGTGCGCATCTACAAAGTTCAGGGTATTCTGACCAGAAGGGTTGCTTTGAACCTTTACCTACTTTGAAAGTAACAAGATTTCCATGGGACAGCATTTGAAGTCCAGAAATAAGAACTGCTCTGAATGACTTGAAGGAATGAGGAATTTTACTGCTGTAAAATTGTAAGTGTTCAAGCTTGTATCTGAGCAGTATTTATTGTTTGCTTAAAATAAATGGGAATGACTTTCAAATGGACACTTCATCGTGATTTTATTTCCACGGGGGAAATTAAGCCAATCTGAACAGTAAGCCATGAGATGCAGATCTCCACAGCTTTGTTCAGCTAAGGAGAATGAAGGATAGTACCAAAATGAAGCTCTAATAAGTGAGTTGAAGAAATCAGTGATAATAGTTTCCCTCAAGAGAAGTCAAGTGCTTCCCCATGTAGATAGGATGGCTCGTAGTACAGAGAGGATTGGGATGCAGAGTTGTCAGTTTCTGAGACCGTTTGATTATTTGCATATTCTTCTACTGCCTTGGCTCCTACTACACAAGTTAGCACACGGTAGCTCGGACATCTGTATGCTTCCCTGAGACCCCCCCGAGCTCAGCTTTGTTTCTGACAGTAGGACAGCCTTTTGTAGTGTTATGAGCCAAATCAGTAGAGTTGCTTCATGTGGCAGTAACTACTCTCCATTTCATTATGGTACAAGAGAGGCACGGTTTTAAGGTCCAATCCTATAAAATGCTGTTGGCCTCCATAAATTGCTGAGCTGCTGTCGACCTCAATGGCAGTGAAGGATGATCAGCCCCTGGCAGGACCAGGCTCTTGGAAAATTCATTGTTCAGTTTTACGACACGAAATGATTTGCAAGTGGAGGAGAAAATTTGTCTCCTAATATTTCCTCACCAGTATTTCCTCCCCTCTGACACTTGATTTCATTGGCCGACATATCAATAACTTTGGGGGGAAAGCAAGAAATCTGTATCACTCTTCCCGATTGAGTGCAGTTGCTGATTATTATGGGGCATGGCAATTAATCAACACAACCTGGTGGAGTTACCCCATAGGCACGTTTGGCACACTGTATTTTTGGAAGAGTCTCCTCCTAAAACTCCTAACTTGGAGGTTTATTTTCCCATTGATGAGTGATCATTTAGGCAGGAGGTTCTTAGTAAAGCTGTTGGGAATTGCCCACGTAAAACTACCCCTCTTCTATCTCACATATATGTCTTGCATGAAATGTCAAGTTGACTCCTGACTGTGAAATGTGGCTGTTATTTTGACAGGCTCCTTTTGAAAAGGTAACATTCATATTTCTGTTTAGAACCATTGTGATGTCTAAACAAAGTCATATTTTTATTTGTAAATCAGGTGAAAAATGTGTCTGTTTGGAACTTCCCCAGTCTTCTGGAGTTATTTGGCAGGAATGTAGTATATATCAATGTTTATTTTCTTTCTTTCTTTCAGTGAGTCCATTGCTCATGAAAGATCCTGGATTGGCAATCCTGGAAATGTAAATCCTCTCTTAATCCAGACCCACAGATATTCTCAGGCAGCTGTAATGCAAATTCCACCACTACATTTCAACCTAGAGAGACTACCTCTAGAGAGAGAGGAGACTTCAGCCTCCATGGCCTCTCTGCTAAGACTGCTAACAAATCTGATGGTGGTTTATATGAAGCTGATACCTTCCACCGATCACTGCATAGATCTCTTAGAATTATTGCTCAGTTGTCATTTTACAGCCATCACATAGTAATAACTTTTGGTCAGTGGCAACTTGGGTCAGCTTCAAGCTAATGATCAGATTACAGAAAGCTAGAAATCATATTTCCAATTCCTTCAGCCATCCAGGCTCCTACTTTTGCTTTTAGGGCCCTGTTCTTTCCCCACTGAAGGTAGTAGGAGATTTAGCATGAGCTTCTGCAGGTGAAGATTTGGACCCTTAATATATAAAAAGCTTTGAGTATTTCACCTAGTAATACAAATTATTCTTTTCAGAGGAAAAAGAAGAACAGGAGTACTTGTGGCACCTTAGAGACTAACAAATTTATTAGACTAACACGGCTGTTACTCTGAAACCTGTCATCTTTTCAGAGGGTACATCTTAATCCTGTTCCCCCAAGAAGAATAAATCCAGTACATATGCAAAACCATTTAGTATATATTGATTTTTAGTTGAATGTCCAAATAGCTGTGATTTATATTCCTGGTTTTCAGTAGGCAGTTTTCAATAGCCAAGTCTCTCCCACTCGGTTTAGTTGGATTTTATGCAGTGTTTAGGTGTTAGAGGTTTTTTTTTTCATTGTTATACAGTGTAAGCAAGGGTAGTTATTATATCCAAAAGATCAAATCAAGACAGGTCTGCTTAAAAATGCTGCCAGTAAGATCTTTGTCAAACTTGTTTTGTGACCTTATACCAGCAATGGAAGAGTAGGTTGATAAGCACTTCGCATTTGCCTGTAGTTTACATTGCAAATTCGCATTATACAACAAGCTGTAAAGTTTGGAACTGCCTCAGTCTTTTGGAGTGTTCCTATGTAGGGGTTTGGTTTATAAGCACTGCATTCTCAGGACTGAAATCTTGGTGCCCAAAGGCCTTGATCCAGCAAAGCACTTAAGCAAATGCTTAATTTTAAGCAAATGAGCAGTCCAGTGATTTCAGTGGAACCACTTGTGTTTAAAGTTCAGTTTGTGCTTAAGTGCTTTGCTGGATCAAAGCCCAAATTTCTTCTTTATACGGTCTCTGGGACTGAAACCCTTTCCTTAATCTAGAGCTCTGTAGTGTCCACTTGCCCAAAATAGCGGTACACCGATCTCCTTTGCAACTCTTGACCCAGATTTGCACTAGAGCCTGCTATTGTTTCACAGAAGGTGATTAGCAAGGATTCTTCCAGTTCTTAATTTCATCCTTATCTCAGTGCTCCTGAATGCTCCAAAGTGTTCATCATCATGTTACCTGGTTACATGAGCTCACATTTCTTTTTATTTGAAAAAAAAAAAACAGAACAAACTGGGAAGAGAACAAAGGGAAAGAAAAGTGACCCCAAAAGAAAAGGAAGAGATGGTAGAAAAAGTAGCCCTGAGAAGAAAGAAAAAAGGAAACCAGGGAACGACTCAGTCTTGGGACAGCTGGGTAAGTCTGACTGTCAGAACACAGCACTGAAATATACTGAGTGCAGAGGCCAAAGTCATAGAGTTAAAGGAATTCCAAAGGCTTCCCTTATGGGGGTGGGTTAAATGTAGTGCTTAATGCCACAGATAGCCCTAGAGATTAGGCCAGGGGTCTCAAACTCAGATGACCTTGAGGGCCGCATGAGGACTAGTGCATTGGCCCAAGGGCTGCATCACTGACACCCCCCCTCGTTGCCCCTGGCCCCGCCTCCACTCCACCCCTTCCATGAGGCCCCGCCCCGCCTCACCTCTTCTCGCCCCTTCCCTGCCCCCATTCCAACCCCTTCCCCGAAGTCCTCACCCCAGGGGGTGCAGGAGGGGGCTCAGGGCAGGGAGTTGAGGTGCAGGAGGTGTGCAGGGTATGGCAGGGAATTGGGGTGTGGGGTGCAGGAGGGGTGAGGGGTTCAGCGGGGGCTCAGGGCAGGGAGTGCAGGAGGTGTGCAGGGTGCAGCAGGGGGCTCAGGGCAGGGAGTTGGGGTGCAGGAGGGGTGAGGGGTGCAGCAGGGGGTTGGGGTGCAGGAAGGGTGAGGGGAGACAGGGGGGTCAGGGGAGGAAGCTGGGGTGCAGGAGGGGTGTGGGATATGGCAGGGTCTCCGGGCAGGGGGTTGGGGTGCAGAAGGGGTTTGGGGTACAGGCTCCAGCCCGGTGCCGCTTACCTAGAGTGGGGTGACAGTGCCGCACCCCATGGCCAGGGCAGGCTCCCTGCCTGCCTGCCCTGTCCCCGCTCTGCTCCAGGAAGTAGCCGGAGTCCCAGGGGTGGGGGTTGGGGGGGGGAAACAGCACCATGAGCTGCTCTTGCTGCTCCTCCAGGTACCTCCTCCAAAGCTCCCATTGACCGCGGTTCCCAGTTCCCGGCCAATGGGAGCTGCAAGAGCACGGAGCTCTCTACTTGCCTCCCACCCCCCTGCTCAGGGCTGCAGGGACATACAGTAGTTCAGCTACTTCAGGGAGCAGCGTGGGGCTTGTGGCGACACTGGGTAGGTGGGGAGGGGAGCGTGGGGAGCTTGGCGGGCCGCACGAAAGAACCCCATGGGCCACGTGTTTGAGACCCCTGGACTAGGTTCTCTTGCTTATCCACATTGGAGTTACATCACAGACATTGGCTGTGTGAGCTTCCTTACACTGCTTCTGCTCTGTACTGGAGGGACCAGAGTACACTAACCCCCACCCTGACACTGTAGATGGGGTCCTTTGTCTGTAGGCTGTCAGCTAGTGGCACAAAAACTTAGGAAGTATTCAGCTATCAGGCTGAAGGGTTGAACTCCAGCTGGAAGAATGCATTAGAATATTGCAATGAGAAATAGTGATTTTACTTTCTGGCAATGTAATCTGACTTCTCCACTCTAGTGTAGTGTTCATTCTCTGAATAGTCTGCACCATGCGTCCTGCTGCTGCTTGTGAGTAAACTGCATGGGCCATGTGTTTTAGTTCAATGCATGCTGCTCTGTTCCTCTATGCAACCTCCATCACAGGAATTCGTTCGGCCAAGTGGCTGCTGCTGGCAGTCCCAGACCAGCCAGGAGATGGATGCAAAGTGACGCTGCTTTCTCAGCACTATTTCCAGTCTTTTTCCATGTCATAAAGGGCCTGATTCTGCCCCCATTACTGTCATTCTGTGCATTATGGTGGACTGGGTGGTGTGATATATAACACACCACCCAGTCCACCATCAAAAATAACCCTCTGCTACATAGCAGGGGAAAAGACCTAAAGAAAAAGGGCTTTTTCAACAATTCCCTTAGCAACCACAAATGATTTCTTGTAGAATTTGATCTCTTTCCTACTTTCTGATGTTGATTAAATGACATTTTTAATTCCACGCCCCCCCCCCCTTGTGTCAGATTACTGTGGCCAGGTGCAGAAGCTTGACTTGAGCACCAGCAAGCAAGGGGTTAATTCTATGTTCAGCTCTCCCACAGGTGTAATGGCCTAGCACCGGAACTGGCAGCCCAATCAGCAATTCAGGAAAGCCAGGGAACACTATAAAAATAACTCCCTGGCCCTGGAAAGGGAAAGAACTTCTGGGGGAGGGGATTGGGTTTGGGTTTGGGTTTGGGGCAGGGCAGGGCAGGGCAGGGGCTTATACCTGGCTTTCTCTTCACTTTTCTGTTAATATAAAATCCTGTTTGTTTTTTCTTACAATTTGCTAACTCTGAAACTGAAGCCTTAGAGGAAGAATTTTACTTAATGAAGGACATTCTCTGTTACTATTTAGATCAGCTGTCCTGTTCCGCTAGCTTAGAATGACCCAAAAGTCCTTCCCTTGAGACAGCTCCCATGATGCCTTGACATGTTGTGAAAAGCCCCCTGTAAATTTTAGTTATTGTCTGCAACACTCATTTTTTCCCCCCTTACGCATATCCTACACCTACAGCAGCAACTGATTTAAATCAAATAGTTAATTCTGTGCTGATACTTGGCAGAAATATTTTCTTATTCCTTATGAAATGGAGATACTGGGCCACATGTCCTGCCATCATTTTAAAAAAGAAAGTGTTGAAATCTTTAAAACAATGAATGATACAAACCTCCTCACAAGAACAACTATAGACATGAATTGCTTCCTCCACAACACAGTCCCAGTGACCTCTCCCCTAACCCATCAGTAGTTTCCTTTTAAAAAAGAGAAAAAAATACTCCATCAAAAATCTGCCCTTTTCTCATCCATTTTATAAATAAGTCCAATGTTTTTATTATTTTTTTTACAATTTATTGAGAGAGTATTAACAAGTTCACAAATCCTTGCCATGTAAATTTCAGAAACCAAACAATCATTACAACAGGGAGCTTTTCTTTAGAGACATTTTTGAGGAATATAGTCATCAGATCTCTCTATTTAACAGGATGTTCCCATAGTACACAGTGAGCATCATTACAACTGCTCACATGAATGAGACCAGTTTTTAATGTACAATTCCAGTGGGTTTCAGTCATAGCAATTAGAACAGGGACACACCTGTGCTATTAGGATCTCTTTGTTTTCTTCCCTCTACCAGTGCAGAAGTGTTCCCTCCCATACATTTTAAAGGCACTTAGAACTTTTAAAAGTAGAT
Organism: Malaclemys terrapin pileata; assembly: GCF_027887155.1. Classification (NCBI taxonomy): domain Eukaryota; kingdom Metazoa; phylum Chordata; order Testudines; family Emydidae; genus Malaclemys; species Malaclemys terrapin. Next base: position 12,128,302 of record NC_071512.1, on the reverse strand, counting down.
AGATAAGTAGTGGTGACCTCCACCACTTCTCTTGAGAGCTATTCCACATGCAGGCAAACCTCAATACTAGGAAGTTTTTCAACCAAATTCTTCCCTGTTTTACTTCTAGTTAGTCCTCTTTGTGCTACTCCAAATAATTCCTCTCAGGTATTCACTCCTTTCAAGTATGTATAGATGACTCTAATGCCTGCGCCGTTCTGTCTTCACTGAATCATACACATTTAGCTGCTTTAAACTTTCCTCATCAGTCAATCCCTCCAACCCACTGATCGTTCTTGCTCCAGTTTAGCCAGTCTCTTTTGTACCTAATGAATGCAGTCTACCAGGTGCCAGTGGGAAAATCCATCTACAGCACCAATGGCAGGATATGATTCAAGGCAAAAGAACTCTGTAGCATGGACTTTACTGGGCGTGATTTTGAAGATCAGTAGGTCCATGTTGCACAGAGCTGATTTTTTACAGCACAGACTGTTATCACACTTTCACTTTTCTCTACAAAATTAAATAGCATAATCCAATAATTGTCACCAGGTGCAAATCCTCTTCTCTGTAAGGATTTACCAAATTCTTAGGATCAGATAAAATTAGTCCAGTCTGTTACAATAATATGAACATGAAAAGTAACAGCTTAAGAATAGGAGTGTCTACAGTGTTATTTCAGAGCTGCTGGGAATAGATTAAAACCGCTCTCTGTTTAATGACATCATATGTGATAGACACTTTTATCACTGCCTGTCTTTAGAAATTTGACTAAATCATAAGTAAATACTCAGACCAAATCCTGAGGTTCTTGCGCAGTCCTTAGCCCAAGCTTCCACTGACTTCAATGAGAGTTTAGCCTAAGTGAGGACTTCAGCCCAACATTTGACACCTCAAAGCCAGTATGAAATGCTGTCAGCACTGTTCCTGTTTTAATGTGTGTGCAATGGCTGTACAACTGCATGTTAAAGTCAATCAGCCTTTTTAAATTTGAGGAAGGTTTCTGTACTAATATTTGCTTAGTCCAAGCTCCGAGGTACTTCTGCGAAAGCATCGGAGTCACAGGCAGTCAAAATGAATGATCCAAGGCAGATATTTATTTGAGGAAGCTAACACTGTATCTAATATAGAGCGATTGACATATACTGCACATTAAACCTCGGGTCTTACCTTATGGCTTAGTGGATTGCTTACCAGCATGACCACTTGGTCTCTCCTTTATGCTCTGCCCCATAGCAAGAGAACTAAGGGGCCACTCCAGTAAATGAATACTGAATACATCTGCAGCACTTAAAGGAAACTTTTCTTCATGCAATATATAATCAACCTTCAAAATGCGCTGCCACAGATGGGGGAGTCGGATAATATATGAAAAGGGTTCTCATTTTTATGACCATTAATAACTTTTATAGTTATGCAGCTCTGGTGAGGACTATCATACACATGCTTCAGGGTACTCATGGAGCATTGAAGGGTCAGGCAGGAGTTTTTTCCCCACTCTGTCCATCATTTCCACAAATGATGAGACATCTCATGGGGGATGGGGTTTGACTTCTGAAGCATTGGATGCTAGCTAGTGACAGAGGCCAGTTGATCTGAGCTGTGTGGCAAATCCTACTCATGCTATTATATATCTCGGGTAGGTGGTATACTCTTTGGGGCGAGGCCCATGTTTTTGTGTCTGTGCTGTGAAACATACTTTTGGGGCTCTCTAGAATTATTAATCATAAGCATGATCATCAGTTTTCACTTATTCCAGTTCTGATAATATTACATTCACACTGGTGTGATCCTAACCAGCTATCAGTGCCCATAGAGTTGAAGAAGAAAATTAGAATAACTGTTTTAAGCAGCTAAAACATAGTATGTAGAACCAGTGATGTTGTTTGTGTTTTCCCAGCAAAGGGGAAGGGAAGAATCCAGCCAAAGACCTTCCTTACCTAACTACCCATATAAAGATTATGCCAGGAGGGTGTTTCTACCCCAGTCCCCATGTAAGTGTTCTGTCCTAGGGCTCTCATCAAGCCAAAGCAGCGGCCTGTAGAAGTAGAGTTCTCATAGCTGAATTCATCCAGCCCTTCGTCTCCTGCCCATTCTTCAGGGTTTCCTGCATGTGTTAGCACTATAGCTGAAGGAACTGTAATAATTCTGTGTGGCCAGATACCAGGGTGTTTCAGTCCTGTTCTCCCCAATCACCCAGCCTTCACAATCTTCTCAGCCTTGCTGGTTAAAATTCTGTGCGTAGTTCGTCTTGAACACCATATAATCTGCCCTAACACACTTTGGCCCCCTTCTAGTAGCTGGACCACACATAGAGGAATATGATTTGGCTCTTGGGCCTAGTCCTTTAATTTATGCAGTCAAAGCTCATGCTTTTCGATCCAAACATCCCAGGTTCAGTCCTCATAGATGTCCAATCTGGGGGCAATGTTATAAGTGGTGGACGGTGTAGGTCGCTATCATGTAAGGTATAAGAATACCCCAAATTAACCATTATTACCTGAAGTAAAGTATGTTTGCCATTTACTCACACATTACATGCTGTATGGTGCATTACAATAGACACTGGAGATCCTCCATGTTTGCCGAATACCAAAGAATTGTTCCAGGTTCCTTACTGCAGTTTATAGTTTTGACACTGCATTGGTGCCTCTTACAATCAAAGCACAAACTGAATGATTCTGACTTCTAAGACAGTTGTCCTTTTTATTTTTACAGGTTTGTCAACTTCCTTTCCCATAGATGGGACCTTCTTCAATAGCTGGTTGGCCCAGTCAGTTCAGATTACCACTGAGAACATGCCAATGAGTGAGTGGTCCTTGAACAATGGCCACCATGAAGACAACACTCCAGGCCTTTCAGAGGAGCTTTTACAAGATGAAGAGACCTTATTAAGTTTTATGATGGATCATTCGTTGAAGTCACCATTCAAGCATAGTGATGCAACAAAGAAAGTTAAAAACAAAATGAGAATGAACACTAAGAAAAAACTGTCAAGAAATGACTTGAACACAATCTTCAAGAGTCACCAAGAGGAGGATTCAAATCAGTGGACTAACAACACGAATAACTTATCAAATGATACCACAGAGCCCTTCGCCCATGATGCAAGACCTAGCAAATCAGAGAAAGGAACGGTGAAACTTCACATGGACCGCAAAGGGGCCAGTGAAATAAAAAAGACAGCTAAGAAGGGATCTTCACATCCTGTTCCAAAAGCAAATGATTCTCATGCCTCATTGTGTCTGAGAAGCTCCTTAAGCAATGAGGAGGAGACAGTGAATTGTACTCAGTGTGAGTCCAGTTCTCTGACTAAAGTGCCTGACTCAGTAGGTAGTCTGAAAACGGTAGTGAGGTTCAAATTACCAAAGGAGAGCAGAGGGACTAAGAGGTCACAGATCCAGAAGCCTGACACCGTTAACGGGCCTCCAGTCAGTGAAAAGTCAAAGGTCATCTTGCATCATTTTGACAATGAGACTGATGGCTATTTTTCTGATGCAGAGATGAGCGACTCCGACATGGAATCCGGTAGTGGCAGAGTGCAACATAACCAGTTAGATTCAGGAAATGAGGATATTGTCAGAATGAGTATTTTGGCATCATAACTCCACCAGATTTACCAACTGTGACAGTTCTATGAAGCCTAAACCCAGTTACAACTGCCATGTTCAATTTTTGCCTGGTATCATAACAAAAGGGTTTTTTAATATATATATATATAGTTTAAAATTCAGCACTGTTGTCTTTCTCTTCTCTATATGCCTGAGATACAGCTTAACCATCACCAACATAGATTACTGTAACAGTAGTTGTCCCTTCTTAGTTAACTTGCATATCCCAGTTAAAAGAAATGCAAGCATGCGCATTAAGGGACTTGTGCTTGCAGGCAATGAGCAAGACATCCTAGATTCTTAATAAAGAGGTTTAATTTTGCCAGTATCCGTTGTTTCTGCAGGGATGACAGTTTTATGGGCATTATTTAAAGACAGACAGATTTCATGCTCTGCCTGGGATTATTGCCCCTGTATGTCAGGGTATTGGGGTACTATGAGAACCACCCACACACACAGAACTTACTGAAAAAGTCACTATCTGTCCGTGTGTTTGCGCGCGCACAAGGAAGTAAAATAAGCGATACTAAAATATTTTTTTTTTAAAAAGCACAAAAAGCTTATTTGAAGAAAGCACTTATGGGTGGAGGAAAACAACATTCTATTTATATTTTATTAAATCCTGTGTTTTTTCTCACCTTCCAGTTTGATCAGAATCCGTCCAGGGGCCAAGAACCAAGATTTAGCCCTGCCACTACATCTGTCAGAGATAGTCGGCAGCACTGTAAACAGTCATCAAAGGCTTTCAGTAGATAGAAGAGACACATATCTGTATTAGAGCTGCAACGCTATCTACAAATATTCCTCCTGAGTAGCTCTGGGTATTTATTGATGTTATGTAAACCTCGGAGGTCCTTTGAACCCTTTAAGGTGATTTGAAAATTTTAAGTGATTTACTCAGGTTAATTGATTAGCCTTTACCAAAACCTTTGGGCCAAAATGGAGCGGGATGGAGAGGGGAAAAATGTCTTCAAAAACAGGAGGATTGTAAAATATCAAATCAGTTTGGCAAAAGAGCCGATGCCAGCACTTCATCTTTAATGGTTGAAATTACATTCAGCTGTGCTGGGAGCTGTACATTCGAGCCCTGTGGGACTATTTTTAATCCTGGTTCCGTCCTGCCCTGCAACACCCACTCCCACTTGCTTCTGCTGTTATGGCAGTGGGACCCACAAGATCCCAGTCCCACTGCAGGGTTCTATACTAGTCCCACGCAGGGCTCTATTGTACATGTAAACTCACCGTGCACGACAGCCATTTTGTTGTTCTACTAAATACCATAACTAAAACAATAAATTTATCCCTCCCCATCCTTTTTTTTTATTCTTTGAATCCTAGTTACAAGCTGTTGACTTGATGTAGGAGGGTGATTCACAAAAGCTGACATTATAAATATTATAATAATTTAATGCATAAAATGTCCCCTATAAGCCTTAAATGTCGTTTAAAAGCCCATGTTACCTATGAGTCAGGCGAATTTCCATGTTTGCACTTAATTGCACCATTATTTCAGTTTTGGCTTCAAAGGTCACAGTTAAATCGTACCGCGTGTTTTATTGGAGTGACCCCAGTGTGAGCTCAGGGAACAAAAAACAAACAAACAAAAAAAGGAATTCACTGAAACTTTTTTCTGTTGTTTTTTAAAAATAATAAAAAAAAAAAACCTGGGACACTTCTGCAACTGGTAAAACCCATCCCTTTAAACACAAAAACAGATGAATCAGTCAAATAATTTTGTGTATGCCAAAGAATATTTTGACAATAAAGCAGCACAGCCAGAAACCGGAAACTTGTCATTTGGAAAAATTGGAAGTTATTTAGCAACAAAGGACTAGAGACACATTCCTGACACAAAACTGAGGTGTTAGTTTCCAAGCTTGCTGAGGGGGGATGCTTCTGTCACTGAAGCTGCACCCGGCTGTTTTGATTTCTGATGCTTTTTACTCATTTGACTCTGAGCTTTCTTTAAACTCTGTGACTCCGAAAATTGACTATCGTAGCGTTTTTAAATCTTCAAAAGTCCTTCTGATCAATTCTTATCAAATTATTATCAGATTGCAGTGAAATTAATAAGATTGGCTAATTCCAAAAAATCAACTCTAAAACCAAATGTACCTGGGTGTTTTCCTCATTTGATACATTTTATACAAATTATTGTCGAAAAAGAAGAAAAAAAAGGAACCACCTAAAAACGTTGTTATAAATTAGCATAATCCGCTGAGGTTGGAAACTAAAGTCTGCTCATTAATTAAGGCTCAGTATGTTCAGATAATGTTAAATACAGTAAATAGGACTTAGTTTATCTTATCAGGCTTGCTAGCTTTAGCTACAGTATCCTAGTATAAGAGTCATAACAATAATCAATATGCTGCCTTTTAATGAATCTTGCTTCCGTGTGCTTCACTTCAACTATGGTAAAAAAAAAAACAGACACAAATCTCACTGTACACAGCTTCACTCATTAGCTTCTGCATTCCTTGCTTGCTCCGTACAGGAGAGCAAAAGGGGATAGACTTTAAAGAACAACCAAACGAAAGCGGCACCATATTTCTGTTGATTCCGATGCAGCACTGTGATACACTCCTTTGTTACTGTGATCAGGAAGTAGTTCAAAACCAAAAAAAAAAAAAAAACAGCCACAACACGACTTTAGGCATTGTGATTTGTGATCAGGGAATAAAATTGCACACAGAGGGGCCAAATTTGGCCTGTTTGTATGTAAAATAAGAACAAGAGAATGAGAGGAAACTAACAGAGAAGAGCTTATCAGAATTACTGGGAGAGAAGAATCCAGAAGAGTATTACCAGGCAGTGGCAGAACATGTATTTGGTATACACGCTCTATGAGAGCGCTCAGTACTGTATGTAGATGCTGAATCCATTGTCTTTTGGCTTGAGTTAACTATTGACATTTTGTATAATTGCTGTGGGATTCATTTGAGTGGATTCTTTGATTTATTAGAACCAGTAATAATAATCCCTAGAGTGTCCTGGTTTAACAGAAGAGCTCTAGAGATAATTTGAGGGCTAAGACATGTTCCCAGCGGCACCCATACTGCACCATTGATGTCCATGTACAGGTGCCCATACAGTATTCTACTCCATACATTTAGTGGGGGCCACACTAAAATAGACTTACAGAGGCTGTTTTGCTCAAGATGTCTAGGAAATCTCCAGACCTCCACTGGCCACCTGCTATTGCTTCCAAAGGCGTGAGAATTGACAGCAGGCTGGCTGGCTAACAACGAAAGAGGTTATCAGGGAAGAGGTGGTGGCTTCCAGCAGGGGAAAGGTAGGTCAGAGGCATTCACTGTGGGCAGGAGGCCAGATCTAACCCCACCGCCAATCAGGACCAAGGCCATTTCACAGCCATTCCAGTGGCCCCACCAAAGCCCTGGAAACCTAGCTACTATATTCAGTCATTAGACACCTGGTTCCTAAGAAACACTCCACACGCCCTTTGTTCCTATGCCACCTACTTACTTCATAACAGAAATGTTAATAATTAAGGAAAGAAAAATGTACAAGGAAAATATTTTTGATGTATTGTAAATGTATTTTGAAATGATTAGAAAGAAAAAAGTATAATGGTTTATTTTATTAAACAGATGTTGTCTTTAAGATGATATATAACTGCAGGAGTTGATATTTGCACTGTAAAAGGAACCTGTTTCCTTTGAAAAGCACCACCACACTTGTGGGTTAATGTGATGATGCACGTAGGCTCTGATCAACGCTCATTTCTAATTCATAGAGAACAACCCAAATTAGTGTTAAAGCATTGGTGCCCAGTGGAGTTTCCTGAAGACAATTCTGAGTTCACACTTCATTTTTCACCCCATATAATTTTGCTCTTCTGGATAAGCTGTATTGGGGATATTTTGCACCTTTATTTATTTTTATTTTTAAATGTCTAATATTTGGATGACACTTTCCCTCAAAGCACAATAGAGAATTAGCCATTTCAACACAAGGGGGAGAGAACAGAAGATTTCTCTCACTTTTTGTATTGTTAGTATTTTAGTGAACCCATCCTGGTGTTATCCACATCAGCCTAAGGACTAGCAACCCGTCATGAAGGAACTTCTCTGTCTATTACCAGGGCAGTGTGTTAATTTTGGTTGTTCTTTAAGGAAATTCCCATGTACTTTGCTCCATTCCACACACGAAACAGACCCGCTTCACATCAGTTACAGGAAACTATATGAATGTCACAGGAGGAGAAATCCTTCTGTTTTCTTTGTTTCAAAGAACGTGATGTGCCATTTGTTAATATAAAAGAGAAATATTGAAATATATTGAAAAGAGCAATTTTAAATTATTTTTGGCTTATGTTGCAATATTTATTTTCTTGTATTAGAAATTCCTTTGTAGAGAAAAAAATGTATTTTTCATTAATGCAAAAACCTATTTCTCCTTTTTGTACATTTTCCATGTTAGTTAATCCTTAAAGCAATATAATGTATCAAACTTGTTCCGTGTGAGACTGTATTATGCATGCTGTTTGTGTTGCCTTGCAATAGCTCTGTCTGCCATTCTTTTCATCATGTTTAGATTTAGTGTATGCTTTAATACACATTGGGACCATGGCCCATTGCTTATGGACAAAACTTTGCATTCCTCAATGTGTTGGCAAATGCAGTCAATAAAGCAGTGTTTTATGTGTACATTTTTGTTTTGAGTATTATGTAGTCAACAGGTTCCAGTGTAGCAAATTCACCTTGGTATCGAAGGACTCATGTCTTCCAAGTGTCCCCCTACCTTAGTAAAGAGAAGGATTTGATTTGTACTACATCTATGACATTCATTTGTTTCTGTTAAGGTTAGTAAACTGTTAAAATACTATTAGGGAACTATGTAACTGCCCGTCACTTTCAATGAGCAATAGATTTCCAACATAAGTTAACCATTACAGAGCTCAACAGGAATGGTTTACTTGTCAGCTCTGTAATTTATTGCTCTGGGGGAGGAGTTGAAAAAGGCTTTATCAATGTTTTAAGGTAGTGTGGGATCTATTTGTATTGTGAATGAACAGGGTTGTAGAAGTCTTGGACGAGGTTCGGCCCTCAGCGGGGCTGTGGGGTATCCCACTGCCTCGCTCTGGTCTGCCGTCAGTCCCAGTCCGGCGGTAGTGTGGGGCAGCAAACACACGGTTAGGGGCTCAGGCCCTGAAGCAGGGGCTGAGCCAATAGTTCAGGAACCCAGGCCCTAAAGCAGGGCTGAGTCAATGGGGTTGTAGCAGCCCAGGCCCTAGGTCAGGGCGGGGCAGAAATCAAATAGTCAGGGACCCAGACCCTTAAGCAGGGGCTGAGTCAATGGGTTTGTAGTCCCAGCCTCTCTAGCCAGGGAAAGGGGGAGTCTGCCACCCAAGGGGTGGGTGGCAGGGGGGACGCAGGCCCTCCCACTCCACTGCGTCCCAGCCCGGGGCCCTAGCAGCAGCGGAAACTCGCTGCTGTCGGTGGGGATCCTGGCTGCAACACACTGACATAGGCTCTGGCAGTGCTGCAGCCAGACTGGGGTCGGCTGCCCCCGGGCTACTTCCACACTCCCCCTCATAGGGTACCTGGGCCGTACTAGTGTCCTCGGCGGTCTCCACCAGCATCGGTTCCTCCGGGTAGGTAGCTGGAAAGGGGCAGGTTTGGCTCCTCCTCGGGATAGCTGGAAAGGGGCAGGCTCGGCTCCTCCTCGGAGTAGCTGGGAAGGGGCAGGCTCGGCCAGTCCTCCTTGGGGTAATGGGCGAGGGGTAGGCTCGGCTGGCCTGGTGAGTCCTCAGACCGGTCGCAGTCTGCTGCTATCTCCCAAGCGGGAGCTCGTCCACAGACGGCTGCTCTCTCCAGCGGCTTGTTCTCCACTGAGCTCTGTAGGCGGGCTTTTATACTTCCGGGTTGTCGCCGTGACCTCTGAGGGGCGGGCGCCGGACCCAGTGGCTCTGCCCACGTTGGTGTTAGGGGAGGTTCGGCCCTCAGCGGGGTTGTGGGGTATCCCACCGCCTCGTTACAAGGGTATTCAAGATCGCTTCTTTTCGGGGGGTGGGGGGAAGGTTACATTCTGAGTGCTGACATTCTATCCCCTTTTGTGATTTTTTTTTCTATTGACAACAGTAAAATACTTTATTTACTATAGTGTCTTGCATACAAATGTCTGCAAAGCATTTTGGGATATTATAGTAACAGAAGCAGGAGACCGTATTTAAGAGGCAGTGGAAAAGAGATGTCAGATGAGATTTGAGAAGAGACAGAGAATAGTGAGATGGAGGTATATGAATAAATAGTTCTGACTGACAGGAGTTGCAGAGAAGAAGGTTCTCAAACCAAGGATAATGTCACTCTCAGGGAACAATATAATCCTCCATTTGCTATTTATAGCGATAGCTATAGAAACCAAGGCATAAAACTAAATTTATAAAATGATGATTTTCCCTTGCATTCTATTTGGGTTTCAAATAATAGTAATATGACAATTTCCAACAAGAAAAAAATGCTAAAATTACATAAATAGGATTTGGATTTATGGGACATATTCCTCTTCAAACAAATGAGCCTCTATTGAGCTTATAAAGAAATTGCTTTAGTGAGGGTGAGAAAGTGACTAGTGCAAGAATTATTTTATATATATTTTTAAAATACATTTTTTTTTCATTTCTAAAAAAACCTGCATCTATCATGAGGCACATACAAACAATCATTGGAAACAAATTGACTAATGTCTAAAATGGATCTCCGTTAATCATGGCCCCCCACTCAGCTCATGCTATTATATGAGCTGTGCTTCTCAGCACAGTGAGGAAACACGCTAAGACTCACAATGCCCATTGACTTCTGCTGGCCTGTGGTAGATGAGCACCTCTAAAAATTAGGCCCCACCTGTCTTCTGCTGGGCATTCCCAAACTGAGGCATCCAAAATTAGTGAACACTTAAAATGTTGGTCATTCCAAATGGATGTGCTGCTATGACGGCAACAGGTTTGAGTTCTGGGAGACCAGTAGCCTAGAGCTAAAAGCCTCACCATGCCCCTAGTGAGTTCAAATCTTACCACATCCCAGCTGATCTCAATTATAAGTGTAGTACCTACGCAAAGTGGTCTCAGAAATCTAGACCCCCCCAAACCAGGTATGGCTTTGAGCAAAATCAAGACCTGTAACTGGACACCCAGATAAGCTATGAAGAACAGGTGCAATATACTCCATATATCTATCAATGCTATGTGTGTGTACAGCTATGCTCTGGCCAGCTATAGCTTCCACATGGAATTGCAATCATCTAGTTTACAGCCCACAAAGACATGGATAACTGACCTGATGGCCTTCTCTAAGAGGAAATATAACCTACCCATCAAATACAGGTGGATAAAGACACGCCTTGCCAACACCTGGGACCTAGGAGTATCTCCATAGTGCAAAATATTGACCCCCGGATGGGCAAATCCCCATCAGCAGAGAGGCAGACACCGCTGCCGGTCTGACTCAGCTCACAGTGATGGCTTGTAAGGCTGTTGTTTAGGGAGATGATATTTAGAAACCACCGTACTGAGGACAAAAAATGATTGTAATGTTCTGCCAGCCAGCACTGGAGAGACCCACTGGCTGTAAACCACTATCCTATAGACAAGTCTGAACTCAACCTGGTCAGACTAATGACACAGAACCAGTTTCATTTGTTTCAAGAAAGTTCTTCGACGCACTACGCTAGTCAGAGGTGAGGAACACGTCAGCTCTCATTGGCAAAAGCAATTTTAAAAAACAGACGAACAGATAGCTTTGTACAGTGGTCCAATATAGCACCAGCATGGATTCATATTACTCAACTGGGATTACAGAGTGATATAAATGCAGTTATGATATAACAGTGTTACAAAGTGGCCATTAGTCAGCATAAAAATTTGCATCCCAGCATGGACTTGAAAAATGCCTGCATGTGTTTCTACATACCACTGGGATTCAAGAGTTCAGTTCTGAGACACTGATTTGAAAGGTGTAACCATCAACGAGCCGCAAAGAATTGTACCAGATGGAAAAGGGGAGGTGGAGGTGGGAGAGGCCATAAGCAGTAATAGGACAAAGCTGTGTGGTGTATAGGAATTTGACTAGCATCCTACTAAATAGTTTGTGAACCCTCTTGTGGCCCCTCACGACTTCTGTTTCATAAGCCACCTGAATCCTGCCAGAGCAGCAGTGTATACATGTAGCTAGACCTTGCATGTTATAGATGTTTAGTAAACACTACAGTTATTTGCACCCTTCTGTGCTTGTGTGGTTTTTTCATATTACCCTCCGTAGTGTAAAGAACAGAAGACACAAGTGCAGCAAAGCAAAATATAGACTGATTGTCAGCAAAATGTCCGAACGGTAAGAGCTGTTCAATTGGCAAATAGTCTTCCAAGGGAAGTGATGGAAGCTCTGTCACTTGGGCCACTGAAAATTAAATTCAACATAACCTTCAAGAATATCCTGTAGGGCACAGTCATGCACTGAGCATAGGAAGGACACTTGATTTAGTAGGTCTTCTCCATCCCTGATTTGTATGATCCTTTGGGAGTTTGATCCAACCCAATGGGAGCGCACTCTATTAGTGCATGGGTAACTGGTAACTTTGTCACATGTTGAATGCACACCATGTATAAACCACTACCTTTTTATTCTACATTGTATTTAACAAGCTATTTCTTGTGGGAGGAGGCAGTATTTACTTAAACATTTTAAAAACTAACTTTACCACTTAACTGAAAATATGTCACTGGGAAGAAATGGTGGGTTTCGAACTGGGATAATGGCTTTATTTGCGTCTGAGTAAACGATCTAAATATTGTAAGTTGATGCAGCTAGGTGCCAGGACCCTCCCTGGGAGAAGTCTAGACTCTGTTATCTTCTGCCCATTGAATATTATCTGTCAATTATTCATCACAGCTTTTTTTTCACCCTGTATTAATTTTGTTTACCTTTCTGCATTTGAAAAAGGAACTGTCTCTGTGTTACCAGAAAGACCTTAAAGCCGAGTTAACAGATTTGTTTTGCTCAATTTATTGTCAAAGTGATTAGTTAAGCAAATGCCAGTATGCTTTTTTCCTGTGCTGTCTTTAGCTAATATATTTGATCACGAAGACAGAAGAAGGCTCTAATGCATGAAATTGTAGACCCAAATTTGGGCCTTTTTTGTTTGTTATGAAAATGTGGGGGAGGGTAAAGCGTGGGAGACAGGAGTCCGACTCTAAAATATCACATTATTGTTTTTTGTTAAAAGCAAAAGATCAGGTTATTGCAAACTAAGGATTTTATTACTTTACTATTTTATTGCTCACCATTGCCTGAGGCAGCTCTGTTATGAACTTTCAAACTCAAACTCAATTGACTTTACAACAAGCCACTTGGCGTGCCATTGTGATACACTCTGTTAGCATCTAGCACCAACCCCTTTGTCTAGACTCCTTTTAGAATTATTTTTCTTTAATAAGTTCGTCACCTGTCCTATACAGGGGAATATTAAAGAATTAGATTTCATAACAAAAAGTTCAAGGATAGACCATAAAGTTCCAAATGCTGGGTAGCCAATTTTAACTGCTTTCTTTCTTTCTGCTAGCAAGACTCTGAATAATGACACAATAATTCCTTGGAATTGATGTTCTGGTTTGGGCAGCAGCAGTGTTTGCTGATCCTTGTCCCTGAAAGCACGTAAGGAAATATTGCCAGTTGTATGGAGAAGCCTCTCACCTGGCACCAGTACATGCAAATCAATTGTTTGTTCAAATCACATTCTGGAAAAATTCAGTGGCGATAATCTTCCCACTGTCCAGCAAGAATTCAATTTGGCCAGATAAACTATATCTTGCTCCTAAATGTACAGTGAAGGTTTCCCTATCTACACTATCCTCCAACTGCAAAAATCGCTACCAGCTGCCAATAAATGGATCTAAATCATCTGCTGGTTCTAACCCATTTCCTGGGAACTGGAAATAGCTTTGCCAGGATTCACTGAGGCCATCACTGATGTGATTCCACTGAACATTTTGATAGTTTCACCTGCCTCATCTAAATGGGCACAAGAAAAACCATCTCCGGTGGCTACTGAAAAGGATACACCCCACCACACTGGAAAGAAACTGGAAAGACGATTACAGGCGATTGACCCAAACACTGCAACCACTCTACTAGAGTCATTGAGTTTAGCATGCCATCAAAGATGGATCAAGACAGTTGAAGCTTTGGACTTTATTCACTGTAGCCATAAAGCTTGGGTATTATTGCATCAGCTTGGGGCTGAAAGCCGAATGAAACATCAAAACCCTGCAGTCTCAACTGATGCAATTGCAAGAACATTTCTGAACGCAAAAGCACCAGGGGACGAGTCTATGAAGTGCAAAGTGCACAATCAGCTCACTACCCATCTCCATCCCGCCTATCACTGCTTACTCAGCTTTTCTAAGCCTTCTAGCATTTTTGTTGCTCTTCTCTGGATTCTCTCCAATTTGTCCACATCTTTCCTAATTGTCCCCTTCTGAATAGAGTGGGACAATTACCTCTGATGTCTTACACATGACACTCCTGTTAATATTAGCCTTTTTTTGCAACAGCATCACACTTTTGACTCCTATTCAATTTGAGATCCACTATAACTCCCAGCACCTTTTCAGCAGTACCACCACCTAGCCAGTTATTCCCCATTTTGTAGCTGTGCGTTTGATTCTTCTTCGAGTGCTTGCTCATGGTGAGTCCATTCGAGGTGTGTGCACACGCCAGGGTCAGTCGGCAGACTCAGGCCTCGACAGCTCTGTGACCAAGTGGGAATGTTCTTGATGTGTTATTTGAATACTTAGGGGGGAGTATTGACCAGGGAAGGTTGCAGGGGAGTTTTGCTGGGACTGCCTGCATTGGGGAAGGGAGGATACCTGAGCATGTAACATGAGAACCCAGGAGGGGGATGGAGGCCAGGTAACATCTCTGCCTGGGAAACTGGACAAAGGACACAAAGGCTGGGGGAGGAGCCGGGGGAGGCCAGAAAGGAGACGGCTGGAGGGAGTTTCAGTTTGGAGCTGGCTGGAAAATGGAGAGGGCAAAAGGGTTTGAATGTCTGTACACACACCCGCCAGCACCGTCACTGGTAGTGTCCGCTGTTAATGAAAGGGACGGGCAGGGCCAAGTCAGTGGCATGCCGAAAAACAAAGAGTCCAAGAGACTGGACTTATTTGGCAGAAAGATGTATTCGACGGCAAGCCTGCAATTTTGGGTATCTAACCCCCAGGCCCTGTTAGGCAGGTACAATTTTAATCTGTGGGACTCCCTTAACAAATTCAAGGAGGCCCTCCCGCAGGACCGAGCCCAGGAGTTCACTGCTTTAGTGGACGAAGGCACAGGGGGGCCCTTCAAATGGTCTTGGACGCTACTGACTCAGTGGCCAGGGTGGTCACCTCCATGGTGGCCAAGAGGCGCAACTCCTGGCTGCAGTCTTATCCAGGTTATGCCAGGAAATGCAGGCCACTATATAGGACCTCCCATTTGAGGGGGCAGGGCTCTTCTCCAAGCTCACGTACTCGAGACTCCATAGCCTTAAAGACTCCCAGGCCACCACCCACTCCTTGGGCCTCCATCCTCCTCAGCAGGCCAGGAAGCCATTCCACCCTCCACCTCCACAGTCTAGGTTCTGGGGGACTCCCCGGCTGGGCACCTACAGAAGAAAAGATAGAGACAAGGGGGTCTAAGCAACATCTATCACCTTCCCATTCATCTGCTCGTCTTGGCCCTTCCAAGGAGGCCAGAAGCAGTCATTTTGAGGTTGCGCTCAAGGACGACGCCCCAGTCACCTCCCAGGATCCACCCTCCCACTCTTTCCTTGGCCGCCTCCGCCCCTTCCAGTTGGCCTGGTCTCAGCTGACCTCGAACCTTTGGGTGCTCGAAGTAATAGCCTCAACAAGCCCTGCAGATCGTTTGTAACTGTTGTTCTTCGAGATGTGTTGCTCATGTCTATTCCATTACCCACCCTCCTGCCCCTCTGTTGCAATTGCCGTTAAGAAGGAACTGAGAGGGCGTAGGGCCGGCAATGCCGAATATACCAACACATGAGTGCGGCACTCAAGGGGGCGCTACAGCCGACCCTACGGATACCGCTAAGGCAAAAATCTCCAACAACCACACACGTGGGCACTCTCACACCTAGAATGGAATGGACGTGAGCAACACATCTCGAAGAACAACAGTTACAAAAAGGTAGGTAACTGTTTTTTTTCCTTCCTAAGTGAAGTACTTTTCACTTGTCTTTATTGAATATCATCTTGTTGAATTCTGACTAAGTCATCAATTTGTCAAGATCATTTTGAATTCTAATCTTCTCCTCCAAAGTGCCAGCATAAGCATATCCTCCACTCCACTGTCTAAGTCCTTGATGAAAATATTGAATAGTGCTGGACCCAGAACATAACCCTGCAGGAACCCACTATCTATGTCCCCCCAGTTTGACAGCAAACTATTGATAGCTACTCTTTGTATGGTCTTTCAACCAGTTTTGTTCTCAGCTTCACGTAATTTCAACTCAACCACATTTCCTTAGTGTGTTTATGAGACTATCATTTGGGACTGTGTCAAATGCTTTACTAAACTCACTCCTGTTTTCCTTTCTTTAAAATAACTTTAATTGTTATTAGTTTTTCAGTGCTGGGGCACACCACACTAAATGTCTCATCACTGAAATAGAGATAGCATTTCTCACCTACTTCACAGGGGACCGTGGTACTCAGTTCATGTTTTTAATGGCACTTTGAAAATATTCATTACCAATTAATATTATTATATTTAGAAAACTGAACATTGAGAAAAATATCCAGAAAACTCAGACACCTCTATGACCTTTACTTTCCTGCGTGAGTGCTGTGCTGACTGGATTTGGTACTACAATCCGATATAGCCATATCTTCTTCCATTCAATGGTTAACTTTTGACAAGACACAGAAGAGTGAATAATGATGTTGGGATGTATCAACATACACAATGCTAGATGTGTCATCTTTCAGATAAGGTCCAGTGCTTGTGGACAAGGCTCAGCCAAAAATATTTCCATTTGTAGAGACATTGAGAAGGCATGTCTTTGGTTTTAGCCCTAGGAATTGTCTTCCTTATGGTGGAAAATAGTAAAATTCCAGCCTCCCTTTGTGGAAGCCACTAACTAAGAATACAAGGAAACCAGTTTGCTTCATGAGATACCATCCCAATCACACTGGAAAGGGAAACAAACTAAAATGAGATGGCAAAGCACAGTTAGGTTAAACATTCACAGGAGAGATCAACGCAAAGAAAAGAATGATATGTAAATCAGAAAAGTCATGAATGTAAGATTGCAACTCAAAAACCTCTTCTACTGCCCCCTTTCACACACAACAGCCAATAGAATCAACAATCAGTTGTGTACAAATGCATTAAATATGAGACAGAAATATTGCTCACACTCTCTGCCCATAGTCTTTACATTAGCCTTCATAAGTACTGAAGAAGGGAACTCCTGACTTTCACCTCTAAAAATACAGGGTTCTAGCATTTTGATTAGAGAAAGTTGTCCTTTGGGGTAAATAATAGGACTTATATATCTTCTTAGCCACTAGATCAGAGGGTAATAGCATCAAAACATTTGAGCAGGTCTGAGTCCATTTATCGAAGGACAATGTTGAATATGCACATTACATCCTGCCCTCAAAGACAGGTGAAACAAGATCTGATATTGAAGCATGTAACCTCTTGCCAAGGCTTTTTCAAGTTGACAATTGAGTCCCAATTCTTAAAGTCTTGTGAAAGCCCTTTTGAAGGAAAGCCCATCCAAAATGTATGGGAGGATTTAGGATTTATCCTAGTTACTTTTCAACCTGATATTCTATTAAAACCTTGAATGAGAGATGGAATGTCATGAACGTTTTTTTAGGAAGAGATATGTGGGGTGGGCACCATGGTGTGGCTGTTCAACAGGAAATGAGGAAGGGAGGGAATAAAGGGTGGATAATCAGACTACACCCCAATTCAGTGAGAACATTTGAGAGAGAGCCTATACCTGAGGCAACAGAAAGCATAACCAAGCAGAAATGGCTCTGCTCTTTATTTCTGGATCCTTTCACTAAAGCCATATACCAGTAAACAAAGAAAAAGACACCTTCTAAAATAAACGTTCTGCTGTTTTTAATATTCACATGCAAATCAAACAGCTGAAGGGTCTATCAACATAATTTGAGTTGGTCAGGGGCCAAAGGAAATAACAATAAAACTGCATTTTGCCAGACTGGGATGAAATATTGGGCATTCCTGCTGTAAACATGAATAATGGTCATAGGACGACTGCCATGCTACTTGAATGTTGTTTTTTGTTAAGTGATAAATGACCATCTAGCAGCAGTTATATGGTGCCACTAGCAGTAAGAAGCCAACCTCACACATGCGAAAGCTAATCAGCCAGCCCCTCCATTTACTATATAGTGTTCAATCAGATCTCAGGAATAGTCTCATAGCAGAGTGTGAGGCCTGTGGCTATCTAGGAAAAAATCCCACTTGCCATTATCCTCAGCTCGCATAAGGTCAGCGCCCCATTAAAAATAGCTCAAGGAAACCCCAGTGATTTAGATAGTTGTTATGTCTGTAGAAACACAGCCAGCCTTAATGCACCTTCAGTAAACCAAATGGCCACTCCAATTGCTGTTTAATATATTTACTGAGGAAGAATCAAAGACAAACACGACTGTATCCTCAAAAATCTTCAAAGCCTGTCCTGTTTTCACTCATTTCATAACGGCAAATCAGGCTGACACAGCTCAGTGAGAACGGCCATTTTACTCCTAATCCCCCACAGGAAGGCCAGTCTACTGACATAGTTCGTGACAAAGGAAGTGAGAGTCAGAGGACAAACACATGGCAAAGAGGTTTCAGAGTAGCAGCCGTGTTAGTCTGTATCCGCAAAAAGAACAGGAGGACTTGAGGCACCTTAGAGACTAACAAATTTATTAGAGCATAAGCTTTCGTGGGTTACAGCTTATGCTCTGAAACCTGTCATTATGCAAGGCACTGCATTTAGCCGTATGGAGTGGAAATCCATCAACTTCATGAAAAAACTCGTACAGATATAGACAGACATCATCTTCCTTTCCAAATGCAAGCAGATGGACATGATACCAAAAGGACTAAAGGTAAAAAATCCATTACAATCTACATATCACACAGACTATGCTGAGAGACTGTGTCACACACTCTCAAAGAAACTGCGAAACCACCTGATCAGCATCCTATACAGCAAACAGGGAAAGATTAAGAATGAGCTCTCAAAACTGGATATTCTCATAAAAAACCAACCTTCCACACAAACTTCCTCATGGATAGACTATACAAAAACTAGATAAGCCATTTACAACACAAACTTTGCCTCTCTTCAAAAGAAAAAGGACACTAAACTATCTAAATTGCTACATGTCACAAGGAGCCACAACAGTAGTTCCCTTAACCCACCCTTTCCAGCTATACTCTTAGCCCAGCAGAAGAGTCTGTCCTATCTCGGGGCCTCTCCTTTTGTTCCTCCAGACCCACGAACATGATACAGTTCTGCGGTGACCTAGAATCCTACTTTCGACGTTTCCACTCAAAGAATATTTCCAACATATCTCTGAACAGCATACTAACCCACAGAATCCCCCCTACCAGCACTACAAAAAAAAAGGATTCTGCGTGGACTCCTCCGGACGGTCGAAACAACAGCCTGGACTTCTACATAGATTTCTTCCGTCAACATGCAAAGGCTGAAATTGTGGAAAAGCAACATCACTTGCCACATAACCTCAGCCATGCTGAACACAACGCCATCGACAGCCTCAGAAACAACTCTGACATCATAATCAAAAAGGCTGACAAAGGAGGTGCTGGCGTCATCATGAATAAATTGGAATATGACCAAGAGGCTGCTAGACAGCTCTCCAACACCACATTCTACAGGCCATTATCCTCTTATCCCACTGAGGATTACCTAAAGAAACTACACCATCTGCTAAAAAAACTCCCTGACAAAGCACAGGAACAAATCTGTACAGACACATGCCTAGAACCCTGACCAGGGGTATTCTATTTGCTACCCAAGATCCATAAACCTGGAAATCCTGGACGCCCCATCATCTCAGGCATTGGCACCCTAACATCAGGCTTGTCTGGTTATGTGGACTCTCTTCTCAGGCCCTTCGCTACCAGCACTCCCAGCTATCTTCGAGACACCACTGACTTCCTGAGGAAACTACAATCCATTGGTGATCTTCCAGAAAACACCATCCTGGCCACTATGGACATAGAAGCCCTCTACGCCAATATTCCACACACAGATGGACTACAAGCTATCAGGAACAGTATCCCCGATAACGTCACAGCTAACCTGGTGGCTGAACTTTGTGACTTTGTCCTCACCCACAACTTTTTCACATTTGGGGACAATATATACCTTCAAGTCAGCGGCATTGCTATGGGTACCCGCATGGCCCCACAGTATGCCAACATTTTTATGGCTGACTTAGAACAACGCTTCCTTAGCTCTCGTCCCCTAACGCCCCTACTCTACTTGTGCTACACTGATGACATCTTCATCATCTGGACCCATGGAAAAGAAGCCCTTGAGGAATTCCACCATGATTTCAATAATTTCCATCCCACCATCAACTTCAGCCTAGATCAATCCACACAAGCAGTCCATTTCCTGGACACTACTGTGCTAATAAGCGATGGTTGCATCCGAAGAAGTGGGCTGTAGCCCACGAAAGCTTATGCTCTAATAAATTTGTTAGTCTCTAAGGTGCCACAAGTACTCCTGTTCTTCTTTTTGCGGATACAGACTAACACGGCTGCTACTCTGAAACAAGTACTCCTGTTCTTTTTACATGAAAAAGAGGTTTTCACAGTGGTTTGAAGGACAAATGCATGATGATGACTCACTTAAAAGACAAAGGCCAGGCAGACATTCTGGAAGATCATTCTCCACCCTTGTTGTCCCAACATCATTCATGTCATCATCTCTAGAGTTTGGATGAGGGTTTCCTAATGCGTACCATTATAATTAAAAATGTTTTACTTGTCAAGTAATGTTATGGAGACGCTACTCTTCTGCAAAAAAAACCAAAACACCAAGCAGATAGCATTGCCACGTTGTTCTATACCTGGGAATTCGTCTGTGGACAGTAGCCCAATAGGTTTTGTAAAACACTGTGTTGATTCCTCTAATTAGGAGTGAACAGGAAAGAGTCATTTTAGTTCAGTACTTCAACGCAATTGTAAAATAAATGTTACACTGTCCCTATATGTTTTACATAAGAATTGTTAGTGCCGGCATAAATACTAATGGAGCAAATACGGCCGTGTGTCAGTAAATCATCAGTGAAGGATATGAAGATGAATTAATTTAGCCTTGACTTATCTTGAAGAAGTGCAGTAAGATCTCTTTCTGTTGTGTTTGATTAAATACTAATGGCATAACTTAATTTTCTCTAACCATTAAAAACCGTTGGTACAGTACTTCTGCATTAATGCCTCTAATTTGATGAGCATGTATTTAATATTTAGTCGTCCAAGGATAATACATTTAGAGAAGCTATTTTGTCTACTAAAAATAGTTTCTTCCTCCAGATTTCCACGTAAGGTTGTGAAATTATGTATGTGTCTGCTGTGATTGCAACAGATAAATGTAAAACAAACAAACAAATAAACCTCCAAACAAGGGAAAAATCCCTTTCCAGCCAAAGAGAAGACCCTGACTGAAGCAGATGTGTTCATAAGCATTCTTGTGCTAATCCAGCCAATTCTGCCAGTAGCTACTGGAAGAAATATTGTTATGAATACATAGTAGGGTTTAATGGTACCTCTGAATGTAACCTCTTGCCAAGGCTTTTCATCTCCTCTCACCAAATTTGTTCTCTATCACTGGAATGCAGAGGTTAAATATAGAACTCAGTGTCAGATGGGGACAATTTAAATTACACACATCGGGAGTTTACTAGGAAAAAATAAGGACACAGGAATGAATTTTGGAAGCAGGTCACATTCTTTGCAGGCAATGCCTTTCACTCCATACCAACACCTCCTTATAACATGGGTTATCCACAGACCTGGAGACCCGTGTGTCAGGGAAACCTGCCAGTGCCTATGTTTGGAAATGTAATCATCTTCAGCTGGAAAACAGCACCCTTTGCTTTTCACTGCTATTTGTGCAAAGCGATTCAGCAAATTCACTCTTGTCAGTTATGCTGATCACCTGCAAGAAGGCCTGCAGCGAGCTCTCAGGAGGAATTAGCCTTGGACTTTATTCATAAAGTGGCGAGAGGAAACATGTAAATGGCAAACAATTAAAGATGGATTAAAAGAAAGTGGCATCCAGGAGTACAAGACATCCCATCAACAGTTTAATTACTTGACAGACCTAGAGGCATTTGCAAAGAAGCCAACACAACTGACAGTTGAAAGTGCCAAGGCTCCAGATGCCTCTGTTGGAAAAATAACTTCTCTACCTTGGCAGCTGGGTTCTATGATTGCCATCCAATCAGGAGGAAAAGGAGGTCTTAGAATGGGCCCAGTACATTTAGCAGCCTCACACCACCTTTGCCTTGTTGGATGAATTAACAGTCGTGTATGGCCCATCAGAAAGAGACACATAGAGGCAGATTCTGGTCTCAGTTACACTGATGCAATTCAGGAGTAACTCCGCTGACTTCACAACATAAAATGATGCTGGAGTAACGGTATCTTGGATGAGTACTTGGGAAAGAAATGCTACTACGAAACAGTTGCTCAAATTAAAAAGCAAAAACGCTATACCATATTTCCTCATGCACAGTCCTGAGCAAATAACAAGGAACAACTCTCTCTGACTTTCACTTCCAAACACATAGATCAAAGCACTTCTGGATTCTTAGCCTACTCTCTGGCAGATATCATAGCAGTGGCATGCTCTCTGCAGTGATGTCTGGTGTGTAAATGGGAAGCTGGACCAGACGACTGGTTCCCCTAGACCAAACACACACAAGCCAACTGCACCCAACCGCTTTTTCAATGGAGGAGAAATATTCTTTCAGGTACCAAACAGTTAACCCCCATATTTGGGGACTAGGTCACTGGGGTGCAGTATATAGCTATGAAACTGATACTTATTCCTCTTCCTTTATATTTTGAAGAAGTCTCTGAGTGCAGAGTTCAGGAGCCATTTAAGGTTGCTTCTCACTTTTTACATAGAAGACACACACACTATGCTCTCTCATGGAGACTTTACCTTTGTTCTTTCTTGTTAATTTCCTTGGCCTAAAATTAAAAAAAAGGAAACCAACAAGAAGAAATGTAAATCAGTTTAGACTGAAAGAACGGGTTTGTATATGGAAGCATGTGTCATATAATTACCCACTAGCAGTCAGGATATAGAACCTTAGGCTGCAGCTCTTGCTCATGTGAATCATCCTGTCTAGGGGAACTATTTGCATAAATAAGGTCTAAGTATGTGAATAAGGGCTGTAAGGTTGGGCCCCTGGTGGGTATTTCAACTCAGGACCATCTAGGGTGACCAGATGAGAGGAAGAAAATATCGGGACACATGGGGGGGGGAGGGATCCACCAGTGTAGCAACAAAAAACAAAAACAAAAACCAAGAGCTACCGGCGGAGCAGAAAAAAAACAAACAAAAAAAACCCGAGTGCTGCCGGAGAAGTGAAATATCGGGACAAACATCTAAATATTGTGACGGTCCCGATTTTATCGGGACGTCTGGTCACCCTAGAACCATCTCTGTTTAATACAAAATGCACACTTTTTTAAAAAGGGCAATGAGTGATAGCTATTTAGATTTAATGAAGATGTAATCATTAACCAGATGTGCTTGTCTTTTCAGCAATAAATTATAATACTATTACCAACTACAGAGGAAACAGACACTATAAAAAGGGCGACAGTTAAAATATTGCTGTTGTGAATCAGCCATTAGCAGCCTTGCCACTAGATTGAAATTGTCTGATCAATAAGATGGAATTTTCCTTGCAAGTCAAGTAACAAAATAGCAAATATTCATACAGTTGTGACTTTTGCCAAAAGATGATATATAAGATAACTGCTCTCAAAGCCTCCTTGAGGAAATCCAACTGGAAACAAGTGAGAGGTTGAGCCAAGAGTACCCAAGCAATTCGTTACTACTCATTAAGGATTATCCACCTTGCAGTGCTCGCCACATGCAGTGCTCAGCTGTCTTAGAGCAGGATGTAGAGCCAGGAACCATGGTCAGATGGATCCGATTCGTTTGCCCATTGTAGGATAGGTTTTATGTTTCTACCAAATTCTTGTGGTGTCTCAAAAACTGTTACAGTGGTAATAGAAGTAGGCTTTCAAATCAGATACCATTAAGTATCCTGACATGCCACATGGTAACTGATAGCATTCCACTGTGCATGGAGCAAAATGTTCTCACCCATCTACACAGAATTTTGGGATGCGTCAATGAATGTGGTGTGCTAAAAATGGCGAGGCTTATTGTACATGGTTCCTTCAAGAAATTTGGCATGGTACCCATCCCTGCACCTCAATTTGTGATTAGAAAATGTTTACCTACAAGGGCTTTGAGACAGGGTAATTTTGACGTGAAATGTGCTTAACTAATCTACCGTTTTCTATTAATCTTTGGAACAACTAGGACTGCACTGAGTAGCAACAACACATTGAGGACAGTGGTGTCCTTGCATGTGGGTTCTGCAGCTGCTCCGCTTCTCCCCCTGCTGAGATCGGACACAGGACAGGCAGAGGATGCAGATAAATGGGCAATAGCCTGACAAAAGAGGCTGACCCTCTGGCTAATTACACAGGTATTTTCTACTGCCAGTCTAGAAATTAGTTAAACTGAATGCGCAGCCTCTAAAACTCCTAGAAGAAGCTGATGCTGCCATAGGAAGAGTTTAAGGCTTTTCCATGCTACTATGTGTAAACCTTTTTCATGTTTCCAATTCACTTTTCAGTCTCCTCTGTATTTATTTATTTTTCCTCTCCTTTATTCTCCTCCATTTCCTTGTGTTCTCAACTTCTGATTCCATAGCTTTCCACTTCTCCTCTTCATTGCGATATACTGCATGCGCCTTTCTGCTCAATAGAGGCTGGGGAGCAAGAAGATGGTTGGATGTGAAGCTTTGGAGTTAGAGATGGGGTCAAACCAAAACTCCACGCCTGGAAAGCAACAGAATCTGCTCAAACTTTGGATCATTCTTGAAGGCTGAACCTATCTTCATGCATTTATGTGGAAGGGGGCACCAATGGCTCAGGGCTACCTGCAAGGCAAGAAGCTTACGAAGTTGCAAACAGTGCATTAAAAATGTCCAAAAAAGCCCTTAAAAAGGCATTTGCTTTCTCAGATACCACAAAGAATGCTAGCTACTGCACAAAGGGAATGGCAGAGAAGGGTATAAATACCTAACCTTATGAACCCAGCAGGACTAATAATGGAATTCCAAAGGAGAGAAATCCGTAATTTTTGCAGCTCCTAGCCTCTATACCTGAGGGAACACAGCAAAGTTCAGAGGATAAAACGGAACAGCAGAGATACAAATCCTTTCCACTAAAAGTTGCCTGCAGCTCATTTCAATCCAGGTAATGGTCTGGAAGCTATGACTGAACAAATGAGCCATCCAGTACACATAGCGCTCAGTGATTCATATCCAGTCCAGTTCAGTGGAGATTAATGGTTGTTACCAGAGGCCATCCATGATAATCTGCTGCCCTAAGCAAAACTTCAGTGCTGCCCCTCTCCTCATAGGCCTGAGGCAGCAGATTTGGCCCAGCGGCCCCTCTGTCATAAAGGAGGGGCAGCCAGGCCAAATTTGAGTGAGAGGCTGTGACACAGAGGCCTATTGGGGATTCACTACTCTGCGTCAGCAACTCTTGTCAGGCCTGGCAGACTCTTAACACATTGTTGTCATAATGTTTATCTATAGAGAAAATCATGCAAGGTATCAAATGAAAGCTGGTAATGTTTTCATCCCTCAGCTCACGGAGAGCCAAGAAGCTGGTCATTAATATCATTCTGAAATGTAGATATTGGCACTATATGAGGAATTATGGATATTTACTGATATTATGCTTTAAAATCTATCCCCAAACAAAGGGAGAAACAGGTTTTCTGCCAGACAAAAGGGAAGGTAGTTAGCTTCATGCCTCTAATGTAAATTACGTGTGTGAAATCAACACAAAGGAAGCTCCATTTGCATGTAAATCAATAGGAAAAGCAAGATTGATTGGGGGATGTGAAATCAGCAGGAGAGACCAAGGCCTCAGGGGTTGTCTTGTCTCTGGGGTCAAAACAATGAGTTTTAGGGAAATATAAGGTGAAGAAAAAAGACATTTTGGTATCCATTCATTGAGGAAACCCCTTCCAAGGCATAGGGGAATCATGAAAATCTGGACCCAGTATGACTAAATACCAGCAAGATCTACAGGAAACGTTTTAGGTAAGATACTATTTTAGATAAGATTAACTTTCCAGAGTTAAGTTCTAGCCTTGTAGAAACGTGGTATCTTTCTGTGTTTGTAATCATTTTCTGTTGCTATTGTCTTTGCTTAGTATCACTTAAATCTCTGTTCTTTATTAATAAACGTATTCTTGGTTTTGCTATAATTTCTTCCCCGCGTTCTACCCCCAATCGGGGATATTGCAGATTATGTATTCCTCATGCCACTTTATCTTAAGACAAACTTTGCACCCTCAATAATCTGTATGTTATTCCCTGATAACCAGAAACTTCTATGCTCAAACTCTGTTCACTATTTTTTTTTTAACATCATCTTAATAAAATTTTTAAAGTGCAAGTCCTCACCAAGGTAGCAGGCCGGAATGCATACGGTCTATTTGGAGACAGTGGCCTTGGTCATTTTTGAGAGCGTCCAGTGACGGGGGCTGGATACTGCACAGAAATGCTCGTCTGGGGGCTCAAGGACTAGGGTACATCAAATGTTACCTGCAAGGCAAAGTAAAACCCTGGCCGAGCTTTAGAGGGGATTGGTTGGCTAACAGACAGGGAGCTGTCACCCAGGTTAGCTCCAACAAGTCTCTCTTTTGCTAAGGCAAAGGGTTAACAAAGTCACCCATAGTTCTGGGTGACCCAAAAAAGCGTCACAGTGGCGTTGCAACCTGGGGCAAGGAGTGATAACACCACTCAAATGTCTGCCGCCCTAGGCATCTGCCCCCTTCTCCTACAGCTAGAGCGGTCCCTGGTTGTTACTCCCCCAGAAGGTGTCTTGTGGCCTATGTGAAAGGAGTTGGTGATCTCAGTCCTCTTGCTAGGGCTTCACTTGGCAGAAAACACCTTCAGAACTGGTGCAGTGCTAACTAGTGCCCTCGCGGAGAGTCTGAGCAGGAATGCAGATGGCTGAATGGGCCATGTACACTAACCTACTCTCTCAAGAGTACTAGAGCAGAGGTATGGATGAAAGAGAAGTTTCATTTCTATTGTCTGTCACTTTGGTTTTAATGCCTTCAGTTTGGCATCTAGTTCTTTACGGGCAAGGATCTGAGGGAGTGCCTCATATCCGCTACACACTTACATTTCACCAACAACAAACAGTAATGAGCTGTGAGCTGATGGTGTTCCTTTAAGACCCTGGGATGCTGAGGTAAGGAGGTCAAATAAGGGTCAGTGGAATTTTCTTGTATCCTTGTGTCTGTGTTTATCAGCGCAGCAAGGAAGTCGCTGAAATTTGCTGAGCTTTAAAGAGTTCTGTTACTCCTCTGAGTTTGATCTAATATGGCTTTTACCAACCCTCTGTGTGTCCGTTTGTTTGACTACAATTGTGAACCCTGCTTATATAAATACACCATCAAGAGGTAGCACTGGGAATAGATGAGCTCAAAAAACACAAGCCTATAACAAATAAGAGAAAGGAACTCCATGACTAGCTCAGGCAGTGGAGGGAACTCTTATAAATAAAGCAGAGAATGACAGAAAGCAGGGGCACGTATACACCCAGATAAACAGTAAATGCCTTGTCAGCATCAGCATCCAGTAAACCATAATAACATCAGACCTTACATGAATATGTAAAGTCTTTCACACAAACGTCTGAAAATGCTTTACAAACATTAATTAACATCCCCTGCTCCCTATGAAGTGGGGAAATATTATTATGCCAATTTTACAAAGTTATTTTCTAAATCTAGAACACGCAATTTTGGTTTTAAAATTTGGCAAAATCAGTTCTCCCATCCTTAACAGAAATTTGAAATACCGTGAATAACAGACAGAAGCCAAGATTTTCAAAGAGGACTAGTGATTTTTGGAAGCCCAGCTTGAATGGGCCTGATTTTCAGAAAGTGTGGAAAATCTGCAGGCATCTTTATGGCAGCCAGATTCACTAGTCACCTTTGAAAATCTTGGGCAATGCGTTTAGCTAGTCTCAAAATGAACTTCCATTTGAAGCTAAACTCTTTTCCAGCAGCAGCACCTATTCAAGCAGTCAGTTGCACATACAAAGTGGGGAGTGGTTTAAGGCTGTCTGAAAAATTGGCCCTGCAAGTCTATTTATATACTATTCTCAAGCACTAGCAGCAGTTTCAAAAGTACTGGTTAAGCTTCACTTTATTTACAATACATCAAAGCAGAATATACGGACTCAGTCACTCAATGCATGTACAAATTTCTCTGTCTCCCACATACACACATACCCGTTATACCAAACACAGAGTGGCTGGGTTTAAAATTTGCACATTCAAGCCCCTCTTGTAATCCACCTGAGAATGGAATAAAATTAATCATTTGAAACAAGAGGTGAGAAAATAGTGCTCTGGCCCCTGCCCTCCTAATCTGCCCCAGCACAATGCTCAACATCCCAGTCCCACAGAGGCGTCTGTGTATGGCTCTGTGCATGGCAGCTATTCAACTCCGCAGCAGCTGATCCAGCAGTCACTTGTTTCCATTCCTTTCCCTGCTGCCATGAGTCAGGAGGAACAGAGGCAGGGTGGGATGAATCAGATAATAACAAATAGCTTTTTGTAAGGAGCGTTGGATCTGAACTGCAGGGGGAAGGCGTGCAAAGAGTTAGCCCATGACTCGAGGCAGCATGATGTGTTTGCAATAGAGAGCAGCAGTCCTGGGTCACTTGTATCCCAGAGCCTCAGTCTGGAATGAGTGTGCAACCCACATGCCAAAAAAGTTTGGCCACTCATGATTAAAGAATATCATAATCCTACTCTGCATGCTTTCCAGGAGGCTAGTTAAGGCTTGATTAATATTTTCTATAGACTAATGCCAGACTCCGAACAATTACTAGATTAGGGGTGGGGCTCTCTCTTGTATCTTTTATTTGAGAATGCAGAATGAAGCTGGACTCCCCTGTGATGTAGTGTATGCTTTTGTGTCTGCCTGTTTGTTTTTGTCGTATTGAGATCATATTTACTCACATGGCAACATGCATGTGTTAGTCACTGTTGTCCCTTCTTGGCTTTAGTTCCCCACAGTGTAGAATGCTTCTGATCTGTATCTTTAATACTGGGTCATTGTTTAATGTCTCATTAATAATACTTGCTCACCAAATCGGGACAAGAATTGTAAAATCCCATCGTTACAGGGCAGAATGGCATCCAGGATTATTTTAGTTTATTACAGATTTGTGGTGTTTTGTTGGTCATGTATACAGTTGGGCCAAAACCAAAACCTCTGATCTGAATACTCCCAAACTTTGGGGAAGTTTGTATCCAAATCCAGAACAGAATTTCTCAACAATCTCTGTAATGGGCCAAACTGAAACTTCTGATCAGAACATTGCCAGTCCTTAGGAAAGTGCAGATCCAACCTTCATAGCTCATTCCTATAATGGGCTGAATTAAGGTGTCGTCCCCCCCCCCAGTCTAAACAACCCACATACAATTCTAGATCCAAACATGGCAGCTTAGCCCCATCTTGCCACTAATTTTAGAATTCTAATACAATTGTGATTTAAGGCATCTCATATTGAAAGTAAGCTAAGGAGAGCACCTGGTGTCTATGCTAAAAGTTTTGAAGCAGAAAATACCTCTGCTGATATGCTGTTTTCACCTGGATGAGTGATGATAGTGTTATTCTTCTTCCTACCTTGGGGACTAAACCAGCATTTGTTTCAGTTTGGCTGATGTCCTGCACGCATTATTTGTGATACTTGGAATTCAGCATGACAGTCTCCATTCCTGCTGAACTCCACTGGCCTCTTCCTAACACAAATCTTCTCTTCCCCTTGGAAGATTAATTGTAGCTCTGCCAGCTCTTTGGCAATAAATGAAAACCAGAACAAAACTACAAATAGGTCCTTTTTTCTTGGAACACAATTGAACCTCAAGGAACAATATCTGCTATTTTGTTGGAGGTGTCCAAAGATGATGTGTATTAGTTTATATGATGAAGCATCTATGTAGAAATCTCCCACACAAAATAAGAGTAGAGTTGTTAGCCTCAATGTTCTAACAAAATTCCTATGCCATTATTTATTTTCTCCCTAATACAAATTTTCCTTGCAGCTTCAACTGTATTCAATGCTACAGCTGTATTTCAGTTGCACTTCCAATTGAGCCCTGGAAAAAGGGATTTCCATGAGTGAGGACTGTAGGACTTGGTGTCATTACATTCATATAAAGCTCTGCAAAAATATATATCCCTAAGTGATAGGGGAGTGAGATAAAATCATTATATGGTGAGCAACCCTACAATAGCAAACCAGTGAGCAGAGCTCATTAATGGATCAACCCAATGTGCACAGCTAAATATTGATGAGCAGCCCTGCAACTTCTAACCAAACATGCACACACTCACTCTTATGATAAACCCTGCAATAACAAATCAGTGACCACAGTCAGGTACTGTGCTGGCCATACTGCTCCCATGGGAGTTTCACCATTGACTTCAATGGCAGCTCTGAGGGCTTTTGAAAATCCCCCTCACACACATACGATGCAAAGCCCAACAGCTATTAACCTTTGTGCACAAATAATCCTAATGGTCAGCTCTACAATAACAAACCAAGGTGCACGGCCTAAATTTCATGAGCAATCTGACAATTAACTACATTGCATGGTCTAGGTTATGGGGGAGATAGGTCAGTGGTGTGAGTATTGGCCAACTAAACTTACCGTTGTGAGTTCAATCCTTGAGGGGTGCATTTAGGGCAAAAATCTGTCTGGGGATTGGCCCTGCTTTGTGCAGGGGGTTGGACTAGATGACTTCCTGAGGTCCTTTCTAACCCTGATGTTCTATGGTTCTAACTCTATAATAACAAACCACTTTCCATCTCTGATGAAAACGGATTGGGGAGGAAAGAGGTTTCAGTTTCAAACTTTCTACAGGGCAGTTTCCTTTTTGTACTTTCTAGACGGCCTTTAAACCTTTCACATGGGGCTGTGGCTCAAATGTGCTTTTATAATTTGATAAGATTAAACACGATACATTTTTTGTTTAAAATAAGTTTACCATTTTTTATGTAGTTCACATAGTTTAAAGTTGTGCAAAGCTAATGGAGATGTGACATGCAAATTTTCTCTTCTGTGTTTTAAGTAGGAGACACATTTCTGCTTGCACATTTTATCGTCTCTTACCGAATATTTATATGTTGAATAATTCCTTATTTAATCACACTATCTTATCTTTGTGATACAACTCTACAGATGTGACATGGCAGGATTACTGCCTTTGAAGCATCTGTAACAACAGAAGGATGAAAGATGTCAACATGAGAATGGGATTCACCCAAGGCAAATATGCACTGAGTACTCAGCATTGTTTTAAGAAAAGAAGAAAGATAATGGGTTGACTCCCATCTGAAGAGCATATCTAATATCTGCAAGGGGAAAAAAAGGTTGTCTCTGTTTTTTATTGCTCTGGGGTTCATGTAGCTTGGCCTCTAGAATAGAGAAATAACACAAACACACCTGTAGGGGTTAGAACCATAGGCAGAAAATAACACAGTGAAATTCAACTTGGAAAACACCGTATATTAATATACCTCGGGATTGAAATACATGTATATTACTGGGAAGGAGAAATGCTGAATGAGACCTAGAGGTGACAGTAGGCAGCAAAAAACTGTGAATTTGAAATATAGCTAAAAAAAGCCCAATTAAATATTGGCCTGTATACACAAAGGCATAAAATTAGGAGCAAGGTCCCTCTCTACATGTTTCTAGTACACCTGCACCTGGAAGGCTGCATTTGGTTCTGGGTATTACAAGAAAGTTATTGGCAAATTGGAGAGAGTTTCAGAGAAAAACAGCATGAAAGATCGGGGCAGACTCA
Organism: Malaclemys terrapin pileata; assembly: GCF_027887155.1. Classification (NCBI taxonomy): domain Eukaryota; kingdom Metazoa; phylum Chordata; order Testudines; family Emydidae; genus Malaclemys; species Malaclemys terrapin. The sequence continues at coordinate 12,096,466 of NC_071512.1, read as the reverse complement.
GGACAAAATATGAAAAGAGCTAAATATACAGTTTGGCTAAGAGATGACTGAGGGAAGCATGATATGAGCATGCAGTGAGTTGAAAGGCGTAAACACCATGATGAAGAGGAATTCTTTACAGTGCTACAGTACATGGAGTAGTGGGAAAACGTCCCAATGCCAGGACAGCCACCTGTGGAACTGTCCCTCAAGGGGAGTGGTAAATGATCGATTATTTGGCTTATTTAAAAAGAGGACTGGACAAAAAACTTAAAATGGCACCATTCTGCATTTACAGGAAGATGGAGTGACTGAGCTAACAGATCTCTGTTTCTGGGGCATTTGTAAGCAAAGCCGTTGTTTTATTTTCTGAATGTAGAATGAAGATGCCCAATACAAAGGGAAACTGAGTCAGCCTTTTGCGTTGTTTAGTTTCGCTTGCTCTGGCTGACCAGAGCTCAGGAATGACCTCATTTTCCTCCTTTCCATCCCCCAAGGCAGTATAGGCAGTTTGTGATGGAAAGACAGTGAAGACTTTGTTGTCCAAGGGAAGCCAGGCCGACAATCTACAGTTCAATCTCTGTATAAATCCAGTTTGTTTTCTCCAAAACCATGTGTAATTTTTATCAACAAAGACGGAGGGCCTGACTGCCAGTTAGCATAACTTGGTGCAGCAATGGAGCGACACCAATTTACACCAGCCAAGGATTTGACCCCAAGTCTTGTATCCAGCAATGGAATCTGGGAATGGGGAAAAGCCTATAGCGGAGCTAGGCAAAGTATCAGAGTAACAGCCGTGTTAGTCTGTATCCGCAAAAAGAAGAACAGGAGTACTTGTGGCACCTTAGAGACTAACAAATTTATTAGAGCATAAGCTTTCGTAAGAAGTGGGCTGTAGTCCACGAAAGCTTATGCTCTAATAAATTTGTTAGTCTCTAAGGTGCCACAAGTACTCCTGTTCTTCTTTTTTCTAGGCAAAGTAGCTTTTCGCTCCTGGCAAGTTCACTCCTGTTCTCCCTCACAACAAGGGCTGATTAAAGCAGGAGCCTCACACTCAGTGGGGACCTTGAAGAGATCATGAGGCAGAGGGAGAGGTAAAGTAAGAGGCAGAGACAGATCAATGCATAGCTGTTTGCCAACAGCCAAACTACAGTGCAGGTGGGCAGGGCTACTTTCCCTATGGGTACTCTCTGCAAGCCAGAGCTCAGGGCACTGTGGGCAGCAGACACTGGCCCTGCTGATGACCCCTGTTCTGTAGATAAACAGAGGGCTCCAGCCTCAAGGGCTGTGAGTCAGCTCCTTTCACCAGCACTAAATTCACATGAAAAATTAAAAACAACTCCCCCAGATTTCTGTGTGTGAACAAACCAAGCTATTGATTCCTCCGAGCCGTGTATGCTGCTCCCATGCACAGCATGTGAGCGGTGACAGAAGCACTTTAACTCAGTGCCCATCATGTCTTCCCGGTCTCGAAACCTGGCCTTTCTTTCTGCCACTTTATCCTTTCAATACAGAGGCTGTGGGCTTTGGTGGAGGGTCATTTCTTTCCTTGGTACTGCTTTGCCTTGTACAATGCCATTGTGTCATTCGACACTCATTTCTTACACTATAACTTGGCTAGTTACAGAACAGCCCATGGTGTTGTCTCTTCATTGCCTTTTCATTTTCACGTATCCATTGGATTGCTACCGGCACGTCGTCTAAGCTGTAATGTCCCAGACAACTAACCCAGTAGGCCCTATTCTGCCATTCATTGCTTGTTTTAATGCTATTTGCTGTCCTTTATAGGCTCTTTTAACGTCGGGTTTAAGTTTTACTGCAGAGTGCAGGAAAAAATCCTCTTTTCCTTACTTGGACCAAAAGGAAATACAGGCTGGATTGGAGTTTAAAAGTACTCGCAGTGCAGAAGATTAGTTCTTACAGCACCTGTAAGTCAGTCCGGGCTGAACTCCACTGAGTCTACGAAGTTTTACCTGCCGCCAGGCTGAGTTTAGCCCTGGACTGGAGAGTGACTGTAATTCAAACTTGGTTTCATGTAGCCGTGGCTAGGTACTGAAATATCTGACCTGCTCACTGCTGGGCCTTGGCACCGGGACCCCTCCCACCCAGAACTGTCACTGCAACAACCACTTAGAGCTAAAGGCAAATCTCCGTTGGCTGTGAGTGATATCAGACTTGTTAAACCACTGGCTATTGGAAGCATCAAGAAGGGATGTCCGCAGGTTATGAATATAGTAAAAGGCGACCAAGACAATGTTAACATACTAAACAGAGATGAGCAGATGTGTGCTCGGTCCTAAAGCAGAAGGCTTCAGCAGAACAGCCAAATGGGCCATGACAATCTTCTAGGAGAAATGTCACTTCAGCCAATGAAAGTGCATGGGGAAGACTTTCAGGAGGATAGTGGCAGCATTTACATGTATGGGATTTGAAAAACCATCTCAGCATAAGATCCAGGCTTCTCCAGCTTCAGGTGTCACTTCCATTTTAGAAAGAAAAGATTTGTGCTGGGCTATGTGGTGATCTAGTGACAATTTGGTGTGCTCAGGCCCTATGCTGGGTACTGCACTCCTAGGCCAACCGCGACTGAGAGCAGAGCAGGCCTGAGGCCAGCCCCTGGAGAGAGGAGCTCTGAGATATTGTTTCCTCTAATGGTCACCGTGGTTTAATGGTTTGGGCCTATACCTAAAACTTTGCTCAGCCTAGCTATGATGTTCAGAGGTGTGAAAAATTCACACTCCTGAGAGATGTGGGTAAGCTGATATAAGCCCCGGTATAGACCTAGCTAGATCGATAGAAAAATTATTCCGTCAACTTACCTACCACTTCTCGAGGGGCTGGATTTATTACAGCGATGGAAAACTTCTCCCATTGCTGTGGCGAGTATCTACACTACAGCGCTACAGCAGGGTAGCTGCAGCTGTATTGCGGTAGCACTTGCAATGTAGACATACATTGGAGATACCTTCAGCCCTTTTCTGTTGCAGGGAGAGCAGCTGGGACACAGATTCTGTTTTAATTCACAGTGTTCTAGACCAGAATAATTGCAGTGATTTCAGTAGAGATATTCCAGATTTTCACCAGTAGAGCTGAGATCAGAACCTGGTCCAGAGCCTTTTGTATCAATGCTGGGAATCTCTGGTCATCATCTGTACTTAAGTGGGGTATGCTGTCTATGCGCTAGACAGTCTCTGGCTATACACTTTCTATAAGTGGTCTGTGTATACACACCATCCATGCCAATGTTCTGTCTATGGCAATACAAAGAGGATTCTTAGAAATCAGAGAACCCATGCATGGGGAAAGTAGTACTTGTTACCTGATTTTGAGATCACTTAAACAGGTTTAAAGCAGGAATAACTTCATTGAAATCAGTGGATTTAAATGGGTGTAAAATTGGGGTAAGTGAATAGGGATTCAGGGCCTTATTTTACTAAGACTAAGAAGGAAGGAAGGAAGGAAGGAAGGAAGAAGGGAACTGAGGAAAAATTCTTAGTCATTGTTAAAACATCCCACTGACATAAAGTTGTCACTGTGCACATACGTGAGAATGAACTGTTTCATAGCTCAGTAATATTATTAACATTGATAACTAAGTGTCCTAATATATGTTAAACTAATAACCACACTGAAAGCACAAACAATTTAATATCATGATCGTGCACAGTACTTCCTTTCCAATTTGCCATCTTGACCTAAATTATAATTAACAGCCATGACTGTCCTTTTAAAATGGGCCCTCATATTTCACTTACATTTTTCTTCATAGTTTCCTAGGAAATTGAATTACCCTGAGAGAAGCCTAGTGGCATTGATGCATCTCTATTAGTACACAACATAGAACTGTAGATTGTGGGGGGGACAGTCCATCTAGATGTTTATATTTATCTAAGTTTAAATGGAATTAGGTTGCTATGGAACATATTTTTACCAATTTCCCTCTTGCTTTTCCTCTGGGCCCTTCAATCTTTTGACGCTGCTACCTTAAAAGCTAAAATTTTATAAGTAACCTGCTGAGAGAAAATTGGACTTGAAAACAAGTTTCTCACAGCTGCTGTCTGTCAGTTCCTGTCCATGAGTCAGCAGCAAATGGCTGTATAAACAGTGCTACTTCTCTAATTTCTCCCTGGCAGCTCCAGGCGCTCCTCACCACTGCCAAGAAGGCTAATGCACAGACACTATTCCTGGGCAGCAACAAAACATTGACATTCAGCAAACCTGGGACAGTCTCCTCTTCTGCCTAACTTGCCCCAAGTCTTCTAGCACTAGGAAGGTGGCAGCACCAAGTGGCAGCACCGGCAAATGGGCTTCCCCTCAAATTAAGGCATTTTGTGTAAGGTTGATTTTCCTCAGACTGTGTTAAACTGTCGAGATAGGATTTCCATTGTTTAGTTAGAAAAATAGTATGAGTTAGAACTTAAAGATGCAGAGGAAGAAGTGACAGGGCATTACTGATGTCTTTCCACTGGGATGTTCAAGTTTTAAAGATGACCTGCAGTGGGGGTAAATAATGGGTTAATGCCCTTTTGGATTTCTTTATGATGAATTAGGAAGGCCTAAACTTTTCTTTCAAAAATATATTTTCCCACTTGTTTTTACATTAGAAATTTAGGACCTGTCTAGCCCACAAAATGCCATGGTGGCTGGAGAATGGGTGAAACTATTACACCACAGAAGCTAAGAGAATGAGAGCTGAGAAAGGATTTTAGAGCAGGGAAGAGACTTTTAGTCAGACTGTTTAAAAGATTTTGTTTGTTTTTGGTAAAAAACCCATTTGACTTCTATGATTAATGAACATTCTGAAGAAATCATGGGTTTGCTGATGATTAAAGAGCCCCTCCTGTTTGACGAAGGTGTTGGAGCGCACAATAACATCTGATAGATTCTCCAGCAAAACCAGGGAAGATCAGAATCATGGTCCCTGATTCTCTAAGGTGAAAAACAGGCAGAAAAAAACTCTTGTTTAAACAAACAGAAAATCCTTCTTTGTACTTATAAAGAACCCAAAAAGGCCCCAAGGGCAGTTTTTCAAGAGTCCTTTGGATCCTTTCAAGGCACTGTTAATGGGATGTAAAAACAAGCCTTCAGTGACCATATGGTCATACTTTCTTGTTCCGATTTTATTGCTGAAAAACAAAATCTCATCAAACACATCCACATGCTCAGTCTTGGATTTCTCTCTCCACTAGCTCCAGGTTCTTGGTGGTTTTGTTACAGACTGTAAGAGCTCAAGTTTAAATGCAAAACATTTTTTGCCAGGGAAACAAATTGATACCCTTGCACAGTGGACTGCTATCAGGTTCAGTTCCACACACAAGTTCGCAGTGTCCTGTTCATGTTTTCAGAGTTTGGTTCTGAGCTGAGTACGACTATAGATAGAAATTGCCATTTGGATCATATCTGGTCTATTATCCCTTCTCTGAAGGTAGGTAGTGCCAGTCACTTCAAAGACAGGCACAAGAAACCCAATAGCAGACAATTATGAAATAACTTCCTGAAAGGGGATGTTTCTTCCTAACCCTCATCAGTTATTGGTTGGTTATGCCCTGAAGCATGAGAGTTTAAATCCTTAATTGTTATCCTTCTAGTGTATACACATGAGCTGTCTGCTGTGTCCCCAATGGCTAGAGATGCTAAAGCACATTCATATATTAATAGCTCAGTGGTTTGAGCATTGACCTGCTAAACCCAGGGTTGTGAATTCAATCCTTGACGGGACCATTTAGAGAACTGGGATTAAAAAAAAAAAAAAATCTGTCTGGGGATTTGTCTTGCTTTGAGCAGGGGGTTAGACTAGATGATCTCCTGAGGTCCCTTCTAACCCTGATATTCTATGTTATTGCACCTAATTTTCTAGATTGCACTTGTCTCCAATTAGTCAAAGTCTGTCATTCTCTAAAATGAAAGATGTTTTATCTGGATTGAAACTGCTGTGTTGACCAAGGTCTCTCCTTGGAAACCTTTTGTGCATTTAGTAAATAAGGGTCAATATTTTGTTAAGGAAATCCAAGTGGGTGCTTTATGATCCTTCTGAACACAACACAGCTTTAGTTATTTGAGATTTGAGGATAGTGGGCTAGATGGACTTTTGTTCTGACCCAATACGGCCATTCTTATGTTCTTGTGTATGAGATGTTCCTAAGCAGTGCAGGACCTGTGTAATAAGGGTGTGACACACAGGAGTGCTGCTAAGAGACACCTTTTTGTTTCCTGGCCCCAGTCACATGGCATGTGTCAGTATTACAAAAGATTCTTCCCTTGGCAGGGGCCAGTATCCAGTAACTCCAGTGGCTACTGTTAAAACCTGTAACTTGATAACATGGAGCTAGGGTGTAGCTTACAGACTGTGTTAACAGCAACAGTTGAAAATCGGCAGCAGAATTCCTGCCTTTGCCCAGTAGTTTCAGAATGTTAACCCCAGCAATTACTCTCATTTTAGGGAGTGTCATCACCTCAGAGAAAAGGGAAAGATGTGGTCTCATTCACCTTGTCATGGTGTGAGACCAAAACCAGCCACTCCCAGTCTCCGGGAGGTTTAAGCTAACTGAACAAGGACAGAAGGACGAGCAGCAGATGCTGAAGTATCCTTCCCACAGAATAGGTCTGCCCCAGTAATGTTACATTCTCACTTGGAACTGATTGATCTGCCCAATTCCCAGTCCCAACACAGTTCTTATCATCTGCTATTTACCTCCATTGCCCTGCAACAGTGTCTCTCCCCCCGCCTGGTTGGCAACTGGGTGCTACCACAATGAAAGGACTGGTTCTTATACACAAGTTGCAGCCAGTAAACTGATGCAAGCGAAACCAATATTAGCTGGTTGTCAACTGATATAAACATGTCCACACCGGGGTTTGAACTAGCTTAATTTTCCATGTTTTAAGCTGATTTTAATTAAAATAGTGCAGTTGCTGTGAGTAGCCCTGGTCTATGGCTAATAACAACTAAAGTGCCTGAGCTAAAATCTTTAGTTAATCAGAGTATGGAAAAAATGCCCTGGTGTTCCCCTCCCCCATTCCCATCTACATCTTCCTTTCCCGAGGTTCTGTCACAGTGAGAGAATAATTCCTTGAAATGCAGCGAGGATGGTATCTATTTCCTGTCCAAGATACTTCCCACTCTTGCTGAATGCATCTGTGCAAATGGGCTGCATGGCAGAATTACGCCCTGTCTCAGCAAACTGCCAACTTTCTCCTCGACAAAACTGAAGGAACACCCTTGTCCCGCCTCCTGCCCCACCCCGATCAGCCCCTTCTCCAAGGCCCCACCCCCCACTCACTCCATTCTCCCTCCCTCCCCCCGCATCGCTCACTCTCCACACCCTCACTCACACGCTCATTTTCACCAAGCTGGCTCAGGGGGTGGGGGGTGGGCTCTGGAGTGGGGCCAGGGATGAGGGGTTTGGGGTGCAGGAGGAGGCGCCAGGTTGGGGGGTGGAACCAAGGGTTTCTGAGTATAGGAGGGGGCTCTGGGCTAAGGCAGGGGGTTGGCATGCAGGGTGTGTGTGAGGGTTCTGGCTGGGGGTGCAGACTCTGGGGTGGGACTGGAGATGAGAGGTTTGGGATGTAGGAGGGTGGTCCGGGCTGTGACCAAGGTGTTTGGAGGTGGGAGGGGGATCAAGTCTGGGTCAGAGGGTTGGGGTGCAGGAGGGGGTGAGGGCTCCGGCTGGGGGTGTGAGCTCTGGGGTGGGGTTGGGGATGAGGGTTTTGGGGTGCAAGAGGGTGCTCTGGGCTGGGATCGAGGGGTTCAGAGGGCAGGAGATGGATCAGGGCTGGGGCTAAGCGGTTGGGGTGCAGGCTCCGGGAGGTGCTTTCCTCAAGCAGCTCCATGTCCTATGCCTAGGAGCCAGAGGGGGGACATGCCGCTGCTTCCAGGAGCCGCATGGAGCCATGGCAGGCAGGAAGCCTGCCTTAGCCCTGTCGTGCCACTGACTGGACTTTTAATGGCCCGGTTAGCAGTGCTAATCGGAGCCGTCAGGGTCCCTTTTCATCCGGCGTTCCAGTCGAAAACCGGACATCTGGCAACCCTACTCTTAGGGAGCCTCTACCCAGGGAAATTTCATAAGTACTTTTCTGCATTGGTGCAACTACACTGAGTGTTGGCAACAGTGCATTGCACTGTCTAGGGCTTAGCGAGTGTAATGAGATGGCTTTATTGGTGAAAGACGGTCAATTACTTGTCTTTAATCAAATACAACTGGACAGTAAGTGTACAACAGACCTCATTTAGGAGAAGGCAAAGAATTGGCCTCCTTACAGCCTCGGAAAACTCCTGGCTGGTATTTCATCTATGAAATATTCTGGCAAGCAACAGAGTCATGCAACCATAGATGGTCACAAGACACCCTCTGAGAAACCATTCTCTGAAATGAGTCCCTATATATACTGCTCTAAGTTGTACCAGCTAGTAATGTCCCCCAAAGGGTTATCGTACCAGCCAGGAATCACAGGAGTTCAGCTATGCTGCACCTCCCCAGGCATACCTCTCACATGTCCCTGTACCAGGGGCTATAAGGTGGTGGCATAAAGCCAATCTAGCCAGCTTTACGCTAGCCAGGGATTTCCCCCGTGCTAGGAGAATCTTCAGCTGCCTAGCTGGGGTTACTGTACAGTCTCTCTCCCTGCCATTAGGGCAGCACAAAGGAGTCATAGCATTGGTCAGGTGAGTCACCGTCCTTTGGCTTCTGAAATCCTTTCTGCCCAGCCTCAAGCAGAACCTGAAAAAGCGTCCCTTTGTCCAGCCGACTGAATCAGAAATATGTGCACTCTTGCAAATGTGGGCATCAGCCCATCTGTCTGCTCCACGTGTAGGACTAGTGATTCAGGCCTAGCATTAGAATTGCAGTACAATTACTCAGAATATAAATGTAGACATTTTACTCATCAGCTAAGGGCATGAACCAACACCCGAGATCTGAACTTGGGGAACTTTGGATCTGAATCTCGTGCTAGACGTGAACACTGCAGCTGCTTACATCTGCAATGAGCCAAGCTAATACCCCTCTCTGAACCCTTCTCTAGAATGGTTGGGAAATTAGATACATAGTAGGGTGTGAATATAGCCTTGCAGGCCCATCTCTGCTCCTTGCAGACAGCTGCAGATATAAGCTAAAGGCAGCTCAAATCTGTGCTTGTAGCTAAAGGCCTGAGCATCCCTGGGACACAGGCACATGAAGTCACATCTTCTTCTCTCCTGTGCCTAGGCCATATTGGCAAAGGAGCCTCTGCCCACCCGCAGATCCCCCTACACAGGGGAGATCTTCCAAGGGCCAAATCCAGCAGATTTAGGGCTACTTTGTGCCAGGCTACCGCACAGACAGGCTGGATCAGGGCTCAGGTTTGCGTAGCTCATGGGGTAATACTGCCTTCTCTGCTGGGGTGGGTTTTTTTTAAAAACGTCGTTTCTCTGAAGAAAATGTTACTAGCGCACCAGTCGAGCCCATCCCCAATGCAGCCAAGGGTCTTCAGAATAAGGAAGAGCTGCAACATTCAGTGTAGTACTCAGCGTCCTGTTCACACTGCCGTGACTATTTGTTTCCTCTCCTGTTAGTTTATTGACAATAGTGCTGGGCCAATATCAGCTGTCTTTCCTTCCGCCCGCAGCGTCTCATCCCCGGGAGTTCTGAAGGCTGTGCAGTCTGCCTGACAGACGGGAGCTAATCAACAGTTTGTTTTTGTAACAGACGCACGAGCCCACGTTGGACACCAACAACAGAAACAACATTCAATCAGCCCCTGGTTGCTGGCTCACCCAGGGAGTGGGAACTGCTGCTGCAAAGCCCGAGGCTGAGTCAGCTCCACACCTCTTTCCCAGAGGTTTGTAGCTCCCCACACAGGGCTCCCGCTTTCTCTTTCACGCCCAAAGCCGTTTTCAAATTTGTGTTTGGTTAGGTGGTGCCCTGGAAGGTTTTTGAGTGCGTAGGTGGTGCTCTGAGCCCCCAAGTAAGGATGGAAGTCATAGTCTTGGTGTCCCAAGTTTGACCACCAGGTCCCCGGGGTGAATAGTACAAAAAGTGACTGGTTATCGAATCCTCTGTCTGCTTCTTGAGCTGCCCTCTATGAGTATTAATACATAAACTACTATGTATGTCACACCTTTCATCTGAAGACCTTCGAGCCCTTTACAAACACTGATAAATTGGAGTCTTGCAACAGCCCTGCGAAAGGTGGTTACGGATTATTGTTCCCATTACGATAATTGCCCAAGGTTGCATAGTGAGCCAAACCCAAAACTCCCAGCACTAACCACTAGACCACATTCCCTCCCTGGATATGACCGTTAGATACCCAACAGAAATTAGATTTTGTCACACGCAACAGTACTGCCTCTGGCAGGCTTGGCACAAGCCAAACTCCCACTGCAATGAATAGGGGCTTTTGTGCTCATAAGGACTTAAGATTGGATTCTATGGCATGGACTCTATGGCTGAAAACACTGTTTGGGAAATGACTGTATTTCCAACACTCGTGCTATTCAGATTGGTGTCATCAGTCTCTCTGTCGGTGAGCTAGGTAGTCAATAGGCTACTTTGGGTTCCCTGAGGTGTGCAAATCTTTCAAGACACCTCGGCCAACTTTCATTATGAAAGCAATTGATTTCAAGTGGAAACCAATGGACAAAGTCCACACATCTAAAGCTTGGATGTGTTTTGATCTGGAGTTTTGGTTGGGATCTAGGGATTTGGAGACACTGGCTAAGTGCGGATCAGCATCTGAACTTCCCCAGACCTCTGGCAGTGTTTGGATGTGGAGTGCTGGCTGAACCCATAGAGAGACATGAAGGTTGCATACAGGTTCCTACCCTCTTCATATTGAAATCACTATTGAAGATACCTACTCTGATGCCTACACAAAATTAAATGGCTAATAAAGGCAAGAAGGAGGGACTTTGGGGGCTAGGTTATATATCCAATGTAGTGTAAAAGCAACTGTATTATCAAGATGTGGCCAACCAACGCCTTGACCACTTTACTTGTATGTTGTACCCCCTTTTTGCTTTATCCTTTGTCTTTTTAGACTAAGGGTGAGAGCCACAAAGGGACTGAGGCACCTAAACCCCAGCTCAGGGTGGCACTCCCAGCTAGAAAATAATCAGACACAACTGTGCCTAGTTAGGCTCAGACCTTTAAAAAGGGCCCCTGCTGGGCTAGAGATCCAACTTCTTCCCCACCTTCCCACGTAGTGTTTCAGTACATTGCTTTAGAGAGACAGCTGGGAGATCCCTCCAGGGACTAAAAGATTTGTACATCCATCCTGGAGGTCCCTTTGTGGATCCAGGCCTAAGCTCTCGGGGCAGGGACCATGTCTTCCTATGTGTTTGTGCACAGCCTAGTACATGGCTGTCACTACATAAACAGATAATAAATATTAATAAAGATGCAAATTGTAGGCACTCAGCTCTGGAAGGTTGAATCTGACCCATCTCTAGCAGAAACCGTGCAATGCTATGGTTTTAGCTGAGCTTTGCTTTGAGATTTTGGGTCATTCCAACCCGAAACTCAGAGGGCGCAAACCCCAGGCACAGGGAAACCTGGGGGGAAGTTTTGCCCAAGCCCTTTGGAGATGGAAGCCACTGAGCACTGCATGGCTCTGACTGTGACCCACTTTCCTGCAGTTTAATTAGGAATTTGCATCTCCTAATCCTATGATTTTGTGGTGTTTACAGGCCCTCTCTCCATGTGTGAGTGCAAATGTCAACATCTCTCTGGTAATGTGTGCGCTGACCTGAGCTGCAGTAACAGGACTGATGGCCTTAGATCCACCTCAGAGGTCTCTTATTTTTGGCCTGGTCAGGCAACTTTCTGTGATTCAACTGAGTTTAAGCTAAAGGAAAACCCAAGATTGAAACAGACCCAAATTTGGGGTTGGTCCAGAATCTGAACTTGAATCCATCTCCAAATTTCACAGGTGGCCCCACTTCTATAATAAGCTGGTCCCCTCTCTCATAGTCTCTTGATTTGGGGCTCCCCTATATGGTACCATGCAGGTATGGACTTGGGCCGATCTCTCCTTTAATCCTTGGTACAGCTCTGGATTTCAGCAGGGGTCAGAGAGAGGTGGAGGGACACCCTTCTGAACTTGACGGCTCCCCATGGTAAGCACTCAGCACCATCCCTGATCCAGGAAGGTTTTCTGACAAGGGCACAGTTAAAATGTAACCTACATCAGAGCAATGCAGCCCGGTCTGGGGATAGATTCTAACTCCTCTCCTCTCGCAATTCTCAGGGGGCCCTGCAGCAAAACAATCAGTAGAGGGCAGAGGTTTTTGAGAGCTGCATTTTAAAAGGGGAACGTTTTAGTCCGGCTGGTGCATCAGGCACAGTTGTGGAGGAAGCTCAGAATCTCTGGTGCTGCAGGCGGATAGCTTCTTGCTAAATCTGTTGGAGAAGCAGGTAGAGTGGGGTTGTTATACTGGCACACGTCCCTACTCTTAGCTCATTACCTCTTTGACACGCATTCTACCCACGTTGGCCCAGGGCCCAGAAGCCCAAGTAATTTTCCAAACCCAGCCCTCTGAATTAGCAACACAGAGAGCACTACATTTCCTTCTTAACCAAGATTAACAGCAATTAGAGCTCCCTGCTTTAACCATGTGCTCAGTACTCTTCCTCCAACCCCCACCGTCTCTCTCTGCTCACTCCTGCTGCAGGCAGCGCTTATGGCATGTTCACCTGGGGGAGGAGAGGGGGGAAAGGAGGAGGAGAAGGAGGGGGAGCTTCTCTCTCCCCGGAGCAGATAGCATCATCTTCCCTGTGAACAGAATGACTCATCTCTGCGCTCAGCCGATGTCAGCATGAAACACAGGATCCCATTTCTGTGCCTACAGGAGCCAGCCAAAATGGGCATGTTTAATTTACAGTCCGCTCCCCAGCATGGCCTATCCCTCCCACCCTGCCTTCTAACACTTATTTTTGTGACCAGCAGCTTTGCTTGCAAACATAGGATTTTGCATAACACTTTGGCATTTGCTCTGAGCTGGCTGGTTTGAGACGAGTTCGCCTGTGCATTTTGTGACTGTGAGTTGCCGCCACTGCACCAGTCATCTACCAGAAAGGACAACACACAGGACAAACCCTGGCTTGTTTTGTAACACAAAAGGGGGGAGGAGTTGGAGCAGAGGGGGACACATCGAAGTGTTTACTGCATATGCACCAATCTTTGTGCTGTACTGGCTGAATCTGCTTTGCAAAGACGGGGCTAAAGGATATTATGTTCCTGAAGCGGGGGGACGTGAATCATTTTCCAGTGAAACACCCCACCCTACCCCTGCATTCAGTCACCCACACGCCGGGAGACCTGGGAGGATGAGTCAGCAGCATGCTAAAGGGAAATAGAGCTGTCTCAACGACAGTTTTCACTGAGCAGCTGGTGAAGTCTGCAAAGCGAGGGGCAATGGACAGTTGCTAATTTTTGCACTGCCGGCAGGAGAGTCAAGCTGAAAGCATTTGCCTTGGCACGAGCCGTTCAAGCTGGCCCCACGTGGCTGAGCCAGAAAATAAGTCACCAAATGATGAGAATAGCTCCCTCCTTTAAAACGTTAGGTCCTGATCCAGCTTCCAGCGAAGCTCCCCTGAGATCAGTGGAGGCTTAAGGTGATTAGCCTCAGCCTTATTATACCTTAGTATCACATAGTTGTAGATCATTTGCTGGGACGCCAGGTGCACAGAGGTCTATTTAATACCCGGTGGAAGATCCTTTATTTTTTTAATGCTCATTTCAATTGGCTCTAGAGGAAACACTAGAAGCATTAGGATAGGCAATCAGCCTGGATAGCAGCACTGGGTGACTGGAGCAATTGCTGATTAAACCTTCACATGAGCTTAATTTCTAGGAAACTTACAAAGCACATACGTGGAATTTTCAGATAATGTAATTGGGAAATGTGTGAAATTGCTGTTGCGCATGACACAGTAAATACAATGTTACACCAGAGTCCAGTTTTTAAAAGGAAAAGCCGATTTACAAGTGGAGCTCCCAAATGCACATTCTGGTAACTGTCGATCAAGATTCACAGATAGCTGGGCATTCATCAAAGGAAGCCACAGAAAATGGGCTTTGACCCCCCCACACACACACATAAACCTTTATGGCACCAGTTCAAATCCAGCACAGGCTAATACAGATGGCTAGTTGCAAAAAGAGTTTGGTGGGCTCGGACCACCTCTTCCATATCCCTTAAGAGGGAGACAGTGGCTACAGCCCCTCTGCTTGTGGTGATACAGCTCAGAATTAGGAGCAGTCTGGTCCATAGGATAAAGCAGTTGAGTCACAATCATGAATTGTTCTACCATTGACTCACCATGTGGCTTTGGGCAAGTCATTTAATCTCGCCGAGCTTCAGTTTCTCCATCAGTAATTAGGAATTATGATATCCTCACAGACGCTGGCTTATATTTTTCCCATGGTGCTCCACCCCCGCTCTGCCCCCCAAGGCCCCTCCCCCACTCTGCCCCTTCCCCCCAGGCCACGTCCTCTCTCCACCTCTTCCCACCCCTCTACTCTGCCCCCCTCCTCCGAAGTCCCTGCCTGCCCAACAGTCTCTGCTCTCCAACCCCTCCCGAGTGCCTCCAGCCAGCCGCCAAATAACTGATATGGGGCTCTGCCGAACAGCTGATTGGTGGCCCCGCCAAACAGTGGTGGCCAGTGAGTGTTGAGCATCCCCTATTTTTTTCCATGGGTGCTTGAACCTGGAGCACCTACAGAGTTGGCGTCTCTGCTTACCCTCCTTTTTTAAAGCACTTTGGACTGCTTGGATAATGAACACCAGGTGCTGTATCAGTATGTAGCAGGCTCAAACAAGAGATCAGCTTTATGTGAATAGTATGACTGGCACTGGTTACACTCATAAGGAAGCCATTTCCTGAAAAGTCCCTTGCTCAAGGCCAGATCAGTCATGAAAACTGGATTTTGGAATGTGAGAACTATTAAAACTGCTCAAATAATTAAAGAAATTGATAGATAGCAACTTGATGTCCTTGGCATCAGTGAGAGTAGATGGACAAGTTCGAAGAAACTACACTTTAGAGAAACAAATAAGACCATCATCTACTCTGGGAAAGTGGACGATAGACATGATGCTGGTGTAGCAATTCTAATGTCAAATGAACCAGAACACGCACTGAGTGGGAATCATTCAATGAAAGAATTATTAGAGCTAGTTTTCAGATTAGATTCTTAAACAGTCATACAATGATCTTCACCAACCAAGGAAAACCCAGATGCGGAAAAAGGTGCTTTTTGTGATTTGTTACAGATGTGCTAACCAAGGTCCCAAAACATGGTATCATAGTGACTATGCTTGATTTTAATCCAAAGGTTGGAAGCAACAATGATGGGCTGGATAAAGTTATGTGCAAGTGTCACAGGGGTTTGGATATAAACCAAAATCATGAATGATGAGTAGAAATCTGCAGCGTGAATCGTGATAGGTGGAACAATATTTCCTCATCAAGAAATCCAATAAAAGTGTCATGGAATTCCTCAGATGGTACCACAAAGAATCAGAGAAGTTACTTCTGCATTTCACAGAAGTTTTGCAGCTCATTGGTTGATGTATGTGCCTACAGGGGAGCAGATGTGAGTAGTGCCCATAGTCTTTGTACTGCTAAATTGAAGATCAAGTTAAAGTGGATGAAGAAGGTTGAAAGAACACATCAGGAACCCATGATTAAAACATCCAGACACAAAAAATGCTTTTAATCTTGAACTGAAAAACAGGGTTGGTGTTCCAATGCAGT
The DNA here is from genome assembly GCF_027887155.1 of Malaclemys terrapin pileata. Lineage (NCBI taxonomy): Eukaryota > Metazoa > Chordata > Testudines > Emydidae > Malaclemys > Malaclemys terrapin. The sequence goes on along the minus strand of NC_071512.1, from coordinate 12,080,750 downwards.
CAACTAAAGAAAACCAGGTCAATGATATTCTGTGGGGAACCTCAGAGAGTGCTGTCTAGAAAGTGCAAACGCAATCCTAATAACAACATTTGGACAGGAAGAATGGATTAGTGATGCTACTTGGGCAACAGTGGAAAAGCAAAACCACCTGAATGCTAAGAGGTGAAGAGGCAAGGAAAATACAGAGTTCTAGGTAGAGAGGTAAAAAGACATGCTAGAAGGGCACAGATTGATAACAAATATTGAGGGGCTCAAGATGCTAGCCAAAGAGGTGACCTTACAACCTTGTATCAGACAATCTAACAGTTAACTGGAACCTTTAGCAGTACTAGGGGCCCTATTAAAGACTCAAATGGAAAGACTCTTAATACAGGAGAAGAACAAAGGAAAAGATGGGCAGAAAAATTTGTGTTTAAATAGATCAACCCCAAGCAAACGACTTGAAATATGTGATTAAGATCTACCACCATAGCTGGATATTGATTTAGGAGATATCACAATGGAAGAAGTTAGAAAAGCCACTGGTAAACTTAAAAATGGGAAAGCAGCTGGAGAAGATAACATTACTGGAAAAATGCTTAAAACAAGTGATGAAACAGCTCTCCAAACTTTCCTGGTGTTTTTGGATAAAATATGGAATGAAGACAAGAACCCAACTCAGTGGAAGAGAGGGCTTATAATACAATTGCCAAGGAAAAGTGACCTTACCAACTACAATAAGTGGAAAGGAATCACATTACTTTCAGTGCCTTGGAAAATCATATACAACATCATCCTGGAACAGATCAAAAAACAAATAAATCTCCAATTTAGAGAGGTACAGCAGGTTTTAGACCATTAAGATCACGTGGTGAGACCTAATTGTTGTTTTCAGACATATTATAGAACAACATGTGGAACGGCAAGCACCTCTTGTGATAAATTTTATAGATTTCCAGAAGGCTTTTGATAGTGCACTTAGGGACATTCTTTGGAAAATTATGGCATATTATGGAATACCAGCAAAAATAATTAGAGTAGTCCAGGATCTATATAATAATGCTGAATGGGCAGTCAAAGATGGTGATAACATCAGCCAATGGTTTGCAGTGACAGCTTGAGTAAGGCAAGGGTGAATTATGTTCCCACTATTGTTTGCACTGGTCGTTGACTATGTCGTGAGGAAAGTAACAGCAGAAGGCAACCAGGAATTTTATGGACAAATGATATAGCACTAATTTTTGCTGATGACATTGTCCTATTTAGTTCAACACATTGCATAATAGAAGTCACAGTCTCTGTCAGATACAGCAAAACAAATTGGTTTGTTTATCAACAACAAGGAGAAGATAAAAATATATGGCAATCGATTTCCCAAAAGTAATCATCAGAGTAGATGGAGAAACTCTAGAAGTAAGTCATTTTACCCAGATCTGCTCTAGGAATTATTTTGGGGAAGTTCTATGGCCTGTGTTATGCAGGAGTTCAGGCTAGATGATCGCAATGGTTGCATCTGGCCTTGGAATCTGTGAATCTATGAATTTATCTAAGGAGTGAGATATGAAGTGATCTTGACACCATGCTAGATGTCAAGCAACGACTATCAAAAGCAGCAAACAACTTTCATAACCTTGAAAAGATCTGGAAAAGTAGTATGAATGGCACTGATACTATAATATGAATTTTTAGCACTAACATCATGTCGGTCCTCCTTTATGGAGCAGAGTCACAGTAGTTATTTACCCAGTCACATAACACACTAACTAGGGGTCACCCAATGAAATTAATAGTCAGCAAATTTAAAACAAACCTAAGAAAGTACTACTGCACGCAATGTACATTCAACCTGTGGAATTTGTTGCCAGGGGATGTTGTGAAGTCCAAAAGTAGAACTTGGTTCAAAAAAGAATTAGGCAAATTCATGGAGGATAGATCCATCAATGGTTATTAATCAAGATGGCCAGGGACACCACCCCTAAACCTCTGACTGCTAGAACCTGGGGCGGGACAACATTGGATCACTTGATAAATTGCCCTGTTCTGTTCACTCCCTCTGAAATATCTGGCACTGGGCACTGTTGGAAGAGATGGGCTAGATGGACCATTGGTCTGACTGAATATGGCCATTCTTATGATCTTATGGACATATTTAGGATATGTTTTAAGGATGTCACCAACTCGTCTTCCACGTCAAGTGATATATGTACACTATTTGGGAAGAGAAAAAGAGGATTACCTAGAGAAACTACACAGAACAATAGAGAAAGAAGCAAAATCCATCAACATGACACTCAAAAGTCTGAACAGACCAGAACAAGACCAAAAAAAATGGTGGAAACTAGTGGATGGCCTATGCATCTGAGAGTGTGGGAGGATAAAGACATACTAACGTTATCGATTGTTACTTTGAAGACTGACAGCACAGCCGTACATTGTAACTTTCCCACCTTAATCTACAAAGAGCAGAATTTGTACAAGTTAAACATTCATCATTTATAGACTCCTTAGTCAGCGTCTATTAAAAAAATTATAATAATCTCAAGGAAATGAAAGGAAGCAGCTAGGGAGGGTCAATGATCATTGATGTCCAGGTCAGGGCACAGTGTTATGCAAGGACAATACTGTGACGCCTTAGCCCTGTAAGTACAGATTTCAGAGCTGTTTTTAATACTTCAGTGTAATACTTACTGAGCTGTTTTCTTGGAGTTATGGGAATTTAAGTACTGAGTACCCTGTTAACCAGCTTCCTCCCATTTATTACATTAACCATGTGGTTAGCTGAGTATCTAAAGAAATATCATTTTGGCCTTTCTTCTAGATCAAGTAAGGAGTAGGGAATGCTTGTCAAGTCATTGGTCTCATGTGACTTAGCTCTTCTACATGTCTTGTCATTGTTGTTCTTGAGCCAGGAACTTTGAATTCAGCCTGGAAGCCAGGGGGATGTATCTTTTAATCCATGCAATGTTTCACTCCACTTTGACTGCAGTGAACAACTTGTGTACTAAGATGCCATCTTCTGGAAGCTGACAGTTGCAAATGAATAACTAGCCTCAGCTAGGATCTCACCACAGGAGGATGAACAAAAATCTGCAAACTGGATATAATCGAGATGATCTGACTATGGAAACAAACGTACAGAGGAAATTGGACCAGTCTGGAGTCTGTGACCACCTTCAGGAAATACTGCAAAGCCTTCTACTTTGATACAACTTTTCCACCATAGCCAGAATGGCATCACAACATCCACCTTCCTTCCATCACCCAAAAATGCCTGCAAACTGGCATTTCTATAACCCAGAAAAGAAGAACAACAGACTTCTTGAAGGCTACTAAGAATTTTCTTACTGCAATCTAATTAACATGGGAGGATCTCAGGTGCTATGGTGATACGTGGCAGTACAAAACCCTAAGATAGGTAGTATGTCTCCTCTTGCAATGCATTCGTCTCTCTGATCACGCATTTTACAGGACACAGGGTATAAAACTATTCCTTATCATGTTCATATTTCCCAACCTTACCTTTTTGTAACATGGCTGAAAAATCAACAGCTGGCTTAGTTTTAATTTATATGTCACCTTTTGCATTTCAGTTTTGTTGATACAGCATCTCAATGAAATCCCCCTTAATAGTCGTTTCTTTGTCAAAAACACTTTTCTTTCCTTCACATCATCAGAACACTGAAATATAATACAGCCCTAGCCACCCATGTACTGTTTATAATAGGTATGTGGAGGTGCCACTTTGTGACAATTTTAGACTTTGTGAATTTTATTGATGGCCACATTTCACCCAGGTTTTTATGCGCACTGCCATTAACCATTATTGCAACAAGCTGTGCACCAAGCCATTTGAGAAGGGTGTCATTTAAATTTGCGGGTTCTTGTTGCTTGCAAATGCAATTTGGCTGCATGGGAGTTACTTATAAAATGTGATTTATGAAGTGAAATCATGCAAACAAATATAAAGTGGTATCTTTTACAGAGACAGATTACACTACAGGATCTGCCTGCTGGGTAGGAAGATTGAGTTAATGGGATTTTTAACTTCATGCTATTGAAAGGGAAAGAAAATCCAGACAGCATATCACTTTACATAGTACATATACCACAGAATTCACAGAGTCCTTGTAGACATTGGGCTAGGTCCTCATTTGATATAAATCGATTCGATCAGCTCCATTGATTGACACCATCTAGCTGAGGGTCTGGCCCAACATCAGTAGAACCCTGCATTATTAGTAGCATGTCCCCATGTAAACAGGTGGGACGTAAACAGAAGAACAGTAAAATAATGGTTAACTGTAGATGAGAATCCTGTGTATATTCCACACAATATTAGGTTTCCGTAGGGTGGTACCAGGGACCGACTTACCTTGAACTAATGAACCAGAAATCAGACTGCTCTATCACGGTCTGACCCCATTGAAATAAAAAAGACAATTTCTATTGTCTTCCAAGGGCGCAGGACAAGCCCTCAATGACTAGCTAGGGCTGAACGTATATAGGCACATATACAGTATGAGTAAAGCTGGCTGGAAAATGGAAACCAAAAAGTGAACAATGTCTTGCTTCTCATTGAAAGTTTGAAATTTATAAACTTTTCTGATCTGCTGTAAACAGAAGCATTGCACAATTATTGGGGTACGGTACCTGTTACCTAGCCTCGATGCATGGGCATTAGTCCTACTGTGTGGGGGTTATGCATGTATGAAAGGGTAAGGAGTAGACCAGTTTATTAAAGAGAAGATTTTTCCTCACCTGACTGAATAAAATGACCATGGTATAGAGCAAAAATGTAGCCATACAACCTTGTGTGCTGTGATTTCGCTGCTGTTACAGGCCCAGCACAGCCAGGTGAGATCACTGCTAGTCTCACATGGGTCAAAATATGGGCAGTTCTGACTGTAACGCTAACCACTGTTAACATGCATATTACTTTAGAGCACTACCGTGGAACAACTCCTTGTATAGAAGCCTGCATGTAACTAACTTCTCAATAAAATATGTTTAAATACTTACCGAAGACTAAAATAACAGGAAAAGCCTAGAATTCATAAGTCTATGGTGTGCTTGGTGAATTCAAGGTTCCCGTTCATTCACAGTCACACAATTATACTTATCTTACCTCTGTATGACGTGAAGATATCGCATCACGGTGTCACTCAACCAACTTTACTACATATATATTTTAAGATTGTTACTTAAAAAATTCTAATACTCCAAAATGTCATGTGCTTTCCTCACAGAATCATAGAAATTAAAGCTGGGAAAATAAACATATTTGGTTGCATTTAAGCCACCCTTTGGCCAGAGGAGGATAGTTCCTAAAGTATATTTGAAAGTGCTTTAGCCTGTCTAGCTTTAAATGTCCCAATAGCTGGAGCATCCATCTCTTGTCTCGGGAGATCACTGCACCATGACATTTTTCATCAATTTTCCTCTTCGGAAATTGTTGTCTTGTCTCCCCTTAGTCATCACTTAGCCAGGCTGTAACTATTGGTTCAGATCTGCTCTCTATTACACTGCTGTCAATTGATTTACACCAAATGTAAACGGATGTAATTGAAAGCAGAATCTAATTCAACTCCCATTTTGAAGTAAATGGTTTAACTCTCACTCATTTCTCTGGCGCAAGATCAAGCACATAATTTTTAACCCTATTTCCTGGCTCCTTGATAACCTTTGTTGCTCTTCTCCAAATCTTGCAGTTTGTTAAATCTTTTGGTAGTGAGATAACTAGAACCGGGGGGAGGGGGAAGAAACAAGGGAGTAGTTTTCCACTCCCCACAGTCATACAGAGTGAGAATATTACTGTACCCCAGCTACTTCATAATGCAATGAGTTGATGTATGCTGCCCAGTATTGCATTTGCTCTTCTTTTGCCACCATATCACAGTCCAAACTGATGCCTGACTTTGATGTCCTCCTCTCAGCACTAGGGTAACTTTCATTAATACTGACTTCCAGTGTTCTCCATCTCATGGAACACCTGAGTTTCAGATATCTTGGCTCAGCTGTACTGAATGTGTTGTGTTGTAGCCCATTTTCCAGCATTGCTGATAACCAGAGTATCTTTGTGTATTACACACAAAATAACTACATTAAAGAAACACAAAGATTACGAAGTCAAGCACTGAAAAGTAAGACATGCCAGAATGAAGGTTTCTTGTACACAGACTGTTTTTTCCCCATGGATCCCTGCCTCATTCACTGTGTAGACTGGTCAATGATAAGTTAATAAGCAGCTATTCGGTACTTTGTTTTCTCCTCATTGTTAAATATGTGATCCTCGGCTTTTCTTACCGGTCACTATTCAAACCCCACTCTAAATACAGAATGATTAATTTCCTCACTGCCTTTTCTATGGTGCTCATCATTATAGTATATAAGGCCCAGATTTTTAAAGGCATTTAGGCACTGGTCCACTTAATATTTCCTGCCTCAGTAACTTAGGCAGCTAAGTCCCATTTTCAAAAGTGACGTAGGCACTTAGGAACCCAAATCCTAGAGACGTAGGTTCCTAACACCCAGGTCCTCAAAGTTATTTAGGTGCCTAACTCCCACTGAGATCAACAGCAACCTTAATTCCGGCATCTCCGAATATTTGAGCACCTGACTTCGCAACATTAATAATGTTCTTTTAACAGAGTTTGTTGTGTATAATTTCCGAAGATTTAAAAAAAGCAAGCTGAAAAACTATAAATTCCATCATGTGGCATCATTTTGCACCTACATGTGTCATCAGCAGTGTTGGAACCTTTAGATCCACCACACAACCCTCTGCCACTTCATCTATAGAGTAACTGATAGCAGTAGTAGGCTAATGTCCTCTATGTGGACCAGCACTATATGGGGAGGTAACATACACTTCACCACTGGGTTTCATAGATACTTGCTGACAGCAGAGGAATGATGAGACTCAGGAAACCTGAGTTCTGTTCCTAGCTGGAGGAGCATGTTGTCTAGTGGGCCAAAATCTAGCTGCTCAAATCTAAGAATGTTGCAATTTGTCAAATACTTACAACTTAGCCAAATCGGGGTGGATTTTTACAGGCACCGCAAAAGGCTAATCTTTGACACAAAAGACTACCGAGATGCCCAATTTCAAGTCCCTATGCCAAAGCATGTGGGCGCTAGAACATTTTTTTAAAAGGTTGCCAGATTTTTTTAAACTGTAAAATAACGTTTTCCCTAGACTCATTCTCAGAAATGGCTGAACCACTAAAACTTTACAAAAAAAATTCAGGCAGAAACAGACACCGGCATGGAAAATTTGAGCCCAAATGGTTAAAATCTGGCAAAGTTATAAGCAACTGAAAACTGGTTCTTACAATGGAAAATGTCAGGTTACCTTAATAATAGACAGTGCTACTAGCTTTGTCTATAATAAATCAAAGCTTTCCTTTTCCTGTTTGGCTCCATCATCATGCCTGATTCTTATAGGGATGACACTCATCATCCATATATACATTACAGTGATTTATTATTAATTATTATTATTGTTGTTGTTGTATAGCTTTATTCATCACCTTTCACAAACCTCTAAGCACTTTACAGAAGCTCTATCGATTTAGGGTTCACTTCACTCACTACTGAAATCCAGCCACCTCTGTGGTAAAATGCGGATACCATTATAACGGCCCCAGCAACACTACTCCAGTTTATTGCCAGGAAGTGAAGAATACTTTATCCAATTAAAGTGATGGGCAAATATCTTCTTCTTTTTCTCGAAGCAGGTGAAATGTCATCACCCATGTGGGAATTTGGCCAAGGCACTTGTGAAAAGTGCTGTGGGATCTTTAATGACCCAAAGTGGTCAGGACCTTTATGATTCACTATATTATGCCTTAGACATGGCACTGACAATAGCAAAGTGCCTGTAACCCATGATGAGACACTGGTCCAGTATAAAGTGCTCCCTCCAACTCCACTTTCTGCAGTCATGTGGGTTACTCCTTGGAGGTCACTTCTGCTGGTGATAACCAAGTCCAAACCTTCTGAGTTTATGACAGCTAATAAAATATAAGGAAAGAATCTTACTATAAAGCTGCATGATTGAGAATGGTGGGAAAGGGCACATTCATCACATGAGTAAAAACAACGAGAATTCTAGGCAGTGTGTAAATGCACTGACAGCTGATGGCTTTTAAAGGGTCTTTTCTCTCTCTTTTCTGGTGCTATAGGTGACCTCTGGGCAGCCAGCAATGGCGTGATCCATTAACCTGAATCTCCGCATTTTAAAGAGCTTTCCTTACTAATGGCTCAGCAATTCTTTAACAGGTTTCTGATTCAGTCACTGAGTCATCCAGTGACTGATTTCTTTCTCAGGACAAAGGGCTGTTTCTCTCCTTAGACAATTTCATCTGGGTTTGTTGCAAGGAGTGATGTTGTCCTTTCAGGCTCATCTGCAGATTATAGAGCTTTTAGCTGTTTCATGTCAACACAGTCCAAATTGTTTGGGTGATTCTGATAAACCCTCCCCCCCCCCCACACACACACAGCAGCAGCAGCAGCCCCAAGAACTAGAATCTTGCTGTCTGCTCTCTTGGTGCTGGGGTGGGGAGCACTATACATCACCATGCAAGGTCTACTCTGGCCAGCTCATGACCAGCCTTGAAGGACTCCAGTAGAAGTAGAGGTTGGGTGGGGGGATGGTCAGCCACTTTAATGGTACTATCCCCCGTCTCCTGAACTGCAAAAAGCCCTTAGGGAGTCTGGGGATCTGGGTATAGGGAGGGAGAGGGCTGGGGGTGGGACCAGATGTCCCCACCAACACCGGGGGAATCTACAAAAAAACTATCACAGCCTGAGGCTGATTCCTCAGGGGCTTTGTGGGTACCAGCAGACAGCAGAAGCTACAGCCATGTGGCATCACTGGAACTGAACTACTAGGGGCCTGGGAGCAGGTGCGGGAGGCGCAAGGCCTCTAAGCAGATGGTCCTGCACCTCCAGCTGATCTTGGGGATATGCATGTTCTAGAGAGAAAATTCCTTGGCCATTCCAGAGGGCTCAAAGCCCACTCCTTAATGGGAAAATCTGGGATAAGATCCATAAGGTGAACCTCCCTGTTTTCTTTCTCCCCGTCCCCTCTTGTGGCTGCTTCCACGGGAGTGGGTGATCTGGCACTCTCAGCTAGAAAGCTTGTCAGCAGCACAACATGGAATTCTTGAGCGGGCAATGGAGTAAAGAGGCTTAGGCTTTGTCTACACTGGCACTTTGTCAGCAAAACTTTTGTCGTTCAGGGGTGTTAAAAAGCCCACACCACAGAATGACAAAAGTTTTACCAACGAAAAGCATCAGTGTGAACAGCGCTTTGTTGGGAGGAGCGCTCTCCTGGGGGGTGGAAGTTTTTTGTCCACAGGAGAGCGCTCTCCTGCCAACAAACAGCAGCCACACTGTGCACCTTTTAGCGGCACGGCTGTGGCGGCACAGCTGTGTCGCTAAAAGCCTCGTAGTGTAGACGAAGCCTTAGACTTCTCCTCGCCTCCAGCCACAGAAAAAGAATAACATTGCAACTAGCTCGGTTGTCAATAAAATACAGCTTGATATGACCTCCTGTCTTTCAGTCCAGTGTTTGGTGCTTATAGCGTGCCAACCACGTCAGGACCGAGGTCGAGTCAGGCTGATGGCTGGATGGCCTAGCGGTGAAACTCTGAAGCAAAGATAGGGACTCTTCTGAGGCTATTCACTAGGGTTCCCCTCAAAAGGTTTAATGTGCGACCTTTTGCCCCAAGCTTGCTCCAAACTTCTCTGCCAGGGCAGAGCTGGTGTGTGCTTTTATGGAGAGAGCTTGGACTGCGGAGAGCAGTAAACCAAAGCTTCCTATTACACAGGACAGGGAGGGAAGCTGTAATGTGCCCCTGCTAGAGGGAGAGGAGGCAGGAGAGACATCCTGCTTCCCCAAGAGGCTCAAGTATTTATCACAACAAAGCTCTGTCAGCATGAAGCAGTTCATACTCCACATGGTGCTGCAATATAAGCAGGCAACATCACACTCGTATTTCAACCTGTCTCCATGACTCTGAAGTCCCCTGCAGCTGTAGGTTTGACAGCACCATCTGAGTCAACCCCGGATAGGAGCTGGAGATTAATACGGAGGGAAAGAGGGGGCTCCCCAAAGTCTGCCAGGGACACAGACAACATGCAAAGAAGATTTGAGTATAGCAACTAAAATTTGCATAATTAACATGAGCTTTTGTGTCCAAATGCTTTTGCTGAGGAAACATTAAAGTCATAATAATCCAAAAAAATATTCTGGATGAGCAAGTTTGCTTGGATGATTTTTGCAAAACAAGCTCTTAGCCTTTCTAAAGGCAGCCTTGGATCTAAAGGGGTGTTGATCTTACCTTTTAATCCATGTGCTCTGACTTTTTGTTAATGTCTTGTGAAAAAGGTTGTGTACATGAGCAGCAAGGGTTTTGTTCATAAAAAATACCCTTGAAAACCATTTAAAATTATTTTCAGAGCTTTGATTGTTAGCTGAAGTAAAGGTCAGCCAGAGTCAGGGGAAAGTACCTCATTAGATCAGCACTTAGCGAAAAACATGAGGAGCGTGTTAGTTTTTAAAGACTGCTGCCATCTAGAGATGAGAAGTAATAAGGAATACCCCATAGAACACTCTAGGTGGTAGGTGAGGTACCAGAGATTTAAATGTAAGACCTTCTGCCCTGAAAAATCCTATAAAGAAATGCCCAAGCTGCAGCGTTCACATCCAAATTTTCCATTGCTTCAGGGCAATTTGAAGCTGGGATTTTGGTTCAGCCCATTATAAAGAGAGAGTTCAGTGAGGACTCATAGAACTTGATTCTCTCAGATACAATGAAAAGATATTTCTTTTCTGGGATTCTGTCAAGACAGATGTTGTCCAAACTTTTTGCACAGGACAGGGCAAGTCTGAGACAGAATCAGGCGAAGAGCCTTCATTCAGCTGAGATTCCAGGGAAGAAAACCTGCACGGTCTCGCAAGGCTGTTTGTGTAGCTTTTCTTACCGTGGAACATGGTTTCAATTCTCTCTCTTTCCTGGAGCACTGGGGGGAAGTGCGGGGGAGATTCTATTATGATAAAGCCTATTGTTGTTGGGTTTGTTTTCAAAACCTACACTGGTTCTGACCTGTCTTCTAACAATGTGTCTATTTCAGTATACTATAATAGGTGGATTTTTTTTTTAAAGCGTGGGCATATTCCAAAAGGCTGAAATTAAACCTTTTCTGTATTTTCTGTGGTTAATGCTTAATGACTCTCTTCTAGGTTTCATCCTATTCCTGGAGAAAGCCCTAGACTGCCACAGGAGGGATATTTGCGGCTGCACCTTTTAGGTTCTAGAGACCTGACCATTTGGGGTCTTGGAAGTTGAACGTTAAGTAAATTTCTGACGTTAGATCTGAGCTTCCAGCCTGAAGGACTGTTGACACTTATTGGGATATATGGTGTCTTGCTTTAGAGGCCTCCTGTTTCTCTTTATTTCTATAGTCCTTTTAGACTACCCTGCACACGCAATGCGGTTGAGGTTTGTGATGGTTAACATTTATGAAAGAAGAAGTCAAAGAGAAAAAAAAATACTTTGAAAAAGAAACAGCATCACAGTGCAGCCTGGTCATAGGCCATCTGTTGCCAAAACACATTTTTCTTTGGAATGGTTAAGTCTTTTGGATTAATTTGATTGCCTAATCTGCAGGCTCTTTTGGGCCACTAATTCTTACTGACAAGTCATAGCTGTTCCCTCTCCTTAACTAGCTATTTTTTATTTTATTAACCTCTTGAGAGCTAGCTCCTGGTTTGCAGTCAGGATGCCATATGGGTGATCAATGTGCTGTAAAATTCAGTGGACTATACCCACAGGTCCATACGGGCTACAAGTGCCACTAAACTGGCATAGGCTGTGGCTCCATATGGACCTTGGAGCAGGATAGAACAGGCCTCCATCATTGACAGGCTACCTCATTTTTTACAATATCCTATTAGTAAGGGGGTTGGTTTATGGTTGGGGCTATTAGGGCCCTTGGGTATTTCTGAATGTAACAGAGAAAAAGAAGAAGTCAGGTAGTATTTACTGTGGAACCACAGTGCAACTCATCACACCTTTATCATGCTAGTGCCCAGGCATGCAGGGTGCCCTATAGACAAAGGGCTAGCTCCCTGCTCCACGGAGCCTACGAGGTGTCAAGAACCTCCCCGGGGAATTGAGGGTGTCAGAACCTTAAGTTTTTACATTAGCTATGACACAGGGAGGACAAACAAAAAGGGGTGGGCAATCTGGGAAGGATAAAGCACTACAATAATCCGAGATCATGAGATACACTTTGCTACATGCATCATGTGAGTTCTAGACATGGGTACAGTCTAGTATGTTAATATATTACACACACACACACAGAGTCTGAAGGCTCAAAATTAGTTGGGGGCATGTATGGTCTGATCAAGTGGCTTGATGTGGATGCTGCTGCAATAAAGGAAAAGGTTGCGGGGGGGGACGACAAAATTTCAGGTGATGATTTTATTTTCTCTCATCCTGTTATTTCACAGGCTTTGGCTTATTGAAAAACCTGTTTATCTTTTACCCTGAGTCATTTCCCAGGGAGAAACTATATTGTTCTAAAATGCTAATAGTCAGTCAGTTTGTATCGACAGTTTCTAAGCCCTTTGGCTGAATGTAGGCTCAGAAGTAGCCAGCAGTGGCCAACCGTTACTTGCCAATATGTGTGCACTTTATTACTTTGTATGACTTGTTACTAATATTACTTCATATGATATTTAAGCTTCTTTTCATTCAAATTCCACAGTGATTGACCTGTATTGATCACTCTGTTTGCACAAAAATCTTCCTTTTACAAATGGCATTCACATGAAAACGATATGAATGAAAATCTCTCTTTTAACTATAAACACAGCATCTATAGGGAGAGACAGGTAGCAAACTATTACCACTGAAATATCTGGAATTATCCAATTACCAGATGTGAGGCTTCTGCAGGGCACAAGAATCAAAATGATAAAAATGCCCAATTTCTTGGCATTTATGTTTTTTCAAATAAAACTGTCTAGCTTATTTAGACCATCTTATATTTCAGATCCTCATTGACATCAAATGCTCTAGAAGCTCTTTGATCTGGATTCCCTTTTGCAGCTGGGCTTCCCTCCGCAATGTGGATGAAAGGTGCTAAGGAAAGGAACCAGGGATATATCACCTACTGTACTGGGACTTCAATGCCTTTATCACATATTAGATAAATGTCTCAGAGTTCCAGGATGAAAATGAAAGGCGTTGTCCTGCAGCCCTTGTGTACCCAAAACTCAGTAAATTGCCTTGCACACCTGTATTATTGAACGAAGATTAATATGACAACAAAGCTATCAAGGGAGTGATTCTGCAGAATTAAGGGCCTAAATTGCGAGACGCTGAGCACCCCAACTCCCTCGATGTCTCTGGGATGCGCAAGATCACTCCGTAAACGCATAACACACAATTCTGCAGTTTCCCATTGGTACAGACTAAACTACAAGCCCAGTCCTCAAGTCCTCCTTTTGCAGAACACCTGATGAAGTCAATGGGAGCTCTGCAGGCACAGAGCTTGCTGCAAGATCAGGCAATGTACCTGGGACCGCAAATAACTGACACATGCTTTCCAATATTCAGTTACTTTGAGATTCAACCCTTGTACAGAGAGACCACAAGAGGCCCTGTGAACCACTTGAGCCCTTAACATAGTTACTATGTCTGAGGAAGACAGTACATGGAAATGGAGCGGGGGGGGAAGAAGAGACATTAGAAATAATATTAATTATGGTTGCTCTTGATAGCTATGCCATACGCTGGGCTGTATTTGAACATGGGCTTAAAGTGGGGCATAACTTTTAGATTTTCTACAGTAGGCAGCCTATTGGGGTAAAATGTCACACAAGGATAACTTTTGTGCCTTTTGACTTTTCGATGTACTTTTTATTTGGTTTCTCTTTATAAAATTAATAGGAAAGCCTTTGAAATTATGCTCTGGCTGAAATTTGTCCTTGGCAGGCTCCACCATTTCATTGTTAATTGATATTTATCTATTTACACAGTATTTGGTAGACAGGAGCAATCCTGAATAGCTCTGGTGCAACTTATCCTTTAAAAAAAATCAGACTGGATTTTGGGTCATTTTTTTAGCTGTTGTTATTCTTGGCTGAAAGTTGATGCGCCAACAGTTGCCAATGAATACAATCGTCTCATCATCAGCTACAGTTTATCCAATTGTATACTACACTGTAGAAGTTTTATGTACAGCTGCTCCCAACCTAACTTTTCACCTCCACTCTTGAACTTAAAGAAAATTAGAAAATATACACAAAATAACCCATTGTAAAAGTAGTTAGGGGGTTTGCTACACACAACCTACCTGATGCAAACCCACAAAAGTGAGGAAATGATAAGTTAAGCCACCTAATACTGCATGCCCTCTTCTCCACACAGACACATTATTTACCATTACTACAAAGACCATAACTCACAGATCGCACACCATAACCTTAACTCTGCCCATATGAGGACACCCCGTTTATCCAACTGCTTCTTCCCAACACCATACACTATGACACCAAACATCCACAGGTAATAGTGTTTGGCGTGGGTAGTTTGGGAATGAGAGGGATGCAGAAGCGCAGGTTGAGGGGGAGAGAGTTAAGGTTGCAGTGCATGGTCTGTGGGTTATAGCCATGGTGTAATGGTTAGGGATAGGCTGGCGCATGGAGGAGTAGAAGGTGTGTACTGGTAGATAGCTGAACTTTTCATTGCCTCACTTTTGTGGGTTTGTGTCAGGTGTGCTGTGTATGTAGCAACACTACCTGCTTCATGACAAAGCTTGTAAAATCATTTTGCATTTACTAGTTTTCAGCTATGAGACTGAGCTGGGTCATGATTTATGCCTAGTTCTCATTTCAGACAGGCAGTTAATGATTAATTAATGCTTGAGATGGTCCAGGAACTCCCAAACTTTCCCTCCAGATTTTTCCTCTCTGCCTCCCTTCTTGGGCAAACTTCCCTCCCTGTTCCCATGATAGTCTTCTGTATTCCTCCTACCCTGAAGTCCTTGATCTTCTTGCCAAGTGAAGCCAGACTGTCTGCTTGCCCCAGCAGGCTGCTGGCTGGTACAGTTCAGCTACATGCTACACCACAGCCTACTTCTTTGACTCTCACTTGCAGCTACCTATAGGCACCCTTTGGCAACAGGATCTGTATGTCAGAGATTCTGCCTTGACGTGCCCTGGCAAAAGTGTTTCACGGATGGTGGAAGTGCGCATAACTGCCCTGAAGTCAACAGAGTTGGATTCGCTTAAGTCAGTGGTGAATTTGATCTAATTAATTAAAAAAGAAAGCCACCTTCATGGCACTAGTTTTTATTTCTTCCAAATTAAAAAACAAACCAAAATTCCCATGATGCGGTAAAGTTGTTTTACTGGTTGTTTTGCAAAAGGCTCCCAGGTGTCAGAGGCAGAGCGTTATTGTGATTAATTTTAATGATACAAAGAAAATCCAGTTGTTTAAAGCACCTGAAAAAATAAATGTCTAATCAGTACTCCAAGACATTGTTCTTGTAGGAAATACTGTAGTCGTGTACTTAACGATGTCTGTGTCAGGATCTACATCCAAGACACAAATCTTTACGGTCACTCAAATGGTCTTTTATTAAATACATTGAAATACATTTCTCACCATTATGGGTTCTAGGGAAATTTCTTTGACAGCCATTTTAGAAGGATGCACTGTGAGGGCTGATGGGTGTAAATATGGATGTGGTTTTAGAATCGGTCATTAGTGCATTTTTTTCTTTTTATTATAAAGTCAGAGTGAATTTAGTGCTGAAAGTGAGAGGCCCTAACACTGGCCAGACCTGGCCATTGTGTATAGTGGACAGTGCTTATGTTTCTCTTTTAGCATCATTTTTCATCCATAAAAACAAGCATCTCTAGTCAAAACAGCTAGTGAATTTTACACACACTCACTCTTAATGGGTAGATGGTATAATAAAAACCATTGTTTCAAAATTATTTTTCCAAGGTTCAATATAGTAATTCATACAAAAGATGCAATATGTAAATCCAAGCATTAAGAACTACATAAAGGAACTCAATTGCCCTCTTATGTGGTGAGATGTTCAATTGCTTTATCCTAAATTTTGGCGAACATTGTGAGTCTATTTCCTTCCCAGTAAACAACTGTTTTCAACAGCTGTAGAGGCCAATAACACATTAAAATGAACTCCTTTTACCCATTGAGATTTGTAAGACAATCTAGTAGATGACACAGGTCACGCAAGGACTTCAATAACATCTCCATGGAGCTTATCTCATGATTTCATGTTTACAGTGACATAAATAGAAATGGTGCTGTGGTCACATGGATAAGGATCTGTTACACATTCTTAACATAATAGAAGTAGCCAAACAACTTATGGCAGCCCAGGGAACTTTAATTGACCAAGTTGACTATACGTTATTTTTCCCCAAAGTAGTAGCAATCAGCATGTGTAAACCCTTCGCTTTATCCTGTATTGATTCTGTCAAAGCCTAGGCAGGGCTTTCGGTTTGACAAAAATACCTGTCACAAGTACTTCGTCACCATGACTTTAAATGTTAGGCTCATTATGAAGAAAAAATCTCGCCCAAATAGCCTCATAATCACATCACTGGAGGACTGGGAATTAAGTGACCCAAGTGCCCTCCAGCTAAGGTTTAGGAAATGAAGGCTAGACAGAAAGATGTGTAGGATTGGGTCGAGAGGAAAACAAAAACTGAACATAACTCTCAGAGGAAATTTCCTCTACAAGCAAATTTTCAGATTTGGCCACTGATTCTGTGTGCCTCCATTTTGGGGTGTCCAATTTGAAGCCTCTCAGGCCTCGTTTCAGAGGACCAGCAGCTACAAAGTTAGGGCCATGTAGGACCTTAGGTAGGGGATGACGAGGAGAGATGATAAAAGGACATATTTTTGCAATTTTTTTCCTGCATAATTTATCCATTTTTATAGAAATATTTGGAATGTTTTTGACCAGCTCTAATGATGAGTTTATATCTGATGCTGATAACAAAAAAAGTGCTTGTGAGAAAACAAACCAAATTATTTGCACATTTGCTGCTCTTCTGCCTAATTGGTGTTTCCCTACCAGCACTTTAGTCTCAAGTTGCATTCTTTGCTGTAACTGCATATGAGAGTTTTTCCTATGATGACTCCCACAGTTATTTATTGGCCAGACCAAAACTCTCTATTTTCTGTATGGCAAATTCCCTGATTTTTAGCCTCAAGGCCCTTACTTCACCATGAGCCCAGGGCTTTCACTAGGTGACAGCCTCTGTACTTTGATAACATTACTTCTCAGTATTTATTCTCCTCTAAAAATCTTTTTCAAATAGATCAGTGTCATTTTAATTAGAAGAGTTGGGGAGATAAGTAGAACATAGTTAGTGCAGGTATCATTCAGGTTCAAATCCAGTGTGGGCCCAACAAGTAAAACTGATGGGGAGAGGATGTTCAGAATCCAAATCCAGATCCAAATTCTGTGGCTGATGTTTACATGCATAGTGGGGTAAACCCACATCTGAACAACCACAGACTTCTGAGGGATCAAAATCCGATTTTAAAAATTTTGCAGTCCATGCTCATGTCTAATGACCCACCAGTTGATTTGTGTCCTCAGTTTTGTCCTTGGAGAACACTGGCCCCCATAACCAAAACACTGCAAAATTAGCAAAATTCAGTATTTTAGCCTTACTAAGAAGGTTATTCCTAGAATAGCTGAGGAATTTCAATGTAACGCTGAAAACACATTGGGCACCACTGTGTGCATGCATGTGGTGGTTTGTTGCTCAGTTACTGTCTCTAGCCAATTCTATCCCCCTTTTTGTTTCATAAGCACCGACATTTCAGAACACTGACTGCGAATATCCTACAAGCAGACTGGGTCAGCGCACCTTGAGGAGTTCTATTCACAGGTACTATTCCCTTCTCCATTGACAATAAGGCATTTTTCAATCCAACCAATTCTCCCCTACTTTTATTCTATAACGCTCCCAGCCACTTAACTTCTGATGTGCAACTTTGCTGAATGCTTTCTGAAGATCATATAACAATCAAATGCCTCACCTTTGTCAGCCCAGGGAGTAATATTTGAAAGGAATCCAAGTTACTGAGGCATGACCTCCCATCTAGCCTATTCACTACTTGAGGACTATGCCACCTTGAAAGGGCGCTGACTAATCTATTCTTTCTTGTGAAGGTTTTAACAAGCCCCAATTTTTAAACATAATTAGGAGCCCAATCCAAGTCTCCTCATGCATCCCATCATCTTGCTGAAATGTGATCTCATTTGCAAGGGTAACCCTCCATGCTACAGAATGTAAACTATTTCCCATCCTATTGACATGATTTCACATTCAAAGAGTGTGATGGTGGGATTTTGTTTTTAAGATTAGGTTCCCCCCAACCACATCCCTTACCTGTTTGGTCTGAAAATCCTTGGCAAGCTCCCATCTGTTCCTTTCCCAAACCAGTTGCGTGTCACTGTGTTGGTTTTGTTAATATGGTGATTACGTTTACTTCTAGGCTTGTATGTACTCAGGTATAATGAAAATGGTAAGATTAAGTCTTAATGAAGAGAAACTGTAAACTCGAAGTGGCTCTGAAGTTCCTGATTGGAACACGTGTGCACATGTGAACTAACTATTGACAAAGGTTTATTTACTCTTTGACTAGCATAAGTACCGCTCCTATTATTTCATTAAATCATTCTGCAATTAAAGGAACACTTTTGGAAAAAAAAAAATCCTACTTAACTACAGACAGGATGATAGGCATCAGACTGTATCAACAATGGGTATTTGCATCCAAGAGCCCTGACAATATCCCTTCACTTTTTGTTTTGTTTAAAGCGACTGCAAGTAAAGTTCTGACTGTAAATGGATACCATTAACTTGAAATCTAGTGTTTTAAAAAATTCAGTAGAAGTTTCAGATAGTTACACCTATCCCAAACTCCCCTGGCCAATTTTTGTGGTATGCTTTTGGCTTGTTTTCTATCCCTTACGTTTTGTCATAGTTCATTTGTCATAATAGTTGCAAGTGGGCATGCAAGTTTAGAGTGCTAGGGATGGCATGGTGATAGGTGCCTTAGAGATAGGAAGCAGCTCAGAAATGCTGCAAAGTTCTTCCCAAAACTCTGATAAATGGGACGAATGGCTAGTGCACAGAAAAGATGCAAGAGTCAGAGTTTAAGGAGTTCTGGGTTCTACTCTTTCTGTCACTGATTTGTTGAGTAACTTTGAGCAAGACAATCTCTCTGGGCCTCAGTTTCTGCATGAGTAAAATAGGGACAATAATACCTCTCTGACTCACCGGGATGTTGAGCGCTTAATTTATTAAACTGCAGAGTGCTTTGAGATCCTGGAATGAAAAGCATTAAGGGGCGCAAAGTATTATTGTAATAAATGACACACTTAATAGAAGAGGACACCAACCATAATAAGTGGTGTCTTAAATAAGCCCATGTATAAATTCTTCATGTTGGCTATTTCGATTCATCCATTGACAACCAGTGGAACTCCTGAGAAAAGACGGAGAGTTAAGAATTAAATTGGTAATTTTAATCTGAGAACATAGTCAAGGTTTGCAAGTTGTTACATGGCACAGTGGGTTAAGCTACTTTCACCAGGAGAGAATTTATGTCCATAAGTGAAATGAGTTCAATGCTCTCAGTCTATAAGTTTGTCTGCATTTAAAACACAGAATTCTGAATTGCTGGCAGTCCTGACTCAATATAGACACAATATCAGTGTGACAAAAGTCAGCTGCAGTGAATCAGCAAAACTATATGAAAAAAAGTACTGATAAGTGTCTGCTTGCATGATGCAAACATCCAGTTAACATTTCCCCACTTTGGTAATGCCTAAGATTCGTGTGAACATTTTGAAATTTCGAGAATAGGAGGGTAGGGATAAAGACAATTTGTAAGTACTTGAAAGTTCTCTAAGTCTGGGATTTTACATACCTTAAATTCCACAGGGTAGCTGATTTTTAGTGTAATCAGCATCTTCTACACTTAATGAAGAGATCCAAACTCATTACCAGAATGTCTATAAAGCTAGCAGGTTATTTTTTCATTCTTTGATTACGTAATCATTCAACAAGAAATGTGACATTTTAAAACTACATTTCTTCAAAGTTCAGGTCAGAATTTTATTTTGCTATCCTGACATTTAAATTTAAAGCACGTGATGGGATAACATAACAGTGATTAAAAAAACAGCACATTAACCATTTAAGAACATTTTAATCTATAACTATCCTTCTGCAGAAATACATAAACTGAAAGTTCATTATATAAATTATATTTTTAAACATTTACAGCACTCACATTCCATAACAGAAAAGGTTAATTCCACACTGAGATACTAGTGCAAAAAGTGGTTTATCTAAGTGCAAATAAGTTAGTAAGAAGTTAAGTCTTCCCACAGTGAGCCAGAGGACTTCCCATTTTTATGCAGCTCTATAAGTCCATAATTGGGGACTTATATTTACACTAAATCTAAGGAAGTAGTACTGTGTGGAAATATTGGACTTTAGAGAGTACCCACCAAATCCTTTGTGAATGTACAGTAACAAGAGAAGAGGCTGGAGTATTTCCCACTACATGCAGATCTGCAAATTCACTTGGGTTAAAGATACACAGCACCTTATGTTTTGCTGACCTGGCTCAAGACATAAATCAGTAAGTGTAAAATATCTTCTGTTACTCTCTGATTATTAAAATACAACATGGCAAATCTATATTATTAAAACTCACAAACATGCAGGTATTCGATTCCAATGGATGCCATAGGTCATCTTTGGCACATCACGGACACTACCTGAACACTGAGTATGGCACTAGACAAAATATTTTAGGGAACAATCCTGCACTGGAAGGAGAATGAACTAGATGACTTAATAGACTTTTGCCATCTCTAACTTCTATGATTCTTTTATTTATTTGTGCTAAAAAATAATTTAGCAGGCCAGGATAGAGATACGATTACACCTCAAATCTTGAGGTCATACAGTGTATCCTAGAATGAAAGCGTAAGCGCTACCCAGGCAAAATCAATGTTAAACAATTCACAAGAGGAAATATTAAGTGACTGCAATGCACAGGTCACAATCTCAGCAGCAGTTACTGAAATATATGGAGTCTGTGTCCACATACCCTAAGAAACTGTTGTGGTATAAAAATAAGTTGGAGACACTTCATAAATACACCTTTACTAATGACGAGCTTTGTTTTTTCAGCACATATTCTTTAAGTCACTGTAATGTTTAAACTGAAGGCTGTGTAGCTGGATACTCAGGAGGGCAAAAAACTTTGACAGGAGCTGGACCTAGACAATGAAACCCACTCCCACAAAAATACAAATGACCACAGACGAACCACTTTAGAAACTAGTCACCTCCAGAAATGCCAAACTCATTTCACTAACTTAACTTTCCCTCAATAATTTCTTCACACAGACACACAATACACCCATTCACATACACAACCAAAACCAAATAAACCCTATAAATTAATCAAGGTATTTCTCTTACAGGCTGGAAAGGAAGTGAGAGAGAAATTGTTATTTCTTTATTTAAATACTTGAGAGATGCTCAGATACTACCATGAGGGGGGCCATGAAAGTACCAAGATGTATAGATACAATTTCTTGCATGCCCTTGTTATGACTACATTTTAAACCAGCATCTTACAGTATCAAGCATGAAATCTGCATATTTCCAAAACACTAAAAATTAGTCTCAATATACACTTTTAAAGATTATCACCTCCATTTTTATTCTCAACACTACCACCACTTTCCTTGCTGCCACTGTCACAGGTTGCTTGAAATATCAGCTGAAGAGCACACAACATCTGTTTCAATGCCCACCATAATGGATTAGCCAGCAGAAGTGAACTGCAAGCATGGCCTATTCCGAAGAGGGGTAAACAGGTCATCTCCATAAGCACAGGCAACAAGAATCCCAAGTCTCCCATATCAGCATTGTGCCACCTAGCTGCAAGAATTATTTTAAATATTTACACTATCAGTTGATTTAGTTATTCTCAGCATTATAATGATCATCAGAAATAACTGAAGACAAGCATGTCCCCAAAAAATATCCATGGTAAGACCTGCATGATGCCCTAACTCTGATAAGAGGCCATTTCTTACCTAAAAAGTTTGGTTTATGCAACCCAGACACAGTATTCTATAGTAGATAGATAATTTTGGGGGGAGATCACCCACATCGGAGTCACTTTTAGGTTGCATTTAAGCTATCTGTTGCCTTCACTTACTGCTAAGACCTCAGCACCCACAAACGACTTTGACTTAGAAAAAGGCTTAATATGAAGACAGGATCTGCAGAATAGCAAACGTGAGTTATAAACATTAACTTCAAGGTTCTGAATTATTCCTCTTATTCAGATGCACAATTCAGGACTGTGGAGATATGTTTATCAATACTCTGTCATTCAAGTTCAGATCAGGGAAAAGGGTAGCTCACATCTACCCACTGTGATCTTGTATACCCTGCATCTGGAAGTCAAACCCAATGAGACAACAAGAAGAAAACAATCAATTCCAGACATACATTATCAATATACCATGAATATTGGACACCAGGATCCACATATATTCCCGAAGAGAGAGCTTATATAGCCAGGAGGGAAGCAGGCCCAACCTTTTCTTGAAATCAACCTTAAACACTAAGAACTGTATATCTGTCCTTAGTCTCTTAGGCAAAACCTCCACTGAACAACATCACAAAAAGAGGACTCCCAGTTTGAAATCTATTATTCAACTTCCATCCCTTTTTTCAGATATATGTAAAACAACAGCCCACCTGCTGTAAATAGGCTCAGATAAAGGCTACAGAATGTGACATCTTACACCACACAAACCACAATTCAAAAGTAAGTACCAACTAACAACAAGTTGACATGTGCTCCAACACTTTCCATCTTAGAAGATAATCTTCATTCCTTCCCAAAGAAGTAATGCATGCAGAGGAATGGGAAAAGGAACAGTCAAATGTCAGCACACAAGTCTTTGTGATATTAAAACTTTATCCCAGTAATAAGCCACCTCAGATTCCAAGACATAACATACAGTTTTCCAACATGGCAAAACTGTCCAAAGAATCCTTGAAAAAAAGAAATAGAGGCTAAACTCACATCCAGTTGGGCGAGGGATAGCATGAGTTTCCAAAGGTAACATGGGCAAACGCCTTTCTGGGAATTAACAGTTATTCAGAATCAACTCCTCTGGCACAACTAAAGTCAATTTAACTGGGAGTACATTATTTCATGCAATTTTTTTTTTTTTTTTTCATTTCTTCAAGGAAATCTAAACTTCCTCTGCCAGTTTACAAGTTCATTTTAAGTCACGAGACCAATAAAATGGGCTAACTTTTGCTTTTAGTGCAAGAATTGTGTAGGCACTAATTGATTAATTTAATGTGATTCTTTTTTTTTTTTTTTTTAATTACAGATTAGTGGTTATGGGGCATCTGATTAGAGAATTATAAGCTTTTCAAACTACCTGATTGCATTTGTTAGGATTTTGCATTAACAGCGGAATAATCTAAAGTTCACTGAAACTACCTTGTGGCCTCCTATGTTTCAGGAAGATAATCCACATAGTCAGATCTTCAGACATCCTCACTAGTTAAGACACATTAAAACGAAACATTTCCCATCAAAGATGCCAAAAACTGGATTTAGTTTTATTGCATGACGTTGCATAAGAAAGTGTATTATTGAAAGCTGTAAGGCATCATGCAATTATCAATAAGCTAATAATTTATTGTTCCTTGAGAGGTGGTTATATAGTCTAAATTTATAAAACCAGTTTCAAAAAAGTACATAAAAAATTTAACATGATGAGCATTAAATGTCGTTCACATGGCTCTAGTTTTTAGCTGTTAAAAAGTGCGTTCAAACGTACTGTCCTGGAAGGTCACTCTGTCAAAAAATGGTGCAGGAGACTATTGTCAAGTTATAAATTTCAAAAGAATGTTGTGTTATGGGATTTGAAAGCTAACATGTGGTGATATTCAGTCTTACAAACTTGCTTAAAATCAGTTTTCAATCCTCACACTTGCCGTTTAGCATAGTTGATTTAATAATCTAAAAAACATTTGCTTTTGTAACCAAACAAAGTCTACTGAGTTTAAGTTATGTACACTGAGTGATCAAATAATGAGCAGACTTCATATTCAGACATAGGACAGAATGTACTGATGTGATTTTGGTGTTAATCAATGTATTGTGCCATCCAACGGAATCCTTCTCCATAGCCTTGTCTCTTTAGCACGCTGCACATAAAGACTTCCAGTGGTCTGGCATTCAATTCTTTCAGAGATACATTGCCCTGGAAGTAAGAGATCAAAAGTATATCAAATCTCAATAGTATGAAAAAATGGGTTCTTTCTACAAAAACAAACATTTTTTAATGTAATGTTATTACCTAATTTGTTTTAAATACTAGAAATTTGAAAAATTAACCTGAAGATACCAAGAATAAAGTCCCTTTCTGAAATATACTGTGCATTCTATCATTTCTATCTGTTATATTCAGAGGAGATGAAGTACATGCAACAGGAATGCAAGAGCAAGCATGGTCAAAAAGGAGGTTTTTAAACCAAGATGATTTTTGAAAACTCACATTAGGAGTTTCTCTATGGATGGGCATTATTCATTTTGCAATTAGATAAGAAGGGCATTTGCCACTAATGGTAAGACTGACCTCAGTCATGCTGACTGTAGTCCAAGGCCAAGGAATAGCAATAACAAAAACCGTTACTACTCATTTGAAGACATTTTTGCCTGTACTGCATTTTGGGTTTGAACTTGCACAACATAGGTGCGAGTGTTATGAAAATAAGAGCAAGATAAAAAGGTAATAAGGAGGGCAGAGAAAACGGGAGAATCCAACCACCATTGTTCTCCATGTCCACTGACAGTAGAACAAGAAGTAATGGGCTTTATCTGCAGCAAAGGAGATAACAAGAAGAGTAATTAAGCTCTGGAATAGGCTTCCAAAGGGAGGTGGAATCCCCATGGTTGGAGGTTTTTAAGAAAGGTTGGACAAACACCTGTCAGGGATGGTCTAGGTTTACTTGGTCTGGCCTAAGCGGAGGGAACTGGACTTGATGACCTCTTAAGGTCCCTTCTAGTTCTACATTTCCATGATCCTACAATAAGGATCCCCCATCACAGACACACTCTTTTACCCTGTGCACTTCTGAATGAGGGATCGAATGCACAAGGGACTTGATATTTACTACTGCTCAGTGTGGACAAATCTGTCTAGCACTTAACCCTACCTGTGCCCATGCATAGGCTACACTGGCACTAAAACATAACCTCATGCTACACACTGTTGAGAAGTTGCAAATACAGCTGTATAATTGTAACTCTCTCCATCTTTTTTCCCCACATACTTGATAATGCCCATTATAACCCAAATGCTGTGTTACGAGCCAAAGGTGGGTCTTGTTCTTCTCCAGAAAAATATATTGAATTTCACATGGCTGGTCTAGAAAAATCTACATTACAAGCATGAGGGATATTGGAGAAACTTGTTTTTAATCCCCTACAACTGAATATCTGTTACACATTGAGTGTGCTATTAGAAGTAGAGAGTTCAAATAGCACAATGATTCAGATGTAAAACCTACTTTATTGCTACAGGTATTAGTAAGAACTTTTTTTATAAACTACCAATCAAGATTTCCACAGTAGTGTAGTGGAGTTTAGTATCTCATTTCTAATCCTTGGACTAATATTTTCAGATTGTATCGCTCTATGAACCTGCACTATAAATCAGAAAGATCAGTGCCTACCAAACTTTATCAAATCTCCTAACAGAGTTCTAAATCTGAAGAACTACCTTTAGAGACTTGCTCACTCAAAGTATTTTACAGGAAGCTATAAGCACTGTACCAGGATAGTTTAAGTGTGATTCTCTTTCTCTGAACAAAGATGACCCTGAAAACAATTAATAAATTATTAGTAGAACTATATCTAATCCAGAAGTTTTAGACTTTATTTTGTAGATATTACATTTTTTAATCTATGAATACTAAAGTACACAGTTTGTGTGTGTAGCTGGAAAGAAGTGATGCAAAAGAATGCTCGCTCTGGAGTACAGGGAAAGCAAATTCTAACAAGAAAACAAGCATTACCTTTCCTGTTGTTTGGCCATACAAACCAAACATCTCCCGTAACCTCTCTTCACTGATGGCTTCAGGTCTGTCAATCTTGTTACCAAGAATTAGGATAGGCACATTTGCAACAGTTTCATCTGTCATTAGCGACTATGACGGGGAGAAAAAAGGAAGAGGAGTTCAATGAGAATATGTATCCTTGTATGCAAGGAGAGGAAACCAGCAGCAAACAGTACTTGGGGTGAGGGATGGAGAGAGCGGAGGGAGGAAAAAGAACACACTGCTGAACCCCCTGATTGGGTGGCAGACGTGCCCATTTTCAGGTACTGAGAACATAAGTTCAATTTAAAAAAAAAAATCCAATTTATTTACTTACATCAAGTTCTTCTTTTGATTCAGTCAATCTTTCATGATCAGCACAGTCCACCAGAAACACAATGCCATTGATGGCAGGCAGATAATTTTTCCACACTCTGCGAGCTAACAAAGAGCGTTATAAATTAACAGCAAAATTCAGAGTAATGCACAGGATTTCATTAAATAGCAGAGTCTTTAAAAGGGCAGCCAGTTCTATTTTAAAAAGTTTAAAATCTTTAGGACAACCTACCCTGCTTGACATAGCTTGAAATACAGAAGCAAAAAAGGAACACTTTACTATTTGAACCAGGAGAAAAACTGTTCATATCCGTAAGTACAGCTCTAAAAGTCTGTGACTTAGTGTATTTTTTAGCAGTCAAATGGCTTATGACGATCTGAAGAATTTGAAATTTTTGATAAACTGTATTGCACTTTCAGTCCAAGTTAGCAGTAGAAGAGGTGGAAGTTTTATTAGTGCCCATGATAGATCAATTCCACATGTGCATAGATATACTGCAGTTTACCTTTTCTATTAACCTAAATCAGCAAATGTAAGTTTAAACCATAAAGGCTGGTGGTAAATCTCAGGGTAGGGGTTTTTGTTTTGATCTTTTTTATTTGGTTTTTCTAATGGTCACATCAATCAACGGCTTTACCCTCTACTTCAGCTCTATGTTGCTCCCACCTAATTTTATATTAGGGTGCAATGAACGGTAGAGAGAGAAAGCAGATCAGGAAATGTTTTCTATAGTGGCAAAAATAATAAGCCTGAAAGAATAATATTTGTAGCATGGTTTGATATGAAACAAATAAAGGTTACAATTATTGGCACTGAAGTCAATATAGTTACAAGGACAAATGAGCCAGTTGAGTCACTATCTTACCTTGAGCATGTCCACCCAGATCAAAAGTGGTAAAAGTCATACCAGCAATTGTCAGCTCTTCTGAGGCTAAAAATACACAAAAATGGTATGTTCTCTTACGGTCTTCAATGGGAATATTTCCTGAATAAGTGGTACGGGGCTAGGCCCAATAATCAGTTTTCTTACTTCACTAATAACACATTGCAGGGAGCTTGAGTGTGTAACACTATGTAGCCCACATAAGCAAAATATCTAAAATATTGTTCACTCTGTCTTCTTCCCCTCTTCCTCCCAAGAGTCCTTTGGGTCCTCATGGACCTATTAGTCCATTTTTCATCTGGGGTTGAAGTCCCCTCTTACAAAGCCTCCCTGGTAAGTCATAGTCAACACCCTTTCAGCCAAAGAGAACCAAACAGCATTCCTGTAGAGCAGGCCTGCACAACTCGTAAAGCGGCGAGGGCCATATTACTCCAAAGAAAACAGCTGAGGGCCGAAACCCCCCGGCCCCGCTGAACCCCCCCACAGCACTGTGCAGCCCCCCGAAACACAACACCCCCCGCCCCACAGAAACAACCCCCCCAGTGCCACCCAGCCCCCCTGAAACAACCCCCCCCCCAGCACCGCCCGCCCCACAGAAACAAACCCTCCTTCCCCTGCGGGTCACACAGTGAGCCCACCTACTCACCCCCCGCGGGCCGCACAAAGAGCCCACGCGGGCCGCATGTGGCCCCCGGGCCGCATGTTGTGCAGGCCTGCTGTAGAGGCTGTTAATGGCATGTTTGCAACTAGCTGTAGAGGCAGCTGTTGAACAAAGCAAGGCACTCCATCTCTCATGATCTGCACTCTCAGCCCCTGCTAACGTGCACACTCCATGTCTAAGATTTTTAAGTAGCCCATACTGAACTATATTACAACAAATGTAGTTTTTGTAATATTAGTGAACACACTACAAAGGATGTGGCACACATGAGAGATTTAAGGCACTGTTTCTAGTGTTAAAGAACTGGGGGTGTTGACTTACTGGGATGTAATGTAGGGACATGTTGTCCCAGTCTGTCATCTTTGAGCATGTGCAGCAGTGTAGTTTTTCCAGCATTGTCCAATCCAAGAAATACTAGTTTACCAGATTTCTTATACAGTCCTGTTTTTTAAAAAAAAAAGTGTTTACTGAATATATTGATTTTATAGTGTAATATTATAACGATAAAATGCAGTACGACCAAAGGACTACAAGTTTAAATTATGACATGTAACAGAAGATTAACAGTAGTATTTTCAGCTATTCTTAAGCAGAGGACTCTTCCATATCCTGTGGGACCTCGCCTATGCTGGAAGCCCAAGATATCACCCTTGAACAGGGGATGTTTTCCTCCATTTTCTTCTCTGTCTATAACTGTTGCAAAGGAAATTGTCTTGGCAGGTAAGTAAAGGGGAAAACTGGTTTTAAATGTTATTTGCTGTTTTTAATTCTACACATATTCTATTACTGGTTGGTGATCTTACACATACTAAGATGCATTTAGTAGTTTGATCAATAGAGCTTAAAGACATGACAAGCCTTGCCTAAGACACGCATCGATGCCTCAGGAGAGTTACAAGCTTGTGCCATCAACAGTGTATAATGCATAGATGAAATGTTTCCTGTCATGTGATAACGCTCTAATAATATGGATTAGAAGTTTTACATTTCATTAATCTTTATAAGAACAAAACTTCACTTTTAATTTCACCATGTTTATGCCTCCAGTATAAACAATAACTAGAGGGGAGGAGGGAAGGGTTAAAAAGTAAGACATTTTAAAATAATAATTTTTAAATTGAGATCATCAAAGGGTGATTCTCTTAATTTATAACACTACCTCCCTCAACACTGTATCCTGGATCAGAGCTATTCTCTGCTTCTGCAAACTGTTCAATGCTAAGAATGCAGTAATCTTAAAACTAATGTCAGGTTGAAAGTCACCGCCTGTTTTGAAGACCTGTAGAACATAGAATCTCCTTTAAGGGAGTCCCCTTACCCCCTTCAAAGAAATGTGACCTGGCCAGACTGTTCAATACATTCTGTTAATTACCACTGCCAGCCACACAGCTGTTAGTTTTCCGTTAGTGTAGAACAAGGTTTAATGATAATAAAAATGGTATAAGAAGGAAGAGTGAAGTATGAATTTCAGCAAGAGAAACCTTTTTTAAAAAAAAGATAAAATTAGGCTGTTACATGTTCCTAAAGTTTGAAAATCACACACAAGTACAGAAAATTCAGTGTTAAAGTGGGTGCCATTAAGAAAAACAAATCAGCATTACTTGCGATAGCTAAATTTACCACTGCATTTCTATTACTTATTCTGTGTATAAGGAATAAGCAAGGCAACTACTGTAGTGAAGTAAACGTTTGGTTATCTAATGGTGCCCACTGTATGACTGGGTCTTTCATTATATGATGCCATTGTACTTGGCAATGTGATATACAATTAAGGAAATATTTATTTTACAAACTTTATGAAGATATAGAAATAGCTAATGTAGTAAATTATTGGATTATACAATTAATATTGTGCTATTAACGTTCACCAGCTTAGTTTCTCTGCATTCATTATGCTCAACTGTGTATTATAATGCAACTGTCAAAAGTTGTGTATTATTTATATTTCCAATTGCTAGGTTCACGTGTTCGAGAAAAGAGAAAAAAAGTCTATGTATTTGTGGTCACAATTCTTCTAAAAATGGGCCAGACAGAGCACTGCTTGGGTCTTAGGTTACTGATGAAGGCTTTTGATAAAGAAGAGATCCTGCTCACGCCATACCTGATGAAGGCTGAATTGGTGATCAGACTTTTTCTGATCTTTGTTTTTGTTTAGTGAGGACTTTTTAAAATGAATCTTTCATTTGGATTCTGAATTAGACAACTTCTGAGACACTGCAGCATTCCACATACAGACAAACATCTACCCTGTTAACCTTTATCCTGGTATTATTTACTTACCTTCTCTGCTTTTAAACTGTAATCTCTAGGATCACATTCGAACAGGGAACATTTATAACCTTGGCAGAGAAGGCTGTAATTCTCTAACAGAATCAGATGAGGAGAATGAATCTGGTACTCTTCTAATACTACAGGTATGTTATTTGTTATCTGATGACTGAATGTGTGTTCTCTTGTGCCAAGATCATAAATACTAGTAGTATGTGAGTTAAAAACATAATGTGTATATAAAGACCATTTAAAAAACAGTGGTTTCTTCTTCAGATACAGCACATCTGACTTCTCAAATTCAGCTCTTGGAACATAACGGATAACCAGGATAATTTGTAAGTTACTGAGTAAAGTAGCAAGACATCACCATCTACAAAACAAGAAAAGGTCATCTAACAAGTTCTTACATTGTTCAACATACACCACAGAAGAGGTGCATGTCCTCCCTTCAGGAAGTTTGGGAACAAGTGAATTCATTATGTGGAAGATAACTGCGTAGGATGGCTCTAGTTTTTTTGGCATCTCTTTCCCTGGAAAAATAGCTAAATGTACTCCCTTCAAATTTTCTAAGAAGAACAAATAATACCTCTTTCCTGGCCAAGACATTATTTACCTATTCCAAACAAGAGCACATTTGTACCGCAGAGCTATACATTTCTAAGTATAGATAGGTACATTATGGACAGAATGAAACAGCAAATGTTGCCCCTGCTTCTCAGTACTATAATACAATTTTTGTTGGGTTTTTCATAAGAATACAAAGTGCTCAATTGGTAATACTCCAACTATAAAGTACAGCAAAATCACAATATACAGAAAAAATTCCTTCCCAGAAATCTCTTCATGGACATTTTTCTTTTATGATTTACAAAATGTTATAATCCCTTCAGGATAATAATATATCAGTAACAGTAAAATCAAGGGCTCCTAATTTATTAGGAAAGTCTGTTTAATCATGACAATATAGTCCCATTTTTTAATTTAGAAAAAAATCTTTGAGCAAGAGTAGGAATAGAGGAAGCAAGTTGCTCTTAGGGTACATAAAAGGACACATCAAGAAACATTTTCCCTGGCACTTTGGTCTATAGTATCTTTCTCACTAGAAATATCCTTGGAGGAATGTGGGGGTGGGGTGGAAGTGGCGAAGTTTTCAAAAGTGCAGCAATCACTGCTTGATTAAATAAAGTAAGAGCGATAAGAGGTTATTCCACTTAGTTGACATTTCACTGGCTAACATTCAGATAGCTGGCCAAGGGTCTAACATACAGTGAGGAAGTTTAAACATCTAACTGATAATGGCTAGGCGGGTGACTTGGAGTGATTCATTAATCTTCTATTATTTATTTAATAAATACATAAAACATGTAAATCATACACATTACTGGTCTATGTAACCATGTGTCCCCTTACTGTTATCCTCATATCCCTTTCCTTGCCCTATCTGTTGAGAGTTAAGCTCACATATTGCATCCTGTATCAACCTGGCTTGAAACATTTTTGGGTAGGAACTGTTTTCATATTACGGGCCCTTCCGATGCCCTTCATCTGATTTTAGTAACACTTAACTTAGTATGGTACCACTGACTTCACTGG
Organism: Malaclemys terrapin pileata; assembly: GCF_027887155.1. Taxonomy (NCBI): domain Eukaryota; kingdom Metazoa; phylum Chordata; order Testudines; family Emydidae; genus Malaclemys; species Malaclemys terrapin. Next base: position 12,048,781 of record NC_071512.1, on the reverse strand, counting down.
TACTGCTCATGCAGTAAAGTAAAGTACTGTTCAACATGAGTAAGGATGTCAGAATCCAGCTCTCTGTCATTATACAGGGCCACAATTGAGCTCTTTGATCCTGAAAGAGGCCTCCAGGTAATACCATAATACAAATGATAAGTGATAAATGAGGTATAAAGTCAAGTCACTGGGCCCCGTTCTCTTCTCTTGCACTAGTGAGAATCAGGAGTAACTCCACAGAAGTGAATGGAGCTACACCAGTATAAATCTAGTGTGAGTGGAAAATCAAGTCCATTGTGTTCATACTACAGTAATGCTTCCCGAGGTACACAGGTTTGTGAGGCACCTCACTACCACCTGCACTTAGTGTGAGGAAGCCATGTCTGTGCCTGCCAGGGGTCAGCTCCCTGACTCCACCACCCAAAGGCAGCACAACCACTCCCCTCTAAGCCTATGTAGGCCCCACTCTCAGGGAAAAAAAACAAAAAACAAAAAAAACGTATTTTCTCTAAACAGAGGGATGGATGGATGAAGAGTACAGTAAGGACTCAGTGCTGTTAAGAGAATAACTCTGCTTAATATTTCACATCTTTAATTTGAATGTCATTTCATTTACACCAAAATAAATGCTGCTGTTTAACTAGTACTATGTTTTAAGGATGCAAATGTAAATGAAAACCACTATAACAGAGCAGCATAAAAACTTACCTAAAAACTGCAGTACACTACTGAAACCACTGTAAATCCAATCAAATATGAAGGACATATCCGAATCTTAAGGGGTCTGAAAGAAAAAGAGAATGCATTTAAGCACTATCGGAATATCATATAAAACATCTGTCTGAATTACGAGGAATCCAAAATACTGGATGAAAAAACTAAGAGCAATTAGCATGGATCAGTAGATAGATTCATTTTTTGGTATTCAATTATCAATCACCTGGCACTTAGTTTGATCTGAGCTTTGCTTTATATAGTTTACCCCTGAACACTATGCTGGACAGCTAAACATTTTGAATGTGTTAAAGAATTATTGTTACAGCAAGGACTGCCAGAATATGATGTACTGTTGGAAGCAGTGTATTCGGGTGAAGCAGCCTTGTAAGAGAATGCTATCAGAGTCTAATGAGTAGTTTGTATTCACAGATAATTTATTTATCGGAGTGGAAGTTTAAGCCCAGAAATCTGAGACATCAGTTTTACCCTCATTTCAAAATATATGTTTATCTTTTTTAATGATTTATAAATTAAGGGTCTTTCAGCATTACTGTTAAACACCTTATTTAACAAGATTTATAAACTTGCATTAAAATAACTCCAAGAGTGGCTTGATGCCCCATAGAGTATACTGCCACATGGTAGATCCAGTTCAATTCTTGATCCCATTCTATTATTCTCACAGCCAACAGGAGTTAAGACTATTGCACAGACTGCATACTAAGACACTGAGATGAGGAAGGGGTGCCACGCAGCACTCAACAGCTTCTTCTAGGAGTGAGCTTTCCATATTTTGTAAAAATGTAATAAAATCCTTTTTTTAACTAAATCAGAAAAATAATAATTTTGCCTTAAATTTCAAAATACAAATGCGCACTTCCGTAGCACCTTTTGCTTCCATTGGAAAATTTCAAAGCACTTTACAAACAATGAATTTAGACTCACAACATCCACATATTTTACAGGTGGGGAAACTAAAGCATGGACAGGCATTAAGTGACTTGTCCAAGGTCACGCAGCAAGTTTGTTGCAGAGTTGGGGAAAAGAACCCAGATCGCCATACTGCCAACACTCACTGTTCTTCCTCTGTATTGTGATGGGAAAAAATGGAAGTCTTAGCAATGGTAGTACAAATTAATTTATTTTAAAATGGGTCTGTGTAGAAGCACTGAGAGTTATTTAACTGAACATTTCATATGGAATTTTAGCATATAAATTTAGAGGGATAAATACTCTGGATAGGTCAGTGCACTGTCCATCTTATCCTAATCACTAGAGTTGAGTGAATTGACTTTCCAGTACGGTGATTGTACCTGAACCACCAGGCTATAGTATAGTCATTCCCACATTCTATACTATTTGTTGTCATTCATAATGGGACTTTATAAAGACAGACTAGTGAATAGTCATTATGAATTACTATGAATGATGATAAAAATCATTGGGCTAGAAAGAGAGAATTACTCTTTAATTTGATGATTAGGGTACTCACCTAGGATGAAGGAGATCCAAGTTCAAGTCCCTACTCCAGTGACTATGTAATTATTTACACAAAGTGAAATAACTTCAATAGGAAAGACTGAAAGAGACATACACCACAATATCCCAAAGCCAAGTAGCTAGGGCATTTTCTTGAGAGGTGGGAGACAGAGAATAGTTTCTGTTCTCCTAACCATGCATTTCTGGGTGAATTTTCTAGTTGCTGATAATTTTTTGTCCAGCTCCATGTCCAAAAGGAAGAAAATAAATATTTTTTCCACTAGAGACTAGCTAATTATGGGGGGGGGGGTCTATCTGCTGCTTAAATCAACCATCAAGTTTTAAAGTTACACCCGTGTTCTCAGGGAGAAACACTGGTACATCAGATCATGGAGGCGTACAAATACGTTTTTCTTGGCCAATAAGATACAACTAGAATGGTCCTGGTTTAGACCCTCTTCTCCTGGGAAATAACAACTAAGTGACAGCAAGAAGGCCATATGCCCTAAGTTTGTTCAAAGAGCAGTATCAAGCAGTAGAATCTTATCAAGAAATGCTGCATTTGTGTGATAGAAACCCATTAATGGACAACCCCCAATACAAAAATAGCCTCTCCATGTACCCACTAGTGATGGATGCTGAATGCTCATCTGAGGAAGTCAGCATTCATTTTGCACAGAGCTAGAATGTACATCACTTCTGAAGCAGTATTTGTGATGTACAAATATCACTGCCACTGACTCACTGCTCTGCCATGGGCAACTTGCTTAATCTCTTTAATCTCAATTTCCCAATCTTTAAAATGGAGATAAGTACTGTATACTTACCTACCCCCGGGGATGTTCCAAATTATTGTTTGGACAACATTTTGCAAGCATAAGGTACTTAGTGCCAAGTATCAATTGCCAAGGCACTCTGGCCATGTCCTCTTTCCTTTGGCAAAGCCTCATCCCACCCCGCCCCTCAGACTAGCTACAGTTTCCAATGCCACCTGAGGATCTTCTAACACTGGTGATCTTCCAGTGGCTGGGTGAAATGGTTTTAGAGACGCTTTGCATCAGTAATATAGTACAAACTGGATGAAGCTCGACACAGGCCAAAACCTACCAACCCACCTTTGTTACAATGATGAGAAAAAAGTAATAGCTTAGAAGCTTGAAACAATCAATTACTAGCCCTAGGTGAGAAGAATTTTTCAGTGTTGCCACAAAGGGACAGACCTATCCCAGGAACAGAGCATGAAGAAAAAAAGGAAAGGAATATTTTAATTTGAATCTTAAAGCAAAGTTTGATCCATCCAGTGCACATTTGCTGTCCCATCCTCCCCATAATTTAAACGGTTAGGGTTAGCCATGAAGAAACCTAGGATTCCTCATTCACATCATGAGTTACTGGAAACTGAGTTGATCAAATAAGACAAAAGAATGACTAAGGAATAAAAAGTACCACATGAACACTAAGTCCCACAACACTATGAATACAACTGTCATTTACATGTCTCAAAAGCAAAGGTCAGGAACAAGCAAACACAGAACATACACGTCAGCAGATTTGTTTATTGCTCAAACAAAATACCAATCAGGAGAAGCCTCTTTGAGGCTTAGAAATATTATCTACTCAAGTAACGTACAAATCAGTGCAAAGGGTGTGATGCAACGGAACTGCTCAAATTACTGAAGTGAAAATAATTTCTTAAAGCCTAGTCACGTTAAATAAAAAACTCCAAAGATTTTCTTTATGCACTATTAAACTGTAACAACATGCAAGATTTAAATATGCTATTAAAATGAGAAAGGGTTATTCAGCGTATACAGTTGAAATTAGAGCATTAATGGTTAAATCCCTATCATAAAGTAAAATACAAAATTAGGTTCTCTAGTGCAATGAAAGAATCTTAGATTAGTCAAAAGATTTGTGGTTTTAAAATAGGACGTGTCCAAATAACTCAAAAACATACCAACAAAAATTAACAGTAATAACACCTGACAACACTGAAAATTAAAGGAAAGATAGCTTGACAGTTATTTTAGAAGGGAACATTGTAATATTTGGATGGGAGTGTTAAATCTACTGTTACCACGCAGAAAACAAACTGCATAATTTTAATCTGAGCTTCAAATCTATTAATTAAATGACTTATCTCTACATTTGATATGAAACGATTATGTTGTAACTAACATGCTGAAGTCTGGCCACTACAAAACAAATAAAACAAGCAAAGGCTTGCTGTACACAGCCATTTAAACTGGCATGACTGATCCAAAAGCACCAGAAAAATTTAACATCCATATTCTACAAACCACAAGGAAGCCAAAGGCTGTCTGTTTTGGGGTTCTTTTAAATGATATAGCTTTAATTCTTTTCAAGGCAATTTGAAATCATGGGCTGCTGTTTTTTGGGGAGCCATTGTTTTCGTTTGTTTTTGACTGCAAACAGATTTCAGTTGGTTTGTGACGATCTTTTGGTACTGGCTGTTTCAATAAAAATCACTTTAATTTATTGACCCATGCCCTCCTTAAGAAAACAGAAATAATTTTATTGAATCACATCAGAATGCCTAACATATGGTTATCACTTCCACGTATGTCTCAACTGTGACTAACATTACATCATCATTACACCCTGAGCTTGATTTTGTAAGTTATATGGAACCTGTCTTCGGCAGTCACTCAACTGATCAACAAAAACTGTTGCTTAGTGGAGGCGATCTTCTACTTAAGGTGAAGTAGAATTGGACACTATAACTTTGGGTAAAGCTTGAACAACCTCTTAAGACGGAAGGTTCCTAATAAGAAAGAGTTATCAAACAGACTCATTGTAATTCTATCATTCCTTACCTGTCAGGAGATAGATCAGAAAAGATTACATTTTCTTTCCCTCTACCACTATAAATTTGTTACAGATAAAAATAAATTCTGTTATGCTTTCCAAGCTGGTTAATATAGTGGTTGTTCTGTTTAATATGGTGTTAAATTAGCAATTTTAAATACGTTTTGTTAGGATAGTGGATTGTGTTCTTTTTTTAAATTTAACATACTATTACTTTACAACACAAAAAGCATAACTAGTAAAAAATGACTAGTTTTATTCAAGTAAAATGCCCTTTGCATAAACTGAAAAGTGCATTCTACGGGGCCTGGAGAGACTGCTAACAAAAGCTTAGTGAATCATGACTATCCAACATGACTGCACTTTAACCAGTGTACTCTGAACTTCAATAATTCCAGGAACACAGTCTTCTAGAAACAACTTGGCAAACAAGTGTTTAAAGTCTACTTTAAGGCTGTACGCAAATTTTATTGCAGATTTGATCTAATTTCATAAAATCTTACCAATGGGGAAAAAAATCAATATCCTTAACAAAACTCCTTATTTGAAGTTATGATATACATCTGCTCTAGTACAGATCATTTAAAAAAATAAGGCTGGAATGCATATTTTGGCCCAATAAGTCACCTCAAGAATACCTTTGAGGTAGGGGGAAAGGGAGTCACTTCAAAAACGAAAGAAGTAACAGATTTTTATGCATTTGAATGACTTTCTTGTAAATAGTTGTGAAACCTCAAAAATGATTTATATCATCATCAATATAGCTCTGTAACTATGTGCTTCAGTAAACAAAGGAAGATAATGTTGCAGGATGTGCTAAGTTTTTTTTACACTATTTATTTAGGAAGTTTTAACAAGTTTACACATCCTTGCCATGTAAATATCAAATACAAAACAATCATTATAATGTTTAGCTTTTGTTTAAAGAGGCATTATATAGGCATATAAATTAACAGATCTTTCTATAATCTTGCACTCTAGGCATAGCATAATTTTTAGCTTTGTTTGAAACAATAAATAAAAAAATAAGACTGTGAAAATGGTGATGCAGCAGTTATGTTAGATCCGAAAGGAAAATAAATACACTATAACTGAAATAATCCAAGTAACAAAACCTGGTTTCAGGTCATATTTTGAAAGTAAAAATAGACTTTATGGCCTAGTGTAATTTTCTTACATGAAAAAAAGTTTACCTAGGAATTTGAATAGATATGAACCTTTTTCCTCTTAGCTGCGATAATATATTTTTATTATTTTTACAAACGGAATGTTCCGAACAAATCAATCCAACATGCCACACTAAAACAAGATTCACGGTAGCAGATAAATTCAAAAAGTTTGTAAATTGGAAATGAATACTTACTGATGCTGTATTGAAGACCATCAACATCAAAGAGAAATACAATCCAACACTGAAAAGGAATTGCCAAATAGTACTCTTACAGATTAATGCAATCAAGATAAACACAAGGAGTATCTCTATCGTTTAGAAAGCCCTTTCTTTGGAATGCGTTTCCAATAACAAAGAGAAAGGAAAATAAATTCCAGCAAAGACAGGTAGGTGAAGAGAGGGAGAGTAATGAATCATCACTACAGGGATTCTGACTCACAGTTTTCAGAGTCACTTAGCTATTTTGGATGATGTAATGAATGGAGGTGGTCACACAATTCTCAGACAAAATAACTGAAATAATGTGGAGATGTAAGAGTCCACTAAAATGTATTAAATACACTTCAGCTGGACCATCAGATTGCTGAAAGAGTCATATTCACATCACCTTCTAATACTCAGAGTTGTTATATCTTAGTGTTTCCAGTAAGAGAGATGCATTTTTTATTATTAGTCTGACAATACCAAAGCAAGGCTTGGAAAACATAAATTGCCGCATATCTACTATTTAAAAAAGACTTAAGAAACTCAAGGTATTTTCTTTCAGTAAAGTTTACTTTCAGATTCAACAGGCGGCAAAGCCAAATAGCAGTTGTGTGTGATTACACAATCCTTTGCACTGGGCCTGTCCTTCCAACTGCGCCTGCCTCTTTTTATTTGTATATATGTTTCCTAGTCCTTAATAGGTAGCCAATATTTTGTCAAAATTTCTCAGTGCCAAGTAACTCCTTTGAACAGATTGAATGAACATTGTTAACATAATAAAATAAGCAAACAATCTTGCTGGTGGTTTTACGAATTAAAACACTTTTATAATAAAATATCCTTTCTTATACAGTCTATCTGATAAAATATCAATATTTTTCATTTTTAAGAGTTGTCATCTCTAGTTCCAACTTTTAAAAAAATCTATAAAATTTGTGATATGTTATTTAAATTACTAATATTTTCCCAATAGATTCCTTCTAAAAAAAACACTTTCTAGTATGAGCCATGCCAGGTGACATGAGCAACTGAGTTCTCATTTCCTAGCTTATGAAATCCTAATAGGAATCTTCCATGCCTGTTGTGCAGTGTTTTTAACAGGGCTTATTGAAAACCATGCCTGAATCCCAATTCATAGGGAGTGACCCCCTAGATCACTTCTTATTAGGTCACTACAGTTCCAGTGAACTTGTCCAAAACCCTTATGCCAACAGTACCATTTAAACAGTTTTTCAGTAACAGCTGTATAAATTAAATATTGACAAAATGCTAATGGCTGATATTTAAATGTAGCCCAAATTACCGCAGATATTCAGTTGAGACATATTTTCCTTCCAATCAGGAATAGTTCTCAATACCACTACAAAAAGGATGGCTGAGACCACCTTTCAGCATCAGTTGAAAGCATTTTTGTCCTATCTATGCAAGCAGTTAAAAGTGTTTTCAACACCAAGTGAAGGAAGACTGAGGGGGGAGGAGGATATCAATTGCTGAAAACCATTATCCGGAATTGGTCATTTCCCTAATGTGGATGGCCCCTATGAGTTTCAAACCACACTAGCTAACGAAAAATAACATGCTAAACCTCAAAATTCTTGTTACTCAGTTCTTTAAAACTTTACTTTAATTTTTTGGGGGGCAAGGACCATGGCTCTTCTATGACATACTCTGTGTGGGTGGGATTATCCAACTTATGGGTCAATAGAGGAAGACACAGTCATGCCTTGAAACGTGAGTTCACCTGCAAAGAAACATTCACAGAATCCAAGTCTGTAATTGTATAGCACTTAGCATATTCAGCTATGATCCTACACAGAGCCCACAGGGGTTACCATCATAACAAACATATTTCATAAGTGCATTGTTAATTCTCTGGAAACTACACTGAATCTATATCAAGCAAAATCCTCCTATTACAGATTGTAATAATCATTATATTGGCCACACAGTGCATTTCCCCCCTTTTCAAAAGCCCTGAACATAGAAGGGATACAACACCTTCCTTCTAATGATCTGTCTGTCTTCCCCTGGCTCTAATCTCCAACTGCCCATCACTATGTGTCTCCCATCCCATCATCTGATGTGAGCTTCCATGACAGAAAAGACATCAGTTGTGATTTAATCATTTAATTCAATGAGTTATCTACCCAGCATGAGAGAGGTGTTGGAAAATAACATTTTACGAACAACCTATTACTTTAACAGTGTATGTGCACACACATGAACAGAATGAGGGCAGCACGGTCTAGTGGCTGAAGCACAGGCCTAGGAGCCAGGACTTCTACCCACAGCTCCAGCACTAACTCACGCTATGACCTAGGGCAAGTCACTTAAGCTATGTCTACATTAGCACTTTTGTCGGTAACGTTTTTGTAGGTCAAGGATGTGAAAAATACACCTCCCCGACCAACGTAAGTTTCACTGGGGACAGCACTGTCAGTGGGAGACCATCTCCCACTATCATAGTTACCGCCACCCGTTGGGGATGGTTTAATTATCCCGGCAGGAGAGCTCTCTCCCGTCAGCAAAGAACAGCTACACAGGAGATCTTACAGCAGTACAGCTGTGCCACTGTAAGGTGTGTAATGTAGACATAGCCTTAGGCCTGGGAGGGCGGGGGAGGATCAATCTAAGTTACGCAACTTCAGCTACGGCGAATAACGTAGCTGAAGTCGACATTAGATCGACTTACTGTGGTGTCTTCACTGCGGTGAGTCGACTCGCGGTGCTAGAGTACAGGAGTCGACGGGAGAGCGCTCGGGGTCTATTTATCACATCTAGACTAGACATGATAAATTGACTCCCGCTGGCTCGATCACTGCCCTCGGATCTAGCGGCTAGTGAAGACATACCCTTAGTGACTCAGTTTCCTTGTCTTTAAATTGAGGACAATAATAATTATTTACCTACCTAACAGGGATATTGAGTGAATGAACTAGTTAGGCTGTGAGAACTAGACCTAAACACTGCAAGAGAAAGCTAGAGTATTATTATTAAAAGGGATCAATGAAGGAAAGAAAAATACAAGATCTAAGGAGAGGAGCATACAGTAGTTTACATGGAGAGAAAAGTTCTGCAGGCAGCTGAGAAAGAGAAAAACATGGTGAGAGGATGAAATCTTGGGGCGACAAGTAGGAGCAGAATAGAAGACGTTGGGGGGCAAATGGAGGAACCAAGTGGGGGGAGAGAAGAGAATGAAGTGGGGGCAGAAAGGAAGACACTGAGGGCACAAGGGAGTGAAGGGGAAAGAGGGTACAAAGAGGAAAGTATGGGCAGGCAGAGAGGAAAAAGGAAGACCGAGAGGAAGGTACAGGTTGGGGCATCGAATATAGACAGGAAGGTGGAGGGAGACAGTGGTTAAGGTACAGATGGGGATGGTGGGGGCAGAGGGGAAGGTATGGAGGGCAGTGGGTATAAAGAGGAGGATAGGGAAACAGAGAAGAAGAGGAGCAGAGGGTCCAGGTGGGGGCAGCAGTTACAGTGAGGGGGGGGACAGCAGGGAAGCTACAAGTGGGGGGAGTGATTACAGAGGGGAAGGTGGGAGGCAGAGTGCACATGCAGGGGCAGTGGATACAGGGGGTAGAAGGGAAGATGGGGGTACAAAGGGGAAGATTGGGGAGCAGCAGGTACAAAGGGGAAGGTGGGGGAGCAGCGGGTCCAGGTGGGGGGGAGGCAGCGGGTCCAAAGGGGAAGGTGGGGGAGCAGCGGGTCCAGGTGGGGGGGGAGGCAGCGGGTCCAAAGGGGAAGGTGGGGGAGCAGCGGGTCCAGGTGGGGGGCAGCGGGTCCAAAGGGGAAGGTGGGGGAGCAGGTACAAAGGGGAAGGTGGGGGAGCAGCGGGTCCAGGTGGGGGGGGAGCAGGTGGGAAGGTGGGGGAGCAGCGGGTCCAGGTGGGGGGGGAGGCAGCGGGTCCAAAGGGGAAGGTGGGGGAGCAGCGGGTCCAGGTGGGGGGCAGCGGGTCCAAAGGGGAAGGTGGGGGAGCAGGTACAAAGGGGAAGGGGGGGGAGCAGCGGGTCCAGGTGGGGGGGGGGAAGCAGGTACAAAGGGGAAGGTGGGAGAGCAGCGGGTCCAAAGGGGAAGGTGGGCGAATAGCGGGTACCAAGGCGAAGATATGGGGGGACACAGACGGATCAGACAGCAGGAGACAATGGTGGCGGAGGACGTGGGGGTGGAGGGCCCGGGCCCAAGCGCATCGCGGCGCCCCCGCCGCTCACTCACCCGCTGGTGCAGAACCTGAGATCCAGGCCGCCCCGCTCCGCCCGGCACCGACACGGACCCTCAGCGCCCTCGGCCCCGCCCCCACCCCGCTCCTTCCGGGCCCAGCCGGCCTTGTCACACTCAGCGCGCTCCGCCCGGCGCCGGCTCCTGGAGCTCAGGGGCCGCCCCAGGACCCCGACTCACCCGCTCCCCTTTCCTGGGAACTGCGCTTACTGCGGGCTGCCTGTCCCTCCCGCACATCCCCAAGGCTAAGCGCTCCTCCCCACAGGCGGGTTGCCTCCTTCCAGTACGGGGAACTTATCCTGTCCCCCCTCCTGCCGCTTCTCGGGGCTGCCCCCAACTTGGATTCAGCCCAGGGGCTGCTTCCCAACGGGCTGCCCCCAAACAAACTCCCTAATACTGGGGCCACGCCCCCACTCACCCTCATTCCATACTCACCCTTTTCTGGGGTTGCCCCTCAGATCCCCCCAGTCCAGTACAGAGGCAACCAACCCACCCACCCTAACTCCCCTCCCCAGTGGGGCATCCCACACCCCCAGGCACCAGCCCTGGAATTAGGGTTGCCAACAGTGTATTTAAAAAATAAGGGACTAATTTCTTAGCCTCTCCACCCCACCTCTCTTCCCCATATTATTATTTATTTACTAATAAGCAGTACTCACCTACATTCACCGGGGGTATTTGTTGCCGCTTTTTGCAACACTCAGCAACTCCCAAACCTGTACAGAGATGAAAAAATAAGGGGCAGTTGGCAACCCTATCTGGGGCTGCCCCCCAACTCATCAAACCAAGTCTGTGTGCTAGCCTCTGAATCATTCCCTGCCCAAAACAGGGGGGTTTCCTAAGTCACTCTCCCCCCTTTAGCATTAGGGGGGATGGCTTTCCAAATTCAGCCTCCTGCCTTTCTTCCTCATCACCAGTTGGATCCCCAGTGCAAGAGCTGCAGCCAGGCCCTAAATCAACCCTCTGTTTTCTTTGCCATGGTTCCTTGTTGAAGAGGTGCTTAGAATTGTATTTTTTTATTTTTAAATTCTTCGCTTACAATACAAAGAAATAATGGAAATGGGCTGCTTTCTTGATGTAAAGGCAATACATACAAATGTCACAAGAAATGTAGCATTTATAGCACAAAAGAGGTTCTTGTGATTAAAACACAAGGCTTGGAGTCGTGAGACATAGGTTATGCTTCTGACTCTGACGTACACTCACTGTGTGACTAGGCAAGTCACTTAAATTCTCTGTACCTTAATTTTACCATCTGTCAAACTGGAAAAACACTTCCTTACCTCAGAGGGGTGGTGTGAAATTCAGCTATTAATATTTTAAAGCACCCAGTTGTAAATACAAACTATTTCAGTAATGCTCCAAGTGGGCTTAAGCTTGCAGGATCAAAGTCTATTGTTGTTATAAAGAAAGCTTAATATCCCAAGCTATTGTAAAATGTATGTTTGGTATTGTCACTGATGCCAAGGAAGTAAATGAATTAGTATCTGTGGGAAGAAGAGAAAATTGCAGTGATAATGGTGACTATTTTTCACTTAAGAACTGCTGTAGAGAACTTTTACTCTTCCATAATTTCTTCTACCGATTTTATTAAAAAGTGGCTAGTAATTTTAAGTGTCTCGTCCTAAGTAGCTCAAGTTGAATCACTTTAAAGAGGTCTGATTTTCAGATGATGAGTGCTCAGTACTTCAAGGTGTATCAAGATGGGCACCCAAAAACTGAGATCCCAAAATCACTAGTTACATGCTAAAGTCTTAATATAATTTATCAAAATGTGAACTATGACCAAACCAAAAGCAATTGGCTTTAAAGTCCCAGCACAGTACATGGTTCTGCACAGCTTGCCTATGTGTGGCCTCCATGTATAGTGACATTGCACTTTACACCTGCTTCTGAGAGAAGTTTGAGTAAATTATCCTTGAAGCAGAGTCATGAGCCAAAAAAAGTCACCTGCAACAGCATTAATAGAAACTATAGCAACTTTTAAGTTTCATTCTTCCTTTTTACACTTACATAGTGTCTCATATAAAAACAAAGAAATGCTGAACAACCCAGAAATACTGTACTTCTTTCTAGCCTTCCACCGGTCCATAAATATCCCCACAGTAAGAACTCTCAGGACTATGCAAGAAGCCATCAAATTAATGCATGTTAAAAAAATCTAATACAAGAAAATCCAGTGTGAATTGCTACATCTTTAGGGCCTGATCTGATTCCCATGTAGTCAATGGAAAGACTCCCATTGATCTAATTTAGAAATGAATTGGACCCTTATACCACTATTTGTAGAATACCATCCCCTCAGTTATACAAAACGTGTTAACAATGAACAACCAATAAATACATTCGCAATGCTGTTTTTTAGATTATACAGAAACTTTTTTTTTTTGTTCAAATGAGGAATTTTTGAAATTCCACCTTTACTGAGTGAGGATTTGTTGGCACTTTTAGTGATTTAAGCATTTCTATGTTTTTTTATTTTTAATGGCATAAATCCAATAAGTCATGTGATGTGCACGTTGTATAATCACATACTTGTTTTGCTTATATATGCCTCTTTATAAATGCTAATCTCAGGTTTCCTATTAAAAAGTGAACTATTTGTTGGCTGCAATAAGAATGCTGAAATCCTAAACGCTCTTTTTATTCAAGTTGGATAACTGTGATAGAGACGTACTCCAAAGTATTCTGGTTGGAAAGAGTAGACTTTTCAGAGCCAGCATTACAGCATTTGAAGGCTGTTCAGTGACCTGTATGAAATGAGCTGCCAGTAAACAAACGTCTATCCCACAGAACACCAACACAGTTGGCTCCCTAGCCTCATGAGAGAGACTCCGTTAAGGCCTGAATCAGCCACAGAGACTATACTATATTAATTTACTAATTTCCATTCAATCCTTTCAAACATTTATAAATTTATCACTGGAATATACTCCATTATGCAAATCTGAAATGGAACAAGGTTAGTAATTTGATTGTCTGAAGAGTAATTTGATGGCAGTAGAAAGTACTAAGAATAAAAAAGTATCTTCATTTTGTAACTTGAGGCAGGATTTGAAACAATACAATAAGACAGTCATGTAAGAGGAAATTGACACATTTGAATTAATTTGAACACCTTTTTTTAGAAAAGGTGGTTGGAATAGAAGTAGCTCAATCATTAAAAAGTATCAGGAGTTAATAGTTTATCTTATATTTAAAACTGTATGAGTATGAAATATTAAGCCAAATTCAGTCCTGAGGTACATGGGATTCTTTTGTTCAGTTGTTTTGGTCCTTTGTTCATCTCTTTTTACATGTTGTTGCTTTATTCTTCTCTATTTGGTGTTGTAATTTTTACTTTATTAATAAAGATTGATGAAATATTGTCTAATTATCTTTTCAAATATTTAAAAGTTTATTAATAAATATTTGCATCACTGTCCCATTGAAATTAACAGGGACTTGCAAGGAAGCATAGGACCACATGAATAAATCCAATTGCAAGAATAGGACCAGAGATACTTCTCTGAACTTTGACTATGCAAACTTTTATTTTAAATTGCTAATTTTGAATGTTATTGTTGGAGGTATGCAGTATAATTGTAACCATGACGGTCCCAGGATATTAGAGAGACAAGGTGGGAGAGGTAATATCTTTGATTGGACCAATTTCTGTTGTTGAGAGAGACAAGCTTTCGAGCCACACAGAGTTCTTCTTCAGGTCTGCGAAAGGTACTCCAAGTGTCACAGCTAAATGCAAGGTGGAGCAGATTGTTTAGCATAAGTCGTTAGCGCTGTAGGAGGTAAAATAAAGCACTAACAGTTAACTTAATTTTGTATTTTAAACATAGATATCACAGCCTCATGCTATGCACAAAAGTGATGGAAAACACAGTCCTGGGAAGTACTTAGATACTAGAGTGATTGAAATCACCCTAAGAAAGATAGATTTTTGTATTTTTTGTACATTCACAACCCAGATGACGCATTGGTCTGAAGGGAGTGAAAGATGAGGTACCAAGGTCCAGAGTAAATGGGAAACAAAGTTAAGCATGTGTGTAAGTACTTGCATGATCAGGACTTAAACTGGTATGCCGGATTTCTACAATCATAATTTAATCCTTTCAAAGGTTCTTTAAAGAGCTGGTAATATTTTAAGGAATTTTTTTAAATATTCTCTTTATAACAATACTGTCAGTATTATTTCATATTTCCTTTTTTCACTATTTGTATTATTAGTAGGAAGAATATTTGGTTGAAAATCTAGTATTTAGTGTTTCTAAATTCCTCTGCTCCTGTTGCTTATTCCCACTGGGTTAATTACATTTCAGAGATTGTTCCCCTCCAGGCTAACATTCTAAATTGTTTACTTTTATGTCAGGATGTTATGCCCAGGCCCTAAACCCCAATCCAGCAAGGAGTTGGACCCCTGCTCCTGTTTAGAGCCCTCTTGAGATCCACTTGCGTGCTGCTCCTTGCAGGATCGGGACTCTGCTTTACAAACTTTCTCAAGAATCTTGCCTCCCCTACACCCCAGGATTCTAATAGGTAGGTGGTGGTGTTCTTCCTTCTGAGTTATAATTGCTGCCATAGGTGCTGGAACCAGAGGTGTGGAGGGTGCTGCAGCACCCGATGGCTTGAAGGGATTTCCATTATATAGAGTTTGGTTCAATGGTTCTGAGCATCCCGACTATAAAAATTGTTCCAGCACCCCTGATTCCTGCACCAAAATTTATGGCATTTATGTTGTGGGAATTTAAGTGGAATCTTTTTGCATGTAAAACAGAAGTGGTCTCGTGTTTCTTATAAACCCTGGGTCACTTTGCAGAAGAGAAGAAGTCCCTGTTGATGTCACTGAGAGTTTTGCCATTGACTTCAACCTGAACAGGATCACGCACAAGAGAATTCTGCTGTTATGTTAGAGTCATTACATTCTGCATCCCTAATATTCCTTCCTCTTCATAGAATCATAGAATCATAGAATATCAGAGTTGGAAGGGATCTCAAGAGGTCATCTAGTCCAACCCCCTGCTCAAAGCAGGACCAATTCCCAGCTAAATCATCCCAGCCAGGGCTTTGTCAAGCCGGGCCTTAAAAACCTCCAAGGAAGGAGACTCCACCACCTCCCTAGGTAACGCATTCCAGTGTTTCACCACCCTCCTAGTGAAATAGTTTTTCCTGATATCCAACCTGGACCTCCCCCACTGCAACTTGAGACCATTGCTCCTTGTTCTGTCATCTGCCACCACTGAGAACAGCCGAGCTCCATCCTCTTTGGAACCCCCCTTCAGGTAGTTGAAGGCTGCTATCAAATCCCCCCTCATTCTTCTCTTCTGGAGACTAAACAATCCCAGTTCCCTCAGCCTCTCCTCATAAGTCATGTGCTCCAGACCCCTAATCATTTTTGTTGCCCTCTGCTGGACTCTTTCCAATTTTTCCACATCCTTCTTGTAGTGTGGGGCCCAAAACTGGACACAGTATTCCAGATGAGGCCTCACCAATGTCGAATAAAGGGGAACGATCACGTTCCTCGATCTGCTGGCAATGCCCCTACTTATACAGCCCCGTTTCAGCTGGATGCCCTCTTTTTCTCGCCTAAACTATTGTGCAGTACGTCGTCTGCCTGGCTACTGTGCTTGAGGATTTTTCAAGAAAAAATGATACTGTATTGGTGCTCAAACAGGGGTGGACGGGTAGCGTTATATTACTGTAAGCTATTGTTATTATGACATGATGAAATACATTGGTTTAGGAATGAAAAGCTATAATTAACTACTCAGTGGGAGACAAAATAAACCCAAACTCTAATACCAGCGTGGACTATTCCATGTAATGAGGGATACAGGAATCGTGCTACGCTACAGCTGTCCAAAGAACGACCAAGTCCATCCAGTCCAGCACCAGCAAAGCAGGGGAGCGAACGCCCCCTCTGAAACCCCACCCACTTCAGACTCCGCCCCATCCATGCCCTGGCCACGCCTACTGTCGCAGACCGCTTGGGCCCGGAAATGCCACGTGTACGGAGTGCGCCTGCGCGGCGTAGCCGTCGGTGCTTCCGGTGTGTGGTTCCCTCCCTCCGTCCTCCCCCCAGGCTCGGAGCTGGGGCCGGGCGAACACAGGCAGAGCTGCGTCCGCTCCCGCCATGGCCCAGCCCGGGAGACCCCCCGCCGCCTCCGGGCACAGCAGCCAGAACGGGGCTGGAGGGGAACGCTACAGCAACGGTGAGGCCAGGCCGCCCGGGGCCGAGGGTCCGGCCGCTCCCTGCCTCGAGGCTGAGGGGAAGCTCGGCCGCTCCCCGGGGGAGGGCGAGGAGAATCCGTGCGATTCCCCGGGCGAGGGCAGGCCGGAGACCCAGCCTGGGGCCTGCGGCGCCTTACGGGGAGCACGGTCCCTAGCGCAGCCTCCGTGCCCGGCCCTTTGTCCGGGGATCCCCCAGAGAGCAGGCCCCGGGCGGTGGTGGGCTCCTGGGGCCCGGCGAGGGACTCACTGATCTTCCCCAGCTCCCTTCCCGCCGCCCCACCGGGACACTGAGGGAGCGGGCAGCCGTGTTGGGGGGTCTCCAGTGGGCGAGGCCTGCGTTTTCCCGGGATTTAGTTTGCCCCTGAGACCTCTGCGCTCCCCCACACTGGCCCCGTGGTGAGGCCGAGCGGGCACAGCTGCCCTGGGCGGGCCGTCAGAGGGCCAGGGTTCACGGGACGCCAGCTTGTGCTCAGTTTCAGGGTTTGAGTGGGGGTGTGTGTGCCACGTAGGACGTGGGTCATCATTTTGGATCACTTACGTTGTGCTCATCACTCCAGTATCGGAATACGCATCCCAAACTGGGTGAGTGGGGAAGGGCACGAGCCGTGTCCCCACAGATACACCCAGTGACAGGTTTCTGTGGGAAACTAACAAAACCAGTTAAAAAAACCAAACCCATGGGGAAGAAATGGCTCCTGTCTGTGAGGTTGTACGTGTGTGGATGGGCATTACTGAGAAAACGTTTTCCAAGTACCTTCTTTGTGGCATTTTGAGCAAATCACATTCAAATTGGCTACTGGTTTCATCACTAGAATACACACGGGATGTCTGTTAACCTGTTTTGCTTTATTCTGATTTAGCAACAAGCCATAAAACAGTGATTCTCAAGCTTTCGTACTGGGGACCCCTTTCACATAGCAAGTCTCTGAGTGCGACCCCTCCTTATAAATTAAAAACACTTTTTTATATATTTAACACTGTTATAAATGCTGGAGGCAAAGCGGGGTTTGAGGTGGGGGATGACAACTCGTGACTGCCCACATAATAACCTCATGACCTCCTGAGGCGTCCTGACCCCCAGTTTGAGAACCCCTGCCATAAAAAGTGGCCAGATCTTGAGTTAAAAGATGTTTGGTAGTAACATTAAAGATTTCAGTATCTGATTGCAAACAGCTTTGCGCATACCATTTCTCTTTATGTCCATCAGTAAGGTTATAGAGGAAAATAAGTTGGACTTTTAAGAAGGAGATGGGTTATTTTTAACAATAATATCAGGAGAGGACATAACCTGATCCCTATGAGGGGATGGAGTTCTCACTCTCACAAACCCCAATGCACATACAGTAGGTGGTCATGAGGCTTTGTTCTCTGGAAACATTAGGTGATGGCACAGATGGGGAATTACATGAGATAATGAGCCAATGGACTGTATTTGCCGTAATAGAATAGTATTTCTATAAAAATCAGTCTGTTTTAGCCCATTATTTGGTAAATAAGCTGTCATCCTCTGCTCACATTATAGTGAGAGATAAGTTTTAATAATGTGTGTATGGTCCTCAGACTGCTACACGATGCACATTGTTTTCTTTTCTTATTTTTTAGAAAAAAAGCCCTATTTTGTAAAATAAAGTTGTTGAGTGAGTGAAAGATTTATTTAAAGTATATCTCACCAATTATAGATTGCATTCAACTTTCTAAATTCAGAAGTCATTCATAATCTGAGTGTCTGTGACCTTTTGTAATGTAGTGTACTTGTGGCACCATGGTTATCACTTGCAGTGGGAGGATCCTGTAACTTTAGAGTAAAACACATAATGTAATTTTACTTTGCAGTTTATGCAAAAATAGTGTTCTTCCATTCAATAAATTGTATAATCTGAGAGCTCTTTGGTTTTAATTTTTTGTAAGCACTGATTTAGTTAATATTGCCTGGAGTAGGAATGGACTGGAGTTATCAGAGATGAGCCACTGACACCAAGGAAGAGAGAAGTTTTTAGCCAGCATTAATGGCTTATCTCCCCAACTCTTTTTCTTGGCTCTTCAGGCATTGTAGCTCATCAGTCTGTGCTTCTGGTTGCAAGCTGGACTCCCATGGAAATAAGCAGAACATAAGCAGTGTAATCCAATCAGGTTTTTCTGGTGGAGGAAGCTGGAGAGGAAAAGGCAGGTCCCATCAGGGCAAAGAGATGAAAAATAAAATAGGTACCTGGCTGCAGCAAAATGGCAAATTCAGAGGCATCTTGTAAGCAGGCCATGTTCTACAGTTACAGAATGGAGTCTGTTGGGCTCTGATTATGATGAATGGGGGTGGTTCATATCCCTTAAAGCTCTTGTTTCAGATTTTCTACACACTTGGGCAGATTTTACTGCATTGGTTTACACTGGATGTGGGTGAACTTTTTCAGACAAATAGCATATTTGACCAAAAGTGCAGTTTCAGATGTATCAAAAGTATTCATGAATTTGTGTCGAGTTCATCAAATAGTTTTGAGCAAGCTGAATAAGTCAAAACAAAGTATTTTGACCTGAAATGTTTTGTTTAACTTTCAGGCATTTTGATGAAAGCTAAAGAAAGGAGGAGTAAATTCACAACATGGCTTGAGGACATGGTGAATTTGTCTCTTTTATAGGCGTTAGCCCAGTGATTGGGGTACTCAACTGGTATGTGGGAGACCTGGGTTGAATTCCCCCCTCTGCCTGCTGAGGAGAAGGATTTTGAACCAGAGTCCACTACGTTGCAGAACAGTACCCTAGCCATGGGGATATTCTGGTGTGTAGTGCTTTCTCAGTCTTTCTTCTTGATGTTGTTCCACTTTTATAAATAGTGATTGGAGCAGGGACTGCAATTTGGGTCTCCCATCTCCCAGGTGAGTGCCCTAAATCCACGTCGGTAGAGTCACTCTTTCCTTGGTCCAATGATTATTTACAAATAAGAGAGTGTCTTTTGTACTTGCAAGTAAAGTTACTATACAACTATTTACCTTTTTAATATTCATAAAACCTTACATTTGCTATATTTACAATATATCAATATATTTGGAGCCAGTCAATTCAATGACAAAACAAGAATGTACGAAGCACAATCCAACTATGTATATTAAATCCGTATCTCTTTGTAAGCAACTCTCTACTTTGATTGGTTAACTTAAAATAACACACTGGCATTTACTTTTTTTCAGTGCACAAGTATTGTTCAAACGGTCTCCAGAGATAAAATGTCTTTACATTTGTTTGTAGATAACAGTGAAAAATATCATCTTGAGGCTTTCATTGAAAATTGGACTGGCAAAAGTAATATTGAGTTGTATTCTTCTGACACCATACTTTCCTTTTCATAGATTTTTAACCTAATCTTCATCTCCTTCCCAACCCCCCCCCCCAACAAACTTCTCAACAGATTTATTTTTTCAAGGTGTTATCTTAATTATAACTTTCTCTTAAAATACAGTAGTACATTAAACAAAAACAGTTCACTGTCATGTTTCTAGCTACTGTATCAACAGCATTAAGATGATTTGATGACATCTGATTCTTATCAGGGAATCTGAATACTGTATTTTTGTTTGAAAAGTAGGTGTTCAGTGATCCAGGAATGATTCTCATGCAACTGTTCTATATATATTATGTATTGTAAATGTTGATCTTATCACTGAAGTCATGGGAGAACTGAGGATATTTTAGTTATCTATGTATAATGAAGGGACAGAAGTTAGAGGTTCTCCCTCAGAGACAGAAGTGAGGATGCATTGAGCAAAATAATCGATATATTCCCTTCTTAAGATCTGTCTTGAAGACTGAAACGGTGAGATTCCAGTTAATACAATTTGACCTAAACAGCTTGAAACAGCTTTTTTGCAAACCTCAGAGATAACCAATATGACTGTTTCCTTATTTTTAATACAGTATAACAGTTAAAATACTATGTTAACTTTAAGGTTGCTACTGTGTATGCACATCAAGGACTGCTTGCTTAAAAACCTAAGCATTTAAAGCAAAGGTATTTTTTATAGTCCCTTAAATGGGCATGCAAAAATCACATAACATTTTTATAAACTTGAGGTATTGGAATGGGAAGTCATTCAGAAAGACACAACTTGACTACGAATAGCCAAAAACAGTTCAAGAGAGAACTTGTGACAGAAAAATAGTTGTAATGTCAACTGGGATACAATAGGCAGCGTATTTAGATCACTCAAAAACATGTCACTTGGCGATATATATCGCCTCCCTTCAGGGTGGGGATGTGTGTCTAGTGGATAACATATGGTGTGTACAACTTACAACTGTGGTCTTCAGTTCTGAAATCTTGAAAAACAATTGTTCCGATTCGGAATGAAAACTTGAAATTTCCTGTGGAAAGCAAACGCCGAAGATTTCATTTCACAAAAATCAAACATTTATCAGCTGTCTGCCACCTGCCCATAAAAAAAAATTCCCCACCAGCTATAGTCCCAACATTGTGAAAATAAATAATGTAGTACTATTTTCCCTTATTGTATCTAGTTGTCATCTTTAAAATATGGAAAATGAATGATGTCCTAAGAATGTAAATCATTCTCAAAATGGCTAATGGTTTCATAAACTGCTTGCTTCTATATATTTTCTCCAAATGAATTCAGTTTAGTTCAGCTATACCAGCCAGGAAAAATCTAAAAAGCAGATTAAATGCATAAGCTACCTTTTTTTACTTCACTGGGCAAAATTTCTGAGATTTTTGATGGCAGAATTGACCTCTGTGCCATGATCCTGACAGAGATGCTTTAAAAAAAGTATTAAGGAAAATGTAGCTGCTAATTGGTGTGAACAGCAGCTTTTAAAAAGCATTTTCACTCTTGGTCACTTCAGCATGTATACTCTGTTCGCCACCCTTCATGTGTGCACAACAGTTACTTGGGGAATCAACACAAATGCCCACTGCCATGTGAGTATGATCATACTAATATATGATTTTTCCCCTCAAATACATTTGGCTTAGCTGATTGTCACTTGGCTTTAAATGGGCAATAGAAAATAACTTTTCTATTAATTGGCTTCCAGAACTTGCATTTTCCAAAGTAAATGCTACATGAATAATATGGGGATGAGTTTTTCCTCTTACTAAAACTGACCACTAGACGTTTTCATTCTCAAGCTTGTGGGAAATATCAGTCATGGTTTATTACCTTAAGAACTATGCTGATATGTCCACTAACTTGTATGTTCCCCAGTAGGGTCAATCATCATGTTAAAAGGAATATTTCTAAATTGTTTCAAACTCCAAGCATATTTTCCCTGTCTGCCATCTACATTTAATTGTCTCATTCTGGTTTACCAGCCAGTTGCATGTGAGAGCATCACAGTTATGTTTGATTTGCTTTTATTGAAGGTCTAGCTTCTGGATGTTCAGGTGCAAACATCAGCCACGGATGATGGCCCATGTTCAAACCTGAAACTTTTAGAGAATATCAGGATTCTACTAGGTTGTCAGAAAAATAATTAAACAAAGATCTAGTGTATTAAGAGCAATTAATTATTAAGTTCATGTGTCTTATACTGCTCTCCGTATTCCTGGCTTGTTACTAAAAAGCACTTCATTACTAAGGGTCTAGTGGTAAATTCCCAGGGGCTGTAAATAAGTGATATGTTATTGGGAAGCTGGAAATTTCTTCTTGGGTACAACATTGACTCTTTGAAGGTTTTTTTCTTGTAGGTCCTGTGCAAAACTCACTGATGCATTCATCACAAATGTTAGATGGCCAAGGATTCAGCTCTACAGTTCCAGGATTATACTCGCCTCAAATACCAACAAAGGTTCCTGTACATCCATCTTCTGGACAATATAACTTTGGTGGTTCTCAGAATGTTTCTCCATTAAGTAATCAGGGATCTGGGCAGACTCTTAATAGACCACCTGTGGGACCTATTTCTATGGCACCTTTGCAACATGCAAATTCTGTTTCCCAGATGCTCCCTCCATCACAAAACTCTGCTGCTATACCATCATCTTCTAGTAGCTTCGTTCCTGGAGCTTATCCCCCAGCACTTTCAAACTGGCAGTATGGTCAGACTCCTATGAGTCAGCCAACTGGGTCTCAAACAAACCATTTTGCTCATGTAGCAGGAACATTATCAACCCAGCCATTATCATCATCAGGGAGTACAAATCCTGCAACAAGTTATCAGTATACTGTTTCCCCTGGAGGTCCTCCACTTCAAAACAGCTACATGAAACCAGGTAAGAAAGATAAACATAAGGACTCTTGTACAGTGGCATATGTTTGGACTGAATTATACATCTAGTTGCAAAAGTTGATTCTCACCTTAGCTGTTGTGGTTAAAAATAAATAAAGATCTCATTCTGCAGTGACTCCGAATAGTAGTGGGACTGCATTGTTGAGCTAGATGCTCTGATGAAATGCAGTTTAGAACTACTTGGAGAACTTCCATTCACTTCAAAGAAAGTTCCACGTAGGGAGCAGGCTCTTAATTTTGTGTTTTGGAGAATCCTGCAACAGGCATTTGCTGGGAATTGGCCTTTCTCACTCATTGTCTTGTTTAAATTTGTTTAATACTGCTTATTTAGGTCAAATGTTTGCATGTCTTAATGCTTTCTAGGCGTTCTTTCTCACAGCTCTGAACCTAGAGGTTCTTTTCTCCCCACCACTTAACACCTCTTTGTGGTAGCTACCTGCCTTTTAAAAAAGGAAGAGAAGGACTAGAAATATAGAGAACGGAGGATTGGCAAAAATATGTCTTATATTTGTGTGTTGGGAAACAGGTATACAGTACAGAGGTTGGGTAAGCATACATGGTACCTATATGCCTTTTCGTGCTCTTCTGAATGATGCCTATTTGAACATTTGCACACTTGGATCAAATCTTGGGCTCTTGCGATTTTCTGTCAGTAGGGGTGTGTGTGCAAGTTGAAGTTTTGTTAGGATTCCTGTTAATCATTTAATGCTGGCAGTTCTCAGCATGGCCTTGGTTGGAAAGTTGCAACTTGAACTCCTTGAGCATAGTTTGTTGAGTCATACGACAGTCATTCTGAAATACAGAAGCCTGGTATGTATGTGCGTTTGAAAGGAGAAGCTGGGAGAAAGCAGTGATGCTACAGTTCAGTTCACTCTAGACAAGGATGATTTGTTCGGGAAAACACAACCAGGCACACAGACTTCATTGAGCACAGCACAGATATCAAAACATACATTAGCAAATAAAATCTCACTAATGCTTCTCTCTTCCCTGGTAATATGCACCAGCCATTCTCCGATCTCATCACTGGCTTCTATTAGTGGTAAACATTTAACATTTTGTGGTCATATTTTCTTGAATGAATTTGTAACAAGCTATAATAGTTTCTTTAGCATCGTTCACTAAAGCAAGTCAAGTATCTGGAATAGTAGCCCTCAACATTTTATGGGAAGTAAGAAAACATGAATAAAGTGATATGCATATTATTGTTAAATGGAAAGCTTAGTATACTTCTTGATAGAAAGCTTCCTTATTCTAAATTTCTAGTTTTCATTCCATCCCAAGTTGTTTGTCTCTAGAAAGTTTCTGAGAAGAGAAGTGTGAAATGGGCTATAAAAGTGATAGAGCAGCAAATTATTAGACATATCAGCTCTTTTTTTTTTTGTGCCCTATGATATGCAGGTGACAAAATTTGCATAACACTAACTGCTGACTTTAACCATTTTGGAAACACAATACAGATGCAAACCACTTGTACAGTTTCAGTTCACTACAGTTTTATCATCAGGTTTCTACTATCCAATTCACATCCAGCAGTTCCTTTTCTAATTATTCTTCTACTGAGCACAAGTTCCTGTTAATGGGAGTAGTGTGCTATCCTGCTATAAAATTTATTGCAAATCAAAGCAACTGGAATGCTAAAGTAAATATTTTCTTTGTGGATGACTTTTAAACTCATGTTGACTGATGTGTCAATAAAAAGAAGAACAGGAGTACTTGTGGCACCTTAGAGACTAACAAATTTATTAGAGCATAAGCTTTTGTGGACTACAGCCCACTTCTTCGGGTGCATATAGAATGGAACATATATTGAGGAGATATATATACACACATACAGAGAGCATAAACAGGTGGGAGTTGTCTTACCAACTCTGAGAGGCCAATTAATTAAGAGAAAAAAAACTTTTGAAGTGATAATCAAGCTAGCCCAGTACAGACAGTTTGATAATAAGTGTGAGAATACTTACAAGGGGAGATAGAGTCAATGTTTGTAATGGCTCAGCCATTCCCAGTCCTTATTCAAACCGGAGTTGATTGTGTCTAGTTTGCATATCAATTCTAGCTCTGCAGTCTCTCGTTGGAGTCTGTTTTTGAAGTTTTTCTGTTGTAATATAGCCACCCGCAGGTCTGTCACTGAATGACCAGACAGGTTAAAGTGTTCTCCCACTGGTTTTTGAGTATTTTGATTCCTGATGTCAGATTTGTGTCCATTAATTCTTTTGCGTAGAGACTGTCCGGTTTGGCCAATGTACATGGCAGAGGGGCATTGCTGGCACATGATGGCATATATCACATTGGTAGATGTGCAGGTGAACGAGCCCCTGATGGTATGGCTGATGTGATTAGGTCATATGATGATGTCACTTGAATAGATATGTGGACAGACTTGGCATCGGGGTTTGTTACAAGGATAGGTTCCTGGGTTAGTGGTTTTGTTCAGTGATGTGTGGTTGCTGGTGAGTATTTGCTTTAGGTTGGGGGGTTGTCTGTAAGCGAGGACAGGTCTGTCTCCCAAGATCTGTGAGAGTAAAGGATCATCTTTAATGTTAATCATGCACATTAAAAGGAAACTAATTGCACAGTGGCTTTCAAACTGTGTTCTGCGAGCCATTGATGTCCATGAAGATACCCCTTGTAGTCCACAGGTGGAGGGAAATTAAGAAGTAGATTGTTGGGAGAAAAGGCAGACCTTGTGAGACTGGTTTTTCAGAATGGTCTACAGAATAAAAATGAAGGACTGTAATAGCAGAACTCTCATAGCCATAATGCAATAAAAATTTTTCCTGAACTAAATCGGTTGTAGTTATTTGTAGAATTAGTGACATGTATTGTCTTTAAAATTAGATTGCATAACTTAGCTTATTGGCTAGATGCTTCTTGTATTTAGTGGGAGCAAAGGTTTCTGCTAATGTTGGTAATGTACCTTGCCCGAAGCTATCTGTGTTGGCAAAGTCTAAGGTAAAGGAACAAAATGGAAGTAACTGTGATAAAGATCTACTTTTGTTTGATGTCACCACTACAGATACAACTGGAATATTGAATGTTGTTTCATAAGTAATCAAGCAGATAATTTTTTAAATGATCAGTTAAGTTTGTGTAGTTTGGTCTGACAACTTACCTTATGGCTAAATAATCAGTGTACTATAGAAATACTTCTAATATATTTTAATGTGTGGCCACATGCTGCCCATCCTGGTGAAGACCTGATGTACTGACAAAAGTTGGTGATTGATCCTTGGAGAAGATATTAACTATTTCAAATTTAGTTAATGCCTGACAGTGCACTTGGTCCTTTTAGAGACGAATAGACCTACCACTCTCTGAAATGGAAAAAGGTGCTCCTAGGACAACTCTTAAGCATAAAGTAAGAAATTAAGGTCGGGATGGCAATTAAATAAGTAATTATCTTTAAATTATCCATGAATGTCCAGGAAGGGGAAAATCTTCCATTGGCTGAGGTGGGGAGAAAGTTACAGAAAAATGGTATGGTCTTAGAACTTTTGTACATTTCTCTAACCTAGGAAGATTAACACTTGATGTGAGCTTTTCAATATATAGATGCTAATAAATCTTTGTGTAGTATCCTTGACCTAGAGTATTTAGTTTCAAAACAAAAATCCCTTGCATTGCAGAAGTATACTTGGGCTGTGTCTCATTACTGCAGTATTCTCGGTGTAAAATCTTTTTTGACAAGTAATTAAAAAATCTAGAAAATACGCATTTCTAACAATGACAACTTAGCATCAAATCATATAGGTGGCAGATGGACATCCTGTCAAGGGAAATTTGTTTAAAAAAAAAAAGTGTGAATTTATAGGATCATCAGATGCATAGTATTGACATAGGCTGGCATTTTCAAAGGCAACTCTTGTGGTTAATGTGCCTTATTAATCGTCAAACCAGGTAGTGACATAGATCATGGAGCTACAGAAGTCCCAGTACTTAAAGATGAGAAGAAAAACTGGCTAACAGCTGTTAAACTTCATGTGCTTCTTTTGGGTTTCTATAACTTGTGCTGCTCTTTCCACTGAATAAATAAGATTAATATTCAGATTGACCTGTATGTAAGTAACCATCTGTGACTCTTCAGTCAGTTTAAAGCTCTTGAAAATGAATTATCTCTACAGGCTCTGTTCCTCCACCAGTGAATCGGCCTTTAGCTTCAGCATTCCCTCCTGCTAGACCTCCTCTAGGACCGCCTCCGGCTGGAGGTCCACCTTTAGTGAGGCCATCGGCAACCCCAGTAGGACCGCCTAACAGCAATCTACCCCAACCTCTGCTAAATTCAGCTACAAACCAAGAAGGTAAGGGATTGATCAGTTCTATTTATTTGGTATTTCCATATCAATATAGGTAATTGTAAATACAGAAATTAAAGTCACTCAGAATGACTTAGTGAACAGAAACTTTTGGCTGCTAGAAAACTCTTTCCCATGATTTCACTGAAGTAACTATGCTTCAGAACTCTTCCATTTTTTTTTTGATATCTGAATGTTTTCATCACCAGTACTTCCAAATGATTGTTAGAGGATCTTTTTTCTTAAACTTCAAACTTTTTTTCTTTAACTTAAACTTAGAGGTAGTTCAAATATGAAATGTTTCCCAAATATCAGTTTCTGATACTATATTTTCAGAAGAACAAATTTATTTCATGTGTGTTGAATGTGTTGCAATGTGTCTGTGAAAAAACTGTACTAATTAATGCACTGATTTTATTGCATTGACATAAGTTGAGAATTTGACATCAGTGTAGCATAGTTTCCTCACAGTTTCAAGGTAAAACTGATGGGAGAAAGATGGTATATTATTTCCCATTGACAGATGCAGAAGAGAAGTAAAAAACTGAGTGTTCAAAATAGGTATCTGTGAGTGATACATGTGTGATGTTATGCCCTTGGTTTTTATATTCACTTTTTTGTACTTAGGAGGGATTTTTCTTTTTTCTCATTGTTTCAAAACTGTGTGGGAAATTTAAATCTCTTTACCACCAATCCTGCAGCAACTAGGGAGGATTAAAATATGTTATTCCTGCATGGAGTTCTTCCCTTTATCCAGTAGGATCAAAATAGGAGTTAGCATCATTTGAATCCTGGTATCATTGCTCCTGGAGCAATTTTATAAAATGTGAGCTCTGCAATGCTGTATCAGATGTAAGTGCTGTATGTTATATTTAACTTTTTGTAGTGAAACTTTTGAATCATACTTACTGTGTGCTTTCTTTGCGGTATGTTAAGGTAGTTGGAGAGTGACACCTGCTCTTAATAAATGCCTTACACAGTACCAGCTGTCCAGGACTATCAATAATCTAAGAAAAAATATGGCAGTCATGAGGTTGACTCCTATGGCTGCCGCACAAGTATGCCATTGTGTTTAAGCACTCATCACTGCTTTGTACCAAACCAGGGTGGATTTGATTTAAATCACTAGTCAGGAAGACTAGATTTAATCATGCATTTCTACATAAAAGTGCATTCTTCTTGGTTGTTATAACCTTAATACATATTCTTCACAACTCAGAGATAGATGTAGGTTTCATTTTTAGAAGGTACACGCTATACATTTTTAAAGTGATTTATTTTGAAAACTTTTCAGATCAGTTTTACAGCTATATCAGAAAATGAATGATTGTTTGGTTAATTCATTTACCAAAGGTAATTTAAGCAGATATTTATGAAGTCATTGGGAGGTGAACTATCTCCAGTTCAACAGGTTAATCATTAATATTTGGAGGATTTTCTTGACATGCTGTATTAAGAGGAGAACATCACCAGACAGACATTTAAATTATTTTATTTAACTAAAACGACAACGTTGTGTATTTCTGGATTTATTTCTTCAACAGCAAACATATAATATTTTAATAAAACAAGCATATGAATTTAGTTAAATATTCAAGTTTTTCTTTGTTGCACTGTTTGCATTTTGCACGCATGACTCTCTTACCTACAGGTAGAGGAACTTCATTAAAATATTCCCAAACTGGGTCTCTTTTATGGCCTGCTGCCACTATAGGTTTTCCCTTAGAGAATGGTATGGTAGATCTCAAATCAATGAAGGCTACACTCAGAAAGACCTCAAGGCTTCTGGAATATGCTGCTCGAACAGTTTCACTTTTGTTTCTACTGCCTGTCCCTCCCTTCTCACATTTATCTCCAGACTTCTTCTCCTTGTCCAGTTCTATTCTGCCCCCAACAATCTTCTATTTATTGAACTTTTTGAAACTTTGCACTTTTAAAGAGAGGTAAGGGATTGACTCTGTACACAAATTTGCAGAGAGGCAATAGGGTTGAGGTCTGTTATTTCTCATCTCTATATATTTATTTATTTTAAAACATTTTTGCTGTTAACAAGCATGTTATATCTGGAGACACAAATCCACAGTTTGAGAACTGCAAAACTAAGCATCTCTGATGGTATCTTCTAGACTGAGCTCTGAATCCCATTGGGTAGATAGAAAGATTAATCTAAATAATCTATACAGAAGCCCCTGGAATCCCATAAAATTGGTTCCCTAATCCATGAACTACTGAAACTCATTTACAAAACTTTTCTTAAATATTACATGAATAGATTGTCTCATACTATAGAATTAGAATTTATAATTCCTATTCCATGATGAGATATCTTTGAGGTATAATGTATCTTAATTAAAACTATTTTTAGATGGGCTTTTTCCTCAAAGTACTTTATAAAAAAAAAAAAATCCGATTTCAATTAAAAAAAATTTGATTTTTATCCACCATGTACCAAACCACCTTGTAGTGTTTCACAGTTAGTGTTAATCTTAGACAGGGTCATATAGTAATTGGCACTGCTTTTTTTTTAAATCTAGTAGTGTGGGGTATCAAGTCAAAATTGTTCTTGGTTTTCCCCCAATGCAGTAAAATTGATAACTGCTTTCTCCTATGGTAGCTTGGTGAAATTGTAGTATGAAGACCCATTTCAAAAGGAAACTTGCATGGACAATAAAGACTATTTTTTATTATTTTTAAGCATATGAAATTTACTGGAAATTGCATTTGGTTAGCAAACTGGTATTTTTTTCCACATTTAATAAAAAGCCATGTAACACATTCTTTCTAGATAAGTTAGAATTTTTAACAGACTATGAAGTGACTTATTTACTTCTGGGTAGCAAGTCTCTTTAATTTGGGTTACTGTTTGGATATGGGTTGGATATGTTTTTCCTTTTACTAATCCAAATAAACCCTTT
The DNA here is from genome assembly GCF_027887155.1 of Malaclemys terrapin pileata. NCBI lineage: Eukaryota > Metazoa > Chordata > Testudines > Emydidae > Malaclemys > Malaclemys terrapin. Next base: position 12,018,515 of record NC_071512.1, on the reverse strand, counting down.
ATGTATTAGTTGATGGTTCCCAGTAGCCCTTCATTAATAATTCCCTTCCTTCTTTTGCCACTTTACAATTCTTTTGGTTCTTTACCACAGTTTACTCTTGATTGGGTGTGTGACTTCCAGAAGCTGCTATTGATAGAATCAGTAGATGGAGCAGGATGGGTGCTCTTAAGAGAAGAGTGTTTGGTTTCTTGTTCTTTTAGCAGACATAAGTAATCATTTAAGGGTGGAATTTTCAAAAATACATAAGGGAATTGAGCATCTGAATCCCTGAGGTGCTTTTGAAAATCTCTTTTCCAACATGTGCAACCAGGGGAGGAATTTGGCATCTTGCTACACTGCAAATCAAGTTGGACTCTTTGCAAAGCCTGTTATCTAGCCTAACTAAAAATTACATCTCTGGTAAAGTAGTTCATTCAACTGATAAATAACGTTTTTGAAGGGTTGATGACATTTAATGTGCTCGGCGCATGCAGAGTCAGCAGCGGGGAGCACAAGTAAGCTGCATACCTATATCTCTAGTTAATCACTGGTGCACAAGCAAAATAAGTGCAAAATCATGCTAATCTCGAGCTTCATCCAAAATGTGGGAACACTGTATTTTGATAAATTGAAAAGGGATTATTCACATGTATGTTTTACTACAGATACTGAATATAGTGGAAGGTTGTTAAAGTAACTATACCTAAGCCTACGATTTAGTCACAGGTATTTTTAGTAAATGCCATGGATAGGTTGCAGGCAACAAACAAAAATTCATGTCCGGTAACCTGTCCATAACTTATACTAAAAATACCTGTGATTAAATCTTGGGGGAGGGCGCTGGAGGAGCGTTGGGGGGATGGCCTTGGCCAGTGGCACCAGCTACCTGGGGCCAGTGGCCAGCCAGGGACTGCTGCCGCGGACCACGATTGCTCCAGCTGGCCGGGAACCGCTGCCGTTGACCACAGTGGCTCCGGCCAGCCAGGGACCACTGCCCGGGGTCTTCTTCCATTAGATGATCCTTTTTCGCTTCATGTTTTAGAATCAAGCATTAGGATTTTTACGCTGAAATGTTCTCCAGCTTGTCACTATCCTATTAAATCAATTGCTGATATTAAACTTCCAATGAGGAAAAGCAGCTCGGTTTCAGAATTTAAGCCTTCGTTTCTTAATGGATTGTTTTTAGCAGGTGATGCAACCGCCGCTGCCAGTGATGGATCTTTGGTCCAAAACAGTTACGATGCAATAGAAGGAGGAGGCTTCATGGGTAGGACATTCTTATGAAACACTTTTAATTTTGAGGAACTTAATTTTTAAAGCCATTTCAGGCGGGAGGTGGTGGGGTGTTATTCTAACAAATGTATACTTTGCTCAGTGTAAGTTTATCTCAAGGAAATTGACTTTGGTGTTTGAAGGTTTGTTTTAACATTTTATCATGCTTATCCATGTAAGTGTGTTTTTTAAACAACAATCCAGCCAAAACCTTTCAGTAAGTGCCTGGCCAGAATGTCAACATAATAGCACGATATCAATGGAAGTGCTATTATTTTTGTGTATTAACCTAGATGCATTTCTTGGATAACTTATTTGAATATGTAAACCCTCTTTGTCCACTCTAGCAACAACGTATCCATCTCCTGCTCCCCAGAATCTTAAAATGGGTAGAAATGTTGGGTATTCTTACCCCACCTTACCACCAGGCTACCAGAATTCATCTTCACCTGGAGCACCAGGAATGCAGTCCTCACCCCTGCAATATCCAGCTGGACCACAACCATTTCCTCAGGTAAACATTGATTTTGTCTATCACTAAAGCTTCAGTCCTGTAAACTGCTTGGCTCACTTTACCTATTTTAGAATGCAGTGCACAGATTTGTCCCTGTTTAAAATAATAGACTGAACATTATTTAACATGGAATTCTTCATCAAATTTTGTATTAGATGTATTCAAATAAGTTTTCTTGCCAAGACCTCTTGTACTGTGCAACGTGTTCGACCTAAATTATGCAGCAAGGGTCCCCTGATTTATGTGGCATGACTACGTTGAATTATGCAGCATTATACTGCAGTGTTAATCATCACATAACTTGATAGGCTGAGAGACAGTGGTGAAGGGCTGAAGCACTGTCAGTGGGGCTTGGAGGATGTGGTTGCCAGGATTCCTAGACTCTCAAAAGTACAGAGCTCCACAACACTGAGTCTTGGGAGTTATGCACCCGGGGAAGGCATCTGCCCAGTAACTTCATGTTTGTGTGGTTTAGAAGAACAGATATGGCAAGTCTCCCCTTGTTCCATCCCAGATAATAATTGTGGATCTCATGCTGCTGCATGTACTCCCACTTGAGCTGGCCACACTGGTCCAGATCATCAAAGGTATTTAGGCATCAAACTCCCTTTGAAATCAAATTGATGCAGCAAATGCATACATAGGCAGATAAAATATGATTATTTCTGTGCCTGGATAATAGCATACACCAGGGTCCTGTTGACTGCCAAAAGAATTCAATAAACTCGGAAGTCTTAGAACAAGTGCATGGTGGTACCTATCTTTGCTATAATACATAAACTGCTTGTTTCTTGACAGTTGACAAGATTAAGTTAGTTTTCTAACTAGTGCCCGAATATATTGCAACAGAACACCAAATAATACTTGAACTACAAAATTCTGAAAGAGAAATAATTTGCTTCTTTTTTAAATTGATGTATCATCCAGATAAGGTCAATTAACTTCTTAATTTTTTTTTTTTTTTAACTTAGCCTGCCTTAGGCACTAATCACATAACTGGGTCTATGGGTGGCCTGAGTCTGCAACCAGAAGGATTAAGATCTATCAACCTTCTTCAAGAAAGAAATATTCTTCCTACAACACCTTTGCAGGCTCCTATCCCAAACTTGCATGAAGAAATCCAGAAGCTCAACTGTAATCCAGAGTAAGGTTTCCCATTAGCTATAATTTATCAAAAGAAATGGAAATAAGAACTATTCCTCAGATTTAAAAAAATCCTTAGGGTCTAAAAATCAGCATATTTTTTATTCTTACATTCCTGAAATATTTGCTTAGTTTTTTTGGATACTGCTAGTAATTGTTTGGAAAGCAGCTTCATTTTTATTAAAATAATGGAAGATGAAAAATGGCTTAATTTTTTTACTTTAAAAAAGATGAGTAAAGAACAGACCAGAGTGCAAACACTGCTCTGAACACATTCCAGGTATAAGCCAAATAGATTCATTTGTGTCTTAAACTATTCCTCATAATCTCTCTTTATAGTTTATACTTACTTGGGCAAAACTGCTGGTGTTCAGTTGATCAGAGGAGAGTGAAATGCAAGTCCATAGCAGCTTTTATTGCTGTCAGTCAGTTACCTCTCTCTGTCTCAAGTGAGAAGGAGGGTTCATATGTTCTCACTGGAAAAATTCCTCTGGGAACATTGTAATGTCTTAGAAGTTTGTATGAAAGTATATTGTACTTTATATAAGATAATATCAATTACTAAATCTTCTTCTAAACCCTGTTTTTAGAACACTTTTGGTAAACCATATCCCTCCTTTTGCCCTTGCTCTGTCAGAGACCTAAAAATAAGTTAGATGAGATTAGTTGGATAACTCCCATCAACGACCTCATCTCCTCTTATAAACAGGGGATTCCTTGAGTGTAATCCTTTTTTCCAGGATATAGATCTGGTTAGTTATCTAACCAGCTGAAATTATTTCTCCACTCACCTCAACCTATATATCATATTTTGAGATAGTCATGCCTAACTCCATCATATCCATTAGACAAAGATCAGTGCTTTGAAGTACTTAGGATCTTCAGTTCTAAGGCTAATGACTAGGCCTTCTCCTGCTACAATATGTAACTAAAGTGTTTTTCATGACGCTATCTACAGCAATATAAACACAATAAATACAAAACTGTGTTTAAGCCATCTGATAAAATGAGTGTGCAGTGTGCATCTCAAGAGTGGATTGTGATCCACCCTGTGGGAACCTGGTCAAAGGCCTGGTACTTTCAAGGCACTTGGATAGGTGTGATAGAACCCAAGAGTTACAACCAGCAAGAAACAAAAGTCAAAAACAGAATGGATTCTGGGCAGTTGTAGAAGTAGAAATTAAGTCATTTAAATAAGGCAAAGCAAATAATAATAATCTTGAATGTACATTACATTTTGAACTCTGTGCCAGAGGTAACCAGTGAAAAGTTTTAAATAATGGAGTAAATAGTTGGCTAAACAGAAGGCTAGCAATGTAGTGTCTACTATAATCTAACTGAGAAAACCTTGGCAATATTATCAATTTACATATAACCAAAGATACCCTTTTGATGTCTATCTGAGAAGTCTAACTTGGGGTTAAGTAACCTGTATGTAAGTTTTGTATTTGTTTGTAACAGAATGTGTTAGGGGCCAATATACTTATTCCACTCAACCAAATGTATACAAAATACGGTGACAATTTAGGAAAGACAAGGTACGTGTGATGGTTATGCCTTGGATTCAAACAGTTCAGGTTGAAGTTGCGGTGGATTTGGCATAAAGCTGGAGAGGGTATTCTGTCAGGAAATAGTAATTCACTACTATCAACTGTGAAAAGAAAATATAAAAGATGCTATGTACTACTTAAATAACAATGTTATTCTCTGAAAGTCTGAAAATAACCCTTTATCTTTCATGTAGGTTGTTCCGATGTACCCTGACTAACATTCCTCAAACTCAGGCCTTATTGAATAAAGCCAAACTTCCTTTGGGGCTCCTGCTTCATCCTTTCAAAGACCTATCGGTACGATGAAATATTCAAAGCTTTAAATACTGTAGTGTCAGCTATACCTGTACTAGAGTTCAGTAACAGATAACTAACTCTATAAGAGGCAAATGTCTCAGATAATGTTGGGCCCAGGAAAAAAACCTCCCATAGAAAACTGTTTAGTCATCTTGCTTCTGCTCCATGAAAACCAGTGTCATCTTTTTAAATATCTGCCCCCACTGTTACAGTCCCTAGCCTCATCTTACATGATTTTGGAAGCTGAGGTGCAGTACACCACTCAAACTATAATGAAGTGAGTTAATATATTTTAATATTGGTATAGCTTGTGTAGTTTTATCTTTTCACCTAATCACCAGCTGTAGCCATTGATTTCTTCCTATACTCCAGTTCCCTGAGCACTAACTCTTAACAAAGTCAAAAACTGAGACTCAGATGGCCTCAGACCTCCTTTAAGCCATGTATTACTTGGATTTAATTTGCTACTATTGCTGCTGTTCCAGATAAGTGTGATTTTTGGTGGTGGTGAAGTGATCACTAGAGTCATAAGGAAGGCAATGTGGATTCAATTACTATAAATTCATATGGGTCCCACAGCCTCTTACTTCCACAGTTGACTTCAATTTCTAACATACATCTTTATATAATGTCTGTTTCTGCAGTGCTGAGTTGGGGGACAGTGTTCTGTCTTTTTTTTAAAATAAACTGAAAATACAAAATTAGACATGCAATTGAGAGGTTTATCATCTTTTTTTGAAAAAGAAACATACACAGCTAAGTAGGTTGGAGCCTGAATTTAACCAGCCTTTCTAACAGTTAAAGTTTTGGGGGCACCATGTGGATTGGGGTATTTTCTTTCTCTATTCTGTTTAAGTGAGAGTTGCATTTAGGCTGGTTAACCTGAGAGCACAGATAAGATAGTATTACAATTGTAGATATGTCATAAGCATCTTGCTTTGGGGTTTTAAAGCAGAAGTTCCTCTTTTCCAGCAATTACCTGTGGTCACCTCCAGTACAATTGTGAGATGTCGTTCCTGCAGGACATATATTAACCCTTTTGTCAGCTTTCTAGACCAAAGGAGATGGAAGTGCAACTTGTGTTATAGAGTGAATGATGGTAGGTTTTAAACCAATGAGCCCACTTAAACATTCATGTCAACTTTTGAATTTGACTTCTACCAGTATTCCATCAATACATTTTTTTCCTGACATCTGAGGTCTGCTGCTATACGTCTGGTCCTTCCCAGATCAGCATTGTGTGATGTAGGGAGTCTTCCACTAACGGACCAAGATGTAATCACTAAAGAGCTTCATTGAGTTTGAAACAATCTCCAAATGTGAAATATTATTGTACTAACTTGCTGCCCTACTTAGTACCCCCTATATATTTCCTCTTACACAGTATCTCACTGCAGATAGAGCATGGTTACTCAGACATGTCTGTGCTAAATCCTAGCGCAGTTAATATTACTGTATGTTAGTGTGAATTGTAATAATATTATAATTTTCATTTTATGTAGTTCCTGAAGAATTCATGTACAATCCTGTGACAAGAGTATATGGAGAACCTCATAAAAGACCTGAAGTTCAAAATGCTACTATTGAGTTCATGGCTCCCTCCGAATACATGGTGAGGTTTTGTTTCCTCCTCTTAAACTTTTATATATTGCTTTAATGTCTAGGGGCTCCAATCAGAAAAGATCCCTATGTTTTTTTTTAACCCTCATGGTGTCTGCATGTGTTCTCACCCAGGGTTTCTTATACTAATGTACTGCAACTTCAACACAATGTTTTCTTGACTTAATATCAAGAAAAATTGCACACAATCACTGCTTGCACTTCTGGTTTTGGTAGATGAGTAAAAGTCATTTGATGGTGCTCCCCAACAGTATATCTGAGATTGATCAATTTTGTCGTCTTCTGCAGTTATAGCTGAAGGTGCCAGTGGTTCCTTTACCTTTACCAATACCTTTTGTGTATTGATCTTGAATTATGACAAGTTTTTGGACCTCACCCCTCTAATATAAAGAAATGGTTTTTGTCTCTCTCATACTCTCACAAAACCCAGATGTATTCAGGACCCCTAAGCTGAAAACCCCTGGCATAGGACGCCATGATCTAGTTTCTGTTAACATGCCTGGCGTGTTAAGGCAAAGAATCTTAAATAATAGATATATAAAAAATTGTGGTTCCATCTTCTAAACGTTAATCTTTATTTCTGGTTCATATTAGCTCTTAATATTGTAATGAAAAATATTGGAAAATTTTGTCATTATTGTGGCTTAAACTGTACTTAAGATGATATAGTTGTACTAAAACCACTGGGTAATAGACCAAGAGTCCAGTCCTGCAACCTTTGCATATCTGAGTTCACCTATTGACTTCAGTGTGTGTTTGGATAAAGTTTGCAGAATCTGCTCCTTAAGCATTACCAGCTAAACTAAACTAATGGTGATGAAATGTATCATTGTGTCTGCACTTTTCTAAAGTAACTTGTGTGTCATCTAGATTGAAAAATACCAGTTCTGAGAACTTGGGGAAGACAGCTTGTTAAAGGGACAACATCAAATCAGATACATTGAAGTACAAATTAATTTGTTCAAAATACCTTAGGTTTTAAAAAATTAATACTTTAGAAAGCTAACATAGATATTCATATATTTTTCCCTTGCATTATCTCAACTTGGATTATAACTAGTCACTTCTGGATTACTATCAGACTCTCGTATGCTATCAGGATGCTCCACTGTTTGGGTTACAAATATTGCTGTGGAACGGTCAAAAAAAGTCCCTTGGTAATCTTTAAATTACATGGGAATATTCTTGTTGACTCTGGATTTTATAAAATCTTATTTTTACAAACATCAGTTTCAGGCCAAATTTGATCTGACAGTTTCACTTCAGCAAGGATTAGAATTTATCCCATATGTTTTTCCTCCGTATTTCCTACTGTACTATCTTTGCTTATTTGTCCGCTATTACACAAATGAGAGAGATTTCTATTTTGGGGATGTGTTCTGAGTGATGCAATGTAAACCTACAGTATAACCAATAAACTGAGACTGACAATTTCAATCACTGGACATTAAAAATCTCTTGGTTTTTTTTTAGCTACGTCCACCTCAACCTCCTGTGTATCTCTTTGTGTTTGATGTCTCCCACAATGCAATAGAAACAGGATACTTGAATACAGTCTGCAAGACCTTATTAGACAATCTTGACTTGTAAGTTTTGGTTCTCGTTTCAGAATTTAATCTTTTTTCCTTATATTTCCAGTATTTTCTTTGTGGAAATGTTTTTTGTGATCTGTGAAACTAGTTTAATGTTGTGTGAACAGGATTTTAATTTAGCCCATTTATGACCCAGAGAGAAAAATTTTCAAAGTACTGCATAGGAATTAGCCTTAAATTCAGTTCTTATCAGTTGTAGTTGCAATGATAAAACCCCTAATTTTAAAATGTAGCTGTCAGTCTGATTATACAACTTCTTGGTTTTGCTTTAATAATGCAAAAAATGTATAAGAATATCATAGGTTTGCTTTGAACAAAGATTTGGAACTATGGCTTTAGAAACAGTAATTCAGTGTGCACTCCTTGCAACAAATGCACATACATGTCTATAAAGCTTTGGATGAGACACAAGTTGGGTGAGGTAATATCTTTTATTGGACCAACTTCTGTTGGTGAGAGAGACAAGCTTTCAGGCTTACACAGTGATCCTCCTCAGGTCTGGAAAATGTGTCTAAACATACATGCACACAAGGTAACAATTTGTAGCTACTCCCACTATGAACTTGTGCAATGCTTTACATCTTTTACTCCTGGGGGAATTCAGCGCCTTAAAATTAAAAATTACATGCGCGGTATTTTATAATTCTGCATATTTTATTTTTCAAAATAACACAATATAATCACACCAGTTTCAATTATTTTTGGTGATTTATTTCAAAATACCTGTCAGCAAGTATGTCTGTAACAATACAGACAACAAAAAAGATTCAGGAAATGTTTTTTGACAAATAGATTCCTAATCATGGCATATTAATACAGAACTCTGAATAATAATTCATTTAAACTACAATACAGAACCGTATTTCCCACACCCCTCAGAAACAGTGCAAAGGCTTGGGGGAGTCTGGAGTAACAGAGGAGCTGAGGGAGGGGGAAATAAATTGCTGGAAAGGAGCCTGGGTGTGAACTTGGATGGTTGTTGGGTATGGGTGGGAAGAGTATGGAACAGGTTTTTTGGGGGAGGCGGGGAGGGATTATTAGGGAGCTTCCCCCATGCAGATTACAGGTTGAATTTCCATAGGGGTCCAAAATGAAAAAAACTTGAAAAACCGTTGATTTAGAGTAAGTCTCAACACAGGTAATGTCAGTTTAGTGCTGTAAAATGGCTCAAAGCCAAGCCATAAACAAATTTCAGTACTGCAGTTGTTCTAACTCCTTGTTGGGGGGTGGGGGAGTGTAAGCATTAGCCTGAGAATGATGCAATGGATATTGCAGAAGTTATATTTCCCAGCAGGAATAAAATGTCCCTCTACCTTATGTCATTGTAATAGCTCTGAGAGAACGTACTTGCACTTGAACAGTGTAGGCTAACTAAAATCGACTTGCTGAACACTTTGTTTTTGATTTTTAGGCTTCCTGGGAACACTAGAACAAAAATAGGTTTTATAACATTTGACAGCACAATCCATTTCTACAGTCTTCAGGAAGGTCTCTCTCAGCCTCAGATGCTAATAGTTTCAGATATTGAAGGTATGCAAGAATAACATCTAAATTGAATTTTTATAAAATGATACCTAATGATTTGACATATTATGTTGGCACAGTCTAGAACTCTAAATACTAAGATGGGTGAACTAGGGTGCCTTGCATTAAATTAGGATATTGACATAATTAAGATTACAGAAACTTGTTGGAATAAGGATAATCGATAGAACATGGTAATATCAGGGTACAAAATTTATAGAAGTGATTGTAGGTCACACTGTTGGGGGAATGGCATTATGTGAAAGAAAGAATAGTCAAATATAGTAAAAATCTTAAATGAATTGAACTGTACCATAAAATCTCTAAGAATAGAAATTCCATGCTTGGACAATAAGAATATAGCAATAGTAATATACTACCGACCAGCTGAATGGTGACAATGACCGTGAAATGCTTAGGGAGATTAGAGAGGCAGTGAAGCAGAAAACTCAATAATAATGGGGGATTTCAGCTATCCTCATATGGACTAGGAACATTTCAGTTCAGGAAGGAATGCAGAGATAAAAATTTTAGATACCATAAAAGACTGCTTCTTGAAACATCTTGTCCTGGAACTTAAAAGGGAAGGGGCAATTCTTGATTTAGTCCGAAGTGGAGTACAGGATCAGGTTTGAGAGGTGAATATAGCTGGACCGCTTGGTAATAACCATAATGTAATTTAATTAAACATCTTTGTAGGGGGGGGAACATGTCAAAGAAATTCACTATGGTAGCATTTAACTTAAAAAAGGGGAACTACACAAAAATGAGGAAGCTAGTTAAACAGAAATTAACACGAATAATCACAAGGGTGAAATGCCTGCACACTGCATGGAGACTATTTAAAAACACCATAATAGAGGCTCAGACTATATCAGGGGTTCTCAAACTGGGGGTCGTGACCCCTCAGGGGATCGTGAGGTTATTATATGGGGGGTCACGAGCTGTCAGCCTCCACCCCAAACCCTGCTTTGCCTCCAGCATTTATAATGGTGTTAAATGTATAAAAAAAGTGTTTTTAAGGTATAAGGTGGGGGGTCACACTCAGAGGCTTGCTATGTGAAAGGGGTCACCAGTACAAAAGTCTGACTATATGTATACTTCACATAAAAAACCCCAAAACATGCCACCATGACTAAAAAGTAGAGTGAAAGAGGCAGTTAGAGCCAAAAAACATCTTTTAAAAGTTTGAAGTTCATTCCTTCTGAGGAAATTAGAAAGGAACATAAACTCTGGCAAGTCAAGTGTAAAGTTATAATAAGGCAGGCCAAGAAAGAATTTGAAGAGCAGCTAGCTAAGGACACAAACATTTTTTTGCCATTAGTTTTTAGGTACATCAGCAGCAGGAATTCTGCAAAACAGTCAGTGTGGCCTCTGGATGATCGAGATGCTAAAAGAGCACTCAAGGAAGATAAGGCGATCATGGAGAAGCTAAATGAATTCTTTGCATTGGTCTTCAATGCAGAGGATATGGGGGAGATTCCTACACCCGAGCCATAAATAGCAATAAGTCGCCGGGACCAGATGGTATTCACCCAAGAGTTTTGAAGGAATTCAAAAATAAAATTGCAGGTGTACTATACTAACTATGGTATGAAACTACCATGTAAATCAGTCTCTGTAGCAGATGACTGCAGGGTAGCTAATGTAGCTAATAATTTTTAAAAAGGTTTACCAGCCTGTAATTGCCTAACTTCAGTACCAGGCAAACTGGTTGAAACTATGCCAAAGAACAGAATTATCAGACAATTAGATAAACACAATACGTTGGTGAAGACTCAGCACAGCTTGTGTAAAGGAAAATCATGCCTCACCAATCTCTTAAATTCTCTAAGGGAGCCAATAAGCATGTGGACAAGTGTGATCCAGTCAATATAATGCACTTTGACAAAGGTTTTCTGAAAATCTAAGTCCTTCACCAAAGGCTGTTAAGCAAACTAAGCAGCCATGGGCTAAGAGGGAATGTCCTCTCATGGGTTAAAAGACAGAAAACAAAGGGTAGGAATAAATGCTCAATTTTCACAATGGAGAGAGGTAAATAGTGGGGGTCCCCCAAGAATCTGTATTGGGACCTGTGCTGTTCAACATATTCATAGATGGTCTAGGAAAGGGAGTGAACTACGAGATGGTAAAATTTACAGACAATACAAAATGAAGATAGTTAAATCCAAAATTGACTGCAAAGAGTTACTAAATTGGCTGACAAAATGGCAGATGGAATTCAGTGTTGATAAGTGCAAAATAGTGCTCACTGGAAAACATAATCCCAACTATCCATACAAAATGATCTATTACCATTCAAGAAAGAGATCTTGGAACCATCGTGGATAGTTCTCTGAAAACATCAGCTTGATGTGTAGCAGCAGTCAAAAAAGCTAACAATGTTAAGAACCCTTAGGAAAGGGATAGAAAATTAAACAAAAAAAAATCATAATGCCACTCTATAAATCCATGGTATGTCCACACCTTGAATACTGCATGCAGTTCTGGTCACTCTATCTCAATAAAGAGATATTAAAATTGGAGGAAGGGCAAGACAGATGATTAAGGGTGTTAGAACAGTTTCCATTGAGAAGAGATTAAGAAGACTGGGACTGTTCAGCTTAGAAAAGAGATGATGAAGGAGGGATACGGTAGAGGTCTATAAAATCATGAACGGTGTGGAGAAAGCGAATAGGGAAGTGTTTACTCCTTCACATAACACACAAAGTAGGAGTCCCCTGGTGAAATTAAGAGGCAGCCGGTTTCAAATAAAAGGAAGTACTACTTCACACAACGCACAGTCAGCTTGTGTGGAACTTGTTACCGCAGGGCATGCTGTGAAGGCCAAAAGTATAACTAGGTTCAAAAAGTAATTAGATAAATTAATGGAGGATAGGTCCATCAATGGCTATTAGCCAAGATGGTCAGAGAAGCAACCCCAAGTTCTGTGTCCCTAAGCCTCTGGGGGTGCATCTACACTGAACTAAAAGGGCTGTGGCTAGCACGGGTCAGCTGATTTGGGCTGCAGGGCTAGAAATTGCTGTGTAGACATTTAAGCTCAGGCTTGAGCCTGGACTCTGGAAACGTACCCTGACTGCCACCGGCTGGGACTAGACAACTGGGAACGGACCACTTGATGATTGCCCTGTACTGTCCATGGTCAGAGACAGGATATTGAGCTAGTAGAGTTGTTCTTATGTTCACATACGCAGGGAGTTGCCAGATCAGATCACTAATTCATCTAGCAGTGGCCAGCACCAGATGCTTCAAAGAGTAGTGAAATCTATTTAACGTATCTAGGGTCTCAGCTAAGGCCCGTTAAAGTTAATTGTTCAGTGCTGTAATTGGGCTTCTTTAGTGGCCTTAACAGGTGATCTGTTCATGACCTGAAACATGAAGTCAACTTTCCTGGCATTCTAGTTTAACTCCTAAAATTATCTAAACTTTGTATTACAATCCTGTTTAAACTATTGATCTCAATAGCTTCAATATAATTCCTAAGTGGCTGTATGATGCTTAAAAGATTTGTTCTTTTACTCTTAATTGTATTGCCTGATAGTTTTTCACAATACTTTTGTTTTACAGGCCGTGTTCTTATCCTCTTTTACTCTTTTGCTTTTCATGCTAAATAATCAGTATCTCAAACTGAAATGCAAGGGATTGCACAGGTATAACTGAGGGCAGAATAAGACCCAGACTGATCTGAAAACTAGCTGAAATGTTTTCAGATAGCTTTAATCGGTTCATTTTTCTGCTCTTCCAGATGTGTTTATACCAATGCCAGAGAACTTATTAGTAAACTTAAATGAAAACAAAGAGGTAAGACCTGTCTTAAACTGTTTAGGTGACATTCAGGCAATATGAACTGCATTTGATAACTTGTACAGTACTTAATGAAATAATGTACTTAAATCACACTTGTCTGAATTTCTAGTCTACTTTTATTACAAAAATTACTGTAACTGAAGTAAATGGAAATATTTTGTTCAGTTTTACTTTGTGCATTTAATTGCGTTGTATGTAATTAGTGTTGCTGTTTCCCCTGTGTAGTCAGCTAGTTTGTCTGTGGAGACTCATCTTTCTTTAAAAAAACAAACAAGCAAGCAGAGAATTGCCAAATCACTTTTAATTGGTTACATTTCAAGTTAATGGTGGCCTTTAAATATCTTAGGTCTCTGTATTTAAAGATAAGGGAATCAATGCGTGTCTCTTACTAGATGAAATAACTTAAAATAAGGGCTGTCGATTAGTTGCAGCTAACTCATGCGATTAACTGAAAAAATTAATTGTGATTCATCGCAGTTTTAATCACATTGTTAAACAATAGAATACCAGTTGACATTTATTAAATATTTTTGGATGTTTTTCTACATTTTCAAATATATTGATTTCAATTACAATACCGTATACAAAGTTACAGTGCTCACTTTATTACAAATATTTGCATTGTAAAAATGATAAACAAAAGAAATAGTATTTTTCATTCACCTCGTACAAGTATTGTAGTGCAGTCTTTTTCGTGAAAGTGCAACTTACAAATGTAGATTTTTTGTTACATAACTGCACGCACAAAAAAAAAAGTAAAACTTTAGAGCCTGCAAGCCCACTCGATCCTACTTCTTGTTCAGCCAATCGCTAAGACAAACAAGTCTACTTACTGTTACGGGAGATAATACTGCCCGCTTCTTATTTACAACGATACCAGAAAGTAAGAACAGGCGTTCATGTGGCACTTTTGTAGCCAGCATTGCAAAGCATTTAATGCGCCAGATATGCAAAACATTCGTATGCCCCTTCATGCTTTGGCCACCATTCCAGAGGATGTGATTCCATGCTGATGATGCTCGTTAAAAAAAATAATGCATTAATTAAATTTGTGACTGAACTCCTTGGGGGAGAATTTGTATGTCTCCTGCTCTGTTTTACCCGCATTCTGCCATGTATTTCATCTGATAGCAGTCTCGGATGATGCCTCAGCACATGTTCATTTTAAGAGCACTTACACAACAGATTTGACAGAATGCAAAGAAGGTACCAATGTGAGATTTCTAAAGATAGCTACAGCACTCGACCCAAGGTTTAAGAATCTCCTTCCAAAATCTGAGAGGGGTGAGATGTGGAGCATGCTTTCAGAAGTCTTAAAAGAGCAACACTCCCGATGCCGAAACTACGGAACCCAAACCACCAAAAAAGAAAATCAGCCTTCTGCTGGTGGCATCTGACTCAGATGATGAAAATGAACATGCGTAGGTCTGCAGTGCTTTGGATTGTTTTTGAGCAGAACCCGTCATCAGCATGGATGCGTGTTCTCTGGAATAGTGGTTGAAGCGTGAAGGGAATAAGAACCTGTAGCGCATCTGGCACGTAAATACCTTGCAATGCCGGCTACAACAGTGCCATGTAACCGCCTGTTCTCATTTTCAGGCGACATTGTAACAAGAAGCGACATTGTAACAAGAAGCAGGCAGCATTATCTCCTGCAAATGTAAACAAACTTGTTTGTCCGAGCGATTGGCTGAGCAAGAAGTAGGACTACATTTGTAAGTTCAACTTTCGTGATAAAGCGATTGCACTACAGTACTTGTATTAGGCGAATTGAACAATACTATTTTTTTGTTTTTACAGCGCAAATATTTGTAATAAAAAATAAAGTGAGCACTATATACTTTGTGTTTTGTGTTGTAATTGAAATCAATATATATGAAAATGTAGAAAATATCCAAAAATACTTAAATTGTCTTTTTTATTATTGTTTAACAGCACAATTTAATCACAATTAATTTTTTTCATCACTTGACAGCCTGTTTAAAATGTTGGCAAGCTTTGCCATATTGAATTCCTAGTTTTTTGTGTCTTGTTTTATTAGAAGCGGTAGGTTATGGAATACTGTAGAATGTCACTCTAGGTAAAACCTGAGAGCTTACACATGGACACTTGGTTATGGTGGCAGTTCACATACCTCCAATTAGTTTGGAGCAGATTTGGTACTTTCTTCCCAGGCATTGTTGGATGAGAGTAATACATCCACTCTGCTCAAAAAGGAGCATGTGTGTATCAACACTGAATGTGAGTAGTAGATGACAGACTAGGAAAAAGTAAATTATTTAACTTTGAAAAGTTGCTTTGGTCATCTGAGGCAAAATGTTCAAAATAACTCTTAATTAGTTCCTACAGTTTTGGAAATGCTGAATTTCAAGTGAAAAAGTAGAGGTCAGATAGAAAGCCAGATTTTTAAGAGGCCTAGTGCTGGCTGGGTGCTGTAAAACAGCAAACTACCCTCACATCTTGTTTTAAGGTATTAAATGATACACAAAAAAATATGTATTTAATTTATCTCTTTAATACCTGCAGTACTCAATGTTACATGCATAATAAATAGCCTGTGCAACAGAAGAGAAATCTCTTCGGAAACATTTTAATTCTGAGTAACTTTTTACTTTATACCAGCTAATTCAAGATTTACTGAGGACCTTGCCACAGATGTTTACCAAATCCCTGGAAACACAGAGTGCTCTAGGACCTGCGCTGCAGGCCGCCTTCAAACTGATGTCTCCCACTGGTGGTCGAATTTCAGTCTTCCAGACACAGCTTCCATCTGTAGGAGTGGGATCACTGAAATCCCGAGAAGAACCTAACCAAAGAGCATCTGCAAAGGTTACAAAAACACTCTTAAACACAGATTATGAAAATTTACAATCCTGTTGCATGAGTTTATATAAATTTTGAATGGCATGGTCTGGATTATCTTAGTTTTATTGTAGTTCTGTTGTGAGAGCTGACATTCTTATACCGTATTAATCAAATGTTACTAACAAGGAAACCTATAAACCCAGAGTAATGCTCTGATTTTGAAAGATACTGAGCCCTCAGAACAGCCATTGAAGTCAGTGTGAGAGATGCAGTGAGCATCCCTGAAATTAGGTCACAGGAGTGTGCGCCTTTTGGAATTCCTCTTTTCTATTTCCTTGTATTAACAGGACATACATCTTACACCATCCACTGACTTCTATAAGAAGTTAGCCTTGGACTGTTCAGGGCAGCAGGTTGCAGTTGACTTGTTCCTTCTTAGTGGGCAATATTCTGACTTGGCTTCATTAGGTAAGTCATTATAAGCTGCTTTTTAAGTTCGTAGCTTCGGTGTTCTATGGAACACTGTGTAATGCTTAAAAGAAAATTGATTTTGCTCTTTCACTTACGCATATTCTACCATTTTAATGTAATGGTTGGTATTGGCAATCGTGCCCAAGAGGGCTACCTATGAGATTGCATGTTCCCCTATCCACTGTTTGACATTTCTATGGGTAGAGATTATGGTATTTTGTTTGAGGACAAGCTAACTAGCCTGTTTTCTTCTTACCTGAGGGCTGAGATTGTCTCATCTCTTAGACCATTGTCAGGACTTGTTCCCTATTACTAGACAAAAATCAGAGTTCTAGAAATATTTAAACAAAGCCCTGTTTAACAAATAGAAATATGTTTAAACTATCTGGATATAATCTCATCATTTCCAGATTCTGAAAAGCCTCACTAGTGTGGGCTGTGAGACGACTTCTTAAAAAAATTAAAAATTGGTAGCTATATCCTTGTATGGCAAAGCAGTTCATAGCTCAGTATCTGATTGTGTCTGTTGGCTGCTCAATGACAGAGTTCTGTTTACAAAACTTGACTCTTTTCCCCCTAGATCATGTCCTAAATTTGTACAAAGAGGATTTCCCTTTGTTCTGGACATAAACATATGTCAGATACCATGGTGATAAACACAGTATAAGAACCTGAATAGGGTGAATAGCAGGGGTGGGGAACCTTTTTCTTACCAGGGGCTATTGACCCACAGGAAAAATGAGCCGTGGGCTGCGCACAGGCTCGGGGCTTCCCCCTGCATTGGGGCGAGCTGCGGAGGCTCCGGGCTTCTGCTAGGCTCCGGGGTGGGGCCAGAAATGATGGATTCAGGGTGCAGGAGGGGGCTCCGGGCAGGGGCTTGGGGTGTGGGATGGGGATGAGGGGTTTGGAGTGCAGTTGGGGGGGTTGGGCTGGGGATGAGGGGTTTGGAATGTGGGAGTGGGCTCAGGGCTGGGGTAGGGGGTTGGGGTGCGGGCTCCAGGTGGGAGTTTGGGTGCAGGAGGGGGCTCAGGGCTGGGGCAGGAGGTTGAGGTGTGAGGTCTGGGAGGGAGTTAGTGTGTGGGAGAGGATTCTAACCTAGGGCAGGGGATTTGAGGTGCAGGCTACGGCCGGGCAGCACTTACCTCAGGTGGCTCCCGGGCGGCGTTGCACTGGAGCTAAGGCTCCCTGGCTCCTCGCAGCTCCCAGAAGCGGCCGGCATGTCCTGCCCCTAGGCCAAGGGGTCAGGGGGTTCTGTGTTGGGTGCACTGCCCGGGCCCACAGGTGCTGTCCCCACTGCTCCCATTGGTCATGGTTCCCGGTCGATGGGAGCTGCGGCGCTGGCACTGGGATTAAGGGGCATCACGTGGAGTTTCCCTGTTCACCCCTGATCCTAGGGGCCGCAGGGACATGCCAGTCGCTTTCGGGAGCTGCGCAGAGCCGACTGCACTTTTAACAGCCTGGCAACCCTAGCTTCTCCCCGCAGCAGGGTGAGCCAGCGCTCGCAGCTCCAGCCCCGCAGAGGAGCGCCGGGGCTTGGTGCTTCCGGCCCACAGCGCAGAGACTTGCCACGGGCCACATGAAATGAAGTAGCGGGCCATAGGTTCCCCACCCCTGCTGGGTAGGATGGAATTTCACGTTGAGATGACTGCACCCTTAATGCATAATGACATTGTTCATGAGGCATAATATTACAACTTCCTTCTGGTTAGCATGATAATTTCCAAGATGCTCTTCCCTCTCGACTTGTAGGAGTATTTCAAAGAATTACTTTGATTCTGGAATAAGGTGCGAGTCATCTGAAGGAATTTATTTTCATTCTTACCTCTCAATGCATGATGGAGTAAAACACCTTTATAGGAGCAAGCTTTGTTACCATTTTAATTACTTTCTCACCCCCAACATATCCTCTGATTTCTGTTCCTGAGTGGCGTGGTACCATCTTTCCTTTAGACCCAATTTTAAATCCATTTCACACTTTATAACCTTCATAATCAAGTGAACATGCAAGTTATTGGTCACATCTACACATTATATCTAGGCCTATACCTGTTTAGAATAAGGTTATTAATGTTAAACTGTTCATGCTTGCAAATAAAATTACAAGGAGAATTAGGTTATCTGAACAGATATTTGAAGACTGCAGCAACAACTGTTGGTTTGAACTCCACCGACGCACATTTTCTATTCTAGGCTGTATATCGAGGTATTCAGCAGGAAGTGTCTATTACTATCAATCTTACCATCATCAGCACAACCCTGTCCAGGTGGAGAAATTACAGAAAGAGCTGAAACGATACTTAACTAGAAAGATTGGCTTTGAGGCCGTCATGAGGATAAGATGCACCAAAGGTCTGAATAGAATCTTTTTTGCATAGTTTATTATTTAAAAATGATTTATTGGTATTTTGTTTTTATATAATTCTGAATGAATAGTTAGCAAATATGTACATGTAAAATCAGGCATTATGAATCCAACTGTACAAAAGAAAGCAGAATTAGTAGAACGGCACAAAAGAGTTTATCTATCAAGGTGCCGGTGATGTTTAGGATCAGTATCTATGGCTTGCCAAAGCTAGAAATAGGTACTTCATTACCATGTACTTCCACATGCTCCTCAAGCAAAAATAAGGAATTCACAATTTAATATTCCTGTTACATGGTTTACTTTCAAAACTGTGTCCAGCCCTGTGGTTAAACCAGAAGCCTGATTTTTTTTTTTCAATTTTTCATAAGCTGAGAGGATAAAGGGAACTTTTTACTGTCTTGTACCTCCATCTAAAAATTATAAAGAAGCAACAGAAAAGGATTTGAACAGTGTATTGTAACAAGGCTCCTGTACCTTGGGTCTAACTGAATTCAACGTCCTGTATTTGTAATAGCGCTGTCGATTAATCACAGTTAACTCATGCGATTAACTCAAAAATCATGATTTAAAAAAATTAATCGCAATCATCACAGTTTTAATTGCACTGGTAAACAATAGAATACCAATTGAAATTTATTAAATATTTGGGGATGTTTTTCTACATTTTCAAATATATTGATTTCAGTTACAACACAGAATACAAAGTGTACAGTGCTCACTCTATATTTTTTATTACAAATATTTGCACTGTAAAAAGATAAAAGAAATAATATTTTTAATTCACCCCATACAAATATTGCAGTGCAATGTCTTTATCGTGAAAGTGCAACTTACAACTGTAGATTTTTTGTTTTGTTACATAACTGATATTTTTGAGTGCAATGTAAAACTTTAGAGCCTACAAGTCCACTCAGTCCTTCTTGTTCAGCTAATCGCTAAGACAAACAAGTTTGTTTAAATTTACGGGAGATAATGCTGCTGACTCCGTATTTACAACGTAATCAGAAAGTGAGAACAGGCGTTCGCATGGCACTTTTGTAGCTGGCATTGCAAGTGCATTCATAAAACATTCTTCAACCACGACATCCAAAAATATTTAAATAAATGGTATTCTATTAATCGTGCTGTTAAACAATAATTGTGATTCATTTTTTAAATTTGCTTGACAGCCCTTTTAGAACTAAACTACTGGTTCCCAAGGGTAGCACTTGTCTAGAAAAAGTACTTTACTGCGCTGTATATAGTATTTTCCCTTAAATGACTGATCCTATCATATATTCTGTACTAGAAATGTCAGCGCATTGTGACTTTCAGCCTCAAAGAGTTAAAGAAATTTGCAACATTATTAATCTTTGAGCTGACTCGTATTCTGAGTGCTTGGTAGCCATTGGCTTTAGTGCATACTACAAATTAATATGCAACTTGCGATATTTAAATTTACTAAAGGAACTGTATTTTGAAAAGGGTTTGTCCATAATCTAGAGTAGAACACAATCTAAAAATCAGGGCAACTATGTAATCAGTTCATCGTTTGCATTAAATGGCAAAAGTAACATTAATAAAACACATTACATGGTTTTTTCCTTTCGTAGGTCTTTCCATTCATACCTTCCATGGGAACTTCTTTGTGCGATCAACAGACTTGTTGTCTTTACCCAATGTAAACCCGGATGCAGGATATGCTGTACAAATGTCAGTAGAGGAAAGTCTCACTGACATGCCAGTTGTTTCTTTTCAGTCAGCACTACTGTACACATCCAGCAAAGGTAAGAAAAGTAAACAGCATTGGCTGGTTCAATGATATAATATGTTAGCTGCCATTGTGTGTAAATTCTTAAATTATAATCGTTTGCTTGTAGTAAGTAAATAACTTCAACGGCATCTTCATATCCCCAATAAGAGAGGGTAGAGTACAAACATGGTAGCACACTCATTTCTCAGCTGCTGTTGGTGATAGTGGTTATTCATTATTCAGCAGCTGCATTTCAGGGGCTTACAGATTTGCTGAAAAACTTGCTCTAATCTGAAATGGGCAATTTTAGCCCAGAAATAAATTGGCCAAAGATAATAAATTGGCTGCTTAACAGGTGTTAATTTAAGATACTTGTGTGACAAGTTCATGGTGTATTAAATCCATTTTATAAGTTATTTATCTAAAATATAGACTAATTACTTTTGTTAAATTGAGCAAAAAAGATACTCTTAAATAAATTGACTTTAAAAATTAGAGTTACTGCAAATTTTAGTGTACAGGCTTCATTTTTGCTACATTTGTGATCCTCTCTCTCCTCCCCCCTCCCCCCCCAACCCCCCCAACCACAGTTTAGATAATGGTGTGGAAAATGCCATTTGGCGACTACACATATTTATTTTCTCCCTATAGGTGAAAGAAGGATTAGAGTCCACACTATGTGTTTACCTGTTGTTACAACTCTGAATGATGTCTATCTGGGGGCTGACGTACAAGCTATTACAGGGTTATTAGCCAATATGGGTAAGCATGATGCTCTTTGATGTACATGTGTAAAATATCTAAAACTTTTGAGGAATAATCCTTCAGGAAGGAAGATTACAAGGGAAGTATCCTACCTTCTGAATGGTTGAAGGCACTTCGCCACATGATTTACAGCTCCTCTGATGTGTGAGGACATCAGTACAACTGTATGTTGTCACCTTGTTTGATATGGCTTTAGAATTCTGCACATCAGAAGTTAGAGCAGCAGTTAGGACTCCTGGATTTTTTTAATTCTGGGCAGTACCATTAATGTTCCCATCCCTCTATGCCTCTTGAAGGCACAGTAAAGCTCCATTAATGTGTGCTTGTAACCATCTTAAGATCCTGAGATGAGCTCTAGAAGTACAAAATAATACGTATCAGTAATTCCTAGAAAAGAAATAGGGTATAATTAGCTGTTAAACGTCTCTCTCTCTTTTGCTTTTTAGCTGTGGACCGGTCAGTTTCTGCTAGTTTAAGTGATGCTCGGGATGCCTTGGTGAATGCTGTAATCGATTCACTATCAGCTTACCGCTCTTCAGTCCTAAGCATTCAGCAGCCTGGTCTGATGGCTCCCTATTCCCTACGACTCTTTCCACTTCATGTACTGGCTCTCTTAAAACAAGTAAGAATGAAAATAAAATCTTTCCAGAGAATGTTATTTTTATATTCAGGATGTCAGTCTGAATGATGTATAAGTAAACATTTCAGTGAGATGATATTATATATGTAGGGTTTTGCCAATATTTGAAGGGGGTGATGTCTTCATTGGTTTAGATCCAGTTTAATTAAAACCAGCCTTCTCTCCATATACTGTAACAGGAATTGAGGTTGTTTGTCATTCAAGATAATAGCCTCTTCTGGTCTAAATGGGACCGCTCTGGAGCCAACTTCTTGTCTCACTTCTCCAGACTCTGGATTTGGTGATCTCTCTCTCTCTCTCTCTCTCTCTCTCTCTCCCCCCCCCCCCCCTTCCCGGTACCACTGCAAAGCAAGACTGGCTTGTTCACCTAGGCTTTCATTGGGGCCAACTATAGTAGAAGATGGCTTGGGTGTCTGTCAGCCACCAACAAAGGGTTTTCTAAAAGTTACCATAATATCTAAATGTGACAAGTTACATATGTATAGGCTGTGTTTGTGTACTGCATCTAGAGCTTATGTCAGATGCATTTATCATACAGCTTCAATTTTTATGAACAATGTGGGGAGGTGGTATAGTTGTGGCGTGGAGTGTGTCATGACAGAAAGAAGGGGCCTCTGTTCCATGTATAGAGCTGCAGCAGTGTAGGATGGGGAGTATGGTGAAGAATAGCACCAGGGAGGTGGAGCTAGAGGGCAAGAAGTTTGGGTGCCTGAGAGTGCATTGGTACTGAGGCAGAAGTGGGCAGCCAAGAGAGGAAGCAAAGGAAAGTGGGAGCAGGGAGTAATATGGGGAGACTTGCCGTGATTGCCTGATACTCCTGACTACTAGCCTGGGGAACATGCAGCAATTGCTGTTCAGTGTGGCTTTGAGGAGCTTCCCTCTGTGTGCTGCTGACAAGGCAAATCTATACACCAGCTTAATATGGGGTGTAGAGCAAGAGCTAAGTGCTAGCTTTCAAATAACTGATCTTTCCCTTTTCTATCAAAGGGGTTTGCAGCATCCCTGAGTCTTGTCTACACTATAAAACAGAACAATTTCTGAAAATGGCTTTCAGCCGTGGGTCCCCCTGAACTAGTATAGAAAATGGTTAGTGTTAGGATAGATGGCTTACTCTTTCAGAATGCAGCATGATCAAGACCTGGTGGAATCATTTCATTCACACTTTCTCAAATGGTACTAAAAACCCTTGTCAAGTCTATATTATGGCTGTGTTTATGCTGGGGGAGATCTGATCTTTTTAATATAGACAAAGTCAAACACTTGAATGGTTTTCAATACTTGTTTGGGATGGGATCCTGCTTCAGCAGCAGTTCAGCTGTGCATTTACCAATGGAGTGCATTTACCATTAAGTCAGAACACCTCTGACAAAGATGTGCATTAGAGCCGAAGGATTAAGCATAACAGGTCTTTGGATTGCGATTTTAAAATATCATTATGTAGCTTCTTGAGACAAAGTAGTAAGCATAATTTTATTAAAAATCCATCTTAATATGTCATCATTCCAACTCCACTCTTCAGAAAGTGTTCTACATACATAGGACCAACAT
Organism: Malaclemys terrapin pileata; assembly: GCF_027887155.1. Taxonomy (NCBI): domain Eukaryota; kingdom Metazoa; phylum Chordata; order Testudines; family Emydidae; genus Malaclemys; species Malaclemys terrapin. Next base: position 11,994,891 of record NC_071512.1, on the reverse strand, counting down.
ATATTACAGTATGCTATGTCAGTGGTTCCAGAGTCCAAAGATGCACTGCTTTTGTGATTAGTCACAAAGTTGTTTGCATATAAATAATATACGAAACTTGCTTTGAGTACAGATAATCAATTAAGAAATGTGGATAAATTAAGTAGGGGAGGTCACTGTAGTAATGAAGACATTTTTATTATATTTTCAGATCAAAATACTTAAGGCTAAATTTTGTGTGGGACTCAAAATATTTCTTAACGTAGTCTAGTGCTTTTCACTTGCTGACTTTGAATTAATAAATTAAAATATTTCAAATACTGGTTTTATTCACAGAAAGCATTCCAGACTGGGACAAATATCCGTTTAGATGAGCGTATTTTTACTATGTGTCAAGTGAAAAACCAGCCCCTAATTTTCCTCATGCTTATGACCCATCCCAATCTGTACAGAGTTGACAATCTCACAGATGAGGTATGAGGTTTTTTTTTGTTTTTTACTTATTACACTTGTTCTGTGGTTGCTTGGTTCCAAACACCTTTATTTGTAGTGATGAATATGTATTGCATAGAAAACCCTTTAAATAAGAACTGTATTCTTCAAGGTATGTAGTCTGAGAGCTCACAGGCAGTTACAAGATTAAAAGTTTTAAAGATACATCAAAGCAACCTATCCATTAAAGGCAAACTGATAGGACAATTCCTTGGCACTTTAATTAAGTCACATGACATGAATCATGCATGTGTGTGACTATTAAGAAATAATCATAAAGACTGCCGCACTAAATTGCCACTCCATGTAATCCAGACTTATTCTAAATCAAGTTTTGCAGTAATAACTTGGAAGCAATACATTGATGAATTATAAATCGTGAGATGAGGGGTAGTTCCAGTGTTGGATTGCATTTCAAACTAAATTGAAATGTGTAAAAGTTTACAAATACTGTAAACCATACATACATATAAGATGTAGCTCCTTTATTTTCCAGGTTGTCTGTTGGGGGTGGTATAGATGGGCTCTGGAGGGAACATGTGGCTAACACCCCACTCTAGACACGATGTGGATTGGATTCTTTAGACAACCATTTTGAAAAATGTAGCTAGCATTCTGATTTGAAAATCGTCTATTACACTACAAAGCACATCCCCTTAAAAGGGGATATGCTGCAACAGGAATGATGTGTTTCATACTATTGTACAACTTCCTTTTTAAAATAAGTCCTGTCATTAGTTCCGTGAACAAGTATGTGTAGGAGTTACTCAGTGCAGGCAGACTAATTCTGTACATCCAGACTTTGAAGCCTAACATAACTGTATGAAGTTTTCAGAAGAGAATCAATTTCAATAAGACAAAATAAAGACTGATTTTTTTATAATAAAGTATGTTATATATGAATTTTAAGAATATAAAAGTCAGACATCAACAGATGATGATGCACTTGGGTGCAAGAGGTATAATTTGTCCTTAATTGTTTTTACTAATAAAAATGTATTCCACTTGAATATTTTTCATTCCTGTCTCCCTTTTTTATCTATATATCTAGAAGCACACTTACATTGTAGCAATTTTTCTCTTTAGGGAGCCCTCAACATCAATGATAGAACAATACCTCAGCCACCCATTCTCCAGCTGTCTGTGGAGAAGTTGAGTAGGGATGGTGCTTATCTTATGGATGCTGGCTCTGTAAGTTAAAATTTTATATGAACTTGTGGGTTTTTCTGAAGACTACTGAGCACTTTAGATAGACAGGTGAGTATAAGGGTGTATGTATTGCATAGATTAATGCTGTCATTATCGGACTGTCTTGTAGGTAATGTTTATGTGGATTGGAAAGAATTGTGGACAAAATTTTATCAGCCAAGTCCTTGGAGTTCCAAGTTATGTATCAATACCACAGAATATGGTAAGTGCTTGCTTTGGTCTTAAATAGGACAAATAACTTTTTAAAATATAATATATCACCTGGTATAAGCTAAAGAGCCTTTTAGAATTGTAGCTGATTGTAATTAATTCCAGTTTCAGGAAAAGCTCACTTCCCCCATCACATGCCACTCTTCCTTAGGTTCCCCACTTAAAATAATCTTAATCCAGCTCTCACCATGAAACCACAATAAATAGAAGTTGATAACCATCAGTTAGATCCAGTAAAAGTCTGAGCAGATTGAGAATATTGGGACCAGGAAGGAGAGTGCGTTAGCTCACCAGCCTTCAGTTGCTGGAAAATTCAAATCCTAGTTTAGGTCACAAGTGAAAATGAATCTGTTAATGTAGTCCCAGTTATGACAGCCAAAAGCCACTATTCAGTTTGGCACAATTGATAGTTTGTTCAAGGATGATCTGAGACTGAAATTGCAGTGGTATGTGGAACAGTTTCATACTAACTGTGCCTGCTTTATGCCTGATTACGATGCTTGGCCCTTTTCATTAACACTAAATTAACTCTGTCTCCTAAAAACAGTGTGTGTTATACTATGTATTAATGATAACTTTTGTCTAATAGACGCATCTTCCAGAACTTGAAACAGCTGAATCTACCAGAACAATAGCTTTTATCTCTTGGCTGAGAGAGCAAAGGCCATTCTTCCCTATACTGTATATAATAAGGTAAGTTCTTTTTGACAACTCTAATACACAAGTATGCATGGTCATACTTGCAGACATGCATGCATAGTCATGTCAGCCACTGTAGTGACATATTTTATACTGCATTGCCCTCACACAAGATTTGTAAGAGTTGCGCATAGTGTGAATTGTAAATGCTTGAAAACCTGGCATGTGATTTTAACTTCTTGTTTTGTCATATTTTAATTTGTGGAGGTTTGATGCTTTCTCAGGGCATCCAGAACTGTAAGTCACCTTGTTACCCTTCTGTCTCGGCAAGAGATTTATTGGTGCTATACGGTGTGACAGCTTCCTGCCCCCCCGTCTGCTAGCTAGCCAAACAGACTCCTCAGGACTCTGCCACTCCAGACTTTGCCTTGCAGGCTAACTCTTGGTGTACTTCAGTTCCTGAATCCCCTGGAAGAGTGTTCCTCTGCAGCATCCAGGTTTTGTCACTATATGCCCACAGAAATACCAAGTCCACTGTCTCCAAAGAGACAGAATACACCCCAGGCTATTAGCTCAACTGAGGATGCACACCTTACTTTAGTATAATAGCACTGAGATGAATTTATAATAAAACAAGAATAAGTGATACTAAGCAGATAATAGAAATAGAAAGTGGTTACAAATAAACAAAAGAATAACATGCTTCTAAAAGTCTGCATATAACCATAGCAGGCTACAAGCTTTGTTCTCACCTACAATTGCTTTTCAGCCTCACCAACCCACATAGTTGGGGATTCACCCTTCATAGTTGCAAAGAGCGCTGACCTCTTTGTTCCCTCAGTGATGGATCACAAGATGCCCTTTTGCTTTTCCTTATATTCCCCAATGTTAATTGTCTGTCTCAAGAATCAGGATGAGACACTGGGGTTCAGACTGCGGTCTCTTCCTGCATGCGAACACCAGGCTTTTCTTCATCCTCCTGATAACTGGTGTTTACTGCAGATACAAATAAATTGCCCATTGTCTGTGGCATCCCCATGCTCAGTTTACATTATAGACAGGCAAATCAATATTCTTCTTCGAGTGATGGTCCCTATCTGTATTCCACATGTTGGGTGCTCATGTGCCTGAGTTCAGAAGTATTTTTAGCAGTGTCCCTTGACCCGCAAAATGCATGGTGTGTCCCCTCATGCTCTCAGTCAAGTATATAATTGGTAATGCAGGTCAACGCCTCTCCAGTTCCCTCTTACCGCGGCATGGCCTGAGTCAGAACCACTGTTCCTTTGTGCCCTTAGTTTTGCTAGGTCAGCGACCACTCCTTGTTCAGTGTATATAGTTGTACACAGTTGTATATTGTCATTTTAGTGATAGATAAGTTACTGTAGTTTTTCCCCCGTTTTGGGGAACGTGTTCCATCCCATCCCCTCATCTCGCCCCAGGACTATACCCTGGATTCTGGGATTTAAAAACTGTTTCCTGCCCACACTCATTCTCTGTGAACTACAGGCCTCAGCAAGAAAGTCCTGCAAGTCCTTCCCTCCCCGAACCCAGGAAACTCAAAGCTTTGACTCCGTAAGTAGTTGATGGAGGAAGCCATAGGACAGAGGGCATACTCGGATCTGGGACCAGCAGAATCCCTGGTACAGCAATTGTCACTGGTGGTGAGCGCCCCTCTGAGCACCTTGCATGCCCTGGATCCATCGATGCTGAAGACAAAGAATAAGTCCCGACGTGAGAGTAAAAAACACTCTCACGGGCATAAGAGCACATCCCTGTCGTGGACTCCTCCTAAGTGCAGCATTTCCTCCTCAAGCCAAGCCAAGTCAGGTGAGATGTTGTGCGCAGATCCATCCAGACCAGCGCCCAAGCTTCTCCGTGTGGAGGGTACGGCCAGGTGCAAAGAAGATCCAACGGTACTGATTACTGCCTTGGTACCCACGCATCCAAAACACTCACCGGCACGTGCACTGCCCATCCTATTGGTGCCTCTGTGCCTCCCAGATAGGCCAACCCCGCAGATGCTGCCTGGGACCTCTGTCATTTCCAGAGGCACACCATAGACTCCTGGACATCTGACCCTTTCTTTTCGATGGAGGAGCTGATCCTTCAGTATCCACAATCTCCTCTCCTCTCCGGACCCCCACTCCAGAGGACAAAGCTGTACTGCTGCTGCCAGAGAAGCCTGTCCCATTGCTGCATTGCAGCCCTCCGGAACCGTCTTCGGAGTCCGAGGAGTTCTCTGAGAAGAACCCTTGTTTTCTCTGATGTCCTGCTGAAGTCCAGACTTGCGGCCCAGACTGCCTTATCCCCCAGTATATGATCCATCAGCAGAGGCCTGTACTGCTACCCATGGGGCCCACCACATCCCAGGGACCCTTCTTTCTGACCATAATGGGCACCTGTGGATGCAAGGCACCATCACAGGCATCTTATCAACCATCCCCCATTCGCCCAATGACACCATCTGTCTATGAGGAAGAGGCAGACATTAACTGTTACTGCCAGCTCTGCTGGTCCCCACTGTTGCTTCATCATTGCTGGACCAGGTGCTTATTCCTCTCCCACTCTCAACGCCGGATGACCATCACCAGTATTAGGACTTGCTCCAGAGGGTAGCAGCAGACTTGGGTATTCCATATTCCATTGGAAGAGGTCCAGGACCCACATCAGCTCCTGGACATTCTCCAACCCCGATGTGCCCAGTACTTATAAGTGATGCAATAAATATTTTACTAGCTAAATGAATTAACAAAACCCTTGAAGACCCAACTACCTTGATAGTAAATCTCTACTAAGTAAATGTGAAAGGCAAGGAAGCTAGGACTGTTAACAGAAAATTTGTTCTTGGCACTGGGATGGTTACTCTAATAGACATATCACTGCGAGAATTTCTTTTTAATCTGCTTAATCACACTTCCCAGTGGAAAGCGAAAACTGCTTTTCTTTCGTTTCCCTTTCTTGTTTGAATTCCATTGCATCTGACCCTTTTCCCTGGACAAGTTAAGAATGAGGTAAAATAAAAGGCTCATTAATCAACCATACCAATGATAGCAAATTAAGAAGGCTTGTAAAGGGGCCCTCTCAAGCGGCTCTACCCATTAATGAGGCCATTCTTCAACTGGCACGGGCAATATGGCACACTCCTGCCTCCTGTGCTGCCACACCGAAGAGGGCAGCGAGGAGATATTTCGTGCCTGCTAAAGGGGCAGTGTCATCCTCCCTTTCCCCCCCGCTTTCGTCCATTCAGCAATAGAGCGGCCACGCTAGAACCCATAGAAGTCTGCTCCCCCAGATAGGGAGGAAAAGAGGAGGGACCTAGGCAGGAAAGTGTATTCCTCAACAGGACTACAGTTACAGATTGCAAACTACCAGGCGCTGCTATGACTTAATAACTACAACAAGCTAATAAGAGTTCAAGGACAAGCTCCTCCCACCAGACCAACAGCAGCAATTCCAGGTGCTGGTAGACCAGGGGTGACTGATGGCCAAGGTGGGCCTTCAGGCTGTCTGTAGACATGGCTGACATGTCCTCTTGCTCTCTAGTGACCGGGGTCATTATGCACCAGGACTTGTAGTTACAATCGTCTGTCTTTTCCAGGGAGATCCAAAATACAGTTGAGGACCTCCCCTTTGAGCAAGTTGTTCCACGAGAAAATGGATGAATCCCTTCATGTGCTGAAGGACTCTAAGGCCACACTACAGTCCCTTGGTATATACACCCCGGCCCTGAGACACAAGCAGCAGAGACAACCATTCTGTCCCTGACCATATGCTCCTTACCTGGCCTACTACCAACGCCAGCAGGACGTGCCACTTAAGTGGCACCGCTTGCAACAGCCACGCTTCCCTGCCTTCGCCACAACCAATTCTTTGACCCTTTCCCAGCAGCAGCCAAAACCTCAGTTTTGACTTGCATGTTGATCCCTTAACCTTCCCCGATGCCAGTGCAGTGCCTCATACCATCTATGGGGGCCATCTTGCCCTATTTCCCCACAATTGGGACAAGATCACCATGGACATTTGGGTACTGGAGAACATCCACCATGGATACTCCATAAAATTCCTCTCATTCCCACCTCCTTGATTCCTCTTTCCCCTGGACTTCTCCTGGGGATCCCTCCCATGAATGCACTCTCCAAAAAGAAGAGAAAATCTGCACCCGGAGAGGGCCATAGAGCCTGTCCCACCTCAATGCAAGGGAAAAGGCTTCTACTTACCATACTTCCTTGTCCCGAAGAAGGGTGCCATGTGCTGTCCCATTCTAGATCTTCAAGAGCTAAATACCTTTTTCAGAAAATCCAAATTCTGCATGGTAGCGCTGGCATAGATTATTTCTTCCCTCCCCCAAGGAGCCTGGTTCACAGCTCTCAACATGGACACTTACATCAATGTAGATATTCACCCTCCCCACTGCAAGTTTCTCCATTTTTGGGTAGGACACCAACACAACCAGCTTCAGGTCCTCTTAGGGTGACCAGATGTCCCGATTTTATAGGGACAGTCACAATTTTTGGGTCTTTTTCTTACATAGGCTCCTATTATCCCCCACCCTCGTCCCGATTTTTCACATTTGCTGTCTGGTCACCCTAGGTCCTCTCGTTTGGTATAGCGACAGCTCCAAGAGTGTTCACAAGTGTCTTCGCTGTGGTGGCAGTCCAAATGCACCGCCTCTGCTGCTCAGTATACCCCTACCTTAACAACTGGCTCCTTGTGGTGCTTATCGTGCCAGGAAGTAGCTGCCGCGATCCTCACCCTTAGCATTCTATTGGCATCTCTAGGTATTTGTGTCAACAAGGAAAAGTCAGTATTGATACCTACACAGACAGTATTTCTCAGAGCACGTCTTGACTCCATTGCAGCGAGAGGTTTCCTCATGGTAGACTACTTCGCAATAATCATAGTTCCCTGGACCATGGTAGCCTCACTCACGTAGTGGGCCAATCCTCCCAAGATGATGATCAGCACCTCCTTCCCCCTTTCCATATCACAGGTCACCATCACAACAGACGCCTCCCTCACGGGTTGGGAAGCCCACCGGGAGCACCACATGGCCTATGGAGCGTGGATGCCATGGGAGGGCAGGATTTATATAAACGTGCTAGAACTCCATGCAGTCTGTTCAGTGTGTCAGGCCTTTCTCCTGCTCATTCAGCCCCTCCACATTCAACTGCTCTCAAACAACATTGCAGCAGTGGTGTACATAAACAAGTGGGGCGGCGCCAAGTCTTCCTCCCTCTGCCTCGAGCCCGTCCGCCTTTGTAACTGGTGCAACAAAAACAACGTAATGCTTCAAGCCACATACCTCCTAGGCACCCAGAATTCTCTGGCCGATGCGCTCAACAGGACTCTCTACTTCAATCACGAGTGAGAGCTACATGACGCCACACTACAGTACCTCTTCGAGAACCAGGGCACCCCTCAGTGGGACCTATTTGCCACCCTGAAGAACCAGAAGCTGTCCCTCTGTTGCTCCATAGTAGAAATAGGGAAGAATTTGCAGGGCGATGCTCTTCTCCTCCCCTGGAAGACCACCTCTGTTACTCCTTTCCTCCCATTCCCCTCCTGCTGCAAGTACTACGCAAGATTTGTTGAGACAGAGCCACTGTGATGCTTGTAGCCCCATTCTGGCTCTGTCAGTTCTGGTTCACAGATCTCCTCAGATTCTCCACCTGAACGCCGCTCTGCCTTCACGCTCTTCCCGGATCTAGTCTCATAAGATCGGGAGAATCCGGCATCCCAATCCCGGCCCTCTTCACCTCACAGCTTGGTATTTGGATGAGGGTCGAGGATAGACCAGGCATGCTCCACCTCAGTGTGGCAAATCTTTACCCAGAGCGCTGGAGAGAATCCACCAGGGCATGCTACTGAGCAAAATGTAGATGCTTCACAGTATGGGCTCAATGTGACGGTCACTCACTGAGTGTGGTATCTATACCAGTCGACCTAGACTACCTTCTCGCCCTCAAATGTCCGGCCTAGTAATCAACTCTATAGGGCTGCATCAGTGTCTTTCTCTCTCCCTCTCCCCCCCCGGACTGCACCTCAGTGTTTACGTACCCCACCACTGTCCACTTCATTAAGGGTTTACTTAACACTTTTCCACCAGTTCTGAAGCCCACACCCCCATGGGACCTTAATCTCATCTTTTCTGTCCTCCTAAAGCCACCCTTTGAACCACTGGCAACATGTTTACTCTCCCACCTTTTGATGAAAGTGACATTCATGGTAGCCTGAACCTCAGCCAGGCAGGTCAGTGAACTTGGAGCCATGATGACAGGTCACCCTCCCTCTCACACTATATTCCACAAGGACAAGGTGTCCCTATGGCTCCACCCTAAATTCCTCCCAAAGGTAGTGTTGGAATTCCACCTAAACCAGTGCATCCACCTATCTGTTTTCTACCCCAAACCGCACACCTCCCCCACTAATAGGGTCCTACAATCCCTTGATATCTGCTATGCACTGGCTTTCTACCTTCACAGGATTCAATTCTTTTCGCACATCACTGAACAGTTCAAGGGTCAAGCCCTCTCCTCCAAACCAATCTCCAAATGGGTCTCATCTGTGAATGCTGCAAACAATCTGGCATACCCCCGCCTGATGGAGTCACAGCTCACTCTACATGAGTGCAAGCCACCACATCGGCTTCACTGGCGGATGTGTCCTGGCAAGACCTAAGTCGTGCAGCCATCTGGCGCTCTGTCCATACGTTCACAACGCAATACACTATTGCACAAGCGATAGCGGGCTAGGCTGTAGTGCAGACCACACTTCCATTGACATCCTCACACCCACCTCTGTACTGATCACTGCTCGTGAGTTACCCATGTGTGGAATACACATAGGGACCATCACTCGAAGAAGAGAGGTTACTTGCCTGTAACTTCAAGATATGTGGTCCCTATCTGTATTCCACTACCCGCTCTTTCTTCCCTCTGCTTCGGACTATATTCCAAGATGGTAAGAGGGAGACTGGAGAGGCACTACCTATTATACCCTTGGCTGGGAGCATGAGGGGATGCACCATACAGCTGCTGGTCCGTGGATACTGCTAAGAAACACGTCAGGATTCAGGTGCATGGCACACCTGCCTACCCACGTGTGCAATACAGATAGGGACCACGCATCTCAAAGAACCTCCAGTTACAGACAAGTAACTTCCTCTGCCTTTGTCTAGGACAATTTGTTTATCAAGTCTGCCCCCAAAACATTTTAGGATTTTATTTCCAGCACACGACTCTTTACACACTGTCTGTACAAACATCACAGTGAGATTATTGGCTACCATGTCGCCAACTCTCATTTGATACTACACAACACTCTTTACAGATAAATACTATGATAACGTATAAAGTGTCAGACCTGATGGGAGTTTACAGACGAGTGGGCCCTCTACCAGGTGGTATTGAGGGGCTCTTACATTATAAATGTAACCAGTTTGCCTGTGTTTAACAGCAGACATTTTAGTGAATTAAATGTGAACATTATCCAGCAATATTGTGGTATGAATGATTGTGAGGCCTACAGTACGGGCTTTTCATTTACACTTCACCAGTTGATGCACTTATTTTTAAATAGCTTTCAAAACGCTAGTTCATCCTATAACTTTAAAAATACTGTACTGTAGAGGTTAGTGAATGTTTCATTTCACTCAAGTCATTTTATTTCTATTTCTAAGGGATGAAAGTCCACTGAAATCAAGTTTCCTACAGAACATGATAGAAGACAGAACAGAATCTGCCTTATCATACTATGAGTTCCTCTTGCATATACAGCAGCAAGTGAATAAATGAACCACTGGGTTGTATGGCTCGCTTGCTTAATGAAAATTTCTGCAGTAAAGAACACTTGTGCTTGTAATATCTTTTGTTAAGTTTGTGGCCTGGTGCAGTTGATGAGAAGTTCTCACTGTGATTTCAAAGTAAAGCAAATAAAGGACCACAACTGAGAATCATGTGTGCAACGAGATAATATTGTACTTTTCAAATCAAAATATATTTGAAGAGGTTGGGGATCTTTAATTTGCTGCAAATTATGCTTTTACTGTAAGCAATTGCAGCATGAAGTACATTTGCAAAGGCAATATTGAAAGGGTGAAATACATTTTGTAAAATGGAGTTTTGTTCAAAATGTATATTTCTGTAACTTTTAGTTTTGCTTTTTTGGGGGGAGAGGGGAGGGATGCTGCTAGATTTAAAACCTCAATATGATTGAGTTGCAGGGAAATTATATTGTCTTTATGATACAGTATATATCCACTGATTAAAGATTGAACATTTCTTTTAAAAAAGAAAGCTACCTGGTACACTTAAAGTAGCAATGAAACAACTCATTGTGAAATGAACAAATGTTTGAAAAAAAAATTATGAACATTTTAGAATGTAATGTTCTAGAAATGGTTATGTTGGATAGGTCTAAAGGTAGCTTAAACTGGCCTAGCTGGATTGAGATAGACTGAAGTAATTTGTTAAAAAGCTTTTAAATGCATCAATATTCTTGTACCTAAACTGAAAGACAAAGTTGGCATAGCATACTGTGTAAACTGAAAACTATAATCAAGTGGTCTGGCAGCAAAAATGGGCTAAGACTGACACTGAGCCTTGTGTTTGTAGTTAAAAATAATGAGTTGGTCTTGTCATAATAGTTCATTAAGTGGCAGGAAAGTGGGGGAGAAGAAGGAAAAGCATAAAACCACCTGCTCCTTTCTGTGCGTTACATTAGATTTCTGCTCTAATATAGGTTAACTAAATGTTAGGCCCATAAAATGATTGTTTTGTGAAATGAGGCTGTGGTAGCATTTCATCCTTAATTTATCAATATTTTTGAGACAGCACTGAATATTTTGTTTGACATCTAAAACTGAATCCAAGTAGAAGTAATCATTTTGCTCTTGAAATAAATGGAAAAAAAAAACATATTGGTAGGAAGTGTTTTATAGTTCAGTGAATATATTTAAAGTTCTCAGAAATCTTTTTTTATTGAAGCTATGTAACAAGCCTAATTCCAGGACATGTGTGCACACAATATACGTTTTAATTTAACTGACAGACCTGCAAGTGCTACAAATGAAACATGGAAATTGGATTTATAGAAAGCTGGTATTCTTAAATGTAAGATGTGTAAAGTACATGGGAATTAAAGTACATTGGTTGGGGAGCAATCTGTAGATGACAGGCTGTTTCTCTTTATGTTACTAGTCAATTTCTGCCCCTTATATGCCCATGGAAGAACTGTGATGTGGAAAAATTGTTTTCTACTTTAATTTGCTTTTAGTTCATGTTAATGCTCACACACTTTTATAGGAGACTTGCAAAAATCTCCTTGTTGGGGTCAAGTAACTTTTCATTGATGAGTGAAATGTTTACTATAAAGGTAGGCAAGTAGATATTGTGCCTAGGCTAGTAAACTTGTGAAGGTTTTGCAAAGAGGATTTAACAGGATCTGGTAGGATCACAGTTTCTGCAGCCTTTCGTCTGCTTCTGCTCCAGTTACAGTATAATTGACTGACAGGAGTTACCTCAATGCAGGGGAGAAGCAGCTGTTTCTTCATAGAAACATCTTGTGCAATTTGAGCACAAAAAAGCCACTATCATTTGTGCTGATTTTTGTGATGTTTTCAAAAGAGCATTTTGGAACAGATTTACTTCTCCCAAAGATTATTTAAACACCCTGCCTGCTGTGTCTACATGACTAGTGGAAATGTATTTCCCAAAAGTTTTTTATAAGATTGTGCATTATCTTCAGTCAATGTGAAAATATATTGTAAGTACATAGGGGAAAATTATGTTTTAAAATTTACTCGATTACTTTATTTCTGGCTTCACGCACATTTAAATCCTAAATTTTTTATTTCTTAAATGAGAATCAGTCATTCAGACAACCACAGTTTTATTAAGTGGTTCCTCACTCCAGGCACGTGATGATAAAATGTACCCACTAGGATGTTGGAAATCATCCATGCATCTCACAACAGACCCAAAGCCTTTGGTTTTTCTTATTATTACCACATACTTTGTCATTATATTCCATAAACTTACATTTTTAAATGTCTGTTTCAGAGAGTGTCACTTGCTTTATGTAAACCAGGATAACAGTTATGAATGTCAGTCTACATGCCAATACAGTAACTAACAACATTTCAAGTTAGGATCCCTAATATTTTTCTCTGTGAAACTTATGAACGAGCGAGCAAACGAACCCATTTGAAGTAGAATGCTTTTGGAATGTCCATATTGTATTTAAGAAATATTCTGCAATATTGAATGTGTAGTTTAATTCCATGCAGGGGAGGACAAAACATGCTGCTTCAATTTGTATTACTCTTACATCATTGCAGAGCATACCGGTGTATAAACTGCCTATGCCACACTTCTCACTGTATTACAAATGTCAAGGATAACTTGTTTATTTTAAGATCTTAAACAGGCAAGGGTGGTCTTGGTTGTTCTGTCTTAATGTGACAACCCTACCACAGCACATATACTCTATTTTTCTAGTTTCTGAGGTTTAACTATTTGTTTGACACATTAATGTTAATTCAGTCAACATCAGTACCATCCATTTTAATTTGTATACATTATCTTTTATAATTTAATATATTTGAGTATCAGTCTAAATAGACTATTTTGCAATAACTAGAATAAGATTTACATTTCTTTTATTCAGAGTTAATTTCTTAACAATTTATAATCAAAGATGCAGAATGGCTGTTATATAAGGGACCATCAAATGTGATTTTAAGCTTTTTGTTCACTATTAGGGATGTAATCCTTATAAATTTAATTTTGTAAAGTAGTGTATAATATTGTAATATTAAATCCTTGTTTTCTGAAACTCAGACACAGATCTTCAGCATGAAGTTATAAATCTTGCCCCTTCTGAATCTGAGACAGGATTTACTTGTCCTCCTTTTTACAGTTTGTAATTTTCACTGTTTTATTCCTGTAAAAAGTCATTTGTAACACATGCAAATGCTTATTTTATCTGTGCTAATTTAAAAGATTTGGCTACTCAATAAAACTAATTGAAAGTGCTCACAAAAGTCCATAAGTCCTTTAATTAATAAACAGAAGTGGGATTCCATATTTGACCAATCACTGGGTGACATTTTTTCCCATTGGTTGCATTAGTAACTTCAGTAACGGTAATTGCATAGCTAAAGGAAAAAATTGTAACTTGCTAAAATTGTCAATCTGTAAATGGTACAAAGATTGGGGGATTTCATATTTCAGGAGAAAAAGATGGAAGCATTTCTGTTACATAATTGCGATCACTGGCAAAATTCCACTTTGTTACTGCACAATATTTATAATCAACTTCAAACAAGGAAAAATCAGATGTACTGGCTTTTGCACAGAGGCATTTGATGACTGTCACTGTAAATTTTTTTCTTAGAGTAAAGCAAGTGTTTTTGGGACATAATTAGTAGCTCCATCTCCAGTGTGCAGCATCGTGGCAGAAAAACTTAAGTATTGACGAATGCAAAGATAACATACATAGGAAGGGATAAATTTAACTACTCATACACACAGCTGAGTTCTTAGTTACTTGTAACCATTCAGAAAAAATGGTTGGAAGTCCTGGACAACTCAATTCACTGTGAATTGAGCAGCTGTTTCCACTTTTAGGATGTATAAAGAACAGGGTAGAAAGTAACATTGAAAATAAACCATTATATAAATAAAGGTATTCTCACCTGGAATGCTATATTCAAATGTGGTCAGGCTATTGAGAAAAAAAATAGCACAAATAGAACATACACAGCTGTTGGGTGGTAGAGAAGAAGGTAAATGGGACACTACTGATCCTCCTGTCTCATAATACAAGAAAAAGGAACACTCAGTGTGAAAGGCAACAGATTTAAAAGTAACGAAAGGAAATAATTACAACCGACAAAGGAGTAGGAAAAAAAGTTGCCTATAGTCTATTTCATAATCTACTACATCTTCCTCTGAAGCATCTGGTACTGGTCACTGAGAGAAGATACTGGACTAAATAGATGGTTGATCTGGTATGGGAATTACTACGTTTCAGAATGTTCAGGACCTGTATTTTACTCCTATCTGCTGCACGAAACCTTTAGCAGCACATGGATCTCTTAATACCAGATTAGGGCATTAGTTGAAGGAAAGATTCTCATCTTCTTGAGCATTAACATGAGGTTAAAACAGTATTTCAACTAGGTATTTACTAGAGATGGGACTGCACTGTGAAGTTTAGATGTGAATTTTCCTAAAGTTCTGGGGAGTTGAGAGAGGTTTGCAATTTGGGCCCATCTCTAGTGAGTTAGCTGCATGAGTTTTCAGGCCCATCTCCACGTGTATGTGTGTTAGTTTCGTGAGTTTTGAACTAGGACAAGAGTACTGTGTAAATACTATGGTCTAGTTAGCCCTCTTGGGGTTAACAGTAGGGTGGATTTTAAGCCCTTTCCTGGGACTTGGTCATATTTAACGTTCCCACTGTTTTTTGCAAACATAGGAAATTGCCACAGCAATAAGATACAATCTTTCAAAAGCGATACTGAACATCTGTGGTGGAACTAAAGATCCCATGGCACTTTGAGAAGAGCTGTAACTCTGGAATTCTTGTCAGCATTTTTCTCCTCTAAGAGCTGTTTTCTTAAGTACTCAGCCTTTTGAGGTTGTCTGTATGAACACTGGCAGTGCAGTAACTGTATACAAACTCACTCTCTCCCAATAAACTTTGGGACACCTGGCTATACAATAGTTTACCAGACTAGATTTTACTACCTATTTAAAAAGTTCATTTTGCCATCTCTCTAATGAACAGCACCTCATTCTCTTTCCTACAGGGGGTACTTAGGAAAAACTCATTTCTGAATATGAAGGTACAATGGGGAAGTATGTTAACAGATAAAAATTATCAATTGCCGTAGCTATTATCCATAGAAAACTTGACCCAAAAATAGGAATAGCAATGAGCTAATTCAGGCATTTCAGTGGGCTAAATTTAATTGTCGGGCACATGGGGCAGTAAATGGATTTCTGTGGCAAGTGTTTGATTAAACTTGACCTAATGCTTTCAAATTAAATATTAGTACAGAGTTCCAGGAATGTTTAGTTCACAACACTGTAAAATACTTTGTTCAGAACACTGTAAAATAGTAGCTTGCCTTTTACTGACAAAGGATCTAAAAGTGCTTCATGATCTAAACAATTGATAATATATCTGCATGAAACAGCAATGGTTCAACAGTAGCCATGTGCAAGAGTTTAGGGTAGTAAATCCAAACAAACGCTTGCCTCAGTTGAATCTACAGGAGAATATTAAACCATGTGGAATTACCTAAATTGGCATTTTGCCATTTAGTACCTCTACTCCTACACAAAGGTCCCTGGGCTACAATCAGCCCTTTATGGTTGGATGCTGAGAATATAGTGAGGTGTATTAACAAAAGAAAGCTATTAGTCAGAGACACTTGCTTTTTTTCAGTCATTTTCCAGCCCTTGGGCAGTAATTAGAGCATACCCTGAAGGACAGAGGCGAGTACACAGAGTGACAGATTCGGGAAGAATTGACTTTTGGTTTTTGTAACAATGAGCCTTGTCTGAGGATTTCCCCTGTGCAAGTCATTTCTGTACTTGTCATCATAGTGATAGTCACTCGCTATTGCTGCGGGAGCCTCAAACATTAAGGAGGGGGGTGCGTGTGAGATCCCCTTTGTAGAGAATTGGTGCTCAAATGAGAGAGCTGCACTGTGTCTGATGGGGGGGAGCGGTGGGACCAGGCACAGCCAACTGCTCTGTGTCTGATGGGGGGGAGCGGTGGGACCAGGCACAGCCAACTGCTCTGTGTCTGATGGGGGGGAGCGGTGGGACCAGGCACAGCCAACTGCTCTGTGTCTGATGGGGGGAGCTCTAGAGTTGCCATCTCTGAGGCACACAAACCGGGCCGTCGCGATGACTTAGCCCCTAGGCACCGGCAGCGGGGCAGACACTCAGCCGCGGGCCAATCCTGGGCGCCTTTGGCCAGGCGCCAACGCCAGGCAGCTCTGACTTCACCCCTCGCGCGCCGCACCGCACCGCACCGCGCTAGGCAAAGCGCTGGGGCAGGCTCTGCGTGCGGGTCGCGCGGCCAGGTTGTTGGATCGCCGACCGGGGCGCAACGGGCCTGTGGACTGAAGGCGCCTGTCCCCTGGGCTGTGCCGCCGCCTCCTCGGTAGGGCGCCCGCCGGGACCCTTCCCCCCGGGGAGCCGTTTCGCCCGCGGAAGCAGGTGGTTGCTCTGACTCTAATCACACCGGGCCCTCCCCTTAGCCGCGTGGTGCACCCGGCCCTGTCACCTAGCTGGCGAGCGCTGCTGCGACACGCCTCCCCTCACGCGCCTCTTTGTGTGGCAATCCCGAGGCCGGAGCCGCCATCTTTACTGTGGGCATCAAGTCCGGAAAGGTGCGGGGGTTGGCGAGGTTTACTGGCGGGACGTCACTCCCAGTTCCTGTGGCCTCTGCCCTCATCCAAGATGGCGCTTATTGCTTCAGCAGTTGGAGGCGGTTCTAGGATGGCGGCGGGGGTTACGCCTGCGCACTAGGCGTGAGGGAGGTGGCGAGGCCTGGCAGGCCCCATTGTTTTGTGGGGGGCGGAGCCGCTTGTGCTGTTTTTGCTGCGGATGGAGCCGGAGGCGCTGGCTGGGGTGGATGGCGGGTCTGCTCCTGGTCCCCTGGGAGTCCCCCCAGTGCTCTCAGTGTCGCAGCGCCGGGCCGAGCTCCGGCGGAGGAAGCTGCTGCTGAACTCGGAGGAGAGGATCAACCGCATCATGGGCTTCCACCGGCCGGGCGGGGTGAGGGGTAAGAGGCGGGGAGACATGTGGGGGCCGGGTGTCGCTCAGCCCTAGCCCGACGGGAGGCCAACGGTGAGGGGCTGTGGCCTCCACGAAGACACTGAGGAAGGGGCTGGGGGCAGGCAAGAGGGAGAGGCTGCTGGGGCGGACCCCTGCCACTGAAGGGAGCCAGTCTGGGCTGGAGATTGCTGGGGATACTCCTCCCATTAAAAAAGGGGCAGGGGGAGATAGGGCCAGCATAGGTTGGAGGCTGTGGCTAGCCCCTCAGCTTTTGGGGTATATGATACACAACAGCCATGCTCTTGTTACCTTGCCTCTAGGCAAGGCGAGGGGCTCTGGGGATGTATAGTGATGGCATCTTTCTCCTCTCCGGGAGCGGGGAAAACACTCTTCCCCACCAAGATGGGTGGGGGCATGACTGTGCTATCGGTGATGGGGTTTTTTTGTGGTAGTTACATCCTCACTCCTCTTCTGCCCATGCTTTACTGCAGAGATTGGAGGAGTCCACTTTGCTGTGCAGAAACACACCTCAGTGCAGCATACAAATGCCTGTGTGATTTCCCTCAGTGGGTGAGGGATGGTATCTGGAGATCTTTACTGACCTCAGCATTTTCTGCTCTCTGTAAAATAGTTTAGGTGACTTCTGCACACTCCAGTTTACTGTGTTGTTGAGATTTGCTGCTTGTGGTCATATTTTTTTCTTCCATGTTTCATGTATTTGGAATCACATTAAACTTCTGTTCAGGGCTCTTTAGTGTATTAGGGTTATTATTATCTATAAAGCACCATAGATGTATACACATAAAATAAGGGGGGGGGGTCCTCCTCCTGCCCCCTAAAAATAATTTACAATTTAAGGGTCTGATCCTGCAAGGACTCTACACACACAATTGCCATTGACTTCAATGGAATTTTCTGCTTGTACAGGAGTAGGCAGGATTGTGTCCTGTTGTGCTGATTGGGGGTTCCTTGGGCCCAACAAAGGAATGCTAATAAAACTCTTCTTCACTGTTCACACTTAATCCTGTTTAATGTTGTGTTTGGGGTTTTGTGTGAAATTATCGCTGGTTTACTCCCATTATAGTAGCCACCATCTCAATCTTTTAAATATTTTATTAAAGATACAGAAAAACAAAAACAGTTAAAGCGTTAGAAATGTAAAGTTGTAAGTAAGGCTTTCATTTTAACAATATTCTTTATTCCTTTTGCCTTGATAAGGAGTAACCCCTTCTTGACAGTTTTGCAGATGGCATTAAAGAAGGTAGCAGATGTTGTACAGACAATTGAAGAATGCAGCTCGAGTGTCAGCACAGGCAGAGAGTCACAGACCGCATGCATCTGACAAAGTGGGTGTTCACCCACGAAAGCTTATGCTCCAATACGTCTGTTGGCCTATAAGATGCCACAGGACTCTGTCGCTTTTTACAGTCCTTGTTTGGGACCTTTCCACCTGTTGTTTTGCCACCCCAGGACTTTAGCGGGAGCCTTTAAGAGCCCTTATTACAATTTGCTTCACTTAAACAATCCAGTTTGTATTTGTCTCCAACTTTCATTAACCATTCTAATTAATAAGCTAAATTTTGATTATGAAAAATACTTCTCTTATAGTTTTTCTTTTTTTCTGGTTTAATACCCATGACTGGAATATCCTTTTATTGCATTTTCTCTTTCCCCACCAAATGAAAGGTCATTGTCCTCATTTAGCACTCTGCAACTCCACAATTGACTACATCTTGGCTTGTTTCCTTCCATACCTTCTAGGTTGCGTATGGTTCTTAATGCTCCTTCTGTCTGCTTCACTTACTCTGAATTCTATGTCTCTTTTACACTGCTCTCTTTGCTTGAAATAACCCCTTGCTTCCTGTGTTCCAGATGTCATTCTTCAAATCTCTCTTCACACCCAGTGCTTTTACTTGGTTTTTCATTGCGGAGTGACTGTGCTGTGCTGACACTTGTACAGACAATTGAAGAATGCAGCCCAACATCTGCTACAGTTTTTATAAACTCTTTATTGCTGGGTTTTAATGTATATTTTGTATTTTGGAAAGTGTCATATGCACCTATGGAAGTCAGTATGGTGGTAGAGGGAAGTCATTGAGCTTCTTAGAGCCCATTGCAAATGTATATATAAAAAAATAAAAGGATGGATCTTATGAAGTCACTGTCAAGATAACAGATTTTTGTCTTGATGCTGAAGCTGGCTTTATGCAATTTTTTTTATTGTTTTCCACCAGGAGACATGGTGTAATGGTCTGAGCATAGAAGTAGTAGTCAGGAACGCCTGAATTCTAATCCTAGCTCTAACACAGAGGTCTTCTATTGCCTAGGGCAAGTCACTTAACCACTGCCTCAGTTTCTCCATCTGTCAAATGGGACTGCTGATAGTCACTCATTTACTTCTCAGGGGGTTTAGGAAGATTAGTTAAATACTGTTTATAAAATACTGTGAAGAAAAGCTTGAACGTATTCGTTATCAATAGTAAAGCTGTGGTTTCACAAAAATGATTTAATACATCAACCTGATGCCCAAAATCCAGCAGGCTGAGAGGCTGATCTAAATATTCAGTGGGAATAACATGCTTCATGTTCTGTTTCTCCTCTTCAGATGATGAAAGTCACACAGAATCAAAACTTCAACATGAGCAAGATAAATCGAACTCCCTCCCTATTCCTGCAGTTTCAAAGCGAATTGTGCTTGGTGATTCTGTCTGTAATTTGGCAGGAACATCTGACCACACAAGTGGCATTATAGAGCTCAAAGGAGATAAAAAGGACTTGTTCAGTAAAACTCCTGAGCTCGGTAACGATGGTACCAGCGAGCTCCGGCATCGTAGCAGAGGGGATCTGGCATCAGAAGCTTCACAGAGAGCACCTCGACATGGATTAGATCAATACTTATCAAGATTTGATGAAGCTATGAAGCTAAGAAACCAGCTGATGAATGAGAAGCCTAGTCAAGAGAATGGGAATGCAGTGGAGGAATTTGATTCTTTTCGCATTTTTAGATTGGTGGGATGTGCGCTTCTTGCCATAGGAGTTAGGGCTTTTGTGTGCAAGTACTTGGTGAGTTAAGAAAAATATTTGTTGCTGCAAATCCCACATTAGTTCTCTTCTAGAGGTAACATGAAATTCATCATGGCCCTTGTCTGTAGTTGGTGACTGGATGAGTAGGGAACTTTTTTTCTTATATAAGCCCTGAGTAATCATTACCTTCTTGAGGCAGGCAGTCATTTCAGAACCTGCACTGTCTGGGTAATGCAGCCAGTAGGTAGCAGTTGAGAGAAGAGCAAACTATAACCTCATCTCCTAGAGACTAAGAACATTAGCACCAGAATGCTTCAAGCATTTGCCTGTGTCTCCAGCTGGAATCTCATCTAGAAGTATGTAGCTAGCACAAAGTACCATCTTCTGAGTAATTGGGTTGACTTTAGACAGCATTGATGATGTAACTGTGGCAACAATCTTTGGTAAGTCTGTAAGGCCTCCTATGTCTATCTCCTTTCAGGGTCAGGGCTTAAGAGAATTTATGCAGCTATTCCTCCTTAGTGGTTAAATTTATCTATTTAGGCAACCAGTGTTCATAAAAATGGTTATTTTATTTTGCAGTGCAGTGACTGAAATTTTATTACACACAAATGGCATTTTCCTTGGAAGAGTAAGTTAATGTGATTCCCCAATTATCCTTGTTTGTCTAACTAATTTTCATGTTTTCTCTTCAATCTTCACAGTCAATATTTGCACCATTTCTTACTCTACAACTTGCATATATGGGACTGTCCAAATATTTTCCAAAGGTAAGATCAGTATTCAGAAAAGATTAATTTAAAATCTTTAAAACTGAGAATCTTTAAAACTGAGTGGTTTAGCATGGGCCCAGCTAGTACAGAATGTACTTTACAAACAGGATTAAGTGACTAATTGATGTATCAATATGACCCCCTTTCATTTTAAGGTAATGAAATGAAAGGCACCTATTATTGTGGATTAATGCACTAGCCTTTAAATTGTCAGGACCTTAATTCAAATCCTGTTAAACCCTCGAGTGAAAATGAGTTCTATTGTCTTGTTCTTGTGCCTCGTGAACATTTAGTTATACTACCATTAGAAGTATCTGGTCAAAAGATGACTTTAGTTCTTCTTTTGTGTTATGAAGCATTTACCTTCCATCCATGCAGTACCATATATACTCGTTCATAAGCCGAATATTTTTGGTTAAAAAGTGATGCATCAAAGAGCGGGGCTCGTCTTATAAACGGGTCTACACCAAAATTTGATGATTTTAACCTCTATGGAATCATTTAATTGAATATCTAATACATTGTCATTTTGTTTACCTGGAGCGTCTGCAGGCATGGAGCCCCTCAGCTCCCTGTGGCCGCAGTTCGCCGTTCCCAGCCAATGGGAGCTGTGGGAACTTCCCGCCGCTCCCATTGGCTGGGAACAGCGAACTGCGGCCACAGGGAGCTGAGGGGGGTTCCATGCCTGCAGAAGCTCCAAGTAAACAAAACGTCCCGACCTGCCAGCAGCTTACCCTGATGGGCCAGGAGTCAAAGTTTTCCAACCCCTGAAATATAGGGTCGGCTTATGACAGGGTCATACAGTTCTTGCTATTTTTACCTATCCATTTTGGGGGGTCGGCTTATAAACGAACGGGCTAATGAACGAGTATATACGGTACTTATCTGCGGTCACTGTTGTGTGGTTTCATCCACAGATGATGTGCGTGAGATGTTCGAGCTAACAGAATTTTTCCCCTCTGTGTGAACTAAACCCTAGTCCTTCATTTTCAAGGTCACTGAATTCACTTACTAATAACTGTTTAAATGTAGGGCAGAAGTCAAGGTGGAAGACTTTGAAATGTGAGGATTTATTTACATGCCTAACTTCCTGTTCGTCAATAGGAAACTGTATCCCTTGCTTTATATATCTATCCTGGTTAATTACAATTAAGTGACTGCTTAGCTGATGTCTTTATCAGCCTACATTGTAAAGGAAGGTCAACTAATACTTGATCCATAGTTTAAAATTCTAATGTTCCTTTTCAAAGGAATAGTAGATTAACTATAGACTGTAGGAATAAATGAGTGGTTGGCCTTTCTTAGGTAAGATGTAATTGAAAACAGTGAACTTTCAAGAAGTCATTCTAAACTGATCTGCAGACAACACCAGACAGTGTATTAAGGGGATCCATCCTGGATTAGAGCACCTGGACTAGATCACCCATTAGATTTTTTTTAGCTCTAGTTTCCATGATTCTAATTTCAGTTATTTAACTGTAATATTTTAAGATGTGACTTTTTTTAATTTGAAAATAATATGCTTGCTGACAACATTTACCGTTCATTGTGTATGTTGCTTTAATGATACTTTAAACCACAGGCCTGTCGGTCCATCTCTGGGCTAGCTAAGTGGAAAGTACAACTTTCCTGGCACATTTTGAGAGGAAATGGCCAAACCCCTTTCCCTCATTTTAAATATATTATAATGATTAATCTTGTGTGAGCTAATTGCTTAGTAAATAATTACTAATACTTACGCAGGTCATTCTGCTATCGGTGTCCATTTTTGTTGCTTTATAAAAATGTTGGGATACCATGAGTATAGGATTGTTTAAATATTCATAAATGGCTTGATTTACCTATACTGTACAATAATAAGTTGCAATACTAAACTGTAATAGATCACATTTTGAAATTTCACACAACTTAATGTTGCCTTCCCAAAAATGAATTTCAGTATAAAATGCCAAACAGACATCTATTCTAGAATTTAGGACCTTTGACAAATAACTTAAACCACAACCTGTAACACAGAGAGTAGCCAATTCACCCATCCTACAAAAACCTTAACCTTACAGTCTCAGCCCTTTCCTATTACCCGTTTTAAGAGATGGAATTGTCAAGGCCTCCTAATGGTCAACAGATTCAAACTATTTCAGACCACTGAGAAGGGAGTGAATTTGAAGGTGGTCATGGCCCTTCTTAAGAGAGCTCTGCAGCAGTTCCGTTTAGAAAACTGATGGAGCACCAGTGTGATCACCTGTGCTGATGATATCTGAAGCAGTATTTGATGGAGAGAGAAGTGCCATGCCATTTGTGGATTACTAGGTCAAAACCAACATCTTGAACTTGACCTAGAAACCAGCCTGATAGCCAGTGTATGTGTGTTCATGGAGGGAAAAGCTGCTTAGCAAGTAAGCTGCTGCATTCTATGCTAGTTGTTGCCAAATGCATTTAAGATGTAGCCCTAAATAGAGCACATGGTCATAATCTAATTTAGAGATGATAAAGGCATTGATTACAGTAGCAGGGTTGCATCAAGAGATGGTTACACTCTCTAACCAGAAAAAGATGGGGAAAAAGTAGTTTTGATCATCACTGTTGGGATTATCCAGTATCAACTGTTAATATAACAAGACTACTGATTGCACCCTTGAGTGACAACCAGTGGGACAAACAATCTGATTAGTCTTCATTATAGCTCCTGGCTTCTTGCCCCAGCTGGTCATAAAGCTCAAGGGTATAAAACTCAGGTAAACTAGCTTGCTCTCCTCATGCACCAGTCTCAAACAGACACAGAAAGATTCTTTATCGCACTTTGTGTTGGATGACCTGAAAATACAAAGTGGGTATTGTCAGGATACTAAAAAAAAAAAAAAAATTCACTGCATGTCTCCTTGCTAGCCATCCTTTCAGCTCTCTATGCATAGTGGAAACCTGCAGCATCCCACATGAGATCATCCTCCGGGCAGAAAAGCACCCTCCCAAAACTGCTCACTGGGATCTCTGAGATAAAAGAATAAAACAATCAAGTAGCAGTCCCAGCTACTCTTGCTGGAGTCCACACGTGGGGTCAGGTTTTAAACTAAATCATTTTTCTGCATTAGAAAAGGATCAAGATCTCAGATTCCCAAGAGGACGTGATCAAATTGATCTTAACTCAGTAATACAAGTGAAGACAGTTCCAGCCCTGAAGAGCTTACAGGTCAAAATAAGCATGACACACCAAGTGAGCTTCCACTCTTCCCTTGTCAGTCTTTGGGAGATATAATATCCATGGTGTCTAGAAAGATGAGAGAAGATTGTATCCTCCATAGCAGCCAGTGGCATTTACTGCTGAAGCTGAGTCTTGCTGTCTGGACTTGCTGCCACAGGATTAGCACACAGTGACAGTTTGAGAATAAAAAATAGGGTTGGATAGTTTGAAATGAAAGGATAGATGAAAGCCTCCCAAACTTAGAGCAGGTCTGCACTAGAAATTGTTGCTGGTAAAGTAATGTCCGTTAGGGATATAATCTTCGACATTTTTATAATGGCAAGAGTCCTAGTGTAGATGCAGCTATACTGGCTTTTGCCAGTGTAGTTTATATAGGGAACTGGTATAAGCTATACCAGCAAAAGCACATTTTTTCCCAGCAAAAGCTATGTCTGTGCTAGGAAGTTTTGCCAGCATAGCTAAACTAACTCAGACTTCCCTATTTTTCACGGTGGTTTGGGAGAATATTGGAACCATCTCAGCATGAATCTGCTGCAAAGACAATAAGAGAGAAATGTTCAGAATCCTAGAGCACAATTGCAGAGAATGGATGCAAGACTTCACAGGGGGATAAAATGTATGTTATCTATACTGACAATTCATACAAATAAACATACTAAAAATATTCAGGTATTGGCTTAAAGGTAGGTGTGTTGCTTTAAGCAGAACTGGATTGTGAAATAATTTAGTAATCACTGTTTTTGTTTTTTGATGTTTAGAGTGAAAAGAAGATGAAAACTACGGTATTAACTGCTGCTCTTTTACTGTCAGGAATCCCTGCAGAAGTGATTAGTCGTTCCATGGATACCTATAGCAAAATGGGAGACATTTTCACAGATCTCTGTGTTTATTTCTTTACTTTTATCTTCTGCCATGAACTGCTTGGTTTTTTTGGTTCTGAAGTGCCGTGATGGCTGTAGAACTCAATACAGTAGTTGCATAAAAGTTTTCCGTTCTGTATTCCTATAATATCGCTGGGTATGCCACACAGGTTTATACCTTACTTAATTCTTACCTATTCAAATGCTTGAAACCGGTTAAATCCACTCATATGAATGGAAGAACAGGGTCCCTGGTTTGGGGTTGTATTAGTACAGTTTATTCAATTTCTAATGTGGAGATTAGAGTGCAAGTGTCAGTGATTTATATCTTTTGCTTATTTAGTTAGATGTCCTTTTCACCGTACCCCAAGCATCACTTACATTATGTCACTTTCTTGTTGACTTGGTAGTGTGAGAACACAACAGAACTGGTGTGCTCTCAACAGAACTATTTATACATTGTGACAGGACTTACCTAAAGACTGCTCCCTGTGTATTACTTCTGTTTTTTAAAATTTAAATAAAGTAAAATGTACCCAGACATTCTATTGTTCAAACTTTGAATGTTGAACAAAAATAGCCTCAGCCCACATGCCTGCTGCTTCTGCAGCAGTTTGGTGATGTGCCACCTCATTGACTTGCTCTCAGTTGAAGTCCTCATTCTCTCTGTGCATAAGTTATTTGTTATAGCCATGACTGATTTCAAGTGAGGAAACTGGAGCAAAACTACTAAGCAAAAAAATCCTGTTGTCCTACAAATGTCGTTCTTCAAGAAGTAAGAAGACATATTTAGAAACTATGCTAATCTCATAATGTTTCCCTGAGCATTTGGCAGCTCTCTAATCCTAGTAGTTATCCTAACCCTAGTTTTACCCACACTTTCATCTTGACCTCGGTTTACTACTCTCTCTCTCTAGAGGGTTCACTTTCTACAGTGAAAGCAGCACTCAAAAAGCCCAAGTCTAAAGCAGTTGCTTCATATTTATTAAAAATGTCTGTGTTGTTTTGGTCAACCGCTAGTTAACCAGGGGACTACATATTTTGACTATGTATATCTTTTCTGTATTTCTCTCCCTGTGTTTATTACTAAAGACATTTGCATGTAAACAGGATCTTAATTGCATGGGAGTTCTGCTCCGCTGCTTAATACTGCTACTGCTCAACAGCATAACAGAACCTTTGGCTGGCATTCAGCAGAGCTATTTATATATTGACTGACTTGCTTATTCCTTTGTTCTACATGTTGGTTTGAAGTCCCCCCAAATAAATCACAATAGCCATGCTTATTCAAATCTGAACTACTGAAACGGGCAATGGAAAAAACATTTTCTTATCACCATGTTGTTTTGAGTTTATTTCCACATGGAGATCAATGTGTTGAGGGGGAAAGTGGTACCTGTTAGGAGCACATGTAAAACCAGACAGGAGGGATTTAGGAGGCCGCCAAGGCAGATAAATACTATTCTCTCTCTAGGGGGAAGTGAGCTACCTTTTCAATCCCACAGAAATGTGACACATTGAGAGGAAGGAATGGGCTATGTGAAGTGTTATCCCAGCTAGCCACCCCTTCACATTGGCCATCTTCAATTATTTCTGCTGCATCTGAACTAGGTGTTACCTCCACCATGTAGCTTGTCTATTGGTGAAATAGGCCAATATCAGTTTTTTAATTTGGAGAAGATCAATCATTTTATTGGTGCTTGTCTACAATGATAGTTTTGCTTCCTAACAAAAAAAAAAAATCTGGCTACATGTTGCTAAAGTAAACAAGACTGTGCTTTCTGCCTAATCTTTCTCAACTAAAATTATCTGCATTATAATTTTAATTCTGTATTTCTCAGCCAATTGTTAGACCTATGTCTATGGCATGAAAAAGAATCGTATGTTCTGAGTCTACACTACATTCAGTTCTTTTGCATTACCATTATTTTTGTTGGCCAGCCAATTGTATACATTTAGGGCTAGATTGTAAACTATTCTGATTTAGGTCTGATAGCACCAATGCAGTTTGTGGTGACAGTGTAGCTGTGTTGATCCCAGGATATTAGAGAGAGACAAAGTGGGTGAGTTAATATCTTTTACTGGACCAACTTCTGTTAGGCCTGGTCCCCACTAACCCCCCACTTTGGACTAAGGTACGCAAATTCAGCTACGTTAATAACGTAGCTGAATTCGAAGTACCTTAGTCCAAACTTACCGCGGGTCCAGACGCGGCAGGGAGGCTCCCCCGTCGATGCCGTGTACTCCTCTCGCCGAGCTGGAGTACCGGCGTCGACGGCGAGCACTTCCGGGATCGATTTATCGTGTCTAAACCAGATGCGATAAATCGATCCCAGAACATCGATTGCCTGCCGCCAGACCCTCCGGTAAGTATAGACGTACCCTTGGTAAAAGAGGCTCTGTGTAGCTTGAAAGCTTGTCTCTTTCACCAACAGAAGTTGGTCCAGTAAAAGATATTACCTCATCCACCTTGTCTTAGCACAAAAGTAGACACGTTAAAAGGTTCAGTCAACAGATTCAGATAGGGGCTTTTCAAACCATTGTTGAAATGTAAATAATGAGTCTGCTCAAAAAATGATACGTGACCTAACTTTCAGGATTATATAGCACATAAACAAGTATTGCAGAAATGCAACATATTAGTCCTATGGAGGGTCTAAAAATGCGGAATTTCTCATTATTCCTGACTAATATTTCAGCTTTTAAGAATGGTTTCATTGTAATTAGTTAAGCCTAGAAAAGCACCTTGGCATACAGATTATTATTCTTTCTGGACTCTACTCCTTTTGCATTCCTATAACTTGGAAATGACTAAACCAGATTTTTTTCGTAGGTGCCAGAAGAAATATTGCTCTGAGGCTTAACATGGAAATTTTGACTCTGAAAAGAATACTTTTGTCAGACATATAATCCTGCTGAAGATAGGGTGGGCATATAACCCTCCTCCCTGCTGTAATTAACGAATGAAGCATAGGGCTGATAGGGCAAATGTTCATAAGATGGAATTCTTTCATTGCTTGGTCGAGGATGAATTCAATCACCATGATCTCATTTTCTCTGTTCATGTACAATATTCTCTTTAATGTTTCTTTATTTCTACACTGGTTGTTTTCAATTAAATTTATTAAATTTATGCTTGTTACCACCTTCTCTTATGGTTTGACTGTGCTTGGGAAGCCACCCTTTTTATTAATTGAGATCTCCTGCTTTGTTAATGTTCTGAACGAGTTGCCAATTCCACAAGGAACATCAAAAAAGGGCTAAGTTTTATGGTCTTGTATTAGTAAACTGTTTAATTTGAGCACAGGACTAAGAGCTGGAAATTCCTTAGTAGTAATCCCAGCTCAGATGCTTTCAATGAGTAGTTGAACCCCCTGCCTCAGTTTCCCTATCTGCAGAGCTCGGTTCTATTTCTCCCATTCTACAAAGCTGTACTTGTTCAGGTATCCCAATGACATTAATAAGACCCCAGAAGATACAATGCTTGCCTGAGTAACACTTTGAAGGGGGGAAGCTCATGGTTACTTACAGGGTATTGTATAAATTAATAATATATAATATTTGTAAAGCTCTGTAAACATTAAAAGAACTATATAAATGCTAAGTATTGTTTGGGGTTAATTACTACACATAAACTGCATGTGTGTTAAATTACAGCCATGAGGTTAGCACACTGATTACTGAGTAAACCTCAAAATTGGTGTTCATTATATGCATATACATTTATTTTTTTTAAATCTGAATTGATTGCATGTACAAATTGTTTACCTAAATTTGAATGCCAACTGAACAATCAATCTCAATGTACAGATGTTTGGGTACTCTGAGGTGACCATACCTGATCCCAATATTACCTTTTTTACAAGAATTTCTGAAGTTATTAATAGTCCCTTTGGTAATTGATATCATACACTTGTTACATGTGATGAGTCTTTGTACCAGGTATATCACATGTAGGAGCTCTAAGTGTCTGGCTGTGTTTATTTAGGTTCATATTTTTCTCTGTAAAACAGATTTGCCTTCAGCAGTCATTTAAAATGACTGTTTTTTAATCAAACAAATCAAAATTCTAATCTGTATTCTCTACAGTCTTACTGTAAATGCACAGGACTGACAACGTGTCTTGTTATGGTCTTCATAAAATAGTTATTTCCCTAGTAAATCTTGGTTTTTATAACTTTACCAGTAAAATTAGCATCTGCCTAAGACACAAGTGGTCAGTTTTCAGGTGTAGTTTTCATTTGACTGATTAATTTTTGTTAATTTTAGTCCCAAAACCATTAAAAAGAAGTTTGATATTATTTTGTAAATTTAAATAAAAATGCCCCTTAATCTGGACTTGTAATTTGTATGGTACAAATTCAGTCCTTTTACCTGGAGCAAATGTTTCTGGTTTCAGACGGTGGGACCCATTAGCAAAGAAGTAGTTATGTATGGAAGTCATAATTAGGTCACTTTTCTCTATCTGTATTCTGAGGTGTTTTTTCCCCTCTAGATTTAAATATTCTGAAAAATGAGGCTTCCATCACCTTTGAGGTGCAATTTTTGCAGGCTAATTGAATTCACTATGATTTTTCATCCTGATATGCAGCCTCAGATTTAATTTTATTGCATTTTTTTCAAGTTACACCCATTGGACCATTCTAAATAAGAGCCCTTCATTTATTTTTAGATAGGTGCGGCTTCCCTTCCCAAACTACATTCCTATACACGAAGAAAACCTGCCCTCTAACAAGGGTTACAACATGGTAAAAATTAGGGCTGTTAATTAATTGCAGGTAATGCATGCGATTAACTAAAAAAAAATCACAATTTATTGCACTGTTAATATACCAATTGAAATTTATTAAATATTTTTGGTTTTTCTACATTTTCAAATGTGGATATCAATTACACCATAGAATACAAAGTGTACAGTGCTCACTTTATATTTTTATTTTATTAAATATTTGCACTGTAAAAATGATAAAAGAAATAGTATTTTCACTTCACCTCCTACAAGTACTGTAGTGCAATCTCTTTACCATGGAAGTGCAACTTACAAATGTAGGTTTTTTTTGTTACATAACTGCACTCCAAAACAAAACAATGTAAAACTTTAGAGCCTACAAATCCATTCAGTCCTACTTCTTGTTCAGCCAATCGCTCAGACAAACAAGTTTGTTTATATTTACGGGAGATAATGCCCACTTCTTAGTTACAATGTCACCTGAAATTGAAAACAGGTGTTTGCATGGCACTGTTGTAGCTGGCATCACAAGATATTTACATGCCAGACACGCTAAAGATTCATATACCTCTTCATGCTTCGGCCATCGTTCCAGAGGACATGCTTCTATGCTGATGATGCTCGTTAAAAAAATAATGCGTTAATTAAATTTGTGACTGAACTCCTTGGGGCAGAAATGTATGTCGCCTGCTCTGTTTTACGTGTATTATGCCATATATTTCATGTTATAGCAGTCTCGGATGATGACTCAGCATCCTTGGATGTTGTTCATTTTAAGAACACTCTCACTGCAAATTTGACAAAATGCAAAGAAGATACCAATGTGAAATTTCTAAAGATAGCTACAGCACTCAACCCAAAATTTAACAATCTGAAGTACCTTTCAAAATCTGAGAGGGATGAGGTATGGAGCATACTTTCAGAAGTCTTAAACGAGCAACATTCTGATGTGGAAACTACAGAACCCAAACCACCAAAAAAGACAATTAACCTTCTGTTGGTGACATCTGACTCAGATGATGAAAATTAACATGCATCGATCTGCATTGTTTTGGATCATTATTGAGCAGAACCCATCATCAGCATGGACACATCCTCGGGAATGGTGGTTGAAGCATGAAGGGACATGTGACTCTTTACATGCCAGATGTGCTAAATATCTTGCAACACCAGCTACAACAGTGCCATGCAAATGCCTGTTCTCACTTTCAGGTGACATTGTAAAAGAAGCATGCAGCATTATCTTCAGCAAATGTAAACGGACTTGTTTATCTGAGCGATTGGCTGAACAAGAAGTAGAACTGAGTGGACTTGTAGGCTCTAAAGTTTTACATTGTTCTATTTTTGAATGCTGGGGTTTTTTTGTACATAATTCTACATATGTAAGTTCAGCTTTCAAGATACAGAGATTGCAGTACAGTACTTGTATTAGGTAAATTTAAAAATACTATTTTTTTTGACAGTGCAAATATTTGTAATAAAAAATAAATATAAAGTGAGTATTGTACACTTTGTATTCTGTTGTCAGTGAAATCAATATATTTGAAAATGTAGAAAACACCCACAAATATTTAAATAAATGGTATTTTATTATTAACAGTGCAATTAATCATGATTACATTTATCAAGCGATTAAAAAAATTAATGTTATAGGTTGGTTTCAGTGACACTTAGGTTTCATCAGCACTATAACTTTTAACTCAGGATTCCCCCAAGTATAGGGTACAGAGGCTTTAGTCGAGTATTACATGACAAAAATATTCCTGTTTGAGTACTGCTGGGGCCATGCCAGCGTTGTTGTGCAGTGGTGGGATTTTGTCCCTGTGGGCAAGAATAAACTATGTTAGAACAGGGTTAAGTAAAGGGTGTTCCAACATGGTTATTTTTGCATGCTAAAGAGGCTGATAGCCACAGGATCTGAGTATGAGATGTGAACACCAACTGTGATGTACTCCCTAGTGCTCTTGAACATTAAGGCCTGGTCTACACTACGGGGGTAGGTCAAATTTAGCCATGTTAGGTCGATTTAGAAATGAATGCATCCACACAACCAACCCTGTTCCGTCGACCTAAAGGGCTCTTAAAATTGACTTCTGTACTCCTCCCCAGAAAGGGGAGTAGCACTAAAATCGACTTTGCTGGGTCGAATTTGGGGTAGTGTGGATGCAAATCGATTGTATTGGCCTCTGGGAGCTATCCCAGAGTGCTCCATTGTGACCACTCTCAACAGCACTTTGAACTCCGATGCACTAGCCAGGTACACAGGAAAAGCCCTGGGAATTTTTGAATTTTATTTCCTGTGTGGTCAGTGTGGTGAATTCAGCAGCACAGGTGCCCATACAGTCCCCCCAGAATCGTAGAGCGTAGAATGTTTCTACTCTCCCCCTATCATCTCCGTCCCTGAGGTTATTGCAGATTAGAAGGCAAAAAAAAACATGTTTTCCATGCTCATGCAGTCCTCCCCCACTGATAGGGCACAGCTTAGTTCAGTGGCAGAGACTAGGAAAGAATTAAGTGAGCGCGAAGAGCGGAGGAGGATGCGATGCTGAGGCTAATGGGGGAGCAACGGACATGAAGTGTCTGTTGGAACTGCAGGAAAGCCAACAAGAGCACAGACCCCTTGCTGCATCCACTGTATAACCCCCTCCTCCCCATGTTCCGTAGCCACCTCACCCAGACACCCAAATATGTGGGGGAGGGGGGAGGCTCCGGGCACCCAGCCACTCCACTCTAGAGGATGGCCCAAGCAACAGAAGGCTGTCATTCATACAGTTCGATTTTTAGTGTGGCTACAATAAGCAATGTGGCCTTATTTTCCCTCCTCCCCTACCCCATCTGGGCTACCTTGTCCGTTATCTCACTTATTTTTAATTAATAAAGAAAGAATGCATGGTTTTAAAACAATAGTGACTTTATTTCGAAGAGGGGAGTGTGGTTGGTTTAGAGGGAATTAAAATCAACAAAGGGGGTGGGTTTGCATTGAGGAGAAACACACACAACTGTCACACTGAAGCCTGGCCAGTCATGAAACTGGTTTTCAAAGCCTCTCTGATGCAACAGCAGCGGTGACGGTGAGCTGAGTGGGCTCCATGCTTGTCCTGATATGGAGTCTGCACGGGAAACCCAGGAAAAAAGGCAGGAAATGATTGTCTGCCGTTGCTTTCATGGAGGGAGGAGCGACTGACAACATGTACCCAAAACCATCCGCGACAATGTTTTTGCCCCATCAGGCATTGGGAACTTAACCCAGAATTCCAATGGGCAGCAGAGACTGTGGGAACTGTGGGATAGCTACCCACAGTGCACCGCTCTGTAAGTTGATGCTAGCCACGGTAGTGAGGACACACTCCCCCGACTTAATGTGCTTAGTATGCACATACACAATCGACTGTATAAAATCGATTTCTAAAAATCAACTTCTATAAAATCTACCTAATTTCGTAGTGTAGACATACCCTAAGGCCTCTGGGTTTAGAGGGGGATAGCCATTCTTGAGATGAGGAAAATGAATCAGAGACTGTGACCCCCCCACACACACACACCCTGATTCCACCAATGGGAGAACAGGTGTGGAGCAGCGACTCCCATTTTAACCACCACTGGTTAGCCCTGCTAAACGCAGCTCTAGTTGAGAAGGTGGCCAGTCAACAGGTGCACTCCGGCCATTGCTAACAATGAGAAACTTGACCAAAGAGGCTAGTGTAGACCAGACCCGACCCAGGCCCTCTTGGAGCTGCTGCTCCAACTCCCAGCAGCCTCCATAAAGGACCTTGCTTGGGACTCTGGGCTGGGCCGGGTTTGATCGCCGTGGCCGGGATGCTCCGGAGTGCAGCAAGGTGTAAGTGCGCTCCTTGCACTGCTCTCTCAGGCCCGCACCGGCGCGAGGCGTAGGCTGCACTTCCCGCCTCCCGCCGCCAGGGTGCGCTGTATCCCGGGGACTAGTGGGGCAGGCAGCTTCCCGCTGCCGGTCCCGCTCCTTCCTCTCGTTGGTCACCGCGCTACGGGCTCGTAATGGCGGCAGCTGCGTAGGGGTTCCCGGATCTAGCTGAATCCCACAGGCCGCCGCTGCTCCGCGCGCTCGGGCCCGGGGCAGCCATGGGCCGAGAGTCCAGGTGAGGAGGCGGGAGCGGCTCTGCCGCTGTCCGAGCGGGGCGGCCCCAGCCCGGCCACGGGAACAAAGGGCCGCGGCGGGCCCGAGCCGAGGGGAGGCTCGCCTAGGAGCGGGGGAGCGGGCTCCCTCCGGAGGCTGGGCTGGGGGGAGAAGCCGGCAGTGGCCGAGGCTGTGGGGGAGCGTCCAGGGAGCCCCCGTCCGCAGAGGGGCTGCCCCGTTCGGGCTGTTGGCTCCAGAAGCCCCGCATGTGGCCTTCGGGGAGTCCGCGGCTCGGAGGCCCGAGCGGTGGCGTCACCTCGGCCCGCCGCGGCGGGCGGGGGGCGCTCGCCCTGGTGGTGTCGCAACGCGATTGTTTGGCGCTCCAGGTGGCTCCGCTCGGCGGCACGAGTGTGGCCCAGTTCTTGGAGACGGAGAGCGGCTCTGATCGCAGGTCCACATGGCTCTGATGCCGCCTGTTCGGATATTCCCCAATCTCCGACCAGTTATTATCTCTCTCTCTCTCTCTCCCCACCCCCACCCCCGCTCGGCGTCTCCCGAAAAGCTCTGGGGAGGCATTGGCTTCAAGTCCTCAGGGCAAACGAAGGGGTAGGAAGTGGTGGTTCTCGTCTCCAGCCCAGCGGAGCAGACTCCGTGTACCAAAATGATGGATACCACTGTTGGGATTCAAGCCCATACATTTATTATATGTGAATGGTTTGTGCTGGTTTTTCACGTCCGTGAAGTGCCTCATCTCGCTGAACGCTAGTGGGGACAAGGCATTGCCGTTTTTATCTTGATGGAGCTGGTGAAGGTCAGCCCTAAGGGTGGGGTGGGGGGAAATGTAGTTACTCACAATGTCCAGCCTATATCAAGACAAAAACTACTTGTGTGGTGCCTCTACTAGAATTTTACACAGAGGTAGGTTATCCTGATGTCATGAGTGCACCTTTTTTTCAATTAAGGAAAAACCCACACTCTGTGGAATGCAGTGGTGCCATCAGAGAAGGGTCAGACTGGCAGGCATGTCACAACTGACCTAATTCAAGCCATACCCATGAATGATATTGGGAGATTATACCCAGGACTGGCTCTATGCACCAGCAAAGCAAGCAGGTGCTTGGGGCGGCACATTTGCAGTGGCAGCATTCGGGCCATCTTTTTTGGGGGGGCGGGCTGGCTCTGCGGGCGCTCCCCCAGGTAGACATTGTCCTGGCCCCCAAGCTGATGCTGCAGTCCAGGTGGAAGAGCCGCAGCGGGTGGCCAAAGCTGGCCCTGAGACTGGGGTCCAGCAGCACTTCGTATGCGGGGGGTGCCCTGGGGCTGCTGTGGTTTGTGCTGCCGGGCCCGGGCAGGCCATCCAGGGGGCTCTGACACGTGGAGCACGGGACACTTGGGCAGGGGGCCACCATGCGGGGCACACGGAGCCGCTTGCAAGTGCCACCGGGCGGCTGCCCCCCAGTGCCGGGGCTGGGCGAAGTGGCTCGAGTCGCTCAGGGGCTGCGGCAGGGCGGCCAGGAGCAGCAGCGGGGCCATAGAGGGGACCGGTGCCCGGGGCGCTGCTGTGTGGAGCCCACGTCCCGCTCTCTAGGGCTCCGTTCCCCGCTGGCCGCTCCCTCTGAGGCTTCCCTGCTGAGGTAGTCCCTCCCGGCTCTGCCCTTCTAATTCCCTGCCGGTCCTGGAGGCAGGAGTCCCGGCTCGAGGGACCCTGGGCTGAGGCGCGGGAGCCCCGCTGCTTACCCCGACTCTGCCAGCGCCAGACCGGCTGGAGATGAGAGGGGGAGCAGGCGGAGTCAGGGCCCCCCTGGGGGCCGGGAAGGAGTCGGGTGGATGCAGCCTCCGCCCCTGCTAGTGTCATGAGCGGAATGCTGATGACCTGCCCTGGGAGTGAGTTACCGGTGACCCAGGGCTGGGGCAGCAGGAGGGTACAGGTGGCGGGGGGGAGAGGCTTGGTCGGCAGGGGGTGCGGGTGGGGGGGAGGGCACTGGTGGGGGGGGGAGGTGGTGTGGGGGGAAGAGCCCAGGGCTGGGGCGGCAGGGGGGTGCGGGTGGGGGGGAGGGCACTGGTGGGGGGGTGGGGAAGGGGGTGGGGAGGGAAGAGCCCAGGACTGGGGCAGCAGGAGGATACGGGGGGGGGGGGGGGGAAAGCCCAGGGCTGGAGTGGGGGGCAGCCAAAATTTTTTTTTGCTTGGGGCTGCAAAAAGCCTAGAGCTGGCCCTGATTATACGTCTGAGATGAGCAGTGTATGCAGAGGGTGGGCTGCACTGGATGCTTCTGTATAATTGTGTCTACACTAAAATCTTTTGCTGACACAGCTGTGTTGGTCTGGGATCATACCTGTGTGCTGGCAGAAGCCTATAGTGTAGGCATAGCCTACGTCTCATGGCTCCTCTGCTTGGTTTACTCTTGTAAGTTATATTGGCATAGCTACGTTGTTCTGAGATCTGAAAAAAACATACCCCTGACCGAAATAACTATGCCGACATAACCCTCAGTGTAGACACAGCTATGGTGACAGAAGAATGTCATCAGCGCAGCTAATGTGATTTGGGGTGTGTGTCTTACACTGACAGAAAAACCTCTACTGTTGATGTAGGCTGCATTGGCACAGCCCTCGCAACATAGCTGTACTGAGATAGTCGCCATAGTGGAGACATACCTCTAATTCCCTGATAGCTGATTGTTAATCTCTGTGTCCTGAGAAAATTCCACCTCAGTTAGTGAGATGCTGTGTATGTAAATTATCCCTGCTGTTTTAGGTCTTCATTTTTTGTCTTGAATTGTTGTCTAATGTTAATATGGTGTTTACACATTATGCTCCACTCAGAGGTATCTGCATTTCTGTGATGGATTCAATTATTCCTGTCTGTTAAAGGTATAAGTTTATAAAGTTTGAGCATTTTTGAATCCTAAGATAAAAGATGCTTGTCATGGACTCCTCTGCTCATTACAGTTTGTATCCTTTGTTGATAGTGCTGCCAACTTGAAATGTGCTCTGTGGCCACGTGATTTTTATAAGAGAAGCACTTACAGGCCCAGCCAAGATCCAAGCCCCGATACAAATTGCACAAATGTCTGGCGGGACAGTCTTTTTCCCAAAGAGCTAAAGTCTAAATAGACAGAACTGACAAAAGGTTGGAGGGGAATATAGAGGCTCAGAGAAGTGAAGAAGTGACTTGCTTGAGGTCACACAGCATGTTACCACCAGATGTGCCCATTACTTTGGGGTATGCTCATTTATTCGGGTTACTCCTCTGGGGAAGGGGGTTCTGTAATCCTGTCAATGTACTGCTTGTGTCATTTGTGTTTTCATATGGAGCTTTACTTCTCCCTTCTGCAAGTCCCCTCCCAATGGAGCTATCCTGCAGAACCTAGGGTCCCTAGAGCTGGGTTACACCCGCCCCAGAACCGGATGAACACCCCCACCCCCACCCGTACATTAACAGAGCAAGTCTGAGCGGACCAGGTCAATCAGCACTGTCAAACTGACCCCTTGTATGTCTCTGGACTCACTGGGCTGGAGGAAGCAACACTTTCAAGCTGTCTCTCCTTATATGCCTCTGCGCTCCATGGACTGGGTCAAGCAGCACTTTCAAGCTGTTACCCTTATGTGTCCCAAATTCTGCACGTCCCTATCCCCACTCCCCCAACACAATTGTACTGGCAGTAACCTACTTGATGAGCAAACCCCACAGTATTTTGGGCGCTGCAGGGATCTTTAGCTTAGGTAAAAGAAGTGTTGCTGTAGAGTGAACGGGGGAAGCTAAAAACACAAACGAGTAAAGTTCAGCAAGAGAGAGAGAAGCAACCAACTTATTCAATAAATAACTTCTATGGTTAATAGTGATAACTACACAAGGAGGACTAAACCAACCTAACATACATGATTAAAGGTTAATACCTAAGGTAGAAAGGAAAACAGAGAGAGAGAAAGAAGGGGGGATCTCACCCACTCCATGAGGCTTGAACTGGTGGGGGTTCCCAGGTGATGGTGGTAGCTGAGGGTCCTGAATGCTGGAGACAGGCAGAGCCCCCAGCACAATCAGTCAGAAGATGGAGTTCCAGTGGAACTGATGCATAGTTTGGATCTAAGCATCAGAACCCTGACTAGAGGGTGAGTAGGGATTTTTGTAGCGAAAATACAATGGTTCAAGGGAGAACACTAGATTTGTTTATAGGTAAACTGATGACTCAAGGGTTTTCTTTAGACTAGACAATAGGATCTGATCACTCTTGGCTATGGGTGGTGTTTTCTTCCAGGGAGCTCACAATGCAACTAGGCTGCTTCAGTATTTGGATATCAGTTAAGGATTCATTACTAGAATTGGTCTGCTAACTGCTGAGCTGGGTGTGTGTGCAGGCATAGGTTCATTAGCATCTGGAGCAGAGATTCTCAGGACGCAGTGCTTCCCTGCTTTTTCTGGTCCCAGAATTTAGTGTGGTTCTCTGTTCTCCATTCTGTATGTAAATTGAGATGTCTTCCTGTCCCATCTTTCATGCAGATAAGGCTAGGGGAGTTGTCTCTACTCTCCATTCTGTATGCTAATGGAGATGTCTTAATCTTGTCATCCTTGTCAGGAGGGGTCTAGGTGTGTCTCCCAACGCCCTTCACTGCTCTCTGCAAGTTTTCTTCTTCTGATGGGTTTTGGTTTAAGCAGAGGCTGGGGGGAGGTGTCTTTCATGAGTCCGGCTGGATACTGCACCCTGGTTTCCCAGGAACACAGAGGTGTCTGGTATCAATGTTAGTAATAGAGCTGGGAAGAAAATCTACGCCTCCTGACTACCAGTCCAGTGCCCTTTCCATTACACCACACAGGCTCACGCTTGCACACAATTTTTTGAATGGAGTTTGATAGTATCTTTTTGGAACTGAGATATAAACTGAGGCAGACTGCCCTATGAGACCTCTTCACATGCAGTTTTAATCTTTTTCCTGCATATAAAAATTGATGGATTACTAAATAGTAAATGCCTCTTGGAATTCTGATGCTATCACAAAGCTTTGCTCTCGTGGTGTGACCTCACTAGGGCTCTTTCAATGATATATAGCAAAGTAATCCAGCTAACTTCAGTGTCTCGGTAGGTGCATATGTGTGTGTACTGATTCAGTTACGCAAGACCAGGAAAGAATCCTAGAATATCAGGGTTGGAAGGGACCTGCACAAAGCAGGACTAATCCCTATACAGATTTTTGCCCCAAATGGCCCCTTCAAGGATTGAACTCACAACCCTGGGTTTAGCAGGCCAATGCTCAAATTGCTTTGTAATCTTTAAAAAAAAAAAAAAAAAAAAAGGACCTGGTCTTTCCTTTTTATGGTTTCTGTTCTAAATGGGATTAAAGTACCTTTAAACTGCAAAGTGTTTTCCTGTACATCTTGACTCTTATTATGAATTTGCAACTACACAGACATTATCGGAAGCGCTCTACATCACGTGGACGTTCTGGTAGCCGCTCTAGAAGTCGATCTCCAGCTGACAAAAGAACAAAACGTGGAGAAGACAGACGTTCTAGAAGTAGAGATCGAGAACGCAGGCGTGAGAGGTCACGCAGCAGGGACAAGAGGAGATCTCGGTCACGGGACAGGAAGCGCCTGAGGTATGAGTTGCAAAGTCTCAGGAAATGTATGTGTTCTTCGAAAATAAGATTTGACTTGAGTCAGTCTGGGCTATCTTTTTATGAATATCTGATGTTCCTCTCTGTACGATTGGTATCTGCCTTTTGTAATAGGTTTTACTTAGGTAAAGTAGTGCATAGTATACTTAACTTGATTTCAATTTTGGCTGTGGTAAGCTGCCGTAATTCGGATTTGGTAACCCTCTCTGTAACCTTAATGGCTCTTGGCTTCCTTTTGCAGATTTTTGCTGAAGATTGTTTTTTCTTATGTTAACAGACCAATTTATGTTAAACCCCCCAAACTAAAACTTCTCAGTTTTCATATATTCTTATATTTTAAAATAATGGCCATAAGTGCAGAATACTAAATAAGTCAATTCTGCTTCTGTGGCAGACGTTCAAGAAGCAGAGAGAGGGAACGGAGCAGAGAGAGAAGAAGATCACGCAGTCGAGAGAGGAAACGGTCCAGAAGCAGAAGTAGACGGTCCCGGTCCACCAGTCCTAACAAGAACAAGAAAACAGAAAACAGGTACTCTCATTCACAGCTGTGATTAATACGTTAGTAACTAGACATGGAAAGATTTATAGATTATAATCTCTTCCTATACGGGGACTGGATATAGTTGCCAGATAGAGATATTAAACTGGTTTTCCAGTATTTCTGTAAATCTTTTTTTCAGGAATAAAAATATTCCTCACCATGTTCCTTGGCATACTAAGGCTTTTTCGTGTGTGTGTGTGTGCGCACATTTGCAAAATAATGTTGGTTTTCTCACCCAAGTAGCCTGAGTGTAACTAGGGATGTAAAAGTTTAACCATGAGCTTGATGCTTATCGGTTTCAGTTAACAATTAAACTCTGCTGCTGTCCCGTGCGCCCAGTGGCCGGGCAGGACCCCAAGTGCACCGGGCGCCAGCGGGGTCCCAAACATGGGGGTACTGCAGAACTCCCCTCACCCTTAATTCCCCAGCTAAATGTTTAACCTTTTAACCGATCGAATTTTAATAGGTTACATGGTTACTTTTTGTACATGCTATTTACATCTCTAACTGCAACCCCTTTTTATGCTACATCCCTTGTCATCGTCACTCTCTGCGTTTGTGAAAATGCAGTTGTGCTTGTTTTGTACGTGCACAGAATGCCTCATCAGCATCTTAGGCTATTTATGCCTGTTCCTGGATCATCATTTTCCAGATGATTAACTTTCACCATTGCAGAATTTTGCTCAAATTCAAAATGCTCAAATTGGTAGCTAGATCAAACATTAGGTTAATCTTTCAACCCTAGAGACAGGAGTTCACTCTCATATTCTCCCTGCTGGATGTTTGTCCACTTTTTTGGTAAAGCTCTCCATCCCCGTAGGAGAATAAAACAAACTTTCTGGAAAGTCTGAATAGATTTTGGTAAAAAGGCTTATCTTTAGATGTTGATCTTAGTTTGTTTCAACTGAGATCATTGTGACATGTACTTGACTTGTATTTGAGTATGTTGCTATATTTGATATCCTCCATTATTTTAATAATAATTAGAAAATGCAGCACTTTTTATATCTCATATAAGTGGTTTTGACCTTGAACACAATAAGCAATTTTGAGGAAGAGTAACCATACAAAATGTTGTTTGTCTTTGTTCTTGATTTCTGTGAGCCTGCGTTCAATAGCAAACACATACTGAATGGCTTAGTTTGTTTCGCTATTTGCAAAATAGCCCCGCTCAATGCATCATGTGTTTGTTTTAAAAACTCCTCATATGTATTTAAATATTGCACTTGATATTAAGGCCTGGAGGCAATAAGTCAGGAAAGCCATGCACAGCTCTGGCTTTTAGAAGGAGAATATTCAGTGAGTGCACATGTACTACCTAAATCTTATGGTTTGTTCCCATTGCTTAAAAACTCTTTTATAGATCTAAGTAGCTACATATCCTATATTTTATTTATTATTTGTATTCGCATAGTACATAGGAGCTCTAGTCATGGACCAGGACCCCATTGTGCTAGGTGCTGTATTAATACAGAGCAAAGAGACAGTTCTTGTCACAAAGAGCTGACAGTCTAAGTGTAAGACAAGACAACAGATGGATACAGGCAGACAGAAGAATATAAGGAAGCAATAAAACAATATTTTAAGTTCTAGAAATGCTGTTTTACGTTCACTGGAGGAATATTTCTATTTCAGTAATTCAGGAAAAGACCTGAATACACATAAATTTAAAGTTAAGCTAGTGACACCTACCAGAAAAAAAAATTCACACTGGCCCTTTAGTCTAATATCTTTAAATCATAGTTACTTCAGGGTCTAGGATCAGTGAGTGCTGTTTTGTGGTCACACCTCTGTGGAAAAGATGTGTTAAAGGTGATCTCTAGCACAGCTGACACTCATGCAGTGTGTTGAAAATGTAACTCTTGTTGAAAATACTGTGGCTAAATCACGTAATGCCTCTTAGAAAATTGAGTGATGGTATCATTCATTATTCTTATCTCAAGACTTATTTAAATAATTTTAATATATTAATGTCCTCCAAAACCTATGTAGGCAGCAGTCCTTCTTGTAACAAGTGTTTGCCCCATGCTAGGTGCCAACTTCATCTGGGAAGTGGTGCTCTCCAGGGCTGTGGGTTGTATTGCTGGCTTTGCCATGAACTTATTGGGTGTCCTCTGCCAAGTCACTTAAACTCTTTGAACCTATGTTTAATATTACTATATTACAATTCAGAGGGTTTTATGAGACTTAATTAGTAGTTATAAACTGCTTTAAATTGTTGGATGACAGCTGACTTTTCACTTACTAAAGTCACTTTTGTGCATGGTTTCCAAATGGTGCACTGAGTCCCTGCCCGCCCGTCCCACACATGTGCACACATCTTCAAAGAAATTAAATGATTCATGTTCTTATATTTAAAAAAAAAAAAAAAAAGTA
Source organism: Malaclemys terrapin pileata (assembly GCF_027887155.1). Taxonomy (NCBI): domain Eukaryota; kingdom Metazoa; phylum Chordata; order Testudines; family Emydidae; genus Malaclemys; species Malaclemys terrapin. The sequence continues at coordinate 11,952,365 of NC_071512.1, read as the reverse complement.
GCATGACTACAGTGGATTCATAGCCAAGATTTTTCATATTCATGCTAACAGATAAAGTGCATAGTATAACACTTCAAAGAAATCCATGAAATATGCTTATACCATGCCATCACTTCTCATCTGTGGTGTTTGTTGAATACGGTCAGCGTGCTCAGCATTGTAGAGAACATGGAGTAGACAAGGTCCCTACCTGTATGCGTTTATGATCAAATAAGATGACTAGTAACAAAAAGGTGTAGTTTGAGGTCCTTTTAATGTTGAATTTAGAAATGTGTAAAATCTTACTTCAGGTCAAGTGCTTTCTAAATACATTTTAAACTGAATTTTCAATTATAATCACAAACAGACAATGAAGTTGCACAGTTTAAAGAAAAGCAGTACTGTATGGGTAAACTGTAATATTAATGTGTATATGGAATAAGGAGGTTGGTGACTATCCCAGGGCCTTAATTAAAACAACATGGAAATTATATTCTGAGAAGTTGGAATGACATAACATCTTGTAAAATAAACACATGGTTTGCATTAAAATAGCCCTATGAGCTCTGAAAAAAGCTTACTACGTTTTTTTTCCCCCTTTCAGCTGAAAAGCGAATTTTAAATGTATTATCATGGGTTAGCCACACATGTTTAGGTTGGATGTATCTATTTTTTTTTTTATTATTATTATTATTAGAGGGGGTAGGAATAGTAAAGTCTATAATAAATGTGAATGGGTTTTAGATCAAGTTATATAGGTAGCCTTTCCTGACGGGAGGTGTTATGTTTTTCAGCCAGTAGTTAAATCCTTCAGGGGCACTCAGACTTACAAGGCAAGGTGCTAGATCACTTTGATATTAGAAGTGCAAAAGACAGGAATTTCTGAGTCTCTCTATTCCAACAGCTATTTTCAAGGTGGTGTAAAATAAACTCTGGAACCATGAGAGTATCAGTTCTAAGTATTTCTGGAAATGAAGTCTGCAACTTCCTCCCATAAAGAAATGAGAACAACAGAACTAGAGCATATGAATCAGTGTGTCCTAATAGATTTTTGCATCTCTGGTAGTTCTAGGAAATATGTCCATGAAATGAAGAGATTCTCTGGGACGTGAATATACTCTGCAAGATATTTAAAAAATGTGTGAATGACATTGTTTCTTCCAGCACACACACATCTTTCCCAAGAAAAGCTGGAACAGTCTGTTCAACTCAGACATGCAGTACATACATTTTTGATATTATCTTTCAGATCAAGGTCTAAAGAAAAGACAGAAGGTGTGGAAGTTTCCAAAGAAAAGAAAAAAGAGAAAGAAGACAAAGAGGAAGAAAAGGATAAAGATGTTAGTGTATGTATACTGACCAATGAGAGAAGATTGTATCAGTTAAACATTAGCTCTTACAAATGATAAAGTTCTAAAATAAATTTAGATATAGTTTACTGTACTTTTAAAAAATCACCTTAGATAATCCCTTTTTTATGTCTGGACTTCGTATAGCACGGACTTCATATAGCACAGACTTCTGTTACAATGGGTATGCTTCTACCACTTGACAGAAGAAACATTCTTCCCTTAATGCAGGACTTCTCAACCTGTAGAATGCAGATCTCAGGCGGATAGTGAGGGGTCACTTGTCACTTCAGTGATTGCTGGATGTGGTGGGTTAGATGATTTGGAAACGTGTAAAATCTTACTTCAGGTCAAGTGCTTTCTAAATACATTTTTATGTAGAAAACATCCTTTGGTCACTAGAACCTAGCAGGAGTCGGGAAGAAAGGGAAGGAGCAGTTTGCTTCCTCTGTTTTTGCCTCTGCTTCCCCCAGTTCCAGAGCAGCACTCCAACACACAGACAGTGCTTGGCTCTGGGGCAGGGGAAGCAGTACTTCACGAGCAACCCTCCAGTCTGGCAGGAGTCAGCAACAGGCCACCAAACCAACATCCTCATCAAACCCAGTCAAGAATGCATGCACCTTCAACCAGCACTCCTGCCTAGGACTCATTGGTCATAACCACTCATAGCTTGTTTCTCTGACCCAAATCATTTGGGGAAATAGTGAGTTGCAAGGTGGCTTTTCAGGGTCACACACCAAAAAAAGGTTGAGAATCATTGCTGTTGTATACTTTCCCTATGAGGGTGAGGAAAATTTGACGTATTTAGGAGTATTTGTTTAGAAATGTAGATCCCTAGGCCCAAGTTCTGGCATTGGATGCAAGGCAGATAACTACATTTCACTTTATTTTACAGTCACCTCACTCATGCAAGTATAGTAGTTGGTGTCACTACAGAGTGTATCTGAGATAGATTAAGTTAAACTTGTATTGCAATATGTTTTTATTAGTCAATCCTCAGACAAAACTCCCATAGATTTGAAAGAGGAGTTTGTCTAGAGAAGTGCAGAGGCAGGCCAATAATTCATAACTTTTTAGTTTGGTTGTTTGTTCTCCTAGAACTTTGATCAGAACAAACTAGAGGAGGAAATGAGAAAACGAAAAGAGAGAGTGGAGAAATGGAGGGAAGAACAGCGCAAGAAGGCTATGGAAAACATAGGAGAACTGAAAAAAGAAATTGAAGAGATGAAACAAGGCAAAAAATGGAGCTTAGAAGATGATGATGGTATTTCCTTAATATTTTTATATAACAATTAACAGATAATTGCTTCATTTTGTAGTGATAAACACAGCTTTTAATTACCATCTTTGATTTTAAAACTTAAATTATTCTTCAGTGAAATCTAAAATTATGAAATCTAGACTGGTTCATGGTCCCAAACAGCTTAAGACACAAGTGAGCACCTGGTGGGGGATTAAGAGAAAGAGAGGACAAATGATACAATAATAATGCTGTGCAATTATTCAGATCAGTTATGGGGATATAATGGTAGTTTATCAACATATGTTTAAACTCTTTTCTTCTCCCTCTTACTTCAGTCCCAGTTTTTAAAAAAATTTCACCTAGGCTTTGGACATTTTTGTGGACCCAATTCTTTTCCGGGAACCCGTAACTGCTATTTTGTACCCACTAAAATCCTAGCTAAATTTCCCATTTATTGATGACCTCTCTCAATACAGCCAGTTCCTCATACCCCTTGTGGAGAATCTCCATCCTCACTTCTCCCCAAAAGAGGAGAAGTCTTCTAAAATGACCTAGAGGCATTAGAGGAGCTCCTGCAGGCTGCGGGAGCATGCTGGCTCCCCTGGCATCTCCACATTTAGTCTGTCTTCTTTCAGGGAACATTCCGTCTCCAAGGGGAAGGGAGAGTGCCCATGTAGTGTCAATGGGGAACGATGGCCTTTGATTCCAGGGTTTCTCTGACTGGTGACTAAACCCTTAGACAACATTAGAAGATCCCCATCCCTTCTGCTCCCAGATACTCTTCTTCCCCCGTGGCTGGCTCCACTCCAGGGGAAGGGGTGTATTCCTATCCTCATGGTGTTCTTCACCTTTGTTCTGTAAGTTTACAGTATAGTGTCCCCCCATTTGTATGTGCTTTGTAAACATTTTTCAGGGTTCTGTACACCTGCATTGTACTAAAAGCAGGAAAAAACAAGGATTTTGGAATTCATAAGCACAACGTGTTTTTTTTTTTTTTAAACAAAAACATTTCTCTGTCATGTACTAGATGACGAGGAGGAGACTGCAGAAGGGGAAAAAGAAGCAGATGAGATTGAAGATGAAGAATTAGATCCACTGGATGCTTATATGGAAGAAGTTAAAGAAGAGGTCAAGAAGTTTAATATGAGAAGTGTGAAAGGTGGAGGTGGGAGTGAAAAGGTAAAAAATTAAGATTGTCTTGTTTGTCTTTTTTTAAGTAGTGTTAGCATTTTAATATAGGAAAAATGATCTTGAAGAGCACATGTTAAGATGGAAAATATGCAAACAGACAAAGAGGTTATGCTACATGTAATGCCTACCTGTCCTTGCCTTTTATCTCCCCAAATCAGCTGTTTGATATGAACCCTGATGAAATCTCATCTAAGGAAGTGGGATCAAAGCCACTATACTGTGCTCAGGAGTATACAGAATTTGTACATTCTGCATAGTGCGTCTCCACGCTCTCTGTAGTAGGATAATGGTTTTCCTTAACTGTTTTATTAGAAATCTGGGCCGACTGTTACCAAAGTAGTAACCGTTGTGACAACCAAAAAGGCAGCTGCGGAATCAGAAAAGAAGAAAGGGGAGCTCATGGAGAATGACCAAGATGCAATGGAGGTAACTGAAAAGTCTTAGGTGTCTATTGTGGAAATGGGCTGTTTGTTTTTCTAGCAAAAAGGCCTTGGTTCAGCAAAGTACTTAAGTGCACAAGTAGCCCTGTTGGCTTCAGTGGGACTACTTACATGCTAAAAGTTTGGCATTTGCTTATGTATGTTGTTGAATCATGGCCAAAATAGAGCTGACACTGATTAATTTAAAAAACACCACAGCTCGCACAATCTTGTGTAAAGACAACATGGTATAAATGAAAACTAAATTAATGCATCAAGTTGTTTAGGTTGATAACATCTTAATATAATTGAGTTGCTGTGTGGATGTCTAAACTTGGTGCATACACAATTTATACACAGTTATTGAAATTGTGCATTCAGTCATGGCAATTTTGCATGCGAATGACCAGTTGAACATCTAAGTGGTTATATATGTATGTAGCTACTGAGCCCATATATTCAGTCACAATAATTACAGGTCCATTTGAATATGTTTAATTATCAAAATCTGGGTTTTATGTTTATAGTTAAATTATCTTCATGCTTCTAAAGTGCCTTTAATTTGAGGATCTCAAAATACACAAATATTAATGAGAAATCTCTGTGCACCCCTGGGAGGTAGCTATTTTCCTTTTACAGAATGGGAAACAGGTACAAAGAGGTTTGATTTTTGCCCAAAGTCACAAAGACAGGAATACAATGCCTGTCTTCTGACTCCCAATCATGTGCTTCTAATTATCAGGTAACACTCTAAACTCAACTAATAAACTTCTGTTACACTGCCTGTATGTAATAAATATGCAATGTTGATACTCTGCTGGGGGGATTTGCATAGCCTCCCTGCACAATTATTGGGTTCCAGCTTATCAGAGCAATTTGTCCTGTGTCCAGATTACTCACATAAAAGGGATGTCAAGTGATTAACCTATAAGGTGCTGTGGTTTTTAGGTCTTAAATAGGTTTTAAATCTCTCCGCACTGCACTGGCAATTGAATAGGCTGGATGAGTTCCATTGCATGAGAATCTCCTCTCTCTCTCCCTTCTGCCCCCACCCCCCTCCGAATCACTGTTGATTAGTTCTAGATGGCAAGTCCTATCCAGAAGTCAGTTAAGATTGGTGGGAGCTGGAGAAAGGTGGGGAGTGATGAGAGGGGAAGTTGCCAAAAGAATGAATGTGTGTAAAACTGGGGAGATCCTTGAAGCTTAAAGTAATTCTCCCTCTCGTAACTGGTTTTGGCGCAGTGTAGGAAGAGTTAAATGTCCCCAATCAATGTTCCATTGTTATGTCAGTGAAAAATCAAACCCTTGAAGAGGGTTTTTGTCACTGAATATATTTCTTTATGATTTATTATCTGTACAGTATTCGTCAGAAGAGGAGGAAGTTGATCTTCAGACTGCCCTGACAGGCTATCAGACCAAACAGAGGAAGCTGTTGGAACCAGTGGATCATGGAAAGATAGAATATGAGCCCTTCAGGAAAAACTTCTATGTTGAAGTACCAGAGCTGGCTAAAATGACCCTAGATGGTAATGGCAAATAAAAATGAAATTTGTAGGGTAGTTTTTAATGGAAGAAAATGTCTGTCAAATTTAGATATGCAAGACACCAGTAAGTTCTTTAGGTCTTGTCCTTTGGACATTAAAGCCAAAATTCTGTGGACCATCGAGAAGGAAAGTACAGGCTATAATTTGAGAGGCTGACATAAAGCAGCAACCCAATTATTAGTTACAGAGAGGAATTAAAGCGTGCAAGGGAATTTTCTTGGTGCAACTTGACAGGCCGGAGGTGGGGCAGGGAGGTTTAATCACCCAGTCAGTGAGTATTACTGATGTACTGTTACTTTCCATTTAGTTATATTTGTGACCTGCTCATTGAAAGTTTTCCGCTACACTTTCTACATATTCAGCATCTGTGTCTGTAGCTAGCTAAAATCTGTTGCATCATGTTCGGAGACAGTACGTTTCAAGTAGACTTTGAATAAGATAGCAGAGAAGTACTTAGTTTGATTGTGTATTAATTCAGAGTGTGTTTTTTCAGAGGTAAATGTATACAGGCTGGAAATGGAGGGCATTGTAGTCAAGGGAAAAGGCTGCCCCAAGCCAATCAAAACCTGGGTACAGTGTGGTATTTCCATGAAGATTCTCAGCTCTCTTAAGAAGTAAGTGAACAATTTATGAACCAAAATACCAGTTGTTTCCATTGTGTCCTTGTGTTAAGATTGTGGAGTGTTCAGGCCAGGATACTTATTTGTTTTACATATTCTTATTCTATGGCACCACGTATACCAACCATCTAGATTAAGGTGCTCACTCAGGATTGCTCTTCTGGGCAATTATAAACTATTCTTTCCCACTAATTACATAACACACATTTCTTCACCCTGTATTTGTTGTGCTGTAGTTGCACGGAACTAAAGCTTCCACTCAAGTGGAATATGTAAATCTTTCTAGCAGGATTATGTGCAATTCATGAGAAATCCTTTTTTGCTCCTGACAGTACTTGTTTTTCTTTCTTTGAGACATGGCTATGAAAAGCCCACTCCCATCCAAACTCAGGCTATACCAGCAATTATGAGTGGACGTGACTTGATAGGCATTGCTAAAACAGGAAGTGGAAAGACCATTGCATTTCTGTTGCCTATGTTCAGACACATCATGGATCAGAGGTCATTAGAAGAAGGAGAAGGTCCAATAGGTACAAATCTTTGTTTTCAGATATTGACAGATTGAAATTTATACTTTTTTTTTTTTAAGTCTTGGATACCATAATTTAAACATCTGTGTTTATTTTGATTTTTCTAGTGAACTGTGTTTAAATACACTAGTTGTGGCTAAGATATATTGTGACAATAGAACTCTGTGTGTGGTATAAATTCCCTGTACCAATGTGTAACTTAGGAATTGTTCTCCCCGTGCCAGAAGGTAGAATGAGAATCCTCAGAGCTCTGGGATGATGACACAGAACCTACCACAAACATTTCTTCTGGCACAGCTCAGTTTTTAAGCTCTGATTCAGCAAATAGATTCATTGTACATCCTTCTGTTTCGTGTACATTGAGGGATTTTTTTGCTTAACGTATCTCTTTATATAGAACGACTAGTTAGGAAGAATGAAAGGGAAGTTTGCACCTTTGATTTTTTTTCATTGGAAATTGGCACAGGGCTGCTACATGATTTTAACAGTCAGTGCAAGTCCTCTTACTCATTAGGACCTGAAGTACAGCATTCTCAATTTGTTTTGTCAGATATTTCTTTATGTGCTTCTATAAGCTTTTCAGAGGGGCCTTCAGTTCCTCTCTTGGTGTTTTGGAGGAACATGTATTTCACGACTGTACGTCAACCCTGAGAGGCTTTTTTTCTTAGTGAGCACTGAAGGTTCTGCCAACACAATAAGCCACAAAAATGTATTTTTGCTGTATGGTTTGTACTTGAGGAATATTTGCATTTCCACTCAACTACACATTTCCATATACCTTTAAAGGAGGAATTTTTCCCCTCGTTTATCCTGTTTTCAGTGGGTTGTTGGAGCTATGGTCAAGTTTATTTTTAATTCCAGGGCAGCCTCAGATACTGTAGATCGCTTGAAATAAGGGATTTTAAAGTACAGACAATAATGTATACAGTAGAGTTGTATTAGTCTAAAAGAGATGGTTTAAGCTTCACCATAAAGGTTCAGTTTCTACCATGTAAAGGATCATTATCTCCTAAACTTTTTGTGGTTATGTTTTTAATATCTTTGTTTTTCAGCTGTCATCATGACCCCAACTCGAGAGTTGGCTTTACAAATTACCAAGGAATGTAAGAAGTTCTCAAAGACACTTGGGTTTAGAGTTGTCTGTGTCTATGGAGGAACAGGAATCAGTGAACAGGTACACTTAAAGTATATTTATCAGAAATCTCATAACATCTGTCATTTACCAACCTTGCTTAGTGGGTGTTTCCCATAAATACAATATTAGTTCTGAACTCTCATTTTTGATTTTCTCTATATGTTGGAGATTTGGTAGCAATTAGGTTTATTTTAAAAGCCTGCTTTTGACTGCCCCTCACTACTACCACCAGCACCTGTCCTTTGCACATGTACACAAGCATATGTTGCCAGAAGTCATCAGTCTGAAGTTTCTCATGTATGGGCCTATGTGTCTGACAGTATTTTTTTTAATATAGTTTGGTGGTAATTAAGCAAAGCATTTTTGGAACATGATAGTTTGAAATAACGGTTTCTTGTTTCCAAAGAGTTCCCTAACTTTTTTGATATCTCCTATCTCAAAAAAGAAGGCTGAGGAACACTTAATCTGATTTGTCTTTAGCGAGTAATGCTTTTTGACTATTTTCATAAAGCTTGATTAATTTTGAAGTTACCCAGTGTATTTTTGTTTTTTTATTTTTAACCCATGGAAACTACAAGATTTATAAATTCAATAACCATATGTAATAGAGATTAATATATTCACAGCTGTAGAGATATTTTACGATTCCCTACATGAATTGTCCTAATATGCAGCGTTTGCTATAATATAAAGATGAACGCTACGTTGTGTAGGAATCATAACCCTTTCATGTGCACTGCTCTAGATTGTAGCAACTCCAAGTCTTCATAAATCATTATTTTAAAAGTAATTTCCAAACACTAAGGAAATTGCCAAACAAAATCTTCAAATAAATAATCAGTGTTCTACCAATGTTGTTGTAAATTATAGTTAAACATGAATGGTTAATTACAGTGACTGAAAACATTACTTAAATGATTCAATCTCTGATATCCATAAAAACTTCAAATGGTTTGTTAAATTTAATTTAATTGTCTTTAAAATCAGATTGCTGAACTAAAAAGAGGTGCTGAAATTATTGTTTGCACACCTGGACGTATGATTGACATGTTAGCAGCTAATAATGGTGAGTAGAAACTTTATTCCTTTAGAGATATTTTTTTATATATTTATTTTGTAATTCTAATAAACAAAATCAGGAAATAATGTTTTTTTTTATAAATTGTCTTCTGGTATTTATTTACATCTCTTGAAGCTGTGATATCTATTAGTGGCATTTCAGAATGTACAGCAATGAAAATGGCTCTATTCAATTATTAGCTTCATTTTGAAGGACAGGCATTGCAACATGCTTGAAGAATTTCTAAGAATTTATATGTACAGTCAATTTATAACTCTACTCCAAATTTCTGGTACTTTTGGGTAGTTTCGGGCTTGTCTACATGGCAAGTTATTTTGCAGCAAGCTAGGTTGTGAATCTACACCTCACCAGCTTGCTGTGCAGTAATGTCCCATGTGGCACTTCTGTTGCTCGCTGAAAATCCTAAAGACTGGCTTGGCTTACTATGCTTTCAAGTACTAGTATGTCAAGCTGCTCTCATTTTCAGTGTGCGGTAGCAGTATTCACCGGGGAAATTACTGTTCAGCAAGCTGGTATGCTGTGGATTCACAACCTAGCTTGCTGCAGACTAACTTGCCATGTAGACAACCCTGTAGATAAAGGAAGGCTTACTTATGTAATGCTTGCTTATTTTGACTTTCCATTGCCCAATAACTGATCTTCAGCATTAGCACAACTTAACAGCAGTTCACTTTTGCATAAAAGAGACTTAGCTATACAGAAGACTCTGCTTTTATCTGTTGCTAAAAAACAAAAATTGTTACCTGAATGATCATCTATTTAAAATGTTTTAAAAATTAAAACTAGTGTCTTCCTAGATCAAATACCTGCGTAGGTTAAAATGAGATACTGCAGCTTTAAGAGGCTTTGGCTTACTGTAATCATTGCATGCTTGTTAGACAACGTTTGATTATTAAAATATTCCACATCAAACCACTAATAAACTGTTGACATTATTTAACTTCTGTGGAAAGTCCCTTCAAGACTTATAGAACTGGGCTTCCAAGACTTAAACCGTCAAAGGTAGGTACATTAATGCTGTTCCCAAGTAATTTTGCAGAGTTATTATTTGGGGATGCAAATATTAACATGTTAAATATGTAGATTTTTAATAAATATTATTTTGGACCACTAAGTGTGAATTGAACATCTAAAAAAATATTGCATTATATTTTTTAAAATAGTAATTTGAGGACTTGACAGCTATAGTTTAAATGTAAAAGTAATAGGTTCTCACATAGTTTGATAAAGGTACCAGTTTGAGTGACGGTTGTAGGGAAATGTGCAAATCCTGCTTTCAGTCTGAGAACAGACAATAAAGTATCACCATATTATTGCTTGAAATCCAATGTATTCTTGTATAAACATCTTTTAAAGATAATATGATTTAATTCACTTTTTTTTTCACCTCTTGATGTTTTTATTTTCACTCTTTAAGGGGTGCCTTTTTCCACTGCTTGGGAAGACTAGTAACTTGTTTATCCATGACCATTTCAAAATGAGATGTGTACAGATGTACAACTTTTTGCGTGCTTTGATTCCACTTGTACCAAAGACTGGGGTTCTTGTTACTTTTTATCTTCGCGGGTTTAATAGACAGGTTTTAATCTGTATATGTTTGTTAGTAAAATGTTGGTTACACTTTATTATTCTATTAGTAATTAACTACAAATAGTTAATACAAATGAATATCCTCAAATCATTATTTCTAAATCCAATGAGGCATTGCAGATTATAATATAGAGGGAAATTTTGTGAGGCTTCATCAGTTAAAACTGGAACTTTGCCTTCCACACATGCGCTGTAATCTCTAATATGTTTTTTCCTAGGTGGCGCTATCAGATAATGGCTGATGTGGCTCGTTGCTTCATCTCAGTCTTAGTTTTATGATGTGTTTTGGCGAGGGCTGTTTTCTGAATTTTACAGGTTCTTCTGGCCCTATGATGGTACGCACGAGAAGAGTTTGACAAAATAAAGGGCCTTGTGCATCTTTACACGTTTGCCAGAATGTATATGTCGTTAGAACAAGAAATTTAAAACACACATGGTGAATTCTTTAAAACAAAAAAAACCACCCTATTTAACTTTTATATGTTTGTTAGAAGCTAGTCAGAATACTTAACATTTTACTTAAAATTACTCCTGAGGGGAAAGAGAGTTCTGTATGATATTGATTCTTCTTTTTTTCCCTCTCCTTTTTCACAGGTCGGGTGACAAACCTTCGCAGAGTTACATATGTTGTACTGGATGAAGCAGACAGAATGTTTGACATGGGTTTTGAACCTCAGGTAATGAATGGCACAGTGGATTTTAAGTTTTGATTTTAGTGGTGGAGGAGAGATGGCAATGGAAGTGACTTAAGGACATGCTAGGCTTGAGGACATTATTCTTGCTTAAAGGATTTTGTGGGGCACAGGTAAAGAGGGGGAGAATTAATTGGATTAAACCTACATATTATCAATGCTGTCATATAATGAGACTACCAACACCTGGTCAGCAAGGCGTGCTGGTTTTGGGTGACAGTTTGTAAGCTGACTCTGAGGTTTTTTTGCATTGATCATGACTAGGACTCCGTGTCTCTCATAGAATCATAGAATATCAGGGTTGGAAGGAACCTCAGGAGGTTATTTAGTCCAACCCCCTGCTCAAAGCAGGACCAATCCCCAGGCAGATTTTTATCCCAGTTCCCTAAATGGCCCCCTCCAAGCATTGAACTCTCAACTCTGGTTTAGCAGGCCAATGCTCAAACTACTGAGCCTTAGAGACTCCATTATCTCCTTGGATAAGCCCTAGAAGTGACAGGTGAATCCGGGTGGTGGGGCCCCCTTTCACGGGCAGCTTGGGGCTTCTAGGTTACGCCAAGGGACATTTACTCTTCTAGAGTTGGGAAGCCACCACCCTTGTTCCCATGGGCTGAGGTTTGTGTTGTGCCTCCGAGGAGCACTACAACATCCCACCCTTTTCCATTTCTGTGGTGTTTCTATTGAGTACAGCAATTTCTGTTGCTTTTCCAGTGAGAATACACAGACTCTGGAAGATAAAACTTACAAAAGGATATTTATATTCTGTGCAAAGCTGTTACTCCTTAGTTTTAAAACTGACAGGCAAATGTGTGTGTGAAGTCCATTCCGCCTTGTGTAGAACACTTTTTGGTATTAACTGTAGTTTTAAATAAATAAATTCAATTTTAAATTAATGGAGATATCCTGTCTCCTAGAACTGGAAGAGACCTTGAAAGGTCGAGTCCAGCCCCCTGCCTTCACTAGCAGTACCAAGTACTGATTTTTGCCCCAGATCCCTAAGTGGCCCCCTCAAGGATTGAACTCATAACCCTGGGTTTAGCAGGCCAATGCTCAAACCACTGAGCTGTCCCTCCCCCCTATTTTACTCTTCATCCAGGTCATGCGCATTGTAGATAACATCAGACCTGATCGTCAGACAGTCATGTTCTCTGCCACCTTCCCCAGAGCTATGGAGGCATTAGCTCGCCGAATTCTGAATAAGCCAATTGAGGTACAAGTTGGGGGCAGGAGTGTTGTCTGTTCTGATGTGGAACAAGAGGTGGTGAGTATTGCATTGCTGCATCTTTTATCTTTTTTTGTTTCATTAGTGATAAGACATTTCTGGAAGAATATTTAATACTGAATGCAAAACCATATACTAAAGGCTATTTTACTTCTGGATATTTTGTGGGCTTAAACCATTAAAAATACTTTCTAATACTTTCACTCAATGAAGTAGTAAATAATTTAACAATGATTTGAGACACTGACTTGAAAAAGTAATAGGTTTCTTGGAATTGATTGGAAAGGACAGCATATTATTAAAATTATGTCAGTAAATAAGATTATTTTCCCCCTTACATGTATGCCCAAGGGATACAACTTGTTTATTTGGTGTAATGAGTTGTGGGAGATACAGAAGGTTTCCAGAAATGTTTGCTAGTACTTAAAAGAAAATGGCACCTATTTTGGCTAGCTCAGCAGCATGAAAGTTCTCACGAGGCAAGCAGTCCTCACTCTGGGTAAAATATTAAATGTATATGGTCAGTCACAGTTAAGTGGCATTTCTGAGCTGCCATCCTAGTTAATGTGACATTAGATTATATGGAAGTTCAGAAATGGCAACTGTAATGAAGAATGTTTTAAAAATATATATTCCACAGTTTGTTCATTGTACAGGTGCTTCTTACCTTGTGAATTTTTAGACTGTTGGACTCAGCAGAAGGTGCAGTTGTTTCTTTAAATTTTCAAACATCCTACTGATATGGTAATATCTTATGGTTTGTCAGTTAAATCCTAGTAAATACAATTTTTCTTCAAACAAAGCTAAAGGGGTTTAAAAGGAATTGCTATATTAAAGTATGTTTTTATTTGTGGCCTTTCTTGTTTTTATGATTCCAAAAGTTTATAATGGAATGCTTAAATCAAATAATGTTTATTATCCTGGCCTATCTCTGATGGCCACATTCTCTGAATATAAAAACAACTGCCTTGCCAAATAATTGCAGCCCAAATCAATGGATAACTATTAAGTTATATTTGTAGAGTCATTTTGGCTTGCCTACTAGTCACTTTGCTGTGCCACTCTGGGGTGTCGTCTTTCATGTGCCATTTTTCATTAGAACATTACATTGCTACAGAAATGGTATCAGGTATGTTAGTGAGTACTAATGCAGTTACGTGGCAAAAAGCTTGGTTAATGCGGAGTTCAGAGTGCCTAGTGATAGGTTGTGCCGTTCCAGAATGTCGAACTCAGCACAATTGAAACTTCTGAAAATCAGTAAAATAGAGTTAAGGGAAATACCTACTCAGCCTTAGCTCTGCGCCCCTGGAGCTAGCAGTAGCCACTGGGAATTGTCAGCATGCCCTCAGCTGCAATCACTGCATTATGTGTAGCCGTATTGAATGGTGGAGGAATAAACTAGGGCAGCTTGAAAGAGCTGTGATTGAGATGAGGAGATCTGGGTACCCCTGTGTGCTATCAGAAGAAAGAGGTGCATGTGTACTTTGAGGTTTCAGTCTACATCATTGCACTATGGAATTGTGTAGGCTGTCAGTAACAGGGCCCTGGGGTCGTCTTGCCATGGGTATTGTCAATAGGGTAGTGGGATAGGAGAGCAGTCTGTGGATTTAATGATAGGTAGGAGAAAGTATAGGTTTAGGTGGTATCTTGTGTGCCAGTATGAAGGAGTTGTAAAAGGGTCTGAAGTTGCTGTTAAATTTTACAAATGTAGTATTCTGTCGGTGGAATAGACTCCGTGTTTGAGCGTAAGGGAAGTGCAGTTTGTGCCTGTCCATTACAGTGAAAAGAGTGTGTGTGTGTGTGTGTGTGTGTGTGTGTGTCATTGCTCAGAGAGCAGAGTTAAGGCTGAGTGGGTGTGTGACCGGGGTCCCTGTGGGAGCCATCTGTGGTTACTCAATTAGGGTGAACGGCAAAGAATAGGGCAGACAAACCCCCAAAAGCTGGTGGATATTCCAGTATTTAGATTTACCAAACCAGCATAAAACACCTTCTTTATTACCTTTCTTGTTACTCAGACGTCCAAACAACATAGTTCCCTTAAAGTGATCCAGCCTCAGGCCTCCATCCAGGTACCTAAATCAAATATGATGAAGATTCCTGAAAATCTTATTTCATCATATAAAAGAAAAGGTTCTACCAATCCCAAAGGATCGGACACATTACCTCCCAGGTTATTGAATATTCCAGATCTTACCCAAATACACGCTACAGCCAATTCTTATTAACTAAACTAACATTTATTAAAAAACAAAAGAGTGAGTATGTTTACAAGATCAATATACATACAGACATGAGTTCAGTTCATTGAGGTTTAGATTCACAGCAGAGTTGGTGAGCTTTTTAGTTGCAAAGAGTTCCTTTAAAATTCAGTTCATAGGTTATATATAGTCCACTGTTTAAATATCATATTCAGGGTGTACCAGCATAACTGGGATCTCAGTCTTGCGACTCAAACTTCCCCTGATGTAGCCTAAGCAGATCTGAGATGACAGAATCAGGACCCAAGGATCTTTTATACAATTTCATGTCCTCTTTGACAAGTTGGGAGTTCTTCCAGGAACAAAAGGTCATTAGGATGACTTTGATGGAGGTCCATCACTGGTACTTAACTATAGAATTAACATAAGGCAATTTGCTTGTTTCTCCACCATTTGCAGTATATTTCAAAGAGATGAATACTGAGATCCCGTTTTTACAATTTATTTAAATGCTGGGATGTTCTTTTGATCTCTGAACTATCAGAATACAGCATATACAGGGACTGTTGATACATTGTCAACCCTACTCAGACCTATGTAAATACACAAAAACACAAACATTCTCTCTCCAGGTGTCTTTTGAGGGTTGTTTATTTTGCAGAATGTTTAACCCTTTCTAGCCATGTGTCACAGGGTGTTCACCTTAACTCTATATTTCCAGGTTTGGAGAAGTTTGAGGTTTGCTGAATTAGATATTCTGGCAGGGCACAAGCTATCACCACACAACCTTAACTCTCCATTAGTGAAGCATTTTGCCATTTAATTTCTAGGTTTTTTTTAAACAGAAAGAAAAATGTTTGTTGGTAGGAGTTAATAATCATTTAGACAGCTTTAGTCCTCACCTGCGTTTGCAGTTGATACGCTACTGTGAGTAGGTAATATTCCAAAGACTTACGCCATGTCTACACTAGCACTTACGTTGGCAAAGCTTTTATTGCTCAGGGGTGTGAAAAAAAACACCCGTTGAGCGACATAAGTTTCCTGGAATAAGCCCTCGTGCACAGCATTGTGTCGGCAGGAGATGCTCTCCTGGTGACATAACTACCGCCACTCATTTTGCTGGTTTTGTTATATCGATGGGAGAGCTTTCTCCTGTTGGCATAACGCAACTACACGAGCAATCTTACAGCAGCACAGCTGTACTGATGCAGCACAGCTGTACCGATGCTGCTGTTCCACTGTAAACTTGTAAGTGTAGACGTGGCCTTAGGATGTGTCTCCACTTAATGCTACAGTGGCACAGCTGCAGCACTTCATTGTAGACACTAACTACAGCGATGGGAGAACCCTTCCTGTAGTTAATCCACTTTCCTGCGATGCGGTAGCTAGGTTGATGGAAAAATACTGTCAGTCTAGTGCTACCTGTACCAGAGACTAGGTTGGCATAGCTACGTCTCACTGGGGAGTCGAGTTTTCACACCACTGAGATGTAGCTATGCTGATACAAGTTTTCAATGTAGACCATCCCCTAGCTTTTATACAGTGCTGTTCATTAGTAGATCTCAAAGAACTTTACATCATTTTCCCCTTTTACAGATGGGAAACTGAGGCACAGAGAGGTGAAGTGATTACCCAAGGTTACCCAGCAGGCCAGTGGCAGAGCTAGGAAAAACCTCAGTCCAATGGTCTTTCCACTAGGCCACATGATTGATATGTGATTCCTAAGTGCTCCTCTTGTACATTTTGTTATAAGGAAATGGAGATAATGGTTGTGCTGTGAAATGTTTGCAATGTGTAGTTTTTTAACAGGTCTGGTAAGAGAAATTTCATCCATGGGTTATGTCCCAAAAGCTTGACAGTTTTATTACTGGCATGTCTCTTTCCTTCTTCACCTGCCCCACCGTTCCCCAGAACATCTGGCTCCCCACCAACATTTCCAGCTCCCCTGCCCGTACTCATCCCTTTAAAAGTTGCTCCTTGCTGTCTCCTGCCCAATGCTGCTGTGTACACATCTCACAGGCAGAAGCTTAATGGAGGGCTGCACGCTACCTTGGTTATGTAGCCTGAGCAGCACACTGAGGTGAGCCCCCTCACTCCTACTACCCACCTCCAGCTGGGACTCTTGCCCCTGCTTCATCCAGGCTTCCCCAGCCATGCCCCATGCTGTTGTGCTATAATAAGCCCCCCCTGCCCTTTGTGGATAGTAATGTAACTAGTTTCTTTATTAGGTTTGGACCAGCTTAGCTCACGGGCAGCTTTAATAGTCCCACTTCTATCTGTGGATGCAACACAAAGAAAATCCAGCTCCTGTTCACAGTATTCGTGTAATCAAAGCCCAGTAAAAGGAGTTAAGAGTTTGTAATACCCATAATCCAGTTGAAGGTGCAATGTCTCTACTTGGTTTGTTCTGTTTGCTTTTCAGATCGTGATAGAAGAAGAGAACAAGTTCTTGAAGTTACTTGAGCTTCTGGGACATTATCAAGAGAAAGGATCAGTCATCATATTTGTCGATAAACAGGAACACGCTGACGGGCTGCTGAAAGATTTAATGAGAGCCTCTTATCCCTGCATGTCACTTCATGGAGGTAGTGTGCAATCTTAAGGGCTGACGTTTTAAACTAGAATAATAGGCTTGGGTAATTTTAAGGAAATGTTTTAATTTTTTTATTTCCATACAATACTATTATAGACCTTGGAATATTATCTCCCTCGCCACTGTGGCCTTTCATTTGAGAGACGGATATTTTTCTCACCGTTTGAATGGAACTGCAATTGACATGGCGTTTTTAACCTATAAAATGCCATTATGCCAAAATATTTCTTTATGCAGCAGGATTACGAACTGGTCTGGCAGTAACGCATCTCTGAGAATAGTAGTTCATTGCTGCTGCAGACCAATACCGGGAGTATAAAATGGGTTTTTGTAGTGTCCACAAAACTAGTGGCTGTTTAATTTCTCTGCCATGCAGTAGTAATTTAAAAATGTAGGTGGTGGAAACCTGTCTAGAACACAGAGTGGAGCATAAATAATTTTGCTCAGGCTACTGTAGTGCAGAAACTAAATGGTTTATTGTTCTGGAGTGAACTGAATTTTGTATTAGGTTTTGGCATTTTAAATAATTGGTGAGGGTTCCCTGAGCCTCTGTAAGGATGCTCTTTATTATTCAAAATTGAAAGAAAATAAATGCCTAAAATTAAATCAAACAATGTTTTAAAATGAGGTATTTTGTGTGGCTCCTTGCAGGTATTGATCAATATGACAGAGACAGCATAATTAATGATTTTAAGAACGGAGTGTGCAAACTTCTTGTGGCTACATCTGTAGCAGCACGAGGCTTGGATGTAAAGCAACTAATGCTGGTAGTCAATTACAGCTGTCCCAACCATTATGAAGACTATGTGCACAGAGCAGGCCGAACTGGACGAGCTGGCAACAAAGTATGTAAAAGTAATTATTTGTTCTTCTTAACTGTCTTTAGAATCCTGCCCTGTTTGTCTAATATAGTTATGCAAAACAGGGATTGGGAGAAGAGAATGTTCCTTTGGTATTTGATGAGAAGGGATCCTAGGGTCAGGCACCACAGTAATACAAATATTAAATAATAATAATAAAAGAATGCTGTGAGGTTTTTAGAGACATCAAGAGTAAGACACTGGTCTAAATTTTAAAACTCTGCCTCCTGTTCTGAACCAAATTTATGTGGCACTTAGGAAATGCTTACTGGAATAAGATTTCCCCATGAGTTTGGCCCTGTTGCTGAACATTTGATACTGCTCATGCTTGGTAATGTGCATGAATGACCTTGGAAGATTTCATGTTCTAAACTTACAACCATGACCAGACTTAAATAAAAAGCTTTAGATTTAATTGTGAATGGTTGAATTATTGTATCACTTTACATGCTAAGCTAAGTTAGTTCTAGGGCTGTCAAGCGATTAATCGCACGATTAAAAAAATTAATCGTGATTAAACAATAATAGAATACCATTTATTTATATATTTTTGATATTTTCTAAGTTTTTCAAATACATTGATTTCAATTACAACACAGAATACAAAGTGTACAGTGCTCACTTTATATTTTTGATTACAGGTATTTGCACTGTAAATAAACAAAAGAAATAGTATTTTTCAATTCACCTAATACAAGTGCAATCTCTTTTATCACGAAAGTGGAACTAGTTCATTCAAATTCCTCTTAAAAAGGAAGTGTATATTTAAAAATGCAGTTTAACAGCGCTACCTGTGCTACAATGCTTCAATAGAATAAGAGGTCAAGGGTCTTAATGGATTATTAATACTGATTAAATTCACATTTTTTATTAATGTTCAATAGGGATTTGCATTCACTTTCATTACTGAAGATCAGGCACGGTATGCTGGTGATATAATTAAGGCATTGGAATTGTCAGGGAAACCAATTCCTGCTGAGCTCGAGAAGCTCTGGAGTGACTTCAAAGATCAACAGAAGGCTGTAAGTGACCTTTTTCTTTTTTGATGTGAGTTGTGCTTTTGCTACTTTGCACTCTTGGGTCTCAATTCTGGGCACACATAACTCTACATGCATAAGTAATCTCACTAACTTCATTGGGGCTACTCGTGTGAGGTCAAATAGGGATTAAATGTTTGCAGGACTGGGGTCTGAAGTGTTTTCAAGACTCTTCTTGTGAATTTGAATGCTGTAACCATATGTGTGTGGCTGTCTTGAGACTTTATTTTGTCAGAAATCATATAAAAGACGAGGGTGCTGTAGTATTTATATTTTATTTATATTGGTCACACCATCACAGTATTTGAGCACACGGTTCAATTTAAAATAATGTGTTTCTTGTCTGCCAAAGAGAGAATTCTGTTATCTTAAGGAGTATTTTAGTTTATACACTTGTATTATTCAAAAATAAAAGATTTGTTTAGATCTACTCAATTGATATAAAATAGCTGTTAAACTTTTCATTGTAAAATAGTTATTTCAAGGTTTGAAAAGCCTGATAAATGTCCTAATTTTTTGTCTTGATTTTTTTTTTTCATTTAATGTCATTATCAGTTAGATAAATAGTCTATATTCACAATTGTTTTACTACTTCTGGAAGTGTCTTTTAAAAATTTTAGTGTTTGAAGTGACTTTTTAGAATAAACATACCTGTTTTATAGGAGGGGAAGACTATTAAAAAGAGCAGCGGATTCTCTGGCAAAGGATTCAAGTTTGATGAAACAGAACATGCTTTGGCTAATGAGCGAAAGAAACTACAAAAAGCTGCTCTTGGCTTGCAGGATTCAGATGATGAGGATACCGCTCTCGATGTAAGCATTAGGGGGAAAAGTGTTAACATTTTTTAAGGGATTTCACTGTATTCACTAAAATAACCCATACAAATACAACTCTGTCTAATAACAGATTGCAGAATGCATGGATTTCTGCTATTTCACACATCTTGTGTGTAAATCTATATTTCCTTTAATGTATGAGGGTATAGACCTCATAAAGAGTTAAAAATCTGCCATTTGTCACTTACTAGTATTTTATAAATAAGATAAATACGGATATTATTTCATTCAAAAGGGCACAAGCAGTTTTTTCACCTTTGCAAAGTTAATCATCTTGCACAAAATAAAATGGTTGCACTCATTCACAATAGTCTTGTAGTATAGTGCTTGAAAGAAATGTATAGCAGCTTTTTCCATTTCTAAATCCATATTCGATACTTTTCCTTAATATTTGCTACCTTTTCCATGAACTGGAAAATTACTCTGACTACTGGTACAAGGGCTGTAGAAGAACTGCTGCTGGAAATCCTCCCTCACAAACCAGCTCTGTAGCCTTCACAATGTGAACGCTGCCCCCCTCTGCCTCTCCCAGTTTAAGGGTGAGATTGCTTACAGAATTTGGTGCATCAGTTTGCACTTAAATGACACTTCCCCTGTGAGAATCTCAAAGTGCTTAACCTTAACCTTTGTGTGAAACTGAAGGGACTCAGTATAAATCCCTTGTTAAAGGTAGAAAGTAAATCTCTGCCACAGCCAGAAATAGATCTCCAATCTCCTGATGCCCAGTCTGTTTCTTGACCAAAAGATCATCCTTCCTCATGGTTGCACTGTAGTTCTGTGCAGGCTTTGGCAACGTTTATTGTTGCAAGATTCAGAATTTATTTTTTGAAATATAAAGCAAATGCACACTGGTATTTTCTTACCATATGTGGACAAGAATTGCGTAATGCTAAATGTACTGATGATATTGTTCTATTCCTTAGATTGATGAACAAATTGAGAGCATGTTCAATTCAAAAAAGAGAGTGAAAGACATGGCAGCACCGGGAACATCTAATGTTCCTACACCAACAGCTGGTAATGCAGAAAAACTGGAAATTGCCAAAAGACTAGCTTTAAGAATTAATGCTCAGAAGAATCTTGGAGCAGAGGCACAAGTATTGGTCCCTTTTCACTTTAAGGTCACCCTCTCTACCAAGCAACCATTTTTTACTAAATGTTTAATAGAATGTATTTTTGTTTTACAGCCATGTTAACGTATTGTTCTATTTAGCTTCTTTATTCGGTACTTAATGGTAAATCATATGAGTCTTTGACTATCCGTTTTGTAATCTTTTTGATGTGACAAAATGCATTAGCACAAAGACTGGAACCCTGATCTGCTTTGACACAAAGGGGTTAATTATAACTAATTTTACCAGTAGTGACTAACGGATTTGTTAACATTATTAGAATTACAAAATATCTGTCTGTTGAAGTACGCAATATACAATACGTTTTCTCTTGGTTGTAGAACTCTGTAATTTAATTTAAAATGTATATGAACTTTAGTAGTATTTTGCAGAAGATGGTTTTAGTTTTTGAAGTTTCCACAGTTGGAATCAACATAGTCACCATGAACCTCTGATTCTTAGTGGAGGGCTAGAGGGGAGGAGGAGATTTTGATCCAAATCTAACTCCTAGCTAACAGCAGTCAACTCACTGCTGCTATAAAGCATTAATAATGTTCAGCTGAAAGTTTAAGCTTTTTAGAATATACTGCTGTGAAAGTTATTATGTAGTTTCTTGTTTAGTGTTGGGGGATTTCAGTTCACAATGTATAATGTCTTGGATGAACTAAAGCAGTGGTTCTCGACCAGGGGTACACATACTCCTGGGGGTACACAGAGGTCTTCCAGAGGATACATCAACTCATCTAGATGTTTATCTAGTTGTACAACAGGCTACATAAAAACACTAGCGAAGTCAGTACAGACTAAAATTTCATACAGACAATGACTTGTTTATACTGCTCTATATATTATACACTGAAATGTAAGTACAATATTTATATTCCAATTGATTTATTTTATAATTATGTGGTAAAAATGAGAAAGCAAGCAGTTTTTCAGTAATCGTGTGCTATGACACTTTTTTTGTATTTTTGTCTGATTTTGTAAGCAAGTAGTTTTTAAGTGAGGTGAAACTTGGGGGTACCCAAGACAAATCAGACTCCTGAAAGGGGTACAGCAGTCTGGAAAGGTTGAGATCCACTGAACTAAAAAACCAAGTATATTGTCAGAGCAGTCCTTGTGCACTGCTGAGTTTTGATTTCCATCGCAGGAAGGAGTGTATGCTCATTTTCTTAGCTTAGTAATTGGACTAGAAGTGTGTGGGAAGAGTTAAAATTACATTTTGTTTTGCTGACGGCAGTCTGGAATGTCCATAGCATTTAGAGTTGAAAATGCAGCAAGGCTTTTTGGGGGGAGGGAAGTGTTAAAGCTGCCTACATGGACATTTACTATGTGTAGAAATGTAATGAAACTCTGGTGCTGAAAAGGCCAGGTTTTTATGGTGCTATCTCTGGGTACTTTGTAATGAATGTAGACTTGTTTCATTACAGGATGTGATGCAGCAGGCTACAAACGCTATCTTGAGAGGAGGCACAATTCAGGCTCCTACTGTATCTGCCAAAACTATTGCAGAGCAACTGGCTGAAAAGATAAATGCCAAACTCAACTATGTGCCCATAGAAAAACAAGAGGAAGAAAAACAGGAGGGAGGACAAAGTGAATCGTTTAAGAGATATGAGGAGGAATTAGAGATCAATGACTTCCCACAGGCAAGCATCCATTTTTTCTTTAATCATATTTTAATGCCAATCACTTAACACAGTGCTTTACCTCAGATTCTTTGTACCAAGTTTATAATGTGTTGATTCTAACCGAGAGGTTTTAGCTGTATTTCAGATCTTTATCAGCTGTATCCAATAAAGCTCTGTGACATTAGCTCAGCTGTGTAATCTGCACCATGTATCTATTGACTTTCTTTCCTCGTGCAAGAGATACATAATCTTTCAGACACATTCTAAGAATGTTCTTTACCACACACAAACGTGAAGCTCTGCCCTTGACCTAATCCGCATCTAAATCTTATTGCATCTTCCTCTCTAATATTGAAAAGATCTGGCCTTTTTTCTCTGGCCACACTACCATAATTCTGGTCTAGACCCATATGTCTTGATTATTACATCTCTTCTGAAATTAAGATTGTTAGGGGAGATTTTCAGGGGCATAAAAAGTAGTCAGGCACCTAACTGCCATTTATGCTTCTAAAAAATCTCCACTGTAAGCCTCTTGCTCTCTGTCTGTATGTTGTCTAGCACAATGGGGCCCTGACCAGTGATTGGGCCTCTTGGTGCTATTCTAATACAAATAAGAAAGTTGCCTGACTAGTAGAATTAGTGAGAGAGATGTGAGTTTGCTCTTTCCCGCCAGCTCTTCCTAATGCAAGTACAGTGTAAATGTTTAGTATAATTGCATGAGTTTTCTCAATGGGACTCAAATTGCATGCACTTAATCACTGTATGGGCTATATCCTAACCCTGAGTTTGTTCTTCATATGCCCCTACCTTTGTACATTAGATCATAGTAGGTGATACACAAGATAAGTTTGTCTCATTCTTGAAAAGAATTTGTAACAGTGTGTCTAAGAGATTATTTCTGTTGAAATCTCAATGTCTAAGTGAATGAAGTACTCTTTCTCACACTTCAGTCTTTGGGCTTGTAAACTTCCCACAGAGTGAAATGGAGACACTTGGCGAGCTCTCTCCAGTGGTCCTGTACATCCATCATTCTCTTTCCTCCCCCTTTCTTATTCCCCTGACATAAGGAGCAGCAGTGCTAATGTATTTTAGGTATACATTCGTTTGGACGTGGGTACTCATTTTTAAAAGAACTGATTAAAACCCATTTGCCCTGAAACACATTTTTGTTTAAATAGCTCTTACTATATAATTTTGTTGCTACATTTTTTCTCGAATGTCAGCTTAACCCTCTGATTTCTCTTTTATAAAATGTCTTTCTCACTGCCCCTCTTCCTATACGTTTTTCTTGTGCAGACTGCTAGGTGGAAGGTTACCTCCAAGGAAGCACTTCAGAGAATCAGTGAATATTCTGAAGCTGCCATTACAATCAGAGGAACGTATTTCCCTCCAGGCAAGGAGCCCAAGGAAGGAGAACGAAAAATTTACTTGGCTATAGAGAGTAAGTATGACAGATGTATTTAAATTTAAAAAAACGTCCCCAGTGCAGAGTAAAACTTGACGTGAGAATCCTTGTGATAGTAACTTTTGGGTCCTCACTCCAGACCATCTTTGGTTATGGAAAGGTGGGCACCCAGGGAAGCCACTCATTTGTCTCGATAGTTTTTGCCAGTTAGATCATGGAGCTGTAGTGATGTAGGTCCCAAAAAATCTTCACATGCTACCCAAAGTGAAAGTCCTTACATGGTGTATATGACAATATTCAAAAAAAAGAATAACAAGAAGAATTCACCTGGTGCTAAAAAGTGAGAGGAAACGGGGAGACCTTATTTGAGCTGCCATGAAGAAGAGACACAATGTTGCTGTTATCCAGCAGGACCGGGCAGGGATCATATCTGCTCAAATCTATTGTCTGCAACCTATGGCCCAATTCATCTTATGGTTACTCTGGCATGCTCTGTTGCTGACGTGAGTTTGTCTGCCAAGTAACCTGTTGTTTTAGGTGTTTGTGTGGGTAGTGTAAAATGTGACTTGAAATGTTAAGTATGTCCTTTGTTTAAAAAAACCATACCAGCACTGGTAATAAACACTAGTAGACAGTTCAACAGCAAACTATTAAGATGTTTGGCAACGTACATGGTGCTACTAGAAGTAATTTGCAGTTTTACTTTTTAGGCTTTGTGTGTGGAAAAGATTCTAATATTTTGTTTCTTGTTCTGTCTCCAGGTGCCAATGAACTGGCTGTGCAGAAAGCAAAGGCAGAAATCACTAGGCTTATAAAAGAAGAACTTATCAGACTGGTAAGTGAAATATACTGTATTTCAGAAGAATGTGCTTGGCTTTTTAAAGCTTTACAAGAACACGTTTCAGAAAGTTTATACCAGCGACAGAGCATAAATCTTTGTTAATATCTGGGACTGGAAGCTGCAGATCTAAAATATGCTGTATTGGTGAAGAGCAAAGAAAATACATTTCTCTGTTCTGTGGGTCAACCCAGGCTCGTAGGTATTCTATGCCGACAAAAGACATCAACAGAATGTTGTGACATCACTATAAGGGCTAGTTCTTACCTAACAAAACAGTTCATTTCCTGGCTTTAGCTCCATCAGGCAGCTGGGCGTGTAACAGATTGGTTTTTAACTTTTCTTGGTTTTAGTTCTGTTTGTATTGTTGGGGTTTGTTTTTCTTTCTATCTGTTGCTCCATGCAGCACGCCCTGGAGCAGTAGTCGTCTGTATTCAGTTATCTTGCTCCTTGTTTTCAAAGCAGGGATTGCCCTGGGAGATTGAATTCTAAGTTCTTCAGAAGCACAAGCCTTGGCTTTTTGTGGCGCAACCTCCAATAATATTGCATTAGACTCAGGCAGAACTGCTGGTAGCAGACACTGCTCAACCGAACCACTTGTGGGTCCCGTTGTTCTTGTTGTGTCTTCATTGACCTAGTTTTGCTCAGCAATTTTAAAAACAGAGCTCTACGTAAAAATTCCTTCCAACTGTTAAAGTTACTGTTGCTGAGCAATTCTAATATTGAATGATTCACTGTTCACTTGTCTGTTTTCAACTAGTGCTGTCATTGACTTATTTTTCCTCTTTAATTGCAGCAAAATTCATACCAGCCAACCAACAAAGGAAGATACAAAGTTCTGTAAATATTTGGAGTAACCTGTCTGCCAGTGGCTGGTGTCTGACACTTCGTGGCTTCTGTTGTCTTTGGTGTTCACACTGCTTATTGTAAATTAAGATATTTTTATTTTTTCCTTGCTGACATTTTTAACACAAAATTGATATTTGCTGAGACATCTCATTCTCTTCACTAAGGTTAGCAGTCTAAAAGCAGACCAGCTTTGTCAGGGCATGATTTAATTGAAAAGTATAGTTTATATAGTTTTTCACTGTAAAACTACTGAATAAAACAGATTTTTAATTTACCTGACATTCTAGTATAATGTAAATTAAACTATTTTGGCTTTGCATTGGAATTTGTTACGATGTACTTACAGCTTCACATTTATTGGGTAGTTCACACCTTTTCAGTTTTTTGTGGAATAGTAAAACAGCCAATATAAGAGCAGAATTTTCCTCCCTAATCTGTAGCATCTCTGTGACCTATTCCATATGCATTCCCTCTGCAAAACCCCCATTGATGTCAGTGAGAGCCCTGTGCTGAACAGAGTTTAAAATTTTGTCCTAGAACAATTAGGGTTTAGTTTTACAGATGGTTTTTCCCCCCCATCCTTCTTTACTTCCTACTTTGCCTTTATCATTTGGGGAATAGAATAGTTAAATCTTTGGGTTTCTTGTAAAATGAGACATTTTGTAGTACAAAAATGGCTTTCAGATTTTCTCTAAATGTCAGCATTTTAGGATTTGATTTTGTTCCCATTCTTCAACCTTTAGTAAATAAAATAAAATCAAGCTCCGCAAAAGAGAAACCACTTTTGTAATCAAGTATAAAGTTCGACACATTTTTATAGTGTTATATATATACATTTAATGTGATTCTTTCAGGACTACTGTCCTTATACTATTAGAGAATGGCTTTACACAAAAAATTAACTTTGTAGGTCGGCTCCACAAGCGTTGACCCTTATTGCAGTGGTGGAACGTGATCACTTCCTGGAGTCAACTTTTTTTAACCCACTTTTCCCTCATCCCCAGAAGCCATTAACATTTCACATTGTTACTGTCAAGATTTAATTTTTTTTTTTTAGCCTCTTGTCTTATCTGTAACCAAAGTTACTGATTGTTGAGTCGTTCTAGCAGCTGAAAAAGCTTTCAAGAAGATAAACTTACAAGGCTTTTTGTAGAAAGCTTTCCTGACCTGACATTGTGGAGGACAAAATATAATTTTAAAATAGCTATGTGTATGTACTGCTTTAACCCTAGTGAAGAACAAATCAAATCCTTGCATCATGGTTATAAATTCATTTTTTCCAAAAATCAAATATTTTGAAGTCCACTCCGGTTTTGAGATACAAAATAAATTTGTAGATTTAGAAGAAAACACTGGCCATATCCACTAAGCACTATACATTTACTCTGCAAGGAACAACCTTAATACGATACCTAAGAAAGTTTAAAAACAAAAACAAAAAAACCCTGAATGGAGCCAGAAGTAGCACATACAAGAAAATCTTCTTAAAGTTCAAACAAAATCTCAGATATTTTCAAAATCAGATTCCCTTTAAATGTTTCAGGCTTCACACATTTAGTTAGGATTATTTATTATGTAAGATGTTTCACACAGTTTGTGCTGACTTGTCTAACTTTTTGACAGTGCTGTAAATTGCGATGTCCCCCAGAGTTGTGGTGGGTTTTGATATGTTTGGTGTAGAGCACTTTCAGGTTCAGGCATTCTGACTTTTTTTTTTTTTTAAACGTCTTTGGTTTGAAATTTCTGTGATGATATCTACTGAGCAAAGCTCTGATAGACATACTTCTGTGATTTCCAGCTCAACGCTGTTGGATTTTCAGCGAGGTTGGAAAATGTACAATCTTCCAAGGTTTTTTAAATGCAATGTCAATATTCATATTTTTTTTAATTCCTCTAAAAATAAAAATAATTTCAATGTGTTTTTCTGAAATGCTCTCTCTGATGTGTTTTCTGCCCTGTTTGCTATGCCTCTGCACTTGTTCTGCTGCAGCTCTGTGCTCACTAAGGGTACGTCTACACTTACCTCCGGGTCCGGCGGCAGGCAATCGATGTTCTGGGATCGATTTATCGCGTCTGGTTTAGAAGCGATAAATCGATCCCGGAAGTGCTCGCCGTTGACGCCGGTACTCCAGCTCGGCGAGAGGAGTACGCGGCATCGACGGGGGAGCCTCCCTGCCGCGTCTGGACCCACGGTAAGTTCGAACTAAGGTACTTCGAATTCAGCTACGTTATTAACGTAGCTGAATTTGCGTACCCTACTCCGAAGTGGGGGGTTAGTGGGGACCAGGCCTAATTGTAGCTGCTCCTTTAAGGGGAGGGAAACGTGCACTACCATTACATTAGAATCTTTGTTAGGCATGTAATGAAAAGCAGGAGGACAGACACACTAGACAGTAAAACTGCTGCAATAGAAACATCACTGAAGGAACTTGGGATGGGGAGGGTCGGCAAATACGCAAGAGAGGAAAAAAATGAGAAACTCTTAAGGAAAAAAGAGAAATTGAAATGAAGGGAAAAAAGCTATAGTGGCAACAATGCGAAGAATAAAAGAATATGGAGGAAAACAATGTAGTAAAATTGTTGCATTAAATCTTTCTTCCTAATTGTTTTTGTGCTCATGGAAATGGACCCAGCTCTCTGATAACCATAACATGTCTGCTGCTTCCTTGGGGGATGCACCCCCTTTCAGATGCTGGAAGAGAACTGGAACTGTATTTTTTAATAATAATTAAAAAAAAGGCAATATAATAGAGCAATATACCCTTTTTGCTCTGTTATCTAACACACTTTCTGAAGAGTGTGTGTTCCCAACTCCCTATATTTTCCTTACAGTTTTGGTGTTAGAGTAACCAAAACATCCTCCAGCGATTGTATTTTGGGCAGAAATATCAAAAAGTGATGCTGGATAATAAACTTTGAAATGTTTTGCTGTTATCCTATTTTGTCAGCAGCTACTAGCCATGGGTTCCTCTTCTTGTGGCATCTCTTGTCCTGACTAGTGGTAGATCCAGGATGCCTTATATACTTACCAGCTATTCTATAGTGTGTGCAGTGCAGAAATATCCCTCCTGATAGTGACTAACCACTGGTTGTGAGGGTTAGATCGTGATTTTAAGGCTATGTCTACACTACAAAATTAAGTCAAGTTAAGTTGATGTACAGCCACCACAATAATTAAAGCAGTGTTTCATGTCCACGCTATGCTCCTCCTGTTGGTGATGTGCGTCCTCACCAGGAATGCTTCCACTGACTAACTGTATGGGGCACAAGCCCCAAGGCCCCAGGGCTGACAGCCAACAGGCGATCTAAGTAATGATGTCTACACGGACACTTGTTGTCCTAACTACATCCTAAGTGCTATGCCTCTTGCAGAGGTGGACTTACTCTGTGTAGTGGGCAATTTACATTGGTGGGAGCTACATTTAGTGTGGATGCTTACAGAGTTAGATCAATGGAAGGCACCTTACATTGATCTAACTCTAGTGTAGACCAGCCCTAAGTGCCTGTGCAATGGAGTGAAGGGCGAACAAGCACATCCCTTACACCTGTAAGTTGGCTACATGGACCTTGGGTCGCTGGGTCCACAGGAGTAAGCAGGTGCTGTGCGTCCACTTCCTCCCTGCACCTCCTTCCTAGCAGCTGAGTGGCAAATTGGCAGAGCCTTGCCCACTGGCTGGCCAGCACAATGGGACTTGCATAGTGGGAGTCACAATTTGCTGCTGGTTTTGGCTGGAACCTAATTCTTGCTCTCCAATCCTGAGTAGGGAGGAATCGTGCATCAGTTGGATGTTGGAGTCACAATACCACATGAGACTATTGAGGGCGGTTACGTTTATGCACTCCTTGCTCACAGCTGGGCCTGTTGTTTTATTATTTGTATTGTAGCAGTGCCTAAGAGCCCCAGGCTGAGACCAGGACTCCATCGTATTAGGTGCTGAGCAAACACAAGCAAAAGGAGGGTTCCAATCCTTTTACTTTGTCAGAAACACTGACTGGGCTTGTGCACGTAAGAAGTCACATTAGTGGATTTTTCAGAATACATCAAAATGGGTGTCTGAATACAAGAATAGCATTGGCTCCAATGACTGCATTAGAGGCAGCTAATTACATGATCTGCATCTGTTCCTGAGGAGGTATGAGCACAAGAGCTACCCCTCTGCTTTGCTTTCAAGTTGTGTACAGGGGGTTGTACCTTCGTGAGCACAACAGTGCAACAGAAATGTGAAAATGGTGACATGCTCAGCATGGTGCGATGTAACTTGCAGTATATATAAATTGCACAGGCCCTTCCCCAAAGAACTAATTGCACTCAAGATGCAGCAAAGGGGGGTGGGGGAGCTTGGGAAAGGATTCAAAGGAGGGGTGACGTGGTCAGATTGATGCTCTTGGCATCTGCTTTGTATTTTATAGGAGGTGGACGATGTGAGTGTCAGGAAGAAGCTGCCGATACTAAGATGGGAGACAGCAAAAATCCGCACAACTGTGTTTGCTTTCTGGAGAAATACTTTGATTTTATAGTGGTAGGGGTCTTTCTGCTGGATGATTCAAAGAGGCATTCTGTGGCCTAAAGGTTATGGCAGCTGTCCTGGGACACAATACATTGCGTATGTTTAATAATGAATGTTAGAGTAATCAAGAAGTGCAGCAGTTTTAAGATTTTAAATTAAAAAAAATCTTGCAGTGGTCACAAGAGTGATTTTTGTGTTTCACCACTCCAGTGAGTAGGGTTTTTGGTGGTGGTGTTTTGGGTTTTTTTTTTTTTTTTTTTGAAACCATTAATATCTGCTGCCCCATGACACTACAAAGCTTCAAAAGTAAAAAATATTTTTTATAGAAACCTAAGAGTCTGTGACCCTGCTCAGATTACAGTTTAGCTTGTCATATGGTAGCAAAATTAAATCTGTGCTTATGCACCTAAGCAGAAATTGAAGAAAAGAGTCTTATTTCCCAGCCCTTCCTTTGTGTAACTTGTGAATAAGGAACTTAGGAAGAATGGCTTGTGGTTAAGCCAATGGACTCAGAGGGTCTGGGTCTGGCATTGCTAAAGACTGGAGGATAGGTCCATCAATGGCTATTAGCCCGGATGGGCAGGGATGGTGTCCCTCGCCTCTGTTTGCCAGACGCTGGGAATGGGCGACGGGATGGCTCACTTGATTACCTGTTCTGTTCATTCCCTCTGGGGCACCTGGCATTGGCCACTGTCAGAAGGCAGGATACTGGGCTAGATAGACCTTTAGTCTAACCCAGTATGGCCGTTCTTGTGTATGACCTGGAGTCGATTAATAATCTCTGTGGCACAGTTTATCTGTAAAACAGATACCACCACCCTACTTCTCATGGGGGTTATGAGAATAAATTCATTGTTTGTGAGACCCTCAGATACTATGATGGTGTGGGCTATAAAAGTATCAGTGTAGCATACTGTACAGAACTGATTGTGCTATTGCCACTCACATAACAGCTATTTTCAGTGAAGCCAAAAAGTAAAACTCCTCTATTTTTCTGATTCCCCCAATCTCCTAGAAAAATCATTTTGTTAGTCAATATCTGTTTTCCAGCTCAAACAGCCCTAACCAGTTGCTTAACTTCCTGCCCTGGATATCTAATATTCAGTCCATATAAACAGCTGCCATGTTTTTATCACAGAAGCACCTGAATTTCAATTATGAGGTGAAGTGATTCCTATTTTAGCACGTGCCCAGGCTCATCATTTTCTAATATTCACCTTTTGAGTTGAAATTTTCTGTATCCTTATACTGTGCCGTGCTATGCTCTGCCTCGGGCGCACAGGGAGGGTTTTTTAGCAGAAAGTTCATCTGTCTGTATTAAAAAACAATACAGTCCTCCAAAGCCCTGCACATGCACGTTGGCATAGAGCTACCACCAGGCTGCTCCAAATATGGATGAAGTTTAAAACCTAGCATGCCAATGGTCCCTCGCTAGTGCCTTTGTTTGATTTAAGAGAACTTAATTTAACAGAGAAATTATTTAGAAAATCACATACTGAGCATGTTCAGTAGAAAACACTTAAACACAATTGTGCTGCACATGTGTGTGGCTGCTGGAGCGCACTATTGTTGGTCAATGAACTAGCTCCAGAATTTCTTTTCTCTTTAAAATAAACCAAGAGACTTAAATGCAGAAAGCTGTGTCAATGCAACATGAAGGTTGCACAGGGAGAATCCCAAAAGATGGGAAATGTAAATGTGGGCATGCTCCATTGCTAACATTCGTTGAGTAGATGCAGCCGTGTATTCCATGTGGGTGTGCATGCCCTGCGCATCGGAGCAAGAGAACTTTGCCTAGCAGTACCCGTAAGGGTTGCACTCATGCCCTGCAGCCATAGTCGCTCCCCTGGCTGTATAAAGGTGGCACCACCCTGGCTACTTCAGTCCCTTCTCACTGCCTGTGGCTAGAGTCAGAGCTCTGTGTGAAGTTTTCACCTCACACTGTTGCACTCAGTTTTCTGAAAACTTTTTTTGTATATGGTGGTAGTAGTACCTTAGGGTTAGTTTAAAGTTAGTTTAGTTAGTAGAGTAGTTGGCTCCATTGTGTGATGCCCTCATGAGGGTACAAGCATTGTTCCTCATATAGGGCTATCTGCAATAGTGCTCCCCATATGAGGTGCTTGTTGTGTGTTGGCAAGGGACACATTAAAGAGCAGTGCTCCATCTGCAAGAGATTCACCAAGAGGACTCGGGTGACAAGAGACTTGAAGCAGCATCTTCTGGAGCAGGCCATGAGACCCGTTTTGGCACTGAGACCCTTGTCTGACTCTGGTTCTGGCCATGGGTTATCAGTTGAGTCCAGTACTGACAATGCTGGCACCCACGCTGACCATCTCCATGGTGACAGCATATGAGGTGGCTTCAGACCTGCTTTGCCTCTCAGTCCCAGACTCTCTGCTGGTTCAGGAGTTTTCTGGTGCTATGGCTTCTAACGGCTTGTCCTCTGTTGTGCCTCTGACACCTTCTGACTGTGTCACAGAGCCTTCAGCTCCATTGGCAACACAGCTTGCACCACTTAGGCTGCAGGCTATGGAGTTTATGCTGGGCCTGGCACTGAAGGCCCCCTCAATGCTGGTGCATCCTTTGGCATCATCATTGTCTTGGCAGCAGCTCCTACCATCAAGTTTGGTACCAGCCTTGTTGCCAATGCCTGGCTCTCCCATTGTCACCACTGAACCTGTGTGATTCCTCAAGATTCAGGCTGAGATCATCCTCCTCATCGGATGGACACCAGAGATCACCCTTGGATCACTATAGGTACTGAGACTGGTATCTGTCCTGCAGTTGAGAAAGGAGCTCTTGGCCTGGTGCCTACTGACCACGGATGCCTTATCTGTAAGCCCAGTGGCCTACTTGGAATCCCTGGGACACTCCTTAGTCCCTGATGTGCCACTTCTTCACCCGCTCCAGAGTGAGATTGTTGGTCCCGAGGGTGGCTCCCACTCCCATACTACTGCAAGTGACCACTGAGTCCATTCCCCTGGGACCTATGGGGCTCTTCTGACTGGATCCTGTGGGACAAGAAAAGGATCTATCGTTGGGACAGTACACCACCTCCTTGTCCTCCCTGGGTGACTCTAGCATGCTGAAATCTTCCTTTCCCTTGGTGCCCGAGGACTTGAAAGGTATATCAGGATCTCTTGAGGTGTTTGGCCACTATCTTGGATATCCAGGTGGAATACTTCCAGGAGAATACACATATGCTGCTTGATATTCTCTAACCATCAGCTCCAGGGGAGTAGCCCCCTGATAAATGAGGCTGTCCTGAGCCTGAAAAGGCCCTCTGGAATATCCCTGCTTCATTGCCCTCTATGGCGAAATGTTCAGAGAAAGAGTACTTCATTCCCATGCAAAGATTTGACATTTTCTACTCCCACCCAGCCCCTAACTTCCTTGTGGTGACTGCAGGAAATGACAGGACTCAGAAGAGAAGGTATAAGTCCACACCAAAAGACTGAGAGTCCAAGATAATCGACTTGATGGGGAGAAACATTTATACTTCCTCTTCCCTGCAGATGTGCATCATGAACCAGCAGGCACTGCTCTCAGAAAATGACTTTAATTGGGTGGCCACGTGTAAGTTCACATAAAGGTTACAAGAACCCTGCAGGTAAGGGTTTAAGGCATTCATTTCAGAAGTCCATGTGGCAGCCAAGACCTCCTTGCAGGCAGCTCTAGACATGTCGAATGCCTCAGCCAGGATTATGGCATCGGCTGTAGTCATGAGGAGGCCTCATGGCTGCAGAATTTTGGCATTGTGCCTGATGTGCAGCAGACCAATGAGGACATACCATTCAACGGCTGGATTTTTTTTTCAGAAAAGACTGACGAAAACTTGGCCTCATTTCAAGACTCCTGAGAAACTCTGCATGTTTTGGGAGTATATACTCTCACCATAAAGAGAAGCCATTATAATGGTCAGCAGCAATACTGTGTACAGTGGTTTTTTTGGACAATCCTCCCTTCTTGTGTGGCAGCGGGACTACTTCAGAAAGAGTTACAGATCACAAAGGTGAAGGTCCTCTGATTCTGGGTTTAACTAGCTGCCGCCCTGCCCCCGGCACCCAGCAAGTGCTCATTTTGACTTGTGTGTTCAGGATAGCGATCCAGTGGTAACCTCTCCTTCTTGGTCCTCCCTGATTGGAGACAGGCTGACCTTCTTTTACAGTGAGTGGGACTCAATTTCAACAGACAACTGGGTCCTAAGCATGGTCAGATTGGGTTATGCCATACAGTTCCAATCCCTCTCCCCTCCCCTGTCCCTCTTCAGGGACCCTTCTCACGAGACACTGCTCCTTGATTAGGTTCAGTCTTTACTGGCTCTGGGGGCTGTAAAGGAGGTTCCCCTGGAGCATTTGAGGCTGGGATTCTACTCCCGGTATTTCCTGATCCCCAAGCCCAATGGAGGGATGAGACCTATTATTGAGTCTGTGATCTCAACAAATACATCAGATATGTGAGATTCCAGATGGTCACCTTGGCAACTATCCTCTCCACCTTGAATCACAATGACTGGTTTGCCGCTCTGGACCTGCAGGATACATATTTCCATGTAACAATCATCCCAAGCCACAAAGGTTTCTCAGGTTTGTCTTGGCTGGCCAGAACTGCTAGTACACCATGCTGCCTTTCAGCCTGTCTTCTACTCCCTGGGTTTTTATTAAGTATGTGACTCTGGTAACTTCATACTTCAGACAGAAGGGAATTCATATCTTCTTGTATCTGGATGATTGGTTACTGAGTGGCAAGTCCAGAGAGGAAGTCCTCTCTCATGTTCTCTTCACACTATGCCTACTTGAGCATTTAGGTGTCAACCAAAACAGCAGGAAGTCAGCATTGGTTCCAATGCAAAGAACCGAGTTCACTGTGGCCCGGATAGACTCTACAAGTTCAAGAGCATTTCTACCCACTGAGCAATTTCAGGCAATCCACCCCCATTGCTGGAGCTGCAGTCTCTACACTCAACCACAGACTGAGTATGCTGGAGGTTTCTAGGCCATATGGCCACGTATACACAAGTAATTTAATATGGGAGGCTGTGACTCTGTCCTCCTCAGCTATGGCTGAAATCAATCTATTGTCCAAATCGATATTCTTTGGACACACTGGTCTGACTGCCTCCACTGATTCTGGGCTCCTTATGGTGGTGGGCAATTCGGGATGGTGTGTGCTAGGTATCCCTTTCACATGGCCTCTGCCAACCAGGACTATAGTCACTGATGCCTCCTTAATAGATTGGGGAGCACATCTGGACTCGCTGAAAGTTCAAGACCTATGGTTGGAACAAGAAGTTTCTCTGCATATCAATGTTCTTGGAGTTTCATGCCATCTACAATGGCTGACAGACTTTTTAGGATCACATCAGGGGCTCAAAGGTTCTCATACTCACTGACAATACCACCACAATGTATTATGTGAACACGACTGGGGAGCACATGCCAATGTGCTGTGTCAGGAGGTGATCAGGCTCTGGCAGTTTTGCATCAGGAAAAACATTACCCCTATGGCCAATCACTTGCCTGGGATCCACAATCATCTGGCAAGATCATCTAAGCAGGAAATTCTCCCTAACTCACGAGTGGTCTCTGAAGCCCAGCATCCTGCAGGCCATCTTTGCAGTTTGGAGCATTCCAATGGTCAACCTGTTTGCCGCAAGAGAGAACGAGTCACTTGAACCAGGTTATATATTTATTAGTGTTCTTCTCTAAGCCACATTCAACCGCAGAGGAGCAGCATCTTTACATGTGGATGTCGGGAAATGTCTAGCTTTTTATCTGGATTGAGATAAGCCTTTCCATTCCTCACCTCATCTGTTTGTTTCATACGCAGATCAAATGAACAGAAGGACATGTGGGTCAGATCAGTTTGCCCACTCTGGAACTATGCCTATGTTAGAAAGTGGGGGGCATGTCCCCACTTCTACAAAGCTTCCGGTGCCCTTGCTTCCCTTCCTGTGTTTTGGTGAAATAGGTAATTTAATACATTACTCTTTATGCTGTAAAATGTGTATCCAAAATGTAATAGATGTGCAACTTGGCCCAGCTAGGGGTATAATTAGAACATTAACTGTTCAGTGGAACATTAATTATTGTACAGCTTTGATTGTACTATCATTTTAAATATGTATATAGCTGGTAATTGAATAAATGGTTGGGAGGGTTGCAGACAATGTATCAGTAGCTTTAGGAACAATTTCTCACATGAATCGCCCAATTACTTGAAAATATAGTTTGTTTCTAAAGCTAAAATGCTTTATTTGGCTAAAAGTTTGCAATTGTCATAGCCCAAGAAGCTGAAATTAAGTGGTAGTGGCTGGATCCAGGAGCTTGCTGAGATAATATGAAAAGATGGCATAGCTCTCTGTAAGGATGCAGTTCAAGGCTACGACCTTGCAAACATATGTGCTTAGCTTTAAGCACATGAGTCGTCCCAATGACTTCGCTAGGACTTCGTGCTTAAAGTTAAGCACATGTGTACATGCAGGATGGGGACCTAAATGGGAACCTACATATCTGGTTGGTTGTGCAGATGCTAAACTATCCAGGGCTTGGTGCAGTGCACCTCTATGCTTAAAGGTTTTCCCAAACCAGCATGGCTCACCTTTAAATAAGCCAGTAAAACTGAGGTTTTTAGAATGTGAAACAGTTTATGATGCCAGTTCACCTCCCTATCTCCCACTTGCACCAAAGCTCGACGGTGCTGTTTCTTAGAGCAGTGTCCTGTCCCTTTGCTTTGGGTGATGCTAAAATGAGCATGTGTGCACGCATGCAGTCTGTTCCAGTCACATGACTGAAGAGGAATGCACTTCCCTTTTGATTATTTTTCTTGACGCAGATCTCTTCCAAATATGGTATCAGCTTAAACGAGTTTGTGATCTTAAGCTCAGGCTTTTGCAGAAGAAATTCTGGCTTCCAGAATGGAGGGGGAAAAAACCTTCTGCCTAGAACTCTTTCCAAAAATACAAGGACAAAAGAGACAAAGTTGGACTCAAATTTGGCCCCAAATACACATTTTGTAGATATTTGAGTGTTAGCAAAACCTCAAATAGATTAGTTTTTCTTATTTTCTTTTTAGTTCCAGTGGAAACAATTATTTTTAAACAAAGAGCCACTGCCCTGCAGTGACTGCAACCCAAACATTGCTTCACGGAGAATTCTCATCTGAAACAGGCTTACTTGCAGGATGAGCCACACCTGGGTTGAATCAGGTTATCCCAGGATAAGAAGGCAGCCGGAAGCTGGGGGGCCTCCTGCGGTGAGGGAACAGCAGTGTAAAGGTACAGGGAAGGAAGGCTTCCTCCAGCACAGTTCCTCAGGAAGGAGGGGCTATGCCCAGCTTAAGGCTGTTTTTCAATATAAAGCTGCCCTAAGAAGAGCTGTGATTGAAAGAGACTGTGGTGTTTTCCTGGGGAAGGAACCCTGGTGAAGGGAAAAATAGGGGCAGGGCATAGCCCAGGCACTTCTGTGCATGAGGGGGTACTTGGGCGGCAGCTGCTCCTGTTACAGCCAGCATAAATGGGGGGAAGGGAGGGAAATAAAGTTAGATTTAAAACATGTTTAGTTCTGATTCTCTAAGGAGTTACTGGTAATGTAATACAGAGGGGTGTATAATTTTTATGTTGACAGTGTTTCTTAAATAGGACTATCGCAGGCATTCTAGTTAGGTCACCACTACTCTGTGACCCTGTTCCCATAAGGGGTAGGCAACCTATGGCACACGTGCCAAAGGCGGCACATGAGCTGAATTTCAGTGGCACTCACACTGCCTGGGTCCTGGCCACCGGTCTGGGGGGGCTTTGCATTTTAATTTAATTTTAAATTAAGCTTCTTCAACATTTTAAAAACCTTATTTACTTTACATACAACAATAGTTTAGTTAGATATTATAGACTTATAGAAAGAGACCTTCTAAAAACATTACAATGTATGACTGGCACGCGAAACCTTAAATCAGAATGAGAAAATGAAGACTCGGCACACCACTTCTGAAAGGTGGCTGACCCCTGCACTAGATGCAGCTGCACTCTTGTTCTGAACCCTGAGCCAGGAAGTTGTTATATTATTTTTACCTTAAATGGAACATTAGCCCCTGTTGCATGTAGGTGTTAGCATCTGCCTGGTGCATTTCTAGAAATGAACGGTTTTATTAATTTACTATTAAATAGACATGAATACACAGCTGCAGTGGTCCAAGAATGAGATCTCCGGCACGTGTAGCTGCAGCACAGATGTACCCACACCCTACTTTTAAGAGTTCATGTAGCATCCCTTCCTCTTCCCACTCTGCCACATGTGGTCCCCACTCCATGTGTAAAGAGAGAATGTTGCAAAGCTGTTTTGGGATGTGTGTGGGGGAGGGAAATAAAAGGAATAAATTTCCCCAAAATCCTCTTCTTACAAATTCAAATCCCCTGCCCTGTCCCTCAGTGAGACTACAAACTGCATTGGTGGGTGGGGATACTGACCCTACTGAAGGTAGAGGGAGAACTCCATTCTTTTGGTTGGTGGGGAAAAAGGTAGCATTTCATCTCCCCTTTCCGTACAGATGGAAACTTTTATTAGTTTGTATGGTGCCTGGGTGCTTTGGAGACAGAAAGAGAAGGTCCCTGCCCCAAGTAGTTTACAATGTAAATAAGGGCCAGACTGCGGATCTTGGAGCGTTTTCGGAAAATCAGCTAGTGTAACACTCAAATTCTTTTGTTTGTGTTAACAAAAAAAAAACAGACTAGAAATCCAGACATTAGTGCTACCAGACTAACGTTTGAGCAATATGGCACCAGGATTGCCTTACTGATCACCTGGAATTAATTTGCCCCCAGAACCATACAGATCAGTCACGCAGTCTTAGTACAGCCACAAATCCATTTCCAGCTTGAAGGTCAAATGTTTAGATCTTGCTCTGTCAGTCTCACAGTGATAGTTGTAACAATAGGCTGACTTTGGTTTCCCTCTTTATAGAGATGGAACAGTTCAGTGCATGGAAATGCTATTGCAATTCACTTGTATACATTATTTTGCCAACGCTTGCTTCTGCTGAGGTCAGAGAGCAGAGTTGTTTGTAGGGAAATTGGGGCATAAAGCATGCCAGGACTTCATCTGATTTCAAAGAATGGGGATAGTGGTGGTTGGAAACTAAGGGGAAATAATATAAAGAAAGGTAGCAAGGAAGTACTTGGAGCCTAATTCTGTTTGATTTGATATGGTGCCTCTCAAGTAAAAATTAACCCCAGTCTGGCAGAAAGTCACATAAATAAACTAAATCATTATGCAGGGATGAAAGTGGCTTTTAATTAAAAAAAAAATCTTTATGCTTCTCTTCCATGCTACTTCCTAATGGCAGAGGTTAGGAATTCCACAAACCTTGGGCAACAAAGGCAAGGAGGCAACTATTCTACCTCTATCGTTCCTTTGGATTAAAACCTTATTCTGTCTGAATTTAGAGGGCAACGTGGATCATAGTCCTGGCAAGATAAATGTCGCACATTTGTATAGCAACCTTCATCCCAAAGGACCACAACGTATTTTAGAAATATGTACCTTTGGGGTGGACCACGGCAGCCACCACATTGCACAACAGTGGAGGAGGGAAACATTTGGACAAGCAGTGTTGGAAAAACTCTTACCTAAAGTTCCAATCAGCTCTGTCTTATCGGAGCTAACACACCCTTGGTTTGTTAAGGTCTCGTTTGAATCACACAGTACGTCTCTTACCACTCAACTTCAGGTATATGGGACTCAGTCCTTTTAAGGTTTATGGTAATTTAAATCCAAGACCTTTAACTTGAACTAGTCCGTGCATTGGACAAAGCAGCACTTAGGTAGAATAGCTGCTGACCTTATTGTTGCTGCAGCTGCATTCATTAGCAAATTCAGACACAAATCAGCAGTTGGTAGCTCTGTAGAGTAATATGGCTCACCTTGCTAACTAAAGGCCTAATGCTGTGAAGCACTGAGTGCCTTCAACTTCCATTGACTTTGGGTCCTAAATTAGCCCATTCGGTATTTAAATCTCCTTCAACATCTCAAGCGGAATTTGCTGTTCACACTTTAAAGGGGCTGAGATGAGTGTAGAGTCTGGTTTATAAACTGCCTACCTGAAGGGAAGAGATGATGAGGGAACTGCACTCTCAGGCTTCACAGGATTCAATCATCATTAAAAGAAATACAGCAGATTAAAATTTAATAGTTCTCTTGCTGGTGGTGCTGCAAGTCTATACTGGCCCACGATGCATGTACCCAGACACTTATGGGTTATACATGTCAGAGCAATGGCTGCCTTCCCTGTTGCAAATCTGCAGGGAAAGGGGGAAACAATCTTTCAATAAATTATTTTCAATACAGTCTTAGGGCTCGATTTTTGCTCTTGTGGATTGCAAGGGGAGCGTTATTGGGCCTTTGGAAGAGAACCCATCAAACTCCTCAGCACCCCTTCTGAAGGCAGCAATGGAAACATTGCTTGGGAATAAAAGGCAGCTTTTGCTATTGTGTTTAACCCTTCACATTCCAGAAAAAATCCCCTATAAAAATATTTTCTATTTTAAGGTAAAATAAATCAGTAATTTAACTTGTTTTTAATAGAGAGGCAGTTAGTGGTAGTGGTCAATTTCTACATAGATCAGAATAGTAAAGTCAGGAAAGGAAGGATGGTTCAGTACTAGCCTGAAACTTGGGAGACACTGGTTCAATTCCCTGGTCTACCACAGATTTCCTGTGGTGACCTTGGACAATTTACTTAGCCCTGGTCTACACTGGGGGGATCGATCTAAGTTAAGCACCTTCAGCTACGTGAATAACGTATCTGAAGTCGACGTACTTAGATCGACTTACTGTGGTGTCTTCACTGCGGTGAGTCGACTGCTGCTGCTCCCCCGTCAACTCTGCCTGTGCCTCTCGCGGTGCTGGAGTACAGGAGTCGACAGGAGAGCGCTCGGGTTGATTTATTGCATCTAGACTAGACATGATAGATCGATCGCTGCCTGCTGATCCAGCAGGTAGTGTAGACATACCCTTAGTTGCTCTGTGCCTCAGTTCCCCAATTGTAAAATGGAGATAAATAGTACTTCTCTACCTCACAGGCCTATTAGGATATTAAATTAATTAAAAAAAATTGCAAGGCACTCAGATACAATGGTAATGGGGGCCTAAAACAGACGTATGCGCTAAATAGAAACACTTGATTGGACATACAGAATCAGAAACACTAGTTACCAACTCCAGTATGTTGCTTCAATCACTGGCCAATATCAGAACCTTCAGAGGTGCTTTTTGGAGAATATACTCGGTCAGCTGTCAACAATGCTGTGTGTCAGTACATATGTTTTTGTATTTAACAAGTTAGGAAATTAAAACAACACTTAGGATTTATCTAGCACTTTTCATCTCCCAAGTGTTTTATCACCCTAGCTAATTAATCTTCACTATACTGCTCCTGAGAGAGCCAAATGTTCTCTCTAATTTACAGATTAGGAAATTGAGACAGAGTAGTTCAGTGACTTGCTCTAGGCCACAAAGGAAGTCATTATCAGAGCTGGCCACACCTCTCTTTTTAAATTAAAATCCTTTTTAATAGTTGAATATGCAGGCAAAAAAGTCACAGGTACATTCTAGTTTGGTGGCTCTTTTTCAGCTTCCAGTTTAAATTACAATAGGGCCTTGTCTACATGACAAAATTAAGTCAACCTAAATTAGGTTGATGCACAGACACCACAGTAATTACTGCGGTGGTTCATGTCCACACTATGCCCCCTCTGTCGGTGGAGCACATCCTCACCAGGAGTGCTTCCACCAACTTAAGTGTGTGGGGATTGTGGGGCACTGACAGCTGGAGCCCCCCCTCCCTGGGGCTGACAGTCAGAGCTGTCACCCCACGCAGGGCTCACAGCTGGAGTCCTCCCCCCCAGGACTGTCAGTTGGAGCTGTGAGCCCTGGGGCAGAGGAGCTCCAGCTGTGAACTCCTTGTGGGGCTCCCAGCCAACAGATGATGTAAGTAATGCAGTGTCTACACAGACACTGTGCTGCCTTAACGACATCAATCTAAGCGCTGTGACTCTTGCAGAGGTTTAGTTATTAGGTAAGTGTAGCAGTGGGCAACTTACATGGGTGGGAGCAACATTGTTGTGTAGACACTTAAAGAGTTACATTGACTTAAGCTGCCTTATATTGACCTAACTCTATAGTGTAGAGACCAAGCCTAGGAAACATGATGTGGATTGCAGTCAGGCCAGTTTGCTGGAATCTTGATAGGAGACAGTCCTACCTTATTTCAATGTGCAATGCCAAATTTTCGGTCCTTTTAAATCACTTTTCTTTAATTCACTATTGTTCATAAAACATGGATATGTACAAAATGATATTGCTCTGATTTGGGGTTCCTCAATCCTTGAGGATGGGAATGGAGCACAAACAGCCACTGTGAGAAAGTCTAACCACTCCTGGATAATCATTTCCACTGCAACTAACTGCCCTTATAAAATAAAAGTGACAGAAGAAAAGAGACAAGAAAAGAACTCAGGGTGTCAGTCAAGATAAGAACCCCCCAAATCTCATCCCAATTCTCCTCCCTGAACTTTCCCCCCCACATCCTCTCAGACTGCCCTCCAGGACCTCCCTCCATCTACATCCCCCCACTGATTCTCCCCCTCCCCCCTGGATCTCCAGCTACACCCCCACTGAATCACCCACTCCCAGTGCTTCTCCCGCCCCCCACATCTACTCTCCCACTGCCCTCCAGGACCTCCCTCCATCTACATCCCCCCACTGATTCTCCCCCTCCCCCCTGGATCTCCAGCTACACCCCCATGGAATCACACCCCCCGTGCTTCTCCCCCCACATCTACTCTCCCACTGCCCTCCAGGACCTCCCTCCATCTACATCCCCCCACTGATTCTCCCCCTCCGTCCTGGATCTCCAGCTACACCCCCACTGAATCACCCACTCCGCAGTGCTCCCCCCCACATCTACTCTCCCACTGCCCTCCAAGACCTCCCTCCATCTACACCCCCCCACTGATTCTCCTACACCCCCACTGAATCACCCCCCCCCCAGTGCTTTCCCCCCACATCCTCTCCCACTGCCCTCCAGGACCTCCCTCCATCTACACCCCCACCCAGTGACTCCCCCCCCGGATCTCCAGCTACACCCCCACTGAATCACCCCCCACAGTGCTCCCCCCCACATCATCTCTCCCACTGCCCCCCCGGACCTCCCTGCAGCTATACTCCCATCCTACTACTCCTTCCCACTGCTGCCCCACATCTACTTCCCCACTGCGCCCTTTCCCCTCTAGGACCTGCCCCATCCCCACACTACTTCTCCCTCCATCTCCTACTACCCCACTGTCTCCCTGCGTCCCCTAGCTACTATCTCTAGTCTCTCCCCCAGCCCCAGCCCCGGCCCCAGGCTCTCCCCACGGCGCCTGTCCCCCCCCCCCCCCTTCCGTTAACCGCCCCAGCGCGCGCCCGCTTCCCCACTCAGCCGCCAGGCTCGTTCCCCCGTCCTGTCGGGAGCGCGTCCCGCTCCCCGCCCGCGCACGCCGCAGCCCCGCTCCCCGCCCGCTGCTTGCAGCCACCCGGCCGGGCCCGGTCGCTGTGTGCTGGGGGGAGGGGGCCGCACGGACTCGTCCTCTCCGGGCCGCTCCGACACCCCGAGCCCAGGAGGGGAGGCGCCGCGCCGCGCCCCGGGCAGCCCTGCGGGTAGGTCTGGGCCGAGCCCCGGGAAGAAGCGGCGGGCGGGCGGGCGGGCAAGATGGAGACTCAGTCAGCGGGCACCCAGTCGGGAGGGATGGGAGCCCCGTCTCCGGGCCCGGCGGGGGCCGCAGGCAGCTCCTCCCTGAGCGCCGGGGGGAGCAGTTCCCCACCTCTTCCCTGAGCGCCGGGGGGCAGGGGGCGCAGGGCCCCCCCATCTCCTCTCTCAGTGCGGGGGGGGGGCAGGGGGCGCAGGGCCCCCCATCTCCTCTCTCAGTGCGGGGGGGGGCAGGGGGCGCAGGGCCCCCC
The DNA here is from genome assembly GCF_027887155.1 of Malaclemys terrapin pileata. NCBI lineage: Eukaryota > Metazoa > Chordata > Testudines > Emydidae > Malaclemys > Malaclemys terrapin. The sequence continues at coordinate 11,907,912 of NC_071512.1, read as the reverse complement.
ATCTCCTCTCTCAGTGCGGGGGGGGGCAGGGGGCGCAGGGCCCCCCATCTCCTCTCTCAGTGCGGGGGGGGGCAGGGGGCGCAGGGCCCCCCATCTCCTCTCTCAGTGCGGGGGGGGGCAGGGGGCGCAGGGCCCCCCATCTCCTCTCTCAGTGCCGGGGGGGGCAGGGGGCGCAGGGCCCCCCATCTCCTCTCTCAGTGTGTGGGGGGGCAGGCGGAGCAGGCCCCCCATCTCCTCTCTCAGTGCGGGGGGGGGGCAGGCGGAGCAGGGCCCCCCCATCTCCTCTCTCAGTGCGGGGGGGGGGCAGGCGGAGCAGGGCCCCCCCATCTCCTCTCTCAGTGCCGGGGGGGGGGGGCAGGCGGAGCAGCCCCCCCCCATCTCCTCTCTCAGTGCCGGGGGGGGGGGCAGGCGGAGCAGCCCCCCCCCGTCTCCTCTCTCAGTGCCGGGGGGGGGGCAGGCGGAGCAGCCCCCCCCGTCTCCTCTCTCAGTGCCGGGGGGGGGGCAGGCGGAGCAGGCCCCCCCATCTCCTCTCTCAGTGCCGGGGGGGGGGCAGGCGGAGCAGGCCCCCCCCATCTCCTCTCTCAGTGCCGGGGCGGGGGCAGGCGGAGCAGGCCCCCCCCATCTCCTCTCTCAGTGCCGGGGGGGGGGCAGGCGGAGCAGGCCCCCCCCATCTCCTCTCTCAGTGCCGGGGGGGGGGGCAGGCGGAGCAGGGCCCCCCATCTCCTCTCTCAGTTTGGGGGGGCAGGCGGAGCAGGGCCCCCCATCTCCTCTCTCAGTGCGGGGGGGGCAGGCGGAGCAGGGCCCTCCATCTCTCTCAGTGCGGGGGGGGCAGGCGGAGCAGGGCCCCCCATCTCCTCTCTCAGTGCGGGGGGGTGCAGCGGAGCAGGGCCCCCATCTCCTCCCTCAGTTCGGGGGGGGCAGGCGGAGCAGGGCCCCCCCATCTCTTCCCTGAACGCCGGGGGGCAGGCGGAGCAGGCCCCCCCATCTCCTCTCTCAGTGCCGGGGGGGGCAGGCGGAACAGGGCCCCCCCATCTCCTTTCTCAGTGCCGGGGGGGGCAGGCGGAGCAGGGGGCCCCCCATCTCCTCTCTCAGTGCGGGGGGAGGGGGACAGGTGGAGCAGGGGCCCCCCATCTCCTCTCTCAGTGCGGGGGAGAGGGGGACAGGTGGAGCAGGGGCCCCCCATCTCCTCACTCAGTGCTGGGGGGGCGGGGACAGGCGGAACAGGGCCCCCCCCATCTCCTCACTCAGTGCTGGGGGGAGGAGGAGGACAGGCGGAGCAGGGGCCCCCCATCTCCTTCCTCAGTGCCGGGGTGGTGGTGGGGACGGGTGGAGCAGGGGCCCCCCATCTCCTCACTCAGTGCTGGGGAGACAGGGACAGGTGGAGTAGGGTCCCCCATCTCCTTTATTGCCCTGGGGCAACATGGTTAACACCACTCTCCCAGGTCTCCTTTTTCTGTGGGGTGTGGGGAAGTGACAGACTTGAGTAAAGCTGCCCCTCATCTACTTCCTCAATTCTCTGGGACAAGGTGACAGTGCGGGGAACTCCTCTAAACATGTATCTGTCTCAGTGCCCATGAGGGGGAGGTGATAGAGCTGGGCTACTCCCCATCTCCTTCTATCAGTGCCCCAGGGAGGTGGCAGCTGGGCAACCCTCAGCTACTCTGGAGGTTGGGGTAGCAGCTGGACAACCTCCCCTGCAAATACTGCAAGGAGGAACATCCCAACTCAGATGCCCATAGGGTTGGGGCAGCTGTGCAACCTGCTCCCCCTCTTGTTTGTTGCCCACTTCTCTGGCCTCTAAGCAGCAGGGAGAGCTGAACATCATGTTGTCTTAGTACAGAGTCTTTGTAGTGCCTTGAAATCATCTGTTTATTCTCTTTAGTTCATATTCTTTTTAATTCACATTTTTTGAACTTTCCATTTAGTGCATAGTTCAATTAGTGCATGGAATTTTAATGTATATAAACAGTGCATATTTATTAGGCGGGCATATTGTTTAATGTACATGAATAGTGCATATTTTCATTATCACATAATTTGAGTGCATCTGCATTGTCTCTGATTATTTCCTTTTGTGCATGTTTATTAGTATATACTGTACTATTGTAATGCATGTAAATAATGCCCATTTCCATTAGTGCATATAAATAGTACCTATTTATTTCCTTTAGTGTGAACTTAATAGTATATAACACTTTCAGTGCAGTTAGCTAGTGGATATTTATGTCTTAATTGTTTATTTTACATGTGTTTATAACTGGGCATATATTCAAAGGGGAATAATATTATGATTTTGCTCTCTATAACTCTCCACAAAATACAGAAGTAGCAAGAAGTTGCTTTTGGAGTGTGACCCTAGATTAGTTTAAGATGATTAGAAAAATAAATGAATGTTACAACTGGTTCCTCGGTATACAAGGGTCAGAGGGTCTCTTACTCCAGTTTATTTTTTATTGTTCTTCAGATAGATGTGTGTATTTGTGTTTCTGTGTAAGGATCCAAGTGGCAATTGTTAAATATGCCTAGCAAGTGGACTTTAAACCGAACACATGCTATCCTAGGTAAATTATGACTTGGCTTGGTAATGCAGGGCCACTGCAACCTTTAACGCATAGTGCTTGAGTAAGTAGCTCCATTGAAGTCAGTGAGGCTACTTGTGTAAGTGCCATTCAGTATGAGGAAAGGTTGCAGTAGCTGGCTGTGTCATCAAGCCAAGGATCACAATTCTAATTTATTTGTGGTACCTTGTTTTGGTTCAGGAACCTCTGAACAATTTCATAGAGCACTTCTTAGTACACAGAGCGTCTAATAAACTGCTTTCTTCCCATTCAGTCATCCACACTCACTCTCCTATCATTCACAGTCTCTTGACATCCTTGTGGCATCTGTAACAATTGTATGTAGGGTAATACTAGGAAATAATTTAATATTTGTTTAGCTTTTTAAAATATAATTTAGCAAGTGCAAAATAAAAAGCCATACTATATGACCAGTCTACTCTCTATGGGTCACCAGGAAATGCTTCATGACTGAAGCTTGGGAAACTCTTATCTAGCTTCAGAAGTAGATTATACTTTGCATGTATGTTTAGGTGTCTTGGTGGTGTGTGTTGTACAAATACTGATAGGACTTCGAAAAACTAGATACAAAGTTTGCTGGTGTTGGAGATTAGGGTTTACAGGTAGCTCTTGCATATTTAATTTATTTAGGAAGTTTCAACAAGTTTACAAATCCTTGCTATGTAAATGTCAGAAACAAAACAAACAAACAAAAAGAAATGTTACAACAGTTAGATTTTGTTTAAAGAGACATTATACAGTAATGTAGTCATCAGAACACCTATAATATGTTGCTTTAATAAAATCTCTAAAATTGAGTGAAAGTTCTCTCTACCCATTTAACAGACTAGGCATTTTTCTCAAATTTAATATTCAAAAACTGGACAAGTGCGCTGGGTTTTTTTTGCAGGTGAATATACTTTATTGGAGTATTGAATAAAAGATACATACTTAGATATTTGGTTATCTATACTCTGTCTATTTTGCTGGGTACATAATTGAGATAAACCTATTTAATTCACTGGAATACTCAAGATAGGTGACTGTTTCTTTTTATAAACTATTTTTAAAGCTTTATTTACAAGTTGCAAAAGTAAGCACTTAGTGTTTTAAACAAACAAGGTCTTAATTGCAGAAGAGTTAATTTGTACAGACTGAGCTGATAAATATTAACTTTTTTTAGGTAATTGTACTGTTCCTTTTATTTGTGGATATAGTTCATTTTATAGATGTTGTATGCCAGTGTCTCTCTCATTGTTTGTATCCTTTGGTGGAAGCAGTAAAAACAATATAGTATGTGTGTTACTTCTTTTGGAAGTTTTAAGGTAAAATGTGCTCCTCCAATAGTAATCTGTGGCACATTTGGAACCAGCACTCCATAACATTGTAGCTTCACACTCAGCATCATACCAGTACTGTCCATGCTAAGGCCTGGTATATGCTAGACTTTACAAACACTCTACCTTGCTCTTCCACTGTTGCAGCTTCACCAGTGGCAGCTACAGCTGGGAATACTAGTGCAAATAGAACACTGGTGACTTCTGGCATTTTTATTATCACATCGTGCAGACTTGCTGTAATCAAGGTTAGATGACAAGATGATATAATGCTGATGCCAAGTCTGCACTAGCTCGATCACTGTGAAAGCCACTAATAGAGTTGGTAATTCAGTAGCAGGAGATTTCAGAAAATAAGGTTAGTTATGTTTAAACATTATTTCTAGCACAATTCTAGAAAGGACACTAGGACCACTTTTTAAAATGTCTCATTTTTGTCAACACAACTTCAACTCTAATGGTGTTCATAGTGTTGAGAGCCATAGTGTAGATGCGCTGCCAGTTATTGTCATAATTTTTAACTCTGCATCAGGTAAACCTATTCAGAACAGGTCTTATCAATATTGTTAAAAACACCATCTGTGAGTCAATACTACAACTTCCATTTTATGTTGTTACAACTGGTGTTAACATTAGGGGGAAATCTCCCTACTGTGGACAGGACTTCACTTCCTGTGCTGGAAATAGTTGTCCCATTAATGTAGGTAAGTTGAACCACATTCAATACGCATTGTAAGAAATTATGATCAACTGATTATTAGTGGTGATTGATGCTTTCCGCTTCTGCGTTTTGGCTCTGTCCACAAAAGCAGCCTAACCCATAGTTAAGGAGGGAGTAGAGGGCATGGTGTTTGACAACTGTTATCAAACACTGCACGAGTGAAGACCTAAGGGGTTTGTAACATGGCTTGGCTAGCATTATTCTTTAAAAATACCCTCTTTGTCTCTTTGAACTGAGAAGCTGATTTAAACACTGTGTTAGCACAGTTTCCATCATCGTGTTGGATAGACCATAGTGGTGAAAGAGAGGTCCCAGTAGCTCTAAGTTTAAAGCATAAGGCTATATTAACATAAACAAAAACTATGATTAGTGATAATTAAGGTTTCATCAGGATGTACCCTGTCCATCCATCTCTAGGCATCTCCCTAGAGTGTCTAGCACCTGTTCCACTGGACACTCTCGGTACACCTCAGCTTACCAGTTACTCCTCAGGTCACCACTCCGCTTAACACACAGTACTTAGGTACATTTATAGTGAAAACAAGTAACATAGAGATTTAAGTGATGGAAACAAATGGTTACATATAAAATGAAATAATAACATGCCTTCTATGACGTAGACTGACTTAACTAGATACTTTGATGTTTTATAGAGCAGTGCTCAAGTCCTTCCAACATTTTATAGCTAGGCTTGGCTGACTGTCACCCTCCATTCATAAGACAGACACTCTATTAGCTTGCCTCCTCAGTGAAGGATCCACCCCTAAATATACCCCAACAATCCATTGCCGTTATTTGTAAACAAGATCCTCTCTTGCTGTTTTTCTTCCTGTAAATTTCCTCTCTTGAAAATTTTGCAATCTTGATTAACATTTGGCTCAATATGCAAACAGGCATCCACTGAGAGTTGTATAATGCCTAATACACGACCAGACACAGTGGTAAATGTCTGTTACCATCTGCTTAAAAGGAACCTGTCTGAGACATGTCACCTCGTGGTTACCTGCCTTCAAAACAGAATTTTCAGTACTGACACAGCTCTTTAAATATTATGCATACATATATTTTGCAGTGATTAGTATGTTCAGTGGGCTACTGTCTCTCAGGGACCTCACATGCTATGCTTTAATGAATTATTATGCATATACCTGCCCTCAGGGATCCCTGTAAAACACTCTGCACCCCCTGTGACCTCTGCCTGTCAGTACTAAGAGATTCCTGGGTCTTAGTTGATAACACCCCATAAGGCTTTCACTTCATTCTCCAGCAGATACCAAAAAGCAATATGTACCCAACTTTATCAAACTTGGTCGTGGTACATGTAGGTACCAATGACATAGGGAAGGGTAGGAGAGACATCCTGGAGGACAAATTTGGGCTGCTAGGAAAGAGACTGAAATCCAGGACCTCTATGGTAGCATTCTCAGAAATGCTTCCAGTTCCATGTGCAGGGCCAGGTAGGCAGGCAGAGCTTCAGAGTCTCAATGCATGGACGAGACGATAGTGTAGAGAGGAGGGATTTAGATTTATTAGGAATTGGGGAAACTTTTGGGATAGGGGAGCCTATACAGGATTATGGGCTCCACCTAAACCAAAGTGGATCAAGACTGCTGGCACTTAACATTAAAAAGGTTGCAGAGCAGTTTTTAAACTAAGAGATGGGGGAAAGCCGATTGCTGCAGAGGAGCACATGGATCGGACAGAGACTTCTCTTAGAGGAGAGCCTATTGATAGAGATTCTCTAGGTTTTAGTCAGGAGGAGAGGATGGAAGAGGATAAAGTATGGGCCAGATCAGACAAGAAACATTCACATAAAAAAGAATGTGACGCATCAGAAAAGGGCAGACAAACAAACAGTGACAAGTTTTTAAAGTGCTTGTACACAAATGCTAGAAGTCTAAATAATAAGATGGGTGAACTAGAGTGCCTCGTATTAAAGGAGGATATTGATATCATAGGCATCACAGAAACCAGGTGGAGTGGGGACAATCAGTGGGACACAGTCATTCCGGGGTACAAAATATACCGGAAGGACATAACAGGTCGTGTGGGGGTGGGCAAGGAGAGTGGCACTATATGTGAAAGAAAATGTAGAATCAAATGAAGTAAAAATCTTAAATGAATCAACATGTTCCATAGAATCTCTATGGATAGTAATTCCATGCTCTAATAAGAATCTAACAGTAGGGATCTATTATTGACCACCTGACCAGGACAGTGATGATAAAATGCTAAGGGAGATTAGAGAGGCTATCAAAATAAAGAACTCAGTAATAGTGTGGGATTTCAATTATTCCCATATTGACTGGGTACATGTCACCTCAGGATGAAATGCAGACACAAAATTTCTTGATACTTTAAATGACTGCTTCTTGGAGCAGCTGGTACAGGAACCCACAAGGGGAGAGGCAATTCTTGATTTAGTCCTGAGTGGAGCGCAGGATCTGGTCCAAGAGGTAACTATAACAGGACCGCTTGGAAATAGTGACCATAATATAATAATATTTAACATTACTGTGGTGGGAAGAACACCTCAACAGCCCAACACTGTGGCATTTAATTTCAGAAAGGGGAACTATGGAAAAATGAGAAGGTTAGTTAAACAGAAATTAAAAGGTACAGTGACTAAAGTGAAATCCCTGCAAGCTGCATGGACACTTTTAAAAGACACCATAATAGAGGCCCAACTTAAATATATACCCCAAATTAAAAAACACAGTAAAAGAACTAAAAAAGAGCCACTGTGGCTTAACAACCATGTAAAAGAAGCAGTGAGAGATAAAAAGGCATCTTTTAAAAAGTGGAAGTCAGAGCCTAGTGAGGTGAATAGAAAGGAGCATAAACACTGCCAAATTAAGTGTAAAAATGTAATAAGAAAAGCCAAAAAGGAGTTTGAAGAACAGCTAACCAAAAACTCAGAAGGTAATAACAAAATGTTTTTTAAGTACATCAGAAGCAGGAAGCCTGCTAAACAACCAGTAGGGCCCATGGACGATCGAGATATGAAAGGAGTGCTTAAAGACGATAGTCATTGCAGAGAAACTAAATGAATTCTTTGCTTCAGTCTTCACGGCTGAGGATGTTAGGGAGATTCCCAAACCTTGAGCCGTCCTTTGTAGGTGACAGATCTGAGGAATTGTCACAGATTGAGGTGTCACTAGAGGAGGTTTTGGAATTAATTGATAAATTTAACAGTAACAAGTCATTGGGACCAGAGGGCATTCACCCAAGCGTTCTGAAGAACTTAAATGTGAACTTGCAGAACTATTAACTATGGTTTGTAATCTGTCCTTTAAATCAGCTTCTGTACCCAGTGACTGGAAGATAGCTGATGTAACGCCAATATTTAAAAAGGGCTCTAGAGGTGATCCCGGCAATTACAGACCGGTAAGTCTAATGTCAGTACCGGGCAAATTAGTTGAAACAATAGTAAAGAATAAAATTGTCAGACACATAGAAGAACATAAATTGTTGGGCAAAAGTCAACATGGTTTCTGTAAAGGGAAATCATGTCTTACTAATCTATTAGAGTTCTTTGAAGGGGTCAACAAACATGTGGACAAGGGGGATCCAGTGGACATAGTGTACTTAGATTTCCAGAAAGCCTTTGACAAGGTCCCTCACCAAAGGCTCTTACGTAAATTAAGTTGTCATGGGATAAGAGGGAAGATCCTTTCATGGATTGAGAACTGGTTAAAAGACAGGGAACAAAGAGTAGGAATAAATGGTATATTTTCAGAATGGAGAGGGGTAATTAGTGGTGTTCCCCAAGGGTCAGTCCTAGGACCAATCCTATTCAACTTACTCATAAATGATCTGGAGGAAGGGGTAAACAGTGAGGTGGAAAAGTTTGCAGATCATACTAAATGGCTCAAGATAGTGAACACCAAAGCAGACTGTGAAGAACTTCAAAAAGATCTCACAAAACTAAGTGATTGGGGAACAAAATGGCAAATGAAATTTAATGTGGATAAATGTAAAGTAATGCACATTGGAAAAAATAACCCCAACTATACATACAATATGATGGGGGCTAATTTAGCTACAACTAATCAGGAAAGAGATCTTGGAGTCATCGTGGATAGTTCTCTGAAGATGTCCACGCAGTGTGCAGCGACAGTCAAAAAACAAATAGGATATTAGGAATCATTAAAAAGGGATAGAGAATAAGACAGAGAATATCTTATTGCCCTTATATAAATCTGTGGTACGCCCACATCATGAATACTGCGTATGGATGTGATCTCCTCATCTCAAAAAAGATATACTGGCGATAGAAAAGGTTCAGAGAAGGGCAACTAAAATGATTAGGGGTTTGGAACGGGTCCCATATGGGGAGAGATTAAAGAGGCTAGGACTTTTCAGCTTGGAAAAGAGGAGACTAAGGTGGGATATGATAGTTATATAAAATCATGAATGGTGTGGAGAAAGTGAATATGGAAAAGTTATTTACTTGTTCCCATAATATAAGTGTGATGTGCAGTCTATATGGCTTTATAAAAACATGATAATAAGTGAATATAATGTAAAAAGTGAATATAACGTACCTGGGATATGCTTCATGCAAAAGGTCTCTTGTAAGGTATCATTACAAAGCTTATAATCTACTGAGTGTGATCATCCGATTTGTATAAATGTACCACTCTTGTATCTAAAACTAGAAATATAAAATATAACTCTGAGGGCCTATTGTAATTATGTAAAGTGTGGGCCATTAATGATGGTTTGGAATCTTGATGACTCCCATTGTCTGCAGATGGCTGTGTTTACCTGTGAGTCTTCCTGTATATGTGTGTGCTGGCAAGTAAGTAATGAAGTCTTGCAGTGACATGTGATCATGTCACCTGAACTGGAATCCATCTTTAACCTGGTGCTTTTCCAGTGAGGGGGCGGTGGAAACCCAGAGGGACAAAGGGTTCCCGCCTTATTGAAAAGATATATAAAGGGGTGGAAGGGAACAAAGGAGAGAGAGGAGCCATCATGAAGAATCCCCTGGCTATCACCTAAGCTGGAACAAGAGCTGTACCAGGGGAAAGAATTGTGCCCAGGCTTGGAAGGTGTCCAGCCTGAGAAAAAGCTTACTGAAGCATCTCTGAGGGTGAGATTATTTGTATTCAGTTTGATTAGACATAGATTTGCACATTTTATTTTACTTGGTGACTTACTTTGTTCTGTCTGTTACTACTTGGAACCACTTAAATCCTACTGTCTGTATTTAATAAAATCACTTTTTATTTAGTAATTTACTCAGAGTATGTATTAATACCTGGGGGAGCAAACAACTGTGCATATCTCTCTATCAGTGTTATAGAGGGCGAACAATTTATGAGTTTGCCCTGCATAAGCTTTATGCAGGGTAAAACGGATTTATCTGGGTTTAGACCCCATTGGGAGTTGGGCATCTGAGTGCTAAAGACAAGCACACTTCTGTGAGCTGTTTTCAGGTAAACTTGCAGCTTTGGGACAAGTGATTCAGACCCTGGGTCTGTGTTGGAGCAGACAGAAATGTCTGGCTCAGCAAGACAGGGTGCTGGAGTCCTGAGCTGGCAGGGAAAACAGGAGCAGAGGTAGTCTTTGCACATCAGGTGGCAGCTCCCAAGGGGGTTTCTGTGATCCAACCCGTCACAATAAGAACTAGGGGCCACCAAGTGAAATTAATGGGCAGTAGGTTTAAAACGAATAAAAGGAAGTTCTTCACACAGTGCACAATCAGCCTGTGGAACTCCTTGCCTGAGGTGGTTGTGAAGGCTAGGACTATAACAGGGTTTAAAAGAGAACTAGATAAATTCATGGAGGTTAAGTCCATTAATGGCTATTAGCCAGGATGGGTAAGGAATAGTGTCCCTATCCTCTGTTTGTCAGAGGGTGGAGATGGATGGCAGGAGAGAGATCACTTGATTATTGCCTGTTAGGTTCACTCCCTCTGGGACACCTGGCATTGGTCACTGTCAGTAGACAGGATACTGGGCTGGATGGACCTTTGGTCTGACCCAGTATGGCCATTCTTATATTCTTATGTAATGCAAAACCTTAGCGGCAACCTCAAATTATTAAACCATCAATTTGTAAGCACATGGAGGATAATAGGGTGATAAGGAATAGCCAGCATGGATTTGTCAAGAACAAATCATGCCAAACCAATCTAATTTCCTTTGTTGACAGGGTTGCTGGTCTAGTGGATAAGGGGAAGCAGTAGATGTGATATAGCTTGATTTTTAGTAAGGCTTTTTACACAGTCCCACATGACATTCACATGTCCATAGAAAACTAGGAAAATACGGTGTAGATGAAATTACTAAATGGTGAGTGCCCAACTGATTGAAAGACTGTACTCAGAGTAGTTATCAATGGTTTGCTGTCATGCTTGGAGGATGTATCTAGTGGGGTCCCTCAAGGGTTGGTCCTGGGTATGGTACTATTCAATATTTTCATTAATGACTTGGATAATAGAGCTGAGAGTATGCTTATAAAATTTGCAGAAGACAACGATCTGGAAGGGGTTGCAAGTACTTTGTAGGACAGGATTAGAATTCAAAATGACCTTGACAAATTGAAGAATTGATCTGAATTCAACAAGATAAAATTCAATAAAGATGAGTACAAGTACTTCATGTAAGAAGGAAAAAACAAATGCACAACTACAAAATGGGGAATAATTGACTAAGTGGAAGTGTTGCTGAAAAGGATTTGGGGTTATAGTGGATCACAAATTGATTATTAGTCAACAATCTCATGCAGCTGCAAAAAAGGCTAATATTCTGGGATGTATTAACAGGAGTGTTGTATGTAAGATACTGGAGGTAATTGTCCCCCTCTGATCGGCATTGGTGACGCATCAGCTGGAGTACTGTGTCCAATTCTGGACACCACACTTTAGGAAAGATGTGGATAAATTGGAGAGAATCCAGATGAGAGCAACAAAAATGATGATAAATTTAGAAAACCTGACCTATAAAAAAGGTTAAAACAACTGGGCGTGTATAGTCTTGAGAAAAGAAAACTGAGAGGAGACATGATAGTATTCAAATATGTTAATGACTGTTATAAAGAGAAGAGTGATCAATTGTTCTCCATGTCCACCGAAGGTAGGATAAGAAGTAATGGACTTAATCTGCAGTATGGAAGATTTAGGTTAGCTATTAAGAAAAACTTTCCAACTATAAGGATAGTTAAGCTTGGGAATAGACTTCCAAGGGAGGTTGTGGAAATACCATCACTGGAAGTTTTTAAAAACAGGTTGGACAAACATCTGTTAGGGATGGTCTAGGAGTTTTTGTTGGTCCTGCCTCAGTGCAGGTGGCTGGACGGGAGGATGACTTTTTGAGATCCCTTTCAGCCCTACATTTCTATGATTTTATGCTTTGTATTAACAGATCAGCACATCTTACTGTCAAACATTCAGGGTATTTGGGAAGTTAATCTGCTTTAACATTATTGAGGTTGCCATTAAGGGTTTATCTTGTCCTGGTGACAAACCAGCTGTATTTTGTTAGGCTGGGACCTGCTACTGTCCCCAAGATTCATAGGCGTCCCCATCAGAAATGCCTCGCAAGTTCCAGGAAAGAAGAACTTATTCCTTGACTCCTGTGTAGCACTGGTAGAGCTCCCGTGCTTCACTATAGAGGAGGTCCCTAGGCCACCCATCCCTCTTTTCCCAAATCCTCTGGCCTATTGTTCTCTTCCTTCTGCCACAGCAACACCTATTAAAAAAAAGAAATTACCATAAAGACCCCTTTGTTTACAACCAGTTATAATTTTTAACACTCCCTCGCCACTGACTAAAATCAAGAAAACCTTTCTGGTCTCGTGCCACAGCCCTCCTCATGGAAGATAAGGATGTTCACGGACGATGGTCTAAAGCCTGGGTGGCTGCTGATGTACCAAACAAAAATCTAATCGACGACCCAGCTGTGCAAGTGCCAGGCTTCTCTTCCCCACGTGCATATGGACAGCTCTAAACCATATCTGCATCTAACATGGAAGATGCGCATACTTACTCCATAGATTGAAAGCAAGGGAATTACCAAACTGCGACTGTGGTCTGATGCAAACTGTCATGGACACATCATGGACAATTGCCCAATCCATGCTCTTCCTGGAGGTGTCTCAGCCATTTACATGGCTACCCTCTGCTCTGGACTGGATAAGAGATTTCTTAAGATCCAACTGTAGTCATACTGTTGCTTTCACTGTTTGACTATCGCCATATGAAAGAAGAAGTTTTTTAAGTGACACCAACACAAACCCCTAAAGGCAGGGAAATGAGTAGCTAAAATAATAATTTTTTCACTACCATAATACCCATCTCTCATATTAAGTGTTCTTATGGCTTGTTTATACACAGAAGCTGCACTGGTTTAAGTTAGATTGGTTTAAAAGCCAATTTAATTAAATTGGTTCAGACTGTTGTGAGGATGCACTTACATTGGTTTACAACTGATTATATTGGTTTACCTTGCTCATCTAAATTTACAGGTGTAAGATAAACCAATAGCAGCCAGGTTCACATTGATTTAATAGTGTCAACACACACAGTTGCATGGGTTTAATTGAATGGGTTTTAAATCACACCTTTTGCTAAACCAATACAAATTTGTGTGTAGACCAGTCCTCACTTGTACTCTACATCCCTCTGCCAACAAAGTCACTTCCACTCTGAACATGTCTTAAAAACGTATTTTGTAAAAATCTCATTACATTCTTTGTTTTTATTTGTGCCATTTTTAAACTTTAGTAATACTTGCATTTTTCATAGCACGATGAAAAAATGGATACAGAGAGAATAATAAGCATTCCAAAAATATCCCTGTTGTCTGTTTGTTTTTAACTGGATTGTCTCACCTTTTTTCAGACTCCCCCTTTTTGCGAGAACTCTGAAACACTCTCTGTGATCTGCGCTTTGCTCCTCATGTGTCAATTCTGATATCATCAATTATAGACAGGTAACATTTGTCTCTAGAGAATTTTATCACTTGTCAGAAGTAAGTGCAAGTATGTACGCAAAGATGAAGTTGCAGCATTTTACATGTTAGTGGTATATATTTGCGGGTGAGAACTCCCTGGTGTAGTGTTGGAGTGGCTGGGGAGGTGGATCTTGGAAGCCATGGCAAGACTCATTGTTCCCTGTGGGGAGAGGGGATGCAGATGGTAGAGTATGGTAGACTCTGAATAGGAGGAAAATGGTGATAGGAATTTGGGGTGGTGGTTGTTGATATTTGCCTGGCAATGCTCTCTATGACTGCCTCCCTTGTGCATCATTGTGTCTGTTCTGTATTCTGTCCGATTCCCTGTGTGACATTGATCTTGCTCAGCTGAAGCCAACTTTCTCTGTGACTGGGCCATTGAGGCAGACTGGAGAGCCGTGAGCTCCTCCTGAAAGCTAGAGCCTGCGTGCCAATGTTCAAATGAGACACTGAAGGAAAAAATGTTGATTATTACTCTGATTAATGTTCTCAGATAGTATATCAACATATACAAATCTAGCATCATATGCATGGCGTGCTTACTTGCTGTTTGTTATATCTTTCCATTACACTAATACAACTTGGTGACACAAAAGGAGAATTTGCAGAACCCTCATGCATGCATTAAGTGTCATGAGAAGTCTCAGGCAATTCTATAATGTAAACTATATTGAAGAGTCGAAAGAGAAGTGAGATGTTGCCTTGTTAAAATCAGAAGATTTTTTATTGCTTTTTACAGACACTAACTACTTACCTCTGTTATTACCACACCAAAAATTCGTCCCCTTCCCAAATTGTATCTTACATTTTTTTGTCCTTTTCTAAACAACACAGGATTATTGCGTATTCTTACTTTGAAACTGAAATTGTAATGCAATCTTAACTATGGTTTCACGACTGCTCCACCATATGTTGCTCAAAAAATCTGAATTATAGTGCATAGAGAATCTGTGTTATAACAACCATTTAATATATGGATGTGCTGAACTACATTATTACTGCATCTATATTTAAATATTGCACATGTAAAATCATGTTCACATATTTACACATGCACTGCATATGCACTGTGATAAGGTTTATATACCCAGGCACCTTAGAAGGAAGAAAGGGGTTAATGCAGGCAATAGGAAGCAGGAAATGCCCCAACTGGAACTGATTACAACTGCTATGAATGCTATGCCCTCTGAAGGAGAGAGGTGGCTGAAGAGAGATGTCAGCTCTGGGAAAAGAGACTCAACCTTTATATTGTTGTGAACTCTTTCTGCCAGTAAATAGACCCTGCAAGCAACTGTGTGATACTATTTAAGTTTGGCTACGCTAAGCCGTTTATTATATTTCTCTTTTTCCTATATTTAACATAAAGGGGTACTGACCTAGTATACACTGGAGAAATTTGCTATGCTGAAAACTGTGGTCTCCTTGTCATGCTTGTAAGGCACTTCATGGCCACGTACATGTACTCCAAATAGTTTGTGTATTCCAGATAGTGTTTGGATTAGATTTGCCTCCAGCAGGGTTAAATACTGTCTTAGTCTGAATGGTTTCAGCCTGTATAAATTTAGTTTCCATGTAGACCGTGCTAAAATGGTTCAAATTGTCCTCCCACTACTGTCCAAGAGTGCACTGGTGGCCTTTACCAATCTCTCAGGATCCACTTCTCTTGAGATTTGTGCTGGGATCTGCATGATAGGAATCTAGAAAGCATTACAACAGAAAAAGGGTAGAATGGTGCTAGTATGGAAGTGAGGCAAAACTACAGTGATTCAAAATATAAATAAGCTTTGCTAATATGAATATACTGAACAGTTTGTGCTTAAATCAGTTATGCCCAACACATTCAATTAGAAATAGGTCAATTCTCAGTTGTGGACATGGCCTTAAAGGGGTGCTACCAGCTGGGCAACAGACAACCCATTTGGAACATCATAGACAGGTGCATACCTTTTTGTACATTAGGATTAGAGTGCACTGAAGTGATGTACAGACAAAAGGTGCTGATAAACTTTTTGGAGATTTTACCCTATGAAGCTATTCTGAAGGTCTAGCTGTGATCTTACTTTATTCTGCTGCTTTGATTAAAAAAAAAAAAAAAAAAAATCCAAGGCAAATCTCTGGAAACATAAGGATCACTCCTTTTGATGTGTGAATTATTAACGTAATATGTAAGAAGTTGTTACAGTACATCATAAAGGTACAGGATGCTATAAACCCTTAATTTGCAGATTATTGACATAACAGGCCACAATTGCTTTGCAGTATTGATGGAGATTTGTGCAAATATGTATGAATCTGTAAGACATGTTTGTTTGTTTTTGGTCTCCTTATACCTTTAAAAGCCAGTAAAATCAATTGTTAAAAATTATCAATTGTCACGCTTTGGCTGAGGCCTTGCATTCCATGTTTCTGCTTGGATCAAATGTTTATGGCTATTTTATAAACTGCTGAAAAATGGGATTTATAATGGAAAAAATTCATTTATTTAAAAAATACTTTTTTGCAGTGTTCAGCCAGCTACATAGTTGGTTAGAGACTATTCAGAATTTTTTTCCAGCTATTTGGCCAGTCCTAATAGTGAGTTGCATTTTTAAATGTAGTATATATGATTATTGTTAAAATTAAGTGCTGTGGACAGAAGCAAGGCCTTAGGGTGTATGATTGCACAGGTATTTTTCACTCTGATTTTTAGGCTTAGATCTCAGGATGTTAGATGCTGGGTAAATGTTTCAAGACTTGTTCATATCACATAATCTGTTATCACAAATTAAATCTTTAAATCCACAGGCAGACTGAAGTTTGCATTACTGGTGCCCATTCTGTACCTGCTCTGTTAGTAAATACTGAGGTTTTTGGTGCTGCCAAATGCGCTTGCGCGCGCTCGCTCGCACGCTCTCTCTCTCTCTCTCTCCACATATACACACCTCTACCCCGCTATAACGCGACCCGATATAACATGAATTCGGATATAACGCGGTAAAGCAGTGCTCCGGGGGGAGGGGGGCGGGGCTGTGCACTCTGGCGGATCAAAGCAAGTTCGAAATAACGCGGTTTCACCTATAACGCGGTAAGATTTTTTGGCTCCCGAGGACAGCATTATATTGGGGTAGAGGTGTATATATATTAATATGGGTATTGGGCGTGTGTGGTAGTGTTGGGGAGATAAAGATAACTGTTCCATTCCAGTCACAGGTTAAGCCTCAGTTGAGGCACAGTGCATTCATTTTGGGATATCAAGTTTTAATAAAAGATGAGTTAAACTGAAGAAAGGTCAGAGGAAAGAAGCACACATAATAAAAGCTTTGGAAAAATAAGACTATGAAGCATGTTCAGTTTAGAGAAAGAGACCTGCTTGCTGTCTACGTATAACTAAAGGGATGTACTAAAAATGATAGGGATCAATTATTCTCCATAACTAAGGACAGAACAAGAAGTGATGGGCTACAGCAGAGAATATTTTAGGAAAAATTGGCATCACTGAATGCACTGTTCAGAAATGGGAGAAGCTGCCAAAGAAGGTTATGGAATTGGCATGACTGGAGATGGTGAGAGCTAGATTGGCATTCATCTAAAAATATCACTAGGCACTCATCTAGAACCTTGTTTATATGAGGGAAATAATAAAAAAAAAAATTCCTACTGTTGAAGTCAGTGCTACTCTGCAATACTACAGGGGTCTGTGCTGATGGAGCCTATGCAGGATCTGTACTTCTGCTAGTACTATAATTTCAAAGTGACCCCCTGGGATCTCCTAAACAAAAGATTCTGTGCCAGATCATCAGCTATGACTTAGGAACGACACAGCATAGGCTGTGTGCTAATGTGACCGTTGCACTTCCTCTATCCTGTGACTGCTATGTGCTGGTCTGGTTCCCAGGCCTAAGTTAAAACATCTTAAAGGGTACATTAGCTGCCAAGAGCCCCAAGGTGAAGCTGATCATCAGTGAAGCCTAAGGGTGTCCTAGCCATGCCCCTTATATCAGCAGCAATGGCAGAGGCGGATAATGGTGTAGGAGCTGTTACTTCTGTAGTGAGTTGGTCCTCTCGTGACTGATTATGGCAGCTCTATCCCATCAGATTTTGCCAGTGGTGTGATGCAAAGCAGATCTGGTCCTATGTTTTTTGGTAAGAAAATGTTATTTCCCATGAATGTTACAAATCATATGGAAAGATGGCACATAAAATAGGGTATATTTGCAGGCTTGTTCAACTAGAGTGTTTAAAAGAGTTCCATGAGCCATGAACAGCTCTTTAATGGTTATGGGGAATATTTTCCCTGCAAGTTCCATGCACCTTACAATAATGTATCTGAGGTATGGTAACAAAATTACTAATTTTAAAATTCAAGTCACTGTTTAAAGCTGTTAAAATGAATGTATCTACACATTACTCTTTAGGAAAGATGTGGTTGGCAGGGTGACTTCTGTACAACAGTTGTCTCTGGAAGTTTTGTGAACCTTACATATTGTGCGCTTTATTTGTTTTAATTCTTAATAGTGTGTGTGAATTTGATGTTTTTAGATGTGACTAACAGCTATGCCAAGTATAGTGAGGAGTTGTGTTGTGCAAGTTTTATTTATTTCTCAAGTGCCAATATTTTTCTCGATGCTGTGAAAGGTAGCTTAAAGTGTATTTGAATGGAATAGTTAGTGGCAGGTGTTGGCCTGATTTTCAGAGATGCTGAGCACCTACTGCTTACAGTTACTTCTGGTTGTAAAAAAAACTTGGAAGTGTGATCCGACTCTGTTTGAAAGGGAACCAATTGAAACCATGACTCTGAGAGAGATTTGAGCTGACCACATTCATCTTAGCAGGGTGGTAGCTCAGGCTAATAGGTGTTGGATAAATTTAAGTTCCACCATCCTTCAAGCCCCCTGAATGAATTGAGAGTGATCTTTTTCTCTGGTTTCCCCTTGTTGTTCCAGGGTCTGCTGCCTGCTTTGATAGTAGTAATGGAGTGGGAGAAGGGAGAGAGTGTCTCTGCTAAACTACTCAGTGACAGCCTTTGTTTTAGGATAGTTCTTGCCTGTGAATAGTTTCAGTACTTACCTCAGTTGCTTTCTTAACCCTCAGCAGAACTAAATTGACTGGATTTTTATCCATTTGTATGTTTTTCACAACGTTCTGGATAGCAGCAGTGAAATTGTTTATTAATTTCACATTGCAGCAGTAATGGAAAATTTAGAAGCAGAAACATTGGGAGCCATCTGCTGAATCAGGAAGATGACACTGTATTGCTTTTCATTTGATAGGTTATTGATGCAACTAAGTGGCTAGAATTGTTTTCCTCAAACGAAAGCTTAGATTCACCCAGGAAAGCTTCCAAATCACTGTGGGTGAGAGGATATTTCAAGTCCAGATCATTTAAATTTTATCGTTGATGCATTTCTTACATCATTGTATGTGTTTGAAAGATATTTTTTTAAATGTCATGATTTTTTTGATTTTTTGAATCTATTGATAGACATCTTGTTTCCTTAAATGGTTTGCATTCAAGCCAGTTCAGGGTAATTTTAGGGAACCTTCATAGCTGTTGGAAAAGAGAAGTTTTTGGTTAAACGATGTCATGTTATATATTTATACATATTTGTCTTTTATTTTTGGTAGAAAAATGATGCATCCTGTTGCCAGCAGTAATACAGCTTTCTGTGGGACTGGCAAGAGTTCTTGCCTTAACGAAGACAATGTGAGATCCACTGATCAGTTTGACTTGTATTCTACACAGCAAAGCAAATACAGCCACACAGTCAGCCACAAACCAATTGCATGCCAGAGACAAGACACGTTAAATGAAACACACTTGCAGGCCACAAGTGGCAGGAATATAGAGACAAAAGATGAACTAAAGAAAAAGAAAAACCTCAACCGATCTGGTAAACGTGGAAGGCCATCGGGGACCACAAAATCAGCGGGGTACCGAACCAGCACAGGTCGACCTCTTGGGACCACCAAAGCAGCTGGATTTAAAACAAGTCCAGGCAGACCCTTGGGTACAACTAAAGCTGCAGGATACAAAGTCAGCCCAGGCAGACCTCCAGGTAGCATTAAAGCTCTATCACGGCTTGCAAATCTAAGTTATACTTGTGGCAGTGCAGCTTTTCCCTATCCTATGGTGCATAACAGAGGAGTACATGCTGCTGGTGAAACTAGTAGCAAAGTCAAACAACCCAATGAGTGAAAGAAAGGAATTAGATAGTATTTCCTAATTAATCCTTTTTA
Source organism: Malaclemys terrapin pileata (assembly GCF_027887155.1). Lineage (NCBI taxonomy): Eukaryota > Metazoa > Chordata > Testudines > Emydidae > Malaclemys > Malaclemys terrapin. The sequence goes on along the minus strand of NC_071512.1, from coordinate 11,888,117 downwards.
AACTGAGTCTTGGCATGTTTTTCACATTTTTATGTAATATTTCTATAACTTTGGCTTTCCAAATTTTATTTTTTGTTCATATGTCCAACGTGCAGTCCACTAATTTTTAATATAACGTGAAAGGGCATAGGTATTGCTTTGTTTTTGTTTTTTACATAGGTTTATAAGTAAACTCTTAAATTATGCCCTTGGGTGTTTCCTTAAAGTAATACTCAGATCCTGAGCTTCACAATTATTGTCTGAAAAAATTAATTGTGTGATTATGCACCAAGAAATTGAAATAAGCAGGAAAACATTATCTGGCTGTTGGCTATGAAGTGAGCCTAGGCCATAATAAAGATCTCGTCCAGAAGAATTTATAACTGATGAAACGAAACAAACAATTCTGGACTATTTTACAAGTAAGAATCTGTTACAGTTTTGAAATGTCTGTGGGTTTTGTGAATAGAGAGCAAATTAAATTTTCCACTTTTGCTAGACCTGATACAGACCTCAATTGTTCATAAATATTTTGAAACTTTAAAAGCTATTTTTTTTAAAAGTGCTAATTTCAGGCAGTTTTTATTTGCTCTATTGTAGCATTGGCAGGTCTCACTGATGTTCCAAAAATATTTTTTGAAAATGTGTAGTAATAATAATAATAAACATGTATGCAGCGCTTTACATCTTCAAAAGCGCCTTACAAACATGAGCTAATTTGCCTTTAGGTGATGGCAGATCTTGTAGTTATGCTACTTACAGGATTCTGCTGTATAATTTTAAAAATGCCTGAGAATGCATATACCAAATTGCAAATAATTAATTAAAAATCTGATATATTTTATAAATAACTACAAAATAAGTACTGTTAATTCTAGTAACAAACTGAATAGATAGGAATATTACACAGTATGTTCTTAAATCTGTAAATAGCTACATAAGCTGTTTTTTGCCTTCACAGTATGTGCTTTGATGGCAGGAGTTAATAAGTTTTAAAGTACTAATTTAATATGTTTATAGATTAAACTTTTTTACACTGTTGCCAGCTTTTCAGATTTCGTTTTTCCAGATGTTCCAGGAATAGTTATCCCATTGTTTAACATTTATACTTATTTAAGTTATGGAAGCTTATATATCTACCAAAGGATAACATTTTCATGATTCATAATAGCAAACTGTATAGCTGGTTCAAACAGGATGCAGTTTACTGAATTGCCAGACCCCAGATAGAAAGCATTTCATAGGAATTAATCTATGCATGCAAGTTGAAAAGCTATGTTTGTTAACTATAAATATCTTTTTCTGACTCAAACTGAAACTTTTCCTGCATCTAACCAGTTTCATTTTCAACTGGGTGTGTGTGGTTTAAAAAAGTGCGCGTGTGCATGTGTGTGTAATATGTACACACCCACCTATACTTGGAAAATAACATTCCTCAATATTGCATATTGATATATTTATTCTAAATAGCTCTTGCTAGAGTTAAAGCTTTTAATTCTGGAAGAAAGTTTACATAAAATTGTTTAAAATGTAGTTTAAAATTATACTGAATTTGTAGCTTCAAATACCGGTGGGAGTTATATAATGTTTGCAGGTTTTTGGGAACCGAAATCTTTCAGGTTAATTAGAGCTTTTGTTGAAAATGAACAGTATCAATACTTTTGTTGTAAGATAAAGTCTGGCTTGCTGTAATTTTGATGAGAACTCTGATTTCAATAATGACAACTTAAGAAACAGATGTCATGTTTCATACCTTTTTTATCAGGAAAAAAGCAGCAAGCCTTCAGGTGTTCCAGTGATGCCTAACACATAATGAGCTGGACTTTATGCTGTACTTTACAATAGGTGTGTTGAATTGTGATTGGGGGACTATGTATGCACTGGCAACTAAGACAATGAACCTCAACAATACTGGATGGCTCCTTAGTCAATGTGTAAACTAATGGCAGCTAAACTGCTACTAAAATATAGTTTCTCCATGCTGAAGCTGTAAAGTCAAGTTACACTTTCTGTTCCTCAACAAACTGAAAAATATGACACTTTTAGTAATTTTTCTCAGAATGGTGTAACTTCTGATACATGCAAAAAGCTAACATGAGCTAATTCACCCTCAGGATACGTGTTATATTGGCTGTTTTATCAGATGATTTTTCAACAAAAGGCTGCTTTAGGTTTCCTGAACTCTTCCTGGAAAGCAGTCTTCTTCAGCTGAATGTAATAACTACAGGAGTGTCACACCTCGCTGGCAAGGAACACTTTGCATGTCACCAATGTACCTTCGAATAATGCCACTTCTTACCTCCTTCTGTTTATCCTGTTCACCCGTTTCGTTTCTCACTTGTGCATCTACTCAATGGTGCTGTGCCGTGTGTCAGGAGATAATGCAGATGTATTATTGTTCTACTAGAATAATGAATTTTGTATTCAAGTATGTGGATGAAATAATGAAATCATCTAAACAATTTATATTCATTATAGTGTTTATTAATATCAGATGAAATATAATCCCAGTAAAAAGAATGAACGTTGTCAATTGTGAAAGGATGAACTAAAGTAGAAAAATGTGTTCATGGCATCTGTAAAAGGCCACTTGGCATCTTGGATTTGGCAATGAGACCAGAAAGTGCAATGCTTGGCACTTCCTCATTCTGGTTTATTTTATACATAACTGCAGTTTACTGGTGCCATGCTGTGGGAGAAAGAGAGAGAAGTCAAGAAGAAATACGAATGGAATCGTCAAATGTTTTTGCTTTGCCTATTATATATAATCTACAGAATATATTGTGCTTTTTTTGTAACACTGTCTGTTGTCATGACAAACACTGAAACAGCATGTTAATGCCCATACTTTGATATTATCAATGGGAAAACTGGCCTTTTCCACTATAGTATGAAAACATTATTTGTAAGGTAAATCGCTAATTTTATATTATGTACAATAATACTGCTCTTCATAAGATAGGGTTACTGTTATGTATTAACACTGTTGAGAAAAATGATCTACATGTCAAGTTTTGTGTTTTTAATGATTTTTTTTTAAATATCACATTTCTAATGTCTTATTTATACATAAGTGAAACCTAAGTAATAGAGAACTCAAAAGCCATTGTTTAAAATACATCCAGTAACTGCTACTCAATTTCCAATTAAATTTACATAAACTTTAGAATTCAATAATTTTGCTACTATTTTTGAAGTTTTGCACTGTATATTTTCAGAATGCTAGCAGCACATATTGTCAAGAAAAAAAAATCTATCAAAGTGGCTAACTTTGAATACTAAAATGGCATTTTTAAATATCCACTGTTAGCTCCGTCATTAAAACAACACATTCTTTATATATTGTATTTGCTTTTAATTAATCCCACACCACTTCATATATCGAGACCCATTAAACATCTTTGTTCCGAAATAATACATTTTTCATTTTGTCTGGAAGTTTTCTTTGGATTCAGTCAGGACAAAACCAAACCTAGTCAGTGGAGTGATATGTTTGGGGAAAGAATTACCTTTTATCTGCAACATATAAAGTAATTGAGATCAGAACTTCACTTCCCCCCCCCATTTTGAAGAGCTTTAAAAGGCAGAGCAATTCAAGGTTATGTGTCTGAAGGTTACTTTCGTTGTGACTCTGCTGTTCTTTGTACTACATGGACAGTAAAGTTCAATGCTATTCCAACAGAAAATTAAAAATACAAAGCAGTGGATCATAATCATAAAAACTTGGAACTGCAAACTTCATTTCTGATCACAAAAGTTTGTTCCCTTTATTATTATTATACATATATTTTAACATTGCTTAAATATGTTTTTGAACTCTAGTAGACACTAGAGCCTTTTCCTAGTGATTATTTTCCTCATGTAGGCAAATCTGTTTTTTCAAATTTTTGCAAGTATAATGATGATACGATAAATTGTTAGGAAGATTTTGCTTATTATGTAGTAATTTGGACCACTTTGATTCCTTAATCTTTCACAGTTTGCTTTTCCCACAGGTTATTTTGGAGGAGACAATTACCCAATAAATATCTAATATCAGCACCCTGTTCTCTGCTGTAAAAAGCCTGTTTAGATGCTGTTTGTTTTTATGTCCATGAACTTGAGCTACTCATGTGCAATTATGTGTATGGGAATGGAGTAGTCTTCATGATCTGTATTTACATCACCATATGGATGTATATTTATTAATAAAGTCAATACATTTAAACCAAATATTTTATTCTTGTTTTACACCATTCTGAAACTTGGTTGTTCTCTTTCTAAAGAAGATGGAGTGGCAGCATTGTGAGCTACTTTTCAATAAGGCCTTAGATTAACTCATCTCTTGTGAATGTAGGGATGCTGCTTTTCCTTCTGCTTTACTCATTCATGTTTCAAGTGACCTAAATTTGATACTGCAAATGTTATGCCATTTATTATATGGATTATATTTTAAATCCATTCTTATTTTCCTTTTGCCCCAAACATTATATATTTTCAGCTCTTTTTAAAGAGAGAGAGAGTGAGCGAGAGGAAAGACCTCTAACTACATCAGATTTCTCCCCCCACCTCCTCACCCCCACAAGGATGTCACCATATGACTTAATTTTTTTCTTCGGTACAGGATTTGCTAAGCTGATGCTTATATTTGTTAGTGATAAATGGTCAAGTGTTCTTTATAAGCAAGTGCCAGCAGATTTGTGGCCTAACAAAAAATCCCACTTTGTATTGCAAGTTATTAGAAAATAGAGAAATGACAACTCTTTTATTATTAAATGGAAAATGTAGCCAAGGTAGTTTTCATAACTTTGAAATTATCCTTCTGTTGATGCTTAAATATGACAGTCATGAGGGGTCATATAAGTACATAAATAGATTAAAAGCTCTGTTTATACTATTGTTTATAACAACATTATGCAAACTTCCGTTGTACTTCCTTTTTGATTTTCCCTTTCTTCACTGCATGTGAATGACAATTTGTTATTTTAGAGTTGCTCATGAGTTGGGCTGCATGTACCAGTTTATTTTTGTGTGGTATTCATTAGTTTTGGGCTTCTGAGATTAGATTTAAAACTCTCACAAAAAAAAACAAAACCATAGCACTGAAATATTTGCCTATTATTTGTTTAAAACAGTACATTATGTGGTCTTTACAGATACAAAGGAAGGGGAAGAAATAGTAAGTGGTGAGTTTACCAACTTTCATAGTCTGTATATTGCACTGAAAAATCATTTGAAAATCAAATGTAAGGAAGAAGACTATTAAATATTTGTAGGCAGGTGAACTCTGTTAGTCTCATGAATGGTTATAAAGTTAGAGAGGCAAAGCCATCCTCTTTGAGTGTAAGCCGGAGTATTCCAACCTTCTGTCCCAGTCATTAAATATGGCAGTTTTTGTAGGAGTGGTGTGTTTATCCCTGTGTCCTGGCTACATTCCAGTGTGGGTAATTACACTGTTAGGGAAACCCTTTAGAAAAATACCAAAAACCTGTGTTGCTCCTATGGTGTAAGTAATTCTGGAGTAAGAAGGACTATACTTATCCAAGCAGCTGCACTTTGGGGACAGAGAGGGTGTAGGCAGTCTAAATACTTTACTCTGTAATAACTACTCTAAGAACACTAAATGTGGCTAGGAAGGGATCATTTTAGAAACTATAGCTTGTGACTATGCAAAGGAGTATAGTGGCTCTTACTCAGAAAAGCTAACCAATGCCAGCTTTGATTGACTTAAACGGGTCTGGTAGTTCTAAGTGCCCTGGCTTTCAAGGCGATTGGATATATTTAGAACAGAGTGAGTCAGACTCCAGGCAGTCTACCACATCTTATTGTATAGATCAGTTCTCAGATGCAATTCTTAGGGGAAAATGAGTAAACCCGTTAGTTTTCCATAAGACCTTAAGTATACACTACAAAGTCATTCATAAATTATATCACACGACAATACTGGCTTTTTAGCTGTGCTGGGAGCTACTTTACCACTCACATGGCTATTGTGTTCTCTCTGCCACATAATGAATTGAACAATAAGAATTGCAAAGCAGTCTGCTCCCTCAATATGCAGGCAGTGTATAATGCCAAGTGCAGAGTCGCTGACGACAGAACCACATTATGATTTATTCATGCTGAGAGACTCCAGGATTGTCAGGTTTTTGACACTGCTCACAGCTATGTTTGGATGGCTGTTAAGCAAGTAGGGCATCTTGGGAGAGTTTTCTAAGTGGTGACTGTCCTTTTGTTTTAAGAAAGACATTATTTACTTGGTGAGATACCAAGCTTTTCTGTGAGGCAGGGCTGTTTTTTATGCTTTTGTGCAGTGTGAAGCCCAATGGAGCCCTGATGCCTGACCTAGGCCACTAGGTAGTACTGCAATACAAATAATTTCAAGTGAGTTTATGGAAATAATAAATGTTAAACATGGTGAGATGGTGGCTAGGCAGAGCCGCCTTTCACATTGAGACCAAAATTAAGAATGTTCCGAAGCTAGCGTTAAAGCTGTATTGTGAGAAATAAAGGCTTGGCTGGCTTGCTTTGTTGCTTTGCTTGTTATTTTTACTAGGATCTCTGCCTATGGTTGAATATTGTTTTATATTTGAGAGACTGGCATAGTTTAAGCACATAGGACTGGCAGCCAGGAAGCTCCTAAATTCTAAATGTGGCTTTGGCCCAGATTCTCTCTCCGGTCTTGGAACAGGTCCACCTCATTTACCCAGCTATAAAAGTGAAGTAAAATTACTTGCCTACCTTGCAGGGGTGCTGGCGGGACTAATTAATGATTTTAAAGCATGTTGAAGATGAAAAGCATTGTAGAACTGCTAAGTGTTATGTCAAAACAGTTATAAAGATTTGACTCAGATCCTTAGGGTACATGCTATTTACCTTGCATACCACAAAAGCCTGTTCTAATTATTAAATAAAACTTTCTATAATGGTGAAAATGAGTTTTATTATTTAGTCCTTTGTGATGTACATAGTAAACAATGTGTAGGTTGGTGCTCTCTGTTTCGAGTATTTTCTATGTTAATACCACGTTTAGATAATTACACACACAATTACATTAAAACAACAATATTATGATTGTAAAATCAAGCACTCAAAAATTAGGAAGTATCCGATTTAAAGTTGCCTGTGTAATTAGACTATCACAATGCATAAGCACAAGGGGACTGAATTTAAAGTTGCACAGGCAATCTTCCTTACTTTTGAGTGCTTGACTTTGCAACCTCAATACAGTATTGTTCTTTTAAAGTAGATTTGTATGTGTGTAATTTTCTAAGTTTTTAAAAGAGCAAACAGAAAAAACTCTCAACAAATTCCATTAGGTGGCATCATATTGACATGGGTCATTAGCAGGATTGGAACTAGAGCTGTCAAAAAAACAAAAATTCCTTCCCAGGGAAATAGAGATTTCTAAATTTTGTTTTATTCTAATTCAGGACTAAAAGTTGAAATCTGAAAGTAGATTTTTTTTGCCCTATTACATATTCTGAATATTTAATTTTGACCTTATTGTTTTAACTATTACATTATAATAAATTGTTATAATAAATCCAATCCCAGTTCTCCCACTACACCTCATTTCTTTCAGATCTGTCTCCTTGCCCCCCTCTTCCCTCCGCCCAACTTATTCTCAGTCCGTCTCCCTCATTCCTGCTCCTCATCCAATCTGTCCTCTCTTCCTGCTCTCTGTTTCCTTGTCCAGGCCCCCCAGATTTCCTCCCCAGTCCCATTTCCCTCCCCCCGTGCCAACCTGCAGTCCCAGTCTTTCTACCATTTTTTGCCTCAATCTAGGCTTCTCCTCACTCCTACCCCCGTGGCTCTTGTTCCCTCTGCATTCAAATCAGTCAGCTTCCTCTTTGCTGCTGCCCAGGCCCAGCAAGGATGGGGGTCGAGGGTGTCATTGAGAACACAGGAGAGACAGTCTCCCTACTCTGGTGCCCAGCTCTGGCATGACCCACAACAGTCAAGAAGTGCAATTGCCAGGAAAGTCTTACTCAGCCCCTACATAAGAAGAATGGCCATACTGGGTCAGACCAAAGGTCCATCTAGCACAATATCCTGTCTTCCGACAGTGGCCAATGCCAGGTGCTTTGGAGGGAATCATCAAGTGATACATTCTCAGCTTCTGGAGATGCCCAGTGTGGACAGAATCTTTGGAGAATTTGGCTCTAAAATCAAAATCTCTATAGAGCATATGTAACAGGTGGGCAAACTATGGCCCGCAGGCTGGATCTGGCCCACAAGCTGTTTTAAGTTGGCCCGTGAGCTCCCGCTGGGGAGCGGGGTCTGGTGCTGGCCCCACTGGCATTTCAGCTGGGGCACACGGTCAGAGGCTACACCACGCAGCTCCCGGAAGCCACGGCATGACCCCGCTCTGGCTCTCCAGCTGGGGCACAGGGTCAGGGGCTGCTCCACGCGGCTCCCAGAAGCCACGTCATGGCCACACTCCGGCTTCTATGGCCCCCTCCAGCGCTCCAATGGGAGCTGCAGGGGCGGTGCCTGTGGATGGGGCAGCGTGCAGAGCCGCCTGGCCACACCTCCGTGTAGGAGCCAAAGAGGGGACATGCTTCCAGGAGCCGCTTGAGGTAAGCGCTGCTGGGAGCCTGAACCCTTGAGCCTCTTCCCACACCCCATAGCCTCTTCCCATGCCCCTACCACAGCCCTGATACCCCTTCTGCCCTCCAAACCCCTTGGGTCCCAGCCCAGAGCACCCTCCTACACCACAAACTCCTCTTCTCCAGCTCCACCCCAGAGTCTGCACCCCCCGCTGGAGCCCTCCCCGGAGCTCCCTCCCACATTCTGAACTCATTTTTGGCCCCACCCCAGAGCCCGCACCCTCTCCCGCACTGCAACCCCAATTTTGTGAGCATTCATGGCCCGCCATACAATTTCTATTCCCAGATGTGGCCCTCAGGCCAAAAAGTTTCCCCACCTCTGATGTATAAACTGATTTGTTAAAGCTTGTAACTTGGATGGATTTCAGCGGATTTTCTCAGGGAATGACAAAAGGCTTATCCTTGACACTAAGGCTACCTTGTTGACAAATTTCAAGTCCCTGCTACAAAGCATGGGGGTGCCAAAGCTTCTCAAAAAAAAAGGTTGCCAGAATTCTTTTAACATGAGCAAACCAATGTAATTTTTCCTAGCCTCATTCGTGGAAATGGCTGGACCAGTTTGGCTGAAATTTAATAATAATTAATAATCGGCTTGAGGCTGACACCCAGCATGCAAACTTTCAGCTCAAATGGTTTAAGCTTGGCAAAGTTGTAAGCAATTGAAAACAGGGTATTATAATTGGAATTGTTAGGAAACTTTAATAACAGCCTTGCCTAAAACGTATGCATAGACTGGGACAATACATTTATCCTGACTTGTGTGGGATATTGTGCTGAGTACCCACATCTTTCAGGGGAATATTTTGTTTAGTTCACAATACAGATTACTATCCCATTCTCTTGTGTAATGTGTGTGTAAATTCACATATACGCACAGCTCCTGTCCCTTCTGTTGTGATGGAAGCGAATTCTACAGGGATGATAGTCATATCATTTTAGCAACACATCTACTTTGAGGGGTTGCAATATAAACAATTGGGGACAGAGATGTGATACCAAGCAGAGCAGCAGTTATTTGAAGAAACTGGTGGCTGAGAGGTCAGGGCAGGAACCCACATTCAACCAGGTATGGGAAAGAAATAGCTGTCAGGCTGGAAATCACAGTTTCCTTATCCAAAATTCACCAAGGTGATGATGAGGAAGAAATACGGTTTCCTGGATAATCTGCTCCAGGCTGGATTCTTTAATCCTTCCTGAAAGAGAGAAGCATGTAAAGGATGGGAAGTGGAAAAATTCCCAAACTCAGGCTGCCTACGTGAAACAAAACTAGGTAAGAGATGGTTAGTAAAATGTCTGATAGCTATAGGAGTTGATAAAGACAAGGTCTCATTTCTATTTAGTGCATTTTTTGACATCTGCATTCATTTATATGCCACACAATCTTTTGTCTGTTTTGATATGGTGGACATAGTTCATTCTTGTAATCTGTATTCCTTGTCCTTATTTTTGCCTGTAGTCTTGTTAACATTAATAAATATGTTTCTTTCCCCCACCTTGTGTATGCTGCTGATAATTTTAAGGAACAATGGAAAACGAAGCTAAGGAAGGTGTCCAAATGCTACTCTGTCACCGGAGGAGTCAGGTAGCTAATCCTTAGATTTCATCTTTACATTCAACCAATGTTTTCCCCAGGAATTGAAATGGGGGGGGGGGGTGTTCGAATTTATGGGGGTGGGGGGAGAGGAGTCAGGGCCGATGAGGGGTGAGACCGTGAGGGTGAAGGTGGGCTGTATGGCACCATAGTAAAAACTGAAAAATGTTTAATAAAATGGTCATGAGATTTAACTCATGTTTTAAAATCATCACACAAATTAAAACAACAAGGAGTCTGGTGGCACCTTAAAGACTAACAGATTTATTTGGGCATAAGCTTTCGTGAGTAAAAACCTCACTTCTTCGGATGCATAGAGTGAAAGCTACAGATGCCAGGCACTCTATGCATCCGAAGAAGTGAGGTTTTTACTCACGAAAGCTTATGCCCAAATAAATCTGTTAGTCTTTAAGGTGCCACCAGACTCCTTGTTGTTTTTGTAGATACAGACTAACACGGCTACCCCCTGATACTTGACACAAATTAAAGTTGACTACTCAAGCCTTCTATGAAGCACTACATCCCCTACATCAGGGATCGGCAACCTTTGGCACACAGCCCGCCAGGGCCGGTTTGTTTACCTGCCGTGTCTGTAGGTTCAGCTGATTGCGGCTCCCACTGGCTGTGGTTTGCCGCTCCAGGCCAATGGGGGCTGCGGGAAGCAGCAGCCAGCACATCTCTCAGCCCGCGCCGCTTCCCACAGCTTGGAGCGGCAAACCGCGGCCAGTGGGAGCCGCGATTGGCCAAACCTGCGGACACGGCAGGTAAACAAATGGGCTCGGCCTGCCGGGTGCTTACCCTGACGGGCTGCGGGCCAAAGGTTACCGATCCCTGATCTACATCCGTCCTGGTTTCTTTTTATAATTTTGCACAAGTCTGTTAATAAGCTTCTTGAATGCATTGCGTTCATCTTTAGTGGCTTCTCGTGTGTCCAGTACTTCCATTCCTACAATTGATATGCTCATTAGTTCATTCACATGATCAGGCAGAAGGCGACTCCTTTCAGAACACACAATTCTATTCAATGATGAAAAAGAACACTCAACTGTAGCTGTTGTGACTGGGAGTAGCAAGAGATGAATTCCTACTTCTTTCATCCCAGGAAACATACCACAAAGATCGGGTCGAGCCACTAGAGATGATAAAAAAGAAGTCGTCAAATCTTCATTCATTCGTTGTATGATATTCCACTCTGTGTTCAAATTCTCTATTCTGTCCTGAGCACGTGGCAGCCCCATTGCAGGTAGTGCCTCACTCAACTGTCAGTGTTTTATAGGACAGGGATCTGTAAAAGCTACGTAGAGGTTGAGTAGAATCTAGAAGTCGCTGTTGTAGATTTTTAAGAATCAAGTCTGTGTACTTTTTCAGTTGTCTTAAACGTTTCTTGTCCTCTTCACTTAAGGATTCAATATAAATGCCTTCATTAGTCAACTTCTGGACTGAAATCTTTGCTTCTTTCAGTACTTTTTCAGTGGATAACTCTCTGATTGATCCAAATGTAGCTTCTATTGCTGGACAAAGATCTACTACTGTTGTAGCAGATGCCTGGACGGGATTGTTTAATGACCCAAGTGGTTTCAACAGTAGACTTACAAGAGAGAGAATGGCAATAGTCTTCTCTGAACATAGTAGCAAAAGTAATCCAACAACCTCACTACTTAGATCCATCCTATCTTGGTAGATACTTTCCAAAGCCAGTAATAACAGCTGGAGTAATTTTAAGACAATAGCCAAGGATCGCTCATGAGAAAGCCAGAGGGTTTTCCCAGGTTGGACTAATTTGATCTTCTATATTTTCCAAGATATTCAGTCTTTTTGGACTCTTGCTGAAAAAAGAATATAATGAAGACATTACATTTATAGCTTTTTTAATGTCTTTTGAAGAGTCTGCAGCTTGTACTAGTGCTAGTTGGAGTAGATGGCCTCTGCAGTGTGTATAGGAGAGATTAGGGTTACACTTTTCTCTGAGCAAAGCTTGTACTCCACCATGTCTTCCAGAGAAGTTTGCAGCTCCATCAAATGCACAAGCAGCCATCTGTTTGGGGTCAAGTTGACAAGCATTTAACTCTTTTAAGATGTGGGTTGTCACAGATGCAGGTGATGTATCTTCCATAACTTGGACATCTAGAAATGTATGTACTGGCCTACCACTGACCTCAAGATAATGTACACAATGACTTAATACTTGATGCTCATTTGCATCGGTGCATTCATCAGCCATGTATGCAAATTTTTTGAATGTGGTGAGAGTGCGCTTCACTTTTTCAACTGTTGAGTCTTTCACTGTTGCACCACATGCTTCTAGCCAGAAAGATAGTGAGCATTTGCTGGTCTTGTTCGGAACCAGTGTTCAACTTCAGGATGAACAAGTGACAATGCACTTAACATTGGCTTCCAGTTTGTAGTGTGTGGTATCTCTTGCTTAAATGAAAAGTATGATGCCACAGCCATGTTTGTTTGCATGAACTATGTTGTATCTCCAGCATTCTTAACAGCCTCATTAACACTCTCACCGGTGTTGTCCTTGGTCAGTGGAGACTGAGTTCAGAGGCGCTTTCACATGAGTTCACCTCCCAGGTGGGAGGCAATAAGGCACCTTGCTCATTCCTCCATCTGCTCACTGTTCGCTCTGGCCACTGTTGTTCATTGTGCCACCGTTCACTCCATCGCTCTGTTGCCAATGGCCCTGTGCCGTCACCTTCTGCTGCCACCTGCCACTGTGACGTCTGCAAGTTGGTCTCTTGAGGTTCCACCCAGCTATGAATGATTTGAGCTGAGCTCTCAGTGGGGGAACCTCGCTGCTAGTGCACACTGGGCTGTCTCTTCCACAGAAATACTGTCCCACAGCAGGTCTAAGCACTTAGACCTGATTATCAGTGATTTCAGCTGTCACTTAACAAAACGAATGACTATCTATGGAACCTAATCAGCTCTGTCTTTAAACAATGGAGAGGGGCAGGTCAAATAGTACTTGTGACTTAGGCAGACCATCAAGCAAAACACCTGTCCCCACCCTCTCTCTTGATGCCCTCAATCAGCACAGGCTAAGTACAGTTCTACTGCCCTTTACTCATACAATAAGAATAACATTTCATTACCCCCCCCCCCACACACACACACACATTCAAGTGATTTGTAACCCAACCCCAGCCAAAATCTATCACTTGGGCAACACAGCTCTGTTTGCTGGATACCTAGGTAGATTAGGTATGAATGTAAATACAATCTGGTCCTGAAGCCTTTCCCCCCAGCCCATCACTAGCTGTCAGGGAGAGCTCATTTAGACTTTGCTTACAAATCATCATTTGAAATTATTAGCTTGGCCAACATCACCGAAATGAATGCACTGACATTGTCATAAAAAACAGCTGTATAAGGAAGCTAGTCTATGTTCATACTTTCCAAATCTATTATACTTTTTCAAATGCACGTATTTTATCATACACTTTATATGTTTTTAAAATGTGTATTAATGTTTCAATTTCAATTCAGATTTCGGAACAATCACTAAATTGGCAACACTGCATGTAACTAGTTCACAAAACTGGGGAGGGGGGTGTTGGGCAAATTCGGGGGGTGTAGGCAAATCCCTGCATTCAACCCAAATGGGGGTAACTTTCTGGCAAGAATACCACCCCTTTTCCCCCTCTCCCTCATCCCCACAAAAAGGAAAATTACCAAATTTCTCTTTACTGATGGTCTGCTAAATGAGGAGTGACATGCTCAATTTGCACATGTGCTTGTCTGTTCCTCCTTTATAGAATTTTAAAAAGCAGCTTGTAGCTGGTTGGCTCATTGTCCTTATAAAACTACCTGTGTCTGATCAGGATGGCAAATAAATGTGTGCTAGTGCTCCACTGAAGCCAGCATTTCAGCTTTGGAAGGCCAAAGGCAACTAGGGCTTGAGTTCCCATAGCTCAAGGGGGAGGCTTGATATCTACCATGCTGGGAAGTTGGTAAACAATATTCCCTGCTACTTTCACTCATTACCGCTGGAGTCTAGCATTGTGCTATTGTGCTACAATGAAGCACACTTTTGAAATAAACTGCATGTTGTGTGCTCATGTACTGTATAAGCTTCCATACAATCAAAACATCCTGTCATAGCCACAGGGCCACCTCTCTCTCATTGCAGAAATTTGGACCTGATCCAAGTTAAGTCCATAGTAAAATGTCGATTGATCTCTATGGCAGCATCAGCTGACACACTCTTGGCAAGTCTTTAAGCCTTCTCATTAGTGTAGCATTTGCTCTGAAATACGCTGTAATAAACAACTGTCAGTTGAATTTTCCCTAATTGTATGAAAAGACTGTACAAATAAATTAATGGAACTGCCCTATTTGCATGCTTGCATGGAAGTTAGAGGAGGGCTTCTGGCATGGATCAAAAGGTATGCAACAGTGAAGGTTTGAGTAAGAAATTGATTTAACATTTAATTTTTGTGTCCATGTTGCTATGAGGATAGAATGGTCTAGTGTAGTGTTTTTCAACCTTTTTTGATATCAGGGATTGGCTTGCTGCCTTCATAAACTGTGTCAGGGAGATCCATGGACCCGCTGTTGAGAAACAGTGGTCTAGGGCTCAGTCAGAACAGAGGACTGGGATGCAGGAACTGAATTTTAATTCTTTTTTGCCACTGCTGTAATCTTGGGCAAATTGTTTAATTTCTAGTAGCTTTCCTATCTACAAAATGGGGATGATAAGATTATCTACTTTAGGGATTTGGTGAGGAGTAGTTTAATGTTTGAAGACTAAAATTGTTATGGATGATAACTCATAACTCTGTGTTAATCAGGTTCTTCTTCGAGTGCTTGCTCATATCCATTCCATTAGGTGTGTGCGCGCCGCGTGCACGATCGTCGGAAGATTTTCTACCCTAGCAACACCGGCGGGTCGGCTGTGGAGCCCCCTAGAGTGGCGCCTTCATGGCGCTGAATATATACCCCAGCCGACCCGGCGCCCCCTCAGTTCCTTCTTACCGCCCCTGACGGTCGTTGGAACTGTGGAGCGCTGCTTAGCTGTTCTCCACTCTCCCTAGCTTTGTTGGTTATTAGCAGTTATAGTTATAGTGTTTATAGTTAAATAGTTAAATAGTTTTTAAAAAAGTTGTTATAGTTGTTCTAAGTAGCTCAGGGGATTAAGGGGGTCGTCTCCCCCTTTCTTCCCCGGCCGCGGGGCCGGGCTCATGCCCAACGCTCCCGGCTTCAAGCAGTGCGCCTCCTGCGCGAAGCCTATGCCCACGAGCGACCCGCACGACTCCTGTCTGAAGTGCCTGGGAGAGTCCCACCAAACAGATAAGTGCAAGATCTGTAAGGCCTTCAGACCAAGGACCAAGAAGGAGCGGGACTTTCGGCTCAGGCAACTCCTGATGGAGGCGGCACTTAGCCCGGACACTCCCTCTACGGGCCAGACCCCGGCGCCTAGCACCTCGGTGCGCAGTGCACCGGCAGCACCGGCTTTGACGACCACGCGAGTGGCGTCAGACAAGCCTCCCCGGCACCGGACCTCGTCGGCACCGCAAGCAGTGCCTCGGCGCCGATCATTATCCCCGGGGCATAAAAAAGCCCATAAAACGGGGACGTCCGTGCCGAAGACGCCAGCTCCCCCAGTGCCGGGGGTAGAGCCGCGTCCGCCGGTGGAGCAAAGGAAACAGGTGCCTCCAGCACCGTCGACTCCGGCACCGAAGCCGTTGAGTCCGGTGCAGATAGCGTCTCCACCGAGGCCGGCGGTGATACAGTGCCTACCGTCGACTCCAGAGACCTTCGCGGCGGCGAGAGACTTAATAGCTCTCACGGAGCCGGCACCGCCTCAACCACCGGCACCGACTGCACCGCTGACTCGCCCGGTCCAGTCGAGGGGGAAACCGGCCTTGATGCGCCCTCCACAAGGACTGGAACCTCGGCACCGCTCCAGGTCCCGAAGCAGGTCCCCACGCCGCTCGCAGTCCCGGCACCGAATATCATCTCGGCACCGGTCGTACTCGCGGCCAAGATCTTCTTCGCGGCACCGCTCTACGTCTCGGCACCGATATGATCGTCGGCACCGATCAACGTCGAGACGTAGCTCTCGGCACCGCTACGGTCGACGCTCGACGTCGAGAGGCCGCTCCCGGCACCGGGCATACTCCAGGTCCTCGTCGAGGTCCAGATCCGACTCCCGGCACCGACGAGGTCATCGGCACCGGTCGCGGTCCCGGCACCGATCGCCGGCACCGCGTGGAGATAGAACATCCCCGGACCGGCACCGTGCGGCACCGCATCCCACGGGATTCGTCTCGACGCACTCGGCACCGCCATGGCCATCGAGATCGGTGTCCCGCTCCTCTGAGGAAGTATCGAGATCGGCATACCCCCCTCAGGGTCAAGCCGAGGAGCAGGACATAGGCCATTGGCAGGAGGTAGCAGAGGACCCTGCTCATGGCCCATCTCACTGGTCGTTCTGGACCCCGTGGGCGTACCATCAGGCGCAAGGGGCTCCAATTGCGTCGACCTCTCGCTCCGGTCACTCCGTCAGAGGGGCCCCGGAGTCCACCATCTCTCGGCCTCCGCCAGGGGGCATGGAGGCCTCTGGGTCCGCACCACCTGACACCCTGGACCCAGGCACAGGTGATGCTCCAGCCCAGGAACAGGGAGACCAGGACCAGCCCTTGGATCCTGTTCCACCGCAGGCATCTTCCTCTTCTTCTCCCGATGAGGCAGTGGCGGGCACATCGTGCACAGGCCCGCCTCCAATAGATCTTCGGGCTCACCAGGATCTTCTGCGCAGGATGGCCCGTAATATGGACCTGCAGGCGGAGGAGATAGTGGAGGTTCACGACCCGATCGTGAATATCCTTGGAGCGGATGCCCCATCGAGGGTAGCGTTACCCCTGATCCGCACGATTCAAATGAATGCGGATACGATATGGCAGACTCCTGCCTCTATCCCACCCACAGCGAGAGGGGTGGAAAGGAAGTACTTTGTCCCGTCTAAGGACTACGGGTACTTGTATACCCACCCCCAACCGTGTTCACTGGTGGTGGAATCAGTGAACGCACGAGAGCGCCACGGCCAGCAGGCTGCAGCGCCTAAATCAAAAGAGGCTAAGCGGCTCGATTTGTTTGGCCGTAAGGTTTACTCAGCCGGAGGGCTACAACTTAGAGCAGCGAACCAGCAGGCGCTGCTGAGCCGCTACAGTTTCAACTCCTGGAACTCTATGGGTAAGTTTAAGGAGCTGATTCCCCAAGAGTCCAGGGAAGAGTTTGGAGCCATGGTAGAGGAGGGCAAGAAGGTGGCTCGGACCTCCTTGCAGGCCTCCTTGGACATAGCAGACTCAGCTGCGAGGACCCTGGCTTCGGGTATCGCTATGCGTAGGATCTCCTGGCTTCAGGTCTCGGGTTTGCCTCCGGAGCTGCAGCAAACCCTACAGGATCTCCCCTTTGAGGGACACGGATTGTTCTCAGACAAAACGGACTCTCGCCTGCAGAGCCTAAAGGACTCGAGAACAATCATGCGCTCCCTGGGGATGCATGTTGTGGGCCCTCAGCGCAGGCCATTTAGGCCGCAGCCTCAGCGCTTCTACCCCCCCCCACCTCGTCAGAGACAGGACTCGGCCAGGAGGCGAGGGCGAGGTGGTAGAAGAAGGTGGACCGGCCCTCAACCCGGCCAAAACCAGGGGCCACCTAGACCACCTTCAGGCCCCAGGCAGAACTTTTGAAGGTGCGGTCGAGGACGGCGCCCCAGTCATCCCCCAGGATCCAACCCCCTCCTTTCGGGATCGCCTCTCCCACTTCCACCGTGCTTGGTCCCTTATAACTTCGGACCGTTGGGTCCTCCGCACGGTGGAGAGGGGATACGCTATCCAATTTTCTTCTATCCCCCCCTCCCACCCCCCTTCCCCGTCCCTCTTCAGGGACCCTTCTCACGAGCAACTTCTTATTCAGGAGGTTTCTACGCTCCTGGCCATGGGGGCCATAGAGGAGGTTCCAGTAGAGTTAAGGGGCAGGGGATTTTATTCCCGTTACTTCCTGATCCCCAAGTCCAAAGGAGGTCTGCGGCCCATCTTGGACTTGCGCGGACTCAACAAATTCGTAGTAAAGTTGAAGTTCCGCATGGTCTCTTTGGGGGCCATTATCCCTTCCCTCGATCCTGGAGACTGGTTCGCCGCCCTCGACATGAAAGACGCATACTTTCACATCTCAATTTACCCACCTCACAGACGCTTCCTGCGATTCGTGGTAAACATGGTGCACTACCAATTTGCAGTCCTTCCCTTCGGCCTATCCTCGGCCCCAAGAGTGTTCACGAAATGTATGGCTGTCGTGGCAGCGTACCTTCGTCGGCAAGGGATACAGGTGTTCCCGTACCTAGACGACTGGCTGGTACGCGGTCGCACCAAGGAGCAAGTTCAAGCTCACGTCCACATAATAGTGCACACATTCAACGAGTTGGGCATCCTACTCAACAAGGACAAATCCACTCTAGAACCTACCCAGAGAATAGAATTCATAGGCGCAGTTCTAGACTCCAGACGTGCACAAGCCATCCTGCCAGACAACCGATTTGGCACCATCATGAGCCTCATTCAAGGGCTCCAGGCGTTCCCAACTACCACGGTGAGGTCGTGCCTTACCCTGCTGGGCCACATGGCTTCCTGCACGTACGTAACCAGGTATGCCAGACTTCGGCTTCGCCCACTTCAAACCTGGGTGTCTTCAATATACCGTCCACATCGGGACAGCCTGAACATGGTGGTCACGGTCCCGATCTCGGTCCTGACCTCCCTCACCTGGTGGCTAGATCACAATGTGGTCTGCGAGGGGATGCCATTTCACGCCCCACAACCCTCTCTGCACCTGGTCACAGACGCTTCATCTCTGGGTTGGGGCGCCCATCTCAACGAACACCATACCCAGGGCCTGTGGACTGCATCCCAGCTAGCCCTGCACATCAATGTTCGGGAACTGATGGCGGTGCGCCTGGCGTGCCAGGCATTTCTCAACCTCCTACGTGGCCGATGTGTGTTAGTTCTCATCGACAACACCACGGCCATGTTTTACATCAACAAGCAAGGAGGAGCACGTTCGTCAATCCTATGCCAAGAGGCCATTCGCCTGTGGGACTTCTGCATCGCCCACTCAATCCACCTCACGGCATCGTTCCTCCCTGGAGTCCAGAACACTCTAGCGGACCGACTCAGCAGGTCCTTCCAGACGCACGAGTGGTCTATCCGTCCGGACATCATACATTCCATCTTCCAGAGGTGGGGGTTTCCCCAGGTAGACCTGTTTGCATCCCGAGACAACAGGAAGTGCCACGTGTTCTGCTCCCTACAAGGTCGAGCTCCGGGCTCCCTCTCGGATGCGTTTCTCCTTCCCTGGAAAGACCACCTGTTTTACGCCTTCCCTCCGTTTCCTCTGGTCCACAAGGTACTGCTCAAATTGCGCAGAGACCAGGCACAGGTAATTCTGGTCGCTCCAGCGTGGCCGAGACAACATTGGTACACCACACTGTTGGAACTCTCGGTTCAGACACCGATCCCGCTTCCGTTGTATCCGGATCTCATCACGCAGGACCACGGCCGGCTGCGTCACCCCGACCTGCAATCACTCCACCTCACAGCGTGGCTGCTCCATGGTTCACCCAGGCAGAGCAGCAATGCTCGCACTCTGTCCAACAGATTCTGCTGAGCAGTAGGAAGCCCTCAACACGCACCACGTACCTGGCCAAGTGGAAGCGGTTCTCCTGTTGGTGCGAACAACGAGCCACGTCCCCGTTGCAGGCACCCATTCCTCTCATTTTGGAGTATCTCCTCTCCCTAAAACATCAGGGGTTGGCGATATCTTCAATTAGGGTTCACCTGGCCGCTATATCGGCCTTTCACCCAGGGGGACTCGCGTCCTCGGTATTCTCTAACCCGATGGTCGTTAGATTCCTCAAGGGCTTAGACCGGATGTACCCACAACAACGTCAGCCCGTCCCGACGTGGGACCTCAACCTGGTTCTCTCCAAGCTCACAGGTCCTCCATTTGAGCCACTGGCCACCTGTTCACTTCTGTACCTATCCTGGAAGACAGCCTTCCTCGTAGCCATCACCTCAGCAAGGCGCGTTTCTGAACTCAGGGCGCTGACATCCGAGCCCCCTTATACAGTTTTCCATAAGGATAAAGTGCAGCTTCGTCCACATCCTGCCTTTCTCCCTAAGGTGGTTTCTCCTTTTCACATCAACCAGGACATCTTTCTCCCGGTCTTTCATCCCAAACCACATGCCACTCGCCAGGATCAACGCTTGCATTCCCTGGACGTACGAAGGGCCCTGGCCTTCTATATTGACCGCACAAAGCACTTTAGAAAGACGACGCAGCTCTTCGTTGCAGTGGCCGACCGAATGAAAGGCTCACCGGTCTCCTCACAGCGCCTATCCTCCTGGATTACGTCTTGCATCCGGACTTGCTATGACCTGGCAGGTGTCTCAGCACCGCACCTCACCGCTCACTCCACGAGGGCCCAAGCCTCCTCGACTGCTTTCCTGGCACATGTTCCGATACAGGACATTTGTAGAGCGGCGGTTTGGTCATCAGTCCACACATTTACAGCTCACTATGCACTAGTGCAGCAGTCCAGGGACGATGCTGCCTTCGGATCAGCGGTTTTGCACACGGCAATGTCTCACTCCGACCCCACCACCTAAGTTGGGCTTGGGAGTCACCTAATGGAATGGATATGAGCAAGCACTCGAAGAAGAAAAGACGGTTACTCACCGTTGTAACTGTTGTTCTTCGAGATGTGTTGCTCATATCCATTCCAAACCCGCCCCCCGTCCCCACTGTCGGAGTAGCCGGCAAGAAGGAACTGAGGGGGCGCCGGGTCGGCTGGGGTATATATTCAGCGCCATGAAGGCGCCACTCTAGGGGGCTCCACAGCCGACCCGCCGGTGTTGCTAGGGTAGAAAATCTTCCGACGATCGTGCACGCGGCGCGCACACACCTAATGGAATGGATATGAGCAACACATCTCGAAGAACAACAGTTACAACGGTGAGTAACCGTCTTTTGTCTCCCCTGTAAGACACTACTGCCTCCTTTTGCTTCTGCTGTGAAGTCATAGTCCTGTATTTACATTACCAGCCTCTTGGGATGGAAATGCATTTTACAAATAGTATGTAGGTGTAGTCAATGTCTTTTTAAAAATGCAGATAGCTGTGCTTATATGCAAATAAAAGGAATTAGCCCCTCTTTAGACAACAATTACCAAAAGCCAACACTGAATTATTTACTGAAGTTATGAAATAGACTAAACCCAGTGCTTCTCAAAGCCGGTCCGCTGCTTGTTCAAGGAAAGCCCCTGGCAGGCCGGGATGTTTTTTTTTACCTGCCGCATCTGCAGGTTTGACCGATTGCGGTTCCCACTGGCCGCCGTTTGCCACTCCAGGCCAATGGGGGCTGCGGGAAGGGCAGACAGCACATCCCTCAGCCCGTGCCGCTTCCTGCAGGCCCCATTGGCCTGGAGCAGTGAACCGCGGCCAGTGGGAGCCGCGATCGGCCGAACCCGCGGACATGGCAGGTAAACAAACTGGCCGGGACTGCCAGGGGCTTTCCCTGAACAAGCGGTGGCCCGACTTTGAGAGCACCCTTGCCAACCTAGGTTGGGTGAAAGTTCACACTAAATGGTAATTTTAGTTTTTTAAACTAACCAGTCACCTAATCTGGCTCATAAAATAAGAGAAGGATGCTTAAACTAGTGAAAAATTAATGGGCCTAAGTAGCAAACTTCCTGAGTTCTGTACCCGGACCGTGCCTCTTGCTCTGGGCTTGAGCAAATCATCTGACCCAGTAGCTCTTAACCTTTCCAGACTACTGTCCCCTTTTCAGGAGTCTGATTTGTCTTGTGAACCCCCAAGTTTTACTTCACTTCAAAATTATTTGCTTACAAAACCACACATAAAAATACACACTATACAGAAAAAACACCCCCCCCCCCCAGCACACGGTCACAGAAAAACTGCTTACTTTCTCATTTTCACCATCTAATTATAAACTAAATCAACTGGAATATAAATACTGTACTTTCATTTCAGTGTATAGTCTCGAGCGAGGTATAAACAAGTCACTGAATGAAATTTTAGTTTGCACTGATTCGCTGGTGCTTTTTATGTAGCCTGTTGTAAAACTAGGCCAAAGGCTCGATGCGGTGATGTATCCCCTAGAAGACCCCCAGTACCCCTGCTTGAGAACCAGTGCTACAGCCGATCTGCCTCCCTTTCTCCATCTGTAAGGTGTGAGTAACCCCCCCCCCCCCCCCCGCGTTACTCTGTCTATGAGGATGAGTTATGGCATGTGTGCAAAGCGGGGGTGATGAAAAACACTCGCCTCCCTGCTAAACGTTGAACCCAACCGCTACAGGCCCGCCCAGGACCAGAGGCTACAGCCACCCTAGGCCAGGGCTGGACCAACAGGCCCGGAGTGGCTGTGAAGGGCGGGGACAGTCTGCCACCTGTTGGCGGGCATCCTGCTAAGGTGAGAGGAGCTGAGGGATGCAGGCGGGGGGGAAGGGGCGGGGCCAGAGTACCTCGGGCGCTCGCGGGAGGGATGCGATAGGGCATTCGCGCGCACAGCGGCCGTGATGGGCAGTGACCTGAAGTCTGTAGACTCTACGGATCCTTTGCCCGAACCCAAGATGGCGGCCGAGGCCACGCTGCCCAGGCCCAAGATGGCGCTTTCAGAGCTGGGTCTGCAGCTTTGACCCCGGTAGCGGAAGCGAGTGAGGAGCCGGCCGGAAGCGGTGGTTGTCAGTGGAGACGCAGGCCGGCTGGGCTCGTTCTTTCTGCCGCCCGAGGATGCGGGCTCTCTCCTCTCCCGGGGGGAGACTCCGGCAGCTGCTCTGGGTGACCTGGCTGAGCGGGAGCCTCCTGGCAGGTGAGGGCACGGGGGAGAGGCCATGTAGCGGGCCGGCCCGAGGGAACCAGGCTGATCCGCCAGCCCTGCTCGCTCTTGCTCCCCTTCGCCACCGTCCTGTGTGTGTTGGGGGGGAGGTGTCTTTGTCTCCACCATTCCCGGGCCTGACCCAGGTTTTAGGGTCACGGTGCTGGTACCAGCCCTCTCCCGCTGCTCTGTGCCGGGTAGGAGGGTCGCACAGCCGGCCCCAGGCTGGCTCCCTTCTTGCCTGCTCCTCTAAGCTGCACCATGGCCCTCTTGAGTAAAGGGGTAGGAGGAGGGGACGGGACACGTTCATCTTCCAGCTGCCCTCTGCTTGGATGTAGGGGCTCGTCTGTGTGGGGCTCTTCCCTGCTGTCAGGCAGGGCTCTCCAGGTGTCAAATGTAATAGAACTCTAAGAGCAGGAGATATTGGCCGTGGTGGTTATCGCTGTGTTCTCCTCCCCCTGACCCTCACTTCCACGAAAACTGCTGATCCCTTAAAAAAAAAATAGCCTGAAAGAAGCTAAAGCTACAATTGAACGCAGGTGCTAAATATTGTTACTTTTATAGGAGCAGCAGCAGAGGAAAATGCTGACCCACTGTCTGAAACTGCCCTACCTCTTAGCACAGAACGTGGTTCTGTCCTTACTGGAGAGCCTCAGGCACCAGTGCAGTACAAGACTGCAGAAATTGCTGATGCAATGCTGGGTAGTGGGATTCCTGCTGATCAGTCTGTGGTGCTGTCAGTTATTCCAGGAGAAGCAAAGGACAGACGCATGTCTGAATTCGGTATTGGCACCTGCGATGCAGCAGTAGAAGATGCTGAATGTAGTGTGGGGACTAGCCTTGCTTCTCACTTCTCACAGCCTGGTTCACATGTTCAAGAACAAGCAGGGGACACTAATGTAGTGCTAGAGGCTATACCTGCTTCACCAGCTGAGGAATCTAATAGCACAGACAGTGTAAAAACTCCCAAAGTGAACTGTGAGGAAAGAAATATTACCGGGATCAGAAACTTCACGCTACAAATCCTGAATGTTTCGCAAGTAAGTAGGAAATCATTCTGTTTGCTACTTTCTATGTTTATCTTGATACCTGGGTAGGTGTTACACAAATATATGTAGCATTTGAGTAAAAACTCTATAATCCTTCCAGTATTTGCCCTTGTGAGTTTAGTAGCACAAAAAGGATAACTTAAAACAAGTGTTTAGTGTGCTGGTGGGAGGGGGTTAGCATACAGGGCAGTGCACTTTCCATATTGTTTTGAAATACAGAAATAGTAAGATATTCAATTCCACTATGTACCATGCCTATGTTCCCCAAGTCTAAAGGGTCTCACGGAACCCATCGTGACTTGTGCCAGCTTCCCTGCAGCACTTTTTTCTTTAGACCAATTTCCTTCCGCAGGAATGCTTTGCAGCACTTGTTTCCACTAAATTCTAATTTAGGTGGCTTTACTTAAAGAGAGGGTAGAAAATAAAACTAAAAAAAAACAAAACAGATTTCAGATAAATACTACTATGAATTACAGCTGGTAGGAAAATGGAAACTTTTCACAAATTTTAGTTGAAATTTCATTTTTGACATTTCTGACCAGCTCTACTAAGTATGGAAAATAATTGAGACACCTTAAAAGTCCTTCAGCTGACCCATAGTTTAAAAAGCAGCTTGTCTTGTTGGAATCTCAGTAAGGCATTCCTGTTCCCAGGAGGCTACAGCAAGTCTCTCTCTCCCCTTTGTTAGCTCCCAGCTTTGTCTTAAAGACTGGTTTAAGTATTTGAGATATTACATCACCCCAGACCAAACTATAGGATAGCAGAACCAGTTTGAGTCTGGTTTTATACAACAGAGGTTTCTCTCTGTTCCCCCAAATGCTGGGGAGATAAAGGGAGTCAGAAGGGAGCATGGGCCTGGGCACAGTTTATTTGAATAAGTTTAGCTTACCAGGTCCTTGCTTGCCTTCCTTCCTACCCTTCCACAAGCCATCCTTGCCTGTGATTCCCTAGCCTGATTAGTTCTCTGTCCTGTGACTAAGTAACTTCCTTTCATATCCTTGTTCATCTCCCGCTTTCTCTTCTGGCCCTTCACTTGTCTTGTTTTTGGAACAGCTCCACTACCCTTTTATCCCACAAATTAGCTTCTTAGCCCTGTTAAGGCTTGGAATTCCTGTATTAGAGAAGAAATGAAGTGGTGGATCTCCTAACTTTCCCTTCAGAGCTGTCAGGCCCACTTCCTGATGAACAGGATTCAGCTCCTACATTACACATCGGCAGCCAGGGAGTAAGGCCTCTTAGGTGAGGGAGAAGAGAATGAAAAAATGCCTTTTTTATTTAGCAATAATCCCCTAAGTATTATTTGTCTACCAAGGAGATTTTTACATTTGAAAAATGCAGTTAAGATTAAAATCGGTCTGACTAAATTTTGTTTGTTGAATGTTTATGTACTGTTGAAATACTGCTAAAAACAGACTTCTGACTGAAATGCCAACTCAAATTTGCTTATGATGGTACTACAGTATTCTCCTGAAATTAATCTGTTACCAAAGTATTATGCAATGATATGTAATAGAACCCTTTTAAATATTTTATTGGCCCCTCCTTTTTAAATCAGCATGTTTTCTTTCACAGGACCTGATGGAGTTTTTAAACCCAAACAGCAGTGACTGTACATTAGTCTTGTTTTATACACCCTGGTGTCGCTTCTCTGCCAATCTGGCCCCTCATTTTAATTCTTTGCCCCGAGCATTTCCAACTCTAAACTTCCTGGCATTGGATGCATCTCAGCATAGCAGGTAACTTGCAATAAATACACTTCACCTTATAAAGCTTCACATGCTACAGTATTAGCACTTTGTTTCTTGATTCTGACAAACCTTATGTTTTTAAAATGTATTGATGGAGTAATATGTACTCCCTGAGTAAATTAGAGTTCTCTGCCCCTCTGACTCTGCCTTTACTTCCTTTAGCTTTTCTTCAGGCAATTTTCTCCCTCATTCATCTTTTGATAATGAAGTTAATATTTTCTTAAATGTTCAAATGAATATCTTGCTCTTCAAGATGAGGGATTAATAGCACTGGCTAAAATTTGACCTAGTGTAGATTGATGCTGGGCTCTGCTAATTCATCTAAATCTTGACATGCAAATTCATTTCTGGGTTTCTTCTGAGCAGAGACTGTAAAATATGCCACATCCATTTCTCTGACCACTTCACAGTGCATCCTCAAAGGACAAGAACAAGACCCTTGTGCCCTAAGACAGGATTGAAACGTGGGTCTCCAAAATGAAAGTTAATGCACTAACCCACTGCAGAATTTTGTATTGCCTAAATTCACTAGTGAAACATTCCCTAATGCCATAAGAAAATAGTTGTGCCCTTGTTCTTGAGTTAAATTAAATGTTAATTTAGTAAAGCAGACTTTTCCTTCTTCTATTGTGACCTCATTTCTTACCTACTTATTTCCTTCAGTTTATCAACCAGATTTGGAACTGTGGCCGTTCCGAATATCCTCCTTTTCCAAGGAGCCAAACCCATGGCCAGATTTAATCATACAGACCGAACCCTGGAAATGCTGAAAGCATTCATTTTTAATCAGACAGGTATGTAGGCTAAACTTGATGCAGAACTATGAAGGTCAGGATCAGGTATAGCCTCAAACTGACTTCTCCCTTTTTTTAAGAGGCTATATTAGGGCCTCCTAGAGCCTTTCTGCTGCCAGGAACAGAGCCTTAGGAAGTTCCTGTTCAGTCACTATAGCACGGAGTGGAATTTCAGGACAAGGTAGAAGCAAACAGCCCAGTTATCGAAAGCTGTTTTGGTGGAAAGTGGGGGAGGGTGCTTGGAGCTCAGGCAGAGAGTGTAAGTAGGAGGATCAAGCACTTCCCCACTCCTGAAGTCCTGGATTATTCGGGAATAGTTCTGGACAGATATTAGTACTACCCTTATCTCCACAGTCCAGGAGGGCAAAGGATCAGACTCCTATGTCCCATTGCTGTAGGCTAGGCAACAGGTGGGGGACATGGCAGCCTTAGTTCTTATGTTGGTGGGGACATAGGAGCAGAGGGAGCCCTGAATAGCTTTCCTGGGAATCAGCTGTCCAGGCTCTGATCTCCATGGGCTGAGTTTACCCAGCTCCCCTCTCCCTTCCAACAGCATAATTAGCCTTATGAGAGTAGAAGAAAGAACATGCACTAGTATTGTGACAGATTAATGGAAGAGACTGCTAAATCGTTATTAAAGCAGGATTACCTTTACTACTGTTGTAGATTCCCTGACTGGTACTTCTACCAAAGATTACACTGGGACTGGGGAGAATAAAACTCTTCTAATGACATAGTACTAAGAAAATATGTATTAAGATACTTTGACAGTTTGAAAATGGAAAACTGACTTTTAGCATAGGTCACTGAAAACAGATCTGTGCTGTTCTACTATCTAAAACGCATGAGCAGATGCCCCATAGTTATATAGTAAAATCCTGGGACTATATGAACCAGAGTTGTGTTAAGTCCTGTAGCACAAGCTGCTTAATTTGGAGATGAGAATACAGTTCCTACAATGAACTAATCACCCATAGATTTAAAAAATGCCTATTGCTAGCAGCTTTTATCGCTGGTTTCTTCTTTCAGGAATAGAAGCTAAGAATGATGTGGTGGTAACTGAGGAAGACCGAGCAGGCCCTCTACCGAGTGTCCTAACAAAAGGAATAGATTGGTTACTTTTATTCTCTTTATTGTTTCTGGTTAGTTTTATTATGTATGCTACCATTCGGACTGAGAGCATTCGTTGGCTAATACCGGGACAAGAGCAGGAGCATCAGGAATAAGTTGAGATAGTGACGTGAGAACACACTTCATGCCTACAGATAAAGCAGGAATTTATATGAACTGAAATTGCATAAACTTGTACAGTGAATTAGATGGTTGTAATTTATAATCTTATTAGTTAATTTATAATAATAAAATCACTTTTGTTCATTAACTACTGTATGTGTAAAGTCAAACTGCTGGTAATTAAGTAAACAAATACAAAAAGATTCAGTAGAAGGGTTTTTATTTATTTATTTAGGAAGTATTAACAGGTTTACAAATCCTTGCTGTGTAAATATCAGAAAACAATAATTATTATGAAGATTGTTTGTTTTTTAATAAACTGACTCACTTTTTTAGGAATAATGTTAATTTGTTGCAAAATTTTACTTTGAACTTGTAGTTATCAGTAGTGTCATACAGTGGGACGTTGAAATATTGCAGATGATCTTTATAGGGAAAGTAAGAGTTCTACAGCCAGCGGTACTGCTTTGGCAGCAGTAATGTACAACCACTTCCATTATTTTGGAATTCAGGGATCTCAGCCTTTTAATGTGTTTTTCCTTTTCAAGACCCATGACTACAAATTCAAACTGCATACATGGATAGATGATGTGTATTGTAGAAAACCACAGAAATTACTAGTAATAGGTGTAAACCTACATGGAAGATGTTCATGTTATTGCAAGAAGGGAGAAGCCAAAATAAAAGGTTAAAGGATATTATATGTCCTTAAATAAAGGCATCCAGCATTTTAAAGAGGTCACTAAACAAATTCAAATTGGTGTTTTTCCACTGACAAGATACAGTAACACAAAGGGAAAAGATTACAGTAGAACCTCAGTGTAATGAACACCAGAGTTACGAACTGACCAGTCAACCGCACACCTCAATTGTAACTAGAAGTACGCAATCAGGCAGGCAAGACCAAAACAAAACAAAAAGCAAATACTGTACAGTTCTGTGTTAAACGTAAACTACTAAAAAAAATAAAGGGAAAGTTTAAAAAAAGATTAGACAAGGTAAGGAAACTGTTTCTGTGCTTGTTTCATTTAAATTAAAATAGTTAAAAGCATTTTTCTTCTGCAGAGTAAAGTTTCAAAGCTGTATTATGTCAATATTTATTTGTAACATTTTGAAAGAACAACCATAATGTTTTGTTCAGAGTTATGAACATTTCAGAGTTACGAACAACTTCCTTTCCTGAGGTGTTTAACTCTGAGGTTCTACTGTATTTTTAATAGGGTTTTAAAATTGTTTATTAATATGTTTCACTAATATATTATTAAGAGTAGTTATTTCTTCCATCTTATATTTTAATGGTACCTACTGGAGGAAAGACCACTTCCAAAGGAGTTTAGTACTGATGTTTGGGGTTTGAGGAAAGTGTGTTTTGCACTTGCTGGTTAAGTTTAGCAATAATAAAAATCTTCATTTTGCAGCTGCGGAGAGGGTGACCATGTATTACATTTGGCCCTGAGGCTGGATGTTTGATATCCTTGGTTTACCATGCTCTGAGGGATCTGCCTTTCCTTTCTAAGGATTGTGCAGAAAAGGCATTTTATTGTGTATGTATTCTTCCTTGCTTCTCTACACAGTTAAACTTCACTTACTACTTGTTTTTCTACAGCAGGGTTTTAATGTAACTTTTGCGGTCAGAATTGACTTCCTTTTCTCTAGGTATTGATTTCTGGCAGGAATAAAAATGGCCATTCAGCATTCCATACAACTTCAAGTACTGATCTCCCATCTAAATAAGCAGGACCAGTCATGAGGCTGGTTTGTATTTACATAAATCTTTGTTCATTGTTAGTTTGAAAGCCTCAGCTGCTGAGTGTGTAAAGAGTTGATAAGCTTACTCTAATTATGACTTTTAGTACTAATCTGATTTTATTAATTTTGAGGCTCTAGAATAAGATACAGCTTAGCTTTAGACATACAGGGTCAGATTCTCAGCTGGGGTAAACTCATGTAGCTCCCTTGGCTTCAATGGAGCAATGCTGATTTACATCAGCTGAGGATCTAGCCCACTTTTAATTTCCATTTTGGCTTGCATTATTCCTCACATGGTTAATAGAGATCTGTAGAATACTCTTGAAATTGTTCCATTTGTGCAAAAGACTAAAGATAAGATTTTCCTTAAGAACCTACACAATTTTATACTACATTGGTCTGTATTTACCCTCCTGGCTGTTGGCATGTGGCTATGTATTTAAAACAGCCTATGAAGTTTTGTCTATGAATATGCACTTAGCTGAAACATATAGAACTTCAGACTGTGGACTTGATTTTGTAGCTACCCTTCCCTTTCCCCTCAGCAACATTTTACCCTGAAAAGTGATTTGTAAAAAAGACAGGTCCATCTTTTATTTCAATCATTCCATAGCAAAGGCAATAAATTTTTTTTGCATTGTTTTAGAATAGAATCATATTTTCCAAGGCCACAATTTATACCCAAATTAAAACTTTTATAAGCAATCCTTTACAGAACATAAGCCCTATAAAGAATTGTAAAGTCCTCTTTTTTCTTTTAACCATTCCCTGCTGAGTGGGAAAGGCTGCCTTTGCAGATCTAAGAACCTGAACTGAAACCAACTTCACTGACCAAACCAAAATGAATGGAAATAGGAACAACCCCCTTGAAGGCTGAAGATTAAAGGCCTGGCACTCCCTTGTTTTGATAATCGAAGCCACTAAGAGGTGGTGATAGGGTGACCAGACAGCAAGTGTGAAAAATCGGGACGGGGGTGGGGAGTAATAGCCAATATAAGAAAAAGACCCCAAAATCGAGAATGTCCCTATAAAATTGGGACATCTGGTCAGTCATTCTAGCCAGTGAAGCGTTCTGCCTGCAGCTGCACGCTGCAGCTGCCACTGACAAAGGTGAAGGGTTGGGGTCCCGGGGACTCAGGCTGGGGTTTTGCAGCAGAGGTGCATGGATCACAGCTGGGGGGAGAGTAAGTACCATTCGCCCAGCGCGGGGGTGTTCGGTGCAGGTGAGGGGGTAAGTACCATTCTTGTCGGGGTTTGGGGGAACCCCCCTGACGGGTTCGCTGCGGAGGCGCGGGCGCAGACGAGCCTGTGTCCCTCCCTGGGCCGCGCGACGGCCCTGGCGGCGCAGGCACTTGCGTAGGCCCCTGCACTGGGCCCTTGGCGCCGTGAGGGGGCGGGGCCGCGGCCGCGCTGAGGCGATGGGAGGCGGCGGGGTCGGGCTGCGGCTGGCGCGGTTCGGAGCGCGCCTGGCAGCGGCGGCGAGCGCGGGGCAGGGCGGCTCGGGACCCGGCAGCAGGAGCCTCTCCGCCATGGTGAGAGGCAGGCGGCCGCCGCCCTGGGGGTGCGGGAGGGCAGCAGACCTGGGGAGCGCCCCAGAGATAATGGGGCAAGCGAGCCGCGATCCAGGGGCTGGGCAGGGCAGGGCGAGTCCCCCAGGTGGCGGGGGGTGGCCAGAGGAAAGCCCCCTAGGAGCAGCCCTAACCCAAGTCCCGCACTCTGGGGACCCCATTCCAGATGTTACTTGTGCTGGGTGCTTCATAGTAGGATCATCCCTCTTCTTCCCTCTGTGCTGTGAAAGAGCGAACTGCCTGGGCACGGACATCCCCATCATTAGGGTTCAGAGCCAACGCTGCTGAGATAAATACGGCAGTTCACCTCTGCCAGAGCTTTTGTTTCATGCTGTCTGCAGAGTTGGGTGCCTACCTCTACGTAAAAAGCAACAGAGGGTCCTGTGGCACCTTTAAGACTAACAGAAGTACTGGAGTATACGCTTGCGTCTGATGAAGTGGGCATTCACCCACGAAAGCTTATGCTCCAATACTTCTGTTAGTCTTAAAGGTGCCACAGGACCCTCTGTTGCTTTTTACAGATTTAGACTAACACAGCTACTCTTCTGATACTTGATACCTCTACGTAGGCGTGTTTTGTGATTTTTCTTTGCCTTTATAAGGATTTGATGCTTAATTTGTTGGGTTTTTTTTTAAATGAAAATTTTAATTGTGGAGCACAAAATGTAGCTACCATGAAGAAAATACTTTCCAGTCACAGCATTGCAAATATGTTTGATTTGTTTCCTGCTAAAGGGCCAGATTAGGTGGGTAAGGGGGTGGCTTTCTGGGCATCAGATGGGTATCAGCCCCTGAAAGCAGGCAAAAATGACTTCCCCAGAGAAATGGGGTGAAGGGTGAACAACAGCCTCTCAAAATGTTGCATAATCTGTTTTGTATATCACCAATAATGTGCCAGGCGCGATTCACACTGAAGCAAATAACAATTGGTTTAAAAAGTTCTCCCAGCTCTTGGTGCTTAATTTAATTAAATATTCAAGGGAAAATGGTGGGAGATAATGGACTCAAATGCGCTTTTAAAATCCCCCCAAACTAAGGAACTAAGAAATTATTATTCTAATCCTTATGTGCTTGATTACCCATCAAAAAACTTTTCCTGCTGGACTGACTTTGATGTTCCATTTACCAACTGAAAGCTCATGATCTGTCAATATGAGAAGCAACTTTAGTTCTTCATATCTGTCAACATGTGAATGGGTGGGTTATGTGGATTTGATACTGGAAAGCACAGGATTTATAATTAAGAGATTTGGGTTTTATTTCTAGCTCAGACCCAAATTCACAATTTGATCTTGAGCAAGTCACTTGACCTGTCTGAACTTCAGGTTACCCATTTTTAAAGTGGGAGTAATACCTGATTCCTAGGGTTGCACATAAGTGCAATTCACTCATATTTGCGGTCCTGCCCTGGAAGGTTCTAAAGAAGTGAAAATTATCTTGTGCAGGTTGTCTGAATGTGATTTTTCCTGGGCAAACCAGTTGATGGAGCTTTCAGGCTGTGCCCAGTTTATCCATCTAAACCTCGACTGCCCCAGATGCTCTTCACACCCAGCCCAGCCATCCCATCTCCTAATTCCTCTGAACGCAGAGTCCTTTAAAAGCCACTGTGTGAAAGAAATGTACCAAGTATGCATTAGGCAGAATAGTAAATCTGCTAAATCAAAGGAATACCAAAGTTAGGATGCTGCATGGGCCTAGGAGCCAGGATCCTGAGTAGAAGTACGGTAATTCTTTAGGAATTATCTTTGGGGTAGTTGAATTAGTTCTTTATCTAGTATTGCTAATAACTAAACTGTATCTTTAAATGTTCATCTAAATGTGGGTTATTGCTGATTATGTAGTATATGTACTGTATGACTTTGTACTTTCACATAATTTAAGCACTATACCCAGATGTACAGACACTCTTTTCTTAACCTATGTATTATATAATTTTAACGTTCACTTTAATAAAAAAAATTAAATCGGTTTCAGTCTTGGATCTACCCCCTCTTCTCTCAGAAGATATATGATTATTTACATCCCCTGCATTTCAGTCTCTATAGAGCATAGGCAGTCTGACATCAAGTAATAGTAATACATAATTTTGCATATATGATTATCTAATAGCCGCCCCTCATTGCCCCCAGAACATATTTTATCATGCAAATCTTTGATACAGGATAATGGATGCTTTGGCATCAAACTCCTCTCTTTCTTTCCTGGTCTACTTTCAAATAAAGCTATTATTTTTTAACTAGCTTAGGGCCCATCATATAACAGGATATAATCAGTAAATCATGGGTCAGTTTTGTATGCTAAGTCTTATGTTTACATTTCAGTGTCCATACTCTGTTTGTTTTTGTTGTACCTTTCCACCTCTTCAGTGGGTTTGCACTGTGCTTCATTGTGTGTTACCACAGATACATACATGTGAGCATGTTTCTGGAGCTTGCACCTCCTTGAAGTTGTCTTAAAATAAATCAGCATGTGCTCAGTATACTGCTTTTTACTAAACTTTTTAAGTCAGTGGCAGGTGCACGTGTATTTGCAGCCAGAATGCAGAACTTGGCTTTTACGACCATTATTTCTAAGTTAAATTTCTTCAGTGTCAAAAGAGCTGCTGTGCACTGAGGACCAGGCCAAACAAAATAAATCTATTTATTAAAATCTGATGATTAGCTCTGAAATGAGTGGATGGACTCTTCGTTACTCCAGGGGGGTTTGGATAAGGCCTCAAGAAAGTAACTGAAATGTCTTAATTGGTTCTAAAAAGTAAGAACACAAAAATCTCCAACAAAACAAAACAATTTTACCTCCTGGCTGACTATAAACATGATCAATTTCAACCCAGAGACTATCTGTACATGCTTTAAAACAGGCTTAAAGGGAAATTCTAATCAATAAATGTTCCTATAGCAACACTAATATATATGTTTGTGGAACATTAATTTTATATGAAAGCAAGGCACATATTTTATAAGAAAGACTAGATAGACTAAATTGAAATGTTAGTTTTTGGATATTTAAAACTTGTATGTTAGAATGGGTGAATCCAGTTGAAAACAATTGTTTAATTAGTTGCATTAACTGCATCTGTACAGAGTGCTCTTTTTATCCTCACTGTTAGTGAATGTGTTATATTTGGC
The DNA here is from genome assembly GCF_027887155.1 of Malaclemys terrapin pileata. Lineage (NCBI taxonomy): Eukaryota > Metazoa > Chordata > Testudines > Emydidae > Malaclemys > Malaclemys terrapin. The sequence continues at coordinate 11,853,787 of NC_071512.1, read as the reverse complement.
TTCTTGGAGTTAATTAGTAGGTTACAGTAATAAGTATATTTCATCTTTAAATGATGCATGTGTATTTATCATTACTTTCTGTGCCAAAGTCATTCAGTAATAAGGAACAATCTTAAAACCTTTCTGCTGCTTAATTAGAATTAATTGAATTAACTTCTGATTTGACATGCAGCACCATCTAGTGGTGAAGTGGTAACTTTATATTTATAATAAAGATGTGTACAAAGATACAGCACTTATACACATACACGGCAGACTATATTTTCAAAAAAAGTTCACATCAACATTGCCAAATGAGTGTATAATTAAGTGTGACTATACATGGGCTGGCACTTCTGGAATGAAGTATCCACACACTTTAAAACCGTCAAAATAAAAACTGTTTACAAAGTCAGATATATTGGGTGGAACTCCCATCTTAGACTCTATTTTGCAGTTTTTGGTAGATAATCATTCAGCTAATTGCCAGTAAGTTTTCAAAAATGAGGATAGTTGATTATTAATATATGCAAAGACAAAAGGCAACTGAGAATTTCTGTTCTACCTATTAATGAAGTGGGTTTTAGCCCATGAAAACTTATGCCCAAATAAATCTCTAAGGTGCCACAAGGACTCCTTGTTGTTTTTGTTCTACCGATTGTGTTCTTAGAATGAGTTTGGGATGGGTCTGTGACCAGGGACAGAAAATTGGATAATCCACCTTTGGATGAAATACTTGGATTTTAGCTAAGATCAAGTTTAATATCTCATACATTCTGTCAGAGGGAGGGAGTGTGTTCTGTATTTTCAGGGAGAAATTTAGTAAACTTTTAGGATCTTATTCTACTCTCAAGATCTGATTCTGACCTCATACCAGTTTTAGGTCCTGATTCAGCAAGGTACTTAAGCATGCGCTTAAATAGTTAGTGTGTGTGTAGTTCCATTGACCTCAATAGGGGAGTACTCATTTGCTTAAAGTTAGACAGATACTTAAGTACCTTGCTGAGTCTGGGCCTTTTAGTGGGAACTCTATTTAATTGAGTTACTTCTGGATTTGTAATGGAATGAGTGGCCCATGCTTCATATCCTTAGACAGAACTCCTCAGTGCTGTCTGTGGAATGCCTTGGCAAATTGGGGGTAGCACATATCCTTAGTGTCGGATTGTTTTTCTTTTCAGTGCCAGAGAGAAACTATATTACTATTTGAGTTCAGTAACTATCTTGCTTTTGGTTTTTTAAACTTTCTTCTTAGGAAATACATATAATTATACATAATACACAGTGATTTCTGGTATAATCTGTGCTTTTCTAATTTAAAATTAGTCATGCTTAGTATTTTTCAGGTGATATTCCCCTTTTAACTTCAACTAATTACTGTACATTACATTTAACTTTAATATTTAAATGAGGAAAAATGGCGAAATTGGATTGTCATCAAATATTTCAAGCTTCACAGTATATGGATAATTCAGATAGGCCTAGTATAAATGAAAGTAATACTACTACTGGACAGAGGTATTCTTGAGTCCATATTTCATCCCAGCAAAAGAGTAAAAAACTCTTATATGCAAGCACATAACCAAAGTTAATTCACCAAAATAGTTATGTTTCATGGCTCAGTTAACTGGCAAGAGATGGTGTTCTGTTAAATTATAAAGTGGAACAAAACCGCACAGTAAATTTTCTACTTCTGTTGTCCTGAAGGATTATATTTTTGAAATACATAAATCATAATTTCAGCACATAATTTTCTTATTGTTGTGTAAAGCAATGAGAGGACATTAACCCTAGTTCTGGAATGTATTTTTTTTTCTTTATAGTCTTCACAGTCTCACTGGTTGACAACAGAGGAAAGGACCCAAGTTTTACTTGACCTCAAAGCTTCGGGATGGTCTGAGCTGGGTGAAAGAGATGCCATCTACAAAGAGTTCAATTTCAAAACTTTTAATCAGGTAACTATTGCTATATATTATTCCTAATATAAAAGGAAATGTAATTATCCTAGTTTGTATTGTGTTCCTAGTGAAGAGATGTTCACATCCACAAATCTAGGAGTATTTGGGACCAAATCCTGTTTGCTTTCCTCATGTCAGTAGTGTCACTAAAGTTATCGGGCCAGATTCTAATCTCAGTTACCCAGGTGTAATTCATTGACTTTATTGGCATTGTTCCATGGTAAGGCAAGCAGAATTTTACTCTTGATATCTTTGTTATTACTAGCAGTCCTAACTCAATGATAAAAATATTTGGCTATCAAGAACTTTACAAAGGTGCGTAAGAATGAAAGTACTGATATTTATCAAGCCAGACCTGGGGGGAAAATGTGAAGAGAAGTGTCATAAAACTCACCTTTTATACAGGAAGGGAGCGTTATGGTACTGTCTTGAATGAATTGCAATAGACACTTTGTGAGGCTACCTTGGTACAGCAGATTGTAAACCCTGTTGGGCTTGAATTTTAAGTCAAAACCCTGGGCCATACTGTGTCATCAGTTTTTAAGAATCTTTAAATTTGAAATCAGAGATGAAACCTGCTTTGAAAATTGGTGGCACCATATGGCCAACTATTATTTAATATATTTTCTTAAGGTAAGATTGTCAACTAGATTCATGCTACCATATCTCATTTCGGAAAGAAAATTTGATTTCTGATTAATCAAGTGAGACGTACAAAAAGATACAAGTCAGAAGAGGAATAATTAGCTGTATTATGGCCCTGCTAAATAAGACAAGAATTAGTCGTAACATACCCTTCCCATTTCAGTGCCATTAAACTTGGGTTTATCTGGAGAAAATACATTAGTTTCAGTTATGTCTTATTTAATTTTCTCACTGCTCTTTTTTTTAAAACCTGGCCTTACTGATATTATTGCACCTTTTATATAAGGGACCTATTTTTATTCTAGCTTGGATCTTCTTATGCAGATTTAGGGTCACATTATCAAAAGGTTAAAGCTTAGCCTTATAGCATGTGACTCTGCAATTGTGCACATGTTTGGGTGTAGATATCCACCCAGTGTTTTTGAAAAATTGCCACTAAATGTGTTTGTTTAGGTCTCCTACTCCTCTTCCCCTCATTTCTATTGCTCGGGTACAGTCAATTTAACAATCCTCAGTTCTGATCAAAATAGTAGTAGATTGTTATATACTAAATGATTAGCTGTGAAAGATCAGCTATTCTTACAGTTTTAGGCAGATGGTAACCTACGTGTGGAATGGGAACAGATGAAGATAATTCCCAGTTCCTACTTTATTTTTGAAAGGGCTATGCTCTCCCAGGGCTGAAGGGTAAGATTACATTTTTTAAAAAAATGCCATATTCCTCTGAAGATATCTCTTCTCCCCCCCCGCCCCCGCCCCGTCCCATCCACACCACACTCAATTCACAGTGTAATATCTATCTACATTTGTAGACTGACGCATGTAAGTGTTATATAATGTGCTGTTTATTCTCATGGCCCTAATATAATCCAGACAAAGGTCTTTAGGAGACCCTGTATGGTGATATGTGAAAATGCCAATTTGCAATGCCCACCCTTTTTAATATTTCAAATAGTTAATTGTCATAGTTAGGAAATTGCAGCCATTCAAGAGAACATAGAATAAAATGTGTGTGAGGTAGGGAGAAAAGAGCAGCATAGCTACAATACGGAGCAAGAGCAGGTACAGAACTGCACGTGTGGAGCCCTGAGTACATTTTTCCTGGATTGCACTTTAAACCTGGGAGTTAATAATAGAACAAAACAAACAACTTCAAATAAAACAAATTATGAGGCAATGAAGGAGGGGGAAACTATGAGGGGGAGTTTACATGAGACCTGGATGGGAGAACTGGAGAGCCAAGGACCGAGGGATAGCTACTCCTCTGCATCAAACTGTAGGTGCTGAGTTTACAGCTTTCACGCTGGGGGCACTCTTGAAAGTGTCCATGCAACGGTGTAATTGGAGAGCTTGTTGGCTCAGCATAGCTGGAAATGCTTTTTTAAAATTAGCGTAAAGTAACCTTTGTATATTGCAAATAAGTGAAATAAATCATTTCTGCCGTTCATCTTTAGGCAGTGGACCTGAAGACTATATACCAAAGAGATGAGAGCAAACAGCCCTGTAATAGAAATCTGGAAAACCCAGCAGCTTAGACATCAGAAGGAGAATTGAATAGTTGATTTTTTTTTTTTTAAGGCTTTATCCTTGAAATGTTACAGGGTAGAAATTAGTCAGCTATTCATAAAGTTGCAAGTCCGAGAGAGAGACATGAAGAGGATGCTAGAGTGGAAAGTCAAAATATATTTAAATGTACACTGTAGGTTATACTAAGCCTAAAGCTAATAGTCTGTTGTTTTTTTCTGGGTTCAGAATTGGCTAGGTCTCACCCCATCAAATATATCATCCTAAAATGGTCCTTTTTTGAAATGTCTATTCCAGTTGGGTGGAAGATATTGGTGGGTGCTCAGTGTGCCCCCATTCCTGCTTGACCCTTAAAAGTGTTAGATGAAAAGGGCTACGCAAGAGCTATTATTACTCTGAATGATTGGAAATTGGCTTAAGAATTCAAAACTTCTGGCACTTTCAGCTGTGTGTACCACTGGGTAAACTAACAGGGGCCAAACTGTCTACACTGTTTTCATTGCGGTCAAGGGGGCTACATGTATCTATATGAGGGCAGAATTTTGCCCGTAAGCATTTAGAAAATTGGGGCAGCTGTGGTGATGTAACATCGCCATTTGACATTTCAAGCTGTAGAACAAGTTGGTGATCTCTTAGCCTTGGGGTATGGCTTAAGATGGAATTTGGCTAGGGAATGCATGAATGTTTGCAGAGAGCAAATGTTTGTCTCCTGGGAAGGTGGCACTGAAGATAAACTGAACTGGTATATTTTAATTCATCTACCAATGCTTACATTTACTAATGTCCCCATACAACATTTATTTATTTATTGGTACGTCTCAAAAGCATATTACAGATCAGGGAAACAAAAGTGCCAAAAATGGAGCTAGCTACCTGCTTTGTAGAGTTTTGCAGTCAATATGCTGTCCTTTAATAAACATGGACTTTTAGGTGTAACTTTTTATTTAATAAATCTTCTGTTTACAGAACTTAGTGTGAATATTTAGTAAAAGTCAGACAGCCAAGAAATACAATTTCCTCTATGATCTCCATCCTGCCCTTTTACAGATGGCATAAAATCAGGTGTGTAAAGGAAAAAAAAAAAAAAAAAAACAAATCCAAACCTGAGCAGTTGAACTGACATGAAAGGTATTTCAGATTTATGTTTTGCAGATGATATGAGTATGATTAATGTATTCATTGTTTCTTTATTGCTTCCCACAGATAATGTGCATGATGCATGGAAAATTCTGTGGCTTTAAAATCTATGCCAGGTTTACAAAGACTATGTATGTCAACAGATGTTAAGAATATAAACAGAGTTTTTATTATAAAGTCGCTCAAATGCGTAGACATGAACGTGGTTTATGTATATTTTCAGTATGAGGGAGAATGAAATGAAACTTCTGTGAAATGAGAAAGTTATTTAGATTCCTAAAGCTTTCAGACTGAGATTAACTTGCTTAAAAGCTATCAGAAATTACGCTTCTGGCTTGGGAAATTATTTTATTACAGGATTTCACTTGAAACCGCTGGTGGTGTTTTTTTTTTTTTTTTAAGATAAATTTTATAAAAATGGGCTTTAGAGAGTGATTTTCAGAAAATGAGTTGGAAAACAGTTTGAAATGTTCCTAAAATAAGTCAGTGACTGTACTTCCTGTTGTCAGTCCTTTTCTCTGCTATAATTGCCATTGCATGCTAGTTGCGATGTCCTGGTTTGAAAAAAAATTGATGTATATAGTGTCCTCCACCCAACCCTACCCAGAAAGAAAAGCATCTGGTATCCATTGCAGCTTGTTCCCCATCCCTCATTTGGGCAGCTTCTATGACTGAAATGTTAGTTTCCACTTTCTCCTCATAGCCATATTATCATCACTGCTGTTCACTCCATTCCCTACCAGCTGGGGGGACTGAGGCATAAGAAAATCATGGTACCTAATCACTTCAAACTTGTCCACGGTAAATCACAGAATCCTGTAATAGCTCTGGAAGAAGACTAGCCATCATACATGGTCCCATCTTCACTGGATTTATCCATCAGTACAGCCTGATATTGATGCATCCTGCCATGTTCACAGATTTTTTTTTTTACAATTACAGCTTCTGTTTTGACTGACAAGACAACAAACACAAGTAGGGTGAACATACGTCCCGTTTTGGCCGGGACAGTACCCTTTTTAAGCCTTGTCCTGGATGTCCCGACTTTCTTGGCGAAAGTGGTCATTTGTCCCATTTACTTTCGCCAATTTATCAGTTGGCAAGACCAAATGGGACAAATGCCCAGTTTGCCAAAAAAGTGAGGGGTTCCTCCCTCCCTCCCAATGGAGTGTGGAAGAACTTTGAGGGAGGCGAATGATGACACCAGACGCTGGGCCTCAGGCTGTTAGCCCTATGCCACAGGGAGAAGGGTGGGCCTTGAGCCAGCCCTGTGCAGTATCCCGTTTTCCCATGGGAAATATGGTCACCCTAAATACTGTTGTCATTGTCTGTTTTCCCATTCCATCATTCCTCCAGTCTTCTGCCCTCTATTTGTGTGAACTGGCAGGCTACAGATGTTTATGAGACTATTGCCTTTTAAAATGGGGCTGTGGAGAGAGAGAGTGGAAGAAAAAGAAAAAGAAGTAATCTGTGCTTTCAAGCCACTTTGTATTACATAAAAGAAACATGTTTTAAAGACTCTTAATTTCTATTCCCAAGTGACAGATACAGAAACAAAATGCCTATTACTCACTGATAGAGCAACCAATCCATTTCAATTTGCCAAAGCAAAAGTCTGAGTCAATGAGAGTTACAAAAATACTGTCATTACTTCAGGAGCCTGACTAGCAATGTTTGCTAATGCATTTTTTTTCTTCATTTACTGAAATCTCTGGCAAAAAGAAAAAGTTGAAAAGTTTTTAGTCTAGAGCAGAGGTCTCCAAATGGTGGGGCATGCCCCCCTACGGGGGCATGAAGGAACATTTGGGGAGGTGCAGCAGGGCTTGGGCCAGCCCCCATGGGGGGTGGGAAGGGAGTGTTATCTAGCCCCGCTCCAGCCCAGGCTTCCGCCCTCAGCCCTGCCCCCAGCCTTGGCTCTTGACCATGACCCAACTGGAGCTTCTGCTCCTGGCCCTACTCCCACCTCCAGCTTTGGCCCCCGGCTGCGTCTTTGGCCCCGCCTCCAGCCTTGGCACCTGACCATGGCTCTGTTCCCAGCCCCAGACCTGCCCGCAGCTGCAGTCCCAGCCTTGGCCCCCTTACCCCTGTTCGTGGCCCCCTCCACCCCCCCCCCGACCCAGCCACAACCCCGCTCCTGGCCCCAGCTCCTGTGGGAGCAAGGCGCAGACAGGTAAAGGAGAGGCGTGACTTTGAAAAGTTTGGGGACCCCTGGTCTAGAGAAAATAGAATTGTCACCAAACTGTTCAAAACTTCAAGGTTCCTGGCCTGTATCTGGTCTTATAATTTGGCCTACAAATTTACCCTTCTTGTGAGCTCAACTGTAAAAAAAAAAAAACGTGAAAATTAATAACATGTCACAATCACCTATTATAACAAAGATTGATAGGAAATGGTGCACAAAGGAGAGACTGAATTAGTCCAAACAAAAAACTGTCCTGTTATAACTCAAAGACTGTGTTAAGATCATGCTTGGTAAGTCAGAAGAGTGTGGAACTGGAAATCAGTGAATCAAAATTGGTGTGTGGGGAAACTAGACCTAATTCGTTAACAAAATAATGAGGGCATGGGCTACTCCGTCCACCCTTCCTTTTGTGAGTCCTTAAAGAAACAGATATAGGGATAAAAATTGGCTACTAGAGTGAGGTTCACCATCATGGCTACCACTACCACCATCTCCTGGGACTTCGGACCTTTGTCATCCTGATCCTGAGAGATGTCCTGACCAGACCAGGCCAGAGAGAGGGACTCAGATGATATGTCCACCTTTACTGGGTTCAGCTGAATCCCAAACACCATTTGGGATGAAACAGACTTCAACAATAGCTTCAGCCATTCTTAACTAACGTCTTCTCTTTTCCCTGACGGGACAGTTTTTACCATCTTTGGTACCATCTAAGAGACAACTTGGTATTTTTCCCAAAAACACTCTCCAGCTAAAAGGAAAGGGAAAAGGGATTGTTGTTGTTAAAATGAAAGCCTTATTTAATACTTAATATTTCAAATGCTTTAACTGTTTTTCCTTTTTATCTTTAATAAAAAGATAATGTGTTTTAATGGTGTTTGCACCATGGTACTAAGCGGACTGAGGTCTCTGTATACCAAACCCCAAGCTTTGTTTAACACTGTTCAATGTTGGACAATGACTGGTTTTATACAGGGGTATTCCATCTAAATTAATAAAACATGTTCTACATAACGCTCAATTCTTGAAGAATCCCTGTCCACTATAGTGCAGAAGGATGAGTCACTTCCATCTGAAAATGTTTTCCCTACTGCTTTTAGAAGGAACACCTAAAATTACTACTATTGAAAGAAGAAGGGGAAAAGTTGTTTCTGGTTTGTTCGCATAGGGTATGTCTATACAGCAACTAGACACCCAGGGCTGGCCCGTGCCAGCCGACTTTTGCTCACGGGGCTCAGACTGCATGGCTATTTCATTGCTGTGTAGACTTGAAGGCTTGGGCTGGAGCCTGGGCTCTAGGACCCTGTGGGGTGGGAAGGTCCCAGAGCTTGGGCTGTAACCTGAGCCCATAAGTCTACACTGCATTGAAATAACCCTGCGTGCCCGAGTCGACTGGTACGGGTCAGCCACGGGTGTCCAGTCGCTGTGTAGACATACCCTTTGGGTTCAGCCAGTTTCACGCTTACCCTGTATAGTCAATCAGTTTCCTCTGTTTGTGTAGGTCCATCAGATAGCAACAGGGGAGAGAAACACTTAGGACAATGTGGTTGTAAAACCAAAATATTTGGCAGGGATGCTGAGGTTTAATACTTGTGACTACTTCACAGATTTTTTTAAATGAATAAATTTAATCTTTTATCCATCACACTTTCTAGATAGGTGAAGTGTGTATGCTTGTGTACAGAGTTCAGTGACTGAACCTTTAGTATTAAGGTTAAGATTCTGTTATGAGGATTTTTAGTAAAAGTCAGGGACAGTTTGTGGGCGATAAACAAAAATTCACAGAAGCCCAGGACCTCTCCCTGGTGGGCGGGGGAGGGGGGGAGACGACTAACAGTTGGAGCGCTGTTGGGCGCTGAGCTCCTGCAGCTGCACCATCCCCACTGCTGCTCCTGTGGCAGGGGCTGACTGCTGCAGCTCCAGCCTCAGGGGGGCTGACCCAATGGTGGCCCCTGCTCTGGGCGGTCCTGGGGTTGACTGCTGGCTGTTGCTATGTGGCCCGTTGCTATGGTGGCCTCTGCTCCTGTGGCTCCAGGGCTGACTGCTGGCCATTGCTATCGTGGCCCCTGCTCCAGTGGCCCCAGGGCTGGCCGTTGCTCTGGTGGCTTTGGGGCTGACAGCTGCTCCAGCCCTGCCCCTTCAGAAGAAGTTGCGGAGGTCCCAGAAAGTCACGGAATCCGTGACCTCTATGACAGAATCGTACCCTTATTTATTATATAAAGTAGCAGGTGGTTATATCCCATCTTAAAAGTCTGAATTTTTTTTAATTGTTTAAAATATATTTTGCATTCAGATGACATAAGAACCTATTTAAGTTAAAAGATAAAACTCTGACTGGAGAAAATAGCAGGGAGACTGCCTGCTGTGTATCAGAGGGGTAGCCGTGTTAGTCTGAATCTGTAAAAAAGCAACAGAGGGTCCTGTGGCACCTTAAAGACTAACAGAAGTATAGGGAGCATAAGCTTGCAGTCTTGCATCTGAAGAAGTGAGGTTCTTACCCACGAAAGCTTATGCTCCCTATACTTCTGTTAGTCTCAAAGGTGCCACAGGACCCTCTGTTGCTTGCTGCCTGCTGTGTAGGGCTCATGGATCCTGAAAATCGTAGCAAATCTTGTCTCTTTGATTATTTGTTTAAAGGAGACTTGCACAGCTTCTGAAGAATTATTTCAGAAGAAATTAAGTCATTGTAGCTCTTGCATTAAGTTGGTATACTTCCCAACTTTCCTTCTCCAAACCAGTAATAACACCCAAAACTCAGAAAGCATCCACTGCAAACAGAGTTTCTGTTTTATATGCCCTGTCTGTATTTCCAGCTACTTTGCTTTAACTGTGCTAGGGCATATTTATTTTTGTGCTCTCTAATGGATGGTCCCTGTTATCAGTATATCAAAACTAACTTGCTGGCTAAGCGATTTATGATCTTTATATAGTTTAATCTTCTTACTCGGTGACAATCCCTTGGTGCTAGTCCTTTCTATAGGTACCTTCACCTTGATTAATGACCATGAAGAACTTCACAAATTTACCAAATCCCATGGAACTGGGATACAGGGAACACATTCTTAATGAATTAGTGCTCTTTTAGTTGCTGTAATCACTTAATTTAGTTTAACTCATTTGTAAAAATACTGAATATTCCTGAACTTAATCTGTGTTGATACTTCCTTTTTTCAGTTTCTCGGCACATCACTTTGTCTCCTCTGTTAATCACAGGTTGGAAAATTTGTTATTATGTGCATAGCCCGAGTATTTCATAGCTGTTTTACGAACTTAATATTTTGGCTGTTTGGCTGAAATATGTCTGCGCCATTTATGTATTGAAAACATAAACCTACAATCTGCAGAGGTAACTTGAATTTTATGTAAAATATTCACTTGTGGACCATATCTCCAGCTTTTTATATGCCACAGTGGTATTATCCTCCCTCCCCATTGTCTGTTAGTGAGGTCATTTTCAGTCCTCTGAGAAATTTTATTCCCAGCCAGATGCAGCCCATATATTAAAAGTAGCACCTGTGACTAATATCACAGCAGCTTACCATAAATTTACATGGTAACTAGGATTATGTCTGTCAAGACTGTTAAAAAATGTCTAGATTTAATTTGATTTCCAGTATTGAAGGAGCTCTCTAACGTTTTGCTTCATAACTATATTTTAAAAGTTAAAATCACTCCATTGTTAAGTTTTATAGCACTCCCATTGCCCATTAAGTTGATTTGTTAAATGGAGGTCAGAGTAAAGCAAGTTGGCTACATTAGGATCGGAAACCAACCCATTTGTGACAAATTTAGTCCTCGCGTGTGAATCTTCTCAAAGCCTCAGCCCTGATTGGTTTCAGGTGTAGCTTATGTCAGTTGTGTTTAACCTCAAAGAATGAGCAACATGAGTCCATTATTGTCAGTTTTGCTTATCAAAAGACAAACCAATTTCATTTATTTGGTGGGTTAACTGTTTTTAATGTGACTGTTGACTACTTGCCCCTCTGTTAGACTTTTGTATTAGATTGCCTCTTGGATGAAAATAATTGGTTTTATATCCACCTAGGTAGGTGTTGTTTTTCTTATAGTGTTTCCTAGACTGCTCAATTTCCCATTATTCTTCGAGTCCTCTCCCATTTACTATGATTTGTACACCTGCAAAATTATGAAAGTATTTCTTTTGGTAGGTATGTTTGCTAATGTCCTTGCATTTATGAACACAATAACTGATTTGCTATAAATCAAAATTATTTGAGTGGGTTTACAGAGTAGAGAAAATCTTTGTATTTGAAAATAAGGCTTGAATATTGAATTTTTGGCCTATCTGCCTATTTGTTGTTTTTCCTTATTAGAAACTGACAGTAAAATTTTCAGGCCTCGTGAAGATTAATTCAGGCCAAAATATGTGAGAGTGAGCTGGGTCAAAACATAGTTTAGTAAAAATATATTTTTATACAATCACACCTTCCTTATGGTTATGCTTGTGAATGGCTTAGTAAATAACCCTCTTGCCTCTGCGTCAGAAGGTTATAGGGTCAAGATCCAGCTGTGGAACTGGACACATTCCACCTACCCATATCCTAGTGTTGCACTGGGTCTGAAAAGCTAGGGTGCTTGACTTCTGGATGAAAAATAAATGGAGGTTCTCTGGAGATCATTCATCTGAAAATTTAAGATTCTCCTGCCCTGGCTTTAAAAAGACAAAGAGACAACAATGGTGTACTAGTCAATGCAGCCTCTTTCCAACAATACTACCAGTTAACTGGCAGAAGTAGTTTTCTTATTGACGAGAAATGCTGCATAATTATACAGAGTCTGGTGTGATGTCAGTGGTCAGTCAGGAGCTACCAGATACAAATTAACTCCTTGTTGCTGGGAGTTTGGAAATATTTGTTATTTATTTACTTACTTATTTGTCATGGCCACTGTGCAAAATACAGAGTGAAGGATGTCTCTGCCTCAATGTTCAGTCCAAATTTTTTAAATTACCAGCATTTTTTCCTACTTGTAAATAATTGAATCATCATATTATATTGGCAACTTTTGTCTTTACTTTCACCCTCCATACGCCCAAATTTAGTCTTGCTGTACCTAGCTGAGCTATTTCCTTATCGCAACGTCTGTGCCCACCTTCCATGGGTGCCAGCAATGCCAGCCTCAACAGGCCACTTCTCCGACAAATTCTTTCAAGTTTTCGGTCATGCTGCCCTTTGTGAGTGGAGAAAGCTTAGTAAGAATCCATCAAGTCACCTCTTTATCCTCCAAACTCATCTCTGCTGTAATGCATATAGAAAACTGAAGACCAAGCAGGTGGCAAGCTGTGATCACTGCTAGTCAATGGCTAAGAACTCTGCACATCCCACTTAACTGTCTTACCCCCCATTACGTCTTGTTTTTTAGGTTACAAGCTCTTTGGGGCATAGGCTATTTGTACAATGGAGCCCAACCTGTTTGTGGCCATAGGCGCTATTGCAATATTATTATTAATGTCACAGTATTGAAATTAACAATACTATTATATTAAATTATATTTAAGTGAATCATAATGACATTAAAGATTCAGAACATACCTTTGTGTTTCGCTTTCTTGAGGTAGGAAGAGGTTTTTATGTTTGTATCTATCAGGAGCAGCAGGCCTGACAGCCACAGGTAACAGGTGATATGTAGAAGTTCAAGACTCTTATTCTCCATGTGCTCTAGAAACAGAAGTTGACATCAATTTGTTATTAGTTAAACTTAACTGTGACTTAGAATACCTTATCTCTCTTTCCTTCCCTTCATTCTAGGGTAAAAAAATAAAATACAAATAAAGAAAGAATAGCGTATTTCCAAGGGGAAGAGGCTCTTCTACAATTACTGTGCATGTGCTGCATACCCTTGGAGCAGTTAGACCTGTGTTATCTAGTCTAAAGAGGACCAGGAAGTTCTCCTCCTGACCTTTGGTCCACTTTGCAGTTGGCTCTTCTACCAATGCTTCTCTTAAAATATTAGTGTAGATTTATGATCACTTAAGTGAAAATTATTATAGCATTTAATTTTCATCCATTAATCTGGAAATATTGTATCTGGGGGTTGAATTTGAACTGGCTAAAGATTTTTGTAAATATACTTTTCACTTCTCACAAGTATTCATTTAGATTGAAAAAGAAAATGGAAGTGTCACACTATTGGCTGCTCTATATAATCCATAACTACTCTTCTAATGCTTGCTCGTTGCATTTGAAATAAGGGAAGAAAATGGTTATGTCCACTGTGGAGGCAAGACTTTCCTTCACTCCTGTAAGATACCAAATGCCGGCATGTTGACTTTGATTTTAACTAAAATTTGGAATCCTCCCAGATTTGTTAACTCAGTGGTGGCAAGTTCTGTAACTGTACAGTTTCAGTTGGGGAAATTAGTAAGATTTACATTCCCTCTATTCTCAAGAATATCTTCATTCAGAATCACTTTTACTTTTTCAGTTAAAGAAACCTGTTCTCTTGTAGCTTTGTAATGTCCTGGGATAGCTATTCTGAACATAGGGGAACTGGGAAGATACTAATTTCAGTACAGATGGTAAGTTCTGTCTCCAGTTTGATAGTGTTTAACCTCTTGCATCCCCTTGCTTTCCAAATGGTGAGCATGACCTTATTAATAACTGTAAATAGCGTTCTACAACAGTGGCTTTTCCCCCCAAAGAGTAAAGAAAAGGCATGTTTTGGAATATTATACTCTGCAATTGTAATTAAAAATGGACTCTGGCTGGTAAAAGGTAAAAAGTAAAATAAAAAAAATTACAATGAACCTATTTAAAAATTAACCATTACTTGCCAAAAGCACATCAGACCTACTTAGCGGACATCCGTTAATCCAGCGGTTAGCTGTTTCAGGCTTTAATGCACACTGTTTTACACGTTAACGGTTTTGAAGTTCCAGGCCAAGGTTGACCTTTCACATCTGCTCCTTTCACAGTAGGAATCTCCACTTACTGCTTCCTGTCAGAATGGATTAGAGTGACAAAGTGCAGAGCTTGCGCTGGCTGCAATTTAGTTTTTGATCAGAATTATTTCTTTCACAAACAATCACATTTTGCTAAAATGTTACATCTGCTCTGAAAAACCACTGGCAGACCCACAGTTGATCAGTGCGATGTGAGTATAATTTTTCATTTGTCCTTCATAAAGCTGTAAACCAGCTCTAAATGTATTTTGGGGACTGCCTCCTCCCCTCCTTCATTTGCCATTTTCTTCCTTTAACTTTTGTTGGGTTGAGATTAAAACTTGCTTACGTCTTGAACTAACATGGAGCTGGCTGAATCCATTGAGGGATTTGTGTGAGATTGTTTTGGTAAAGCACATGTTGTTCAGTTAGGAGCCAGGGTTCTAATTTTGGGTCCTGTCGTGTGAGATACTGAGTACGTTCAGGTTGTGGGGGTTGAGGTTACTCAGCACCTTTTTTTTTCTTCTCCTGAGAATTGTTCATGGTGGTGCTTTACAAGGAAACATTCTGGCACTGGGATTCTGAGTGGAGAGTAGTAATTCATTTCATGGACTGGATGATTTAATCTTGATTGGGATAGTAACAGCAATAGCTATGTAAATGTGTATTTTGTATTGTTAGAGGAATCTCCATAACCTGGTAGAAGTGGGCATTTGGAGGCAAAACTTTATTAGTTTTACAATCTTTGGTTGGTTACAGTTACACACAGATTGTAAAGTGTCTAATCTAATAAAAGTATACAGATGTTAATCTTTCTTACAAAGGACCATATTTCATCTCACTTACGTTGGATGCATCTTTTTTTTTTTAAATGTTATTTAAAAAAAAAAATCCCTTGCCTGGCTACAATCAGTTTTTACCATTCATGGACTGCATCTATTTCAAGAATGTATTGATTTGCAAAAGGTGTGTGTGTGTGTGTGTGTGTGTGTGTGTGTGTGGTGGTGGGTTCTACAAAAGGGAAAGAACAATTGTGGGTTAAAAGAAAAACCCCTGGAGTTTCCCCAATATATTGCATTACACATACTGTCTGGCACTTCGTCATAAATTTGGAGTACACCAAAAGTTTTTCATGACAGCTTAAAATATTGACCGTAGGTCATGTATCCTTATGCAAAATATTGCTAATAAAATTAATCCACTTTTGTTTTTAATAATCTGTTCTTAATTTGTCACTTTTTCTGTTAATTTCTGTATTTCTAGCCCCATTTCACCAGTTGTTCAAATATCAAGAACAGCAAATGAAATACAATTAAATGTAATTTATACTGATTACATAACTTTTTGCATAAGGAAAATTGGAAATATTATGTAAGAAATGGTAACTGTCTAAAACAAATCAGGTTTTTTTTAAGTCTTATTTTTCTTTTTCTGTTTTCTCGTATTGTCTAGGAAGATGGTCCTTCTCTCCATACTCTTCTTTCAAAGAATGCATCATCACTAGATTTGAAATAAATACATGAAAAACACTTCATACGATTATTCAAATATTACAATTGGATACAAATTATGAGCTTAACAACCCGGACTCAGGCAAAACTCCCATTGGAGTCATTGGGTTATGATATAATCTCCTTTCCTGAAGTTTTATAGAAACTTGCCGAAGGCTTGAGAGATGGCTCGATACCATGGCCAGTATGGCTCGATACCATGGCCAGAGTGCTTTCAGCCACACGCAGTGGGACCAAATGACCTACCTGATTGGACCTGCAGATCTTGTTTCTCATCTCCTATCAATTTATAATTTCAGACCTTTTTTCTGCTTTAACGTGTTTGAATGATTGACATTGAGATATGTCTGTGCCGCCAAAAAAAAAGATTCCTGATGATGATGTGGGCCAACTGCTTCCTCTCTTCATCCATCCTAACAATAGTAATACCTAGTCTTACATAGCGCTTTTCATCAGCAGGTCTCAAAGCGCTTCACAATCTTTAATGTATTTATCCTCACAACACTCTTGTGAGTTAGGGAAGTATTATAAAGGGAGACTTTCTTATTGTTCTTTGATGTCCTCTTAGGATTAGGATATATGCTCAGCAGAGACTATATTGGATATTGAGCTGACATTGCACATGATCTTGGCAACAGACCAAGAAGAACCTTGTATCATTGCTACTAATGTCATCAACTGCATGTCTGGAATGTGGACTGGCTTTTCATGTTCAGAGTGAAATCCTCTGTGTTCTTTGGGAAGTGAAAGAAATAGTTGGAAAACCAGCAGAATTTTGTTCTTTTTTCCTGATTTTTTTTTTTCTGATAGGACATAATTAGATAACTAGCGAATTTCCCTTGCATTTCTCTATTTGTTTTGGCCTGGCCTACGCCAAAAATTATATTGGGCTTCTGTTGACATAGCTAACTTCATCTGGGTAGGTGATGTTTGTACGCCAATAGAAAGACCCCTTCTGTCTGTGTAGGCTGTGTCTATAACTACCAGTGTAATGTCTGTAGTATGGACATACCGTTGGGCACCAATTCAGGAACGCATTCCTATTCAAAAAAGCTCTTAAGCATGTGTTGTAAGTCCAATTGAAGTCAATGGGATTTGTATTTAAAGTTGGGTCCTTTCTTAAATTGGGCTTTTACAAAGTGCTTATATAGCCATATGTTTTGGTATAGTAATATATACTCAAGCATTTTTAACATCTGAGTGGCAGAACATTGTAAAGATCAGGGTGAGTAAAGTGAGGTAACGGAGCATTCAGGTATATACAATCAAAAGGTCTGAACAGGGCCCAGAGTGCATTTTATTACTAGTTTGTATAGTGTTTTGTTTGAGGGTTTTATTACAGTACATCAAGTGTTTTTATTTGCTAGACCAAGCATTTCTTTTAACAAGTCAAATTATCATTGTCCTTTCAGTTGCACAACAAAGAGAGTTTATTATTTTAAGTAACTGATTGCTTTAACAGGTGCTCAGTTAATGAGGGTTTCGCTGTATTATTTAATTGTTTTGGTTGGGTGCACTGCCTGTTTAGTAAATAAAAAAGAAGTCCAGTTTCTTTAAGTGAGCATTTCATTTAGTGTAAACCTCTTAGTGAAAACTTTGTTTTTCATTTTTGACACAACACACATTAAACCAATATGCTTAGGAAGAGGAAGGTGGAAGTTAGCTGCCTATTCTTGTTGGTAAGTGAGATTTTAATTCAGACATGGTGCTTCTTGATGATTTTTTTCTCTACTGAGTAATTGACATAAAGTATCAGTAATAAAGAAAAATGCAGCTTGATACAAATTTTCTGTGAATCTGGGTAATATTTTAAAATCTGACATGGCTTCATTTTTGAAGAAATAATATAGTTACAAGGTAGCTCTTGCCCTAAGCATTAAATGCAAAATGTAGAAATCCTACCCATTTGCCAAATGTTTCTGAGTGAAATTATACATAACAAATAATGCCTTTTGGAGTGCTTTGTAAGCTTACATGCTTTTAGCATACTGAACTTTGTTTCTCATACTGGTAGTATGGAATTTAATTAACAATAAGTCTGTAAAGTATTATTAAGTCACAATTTTTTCCTTCATTTTCCTTTTCCTTCTTTGGACACAGTGCAAAGTGCACAGTGAAATGCAATATACAGTATTACCTAGACACCAGATTTGTGGTACAAAGCTGAAATTAATTTTCAGGAATTTTGTCTAGGGTCACTAGTAAAAGCCAGCAAGGTTGAGATTGTAAGGTTTGCCATTACATTTGCCTATTCAAAAAGAATTGTATTAATTAGTACGCGATTGTTACAACAGACTTCAAAGTAGATGGCACAATAAAGGAGATTTTAATTGCTGCAAGCTAGTGCGAGTTAGTCGCTCCATTTCAAGCTGTGATTTTGTAACTCCAATCTTCTCAGTTTAGGAATCATACTTACTTTGCACTAGTCTTTATGGGCAAAGATAATTATATATTTGCCTGTGTAAGAAAACTGATACACTTTGTAATAAAGCGTATCAGACCATTTAGTTGTCAGGGCCAACATGGCTTGTGAAGCGAGCACTTTCCAATGGAGCATGAAAAGCTTTGAGATGTCTCAGCAACAGCAGAAAGTAGTTTTTGATGCCACTCTAAAACAATTGTTTGTCTTCAATCCAAGTTTATAAAAATTTGGTTGTAAAGTCTTTTAATTGAATCACAGTGAATAGGGCCTGCACATGATTTCCAGTTGCATTCTGTCACCGTTGCATTGTAAAACGGGAAGAGGGAAAGATGATCTCCAAATAACATTGTGGTTATTTTGGAAGGCTACAGATGAGGAAAAGGGTGATAGACCTGATACCCTGCTTCCCTTTAGGAGACTATCCGTAACATCAGTTACAAGAAAAAAAATATTTATTCATAGGGCCAAATGCAGCAGTGATACAAATCGGAGTGTAAGTTGGTCAGAAAAGCCGAATGTGTGGCTAGCAATAAGTAGTGCAAATTGCACCTATTTGAATTTCAGGGAGTGTGCAAAAATGAGTGTAACATACACTCTGAGGAAATAGCAGGAAAGGAGTGTAAGAAGCAGAACAACTAAGAGAAGGGCTTAAGGGAGAGAGTCTATTTTATCTGCACCCTTCTTTTAATGCTTTTTCTTCAACAATCCCCCATGCCTCCTTGGCACAAAAATGGTACCCATTTGCTCACACACTGAATGCCAAATAGAGGCAAACTACACTTGCACCTGTTTTCTGACAAACGTATACCACAATTTAGAGCACTGCTGAACTTGGCACATAATGTCTTTGACTCTGATTTATTTTGTAGAATTGTATCTTTCGTAACATCAAAAATATGTAGCTTCTAACACTGCACCTGGTCCAGATTGTACAGAATGAACCTAATCTTTTTTTGCTGTGATTTTTTTTTTTTTTTTTTCCCTGAGAACAGAATTCTTGGAATTGCCTTCGGTCTCCTGCATTTCTTGACATTATACTGGTACCTGTGTGTGAAAAGTTCCCAGTGTAAGAAAGGCCATGCCTCCTAGCTGCAGTTCTGTTTCACAGCATTTTTTCTTCATGTTTTTAAAATGAGTAAATCATATGACAATAAACAGAAATACCCTCAGTGAAGAGAGAAGGGGAAACTGTTGTTTATCTGGTCAGGTGGTTTAGATTAGCAGTGATGCTGGTCTGTATTATGTTACTTTAAATCATAGTGTCCCAACAGGATATAAATTATGAAGATTGTTACAGTATGTTTCATCCAATGTAAGATCAACAAATTGGAATAATTTTTTTATAGGAAAATCACAGTGCTTTGGCAGGGTTATTGTTAAAGAATTTAATTTAACTTCAGATTTGCTCACATTATTTCTTAATATTTAAAACACTATTTGCATGATGTATGAAGTATAAACATTTGAAGAATCAAAGGCAAGAATGCCTTTTCCAAGATTACATAGAGTGGCAAACTACTTAGAATAGATCAGTGTTTGTGCTTTTGCTGTCAAAATGTTTGATATAGAGCTGGCTAGCTAGTTTCTTCACCGACATAATTGTAAACAAGTGTTGCAAGCCAGAGACAGCCTCCTTTGTGGAAAAAAAGTGTAAAGGTTTTCAGATATTTTGAAAGCTTTAACATATAACTTGGGGTATAGAATATACAGCTCTAATATTGATATATAATTTTATTTTAGGGAGCAAAGCAAACAGGCTTCAGTTTTGCATAAATGGGATCTGATGATCAAGGATGGAAAACTTCAGCAGCCAGTCCTCATTTGATTTCTAATATGATAGTCTAAATTAGGAAGAATATAGACCAATAATTGAGGTTAATATTTCTTACAAGGTCAGTATTTTTTTAGATGTTCCAATAAAAAAATTCCATGTCCATGCATGCCTACATGTCATTAGTATTGTACCCCTACTGTTTCCCTCCATTAGTATTTTTCATAGTTAAGCGCCCAATCTTCTAAAGTGCTGAGCAGCACCTGTGAGACAAGAAGAATTTAGGGTGCTCAATATATTGCATGTTCAGGCCCTTTAGGTGTCCCTTGCCTAAATGATCAGGTAGTGTTGGCAATAGAAAAACATAAATTCACCTTGTTTGCTAGGAAGTGCTGATGTTCTGGTCCCAGTGGTCTATGCATTAGGCCCCTCCAATATGTATTAGTATAACTCCCTGGGCCTGAACGTGAAAGCAATGCAAAGGCTCCAGCTTGTGTTGAATGTGGTAGCCTGCCTCCATGGTTGCTGTGCATCCATCACCCCTGCACTATGATCCTTTCACTGGCTCCTGTCTGTTTCTGTTGCCAGTTCAAAGACATAGTCCTGATTGTCAAATAGGTCAGGATATCAGCAACTGCTTCTCTATCCATAGGGTGAGCAGATGTCCCGATTTTGGGGTCTTTTTCTCACATAGGCACCTATTACCCCCCCATCTCCTGTCCTGATTTTTGACACTTGCTATCCGGTCAGCCTATCCATCCAGGACGCCTCAAGGCAGCTGCACTTTTCTGGAGCAATGCAGCCCACAAAGTGCAGGAGAAGGTGTTTGAGAGGTGGAGATAAAGTTCTCTGGGTCAAGGAAGTTCAGTTGTGGAACTTGCTCCCAGAAGGAGTCAGACTATGCAAGAGTGTGATTATATTTAGGGCATGCTTTAGCTACCTCCTTTTCTGAGTGAGCTTTCCCACCATTCTTGCAATGATATTAAAAACCATTTTTTATGTGATGATTAATGTAAAACCCAGCTAGGGAAAAGGAAAGGCAGTTCCATGAAGATAGCTGCTTAGTGCCTTGTAGCTCTAATTTACCTAGATATTATGGTGATGGACACAATAGAGAATCTTTAGATGGATAAATAGATAAAGATTTGATAACAAACACCTCACCAAATGTCTCTTCCTTCCCTTTTTAACATTGGTGGAATTTTTAGGTTTTTAAAAACTGAATTAACTTTTTAAAAAAATACCATAACCATGTAACAAGATGTCTCTGTTTTAACAAGGAAAAATCTTCCCTAAATGTAGTCAATAGAATTTTTTAAAATGCAGATTTCGCTTGGAGCACAACAGAAAAAGTAATGAAACTAACTTAAACAAAACCAAGTGACTGACTATAAACGAAGGTATTGTACAGCATACCTTTAATTTAGCTCAACATTAAGCAACTTATTTTCTCTGCCTGCTGACCCATAAATAAAAGTTAGCTAGTTACAGGAATGAGTAAAGTGTAGGTTGCATGCATGGAAGTTTCACAATTTGGAGCTGAGGCCTAATGATGTGTAATTCTCTTTATTATTCTGTAACATAGGGAGTTAAACTGCATGAAGAACAAAGAGGACAAATGCAACGCATAGTGTTCAGTGAGAATATGTAATGGTACAAAGTGAAAGCAAACATGCTAAGCACAGTATATTCTAAAGTATAAATGCATTATTATGACTTGTATTATCCATTACGTACGTGTATCCCATTAATAAAGGATACAAAATGTTTTTGTTATTAAATAGTAATGCTGCAAAGACAGGTAGCCCTTACACCAGGTCAAGGTTAATACTGCTCCCAGCATTATAATGACAGATTGGAAATAAAAACCTTAATGTATTTGTGATTAGCTTATGTTTCTCTTGGCTGAAAGATTTAGGAGGCCCGGGGACCCTAAGTTCGTAACCTTTGCATTTAAAAACAAATAAATAAAATGCTTGCTAAATTGCTAGGTCTCAAAGCTATTTTTCTTGAGGAGCCCCATCTTTTGAGTAAAGAATTGTCTGAATGCTGTGTTCCGGTGATACATTATGGTACTCTATCACTGGGAACTCACCAGGCAGTGATATATTAGCACCACACATCAGCCTGCCTTGCTTTGATGTATTAATCATCAGGATAATGTTGGCAAGCATTGTGCAAAAGCTGTATGTTTAAAAAGTGTTAAGATGAATTGAGTCCTTGCTTAAGACATGTGAAAAGAAGAATAGCAGATTAGCAGAGAGACTCTGCAAGCCTCCCAAAGCTGTTAAATACTCTATAGTGCAAAGAGGTAGATGGAATTTCATCTTTCCATTCACTCATGAAAGCAAAGCATATAGCACAGTTTTTTCCCTTTCTCAGGAAAAGCAAGTTGCATTAAGCCATATTTAGTGATAGCATGTTCTGTCATTTTAAGAGTATAGTTGGGCTATCCCAGGGCACAGCTTGAGCAAGAGGTACCAGCTGAGCTTGCTTAAAACACTTTCTCAATATGATTTCTTCTTTCAGGAACGATTTAGCAAGGAAATATTTTCCCAAAACAGGCATGTCAAAGCTGGGGGCATCTAGAAAATGAATCTCTGTCTTAGAAATTGCAGCTGAGCTACTCCTGCAATTTCAGTAGTTTTTTAGTTATTCCTTTCATGACTCGTAGAAGATAGAAATGGAAAAGACCCGTTGGATCATCCAGTCCATCTCCTTGCCAGAGCCGGATTGTTCCATACAGTAAAAATTCTAGTGCTGTTTCCACTCTAATTTAAGTGTTGCTTCCAATATTTCCCTGGGGAAATTTTTTCACAGGTTAAGAAATGTGTAGAAACCTATATTTCTAAACTTTATTTTAGTAAAACATTATCTAAATCTAAACTAAAATTACACAGTCAAAAATCTATATAAGGTATTCCTGTGGCTCCTATTACCGCAGTACCAGAGTACCTCACAATTTTTAATGTATTTATCTTCACAACACCCCTTGTGAGGGAGGGAAGTACTATTTTATCTCCATCTTATGGATGGGGAACCAAGGCACAGAAAGACTGTTGATCTCATCCGGTATGGTATTTCCTTTATTCAAAATAGCTGCTTTTAAAACTTGATGCACAGATTTTAGAAAATGCTGCTGAGGTTCTGTGTTGTGGATGATATATATATATTCAAATTAAGATCTTAAAATGATGTCATCAGTGGTTATAGGTGCCAAAAACAATCTGCTAAGGTCAAGGCCATGTAGGGACTTATCAGCATAAATAAAACACTTATCCACCTAGCAACAAGAAATGTTTTGGCTGTCTGGTAAACTGTACCCACCAATGCCAAGTGACAATACTGTCATGTGACTCATGCTTGATAATGATCTTGCACTGCAGACTGCTTAATAATTTTCATTATTTTTAATTAACGTTGAAGAAGTGCAGACTCCAGCTCAAAATAAGGTTGGTTATGTTGCCGGAATCAGGTAATTACTTTAATTGATCACAAGATAGTTTCCTTGATCACCAATTAGACCAAATTACCGATCATGTTTCAAGACGTGAAGAAACGTCCAAACTGATTGTGTAATAGTGTTTTCATATCTAATCAAACCTAAATATCTTTTCCTCCAGAGCCAGTTGTATTTTGTAAAAGGAAGGTTATGGGCCTACAAACATAAAGGTGATCCATAAACAATAGAGTTCTAATTTATGTAATTAGAAAAGGATGTATTTAGGGGCCTAATGGAGATTGCACTGGTGAAATTACTCAGCAGAACTGCTGCTCATTTTCTTAGTGGGAGATATGTGCTCTTTTGTGCATAATTAAAATAGTCTATAATCAAAACAGAAAAAGTAGTTTATTTTAGTAACGTGGAGCAGAGAAGATTGCTTTGGGTAAAGCAGGGTTATATGTGTATGTATGTACATACCCCTACGTGTATATAATTGCACACACACATGACGTATGTATAAAATCATAGTTTTGGGATCCTTTTAGCTCTGAAACCTCCAAAAGCCTCTGCTGTGGTAGTTATGTCCCACTGGAACGCTCTTACTACCTGTTCCCAGGATTGAGCTCATAGGAAAGGACAACAGGACATTCTCCATGGAGGGTCCAGTGCTTAGGAATTCATTCCCTCTTGTAGTTGATGAAATCCTGAGTTTGGCTATCTTCAGGATGAAGTGCAACTTTAAGATGACTTTCCATTTTTAGCTGTGGTGGTGGTGGTGGGGGGGACATCAAGGTCTGCTAACTGCTGATTTCTGGTCAAGTTGGTGAGGGGGGGGGAGGCACAGGGAATGGTCTGGTAAAGTTTAATGGTCATATTTGGTCACCAATTAATTTGTTCTTTAATGTTTTTTCCATTTGAACTTAAGAGTGAGTGGTGATGGTTATGCAATAAAATAAAAATATCCATGGAAAAATATATGTATGTACTCGTGTGCGCACACACACACACACGTGTGTGTCTCTGTACATAGATATAGATACTGGCAGTGCATATATGGATTTGGTCAGATTTTTCATGAATTCCCTCCCGTTTTCCCTGCACTGCCTGGCGATAAAAAGGCAATCTAGTTTCAGATGCCTTTCTGACTGCAACAGTGGCTTTTAAACTACCCTTTGGAAGCAATTCTATGTATAATTTGGTATGGTCTTGTAAATAAAGATGTTAAGGCAGTGGGTATTTAAAAAAATATTTAAATAAAATGTAAATCTTAGAATTTTTAATAAAGCTGTATATTCCCGAATGTCTAGTGCTGAGTTTACTGCTTTATGCTTTGAAGCATCTTGTTGCAATGCTTGACATTTTTGAAACGTAATTGTTCACTCCAAGTAAAATTAAACCAAACTAGAGCTTCAAGGGAAGTTAGTGTTCCCAATTTTTTTGAATGTTCTCGGGTCAAAGAAAAAAGCTTTTTAATTGCTGACAGTTTGGTGGTTTCCAAATGACAAACCTCATTGGAATAATTTGCTCTGATTGTAACGTTTGCATTCATCTGACTGGCAAAGTGACTTACAAAGTCATACTTCATCCAGGCACTGATGCTTTTTCTTAAAGTGTTTGTAATTTGTGAGAGAAAAAAAGACTGAAACTATTATCAACCATTATGTTATTTATTGACCACATGTTTGTTTGAAATGGCCATTGCTTGATGGGCCATATACAGGCTAGTCTATAAATTAGTGCTAAAAATGATCTAAACAGGTAGGTCTATGTCAAGATACTAACTTATGGCAAGTATTTTAATATGAACCAGATTATGTATGTGGATAGGGGTTTTTTTTGCTTTGCAGTTTTAATTTAGGCCCTGATCCTCCTGGATGGACTCCTACATCTGTGCAGAGCCCATTGACTTTCCTTGGTCTCTGGGCAGGCATATGGGCCTACCTACATGGGTACTATCGTAGAGTGAGTCCTTGATTTGCATGGAGTGGTTTTTTTTATAATGCAGAGATTTTCTGGAAATATTTTTGGCAAGGGCTTCCCACATTTTCTCCTTGAGCCTGTGATTAAATCCTGTATCACGGGGGAGTGTGAAGAGAAGAGGGTGGGGGACTCGGAAGTCTGTATTCTCTCATTTAAACCAAAACCTTTTCTCATAAAGGAGAGAAGTGACCTCACATGGCCAACCTCCCTCCTCCCCCGCTCCAAAACAAAACTAAACTAAACTGCTTACATTCAGGGAAAGTCACTGGAAATGAACTCTGTTCCTGAAAAATACACTGGGTATATCAGAGGTGGGCAAACTACAGCCCGCAGGCCACATCCGGCTCGCGGGACTGTCCTGCCCGGCCCCTGAGCTCCTGGCCTGGGAGCCTAGCTCCAGCCCCTCCCCCACTGTCCTCCGTCCCCCGCAGCCTCAGCTCACTTGCTCCACCGCCGGCGCAATGCTCTGGGCGGCAGGGCTGTGCGCGCCTGGGGCAGCGCAGCTGCAGAGCCCGGCCTGACCCGGTCTCTGTGCTGCATGGTGGCAGTGGCGGCGGCGTGACACGGCTCCAGCCGGGTGGCACAGCTGTAACGCCGCCAGCCACAGGCAGCGTGGTAAGGGGGCAGGGAGCAGGGGGGGTTGGATAGAGGGCAGGGAAGTTCAGGGGGTGGGAGTATGGATAGGGGTCGGGGGAGGGGACGGGGTTGAATGGGGGCAGGGGTCCTGGGGGGGGGCAGTCAGGAAGGAGGGGGGGGGGGTTGGATAGGGTGGCGGGGTGCACTCAGGGGCAGGGGTTCCCGGGGCAGTCAGGGGACAGGGAGTGGGGGGCGGGGTGTGAATGGGGCAGAGGTTCCGGGGGGGCCATCAGGGAACAACAGGGGTTCCTAACCGGCCCTCCGTACAATTTACGAAATGTGATGCAGCCCTCAGGCCAAAAAGTTTGCCCACCCCTGGTGTATATTGATAGTATAGCAGAGTGTTTAACTTGGAGGAAAGGTGGGGTGAAGATCCAGGGGCATACGGATATCTCCCTTGGGTGAATATTTCAAAATATCTGATACCTGTGGCACACCATAGGCAAAATAATTGTTCTTCATCGGTATCTTTGGATAAGTCATTTTAGATAGAACGATAGACCAGTATCCAAAGAGGGAGAGAACTCTATCAGCAGCAGGAAAATGACCATAATCCCTTTAGATTGGTAGTAAATTTTTAACAAGGGGACCATGACTTGGAGCAGTATCCCACTGAGCAGAGGGGGTTGTAACCCATTGCAGGAAGAAGCCAGCTAATCAGAAAGCCATGAACTCTGGGAGTTAGGGTGACCAGCTAGTAAGGGTGAAAAATCGGGATGGGGTGGGGGGTAATCAGAACCCATATACCCCCCTCCCCCAAATATTGGGACTGTCCCTATAAAATCGGGACATCTGGTCACTCTACTGGGAGTTCATCCCTGGGGCATGTGCTGCAGAATGCTGCTTTAGTAAGGGAACAGTGATGATAGAATGGGGAGTAATCCAGGGAAGGTGGAATGCTCCAAAAGGTGACGTACTCAGAGTACTCAAAGGGATAGGGTACAAAAAAAATTATCTTTAGGTCCCAGTACACAAGGGCCATCCCTGTCATTACATATCGCTAGGCTTTTGGAATATATCCTTGTAGATCCATAACACTAACCTTAACGCACGTTCCTAACAGATGAAATATTTCTCTGTATTCCTTTTATCCTAGGCTTTTGGATTTATGACACGAGTTGCTCTGCAAGCAGAAAAGATGAATCATCATCCCGAATGGTTTAATGTGTACAACAAGGTAATACATTGAATAACTTTTTAGGTACCTTTATGAACAATTTACTAGACCAGATCAGCGTATAGAACATCCTTTTCTGTCACTCCTTTTCACATTAGGAAGCTTCTATACATCAAAAGAGGTAGTGACTTTACCTATCTCCTTTGTGGATTTTAAAATAATATTTGCAAAGAAGATCCAGTCCTGCTGATGGGCAGAATAAATTAGCGTTTTGTTCTTTTTTGTGTGTGTGGGTGTTTCTTTTATCTTAGACTAGGCTGATTTTCTTCCTGTTGTCATCATGGTAATGTGCTTAACATTTGACACACTGTGAAAGTGTTTAAACCTCAAATTGTTCCTACCTTTTAAACTTGTATATTAAATAGTGAAGAGATTGTCTAGTCAGTGGTTAGAGAGCCAGGACTCCATAGTTCTCTCAGATTTCTCACCACAGGCTGTGTGACTTGGACACATCATGTAACCTCTTCGAACAAAATTTCCTAAAATCTAAGCCTAAACTTAGGCCCCTAAATCCATGTTTAGGCCATCTAAATAAATGCTCTGATTTTTTCAAAGCTACTGAACACTTATCAGCTCCTTTTGATGCATGTGGAAGTTAATGGGAGTTCAGAATTTTGGAAGATCAAGCCACTTGTTCCGGTGCCGAAACAGGAGCCTGGAAAGCTAACTTAGGCCTGGTCTACACTGGGGGCGGGGGAATCGATCTAAGTTACGCAACTTCAGCTACGTGAATAACGTAGCTGAAGTCAACGTACTTAGATCTACTTACCGCAGTGTCTTCACTGCGGTAAGTTGACGGCTGGTGCTCTCCCATCAACTCCGCCCGTGCCTCTCACCCTGGTGGAGTACCAGAGTCGACGGGAGAGCGCTCAGCGGTCGATTTATCGCATCTAGACTAGATGCGATAAATCGACACCCGCTGGATCGATCACTGCCCGTCGATCCAGTGGGTAATGTAGACAAGCCCTTAGACTCATATTTTGAAAATCTTGACTCCGGTTTCTCAGTGTAGCTGCCTGTAAAGTCAGTTATAAAACTTATTTAATTCGTAGTGGTTTCATGAGAGCAAATATTAGTCAGGTGCATTGAGACCCTCCGATAAAAGGCAATACTTCAAGAGCCGATTATTACTATCATTTTATTTTCTAATCTCATTTTGTTCTATTAACTATTTTTTCTTTAGTCACTGGTAAATATATACCATGCCTATCTAAAACAAAACAAGGGACAAGCAGAATGATGATGCATACACATAAAGCAATGTTTTTTGTCTGACTGGCACAAAGTGCCATGTGTATTTTTTTCAAAATGGGGATTAATTGGCACTGAAACGATCTAATTCTTTTTTTAAACAATAAGGCAAAATTAAATACATTCTAACTATCTTATTTAAAGAGAGACATTAAGTGATGTTGGACAAAGTGCTTATCTCACACTCTGGAAGATTGTCTTGACTTCCCAGGGTGTTTAGATTTTCTTTTTTGCAAATCCCTGCTACACAGGAACAACTAACAAAATGTAGCACATGACTTTTCATCTGGGTAAGTCTAAACAAACTCATACAGGCAGCCTGTATCATAGCGACATGCACACCAGTCTGTTTATTTTTTCCTTTCAAAACTAATCTGCAAAGAGCTCACCAGTTTCTTCACCTTTAAGATACTGATTTTTATGCTCCAGTCACTTTATTTGGTGTTTGCAACTTGGTCAATGACCTGAATTCTTCATGAAACCAATATGTGGAATTTAAATGTAAAGAATGAGTAATTTAATCGGATGCTGCCTCTTGGATGAAACCCAAGAACATGAAGCCAAAATTATTTTTTTACTCTGTGAAGTGCCTCTTTGGTTAGTCTCCAGATTCTGTTGAGCCTACTCACCTTGCAGCTGACTCATATGATGTCTTACAATTTGAAAAAATAGTAAGATTCCTACTCTTCGTCTGCAGGCAGGATTTTTTTTTAAACCAATTCATTAAAGATCACCCTCCCCACAAAAAATTTCAAATTGAATTCTGACCAGTCTTCATTGAAAGCTTGGAATGTAAATTGTAATCCACTTCCTTTCCTTTTGCTTACAGGTTCAGATAACTCTTATTTCCCATGACTGTGGAGGACTGACCAAAAGAGATGTGAAGCTGGCTCAATTTATTGACAAAGCTGCTGCTTCTGTGTAATAACTGAATGTTGAAAATAGCGTTGCCTTCAAACTGCTTTATATTTGAACTTTATCATTCAGTGAAGTGTTCTACATTCTAAATTGCTGCTGCCACTTGTAGTGTAAAATGATTTGTAATAAAACTAGTTTAGCAGCAGCATTTAAAAAAAACCAAAACTCATCAACCTTAGTCTGAGAAAACTGCCAATACCTCCTACTTATCATTACTGGTCACACGTACAATACATCAGACAAAGCAACAAAGGGAATTTTGAACAATCCTTCCTTAGAAATTAAAATAGACTTTTCACATTAAAAACCCAAACCAGAAATGTGATTCGCCATTATTTCCACAATGGATAAAGGCCAGAATGACTGCTGGAATCCTTCCAGAGTGATAGGATTCTCCAAGCCCATAGCCTAGTTAACCCTACAGGGAGTAATAGCACTGGGGTACTGCCAAGTGAGCGTGCCTTATTCTTGATCCCAGCCAGCAGGACAGTAGCTTTCTTTCTCTGTACTCTTGTATGCAGACACCAGTAGTGGTGAGGTGCTTTTCAGACCTGTCACCTTCCCAATAGCAGTATATTGAGGGCTTGATCCTGCAAGCTGCTGAGTACCCTGGCCTTTATCCGTCAAAACACTTAAGGACTTACTGAACTTTAAGCACATGAATAGTCCTGCTGAAGCCACTGGAAGTACTCATGTACTTGGGTGAAGTGCTTAAATATTTTGATGGATTGGGGCCAGAGAACTCAGTATTTGAATCCTTATTTTGTGATAGCATTCTCATATTTTATTAAAGCCCATCTATAGGAAAGGGGAGTGTGGATTAAGCCAGGTTTCCGTCACACCAATAAGTGCTGCCAGCAGTAAAGGAAACGACGTTAGCAGGGTTCTCTTGATAATGTGGGCAGGGCTAATCTAAAGTTATGGTGACCCATTTTCTTATAGTTAAAAAAATTTGTTTGTAAATCTTGTTCTAAGAGCTACAGATCCTACAGATCCAGCTAGGTTTAAAATCCATTTCTCACAACATCCCAAAGGTCATAAAGTCTGTGGCCTTTATTCTCACTCAGACAAAATTCCCACTGATCGCAGTGGGAGTTCTGCTCATGTAAGTATGGAAAGAACTCTCTCTGCAGTACTAAGTGTACTCAACATGCACAATCAAGCCTTTCTAATAATTATGTTGCTGCTTAACTACCGGGTTAATTGGCATCTTATAAATGCCTAGATACATAGATAGAATGACACCAGAGGCACAATTACTAACTACTAAGAAACTAGATCTATATTGATTCATGTCATTGTCAAAGCCTTTTTGTATGTATTAGATATGTGCTCTCCCAATACTTTTTGGATGCAGTGCAGTAGCTGCTATCCAAATATTCCCATCAATACATTTGTAAAATAATGAAGCAC
Source organism: Malaclemys terrapin pileata (assembly GCF_027887155.1). NCBI lineage: Eukaryota > Metazoa > Chordata > Testudines > Emydidae > Malaclemys > Malaclemys terrapin. The sequence continues at coordinate 11,822,943 of NC_071512.1, read as the reverse complement.
AAAATAATTAACATATGCCGTATCATGCACTTATAGACGACAGTTGTTGATTGGGAAGATTTTTGAACCGAGAAGTTTTTTAAGTTAGCATCCATAGGCTACCAAGTTAAAACTAAAGGGAACCAATCTAGGTTTTATGCTTTCAAATGCCCATCCCTTAAAATCTGTTTGTATTTGTATGAAACTAAGAATTTCTTTGACATGATTTTAAAGTGATCACTGCTGCAGGGAATTACTTGAAAAAATAACTGGTGTCTTGTGTTACCCACGGATAAATAAATCTGGTCCTGAAGGTTTGACAATGCCTCTCTAATAAGCTCTGAAAACTATTTTTGTTTTTTAGAAATGAGATATTATGGGAAAGCTTTAGATAAGAACAATAAAATCTAATTCCTCCTCTGTAATTTTGTTCCTGTATAATTATTATATACATGCACATATGTGACAAAGCTGTTTGGCATTCGCATAACTTATATCTAGTTACTGGGAGGTCTTGGGTTTAAAATATTAATATATATTTACATTCTCTTAGAAAAAAATCCCCACAAATTCATTTAGAGCTCAGAGCAGTATTCTCTAGTGACGCCAGGCTGTGCAGTGTTGTTGTTTTTTTGGTCTGCTGCTTGGTGATGGAGACTGAGCGAAATAAATAGAAAAGGTGAGCAGTGCATTGGAAATACTCTTACTTCAGCGTAGCTTTTTGGGATAATATTTGTTTGGCTTCTGCCTCCTGCTCCTCTCCTGGTTATTGCAGAGAGCTGTGAGGTGTCCTCTGTGAGTATTGCTGTGTAAACTTTGTTATCTTGTAATGAAAATAATAGTGAAAAACTGCTCATGTCTGTTCAAAGACTGTTGACTTCAGAGACCGAATCTAAGGGGAAAATCCTGGCTCCTTTGAAATCCGTGGCAGTTATGCCATTGGCTTCACCTTAGCCTCAGAGGCAATTTCCTTTCCTCCAGTTCCTCTTCAATCTTTTTGCTAAACGGCTATTGGCTGCTTCTTTCTCCTGCACTCCATGATACCTGCAGCTCCTCGGCACAAAAAGCAATGATGTTCTCCTGGGCTTTGGTTTGCCTTGCAGACACTAGATTCTCCTTTCATTACCAAAGTCCAGTTTTTAGGTTTTGACAGAGTTCTTAGCATTTTTGAATTGCATCCAAACTGTGTTGAACCTTCATCACACCTCCCCCGCCCCCCCAATCCTTAGCTTTTGTAATAAACTAGCTGCTTTGTGTGAAGCAAGTGGCAATGGAATCTTGGCACTCCACTAACTATGCTGAAAAACCTCTGGCTTCCCTTTCTGTATCTGGGAAAGATTAAGGAAGCATAAATCCGCCATCTAGCTTGAGTTCACAGTTTGTGCATGTGTCTGTCTCTCTCAAAATAAGTTCCTGTACATGAGTATATACGCTCTTGTTATACGTTGAGAGGATGTGTAGAGATATTGAGAAGTTGGGAGAATAATCGTTTCACTCAATATTGACCCCTCGGTTAGAGCTTTGCGACAGTGTATAGCAACTTTAACCAAGGAAGTGAATGGTGCCATGTCCAGTTGAAACTTTATGGGAAATTTTATATAGGAAGAATTTAATTACAGGTATTGCATTTTAGTCAGGACATATGGGCTAATGCTTCTCTTGTGAAAAGTACCAGTGGGTTTTGGATGACCAAAAGTGGCCAAAACTTCAGTTTTTAATCTTGTCTGAAAAACAGAACCTGTAGAGTCCTAATGCTCCATCACATCAGGCTGGTTCAATAGGTCAAAACATCCTATTTCATCACAGATACCACTTCTGCGGTGTCCTAATTTTTTTTCTAGTAGCTTTCACTTTCTAGTACTGACGGGTGCCTGCTCTGCTTGGAACTTCAGAATAACGGCCCACCGCAGCATGGTGCCCCTTTCTCTTACACTGGCAATGTTTCCCTGCTCGTTGCAACCACTAGGTCAGCAACCACTAGGTTATATTTCTTTGGAATGTTTTTGTTTCCAGGTTGATTGTGGTGCTGATGAGTGTTTGGATTATCTGTCATTAAACAACTGTTTCCTTGAAGGTAACTTCCCTGCATCTGGATTAATCTAGACCTGTTCCCAGTTGCCAATGGGATCTCCAGTTTCACAGGGAAGTCTGAAACAAATTCAATAAATTACCCCAAAAGCAGGAGTCCTCAGTGGGACTGTTAAGCAAACCATGCAAACACCACATTGGGTACTGGGTCTTGGTGAGGTAATTAAAGTAGTGATTATAATCACTGGCAGGAGTGCTGGCTTCTGCTATCACAGTGCAACCCTGATGCTATCCCGTGCAGTGCTAATATCACCAAGGTCACCAAATGTTCCCCATTTCCCACTGGCCTGTGTGTTTGCTCCCACTTTGAGCCGTCATCTGATTATAATCAAAGAGAACTGACAGAGTTAAAGACATTGTCCTCATCACAGAATATGTTTGAAAAGAAAAGTAACTTTTCCCTAAAAAATTCCTGTGGAATACCAGAGGCAAAATAGAAAAGGAAAAAAAAATAAAGAAAGCCTTACAAATGTAAGTAGATGTAAGTGAAAGGACACAATCATTGGACTTTACCAGATCAAGCAGAAAGATTGGAAGTAAACCCATTCACCATTGAAGCATGTCCATCTGTCTATAAAAAAACGAACTTTTCCTAATCCTTCTTATTACTCAATTGTAGTGATGGAAAGACTTTGAGGTAGTTGCTGAAGAGAAAGGTGTCTTTTTCTTTTGGTATTTCTTTTAATTAAATTTCAGTTTTTGCAAGAATAGCACAGAAGTCTGATACGCTAATAACAGAATATCCATACCTATTCCCAATAGCAGACTCCTACAGTACTGAATCGGGAGAATAAAGGTCTTTTAATTAAATATTGTTGTATTCTCATTTCATTCTCCAAACTTGATCTGTGAAACATTTTCTGTTGTGCTGTGATGCCCAGATCTCTATATCTAGTCCAGGAGATAGAGATTAGACAGATTTATCTGTGGAGGATTAGACAGTATTCAGAATATCTTCAAAGTATAGATTCATAGGTTTTAAGGCCAGAAGGGACCACTCTGATCAACTAGTTTGACCTCCTGTATTACACAGGCCGAGGAATTTTCCTCAAGTGATTCTTCCATCAAGCCCATAACTTCTGGTGGAGTTAGACTATACTTCTTAGAAAGTCCACTCAGTCTTGATTTTGAGAACTTCAAGTGACAGAATCCATTACATCCATAGGTAAATTGTTGCAGTGCTTCTTAACCCGCACTGTGAAAAATGTGCACCTTATTTCTAGACTGAATTTGTTTAGCTTCAGCTTCCAGCCATTGGAACTTGTTATGCCTTTTGCCTGGTCCACACTAACCCCCCACTTCGAACTAAGATACGCAACTTCAGCTACGTGAATAACGTAGCTGAAGTCGAAGTACCTTAGTTCGAACTTACCGTGGGTCCAGACGCGGCAGGCAGGCTCCCCCGTCGACTCCGCGTACTCCTCTCGCGGAGCAGGAGTACCGGCGTCCACGGCGAGCACTTCTGGGATCGATCCGGGATCTATTTATCGCGTCTACACAAGACACGATAAATCGATCCCAGAAGATCGATTGCTTACCGCCGGACCCGGAGGTAAGTATAGACCTACCTTTTGTCTGCTAAATGTAAAGCCCTCTACTGTGTGAAGAGGGATTGAATATGGCAAGAGAAGTGAGTAATGGTAGAAGACACCACTCAGACCATTACCTTCTGTGCTGCAGAAATTTGAGATTAGTGTCCCTCTCCTTGCCCTTCTGCCTTATTTTTAGAAAATATAATTAGACTGAGAGCAAGGAAAAGAAATGGCCCTCTTAAAACTTAAGCATATAAAAATGAGTTATAATTTCCCAACATCCTTCTAATGCTTTCAGATTGAGGCTGCTGCTTTTTTGGGGGATAAAGCAATGAAATATTGAGCAAACTCAGCCATTTGATTGGTGGAATGCTCTTGGGCACCATTCGATTGTATGGCCCTCATTCAGCAAGGTGCTCAAGCACAGGTCTAATTTTAAGCTTCAGTTGAATTACTCCTGCTTCAAGTTAGGTCCGCTCTTAACTGTCTTGCTGAATTGGGCCCTTCAGCATATACAAAGAGAGCTTTGTTTACTAGTTGCCTCATTCCTGAATAATAAAAATCCTCCTCCAACAAATTGTTGCTGTAAGGCTTGTATCCAGCAGTAAAAATGTCTTTCTCCCACTGCTTTGGCTCATCACAAAGCATAAATACTAAAAATGAATGTAATTTCACCTCATTGTGCAGATGTCTGCAGTTTTTAAAAGGATTTTGCCAGGCTGAAATATAAATTAAAACAGAACGAACAGTAAAATTGCTTGCCTGACTTGCTCACATTCTTTTAGAATATTAAAGCATAAAGAATTTTTTTAAAAAAAAACTTCATTCCCCCCCCCCCCCCATTTATGCTGTCTGTTTGCTTTTCTCCGGGGTGAGACAGTGAAACAGGATTAGTTAATTTCACCTTTGTTTTTAATCAGTTTTATGCCTTGGTCCTCCTGCACCAAGTTAAATTGGAAACATGATAGGAAAATGCAGGGCTGGATTAAGACAATCCAGGGCCGTAGACACACTGTGACTTGTGACTCCACCCTTGTAGCCTTGCCCCTGTGCCATGGTGGTGGCAGGTGGGCCCCCTCCTCTGCAGGCAGTGGCATGAGGCCCCTTCTTTCCCCTCAGGGGCAGCATCAACATTCCTCCAATCAGAGAGGAAGAGGTTGCAGTAGCCCCGCCTCCATGTACACACCTCAGCTACTGGGGTGTATCTGCTTGGATGAGTGACTGGATTCACTGCACTTTTCTCCTCCTGCCTCACACACAGTCCTCTGCTGGGGTGGTGTTGACTGGGTCTCACCGAGTGGCACGTCTTGGAGTTAACATTCCATTGAGATGCATGGGGAAGTTCACACCTTTCAGGCCATCTGCAGACTCAGGCAGACATCACTGAATTGGTTACATCTGGGCCACACTTTTCAAACTTTTTTTTATAACTCTGAGGACTAGAAACTTACTAATGAAAGCTGTGATTTTGATGTAATAATCATGTGGCTCCTGGATGCAGATGCCTAGGGCTATAGTGTCTATGGCTTAATCTGGCCCTAGAAAAATATCTTTAAAATCGAACAAAAACTTACACTGAATAAAAAACATTTCTATTAATATTAGATTTGTATGTACTTTTAAACAATCCCCCTCCCATTTTGTGCCTAAGGTGCTGGGCAATGTTAATCCAATGTTGCATTATATTTTCACAGCAGTGAACGTTTATTGCCTTCTTGCCTTACTGACTCTGCACAAGAGTTTTCATTTGTCCAGCACTTTGTTTCAAGTGCTGACGTATCATTTTTATGCCTGGAAGTGACCTCATAAAGTGATGATGTCAAATAGAAAATTCCATTCTTTTCTATATAGAGTATTTCGGTTCTCTGTGCTTGGCCTTGTGCACGCTGAGTTACTTAAGGGAATACATAATGACCCATCTAGATCTCTTAAACTAAATAATCTGAAAGTGTGAGTATGGAGCCTACAGAATCTTTTCATCAGAGACGACTTGTGTCGAACTTGGTTGTTGAAAATTTTAAATCCTCGTCTGATGCTGACGTGAAACGCACTCTGTTCTGGCGATTCAGGTAAGTACTTGACCAAGTCCTTTTAAATATGTATTTAGGGTTTGATCTACAAAGAAGTTACAATGAGTCAGATTCATCCTCCATATAACTCTGTCAGTGGCTGGAGCTACCAAGTGATGACTTTGACCATTATTGCTTTATGTATTAAACTAAAGGCAAGGGATTTTTGCTTTCTGTTTGACTAAACCTCGGTGATTATATCAGTAAGAGTTTAATGAGGGAGACTGTTCATGAACAGGCATTTAAATTAAATACCAAACATTTTTTGCCCTAGTGCCTTTAAATTAATTGCTAATAAGACTGGGCATCTGCTCATCTGGATATCCTGGGAAAAGAATGGGAATTTCTTTGTTGTCTTGGAACTTTCTGAAAAATACTGGGAGCTTCTCAGTGATTCTGGATTAAAATAAAAAATTACCACTGAACATGCAAATCTATTTTTAACTCATTGTAGATTTCACAATGATTAACTACCCCTGAAGGGAAAGGGCTATCTTCTTTGCTAATTCCATTTGTAATCAGTATTAGGGGATGTTTAAAGGGGAGGGGGAGAAATCCACCTGGTCCCTGACCTTGCTCTCTTTGAAGTCATTGGGAAGGAGAATCAGCCTGTCGTTTGCCAGACTCTTAATGGTCCTAGAATTTACCCTATTTTTTGTCCCTTAAATTGTTTGATAGGAGACGGGACACTGAATTTTGTGCATATATACGCAGATTACTGCAGAATCCCCTGCTCAACTCAATCATGATAAGCATCATCTCACTCAATGCAGTGTTCTTGGCCTTGGAAACTGATTATGCTATTAAGCTTAATTCTTACGCATATCTGGAGGTAAGGAGCTGGGCAATGGAATGGGTGGTAAGTTCTCCTTTCAGTTCGCTAGCATCTGCTGACGATGTAGCAAGTTTAAGTGTTTTTTTTTTTTCTATCCATGAATAATTGAGGAGTAAAGTGAAACAAAAATGGGAGCCTGCATTACAGAAACGAATGTGTGTCCACTTTTCCATGTGCAAAGCACACCAGTATCAGCAGCCATTGGGCCAGATCCTCAGCTGATGTAAACTGATGTAGCTCCATTGACACTAGTTTGCATCAGCTGTGCGTCTGGTCCAAGGGGCACTGTAAGAAAGATCAGAGAAAGATTAACGCTAAAGCAACATCACTGAGATGCTCTTGATAGATGCCATCTGGAACTGGCCCCTCCTCACTATTCCCCTACCTCAGGGTCGCTTTATTGTTCTCTGGCCTAACCCCATTCTTGTCCCTGGACTGCCCCAGAATATCTTTATGCCCATAATGGCTGGCTATGCTGGTTTTACACCACTGGGGATTTGACTACATCAGGCAACTTTGTGTCTCCTTTGTGCTGCTGGAGTGACACCCAGGACATTACTCAGGGCTGAGGCTCTGCCCCCAAAGGTTTAAATAAAAAAGTCAATCTTATTTTATTTTCTAAAATTAAATAAATGAATAAACACAGTGGTTGAAGCCCCTTCCCAGCAACTAACCCTACAGTAACACTTTGGTGGGTGTGACTCTGCCTTGGTGTGGCTCTCTAATGGGGATGGGGCCAGAGCCAGAAAACCCAAGTCAGTGTCAAGTTTCACAACCATTGATTATTACTAAATTATTTTTTTAAATCCCATGACAGGGTCCTTTTAGTTGTCACCAGTATTTTTTTTAAACCTTAAGAAGTTAACACCACTAACTTGAGCTCATATTTTCAATATTCAGTTTTCATACTGAAAAATACTTCTCTCCCATGCACACCTTGATTTTCTTGTCTTACACAAGTCAGCTACTGTAGACAAATCTCTGAGTCTTTATAATATATCCCAGTAATGTGGAAACCAAAAGACAGGCCTGACTAATGTCAAGAAGTCCATTCCCATCTTGGAAAGTTTTAGAAAACTCCACTTCCAGAAGTAGACCTTGCTCAGGGAAAGGGGGGATGCATCATCTAGAGGTTAGAACAGGAGATGAGGTATCAGGAGACTTCAGGTTCTGTCCTTGACTCTGCCACTGACCTGGGCCAAAACACAACCTCACCATGCCTCAGTTTCCCCATTTGTACAATATCCTGTGAAGGGATAATACACCTTTCAATAGCAGATAAAAATGGTTTTATGATTAATGACATATTTGGCATTTGCCTGACTCCCTTAAATAAACATCCTCATTCCTCTTCAAGATCAGTTTGCATTCTTGATGACACTCATGAAGTGTGAGGTGGAGTTATATTACCAAGTTTGACTGGCTCACCCTGGCCCACTGCATAAGGCAGTAGGGGCAGTAGATAAGACAATTCCCTGAGTGAAACCTATTTTGTTCTGTCAGTTTTTATAGTGTATTAGCAATTGTTCTCATTTCAAGTTAGTATTGTTCTGGGTCCTATTAGCCAACCCAATTGTTTAGACAAGCAAGAACTAGCCTAAGAATTGACTCAGAAGAGGAGGGAGCATAATGGTCCACAAATACATTGGGTGCCATTATAAAAGTGGTATTTACTGCCCTGTGGTATTTATGGTATTCCCTGCACTTGGAATGGTAAATTTAACTGTGGTAAATGTCCAGTTTCTAGTGTGCTCAGCGTATTTGAAGAGTGAAAACATGAAGGATGGAGAGGAATTCTGCCGGGTGGTACATGGCAATACACTGCCATGTTCCACCCAAAATAGGTCTTAATTGTAACTAGGAATATTGGGGTGAAATTTAAACTATTAGGGAAAACTCCCTGACAGTGAGCTGCATTCAGATTGCCCAAGAATGCGGCTCCATGTTATTTTAGAACATTTAAATAAGAGTGGATGAAACACTAGCAGGTGCCCTGGAAGGAGCAGCCTTGTGATGGCAGGAAGAACTAAACCGCTTGACTTCATTTGCATCCCTGTGTATCTAAGAGTAGGATAGAGCTGTTGATTAAGCTAATTCAGGGTTTAACAGGAACAACTGAAGGCTCTTTTCTTCTGTAATCAAAGCCTTCCCCACCCCCGCAATGACATGTTCATGACTCATATGGTTTTCTTTTCAGCTGGTCGATCTGATTATTATATCCATCTACACCACAGAGATTTTGCTGAAGTTTTATGTGGATCCCTTGAATTACTGGAGGAGTGGCTATAACCTGTTTGATGTTCTCATACTTCTCATTGCTTACCTCCCATATACCATTGACAAAAAGGACATCAAACACTACAGAACATGGGACATAATTAATGGTTTCCAGGCACTCAAGATTCTGAAGCTTATCTCCTACAGCAGAGGCATGAGGGTAAATTGATTATCTATAATTACCGTGGAAACACACTTCTGATTTTTATATCCAGGCCATTACAACTGCACTTGTAAGCAGTCATGGGATAAGAGGGAAGGTTCTCTCATGGATTGGTAACTGGTTAAAAGATAGGAAACAAAGGGTAGGAATAAATGGTCAGTTTTCAGAATGGAGAGAGGTAAATAGTAGTGTTCCACAGGGGTCTGTGCTGGGCCCAGTCCTATTCAACATATTCATAAATGATCTGGAAAAAGGGGTCAACAGTGAGGTGGCAAAATTTGCAGATGGTACAAAACTACTCAAGATAGTTAAGTCCCAGGCAGACTGCGAAGAGTTACAAAAGGATCTCTCAAAACTGAGTGACTGGGCAACAAAATGGCAGATGAAATTCAATGTTGATAAATGCAAAGTAATTCACCTTGGAAAACATAATCCGAACTATGCATATAAAATGATGGGGTCTAAATTAGCTGTTATCACTCAAGAAAGAGATCTTGGAGTCATTGTGGATAGTTTTCTGAAAACATCCACTCACTGTGCAGCGGCCATCAAAAAAGCAAACAGAATGATGGGAATCATTAAGAAAGGGATAGATAATAAGACAGAAAATATCATATTGCCTCTATATAAGTGGATAGTACACCCACATCTTGAATACTGCATGCAGATGTGGTTGCCCCTGCTCAAAAAAGATATATTGGACTTGGAAAAGGTTCAGAAAAGGGCAACAAAAATGATTACGGGCATGGAACTGCTGCTGTATGAGGTGAGATTAATAAGACTGGGACTTTTGAGCTTGGAAAAGAGATGACTAAGGGGGGACACGATAGAGGTCTATAAAATCATGACTGGTGTGGAGAAAATAAATAAGGAAGTGTTATTTACTCCTCATAACACAAGAACTAGGGGCCACCAAATGAAATTAATAGGCAGCAGATTTAAAACAAACAAAAGGAAGTATTTTTTCACACAACTCAGAGTCAACCTTTGGAACTCCTTGCCAGAGGATGTTGTGAAGGCCAAGACTATAACAGAGTTCAAAAAAGAACTAGATAAATTCATGAAGGATAGTTCCATCAGTGGCTATTAGCTAGGATGGGCAGGGATGGTGTCCGTAGCCTCGGTTTGCCAGAAGCTGGGAATGGGCGACAGGGGATGGATCACTTGATGATTCCCTGTTCTGTTCATTCCCTTTGGGGCACCTGGCACTGGCCACTGTCAGAAGACAGGATACTGGGCTAGATGGACCTTTGGTCTTACCCAGCATGGCCGTTCTTATGTTCACTTTCCTTTCTTTTGACTTAAGATTTTTGTTTTCCAACATTTTTGTTGCTCTTTGGATCACATTCACCATAAATAACTGATGCGGGAACAGCATAGGAAGAGCGGTCCATCATACAGAAGGCCTAGGTTCTGTTACCTAGCCTAGGTTGCTTTTTAATCCTAATTTCTGAAATGGCGCTGAACATGAATTATCCTGGGCGACTCATGCAACTAAACTGTGTTCTGTATCAGTTGAGCTGCAGCCATTGCTGGTACCTGCTGTCAAAAGCAGGTAATTTTCTTAGTGTAGACAAAGCTTCATTGCCCGGAGCAGCGGGCAATGCTTAGGGAAGCATGCTCAGGGAGTGGTTGACGTTGCTCCGTAAGGAGCCCAATCCAGTATTATAGGTCATTGTGATTTGTAATTATCCCCCCTCCTCTTAAATTTAGTGGAGTTTTCAGCAGAGGTTCTGCAACCTTCTGACAGCATTCCATAGAATGCTAAAAGGGCAACGAAAGGGTCACTGCACTCGTTATTTAACAAAGGCAGGATAAACTGATGAGAGAGCATCCGCACACAAAGTCACTCTAGTTTAAGTAAATCGATGCAACTTTAGGTGTCGAGTAGGGCTTGGTCTCTAGTTAAAATGTATACCGGCATAGCTGTGTCAGTCAGGGGTGTGAAAATCCAATACCCCCTGACCAACAAACACAGCTATGGTGACAGAAGTGTACTTGTGTAAACATAACTAACATCATTTGGGAAGGTGACGTTCCTATACTCACAGAAAAACTCCCTCCTGTTGGTGCATGCTGCATCTACATTAGGGGACTCTGCTGGCCTAGGGTTTTGTAGCGTAGAGCTAGCCTAGGTCTCAGTGATATGCTAATCCAATGCCTGTGACGTTGTACTGGAAGTAAATGCAGGATTATGGCTCCACCAAATGAATCAGGCAGGAGTCTGAAGCGATTGTGGCTGCTTACAAAGGAGACAGCCTGTGTTTCTATAAACTTCCCAGTTTAAGATGCACTCCTCTGCTTTGCTGCTGAGGGAGTGGGATAGAAGAATGAATCAGGACCGTCAGGAGAACTTCAGTGAAGCCTGAACAGACCACCTTCTTCGGGAGCCACCTGTCTAAAGAACCCCCTCCAAAGTAGCTTGATGAGAACTGAGTACAATTCAGCCTTAACAATTAGAAAAATCACCTATGGAATGCAAGCAATTTTTGTTAGTCCCTTGAGTGATCCTGGGTTTCACTGAATCTTGTTGTAATATAACTAACCCCTTTAGCGGCTATAGTTCGTGCTGCAGCACAGAGGTAGCTGTAACGTTTGCAGTGTTCTCTGTATGTTAACAGTGTGTGCTGAGCCTTCTGGAATGATGTTGGTTGTTTCTTGAGTATGGTGCGGGGAGCTGAAGAAATTTAATATTTTTTAAAGTCCACAGCATGAACATTATTTGCTTTCTGCTTCTCCCATGTTCAGGAGAGATTTTCCTTTCCATTTTCATTTCACCACAGTGCTACGAATGGGAAAAAATAGCTATTAAAAAATAAGTCACACATGCTATTTTAAACCATGAGTTTTTCTCTCAAGCACACCATTTCTTACTTAGTTTTCTCCGGACAACCCTGGAGGTTTATTTTTTAGTGGGGAGTTAATGTGGGTAGTGACTGCTCAGCCTGCATCTCTGCATGTAATTAATTGGTTGGGTAGCCCACCAGAAATGGAACATTTATGGGCATAAGGCTCTTATAATGTTCACTTCTGAGCCTTCCTTCCTCTAGTTTGGATAGTAAACTTCAGTGATTGCCAGACTTTTACATGTTACTTATTCACTGTAGCTGGAAAAGGGGACAAAATTGAGGTATGTGAAATAATGAGTGTGTCAGGTGCTGCTACCGGTATTTATCCTTTCTGATAATACTAGAGCTGTGGCTCTCAAACTTTTGTATTGGTGACCCCTTTCACGTGGCAAGCCTCTGAGTGTGACCCCCCTTATAAATTAAAAACACATTTTTATATATTTAACACCATTATAAATGCTGGAGGCAAAGCGGGGTTTGGGGTGGAGGCTGACAGCTCGTGACCCCCCATGTAATAACCTCACAACCCCCTGAGGGGTCCAGACCCCCAGTTTGAGAACCCCTGTACTAGAGCAAGGAGAGCCTCAGCAAAATGAACAGCCATTTACATTTTCTAAAAGCTTTTTTATAAACAATGGTGGATGATTAACTTGCGGAACTCATTGCCACTGGATAGGAGTGAGTCTAAGGTCTTACCAAGGTTTTAAAAAAATAAAATAAAATAATGTGAGGTAAAATTGGGCATCTAACTCACATTAGGCACCTAATCTGATTAGGCCCTTTTGAAACTCCCACTAGACACCTATTTGCAATTTTGAAAGCTTAAATAGCTTTGTAAATCTTGCCCTTAGGAGCCTAAGATTTATTGAAAGTCAATGGGACTTAAGTTCCTAAGTCTCTTAGGTACTTTTGAAAATTGTACTCTTGGGCATTTCTATGGATAAGAACATCCAGGGAATAGGATAAAAATGGATAAGGGCTGTAAATCCTCATGCTTCAGGGTATAAGGCTGCCACTTCCTATTCCAAGGCAATTAGAAAGATCCTTAATGAGCAAGTTATCCTGTAATTATCCATCATGATGTTTCTTGCATCCTCCTCTGAAGTATTTGGTACAGGCTGTTACTGGAGACAGGTTACTCAATGGACAATTGCTCTGATCCAGTCTGGCATTTCTTGTGTTCTTAGTGACCAAAACTCTCTGCTAAAAGAAATTCTTTGTAAAATATGTTACAATCTGCCCCAGTGAGCTTTGCTGAATGGGTAGGAGGTTGTTTCTACCTATATGTGTATTATAATGAATTAATTGAAGTCTATATTAGCCTTTCACTGGGGAAACTGTATTTAATGCTGAAAACTCAAACATGTACCACATTCTTGGCACCACGTCCCTTTATTAATTAAAAAACTCTTTAAAACACACTGCCTTACACCTTGGGGCAATAAATTTCCACCTCGAGGAAATAATTTCCTTGCTGTATTCCATACAGAGCAGTTCTGTTAGCTGTGATCCCAGTCGTCGTGTAGGCTCCATTTATCCTTATTTCAATTTGAAAATAAACTTTTTAAATGCCAGGTTGTTTCAAAAATCAACTTTTCTGCTTTTTTTTAAATGTATTTGGGATTAATTTCAGCATATTTACAGTTTAGGAAGACCATGAGCCCACAAAGCTGCGTCTTAATAGCAGAAGCACAGAGGACCTGTTATGGATTTCTGAAGGTGTACAGGAACCTCAGGATGTGCCATAGAAACTGAAAATTATTTGATGCTTCTATACAAGGGGCACTTGCTAGACTGCAATCACCAATGGCATTTTATGGCTCTCTTGTTACCTTCAGCTGTAGGTGATTGTCGTTTTTTAGGATCAAGTGCACAACCCGCATTTGCGGAACACCATGACATACCTGGGTAAAAATGTCATATGTTTTTTTGTGTAAATGGCTTTTGTTCCTACTCCCAGACACAGATACAAGAATAAAATCAGGCATTGAGTGCTTGGGACAATCAGGATTCAGGTGATGGCTAGGTTTCCGTGGACAAAAGATGAAGGTGATCAGTGTGGGTTACATTAGAAGAAGCAGTGTCTGTACCCAGATTTCTGAAATGTGTCATGCTTTATGTCTGTTGTTAGCAGCACTCTACAACGTGTTCCTTCCTGTAAGAAAGGGCGCTCAGCTTCTGTGTGTAGGTCTACACTTACCTCCGGGTCCGGAGGTACGCAATCGATCTTCTGGGATCGATTTATCGCGTCTTGTCTAGACGCGATAAATCAATCCCGGATCGATCCCGGAAATGCTCGCCGTCGACGCCGGTACTCCTGCTCTGCAAGAGGAGTACGCGGAGTGGACGGGGGAGCCTGCCTGCCGCGTCTGGACCTGCGGTAAGTTAGAACTAAGGTACTTCGAATTCAGCTATGTTATTAACGTAGCTGAATTTGCGTACCTTAGTTCGAAATGGGGGGTTAGTGTGGACCAGGCCTATGTTCTGTAGCCACAAGATGTTGACATGATTTCATGCACCTAAGCAGCTCTGACCTTCCATCCAGTAGAGGGCAGTAGTGTTTACGTGCAGGCGGGAAGAATCTTAGGGAGTTGCATAAATTATAGATGGGACTGGTAACACTGCCTATTATTCAGGTTGCCTGATACTTCCCATTATAACAGTGGTTCTCAACCTTTCCAGACCTATAACAGTGGTTCTCAACCTTTTAGGAGTCTGATTTGTCTTGTGTGCCCCCAAGTTATACCTCACTTAAAAACTACTTGCTTACAAAATCAGACGTAAAAATACAAAAGTATCACAACACACTATTACTGAAAAATTACTTACTTTATCTTTTTACCATATACTTATAAAAATAAATCATTTGGAATATAAATATTGTACTTATATTAAAGTGTATAGTATATAGAGAAGTATAAACAAGTCATTGTATGAAATTTTAGTTTGTACTGTTTTTGCTAGTGCTTTTTATGTAGCCTGTGGTAAAACTAGGCACATATTTAGATGAGTTGATGTACCCCCTGGAAGACCTCTGCTTATCCCATGGGTATGTGTACCCCTGGTTGAGAACCACTGCATTCTAAGACCCCATTTTCAGTTGATTACTGTATAACTTTGCCAAACTTCAGCCATTCAGGCTGAAATTTTGAATGTTGGCAGTCTGCCTCAAGCTAAATATTTTTGAAAACTTCAGCCAAAATGTGTCTGCCATTTCCAAGAACAAGGCTAGGGAAAATATATCGTTTTGCTCATGCTAAAAAACTCCGGCAATCTCTTCTTTGAAAAGCTCTAGTGCTCCTATGTTTTTGAGCGAGGGCTGTATATTTAGGTGGCCTTTATGACAGAGATGAGTCTTTTGCTGTGCCCATGAAATTCTGCCCAAATTATAAGACTTTCTTTGCATATTCTCAGTAGAGATTTCATAGATTTTAGCAGCTAAAAACTCTGAATCTTCACTGAGCAAGCTCCATCCCTTCACAGGTCCTATGTGTGATCGGACTTTGCATGCTCTGCCCGCACAGAGTGACTGAGTCCAGGGTGATAGGGGCTCAGAAGGACTTTCCCTGTAATGGTTGCTCCCAGCTGCTCCAGACCAGGGTGGGTCCGGGCATTGGAATTGAGATCAGGGAGCCTGTCTTTCCTGTGTTCTCAATGACCCCTCCTCCCTCTCCCCTGCTGGCACACTGGCAGCGAAGAAGAGGGGACAAAACAGGACTTGGGGAGGGAAGGAGTAGATTAGACCAAGGAGTCTGGTGAGATGGGGACTGTGGGGAAGAGAAACTGGGACGGGGAATGGCTGGGCAAGGAGCCTGGATGGGGAACTGGTATCGGGGAGGGAACTTGAGGGTGAGGATAGGCTGGAACTGGTTGGGCAAGAAGACAGGAACTGGGAGCCAGTGAAGGAAATGCGGGGAAGGAATGGGAGTCTGTTGGCTGAGGGAGGAACATTGAGAGTGATGAGGCAGCGTGGGAGACTGGGACTGGCTGGTCAAGGAGACTAGGAACCATTGGAGCTATAGTCTTTAATTACATCATCACATCCTATTTTTAACCCAGGACCTCTGCCTCATTCAGTGTGCGCGGCCCTCGGCCTTATTTACTGCACTATTCAAACCCTGCTCTGAAGACAGGATTATTGATTTCGTCATGGGCTTTTCTGTGGTGCTCATCACTACAGTATCTCGAGTGCTTAAGAATATAAGAACGTAAGAACGGCCATACTGGGTCAGACCAAGGGTCCATCCAGCCCAGCATCCTGTCTGCCGACAGTGGCCAATGCCAGGTGCCCCAGAGGGAGCGAACCTAACAGGTAATGATCAAGTGATCTCTCTCCTGCCATCCATCTCCACCTTCTGACAAACAGAGCCTAGGGACACCATTCCTTACCCATCTTGGCTAATAGCCATTAATGGACTTAACCTCCATGAATTTATCTAGTTCTCTTTTAAACCCTGTTATAGTCCTGGCCTTCACAACCTCCTCAGGCAAGGAGTTCTACAGGTTGACTGTGCTTCACAAACAATCCCCTGTGAGGTGACGGGGTGGCGTTATCCCCATTGCGCAGACGGGGAACCGAGGCACAGACCGATTAGGTAAAAAGTTTCCACTAATTTTGGGGGTCTAAACTGAGACCTCTAGGTCCTGAAATTCCATGGTATTTAATATTATCTAGCACTTCATATGTTCAAAGCACAACATCCCATTGACCAGTTGCAACTGTGAGTGCTCAGCACTTCTGCAAATCAGATCCTAGGTATCAAGTTTGACATAGAAAATGCGGGACGCACTATAAGTAACCATCTGTGAAAAGTTTGGTTTAAGTGATTTCTCAGCATCCCACAGAAAGTCTGTGGCAGAGACAGGGCTAGAATCCAATTTTCCAGGGCAGAATTCAACTGCTTTAACTATGAGATCATCCTTTTTCTTCCTGCAATCCTTTGCCTCATTCACTTCACACCTTCCAACTTGTGCAACAGATAAATCAGGGGTCTTACAGACAACAGCCTCTTTTACTACACAGCCCTGATTCATTGCCAGAGCAGGCCCATCCTGTGCACTGAATGAGGCAGGGATCCTATAGAAAAAATACTTTGTGGTCATGTAGTTAAGACTGTCATAATGTGTACACACAAAGGGGCCTAATTAAGGTTATGCAGGCAATCTTAACTTTGGCTTTTCCTAACTTCTGAGTGCTTGCATTTGCAACCTTAATAAAGCTCTTTCTTTCTTTATATATATATATATATAGCATTTTTATGTTGCAGATTGCTTGAAAGTATCTTATAGCTGAATATTGTGTTACTTTTCTCAGATTAAAAAAACAAGGTTGTTTTAACCTTATTGGACTTTAAATACGTTATTCTCTTCCTCTGATTCATACTCAGGAAAAAGCAAAATGGAATTCTTTTTAGCTTTACATAGTGTATGGTGTATGACCAATGTTTAGGGCTTTGTAGATAATGACCAGCACTTCAATTTGCAACCAGGAGTAATTAGCAACTAGTGCAGAGACAGCAATGCAGAATATTGTTTGCTCTTCTTTACTTAAAAGGTGAAGTAGCAGCATTCTGCACTAGCTGAGGCTTTTCAGTGGCTGCAGCAGGATGGCAGGGCTCTGTCAGCAAATAGTAGAGCCCTACATGAAACAGTTGATGGTCTGCTGACTCATTGTGGTAGATGCATCCAGGTAGAACAGCGGTGGGAGTGGCTCTCTAGAAATTGGGAATTAGTGGAGATCCTGGAGGGAATCTTTAGGAAAAGCCAAGGTCAGGGAAGAAGCTCAGACTGAGGTTTATGATGTGTTCTTCTATTTGTTACCCATAAAGCCAAACTGCACAAAAGAAGTGGAGTTTGGACCTTAACTCCAGGTCTGTGTAGTCTGTTGACACAGCATTTAAAACAATAGTAGCGGATCTATGCTATCTCTCTCACCATTGCTATCATTGTTGGAGCTGCCACAGTCAAAAAATTTAGGGAAAAAGGCTAGTGTAGATGCTGCCCTCATATAAAAAAGGTTCAGCATCTTGTCACATCTGACCTGGATGGAAGCTAGCTGCATGAAACTCAGTCCATATAAAATGGAGGTGATGCCTAGTGCCAGAAGGAAACATCTGGAGGAATTAGCCAGGGTGCGACTGCTTCCTAAATTATTGATGTGAGTATATATTTCTTAGGACAGACAAGGTTTAGGAAAACCTGGAACTATCCACCTGATTGCAGGGGAAATCCTTAATCCATCATAACAAGATTAACTATTTGGCAATCATAGGGGATTGGAAAGTACATCTTACGTTAGCTTTGCACAAACCTCTTAACCAGGAAGTGCCACCTCAACAGATCAACTGTGTAGATTATGGAGTTTTAACTTGAGATGCTTGAGACATTGTCTAAAAAGGAGTTGATAAATGGATATTCCCTGAACCAGTGCACTGCATGAGATCCTCTGGCATTAGCACATTTGTCATAATCAGGGGAAATCATCAAATCCATTCATTAGCTAGTGTCTGGAGTAATATAACGTTGGTGCAAGAGGCTGTGTGTAGTTTTCTGCAACCTAGAGTTATTAGAAATGTTT
This sequence comes from Malaclemys terrapin pileata, assembly GCF_027887155.1. Classification (NCBI taxonomy): domain Eukaryota; kingdom Metazoa; phylum Chordata; order Testudines; family Emydidae; genus Malaclemys; species Malaclemys terrapin. The sequence goes on along the minus strand of NC_071512.1, from coordinate 11,804,574 downwards.
GCAATTTGGCAGAGATCCATTACCAATGGTCTGACTTAAGCTGTATTCCCAAATCAGTACACATCAGTTCCTAAGAGCGCCTGGTGTACATATTGGTGTCATTGGTAGGATTTGTTCTGTCTCTCAGGCTGTTCCTGCCTAGCGAACCCCTGGTTTTCAATGATTTCTTAACAAGTGCAATACACAGGGGTTACCATAGTGGAAAAGACCATTGGCCCATCTGACACCCTGATTCTGATCAAGCAGTATTGGACGCATCTAGTCACCTATACAATGATGATAGGGATGGGAATTTCTTCCTGACCCCAGTTCATGAGCAGACTCTACACTGAAGCATGAGGATTGATAGCTTTTGTAATTTTTATCCAACTAATTTAATACAAATGTTCTTCTTACAAAGTGTCTAATCTTTTATGAACATAAAATATTGTGCAGCCGTGAACCCAACAAGGTAATTAAAATAGGTGTGAAAAATTGTCTTTTTTAAATGTGCTCCTTTTGAATTGATTGAGTGCCCTTGGTTGTTTTAAAGGACACCACAAAGCTCCTTAATTTTTCATCTTTCCACTTATTTGTACATTTGTCCTGCTTAATAGTAGAATAAACAAAATGAGTGGTAAATGCATTGTGGACTGCACGGCTGTTAGCTAGAAAATCTGGAAGGAGGGATGGTGTGATCTTGACTGTCTAGCAGCTGGACTCTTGAGATGATAATGAATAATACTCGACACTTCTATAGTGCCTTTCGTTCCAAGACCACAAAGCATTTAGACATGAATGAATAAAGATTTACAACACCCTATCCTAAGGTGTAACGGGGAGTCAGTGACTGAGTTAGGAATAGAACCTCTAATTCCATAGTCCCTGTCCCAGGCTCTCACCTGTAGGCAATACTTCCTTATTGCTGACAAGTAAAAAGGACTCTCCTGTAGTTTGAGGAAGAACTGTGCCTGTAATGGCCACCCAAGATCAGGACCTTGGTGTTTTCAGTGTCTCACTACATAGACAGGCCATCTCCCACAGCGCAGCACCCTGGGGGATTGGCTCAGAACAGGCTCAAAGGGAAGAGTGCCACCTGCTGAATCACGGCTTTCTGTGAATTAAACAAGCATTTTCTTTCGTTTAGAACTGCTTGTCTCCGCTCTAAACTGCACACATTTGTTTTTCTCTATTGCAGAGTTTGATAACAGCTCTAGGCCAGACTGTGAAGACTGTGATCTACGTCCTTGTCTTGCTGTTCCTGTTAATGTTTATCTTTGCCATTTTGGGTTACGGATTGTACGGAGACCCTGAAACCGGAGACAGTAAAAACTGGGGCAACCTAGCATCTGCCCTTTTCACGCTCTTCTGTTTAGTAACGGTAATTTCTGCTGTCCTTTCCATTTGATGTCTGCCTGTTATAGAAACTATTGTAAGTAACCATTACCTCTGATTTTGGTCGGGATGTTGGGGAAGTCATTTAATTAAACTGTGATTGTTCTCAGCATTAAAGGTGGTGGGAGATGTTCCCTGGGTTTTATTTAATGTCCGATGGTTGTGAAAATTCAGCTTGATGGATAGATTCATTTTTCTGGTATTAAAGACTCAGGGCGAAAGTTTGCTGCTGAGCTGACAGCAATGGGATATTTAGTAGCTTTCATATGGCATCTGAGTCTGGAACTCTAAGCAACTGGGGGAAAACAGAGTTCAGTTTAAAAAAGAGAGAACGAGAGAGAGATTTAATCTGGTCTGTGAGTCAAGCTGTGGTTTGGAACTAACTGATCAGAGATTCAATGCATTTGCAGGTTGACGGCTGGACGGACTTTCAGGATGAATTAGACCAATATGGTTTTAGTGCTAGCCGAGCCTTCACAATAGTGTTCATCTTGCTGGGGTTCTTTTTGTTTTTCAATATGTCTATTGGAGTTGTGATTATGAATATCCAGGTAAGTTGGGTTTCCCTTATTTTTTATGTGTGACTAACTACGGGGCCATTTGTCTGAAAACTAGTGTGTGCACCTTTTGAAAGCTGGCTTTTTGACACAGCTGGAGACCGAAATCCTCTGTCCACTGCACAGGAACAAAATACCTTCCCCACATAGCCCTGCTGGTTTGCCTCAGACCAGAAGGGAGCATCTTCAGGGGAGAATGGTAGTGAATTCACTGTTCCCATTTAGGGTCAGTCTTAGGCATAAGTACAACAGGGAGCTGTACAGTGCCCTGGCCCTTGTCTGTGTCATGCAGAGACAAACAGAGCTAGCCAGAAACTCTCCATCCTCTCCTGTCCTTCCAGTCCTATCAGCTGCCAACACCTTCCATATATGAGCATAAGGGAAATTTGCCTGAAGCTCCACACACTGCAACAAGGCCCATCAGAACGAAGGGGAAACTTGTGTCTATTTAAATCCATGGCCTACTGCAGGGTTTCTTGCAGCTTTCCCTGAAGCATCTGGTACAGGCCACTGCTGGAAACAGGATACTGACCTAAACAGACCGCTGCTCCAATTTGTTATGACCATTCCTATGTTCCTGGGTCATCCCGGGTGAAACTGTTAGCAAGGGTGCCAAGTGTGAGGTGGAAATCTGCTGGACTGACCCTACCAAACTCAGCAGGTGGTAACAGCTTTGTTGCTACCAGTTTGGGCTTGACTTAGATCAGTGACTTAAAGGCGAAAGTGTCTCTGATGAATTGCCTGAGTCATCCGGTTAAGAGCATTTAACATACACTGTTTTGATATTTATAGGATTCCACTCAGAATTATGAACGAGAGCTTAAAGCAGAAAAACAAGCTGCTCTTCGGGCAAAAAAACAGGCCATATTACAAAGACAACAGGAAGAAGTAAACAGGCTAATGCACCAGCAGGTAGATGCACTGAATTGTATTTACTTGAAGTTTATTGAACAGCATAAGTATTACAAACATATGTAAGATACAGTTTAGTGATGCAAGACAGCATAGAGTTATCTTCAATATAGGACTTTATAGTAATTTCTCTCACAGAAGCAATTTTCTAAGCTTTTTCACCTTTAGAAATAAGCCAGGCCATGGACCTTCATCTGTATCCTTTTCTAAGTTCGCGTGTCTGTTTGCCTGTATATATATGTGTGTATATACAGATTTCATTTTGAATCTTCTATGTAAGAAAAAAATGTCAGAGTGGAAAACTCCCCATAATATTTAAAATAATAATTTCCTAAACGGATTCCCATTGCTGTTTTTTTCTGAAATATTTCTGCATTGTTCCAATGTTATTCAATGTAGGTCAGTTTGTATTATAATGGTATCTCAGTGCTGTGCATATATTCCTCAGTAACCATATATTTATTTTGATTTGTTACGTTCTATAGGCAGTATTTAGAAATCCACTAAAATCAGGTCACAGGCACCTTTCAAAGATGACGTAGGTTATGTCTACGCCAGTGGTTCCCAAACTTGTTCCACCACTTGTGCAGGGAAAGCCCCTGGTGGGCCGGGCCGGTTTGTTTACCTGCCGCGTCCGCAGGTTCGGCCGATCGTGGCTCCCAGTGGCCGCGGTTCGCTGCTCCAGGCCAGTGGGAACCGCTGGAAGCGGCAGCCAGTACGTCCCTTGGCTTTTGCCGCTTCCAGCAGCTCCCATTGGCCTGGAGCAGCGAACTGCGGCCACTGGGAGCCGTGATCGGCCGAACCTGCGGACACAGCAGGTAAACAAACCGGCCTGGCCCGCCAGGGGCTTTCCGCGCACAAGCAGCGGACCAAGTTTGGGAACCACTGGTCTACACTGTCCCACAGATTGGACTACAGAGGATGTGAGTAACAGTGCACTCCAAAGTGCTGCATTGTAACCCTCTCATGTGGGTGCTGTTGGTGCGAACTTGAAGGTTCCTAGTTTGCATTAGTGTAGTCCTGTTTGAAGAGGACTACTTTTCCGCGAACTAGGAACCTTTTAGTTTGTGGTGTGTCCCCCGGGGGAGGTACAGTGCAGCACTCTGGTGTGCACTGCTATTCACATTCCCATAATCTGAACTGTGGGGCAGTGTAGACAAGCCCTTACTCAAAATCAGCTTTCTTCCAGTTCTTTAAGTGGAAATATCATTTTCCTTGTCTAACACTCTGTCCATTACATTTATCTAAAGTCTGTTTTTGTGAACGTGAAATTCATGTAATGGATAATTTTGATTTTTTTACTCTGACAATTTTTGAAAATGAAGCTGATTTGATATAATTGTAAATACACCGCTACCTCGATATAACGTGACCCGATATAACACAAATTCAGATATAACGCAGTAAAGCAGTGCTCCGGGGGCTGGGGGGACTGCACACTCTGGTGGATCAAAGCAAGTTCGATATAACATGGTTTCACCTATAACGCGGTAAGATTTTTAGGCTCCCAAGGACAGCGTTATATCGAGGTAGAGGTGTACTGCTACTTCAGTGTAGATGATTGGAATAATCTGACTGCCTGTCCCCTGCCATCCCTTCTGTTCATTCTCATTATTATCAGGTATAATTTAAATGCAATGCTGACAGACCCTGGGCATCGGTGGGCGGGATCGAACCTGGGACCTCATCTCTCTCTGTCTTGTGGTCTCGGTGCTACTAGATGGGACAGAACACCACGCCTAGGAGGTGTGTGGGTTACATGAACAGCTCAGTATGGCTCAGTTGCTGGTGCTCTAACCTTTTGGCTATAAAGTCATTGATTCAAGTTCTAATTCAAATGACTGATTTAAGGTTAATGATTTCAGTTCCATCCACTGGTGATGTAAACTATTATAGAAATAATCTCTTTGGATGAGACCCTGAACTGCCATCCCCTCTGCGGGATCTGGTAGTTGTTCATGTGCAAGACAAAGATCCTATGACACTTCTGAAAAGAAGTAACTTTGGCATCCTGGCCGATGTTCTCTCTAGGTATGTCTACACGGCAGCTGGGAGCTCCGCTTGAGGCTAGCGTGCTACAAATAGCTGTGTGCTTGTTGCTACACTGGCAGAGGCTCGGACTCAGGGGGTCAGGTCAGTCTGAGCTCAGGCGGCAACATTCACACTGCTGTTTTTAGCGCGTTCGCTCAAGCCGAGCTAATGCTACCCTGTCTACTTGTGTTGGGAGGCTTGCTCCAAACTGCAGCTTAGACATATCCACTGGGTTTTAAAAACAAAAGTTATATGGCCACATTTCCAGCCCTTCTTCCAGTTTTGAACACCCCTTTTCAATGCTCATGAAACCAGGCATTCCTCATGCATGTTGCCAGAGCAATTGGCTGTGTGTGCAAAGCTGGGTGTGCAAAACTGGAGGTCAGGTTTGAAAGCTCTGGGTAAGTTATTGTTGATGCCTAAGGCTCCCCCTGTCTCCATGGTCCCTGCACTGCTATCATCTTTCATAAAGCTCCTTAAGATACCTGGAGAACGAAAATGCCTGTATAAAACCCCCATTCTGTTTTGATAATGTGTTTCCCTGGGATATTTTTTCACATTAGAAAACCAGTGAATATAAAACCTTCAGTGAATTGGTGGAGGACTTTAAAAAGACATTACATCATTCTGATCCTATGGTCTTAGAAGATTTTTGTGCCAGTATCCCATTTATTGATCTTTATTTGACATCCCTCGATCTTCAAGATAACACAGTTTATAGGTAGGTAACGTAGGTGTAAAGAAACAGAGACCAAGATGCTAGAAATCTTAAAAATGTGCATTTGAGTTGTTGTTTTCTTTCTTTGGATTAAATACTGGCCATCCCTTTGGCATTGTTACTGGAGAGTCTGTGACCAATTAGTCTCCTTGGGTGAAAGATCTCTGAATGGACTGTGAGGGCACAATTAAAGACATTTGATCTTACTGAAGCTGATGGTCAGTCTTTGCAGGCCAAAGCTTACAGAAGCTTTGATAGGCTGTTGCTAAAGTCCAGCAGTCTTGGATATTCCATGGATGGTTAAATCTGGGTCATGAATGGCACTTTGGTAGCACTGACCTTCCCCTCACATTTGCAGATCTCTTGCTCTAAGTTCTGAGGTCTGCTGCAGATGATGGTGCTTCTCTGTTCTATGCACAGGGGCGGCTCCAAGCACCAGCGCAGCAAGCATGTGCCTGGGGTGGCAAGCCGTGGGGGGCGGCCTGCTGGTTGCTGTGAGGGTGGCCATCAGGCTGCCTTCGGCAGCATGCCTGTGGGAGGTCCGCCGGTCCCATGGCTTTCGTGGTAATTTGGCGGCGGGGACGCTGAAGGCATGGCACCGGCGGACCTCCCATAGGCATGCCGCCGAATCCACGTTACCAGCAGACCGCCCGCAGGCATGCCGCCAAAAGCCGCCTGACTGCCGTGCTTGGGGTGGCAAAAACCATAGAGCCGCCCCTGTCTGTGCAAACAGTACGTAGAGTGCTGATACTTATTTCTGGTACTAAGTGATTACAACAGAATGCCTTCTGACCCGGGCACAATGCTTTGCCATGCTAGGGATCTGAGTTTGGTTCCTAACCTTGGTCCTTCATATTTGAGTCTGGGAGCTCTGCAAAGGCACTCCGGTAACAAAGCCATGTCTGTACATTCAGGTATTATGGTCTTTGGCTACACACATGTGGAGCATAGGGCCTGGAATTCAGGAGCTTTTGCTCCAAAACTACTTGAGCTAAAGGACAGGTTTCAGAGTAGCAGCCGTGTTAGTCTGTATCCGCAAAAAGAACAGGAGTCCTTGTGGCACCTTAGAGACTAACAAATTTATTAGAGCATAAGCTTTCGTGGGCTACTTTGGATGCATCCGAAGAAGTGGGCAGTAGCCCACGAAAGCTTATGCTCTAATAAATGTGTTAGTCTCTAAGGTGCCACAAGTACTCCGGTTCTTTTTGAGCTAAAGGAGAAGCTATGAGATGAGAGTATCGTTAAGTAGCCCTCTTTATGAGACAGCCACAAAGTGATCCCAAACCCTTGAGCAGATTTGACATTCCAATCAGTAGAGGGCAGAGGTACATGTACACACTGGCCAATACATTTACAGGCTCTCCCACCAGCTCCCTGCCCTCCACCCCAGGAAAGAGTGTAAGGAAAGAGAGGAGTACCCCAGATGTCCCATGGTGAAGGCATGCAATGCTAATGATGAGATCTTGGAGGGAACTGATGTCCGACACTACTCTTTCATTGATGGGAAAACTATCATGATGCGGTCCTGTGTGGGATGGAAGGAGTAGGAAATGGGAATACTCAGTACCCAGCAAGTGCAGAGGCCTCTATTAGGGAGGATGAAAAGAGAATGCACACCCAAAATAATGCTAAAACCTAGAAAAATTTGACTGTATAACAGGACCTTATTTGTCATCTGTTACTACAGGAAGATTTGGATTTCTTTGGAGATGGAGTAAAAAATCTTTCTTCATTGTTATGCACGTAACCTCCTGCAAACAACTGATTATCCAGTTATTGTTCCTTGTTCTTTTTATCTTGTTAAATGAACAGTGAAAAAGTCAGATTAGTTGAAGAGATGATAGTTCTACGTATACGTTTTTCACTCGGCTCTTCACATTTTCCATTACATTTAAATGCACTGAAATCATAATCTGATATTATTTCAGCCATGCGCTTGTTTTCTCCCTGTAGGTTACAAGAACTCTATTATGAACTAGTTGGCACGTTGAACAGCATCTTGGAAGATGTAAGAGAAAAATCCGTGCTGCCCCCTGAGAAAGATATGAAGAGTTAAATGTTCTAATGTAGAAAATGTGATGCTTTGCCATTGTAAAAAACATTGTTTAAAAACAGAGCATAAATATACATAAATAAAAATAACTCAGAGGAGATTTACTTCCCCCTTTGATAACTTACTATAGAGTTTCTCCTTATAATAATACTGCACACTAATGCAGTACCTTTGATAAGAGGCAGTGTGAACTAATGGATGGAATGTTTGCCTGGGATTCAGAAGGCCTGAGTTTTATTCTCAACTCTGTGACTAGCCTGCTGGGTAACCTAAGGCAAGTCACATCACTGCTCCATGCCTCGGTTTCCCCATCTGTAAAATGGAGATTATGATACTAACCTGCTTTGTAAAGCGCTTTGAGATCTACTGATGAAAAGAACTAGATAAGAACTGAGTGTTATTATTATTATTATTTATTTAAGGACCTCAACATGCCTTATAAATATTGATTGATTTAGATATTATTGTGCATTTCCATTTTACAGATGGGGAAGCTGACAGGCAGAGAGATTTAAGGGCCTGAGGCTTTCTGGAAAGTTTGTGGCAAACTTGAGATTAGATCCCCATTCTCTTGACTCCCAGTCCAGTGCTTTAACTGCCAGATCATCCTTCTTGCCCTTATAATTCAAAGTATTCGTGAGCTAATGTAGGGACTATGCTAAACAAGAGGCATTTGAAACATACTAAAGAAATTGTCCATAATCTCTCTAAATGTAGCAGTTCATTTTAGTGATCGGACTCCAGTTAGAATATTGGCTGAACCTGTTTGGATTTGGCCCTCTGGAGTTTTTTAAACAAACACACCCACTGTGCTCTGCATTAACTCTTGAATATCTGAAGAGAGAGCTGTGGCTGTTTCTCAATGCCATGCACTTTGTACTTATACAGGTAAGTGTAAGGTGGTTGACTGAAAAGTTGGCCTTTAGCTGTGATAACATTTTTCACACTTTTGCAAAGCCACTGGTGCAGTTCCACCTGCAGCAGTGATCGTGGGAGCATGTGTGTTGATCAGCCGGTGGCGTTTTAGCACCATCTCACATAGACAGGGTTAAATGACGTGGTCGTAAAAATGCCTGCTAGTCGTTGATCTACACTAGCTACTATAGACACAGCCATCACAACTTGCTCAAGGCCGCACAGTGGCTGAGCTAGGAACAGATCTTAGAGATTCTAGATTCTACTATTTGTGCTCTAGATGCACTTCCACTACGAAGGATTGCTAACCTGGAGCCAGTTACATTATCCTGGATCTGCACACTCTCACGTGCCCACGGTGAAGGCAGTTCATGGCCTAAGAGTACAGTTTAGTTTTCCCCATTACTTTTGGGAAGAAGGCAGCGCCAGGCTGTGCAGGAGAAACCTGATTAGCCACACTGCTGTAGTGACACCAAATAAGTTTGGGTAAACAAAAATTCAGACGATCAGAAACCGGTAACCTCAGAAATCGGTGTCAGAGGGAGACAAGTTGGGAGTTGATTAGAGACAGAAATGTTGTTTGGGGTGCTGCATACAGGGCTGGCTCCAGGCACCAGCCTAGCAAGCAGGTGCCTGGGGCGGCCAATGAAGAGGGGGGCGGCACGTCCGCCCCTTTCGGCGGCAATTCGGCGGTGGGGCCGTCACTCCCTTTGGGAGCAAAGGACCTGCCGCCGAATTGCCGCCGTAGAATGAAGCGGCGGTAGAGCTGCCGCCGCGATCGCAGCTTTTTTGTTTTGTTTTTTTTCCACTGCTTGGGGCGGCAAAAAATGCTAGAGCCGGCCCCAGCTACATAATTAGAATTCTGCTCTACTCGTATTTTATTATACTCAAATCCTGTCTGAACACAGCTTAAAACCTCAGAATAGGACATTTAAAAGGAGGGATTTAAAGATCGTACGCTTTCTTAGGTGTGTCTGTCGATCCTAGAAAAGAACCTTAAGACTGTCAGAAAAACCAACTGGACATCCATAACGTGATCTAATGCATGTGCTGGAGTCTATCCCATATTCAGCCAGGCACTTGCTGCATCCATAAAAGAAAATGTCCCACACAGGTAAGTGCAAAAGAGAGAGCTGGAGGAGATGACTAATTGTTGTAATGTGGTTTCTCAGCACTCCAGAGGCAATGCTACCCTTGAAAGAGATTCAAGAAAACCTCAATGTGGCAATGCTACATTTGGCTGTTTAGTGGCTTAGAGATGGAGAAGCCTGGCCTTCCCGGATCTTGTCCATTTTCATGTAGAAGACGTATCCAATGTTAAGCTAATACCATGCTTGATCTTTGCCAGACCGCTGAGAAGCAGCAAGAAAACACATCCGACACTGTTGACTGGAAAAGTCTTCAGCTGTTGAAGTATTTTGAGAACTAGAGTTACATGGATTGAATCTACTACCAAAAAAAAAAAAAAAGTATAGCATTTGGTGCTGAGTTCTCTGAATCATGTATAATTTTTATATTACAGCTGTGAAGTACTTTCTGATTATATGTAGTCAATAGATGTATAATATTACTGGAAGAATCACTTGAAAAATGGCCTCTTTAATAGGAAGTGGCTATTCTGGATCACTCAATGGCTTTCAGTACTAAAATAAATTAGAAACAGACGCATACAGTATCTAATTCTAGGGTTTAGAGCTTGTGAAAAAACTGGGCCCATAAAGCAAAATTATTGACACTTTCTCACAGAGGGGGGGGGGGGATGATTTTTTTTTATAGAGACCTCTCTCCAGCTGCATGCTGCACATTTATGTCTTGAGTACAACGTACCAGACTTGTTATTCTGTGCCTCTGTGTCTCCCAAGCATTTCCACTACTAGAGTCTAGATGTTCATCTGCCTAACTATCACCAATGCTGGCATACTACTCTTTATATGTGTAACCCACACACCTCCGGGGTGTGGTGTTCTGTGCCCTCTAGTGGCACTGAGACCACTGACAGATTAATGAGTCTGCTACAGCCTTAGCTAAGGGCCATGTGGCTTTTAGTTCATGCAGTAGAGGCTCATGCATTTAGCTCCAGAGGTCCCAGGTTCAATTCCGCCCGCCAACAACCAGGGTCTGTCGGTGTTACATGTGCACATATTGTCTTTTGTACATCAGCTTCCTAAATGCTCTTCATGTCAGTTAAGACACACAACCAGTCTCCCTCATGTCCCTTAGAATGAGATTGATTTACTCATGAAATTATTTAGACCAGATTTGATTGTAGTATAGGAAACACTCAAATTCAACGTGAGCCCTGCATCTTTGCTTCTATTTCCCTAGTTTAGCTCTTCAGAATTAGCCAACTTCAGAGGCCCAAAAATGCCCTGATACACTTTGCCATCTCTACTGTTTTCCTTCATGAAGATGTTTATGGCTGCTAACAGATGCCCCTTGTAAAAGAACTAGAAAGGAGACAATGACACAAGTTCCTACTACATTTGTTTTCATGTCCTCATTTGTAATAATTTCACATTTTATGAGGAACACTTCCTAAAACTTCCGCAACATGATGGAAACATATGTGGCTCTATAAGATGTTATGTGACCATTTTCATGGAGAGACTAGATCAAAACCTCCTTTTCTCTGACAGTTATATGGGCCACATTTCAGCAAGCTGGATAAATGGGAAAGAACATTGTCAAGAATTCTTTTAAGCATACTTACGCTATCCCTACTTTCATAAATATCATGGTCATTTTTCACATTCACTCTTCAGATGGATTTCTTGCGGTCTGAAATATAATTATTTAAACTTTTTATTAAAAACCCAATTTCCATCCGTGGCTGGTAATCTTGTCACCCCACGTATTCCATAGTAAGTGTGTAAAATAAAATAGCGAATGTGATTTGGTGGTGGTGGAGGGAGAGAGAGAACTACTGGAATAACATTAACTAACTTGGACCTGATCCAGCAATGCGTTGTGCATGAGGGAATGCCCACTGACTTCAATGGGGCTCTGTGGGCACAGGGATCTTTCTGTGTGCACCAAGCTGCAAGTTGGGGTCTAAGGTGGAATTTGTCCCCGTGCACCAGTGAAGTCTGTGTCCAGTGCAAAGCAGAGCTGAGCTGAATTTCCAAGGAAATTGACAATTTCAGATGTAAATTTGGAGAGGGTGGAGGTGGAGAAATGCACTCATCTAGCTGTGTCAGTTATATTAGGCACTGCAATTATTAGACCCAGGCAAGTGGACCCATGCTCTTGTGCTGAAGTTACTGGGGTTTTATGTGGGCATACAGGTCCGTCCCCCTGGGTCAGTTGCAGGCTTAGGTTGTTAAGGTGTCCCTTGAAGACACACAGTTCAGCCAGATAAGAGAAAATTGGGTGATGCAAAAATGTCATCCTGACTTGAGATTGGATTCCAAGTGTACTTCTGTCCTGTGCTCACTGTTCATAGGCAGTCAAATGGAGTGAGGCAAATATCAATTCTAGAAATTATGTCTTAAAAAATCTGGGACTTTGGAGACCTGGATGCAATTCCCTGCTCTATCATGGGCTTCCTGTGTGACACTGGGTATCTCTCAGTTCCCCTCTGTACAAATAATTGTATCTCTCAGTTCCCCTCTGTAAAATGGGGTAATGGTACTTCACAGAGGTGGTGTGTGTTAAAGATTGTGATGCCCTCAGCTATGCTACAGGCCTGTTGGCCTTTTATAAGTATGATAGATAGATGAGCACCATAAAATACGGACAAACTATAAAATATTCTGCTGGCACCACCCGTGACTTGATAATGAAAACAGATACCTCAGATAGGAGTTATTTATTGGCAAATCATCTGTGGTTGTCACTTATTAGCGGCCCTCCAAAGTAAGTGCAGTGAGACCAGTATTTGCCTTGGCAACCAGATAGACATCTGCAGGGCCGGCTCCAGCATTTCTGCCACCCCAAGCAAAAAAAAAAAAAAAGCCGCGATCGGCGGCGGCAGTTCGGCGGCGGGTCCTTCACTCCTAGAGGGAGTGAGGGACCTGCCGCCCCCGAATTGCCGCAGGTGCCGCCCCTCTCCCTTGGCCGCCCCAACCACCTGCTTGTTAAGCTGGTGCCTGGAGCCGGCCCTGGACATCTGTTAAAGGAGGCTGGCCTGCTGTTTTCCACCAGTTATGCTCTCGTGTGCAGGAATCTGCCTCTTTATGTGTCGGGGTATGTTGTGCGTCTGGTTTTGTGTGTATATGGGCTTCTGCACCCCACACTGAGGGAAAACCGGTTATAACCTCCTGGGATAGGCACTTTATGGAACCAATGTTGAGCTGGCCTCAACCCAGCCTGAAAGCAAAAAGGTGGTTTTGTGCATGGCAATGCTACAGTGGGGAGGCGGGAGGGAGCTAGAGGGGAGTTTAAGGGGCTGATTAGGGTGATGGTTTCAGGCTGCCTGATGAATTACAGGGAAGTAGTTGTTGGCAGGGCACTCTTTGAGCCATATGTGTGACACCCCTGCTCCTAGAGCAGAGTGCTGGATGCCTCCTGTGTAAACTGCTGGCGAGGGGAGAAGTCTTGCCTTAACTGTGTCTGGATTTCTTTGGGGAGGACCCAGCCTTGGGGTCCTCTCAGTGCCTCCCTGCCTGATTTGCATATGCACAGCCCCCCTCCCACTTGCAAATGAAGTCATTCCAGGCAAGGTTTTGCGTGTGCCCCGGCATGTTAGAAGTTGGGGGTTGAAAACTAGGGTCTGTATTTTCAGGTGCTGGGTGACTTTGAGTCAGCTAAAAACGATGCCAGCCCAGACCTTCGCCTCAGCCTTGACCCAAGCCCGCAGTGAGCTGCCGATAATTGGTTTTTCTCTCATGATTTTCCATTTTCACGCACGTTTGCCCTTTCTAGATATGGCTGCGAGTGAAGCCAGAAATGCTGAAGCACAGCGAGAAAGGATCTTAATATATTGGGCCAAATCCTGCCCTTGCTGTGGCTGCTTTGGGCTGCCCTGATGATGGAAAGCAGCCAGGAGGCCAAAGTATCTGGATCCTTGAGATTCCTTTGGGGAAATCCTTGATGGTGTAAAGAGAGCGCAGCAGCTCCCTAAACTGCTCCACTCCTGATCCTGAGTGTAGGGCATGAGTCTGGGAGAAAGGACACCTGGATGGGGGCACCTTCACCCAGGTGATCCCTGGCTGCTAAAATGGCCCTTAGGGGCAACCAGCAGATGCTGCAAAGTAAAGCCATCTTTGCCTCCTACATCTCCCTGAGCTGTGCTGTGTGCAGCTTTCAGACCCAGCCCAGGTTCAGAGGCCTGATCTTTCTCTGGTCAGGAACAGTTGTCAGTCAATTTTCTGAATAGTTCTGCTTTTTTGGGGGGCGGGAGGAGGAGTAAAACTATGAGGAAAATGTTCTAAAGAGGTATGACTGGGAGAGGGAGGAGAGGGGCTACAAAGAGTAGCTGGATTGTGCCTGATTTTTCCTCTTTGTGCTGTTTGGAATTTATCTTTACAGTGCAGCTGCTCATAAATTCCAGCTGTGAACATATGATCAGTCCTTCTACGGGTGAAAAGAAAGGGGTGTTTTGTCACAGAAGGAGTAACCAGACTCACAGTTGTGCTTTTGGTTCTTTCCAAAGCTCTGCATACGTTATTAGGCAACTCCACAATATGCAGCTATTTATGGGGCTTTTTAAAGTAGTCTTCAGTACATGCCCTCCTTAACCACTTCTTGAGCATATAACGAGCCGGAACACCCACACTGTGATGATGTGTGTGTCTTAATACATCTGATCCTGTTTCCCGAGCCATGTGAATGACGATTGTTGGACTGAGACTAGGTATATAATAAATCGTATTCTTTAAAAATAATCCATGTGTTTATATATTGGAGGAGGGTAAAGTCACACTCTCTCTACTCTCTCATTTTATTGTTATGCTGGAAAGTGTTAATGGCTGCCATCAAGCACATCTTTGATCTATAGCTCAGTCACAGACAGCATTAAAGTTGATGGGTGTACTAACTATGCTTCATGGAAGCTAAATGGAAGTAGCAATTAAATGCCACTTTGAATAGTGAGAGCTGAAACAAGAGAAGCCAATGCCCAGGGTACTGGCCAGCATGGCAAGGCCCGAGCAGAAGCTAAACCATGTGGGCTGAAGGGTTTTCCTGGGTATTGATTGGTTGCAGCTGTATTTGTGTGTGGCAGAAAGTGAGGAGAAAGCCTTCAGAGCGCAAGAGAAGTAGTGGTGGGAGGAAGCCAAGAGACAGAGCTGTTTTTTTAGGAACAGGATTGGCTAGAAAGGTAATAGATTTCTTGGATTTCTCAACAAGGGAACTGCCTGTTTGTTTCTATTGAGTTCAGAGAGAGAGGATTTTGTGTACATTCTCTGTAAATAAACAGGATTGCACTAAAGAAATACCTGACTCATACAATCAACTTATTCTCTTAACGGTAACAACCTGGCAAGGCCCCAAATATTGATTTGCTGCTCTGGTCGAAAGGGGCTATGTTATCAGCCTCTTTTAAAACTACTTGTAACCCATAATCCATGGAGTGTCAACTAATGGCATCTGTCCATGGTCTGATCTCATAGTCCTGCAATGCAGACAAAACGCTGGTGACTTCACTGGAAGTTGACAGTTTTGCTCTTCTTCTGGAACCATGTCTTGACAGCCAAAGGGAAAGAATGTCTAAATTTTAAACAAAATTATTTCTCTCAGAAGATGGACCCCAAATGAAACCCTGATGCAAGTGTTCAAAATTGGGATCCAAATGTGGGCCTGTCTCTCGCCCTAACACAGCATGATTTGTCACTCAGCTTTGAGCTAAAGAAACTTAGGCAATGATATTAAGTATACACAGTAAAAATGGGATATGCTCACTGGAGAGGTCTTCAAACGTTATCTAATTGTTAGTGATGTAAATTATTAAAAATTGTGATTTTTCCCTGCCTTAGATTGGTGTAAATTGGGACTAGCTCTACGGAAGTCAGTGGAATTGCACCATTGTAAAACCAGTCTAAGGGGGAGGAGAGTGAGGCCCCTTGTACTCAGGAGCTGACACTTAGCATTTATGTAGTGTTTTTTGCATCTTCAAAGCACAGTATAGATATTAATTGATTCCAGCTTCACTCTCTGAAGCAGGCAAGCAAGTTCCATTTTGCAGATAAAGGCTACGCAATAGGTCTGTGGTAAAGCATGGATAAAAATGAGTTCCTGCACTCTACCCACTAGACCATACTGCCTTGCTAAATATAAAACATTTCTGATGAATGTTAAAATCATCTGTGAACCTATAAACCCAGTTACATTAAACTCAGTTTAAACGAAAGCTATTTATGTCTCAAACGCTCACTGAAGGTCAAAACAGAATGGAACTAACTGATACTGTTTGTGTTCAAAGTCTCTTAAACCACACATCTGACCATCTTGAGAGTGAAATATAAAGTACTCACTTAGATATGGCCCTTTTCCAGACAGTCATTTCAGGCTCTCACTCCCTCTCTGTACCTCGGATGTTTAGAAAAACATCATAGAATTTAAACAGTGATGGAAAAACCATTTTAATTCTCTTCTATTTACATAGCATTGGGAGCTTGTACAGTTCTGCATGGCTGTTATTAATACTTAAACTGGCATGTTACAATTATTACCCTGTCCTGTGAACATAAGACTAGTTCTGGAGCACCCGGGACTGTTTAACCAAGTGTTGCGTTGAGAGAGATATGGACTAATACAGTGGTTGGGTCCATTTGCTGGATGAGTGTTCTATATACCTGACTTTTATATTGGCATAACACATCCTGCATCCTGCTTGCTTCATTAACACTAAGTTATTAAAAACTAAGGCCTAGATTTTCAAAACTGACTGGTGATTTTGAGGCCCTCAAGTTTTGGGCACCTGACTGGACATCTGAGCTCCCACCCTGTGAAAATCAGCCCCAAATAGGGTGTATTAAGAAGGATGCCTGAACATAAGAATGGCCACACTGGGTCAGACCAAAGGTCCATCTAGCCCAGTATCCTGTCTTCCGAGACTGACCAATGCCAGATGCCCCAGAGGGAATGAACAGAACAGGCAATCATCAAGTGATCCATCCCCTGTCACCTATTCTCAGCTTCTGGCAAACAGAGGCTACAGACACCATCCCTGCCCATCCTGGCTAATAGCCATTGGTGGATCTATCCTCCATGAACTTATCTAGTTCTTTTTTTAATCCTGTTAGTGTCTTGGCCTTCACAACATCCTCCGGCGAGGAGTTCCACAGGTTGACTGTATGTTGTGTGAATAAATACTTCCTTATGTTTGTTTTAAACATGCTGCCTATTAATTTCATTTTCTGACCCCTAGTTTTTGTCTTCTGAGAAGGAGTAAATAATACTTCCTTATCTACTTTCTCCACACCAGTCATGATTTTATAGACCTCCATCATATCCCCCCTTAGACATCTCTTTTCCAAGCTGAAAAGTCACAGTCTTATTAATCTCTCCTCAGATGGAAGCTGTTCCATACCCCTAATCATTTTTATTGACCTTTTCTGAACCTTTTCCAATTCCAATATATCTTTTTTGAGATAGGGTGACCAGATCTGCATGCAGTATTCAAGATATAGGCATACCATGGTTTATATAGAGGCAATATAATATTTGCTGTCTTATTATCTATCCTTTTCCTAATGATTCCCAACATTCTGTTTGCTTTTTTGACTGCTGCTGCACATTGGGTGGATGTTTTCAGAGAACTCTGAAGATCTCTGAAGATCACAACTCCAAGCTCTCTTTCTTGAGCGGCAGCAGCTGTTTTAGAAATCACTGGTCAGTTTTGCAAATCTTGGCCTAGGTGTTTAGGAGCCTGATGCTCCTTTTGCTTGCGCTCATGTAAATACAACTTTACTTGACCAAAGCCAGTGGAGTTACACTGTTGTGCATGAGAGGAGAATCGGGCCCTAGGTAATAAACAATTATACTATGAAAATGTCTTGATTTTATTTTTAACTAGAGGAGGAAGCGAAGATGAACGTATTCAAATGGCACATATTCAGCAGGTATTAACGTGCACCACCGTTGTCCGGCCACCTGCTACAAGCATCCTTGCACACCTCGATCAGAAGACTCAAACACAGTTTTACTAGTCTATTGCCCAGCAGGATCTTGTACCTATAAAACTGCTCTTAATTACTGCCTAAGTTACTAAGCCAGGTGATGGTGATTTGTCATAATCCAATAGGGTTTTCTTCTTTTCACAGAACACCCCCCCTCCCTCCAAACTTCTCTTTTATTTTATACATATACCTATACATTACATATACACCCCACCTTCCTCACGCCCCCAAAAAACTCAGCATGGGCCAGATTTTCAGAGAGGCCTCAACCTGCCCTCTGAAACAGCATCTCTCCTTTGCAGATCCATGTTTTTGCATGTGCAGTTTTTCCCACCTAGGCTTCTGTATGCACCGAAACTTGGCTTTGCTTCTGTGCACATAAATTGGTTAGTGAGTTGCCTGCAAAAATGATAATAATAATAATAATAATAATTAATAATAACAACATGACCCCTAAGGCACAGTGACCACTTGGGAGCCAAGTGTAAGGGGCCAGATTTTTAAAAGAATTCCAGTCCTGATTAGGCACCTAACTGAAGCGTCCAGCTTTTCAAGTGCTTAGCACCCAGCAAGCCTCACACTGTCTCTGTACTGTAGTATTCACAATATTTCTGATCCTGTGTCTCTCTGCTTGGGTAGGGGAATTTGAAGTCGTGGAGGGTGGCTGCAAGAGTTTATTAGACTATAGGTAAAATAAAATGACAGGCGATACCTGCTGAATCACCGGCACCTGTTCTTGAAGCATCTTGGGTTTTCCTTGGAGGTCTCCAACCAAAACACTAACCACGTCTAGCCTTGCTGAGCAGCTGAGATCTACTGAAATCGCAGCACAAGGTGGTACAAATCTCAACACTAATATTACAATGACCACAAACACTCAGTGTACCCGTCTACTCCGTCAGTTCAACCTGACACAGATTGTAATACAAAAAGGACTAAAATCATGTTGATGTTAGAGGATGATCAACTTTATTATTGCTATGGTTAGATCTAATTGCAGTATGGTACTAATCTGACCTGATAAAATAACACATTATATATGGACTGCAGTGATAGAAAGAGAGCATTTAAAGAAGAAAATTTGCTCATGAATAGAAAGGTCATGAGAACATTTTTCTGAAGAGACCCCAGATCCATCACCAAAATTAGCCCGGGCAAAAGACCTGTTAGATCATCTAGTCCAGCCTCCCTTGCAGTACAGGCTGTAATCTTTAGATCGATGACATTTAGAACTAAGAAGTGCTACAGTCTCATTAATAAAGTTCTTTATCATGTAAACAGTCTGAGACACTGAACTATTTTTGAAAGTGCTACTGATAGCTTCAGCTGCAAGCAATATGAAAAGGGAAGTTGCAGTGTCAGCAGGGAGCTTCTCTGATTTACAAGGCCTGAGCGTCCTGCTGGAAGGAGATAAAAAGGGACAATAATGGTTACCAGCAGAACAAATGGAGTGTGTAAGTTAATAGGGTTGAACAGACTGGTTAAAAGACAAAGAGTCTGATTCACCTTTCACTTACACCCATGTAAATCAGGAGTAAGGCCACTGGATGCAGGAAGTTGTTGGCTAAGCTGGTGGGAGAGACGGATCAGCCCCATAGTTCTGAAACCTGATCTAAAGGTTTGCAGATGTGAGTGGTTTGGTGAATGTGAAAGCTTTGCAGAGAACGGCCTTTTCCTTTGCTGCAGCAATGAAGAGAACACTATTTCCCAGCACTGGGTGTGGCCTCCTGTTGGGCACCCCGCACAGCACAGCAGAAGGAGAAGCTTTTACCTTTGGAGAGCTGGGGTTATGTACCTCTGGGTCATCTCACCTCTTATGCTCTTATGAGCACAAGGGGAAGCTTTTAATCAAACAAAAAAACCAAGCCCACATGGTTTCAAATCCCAAAACAGAATCTGGACCAAATTCAGTCCATAGAGGCACCCAGGGTTTTTAGCAGGACTTTCATTTGCCTACCTTCTTGGGACAGAATTTGCCCCCAAAGCCTAATTTTTAAAGTTAGTCTTATTATGCTCAGAGTAGACTCAGACCTGTCTCCATTAACAGCCACAGAAAGAATAGCTTATCACTGTCAAGATCAGCTATATGAATGTAAAGAAACGTGGACCCTGTTTCTAGATACATTTACATAAAAAATCATGGGGCTGCTCAAAGAATGCCAGACCTCTATTTCGGGTGACCAGATGTCCTGATTTTATAGGGACAGTCCCAATTTTGGGGTCTTTTTCTTATATAGGCTCCTATTACCCCCCCCCCACCCCCGTCCCGATTTTTCACATTTGCTGTCTGGTCACCCTACCTCTATTCCAGCTAACTCCCTCCTCCTTTTCCCTCCCCTCCTTGGTCCCTGCCTTCCCTTTTCTATTTATGCAGGTCTTTTCTTGTTTGATTACTGTACCCCCTCCCACCCACACCTTGGTTTTGCATTGTCTGGTCTTGCAGCTTTGACAAGTTGTAAAATGGCATAATTCTGTTGGTGCTCCCGTGAAGTGTGCCATACTCGGAAACATATACAAGCTGTAAATCATTTGCCATCTTGTATTTTGCACTATTTTCGTTGTTGTTATAAAAAGCAATAAAAATATTAATCGTGATGCCCCCATCCTGCCCCTCAAGCCTTCCATTTTATGCCCCAATTTTGGCACCTGTAAATAATTGCAGGTACCATTTTGTGGGCATGATTAGCTGCCCATGCCAAGGATGCAGGTCCTGGAGATTATTTAACAAGCACGTTGCACCTGCAATCAGGGCCGGCTACAGCATTTCTGCCACCCCAAGCAAAAAAAAAAAAAAAAAGCCGCGATCGGCGGTGGCAGTTCAGCGGCAGGTCCTTTGCTCCTAGAGGGACTGAGGGACCTGCCGCCCCCGAATTGCCACAGGTGCCGCCCCCTCCCCTGGCCGCCCCAAGCACCTGCTTGTTAAGCTGGTGCCTGGAGCCGGCCCTGCCTGCAATGAGATATTTAGATTGAAGCATGCCATTACTTGTGAGTGTAAAATGGGTGAGCCAAGCTGAAGCCCCATTAAAAATCAGGTCCTGCACATCTGTGCTTAGGCAGTACAAAGAAGTGACTGGTAAAACAAAATATTGGGAAATCTGTTTCTTATTTACTCTGTTGCCAAGTGCTGACTTCAGGATTCCGTTTTTCTTCTATGAAACTTGGCCTTGTAACCACAAACAAAAACAAAACAAACAAAAAAAGTGGGGTGGGGAAAGCATTTTGCCTATCTTTAGGCATGTGCTAGCGATGTTATCAGCTGTGGTGGAAGAGAAAGCCAGCCTTTGACAGGTGTGTGCAAGAGGAACTGCTTTTCAGCTGTTTTAAGTGGTGCCGGGAAGAAAATCTGGTTGCAAATGTCCCATATTTCTCTCCATTCTCTTTGAGATGGAAGTTTATTAAGTGTTACAAGAATACAACAATGTTATGAGGACAAACCAGAATTCTTTGAGAATGCAACTCTGAAAGAGGTTTTTGTGGTTCACCTTAAAGGCAGATACTTTCCTGGTTTTTCACTGGGTTCAGGGTTTGAGAGAAAAATCATCCTACTAGGAAAGAATTAGGGGGTTCTGGGAAGAAGCAGTGGGCACAGAATCAAATTTTGGAGGGTGATCGGGAAGCCTCTCCAGTGGTGAGGCTTGCGGGCTTTCTGCTGGTACCTTCCCACTCTCTGGGAATTGTTATATCTCAGCAGGGCTAGTTCAAAGTTCTGCCCAACTTGCCTTCTCCATGCATCATGGAGACTCATCCCACCTCAGCGAGGGATTGAGTGAAATGCAAGTGTGGGATTTATTGCTCCAGTAGCATGTGTTATAGAGTAGGAGATATTCTGAGGTAACAAAAAACTCACTTCTGTACAGCAAGAATCTTCCATCCCCAATTTGCCTAGTTCCCTCTACAAATACAGAGGTGGTAGAAAATTAACTAGCAACCTGCTGGGTAAAAACAAGAGGTTTGCCATGAAGAAGACAGTCTTACAGTTAATCTGTTCCCAGTAATGTCATTGGAGTTTTGCTAAGGAATAATTTGGCCCATAGAAGGGTTGATGGAAGGAAGGAGAGAAGGGGAGAGGTACTAGCTGGGAAGGGAGATGGGGTTGTATTGGGGTGAGAGGAATTTGGAATCTTTATTTGGTGGGGAGGGATTGTCCAGGGGGAGGCAGCAGCAAGATAAGCTCTCTGGGGCAGGGTCTGTCTTGTTCTGTCTGCAGCGCCTAGCCTAGCCCAGTGAGGTCCTGGTTCATGATGATGATGAAAGGTCCTAGGTGTGACAGTAATACAAATTAACAATAATAATACTAATGGGGAGCCAGGTATATCCTGGGGTCTTCTTAAATGGCTATTTCTTGAACCTTAAAGCACATATGAGTTCTGATCAAGAGGTGGAAAAGGGATGCATCTTATTTTACATGTGAAGAGTGGCACAGAAACAGAACCTGCACAGACAAAGGTCACAACATCATCTGCCTGGGTAAGGGAGATTGTTATTTTAAGTAGATAGTCAGTGTCATTGGCGTGCGTGGCACTATATAGACAAATAGCAAAATAGGACCCTGCCTGGACGAACATACAATTCAAATTCGACATAAAACTCAGTGAAAGATGACCGTCGTAATGGGCGTGAGTGGGGGTTGAATACAGCGCTGTTGGGAGCTGTTGGCTTTGCAAGGCCAGGTGGAAGAGGCTGTCTTTGTTTGTCATGTATTTTGGATGACAGTGTTGTCTTTGAGAGGAATGTAGGCTGGGCTGCCAGAGCAGTGGCACAGAGTTCAAGCCCATTCAACCGGTGCATTAGCAGGTGAAAGCCACTTGAAAGGAGTGAGTCTGGGAGAAGGTGAGTGAGGTTGCTTGGACGGCAGCAGTAGGGAGGCTGTTCCAGGTGCAGAAGATGAGGCCGTGAAAGGCGCGGAGTTGCATACATCAGAGGAGATGAAGGGAGTGTTCAGAAGAGTTGGCGCTGGGGAGGGAGCACGAAGATGAACGTGCTGAGACACTGGCAGAGACAAATTTGAGTAGAGCCTGGAAGGGGAGGGCAAGAAGTCTGGACTCCATTCCAAAAAAGCCAGGAAACTGGGGAGTGGACTTCAGGAACTGGGTGAAATCCATGCTGGACAATATGTCTAAGGTGATAGAAAACTATCTGGTGGCAGTAATGATATTCTGCGGTGGGGTGGGGAAGCTTGGGATCAGAAATCACCTCTCCTTCAGATTTTGCTGGGATACATTTGATCTAGACATGGGACTGATCCAGATCCCCAAACCCAAGCATTGCCAAGCCTTGGGAAGATCCTATTGACTCCAGATTCCAAGTTCATAGAATCATAGAATATTAGGGTTGGAAGAGACCTCAGGAGGTCATCTAATCCAATCCCCTGCTCAAAGCAGGACCAACACCAACTAAATCATCCCAGTCAGGACTTTGTCAAGCTGGGTCTTAAAAACCCTGTAAGGATGGAGATTCCACCACCTCCCTAGGCAACCCATTCCAGTGCTTCACCACCCTCCTAGTGAAATAGTGTTTCCTAATATCCAGCCTAGGCCTCCCCCACTGCAACTTGAGACCATTGCTTCTTGTTCTTGTTCATGGCTCAGAGCCATCTCTTGTTTGGTCCCAGTGAATTGCAAAACCCCAGGGAGCCTACCTTTCTTAGTCTTTTGTAGGAGTCCAGGGCTCAAATGGAGCAGGAGCTTGGGGGAATTGTTTCCCTTGTTAAAATAAATGTATTAGTTTAATATGTACCAGGAGAGGATAGGGAGTTCTCCTTGTTAAATTTTTACCAGTCAAACCCTGCTGCGGACCTACTTGGAGAGCCTTTGCTCTTTCTTGCTATTCTAGAAAAAATCTCCAGCAGGATCCTAGACTGTAGAGAAACTGCCACGTCTGAGGCTGGTCTACACGGTGGGGGGTGGGAGATCGATCTAAGATACGCAACTTCAGCTACGAGAATAGTGTAGCTGAAGTCGACGTATCTTAGATCTAATTAAAATTACTTATTGGAGTTCAGCAGTCGATGGGAGAGCGATCGGGGATCAATTTATCGCGTCTACACTATGCGATAAATCGATCCCCGATAGATCGATCGCTACCCGCCAATCCGGCGGGTAGTGTAGACGTACCCTGAGGAAAAGCCTAAATCTAAGTGTCACCTGCCCAGCAGTAAAAACCATATCAAACCATATCATGTTATTTGAATAGAATAGGTGCCATGCTGGAGCCTAAAGAGACTGCACTAGGAATAGCTGCATGTGGTAGAACTTTGCTCTTGGAGGGTTAAAAACTCATGCTTTCAAGGAAGACAGGGACAGGTATAACTAAACCAAAGATAGCAGCCATTTTAATTGTTTCTACTGGAAAATAAAATACCATGTGCTTACATAAAGTGGCATAAAAAAGATGATCCGTGATGCATGATATTGTTCATTACTTACTAGCCACCTTTTACAATGCACTGATAGCTTTTCAAGTGCATTTTTTAGCTAATTTTAATCAGAAGACCCATATTCCACTGTGGGTAGAAAAAGTATGCACAGTATTTATAAAAATCTAAATCACAGGCTGTTTTCAGTTCAGCAAGACGTCTCTTCTACCATTTGATGGCTTATTAAGCTATGTAACAGTAAACTGCCAGAGCATAGCCTTTCTTAACATGAGTAATATCTCCATTTTTATCAAAAGGAATTCTGATTACCTGTCTATTCAATTAAACCCTTTTTGTTTTGTAACCTTGTTATTTCTTGTAAAGCCTTCTTAGAATTACATTTAGATAGCACATGTGGGGAAAATGGGTGTGCATTTTACACAAGTACCACAGTGTACTGCACCCATTTAATAAACCTTTTAGACGAGAAACAGCTGTATCAGGTTTATACCCAACAATCTGGATACTCCAGGAGATGCTGATTGTTAGAAACTATGGCCCTGATTCAACAAAGCCCTTGAGCAGACACTTAATTTTAAGCATGTTTTTAACACTGACCTCAGTGAGGAGTCAATACATGCTTTGCTAGCTAAGAAGGAACTTAAGTATCTACTTACACTTAAGCATGTTCTTAAGCTGCCAACATTTCAACTCCCCTAATATATTTTTAATCTTAGCTGCCATCTAGTAGATTAGGAAAGAATAAAAAGATAATTTGTTTTAATGGTGTCCCCTTCCCCTTCAGTTAATGAACACGATTGTTTCTCCTGAATCTCCATAATCTTAACATTTAAAAAATGGACATTAATCTTTTAACCTTGTTATCAGTTGACTGCTTTAGTTAGTCTTTTTTGTTGCTGTATTATATTTTGATTTGGGAGCAGAAAACATTACTAATTTTTTTATTGGTCCATTGGAAACATTTTCTTTCATCATGTTTCTTCATTTAACAGGTGCCTGTTTAGTAGAGCTTCGCTGTATTTTGATTTAGCCTCCATGTTCTGCTTAATGCAAGGGAAATGCAAATTTTTAAAAGTTTCAGAGTAACAGCCGTGTTAGTCTGTATCTGCAAAAAGAAGAACAGGAGTACTTGTGGCACCTTAGAGACTAACAAATTTATTAGAGCATAAGCTTTCGTGGACTACAGCCCACTTCTTCGGATGCATATAGAATGGAACATATAATGAGGAGATATATATACACACATACAGAGAGCATAAACAGGTGGGAGTTGTCTTACCAACTCTGAGAGGCCAATTAATTAAGAGAAAAAAAAAAAAAAAAACTTTTGAAGTGATAATCAAGCTAGCCGAGTACAGTTTTTGTCCAAATAGGCTCTATTATGTATCCTTTCACCCAATAGTCATGCCTAATAGTAAGCAGCCATGTATAAAAAAGCATATTGACAAACTGGAGAATTGGTCTGAAATCAACAAGATGAAATTCAGCAAAGATGAGTGCAAAGTACTACACTTAGGAAGGAAAAATCAAATGGAGGTTTTTAAGAACAGGTTAGATAAACACCTGTCAGGA
Organism: Malaclemys terrapin pileata; assembly: GCF_027887155.1. Classification (NCBI taxonomy): domain Eukaryota; kingdom Metazoa; phylum Chordata; order Testudines; family Emydidae; genus Malaclemys; species Malaclemys terrapin. The sequence goes on along the minus strand of NC_071512.1, from coordinate 11,779,007 downwards.
ATGGTCTCTGCACACTTGGTCCTGCCACAGCATGGGGAGGGTGAATTAGATGACTTCTTCAGGTCCCTTTCAGCCCTGCATTTCTACAGTTCTATAGAGGAAAAAGCCAAGGAAACCTACTGGATTATTGGGCATCTCTCTTTCTCTTCTATCAATCCACTCCAGATATCTTCAAATGACACATGGTAACTCTGAGCCTGTTCTTCCAAAGTACTGACTACCCTCAACTCACACGGAAGTCAAAGGGAATTAAAAGTGCTCTGTGCCTTGTATTACCAGGCCCATATACAATCAACACAGGTTACAAACCCCACACTCAATAATTCTTGTTGACTGGGTTCAAATACTCTTCTCTTATTTGTTTGGGCTCTTTGGAGGAGAACTAAAATATATATTATAGGTCTTGAATCAGAATCTAAAAGCAGAAACTAAAGCTAAGAGAGCAATGTTGGATCCAGGACCAAACTTATACAAAGTTAAATGCTTCTGATCTATTGGTGAAATCCTGGACTTGAATGGGGCCAAGATTTCTTTCACCGTGAGGTTTTAGTTTTGAACGATTTCTAAGACAGGGGCAGGACTGAGGCACTAATTGAATAGACGCAGTCTAGTTTTACAACAAACCTGCCTTTCCATTCCCAGTGTTACAGTTAGGTTTCTGCATGCATCTCACCCACTCCTCCTCCTGGGGAGATAGACAAATTGAGCTACTCATTGGAAACTGTATGTATTTATAGAGTAGCTATTGATTTGGAGGTCAAAAAACATGCCCAGAGTACCAAATCCCGAGGTCTTTACTGAGTCCTGACTCAGGGGTGTCAGACTCCCCTGACGTCACTGGGAGTTTGGGTGGAATAAAAACTAAATAAGGGCCTCAGGAACTGGCCCTTTGTGCTTGTTTTCTTTGCATAGGGCAGAATCCAAGTTCAAGTTATTCTGTGTCTTAGAAAAAGAAAGCAAGTCTCCAGCAGAGCCCAGTACCTGGAGGACTCCAGGCGATGGTGTGCACTCCTGATTTATGGAGTACTTGTTAAAACCACTTGTTCTTGTCAAAACAAAACAGATCGAAGTGAGTTTGGTAGAAGGTCTCCTCCTAGTTGGCACTTCATCATGACTTCTTACTCTTTCTTAGGTACTGGGGGTTTACAGTTATATAAAACTTAATGAATCAGTATACTTTAGATTTCCTTCCTAATACATATGGGTTCAATTAACTGCACTGTTTGCTTATTCTGGCATTTTCATTAAATTGCTTTACTATATTTTCCCGCAGTTGAAAGAGAACATGGTGGAGCTTATACCATCTGCCACCAGCAGTTTAGCAAGGCTTTTTTCTTTGTTCAAAACTGTTTCTTTTTTAGTATAAACGATCCTTTCCCCTATTATTTCACCGCATGCCAGGCATTTGTTTCATTCTCTTCTATTAACGGCAGAACTATAAATAAGAGGATTGTGGCGTGGACTTAGTTTGCAGAAAAGGTTGCTTTTGCGTCATATTTTGTGAACAGCCTTTTACATGAGCAAATTGTGCTCTGCTCCCCCTCTGCCTCCACGCACAGCGTCCTCCTTGCTTCAGCTTGCGAACAACGTTTTCTGTCCTACAGTACCTAGAAACTCCTGCCGCCTGACTCTGTCAGATTACAGTCTCCTTGGCAAAGCCCCAGTTCAGGGCTGCAGACTCAAACGGGGACAGCTTGAGTGAGGCAGAGTTAAAAAAAAAAACATTTAAAATGAGCTGAGTGGGATTTGACTTGTCTTGTTGAAACAGAGCAAATCCTTCCTCTTTTATAATAGCCCGTTCTCATTCTACAAGGCCTTCTCCCTGAGCTGCTCCAAGCACTTTGCAGATATTCTGGGCTCAGACTTTGCAGCAGCCCTGTGGTTTAGGTATTCATCTCATAGCAGTGCAGTTTCCATCTCTGACCTGGTCTCCCTTTTGCATTTATGGTGATTATTATGTTGCCACCTTACATGTTTATGAGTGTGGTGTCCAAGGCCCAGCCAAAGATGGGGCTCCATTGTGCAAGGTGTTGGAGCATAGAATATCAGGGTTGGAAGGGACCCCAGGAGGTTATCTAGTCCAACTAGATAACCTGCTCAAGGCAGGCCCAATCCCCAGATATTTACCACAGTACAGTAAATGGCCCCCTCAAGGATTGAACTCACAACCCTGGGTTTAGCAGCCCAATGCTCAAACCACTGAGCCATCCCTCCCCCTAGTAGATTCTAGTGAGATTAGAGCCCAGAACATGATGCTGCTCAACATGACTAAGGTGGCAGCATCTGGCCTCTTCTCTGGGTTTCCTGTTAAATCCAAGGGTGACGTAAACTAATGAATGATGCTAAATTATCCCCATTGTACAGAGGGGAAAACTAACCTTTCTGGAAAAGTCCTATAGAATTGATTAGGGGTGAAATTAATAGGCTCTTAAGGAAATGTAGTAGGTGTATATAGAAACTACTTAAAAAACCTCTGGATTGTAATAATGAATGATATTGTACAGAAGGTTTTCAGGCTGTCCGATGGAATTCTATTGCAGGGATACATCTCCTGTTGCAGCCTGTAGAAATGCTCCATAAAGGGAAGGGGATCCAAAAAGAGTAGATAAGTCTGTGCAAGAGTCAGTGTGTGGATTCCTTGTCTCTCAGGCCGGTGCACTCGCCAGTGCTTTCCATGGGGAAGATTTGGAGCCTGGGTAAACTTCAAGGGGAAAAATAATTGTCCTGCCCTTGAGCCATGGATCACCAGTGGAGCTCTGCTCTGCCATTGCTCCAGCAGCCTAAGGACTGCAGTAGTGTCTGCAGCCTCTCTACTTCCCCTCCATAGTGGGTTCTGGCCAGTATAGCTGTGCATCCACCAGCTCCACCCACACCCTTCCTTGGCCAGCCTTCTTGGTCACCTTCCAAACCCCCTGCATGTTGACATGCAATGGACCACTGGGACGCATTGTGTGTAGAGGAAAGTGGGATCTTCTGCTAAGACTCTCAGCTGCTGAGACCCATCCACACAGCATCCCCTTTTCACGATTTGGCTCCATAGTAGGGAACCTTAACGTCAATGCAGAGCCTGGGCACAACGAACCGCCTTATGAACAAGGGAGATTGATAAAGCTGCTAGCTCAGAGCTCTCTTTGGTGCCTTTTCTTCTCCAAGTGAGAGAGAGAATTAATGGAGGCTGCTAATTATGGAAAATGGGCCCTCAAAACATGCCTTCCCTGGATGCCCCCAAATGTGAAGATTCAGTTGGGGGTGAGGGAGAAGACGACCCTTCCAATACACTGTATGTAGACTGTGATCACTTACCAAATGCTAAAAGGAAAATGATTTGCTTTGAATGGTCTCCAGAAAGACTCAGCTACAGTGTCTTGTGGAGCAAAATTGAATCAGTTGAAAGTGCAGATGCCAGCCCAGCCTAATCCCTCCCAGCTGCTTTGCTTTGCCTTTTTTCCAACAAGCAGCCCCTAAAAGTCTTCTGCCTAATCCTGCACACTGAAATCCAATCTTCTATTTTTTTTGTAAAAATCAAGTTTCAAGCCTGGGGCTTGGGGGAAGGAGGAGGGAGGGCTCCAAATTCTCTTCTCTCCCCCTCCCCGGTAAACAAAGCCTTGAATTCAAGGAAAGCCTTTAGAATACAATTCACGTGGCTTGAGCCAAGCACACAAATCTGGTGTCTTTAAAGCCCCTTTAACAGACAATAGATAGCTTTGAGATTCTCACTAAATGGCTGTCTGATGGCTGACTTTTTGTTGTTGTTGATTGAAGGGCCCTAGTAGACTTTGTCTCTGGGGTTTTTTTTGGTCTCCTTTTATCAGTAAATTTAGGTTGGGCATTTACCTAATACAAAGACCAAGACAAACAATTTCTAACACACGCTTGTGATTGTGAACCCAAAGAGAAACACACATACAAGATCTGCTATCTTGGGGAATACCAAAAGGAATTTATGACACTTTCCTAAGAGTTTCCTGAATGATTGCCCTCCCTCCCCCCCATGCCCTGCCCACTCTCCACCCTTGATTTGCAAGTTACAAGGACTCAGCAAACATTCTTTGGTCTCTTTGTTCCTTGTTCTCTCTCTGCTGTATGTTGCAAATGAACCACAAAGGTAATGTGATGTGCTTATCTGAGTTGCTTTGTCAGTTGCTCTTTGCCTCTTGATAATTTGTTGATCCAAAGGTTTCTAAGCTCTAGATGCCCTCTTCTGATATTTTTCTTTTGGGAATTATTAAAAATAGACAAAATGATAGAGAGGGGGCCCAAACTAGAACCCCAGATCTGAGCGTCATTATAATGGGGTGCCCAAACCCTGGCTATGAACACCCCCACACTTAGGTGTTCAAAATCCAGAGTTGAGTCTGGACTTTCCAGAACTTCAGAACCCTCAGATTTACCCCATTTGGGTTCACGGTGCAAACCCTGATTTGAACCCTGGCCAGGATCCAGACTTTTAGCTGAGAAAACAGATGACTACGAGTTGGCAGGCCTGTAACTTGGAATCTGTTGCAGGAAGCCTTAGTATTGTCTAGTTGTGGAAGGATTTTGGAGTACTAGCAAAAAGAAGAGGCCAGTAGCGTTCAGGGAGAATGAAAAATGTATATCACTTTTTTTGAATACTCAGTATATTATCTCTTCTATTTTGAAAGATACTGTGACAAAGGACACATGTATACAAAGTCTGTGAAAGTACCCCATGTAAGTAAAGATCTATTGTTAGTGAAATAAGCCCCACCACGCCATTAAAAATCATGCATTTCAGAGTATGCTCAGAGCAAATTTTTGTTTGCAGTTGACTATTGTTGCTGGGATTCATTGATTTAAATTAAGTTTTAAAGAAATCATAGCTAGGCACACATCTCAACTAAGGTAACTTAATGGCATTAATTGAGGCCAGGAAAAACAAGGAAAAGGGAAGCTGTATTGCTCACTTTCTCTTGAAAGATGAAATACAAAGCAAATCTCACATATTTTGGATGTGCAGAGTGGTATCAATCTTTTGGTTTTTTTACCTCCCCTCATAAAGCTTATTTTTCATTAATTTATCCACAGTAAGAATATCAGGTCCTGACTTTCCTCTCTCTGATGGATGCCTGTGGTAAGAGAGCTTTGCAGGACTTTAATAGTGACGTCACTTCGGGATGAAAGCGGAGCTGTTACTCCCAGTGGCTAGGGGAAAGGATGCTGATTCTAGTCACCCCCATGTTCCATCAGGGTGAGAGGCTTTACAGGTCAGATTTCAGCCTTGTGTGATATCGCTATTGAGGTCCTGCAGAGTCCTCTGGCAAAGGGAGAGAGTCAGGACCTGATACTCCTAATGTAATAAAACTAAAAAAAAAAAACATTTTGGGTTGTTTTTTTAAGGGAAAAACTGAACCTTGATGAATCCAGTTCTTTATATACAATAAAGGGCACAAGCATAATTTCATTAATTTTGCATCTCACCCTTAGTCTTCTTGGTCAGGTCTAACAGCGGCTTCAGAATGGGAAGCCCTATGTACTGCAAGATTTAATGGTTTCAGCAGCAAAGATACAGCTGCTTCCTTGACTGAATGTCCTTGCTTTGTTGCTCTCAGTCAGAGCCTTGATAGAAGGCCTTCCGTACGCATGAATTTGCACCAGTTTAATTAAAAACGTAAGAACAGCCATACTGGGTCAGACCAAAGGTCCATCTAGCCCTGTATCCTGTCTTCTGACAGTGGCCAATGCCAGGTGCCCCAGAGGGAATGAACAGAACAGGCAATCATCAAGTGATCCATCGCCTGTCGCCCATTCCCAGCTTCTGGCAAACAGAGGCTAGGGACACCATCTCTGCCCATCCTGGCTAATAGCCATTGATGGAGCTATCCTCCATGAATTTATCTAGTTCTTTTTTATTTTGTTTTAACTTGTTTTATTATTTCAATGTGTTTATATTGAAGTGTTTGGGAAACTCCACTTGGGAAACAGGATTTGTGCGTATCATGTTCTAATAATAAAATGACAGAGTTTATATGAGCTTGTATTGTCCAAGAGAGTGCTGGTCAGTCCAAGATGCACATTTCTGGGAGAAAGTCTGGGACTGGGAATTTGCTGGTGTTGCTCTGCAGTGTTTTTCAAGGGTGGCTGGCTGTAGCTCTCCTGCAGTGTGACCGGGAATAATTTACATGCTGGAGGCTGTGAGAGAGCAGATCAGGAGTGGTAGCTCTCATAGCAAAGCAGTGTAAAAGGCACCCCAGGATGGAGAACTGAGGGGGCGCAGCTGTTCATCGGTTCAGATTGATTCCCCTGGGTATTGTCACAAACACACTGAGTTAGATGCAATTATAAAAGAGGTTTATTAACTATAAAGAATAGATTTTAAGTGATTACATGTAATGATGTACAAAAGGGGGGTGGAGGGATAGCTCAGTGGTTTGAGCATTGGCCTGCTAAGCCTAGGGCTGTAAGTTCAGCCCCCAAGGGGGCCATTTAGGAATCAGGGGCAAAAATCTGTCTGGGGGTTGGACTAGAGGTCCCTTCCAACCCTGATATTCTATGATTCTAAGTCAGAATTGGATAGAAGAAAATAAAAGTAAATCACAACTAATGCCTAACTTAACAAGTTAGAGTAAATTCAAAGGGAAGGTCTCTCTCACCACCTTTTAGTAGTCTTAATGGCTGAATCCTTCAATCAGGATCATTCCCCTAGTCCAAAGCTGTTTCCTCTGTTCTTCCGGTGGTGTGGATGCTTTGTGGCATCTCCTCTCTTCTCTTATAGTCCTTGCTTTTCTTTGAGAATCATCTCCAGCTGAGGTTCCGGAGACAAAGTCTGTGTGGATGGGGACCCCCAAGATGTAGATTTTCACCCACATCCTCTTTTCTGACTAAGAATAGCCACTTATCCAGGTTCTAGTCCGTTTGATTTTGTTGACACCTGGCTGAGGCATCAGCCTATGTTTTGTCTCCGGGGATCTGGTTTGGGACTGCTCTCCCAAGACTTGGAAAATGTCTAGTAATACCATACAGAGGAATCCCATAACTTTACATATAATGTTGCCACACATATTTTACTAGGACAATAATGATCAGTATATTATGAGTTTTTCAATGATACTGCACAAGGCATACTTTGTATGAAATTTATCATAGTCTTGTAAAAGGGATGAACATAGGGCTACAAGCTCACTCAGAGTTTTAAAACTGTTAGTTAAACTGGAGAAAAACCCCTAATTGTAAAGCAATTCAGACCTGGTTTATGTTGATTTATCTTAATTTGGTTTCTTGCTGCATTGAGCTAAATTGATGTCAGTTTTCTATAGATTTGAGAGGTTTGCACCCATTTAACTAAGCTAATTAAAAATATTTAAGTTAGGGCTGCCTCTCACACACTTGCACTGAAATCAGTTTTATTCTTCAGACCTATAGATATTTCCTATTCAACAACAAAAGGGGGTGAATTAAAACTGAAACTTAATTTCAGAGCAGTAATGGCCATGTTCTTCTGGCAGGAACATATGATCAACAAAGGCAAAGTGGCTGAGGAGTGGAAATAGATGGCTTTATTCCACATGTTTTATAATGACAATTACATCCTGATAGGTCAGTGCTTGTTCACCTCTGTTCATTCAATATGCTGTAAACATTTTTCATGTCATGTTCTCACACTCTTGCTGAAATAATGGATACAAATGTGTGGGTCTCAAGAAGGGTCTTACATGGGAACTTTTCAACAACAATAATACCTTGCACCTTTAGAACAACTTCCACTAGAGGATCACAAAATACTTTGCGCACATGAAGCCTGACTGCATCCTTGTAAAGTATGTACTACAAGCCCCTATTTTACAGATGGGTAAAATCTGTGCATAGAGGAGATTAAAGGACTTACCCACGATCACAAAGGAAGTCAGTTTGAGTCAGAAGCAGGAAAAGAACCTTGTTCTCCTTTCTTCTAGCGCCAAATCCAAAGCCCATTGATGTTGATGGAAGGACTCCCATTGACTTCAGTTGGCTTTGGATTGGAGTCATAGTCCTGTGTGTCAGCCAAAAAGAACATGTGGCTAGAACTTGACAGCCTAGGCACTTCAGCAAATATGAGCTTTTCTCTGAAAGGTCCCAATACATCAGGAAATGACACCTTTGGTGGTGAATGGCATAATTATTTAGGGATAATTGGATGCCATTTAACATGTCTGTTTGTTTCCACAACCTTGTGGTGTTGTTTCATGTGGAATCAACTCAGAGTAGCATGGTCCATTATGTTCTTGTCAGTAGAAACACTGGGTGAACTGTTGTGCAGCATTTCTATGTGCTGGTGCAACTCTAAGCCCTGTGGCCTGAAAGCCCTAGAGCAGTGGTGAGCAACCTGCGACCTGTGGGCTGCATGCGGCCGTCAGGGTAATCCGCTGGCGGGCCACAGGACAGTTTGTTTACATTGATCATCTGCAGGCACTGCTGCCCATAGCTCCCAGTGGCTGCAGTTCGCCGTTCCCAGACAATGGGAGCTGTAGGAAGCGGGGCGGCCAGAACATCCCTGCGGCCTGTGCTGCTTCCCGCAGCTCCCATTGGCCAGGAATGGCAAACCACGGCCACTGGGAGCTGCGGGTGGCCGTGCCTGCGGACGGTCAATGTAAACAAACTGTCTCGTGGCCCACCAGCAGATTACTCTGGAGTGGGCCGCAGGTTGCCCACCACTGCCTTAAAGAGGGAGCTCACTATTGACACTTGTTGGTAAAATGGGAGAAAAGCAGCCCAGAGCTGCTTGAGAACTCCAGCTGGACAGAGTTGGTGAACAAGGGGAAATGGCTGAAGTGGCTGGCCTCATTTGCATTTCATTTATGTGACAGTTTGGGGCACTTTGGTTAAAATACAGGTAAGTTTTAAGTTTGCGGCCAGTGAAGTGCCGTTATCCCTGTTGGGAAATTAAAAAACAAGAGAACAGCATCAATGTGATGGGGCTGACAAGTCACTGCACTCAGGGACAGTTGGGCACTGCACTCAGGGCAGACCAATACTGCACTCAGGGACAGTTGGGTAAGGATGCCTATATGCAGCTATGGGGCTGTGCTTGGTTTCTTATGGGTGTGATTACTCTGCAATAATGATTCTGATCAGGGTCCCATATGCTACTGATCTCTCGCTCTAGAGCTGAGCTGTGGCAGTTACAAAGTGGCAGATGACGCAGAGCTGAAGCAGCTTTGAGGAGATAGACAGCACAGAGCTGAGGGGGTTCTGAGGCAAGTGATGTTGCTGAGGCAGTTTGGGCTGAAGATACGGAGAGCAGCAGTCTATATGAGGGACTTGGGTGTGGGCCTCCCTATCCAGCAATCAAAGCTGAAATCACCTCAGCTAGGTCGGTGGTAGAACCCCTGGAGCAGTTCAAACAGAACTGAACTGCCAGAATTTTTGGACTTCTCCAGGCCTGGACAACAAAATGTGAGTGGGGAGCCTGGAAGGAGGGAAGTGTGTAGAGTGCATCAGCCACTCACAATTTTGAAAGAGGAGGACTGAGGCTGGGACTCTTATTAAGACACCTTGGAGGGTGGGGGAGTCTTAGCTAATGGATATGGTTAATGTATTAATTTTTGGCTTTTCCTAGCTTATTCTATTTTCTCTCCTTTGCCTCCTGGCAAAGTTTTCTTTTTTTTTTTAACCTCTGGACTCAGTGTTTGTGAGTGGGGAGATATTGCCTATCCAGAGTGACCAGGATGGTACATATAGTTCCCCAGGTTTCTGGGTGGGGCTTGAGCCAGTGTTTTTAAATCTTCAGAAGGAACCCCTGGATAATTGACCCTGGCTCTTTTTGCTGCCAATAATAGCTGGCAGGAAGGTTACACTAATGAAGTTTGTAGGGCCATATCCTACCCTCTGCTAATGTGAGTGGAGGAAACTGATCCATTAAAGCTTGTTTGGAGATTAAGGAAGATGGGAATGTCAGGGCTCAAGAACTGGGTACGGGGAGAGAATGGGTAGGGACAGGAGGGGGTGGGGCAAGGCCTGGGGGACAAATTCCCATGCCTTTTGTAGGTAGGTTAATGCTTTTAGGTGTTGCATGGCCAAACAGCTGGAGCAGTCTGGGAGTCAGCTGGACTCAGTAGAGGGAAACAGGGCCCTGGAAGGCTGTTATTCCCTGGATCTTGGGGGTTCTACCAGTTTGGAGGGAAGAACTTGGAATTCCCAGACTAGTTCTATGAAATGAGACTAACCCAGCCAAGGAAAATTCCAGGGAAAACCTGCACATCACATCTCATGGGGTGACATCCTGCCTCTACTGTAGTCAATGGACTTTGATAGGGTCAGTATTTCATCTCATTGAGTCCCCCTGCCTGGGGGGCACAGTCTGGCTGATAGTCTGCAAGGGTGGTGTATTGTTTCAGAGTAGCAGCTGTGTTAGTCTGTATCCGCAAAAAGAACAGGAGTACTTGTGGCACCTTAGAGACTAACAAATTTATTAGAGCATAAGCTTTCGTGGGCTACTGCCCACTTCTTCGGATGCATATAGAGTGGATATGCATCCGAAGAAGTGGGCAGTAGCCCACGAAAGCTTATGCTCTAATAAATTTGTTAGTCTCTAAGGTGCCACAAGTACTCCTGTTCTTTTTAAGGGTGATGTAGTGAGGCTTGTGAAGGATGTTGAGTAAATCAATTTATAACAACACACCAATACAATATGCTGGAAAGATATTAACTCATACAGCATAGTTTTATCAATACCATCAAGAGTTGTGAGTCCTATAAGACACAACAGGCATGTGCTTGATAAGAGTAAAGAGAGTGGGGATGGACTGGGAAGATCCCTGGGTTTATTAGTATATGCCTTGACTTCTGAGTTACATTAACGTTCTCTTCAGTTTCATTTGCGGAGACATTTTTGGGAATAGCTGGGTTAGTTTCATTCATGTTGCTTTGCTTTCATCTTGGCACTGTAAGGAGACGTTGTGCTGTTCTATTGGCATTGCTTTGCCAACGTCATTTATATGGATTGTTTCTCTCTCATAAATTGTCATCTTTTTGAAAATTGACTATGTGACAAGCCTTCATAGAATTCCATGGGAACTATTACGCTAGAGAAATCTCACTTCTTAGCATAAAAATGGCCTTGCCTTGAAATAGTTTCTCCAAGATAACAGCATGCTAAGGGGATCTCCAGGGGCTTGTATAGCAATTGCCAATGAAATTATGTCCCCCTTAAATTAACAGGGTGTTAGGTAATTTTCACATCAGTACTCATATTTCAGTTTCTTTTCTAACTCAGTCTCGCTCCCCATGCCTTCCAAGTATGAGAAGGTTAAGAACATGTTATCTTGCACCTTGTGTGGTCATCTACACTTGTAGAAACCAGGTGGAAAATGCTACTGATCTAGTAGCATTTGTACTCTCTCTGCTCTCAGGTTGCACTGTTATACAAGACTAATCCAGGAGAATCGGGCCCATTGACTTAAATAGGACTACTTGTGCCAGTAAAGGTTTCAGGAACTGCTCAAAACTACCTTCACATTCTTCTGGCTACAGCCTTGGTTAAAACAGTTGGAAGTGCCTTCGAAATACCTAAGATGTGTAACTTGGTGAATGTGACGAAGTGGGACTGTTCTTAATGTTTCCTTTGAATACTGTGTGGGTGCCTCAGTTTCCCCTATGCATTTCTTAAGTCTCCAGTGTGCATAAATGGCCGACACTCTGTATCCTGGCAACAAATGGCTGGGGCCCTTCCCCCCCCTGCAAGGGAATAACTAAAGGTGAACAAAGAGATCAAGTGACCTCCTGGCCCGGGAAAGAGACAAAGGCCAGAAAGGAGGGGCTGCAGGGGGTTTCAGTTGGGAGCTGGCTGGGGATGGGAAGTGAGTGCAGATGGGATTGTCTGGCTCACTGGGCCCCAAAATAGACCCGGCTGAGGGGTCCTGTTCTCTATACCTACAAGTTCTGTTTTAGACCATGTTCCTGTCAGCTAATAAACCTCTGTTTTACTGGCTGGCTGAGAGTCACGTCTGACTGCGAAGTGGGGGTGCGTGCAGGACCCTCTGGCTTCCCCAGGACCCCGTCTGGATGGACTTGCTGTGGGAAGCGCACAAAGGGGCATATGCTGAATGCTCCAACGTCAGACCCAGGAAGGTGAAGCCGTGTGAGCTTCTTGCCCTGAAGACAGTCTGCTCCAAGGGAGAGGAGGCTCCCCAAAGTCCTGACTGGCTTTGTGGGGAGCAGTTCCAGAACATCGCCCGGGGACTCCATGACAATGAAACAGAGTCAAAATCCTGGTCCTGATCTAATACTAATATCCATGTGTGCTGACTGCTCAAATGCTCTGTTTAATGTTGATACAATATGAAGTTACTTACAGCTGCTAATACACTAAATCAAAATAACTGAATTTATTGGTATTGATTCAACATGACTGGGTAAGGTACATCCTAGCAGTGGAGTGAAATTAGTGAGAAAACAGATTTTAACACCACACCTATCTGTGGCTTAGATACCACAAAAATAAGCACCTTGAAAATACCTGAGACCACTGTATGACCTATTTTGTGCATGCAGAACAAGTTCAGATGAATATAGATGATCACACTAGATAAAATATAACACCACCAAAACTTTTCTGGTAATTAGTTGGTACATGTTCAGACAGTGGATAGTAAAATTGGCCTTGCTTGAAGCTCTGGAAGGACTTGTGTACTGAATAGGCAGAAGATAAATATTAGTGGAAGGGCATTATGCTTCAAATTCTGCCATCCTCAGGTAATGGGCAGATATTGCGAAGTGCTAATGCAACGTATTGTACCTGCTTTTCTGCCTGTTGCATATAGTTATGTAAGGAAAAGCAATGTTAATCTACCAAGTCATCTTCGTTTCATAAAAGCTTGAAGGTTCTGCACTGTTAAATATTCTCCATGATGCTTTCTTTTAGTTTTCCTCAGCTTTGTTCTATCTGAGGGTTTAGAAGTCAAGATGGAAAAGCAAAGTAAAACAGTCCTCAGAAATCACACAGCTGAAAAAACTCCCAAAAGAAAAGCTTGCTTTTATTGGAAAAGGTTCTGACGATACTAGAGTGAATTTATATAAGACCTGGAATTCAAAGGGAAGATCATTTCTGCTGTTGGTAAATAGCATCGGCAGCATGTTTAATCTTGCCATCTTGATGTCACTTTAAAGGTTTTGATTTCATCTTAGTAGGGTTTGCCCTTTATGCAGCTAATTTCATTTGCATCACAAAGGGAAATGTTGATTGATTTATAAACATTAATTATGATATAATTACAAGAATGACTCCCATAGTTTGTACTAATGTAACTGCGTGTGAGGAGTAGCTGATGTAGCTATTACAGTCATGACCTAGTAACACTAGGTAAGTTTTTTAACAACAGGAGCTGCATATTAGACTCCAAAAGTCATATTTAGACTTTTAAATACGTGACCTGATTTTTGAAAGTTCTGAGTAATCTACAGCTTCTTTAGCTTCCAGAGGAGCTGCAGAGAGTTCGGCGCTTAATGAAAATCAGGTTATTCAGGCTCCGATCCTGCAGCTAACTCCAGGAGGGTGCATAGGGCTGCCCGTGTAAAGCCAGTTGCAAGATTAGGCCCCTTTTTTAAAAGCCTTACTTCAGAGTCCTTTTTAGTGTTTTTATCTTGGTCTTAATTTTTTCTCATTATATGAAGTCCAGAAGCCTGTTGTTGCAAGTATAAAATCTTTCAAAGGACACACACAAAAAGTCACCTCTTCTTAGTTGAGACTGGCTGTAGTGTGAGGTTTCATATCACCGGTATTTCTTTATCTTGACAAAACATACTACAGAACCTTTATAAGGATGCTCTGAAGCAGAATTGTAACTAAAACTGCTCCTGTAAAAGCAAATGTTGCTTAATTTATGATGCATAATAAAAATTGCCCTGTATTTCTCCTTTTTCTTTTTGTGTTTCTCCTGGTTGTAGGATGTGGCCCTACAGTGAAAGCCAGCTCCCAAGGGGGTCAATGGAAGTTGGATTCGGGCCCTCATGCATAATGTTACAAAACTCAGTGACACGTGATGGGTATTTCAGTCCTTATTGTGATGCAAGGATTTCCCAATGAATATTTAAAAACACAAGTTTTAAAATAGAATATAACCATAAACACTCATATCTCAGTATTTTGAAGTACTTGAGGGCAGATTCCCCTCCGATAAAACAAACTGATCCAGAAGAAGTTAGTCAAAATACTAATTTTATCATAATCTGTAACTACAGTACTCTGGTATTTATCATCAGATTTGACAAACTAAGCCCCTCTTTTATAATTGTAGTGTCAGTTTAGCCACTCTAATAAATTGGTTTGGATTTATTGGCTGATGTTTCTTTGTGGTTAGTGGTAACCAAAAGAAAATAAGTTGGGACAAATACCTTTTCTGAAGAATCTCCATCCATTCTGAAGACAGCACTGACCCACTGCCCAGCCCCTACTTCTACCTACTTAATTTGATGGACCAAAACAAAGATCTCAAGCTCTGAGGCACTATATGTGAATTTTCTTGTTGTATATTAATGACTTGTAGAGCTGGTCAGAAATTTTTCAGTAGATACCTTTTTCCATTGAAAATGCTGATCTATTGAAATGAAAATGCTCCATCCTTTCTCCACTGAAGAAGCACCAGTAAATTGTACCCCTCAATTAGTGACTCAGTCCCTGATCTTTGCCTATTGCTTCTCCTTCGCTCTGTGGAGTCATTTTACCTTGTATCGTATTTTCATTAGCTCCCTTCCCTTTGCAAGCCATTCCCCTCTTTGTACTCTGTGGCATCATTCTCACCCTCAAAGCCGGTACAATATTTCAACAGGAACGTTTTGTGAATTTATTTCTGTGTGTAAAGCATTCTTGTTCCAATGGTCCCTAGGTACATGTACAGTGTTACTATGTCAATCAATATCTGCATCAATAGATTGACTCCAGAAATTATGGAAGCCCTTAGGCAAAAGAATGAGCAAATGGGTAGGCCTGGCATTGTACCCGTTAGGCCAAACTCTGACTCTGCTGGGTTAGTAGAAGGAAAGGAACTACAAAGTGGAGGGTCTCCTTTGAGAAAGTTCAACCTCCAGCTCCCAGATGTTCAGATGTAGAGACTGTGTTAACAAAGGAGCTGATCTCAGCTGGCACAACAGAATGTAGGGAGAGCTGTGAGCACACGTTTCCCTGTCATAGATGAAAAGGTTTCTTGCCCCTTCAAATATCTGAGCTGACAGTGGTTTTTGTTGTTGTTTTCACACTTGCAATGCATTTCACCGGGGAAATATCCTGTTCGGTTAAATCACACTATACAAGATGCTGTCTGTCCAGTTCATTATAGGGCATCACTGATTAGATAATAAGATCCTCTGGAAAAGATCCTAGTGACAAACTCTCAGCCGTTGGCCGTCTGCATACGGAAAGGTCTGGAGAGAAGCATGCTTTTAAAAAATGAGTGTGGAGAATGTCCTTTATGTGAGTAGCAGAAGGCTTTGTGGGCCCTAGTGGCGTTCTCTGCTGACCTTCAGATATGTATAACCTAACCTTTTAATTGTATAAAAACTTGGGGCTCGTCTGTGATCTCCTGTACACACTTTAGTATTTGACTTCAGCTATTAAACTCCCCACTTCAGCAAAGCACTTAAAACTTGCTCAACTTTAAGTACATGCTTAAGTACCAATGAAATCAATAGTACTTAAGCACATGCATGATAAGCATGGGGTGAAATGCTACTACAGCTGAAGTCCATGGCAAAACTTCCATGGAGTTCAGTGGGGCAAGGTTTTCTCTTCATGTGTTTAAGGGTTGTGCTGGGCTGGATATGCTCATGTAGAAGTGCTTTGTTGAGTTAGGACCTTAATACTGTCTGGAACTGATTTTCTTTTTAAATAAGTAAAAATTAAGGGGATTGGTTCTAGAGTGAGATTTTAAAAGGTGACTAAGTGAGTTAGGCACCTGGGGCCAGATTTTTAAAGCAATTTAAGTGTCTTAAGATGATGATAGGAGTCTAGTGGGATTTTTAAGAGTGCCTAGGCACCTATATCCCAATGGAGTTAGGCATCCAAGTGCTTTCAAAAATTCCTCTAGGCATAGGGTGACCAAGTAGCAACTGTGAAAAAAATGGGACGGGGGTGGGGGGTAATAGGCACCTGTATAAGAAAAAGTCCCCAAAAATGGGACTGTCCCTATAAAAATGGGACATCTGGTTACCCAATCTAGGCACCTATCTGTGTCTTAAGGTGCCTAAATTCCTTTAAAATTCTGGCCCCTAATTCACTTAGGCACTTTAGGAAATCCCACCCCAATCTCCTACACCCAGGCATGTATCATTTTGACACCTGTAAATTACTTTGCACTTCTAGGGAATAGTTCCTGCTTTGTCCCTCTTAGTTGGATGTTAGACTTCTCGTTTTTTAGATGTGAACATGTAGATTCTGCAGAAGCAATCAGACTTCAAGCTGCCATGTGAGAGTTGAGCTGTCAGTTCAGATTCTTTTTTTGTTTGTTTAAAGAATAAAAATTAGTTGGCAGTTAAGACTGAGAACTGATTTACATGTTATTGAGTCACAGTCTGCCCTCAGTTGCACCTCTACATCGACAGTGCTGTTAGGGGAGGCTAGCTCTGTGCTTGTTTTAAATAAATAGGGCTAGGTTGTGCAACCTTCACTCATGTGGGTGAGCAGTTGATCTCTTGAGTAGCAATACTGGTCTCAAAGGAAAGATTTGTGGGGTAAGGTACTACTCAGCAGAGCCAACAGGGTCACTTGCTTTTTGTCGAACATTTTTTGGGGAAAAATCTGTTATGTTTCCCATGGAAATGGTTTTTTGTTTTTTTAAATGAAAAATTGTAGAAAATGATTTTTTCCACCCCCTGTTTTGGTTTTTCACAAAATTCTCTAGTTTTTCAAATGAAAGATGAAGATTTTCTTTAAAAAAATTCACTTAGGAAAGAAAGCCCTTTTCAAGTGGAAAAAAGCAGATTGATGGAAAATATTCAGCCAGCCCTGCCAGCCAGCCAGTTCAAAGTGAATTAAAGAATCATTATGTGGCCCTTAGTTAGCCAATAAACAGTGCAGCTCTCTCAAGCCATTTTCACATTACTTAGCTGCAAAAGCTGATTTTATTTGTAGCTACAGGTGTTTTTATTTTGCAGCTGCATTAGTGGTTTACTGAAAAATATTAAATTTGAGGGAGTTATTTAAAGTCAAGTGTGAAAAGAAAAATGGTTTGAAGCACCAAAGTTAAGAGATGGTTAAACTGAAACAAAGATGTCAAGCGTAGACAAGCCGTGCTAGTCTCAGAGTTGTTTGCTAAACGAAGTCTCACTTTACAAAATCACTGTGTAATTTTTTCCCGATTCCTGTATAAACCTTGCTTTGTGAGGCATCTCAGATGTTTTGATGGTGTGGAACTAAATTTGCACATACTAGTTGCCCATTGAATCAAAAATGCTGTTGCAAATCCTGTTTTAATCAGTAAAGTGACTTTGGATTTATACAAGGGTAAAATAAAATAATAGGGCATGAATCTGGGCCCGTTGAAGTTAACAGTGAATACTGATTGACTTTCGAGCAGACCTGTATATTTATTATCCCAGTTCCAGAGGCTTTTGCTGCAAGTTTGCTACAAAATATTAGGGCATTTTGCTATGCAAAGTCCCATTTAAAATTAATATTGAAGCATCCCATTAATTTAAAGGGGTTTTGACTTAGTTTGCTGAGTTCCAGACAACAAATAAAGACCAAGTTTGGAGTTAAACTGACCACAGCTTCTATGAGCAGACCCTTAAACCCAAACAAGCAACTCATTCTGAGGCAGGAAGTCTTTATAGACCAGATCTGGACCGGTGTGCCTTGGACACCTCCACTGTCATGGGAACCACATATGCTGATCTGCTGGAACCAGCCCCATGGGGTGAGCTGAACAAGGCCAATTACCCAGTCAGATATGCAAAGCCAAGGTCCCCCATCCATTGTAAACAATTGGCCTTACCTTGAAGACACTAATAGGGTTAAACCATAAACCCAGCACCGCTGGGAGTCTTGAGCCAGCTACACTCCTGGATGAAACTTTGTTAGCTTGCCTGGGTAAATGCAAATTGTCAGTCAAACTGTCCCATGGAAGGCAAAACTACACCATGATGGAGCCAAATTAGGATAGAACAAAACAAAGAGAAGTTCCTTCCTGATTCTAGGTGCAATGAGAGCTAATCAAAGGAGTGTACAAGATGAAGACATAATTCATCACCTCCTCATGAACGGAGCCAAATTCTGTGCTCATTGACCTCCATGACCTGGAACTCTCAGGAGCTGTGCAGCTCACCTTATCTTGGTAGTCTTGGTGCATGTGCCAAGGGGAAAGGTCCCCTCCTTGCGGTGGATGTGTATGTAGCCACCCAGCCACTTCCTCTTCTCTGGCTTGTAGTTCCTGGGCCTGTTTCTGCTTTCACTTATGCTGATCTGATCCCACTGGCTTCAGTGGAGAGTTACTCCTGATTTATGTGGATGCAAGCAGGGCCGGCTCCAGGCACCAGCCCACCAAGCTTGTGCGGTGCTCCGGCTCTGGCCGCCGGGGAGAGCGGGGCCACGGCCGCGCTCGCCGCCGGGGAGAGCGGAGCCCTGGCCGGGGCTCACCGCCCTCCCCCCGGTGCTCTGGCCGCTGGAGAGAGCGGAGCCCCAGCTGGGGCTCACCGCCCTCCCCCCGGGGCTCCGGCCTCCCTCCCCCCCCTGCGCCCCACCCTGCCGTGCTGGGGGGGGGGGGGGGGCCGGCCGGAGGCTTTTTTGCCTGGGGCGGCAAAAAAGCCAGAGCCGGCCCTGGATGCAAGTGGGAGCAGAATCAGGCCCACAGACTCTGCCCAGCCCGACTTCAGTAGATGACACTAAGGTCATGGGGGTGACATTAGGGGAGCTGCTGAGTATGTGCAAGGCTTCCCCCGCTCCCATTTAAAAAAAACCCCTGGGGTCTGAATAGCAGTGAGAATGCATGAGATCTGCAGCCTGGTTAAGGGGGATTGTGGCAGAGTTTGGGAAGCTAACAGGTGGGCCAGTGCTCTGACAACTTAGGCACCCACCAGTTCCCCTAGAGCAGTGGTTCCCAAACTTGTTCCGCTGCTTGTGCAGGGAAAGCCCCTGGCAGGTCGGGATGGTTTGTTTACCTGCTGCGTCCGCAGGTTCGGATGATCGCGGCTCCCAGTGGCTGCGGTTCGCTGCTCCAGGCCAGTGGGGGCTGCCTGACATGGTGCGGGCCGAGGGACGTACTGGCCGCCGCTTCCTGCAGCCCCCATTGGCCTGGAGCAGTGAACTGCAGCCACTGGGAGCCACGATTGGCCAGACCTGCAGACACGGCACGTAAACAAACCGGCCCGGCCCACCGGGGGCTTTCCCTGCACAAGCGGCGGAACAAGTTTGGGAACCATTGCCCTAGAGAAGGCTGATTGGGGAGTAAGCAGCTAATTAGCTGGTCATTCTGGGAGTTCTGATGAACCAATTAACCCGTCAGCTGAGTCTTATAAAAGAAGAAACAGGAAGAAAGTGTGTGTGTGTGGGTGTGTAGGTGGGAGCGGGAGATCAGGGCTAACTGAGCCAGCTATGTGCTGATATCTGTTTATGGATATTGATCTCCAAGGCCCAAAAAGTTAAAAGGTGTTTATAAACTTTAACTTTCCTACACTAAATAATGACAGGTTTGGTATTATTTTAAACAGAGGCCTTGGTCTCACCCCATTACTTGGCAATCACCCCAAAGCATTCGTTCACATTAAAAGTTTGTTAATTAAACACAAGAAACAAGAAGAAATCAAACCAGGCCTTTATATTGAAACTGTGGTTGAGTGATTGTGCAAAACAAAGCCTTTAAAGCCTTTCTCCTTTTGGAGACAAAATGTCAGTGTCTGCTATTTGCAGAGCAAGCTCTCTTTGATGAAAAGGAAAGGGTTAATTTTACTCAGTCCTGATGGGCATTTACTTATCCTGTTGTTAATAAACAGACAGACACAAGGTGGAAGAGAGAGAGGCTAGAAAAGACTGGTGAAATACAGCTTTTGTTAATGTTTTTGGAACACTGGATTGCTGATTAGTTACGAGCGGATGCTTTTGGTTGACAAGTAGACCACCACACCTGCTGCTTGGATCCTGGTTTACCGTCTGGTCATGGACGTCATCTGATCGAATCTTTTCTTGTTAGACAAGGCAGGCTTGGATGAATACAGCATAGTTGAATTCTGAATTCACTGAGAAGCTGAGAGAGAAAGAGGGAGGCAGGGCAGCAAATAACACAACAAGGGAAGGGAAAATAATACAAGATTTTACCTGCCTCTGCAGTGCTGACTATTGGCTATCCCCACTGATGGGCTGAAGACTGGATATCATGATCATGTGATGATTTTCAGCACTCACAGGTGAAAACAAAGTTCCTTGAACAAGATTTCTTCCTTCAAGAAGAAAGTCCTTTAGCTGAGCAGAGCTGAGTTGCAGTGCTGGCAGTTTGGGGGATGAGCTGGGATGTAAGGTGGGATGGGAGAGCGCATCTAATCATGTTTTTTCCCCCAAAAAGGGAAAAGTGGGTGTCGTAGTTCATCTCCTTCATTATTTTTTCCACTAATTAGGTCTAATATCCATCACACCAATTCTAGTCCATTAACTTCTGATTCCACATCTTCTGTTTTTATCAGGCATAATTTGAACAGTCCTTGGATTTTTGATTGAGTCTAATCCAGCTTCTTTGACTAGTTCTTTTGCACTTGTTACAACCCTCAACGTCATTAAACCATTTGACCTATTTTTTCCATGGTTATTGTAACATCTTAGGAACTGTCACATACTTTTCTATGTTGGAGTTTACAAGAGGGGTACACCTTGTAGGCTTAATAGTCACAACATAATCCCTCTCTTTTATGAACCAGTTCCACCTGAGATAGGATATTTCTTCATAAAAATACAATTATAAACAAAACAAACTTAACATGTTCTTAACTTAACATTGCATGAACTTAAAGTGGCTTGGCACTTCTTGTCAAATATGAAAAATCATATTAGTACAACTAGTTGCATTTGAGTTAAATCAATAAATCAAACACTGATGTACTACATGCTTTCAGCCAAAGGCAGGTACCTTGATCTTATGTGCATTAGGGTGGTACAGTTTAACACTGTTTATCATATCAAACTTATTCGTTATATTTCAAAAATAAAATTCCATTTTATTTCAGACATTTTTACTTCTAGGGTTGCTAGATACACACACACACACACACACACAAACCCCTTTAAGGCCAGGTTGTAACACACCCATTTTGTTTTGCCATCTCATTAAATACTTGTTTCAAAGATGGTTTTCTTGCAGGGGCAGGCTGAGAACATGAGCCCTGGGGATCTGCAGGTCCTGGCCTACTCTTATCAGTCCTTGTTTTCCTGCATTTCTTAGGCTGTTTAGGGTCTCAATAATTAAAAGAGAAAGCCCTAGAGTGATTGAAAGTGCTGGAATTCCTTCTGGGGTGCATAGGCTCAAAAAGATCTAAGGCATGTGGCTGGAGTCCAAGACCTTCAAAAATAAAAATGGTGGAAGATATGGAGGAGTCAGGGGCATTAGATGCCTCGCGGGGGGTGGTGGTGGTGGTTGTGGTGCATGCACTGGATAAATTACAGCGACTGGACGTGACCTACCTAATCTAGGATGTCTAAAAGTGAAGACAGAATTGATGGGCTTGAAGAAAGTGACAGAAGGGGTGGAAGTGGCAAAGGATATGGTGGGGGAGGGGGAGGGGAAGGGAATGGTGGGTATCTCCATTAACGTGTTGGATAATTTCTTAGGTCATGTATTGCTGTCTTAAAATAGATCCAAAATACAATAATCAATCCCAAAATCATAACGGTATTGATCACTGTTGAAATAGTAGCTGTTACCCAATAATAAAAAGTTATTGCTTAGGGTCTGTAAATCCTGTACTCCAAAATTGGGAACCACAGATTTAATCTGATCAGATTCCATAAACAAATTAATTTGATGGGAATCTTCCAAACCCAGCAAAGTATGCAACTCAGGACTTATTGGTACCTTTTGTCCTTTAACAATATCAACAAGTTGCATTTTAACTTTCATTGAGTCAAACTCCAAAGAATACAAAACCTTTGAACGTGAACACAAATTGAGCATTTAAAACTTATTACACTCAGAAAAGAATTATTTGCCAATGGAAATTACAGTTCGTTTATAAACATGGAAGTCCTTATATTTGCCCTGGCAGAAGGCCCAGAATTAATTAACTCTCTTTCTTTTTTGCAACAACAACATGAAGGAAGAAAGGGAAACTAAGTGTGGTTTTTCTTGAGCTAATTTTTGGTTTCCAAAAATGGTTTTATTTGGTTGACTTGCCCATCATTTGTTTCAATAGGTTACAGGAGATATTTTTCTGTAATTTCAAACGGACCAATCCAGCTAACTGCGACCTTCCTGGGTTCCTTCTTTTTCTTTGTAATAGTTAAAGTAAAACACTTGTTGCCTACCTGGTATTCTTTAGGAACACCCTTCCTATCATAGTATGATTTTGCTCCCTTAGCACACTCTTCCATACTTTGTTGCACAAAGGAAAAAGTTTTTTGCAAATGTCATTTTGATTGTTACTTGCTCTTCTGGACTTAAGGCAGGGGAAGGATCATTTTCTGCCAGATCCTGGTTATAGACAATGAGTTGCTAGTACCATAGATCTTCCTGACATAAGTTCAAGGAGTATGTCCAGTCATTTTGCTAGGTGTCGAATGCATAGCCCAAAAAATTAAACGTAACTTAACATCCCAATCTTGTGGATTGTCCTGCAAGCTTTTATGCAACATGGTAACAAGCCTGTTGATGGCATTTTCAACTAATCCTGAAGATTCAGGGTGATAGGAAATATGCAATTTCCTTTTAATTCCAAGTCTTTTTTATAGGTGGAACATTACTTCAGAAGTAAAATTAAAGCCTCTGTCAGACTCAGTTCTCAAGGGCAATCCCCATCTGGTAAAAATGTTATTTTCCAAAAGACATGCTGCGGTGACATCATTGTCATGGGGGGGCTGCAAAACATTCCACCCATTTGGTAAAGACACAAGTCACAATTAGTAAATATTTGTTTCATTGTTTAGATGTTGGGTACAGGTCCAATCCAGTCCACTTGTAGGTCTGTCCAAGGCTGACAACCCTCCTTTAATTCGAGTGGAGCCCTAAACTGAGGTTTGGTGGGTTGGAACTTATGACTTGCAATACTGGTTTTTACATAGTTTTGAAAATCCTTATACAGATTTGACCAGTAAGCAAATTGTTTTCAGGTTTCGTAGGTGGCTTTAATACCAGGATGTCCTTTCCGTACCTCATCATGATTATGCAGTAGCATAATTGTTTGATAAGCTGTTGGAACCACCATTCTATAGTGTTGGTCACCTTTGTATTTAAAAATGTACAATTTATTTTGAATACTAAGTTTTGGATTTCAAATTAAACATTGTTCACAGTTCTGGATTTTGTTCAAAGTCCTTGTCTGCAATGGGGGACTTAACAGGTTCCTGGACATAATGGTAGAGTTTGGACACATTTGGATCATTTAGTTGGGCTTGGATCAAAACCTGTTCCGGATCATCCTTGACACAGATCACATCACCTTTGTCTAACTGATACTCATCTGCAGAAGTAGGAGCAGTGGCTTCATCAGCAGACGAAGCTTGTGCTTTCTTTGCCTGACTGGGAGTTAATATTCCCACTTGGGATTTTATAGGAGGTGTCTGGTCAAGTGATGTAAATTCCCATGGTGCTTCATTTAGTGCACCTTCCTTGGCAAGCTCTCTCATTGCCCAGATGACCTTGCCCATTTGCATATGAGTGGCCTCTCACCTTTTTTCCAATAAATGGTCAATATATATTCCTGAACTAGTTGATGTTGCTTTAATCAGTTCAAAGTGTCTGATCTGTTTACCGTTAGCATTTGGGAATCCGTTGTTATGCCAAGTATGAAGATAAAAAAGGAAACTACTCCTCACATAGTTTGAATCTGTACATAAACCAAAGTTGACACATTCGTGTCCACAGCTGATTTTAAGGCCCATAATACAGCAGCAATCTCAGCATACTGATTGGTGACTGAACCTCGTTTAAATTTCTCTGCAATTTCTCCCTTTTCCCAACATTCCTGCACCAACAGACTTGACCCCATCTTGATGGAATGAATGACCCTCTATGTATGCAATGGATAAATTGACCCAAATATCTTCATAAGATTGGTATTTTGAATCCTGAGGGCAAACATCAGTCACTTCTTTAATTATTGTCTCAGGCTCAGTATCTTGACACTGGTGTAGTTGGGCTAACCTTTTTACCCTTAAAACCATTTATTTTTTAACATATTTAATTTCTACAACTTTTCCTTCCATAACTAGCCTCCAGGAGTTTAGTCAGATTCTTGACACTTTACCTTCTCTAATTTGATTGGGTGTCAGGTATTTTAAAGAGTCGTGGTTAATTTCAGTGATGACCATTGTTACCAGTATTGCCTTTTCACAGTCGGAGTATTTCTCCTCTACAGCACGTAGTCCTTTGCAATAAGTAATAGCTCGGTGTTCTGAGTCCATTTTCTGATGTAACGCAGCACTCATGCTATGTTCTGTCCGTGCAATCTCCAGGTAAAACTCTTTTCCTTTTTGAGGATAAATCAAGCAAGGGGCTTGGCTTAACTTTGTT
Source organism: Malaclemys terrapin pileata (assembly GCF_027887155.1). Lineage (NCBI taxonomy): Eukaryota > Metazoa > Chordata > Testudines > Emydidae > Malaclemys > Malaclemys terrapin. The sequence continues at coordinate 11,754,378 of NC_071512.1, read as the reverse complement.
TTTCACTCTTTCATGGCTTAATCTTGCGCAAGTCCCCAGTCTCAATCCTGATGTTTTCAAAATAGTTTACTGAGTGGTCTGGCAATTCTGGCATATTCTGCAATGAAACAAACTGCCTACAGTAATTGCAGATTCCCAGAAAACTATGTACCTCTGATACATTAGGAGGGGTTTTCAAATTAATCGGAGCTTGTTCTCTGTGAGCTTGGGGTTGTAGACCCTCAGAGCAAATTTCAGTTCCTAAATTATTTACCCTTTTTCTGGCCCGTGGATTTTTTGCTAAGGACAGTTTTGCCCCAGCCTTCTTTAGTTGTCCCAGCACATATCTGATGGCCTCCAAGTGCTCTTCCCAAGTCGTATTAGAAATTAAAGCATCGTCAACATAAACAGTTATGCCTTTTTCTTCTGTGTCAAGTAAAGCCTTGTGGATAAAATAGTTAAACTCACTTGGAGAAAATTTTAACCTCTTTGGCATTATTTTCAAAGCACATTGCCCTCTTGCAACAGTAAAGGCCAATTTATGTTGGTCCTCTGGAACTACTTTAGAGCCCAAATCTGCTCTTGAGTCGGGATGGTTTCCATTGAACTGGCCGCAATGATGCATTATATGGAGAAGGAAGTTCTTTTTTAATTCCCCTCTCTGCTAGGGAGTCCAACATTTTTGCATGGATTCTTGCTCATGGAATATAATACTGTTTTTAGGGTGACCAGATGTCCTGATTTTATAGGGACAGTCCTGATTTTTGGGTGTTTTTCTTATACAGGCTCCTATTACCCCCTACCCTCTGTCCCGATTTTTCACATTTGCTGTCTGGTCACCCTAACTCTCTTACATACACTGGGTCTGATCCTGGAGAAGTCTCAATCCTCACTTTGTGGAGGTGTCTTCTCACAGTCTAGGCTGTCTCTAGAGAACAAAGATTAATATCTTTGAATTATTAGTTCCTTTAATTCTGTTTTCACTTCTAAGGTTAAACCATCACCCAGTTCTGTCTAGTTCTCTACCTGTTTTGGAAAATCATATGCAGGTTCTGAGAGAGGAATTTCAATCTTATCTTCAACTTTAGTCAGTATACTGATACTGTACCAGAATTAAGCAGGACCTCATTAGTTATTTCTTCCTTCAACACCAATTCTTGCCCTTCAATTAGCCAGGTGTAGGGAGAATTTTGTAACCTTATCGGATAAATCCCAAACTGAAAGGAAGGTACAGTATAACACATACCCTCTCTATCAAAATATTTAGGGTTTAGTTCTGGGACTTCACTGGTCATGCTGACTGATGGGATAAACTAAAAGTCTTGTCCTTTCCACTTGGAAGATAACAGGACATTTAAATCAAACTGTGCAGGAATTGTAATTGTTTCAGACAATGGATTATGTACGAAAACAAAGGCATTACCCTCTTTAAAATCCAAGAGATAAACTCCATCTTCAGCTAACATCAGGCCAATTTCCTGGAAATTTCAAATAGGATGGAAGTAACCAATAGGATAATTCCACACTTGTCCTTGCTAATTATCATGTTTAAGGGAAATTCTCTGCAAAGGGTGGGACCTGTACAGAATATTCATTAATCACGTGTGATACCTCTGGAATTGTTTGACCAGATTTTAACAGGCCTTGGTGGGTTTCAGGGGCACAGATTTGCCCTCCAAATTGTTGAAAGCCTGGTTGTGTTCAAAATCTCAAATTGTAGCCATTTGTACACTGGGCATGGGAGGTCTCCGACCATACTTGGGCAGTGGGGGAATTTCATATTCCCTACCTGGATAGGGAGAGAAATCACTCCCCAAACCTGAAAATTTTGAGTATTCCCAAACAGGTTTAAGGAAGAAAACTCTTTTCTACCCAGGCCATATTTTAGATTGCTTCTGTATAACTGTTTAGACATTTTATCCATTGTTAAAGACTTTGCAGAAGGCAGAGAAAGACCTTAATCAAGACACTGATTTCTTGTTTTCAGTGGTAAAAACACTTTTGGTCAAAGAACACAAGAATGGCAAGTTACACATGTTTTCACTCTGCGCAGATTTGTCCTTGAACTGACTGAAGGCTGGGAGAAAATAGGGGGGGAGAAAATGAGGGTCACTTGGGAGAGTAGGTTGGTTGAGGGAGGGGGGAGAGAGGTAAAATAGGGGAACAGTTAGATAAGAAGGGAGGGGAAAGAGGTGCAGAGGAAAGATAGGCAAGTTTGTATAAGAAAATTCAGTTTTTTCTTTTACTTTTTAGATTAGATGTGAGCCCACCCCCACCCCCTTCGGCAGAACAAGCTCAAATAGCAAACAAACTCAATCTTGAAAGGGTGGTTTCATCAAAATTGGGCAAATCAACTGTGCATTTCCTTTCTCAGCCTGGTTTATCTGAGGCATTGAAAACAAAGGAACTCATGACTAATAGTGCTTGTAGGAGGTTCTCACTCTGGACTGTTAAATCAAAGTAGCTTCTTCTATCACCTGGTATTTTCTTTCATTTTTCATGTACCGCTGTTTCCCCACGTAGCCATTTCTTTCTTGGGACTCGAGGTTGGGGGACAAAATTAGTTTGGTTGGGCAAATTGGTATGGTCCTAGGTTCTACTGTGGGTATAAGTAAAGGGGGAAAAGAAGGGGCTGGGATAGGAAAAGGGTCAGGTCCCTTTCTTTCCAGGGCAGAAATCTTTTCATGCATTTCACCTATTTTGGTTAAACTTGATCCATTTTCTACTGGAATTTTTCACAGTGAAGATGGGCCATTTAGGTTCTTCCTTCTCTTATTCTTTGGTTGGTTTACTTGGGTCTTTCCCACTATTCTCTAGCCTGCTTCAGGATTTCACTTATTGAGTCCGTTTAAACCCCTGAAAACCATACTCCTCACACTGAGGAAGCTCCTGTCCTGGAAAATGGGTTTGCCTTATAATACTCCAATACTTTGTCATTCCTGGTTAAGATTATAGGCCACTTGTCGGGCTCTGAGAGAGTCTTTCTGTTCTTTTCTCAACCCAAGCATCACCAGTCTGTGTGAGGTAGTGCTCTCTGGCTTAAATTCTTCTGGTGGTTTTCCACAACCCTTAACTGCGAGCAAACATTAACATCTGCATTAGCTGAATAAAATTGAATTTTTCTCATCATTTGACTTAAATACCAAATCTCCTTCCTAATCACCTCAGCGTTGCTTTTGTTCACTGCCTGTCTTGTCCTTACAGGAGTGCTTGCTTCAAGTTCTCTGCTAGTTAATTCAAGGCTGAGTCGAATTCTTGCTGATTTTCAGCAATGTTACCTTGTTCCTGTAACGCCGCACGTTTGAAACCGTCTAACTCCCCTAGATTTCTGCTTTCAACATCGCTTCAGTTTTTAAAGTAGCTTGCAATTTCTTCCTCGTACCAATCAGTTGTTCTTTTCCTCCACTCTTCCAATGTTTGCGTCCTTTTCTTTAGTAATTTAACATAGGCGTGCGCATGGGGTGTGCCAGGTGTGCCCAGGCACACCCTAATGCAGGGGTGGTCAAATGGCCCCACTCTCCCAGCGTGGCAAGCCGCGGGGTCCGCGGTCCCGGGCCGGAGTGCCCGGCTGAGCACAGCAAGCCGCCGGCTCCTCCCCTGCCTTCCCCCCCTTCCCGGAGCCATGCCGCCGCGCGCGCAGCGCTCTGGGGGCCAGGGCTGCACACTCCCGCGGGGCAGTGTTTGGCTCCGCTGGGAGGCAGACATGCTCCCCGCTCATCCGGAGCCATGCCGCCGCGCGCGCAGCATTCTGAGGGTTGGGGCTGCCCGCTCCCATGGGACAGCATGTCTGGTTCTGAGCAGAGCCAAACATGCCGCTAGGAGCCTCATGTTAAGGGGTCCGGGGCCGGGGAGGTTGGATAAGGGGTGGGAAGGCAGTCAGGGGACAGGGAGCAGGGTGGATTGGATAGGGGGTGGAATCCCAGGGAGGGGTCTCTGGAGGGGGCAGTCAGGGGGCAGGGGGTGGATAGGGGTTAGGGGAGTCAGGGGACAGGGAGCAAGGAGGGTCCTGGGGGGCAGTTAGGGTGGGGGTACTCTGGAGGGGGTGGTCAGGGGACAAGGAGCTGGGGGGTTGGATGAGTCAGGAGTTCTGGGGGGGGCTGTCAGGAGGCAGGGGTGTGGAGAGGGGTTGGGTCAGGCAGGGAACAGAGGGGGTTGTATGGGTCGGGAGTTCTGGGGGTCCTGTCAGGGGGCAGGGAGTGGTTGGATAGGTGTGGGAGTCCCGGGGGTCTGTCTGGGGGCAGGGGTGTGGATAAGGGTCGGGGCAGTCAGGGGACAGGTAGGGGGTAGAGTCCTAGGGGGGCAGTCAGGGGACAAGGAGCAGGGAGGCTTAGATAGGGGGTGGGATCTGGGGGGCAGTTAGGGGCAGGGGTCCCAGGAGGGGGTAGTCAGGGAACAAGGAGCAGGGGGGTTGGAGGTTCTGAGGGAGGTAGCCAGGGGGTGAGAAGTAGGAGGGAGTGGATGGGGGCAGCGCGGGGCTCCCTGGGTGCACACCGTAATGAAATGTGCTGCGCACGCCTATGTAATTTAATTAATCATAACTTTATTTTGCACTTCTAACTGCAGTAACACTAATTGTTTTGTCTCTTTTCTTCATCCAGTTTAAACAGCCTGATTCCAAAGCCTCCTTTTCCTTCCTTAAGCCTGCTGTGTCTTGTAGCAACTCTTTATGTTCCTGAATTGCAGTTTGATACTCAATTCCTTTCCCCCCAAACACAGTCTGAACTCTCTCTCCCTTTTTAACATACTCATCTGAGATTGTTATAGGCAGAGTTTCTTCTAACTAACCCATCCTGTGGCTCAGAATTTGTCTTATAGAAGCCAATTCTTTTTCTCTTAACATCCTTTCTAAATCTGTTTGCAAGGTTACTTACGTCTCCTCTTAATCTCCAGTTTTCTCCCAGTACACTATCAAACTCTTGTGACACAGACTGTCACTGATTTCTGTGCTTCAGATTAATAAACCAGTTATTAGCAGCCAATCTTGTTAAAACCGCAATTAAATGTTTCTCTTTTTTACACAACTGGTACTTTTTCAAGTATGCAATGTTTCTCTCAATTAACTCCACTCCAAGCCCCCTTTTATTCTCAATGGATACTTCAAAAGAATCAGCATCTTTTGGAACAATTTCTCACATCCAAGATAGAATTTTCTTTGCTTTTTTCTAACAAATCCCTATTCATCCCTTCATTCCTTATGATAGTTAAATCTTGGGGAACAGCTTCAGCAGAGCTAAAATGGCTACAATTAGCTAAAGGAGTAGCTGCATAGGAGGAGTAGAAGTGATAGCCTCTAGGGCAACAGATCAGGTACCATTCCTAACATTGTTCTTTGAAGTCTTTTTGAAAAAAACATTTTTAACTTAAAAGTACTTACAGATTTTAAGAAAAACAACCAGGATATAACCGTGGCCAAAATGCAAAATACAAATCACAGATCATAATGGAGAGAGGAGAAAGAGGAAATGCAAGTCATAACTCAGTTTAAATCAGGCAATCCATCAAAATACGTGAAACAACGCCAAGATAAAATCCTGTAACATTAATGAAAGTGAAATAGGTATACACCTCTACCCCGATATAACGCTGTCCTCGGGAGCCAAAAAATCTTACTGTGTTAGAGGTGAAACTGCATTATAGCGAACTTGCTTTGATCCACCGGAGTGCGCAGCCCCGCGCCCCCGGAGCTCTGCTTTACCGCATTATATATGAATTCGTGTTATATTGGGTTGCGTTATATCGGGGTAGAGGTGTAGTTACTCCCACTTTAAACTCCTAATTTTTTCCCTCAAGAACCAAACTTCCCAAACCCAATTATGGAGGCATTCTGTTTGCCAAGCAATTTGTTTGCCAACTTTATACGGTCAACCCTTTAAGATCTTTCTTGAAGTCCCAGCACCACTTATGTGGTATAGGTATTGATCTCAAAGGCCCGAAGAGTCACAGTTGTTTATAAACTTTTTCACTTTTCACCACTGAATAGTGATGGGTAGGTACCAGGTTATTTTAAACAGAGGCCTTGGTTTCACTCCCTTACTTGGCAATCACCTAAAAGCATTCATTCACATTAAAAGTCTATTGATTAAACACAAGAAAGAACAAGAAATCAAACCAGGCCTTTTTATTGAAACTGTGGTTGAGTGATTGTGCAAAGCAAACTTTCTTCTTTTGACGGCAAACTATCAAAGTCCCTTACTTTCAGAACAAGCTTTCTTTGATGAAACAGAAAAGGTTAATTGTACTCTGTCCTGAAGTGTAGAGGGCATTTACTTATTCTCTTCTTAACAAACAGACAGACCAACTCAAGGTGGAGGAGAGACAGGCTAGAAAAGATGGGTGAAATACAGCTTTTGTGGTGTTTTTGGAACACCGATTAGTCATGAGTGGATGCTTTTGCTTGGCAAGTTGGCCATGACACCTGCTGCTTGGATCCTGGTTTACTGTCGTCTCATGGACGTCATCTGATTGGATGTTTTCTTCTTAGACAAGGCAGGCCTGGACGAATACAGCAGTTGGCTTCAGAATTTGATGAAAAGCCAAGAGAGAGATGATTGAAGGAAAGAGGGCGGCAGGGTAGCAAATAACACAAGGAAAGGGAAAATAATACAGGATCTTTTGTGCCTCTGCAGTGCTGGCCATTGGCTATCCCCACTGATGGGCTGAGGATTGGATGTCATGTGAGTGCTGAAAGTCATCACATGATCAGGTGAAAACAAAGTTCCTTGAGCAAGATTGAGGCCAGCCAGCCTTCCTCCCAGGAAGAAAGTCCTAGATGAGTTGAGCTGAGTTGCAGTGCTGGCAGTTTGGGGGATGAGCTGGGGTGCAAGTAGGATGGGAGATAAGGGAGAGCTGATCCGATCATGTTTTTTCCCCAGTCTCTTTTTAAGGAACCCGAAAAGGGGAAAAGTGGGTGTCGTAGTTCATCTCCTTGATTATTTTGTATTAGGCCTAATAACCTATGTTTCACGGCTACTGTCTTGTGAACTTTCACATATTTTTTACATTTGAGTTTACAATAGGGTTACACCTTGTAGGCCCCAATAGTCACAAGAAATCTCAAGGGAAAAGGAGAGCTCCATTCTTTCCTGCCCCTGTGGGTAAGAGCTAAAGGGCAGGAGACACTGTAAATACTTTTCTTCATGAGACTGTATTGGTGTTGATCATGGGAATATAACTAAATTCACATGAAGTTGCCACCTACGGACAGAGTCTGAGAGGTTTCTGAGGAATCTGCAACTGGGGATGGAGTGTGCCTTGTTACAGGGATATAAAGAGTAAAAGTTTAGGGTTTGATGGTGGGGAAATATCCTTTACCACACCCCTTCTCTGCTGAGGTTTTTTTTTTTTTGGGGGGGGGGGGGGAGTGTCTCTTTTTCCTGGAACATGAAGGGGTCGTGCTGCTCAGTCAGCTGAGCTCAGTGGTTTGAGCATTGGCCTGCTAAACCCAGCGTTGTAAGTTCAATCCTTGAGGGGGCCACTTAGGGAGCTGGGGCAAAGATCAGTACTTGGTCCTGCTAGTGAAGGCAGGGGGCTGGACTTGATGACCTTTCAAGGTCCCTTCCAGTTCTAGGAGATAAGATAAGAAATAGAGATGGCAGGAGCCAGGGAGCTGAGATTATAGCTCATTATTCTGAGGAGGAAGAGGGAGGAGTGATATGCCCAGCGATTCCATTCCTACACCCCTTTTTGGGAACAAAACCAGATGTGACTAAGCACGACCCATCTCTCCTCCCTGATGGGAGTCAGAGCTTCCGGCAGCCCCAAGCTTCCCAGCAGCTTTGAGAGAAAGAGTTGGAAGTTTCCATTAATTTCCTGTCTTCCCCCCCATTCCCCCAGCAGTTCTGTGCCTCTCAACTGGAGGGTGGGTGAAGGTCTCGCCCCTTTCCTTTGAGCCCTGGTCCAGTGTTGCCTTCCAAAGACTGAGCCACTCAGACCCCACGGTGATGAGTGCAGTGTCAAAACATAAGTGGATAGACAGAATCTATCCCTGGTGCACAGCTGGTTTATGCAATGTATTGGGGCTTACAATTTAAAACAGCCTCGGGATTTGGCTGAGCGATATAGTGGTGGCTAAGTATCAGAGGGGTAGACGTGTTAGTCGGAATCTGTAAAAAGCAACAGAGGGTCCTGTGGCACCTTTAAGACTAACAGAAGTATTGGGAGCATAAGCTTTTGTGGGTAAGAACCTCACTTCTTCAGATGCCTGAAGAAGTGAGGTTCTGAAGAAGTGAGGGCATCTGAAGAAGCGAGGTTCTTACCCACGAAAGCTTATGCTCCCAGTACTTCTGTTAGTCTCAAAGGTGCCACAGGACCCTCTGTTGCTTTTTATAGTGGTTGCTGTGTCTGAGATGGTAACAACAGGGCGCTGTGCTTGGATCCAAGAACATTGACTTTGAAAAATCATGTTAAAGAAACATTTGACTTAAAAAAAACGTGCACTATGAAAGACACTGAGGCTTATATATGAATAGCTACATCATCGTCATTAGTAATGTAGCAGAGGAGCCTCTCACCTTTTTCTGAATTTAATTAGATGCTCTCAGCCCTGTCCTACAGGCCCCAACTGTGTGCACAAGAACAATTAAAATTTTTTTTTCACAAAACTTAAAATAATCAAATATTACCCTAAAGAACAAATCCATGAAAAGTTTAGATTGAAATACTTCCCTGCAGTGTTTGCACCGCAGTGATCATGCATGAGAACCAGGAACCTGAAATTGACTATAAACAAAAATGAAAACAGACAAGTCTCTTTGTTCTGGGCACGGAGTGAAGAGCAAGAGGGTAAATGGAAGTGAACTGTCCTTTCAGCCATAACGTAGGAAGGCATTAGCAATGCAGGATTGCACTAACATCTGGGGTGAAATCCTGGCCAATGGCAAAACGTCCATTGATCTCAACTGGGCCAGTATTTCAGCCATGATTTTCAATCTGCCAGTATCCCTTCAATTCACTTCTTTGCGCTATTGTCGTTTATATCCAGTGCAAAGTGCGTGCAGGATGAAATGATATGACCCAGTCGTATTATTTAGTGTTACCGTTTCGTGCCAATGAATAACCCGTGAAAGGGAGCACTGGGAACTCTTCAGGAGTTGCGCTTGCGGAGATATTAAATTCAGAGTGGGAAGAAAAGTGGTTTAAAAATGAGGAAAGAAATCGCTCCTTCAATCCTAGCTCAGCACTTCGGAACGAGGTTCCCGATTCTTTCCAGGGACCCCTGAGTCTAATGGGCAGGAGGGTCGCTAGCCTCCCCGCAGCCCGGCGCTTTGGAGAGGGCTGCCAAAGGGATTTGACACAGGTGGGACACACATCTGCGGACGGGCGAGCAGCCCTCGCCCCTCTTCTTGTCCCTGGCTGTGCAAGCCCAGTAAGCGCTGCTAGTTAAAGCAGCCTGTGTTTGCCCATCAGAAGGGGAGGCAGACCAGGGGGCTCCAAGCCGCTGGGACCAGCGCTAGGTATCCATTTCACCCCGCAGCTGGAAGAGGCGTGGGGGCCTGGATCCAGCGGTGCTTGGGGCTTTCGTGGTGCGTGAGACAGAAACGCTGCGGGCATCAATAAGCGCCAACCCCGACCGTGGCTAGGGGCCTGACCATGGAAAGCCTCCCGTTGGCTCTAGCTGAGAGTTGGAGCCTGTCCCGCAAGGGGCGTCGATCGCCACTGACCCCAATGGGAGCAGGATCAAACCCAAGGGGAGAATAGAAATCACCTTTGCTCACAATTCGGTGTGGGATCAGGCGAGAGAACTCTGCAGCCCTCTGGAAGAGGGACTGGGTCAGAGGGGATGAATGCTCGAGACAGGCAACGTAGCGACGGGTATAAATGTAGCCATTCCAGCCGGTCGAGTTTATTTTTATTTTTATTTTTCGAAAATGTAAAATTTCGACTTTTTTTTTTCCTCGAGGAATTTCCCCTCGATTGTTCGGAGTTCCCTCCCCCGCCCCACGGGAAATACTCCTCGTTTTCTGACCAGCTGTAATTGCAAGATATTCCTACCTCTGGCTAGCTAGATCTGGATAATAGATACCTTCGTTTTAATCAGTCGTAACCAAACGCGGATGTGTGCTGTCCTGTAAAAAAATATCAACACTCTGCAGTTTTATAAACACTTTAGGACTCGTTTTAATGATCTTACATTTGTCTATAGGTATATTATCTTCAGTTGCCACCAGGGCTCCTGGAAGCAGCATGAAGTAAACACGTGTGCAAACGTTTTCATAGTCCTTAATTTCTACAATCGATTTAGTTCAACACGTTTGGATTTTGTGGCTAAAAATTTACAAGGGAAAAAGGCTGTGCCCGACCTCTCTAAAACAGCTTACATGAGTGTGAATGCGTGCTGGAGCCTACTTTCATAGCAAATAATTTATTGATCAGTTGATGGAATCATAGAATTTTCAACAAACTTGATACAAAAACTCAAAATATGAATGTCGTTGGTTTGACATGACTGTGCTTGCAATCTTGAAATACAAAATATTGGGTCGAAACCGTTTGGATACTATAGAAGAGCTATGAAAAAACGTAAGCGTTAGGACATGCAAAACAACACACACAATGATTTGATTCCAAACTTTTAACACATAAAGGGAGTATTTTTGGATGCAAAGATTAGCTCTTGGAAGTAGTTTTTTTTTGGGGGGGGGGGGAAACGATGATAAATAAACAAACAAAAATGTGATTCAATCAAAGCATAAAGCCATGCAATTAGGAAAGCCGGATGTATAAAGGCTGTTGTGTCATTGAACTGGTAGTGGTAAAGTGTGTCACAAAATTAGAAGTGGGAGGATCTCCAGTGGATGGAGCTGCCACTCAGGATTACCGGACCTTAGTTGTGAACTTTTCCCCCTTCCAAAAAGAATGAAACTTTAATAATAGATTAACTTTAATGACTGATTCCCCTCCCCCATCGAGTAATTAATCGGGCCCTTAAATCTTATCTTTCTAAGAGGGCCAACGGTATGTATGTTAAATATCTGCATACTCTATTGCACTTCAAACAAATAAGCCAAACAAATGCGGTTTACATTTCTCGAAAATTTAATGATTCTTAATAAAAGCCAACTCCCCGGAATGGTAATGTTGGATGTTGAATTTCGAATAAACTATAAGGTTTTTTTTTATTATTATAAGTTGAGATATATCATAAATATAGCCAGAAAAGAACATTAAAAGCATTGCTAGAGTTTGTTTTTTTATTCCCATGCTTTTAATTTTGAAAAAAAAAATCACAAAACATAACTTATAAAACAATATATACTGCATCCTTATCCACAACAGCATTATTGAAACATCCAGCGTTACGTTTACCACAGATGTGAAATACACTGGGAAAGGACATACCTGGTGCATTTTATATTATGTTTCTTTGTCATCTACAGGTAATAAGTATCGACAAAAATAAGCAACAAATATGCCTGCAATTAAACTTCATATGCGTTTTGTATGCGTATTAATATTTAAAAGATCATAGTTATCATTTCCATTTTTTTTGCCAACAAGCATCTACATTTACATCATAACACCTTAAGATTATTTTTGGTTCCTTGTTTTTCCTTCACATCTAGAAAAACAAGTAACTTTTCAGAATTGCTAAGCAACCTTTCATCATTCGAGACTCGCTCGGTTTCTTTAGTAGAGATGCAGTATCAGGATTCACTTCATGACAGTCCATTTTTTGTCCTTAGTGTTTTTTTTCTAGACTCTCTAGAAGTTTTTTTTTTAATTTTTTAAGGAGAAAACACTTTTTAAGTAAAGATGACTGATAATTTCATTATCAGGCTAAGATTTTGGATGGAGAAAAGGCTGCCCCGTTTCTTTTTTGTGCTCTTCTCAGAAAGGGCGATACTGCAGTCCTTTGGAAAGGCTAGAGAGGTAGGCACCTGTAGCTTGCTTAGTCCTAGGAATGACTGGATCATAGCTTTCAACTAAAGAAAAAACATCAAGAATCATGCATTTTAAAAACATTTTATTCAACGGCCAAGCACAATGATCTGGCACAATGTAACGGCAGATATAAATAGAACCTTATTTAAGTGGTTGAACCTTGTCTTTAAGTTTTTTTTTTAATAGTTTCATACCTAATATTTTAACCATATTCCCGCAGAATTTATTCTGCACGTAACTTTTTTTTTTTTGTCAGTGGTAAACATTAACCAAACCTCTTCCCCTACCACAAACTGGGCAGCACAACCCCAGCCTTTACCACCATCCATCCACCCCCGGCTTCCCCTTCCACTCTTCAGCTCTATAATAAAGTGGACGCTTTAGAAACTCCTGTGCAAGTTCAAGTAAACACATACAACCCGCATAATCCAGAGGAAAATTGCAACTCATCCGTGTATTAGATTTTGGCGTCTCTTGCAAAAGATTTCTGGTCCGTGTTTGTTTTGTTTGTTATCAAGCCCTCAGAGCTTCCTCTCTCACGCTGCTTGGGCCCTCGTTAGTCCGTCAGCTGTTGTACTGACAGGCGTTTAGACTAGATCCTGGGCTTTGCAAACTGCTGTACCCGAAAGTGGAGTGCTGCTTGGACTTCAGTCTGAGACTGGCCAAGCTGGAGTTGCAAGTGTCTCTGTACACGCTGTAGGGCGAGCCCGGCGGCCCGTAGGGGCAGGCGGGGGAGGACATGGCGGAGTTGAGGGAGGAGCCGCTGATGTTGCTGAGGTTGTTGATGTTGTTGAGGTTGGCGTTGGCCATGCCGGGCACGGCCGAGTGGCCCATGCTGGAGGGCATGCTCATGGAGGAGATGGTGCTGGGGGCGGAGAACATGGACTGCGAGGACAGAGGGCTCATGGAGTTGAAGAAGGTGAAGCTCTTGGTGGAGAGCGGCGCCGGGGTCAGGCTCTTGGTGGCCCAGTTGTTGTAGGGGTAGCCGGCGTACATGTCATCGTAGGGCTGCATGAGGCCGCTGAACTGGGGCACGTAGCCGTTCTTGCACAGGTCCATCTGCTGGTTGCGCTCCCGCTTTCTCCACTTGGCTCGGCGGTTTTTGAACCAGACCTAGGGGGGAAGGTCAGAGTAAAGGGTAAGTGCGGGAGGCTCCTGCAGGGACCCGGGGAACGCAGCCCAGGGGGTAGGGATGCCCAGGGGGGGCTAGCTCCGGTTTGGATTCTCAGAGCCTCTGCCAGGAGCGGCTTCAGCTCCCCACACCAGGGAGGATTTGCAGAGGGAAAGCCAAGATTTGCAGTGGACAGTCCCTGGCTCACCCTCCCTGGGTGTTGCTTCTCCTGCCCGCTGCGCACCATAAACGCTGCCCCAGCCTGCCCTGCTGTCCTCTCCCTAAATCCCATGGCTTGTTCCCCCTGGCCCAGAGAGATGAGTCATCTCCCCCAGCCCAGCCCCACGCCGCGGCTCTGGATGTGTGCGCAGCGCGTCTCTCTGCTTTTAATTTACCCCTGCCTGTCGCTGCGTTTATTTACAGAGAGCATTAATTGGCCACGCTGCAGCGCCTCGCCCAGGCCCTGTTCTGATTAGTGCCGGCTAGCCCGGCTCGGCGGTGTTTCCGAATGCTAAGGCTGGACAATAAAAGTCCTCTGTTACAGATCATAAAATGGGGATTGGATTAGCGTGTTTAGGTTTAAAAAAAAAATGCCTCGCCCTTTGGGTGGATGCGGCCTGGGCCTTTATGTCTAATGAGAATGTACAGCCCTGAGTCGGGAACGGAGGAGCGAGGGGCGCTCATGTGTGTTTGATGCCCAAACCTCATCCAGGCTTTATCTCCAGGGCGGTGCTGGAGACCCCTGGCACCCAACCCAATGCATTGCCCAGAGAGCAGGAAAAGCCGGAGCTAACTCAGATTAAAGCAGCGCTCCAGCATTGTGGGGCAAACTTTACTGCAGGGTCCTGTTGGAGTGGGGTGTGTGCAGGTTTGGGGATAATGCCCTCCAAAGATCGGGCTGGCCAGGTTGGGGAAAAATTCCTCTTCCTGCCTTGCTGGGTGATATCAGCCGGTGAACTGTCGTCTCCTTAACTCTTTGATCAAGACGGGGCCGTTAGAGCCACTGAGGTTTGGATCAGGCCCGTCAAGAGACATTCCACACGGCAGCGCTTGCAAAATCCCCACTAACCTCAACTCCGCGGATTTTAACCCCCCCCTCAAAGTAGGTGATTCTTGTGGCTGCGAGGTTCTGCTCTTTGAGCCTGTCCTCCCAGCGTTTTTAATGGCAGGGCTTTATTTTTAAATAGCGATAACAAGGATCGCGGGGTCTATTTGAAAAAAAAAAAATCCCGTATAAATATGAAGAGGAAACGAAAGCCAGAATGTTCAAAACCTGTAATTCACTCCTCAGAAGGTGCTTCCAGACAGGAATTTCCTGAAAACGAGGGGTAATCGTTTTAATTATGGCTTCTAGACATTTTAAAGGAAGGCCCTCGTAGCAAATGAAAGTTGGATTTGCAAAACTGCAATCTCAGAACATCAAACCAAAACATCTCCATACAGAGGGGAGAAAGAGATTCAGTTAATGGCAACTCGTATTAGTTTTATTTGCTTCCTGAAATATTCCAGCAACATAAATGCACATTTTAGTCCTTGAGTTGTGGTGTTTTTTTTTTTAAAACGAAAACTGCAGTTAATACAATGCTTTCAAATCCAGCGAGTATTTAGCCCTGAAAAGCCTTAAGAGCTAACCTTACAGATAGTCTCATTTGGTCAGCTAGCCGGTTACTCATCTAGACAAAAGTGGCTTTTCTGAACTGTAGGGGTTTGATTTGTTACCAGGCACTGAGACCCGGAAGTGAAGTGACTTGGTTAAATCTACCTTCATTTTCTCCTTTATATATTATTCGCTGTGCTGGTGAATTTCCAGAGAACGGTTTAATTCCCCCGTCCCAACCTACTAGTTGCTTTCTTACTAAGGTCTCAGTTCAAACAGCTCTCTCTCTCTCTCTCCCCCCCCCCCCCCCCGCCTTGGGGCCCTATCGTGCTACAAACGTGTAAAGCGTATTTCAGTGCTGGAAAATCCAGACCCCCTTTAAGGACTTTTCAAGATGCAGAATTGTGTATGTCTTTCATTTTATGGTGTATTGTGTCACACTGTGGGTCTGCAATTGGTGAGGGACTATGTAGACAGGACACCGTGAGTAAGCAATACACAGCAGACACTAATACCCCTGCCCAGAGCGGAGTATAACCCGGTCAGCAAATCCGCTCTCGAAACAAACCAGGGTAATATCCCGGGATGAAAAACAAATTGAGGTGGGAGGAAAAATACCCCCAAACAAAAAGAGCAACACACAGACCAACCCAGCACAAACGAACCATCCGAATCAATAAAATCCGAATCCCAAGAGGAGCCGTTCTGATTTGACATTTGATTGCAACAAGTTAATATATTAAAAATAAATAAATAAACGACCTAACTAGATATTCTGAGTTCGCATTGCTAGAGACCTATAAAGCAGGACAGCTCAGTCCTACAAGTATGTGTGTCTACAATGGTTATTGACTTTGGAGTCTAATCTAGCCCAGACCCTTGTCCTTTCGTTTGTCTATTGACAGTTTGTACAGTTTGCTAGTACAAATAACTTATCTGCCTCATCATAGAAGTTTAATTGTGTAGAGGAACATTTGCTATATGCTTGGGTGTGTACATTGCTCCGAATGGGGCCGTTACACACTCCCTAGTGATGTACAGTAGTCACTTTCCATTAGAGTTATGTTCTATATAAACAACAAGGAGTCTGGTGGCACCTTAAAGACTAACAGATTTATTTGGGCATAAGCTTTCCTGAGTAAAAACCTCACTTTATACAGACATCTGCTCCGCGGTGCGAAGCAGATTCTTTTAACCGCTTTCTCATCACTCTGTAAGATAGCATCATGTTTGAATCGCATCACTTATTGTATATATTTTATCAGCAGGCACCGTATGTTTCCTTGTCACTTTACTGACTGGGGCCAGGAGAGTATAAACTTGCCTGTATTTCTATGCTGGACTATTCCTCCGTTTTAATGGAATTTATCCATTCAAAACCCTGTCTAATCTAGCCCCTAGTGAGACTTGTAGGATAGGAATACCCCCAGTTAAACCCTGTACCTGGGACACCCACATGAGTCTCTTTTACATGGGGGGAACAGACGTGCCTTGGGGTTGAGCCATTGGCCTCTGCGGCAGCTCCTCTCCGGATCTGCTGGCAATTCTAACCATTGCTTGTTTACATTAAAAATACTGACCCCCTGAAAAGATCCGACTTCATAACGTGTGTTAAGGAGGGTGTCTCTGTCCCTCACTCTCCCAATCATGGGAAGAGAATTGCAAATATATTCCCTGTTTAGAGTTAAATTACTGTCTTTAATTAATCCAGGAGAGAACAGTAAATCCAGCAAGATGGCTTTTATGGGCTAGATTCTGCCCTTTCCAGACACAGGGGGGGGGGATTTAAAAATGGGCTTCTCTGAAATGGTGGCGGAGCTTTCTCTCTGGCTCTCCGTATTATTGTGTTGTATATTATGTATGCTCTTTAAAACGGGGTTAATTTAAAAACAAACAAACTTGCCCGAGATCCTAGAGCCTTTCCCTGGTCAGTTACACTAGCGGAGTTTCCTGCATTCAGCTGTTGATTCCTGGTGGCATCCTTTACCTTCTAATTCCTTCTCCCTGCCTCAGCCTAGCTGTCTTCTCCGAGTTATTACGGCACACTTTCCCAGCTGAGCTTTAGATGAAGTCCCTCTGTGACCCGCTGTTGCCTTTGATTTCTCTATGCTCTCCCGAGAGATCCCGAATCTTAAGAATGGGGAAATCTTGGAAAGGAAAGACAGGGCTTAAAGGAGACGGCAACTTTCCCGAGCTTCTGACAACTGCTTGCCTGGTGTTGCTGCCCGCAAGACATCAGGTCCTCTCAGCCAAAGATTTCCTTCTCTCCCTGACTCCAATGAAAGTTGACCAAAGGAAATGAAGGCCGGGGTGTTCATATATTAGGGATTCTCTATGTATTGCGTGCCTCCCATATGTATGGGGTATGTTCAATATTATAATTATACCCGGGTATTATCTAAGGAGCACAGTAGGTCCTGGGTAAGTATTGGCAATGAAAATGAAATTGACAGATGATGTTATGCTATAATCGGTTTTAAAAGGCCAACCACCTAGCAGCTGTTAAAGTATTTTTTCCCTTTCACTCCTCACCGCCAGGCGCCTGTTCACCTTGGTAAATTTGCATTTTCGCTTGCGATGCATCCTACCAAATAACTGGAAGTTTTTCAACTTCAGAAAAGACTGCGGGCCAGAGCCCCTGCCACTGGGAACCCCAGCCAGTGGGCGCTGGATCGGGCCCTACAAGGACAAGGCTGATGTCTCTGGATTGCTCAGAAATGAATCGCCGGTTGCCCCTAGTGTGGCTGGGTCCCCCCTTACCCTGACTCTGGGCTCGGTGAGATTGGTCCACACAGCAATCTCCTCTCTCATGCTCATGTCCGGGTAGCGGTTCCTCTGGAAAGTGGCTTCCAGTTCCTGCAGCTGCTGGCTGGTGAAGTGAGTTCTTTGCCGCCTCTGTTTCTTCTTCTTCGCCGGATCGTCCGGGTTTCCATCTTCGCTCTTCTGTTCGCCGCTCCGGTCTTTTTCTGTTAAAAACAACAAGGCACCGAGACCCGAGCGGTGACACACACGGACTTGGCCGCCTGGCCCCTAGATCTCCCTCCTCCCCCAGCCATTTGGAGAAGGTACAAAACAAAATCCTGTTTTTAAAAATCTCCTTCATACGTGCCTGTGCCGTACAAGGCTAGAGCGCCTGTTTCCTACCACAGGCCCGGCGCGTTTTCTGTTTCAACCAGCGCCGCGTGATTCAGAAAGGTTTCCTGAAACAATGTTCCCCTGAAATGTATTTTCCAACAATATTGTTTTCAGTTATCCTCTCCTCTAGGCCTGTCCTTTTATCCAGGGGGCTCTGAAACTTACAGAGGGAAAGAAACTTATTTCTAATTGGCTCGGCGTTTAGATTGGAAGCTTCTTGGCAAAATAATACTAATTAGTAATAAATCTATTTAAAAATCGTTTCTCTGCTTTGTGGGGTTTTTTTTCTCTCTCTCACTCTAAAGAGAAACTTCTGCTCGAGTGCATTATTGTTGTATATGGTCATTTCCCCACCGTATTAATCTCAGAAAACGTCAGTGTGTGTAAAATAAAACATTAATAAATCGAAAAGGCGAACTCTCCTTCCCCTCGGGAATATTAGAATTTATTTAAGCAGAGAATGACCCATTAAAGGCTTTATCCAAAAATCGAATAAAAGGTAAGAAACGCTGGTAGCTGTCTGCAACATTCCCCTTTTGTGAATTGTGTTTGTCCAAATTTGTAGAAGGAATTCAACACAATCGCTTGATATAACTAGGGAAAATAGAAAATCTACCTAAAATCAAGGGGGAAACGCGCTGATCTTTTTATATTTTTGAATACATTTTTGGATTTACACATATGGAATGAGGAATTCGATACATTATTTGAACGGATTTAAATTATAAATGTGTCGAGATAAAATCTCCCTCCCTGCATATATCTATAAAACGCTTCCGTAGATGTATATACATAGATATATAATATGTTGACATACATATGTATGTCAATGTAAGGATTTAAACTATACCAATAAAATATACTAATAATTTTATTAATGTGTAGAGATAAAATCTCCCTCTCTACATATATCTATAAAACACTTCTGTAGATGTATATACATAGATATATAATATATATAATACATATGTATGTCAATGTACAATTTTGATCTATTTATATTCACAATAGCCACACATCACGTTAAATAACTGCGTGCATATATGCCACACGTGTATGTTGTTTCTCTCTCTCTCTAATTTTGATGTATTTATTTTAATATATATACATACAAATATTAGTGTATAATATACATATATATACAAATGTAATACTAATCTGTATTACACACAATAACTAAATCAAAATTAGAGAGAGAGAAATACACACACGTGTTGTTTATTCAAACCCATCCCTTTGTACTCATACACATGAATTTGACTTAATTTTGGAGGGTCTTTTTGAGAGGAATTCACATGGAGGGATAGCTAAATAATGAGACTATTCTGCGGTGTTGTTCATCGTAAAGGTAGGAGGCGTGTAAAGATAATGCTAACGAATTGAAATAGAGACTTCCTTTCAGAGCCTGCTAATAATAATATTTTAAAATGAATTAACAATAATCCTTGCAAAACAATTGATTCCTCATACTTGGAAAGACTCTGTACCTAGGCTTCCCTGGGAACTCTTGGAATAAAAATGCAGGCCCTCAAACGGTTAAATGGAAACCAAAGGGTGGTAAATGGGCTTATTGCAGCGCGGATGGCCACTATTTCCAGTAAGTGGTTTGCAGAGCAAACAAGGCCTCGAACAGAAACCCCATTTAAATATCCTTGGTGGCCAGTCAATTTTCCCCCCTTCCTCGCTGCCTTTGCAACTAATTGTGTTCCCCAAAATTCGCGGCTGCTGTAAATGTGTGTCTCTGCGAACCGAGTCTACATGACCTAACTGTAAAAGCTGCATGTAAAAATGATTCCATTTTTGAACACCCAAATCTTTCTGGCAGACAGTTTTTTTCCACCCCTCGGTGTCTGGGGCCGCTTCTCGTGCAGGCAGGAGAGCAAACAAGTAAGGAAAAATCAGTGTCCTCAAAGAAACCATCCATCAAAGTGATTGCAATCTTTGCATTTGATTTATCCCTCCTATGATTTCCATGAAAAATGCTGTCTGGTCATAAGGCTGTGATACCATTTCAAATCATAACAACACACATGAGTCTTAATTGGCATTAGCACACTTTTCCACTCAAAAGTGAAAGGTATTTTGTGAATTCTCTTAAGACTAAATGGAACCTGTTATTTAGTTTCCTTAGAATGTATGAGTCAGCTTTTAGGGGTAGAGCAAAATGGAGCAATTATCCCCTACAGTATTTCAAGAGGGGGGGGGGACCCACACACCTCTAAGCAACCCCCCCTCCAGACTACACTCAGAGTCTTGTTTTCAAATCAGATTTGGAGGCAGAAACGAACGGGTTTGCTGCCATGTCAGCATTCGGATTTGTTTGGGTTGCAGGCACAAGACCCGTTTAAATTTAAAATAACTATCATTTAAAAAAAAAAACTACCCTCTATGCAGAGAAATTTTGAAGAAGGAACCACGCGCTAGTCCATATTTTCCAGGGCTTTTTGCTTCCTTCATATGGTGTTTCTTGTCATTAGAGGGACGACTACTGTTTTAATTAAATACAAACGAGGAAACCACAGCTTTCCCTACAATAATTGCACATGTTCAACAGGCGGATATAAAAGCGGAGACCAAACGACTCCTGTTTAGATCCAACTCAGTTCTTGTAAAATGCTATGGTTTATTCCCCGTCTATACATAAAATTAAAAATTAGGCTTTGTAACGCTCACCCCATATAATAATAAATCTGAGCTGCCTGGTCTCTCTCCAGTCCCCTCCTCATCCCCCCTCCTAATGCTTTTGCAGTTTCCCCCCTCCTCTGACGGAGAGATCCGTTTACATGTCTGTACAGCCAGAGCTGGAAAATAACTCCGGCAGAGCTGACATTATTTCAGAAATATTCTGCAAAACCGCACTCCCCGTGGTAACCCCCCTGATAAATTAATATCTGTTAAAAAAACAACAACTGCTTCTCAGCTTGAAGTTGGTAGCAATATTCTTCCATTCCCTAGACTGTCAGAGCCGGGGCATGGAAGCGGGTCAGTTCGGTATCTGTGGTCGCCCCATCCACCTTCCCGGTTTGGCTCTAATTAATTCTAGTGATTACACCCACCCACCACCTGGCATTTCAATCTCTCTGGTGCATCCTGCCTGGCCAGGACAGTCTCTTGTGCAGCGTGCATTAGAATTAATCAAGCAGGGAAAGAAAGAAAGGAAGGGAAGGAAGAAGAGGAAGTGAAAGGCTTTTACCTGGGACTTCTGTATCTGACGATTCACTGGCTGAATTCTCAATCGGATCTCTGGATTCAGAAGATCTTTGCAAATGGAAGCTGGAAGCCATGTCATGGGAAGGCTGGGGTCTTAAACTCTCTGGCAGTCTTTCCAAATTCATCCCACCTTTAAAGGAATCCATGGCAAGGAGGCTGGGTTGATTTTGGTTTATGCAGGTGTTTATTCCACAATATATATATATAGATAGATCAAGGTCTGAAAATCCACTTAGTACTAGTTATGGATTGCTTTACTTTATTGTTATTTTCAAAGAGTCAGAAGAAGAGCTTTGAGAAATGCCTAGAAGCCCGATTGTCTTTGCTTTGCAATAGCTGCACCGGTCCAACCGCGTATGCATGAAAGTGGTAAAGATCCCTGGTAGAAAAATGCGGGTTGCGAGTTGGATAGTTTCAAGCTAAAGAGATTAAAGCGACCTGCCCTAGAACAAATGCCTGTAGTTAAACCGAGCTCCTCCCACTTAAGGTTAAAACCTCCCAGTCTCGCTAATATATCACCCCATCTAGCGCTCGCTCAGCCTAATCGAGTTGGAAGAACCTCCTGCAAACTCCCCATAGATGTGAGCTGTCTCTAAGGCGCCCTGGAATACTAGCTGCACGTTTCTTAAAGCCACAGCGCTCTCCCTCTGCCCCGGGATCCCGGCGGAGTGTCTCTCCGCTGCGAGCCTCGTTGGTCTCTTGCCCTCTCTGCTCCTCTTGCTGGAGGAAGAAACGTCTTTTTGTCCCAGCGCTGGCTCTAACCATCGCAAGCCCTAAACCAATCAGCGCCCCCCCTCCCCAAACTTTCCCCCAAAGCCAGTGATTTATTCCGCGCGCAGCATTAGCTCTTTGACCATCTACGCGATCTGTTAAGCCCCAAATATTTAAAAAACACATTTCAGAGACTAATCTAAATAGATCAAATTCTTTCCAGTCTTCTGCAAAGCAGATCTAGGCATCCCCCCCCACCCTTCCCCCAAGCAGGGCAGGCGCGGAATTGCATTTTGCACGGGAATGGTTACTCCCGCTGGGTACACTCGCTGTACAATTAAGCACAAGGAAGAAGCTGCGCCTTGCTTATCTATTGGGAGAAATAAACGCGCGTTCCCATTTCGCTGCGAGACTAACACTTTTAAGCCTGCGGACAAGCAGTTTTATTGTGGACGTTTCTGAGGCACGTTTTAAGGGGGAAAATCTGCTGGGGGGGGGTGGGGTATTTCCTAGGAAGTCGAAGAATATTTGGTAACAAAAATGAAACCTTCCTCGTATGCTCCCCTTTCATGCTGCAAGAGGCAGCCCACCTCCCTGGCTCGCCGTGGCCTGTGTTATCACATTCACAAGGGGTTGCACAGAGATTGTGACCTTGATTTGAGTGAATCAGGCAGCAGAGCTCGGGAACAGCGGATAAATATTGGGCGCTAATTGGCTTTTGTTGTTGTTGTTTTTTTCCTCCGCACTTCGAAGCGGAAATCATCCAGGCCCGATTTCGCCTCTGATTTACACGCCTGGACTTGGGGCTCGCCAGGTAGAGCAGGCTGCGGCCCAAACGTGTTTCCTATTTGTTGGCGTGCAAGAAACACAGCACAAGCGCCTAAGGTTTCACCCCCAGCCTCCCGGGTCGGGCTGGGGTGCTGGGAAAGCAGGCCAGGAGTGAATTCCGGAATCCGGGGTGGTGGAGAATTTCCTATGGCCCTGTGGTTTGAAAGCTACAAATAGGAAGCGAGTCCCTTCGCTTTGGGGCTTATAACATGGACTCGTAGTAGCCTGGCACCCATTTTCCAGCAGCCCTCACTGAAGCGCTGCACGATGCGTTTGGCTGGAGACAGGCGGGTCTCAGGTTCTCTGCCTCTGCCTGTTGGTCCTAACATCTCTGGCAGGAGGGTGTGGTGTGACTTTAGTGACTAAATAATGAGTTGTTTACAGATCTAGTAAACAATCCGATCCCCCTGAACTTCCCCCGCACAGAGGCCTTCTTGTTAGGAGCCCCTGGTAAAGCTAGTTAAACAGCCCCACTCTCTCTGGGTTGGCACAAACCAGTCCCATTGGGGTCTCTCTCACTTTTTTCTTGCTGTTTCTTAAAAGGGGAACAACTGTCCCCACCCCATGCTCGGTGTATGAGCCTTCCATCTAAGGCATCCAGAGGGAGAATTTAAATCCCTAACCTACCGATGGAAACCAAGTCTGCACACACAACCCTAAACTATTTTCCCACCGAAGTTTTTATTTCCAGTGAACGTTTAATAGATTCGTTGTGGTTTGATCGCTCGCTAACTATAATCTAATAAATATAACATTGCTTCGTGTTGCAATAAAACGGCCTGTTTTACTTTTCTGGAAAATCCCATTATTGCAGCGGTATTTACAATCCCTTCATGTGGCTATAATAACTCCTTCAACTTTATAAATTCCACACTCATCTTTTCTTCCTTTCGAAAGAGTATTTAACCTCCCCTTTTTGGGGACAAACCTTTATTTAAGAAAGAACAGCATAAAGTACTCTTGAAAAACACTTCCGTCTCAGTGGACCTTTCCAGTCCCTTTCCAAAGCCCACGGCCTGGCCACCCTCTCCAAAGCCCAGGGTCTGGAAGTCGATGGGAGTTTTGCCTGAGTGAGGACTGCTGCAAAGTCCTTCCTCGAGGCAAGACTGATTTCCCCATCTTTCAGCACTTTATCCTTGGCAGTGAACTCTCTGTGACCCAGAGAAAGTGGCTGGTTGTTCTAGGGATGGATTTCAGGCTTGGAGATCTGGGCAATTTTTAAAGGGAGAAAACAGTGCCCAAAAATGTAACAAGGAAAGGATCCGGTCCAGTAAGTGTCAAGATCAGGTTTGGAAGTGCCATCCAAACGCAGGGCCGCTTCGCAATTGTCCTCTGTGCCTGTGCTGTTGTATCTCCGTGAATGTCAGCTTTCTGATGCCTCCCAAGGACAATCGCCATGAGGGTGTGGCCGCCACTTCTACACTAGTCTCACGCTGATCAGCACAAGAGTTATTTTTCGTATGACTAGGGACCCGGGCTTCAGGTGACTGCTACCAGGGTAGGTGAATCACCTGGTTACAAGCCACGGTGTCTGCGTAAACAAATGTGGGGTTTTCTCTCTCTCTCTTTAAAAAAAATTTTTTTAAAAAACCCTTTGATTAAAAATATCAGTTTCACTGTAACTTGAAAAAACTGTTTAAAATCTCCAACAGATCGTTGGCATCCCTGTTAAATGTTTTCGGCGCAGTCTCAGAATTGCCTGCCCTATTGACAACGCACATTTCATTATCTAGGTCGCAGAAGGCACCATTTTTTTTGCATCAGTTTGCTCCCTCCGTCCACTCCCCAGTCTGTGACCTTTGGGCTGTTTTACAGCATAGGGGAGGGGGATGTTTATGGTGATTTCAGACATTAAGAAACCCGGTGTTGCCGTGGGGGCAATCAGTCCCTTGCTTTGAAGCTTCCCCAATACCCCAGCAGGCCAGTGAAAAATACCCCGGCAGGTCACTTTTCCTGAAGGACACCTCGAAAGCACAAGGGAGAGCCTGGACTTGTGGCAATGTCTCGAGGGGCCCGATCCTGCATTACTGCTCCCTTAACCCCACGGGGGAGTTTTGGGTGTGCCCGGAATGCAGGATGGGGCCCGGTCCCCGGGCCTGCACCTGTTAGCAGCGCAGTAACCCGTTCTATTAGCACGCCACTGGTCTGTCATCTTCCCCAGTCCACACGTGGGGCAGACGCGTCTGATCTGAGGAACATCCTGCCCCGCAGAGCTGCATGGTCCATATTACATCAAAGTAATACGAAGGTCCTATTCCCTTTTCCTTTATAGCTGACTTCGCTGAACTCACCCTGGAACTGTGGGTACACATGCTTGACACGCTTGGAAAAGTGCAGGTCTAGTAATAGGCAGGGGAGGGTTTTTGGCCGCAAAGTGCCAGATGACAGCCTTCCAGTGCTCCTGCTTTGCCAGCCCGTGAATCACTGGCAGGCAGGTAGTGGGGACGATTTAAAAAGCAAATTCATGGAAACGGGATCTTCACTAGGGAAGAGGGTAGGGGGCAAGGGACCCAGGGCACAGATCTGGTTCTTTCTCTAGAAAAATAGCCGTCTCCTCTTTATCTTCTCTGCTCAGTTTAACTGATCCATCCTGACACTCGATTTTGTTTTCAAATCAAGCAAAGATGTGGAAAGGAACTTTTGAACCGTTTCACGGACAGGGGGATGGAAGCATGTTCCCATTCTTCAGTTTTTCGTCCCTGAGATTTATTTTGGGCTTCCTCTACCATTCTGTCTGTGCTTGCCCAGTGTATTTCTTTTTAAAAGCGATAGTGGGGTTTTGGAGGAGACACTCAGGCCCAAGAGAGCCATGTAGTGTCAGTATGTAACATCGAAAACGGGAAGGGGAGCTGAATGAGGGATACCCCAAACGCTTAGCAGGTACAACTTCTCTCGCAACAGTTTTGATCCTGGAGGGTTTGTTTTTGCAGTTCAGCACAGCAACAGATAGCTTGAAAATGACAGTGGATAACTTCTCTGAATTGCATATGAATTATATCTATAGGTACAAAGCTCTTAAACCGATTTCATACCAGAGTTGGTCAAGTTTGAATTAAAATACACTTAAGAATTACGTGCACACAGTGCTAATCGTGCGATTTTTAGGTTATTTAAAAGGGACACCCTTTAAAAATGCATCTTGTATTTAATCAGATCCACTGATTTATACACCTCTTTGACTTAAAATGAATTGAGTCCTTCTGAAAAGAATAATGGAAATGGGAGATAATGATTCATATCTTTTCTCTTTCTAGCTCAAAAATTTGATCTGATCTGGAGTATGGTTTTTTTTTTTAATTCCTTTATAGTTTCCCTTCTTTGCAGCCAAAAACAGGTTTGGACAAATAGCAAACCATGAGCACCAGGATCTCGTGGCGCTTTTGCTGAGTTCTCTCACAGGTCTGAAACAGAAGCGTTTTGTATCTGTCCCAATCTGTAGTGATGCGAGACTACACAGGAAATTCTGAAAGGAAAGTGTGAACAGGAGTGCTGATAGAATCTGACCCTTAAAGCGGTATGAAAATGAGAGGATTTTTAAAATTGTTTTTTTGTTGTTGGGGTTTTGTTTACATGCTTACCCTGCGGTTTCTTTTAACAGAGTTTTAAAAAGTTGTGTGTTTTAGATTCAAAACTTCCCCAAACTTTCTTCCGCTACCGCAAGGCACAGCGTTGCCCTCAGCATCGGACATATCTCCTACCCATGGGAGATATGTTCATATGTTCATTATAGCGCTCGATCTCAGGGGTGCTATGCTTTGGGCTTGAGAAAATGAGTTCTCTATGGCTAATGTTTCTCTACATGGCTATTAGCGCTCCAGAGCTGGGCTCTGTATTCCTTAGCCAAGCAGGGCTCCCAGAGATGTTAATTGGGCTAGAGGGACCCGGCCATGACCCCCTCTGTTCTCAAAAGAAAATTGAGTTTATTCCTTCTATAAGGGAGTCTTTGCATTAATTTCAAGCAGCTCTGGGTCATGTCCTTGGTCCTTTTAATTACCTTGTTCAGGTATGATCTCTTTGGGCTCTCAGTATGGTTAGAACGGGCTATATTGTCTATAGTGACTGGAACAGGAGGAAGGAACCAAACGCAGACCCAGGAACTGGCGGGGGAGCAGATTTTAGAGGCGTCCACTCTGGGTCTTCAGAAATGCCCCTGCGCCTGGCGTTTGCCTGCTTTGTGCCAGACACAGTTTCTTTGCGTTTGAGACCGAAGGCAAACGGGGGCGCTCCTAGGTTTCCAACGCCAAGCAAAGCGCAAATGCAGAGCAAAGCCGCGCGCCACCCTTGGGGCTTTATTTCGAATTGTAATTAACGCCGGGACTCAATGGAAACGAGGAGTGGCCTGCAGTCCTCTCCTCGGTCCGCGAGGAAGTCACCCAGGATCGGCACCTGCTGAAGTGCTTTGCTGGCGTTTAGCACCTTGCGGGATCGAGCCCCACAGCAAAGGCTCCTTGAGTGGCGACACGACCGCTGCTGGGCAAGCCCCCGTTGGTGCCAACGGGCGCTCTGCCTGCGGGACCAGCTCCCTAAGTAAAAGTCTTGCTCCAATTCCCTTAGAGGCTTCTATTGCCCAAGGCATCTGTTAATGTCGGAGTGAGACCGGAAGTTCTCACCCCGGCAAAACTCCCCAGTGCCATCTGAGGGACTCTGGCCTGGGGAAGGCTAGGGGGGCTGCGCCCTCAGACTGCCTCCATTTCCATCCTGTAGGAGAATACCCCTTGGGTCTAACAAATGTAACTGAGCCACAAATGATCCCATGTATTGATTTATAAACGACCTATTAATGACCTGAACGGTTGATTTATACATGGTTTATTAATATATTGATTTATAAATTGCTTATTAATGAATGATGGAATCGATTGATTTATAAGGGGTTTATTGCTCTATTAATGAGTCGGTCTTTTGGTTTTCTAAATGGTCTATCAGTGATTTATACATTATTTAGACACATGTACTACCGAGCTATAGATTCCACCGATCTATACATACTAGTACATTTGCGAGTATAGAATTCCCAGATCCAGTCTATTGGGTCAATGATCCCTATAGTATTTTAAAACAAAATGCTGCAGATTTTCCATCTAGCCACTAACTTGGGAAACTGAAAACAAAACCGGCAAGAAATTAAATGATAACCATGCCAACCTTAAGCGACCCTGAGGCTGTGTCACAGAGCCCTGCTTTGAATTCCCCTGGGGCAGGGGACCCACGGTTAGATCTATAGCGGCAGGCACTTTATTTTGTAGTTTTGTCTAAATTGGGATAGTTTCTCTCCCACCCCTTTAACCACCTTTACATGAGATTTTATTGTGGCGGCACGGCTAAATGAAATGCTATCGGGACCTCCCGAAGAGTGGCACAAAAAGATCGACTGTACCACGAGTCCATACAATACAGCAGAAGTGTCAGAAACCGGTGATCGCCTCCAGTTTTAATGCTGGCGCCTATAAAATTGATCGGTGTCAGCATGTCATATTTTCCATGCACAGGAGAGACGGTGCCAGGGCTCACTTTCCCTTCCATGATAGCTGTCAAAAGCTACACGTCCTCTTCCATTTTAGGGATGCCTTTAACTGATTATCTCAACAGATCGTTTCTCAACGGATACTCCACGCTTGTGGCTTTGCGAGATTTTCCAAACTAAACAACAAAAACAACTGCAGCCTCCCAACCTCAAAGTGTAAAACACACTGGCTTCAGCAGGCTACCATTATGTCAGCCTGGCAACACTCGCCTCGGGGTTTTTTTTTTTAATTTTACTTTATAAATGCAGCCGCCAAATCCCAGTGCCACTTTCATTGGAAGGGGGTAGATTAAGAAGTGGAGGGAGAGGAGGGATTTATTTAAGGGAAGGGCAATAGTTTGAACAATCTATGGCCATTTTAAAACAATGTTGCTTCCAATTCCCCCTCCCCCATCCGTGAATCTAGCCACCAATCTTTTGTCCCAGACGTCACTGCATTAAACTGGAAAGGTTCCCTGCAGTGCTTGTGCAGAGGACTGTTCTCAGCGCTGGTTCCTAAAGTGGCATGACTTCCCCCACCCAGGCATCCTATTGCCTCATCAACGTGTGGGACATGTCTGACCAGCCTAGGCACTTAGAAAGGGTGGGATAACACGCTCCCACCCAACCCCTGAATCTGGCATATAGAAGTGGCTGCAAGGGAGGAGGCTGGTGTGTGACGTCCCTGGGTGTGACGTCACTAGCGCCGGACACTGCCTGGGTGTGACGTCACACGCTCTTTTACAGTGAACTCCCCCCACTTAGGGCAATGGCAGGCCTTTCAGAGGGCGTGGCTGGTGGCAGGTTGTATCTAAAATAGCTGAGCGGAGGGTGTTGAGCGCAGCTTTATTATTATTATTTGTTAAATGCCAAGTGAAAAGCTGCAGGCTCCATACTAAGCGAAAAGGAGCAAGGGAAGCCCCAAAGAGGGTGTTCCCCACTCTGTTGGAAGAAGAGAAAGGGTGTGAGGCAGCTGGATGGAGGAAGAAAAAGAGAATCCCAAGGCAGGGGGATGCTGGATGTGGAAAATCTATATAGCTGAGCAGGACAAGAGGGGTAGACTGATGGTGAAAGAGGAAAGTGGGGCCAGGTGGCTTTCGGGGCCTGAGCCTGCAGGGAGGGACTCATGGAGGACTCACTGGAGAGCATTGCCTGAGTAAGGACTGCAGAATCGGGTCCTGTCGTCTAAGGGCCTGATCCAGAATCATGGGAATCTTTATTGACTTCAAGGAACTTCGGAGCAGGTCCTGTAGGGACATTCCGCACTCACTTTCCTCCCTTGCAGTAAGTGGGATAGAATTTTGTTCGGTGCATGAAGTAAAGAGAGAGAGGTAGAAATGGTTAAAAGGGAAATGAATTTACTCCAAACACTGGAGTTTCCCCCACTCCTAGAGCCCTTTATACCCCGCATCAAGCATAGTAAGATTGCGGGTCGGGTCCTGATTTATTATTCTGTTGTATTTTGCAGAGCCAGCTGTGTCAGACTGTTCATTAGAAACCACCGTTTCCAGGAGCTATTACGTCGGGAATAAACAAAAATCACTCTAGTTGGCCGGAATGTGGCATTTAAAAACAAAGAAACAAACTCCACCCGGTAGGCTTTGAGGGTGTTAAAAATAGAACAACATCTAGTTTGGAGTTTTGCAGGTAATAGAGACACACTGAGAACAGTTAAAAATACTTTTATTTTACCCTTCTAGCAGTAAGAGGGTTGGCGTTGATAAATAAATCGCTGTTGGCCATTTTAAGTTCAAACACCTCATGAAGAAAGAGAGAGAAAAGAAATGATAAAGGCTTCAAGTGTTTTCAAAACAGCTGATTGTTCCCCGGCAATTCACAAATTGCCCAAATATTTGCTAACGCTCTAACTAGCAGGCAGCGGCCCTCACTCCTTGTTCAGACAAAACTCCGATTGACTCCCAGATGGCTTTTTGCGGGGGGAAAGGACTGCAGGATCGGGGCTACAAGACAGAGAGCTAATTCGTGCCATCGGTTAAGGAGCAGAAATTCTCCATTGATACCAAGACGGATTTTCTACTCAAAACAAAACAAAAAGCCCGGAACGGGTCATATATTTTAGTTCCATCCAGACACAAAAAAAGTTAATTGGGCCGCATATCAGGCAGAAAAGTAAGTTTCTGCCAGATTTTCCTCTTTGGATTTATTAGCATGGTGTAGACTCCAATGCGTCTATAAATTATTAAGAACTGTTCCCAAAAAATCAGCATTCCCCAAATTCAAGGGCAAATACCATTCCAATACACGTCTGCAGTGTTTTTGTAGCTGCCTGGGTTCCAGGATATTTCAGAGATAAGGCGGGTGTAATTTCTTTTATTGGACCAACTTCTGTTGGAGAGCGAGTCACACTTTGGATCTTACACAGAGCTCTTCCTCAGGTCCAATACATGATTAAAAGTAAATGAAAACCAAGGGAAGGAGCCAAAAATCACAGCCCTCTCCAAACAAAGACCATCCATGTGTAGCCAGGACTCCTCAGTGATTTCAACTGAGACTTCTATTTAGCAACTCATAATATGATATGGACCGGAGTGAGCAAGGAGGAGGCCTGTACTGATTTTGTCCATGGGGTCTCTTTTGTCTAGGAGGCTGCTTCTGGTGATTTGGGGTTGAACATATAAACAATATGGGGCTCGATCAGGCGGTTCTTGTTCAAGCAAAACTCCCCACTGGCTTGATTGGGAGCTCAGTCCAGACTGCAGAGTCTGGTCCATAAAATAAATAAGGAGGGAGAGAAAGCGCTTTTGATCCTTATCACAAAATAAGAGGGGCAATCAACAGGCCCCAGCCCTCTTGGCTCGGACTCATTGTGTCAAGCTAACCTAACAAGAAAGCTTTACATTTCCAAGTGAAATGCGTAACTGTTTTACCGGAGGACAATAAAACTTTGTGTGTTGCGCTGAGATGCATGCAAGGATTCCTCCATTTACCTCCCCAGACAACAAAGCGAAGCCCCTGGCCACTTCTCTCCAGTGTATAAAGATAATTTCTAGCTGATGTGTCAGCAATATACTATCGCAGGGCATTGATTTCAATGGGGGGAGGGAGGAGGCGGGTTAAAACTGATGGCAAGATATGACTCCCTCAAGAGTACAGTTTATGCAGAAAAAACTCCCAAGAACAAAACTCACCAGGGTTTAAAAACCAGTCCAACCCCCTGAGCTCACCGATATGCGCCGCTCATCAGCTGTGAATCTGTATTTTAAACCCCATTTATTTCTCATCAGAAGGGCTGGAAAATATTAGTTTGGGTTTTAAATGAGGAGAAAGGCGATCGTAGCAGACAATTTTGTCTATTCCTCCACTGTCTATTCCCCCGATTGCTAAAATCCCAGAAAGTCGGTGGATAATATTTTACCGTTGTATGTAAAAACAGATCCCTCGAATCTCTGAAAACCTCCCTCATTCATTTTTTTGTCTCCAGCGTCTGCTCTCCTCGCCTTTGCTTGGTATTTAGACACTTCCTATACTCCCCGTCACTCTGCGTGATTTCCACAGCGTTGTGTCTTTTTTAAACACAGACACACAAATCATACAAAACACAAGCAAGACGCATACGCACGTACACAAACATAAATCAACCCCACATACATACCCCTACGCTCAGGCTATGGGGTGCGTTTGTATGTGTTTTGTGTTTGTGTGTGTCGTTTTTGCGCGCATGAAAATGTGAAATACACACAAAACACACACAAAAATAAAATCCTACAGGCACGCAACACAAAACAAACGTACATGCGTATATGATGCAAACACACACTGAACACAACCCCGCCAGAACATGCAGACGCGCTTAGATGCACAACACAAAACAAACGCAGAAACACACACACATAATAGAAACAACAAACAAAAAGCACACATTTATACCCGGGCAACAACACCGACATACAGACAGCCAACAGGCAGCCAGCCACAAGAGACACATACAACCCCAAACCAAAGCTCCCGGACCCACGTGCACAAACCCACACAAACATACCAGGGAAGCAAAGCGTCAAGTTTTTGCAAGCCCGGTTGTTCTCTGTCTCCGGGCTCGCTGGAATCTCCCACCGGCTCCTCGCCCCAGTCTCAGACCCGACCCCCACAGCTGCAAAACCCACCCGGGCTGGCTTTCTCACCGCGCCCGCTCTCAGCTGCCTTCACTGGTCCATAAAGTACAGAGAGATGCCAGTGCTGGACCGCCAGTGGAAGCGACTTCATGCCTTTTGCACCTGCAGCCGGTTGCTTTCGGAGGAGTTTGGCGTGCCGGGGAGGCGAACGGCAGAGGGGGCCCCCCGCTGCAGAGCCGGGAGCGGGCGCAGTACGGCGCGAGTCCGCCCGGAGAGGCCGGGGTTTATAGAGCGTTTTATTTTTTACGCGAGACAATAAAACCGCTCCCGAGCCGTTGGGTGAAAAAAACCCCCGAGTGAAATGCAATTGAGGGGCAGAGCCGGGGCTACGCTGCGTCCCTGGGCTTGTGTCAGCGCCTGGAGCTGCTCACACGTGAATTAAGTAATGCCCACTTGGCATTAATGCTGCAGCAAAGATGACAGTCCCCTGGCCTTAGACTGCCGGCCAGGGCCGCAGACCTCACTCCAAATTGCAGACAGCGGCAGTATAGCCTCATGAAAGGCTGCCGGATCCCCTCCTGCAAGGAAGGTTTTGTTTGTACAAAAATAACCTGGTAAGATCCCATATAAACAACTAATTACTCTGGTCAGTTTCCTTCACAGGCTACAGGCTTGGGCCTGGCTTGAAGGCACTAATGGTGTTTTCTTGTCCATTTAGTCCTCCCCGTTTAGCAGGCGGGGAGGGGGGGGAGACAGACAAGCGGACCTGTGCAGCCCCCTGAAGGCGGATAGGGGGCGATCTGGAGTGCAGAGAGGCAGAAAACTCATGTTCAATCTGGCAGAGGATGGTGGAAAATTACACTGGTTCCTACCCACATGTCCCCTCTGTGCAGCAGTGAAAACCATTTCCCCACGGGATGAGCGAAAATAAATCAGCACGACAAGCAGCCATATAGCGGAGCCTCTCCCCTGTACTAAGGCGGCCCCGATGCTGCGGCTAGTTCCCTGTCTCAGAACCAACCTGGCCCTTCGGCATCACACTCCTCCCAAGTCACTAGGCAGCACCGATGCGCCTTACATCTTGCTGGGTTCCCCTCCAGCTTTCCCCTCGGCATTTGCCGTGTGCTCTTAACATTCCTATCGAGTTTTCTATCGAGGAGTCCCCCTTAGACGAGAGCACCCTGTTACCTCTCCAAACTATAATTGTAAAGTTATTTAAATGAGACGACCCCAAATTCGTCCCTGGCTTCAGTGAATTCGTCCCACTGGTGTGTTCTGGCATTAGCCCATTTCCCCCAATTAAAACCCAAAGGGAAAAAAATGGAATTTGCTTAGAGTGGTTTGTCTGCAAAACTGCCTCTGGGCAATCTATTTATTCAAGTGACATTCCAGTTCTAAGCCTCACAAGTGGATAAGTTCAAACTAGAAAACCCAGTTTAGTTAAATAAATGCGCAGGGACCACCTAGCTTCTCTCAGCACCGTACTAAACAATCCCACCCAATATTAAAAGGTTAGGGGCATTCAGATATGGTAAACACACACCATATCACGTTCATCCATTTTACATATCTATATATAATATGCTGGACTGTAATAGGAAAAGGTATAGAACGCCTTGTGAATGCAAAATTATTAATATATACTGTCTAAACAGATGATGGGAGTTTTATAGTAAAGCCGCACACTGACTTTAACCTTGGGAGAGTTTACAAAAAACTGGGGATAAACAGTTGATGGCTTAATTTTTCTGACCGATACAAATGATACCCCAAGGCTTTCTTGAAACACAGCAACTGACTGCAGGGAAAGTGCTTTTCCTATCACTGCAGCTGGAAAGAGAGGGGTTTTCCTCCTTCTCCCAAAAAGCATCTAGTTGTACGTCATCACCCCACGACAACTGTCTCACCAAAGTACATCTAGTTCATTTGAGACTGTACTTAATCACAAACCCAAACCAGAACGGCGAGCCGAAAGGGATCCCGTATGTCCCTTTCAAGGCCCTCCAGACCTGATTTGCTATTTGTAGTGTCTTGCCTTTTAGCCTTGTATTTAGCACTAACAGTTCCCAATGTGACCTGGGAGAGATACAGGTACAAAGATGTATAATTTAGAAGTAATTTTTGGGTGGGAAAACTATCATATAGTTCCATAGCCCTCTCCCTCCACAGAGTAAAAATGCTTTTCTGATGAACTGATTGAGGAAAGGGCACAGGAATTTGTTAGCCACCCAGCTCATGTTACTCAGTGCATCTTTAGATCTAAAATGTGTGTCTTTTTGTGGATTTAAAAAGATGTCACTGATCTAGCATAATCAAAGACCCAAGGTCTAAGTGTCTATCATTCGCTAGGAACCTTTTTAGTTTTTGAGGAATTAAAACCTGTAGTTTAAGCAGAAAAGAGGCTGCAATTGGAGCCACTCGATATTATGTTTCCTTTTATTCTCCCCCCCCCCACCTTGTTTCATTCGAGCAGCCTTTTAATTGCTGGCAGTGTTTTGATGGGGGAAACACATCCCCCCTAAACAGGACATATCCTGAAAGGTTGAAATACTCCAATAACGCACTGTGCTCTTTAATGTTCTCAGAACAACACTGACATGGAGAGCCAGGATATTTCCTGTTTTAAAATACAAAATCGGAGAGACGATTAACTTTTGTGTGGATTCAACTCCTTAAAATCAGAAACAAATCCCCAAAATGTTGACTTTAAAGGTTAGAAACCAAGGAATATAGTGTCCAATTTTGCTCTCTTCTTCACCAGTGTAAATCTGGATTTACCACACCGAAGTCATTGCAGTTACTCCACATTTACACCGACAGCAGAGTTTGGTCCATTGGGATTTATTTTACACCTCTCGCTGTCTCGTTTGTGTATTTTTCCTTTAGAAATTATGCAGAGAACAAACATAATAGAGAAATCTCAAAGATAAGAACTTGACACTTTCCTTCCAGTTTTATTGTAAGAACTGTACCTTAACTAACAACTTGGTAAGAGATAGGAAAATACTGCCTTCAAGAAAGCTATGTTAATCAGCACAACGGGTTAGATGTAAAAGTTCAGAGCAAACAAAACGAATTAGTCTCTATTAGCACGTTTAGGAGGCAGTCCAGCTAAAGAATTATACTTTACTAGAGTGTAGTTTTTCTCCTTTGTTACTTAAAAGTAACACAAATCTGATATTTATCACCAAGAAAGAAAACAACAAACCTTTCAATCCATGTTCAATTTCTCTATTGTCTTACCTAAATCCACATAGGAAGGTATATTCTTGGAAAGACTCAATTCCATAATAAAATCTGTGTGAACAATAAAATAAACTGTAAACGAAAGTCTGTGGGGTTCGCCAGATTATTATCTAACTTTTTGTTTAATTAACTATACTATGGCTAAGGCAAATTTTTATTAAAAACAATTAACTTTTCATACTGGATGTTGCCATTTTTTGAATAACCCGGCGGGACTTCTATAGGGACTTGGACAGTATTCCAAGCCAATAAGAAACTCTTAATGAATTATATTTGAGTTAGTTTTTTTTAAAGCAAACAGCACTCCTCACAATATGGAAGTCAAATGTAAAATCAATAGGTAGAAACGGGGGCAATGAGCCACCATGAGAACATTTAAACTTGTGTGGTAAGTAGCAATATGATTTATTTTGTATAAATAAGCAGAAAACACCTTAAAGAGCCAATTCATGTACCAAAAGATAGTTCATGATGTTCTATTTTAATATGAGTTTTGTATTAACCATTTAAATATGCTTGTGTTGTTGGAAATATTCAAGAAGAAGACAATAATATCCTGGGTTTTTTTTTTTAAAGTCAAGATTTAGAAAAACTTCCTAATCACATAATTCTGTATGAAACCACAATATACACTTTAGCCTAGTTAAGAGATGGACAAAGATTACTTATCTACAGAGGTATGAGAATGTTATGCCTCATTTCTCCTTATCACTGTTTTGGTAACAGTTATTTCTTAAAGTTTCAGGAGTTTTAGGATATATACATGCCCTCTTTACTACTGACTGAGATGGTGTCTATTTTAAAAATGAGATAGGAACCGATTTAGGAAGGATCTAAAATATTATTTCTCTAAAAATGGAAATTAACATGGAACAGACATTTTTCTTCCTATGCATAATGCTAATCAATATGTCGTCACCTGTTACATATTTGCATAATTGTGATACTTTTTTTCAGACATTAGTATGAATCCAATGCTCCTTTCCATCTCTGAGTCAGAGGAATTTAAATAAAGCATTTTAAAATGCCATTTTCTAACCTTTACTACAATAAATTCTTACGGCTTAAAATCACACTGTTAAAACCAACTTGTTTGGGTCATAAATGATTGTCATATGAATTTTTACACCTGTGAAATATTATTATGGTCCTGTGAGCTGTAAGAAGTTACCCGTAATAGCGCTGCCTCGCAAGGTTATTTTTTAATACCAAAGATCAAGTAGCTTCAGCCCGTAAAAAAGAAATCTCACGAACCCTTTCCATAAAAGTATAACATTTATTAGCGATGTTAAAATTTGTTCCTTGTCACGTTTATCGAGGAGTTTCTCTTCGCCAGCCTTGATACTGTACAGCCCTGGCCACGTAGAAAAACCACCCTTAGCTGAGACTGTTTTTGCTTAAATCTTCCCGTATGTAAAATGAGGTAACCCCCTTGGAATTATATTTTCGAACGTATTTGTCAGTTTTGACGAAGTGCAGAGACCCTGAAGAATTTATACAAGGTATAAAGATGTCAAGGACTGCAACTTCAAGGCGAAGGCCAGCAGTCAGGAGACCAGCGGGAATGGGCGAGTTTGCCTGGGAAAAAGCAGCGCGGGTGGAATTGGCTTCCCCAGCCGGTCCCCTCTCAGCTCCCGGCTGCTTCGGGGCAGAGCAGACCGAATTGTCGCCACGTTCAGCCCCGCCGTGGAAGGGCTGTTTGGGAAGCGCTTTCCCCGGGGCAAGCTGACGCGCGGATGGGGGAATTCCCTTCCCAGGGCCAGGCTGGCTGCTTCGTTCGAGGGAACAGCCGGGGTAGCTCGCTTCTCTTTGAACGTCTCTGCTCAACCCGGTCCTGAAACGGGGCAGGGGGCCACCCGCCTAATGGCAGGAGCAACTGTACCGGTCACGCTCCCCTAGCGCAAACCCGGGGAGAGGGCCCTGCCCCATGGGAGGAGGGATGCAGGGCGAGGGTTTAGGGGGAGAGCTGGGGATTGGGGAGTTATGATTTCAGAGTTTGGCGCTAGACACTTGCAACCCAGGCAAACGCCGCCCGGCTCCCCCGGGCCTGCCGGGCAGAAGGCGCCGGGATCCAGGCTTTGCCACCTGCAAAGGTGAAGGAAGTAAGAGGGGCACTTACCTCTGAGCCGCTCCCGGGCGACGCGGCTGGCAGGGCTGGGATCGCTCCTTAGGCACCCGGTACAATCCCAGGGAGAAGGGCTAGGGGCCGCCTCGGCTCGGGACGGGTATCCTGGGCTGAGTTTTGCTTCTGCTCCGGAGCAGCGACAGCTCAGCGCGCTCCGGGGCGAGGGTCCATGTGCCCCGAGCTCTGAGCGCTCCTGTCCTGCCCCCGGTGCACTCCGGTGCCGGGGGAGCCTTTGGGAGGGGGCCGCAGAGAGGGTCTGGCTTCGGGTCTCAGCCTCCTGCCCGGGGCTCCGGTGCAGAGCTGGCGCGTGCCGAGCTGGGAGCTGCCCGGGGCTCCCGTGGAGAGCTGGTAGCCTCGGCTCGCCGCGCTCCTTGCCCCGGGGCCCAGCACCGAGCTGTGAGCTCCCCGGCCGGGGGCTTTGGGGTTTTCTCCAGGAGATTCCCCCGGCTCCTTCTGACGTCACCAGCGTCCCAGGGTGCCACACACTCGGGAGAGGGGACTGCGCCGCGGAGACCCGTGCGCGGGGCTCCCCTGCCACGGGCCCGTGGGGGAAACACGTTCCTCTTGGTAACTCCGGGTGATTAACCCTTGCCGCCGACCCGCCTCTGCCCCTCGCAGCCAGAGCACATGGCCGGGGGGTGGGCGGGGGGAGCCTGCTTATTTATAACTCTCTGCACAGGGACGCTTAGGAATCCAGGGCTCTGGGGGGAGGAGGGGGGCTGATTATCCCGGAGCTGCCGGCTGGTCCCCAGCACTGTCAATGGTTTGACTCATCAGCCGAGATCTGTTCCGGGAAGGAACAAACCGGGAGCGGCGTGCGCTCCTCAAAGCAGGTTTGACGCATCTGCACCGCTCACCCGAGGAGGGGGCATTGGTGCGGGTTGATTCTGGTCCCTGGCAGAGACGCGTTTGGAGAGTCCACGGACGTCCGTCGTTCGAGAGCCTCTTATTCTCTTGCGCCCAACATTTTTTTTTTAGTACTTTCAAATCAGAAGCCCTTTATCAGGGGAAAGGGCCCCAGTGCCCTGGCTCTGAGGCCAAGCAAAGGAAACACAAATTGGCCTGCTCGTTTTTCTTTCTCTCCCTGAACACTCAAATGGCCCTTTCTGCCAACAGCTCTCCAGCACTTCAACCGCGCTGGACACCATTGCTATTGACAGATGCAATAACATTCCCCCCTAACCTTCTCCTCCCCCCCACTCCGTTGCTAGGACCTATATCAGGCATCCTAGCGTTGGATAACAAGGACTTGCCTGGGGATTTGCAGAAGGGGATTCCTTTCGGTTCCCAGGCCTAATCCCCCAATTTCTGGAGTTAGCCATACCTTTGATTAACTCACTGCATAACAGGATGCAGGGTCAACCTGCAAAGGAAAGCCTAATAGGCGCAGGGTATTTGCAGGTGGAGGATTGGGCTGGGGGTTGCTATGATTTTCCTGGTGTGGGGGGGAGGGCTCTTCTCTCACTGGGGCAGGAGCACTGGGTGCAGCTACTTGGTTTGTATTTTACTCAGGATCAGATGGTATAATTGGACCGGGTATGGGAACACTACTAAATCCACCCAGTTTTCTAGCCCGAGCCCTCGGTTCTCAGGACTCAAGTGCCAGGAAAAGGGATACAGAAGTTCATTTTCTCTTGCCCTTTTTTGCAGGGGGGGGGAGGAGGAGGGGGAAGGGGCAGCAGAGGGTTAGCCATTTATTTATTTTTATTGAAAGAAAAGCCCCAGGAAAAACTCAGGACCTGGGGGTTTTAACCACTTAGTTGTTGAATCTATCTATCTATCCTTTTAAAGACCCTTTACATGAATTCAGTCTTTCAGAGAACTTTCTGAAGTTTCCCTACTCAGTGAATTCAACTCCAAGATCTTTCTTTTTTCTTTTCTTTTCTTTTTCAGAGACAATCACCAAAGCCAGGATTTTTACTAGCATGCCCACAGTGTCCGGAGACACTCACAAGGCAGAGACCATTTAACCATGGGGTTTGAGTAGGGGCATCTCTTGGCATTCAGCAAGTCTCAAGGCCTATAACTGTAACTGAAAAACAAGGGAGACAAATATGGAATGGATCACGAAGATAAAT
Source organism: Malaclemys terrapin pileata (assembly GCF_027887155.1). Lineage (NCBI taxonomy): Eukaryota > Metazoa > Chordata > Testudines > Emydidae > Malaclemys > Malaclemys terrapin. Next base: position 11,714,905 of record NC_071512.1, on the reverse strand, counting down.
AGCATAAAACCAGGAACAGTCCAATCCCACACTTGCCATTTGTTGCATAGCAAAGGAGTAAATGGGATTCACATGTTGGGTATTAGCTGGCTGTTAGACTGTAAGATAATATTAACTTTAGTGCTTTATGGTTTACGCCACTTTTCCAAAGACCGCTCCAGAAGGGATCCAGCCTGTAATTTAGGATGGCACACACTGTGCCAAAAAGGCTTTGGCACCAGGTCCTTCCTATCACATTAAGGTGATATTAACACAATAAAACGTTTGGAGAGGGAGCAAGAGCTCATAAATTAATGCATTCTACTGTTTTAACGCTAGCAGCTAACAATGTGTTTCCTGTTTGGCTGATAGTCCCTGCTGCAGCCTAGCAGCTGTTTTAAAGGTGCTGTGAAATTAAAGAGAGGGAAGATGATTGTCTTTAAATCAATGTTTAATGATGTGTTGTTATAACGTCTTCCTCGAACAGATGTTTACATGTGAAACCTACATGGACATGAGGAAGGGGAGCTTCCCCCGTTGTGTAGATCCCTGGGTGCCTGATGGAAAAGGAGGAGAGAGGGATGCAGAGGGTGGGGTTGGGTTGGGGCGTGGGAGACCTGGAGGCAACACAGGCAGAGAAAGGGAGAAAACAATCATTACAGCAATTGTGTTGTCTGCTCCTCCCAATGCTTCCAGCCTCCTATAAAGGCTTAATAGCTTAGAGCAGGCCTTAGACCCAGCCCAAGCTCCAAAAGCCCCCTGAAATACAACAAAACTGACCCCATATTAATCTGGAAGAGCTCTAAACTGTTGCAGCCGAGCCACCTCAATTCCATCCAACCTGCTCAACCCTTTCCCCCAGTGTATCCAGAGACACACACTGAGACTTTCCAGCAACCCCCCGGGCATTGCTGCTTTCCCCTGTAATGTAAACAATCACAAAGAGCAACAGCCCGAGTTGGTACAAACACATTGGGTCCAGTGGAGTTGCTTGGGGGAGGAACGTGTCCCAGCTTGTGTAGCTAATAACCTGCCTAGTCAATGTGCATTTCACTGGGTTGTACACTTTAGGATGATGTGACAATGCTGCTGGCACAGACATTAGGCACCCAGGTTTCACACCTCTTCTCTAATAATCCTGAGTGTCCTGAAATATAATGGGGGAGGTAATTGGGAACCTCCCTGAGGACACACCATTTCGCCAGTGAAAATTTAGTCATTTCTTCTCTTATAATCTTATTGCACCAGAAATACTATAAAACTGCTGCTGTGTAAGATGGTCCTAATGATCTGCCAAGGTTCCTTTTCCAACGTGGCGTCTGTGGCATTAATAACACTGGACTGTTCATGCTTCCATGCGATTGCATAGCCATGTAGCAAGGCTGCTGAGTTGGCTTCATACTTAACATTCAACAGTTTTTATACTGCTGTTTGCTGCATCTGAACGAGACAGACTCTTGGACAGGTAATTAGAATGCTCCCAAGTCAAAATGGCATCAGACCATTTCCAGGCTCTCTGGCTTCTGCACCAACAAAAAGCACCAATTTTATTTTACAACCTCTGTGAAAAAGTAAGCCATGCCTGAAATTGTTGAAAGCACCCTTTGCTTTAGCCTCCTAAATCTCATTACCTTTCAAAAGGCTCCTTAGAGCCCATTTCACTTTTGAAACTGGGACTCAGGCTCCCAAGGCATTGAGGTGCTTTTGAAAATGTTACCCAATGTCTTTTGTGTGCCAAAGCTATTTGTGACTTAAAATAGCCTCCCTGTTAAAGATGATCTGTAAAATGTGCTTTTAGAAAAACATAGGAATCTTATACACTTTTGTACTTCAGTCGTGGCTCTTGACACCTTGCCAATTGCCTTCCATACCTAAAAAAAGCATTTGTAATTAGATAACCTCAGTATTTGCAGTATTTAAGATAGTGCCTACAGTATGTATCTGGACAAGGGAATACTGCAAATACTGAGATAACCTTATCTGTTTATCTTAGGTAAGCCATGACAAGCTTTCAAGCCACTGTACCTGTCATTCAAAGATCTCAAAGCACTCTATAAACACTAACAGAGATGCAGAGTACCTCTGGAAGAAATTTAATCTCCTGTAGAGGATTCCCATTGCGGATGGATAAAGCCATAATTTATCCCTGTTTTAGAGAGGAATAAACTACGATAGAGAGTAACTTGCTAAAGGTCAAACAATAAGTCAGTGGCAGGGCTGGGGCTAGAGCACAAGCATTCTGTCTCCTAGATTCCTAACTACTTGAGAAAACTCCTTAACTTCAATTGATTATATATAAATCTTTCTTAAGTCAAAATCCTGGCCCTTTTGATGGCAATGGGGGTCTTGCAACTGACTTCAATAAGGCAGGATTTCACCTTCAGAGTTTAAAATGAAGTATGATTTTGCGGTGAAGGCACAGGATCAGAAGTTAGGAAACCTGCTCTCTGCTGGCTTATACCATAGTTTCAGTGTGTGGGGCTTTGATCCAAGCCAATTTGAAGTTAGTGGAAGTTTCTCTGTGCCTTAGTTTTCTCATCTGCAGAGTGGGGATAATAATACTTCTCTCATAGAGGTAAGGTTGCATTCACATTGAGCTCCTTGAATGAAAGGCACCATAGTAGTGTAAAAGATTACTGCAAATAATGACACAATTGGGATCTGTCTGTGGACTAGTATTCAAAATGGCACAAAGTCAAAATGGCACCAAATAATTCCTGTTTCCAAAATACTAATGAAAGGTATGTGCAGTGGCCAGTTTAATCTCACCAGATTAATAACTGTAATCTTAATTTCTGGGTAGGGAAAAATGAGTAGTTTACATTGTTATCTGCTTGCTGGTAAAATTGCATACAACTGCCTGCAACTGTCTTGGTTTGAGGTTTCTAAAAACAATAAACTTCTTCGCCCCTTCTAAATCATGGAAATAAAAACAGTAATAATTAATACATTATAAACAAACAACTTTGATACATATACAACCTTAATTATAACTGGCGACTGTTATATGAAAAGTTTGCTGCAATCTTTCACTGACTTATATCAGCAATTAACAACAGTTTAAAACAAATTCCACTCACATAGCCTGCAAGACTCTTTAAAAGGAGATATTGGAATGAGGATCTGGATTTTTGTGTGCCTGTGTTTATATTCTTTTGTGGTGAACTGTCTCTAGCTATTGGCAAACTGAGCTGCAGAATCAAGAATCACACACAGCAAACAACTTCGTAAACGGCTTTAATACACAATCTAATTCTGTTAGGCCTTTAAAAATATTTACAGTGCTGTTTGTGGCTAATGCAAAGGCCATTTATTCCTATAAAACTGCTTATCATTTCTTAAGAGTGACTTTTTTGAGATGTTTCTGTACAAGCTAAACATCAAAGGATGCAGAAATATTAATCGTTAATGTATTTTCATCTTTTAGTGGACAGTATTGTGATTTTACAGCTTGTGGCCTGCTGTTTACTTACCAGTTAAATCACAACACTTTCTAGATATCTGTCTGTCATTTTCTGCCAAAGAACAGGATCTTGGGGATTTTAGTATTAGTGAAAATTTACTTATGTCTAGACACTGATCCAAGTACCTGTAATGCTTCATTTCATGGCATTCAGACAGCTTCTTTAGCTACTATCTGACATTACATATAGATCTTGAACAAATCTGTCATGTTACATATGTATCTTTAAATATAAACATAATAAGACTGAGTCATGTTAATTTTTTCATATACAGAATATAGTTGTTCTATGTATATTTAACTTCATTTACTTATATATTGAAGACAGGACCAATGTTATACTTGATTTGCTAAGTGCTATACTAGGTCTTAATCTGACAAGTGTTTTAGGCTTTGATTCATTGCTCTATTCATCTACCTAGGTCCCATCTCAGGAAACCACTTAAGCATATGCTTAAGTCCATCTCTGTTTAGAAAAATATTTAAGCTCGATTTCACTGAGTCTTAAATCCCTCATGTTTAAATGTAAGTACCTTATGTTTCTTAAGTACCTCTCACTACCTCATGTTTATGCCTAATACATTGGGTCCTTCTAGGTTTAATAAATAATAATAATAATACTATAATACATAATTCCTTTCCCAAGTTTCCTTAAAATTACTTAAGTGCCTTGTGGCCCATCTGCAACTCATCTACATTCTATGCACAAGTCCCAAGTATTAGTTTTATAGGTGTCCATGCTGCCAAGTGAGCAGGAATGAGGTGAGTGCATGTTATTTGATAGGGATTCAATTTCACTGAGGGGAGAGGGGATGGACACTCAAGGCACTGACTGAGGAGATATCTGAGCCATTAGCAATTATCTTTGAGAAGTCATGGAAGATGGGAGAGATTCCAGAAGACTGGAAAAGGGCAAATATAGTGCCCATCTATAAAAAGGGAAATAAGGACAACCCAGGGAATTACAGGCCAGTCAGCTTAATTTCTGTACCCGGAAAGATAATGAAGCAAATAATTAAGCAGTCAATTTGCAAACACCTAGAAGCTAATAAGGTGATAAATAACAGTCAGCATGCGTTTGTCAAGAACAAATCATGTCAAACCAACCTGATAGCTTTCTTTGACAGGGTAACAAGCCTTGTGGATGGGGGGAAGCGGTAGATGTGGTATAGCTTGATTTTAGTAAGGCTTTTGATACTGTCTTGAGTGACCTTCTCATAAACAAACTAGGGAAATACAACCTAGATGGAGCTACTATAAGATGGGTGCATAACTGGTTGGAAAATCATTCCCACAGAGTAGTTATCAGTGGTTCACAGTCATGCTGGAAGGGCATAATGAGTGGGCTCCCGCAGGGATCAGTTCTGTTCAATATCTTCATCAATGATTTAGATAATGGCATAGAGAGTACACTTATAAAGTTTGCAGATGATACCAATCTGGGAGAGGTTGCAAGTTCTTTGGAGGATAGGATTAAAATTCAAAATGATCTGCACAAACTGGAGAAACGGTCTGAAGTAAATAGGATGACATTCAATAAGGACAAATGCAAAGTATTCCACTTAGGAAGGAACAATCAGTTGCACACATTCAAAATGGGAAATGACTGCCTAGGAAGGAGTACTGCGGAAAGAGATCTGGGGGATCATAGTGGATCACAAGCTAAATATGAATCAACAATGTAATGCTGTTGCAAAAAAAGCAAACATCATTCTGGGATATATTAGCAGGAGTGTTGTAAGCAAGATATAGGAAGTAATTCTTTCGCTCTACCCTGCACTGATTAGGCCTCAACTGGAGTATTGTGTCCAGTTCTGAGCACCACATTTCAGGAAAGATGTGGACAAATTGGAGAAAGTCCAGAGAAGAGCAACAAAAATGATTAAAGGTCTAGGAAACATGACCTATGACAGAAGATTGAAAAAATTGGGTTTGTTTAGTTGAGAAGAGAAGACTGAGAGGGGACATGATAACAGGTTTCAAGTACATAAAATGTTGTTACAAGGAGGAGGGAGAAAAATTGTTCTTCTTAACCTCTGAGGATAGGAGAAGAAACAATGGGTTTAAATTGCAGCAAGGGCGGTTTAGGTTGGACATGAGGAAAAACTTCCTAACTGTCAGAGTGGTTAAGCACTGGAATAAATTGCTTAGGGAGGTTGTGGAATCTCCATCATTAGGGATTTTTAAGAGCAGTTTGGACAAACACCTGTCAGGGATGGTCTAGATAATACTTAGTCCTGCCTTGAGTGCAGGGGACTGGACTAGATGACCTCTCAATGTCCCTTCCAGTTCTATGACACTATTTTCTGTATACTCCGGCTATGTCCATAGGACCTCATTCAGCTAAAAACTGATAGTATTTTCTTACATTTTCCCGCTAGAACTATGGCTTCCTTAAATGCAGAGAGGGATTATACCAGGAGGAAATGGTTGTTTTGATATACCTGCCCCTGGAAATTTCCATTACATGCATCCGACGAAGTGGGCATTCACCCACGAAAGCTTATGCTCCAATACATCTGTTAGTCTTAAAGGTGCCACGGGACTCTCTGTTGCTTTTTACAGATTCAGACTAACACGGCTACCCCTCTGATACATGGTTGTTTTGGGAGATGCTGCCATGGGTTTACCCTTGTGTCAGCCTTGGACTGCCAGCTGGTGCACAGTGGGTAGGACCGTGGTCACGTCTCCACCCTTCCAGCCATAATTCCCCTTTTGGGTGTGTTTAGCTTTGGCCCTGCTATAACTTCCCCTCCCATGCTCTAGCTGTCTATTGCAGAGATGCACAAACTGGAGGTTGCCTCCCTTCATTCTCGCTGCATACATGCATCTGCTCGCCAAACAGCAGGCAAAATCTGACCTCATGCAGACTGGTGAGCAGTTTATAATGCAGTCTATAGCTCCGCTTGGCAGAATTCAAATTTTATTTTTCATATAATGTTGATAGATAATATCAATATTTATTTTTAAGTGTTTTTTGATTTTTATCAATTTAAATTTTCACAGTTGTGGCAAACTAGGGGAGGATCAGCCAATAGGAAGGTCAGCCAACAATTATTTTGTGACTGTAAAAACAGAGTTTTAAAAAGTTAAAGTTTTTATAACTGTTAAAACACAAATTGTCCACATCACACATCAAAATAAACAAAGCAGATACCCTTAAATTAAACTCTAATACGTTCTCAAGCAGCATTTTTCTTACTTGGTCTATTTATAAATTTTGATTATTATTGATGGAAATATTTTTTGTTGGTTTGTGTGTCTACAGTGAAATTGACATTTACTACATTTTCTGGTAAAAATCGGATCTTCCAAGCCTATCTATAGCTTACATTCCATATGATGTGGCATTTCCCAGGAAATTTGCACTATCCAGGCAGCTACAGTTACTTAGGAGGATGCAACAAACTCCCTACAGATTTCTCAAGATGCATCTCATTACTCACGAATGTCTCATACAAATAAATATTTAGCTGGCCTCTTTATTTGCCAAGGCTATCCTTCAGGGCTGTTGAATTCATTGGGGGCATAAATGAGAGAAAGCTTCCAGTAGAAGAATAAGAAAGGTCATAGGTACTGAAAGGGGAAAATGTGATTAATTCCAAAAGAAACAGGAACTTTTGGTTAAACATTCATTGTTTTCATGTTGTCGATGGTGAACTGGTAAACTCAGGTTAGAGCCAGCCTAATGCAAACAGGTGCTGTGCAAGCTTCCTCAAAGACTTTTGCCAGTGCATCTCAAACTTGTCTTGCAATGCTCCAGCTGATCCACTCCTGGGTCTTGATTTTGTGATGCAGACAAAAGACTCTCTTTGGGGACTACCACGTTCCTTTCCCTTTGTGATGTGATTAGGTTTTGAACCTCTGTTTCCAAGCTTAAAGGACACTACCATACTACACTAGAACCTCAGAGTTATGAACACCTCCGGAATGGAGGCTGTTCATAACTCTGAAATGTTCATAACTCTGAACAAAATATTATAGTTGTTCTTGCAAAAGTTTACAACTGAGCATTGACTTAATACAGCTTTGAAACTTTACTATACAGAAGAACATGCTGCTTCCCCCACCCTCTTTTTTTTTTAGTAGTTTACATTTAACACAGTACTGTACTGTATTTACTTTTTTTTGGGTCTCTGCTGCTGCCTGATTGCATACTTCTGGTTCCAAATGAGGTGTGTGGTTGATTGTTCAGTTCGTAACTCTGGTGTTCGTAACTCTGAGGTTCTGCTGTATGTGGTTTAGGACCTTGAGTGTTACTTCTTTACCCACCTACAGAAACAGAGAACTGGCAGTTTTGCTTTATGACTGCAGTTGAGAATTGAAAGGTGATATTAGAGTGGACAAAAGCTAATTTCCTGCAACTTCATCACGTTATTCTTTTTTGAGTTCTCCGTGTTTCATTCACCATAAATATTAAAAGCACAGGCATCCCTTCAAAATCAAAGCTGCATTTTTAAAGGAGAAAATAATTTTAATTCTCATGAAATTTTCTGGTACGGTTAGTTATTTAGGTCATTCTTCTAGGGCCTGAACCAAAGCTCTTTGACTTCAGCAATGCCCCTCTGCCATGTACATTGGCCAAACTGGACAGTCTCTACGCAAAAGATTAATGGACACAAATCTGACATCAGGAATCATAATACTCAAAAACCACAAAAAGAACAGGAGTACTTGTGGCACCTTAGAGACTAACAAATTTATTAGAGCATAAGCTTTCGTGGACTACAGCCCACAAACCAGTGGGAGAACACTTTAACCTGTCTGGTCATTCAATGACAGACCTGCGGGTGGCTATATTACAACAGAAAAACTTCAAAAACAGACTCCAACGAGAGACTGCTGAGCTGGAATTGATATGCAAACTAGACACAATCAACTCATGATTGAATAAGGATTGGGAATGGCTGAGCCATTACAAACATTGAATCTATCTCCCCTTGTAAGTACTCTCACACTTCTTATCAAACTGTCTGTACTGGGCTATCTTGATTATCACTTCAAAAGGTTTTTTTCTCTTACTTAATTGGCCTCTCAGAGTTGGTAAGACAACTCCCACCTGTTTATGCTCTCTGTATGTGTGTATATATATCTCCTCAATATTTATTCCACTCTATATGCATCCGAAGAAGTGGGCTGTAGTCCACGAAAGCTTATGCTCTAATAAATTTGTTAGTCTCTAAGGTGCCACAAGTACTCCTGTTCTTTTTGACTTCAGTGAGGCACATAATGCCCAAGGATATTTGTCATCCTGACCAGCTGATTTCTAGATGTTCACATTTCCAGGTATACTCTGACCTGCTCTTCTGTTTACAAGATTTGCCTTACTTCTACATTGCTCAGAATTCTTGTCTTTTGTCTTTTTCTTACTAAAGGCAGATTTACATAATTAGGAATGTCAATTGCTTTTTAAAGTTGCCATTAATTTAATACCTCTTTTTATTTATTAGTGGACTCGCTGTCACCTTGTTTTCCCCCAATAACCTCACCAAACTGACATATTTGAAAACCAAAACCAAATACAAACACCCACTTGTCCTCAAGTCTATACAGAATGGGAGAAGGAGAGAGAGAGATCTTCTTGTGCCCACTTTCATTGCACAGATACCATGATGATGGACCCAGTATAGGAGCCTAGATAGACAGTTGGCTCATATTTAACTTCAGATCTTTGAATGGTCATTTTGTGAAACTTTATCTCCATCTGGGTATTGTATAACTGAAGATTTTGTCTTCTTTGGAATGCACTCTGTCTTTCTTGAAGCTCTCCATATGGTTGGGGTTTTTTCTTACTTCCTTTTTTGGCAGGGACTTGGTAAATTTTGATCTTAGGGTCCTGAAAGAAAGATACTCATTCTGGTGAATAGCTGAAATTGCCAAAAATATTCAAGGTGCGTTAGTATAATTACATATTGTATGTCTCTGGATTAGCGAGTGCATTTAAATGTTTGCTTTTAAGGACTAAAGTTTACTCCATTTCATACTTAAGTAAACAATGAAACATGGGATTTCCCGTACCAGATAAGACCACTGGTATCAAGTCCGGTATCCTGCATCCCATCAATAATGCATCAAACCAGTTGCATGGTGTGTATCTGTATATTATGTGTCTTTACTTCCTTTGTAACGCTCTCCCACTGAGCACAAGTGGCGCCTTTTCAATTTCTTGGCACCTTTTAAATTTTTACTCACCCGGCGGCGCTCCGGGTCTTCGGCGGCACTTCGGCGGTGGGTCCTTCACTCGCTCTGGTGTGTTTGGCGGCACTGAAGGACCCGCCGCCGAAATGCCGCTAAAGACCCACGGAGCGAGTGAAGGACCCACCGCCGAAGACCCGGAGCGCCGCCGGGTGAGTAAAAGCGCCGCAGGGGGTGGCACCCTTTTTGTGATCGCTCCCCCTGTTCGTTCCACCTGGCTACGCCACTGCTCCTACTATCACGCAGCATTTAACTTGACTCAAAAGGTCCTAGCGTGTGAAATGCTAAGCAGCTTCTGTGAAGGATGAGTGTCCACCACTCCCGCTGGAATTGAGATCACTCAGCTATTGGGAGAGACTCAATACCTCACTGGGTCAGGCCCAATTGTGAATCTCAAAGCTTCAGGCTCTGTCCCTAGGTTTGGACCTATGACATTCAAGTGAGTTTGAAATTAGACCAAATTTGTTTACCTATGGAAGTGGCTGCTGCAGACTCTTTCACAATAAAGTCAGTGGCTGAAGTAAGGACTACAAGCCAATTTTTAAAAGGTATTTAGGTGCCTGAAGATGTAGATAGGAGGGTATAGGATAGGGATTTTCAAAAGTATCTAAGCAAGTTTGGTGTCTAACTCCCATTGATTTTGGGAGTTAGGCACCTGGGTGCTTTTGAAAATCCCGCTATCTATCTATCTGCATCTTTAGGCATCTAAATACTATTAACATCCAGCCCTACATCACCAAATGTATTGGTTTTGTCTTTGTTGCACTTTCTAAGTTTTGTACAGTAGTGTTGTAAAAATAGGGAAATATTTTTTTGGAGAACCACACTCTTTTCCAAGTACAGTGTCTTAATAACAATTGGCATTGCTTGGAGTCTTTAGTCCTTTTTCTACCTCATTTCCATAGTTCTGAACTAGCTACAATCTGCCACTGAGAAATCGCACCCAGGCACCTTTTTGCATAGTTCCCCCTCAAAAGTGCTAGGATCATTGATTATGGTTTGTTTACATGGAGACTTGGTGGTGGTTGAAGACTGCAGATAAAAAAATGTCCCCCTTCATTTATTTTGGATAGTGTAACTGCTCTCCTCATTTGTAATATGTGTCTGATCTGCACTGTGGTCTTTTTTTTTTTTTTTAAATATAACCCCCCATGTGACATACTATAACTTTGGATTGCATTGTAAACCAACATTGTGAGAGATAACATTAGGTGAAATAATATATGGGAAATAAGGATGTATGAAATATCATGCGCAAAGGAAGTAACCCACTTTAAACAAACTGGGTATCTGCTCAGGGCAGGCCTTTGAAGTTTAAGGGATTATTTTTTATGGATTATTACCCAAAGGCCCATTAAATCTGCTCTCCCAGTAATTTGATAGTCACACATCTCAGCTTTCCCCGCCCCCTTTCTAATAACACTCCTCACATGATACAGGACCTGATTAATAGAATCATTGCACTTTATTTATGTGGAGGTAGGGAATGTTTTTTAACTGAGGCGAATATACAATCTTTCGCAATTCACTACTGCTGTTCCCCTGTATAGACAGGAGGAGCTATGTTACTCAGCCAGAGACATACATCACAAAAGGCAATACATCGATAGAAGGGATCCAGCCTCAAACACAGATGACATTTATTTATTAGAAAACAAAACAAAACAAAACATACCAAAGCTTTGAGCTGCTCGGGTTATTGTTCTCCTATCTTAGGGTGTGGAACTGAGGTGTAAAGAATAGTAAATAGAGAAGATTGGAGCAAAGTGCCGTCATTAATGAATAAATTCAGAATATTGGAGTCTTGGCATCTCATTTGCATTTTTCAGAGACGGCAGCAACGTTTTGAAAGGAAAAGGATACTTCCTTCAAACACTTGCTAGGATGGAAGATCCCATGCTTATCATCATTCAGCTATGAGCTCTTCTATCAACTGTATAACAAGTGCAAGTGTGCACAAAGACAACACAATTTTTATTCAAAGGAGAGCTTAGTAACACATAGAGCTAGTCAGGAATTTTCTGATGAAATGTTTTCTCATTGAAAAATGACAGCTTGTGGCAACGTGGGGGTATGGAACGGCTGCCATTAGGGGTATGGAACGGCTACCATATGAGGAGATATTAATAAGACTGGGACTTTTCAGCTTGGAAAAGAGAAGACTAAGGGGGGATATGATAGAGGTCTATAAAATCATGACTAGTGTAGAGAAAGTAAATAAGAAAGTGTTATTTATTCCTTCTCATAACACAAGAACTAGGGGTCACCAAATGAAATTAATAGGCATCAGATATAAAACAAACAAAAGGAAGTATTTTTTCACACAGCGCACAGTCAACCTGTGGAACTCCTTGCCAGAGGATGTTGTGAAGGCATAGACTATAACAGGGTTCAAAAAAGAACTAGATAAGTTCATGGAAGATAGGTGCATCAATGGCTATTAGCCAGGATAGACAGGGATGATGTCCCTAGTCTATGTTTGCCAGAAACTGGGAATGGGTGACAGGAGATGGATCACTTAATGATTACCTGATCCATTCATTCCCTCTGGGGCACCTGGCTTTGGCCACTGTCAAAAGATAGGATACTGGGCTAGATGGACCTTTGGTCTGACCCAGTATGGCCATTCTTATGTTCTAACCCAGGGGTCGGCAACCTTTCCGAAGTGGTGTGCTGAGTCTTTATTTATTCACTCTAATTTAAGGTTTTGCGTGCCAGTAATACATTTTAACGTTTTTAGAAGGTCTCTTTCTATAAATCTATAATATATAACTAAACTATTGCTGTATGTAAAGTAAATAAGGTTTTTTAAATGTTTAAGAAGCGTCATTTAAAATTAAATTAAAATGCAGAGCCCCCCGGTGGCCAGGACCCGGGCAGTGTGAGTGCCACTGAAAATCAGCTCGCGTGCTGCCTTTGGCACAGGTGCCATAGGTTGCCTACCCCAGTTCTAACCTAAGCTGTCACAAAACAGACGTGATTCAGATTTGATCTGATGAATCTCCTGATTTGAAAAACTTGAACAAAATAGTTTTGAAATGGTAGAAATGTTTAGTTTTTGCACATTTTAAATGATGAATTCCAGTTTTCTAAATAAAAATGACTTTTGTTGACAAATTTGTTAGCTAGACAAAAAAGGTAGAACAAATGTGAAATCAAAGTTGTTTAAACAAAACATTTCAATTGACCTACACTGCATTTTTCTCAGTTTTGTTTGTGAATATTTGAGATTTTCACTTTTTGCCCTGATCTGAGATGTGAAATTTTTTTGAACTTTTGAAAATATTTCAGGGATGGGAAACCATTTCCCACCCAGTTCTAGTAACATATCTGTTTGGTCTGTTGCGAAGTTTCTTGATTGTTTTGTCTCAGAAGCAAATCTATTTACAGACACGCTGCTTATATACTTCATTTGTTCAATCTACAGTATCTGTATTAGGGCTGGTTGAAAGATGGGAAAATTACACACAAATATATGTGAATTTCTTCCTTTTCTTGTTAAAATTCAAAATGTTAATGAAAAAAAAATCAACAAAATTTCAACCAGTTCTAATCCATACTGTGCTCTAGCATTGACAACTATTTCCTTCAGTACACATACTGTTAGAGATTCGGGGTAACATTTTCAAAAGCACCTCAGTGACTTAGGAGCCTACCTTGATTTTCAGTCACACTAAGGGCTTGTCTACATAGTGTTGCAGTATGGATTATGGAGGTGTGAACTGCAAAGTGCACCAAAGAGTTGAGCTCTAATTTCCCCAAGTAAATGTTGCTAGTGTGAACTAAAAGGCACCTAGTTCATGTTAACACAGTCCTCTTTCAAACAGGAATATATTAATACAAACTTGGTATCTCTTGTTCGCACTGGCAGTGTCCACACAGTGCAGTTAAACTGCAACACTTCAGTGCACTCTGCAATTACACCCCTGTTGTCTGCACTGCAGTAGCCGTTGGCTTCTAAGTCACTTAGCTGTTTTTGAAAATTTTACCATTGGTCTATGTTGAAACCCCTAGTTCCTGGTTTGACTGTAGACTGGAAATATGCAAAAAACCTGGGTGACTGAAAAACAAAGCTATCTAAAAAAGATGAAACAACGATTGCACTTTTTATCTTTCTGCACTATCTCTCAGCTAAACTTAATTGCAAGGGATGTCCCTATCCTTTTAGACTGAAGTTTATTCTTGTCCCATACAAACATGATGTTATCTCACAGTTTACTATGAATTAACATTATAAATGCTAATCATTTGGGAAGTTTTATACATACCACATTCAGTAAAGCAGTTACTCTTGATTTCATTCTTTCTCCACCATTATTTTTTTATTTCATTGTATTTTTTTATTTTATATTTGCTATGTGTAACCGTGCCTTTGTGGGTCACAACTGAGGATGCCAAATTCAGGATGAACTGCTGAGAAATAAGGCAAACACAACCCCAAACTGGTGGTTATTATTTTATAAGATATACCAAACCAGCCACAAAAGTAAACTCCTGTTTCATCACACTGGCTAACAAGAAAACATAAAGGCAGTTTCCTCAGGCATTCCAGTTCTCATATCACCACCAAAAACACCGGATTCAGGGATGAGTGGTTCTTTACAACTAATCTCATCAAATAATAGGTTCTCCTGATCCCAAAGGACCAGCCGCACACCCAGGTCAATATATAACTTAGATCTTACCCAAAAATCATATGAACAAGATTATAATATCTGGCAAATTATAACATTTTTGGCAGATATCTTACCTGGCATATCTCACTATGACCGGTGTCCCAATGGGGGACAGCTATGGTCACTCAAGTAGGGTGAACTGCAAAGAATGGGGCAGACAATCCCCATAAAACTGGTGGATAGTTCAATACTTATAACTTCACATACAAAAATGATACATGCATACAGACAGCATAATCATAACCAGAAAATCCTAACCTTTTCATAGACACCTCACTTGACAACCCTTTGTACAATATTTGCTGCAAATATATAACAGGTGTTGCAACAATGATCTATAGGGTCATACTGTAATCAGATAATGTCACATTTTGCCCCTCATTTTGGGTCTTTGTCACTTTGTTTAAAGGTGAGTGTCATACATTTGGTATCATGTACAAACCTCAATGTGTCTATATCTGATGCTTTTAGCGATAACGTTGACAGGTTATATTGTTCCAGCATTGCTACCCTCTAATGCTGCGGTGGAGCATTTCCAATCCTCTAATTATAAATGTAGCACAATGAGTCATATCACAGTGTAAGGATCCTCCAAAATTCTTCCGTCTTTCTCAGTCGATCAGGTCTCCTCATTTATCAGGTTTGTGGGGAAACGCTCTCGTCTTGTTAAAAGGATTGGGAAATAAATGGACACTCATGTTATCTGCATGTCCTGTGGTGTATACTTACTCAACGGAATCAGGTTGAAATTCTCATGAGAACAGGCACTTTCTAATTTCAGATGAGCTAGAGGTTCTGCAAGAACAACCATAATTGTTGCTTTGAGATTTAAATTAGAGGTTGAGCTGGCCTGCAACATTTGGATCCAGGTTTCAAACATACCACAGTTCAGGTAAAGATAAAGGGCTAGGGTCATGCTCCCACCAAGGGCAGTCAGGGTCAAGGGGTCAGAGCAGGGGCAAACCTTGAGACTGGGAGTAGCAGAGGAGTTCGTAGTCAAGTCCAGACCGGGGTCGATACCAAGGGTCAGAGTCTGAGTCAGGTCGCAGGGTTCGAGTCAGGAGGCGAAGTCCAAATCAAGCCGAGGTCAAGCCAGGAATTCAGGAACAAGGAGCGGGAATGGTCATGGTAGCTACAGAAGATCTGCATTGTTGCCTGGACATTTCTGGAATGCCTCTTGGGTTTGTTAAGGGCAGGGAGCCAATCAGGAGCCACGGGGCTGCTGTCTGTCAAACCTTGAGGCGGAACTTCTCATGGTCTGGGTCCACAGTGGGTCATGGGAAGTGGAGCGCACAAGTTGGTTACAGCTGCTGCTGGTGGCAGCCTGGCGATGGCAGCTGCCTGGTAGCTCTACAGGTTTGGCTTCTAGACCCTGTTTCGCCATCTGGTTACAAATTGTGATCTAAGCAAAATTATCCAGAACCTTTATTGCATTTGGTTTGTTTGAAAATTTGGACAGATATGCACGCCAGTGGATCTAACCCTGTAAGGTGTTGAGCAGCGTTAGCTCCCTCACGTCCAGGGGCTTAGTACCAGAGTAGACCCAGAGAGGTAGGACCTGGTGTTTTGTCAGCTCCCTTTGCTCCTGACAGTGGAATTAAGGGCATATACTACTTGATCAGGAAGGGCCGGCTCCTTCCCAGGCACTCACCTGACCACTGCTCAGGAGAACAGGGAGGAAATAATCACAGAGATAAATGATAGAAATGACCATTGTTCCCTATGGATCCTAGTGTTTAGTCAAGTCTAGTTCCAAATTTCCCAATTGGCGTGGCTCCCACCATGTCCTTTAGATGATTATTCTACAGCCTAACACATCTCACAGTTGGGAAATATTTCCTGATATTCAGCCTCAAGTTTTCCCATCATAATCTCATCCCATTACTCTTAGTAATAACCCCCCACGTCCTACCGTAAATAATTCCTCTCTTGCCTTGATGTTTACAAACTGCAAATATTTGCAGGCTGTTATCATGTCCCTTTAGTCATCTCTTAGCTAAACTGTACGTACGAAGCTCTTTTAATCTTTCCTCAGAAGTCGACACCCTCACCCCAGGCCTCTTATCGCTGTTTTCTGCTTTTCTCTGAACTCCTTCCAAAGTGTAGCTATTTTTCTGGTTATGAGGTGCCCTGACCTGAATGCAGTGTTCCCTATGGAGCCCACCCAGACCCATATGGAGAAGTACTCTTACGATGTGAGTCTTCTGTGCCTGCAGCCCATCAACTATTTTTGCAAACTCACTTCTAACTTGCTGTCTGATGCCATCCCTTGGTCTCTTTCAGCCTTACTGTTCTCTCTTTTCCTTGCCTCTGGTTGCAGCAGGGGGTCCCGAGCCTGGTCCCCTCCTTGTGGTCCCTTGTGGGCTGGATGAAAGAGAGAAAATAACCCCCTCTCCTCACAAGCTCTCTCTTGCCCTTTATTTATTTGAATAAGTGAAGTTGAGTGTTAGGTTCCCTGGATGAAAAACCACACTGGGGCAGAATTATATATATATATATATATATATATTTAGTGTGTGAAGTGCTGACACCTCAACGATCTCTTTCCTGACATAATTTGTATTTTGTCTCTCAATCCTGCTGCCTCATAAAACAGAGGTCCATCCTGGAAATGATCACTGTGTTTTGTTAAATGGAGAAATCCTGACTCCGTTTAAGCCAATAGCAAAATTCCCATTGACTTTCCTGGGGCCAAGATTTCACCCAAAATGGTTTTTGAGTTTATCTGGCCTACCCCTTTCCTGTGCACACCACAAATGGCATGCTGTGAAGATCTAATGCCACAGAGGGAACAACTGCCATGTACAGGGGTGTGGCAAACCTCATCACGCTCGAGGGTGTGTGAGTCTCTTTAACAAGTGAGAGCAGCTGACTTTTTAAAAGATAGCTAGTAGAACTTGTATTGAAGTGCCTCTCCTCTACCCAGCGATCATTTCCCTGTCCCGTTCCAGATAGGGAAAGGCCAAGAGCCTGGGAAGCTCATCTATGCTTCATCTCAGGGTGAGGGGGGTGAAGATGCTGGTGCTCTGATCTGTCCTCTGTGCAGCAACATGTGCAGAGTTGGCGGAGAGGGTTCACCTCCAGCACTGCTGTGACACCAGCCTCTCAGAAACCTTCCCCCCCCCCCCCCCCAAAAAAGAGCAGTGGGCAACAGGCAGATAGTAAGATTATCAGCATCAAGAGCTGGTTTCTTGAGAAAGGGCTTCACAAGAAACTGCCTTTAGAAGAGAAAAGGTGGATGAGGTAATATCTTTTACTGGACCAACTTCTGTTGATTGAAAGAGGCAAGCCTTCCAGCCACACAGACCTCGTCTTCAGGTCTGGGAAAGGCACTCCCAGAGCCACGGCAAAATGCAAGGTGGAACAGATTGTTTGGCAAAAGTAAAAACATATTGTAAGGGACTATTCAAGGTAGAGTGCCTCTTTAACACCTCTGCAGTTAGGGGCTTAGTGGATTACAGATTGTTGTAATAAACCATAAATCCAGTCATAGGTGCTAACTTTCCCCGACGCTGGAGGGTGCTTGTGCCCCTCCTGCTCCCGGCCCAGCCCCGTCCCGCCCCAACTCCACCCCTTCCCCTCCCCCATTCCAACCCCTTCCCCAAAATCCCTGCCCCAACTCCGCCCCCTCCCTGTCCCTATTGGACCCCTTCCCAAAATCCTCGCCCCGGCCCCGCCTCTTCCCCGACTGCGCCGTATTCCCCCTTCTTCCCCCTCCCTCCCAGCGCTTGCCGTGTGAAACAGCTGTTTGGCGGCGGCAAGTGCTGGGAGCTGGGGGAAAAAGCGGGCATGCAGCGTGCTCAGGAGAGGAGGGGGAGTGGAAGTGGAGGTGAGCTGGGGCGGGGAGCTCCCAGTGGGTGTGGAACACCCACCAATTTTTCCCTGTGGGTGCTCCAGCCCCGGAGCACTCACGGAGTCGGTGACTATGAATCCAGTGTCTCTGCTCAGTCCGTGATTTTTGGTGTCTAACCGAGTAATAAATTTAAGCTCTCAGGCTCATCTTCTGAAAGTGTTGTGCAGGTTTTCCTTGGGGATCAAGATCATCAGATAGAGCGTGATCGCTTTGTGAATGGTATTCACCCACAGGTGATAGGGCAGGTTTTTTGTCTTTTATCATTTTCCTGTGTGAGTTCATTCAAGAGCGTAGTGACCCACATAGTTGCTATTGGGGCATTTAGTGCACTGGATGAGGTATACCACATGTGATAGGTGTGTATAGGACCCATGGATCTTGAAAGGTGTGATGTGGGGGGTTGTCGATCACTGTAGCAATGGAGCAAAATACATCTGCAGGTATTGCATGTATTGTTATGGCAGGGTCTGGTGCCGCTTTGAGTTGGTGGGTCCTGGTCTGCGGGGAGCTTGAAGGGGTTATTTGAAGGCCAGAAGAGGATTTCTTTCAGGATGAGGTCCCCATAGAATATGGGTTGGAATTGTTTGATGATACCCTTATGGGTTCCAGCGTGTGTATGTGTGTGTGTATGTGGGGGGTAGGGGGGTAGGTGACAAGTAGACTTGTACTGCTGGAGGGGTTTTATTATTAAAGAATCTGCTTTTGAACACATATATCAAGGGACCAGTCAAGGTGAAGTGGCCCCTTTAACACCTCTTCAGACATAGGGGCGAAAGGCTGGGGCTGGGTGTGTGTGTGGAAGACCTGGTTATTAATTCCCAACAGCGTACATTTACCCTCTGTTTTGTTCTATAGCACTATGCTGGGTGCAGGGATGACAAACCCTCTTGGCAAGGGGGACCGCCCAGCCACTACAAATTAGAGCTCTGAGTGGCAGCTGTCCTAGGCCTGCTGCACTCGCTTATTGACACATTGGCATGCCTCAGGCTGCAGACTTGTTGATGCTTATTGCACCTATTATGGCACTTTCCTTTTGATGCAAAGCATTTAATTATTTCTGTTACTCTATCCCGATGATCTTTGCTTGTCCCGGTTAGCCTGTGGCAACAACAGGCGCAAAAGAAAGCAGGTGATTATAAATGTGCTGTTGCGAAGGTGCTGCGCAGAGGGCTACCTAGGCAAATGTGTATCACAGAACTGCTCCGCCGAAGGGCTGAGTGTGTGTCATCTGTGTGGATGAGACTTTTGCCAGCTTTATTCTACAAGTGAGAGAGAATTAAAAAAACGTATCTACACAAGGGAGGTGCGTTAGACAGGCAGTGTGGTGGTGAGGGGAAGTCAGAACTTCCGGGTTTTATTCCTAGCTCTGCAACTGACTTGCTCTGTAACCTCAGGCAAGTCACTTAGCCCCAGATCCTTAATGGCATTTAAGTGCCTAATTCACACTGAAATCAATGGGAGTTAGGCACCTAAATATCTTTAAGGATCTGAGCCTTAATCTCTCTTGGGGCCTGATTTTCCCTTACATGGTCACTTTCCACCCCACTGACAATGCAAAGTGGGTGCAGATATAATGTACACTGTCAGAGCGGTGTCAAGGGGCATTAAAGATAATCAGGTCCTCAGTGTCAGTTTCTTCATCTGTGAAAAAGGGAAAATGATTCTTATCTTCCTTGCAGCTGTGTGGTGAAAACTAGGGGCTTGCTCTTGGTCCAACAGAGCCAGTAGTAAACCTCTTGTTGACTGATGATACAGCCCTGAGTTTAAATTAGTTATTAAATATTTGTAAAGCACTTTGTGTTTCTATGGCACTTTTCACCTAAGGGAACAAAGTTTCATTAGTTTACTTTATTATAAAAACTTTGTGTGTATCTGCAAACTAGAAGTAAGGGAAGTCTCTCTGTGAAAAAGCTGGTAATGTAAACAGGTTGGACTTGACTGCTCAGTGCTGTGACCAGTGGTGTATATTATATATATATTGATGTAAGACCTAGGAGTGAGAGTGGGCAAAAGACGATATGCCAGGTGCCCGATAAAGGCAAAGACTCACAAAGTCAATCCAGTGGCAGTACAAGTGGCTGAAGACTGACTTAAAGTGGGGAAAGTGATAAAGCAGCTCACTTGATTGCACACCTGCCCCATGGCAGAAATGCTTGGCAGCAGGCGCACAGCCTCAGACAGACCAGCCGTTGTTGCAGGAAGGTTGGTGGTCAGGGCAGACCATGGAAAATATGCTTTGAATATTATGAAACTGGCACCCCTTTATAATTCTGAACTACGTTGGGCTAGATTGGAAATATGAGTCACATATTCACAGCTGTATATTTTGTAAAATATATTGCTCATATTATACACACACATACACATACTTGATGTCAATGGTTACTTTCACATTTTCATTTTCTTGATTTTTTCAAATATATATATTGCTGCTCACATGATTAGTCCGACTGCTTTGGAAGGCACCACTTGTGAGTTATGAGTATAACAATTTTTAAAATTTTTCTACCAGATTTATAATATGAAGCCATGTATAAATATATTAGCAAACAGGAATTAAGTCAAGGAAGTTGTATTGCCTGTGTTATACACAAGGTCAGTCTAGATGATCATAATGGTCCCTTTTGGCTTTATAATCAATGAAAAATAATTTGATGTATTACTGCTTTTTATATATGAATAGATTTACACACTGAGTAGACTTCTTGAACTCACCTGCTTAAAGTCACTCAAGTTTTTGCAAGAGCATAAGCTTGTTTTGCATATTCTATACTGCAAAACCCCACCCATCTTGGACTTATACAACTAAAACCAATTAACCTACATTTGGGAGTTTAATATACATCCAGTTTTGCATCTCTGCTGAAAAATTTACTTTATCAAGGGGAATTCTACTGAAGCCATTGGGAGTTTTGTGTCAAAAATCAATGGCTAGCTATTGCACTTACTAGTATTATTTCTTCAGAGATTCTGCTGATCTACGTGTTTGTACAATGGAATACATTGCTAACAAAATGCTATTCTTTCTTCTAATATATATATTCATTCTTTCAGCAAGTACCATTTCACTGTGATCTAACAAGTTCCTACTGTTCTAATGAAATAACTTGCCCATACATATTACTTTGTTCTATTACAAAATCTTCCTCTTTATTTCAATACAGTATATAAATCGTTCCCAGCATTTGTTAAGACTTGTTCAATATTAAAATGTTTGTCTAGTCATCAGAAAAAACAAAGATTTAGAACAGCCATTGTGAATAATTAAAAATGGGCTTTAAAAAATGAATAGCAAAACATAAGGAATATCTTGTTGTTATGGTATTAAGATGTAAATGTCAATTTAGAAGTGACTTCTGCATCACAGACTGTCAATGCACACTGAAAATGAAATAAACGTGGTGCAAACAAAACTTCCAGCTGATAATGGAAAGAAATATATCATTTTCTTTTAACATTGTATTGACCTGTGCATTCTTAATGTAGCCATCATATTCAGTAGAATTGGTCCACAAATATAAAAAATATTTCATGAACATTTGTCATTTTTTTTCACAGATATTCAAAATGACGATTATTCATAGATTCTAGGACTGGAAGGGACCTCGAGAGGTCATCGAGTCCAGTCCCCTGCCCCCATGGCAGGATCAAATACTGTCTAGACCATCCCTGATAGACATTTATCTAACCTACTCTTAAATATCTCCAGAGATGGAGATTCCACAACCTCCCTAGGCAATTTATTCCAGTGTTTAACCACCGTAACAGTTAGGAACTTTTTCCTAATGTCCAACCTAAACTTCCCTTGCTGCAGTTTAAACCCATTGCTTCTTGTTCTATCCTTAGAGGCGAAGGTGAACAAGTTTTCTCCCTCCTCCTTATGACACCCTTTTAGATACCTGAAAACTGCTATCATGTCCCCTCTCAGTCTTCTCTTTTCCAAACTAAACAAACCTAATTCTTTCAGCCTTCCTTCATAGGTCATGTTCTCAAGACCTTTAATCATTCTTGTTGCTCTTCTCTGGACCCTCTCCAATTTCTCCACATCTTTCTTGAAATGCGATGCCCAGAACTGGACACAATACTCCAGTTGAGGCCTAACCAGTGCAGAGTAGAGCGAAAGAATGACTTCTCGTGTCTTGCTCACAACACACGTGTTAATGCATCCCAGAATCACGTTTGCTTTTTTTGCAACAGCATCACACTGTTGACTCATATTTAGCTTGTGGGCAACTATAACCCCTAGATCCCTAGATTTTCATCAAAATTCAGAAATTTAAAAAATTTCAGCTGGCTCTACGGCTGGTTGTAAAAACAAATGGCGAACGTTTAGTTGAAATAAAGTTATTGTTTTTTTTCTTAATTTCCTAATTTTCAAAATTAAAAATTGTGATGAAAAATTTTGTCAAAAAATTGAATTTCAGAAAAAAATTGACCAACTCTGATTTTCATATTGATTTATGAACTAGCAGGGGGAACAAAAATAAGTATAAAAATGGTCTCTTCCGATGGGGCCTAATTGTGAGGTCACACCAGTATAATTTCAGTGATATCTGTGAATAGCTCTGGCCCAACTGACTTCAGTGGAAATTCTGAATGTGTGGATATTTGATCAGAGCCTGATTGTTCTTGTGACCAGTTGGACTCCCCTCTGGAATGCCAGCTGATGTCCTGGGATTTTACTGAGTCTGCCTACTCCACTAGCCTGGGCTCCCTCTCCCTGTTTTGCTGAATTAGGCTCTCTGGCAGCGCGCGCGCACACACACACACACACACACACACACACACACACACACACACACACACACACCAGCTGTAGAAGAACACAGAGTCTGCAAACAGCTCTCTATGAGACGACTCAGCTAGGAAATTGCCCAGCACTCAAGTGCAGCTCACTTCTGGAAAGTGCACCCAAAATAATATTGTATTGCGCTGTAGAGCAGTGTTTCCTAAACTTGGGATGCCACTTGTATAGGGAAAGTGCCTGGTGGGCCGGGCCGGTTTGTTTACCTGCCGCGTCCGCAGGTTTGGCCGATTGCGGCTCCCAGTGGCTGCAGTTTGCTGCTCCAGGGCAATGGGGGCTGCTGGAAGCGGTGGCCAGTACATCCCTCAGCCCGCGCTGCGTCCAGCAGCTCCCATTGGCCTGGAGCAGTGAACCGTGGCCAGTTCATCTCAGAGGTCCAGAGAGGCCCAGGCCATTTTCAGCTTTTGAGGCCCCTAACCATAATACAAATAAAAAATGATGACACATGAAAACAAAATAAGGCACCAAAAGAAGAGTGAGACATAATTTGAATATTTTTTTGTTTAACAAATGCTTTTCTAGCCTTTTTCTGTGCAAATGCACTAATGATTGAGAAAAAATCTGGCTTTCGTGCAATGTCACAGTTGATATTAAGCATGGCGAGGCCATTCGAATGCTCTTGTCCCATAGTTGAATGGTGATAGCTCTTCACCTGCTTACATTTTGCAGCTCTAAGCTGAGAGAGGGTGTCACACCTTGGTCCGATAGGGATGCGCATAAAAACAAGTTGCGAAACTGATCAAATGCCACAGAATTAACAAGTGCCTAAATTTGAGGCCCCCCTTTGAGCTTGAGGCCCAGGCCAAATGGCCCTGGGAGTGCATAAAAGCCAGGCGAGGATTCCCCTGGTGTGGGTACTGTGTGTGGAAGACTGCCATAAAGCTGCCTTCTGAGGGCTGCCGTGCAAACCAGGGCATATGGGGTAGGTTGGACGTAGGGCTGCAACCCATAGCATTGCAGTGAATCCAAGCAATGCTACACCCCATAGGGCAGCCTGGGAAGGCTGTTGTAATTTAGACAGCCCCCAGGGCTGAATTATGCCAGGACCCTCCGCAGCCCAGGACTGGGAGGGAAGAAAGGGAGCCTAATGCTTCTTCGAGGCGCAGCTCAGAACCTGATCTTAAATATTAACAAGATGCACCATGCTGCAATGTAACGTAAAAACTCCCACACAAGGAGTCCATCTCAGAATTCACCTTCACGAAATAACACACAGTTTCATATAGCTACAAGGAAGTCATTTTTACTTACAAGCAAGCAAATCATTGGACCGACTAGGGGTCATATTCTGGATATTTTGTCATATGTACAAATGAAAATAAAATACTTGATCTCCTAACTTTCTAACAAAGAAAACAAAAAGTGATTACTAAACCTCAAGGCATGTAAGAAATCTAAGAGTCTGAGCTGTTTCTGACAGCTTTTTCCCCCCTGGGAGATAGTCGTTGTAGGTTTTGGTTCTGTTTTAATAACATACGGTCAGACCCTGCAAGTCTTACTCATGCTGAGTGATACCTTTCTCTGGTTTAATCCTGCACCGTTAACGTTAATGCGAGGTTTCCTTTGACTTGAACAGGAACAGACTCAAGCCTTCTGTGAGTAGTTCTATTTGATGTCAAACCTAGGGCCTGATCCTTCATTGATTTCAGTGGAATAAAGTATGAATTTGTGTGAGAAAGGGTGTCGGAATCCAGCCCTTAAAGTAAATAAAATAGTTTTTTTTTCTGTTAAAATACAGATTTAGTAAAGTATTCCCATAAAATTAATTAATTCATCATCACTGGGAACAGCTGGTGTGGCCTAGTGGATAAACCACTGCACTGGGACATGAGTTCGGTTTCTGGCTCTGCTGCCGAGTGATCTTGGATAAGTCACTTTACTTCTCCGTGCCTCAGTTTCCCCACCTATAAAGTGGGGATAAGGACAGTGGCCTCCTTTGTGAAGCACTGTAAGATCTACTGATGGGAAGTGCTATAGGAGAGCTAGGTAATTAATAGTCTCAAGGGTCATCCAAATGTGAATAGTTTGTTTCCTTTTTTCAAGTGATAAAAAGATGCTATTTTTGATTCTTCCCCTTTTCAATTGTTCTTTTAAAAAATCACGGCAGTGAAAAACACTGACTCTATGCCGACGAATAACATTAACTTTGGTGTCAGGATGATGCAAATGCTTGCGCTGTACAACATTTAAAAGCTACATTTTTAATCATTGCTAAAAAAAGGTCAGTGTTTAGCACTTGTTTTTATCCTCCCATGATGCTGTGCACAGACAGTAGTCCTCCCTCCTTATTCATTTGAAGCTACTCAGTGTAACACTTGCTTGATATTTGAAAATAACGCTGGGGAATGGAAAGCCAAACCTTTGCCTCTGCTTCTCAGGAAGTTCAAAAGTTTTTGAAAACTATAAAACGTTGGCTGGCGTGATTAGTTTGAGTATATGGAACTGTACAGTATAAGTATAGTATAAGACACCAGTTCTGCACACACTTGGGTGCATGCTTAACTTTACACACGAGTAGTCCCATTGACTATTCATGTACACAAAATAAAGCACACGCACAAGTGTTTGCAGGATCAGGGCCTAATTCTGAAAGGTTTTAAATATGAAGAGTAAACAAGGAAAAAAGAATGAACTGCAAGGTATTTTTTTTAATTAATAAAGGATAATTTAACATCAGATACTGTAAGTATCACACGCAACACTTAACTGAGCCCTGTTCTTTGGCTGGAGTAAATAGGCATAGCTTTATTGACTTCAGTGGAGCTACGCTGATTTACAGCAACTGAGGATCTGACCTGTGTTCCTTAGGTCATGTCTGCATGGGAACACTCAGGAAAGTGAAGGCAAATCAACTGAAGGTGTAAAGTCAATGGGTATAAGTTAAAGCATGTGGATGGTCTCATGCAGGAGAAAAATGGCCTTAATTCACAAACGTTATCCTCCTCTGAACAAAGGCCACTTTACTTGCGAGTGAGATCATCCCCAGAGATGAATGTGCTTTAATGTCTGCATATTGACTTCACACCTTTAGTTGGTTCGCCTTGATGTTCCTGAATGTCTCTGTGTAGACACGTGTGCATGCGGGACTGATGCCTGTTTCCTTTTACACTTCCGCTCTCAGGCCTTGTCACACTAGGCTCTTTCACTGCTAGAAAAGGTGTGTTTCTTACCTCCGGGCAACCAGGGTTGGCTCCAGGCACCAGCCTGGCAAGCAGGTGCTTGGGGCGGCTGCTCCGGAGAGGGGCGGCAGGTCCAGCTATTCGGCGGACGGTCCCTCACTCCCGCTCGGAGCGAAGGACCTCCCGCCGAATTGCCACCGCAGATCGCGATCGCGGTTTTTTTTTTTTTTGGGCTGCTTGGGGTGGCCAAAACCCTGGAGCCGGCCCTGAGGGTAACTAACATGCATGAGCTAACATGGGGGAAAAGGTGAAGGATTTCAAGGAGGTTTATAGAAAGAGCTGCAGATAAAGAAACTGTTCTGATGAGAGAAAGAATCATGGTCTGGAGATCAGAGTTAAAATCTCCAAGGCTATGTGCTGTTGCTGGATATATGCCGCTGTGCCAAAGCTAGATACCTAGTGACTTCTCTGATTACACAGTCACTGTGATACCAAGGGCTCCTCATTGGTTTGTAAAGTGCCTCTATTGCAACAGGCCCTAAATAAAACCAATACCAGTTCTTTATTTTCTAACATCAGATAAGAAAGCAAGCTTCATTCCATTGAATATAGTTTTCTTTAAATGCTCTAAGACTCCATGATTACAAGACTTCCGGCGTTAGAATTTTATTGAGTCTCAGGTTCATTTCACATGCCAGGCAAATATGATTTGTGATCCAGGTCAGTTTTAAGCAATTAATTGTTCAGCCTCTTTCCCCTTCCCCACCCCCAAGTCACTCTATCTACTTTGCCGTAATTACGTGTATGATGCAATCCTGCAAGGCCTTTGGGCACATAATTCAATGACACTTCCAGACAGGTTCTGACTGTAATTTATCAAAAGACAGCCTGGGCACACAAATACTGTGGCCTGGTCGACCGGAAATGATCCTTTCACCTCTGAGATCATGGTTTAATTTCACCCTTGAAGGGACTGAACAAAATCATTGCAATCATAAGACTGTACAATAGAAGTGATTTGCAGTACCTTTTTCTGTCTATAGGGGTTATCTTTGTTATAGTAAGAAAGACCAGACACTCAAAACAACATGACCCTTTGCAACCACAGGGCTTCATAAGAGAGCCCTGTAAATCTTTGTAGTTTTGCTTTGCAAAGGATTGTGCAAAGCATAATAATTTACTGCCTGTTTTATGTTTGGATGCTACATTTTGTTCCACCAGTAAACAACAAGGGCACCAATATCGCAGCTCAAGTTGTTGGAGGAATTCTGTGCTTAACCTTTTATTGGACAGTTGGTTTCGGAATAACTACTTATTCCCTCGGGTAGGCAACTAATGAATTGAAATGCCAATTACTTGCACCCTCATTACTAGTCAGAGAAGATACGTTACATAAACATTTCCCATGGGCCAGTCTCATCTTCCAGAGAGAACCCCACTGGAGGGGAAATGATGGGTCAGAACCTCAGTTGGTGTAAACCAGTATAGCTTTATGACATCAAGGGAGCTTTGCTGAATTACAGGCACTGAGGATCTGGCACAATGTGTGAGGAACTCTTGAGAGTTTAAAACATGTGGATTTCCAGGCAGATTCTTCACTCACGGGGGACGTACTGAAGGTCACATGGAATAAACAAACCGCATGGATGCGAAATCCTGCAAAATTGAAGGATCTGCAGGGGAATCCTACAGATCTTGGGGCCACTGTGCAGCATATCAGATATTTTTATAGGCCAATTTGCCCTTCCCTTCAAGCAGTACAGCGCCAGCCATGTTCGGATGGGCCTCTCCACCACCCATGCGCAAAGGCCCTTCTCAGGGGTATGTGCAGGTATGGACTTAAGTTAATACATAGCTATCAGCGAGGAGATCTGCTGGTTTTGAGGGGAGATTTCTGATCAGTTTGATTGAGAAATGGGTATCCACATCCCTTTGGCAGTTCTGAAAAACCTCACCCTAAAGGCTCATGTCTGGACCGGGTAAGCACCTCATCTACACTGATGGAAATCCGGAGCGACTTCACTGGAGTTAAGTGAAGTGACACCAGTGTGAAAATGGAGTTCGGTAATATCAGAATTAGGCTGTAGGTCTACACAATCCATGCAGATTTGTTCTGAGAGTAAAAGTGCGAGGTATAGATTAATGGTATTGGAATGTCTGTGTTTTTTAATCTCATATTCCACAGACTCATTTCAATGTTGGTGACATTCAAAGTTCATGAGGGGACTGTCAGGAAAATTCTTTAAGACAAGTAATTTCTGATTTTGCCTTTGCTTGTGGGCTGGAGCTAGGTCTGGGAGAGATAAATGGAAACAATCAAATAGGGATAAGAGGAAGCCGCATTTCAAGAGAACTGATGATATGTTTATGCTAGACTTGGCAGCAGTCTACAGAGTTTGATCCAACCAAAAATTGGCTCTGCAGGTGATGAGACATGGTGCTTCCTCAACTCTCTGGCTCCGTCCTCATGAAACATAATTGCAATTCCAGTCCGAGAGGATGCTAAGGATTTACTACTGTGCGATGCCTAACTAGCCCTTCCATTCTTTCCTTTTACAGGTTCTTTGCGCTATCTGTAATCTATGGCACTTGTCATTATTTAATGTTGTGAACACTGGTCGATTGTAGAGCTAGTCAAAAAATGAACAATAAAACAACTTTGAAATTTCATTTTTCTCCACAAATACAGGTTTTCAAGTGGTTGATATGGATTCATTTCTTGTGTCTGGAATTCCTTTTCATGAATATTGTTCTATACTTTTTTCAAAAACACAATTAAAATGTTCCCTAAATGGACGTTTAGCTTAAACATTAAATTTTGTTAGCAGTTTTGAAATTAAAAAAAAAAAAAAAAAAAGGAAAAAAAATCCATGAAGTTTTCAATAAAAAGTGAAAAATAGGGGGGAGGGGTAGCTCAGTGGTTTGAGCATTGGCCTGCTAAACCCAGGGTTGTGAATTCAATCCTTGAGGGGGCCACTTAGGGATCTAGGGCAAAAATCTGTCTGGGGATTGGTCCTGCTTTGAGCAGGGGTTGGACTAGATGACCTCCTGAGGTCCCTTCCAACCCTGATATTCTATGATATCAACAAGGTCAGGAACTTTTCCTGAAAAAAATTGCTTTGGAAAAATAGTCCATTTTTAACCCCTACTCCTTCCCCCAAAAGAAAAGTTGAAAAATGTTGACCAGCACTACTTAATAGTCATTTTCATGGGGAATGGTCTGAAGTCATTGATATGCATGTAGGGTTTGATCTTCCTCCCATTCAAATCTATGGAAAACTCCCGTTGAGTTTAATGACTCAGAATCAAGCCCTTAAACAAGAAAGTAAGATAATGGAAGTCATTAAAGCCACAGAGTCCTATTTTCTAACTTGGATGACAGTCCATATTTTGGTTTGATTGAGCACAATACACTCTTGATATAGCTTTCCTCTCTTTTAAAACCAATGAATGTCCAATTTTCAATATCTAAAGTTAGGTGCCAAAATCAATGTTTAGGCACCCAGTTACATATTTTGGGCACTTAGGTGCTGATTAAATGCTTAAAACAGGTACTTAAAAGCATATACCTGTGTTTAGACACTTAAATGTAAGTACACCATTTCCTTCAATTCTCATTTGAATGAACCCTAAAACTCAAAGCAAAGTTAGTCAAAACCACTGAGTTTCAGCAGGTTTCTCAAAATGGGGTTGAGGATCAATCAGAAGGTTGGAGAAACTTTGCAACTGAACTGAGTTTAGGTTTGTGATGAGACATAAAACCAGGTGGGTTTCACATACTTTCAGTTTTCCAGGAGAACATTTTGCACAAAAGTCTGGACCATTCCAGGGGATCTGTTAAAATCCATATAACACATAAGTTTTGTGAAATATAAGAGCCTTCATATAATTATTACATTAATTGTTCTAAAAACAAACAAGCCATTTGAAAGTGACAATAAGAGTCTATTTAATGAGGCAAATCTGACCAGAGATTAATTTTGTTAAAGTTACTTACTCTCAGGGAAAAAGTAGTTGGGTCACCCAGACCCCTCTGAAAATTTATTGCTCTGCTCAGGAATTCTGCATACATACCAGGACTGGGAATCTGAGTAGCAGGCTGTTGTGGCAAGTAAAAAAATAAATGGTGTTATCTTGATAGCCAGATAACACAGTATCTGTTCACATAAAGTCATTTGGAGAATATTGTTTGGGAAAACCACTTTGCTTTGGATCCATTCCTTTTTCTTTCCGTCTTCTGATAAAAAATCCTAAACACCAAGCAGTTAAAGGCTGCCATAAAACTGAGAAGAAACACTGACACTGGTGCTTTATCACACTCCATCTGGGAGGCAAGCCAGCTCTTCCTACTTCAAGTTTATTTCTCCTACTCTGCTTTACCTCAGATAATGTCTCATAAACAGTTAAGAGGGTCATTTATAAACGTTTCAGAATGGTTATTGCTCTCATCATAGCCTTTGGGTCATCTTGCTTTAAGACAGGGAACATCAAGTTAAAAAGAAAAAAGAAAAATGTCATGATTATTTGATTTGACTTGCTCACTCTAAGTCAGAAAAGTAAGTGGCAAGCTGTCATTTCCCCCAACCTTTTCTTTGTATTATAAAGTTCACATTCAAATGTTAGCAGGGCTTGTTAGCTTTCCAAGTATGGTGCAAGGTCCATCCTTTCGATCAACTTTTGGCTGCAAATGTCTAAACTAAAGACTGAGCTACACACAAAGTTGCACCAGTTTAACTAAAATTGGTTTAAAAACCATTTTAATTAAATGGATGCGCTTAAATCAATTTATATAAATTTAGTTTGAGGCCTTGTCAATATACAACATTTGATTCCTTAACAACTTAAACTATTTTGGTAAGGAATCAACTTAGGCCTTGTCTACATACACACTAATTTAACTAAATCAGTTTGAAACTGATTTAAATATCTACACAAAGGGTTCCATTGTTTTAACTAAATCAGCTCAAAATGTTCAATATTGAAACAGGACTAGATCAAAGCACACTAATGAACTGTTAATGTGCATCAGAAGGGTCCACATAGACAGTTAGTTCACGGCAGACTAGTGCATAGAAGAGTCACACCCCAGCTTGCCACAAACTAATTATTCATGTAGACCAGCAAGCCAGGTTTAAATTGAAATGTTTACACAGGGGTTTGCACTAGTTTAACTAAATTGTTTTAAAAACACTCCATTAGTTAAACTAATGGACGCTGGTATGTAGACAAGGCCTAACATACTGAATTTTCATTCCCTTCATTTCCAAGTACTTCCTTGCTTGGTCGGGGGTTTTCATCCATTGACATGAATAAGGATTTCTCCACTGATTTCAATATTGAAATAATAATATAACAACATTAACTACATAATCTACTATGTATTAAGGTCTCTAAACATAAGTTGCCCTGGAAAGGGGAATCACAGCACAAGAAAGGCATGGAGCATACTGTCATCGGAAGGTCTCTTGACATAAAGGTTTAAGGTGGAAAGAGAATTCAGATTTAACTCTCTTACATTTCAATAATAATAGGATGGTGACACAAACCTGCACAAGCCACAGAATTCGGATTTAAGGCTGATATTCTGTCCTGAGCAAGGTCATCAGTGTTACTGAACAATGCAGGGAACAAAGGCAAGTATTTAAGAACAAAATGTCTGACTTGACATTCAGTAGCGCTTGCTTCTCCAGTTGGCTGTGACTGCTTGGCACAGAGGAATCCTTGGGTGGTAGAGAGCTGTTATAGCAGCACCTGTGCTACCAGCAGAGGGGATGTGATTAGAGAATAGGGAGCCTGGCTGGGCCACCCTGGTGTCCTGCTCATTCCTGTCACCAAGTGTAAGAACTTGCAGGGCTAAAACCCAGGCCCATAGGAGTTCTGGGCCACTGATGGCTCCACACCTCCACAGGAGGCTTAGGCTAAGCTCTCATGGGAGGACCCTGTGAGGCGGGGCCCAGCAGGAAGTACCGCCCAGCAGGACCTGAGTGGCAGCTCCTTGTAGCCCACTGATTGGCTGGCACTGGTACTTAAGACAGGAAGCCATGCTAAGGAGTTGTCTGAGCAACAATACAGACTTCTACCTGCCATCTTGCTTCAGACCTTGTGTGAGAGAAATCCCAGACTCCGGCTTCTGACCCTGCCTACCTCCTGGTTCACCCTTTGGCCTGTTTTGGACTCTGATCCTCTGGTACCCGACTTGGCCTGACTCCTGACTCCCACTCTGACCACTAGGTCTGACTGCCCATGACTGGCAGTGACAGCCTGTACACCTAAGGCACTTTATCAATAATAGCAATTCCTTATCCCCTTTTATGGCCTAATCATCAATCAGGTCATCAGCCTACCATGGCAAATTGCTGTGTACTAGCCTTACCCGGGCAGCCACCTTTCTGGACCATGGATTGCTAATCCCAGGTTGTACCTGAGCCACAAAACCTCCACCCCAGTCAGTCCCACCTAACCATGGGTGTGTTACCTTTGGCTGGCCAACAGGGTGAGTCCTTAGGAGACTTTTTAATTTCATTTTTAGACTTTACACCAGCATGATTTCTTCACACCACTCCTGTGAGGTAGGGAAATGTCATTACCCTTATTATACAGATGAGAAATTGAGGCCCAGAGGGACTAAGTGACCTACCCAAGAGCACACAAAACGTCCATGACAGAGGTAGGCGCCAAACCCAGATCTTCTGAATCCCAGTCTATTTGGGCAACCACAAGACCACTCTTCCTCTCAGAAAGACCCTGCTTGAGTGCTGGGGGCCATGCTAATGTCAGTGTATTTGGCTAATTTCTTGGGACTGAGTTTGAAGAGACGGGCTTTTAAAAAGAATGTTTACAATAATCTTTCATGTTCTCCAAAGGAAAAGGATCCACCTGTGTAATCTTTCGAGTTAATCTTGCCTCAGGTCTTGTTTAACATTATGAAATGGCAGCTTGTATAACTTTATTACTTGAGCTAAATATGATTCTTTCGCTGTCTTCCAGCTAATGGTCTCCTAATCCATATCAATAAAGCTACTAAGGTATAGTGACTTTATAAGCGTCTTCTTTTTTTATTACTCCAAATATGTTACCTCATTAATTAGCAATTTACTGTAACATTGAGCAGTACATGTTATTACATTACTATTGAATACAACAGGGGTTGGCAACCTCTGGCATGTGGCTCGCCAGGGTAAGCACCCTGGCGGGCCAGGCCAGTTTGTTTACCTGCTGCGTCCGCAGGTTCGGCTCCCAGTGGCTGCGGTTCGCTGCTCCAGGCCAATGGGGGCGACGGGAAGCCGCGGGAAGCCAGCACATCTCCTGGCTTGCGCCACTTTGCGGCAGGTAAACAAACTGGTAAGCACCCTGGCGGGCCACATGCCAAAGGTTGCCGACCCCTGGAATACAAAATAGAAATGACTAAATATTTACTTGTAACATAATCTTTACTTTGAAATGATGCTTGAAGATCAAAGAGAAGATGAATGTTTTGAAATAAGAGGTAAAATTAATAGAATTGCTGTACTGTTGTTAGAATCATAGAATCGTAGAATATCAGGATTGGAAGGGACCTCAGGAGGTCATCTAGTTCAACCCTCTGCTCAAAGCAGGACCAATTCCCAACTCAATCATCCCAGCCAGGGCTTTGTCAAGCCTGACCTTAAAAACCTCTAAGGAAGGAGATTCCACCATCTCCCTAGGTAACCCATTCCAGTGCTTCACCACCCTCCTAGTGAAATAGTGTTTCCTAATATCCAACCTAGACCTCCCCCACTGGAACTTGAGACCATTACTCCTTGTTCTGTCATCTGGTACCACTGAGAACAGTCTAGATCAGTGGTTCCCAAACTTTAACAACCTGTGAACCCCTTTCACTAAAATATCAAATCTTGAACCCCCTCCTAACTAACTGAATATTTCCAGGGATTTTCTCCTTTACCTGAGTATAAATTATAAAAGCAGTGATCTGGAAATATAAAATTTGTTTTTATGACATGCTTATTACACACTATTTATTATTATTTATCATTACACTATTTTTATTACATTATGAAAATGGCAAAACTCTTCCACGATCTCACTTTCGAAGCTTGTATCACTTTGAATAAGCCTGTTATAAGACAAGGCTCCTATGTTTCCTCAAGGAGTATAAGATGTGAAACAGCATGAAGGTATTTAAGAAGCCAACTCAAAGAGTTCCTTCTACACAAGCATTCAGGTCTTGAACAGTCCAGGCAAACAATGCACTTTACAACAAAGCTTAAACTTGCTCTTCATAATAATTTTAAAAACAATACTAGCTGCCTATTTAATTTTAAAAACAGCAAAAGATATCCCCCTCCCTTTCCATTTCTTATAAGGAGTCTTGAAGTTTAAATCGCCTCAGTGTGATAGAGATGCTTGCTTTGATATGCTTAGCTCTTGGAAGTCCAGGGGCTCCAGGCTGCTGGCTCCGTGCTGCCTGGGATCCCTAGGGACAGCTCTGTCTGCTGTTAGGGAATTTTTCCCTGGGAACACCCTGTAACCTTTCACGAACCCCAGTTTGGGAACCACTGGTCTAGATCCATCCTCTTTGGAACCCCCTTTCAGGTAGTTGAAAGCAGCTATCAAATTCCCCCCTCATTCTTCTCTTCTGCAGACTAAATAATCCCAGCTCCCTCAGCCTCTCCTCATAAGTCACGTGCTCCAGTCTCCTAATCACTTTTGTTGCCCTCTGCTGGACTCTTTCCAATTTTTCCACATCTTTGTAGTGTTACATTTGTTCTGGACTCTTTAGGGACAAGGGCCTTAGGTTAGGTTCTGATCTGACTCTCCTTACCTCCCCAAACTGGCTCTT
Organism: Malaclemys terrapin pileata; assembly: GCF_027887155.1. NCBI lineage: Eukaryota > Metazoa > Chordata > Testudines > Emydidae > Malaclemys > Malaclemys terrapin. The sequence goes on along the minus strand of NC_071512.1, from coordinate 11,679,995 downwards.
GGTGGATTTCCCTTGCTCACAGCTGTGCTGTAATGGAATTACCTGGTTTAGCCACAAGGACCTGACTTAAGTCAATGAGAATCTCCAATATACTTTGGATCAGAGCCTGACTCAGAAAGCAATTCTCTTTACAGCATTCAAGATTAAAAAGGTGAAAATATCAATGATTAGAAAAAAAATGATTATTAAATATGCCTACTTGGAAAGACCAAGAGCCAAATCCTTCATTCTTGTCCACACTGGAACTCTGAAGCACAGTGTATGTGTCTAGTGCTTAGTCAATGCGCATTCCATGTGTGCGAATTCCACAGTTCTTGTCCAAAGCCCACTGAAGTCAATGGGTTTTCGCTTGACTTCACTGGGCTTTGGGACAGGCATCATCAGAGTTCTGCATGTGATATGAGAGCAGACGAGGCATGAGAGGTCTGCTTTGTGGTTCACAGAGCTGCATTATGGATAGGAAGGGAGAAAATTGTCCCCCGTCAAAATCCTAAAATTCTGAACTCATACCAAAGTTATTTTTCTTAAGCTGGTCATGGTAGCCAATTCCATTATTACATCATAGTATCAACCTCTTCTCTTCTCATATCATTGCTACACCAGTGTAAATCTCCTGGCTTCAGAGGAGGCATTCTGGAGTTACGTATTAAGAGACTAGTGTGTAATGTCTGACTTGAAAAGCTCTCTTTTCTCTAGTTATATTTATCTTTGTCAATTTGAAGCACTATTTGATGGTTCCGGGGAATGGCATTTTCACCTGTATAGCATCAAAGATGCAGTTGCCAACTCTAGCTTTTTTATTTTTCTTTTTAAAAACGCCTCAGCTCCAGGAGCCATGTAGCTACATCAGAATCTCATCTCTCAATTTGTAAAAAAGAGCATCTAGTACTCATGGTTGCAAAGGAAAGCTTGGAAACATGAACCTAACGGCTCAGAAAGCAGAAAGCAAAATCAAAAGAACTCAACATTTATTATCTCATAACTTCTAAGGGTCTGACTTCTGATCTTTGAATGTTTGGCGGGTGCTGGTAATACTGAGCTACAGAAAGCTGAACAAAAGAGAAACAAGTTTGTGCTTGAAAAGAGGAAATGAAATTGTAAGTGGGCCAGGTATCGTCTTTTTTACAGTTTCACATTTATATTTACACATATACAAAGGGAAATCAAAGTAACACAAGACTGGGAGGCTGGAATCCCAGGGTTCTAAGCTCATCTCCGACACTGACGTTTCTATAGCTTTGAGCAAGTCTCACGCTCTCTGGGTCTCAGGTACCCATTTGTAAAATGGGGATAATAAGACTTACCTATCTCACAGGAATGTTGTAAGTTCTGGTTAATGTTTAGGAAGCACTTTGATGATGGAAAACTCTGTGAAACTGCCATGCGTTATTTTTATTGGGCTCAAACCTACAGTCCCTACTCACTCAGGGACAGATTATGACCTTTACTCTACCAAGTAGTATTTAACTCCACAAATGACCCCACTGATTTCAACAGGACTAGTCACTTATAAGGTACAATTTAGTGTGAACACTAAATAGTACAATCTTTGCCTTTTACACAGGCAAAATCCCTTTTAGCACAATACACTGTAGGTCGTATGTTATTACTCATCCTTATTTATTTGAAAAATAAATGATCGTAACATTTACTAAAGTACATTGTCTGTCTTGATTGTCCAGGTCTGTAAAGTTTCCAGTATTGGGTCCTGACAATTTAAAAACAAAATTAAATACTTCACCTAATTATAGTTCTATCCCTGTCTAGTTAGCTTTGAGCTTTTGCAGCTGTCAGGTTCAAATATTTCTAGTAAATGTGGCAGTGACATTTGTTCAACAGATGAGGTAGGAGTAAAAGATAAAGGGGCAATAGATTGGATTAAGCAGTGGAAAGAAGATAGGATATGTATTTGAATGTGACATGGAATATTGTAACTTAAGTGTGAAGATAAACTTGAGTTTACTAGATTACACAACTAAAATAAGATAGCAGGTGGTACTGTAGGTTGCACAGTACTGGCAAAAAAAAAAAAAAAAAAAAAAGGGGGGGGGGGTGGATTCATCTTCCTTAATAAATTATTGAGAACCTAGTTACCCAAAGTCCTGGTCCAAGGAAACAAAGTCAACATTTTAGTAAAGAAGAGTTTAAGTTCCTTTTCAGCTAGTTTTTCACTTCTCTACAGTTTTTTGGAAGGAAAATATTTATGATGTTTGCATTTTGGCTCCAGTTTTCTGACGTTGGCAGTTGCATATCTTACTCTAAAATATCTAGGAGCAAAAATTCTGCTCTGACTTACAAACCAAACAACCCCATTGACTTCAGTGAGGTTGCATGTTGCCCTTAAATTTAACTCCAGAACACCTGAATGGGAACTCTTCCCTGCTTTATTTTGCCCCTTTTACACATTTTTCTTGCACAATGATTTGATCTTTCTAGCTCTGTTGCATTTTTGATGCATCTGGAATTCCATGGCATCTTAGACGACTTTGCCTCCACCCCCGCCCCCAAAACAATGTTTTATAACTATATTCCCATCCTTTGTAAAACAGCATTGTGTCATTATTTCTTGGTTTTCAAACTTTGTATTAAATCAACAAAGATCTTGACTGAGAAGTCCCAACAGGAGATTTACTGGTAGGAGACACCTTAAAAGGAAAGCCCTGTGAGGAAAAACATATACTTGTTTTTTGGGGGGAAGGTAGGTAGAATATTATGAACGTGAAAGTCTTAAATCTATGATCTTTGCTGTGGAATCCAACTGTCCACATGTATGATGTTCAGCTATGCTTCAGTATGCCACCCAGGTAGAGAATTTAATCTGTTAGATAGTTGAGCTCCCAACTGAAGGAAGATAGAATGACATGAAAAACATGCTCAAACCTGTTCTTCTCCCAAGCAGGATTTGGAGAGCGGCTGCTCTGATAACTCTATGGGAGCTAATTCAGTGTGAAAAACATAGGCAGGGCCTGGGATTTTTGGCTGCAGAATTTGTATTTGATTTGCATGAAGTAATTACAATTACACAATTGAATCCTCCCTCTTTACAAGTGAAAGGAAAGAAGGAGTGGGACCATCTCCGATCAGGTCAAATACTGGTAGGCAAATGTATTATACTCCTTTGGGTATTTTTATGATAAGATGTGGCTGATATGTAGGGTGACCAGATAGCAAGGGTGAAAAAATCGGGAGAGGGAGTGGGGGATAATAGGCACTTATATAAGACAAAGACCCAAATATCAGGACTGGTCCTATACAATCGGGACATCTGGTCACCCTACTGATATGACTGGGTGTAGTGCATACTGCTGAAGGGCAGTCTATGGGCCTCTGTATTTAAGTGTTGTAAATTGAGGGTGGTATTTTCAAAGCTGCACAAGGCATAATTCCCATCTCATTTCAATGGGAGTTGCATGTCCAAATCTCAGCCTGAGTGTTGTACGAAATGTTTATTCCACATTCTGCTCTACTGTAAATGGTGCAGGTCTCCAGATTCACATGGATGTTGTGTTTGTGTTACTGAATGTCTAACAGCATAAAGGGACCCAACATGGTTTGGGTTAAAAAAAAAAAATGTAATGAAGTGTTCATGTTCCTACCTATGACACAGTCTGGAACAGGTGGCTCTGGAGCAGCTGAGGGCCTTATTTCACTCAAACCACATATGAAACTTCCACTGACGTCACTAGGAGCTCTGCATGAAGAACAGTGGTCGTATAGGGTTGCTAGTGAGCGTAATTTAAAATTGACTTTGGAAAGAATAATTTATGCTTTGCCGCCTCCTCAGATGTGTAACCAGTAGGTCGCTACACCTGTTTACACGTTGTTTGGCTCACTCTGAGATGCTAGTGAAAAACCCAGCGCTTGTGGACATTGTAAGAATCTGTAGCAATCACTGAAATCCAGCAACCAGAACGGATTTCACTGACTGATATATCTCAGTAGGTTTTTCTCTAGGATAGATAATATTAGCTGGGAGTTTCAGAGGACCCTAACGGTATGTCTGCACTGCAATTGGACATTCACGGCTGGCCTGTGCCGGCTGGCTTGGGCTCAGACTGCAGGGCTGTTTAATAGCAGTGTAGACTTTCCATCTCGGGCTGTAGCCTGAGCTCTGGGCTCCTCCTATCTCAGGATCCTGGAGCCCAGCCTCCATCTCGAGCCTGAAATTAAACAGCCCATGATTAGCCTGAACCTTGCGAACCCGAATCAGCAGGCACGGGCCAGCTGTGGGTTTTTAATTGCAGTGTAGACATACTCTACGTGAGTCAGGAGCCCAAATTCCATTGACATTCTCTGGGAGTTGGGCACCTTACTTAGTCTCCTTTGAAAGTTCCAGCCCTTAATTTTATTTCACATTTTTGTTAGACAGAAAGCTGGGTATTGGAACATAAGAGGGTAGAAATCTCTGATACAAAAGCTATAAGATAAGTAACGAGACTGGGAGTTAGAATGCCTGCATTCTATTCCTGAGCCCACTGTAGACTTCCTGTGTGATCTTCATCAAACCACTTAACTTCTCTGTGCCTCAACTTCTTCAACTGTAAAATGGGGCAAATAAGAGCTGCTTAACAGAGTTGTAGTGAGGCTTAATTCCTTATTATTTGTAAGGAGTAGTGAGCTACTCATATGGCAGGTGGTGCAGAACAATCCATTTGGGGTCATAACATTCTGCTAATCCAACAGCGTTCAGCTGGAGAAGTTATTCTTCACTTTTGCTCCTAAAAAGCCATTGCACTGTGGTGGTGGTGCAGAATGGCTGCTGTTTTCTATCCCAGTGACTGCACTGGACTGGTAGTGATGAGCAAGTGACATTGTTTCAATGCTATTTATTATAATGACTATAAAGCATGGGTTTATTTTCTAAGATCACTACAGATGCACTATACAAATAATAAGCCTAAAGTGGATGAAAATAGTCTTACACATTTTACAATGATCTTGATTGGATTTTTCAAAAGGGCTGTGTTGACCTAATTTTATTTCCAGTGAAGTCCGTTCAAGTGGCGGCAAGTTAAACCAGTGCTGAGAACTTTAGAAAGCTCACGCTAAATCTTTTCATTCCACTTCCTTCAGATCAGATGGTAGAAGCATGACAAGACTGCCTAAGGAATTGTGTTTTAGGCCATGACTCACATTCGATTTTACACTGAGATTAGACTAGGACATATTCTATCTAGAGATTCAACGTAGGTCACAGCTCTACCAGCAAGACCACACACACCACGTTAAAAAAAAAAAAAATGTAAAAGGTTGAAGAGAAAATCTTTATGGTGTATCAAGTGATTGAATTCCCTTTCCAGATATAGGAACCCGTGCTCGGTGTAAAGCTTATTTAATAGGCACGTTGCACAATATGCACATATGAACATTTCCTTGGTTTTGATCTACCTGAGATTGCACCTGGAATAAGGGAGAAACACACAGGCATGTTCGTCATCTTTATTTCCTGGCTCCAGTCACAAGGCAGGGGTCAGGAGGATTATAAAAAGTCACATGCCAGTGGTCAGTCAGTATCCACTAACTCACCCCAAATCCTTAAGCAAGGATCACTGTACCGCTTAGGAGTGGGGTTTTGTGTGGGTGCCTGTCCATCCTCCGCATGCTGCATCAAGTGTCTAAACCCCAGCCCCTTGAAGTAAAGACTCCAGAACGGGGCTCTGTGGTTCTGATCCATCTTTTCACTGACTTCTCTGGGAGCTGGCCTGGGCCTGAAGAATTCACTTGAATTTGCATGAAAAACAAAGGCATACAGCTTTCCTATGATATGACCGGTGTAAGGGGTCAGACTCACCCCTGTGGCACCTCCTGCTGGTCTCTTCCAGGAATTAGACCATCCCAGCTCCGGAGCACCCTCTGCAGGCCAGTGATCTGCCTTGCCACTGGCCCCGTGTCCCTCCTAAGACCCCAGTGCCCCTTTCTCTGGGTGCTGCCCCCTGGTAGTACCCCCACACTCTGGGTCTCCCCTCCCAGGGGAACCCCCACCCACTAACCCCACCTCACCTCAGTGTAAGGCTACTGCCAGTCACCACCTAGGCCCACTCCCTGGGGCAGACTGCAGTATCAGCCACTCATCACAGGCAAGGTTGGGTTTGGACCTGCTGCGTTTGCCTATCCCTGGGCTGCCCTCTGCAACCCCCAGTACCTGTTGGCCCAATGCTAGGCCGCAGCCTGGGGCTTTCCAGGCTGGAGCTCCTCTACCTTTCCTCAGCCCTGCTCCACTCACATACCCTGTCTCTAGCTCCCTGCAGCCAGGCCCTTCTTGCTTTGAATGCAGCAAGTGAGTGTGTCCTTGCTCCTGGCTCAAGCCTTTATAGGGCCAGCTGGGCTCTGACTGGGGCGTGGCCCAGCTGCAGCTGCTTCCCCCAATCAGCCCAGCTCTTTCCTTCCACAGCCCCAGCCCTCTGCAGGGCTGGCTTTAAGCCTTCGCAGGCAGGAGCGGGTGGCCACCCCACTACAACCGGGTTGCCTTCATTAATCCCCTACTGCCCCTTGTGTAACAAGTCTGCAATTTGTTGCATAAGCAGTGGATAGCCTCAAACGACCGGGGTGTGTATTTGATAGTTGTGCACATTTATATGAAAAAAACCCAACCCTTACAAGCCATTTTATTAAAAGAGGCGAAAGACCATTTCCTTATGCTGCACATTTCTGTCTATTGACTCAGGTATTTACTAAAAAAGCACAGGTACATTAGCAATTGCTGCATCCCATGGTACTGAAGCTGGCTCTGAAGTACAGAGCACCTCCTTAAAGAAACAAACTCAGCTACGTACGAGATGTGGCCTTCGAAGTGCGGAGCAACAACAGGAAATGTCATATTCCTCAGGGCATGTGGAGTGGAAAGAGACCTGAAATGTGCTGCCTTGTCTCATGGACACTGAGGTCTATCTTTCCAAGCTGCCTGGTGTTAGACACCGAAGTCCATATTTAGGTACTTAAGACAAAGTGATTTAATTCTCAGAGACGCTGTTCGCACTGACCTCAGTGAGAGTATAGCGTGTGCTGAAAACCACCTACTTTTATTTAAGTACCCGCTGTTGCAAATTTTGGTTTAAATAATGCCGGTTGGTTGCCTCCTCGCACCACATTTACATATATTGGTCACCATGGAATCTAGGTTGCCTTACAAAGGTTAAAAATCCCACAAAAAGAAGGAAAATCCCAGGGAACCCCCCTGCAACTTTAAAATGTTTTCTTTGCTTGGTTGACATTAGCAGTAATGACCTCTGTGTACTCAATAAATGGCTGGCTGGGGTTAATGATGCAAAGCATATCAACTCCTCTCAGCTGGTTACCAATCCCCAGGAAATGCACCCTGCCTTATTGCTGTTGCCTAAAGGAGTGTATGCTTGGAGCTTTCTTTTCATTAGCATTACCTGTGTGCATAGCTATATTGCAGAAACATATTTTTTCAATCAGATAATACATTTTCAATGAAACAACTTTGTTTCTTCTACTCATTTTCTCCTCTTTTTCTGTTACACACTATGCATCTTTGGTTCATGTTGTAATGGCATCTTACAATAAAGTTAGTTATATTCTTTTGACGTTGCTATTATTATTAAGTGCCATACAGCTGCATAAGAATGACCATACCCTGTCCCCAAGAGCTTTCCATCTAACTCAAGAGACGGTGCAATGGGTGAGTGTAACAAATGTTAGCAAGGAAATGGGAAGGAATAAGAACCATAGATATGTTCTTGGTAAAGGCTATTAAGAAAAGGCAGGGTAAAGGCTAGTCATAAACTGACCCATGGCGCAATCCAGTAGACTTACACCATAGATGACTATGGCAGGCAGCTATTAAACAAGGACATGTATTAATTATAGGGGTTTAAAAAAGATGGTGATATGTGCTATGTGTCTTAACAATTGTTAACAATATTTGTAAAGGAACAGATTGTTTTGGAAATTGGGAAGAAAAGTAGCAAGTGCAAGCCTACTGTGGGTTTTAAGACTTTGCAATGGCCCCCTCTTAAATACAAAACAGTGATAATGCCACCAAAAATATTCATTCCACTAGCAGAGATGTATTAATCATGAATGCAAACACGATGTGGAACACTGAGTACGATTAGTGTTGGAGAAGGATCTTCATTTAACTTGAAAACTATTCCAGAAACCTTATTTTTTTAAAATTTAAATGTAGGATTTGCCAGTGCTGTTAAACCATAACTATTTTCTGATTGCCAAGCTTGCACGGGCATGTGGTAAGAGCAGTGGGCTTCCACTACCTGCCCACAAAAAACAACAAACAAATACCCCCTCACCATATGGAGTAAGGCCTTCAGTACCCTGGCACAAGGTTAGGAGGCATTAAGGATCAGTTAAGGCTGCACAGAAGAAGAGCTCCAGCAAGTATCAAGAGGGGTGAGCACAACAGCCCCATGGATGGCAAGAGGCCTACTTGCCTAGGCCCCCCAGCCGGGGTAGACAGACATGAGCTCTCTTTGCTCGAGTTAGTGTGCTAACAATAGCAGTATGGATGTCGCAGCATGGTTGGGGCGGAGGTATGCACTAGCCAATTGAGTACAAGCCTGCCTAACCCCTGGGTCAATAATTGGGCAGCTACCCCATGCCACCTACACAGCTTTTTTTAGCATGCTAGCTTGAGCAGAGCTAGCATGTGTCTGTCTACCCAACTGGGACACACGCTCCCAGTTGCAGTTTTGACATACCCCTTGATCCACAATGCCCTTGGCCAGCTGCACCCGGGGGCATGAGGACAGGAAGGAGGTTTGCCAAGTCCTTTCAGCTCAGATGACATTTAGCTGGCAGAAGAGAACTAGCTCCGTATTTGTACAAGCACATATTCAGTAAAAAGGCTGCCTGTTTTCCCATGTAACTTGTGGTGTCTGTCCTCACTAGGGTGTGTCCCCTGTAACCATGGTTTTCATGTTCATCAGATTGGCATCTACTGACAGGAATGATTCATCGAGACAAAGAAGTTTGGAAGAGGAAGTTTAACCATTTTTCAGGTTGCATATTTTTGGAGTGGGAAATCACTGTTCCCAGTCCCCGGAACCATAGAGTGTTCTCTTTTCCAGTCCCCCCACCCTTTTTTGGTGTGCTGTGGTCTAAGGACTGATCATTCCAGAACATTTTACTTGGAATGTGAGTATGGAGGCAAAATTATACTCTATGGCAGTTGTCTGTGGCATAACATCTTTGTCACATACTGGAAAGGAAAGAATAATGGCCAATTTGTTATATCATCTTGGATTATTTCGACTCAAAAGTTTCAGGAAATCCATTGTTTTAAAAGCATTTGCCATTGTTGACCTAAAAAAAGGGGCAAAAATAAATAACCCTATAGGCAATTTTCTGTGTGTTACACAATCAATAGCTTTGCAATGAAACCTGAAGTAAATAACTTTGAAGCTTAGTTATTCTTTGGTCTTGGTTTCAGTGGTAAACTTCCCACTGCTCAAGTGCCATTGAGAACAATATAGTTTTTCAGGACAAAACAGTAAAAACCCCTTGTCGTGTTTAATGGAAATCAGTTTGAACTGGGAATTCAGCTTTCAGCAAATTAATACCATTCCTGCGCCTCTTGTTCATACATGTCTTTTTTCATTATTGTTATTACTATGCACATTTATTTAACATCTACTAGCAATGCTTAGCACACATCAATAAATTAGGCTGTGAATTCCCTGCACTTTAAATTAACCACACTGTAGGGCTGGATTCTGTAACTTGTACTCGACTGAGTAGTCCTTTCTCATCGATGTCCCGGGATGATACACATGCAAAATTTTTGCAGGATCAGGCAGTGCAGTGTGCTTCCACAATACACTCATCCATACGGCACACTTCACTTTGTGGTAGCATAAGTGAAAGCTCCCTGTAGCGTGCTGGGCCATGTGGTGAATCTGTGCCAATGCTGACGTGAAGTGAAGATACCCAGCAAACGGACAAAGGCTGCCAAAGGAAATAAATTCTTTGAGACATGGATTTTTGAGCTCACTGAAATCAAACCCTTCCTGTAAGTAACCAGTGGTTGCAGTGTAGGACTTCACCTTTTCAGCAATATTGCTTGGCAATGTATACAGTTTGTGTTTAACTCCCATCCCAAGAAGCTACATTCATCCTTTGCATCACTGTCTACCTTAAGCCATGTATCAGTGGCAAGCACTAACTGAGTCCCTTTTGAGGATGGGCAGCAAATGAAGGCTTATCCAGAAGGGTCTTTAGTGGAGGAACAAGTCTGCATCTCTGTGGGTTGGTGTTCATGTTGTGCATGACCCAGGGAAAGCACCTACTCCACCCTCAATAGGATGATGGGGAGAGGTGGGTTATGGAGTTACAACCAGCGCATTATACACAGAGGACAGAAAAATTCTCTCTTGCTGATTATATCTACCATGGTTGCACAGGGGAAAGTGGTGGTCTGAAAGATGGTCAGCATCCTTATGAGGTTGGGCTAGCAATGTAAGACACATACAATCCACCACTGGACACGTGGCCACTCAAATACTTGCTTGCATTTGTAACTAAATTCCCCTGGGCTATGCTCACGTCCCTTTTGTTATTACTGATGATTTACTAAGGGCAACAATGTCCTGGTTCTGTGCGAGGCAAAAGAGGAACACAGTCCTGCCCTAAATAGCTTGTAACCTAAAAACAGAAACTTTCTGGAGGGCACTGTGGAAGAAGGGAATCTGCAGTGTCTAGTTTCCCATGAACATTTGAGTGATCATACTTGACTGGTATGAATGCTCAGAGGAAAGCGAAATTCAAAGCTGCATGTGTAAGTTACCGCAGACCCTGGATTTTCAGTTTATGTGTGTGTGCATTTGTACCAGAAATACTTGCTAGTTTATCTAGAGAACAGAAACAGTAGTATGTGACTTGTCCAACCCGGCACACAACTGAGCAACACAGCTCAATTTTTGACTATTAAATGCTCATAGTGAATTGCTCATGATCATTCCATACAGTGGAAGAAAATTATTCACCAATTTCACAGAATAGTGAATCAATTCAAGGAGATCATCACAATCCACTTGGGGATGTTCCACAAGCAGGAAAAGAAGCTAAATTAATTGGATACATCCTTTGTTTCATATTGTTTGCTCAGCTCTAGGGGCTACCAGTCCCCCAGCAGAAAGATGCTATGGAATCTGTAGCCACAACAGAATTTTAAAATCCATGAATTGAGCTTGGCACTTGATCGAGAAGGGGTTGTACATGGCACTTTTGTGCTGAATACGTCCACATCTGGTGCAACTGGTTTATTGCAGCCTGCTTCATGGTGTTACAAACCATGTAAGCCAGGATAGTCTGCACTGAGAAGCCTTCAGTTACTGGAAGCAACGCAGAACAACTGCATGTATAGTTAACACTTGCATGATCTGCCCCATATGCAACCATCTGGTTCTGCTGAACCTTCTGATCTCTCAGCATGGTTTGATTTATGTGGCAATAGCAACAGCATTCCCATCATGGAAATAGAGAACAACAGTTAATGCTGCCACTGCTTAGGGATAAAGAAAGTTCCCACTAAGGGAACTTATTCCCCTTATTGGACACATCTGTATACAAAGTAAAGAAGCTATCTTTTTCAATAGCTCAGTCAGGCGGGGTTTGGGCCAGGGAAAGTAAAGCCAGTACATATTTAGCAGCACATAATACCTTGCCTTGTTGGCATGCTTCTTTCCAGGCTGTATCAGCTTTTGGAAAATGACACTGAATAGATGGGTGCTGCCATGTTTTCTCATACGCAAAGAGCAAAGTGTGTATTTTACAGTGTGGTGGAGTGAGGTTCCAATCACTCAGGGCAATGGTGGAAGAATGTGGCTGATAATCTTCCAGTTATACAAAGTAGAGCCTCATTATTCAAAACTCATGGGCATGCTGCATTCAGGGAAAGCTGTAATGCTAATGATCTTTCATGTATTGGAAGTAGAATCTAACAGACGACACACTACTAATCTGCATACTGCTTAAGCCGCTCATAAATCACTGGTGCTCTCTCCACACTTCACTAAGGATTGAAAAGACAATAGTCAGATCTTGTGTTACTGAGATTTCCTTATTGTTTTTTAAAACACACCCTTCTAGAGGATATTTATTAGTATGTTATGTAGTATTATATATAATTAAAATGCAATAGTTGAAACAAATATTTTGTGATGCATTATTTTAGCTTTTTGCTCTATGGAATGCCACTGCAAAATCCACTAATGCACAATGAGTTTTCCAGTCAGTAGAGTGAGATCCTACTGTATCAGGCCTTTCAGCACAGAGGATCCCAGAGTACGATAAAAATGAAAATACAAACTATAGACTGGAAAATACAAACTCCAGATCCGCTCACCTTCACCTACCGCTGAAATTCATCTGCCTCTAAACAGTGGCACTAAAAAGCAGTTTAGGACAGGAAGTGAAGAAGAATACTGTATTCAACTGAAACATCATGGGAGGAATGTTAGTGAGGGAGAGCATAATTATTCAAATTGGAATTTGTCCAGGATATATGTAGTGGCAGCCAAAGCAGGGCTGGATAAGCCCTGGAAAAAGTGATTTGTTAGGGCTTGGGTGAAACTGGAAGGAATTTTTATTGAATCCGGCCCTAAGTTCTTGTGGAATCAAGAGGATTAATTGACAAAGGGAAATCTAATATGCTGCTTGGAACTTATGGAACAAAGAAATAAAATTAATGTAGCCACTGGAATTGCAATAGCATGTGGAAGGCCATTTTTTATCTATATGTACTATGGGGTAGGCTTTGAAATTAAGTCTTCAAATGCATCTGAGTTGTAATTTAACATCACGTGGGAATTTAGATGGAGGCACCACTGTTCATTGGTCCATCAATGTAGGATTGTCCCTTAAATGATATGATGATATACAGAATAATGCTATATAGAATTGTTCTGTGTTTAGCCTGCTGCTTTTACACCTATGGAAATTTGTTAAATTTTTATTGTTGTTTGAACTATTCTCAAACATCAAGAGAGGGACCAATGGAGCTTTCAGACATATAGGCGTGTGTTAGTGCATATCTTGGGAAATTAAAAGAGGGAATATGGTCTATTGGTTAAAGCAGGGAAGCGGGACTCAGGACTTCTGTGTTCAACTGTCCACTTTGCCACTGATGCAATATGTGTTCTTGGTCAAGTTACATAACTTTGCTGTCTCCCAGTTCCTGTGTAATGGAGACATTTGCCAGAACATGGTGGTGGTAGGCATAATTCTTTAATGTCAGTAGAGTGTTTCGAAACATAAGATGGCAGGTGATATAAAAGTGCCAACTATTATAATGATAAGATATTGCATTTATGTAGGTACTCAGAATAACTGATTATAAATGTTGGCGACTATGCATAGCCATGTATTCAAGGGCAGGAACATCACCCCAGAATTGGTGTATCCTCATGTTTCCATGCCTGGTTTATCTCTAAATCCGAGTTCCAAGAGACGCATGATAAATTGTGGCTAACCACACAGCAGACAGATATTATATGTACTATTGATTTGGCAATGTGAAGCTTCACTCATTTCACTCATACCTGATGTTTAGGAGAGGTCAGGAATCAATGAGTTAAAGGCCCGAATGGTGAATTTGTGGCCAGTTCTATTTGTTTTTTGATTTAAGTTTCCCAAGTAGAAAGTGTCAATGCAGGGTGAATAGTTAAAGATGACTTTTTACATTTTAAAAATAAGAAGAGAAGAAAAAAATAATCTTGGTTCTTAGTTTGGCTCAAGTCAAGGGTTAATCACCTTTTCCTTTCATAAAAAGGGCACATGCTTGGTTTTTAGGTATCTTTGTAAACAATATTTTTGTATCAAAGAAGAAATGCCAAGGGATTAAAGGCCACATTTTCAAAACTGCCTACGAAGTCTGCATTTATCCTGATGTGCCTTCGAATCCTGCTTTTGTGTCTGCAGAAGCGGAAATCACACATGCACATTTAATGGTCACAGCTGGTCAGGTTGCTTTAAAAAGATGGCCCAAAGTAAGGAAAAAATCCAAGGTGCCAGCAGCAATCCTTTAATGAGAATGGAATGATGGAGAAAAATATGAATAGGAGTACTTGTGGCACCTTAGAGACTAACAAATTTATTAGAGCATAAGCTTTCGTGGACTACAGCCCACTTCTTCGGATTTGACTAGGTAATGTGTTGTTCCAAACAGGGCCGGCTCCAGCTTTTTTGCCACCCCAAGCGGAAAAAAAAGAAGGCGGCGATCAGTGGCACTTTGGTGGGAGCTGAATCACGCTTCCTTGGCTGGTGCCTGGAGCCAGCCCTGGTTCCAAATAGCAAAGACAATATACGCAATCTCTAAAATGGCGGGACAATGGGAAGGTAATATAAGTTAATAAAAACAGAAGGTTTAAGGCAACTGGAGAAGGATGATACTCTTGGAATTGTAAAGGAGCATCCAAGATTTTCAAAATCATCCTTGTTTAAGTGCCTAAATCAGTGTCCTGATTTTTAATGATGCACACTCAGCATCCCCCATTGAAGTTAATGGAAGTACGTAAAGATATGCAGGTGCATAAGTGTTTGTGGGTTTAAAGGTCCGATTGTGTCATCACTTTCACACACATACTGGAAAGCAGTGGGATTTGCTTGATGTGTAAGATATTACTCAGCTTGACGAAGGGCCGCAGAATCCAGACCTTAGACACTGGAGTGTCTCTATTCCGTTAAAAGCTCCACAAATGATTCGGTTACAGCTCACGACAGGTACAAAATCAGAAGCCATTTTTGAAAATGACATCTATAATGACAGGGCTAGATTTCGGTCCTCTTACTCATCTTGCGTCCTAACCCTACTCCTCAATGCATCCCTTTGAAATCCCCTTGTGAGTGTGACGCTTGTGCAGGATGAGACAATTTGAGGAGAAAGCTCCTGCTCACCACCGGTAAAGGGGGCAGAATCTAACCCATCACTATTTGTCAGCCTGATAAAGAAATAACAGTGGGTGCTTGATCACTAGCTAATTGCTTACTCTAGCATCATGCGTCTGTACCAAAGCCTATGGAGGTAGAAAGGAAACGACTCCCATTGACTTTGGGGGAGGTCCAGGTTGGATATTAGGAAAAACTATTTCACTAGGAGGGTGGTGAAACACTGGAATGCGTTACCTAGGGAGGTGGTGGAGTCTCCTTCCTTGGAGGTTTTTAAGGCCTGGCTTGACAAAGCCCTGGTTAGGATGATTTAGTTGGGAATTGGTCCTGCTTTGAGCAGGGGGTGGGACTAGATGACCTCTTGAGGTCCCTTCCAACCCTGATATTCTATGATTCTATGACTTCAATGGGCTTTGGCTCAGGCCCTATATATGTGTATATACACCAAGTATATTATGATCAAAGCTCTGTGCTGTTAGGACTTTTTTCTATTAAAGTGTCCAGCTTTGCCTGTAGTTTAGGGATGAAGAATTGGGGTGTGTTTGTAAGATTTAGCTATGCAAGTGCTGCTTTAATCACCCAGGCCACTTTAGCACCAGAGCAGTGACCTGCCAACCTAAGTGATGTGTCTCCCTTTTGATATCTTGCCGTTTTGACTTCAGTATTCACTTAAACGGCAGAGGGCAGGGGGAAGGGAGAAGGAACACAAGGCCTGCAAATTAGCATCAAAGGGCTGGTGCGAGGTTTATTGGGGCATTTACTAGGGTTGTTTTCATTATTTACACCACTGTTGATTCCAGGAGATCTCATTAAAAGTGTAATAAATGTAAAAATATTTTACAAGCCAATAAAAGTTCCAAAGCAAAAATAACTATATAGGACGATTTTTCTTCTTTTAAAAAATACTGTGTGGTATCATACTGACTTTGCTGATTACTGATGGGATGATAAGAAAAGCTCCGTTCCTGGTCTAGTGCAAGTGGGCAGTGGGGGTGGGGGGGATTCAGGATGGCTTTTCCACCGACTAATTCAGATAGTGGGCACAATTTTGCTCTCATTGATGTCAGTGGAAAAACTCCTACTGGCTTTGGTGAGAACGGGGTTTGGCCAAATGTAACATTTCATTGTAAGGAAAGAAAAAAAATCTGACATGTTTTATTAAAATCTTTCTTATATTAAAAGGGGAAATATATCCATGAGTGTACTGGAAAACATGGTACTAGCAAAGGGAGAATACATTCATGCTTTTAAGTTCCTCTGTAAAATATGTTTGCATAAACACACTGTGTGTAGTCAGAACAAGCATATATTTTTTGGAAGTATGTTAAACAAGGCCAGTGATATTTGCCAAATCCTCTATTATGGTTTTGGGATATGCAGTTTTCTGCAAAAGGACTGAGCTAAAACCAGGAAACATTTTGGAATGAATCCAGTTTGGATTTAATCCAAAAAATTTGGGAATGAGCGGGTGGGGAAAAGAAGTTGAATTTAACCCTTAAACCACCCAACCACAGTTTAGGAGAAGGAGTGTCAACAGAGGAGGTTATGATCTTGTCCCAAAGACAAGATATAATGGCATTGGATAGTGTCTTTTATCATCAAGTAAGAAAACCTGCTTCCAACTTTTTAAACTTGGCTGCCTAAAGTTAGGCACCTAAATCATAGAGTATCCAGAATGCATGGGCTGATTTTCAGAGATGCTAAGCAAATGCAGCTCTCCTTGACTTCAGCAGCACCTAAGGGTGCTCATTACCTCTGAACATCAGACCAGCCCATGAAAGTGGGGTTAGGAGCCTAATTTTAAGCACTCAAATTTGAAAAAGGTGGAATTAGCACCAAACTTTCAAAAATGATCTCTAAAGCCATTAGTAGAATTGTGTATATCCCCCCAAAATTGTGCAGGCAGTTTTGCACGAACCAGTTTTTGTATGTGAAAAACTAAAACGATATTTATGCAGCCTGCATTTGTGTGTGCAAATGGATAGATTGTCTCATTAGATAGCTGGTGTAAGGAACAAATTTAATCTAATCAATCTGCGAAACAGCACAGCTGTACGTGCATTTGATTGGTTAATTTAAATCCACATTTTTGGTGAATGAATAGTTAGTTTGAAAACAAAATACAACAATGAATTTCTGAGGCGGCAGAGTTGGGCACAATTCTGCAGTTGGAAACAGAACTTGAGTATCCCACTCAATTCATGACAATTGTCATAAAGATAATTCATGGCAGATATGATGAAGTTTTGGAGCTGTGGTTAAAACCCAAAAAAGAAAACATGGAAAACATGAAAATAAGTCTGAAGATGTTGTGTTATATCTGCCAACTAGTGGCTGAACATTCAGGGCAAAATTCATCTGTAGAAGTCAGTGCAGTTACATGAAGGTTGAATTTGGCCTTCAGAATGGAGTCTTCCATCACTCTGTGTGTGTGTATGCGTGTGTGTGTATGCATGTGTGTGTGTGTGTGTGTGTCTGGCTGCTAAATTTCAAATCCAGATGCTCACTACCTACAAGTTTGGGGCAGTTGCTCTAGAACAGGGGTCGGCAATGTTTGGCACACGGCTCGCCAGGGTAAGGACCCTAGCGGGCTGGGCCAGTTTATTTACCTGCTGACGCGTCAGGTTTGGCCGATCGCGGCCCTCCCTGGCCGCGGTTCGCCTCCCGGGCCAAAGGGGGCGGTGGGAAGCCGCGGCCAGCACATCCCTCGGCCCGCGCCGCTTCCCGTCGCCCCCATTGGCCCGGGACGGCAAACCGCGACCAGTAGGGGGCTGCAATCGGCCGAACCTGCCACATCAGCAGGTAAATAAACTGGCCTGGCCCGCTAGGGTGCTTACCCTGGCGAGCCGCGTGCCGAACGTTGCCAACCCCTGCTCTAGAAGGTCACCTAAAGCAGTGGTTCTCAAACTTGGGCCACCGCGTGTTCAGGGAAAGCCCCTGGCGGGCCGGGTCAGATTGTTTACCTGCCACGTACGCAGGTTTGGCTGATCGCAGCTCCCACTGGCCGCGGTTCGCCGCTCCAGGCCGACGGGGGCTGTGGGAAGGGCGGCCAGCACATCCCTCGACCTGTGCCGCTTCCTGCAACCCCCATTGAACTGGAGCGGCAAACTGCGGCCAGTGGGAGCCGCGATCGGCCAAACCTGCGGACGCGACAGGTAAACAAACCAGCCTGACCCGCCAGGGGCTTTCCCTGAACAGGTGGGGACCCTAATTTGAGAACCACTGACCTAAAGGAAAGTTATGATCTGGCCAGGAGCTGGGCTAGGTTTTTTTAGAAGGAAATTTCTGTTTAGCCCATGCACTTTTCCTAAAAATTGGAAAGACACAAGAAGTTACAAGTAGCCTGATCATTTCAAGAGAACGTTATTATTTTTACTGCTACCACAATAGTGTCCAAAGGTCACAATTCGATTTGGGAGCCCATTGCGTTGTGCATTGCACAACCACAGGTAATAAAGAGATGGTCCCTGTCCCAGGTAGCTACATTGTTTATTATTTTTTAAATGTTTGTGAAATTACTTGTTTAACATTAAACAATTTTACTAAATAATAATAATACTTTGCACTTATACAGTATCTTTTAGCCAAAGCTCCCAGGGTGGGTGTTATTTCCCATATTTTTATATATGTGGACTCTAAGGCATGGAGAAGTTAGGGGGATTTTTAAAGAAACCTCTTGGAGTCTGGCGCAAATTCCTTTAAAAGTCAATGTGAGTTGGGGACTGAAGTCCCAAATGCCCCTTGGAAAGCCCCATTCTAAGTGACATGCTCAATGACACACATCGAGTCAGTGGCAGAGGTGGGAGCAGAACTTGAGTATCCCATCTCCTGGTCTTGTGCTCTATTATTTTATATTTTTATTTGATTTAAAATAGTATTTCTTATCCCTACGAAGACTCTGCTAGCAATATCCTGCTAGCATGACTCAGCCAGCCACACTATTGCAAACCACCATTAATTTCACTGCAAATGCAGGGTCTAGCCATAATTCTTCACTTTGACTGCTTGCGAAAGTATCATTCACTTGTCTTTCGAATGCTAATGATTCACAAATTGATTCGGGTTTTCTCACTGCAATGTTGCTATCTCTTTTGCTCTCTTATAGCTAACAGGAAATTCAAAACTGGATGCAATCACTTCTCATAATTTGAAATGTTAAACCTTGGCACGTCACTCCAGCTGTGATACATACAGCCTGCTCTATTAAGCTTTAATGTATACTCCTAATGGCCATATGAGGGTAGAAATCCAGGGATTAACTTTGATTCCAGTTTAACTACTGATAGGCGCCTGCAGTATTATAAAAGACTCTCTCCCCTCTGAGAGACACTGACCATCTTTGCCTTTGAAACTTTTAGCTAAGCATCGATTTCCCCCTAAATTGACAACTATAACCCAGGTTTAATCTATCTACAGAGCTGAATGACTAGATGGAGGATTTAGTTTGAAAAATGGGAATTGCCGCTTTAAATATGCTATGGATTATGGAAAGATGTCCATTTTCTTTAGCAATGGGCCCCAGCTGCAATATTCAAAGCAATCTGGATGTTGAACATCCCATCGTTGTGGGATGCTTGGATGTGATGGATGAAATCCTGGCTGCACTGGACTCAGTGGCCAAATTCCCACTGACTTCAATGGGGCCAAGATTTTACCCACTATTTTGGCTTGGGGCGTAGCTCTAATTTTCTTCAACAGTTTTCCTTGAGATGGGGAAGAGATTTGTATTCCTAGCATGAACGAGATCGGCAAGTGATTAGAAAAGAAGGCCAGGCTGTTTGGACTATACAAATAAACAGTGAAAAGAAGAGGTAATTATTGCCTATTCTCATTCACACTCAGGCCTCCTGTACATCACTCTCGCATCATAAAGAGGTCTTACAGTGGGCATAGTGAGACGCTGGCCATTGTCTTTTCCATGTTAAAAGTAGGTAGAATGTATAGAAAAGTAATTTCTTGAACAGAGCTAGCAGTCTCTGATTCTGTGCATGTAACAGAGTTCCAGGAAATAATCTAACAATCATGTAATTCTCAATTATCATCTGGACCGAAGAAAGAGCATTCTATAAGCAAAGGAGTACATTTTTTTTTTTACAGAGGAAGACATGGTCACTGTTCCAAAGAAGAAGGTTGCACCTATCCTTTTAAATACGGATTTTGCTGCAATCATTCATGCCTTTGTCAACTCCAGGATGGATTACTGCAATGTGCCTTCTCTGGAGCTATTCCTGAACAGAGCTGGGGAAATAACAGATTTTCTAATTCACTAGCAATACCAAAACATTAAAAGAAAAAAAAATTAGGCTCAAACCAAAAATGCAATTTTTCAACATTTTCAGCAAAAAAAAATTCAACCCCCCCCCACCCCACCCAAACCAACCAACCAACCAACCAAAAGCAAAATTGGGGGTTAAACCACATGTTCTGTTCAACCTGAAATGAAACGTTTCATTTTGATTTCAAGCATTTTTTAAAAATTAAAAATAAAGAAAATTAAAGGAAATTTCAAATTGAAAAGTCATTTCAATCAAAACATTTCATTAAGAAAATGTCAAAATGATGCTTTTGATATTTTTGGATTTTTTTGTAATAGTTGAAAGACGTTGGCAAAATTGACACAACGCCACAAAATGTTTTGCTGTTGCAGAATCTGGATTCTTCACTGAAAAAAGTTTTGGTTAAAAAAAAAAGTCACCCAGTTCTGCTCCTGACGATCTGCTTCTGAGGATAGTTCAGAACACAGCTAAATGCTCTTATAAAGGCCGTGAACCTGCAGGTTGTTCTGCACAAGAGCATCCCTGAGGCTGAGCAGAGCCCCATTGTAGATGGGGATCCACCTAGATTCATAGATTCATAGATTATAGGACTGGAAGGGACCTCGAGAGGTCATCGAGTCCAGTCCCCTGCCCGCATGGCAGGACCAAATACTGTCTAGACCATCCCTGATAGACATTTATCTAACCTACTCTTAAATATCTCCAGAGACGGAGATTCCACAACCTCCCTAGGCAATTTGTTCCAGTGTTTAACCACCCTGACAGTTAGGAACTTTTTCCTAATGTCCAACCTAGACCTCCCTTGCTGCAGTTTAAACCCATTGTTTCTGGTTCTATCCTTAGAGGCTAAGGTGAACAAGTTCTCTCCCTCCTCCTTATGACACCCTTTTAGATACCTGAAAACTGCTATCATGTCCCCTCTCAGTCTTCTCTTTTCCAAACTAAACAAACCCAATTCTTTCAGCCTTCCTTCATAGGTCATGTTCTCAAGACCTTTAATCATTCTTGTTGCTCTTCTTTGGACCCTTTCCAATTTCTCCACATCTTTTTTAAAATGCGGCGCCCAGAACTGGACACAATACTCCAGCTGAGGCCTAACCAGAGCAGAGTAGCGCGGAAGAATGACTTCTCGTGTCTTGCTCACAACACACCTGTTAATACATCCCAGAATCATGTTTGCTTTTTTTGCAACAGCATCACACTGTTGACTCATATTTAGCTTGTGGTCCACTATAACCCCTAGATCCCTTTCTGCCGTACTCCTTCCTAGACAGTCTTTTCCCATTCTGTATGTGTGAAATTGATTTTTCCTTCCTAAGTGGAGCACTTTGCATTTGTCTTTGTTAAACTTCATCCTGTTTAACTCAGACCATTTCTCCAATTTGTCCAGATCATTTTGAATTATGACCCTGTCCTCCAAAGTAGTTGCAATCCCTCCCAGTTTGGTATCATCCGCAAACTTAATAAGCGTACTTTCTATGCCAATATCTAAGTCGTTGATGAAGATATTGAACAGAGCCGGTCCCAAAACAGACCCCTGCGGTACCCCACTCGTTATGCCTTTCCAGCAGGATTGGGAACCATTAATAACAACTCTCTGAGTACGGTTATCCAGCCAGTTATGCACCCATCTCATAGTAGCCCCATCTAAATTGTATTTGCCTAGTTCATGATAAGAATATCATGCGAGACCGTATCAAATGCCTTACTAAAGTCTAGGTATACCACATCCACCGCTTCACCCCTATCCACAAGGCTCGTTATCCTATCAAAGAAAGCTATCAGATTGGTTTGACATGATTTGTTCTTCACAAATCCATGCTGGCTGTTCCCTATCACCTTACCACCTTCCAAGTGTTTGCAGATGATTTCCTTAATTACTTGCTCCATTATCTTCCCTGGCACAGAAGTTAAACTAACTGGTCTGTAGTTTCCTGGGTTGTTTTTATTTCCCTTTTTATAGATGGGCACTATATTTGCCCTTTTCCAGTCTTCTGGAATCTCTCCCGTCTCCCATGACTTTCCAAAGATAATAGCTAGAGGCTCAGATACCTCCTCTATTAGCTCCTTGAGTATTCTAGGATGCATTTCATCAGGCCCGGGTGACTTGCAGGCATCTAACCTATATCAAACAATTTGCAGAATTAGGGCTTATTGGTGTTTCATGCATGAGACATATTAGACCTGTGCTCCAGAGACTACACTGATTCCCAGTCATTGTTTTTTATCTATAAGGCTATATAGTCTAAGCCCTCTGTACTTCTATATCCTCACTGAGTTGTAACCCAGCTGTTGAAATCAGCTGGGACTTTCAAGATGACAGGACAGTCTACTCCTAACCTCCAAACATACAGATCTAGAGTCCCAGTGGAGAGTCCTTAGTCTTAAAGGTGCCTCTAAATCCAACAGAAGTATTGGGAGCATAAGCTTTCGTGGGTAAGAACCTCACTTCTTCAGATGTAGGTAAGAACCTCACTTCTTCAGAACCTCACTTCTGGCATCTGAAGAAGTGAGGTTCTTACCCACGAAAGCTTATGCTCCCAATACTTCTGTTAGTCTTAAAGGTGCCACAGGACCCTCTGTTGCTTTTTACAGATTCAGACTAACACGGCTACCCCTCTGATACTTGGATTTAGAAATTGCTCACTACTTGGTGTGACAGAACCCACATAAGCTTACTGACCTTCTGGGCATTTCCCAAGGACTATACATTGTACTCAGGTTTTTCCAGTGGGGTTATTTTGAGTGGGCACCAGAGGTTTACAATGTGTATATAGGGAAGTTCTTCACGATTGCTTTGTGTGCGGTTTATAGTTATTTTTCCACATGGGCCTAGAAGCCACGCTAGCTGCACTCATAAATTGTAAAAGAAAAACCCTTTCCTCTCTGCTGTATTATCTTTCTATTAATGTATTTTTTTGCTTATTTTGCTGGGCTTCCAAGATGGAAATTTGTACCAATGTTTCAGAGTTCTGAAAAATAATCATCAAAGGCTAGGGGAAAAAAAAACACCAAAGAGAAAGAGGATCACTGTCAACTGGTTCTGTCCATGCACTACGTTATATTGGCTAGAGCTTCAAGTTGGCTTCATCAGTTTTGTGAAGGCTGAGGTGATGGTGAGACATGACATATTGTTCCTTTCATGTACATTCTTTGGAATCTTTTCTCTCAGGCTAAATAGCTCCATACTTCTGGGAGATTATGTACATACGAAGAAAATAAAGACTGAAGATGGCATGCAAATACCTGTGGGTGATCAGGTAACCCAACCCATCCTCTGGCTTTAAAAAACTCTGAGTCAGGTGTTTTCTATTAAAACAAATTTCCCAAAAAATCATTTTTGGGGGTTGCACACCCAGTCTTATTTAATCTCCATTCAGGTCTATTGTCACAGAGTGATGGAGAATCTTCTGATTCATGAGGAAAGGAGATTAAAGGAGACAGAAGGAGAGACAGAGCAACGAAGAGAAATGAGACCACAGAGAGAGCTCACTAATTCGCACCAGCAACTGGGCAATGCATTGTGAATGAATACATTTTGCACGATATTAAAGCAAGGATCAAGCAACACAAAGGGTATGTCTACACTACGAAATTAGGTCGATTTTATAGAAGTCGATTTTTATAAATCGATTTTATACAGTCGATGGTGTATGTCCCCACTAACCGCATTAAGTTGGCGGAGCGCGTCCTCACTACCGTGGCTAGCATTGACTTACAGAGCGGTGCACTGTGGGTAACTATCCCACAGTTCCCGCAGTCTCCACTGCCCATTGGAATTCTGGGTTAAGCTCCCAGTGCCTGATGGGGCAAAAACATCGTCGCGGGTGGTTTTGGGTACAAGTCGTCAGTCACCCCTCCCTCCGTGAAAGCAATGGCAGACAATCGTTTTGTGCCTTTTTTCCTGGGTTACCCGTGCAGATGCCATACCGCGGCAAGCCTGGAGCCCACTCAGCTCACTGTCACCGCTGCTGTTGTGAGTATTGTAAACACCTCACATATTATCCTGGAGTATATGCAGAACTGGGCTAAGAGACACCAGCATGAGGAGGATTTTGATGAGGATATGGACACAGACATTCCTGAAAGCACGGGCTCTGGCAATTGGGACATCATGGGGGCAGAGGGGCTGGTTGATACAGTGAAACGCCAATTCTGGGCCAGGCAAACAAGCACAGACTGGTGGGACCGTATAGTGTTGCAGGCGTGGGATGATTCACAGTGGCTGCAAAACTTTCGCATGCGTAATGCCACTTTCCTGGAATTCTGTGAGTTGCTTTCCCCCACCCTGAAGTGCAGGAATACCAAGATGAGAGCTGCCCTGATAGTTGAGAAGTGAGTGGCAATAGCCCTGTGGAAGCTTGCAACTCCTGACTGCTACCGGTCAGTCGGGAATCAATTTGGAGTGGGCAAGTCTACTGTGGGGGCTGCTGTGATCCAAGTAGCCAATGCCTTAGAGACTAACAAATTTATTTGGGCATAAGCTTAATCAGATGCATGGAGTGGGTTTTAGCCCATGAAAGCTTATGTCCAAATACATTTGTTAGTCTCTAAGGTGCCACAAGGACTCCTCGTTGTTTTTTAGGTAAGGAAATGTGCACTAAATGACACATACGCCATCAATTTAGGGCATGCCCACAATGGGCCTGATCCATGACAGGGCTCCCAGGTAGTTTCAAGATGCTGATTGATGACTAAGACCAACAACAACAATAATACGTTTAAACCAACTATGTTGCAAATCAACCACTCCTCATTATAAGGTTAACTACCGTAAAGGAGCTCTGACAAGCAACATCCCATCTACTTATTGTATCTCCTAAACATGCTACATTCTCTGGCTGAGACTCACTTTCTTTTAACTAGTGCTTAAGGACCTTTAATTGAATGTATAAGCCTTTGAATGTTAATAATTCAAAAGCTAGAATGTGAAAGTCACATAGTTGCGTGGCAGTATGTAGGTGGATTTTAGGTCAGGCCTCTTAATCATAAGGCAAACAGAAGACTTTGTCCACAAAAGGAGGATCACATGCTCAGGGCAGAGTGAAAACAAAATAGTTGGTTAGAGGAGTGCCATGGCTGATGTGTTGCAGCTGTCCCTCCTATCTGCCATTTTCCCCCTTCTCCAAATGTAAATCATCACCCTTTTCCTTTTTAACATAACAGTCTTGTCATTTAAAAGCTCAAAGAGCTGAGAAAAAAGTCTCTCTGTTTAGAGAAAACATTAAAACAAATGATGAGCATTTAATAAATGGGGAAAAACGTCTGTTGATCATAACAGAATTTTTTTCCTTTAAACATCCAAACAATATCCCCAAAGGTCACTTTCTACTGGTGTGTTTGGAGGTATGTCTTTGTCAGGCTGGTCGGGCTCTCTGTCTCTCTCTCTCTCTCAGGCTGGCCTGTAGTCCGAAGTAACATTCATTGGGCCAGAGCCTTGGACAGAGCTCAAATGTATGGAATGCAAATCAGGGGGCAGTGTGCAAAGCTTGCTAAAGCCCTCACTTGGTGGTGCCGCTCTGGCCTTTCCTCCTCCATGCACTGTGTGAGAGTAGCCATACTGAACGAATGCCATCTGTATACTGTTTTGCTGATTAATGACGGCTAGAGAAAGACGGGAGGGATGGTGAGCTCAGACTTTAGTCATTCAGTGGGAGTTGAGAGTGCCCAGTACTTCGCAGAATCAGGCATATAATCATCACTTTATCTCAGACATCAGCCTTCTTCCTTGTGAATCCAACCTCATGCAAAATATCTCATGGCCGTCTCTAACGTGCCAAAGGTACAAACTCCTTAGGATTAACTGCTCCCAACGAACGCCACAACATTTTGGCTCAAACAAGATAAGCAGGTATATGTCATGCCAGTTATCTGACGGTTAAGGAATAACACTGAGGAATACATAATGAGCACCGTCGTGTCCTCCTACAAACATGCAGAAGTGGAGAGTGTTCTATTGCTCTGTGAATGAAAAAGGAATAAGCACACAATGAGGAGCTGATAAACTGTTCTCGGAGAGGACACTAACGATGAGGCTGGGAGTGCATACATAAAGTTCTAAGCCATTAAAATATTACCTTTAGTACTAGTTTAGTAAGTGTATTTTATTGATAAATTCTAATGCTTTCTTGCATCTCATGAAATTTCCTTTTTCTTAAGAGTCCTGGATCCCAATCCTCTGTGCTCTGGGAAAGTTCAGATCCAGATCTGGCGCTGAAATGTGTGGCTCAGGCTCATCTTCTTCCCCTTATCCCATCATCTGGGGCGGGTGGTCATGCAAACATCTGCCATCTTCATCTGTCCAAAGCAGCACTAGGGTCCATCTGCTTAGCATCTTCTTTAATGCAATCCATCCGTCACTGCCTCAGCATTCCTTGTCTCTTTCTTACCATCCTCTCCTGCCATGCTGTCTTCACAAGGTCCTTTTCAGTCATCCGCTGTATATATCTGAACCAGGAAAGCCATGCTTCCTGGATCCCGTCAGCCATATCATGGACTTTGACTTCCATCCTAATGCTTTCATTTTAAAGTCTGTCCCTTTGTGTACCTCCTCTTTATGAACACAGACATCTCATCTCAAAGACCTGTAGGTGCTGTACCTGACCTCTCTTTACTGCTCCTGCTTCTGCACCACATAGCATTGCAGGGGTCACCATTGTCTTTTTCAGTTGGGCTTTCAGTCTCAGTGGCTTATGCTTGCCATACACAACAGCTGAGATGCTCTTCCACAGTCTTCCAGCACTGCCCAGTCTGGACGGTATTTCACATTCAAACTCACCCTCTTCCGTAATTTAGTTCCAAGGTACTTGAATTTATCAATCTGGTTTAGTCGTGCTCCATTAATCTCCATATCCATTTTCCCTGTGGCACCTCTACTGACCCACATGACCTCAGTCTTAGTAAACAAGTGATATGACCTGCTAAGCAGGCAGGGGATGAAAATGAGCATAACCATGTCCTTTAGGTCTTTTGAGAAAGCCCTTATTGCTAGGTCACCAGCACATAGCAGCTTCTCAGGCTCACCTCGAATTGCTTAATATGGGATGATTGGTCAATAGGATTATCTTGGGAAGCCATGAAGCCACTTCCACAGAATGATTGCTTCCTTAGCACTTATAGTATTAAAGGCCAGATTCTCCCTCCTTCATCACTTACTCAGCCACATATTTCCAGTCCATGGGAATACTTGTCTGAACAATTGCTCTTCAATGTGATTCAGAGTTCTGCAATCAAGTTCTGGATCTGTGGTCTGATCTTTAAGAAGTATACACTCCCTCTCTCTCTCGCTCTCTCAGAAAAATCTGCATCAGCTACAAACTCAGTACTGTGCTGATAGCCTATTAATGTGTCTATTAGGCATCCCTGGGCAGATCACCGACTTTATCGCCCCACACAGCTCTGCAATTACAAAGAAAAGGACAAATGGACGTATTCTAATTCAGGATCTGAATGCCTTCCAGCTCCTTATTATTGCTGGAGTTCAACTCACTGCCCCCCCTGCCCAGTTATTCCATCGCTGACACTGACATTAATTGTTTTGGTCATAGAGTAGTTCTGCCAGCTGCAGACCTGTGTTATAAGTCCTATACTGATGCCAACGTATTTCCTCTAGGCATTTCACTTATTGCTTTGTCTGGCACCTCTATTGGCACTTACGCAGCTCAGCTTGCTCTGAGTATATTTATATGAGAGAGGATGATATGGCTTAGTTCTTCTTAAGATTAATATTGTAAAAATACTCCTGGCTTGGAACTAAGCAGTTAGATTTCTCTTTTACCTCTGCCCAGGTTTTAAGTGTGCTCTCATTCTTATGGGATCAGCCTCAGGGAAGCCGTGCTTCTGTGCTGACAGGCTGCACAAGTTAGCTGTGGAAATGAAGTACACGTTTACTGGCCATGAAGGGCGACGTTTTGTGTTGGCGGCAACCTCGAATCACTGGAAGACGTTTGTAAGGCAAAGGGGAAAAAAGCAAAGAACAAAAAACTTTGTGCATTATTTTCAGCCCACGCTTGGCTTCAAACAGACCAACGAGTTATGGCCAATAGGCAGAAGAAGGATGGTGGGACTGTGATATCAGATGTTAATCAACCAAGCAGTTGGCAATACAGCCATGCCACTGGTTAAGCTGATGTAAAAGATGTTTTGGATTTTGTACAGTACATTTAAAAAGTCATCTTCCCCTGCTGTGATGCTACAGTCATGAAATATAGCTCACCGCTGTCATCACATCTATGGTATACAGTCAGGCTGTCTGATTTCCAGAGGTGCTGAGTCTCCGCAGATCCTATTGACAGAATGAACCTTTCATTAAGAAACCCCAAACCATGGGAAACTTGGCTTGATTTGGGCTTCCACATGGCAACAAAACTAACTGGGTTACATGCACATAGTTTGAGCTCAAAAACATTTCATTGAAACAAGATGCAAAATGTTCTGCTGCATCTGGGGAGACATGAATTTTAAGAGACTTCGCTTTGTGGGTTCATTTCAAAACTTCATTCCAGAGGTCTTGTGGAGTAAGTCAGATGACTGATCTTCTAGGTTAAGAAGAGTCTTAAAGGTAAGATCAAGAAGACTGTACTACATGCACCAGCAGAGGAGGACCCAGTGGAGGGACTCAGATGATGGGGATGACATCATCATAATGATGGGTCAGAAAGATGATCTTAATAGCTGTATTTTAAATGGACCTGAAGAGGTGTGTGTCAGCCTGGCCAAGAGAATGAGAGTTTACAGTAGTCAAGATGGCAAGAGATAAGGGGCTGAACAAGAGTTTTGGCTGTGTTGGTGGAGAGAAAAGGTTGGATCTTAGAAATGTCATAGAGGATGACGCAGGAAGATTTTGAAACAGGGTGGATCTGTGGATAAGAAGGAAACTGGAGTCAAAGATAACCAATTTACAGGTCTGGGTTGTAGACAGATTCTTCAGACATGGTTGGACTTTTCAGTCCCAGTGAGAGCTGCAAAATGGACATCTTTACCTGCAGAGCTTTTGAGGGAATCAGGTCACAAACAGAAAATATGACGAAGGGCATTTTTTACATTCAAATCAACCCAAAGTTTTACTCAAACTTTCAAAATCGGTCAGCCCGTGGTCTTGACATTCAACTTTGGGATGCTATGACGTAAGGAAAAAGTTACGCCCAGAAGGAATTGGTTGGAGAAAGTTCTAATGGGAATGATCTTTTGAGTCATACCGTCGACCCCGGGTGAATATTAAAGCAGCCTTAATAAGGGCAGGGGACTGAAAGAGTCTCAATTTCAGGCGGATGAGTATTTTTTTTACCTCCACATCTTAAAAAAAAAAGAAAATCCTTTCCCTTTAACCATCCCAGCCCTTTAATCTCCAAATTCTCTGCTGTCAGTTGCATGAAAACTTTTCTTTGTGAATCAAAAGCATATTCTCTGGCTTCTCTCCCGCAGAATTTAATCTCTTCTTTTGTATCACCGTGCGGTTGTGTAAGCAGTTCCCTGGAAAATGAGGCACCAGCAATATATAATTAAAGGCAACATTTGGCACTAATAATTGATCTTATCATTTATCTGGGCTTTTTTTCAGTTCTTTGTGTGATATTCATCATCTGCCCATTTAAAGTGGGTAAATGACAAGGTCCCTCCAACACAATTAGGTCCTTGGATGTTTTTTTGTCTTATGTTACACCACATGTTATGATGCTTTGTGCACTTGTTGGCTAAGAGGGGCTGACACAACCCTTCAGAACATGCGCTGACAATGCTGACATGGCAGTGATTATGTTTATGATGAGTAATTGCTGAAGGGAGGGCTCCTTTTCTAGTTCTGACAAAAGCAAGTGCATATGCGTAGTGCGCTTACATCGTTATCACTATCAGGCCATCATGGGCGATGCAATGTGAAACACTTGTTCCTTAAGTCTGTTGCCGAATAAAAATATATGGCAAAAAAAGGAAAAAGAAAAGTAGATATAGACGGTAGCTCATTGGCAAG
The DNA here is from genome assembly GCF_027887155.1 of Malaclemys terrapin pileata. NCBI lineage: Eukaryota > Metazoa > Chordata > Testudines > Emydidae > Malaclemys > Malaclemys terrapin. The sequence goes on along the minus strand of NC_071512.1, from coordinate 11,649,890 downwards.
TTCCCAGTGTGATGCTGTGATTAGAGGATCAAGATCTCGTCCATCTCTCTGCAAAGATTATTTCCTATTGCCCATGTATTAGTGTTTTTTATCTGTCTCATGATTTATTATTTGTGTTGCAATAATGCCCAAAGGTCTCATTCAGGGTCAGAGACCCATTGTGCTATGCTCTGCATTACCATATAGGAACACTTGGGGGCACATTTTCAAAGGTATTTAGGGGCCTCAAGATGCAGATAGGCACCCAGTGGAATTTTCAAAAGTACCTAGGCTCTTAATTCTCATTTAAATCCAGGGGACTTAATGAGCGTAAGTGCTTTTGGAAATCCCACTGGGTGCGTATCTGCATCCGTAGCCTAAATTCCTTTGAATATATGACCCATGGTGTCTTCCCCAACAAGCATGCAAGCTGATTGGAGACAAAACACAACAAGTGAGTGAAAGCAACAGAAGGGACCAGGGCAGGTAGATGGGTATAATGGCCATACGATCACATGATAACATCGGGTAGCTATGTGCACAGCTCGATGGTTTGACGGTACAGCATTATTTAAAAAAAATCATCCCTCTATCCTCAATCACCCTTCTACCTGGCCATCCGCAGCTGGCTGTTTGCTTGTAGACATCAAAGGAGAGGTGGGGTCTTGTGGAAGGACTTGAAGGAGGAGAGCATGGTGGCCTGCTGGACTAGTCCAGGGAGAGCAAACCATGTGCAAGAGGCACTGCAGGGGCATTTGTGGAAGAAGTAAACCAATGAGTATACAAGAGTCGTATGCATTTAACTCCGCACATGAAAACCAGTCAACCCATTCTGGTTTCGCCTTTTCCACTTGACTGATCACCAGAGAAGGCACCTTCATTTGTGTTAATTCATCAACTGGGAATCTGCAACCTAATTCAGTGCAGCTTCCTAGTAATAAGCACAGCAGTTTACTGCATATATGAATCCAGAGCTGATTTTGGAACAGTGTCCATTAATTACTTTAAGGTAAAAAACACTTCATCTGGGGTTAAGTAGTTAATGAAATTATAATCAAGTAGGGATTAGCCTACCCATCTTCATGTTGTCATTTTAAGGCCTTGTTTACTTTGTTTTCGTCTAACTTGGAATGCTGTTTCATTTACTAACTTATTATTTGCTTTACTCACAGGTCACTTACCTATCATCACTAGCTACAGAACAAACAATTGCTATACAGTAATGAATAGCAGCCCTTTTTTTGTAGGCACACCTGGTTCAAACATCTAAGATAAATGGGAGTGACTTTCAAATTATCTTCTTCTTTGCATAGCAGCAGAAAGTTTTTGACCCCTTTCCATCACATTTATGCTATGACAGCTCTAGGGCATTCACCAAGAAGTTTGCCATTTATTCAGAAGCAAAGCACTTTCTCAAACTATGTCATGTCAAAGCAAAGTTCAAGCACTGTATCTGAATGCCTTTCCCCCTTACTTTGTTTGGCCTTGCATTATGGCAAGCAATTTTGTGTAATACGGGCAAAATTCAGCCATAGCGTAATACCACTGACTTCAGCTGAGTTGCATTAATTTACAATAGGCTTCAATTTGGGCCAATATGTTTAAACTTACCTCTGGTTCAGAAAAATCACAAATTCTGAGGAAATGGTCAAATTGTTTATGAACTAGGGTCCTGATCCAGTAACTCACTCAGGCAGGTAGTCTCATTGATTTCACAGTCAGTGTGTTTAAAGTTAAGTGCTTTGCTAGATCCAGGTCTCAGACTATAATACCATAAAAAGCAATGAAAATCCACAATTCCTTGATCAATAAAAGTATCTCACAGATGACTCTTAAGGTAGATATTAAAAGGTAACTGGAAGTAGGAAGTTACCTACTGTAAGCAAACTAGATGTTGATATAAAGCATTTAATTAAAATGGCATTAACATTTAACTTAAGCTTACTGCATGTCCTTATATACAACTAGGCAAATAGTCTGAGTCCTGCCATAGAAATGTAATTTCTTCTGGTTACCTCAAACTCAGTTGGAAAGTAAATAACTAGAATGAATATTATGGGCCTATTTTCTATGGTCTTATGCTTTGGGGAGTCATTTGTGCTTGTGCAAAGTGGGTGTGAAACACCATTTCAGGTTTCTGTGTGGGGAGAGTTCTGATTTGGTAGGGTTTTAATGGGCCTGACTCTCCACTCATCCCATTGTACCAGTTTGGCAGTACATTGGTATAACACCATTGAGCTCAATTAAGTTAGACCAACATAAAATTGGTGAAGTGGAGTGAAGAACCAGGCCCAATTCATGTAGGTGTAAATGGCCAAAAGTTGCAAGTCTGTGGAGAAGCAGGCCCTATGCTTTTTTAAATGGATGGTCAATAGTCAGGGCTCAAAAATCACAGGATTGTCTTAAAAATCATGAGATTTAAACAAAATAATATTTCTTGGGTTGTTTTTATTTTTCTCTGGTTTCTGAGCCCTTACGTTACACTTGGATCATGTTTTCAAACAGAAGGGATAGACACTTTCTTTGTGAGAATCTCAACTTTCATTTTTTTTTTACAAAATCACTTGACTCCAGTAGCTGAGGCTTTAAAAAAATGACCACCATGACAAGACTCATGATAAAATTGTTAGAGTTGGCAACATTATTAGCAGTTTGATGTTAGCTCCAATTGTGCACTCCATAGGTAAACACAACAAAGTGTCTGTCAAATTTAGCAATGATTCTTGAGTCATTTAATCAGAAAATTTATATTGATAAGGAACATATTATTTTCCCCACCCAAATGGCAAGAAACACTGGGGAGAGACTCGTATGTGGTGATTACTCAGTATTCATTCTGATACTGCTCCCCAAAGATCACATCCTAGATCCTTGCTACCTTCAATACTATGAGCATTCTTCAGGTCCCTTCCAGGAAATTCTTTCTCAGCTCTCAAACTGCTTCCACAGCTAAGATGCCAGTAAACACAAGAGCAAAGTAAACATAACCTACGTTCTCTGCTCCCTTTCCTCCTCCCTTAGAGGGTGGAATGCTGGAGGAGGCTGTCTCATGTTGGTGGGCCGGGTGAGGTCTTCTCTCTTTCCTTTGTCTTGCTGAAAAATGGATATGTCATGTAATTTGGATGCTCTACTGTGTAGCAAAAACAAATGTGGGTGGTTGGAAAATTCATGGGAAAATGTATGGGCATGTAAAGCTAAAAATGTAACAATAGAACCTTAAATGAACTGCCTAATCCCATATATCATCAGTAGAGGTGCCCATTTCTATGGGCATTGGTGTGCTCCTCCTTATACACCATGCTTTCTTTCTATTGAGTGGTGGCTCATCCTGAAGTGGCTACGGAGTTTACAGGAATAAGCATAAAAATCCAGTTCTTGCCAGCTTTTCTAATGTTCATGGACCGAACAAAGGATTGGAACCAGGTTCTGTTCCTGACTCTGCCACTGACGCACTGGGGCATATCACGCTATGTTTCCTCAGTTTCCCTATCTGTGAAATAGGGATAATTAGCCACTGTGATAAAGTGCTGTAACGTATACAAAGGAAAACCACTCTGTGGGTCCAATCCTACTGTCACTAAACTCATTGGCAAAACTGCCATTTGAATTGAATGGGAGCAGTCTGACTCTAGAGTGAGTATTAGCACCTGATGCTTGCATGTATCAAAGAGAAATAAAGGAAAACAATGACTAGACTCCACCTAGAAGAGCAGGATTGCAGAATAGCCCTATTCCTTCATTCTTGATGAGTAGAGTTGGTCTGATATCAAAATTGTCTGGGCCTGGTTATTATTACACTATAGGTTGTGTTTCTTCTAGCACGGGTGACTTTTCGTTATGGAGAGTCACAGACCTTGTTCATGCTGATGGCTAAACTAACCATCTTCCATTCAGGCTAAATGGGGAAATATTTAAATGCCCCTTGGTTTAGTTTTAACTGAAACAATGGAAACCATAGCTCAAAGAGGGGATGGAATGCAAACACAGGGGCTAAGGATTTATTTGGTTGTGGCTATCTGTATGTGCAGGTAAAAAAGGAACCAGAGAGCCAGCAAAAAGTGTAGAGAAAGCAGCATAAAACAAGTAGGCAGCAAGAGAAGCACGGATAGTTTGGCCCTGAGAGAAAGTTAAGAGTGAGTTTTTTGGGCAGCGTGCTGTCTGAAAAGATAGGTTTGGAATTGTGAGCAAGGAAACTACCACCTGTCACTTGATCCTACTATGTTCTGGGAAATAGGGCTTTGTGCACATTCTTTGTGAATAAAAAGGATTACATAACATATATACCTGTCTCTGTTCATCAATTTCTCCTGCTAACACAGACAACCTGCAAGGCCCCAAATATCAGCTAGCTGCTTGGGCAAACGATGGAAAAGGAAAGGTTGAGCTGTTTGAAAGCAGCAGTGAATGAAGGAGACATTAGGACTAGACAGTCCAATATTTCATAATGAAGGAGTCCTCTTCTAAGTGGCTATTGACCTGCCATAGGCAGACTTGGTGGAATTCAATTTTAACTTTTTAATAATGTCAGCAAATAATATTGATGTCTATTTTGAAGCATTTTTTTCCTGATTTTTATCCATTTACATTTACATTGTTGTGCAAAATTATGGGTTTTAAGCTTTTTAAATTTTTATCAATATAAATTTTCACAGTTGCAGGAAATGATGGCAGGGGGAGGTCAAACAATAATTATTTAATGACAGTAGACACTGAGATTCAAAAAGTTAAAGCTTTATGCAACACTTAAAGCACACATTGTTGACATTACATGCCAAAATATACAAAGGAACTATCCTTAAATCACACTCTAATAAGTTCTCAAGCTGCAGTTTTTCACTTTGCCTATCTGTAAATTTTGATTATTATTGATGGAAATATTTTTTCATTGGTTTTGGGTACAGTGATATTGACGTTTATCGATGTTTACCGATAAAAATCCAATCTTTCCGAGCCTAGTCATGGGACATGCCGCCTGTATGTCACAGCCCTATGATTTTCATTGTATAGCTTTTGAATGTGAACATGACCTCTACCAAGTGTTAATCCACATCAGAAAAATGGTGCGTTCATCACAGTTTGAACTGTATATTTCACACTGTAATTCCCTTAAGACATAACCACATCTACCTGTTGAAACTTGCCTCCAACATCCAAGAAATGACGGAGAGATAAGGGCTGGGGTGGAGCACTGTTTCCCTGACAGAAAGTCATACTTCACTCCTGAAGTTCTTTAGAAGTTCCCCATTCATATTCCGATTATTTCCTTGAACGTTATTTCCTCAATAAACAGGCACTAGAGTTCTTTATGAAGTTTTTGTGTGCTGTGAGGTTGAAAATAAAAATAAAACCTGTTCCTCTAACGACTGAGAAAGCTTAGCTCGTCAGCAGGATGGGAGATGCTTCATAAAACTGGACTGGCCCATTTAGACCAGGGTTAGTGTCAACATGTTTCTGTCTTCACTTTTTACATCCATTCTATTTTCAGATGCTTTGGCTGAAATCTACTCAATGCCTTATATCCAAGAAACATGCCAGAGTGCTTTTGGGTTTTGTGGTTGGGAAAACTGTGCATTAAAACTGAAGGTGGGTGGTATAGTTCAAAATATCAAGTAGGTGATAAATATATAATAGACGTAGTGGGAGAGGTAACACTTATAGTGGCCAGAGCATGAGAGAGGACTCAGGACTTTGAGTTTCATTCTTATCACTGCCATTCATCTGTTTTATGCAGTGTTGTTATAGCCCAGATGGTTCCAGGATATTAGCGAGACCAGGTGGATGAGAGACCAGGTGGTCTTTCATTGGACCAACTTCTGTTGGTGAGAGAGACAATCTCTCTCACCTATTATGTGACTTTGGAGAAGTTATTTAGACCATGGTCATACAATCTGATGGACATGCATGGGATCGTACATATGGATGGATCCCTATGCCCATACTGATGGTATCTTGCAGGGCTGCTGTTGTAAAGTGCTCAGGGTGTGTTTGCATTCCTATGTCATGTTTTCTCTGACTTCAAAGTACTATTATAATGACTTTATTTGTCACTCTTTATAATTTGCATCGTTATGTATTGTGCTGTTTTGTCAGTCCATTGGCAAAGAATTACATACGGATACATAATCTATCCTATCATGTTTATAATAACCATGATCAAAAATGGTTTTTAGAGAGAACTTCTTACATTTATTTCCAGCATAGGCCTATCACAGGCCCATCTGAATACAGCAAAAGAGGAATAATATACAGCGTGTGAATATTCCAAGCAGAAGAACAGAAGAAATTAAAGGGTCACTGTTAACCTGAATAAAGCAAACTAATTAAAAAAAAAATCAGATTTCTGCGAGAGCACCCTTGAAAGAAAATAGGAACTTGATACTACTCCCATGCAGTGTGTATAAGTGTCTTTTGCATGTTCTGTGTTTGTACTGCGCTTAGTATAGTGAGGTCTCGGTCCATGACTGGGGTTTCCTAGGTTCTGCTTCGATAATAATAATAATGATGATGATGAATAGTAATACGTCCGAGAGCAACAACACAAATATGCTTGGGCTAGCCCCTCTTCCTAGTCCCTTTCTCTGTCCACACACCTGCCTTCTGGTTCCTGTCTCCTGCCTCTTCACTTACAGCTTTACTGCTGTTGTCCTCGGTGAACAGTCTACTGCAGCATCTGGGGAAGAGTGCTTACCAGCTCTCTCTAGAGCAACTGACCAGCAACAAAACTGTGAAACGCAAAGGTGGACTCTCTTACTTCCTAGTAATGGTAGGGGTTACTTTTACCAAAATGAAATCGTCTGGCTGACAGGCAATTTGCAAGCTACTGGTGTCCCTAGAACACTCAGATATAATATAGCACACTCCTTTAAAATAAAAACAAAGATATATAAAAATATTTCATTAGAATGTATTACTTTTGTTCTTCTTTCTCATCTCTCATGAACAGGCCCAGAGAGTACAGTTTGTGTAATATACTGTAGACCCAGCACGAATCATATTTATCTTCAACCACTGTATGTAGATGTGCCATTGATAATTTTCCTTTTTTTTTTTTTAAATTATCTCCAACTATAGAGCAAACGACACTGAACTGGCAAAGATGATCTCATTCCTTAGTGTTGCCATATGTGTTTTCTGAAAAAAGTATCCCTTTCAGATGCTTTATCATTTTGAAGCTATGTCAGAGTAAATATGATTTACGGTGCTTTGCTTTATTTGGGCATAAGCTTTCGTGGGTAAAAACCTCACTTCTTCGGTGCTTTGCTTGTTTTCCTGCATACAGGCTACCTCTGATTGTTTAGTTTTTCCTCAGACAAAGACAATTCAGCATCAGAAAGCTGCTTGAAAATCGTATTTGTTTGTTTAACTGAGTGATAAAAACCAGAAGAGGCTATGTTCTATTCTTTGCAGGTTTTCATCGCTTTTAATACTTTGCAGGGCCTATGTATGGCTGCGAGTCATTAAAAGGTTTAAACCACTTGTGGTGACAGAAGCTGACTACGAAATGTGCAGTCCTAATGGTATGTACATACTATATAACTCGAACATAATGTGACCCATCACTGTCATAGCAAAATGGAGCAGTGATGACAGATTTGCAGAATGATAGTATTTTTCCTTGACAATATTTGCACAAACCAGAACACAAATGAATAAAGTTTTTCATGAGCTTGTATAAGTTAGTTGGCAATGCATATACACAGCTGTACGACATGACAGAACAGACCTACAGATTATTATTTATAACTGGGTTCCTATAAAGCCCGGGCCATGGTTTGCTGTCAGAACTTGGAAGGGTTTGTTAGATCTGCTGCAGTTGTAACGCTTTTTTATTATTGCAGATAAACAACAACAACAACGAGGCTTTCGTTAACTTGTAGCCGGCATTATTCTGCTGCGGTAGGTTACCCCTCCAGGGTCCCTTAGATGAGTTGTTGTGCTGCAACAGTGGATGGAAATCTCCATTGCGATGCCTTGGTTCATACAGCCCCACTGCAGTGCTGGCAACTCATTCAGGGTGATATTCAGCAGAGGACCCGCCCAAAGCCAAGGTAGCCATGAAGACCACAAAACCAGGGATTTAAGAGGTGCAAATGCCTTATGCTGGCTCTCTGCACAGGTGTGGATTTCCCTGTAAATCTCCGGATCTGCCATTCTTTAACTGAAGTTGTTTAGTTCATTGTTACAGGGGTAGTCCCACTGAAATTAAGGTTAAATGGCACAGGTGGCCAGACTACACTAATATACTCCCCCCTTGTGCTTCCCCTGGTGTCTCTGCAATGGTGGGAAATATTAAGAAAGAAAAATAGACATAGAATTGGAGACATCTCCCAGGAAACCAGTTTAGCCTAATGATAATGAGTGGTAAGGCTTACTGCTTAATCTGGGCAGAATTAGTATAAATTCCACTTGATAGGGATGCATTTGGCTAGTGCTAAGTGATTAAGTGGTGCTTAATCAAGAATTATGCAGGGTTTCACACCAATTAATCAGTCTGTTAAAAGAAGTGACTAGATACATAATTAATTAATTAATAAAAGAAATAAGGATCAAATCAAGACAAAGTGCAAGGAATACACTTTTTAGTCCCTTCCGCTTTTATGTGATGTAAAGTCTTTTCTATTTAAAAAAATATGGGCTCAGTGTTGGCACCTCCAAGCTTTCAAGAAACAAGGCTCCAAAAAATCATGAGATCGACTTATAAGCTTTTAAAATTCTCATGATTTTATTTTGGGTTCTTTTTATTTGCTTTTTGATGTTGGAGCACTTCGGCTTCATGTTTTTAAGCTTTACTCTGAGTTCAGAGTGATGAGAAATGTACATTTAAAAAAAAAAATGAAGTCAGAGATTCTCAGGTAACAACCTGATTCCAGCAGGGGAGTCTGTAAGAAAAATACCAAATGTTGCAAGATTTGTGATAAAATCATCAGCCACTTAGTGGCATTAAAAGGGGTGTTCTCTTCAGGTGGAAGCGACTGTTCTAGTGATGGCTATTCTGAAATGTCTGCAGAGAAACATGTTGATTTCCTTCTATTAGCTTGATCATGGTTCATTGAGTTTAGAATTTTTTGTGTGTGTTGCTAACAACAACAGAGCCTATGCTCATGAAAACATTTGTAAATATATTTTCCAAACAAAAAGGAGTCCTAGCAAATAAAGTTTCTCCTCTAAAACATCGTGGAAATGTAGATGTAAAAAACAAAACAAAACAACCAGAAGTTTTTGTTAGTTCTGAAAAAAAAAGAAGCAAAATATGAGGGATGTGAAATGATGCACAAAATAAAGCTTGAAAATGGGAAAGTGAAATTCCATGTAACGAAAATTTGTGAGTTTGCCCAGCTATCGAAGTAACTCACTAGAAAAACAGTAGGTACAGGAAATATTCACAGAGGCTGGGTGCCAATTTATCGAGACTGGCTGCAAGCAAGACAGGATGTTTCTAGTTTGTGTAAGTATCCAATGCTAAATATACTAAATTTCATAGTGCTCAGTACAGTATGTAGGCAAAAAAGGCCCCAATCCTGCAATCTGATCTGTGGTGAAAGATCGCTGCACCCATGTAGGGTCCTATTCAAGCTGCACAGATGCTGTCCTTGTTTTGGTAAAAGCCTATTGTTACAAGGTAGCCTTGATAGCAGATATGTGCTATTAGTTCAGGTTCACATTCAGAATATGCATATAGTGATTGGTCTGTAAAGTATAGGGCCCTACCAAATTCATGGTCCATTTTGGTCATTTCACAGTCATAGGATTTAAAAAATCATAAATGTCACGATTTCAGCTACTTAAATCTGAAATTTCACAGTATTGTAATTGTAGGGGTCTTGACCCAAAAAGGAGTTGTGGGGGGGGGGGGGGGGGTCACAAGGTTGGTTATTGTAGCGGGGGTTGTGGTACTGCATCTCTAACTTCTGCGTTGCTGCTGATGGCGGTGCTGCCTTCAGAGCTGGGCAGCTGGAGAGCGGCGGCTGTTGGCCAGGAGCCCACCTCTGAAGGCAGAGTCACCGCCAGCAGCAGCACAGAAGTAAGGATGGCATGGTATGGTATTGCCACCCTTACGTCTGTACAGCTGCCACTCTTTGGCCGCCCAGCTGTGAAGGCAGTGCAGGAGTAAGAGTGGCAATACTGCAAACCCCTAAAATAATCTTGTGACCCCCCTGCAACTCCCTTTTGGGTCCCGACCCCCAGTTTGAGAAACGCTGGTCTCCCCTGTGAAATCTGTATAGTATGGGGTAAAAGCACACAAAAGACCAGATTTCACGGGAGGAGAACAGATTTCACGGTCCGTGACATGTTTTGCATGGCCATGAATTTGGTAGGGCCCTAGTAATGTACATGGCACATCCTATTTACAGAATAGTGTAAACCAATAGTGAATCTCCAAGAGGGATGGGAGGAAGATGCACTTCGATTTGGCCATGTAAGTACCCTGCATTGACTCAAGGGGATACAGGTAGCAGTCCTCTGATATTGTACTAAATCCTGCCTCCTGGGGGTGGGGGGAAAGGGAGGAATCCTAACAATGCTAGTTCTGCGCTGGTGGCACAAATCCAGGAAGACTATTTTTACTGTTGTTGGTTTGGCTTTTCTCCACTTACACTTACTGCTTTAGTTGAAAACCAAAAGCCCAGCTGTGGTAGGGGAGGGTTTCGGTACCAAATGAAACAAACCACACTCCCACCATGCTGATGTGGAAGAGCAGAGAATATTATCTATAGAAACCACTAGTATTTCTTCTCTTGGGAGGAAGAATCGGCAGGTAACAATAGTAACTTCCATGCAAATAGCAAACATTTAACAAAGTGGCAATAGAGATGTGTGAGTAATAAAGTGCCAGCCACCACCGAAGACAGCTGAATTTTTCTACTTTATGTAGAATCTAATGCCAGAGTGAGTAGAAGGAAGAGACTACTTCTATTTAAAACTATAGACTCCTGAAACTGACCCACCTACTCAGAGACATCATTATATAAAGACTTTTCCTTCCTACAATTAGCCAAATTGCTGTAGTTTTCTTGTATGCCAACAGTTACATTTTGTCCAGTATTCTCTTGGCTATTCAGAAGCGTTTGCTCTGTCCTTTCACGTCAGGATAAATGGGTGATCCCTGAGCCATTGGCCACAGGGCGCCATGTGGCTGCGATATATTTACAGGATTCAGCAAGGGGATTTGAGGGACATTCTTTCACCTTTTGTGACTGTGCTCCCGAATGCTCATCTGAGCACTTCCAAAACGTGCGTGGCGCTGGCATACTTTTCCAGCTGATAGCATTGTGCATGGGCCCACTCGAGTCAAAGGGAATCTTTGCACTGACTTCAATAAGCCCTGTGAGAGGCAGCATTGTCTAATGGACTGAGTGAGGTCTGCAAGCCAGGAACTCCTGAGAGTTGATCCTGGCTCTGACTATTCTCTCATCTGTAAAACAGGGATAACACTTACTTTCCTTGCTGAGGTCTTGCAAGGGCTAACCAGTTATTGTTTGTTTGTTGCTTTGAAAATGTAAGACCCTATAACAATTCACATGCCTGTCCCATACTGGTCAGAGGAATATTCTCTTTCTCTTCCTTCATCCATGAATCTGTTTATTCACTGGCTTTCTCTCCTGAGAAATCTGAGTACATGCGAGTGTGCGTACCATTTATGTGAGCTGAATAACAATTGTAACTCCCCCTCCTCCCTTGCACCAACTGGTGCTCCTATTGGAAACAGATTTTCTGAGTGCAGAATAAAGGAACACTGAACAGTAGTCAAGATGCCAAATGACAAAGCTCATTTTCTCCTCACCGATAACATTTCTGATTTTGTTAATGAACACCAAGATTTCCTTGAAATCTCTAACCAGTCCAGACATTTTATAATAATGTTCGCGTTTGTGTTCTGGGAGGTTCAGGCTTTTGGAATTATATTTGAGCTTTCTTACCTTTCAGCACCATTAAACATATTTTAAAAAAACAACATTAAAGGGAATATGTCAGCTTAGTTCAGGTTAAAATTTAGGTTTAAGACATGGGACAAGGAGGGGAGGCGAGGGGAAAAAGAGAGAGACAGAAGATTTTGCAAAACACAATCTAAATAGAAATGTTCTAAACACATTAAAAATATCTTAAAACAGGTTACCTTTAGATTTGAAAAATGCCCCTGAAGCCTTGTGAATCATTACATATTTGTACAGCACGTGGTACAATGGGGTCCTGATCCATGACTGAGGCTACTACATGCCATGGTAATACAAATAATCAACAGTAATTGATTACTAACTAACTAACTAATAACCTTGTATTAGTGGATGAGAAACAGAGAATGAAACTGACCAGAAACCACAGTGAAACTGAGCAGTGATTTCATTGTCCAAGTTGAGTGAAACAAATACTACTTAAACTGCCTGAAAGTTTTCTATCACAATCTTTTTTGATGCAAAAATGGCCTTTTATCTAAACAAAAAATGTGGCGGGAAAATGTTCCTGTCATTTGCAAATGTTCTGGTTTTTCAATGAAAATCAACCCCCCCCAAAATTTTCAGTATACAATGTTCAAATACCAATAAACTAGTATACAGGTATTCAGTTTTCATCTTTTGTGAAAAAATTGAATAAATTTATTTATTTGGTAAATTTTAATGGAAAATATTTACCATTTTCTGACCAGCGCTAAACACTATTTACAAGCCCCTAAAACACCCATTGCAGGAAAAATTGAAATAAAGTTGGTTTATGAAGAACACACACTAGCTAAAAAGTTTTGGCATGGCTGATAAAATGAGTACACAGGTAAAGATAGAATTATGGCAGGCGTCACTAGGTGGCGCTGTTACATATAGCCTTCCATGTGTGAGCAAGCTTTGACTCTTGGGAAGACATCCTACATTGCTATTAATTTTGGGTTAGGGTTATGCAACGTTTATGGTAGAGGCAGCTTTGGGAGAGAGGGAACTGTGTGGGCAGCAGAACAGGTTACTCACTTTCTTGCGCTCTGATCAGTTAATTCTTGAGGCAGAATTGCTCCTGGGGAACTGGGCACTGGTATTGGACTGACATTCCTGACAGAAGGAACCATTTGACCGCCTCATTTCAGGACTGGTGTATGAGTGTCAATAAAGCAAGTTACACTTAGAATATACCCAGACTCTGCATCACTGATTCTTCTCCATTGCAAAGCAGCCCTGCAAAGCCCCAGACATCCGCTACTGCTTGACAGAAGGATGACTCCTGCCTAAATGGGACATTGGTACCATAAGAAGGGGCAATGGTGCTCTTAATAAATCATAAGACCTCTCAGAGATTGCATCCGGGCATCTAGAGTTCTGTCTCTAGGTATCATGACATCTGGAGTTTGAGAAAGAGATACAGCTCAGACTGCATGCTGTTCTCTATTTAAACCATGTTGGTCCATCCTCCCTTCTTGTAAATTAGATTAGAGAACATTATTTTGCTTTAATCAAGGAGAGATGTTATAGTAACACAAGTAATAATTAAACAGACTATGTGGGACAGATTCACTGCTGCATTACTCTGGTTTTCTGGTATTGTAATTATTCTTCCTATTTTATGCCTCCGAAGGGCCCAGCTATTTACACCTGTTGTCTGAGTTACTATGAGAAGGACTGGAGGTAGTAGTCAAGCCACAGCTGGAGTATGGCTTTCCATCGTCTTCTTTTTTTGACTTCTCCGATTTTTGTAACCCAGAACAGACAACAGCTCGCTATTTGCTATCCTTGTATATTGCTTAATAAGGAAAACACAACAAGCTTCTGCCAAACTCCGCGGACTACCATCTATGGGGAAAAGGAATGACTTTCACAAACCACAAGAATACAGTCTCCACTCTGCATCTAGAATGAATAAAAGATTAAGACAAAGCTACTAGTTACAAATAGGAGAAAAATGTGTTTAGTGGCAAGTAATGAAGGCAGGAGTGTAGGCTGATATTAGTAGCCCGGCAGGTGTAAATTCGGTTAACGTGCTGGAAAGGCAATGCTATGTTCAAATGTTAACTAAGAAGATATTTTAAAAGCCAATGCTTTTGATTTTAACCATGGGGAAAAGCACTGGAAAGTAACTCAGAAGTAGTGCAAAATTGGCTCCTGTTAAATCCTCTCAAAAATCTGGCATAATTGAAGCTTTTATCATAAAACATCAAACCAAGTACAATCCATAAAACATCAAACCTGTATAACACAACGAAGAGCCGGAAGCATTGATTATGCTGAAATTTCAGAGTGGATCACTTGTGAATGATATTGATGAGAGAAACCTTTGACAGACAGACAAATACATCATCTCTCTCTCTCACTTTGTGTCTTTCTGTCTGTGGCTTCCATTGATCCACCTTCCCATTGATCCACCTTCCCAGATGTTTCAATCCTGTATATCACCATAGTATCTAAACACTAAACACATTCTAAACACAGAGTATCTAAACACTATTCTCCTGTTGCATCTTGAATGCTAGGAGAAATCATGCCTTATAGCTTCAGGGTTGTGGTTGGTAGGAGGTGAGCCGGGAAAGCGCCTTTACATCCTCTTTCCCCCTTGCACCCAGCATAGAATCTTAGTTTTAATTTGCCCTGGTTGGACATGCACATGACATGAGAGATTCCAAAACCAGAGTCCGAAGTGCCCAAGAAATCTAATATTTTAAAAACCTGCTGTGTTTTCTTTGGGCACAAGGAGATCAGAAATTTCTATAGCGATTATCGTTTTTTTTTAATTGGCACGAGGTTAAAATGACTTGGATCTTTAATTCTTTATTCAAATTTCAGAAGAGAATTCCCTCCCAGGCTATGAACCTATCTGCCAAGTTGCAGCTCCGAGGGAATTTTTACTGTACAGCTGTAAACTCTGGTCTACTGGGAAATTATTAAGAGCTGAACAAATATTCTGCACCATATGTTTACACAATAGACCCTAACAGCTTCAAAGGGCCCTTAAAGTTAATGTGGGGAATAATCTGTATTTTAAAAAGTCCCTAAAAATATTTATCTAATCCACACTTTGAAAACTCTAGTCAAATGTACCTATGTGACTAGCTGTCACAGGTCCCAGGGCACACATCACGGTGCATCTTGTCAGATCAGACACACCGCTTCTAAAATTCGTCTTTAGAAAATAAGGGGAATTCAGAGTCAAACCCTACTTAAGTGACATATAATAACCATATGATCCCGGCAAGTGACCCGTACTTTACACTTCATAGGAAGGTGAAAAAACCCCAAGGTCACTGCTAGTCTGACCTGGGGGAAAATTCCTTCCCCACCACACATTTGGCAATCAGCTAGACCCTGAACATGTGAGCGAGAACCAGCCAGCCAAGCACCTGAGAGAGAGAGTGCTTGGTGCCACCTCAGAACCCTGGCCCACCTCAGAGCAATGTCCCATCTCCAGCCATGACCATCTCTGATGCTTCAAAGGAAGAAGACCAACCCCTCCCCCACAAGCATACATGGAGGTTGGGGGAAAAGGACCTCAGTTTTTAAAGTCTTGATCAGAAGACGCTAGCACAATTACTTAATCCCTAGATTTGTTCTGTACACATTAGCCTCTCCTCCTGAAAGGATTCTGTGCTGTGTGAGGACAGAATTCAAACATTTCTCTGTGGAAATTTGGTCTGCCTTCACCTTTAAACAATATTATTTTAAACCTTCCACTATGAAAAAAATCATTAGAATACATCCATAAAAAGAGTGACTCTCATTTAGTGCCACCTCTGCATGAATCGATGGTTCCCTTTGACATCATTTGAACGGCACTAGCTGAATGCTTTTCCTGGAGATTATTTGCATCCAAAGTAAACTTTCTATAATCTGTATTCTCCTTGTGGGTGTGAACAGCACCATGCATTCATGCAAAGAGATATATCATGGACGTTAATAGGAATTTTGCCATTAACTTCAATAGCTGTGGGAGCTCAATGTATGAAGAAGGCAGAACAATAAGTGTTACGTAGTTGATTCACCTGTTAGTCAGTTAGGGTTTGGGGAAAAGGGAGGATTTTTGTAACTGATGCTTCGTCACCTGTGGGCAGCTTTGTCATTTGAACAGCCCCATGGCATAGCCCAGAGGAGCCCTAGGGCTGCTTTACGATATGCTGACTAGAGAGGATCCCTATAGAGCACTCTGCTCCCTGATGAGTTGGAGACTGTAGCTGGAGAACGTAGAACCTTGGAACGGGGCAGTGGGTGGGGTACAACTGGATTCACATGACGTGGGAATGCCCCTGTTGCCCTATTAGCCTTATGTTTTTGGGACAGAGGCAAAGGCCAGGATCTGACCCATGGCTTCAAACCAACGCTGCCTTTGCAACATATATGAGTTTCCATTTGGTGGGCAATACACCTTGTTGAGATACCTGCCAGAATTTGGACACATCCCCGCTATGTATTTATTCTGGTTTTTCCAACTCTACAATAAAAGAGCCTCCAGACCAAGCTCCAGGTGCCTTTGACAATCTTTTAATAATATGCAAATAAACGAACAATTTACAATCCACAATGCACATCAATTACTCATCAGTGAAATATCCCAGCAACAGCTCAGATATACCAACATTTCATTTCATTCACTCACAGACTCCACACTGGAGCCCTGCATCATTGCTACCCAACCTGACTCATCACCCACAACCCAGATGGGCCTGGCAGGACATCATTAATATAAACAGAGAACAGCCGACCATAAGCACCATCTCTTTCATTCCCAGGTGGCTCTATTTCCAGTGCCTTCACTGAATGACACCGTGGTGGTATCTCACAGTGAGAGAGGCACAACCTTGGCTAGGGAGGTTGTGTATATCACATGTCATACACACGTATACATACACACGCTTGTGTGCACACGGCCATATGTGTGTTTGCACATGTATATATAATATATAACAATTTAAACACTTTGATCAAGATTTGTCCTACGTCAGTTGATTAAAACCTAAACCGAATTAGGCCCAACAGCCCATATTACAGAATTTATAAGAAAACATTTCGTACACTGCTTGTTGCCTCCTGCACGTGTCGGGAAAAAATATCCATTCAGCAATGAAGGGGTTAAATCAAAATAACAAGGGTGATTTATCTAGTAGCTTTGGCTATACCCAAGGGGAGCAAATCTACCTATTTGTCAAGTCACTGACAATATCCTATTTCTCTTTTGCTACCCATATGCTTTATTAAAGAAACACTTGACCTACCTGTCATATCAAACTGCTTTCTTTATCCAAAACAGAATAATATAGACATTTCCCTTAAGGGAATCCTGATGCAAATATATAAGGACAGGTTGCCAATTTGTTGAGCATATTAGGGTACAGAAAACTGTCAAGGGAAGCAGCTGTAATACAGAATGTTCTAACAAGCTCATTTTTCTTTTTTTTCCAGTGATACTTTTGGGCTCTCTGTAGTTTATATTATACCACTCGTACATTGCAGTTTTTATGGACAGCTGTCAGATGCAAGTGTCTTTTTCGCTTTGAAAAAAAACAAAACAAAACCCAACCCAAAGCCAAAGCCAAAACTTGGGCTTCCTGGGCATATCGCTGATCTGTTGGTGAGCCTCTGCCAATCACTGTCACAAATCTCTCAACTGCAAAACACTGTGGACAAAGTCGTCGGATGAAAAATAAATAGATTAAAAAGGAGTAAGCTTTATGGTGGGGGATGGGCAGACTTGACTGCTTTAAAAGGCATATATTTTCATGTGAAGGCTTTTAAATGCACTCGACACTTTGCATTTTCACCTGTCTGCTTGCCTATTTACAAAGGCTATTTGATATCCAGTATGAAAACATTTGTTTGAGCAATAGGCTGATTTTGAAATTACACAGAAGGGTCTAAATTTTGCCCTCAGCCCAGCCAAGCCACTCTAATGGTTTCAGTACAGTCAGGGCTGCCGAGAGCGGGTTCGAGCCCTGGTGAAAAATTTTTTTCAGGTCCCCCGGCAAGGGCAGACCGGCTAAACAGGGCTGACGGGGGGAAAGCTGGGCCCCGGCCCCCTTCCGGATCAGTGGGCCTCGGTAATTTGTACCGGCTTCCTCCCCCTCTCATCGGCCCTGAGTACAGTTAAAGGGGTGCAAAAGAGGGCAGGGCCTGGCAGTAGGAATTAAATATAGCTTGAAGCAGAATGGCTATTTCATATCTGGTACTGAGATGGTTGGAAATCCAAGAAACTGGTTTTGAAGCACAGCTTTAAAATGTAGTAGACTCATGGGCTAGGAGTTTCTTTTGATATTGTGCAGACCCTCATATTTTTCAGAGTAAAATTTGTAATTTTCCAACTTTCAAGTGAACTCTTAGTGGACCAGGAATGATTTAGAATGGACTCTGTAGCATTTAGATCCTCCACTGGCTTGGGAACAAGGCAAAGACCATGCTAATTCAGCACAGAACACAGGTTAAGACAGTAGATCCAATTTGTTTTGTCTGTATTTGCTTTGGCTCCATTGAAATCAGTGGAGCTACAGAGGGGATTCATTTTGCCTATTTGTGTTTGTTTTCAGGTAGGATACTGTAGATAATTTTCTGAATAAAAGTGACTCAGTCAGACAGTTCAAAAGTTCAGACAACACTGTAGTACCTGTAACAGGAAAGAGAAATCACCGGACTTCAGAATCCAGAGCAGGTTGGTTTGCTTGCTGCAGCCTCATTGCTCCAGTTAATGAACACATCATCCTAGATTCTTATGTTCTATAAAGTACCTATTAAAAGGTGATTATTGGATCCTGGACATAGGAAGGACCAGACCTTGCAGTTCCCATTCAGGCAACACTCAGTGTGGATTAAAGGGAAAGGGAAAAAAGCTCAACAAGAAAAATTTCAAAAACTACAGTGTAATTCTCTGGAAGGATCTCTGGTTCCCAGAACATGGTCAGTGCTACACATGTTGCCCTAAGCACAGTTATTAGAAGAGACTGTAAACTTTTTATTAGGAAACAAGTAGAGAGCTAGATTCCTCAAATGAAGAGCGTGTAGCACTCCCCATCCGTCTGAATGTCTGCGTAAAATAAAACCTGGACATAAAACTTGCTGTCATACTTACATCTTAATCATTCCAATGAAAACTTTATTAGAAATGGGACTAGTGAGACCAGGGGTGTAATAACGCACTAGGGGTCTGATCGTGCACAACTGAATTTAACGGGAGCTTTTCCATTGACTTCAACGGGCGTAGGATCCAACCCAATGAAAATGCTTAATATGGAATAATTTGGGTCCCTCCCCCAAGGAGCTTGGGTCTGGTTTTTGATTTGGGACCACCTCTGATATAAATACAGTGAACACAGGCAGATTAAGCCGGCAAAATCTTGGTCCCATTGAAATCAATGGGAGTTTTACCATTGCCTTCAATAGGGTGAGGATTCTATTCAGTACACTGTATTAGCAAGAGAAAAGACCAACTTGCCATTAAAGCAGTGGAAAATTTGTTGGCATATGGAATATAAGAGAAACTGAAGAGGAAAAGGAGGGGGCTGCAATACTGTGATTAGGCTTATAAAAGTGCTGGATAATTTATGTCTATCAGTAGTCAGATCTATAATGGCAAATCCCATGGAAAATTTAACATATAAAACAATCTACTTGTGAAAAAGCCATCACTGGAGATTGTCAAAAGCAGGTTGGGTAAAGTACTAATGAACACTCAATAGGGATAATCCTGTATTTTGCAGAGGGTGGACTAGATGACATCTTTGATATACACCACTTCTCACTTCTGCTTATGTAAATAAATAAACATAACAATCACATGCTTGCCGGCTGCACTGTGATTCTGAGATAACGGGGTACATTGTCAGAAAGGTGCCTCCCCTTTCGTACACTTTTTGCACCTGCATTACATTTTCTGAGTGCAAACTGTGGCCACAAACTGGGCCTTAGCCTTGTTGAAATATGTTCCAATATATACACACAGGTAGATTTTTAGATTGCACAGTAGAAACTTGGAACTTGGAGCCGAAAGCTGCTGAGTTCTAATTTGGGTGACCAGATAGCAAGGGTGAAAAATCGGGATGGGGGTGGGGGGGTAATAGGCACCTATATAAGACAAAGCCCCAAATATTGGGACTGTCCCTATAAAATCAGAACATCTGGTCACCCTAGTTCTAATCTCAACCCTGCCACTGACACGTTGTATGGCCTTGGGTAAATTACTTAAAATATCTTGTCTACTTCTGTTAATCTATAAATCGTAAAAATGATACTTGCATAACTACCAGCAGGAGTTGTGAAGCCGAATGTGTTCATGGTCACACACTACTTGGAAAATGTAAAATGTTTGGGGAAGCCCCAATTCTACAGACACTTCGACACATGCTTACATGAGGCATCCATCTCAAGTCAGTGGTACTGCTAGTTTGAATGAAAGAAGGATTTGGCCCATTGTAATTGCCCAAACTGGAAACTCCTGTATTAGAAGAGGGTTGCTTCGTTTTCACACAAATATGTAATGCTTGCCTGCCTCATGTGAGTGGGCCCCGGGCCAGATTCACTGGACATAGGCCAGTTTGCAGCAGCTGAGGATCTGACCTGTAGCCTTCAGTGAATAATAACTATCTAGCATTTTCCAATTGTATTCTGTGGGAAATTAGGAAAGCAAAGTTTACCTGAATATTGTCATCAAGGGGTCATTAGATTCCTGAATAAGAGGAATTTTAACCTTTATTTCTCAAATAACTCTCAGGTCCAGATTGCGTCCCATATGCAGTGTACAGATTGGATTAGGTAGCAGGTAAGTAGAGTAGCTCAGTACTTTTGCATTACTTAGGGCTTGTCTACACATAAGCCACCACAGTTCACCACCGGCAGTGAAGATGCTTCCTACACCGATGGGAGGGGGTTCTCCCATCAGTGGAGATAATTCACCTTCCTGAGAGGTGGTAGCTAGGGTGGTGGGAGAATTCTCCTGTCAGCCTAGTACTGTCTACACTGGGGGCTAGCTCAGTTTAACTGCTTTGCTTAGGGGTGTGGATTTTTCACACCCCTGAGCGACGCAGTTATACCAACCTAATTTCCTAGTGTAACCCAGGCCTTTCCACTCTAGCTGAAACTGTGCAGTAAACTGTATACTTGGACATGTTCCTCATTTGGTTTTAATTCTTTCTGCACCATGTGGTTTCAGCTTGTTTTAGTCCCTGCTTACTTTGTAGCTGCTTTGGGTTATTTTCCCTTTTTTTCGCTTGAGCTCGCGAATTTCAAGGTCAGGCTGAAATTGAACTGGTGCGTTTTCGTGATGAAATACAAGCAGATGTGGCTGTTTCATGTGACATTGCCCACACCCTTGCAGTTGAGTTCTGGTCTGTGGGAGGAGCCTGGCAATCTGAACAAAGGCTGATCATTGACAGCTCAGGATTTCCATTTCTTAGATTCAAATTTCAAAGTGAATGCCAGGCCGGCTAATGTTTATCTAGGGAAGTTGAAGAGGGAAGTGACTTTAATTTAAATGACACTGTGTAGTGTAAGTGCGGCCGCCATGGTCTCTATTTTTATAACTCTAAGAACCATCCAGGATCAGCTGACCAACTTCTGTGTTGTTCTTTTCCATAATATTATTTTGTTTCATCTTAATTCGAAGGTCTAACTCCTCCTGCACATCCGTCAGGCAATCTCTGCTGGCGACCACTGCTTTGCCCCAAATTCTTAAGCTTTGGTTCTCTCCAGGACACATTGCAACAATCCCTCGGCTCCCTGGCTTTCTACAGCTGCATACATCGAACTCTAAGCACTTTGTCTTCTAATGGTTCAACACATTTTTTATGGTTTACATTAAGGAAGGGCAACCCATTTGGAATAAAATAAGAACCCTCCCACTCCCAAACCACTGGCCAAGCATGGCTGTGGCCTTTTCGTGCGGTTGTCCTAATTCAGTAGAAACACGAGGCCCATTCTTGTTATTCCTGGTTACCACGCTTCTCTCTTCTGCCTGCTCTAGACTGACATTACTGACGCTGTTATGCTCGCTACCATGAGAATTTCCACTGGCTTCTGTAGGGCTACATCTGTGGCAAAACTATGTGAATGTGTGTCTGTACAATTGAGCCCTTAATGTTTTTCTGGTGTACCTACTCTTTCCACATAGCTCAGTGGTTTGTGCATTAGCCTGCTAAACCCAAGTTTGTGAGTTCAATCCTTAAGGGAGCCATTTAGGGATCTGGGGCAAAAATCTGCCTGGGGATTGGTTTTGCTTTGAGCGGAGGGTGGGACTAGATGACCTCCTGAGGTCCCTTCCAACCCTGATAGTCGATGATTCTATGAACCATGCCCAAATGCAAAAACTCTTACCAACGTAAATTGCCCCAGACTTGGATCCTGTGATAATTGATGGAGGGGGAAAAAAAATCTGAATATTTTTTCAAAACTAGAGACACACCTGGCACTCGACACTCTATGGCAATTAACCTCACAGTGTACAGATGAGTGTTAGGCCATGTCTACACTCAGAGTGCTTTACCAGTACAGGAACACCAGTATGCTATATCAGAAAAGTATGTGGATACAACTATCCCAGCAAAGCTGTGCTTTTTACGATATGGATTTCTGCCAGCACAGTTGTTGGTTAGGGATCATACCTAGTTACACCCCAACTGACAACTATCACGGAATACCAGGGGTGGAAGGGACCTCAGGAGGTCATCTAGTCTAACTCCCTGCTTAAAGCAGGATCAATCCCCAGACAGATTTTTGCCCCAGATTCCCTAAATGGCCCCCTCAAGGATTGAACTCACAACCCTGGGTTTAGCAGGGCAATGCTCAAACCACTGAGCTATCCCCCCCAGTAGCACAAAGCTGTAATGTAGACCTGACCTTACTTTAGGTATAAATTTTATGGGAAGGGTGACAGCTGGACAAAAACTGGGGGAAGGAATGCTGTAGGGAACTAAGGGCTAGTTTCATTGATATTCTATTTGCACTGCTCCAGGGATGCAAAGCAGCTGCTAACCACCCAATGATGCAAGGTTTACACTTGTCTTGCTTTGCCACAATGGTGCAAAACAGCCAGACCATATGCATGAATCTGGGCCTAAATATCTAAATGAAACTACATGTCCCATGAGGTAAAAGGATGAGATGAGTTCTGTGCAAAGGCTTCTATGTAGCATGGAGGAGTTACACACACACAGATTTTATTAACAGTAACAGATCTGGTGTGAGTTATTCCTGACGCTTTCCATGGTTAGATGATTCTCCTTTGCAGTTTTGAAGAGTTCATGGTGTTATTGTGCATGGGGCAGTTTTACAGTAGAGCCCCACGAATTTGCATTCATGACTGCAAGACCCATTCACATGGTGAAGGCTGAGTAACATGAAACTTCTCTGCGGTATTCTGCTACGGGTATTTAATCTTTGCTGAGAAGATGGGTGAGATTTATCAGGTTAGCAGATTGGACAAGTGAGAATTAGTGAACTTCTAAAGTAATTTGAAAGTCATATTGCATTGGCACTTTTTCTTCTCCTGTCATGAGTATATAAGAGCGTGATTATTGTTATTTGCGAAAGATGAAAGAATTCATATTCACAACAAGGCAACTAGCCAAATAACTCAATATGGCATATTCTTCCCAAGGAAAATTACGATCAAATAACCAGGCTATATTTTGCCTACACTACTTTCGGCATTAATTAAATTCTTCCAGATAAAAGAGAGATCCCGTGCAAAAAACATCATTAACCTGTAGCTAGAAAGGAAAGAATCTATCATTTCAAGCATATAACCCATCACTGCAGTAACAAAGCTTAAGATAACGTTGCAGTTTTCTCAAAACATGCACACTTTTGGAAGCCTGTCTGTTCAGTGTTAAGGTGATGCTTTACAAAAAAGCCCTAACCAGTCCTATCCCCAAGGTTTGAGGTCTGATTTTTAAGGAGTGCATCAGCTACGTGGACTTTATTATATATATGTAAACTACAGCCAAGGCCTAACTACAATTTGACTTGTGGTTGCTCAGCGCCTCCGAAAGTCAGGTCTTAATTAATGTCTAAATAGTTCAATCTCTAAGTCTAGTCAAAAGTACGGTCCTCACTGGGCCAGCAAAATAAAACTCACTTAGAGTTTCTAGGTCAGGCCATTTTGGAGACATGGGTGGTCTGATTCCAAGCCCCTTGAAATCAGTGGGAGTTTTTTAACTGGTTTCAGTGGTTGTTGGGCCGGGCCAATAATGAACAAAATATTACATTTTTTTTGATAAATGAAAACGCCTCCATTTTGGATGTGAGCTTGTAATTAACATAACCCATTGGACTCTGGGTATGTCTAAAGGGCAATCGCAGGTGTTTGCAGCTCAGGTAGGCATACTTGCTCGCACAGCTAAACGTAACATACACGGTAACATGGGCTTCATTGCAGGCCTGTCCGGACCCTTAGGTACAGAGTTGCATTGTTAGCCTGTGCCTGGATTCATGCGGCTGTGCCAATGTTCGCCATGTGAGCTAGATTAAAGCTAGTGTGGGTCTGCCTACCCCAGCTGCAATCACACCTCCAATAGAACCTGTGTGTGTTACATGTCCTGCTCTGTGCCTGATCTACAGATCTGGGTCTGATACAGCCCAACCTATAGAACTTGGTTCTTTGGCTTACGTGTTCAGCTCTGGATGTCCCAGGATCAATTCACTGGTCAAAATGTTGGTCATGACAGAAGTGCTGACTTGTCTGAGATTTGAGCTGCTCTGAACCTCAGAAGGTCAGGGTGAGATTCCATGGTCCAGAAGAAGCATGTAACCCATTGGTCGGTGTGTGTACATGTTCCGGATCCATAGAGGATATGGGTCAGTTACTGCCCCAGCTAGGGATACTGGCTCGTTAGCTGAAGCTGTAGAGCAGCAGGTCCCCCACATGTGTAATGGCCACAGTCATGGTTGACTTGACATGCTGGGACTTGAACAGGGGAATCTGGAAATAAAAGCATGAGCTAAAGAGCCAGGCTCTGTTACAGGCTCATATCCTCTTTGGATTGGCCATGAGGGGGACATAACACACACAGGCATAAAGTTACTCACGTCTAAATGAATTCCAAAGGGCTCTGTTTAGTGGCCTAGCTCCTGCAGTACTTTTTCATACGTACAAGACAATATGATCCTACAGACCTTTTGTACACAAAACTTTCACTCAGCTGAAGTCAATGGGCTCTTTGGCTGCACAGGGGATTCAGGATCAAACCCTTATTTTGAAAAGCATCGTTCATGCAAAGTGTACGCTGTTTCTTTCACGGACAATCCCTCTGTCTGTTGGCCCTGATATTTCTTTCTAATGTCTTTGTTTTATGTTGTTTTTTTAAATCATTAGGCTTAGTTGGACCCATTTAGTGGTCTCATGGGATACACTGTTTAACTCTGAGCTGGTAGCTAATATACACAGGGTAGGAGAAGTTGGTACCAAACATTTTGGTAATATCACTGATTATCAGTAGAGTTTTATCCCAAAAATCTGTGGTGCCCCAGCAGTCTCCAAATGTGTCTGTAATGCTTTGATTTTGAGAAATTGTGTGCTTCTGATTTGTCATCCGAAAGGATTTCACACTTCATGGACACCCCATGTTTGATTTATTTTGAGAATAACCACAGTAGTACAATTCTGGTATCCAGACTCATTTCCAGTGTGATCTGAGCAGCCACCCATCTTGAAGTATGAAGAAATTCACACAAGCATTTGAGCCTTTCTTTTTACGAGCATCAAGAAAAATGCAAAATATTTGCCACTGAGAGAAATCACATCTTTCCCAACTTACAGTTCAATTGCAAGAGGCTATTTAAAAAACTCAATCCAGTCTATCAAGAACAATATAGTATCATTTTCTTTGTTTGTCATCTATATACTCTGATTTTCTGCCTGCGGAAATGTTACAAACTTTATTCAGTGCAATGCTGTATTCATCGTACGTTTCTTACATAAAAGAAACAATCACTGCACTGAAGAGCAAAATAATTTGGAAGTTCTAGTTGAGAGTTAACATAATATTGAGAAGACAGAGAAGTTCAAGCTAGCATTGCTACCTCCTTTTTTCCCTGCCTACTAATGGTTTTGATTCTCATTATTTCTCAAATGCCAAGGGTAAAAACCCTCCAGACTGCCAATTAATGGTGTACTTTATTGATACAACTGCTTCCACCCAGTACATTTTTCTAGACGGTGAAGCTCTCTTTGGGAAAAGGCAATTTGTGTGCAGCTACGTGTAGCATTTTTCAAAGATTTCCTCTTGCTGAGCAATAGAGAGTGGAGTTGGTCTTAATTTAATTAGGAAACAGAGCTTTTTATTAGCTGACTTTAAATATAACTGATTACCATAAATGGGAACCTGGGAGCCATGTTAGAAGATCACATTTATCTGCTTCATTTATATTTTATTAAAGGTTATTATTTTTGTAGAGTCTAGGAAAAAGTGTATTTGAATTTACTGGGCTTCTATTTTTCTGTAAGAAGTTTGAGATTTGCTTTTATATTATATTATTCTAAATGTAAACAGGTGATATATATATTGTGACACACTGTATCATTATTCTATTTTCTATGCTGCTTAAGCATGACATATATTTAATGATCTGGAGAATGGCGTGGACTGCACTCTCGGCAAGTTTGCAGATGACACTAAACTGGGAGGCGTGGTAGATACGCTGGAGGGTAGGGATCGGATACAGAGGGACCTAGACAAATTAGAGGATTGGGCCAAAAAAAACCTGATGAGGTTCAACAAGGACAAGTGCAGAGTCCTGCACTTAGGACGGAAGAATCCCATGCACTGCTACAGACTAGGGACCGAATGGCTAGGTAGCAGTTCTGCAGAAAAGGACCTAGGGGTCACAGTGGACAAGAAGCTGGATATGAGTCAACAGTGTGCTCTTGTTGCCAAGAAGGCTAACGGCATTTTGGGCTGTATAAGTAGGGGCATTGCCAGCAGATCGAGGAATGCGATTGTTCCCCTTTATTCGACATTGGTGAGGCCGCATCTGGAGTACTGTGTCCAGTTTTGGGCCCCACACTACAAGAAGGATGTGGAAAAATTGGAAAGAGTCCAGCGGAGGGCAACAAAAATGATTAGGGGTCTGGAGCACATGACTTATGAGGAGAGGCTGAGGGAACTGGGATTGTTTGGTCTCCAGAAGAGAAGAATGAGGGGGGATTTGATAGCTGCTTTCAACTACCTGAGGGGGGGTTCCAAAGAGGATGGAGCTCGGCTGTTCTCAGTGGTGGCAGATGACAGAACAAGGAGCAAAGGTCTCAAGTTGCAGTGGGGGAGGTCTAGGTTGGATATTAGGAAACACTATTTCACTAGGAGGGTGGTGAAGCACTGGAATGGGTTACCTTGGGAGGTGGTGGAATCTCCTTCCTTGGAGGTTTTTAAGGCCCGGTTTGACAAAGCCCTGGCTGGGATGATTTAGTTGGGAATTGGTCCTGCTTTGAGCCGGGGGTTGGACTACGTGACCTCCTGAAGTCCCTTCCAACCCTGATATTCTATGATTCTATGATATTCAAAGGCTATTTTCTTATGTCAAAAGAAAGGCACACAATTTTATTTTCAAGGTAATTACATAGGGCCATGTCACACCACTGATTTTAAGCAGAACTTTCCACTGAATTTGGTCCATCGTGTTGTACTTAAAAATCGGTCACACAGAATTCTATTGATAGGCTTTGCTATGGGTATATTAGCAACAAAGCATCTCAGCACCTCACATACATTAATTAATGTATCCTCAAAGCCTTCTCCACTGTAGATATTAAGAGGCCAGTCTTGTAAAGACTATTGTTTGACTAACATGAGTAGTCCCACAGAGTTCAGTGTGGTTATTCAGGGAGTAAAATGACATATACCGTAAATCTTTGCAGAATTGGGCCCTGTGTGACTTGCCCAAGGTTATATAAGAAGTCTGTGGCAGAGCCCAGATCTGAACCTAGACTCCTGAGTCCCACGCCAGTGCATTACTTACATAGCCATCCTTTTTCTCATAGTCAGCTGTATTAAAGCATCTTAATTTCTTGTATCTAATGGAATTTTCCTCAGACCCCTCTCACTGGCATCTCCACGTCACTCACAAGCATCTTTGCACTTTCTTCTACACCATTGTTACACAAGAAGCATCCCCGCTAAGCTCTTCTACAAAAGGACTATCCTCCGCTTCAAATCTCTCCATGGGGCCCATTATGTGGTGGAAGTAAATGAGAATTCTACAGTCCATTCACTTCAATGGGAACATACCAGAGTACATAAACTGTCCACTTCTGCAGGCCCTGAACTCAACAGAGGGAGCTACTGTCTATGACCCTGATCCAGAAAAGCACTAGAAGGCCAACATTAGCAGTATCTCAGTGGGTAATCACCACAACTCTTTGGATTATGATTCTTTGAAATGGATAAAAGGAAAAATAGCCACAATGTGTTTTCTTTGGATCAAAACTTAAGGTGATGAAAAAATTAAGATAGTCAGATATTTTACTATGTAAAATTTTGAAATATTTTCTTAGCCTCAGTGCAAATAGCTGTAGAGAAAGCAATTACACGGGATAAGAATGTTTTAGCCAAGCCTGGTTTAGTTCATTTTGTGAAAAGAATGCCTCTTTGGCCCATCACTGAGTAACTAAGTAGAAGGTGATTAAAATCCTTCAAGTTCTACAAATTTATTGTAATGTAAGTATTTTTGAAAAGCAGATTTAATATCGGTACATTATTTATATTAACAGAAAACTAACATTTCACAGAATATACTGATATTTCAAAGTCTGATACAAAACAGATTGTACAAATGATGAGAAAATGTATACAAGAAGAAAATTGCTTATATTTAATAAGGAAGCATGATGTAAACATTTTTGAATGCAACTGCAGAAGCAGCTTCGAAATCGCTGGGCTCTACTTGCTGTATTGACGCCATGTACCATTCTGAACACTGATCTTTCTCTTTGATAGCCTGAAGACAATAATAAGGGTCAAGAATGTTGACTCAAACCTCTCACCACTCAAATATACCAAAAAGATAGTTAAACATGTAGACTCTGCTTTGGAGAGTTTGAATACCTGATGGCATGGGCTAGTTTCTCCTGTAAATTTCAGGTTCTTTGTCCAGGAAGATTCACAGTTGGCTTATTTTTACCCTCAGATGCATTATTGCTGTCACTTATTTGCTACCTTTGACTCCTTACATTTTCCTGGACTCTGCGCTACATCTCACTGACCCCTCCTGCTGACTCAGGACCCCACAGGCTACTTGCCTTCTTTGGCCCGAATCTCATCCCTTCCCTCCCCAAAGTCTTGCTCTCTTCTGGCGCGTTCCCCTCAAAATAAAAGGGAGCCCTATTCTTACCATCATGAAAAGAATCAACCATTGACTCATCTGCCTCTTTCGCCACCACCCCATCTCCTTTCTACCCGTCACATTGAAACCCACTGAATGTGCCACTTTCAGCTTTTCCGCCAAATTCCCACTTCCAACTGTATCCTGGATTTCTTTCAGTCTGGATTCTGCCATCAAGACTACTCCAAACTGCTTTCACCAAGACTTTTATTGGCGTTTCCTTGGTCAGATCCAAAGGCTTGTAATCCATCCTCACCCTTCTTGATCTCTCTGCTGCTTTGGACACTGGCTTTCATAATTATGGTCCCTGAAAACTTCTCTCCTCTTGCATGTAGTACTTTCCTCCTCTCCTGGTTCTCCTCTTATCCTATTGATTGCCCCATCAGCATCTCTTCTGGGAGCAAAGGGCCTGACCCCCGAACCCCACTCTCAACGGAGGTCCCACTGACCTCCATCCTTGGCATCTTCTCTTTGCATTTTACACACTTTCTAGGTGATCTCATCTACTCAGTTTCTGCTGATGAGTCCCAGATTTACCTTTTCACTCCTGACGTCTCTTTCCATCCAATCCTGCAAGTCAGCCTGTCACTCTGTCATCTCCTACTTTTACCTACACGTTTGTGGTCAACACTGACCTCCTGATCTTTCCTCCAAAACCCTCTTCATACCGTTATCAACCTTGCCATCTCTGACAATACCAGCATCCCGTGATCTCGGGATCATCTTTGTTTCTTCCCTCTCTTTTGCCCCACACATCCAGCCTGTGTCCCATATCCTCCTTTCTGGATCTCTGACAACCACAATATCCCCTTTCCAGGCCATGCCAAGATCCTCTTCTTTGCCCTTTGCTCTGACCAAGTCTTTGAATCCCTCCACTGGTCCCCACTATTTCACCACATCAGTTTCAAGCTTCTTGTCTTCACCTTCAAGGCCCATCACAGACCTGCTTGTCCCCACTTGCCTGCTCTTGTCTCCTATTGTGTCACCATTTCATGGCAAGG
The DNA here is from genome assembly GCF_027887155.1 of Malaclemys terrapin pileata. Taxonomy (NCBI): domain Eukaryota; kingdom Metazoa; phylum Chordata; order Testudines; family Emydidae; genus Malaclemys; species Malaclemys terrapin. Next base: position 11,619,655 of record NC_071512.1, on the reverse strand, counting down.
AGTTTTGGAAATCCTGGTCCTTTGTGGTGTTAAACAGCATCCCATACGGAATATACCTTTTCTAGCATGGGAGCTTTCTACAAGCATTGATGCAAGTACGTCTAGATTGGTCAAACACCCGCAGAAAACAAACACAAATGGGACATGTGTACGGTCAAAACAAACATGTTTTAAAAACTGAGTGCGTACTCTCAGGAAATGTTTTGTGGCATTTACCCAGCTCTAGTGAAACTTATGTAGTTCATGGAACCATTGCAGGGTTGAGATACCTGAGATATCTATATAGCCATATGTCAAAGTTTCTCCTGTGCTATGGTTTTTATATTTAGTAGACAAAAACCAAATTTTAGTAACTGATTATATTGTTGTGTATATCAATATTTCAGTGTAACCTTTTACTTGCACTAAGGGGAACCGCTTTATGCCACCTAGTGGTCATATGGGATAGTTTCACCTTCTTAAATATTTCAGCATTTACACTGAATGTGGTAGTAGCCTATCGAAGGAGGAGGCGCTCCTGATAAATGGTTGTGAAGCCTCAGTTTGGCTTGAAAACCTATTTGAGCACAATCTGATAAAAATTTATTAACACAAATAAAAAAAAAATACTGTCCTTTGTTACATTAAAACCAGGCCGGCATCAAAAACGGTTCCCTAGCACTGATCAAATATCTGTGTCACTGATTATTTGATGTTCTTACAAAAAGTTCTACTTTCTTATACTCTGGTTAAGCTTGGTCTGATATTTAAAAAATTGAAGAAGTTTTTGGCATGATAGAGTGATCTAAAGCAGAGACTGATTTTTGTGTGTGTCTGAATATTTATTTAAATTTTTAAACAAATTTGCATCTATAGTGTTTGAACCCCTATTGTGTTCAATTTCCACTAATAGTCTAGTGAATGTGGTTACTGGTAGGAAGTTAATGGAAACAGTGATTTTTAAGTAATTAATGGAGAATGTTCCTGGAAAGGAATTTTTGGGTTGATAAATGCAAATATTGCATTGGAAACCTGACTCTATGAATTATGCTCATCCAATCAGGATTCAGAAATAAATCTCTGGACCAATGGATTTAATTAAAATTAACCAAAAATGTCTCAAATTTCAAATCCTCAAAAACCAGGTACATTTAAAAAATTATTTGCAAAAATTATTGGGGGAATATTATCAAATAATGAATGAATGTTGAGAAAATTGCAGTATACTCACAATTAATTTGTGAACAGAAAAAAGAAGGGCGCAAAATTCGCTGAATAAATTGCTCATTATAAATTTTTCACCACTTTTAACAATCTTACAGTCATTTGGATGGATGTCCAAGGTGACATCCTGGCCGCACTGAAATCAATGAGAGTTTTGCCATTGACTTCAATGGGGCCAGTATTTCATACCAAATCTGGTTACAGAATTCAGCGGACTGACTGTGCAAAGTATATTGCTCAGACAGAAATTATTTAATCCACTACTGAATTGTAGCTACTTCGGGCGGGGGGAATGGCAGCTATTTAAAAGCACATAAAACACTACAGGAAAAGAAGAATTACAATATATGATTCTATGATTTAGTTGGGGATCGGCCCTGCTTTGAGCAGGGGGTTGGACTAGATGACCTCCTGAGGGCCCTTCCAACCCAGATATTCTATGATTCTATGAATATATATCTAAACTGAAACCTAATATTGGTAGGAGGAAGGTAGCTGAAATGTGTCCTGAATCTCATAATTATTGTTAGAAAAACTACCATAAAGTCTTTAATGACTGCAGTTAGTCTGGACTGTGGTTTTACATCTCATTTGAAAGATGACACATTCAGCAACATAGTATCTCCTGACATTATATTGGGACATTCATTCTATATTTCCTTATGGCAAAATTTTATTACTAGCCACACGACATTTGGGGGCCTCATTCCCATTGTTTTATATGGGTTTTAGAGCTGGTTGGAAAATGGTCAGTATTTTTCACGAACATTTTTGAAAGAAACAAAATTTAGAATCATTCGAAAGAACATGGACATTTTCTGTTTTTTTTTTTAATGAACAATCAAAATATTCTGTTTTTTGGAAAAAGAAAGAAAGAAAGAAAGAAAGAAAAGAAAATGAAAACAATCATTCATTGACAATGTTTTGGTTTTGGAAAACAGGAAAATGTTTTCATTTTTTTTGTCAACAAATTGAAACATTTCCAAATACACTGAAAAATTTCATGAAACAAGTCTATTTTCTGTTAAAAAATATTTAGAGAAACTGTCCTGGTTTTACAAAAGTGTAACTCCATTAACTTCAGTGCAATGAATCCTGATTTAGGAGAATCAGGACTTCTATTAATAACTTTTTGAGACTGATTCTGCCCTGGTCACACAGGTTTTGGCTTCAGTAGAGTTACACCAGTAGAGCTTCAGCAGAGTTACACAAGGCTAAAACTGGTACAGTGAAGTGGGGAATTAAGCCCTCTGAGTTCAGGGCAAGCTAAGTTAATTGGGTGATGTTGAACTAATCACGATTTATATTACAGAGGATAACCCACAGTTATTTCGCTATCCATCTACCATCAAGACACATTCTCCCAGGCTGTGGAGGTTACCAGCTACCTGTAGCACAATCTTTCCTCTTCCCCAGTAAAATGGGAACAAAACAACTGCATGAAGAATCAGATAAAGTCTGAGGTGTATGGCCACTTCCAGAGCTTGCACTGTGTATCTCCTACATGACACACAGATAACAGCAACAGTTGTTGGGACAGGAGCTGACTCAGTGCTTATCTTCCAGTGTTGTATGCCTGGCTTGGAGCAAGTTGCTGTCACTGACAAGCTGGGACTAGAGAGGAAGTGGCGGGAAGGGTAGACAGCACAGGGGAATAGCCTGGTGAAGGACTGTGGGAGAGCAACGTATGTAACAGCATAGCAGCTGGAGGCAGGGTGAGTGAGCAAGAGAAAGGGAGCAGAATTGCAGAGGACATTTTTGAGGCAGAGGAGTGAGGGAAATCCAAACTGTTTAGCTTCCTTTATCAAGCACGGTATAAAAAGGCAATCAGCCAGGCTGACATTTGGCAACAGTCAATATATGCTCAAAAGCAACCTGGAGAAATGAACCTAAGAACCATTTCAGGTGACCTTTGGAAGGAAGAAAAACAAGTTTAAAAGAAAACAAACGTTTTGGAATAGAAATGTGAACAGTTCAGTTTAACTAAGGGTGTGTAAGGACATTTTCCCTGCCTGTGTGGGAGTTGTTTGTGTGCTTGAAGATATGTGGCTACACAACATATGGCCCGCCACCTTTTCCCCTGCAGTGCGTGTTCCACCTCTGAATAACAAAGTAGCCACCTCTATGACAATCCTATCTATTGTTTCATTTTAATCTACTTCAAAACATGGCAGTATTTTGACATTATCCTGAGTCACCATTTACAGGGTTCTAGCATTTATTTGAGGAAGCAATCAGAACGAATTGCTATTTATGATTTAACAGAATGAAAATTCCAGGGAAAGCTATTCTGCACCGTGCTATGTATTCACTTAGCCCTAACCTGAGAGGCAAAGTTTGGATCCTCATTAGTTTAGTTTAGGATTCAGGGTTCAAGTCTGAGGCCAAATCAGGTTAGGAGCACTGAGGACAGTGAAATCTTATGAAGTATTCTCACAAGATTTAAGGCCTAAACAGAAGGAATCTCAAGAAATTAGCCGAGTTTGTAAGATTTCCACCATCTTGCATCAGTTGTTCTCCCAAGCGTTCTGCCATTTTGGGGAAATTTCATGAGGACAAACATTCCTATGAGATTTCAGCTCCAGTTGACCAGAACCAGATAAGAGACTACTTCTGATTTTGGATCTGACCTGGTACCAAAACTATAAGAGTCCAGTGATTTGAAACCAACTTCCCCCTTAAATGTGAAGGGCTTTGGATAGAAGGGTTCAGTTTTGACCAGCCTCTAAGTAGAATCCTACAACAAGCATGTGAAAGCTGAAAAGAAGTGTTTAAAGCCATTCCGATTGCTCAGCGATGTGCGGCATGCAGCAGTGGCACTGGAAGATCTGGTTTCTGTTAAATGTTTCTTTTCCCTGCATTATCGGTATTATAACTTATAAAATGGATGATTTGTATCAGCTGTTCTGCTTTGTGGTTCTTGCCATTTTCAGCTGTAACAATAATAAACTTCTTGTCCCAAGTCTTGCCCTCCCATAAAGCATCCAGAAGCTCCTAGCTATGCGAAACAAAAGATGCAAGTTTATCACAGTGCTGTACATAATTGTGTTTAAAAATAACACACAGCAATGCTGCCTATGAAAGTTGAGTCTTTGGGGAAATTCTTTCCTAAGATTCCAGGTTTTTATTCTGTGCGTGAATATTGATGCAATAGATGCTCATTTTAGGTATGAAGCTAGGGGGAACTTCTATTTAAAAACTCCTCATCTTTGAAAGATCCCCATTGTCCAACAGGGGTAGAACCCTCATGATGGGCTGAAATGTTTTCTGTGGTTGAGGATACCTGAATTTGAGGCTTATTTGGGAACATGGATATGCATATCGTTGTGATGATGCATAGACATGTCATTTCCTCCTTTGATGCTAGAGGCATCTGAACATTTCTGGGTGGTGGGTGGAGTGAATACTGTTACCTACAGTTTAGAATGTTGACAAAGCTGCCAGCCTCATTTCATGGGGTCTTGGCCAATGTAACCTTTTGGGAATGCCCATAACTGAACGCACGTTCCTGATCCCTTATGACTGTAACATTGGCGGATCTTCATGTGCGGATAGATATATTTGGCCACTGCTTCATATTTCTTCATTTATGGAGACGGTTGAAGAACAATTCATCCACCAGCGGAATGAAGAATCTTTTCTGCAATGGCCACGATTCTCTCCAGTTCAGAGATGGTAGAATCTGCATTAATGTTACAGTTTACCAAATCCATCCCTTCTTTGGCACTCCATTAATGTCAGTGTTTATGTATTTCACAGGCTGCAGAAAACGCTATTCAACCACATACAGCAGAGCAACAGGCCAAACAATGGGCTACATACTGATGTCAATGAAAGCTGTGCCCAAAAGTTGAGGGCAACATTTGGCGCTCAGTTTGCTCATACAGGACCAGTTTTAGAAAATGTCGTCCCTTTTTTGAAGTCCACAATTTGCAAATATTCAACGTGTTTATAGGACTTTACACTCTTACCTCAGTCTTCTCGACACCCCTGTGAAGCAGGTGAGTAAGTATTACTCTTGTTTTATGAGAAGAAAAAGTTGTCCAAGAGTGTAAGTGACTTACCTGAGGCTAGAGAAGGAATTGATGTCAGAGCTAGGCTTAGAATTCAGGAAAAGTTATTAATACCAGTCCGTGGCCAGACCATGCAACTGGGCCCCTCCTTGAGGTTTACTGAAAATATTCTGAAGACAACTTTTGAAATGTACTTATCTTGTAAGTTACAAATACCATGACATTCAAAATGAAATCTCCTTGTTGCACAGGTCTACTTTTCAGAGGAAATATGAAGGAAATTAACAACTTAACACTTCAACAATGAGCAAAACATATTCATCTTTTACACAGAAGGGAGCGGGCAGCCAAATTTTGTAACTGAAAATACTTCCTTAAATATGGCACATGGAATCAGCAGCCAAGGGGTCATTTCATATTTTTATGAAAACAAGCAAAACCCTAATGGTGTGTTTACGTGGGATATACCTTGAGAGCAGAATGTTACCAACACTTCTCTTGCCTATCTTTGAATAAGATAGGAACCACCACATCGCTCACAGAACAAATCTGGAATGTCTGGAAATTAACTGCAAGCCAAAGTCTGAAATGTAGAAGGTAATATTTTACTTTAAAAAAAATTAAAGAGCGAGATCACAGCTGGAGTAAATGAGCAACCTCAATGGAGCTATAACGGACATAGCATTGCAAAAGTTTGCAACAAATTATTAATCTTTTTTTTGTTTCAGAAACTTGGTAGAGGCTTTGTATTTCCTTATTGCAAAATGTTATAGTTCAGGCTGCGATGCAGTTTCAATTATGACCGTCCATTTTTATTTGCACCTAACATTCAGTAAAACTCTCCCTTAAGACTTGAACTTCCCGTATCTGGTCTCAATATAAAGGTGGATGGAAAGTTTGGCCCTTTTAGGATTAGCAGAGGAGAGAATAAAAATTGTACTTTTTCTACTAACACCTTGAAGAAAACCTGTTTTATGGAGAAACAGAAAATATTCATAATGAACTCATTAACTGAGTGCAGTGCCAAAGAAGACTAATCTGATAAAAGGGCAAATAGGTTTTGGCTGAGATCTGCTGAAACTATTTATTTTTGCAACTATTTGGAAATATGAAAGAAAAATCTGATTTTAGTAATTTTGTTGTTGCTTGCTCCATTTTTAACACCCCCCCAAAGTTCAGAATTAATTGCAAATGTGACATTTGCTTCCTCATTTCAGACTATATAAGGCCAGCGTTTCGAATATTGGCATAGTTTCTTTGAAGTTTTGCTGATTTACACCTGTTGCGGATCTCTCCCATCATATCCTATTCTTGGTTTTGCTGGGACAAGTTGTAAGGAACCTGTACATTTTGGATTTCGAGGGGAAATTCTTTGCAGGTGGGCTGCACATTGCTATGCAAACATATCTTAGACTGATGACAGTATTTCTGGACCACAAAGACGGAGGCATAGAGAAAAGCTAATTTTTTTACAAAAAATTGTGTTCAGCATGGAAGAGAGGAAGCTTTTATGCCAGATCTTATGGTTACAAATATAATCAGATTCAGTGATTTGTTTCCTCTGTCAACGATGCCTTGCAGCAAAGTAGCCTTTGTTCCGATATTAGATCAAAACAGCCACTCAGCATTCAGAGCCTTCATAGGGTTCCATGGCATTTCCATATGCCTTAGTCATGCTTATAAACAGACAAGAGGTCAAAGAAGAAGCCTTTTAAGGCACCAGTCAGGGACTGCTAGAAAATCCATCCCAGAGCGTGGGATTTGAAAGCCTGCAGCTGCCAAGCACGCTGCATGTGTGGTAATGGGTGTTGTCTCCAGTGCTGAGCGTCAGTAGAACATGTGGCTGCAAAAGGAGAGCTAAGGAGGGCAAGCACTGAAATAACACGGATGTATCAACTTGTTTTTGCAACTGCATTGCCACTTCAAAATGACAAAGCTATATCGCAAGAAGTCTTGCCTGTGGGTGTGTGGATTTTTAGAAGGATAGACGGGACCTAACCCACACGAGGGCGAGATTCAACTTCCATTGACTTCAGTGGGAGCTGGATCAAATCTCGAGTCTGTGAGCAAAGCATGGGTGTGCATTAGATGGGTGTTGTAGAATCTACCAACTTTCTAGGAATATCAGGAATAAACAGCACAATCCAATGCAATAAGAAGTGATCGGTAAAGAGCAACTTCTAACCGAGGCCAGCTTAGCCTTTAGATTTCAAGACCTTTAGAGGGAAACAATAACACTAGATAATGTATTGAGTTTTCTATGTGACAATAGCAACAGGACAGTCAATGAAGGACCTTATTGGGCAGTAGCAATACTTGCAAAGCTATATTATACTCAAGACTCTTTCACGGCTTCTTTCACTTCCCCTGTTGGTCTGAAGACTTCCAATCTCAACTGCCCACATTTCGCTCTCTATCTGGACCCAGCTCTCATCGAAACTTTTCTTCAGGCCCTACTCATTGAAAGCGGCACCTCCATAGCATATTCGCGGCTCCCTGCCAATCCGTCTCTTACACAAACGATGATGTTTCTTTGCGATATGGGCAAGGCGTTATTTGGAGTGCATGTAGCTACTTGTACAGCTCTCAGATAGGATTCCGTATTGAGGCTGAATACAATTTGTTCTATTTACAATTCCTCTGGGTGATGAGGTGGGAAAAATGTTTCTAGCAAGGAGTAACAAACATCAGCGTCATCCAGTGCTCATAAGATGCCAAAATACCCTGTTTGAACATCACTCCACTTCTAGGGGCCACCATTAAATTCTTTGCAATTGCCACTTGCAAATAAGTTGAAATTCACAGGGTCCTCTACAGACAGTATAGGATGGATTAGGCAAAAGGTAGAATTGTTCCTGTGTGAGGAATCTATGCCCAGTGGATGTTAGAATTAAAAGGGACAGAAATTGCACTATGTTCTCAACTCAGCCTCAGAAGGTACGTCACAAAATGCTGTTTCATTATTTTTCCACCCCGAGGTACACAATAGCTGTCAGATCAGATGTGTACTAGGAAAAGGAAGGAAAATATAGATGGAGAAAATTGGTAACCATTGCTGCCAGTGAACCTGCCCCTAACACTCCATCACTTGGCAAGCAGTCCACTCTGCTGCAGGGGCTGCCCCGCTCAGGAAATACAAAGACCACCCTCTCAGTGAAATGACAAGAGTTCAATTGTCAACACTTACTCAATCACTTTCAACAGGAGCGTCCTGTGCATTCACCTCTGATGGTTTCTTTTTCTTTGTGGGGAAAAAAAAAGTAATTTCTTGATCTTTAGTGCCATCAGGATTTTCTTGCCTGAGATTATCCCAAACTGCTGAGAGAAGCAGTTCACCTTATTCACAATAACAGCAGCTGAGTTACCGCCCCACAAACCACACTGAATTATGTCATTATAATTAGCCAGAAATTGCATTTGCTTCATACTGAATCAAGCGATTCAGTTCGAAAAGACTGGTTAATTGAGAATAAATGATTTTCTAACCAATATGACGTGGCCTACAATATCCCTGGATGACCAATAATTTTGGAGCCATCATAAGTTCTAGTTCCTAAGTAAAGGTGTATGTCAACAACCAGAGTTCTATGTCTGAGTTACATTAGATGTAGATGCACCTGGGCAAAGACTGCCCTGAGAACACCCTCTGTGATTCCTTTGGATGTAAGCCAGGCACAGAATTTGGTCCAAAGTGATGCACTTCCAAAAGTGACGTACTTCCAATGGACATATATACTCTGTTCACATACTCTACAACTGAGAAATGTTACTTTTTACATGCATTATGGGATCCCATCTCACAAGACAGAAAAAGAATAATTAGGGCTAGGTGACCCTCATAATGGTCAGAAGTCTGCTTCCAGTGAGCATAGTCCAGCACTCTGCAGGCTTATCCAGAGCACACTAGGACTTCTTGTTTTAGAAAAGCAAGTAGCAGTGTCATGATAATGAGCAGTCTTGTGAATCTCCCAACAGTTCCTGGCATTTGCTAGTAGAAAAATGGCAAAATTGCCCTTTCTTAAGGTATTTCTGCTTCCTGTCCCAGTTGCCATTAGAGATACGGAGAGGTGGATGAAAACTTTTTAAAAAGCAAAACAAAAAGGCAAACTCACTTACCGAACAAAAGAAGTTATAATTCTGAGTCTCAGAAAAAAAGGGTTGGGAGTTCAAATCCAGTTGATGGAATCGATGGAGGGATAGCAATAGTTCAAGCCATAGCTAAACCAGTACCACCCTGCCTACTGGGATGCAGATTTCTTGCAAAATCCTTCAGTTCAAGGCAACACTTTTCAACAGTTTCTACCATACATTCCTCTACTATTATTCTGTGTGCAGATAAATGGCATAAAACCATGTTCTGGTATGTTATTGTAGGACAAAGCTAATAAAACATCTGGCTCATTCTCAGGAAACTTAACCTTCCAGAATGCTCTCCTGATCTTCAAGGTTACTCCATTTTGCCTCTTTACCTTTGGAGTAAATGTTTTTATTTTAACGCCTTTCATCTTAGGGTTCTTGCAGCCCTTTCCGCTTTAAGGATTTTGGTATCTTAAGTTTGAGCAAGATATTTCAAGTTACCAGAATGTTTTAAATTAAAAGTCCCCTAATATGAATTTAATTTAGATGTATTAAGACAGTTTTATATGTTAAATACCAGCCGATTAGAAAAATAATAGTGACATTTAGCGTTTCTGTAGTGCTCTACGTCTTCCAAGGGTCTTTACGAACATAAACTAACCCTCACCATACCCTGTGAAACAGGTGAATAAATATTATTAAGATGGGAAACGGAGATAAAGAGAGGTTGAGTGTGCTTGCCAAACAGTGGCTACAGAGGGAGTCAGGATCAGAGCTGGGTTTAGAAGTCAGGAATTCCTGGCTCTCAGTCACATACTCAAGCCATTAGGTGTCTCTGCAGAATAATAGTTACCCAATTAAAAAAAACATTTAACAAAGACAGACTAGTCAGATATGGCCCAGAACCACACAGGTATTGAGGCTCCTAACTTCCACTGATTTCCTTTTTCATTGAAGTCAAGAGCCTAAGCACCTTTGTAGATCTGGCCTTTAATCATTACAACTCAGTAACGATCAATTGGCATTAAAAACAACACACAATATCAATCCAATTGGAATGAGCCTTGAGGTTTTATGGAGCAGGAGCTGGAAGCTTAGGGATATGTGAATGTCAATAGCTTTTAAGAAACATTGTGCAGTGGAAAAAGTAACGTGTTAGATCTAATTCCTTATAAATGATAAGACAGTCCTTTTTATATTAAACAGTGAATGATTATTGTAAAATCAAATGTTCATATGTAGTTTGGGAAATGCAGGCATAGCAGACATACACTACATTATGTATTTTTAACATGGAATTCATGTGTTTGTTTGTTTACCTGCCCCGTCCGCAGTGGCCGAGGGACTTACTGGCCGCCGCTTCCAGCAGCCCCCATTGGCCTGCAACGGTGAACCGTGGCCAGTGGGAGCCGCGATCAGATGGACCTGCAGATGGGGCAAGTAAACAAACCGGCCTGGCCCACCAGGGGCTTTCCCTACACAAGCGGCGACCCCAGTTTGAGAAACACTGCACAAGCTGCAGGTCAGCAACAATACAATACAATACAATAAAATAAATGCTATTCTATATTATATTACATTGTGGAACCTTTACTCACACTGATAAGGATTTACTCACTCAAGAATTCCCACTGAAATCAGTGGGACTACTCAGTCGGCATTGGGGCTTCTTCGGTTTTACGATTACTGTGACCAGATTCTGATAATCTTATTCATGTTGTTTACTACTTACTTCCCCAATAGTCACACTGAAGTCAGTGGGACCACTTGTGGAGCAAGATGATACTGACTGTCAGAAAGGTTGGCCCATAATGGTTAAGGTAGGCTGTTAAGGAGAAACAATTCCTTGTGAGTGGAACCCACTCCATCCATATGAAGGCCAAGTGATCAAGACTTATGTGGGTGGAGCACAGAGAGGCTGGGAAGATAAAATTTGTCCTCAAGTGACAACCCAAGTCACGGGCATGAGGCTGCTACCTATGTTTGGTTTTCAATAATGTCACAGAATCTACATTGTTACTGTTGCTAGTTAATTTGAGGCCTTTTCCTAAACTAGGGGAGAGACTGAATGGCAGATGGGATGAACCCACATTCAGCCAATGTTCACATTAATACAACTGTAATTAAATACACCTAAGAAAAACCTGTCTGTGAAACTAACACTTCCTAAAGCAAGGACTTTTGAATATGAAAATAACCTTCTTGACATCTGTTTAACAAATCCCTCACACATCTGCAAATTGGTTTGTTATAGCAAATGAGAAGTATTTTATGTAGTGAAAGATGTATTTGAAAATTCATTCAATACTCTTGAGCAAACCTGAAATCTGAATTACGGAAGCAAATGGCTTCTAGTTCTTCATTTTTCCACTGTTCAGTTGCACTCAGTCTAGTTGAGAAGTAGCATTATTGCAGAATTATTTTATCTCTGAATACATTTTATATCATTTATAATGAGACAGCCATTTTTTAATACACAGCTTAAACCTGATCTTGATATATCTGTACTTAAGTGCCCACTTATGTACCTAATGAATATTTCATCGATTAGTAATTACAGTGACTCTATCACCTCTCCCACTTCTCTTTGGATTGTAAACTCTTTTGTACAGTTCCCGGAACAATGGGACCCTTGATTGGGACTCCTAGGCTCTACTGCAGTATAAATGTTAAATATAATAATAACTAAAAGAAAAACCCAGTGTTAGAGACTGAGTCAGGTGTTCTTAATGCATTCATCGTAAATGGTCTATATTTTCTGTTAGGTGCAGGGTGAATTATATAACTTGGAAATACAAATTAGTTTAGTAACTTTGCTCATGTCCTGTCTATTTCTATTCTATTAGAATGGTTTGTAGATTTAATAAAAAGCCTGCATGCTATTTGATGGATGCTACAACAATGAATGTAAAGAAACTGGTGGACATTTAATTAATCACAGCCCATAAAACAGTTTTAACTGATTAAAAAATATTTCCCTTCTTTTATTCGTGGAATGGCTTCACTGAATCTTTTCTTCTATGAGTTCAATCCTGTGTGAAGAGAATGAGTTGCTACCCGTTATACAGCATGTCCTGCCCTTCCCTTTCTCTCTGTAAACATGAGCAGCTCAATTCCATGATGTGTTTTGATAAACTGCCAAGAACCAGCTAATGTACTATTTGCTGACAAGTATTTGTTGTTAATCCAAAAGCATTGAACTTATGTGCTGTGATAGTTTTTAAAAAATAGGGAATCTAAATTAAACAAGGGTGTGGAATCTCTGAAAATGTAGCTACTGTTCTTTCCATAAGGCAGTTACAAATACTCTGCCATTAGTATCTCATTTTGCTCTTTTGTAGTTTGTAATTCCTGGAGCAAATCACAAAGCCCAACCATTTTATTAGTAGTATTTTTTTTTGTAAAGGAGGACATAGGTGGGAGAGGCTGGAATCTCAGAACAAATATGATGCAACAAATCTGTGGCCATTGACACGGCCATATAACGATCTGTTGCACAAAGTGACTTGAGGGAATCTCATGGTGACAATAGGAAAGGAACTCAGATCTTTTTCAGAAAAAGCAGGCTCTACCGCTTGAATATTGGAGAATCTCCATTAACAGTTAGCAATATAGAGCCACCTTTTAAAAGATATTTAGGAACCTATGACACACAGATGGCAGTTCTCATCCAAGCAGTCGAGGGCATACAGACTGTCCACTTCATTTCAGGAAGACCATATTGTAGAGAAGAAGCCTCCTTTAAATATACATCTCCATTAAATTATGTAGTGTGTGTATATTTTCCATGAGTAGCTTTGGATTCTGAGGTAACTTGATCAGTTGTGTTGTTTCACAGTTAATGGCTGAACTAGTTTACTGAGCAAGGACTTCATAGTGTCGAACTCAATTTCAGAAGATTCCATCTGCCCAGTACGGGAGAGCTAATTGATTGAAAGGGCAGGAGGGTTTGGAAACGTACAAAAGCCAAACATTTTAGATGTCTGTTTCTCAGGGTAGCTCCAACAATACTAGTGTGTTAAGCTGGGTACCTTGTTGTGCAGTCAGGTCTGGGCAATAAGACCTCCCACAAAGGAAACCCAGAAAGCTGACCAAGAGCCTATACTAAAACCTCACCCCAGGGCAGATTAATTTTACAAACCAGTCCCTTGAGATACTGATCTTAAGCTTGCTGTAAAATGATGGCAACAATACAAGACCCGGTGTGGATTTGAGGCATAGGGCCTTTCATTTTCTTGTGCGTGGTGCACACTATAGATTGCCTTCCAGATTCAACTGACAGCTTTTGAGGCAGCTCTTTCTAGTGACAAGTGACTATAAAGCTTTTATTTACACTGGCTGTTGATTCATCTTAGGTGGAATTATGTACAGAAATAAGTAAATAGCTTTCTATTCAACATGATCCATATACAGCTATAGTCTTATTATAGAATGCAAAGCTCCTGTATAGACAAGATTCTTATTTATTGTGTACTTTTCCAGGTCACTTAGCACATTGCTTCATAAACGTGCTTTTGGGAGTATAAATCCTGCTGTGAGTGGCCTTTCAGTTTGTGTAGAGTAATTCATCCCTTAAAAGCTAGCAAAATTGTGACTGCTTTTTAATTTGCGTTGTAAGCACGTTAGGCATGAGATGAAGTGATATAGCAACTCTGGATGCCTCCTTAGATATCTGCATATTAGGAAGAGGCGATCAGGTGGTTTATTCTCTGTGCTGTTCTCCTCCTATTTGGGGGACTGCATCTTGATTTTGGCCTTCCTGGAAGTAGCACCTTATGAAAAAGATACTTGTGGGAATTAAGTGCAGTAATTGGAATTGCAGGTGGGACATTTCCCTCAAGCTCAGCTTGAATTTTCCTTCGTTCAATTTCATCCCGATTTATGCTTGTGAACATGAGCAGAATGATACTTGTAGAAGGTGACACACGTAGGCTGTTCATATTTTAGCCATGTTTCACAGAGACCCTTGCAAGTCGTTTTGGAGAATTTTAACCCACTTCATCGTCACAGGTTTAAAATTCACTACATTTTGTTGACCCCACCCTCACCTAGTAATAATTTCACAAACTTTTTTTTTTTCAAAAATGTGAATAGGTTTTTGAAATTTCAAAAGTTTGAACAATTCCATTGACATTTACCAAAATCAAAACATTCCCTCTAGCTCTTAGAATGTTAGGGTTGGAAGAGACCTCAGGAGATCATCTAGTCCAATCCCTTGCTCAAAGCAGGACCAACACCAACTAAATCATCCCAGTCAAGACTATGTCAAGCTGGACCTTCTGGTAGTGCCTTGGGCCCTCAGTGAAGGGTCAGGTCCCCATCATCCTACACATTGTAAAAACAAACACATGGAGAGCCTTTCTCCCAGGATGTTCACAATTTAAATGTAGACAAAACACGACAGGTAAGACAATAGGGAGGGGCTGTTGGAAGGACAAGGTAGCAGTCGAGACCGTTATGTACGCATAAATTAGGTTCAACAGTAGTCCCATTAGTAAAGTCCCATGTGGTTTCCAGCCTAACCATTGCCAGATGGTATAATTAATACAGCATTGAATGTGTTCCCCTCCATCAGTTAATGAGTTGTAGCAGCCCGGCTCAGAGTATTTCAGTGTCCAAAAGAAGAGGAGAGATGGTAGTGGGCAAAGAATGATAAAACCATACTAATAACTGCGGTGCCTGGTGGCAGCTGTAGCAAGCAGCGAATGTGATAGGACAAACCCTTGCTCTCCCCATGCTAACAGATTAGAGAACATATAGTTTTTCAGTCGCTTGCTACAGAAACATTTACTCCTGAGCATGCTACCATTGTTTGCTAAATTTGCTACTCTTTAAATCTCCTGTACTCAGTGGTATTTGGGGAAGGCCATGTTCCCCAATGCTATCTTTATTTCATCTGAGACGGGATTGGCACCCCCATTGTTATGGGGATTACTTATCCCCTCTTTTTCAAATATCTGACAATTTCACTGGCTTAAATGTCGTTTGGTGACATTATGACACAGGTTTACACCCACCTGTTGGCTTCATTGCTGGCTGTTCTTTTAAACTGTGGTTTGCACATAAAGAGGCAAACGTAATCTTGAGCTACTTAAACATATGCTTTGTTTTGTTAAGATTTTATCAGTGCCCAGAATTTCTCATGAAATACTTCAGCCAGGTCTTGTCAGGTCTGTAGAGTCTTCATAACTGTCAGGCAGGGTAGAACTTACGCTACAGCAGTGGTTTTGGTGTGGAAGTCATCAGCGAATGGATCTCTATTGTAACATTGTTTGTCTGGATTAGAAGTTAGATGTGAATGAAAGAAATATGGTTTCTGATGAACAGACAATAAGGTTGAGTAATAGTTGCTTCTAGGAAAAAAGTTTATTAAAATTATCATCCAGTGCTGAGTCACAAAAGTGCCTTTCAGACAATGCCTAGTGCTTTAGGATAGGGCAACAAACAAATACATGATCTGAACCCAGAATACACTGAATAAGCAAATAAACAAAGAAAGTAGAATTTACAAAAAGATTCAGATCTGAACATGTAATGATGTGATGTCTTAACCAACCAGTTGATACCTTGAACCCTATCACAGTTGCAAAACTGATAAAAGGTTCTATTGGGCCTGATCATGCAAGTTGCAAAGCACCTCTTAGAATATATTGAGCACTCTTAAATCAATGGGATTGGAGGATGCTCCACACTTTGCAGACCCGGGCCTGCTGGTTCCAAAGTTGTCTATTGAGATGGAGATGTATTTGCTACATTATTGCCTACATGTAAGGGAGTTATCTGGGGAAAATGTTTAGAACATTTAATTAGGATGCAATTAGGAAAAGTACAGGAATCTGAGGTGAGACAATTTAAGGGCAGGTGCGTGTGTATAATCTAATCCAAAGTGTAAAACCTACTTTCCACCTAATTTATGGATCTGGAAGATTTCACAGCCTTTTCACAAGGGTCCCAGTTTCAAGTAGTGTCCCAGAAAATAGTGTCCATATCTGAGCACCCCAAACAACTGCGGATTTCACCAAAGGAAGGCTATTTATTTCTGCCTTGTAAGAGTACAACGGCCTGGTTGTTAAAGTTAAAAATACATGATGCCCAGTGTGACCTGTAAAATCCTGATGTTGCTACTATGCTCTCTGTATTGAAAAGATGTTTTTGCTACAAGAGTCACAGCTCAGTACTCAGCCAAGCTGAAGTGACCATGGGGGGAATGGGAGCAGAGGTATAAAAACCCTTCATTCTTGTGTTTGTGTATTTGAGTGTGGGAAGGAGCTGCTAAGTGATGGGAGAAGCTTTGGATAATAAGCCAGGACTTCTGAGGATGGCTCATCACTTGTGGACAGCAGATGGGATTAAAAAGGAATAAAGATTACATTTGAAAGTTGGGCTCCTTCCGTATTAGGCCATGCAAATAAGGAAAAGAGGAAAAGAGGACCGCTCCTGAGAGCGCAAAAGGAGAATATTTTGCAGTATGTTCAAGACAAGAAGCAATTGGTAGCCAAGGGCGACACGTATACAATGAGCCTTACATTTCCATAGGGTTGGGGTGAGAATCGGCTGCTGAGCTGAGGTCTGTGCAATGAAACAGCTCAGACAGGGCTTACCACTGGCGGGGAAGGAGGTGTGTCGCTAGCTTCTGAGGGAGGACCGCCTGCACTCCAAGACGCAGAGGCCAGCCAGTCGGAGACGGACCCCGACACACCAGCACAGGACGTTGCAGAGAGGGGAGATACCGGAGAATGCCAGAGATGTAGAATCCCAGAGACTCGGGTAGGAAGTAACCCATGGAAGTTTTGCGGGGAAACGGTTACAGAACTGGACCAAGGCTTGGCGTGTTTCAGTTGGCGCCCCACCGAGCTGGTGGTGGGCAACCCCGCCACTCATAGGGCCCTGGATTGGGACCCGGTGGAGAGGGCGGGCCCAGGTCCCCCTCTCCTGGCCACTTCCCACCCTGAGGTGGTGGCCCTGCTCACCAGTATTATGGACTCTGGCCATTAGGCCACACTGCTCTGACAGGAGGGCCGTATCCTTGACTCTGGCCATTGGGCTGTGGTGCCCCGAGAGCAAGGGCTGTATTATGGACTCCAGCTGGTAGGCCGCACTGCCCTAACAGTAAGGGCTGTATTACAGACTCCAGCCGCTAGGTTGCCCTGCCCGGAGAGCCAGGGGTGTATTAAGGACCAAGGCCACAAAGCTGTGCAGCCCCGAGACACGGGGCAGCCTTTCAGGCTCAACTGCGGGGCTGTGATGAACCTCTCTCCCCCGCCCCCATGGGGTGATGGGGCGTAACTTAGAAATCCATTTGCCACAGAAAAACGAGTAATTTGCGTTTTTACAGAGAACCTTTCATTTTTACATTTTGTGAAAAAAATAAAATCATAGATGAACTATTAACTAAATTTTACTGCAAGTACCAGTGTCACTTATTCAATGCACACAACCCTCCCCCTCTTCTGGCTGATTTTTGAATGTGCTTTAAATTTACAGGGGAACCCCTGTTTATCCGATCTAATTGGGACGGAGGCCAGATTGGATAATCAAAAACTAGGATAATCAGGAGAATTGGCAAACCCTTATTTTAAGGTTGGATGCGGGGGTGGGGAGAGGCTCAGGCCGTCAGCCCCGGGTGGCTGGAGCTTAGGCTGTCAGCCCCACACAGCCCCACACAGAGCTGACAGCCCGAGCCCTGGGCAGCTGGTGGTTCGGTTAGTAGAGCGAGCCAGATAACGGGGGCTCGGATAAACGGGGTTCTATTGCATATCGATAAACATTGTGTTCAACTGATACCCATATATATATTGAGGCTAGGGAAACTAAAGTTCAGCGCTTCATTTTAATCATGGAAAAATGCAGATTTTAATGTTTTTTGGTTTTTTTATCACAGAAAATGAGGATCCCTGGTAATGACTAATCAGAAGCCAGGTGCCATGTTGCGTGGATCAGAGTTAGAGTTCATTTTGTGTCCTATCCAAAGCACCTTGGGCAATGTGAGAGCATTCCTGCAGAAAACTGCCCTACTCCAAACCACATGCCATTAAGAAACACGTAGCTCTTTGCATTATACAGACCACACTGCTGTGGCATGGAGTGTGGCTTTGCCCATAGCCCTCTGCGACACAGGGCTGTCATATCAGGCAGTGGTGCTAACATTGTCCACGCGGTGAAGGATGGTGGTTACATACACTTACCATGCTCTGTCAGTTGCTTAAAGTTTATGATCAAAGTCTTTCAAAGTCAGAAGTATTTGGAATGAGCTCCAGAAATTTGTTTGGACACCAGCTGCAGTATGAGGTTCCAACTCACTAGTATGCTGTGTAGTAGATACATGAAAAAGATACATCTGGATCAATATAGCCTCATAAATCCCCTCTGAAAAGGTAATGGACCCAAGACACTTTTAGCCCATGGAGTAAAAACACGGTGGGGTTCGTAAGACATACACCATAGAAGCTAGAGAGGAAAAGACCTATCAGTTCATAATCTAGTCAATCACATGCAGTCAAATACAGAGTAATTCCCTACAGTATTTTACGTTTTCTAGCTCATTTTCTAGTCTAATTTTCTGCCCTACGTCTAGTTAAAAGTCTCAACTGATGGGCTTCTAACACTTTCTTTACAAAATTATTCCTTAATGATGGCTTTGGGCCTTTGTGACCAGATAGGTTCTTGCCCCTATGAGGCATGTGCATTCTCTCGCACATGCTGTAAGAACATTTATCACATACTGCGTAGTCCAGTCATCTGTAACCTCAAAGAATTAGAGAGGAAGAGATACAAAAATCTGAATTTATATGTACCAGGATAAACTTTTATATCTTAGATCAGAATGAACTTATTATCCAGCATTGACACCTATATGAGTCACAAGTCTGACAAACATGTCTGACCATCTCTGTCCATTAATACTGGAGTTTGATTGATCTGTATAATATAAAATATGATGATTCCATGAATGAAGTTAATTTCCAAGCTTCTCAAATTTTCTCCCATCTCAAAAAAGATATATTAGAATTAGAAAAAGTATAAAGAAGGGCAACAAAAATGATTAGGGATATGGAACAGCTTCAATATGAGGAGAGATTAAAAAGACTGGGACTGTTCAGTTTAGAAAAGCGATGACTCGGGGGGGATATGATAGAGGTCTATAAAATCTTGACTGGGATGGAGAAAGTAAATAAGGAAGTGTTATTTAATCCTTCTCATAACACAAGAACCAGGGGTCCCCCAATGAAATTAATAGGCAGCAGGATTAAAACAAACAAAAGGAAGTGCTTCTTCACACAACGCACAGTCAACCTGTGGAACTCTTTGCCAGGGGATGTTGTGAAGGTCAAAACTATAACAGGGTTCAAAAAAGAATTAGATAAGCTCATGGAGGATAGGTCCATCAATGGCTATTAACCAGGATGGGCAGGGATGTAACACCATGTTCTCAGTGTCCCTAAGCCTCTGACTGCCAGAAGCGGGGACTGGACAGCAGGGGATAGATCACTTGATAATTGCCCTGTTCTGTTCATTCCCTTTGAAGTTTCTGGCACCAGTCACTGTTGGAAGACTGGATACTGGGCGAAATGGACCATTGGTCTGACCCAGTATGGCTGTTCTTATGTTATCATTGACTGACATGGCTCTTTCCCAAGCTTTTTTAAGACCTGAAGGGCTACTACTGACTTTTTTTAAAATCATCTTTATGGGCCTTGTAGTAGTTATCAAAGATGAACCACATGAGAGAACTCACAATAATTATGTTTGAAAAATTCAATCATGGACTCAGTCAGTGGAAATTGAAATGGGTGGGGAGACTGTATCTGTGTCTGAGATTTTAAATTGTAACAAGATTATCTTTTCCTATCAGATCCTTGAAAGAATGACTGCAATAGCTTCTCCAGTGGGTCCAAACACTAATTAATCACCAATGTACAATTGAACCAAATGGATACCAAGTGTGGATTTTTCTATTCTGTTACTTCTCTTACCATCCTGGACTGGACATGACTAGTATTTAAAATTCTCAATATAACCAGATTGGGTTGAGTTTTTTTTGTGAGGGTGGGAGAAACAAGCATCATGGAGATTTAGAGGAGGTATGAGAATGTTTGTCCTATACCCAATTCCAACTGGGGAATAACCATTTTTATAGGAGAAAAGATTCAAAGCATATATTGATTTAGATCATGACTAGCCATGAATAGGTATAGAAGGAAAATGAGAGAGTTCGAGAAGCATTCCCCTAACTCCTCGAGAACCTGCAAAAGACCTAGTTAAAGTCATAGTCTTTGTACTCCCTGGAAACCAACACCCTTAGTCATATAACCAAAACAATTCCTCTCACCCTTGTAGGAAGTTATGTGCCCCCTAAAAGCTATTCATATTTAGTGCTTTTAATATTTCCTCATAAACCCCAATTGGAAAACACGTCATTGCAAAGGCAGCCATCCTAACCTCCACCTATGTGGCCAGATTGCTTTAAACATCATGCAAATCAAGTGTGTATGCAAGAAGGAAATGATACCTTGGAGAAAGAGATAACACAGGGGGACTCTATTCATACAGATTGGGCTTGGAACATTTTGGAGAGGTCTGTGTCACAGCCTGGGACATTGCAACCAAGATATGCATTATATATGGAGGAGACATAGAGGTTCTAGTGTTGTTACAAAGTTGTATTCTGTTGTCCCACCACTGTCACTGCAATAAGGAATCTGAAAATCTTAGAATGATGTGTTGCATGAATAGTATCTCCACATGATATCTATGTATATATACATCTCATATACACATAAAGTTTAGAATACCTGACCCAGAAGGAAAGGTTTAAAAAACCTGGGCATGTGTAGGCTGGAGAAAAGAAGACTGAAGGGGGACCTTATAACAGTCTTCACATATATTAAGGGCTGTTTATAAAGAGGATTGTGATCTGTCATTGTCCACATCCACTGAAGGCAGGACAAGTAGTAATGGGCTTAATCTGCAGCAAGGGAGCTTTAGCTTAGATAGCAGGAGAAACTTTCTAACTATAAGGACAGTTAAAGCACTGCAATAGGGTAGCAAGGGAGGCGATGGAATCCCCATCATTGAAGGTGTTTAGGAACAGGTTGGACAAACACCAGTCAAGGATGGTCTAGGTTTATTTGGTCCTGCCTCAGTGCAGAGAGTTGGACTACATGACTTCTCAAGGTCCCATCCAGCCCTACATTTCTACGCTTCTATGATCACCAAAAGGCAATAAGCATGGTCTTATATTGCTGTATAGTAAAAGGTGAAAGGTGTTGCAGTCCTCTAGAGTGCAAAGCGACCTAAAGCCCCCCTCAGTGGGAGGCATGAAGTTATGAAGCTCATTAAACCTTAAGAAAACAAAGCGAGAAGCTGCTTCCAATTATCAGGATAAAAATTAATGAAATAAAAACGACAGACAGGCTGCAGAATTATGCAATAAAAAGGGCTTTGCTGGCATTAACAAGGCAGTGTGTAATATTTGAGTGGTTCTAGCTCAGTCTTGATCTGAACACATGGTGACTCTGCACATAAAATGTATCCAAATTAATTAATTAAAAATCCTTGATAATCCCACACAATTCTCTGTTCATGGCTAAGTATTATTAGATGGGGAAACCTAACGAAAAGAAAGGGAGGCTGGAATCTGCTGTCTTAGAGATAAAATGGTGTCTGATGTGTTTGGGGCAGGAAGGCAGACAAAATGAAATTGCTGTACTGACATTATAGTCAACCAAGATCTGATACTGGTAGAGATCTAACATAAGATGGAGCAATAGACATCACAGGACTGAAATGAGTGCATGCCTCCTATGCCCTACCTCCGCAAATGCTTCAGAACATAAGTAACTTTAGGCACCTGAGTTGTCCCATTGATAGCCCTCACGCCAGTGTGGGCAATCAAACTAGAGCTGATCAGATCTACAACCTCAGCTCAGGCTTCGGACCTGGATTACGAACCCTCACCTGCAAACGTTGGAAGTTCCCAGTCAAGGTTCTGGTTCTGTGCATTGCAGAGACAAGCTGTCATGTTTCTAACAGACATATGCAATAGCTCAACCACAAGTTATGGTCTTGACGCAGAAATGACTGTGTGAGATTCATTGACCTGACCAGAGGATCATAATGGTCCTTTGTGGCATTAAAAATGGATGAAAAACTGTGATCTGGGTTCAGAGTTGCAGTTTCAGCCCTCCTAAAATTGGAGGGTGTTTTTGGAGTTAGGATTCCTGTTAGGGCTGGTCTCTTAATAAATGTAGGAGAATACAATAGAATAATTTGCAGCCCAGTTACAAATTGACCCATGGGTGGGTAACAGCAGAATGACCTACTTAGCTTCAGCCTTGGGAAATCTTCATGTCTGCAAATATTAGAAACTGAGGAAAAGACTTGCAGTCAGCCTGGGAATACATGTTTTCCGCTGTATATCACTTAGCACTGTGTTGATATTAACGGCTCAATAAAAATTGCATTATTCCTACAGCCAAATGCAGTTTGTCTCTTCCAGAAAGGCATATGCAAGAAAAGAGGCTGCCTGGTGAGATGAGATGTTCCTTCTTACTCCAGGTTTCGCTTAACCTGCACAATTCACACCGCGATGGGCTTTTTCTGGGTTGGTATTAGGGAGTGTGCTTGGAATGTTATAGTGTATTCATGGCCTACCTCTGCTCACAGAGTACTCCTGGCCCTAATGGGAAGAATCTGAGTGGGAGGAGTCTATATAGGATTAGTAGCAGCTGGAATATGGACCCACAATAAAGCTGCTTTTCATTCCTTAACGTTTGCCTGTCACATAACCAAAAAGGGACTGAGTTTGACCCACAAAATACTGTACTTGTTATACTGGGCCAGATCGCGGAGCTCTTACTGACACTAGTGAGCATTTACTCATGTGAGCAGTCTCATTGAATCCCTTGGGACTACTTGAGTAAGTGATCCCCAGAGTGAACAATTATAAGAATGTAACAAGCATACTAAAGTCATTATCATTTTGCCCTTGCATGTGTACCATGGCTTTTATTTTTGCCAGAGTGAATGTATTGTATTAATTCCTTGTTGTATTATGTTGAGTCCCTGTACTCTCACTTTTCCCTTTGTTTGTCTTGTTTCTTTAAACATATTGGAAGCTTCACAAAATATATTTTAAATAAAAAAGCCTGGGATACGTTTTGGAACAAAGGTATTTTTTGGTGTGTAGAGTTCTGCTCTGATCTGTAAAATCCTTGAAACCCTCACTCCTTTTCTTTCCTTCTTTTTATTTCTATGAAAGGGCACAATTGCTTTCCTTGACGGTTCAGCGAAGAGAGTTCCTTCTACTTTTCAGATGCTGTAATTGTTATCTTTGTTTCTGAGCTATCGCAGCATTGTCTGCTTGGCATTAGACGTTCGTATGGTCTGGAAAGTGTTCTCCAGGCACTAAAGAGACCACTGGCCTGCTGAGCCGGGCACAGTAAAAGTAGTATGCGTGAAACGGTGTTAGTGAGATCGCTGCTTCCATGATTGTAGATACACAATCTCCAGAGAGGGGAGAATGTTGCAGTCTAAACATTTATATTATAAGAAATGGGAAATCATTTGCTTAGACATAAATTAGTCCCAACTAGACAGATTTATTACTGCCCGGAATGTTTTAATGAGAAGGGGAGGCTCCACAATCACAGGATACAGTTTACATCAGAATGGTTGAAATATATATTGTGAGGGCCAACAGTTCTACCCCTCAGATATTTAGCACTTATCTGGGGATTTGAAAGGAATTTAAGGAACAGGTGTGTGTAAATTGGTTTCTCAGTTAAATTTTAATCTCTCTGAATTCTGACGTCAGGTTTACCCACAGGAGCTTTGGTGGGATACACGGGAAAGAGACAAAAGGGAAAAAGGTGCAAATTAATAGGCTAAAAAGGCCAGCATAAGTTAAGTTTGCAAAAGACTGATCCACCGCCTCCCTTACTCAAACCAATCCTTTCATGCCCCTAGCTTTAAAGACACATGAAACATTAATACAACTTTATATTATATATATTCATTTTCACCCGTGCTCCCCAAAGGACTTTACATTATTTTAAATATCATATGAGGGATTATGTGGGTTAATGGTGATTATTCACCAGATTTTTACGGATGAGCACATATTCACTGAATGAATCCAGAAAAGAATGATAATCGGAAAATGTATAGATTAAGCCCACAGCCAGGCATTCTGATCAGTGTCCAGCCTACACACGAGGGAAAATATGCACAAAATGATCCCCAGAGGAATACAAATGACCAGATCA
Organism: Malaclemys terrapin pileata; assembly: GCF_027887155.1. Taxonomy (NCBI): domain Eukaryota; kingdom Metazoa; phylum Chordata; order Testudines; family Emydidae; genus Malaclemys; species Malaclemys terrapin. The sequence continues at coordinate 11,595,096 of NC_071512.1, read as the reverse complement.
TTGGACAGATAAATATCAGAATTTAACCTAATTTATTTGGATTCACAAAATAAATTACAAGATTAAATACCTCTTGTCAGAAAATACGTAGGCATATTCAATATTATAAGCTGGATACTTTTGGGAGAACACTGCATTTCTATCCCCTTCTTTTGTCTATAATCTCTTATTTCTTCTCATTCAAAAGTTGTGCCTTGAAAAAGTTCCCAATCCAGTTCAGCAAAACACGCCTTGCTTTTCAAAAGCAGTTGAACAATCTTCAGGCTTTGGAATTCCTAGCCTGGGTGGCACAATAGACTTGTGCATTTTGTTTGTACTGAGAGTCAAATAGCTTTCATAAAAAACAGCAACACATTAGTCTCCACACTGCACTACTTGCTCTTTTGGTTTAATGCTTTCAGTCTCCTCATGTGGTCTGAGAATGTTTAGGAAGCAACAAATCCTTTGACAGGGATAAGGAAGGGAAAAGAAAAAGAAAAGACTTGTGATGCCAAGAGCTGTCTCGGCACTGAGAAATCATAAATATAATATAATATTAAGATTTTTGCATTCAGACTAAAAATTCCTCATCACATTGCTTATACGATGGAGACCAGTGGGTTTTTTTTATGGGAACTCTTTGAATAAATACAGACGAATGAGCAATACGTTTATGGGCCAGAGTCACTCGATTTTCACACCAAACACAAATTTATAGCAGGGTGCTATGGAGAAGAAAAAGCTAAATGTTGGTGTTTGAAAGAGGATCAGAGGGATGAATAATTTGGACCAGAATACAAATTTTCTGAAGGGCAGATTTTTTTTTCGTATCAGAATAATTATAATGCAGAGACCTTGAATGATTAATATAAAAGAATACCGCCTGCTTTATTTACATGGAGTAACAATAATCACGTCCATAGGTAATGTGATTTCTACCCAAGGATCTCAAAGCACTTTACAAAATGTTTCCTGGTGAGGTTGCTGGTGATATTATCCCAGTCTTACTGAAGAGAAAACATTTGGCCAGATCCTCATCTGATGTCAATCAGGACACCAAAGCTCTATTGTCTTTAAGGGAACTATACTAATTAACACCAGCTGAGAATCTGACCCTATATATAAAGAGGGCCAAATCCTGAAGAGTATTACTCTGTCAAAATCAAGTCCTTACCTCAAGTAAGGACTTCAGAATGGTTAAGGGCCCAGTCTCTGATCTCACATTTTTTACTCCATTGACTTCAGTGGAGTTCTTCCTTATTTACCCCAGTGTGAGAATAGAGTCAATATGATTTCCTCACAGTTCTACAGGAAATCTGTGGCGGTCCTAATCAAGTTCCCAGCAGGAGCTGAATCTGCAATGTGCCAGAAGAAGAAGAAGCAGAGCTCTGTGGAAGCTTGAAAGCTTGCCTCGCTCACCAACTGAAGTAGGTCCAATAAAGAGATTACCTCACCCACTTTGTCCTCTAATATCCTGGGACCAACACAGCTACAACAACATGGAATCTACCTGAAGTAGCAGCTAGCCAGCCAACTCACACCGCATCATACCACTGTCCTATGCTCTCCTTCTCTTTAGGAGACAGTGACACCTTAGGACGTTCTTGTTAAGAAAGGGGGAGCAAAGGGAGCAAATGAGTATGGTGAGTTCATGGAATTGCAGAGTTCAGTTTGATAGTTTTGCAACAAACACCCCCCCTACCAAAAAACCAACAACGACCCCTGTGTACACACACACACACACACACACACACACACACACACACACAGAGCAAAAGGCAGGTGTCACCAGCAAAAATTCAACTTTTTCCAGAAAGAGGTGTTTTCACTAAACTCATAACATTTTTGCAATTTTCCTGGCGTAGAACTTCGCTGAGTTTGCTGTGAAAGTAATAAATTCACTGCCTTGAATTTGTAAAAATATTAACCTGTACCAAATCTTGGGAAAAGTAATGAAAACATGAGCCTTGGCATTTAAAGTTTCCTAAGCTAAAGTTGATTGGTTTTACACAACTGCTGTCATGATAATTTATATATTTCATTTATCATTTCTTTTGCTTAATAAATGTATAGTTCCAATAGACCTGACATTAAATTGTACTGCACTTGGTTTGAAAGTTACCCTTCCTACTAGGGGATTTTAATGGTCTACCCTTCTTATTGCTTCAATGCTTTCCCTGCTATTGGTCAATTTCATATGTCTGCCAATCAACTTCAAGAAAAAGCCACAATATGTACAATAAATCTTAATACTAAAACCAGCAAATTAATCGGTTCCTGTTTTCTGACTTCTGAACCTGCCCTAAGGTGAAGGAAACATAATCCACAGAAGATCATGTTGCAGTTAAAACAATTCTGTATGAATCAGCATCACAAGACAGGTGCTAAGCAAGCATCTATACAATTAAGTTGATTTAGTAGAAGGTTTTGGTAGCTGTATTGTGCTTTTTTCATGTCATTAGGCTTACATTTAATACTGGTAGCAAACAATAGCTCATTAGTGGATTAGGAGTAATTACCAGCAGCTGTCATTATTCCCAAGGTTTAATGGGCCAATTCGCTCTGTAATTGTACCCCACTATTGTGGTACTCAAACACAAAAGCTGTGGGTTTTGGAATCCATGCCAATAGCCATTCACTGAAACCCCAAGCATACTGCAAATGGCCATGCTATCAAACAGTTTCACTGGAGCTGTAGATAGAGGCTTGCAACTGAGTGTGAGGTCGGAAAGCAATCCTTTTGGTATTTTAGGCAGATTGTATCCATGCTGAGGCTCACAGATCCCTTCACAGCTTCAATATTTATAATGGATCTAATGAGATTTAATAACAAAGCTATTTCCATATAGCCGGATAGTTGCAAGGATATTATAAAATTTCTTATTACGTTTTTTTTGTCCCCAAAATCTTAGAAACACAGATTCATATCCAGAGACTGCATGTATACATAATTAATTACTTGTATGCAACTATGTAACCTATATGTATATAAACTGGTGTTTAGAAAGCAGGGTTGTAGGTTCCTTAGAATTAACTAAGACAGTTAGGGTTGTAGAAGCTACAGTAAAGAATGCCAAATGTTAAGGTGCCAGTTGTGTCTAATTCAAAACTCCAAATTCTATTGTGCTCAGTGATCATAGTCATTAAGAAGCAGCAAATGGAGCGTCTGTATTGGAAATGTGGTTCTCCAGCTCCATCTTCAGATACATAATTCCTCAAGTAGGTACTGGCTCTCTGGAGCCTGTGACAGCTCAGACCGCCACATGTCCCAGGAAGGATTTTTAGAAAATATGAGTGCAGAGGAGTAAAAAGGGCATTAGAAAATTCAAAGTCTTCCTAATTGTACTCCAGTTAGTGTGCAAAGTAAGATGATATTGATGGCTATGTTTTTATTTCTTAGAGTTATTTTTTCCAGTCATTTACTTCAATCTTGAGTGCCGTATCAATTTTCTGATTTAAAGAAGAGGATTAAAAAAAGAAAAAGAAGGCATAATGCTATACCTGAGTTAAGTGCCACTGCTTCAGACTCTGTCAAATCGGGTAATTTGGAATAATTACCAGGGTCAGGTTTGGGAATGGAGTTTGCTGTAAATTCTGTGGATTTATACTTATCCTGTGAAGAAAAAATATCTTAAAAAGTGTAGGAGTGATCGGTGAGTCAAATGGAAAATGATGTCATTGTTCAAGTGACTTCATTTTAATAGTCAAATGTATATTTTCGCTACCATTCTGGATGCATCCTTCTCACACTGAAATCCATGGCAAACTCTCATTTATTTTAATGGATCCAGCGTTTGGCCCTCTGTTTAGAAAGATTTCTGCTGTGAGTTATGAAACAATATAAATCATTACCAATTTTTTTTTAAAACAACTTTAAAATGTATTTAGGGTAAAATTCATCCCCCCCCTCCTCCGGGCAGAGCACAAGTAACTGGATTTTGTGTTGAGGAATTAAATTTGGTTTGAGGGTATGCATTAACTGTAAGATTGACTGCTGTGCTTGTGAACACTCTGTACAGGGGTTTTGGGGCACTGGATCTGTATAATTGCGGCTTACCCCTTGGCCAGCCCTTCCACAGCGGCCCATTCATGACTCATGCAGGGACTGTGTTGAATCAGGCTGCAGAGATTTCCCTCCAGCAGCTGCTCCACCCACATTCATTCTCACATGAAGATGGCTAAAATAGCACCTGTGGGAGAATGCTTTAGACAGGCCCTTCACAGGTAAACTTCACCCTTAGTGAATTATAGTGCCGCTCAAAGGTGCCTGGCTGACAGTCCTGGCAAGTTAAGCCATCTAGCTACCCACAGTACAGGTACAGATTTAGGGACAGACAACAGTGGTTCTCCAGCCTCCATGTGCTCAATCCTTTGCCTCTTAGTGGAGGTATCAACATACATGTATGCCTATTAGTACTATCGAGAGTGGTGGTTCTGTGATTGGGGCACTGATCAAGGTGCTCTCTCGCCTCAGTATGAACATTTGCTCTTAAGGTATTATTTACCAGGCTTTCTGGTGAGTATGTATAGTACATGTGTATATCTCCTTATAAAGATGCTACACTGTAGCATCACTACTGCAAGATGTAGTGATTATTTATTCATGAACATAAGCATGCATGCAGCTTTACACACTACCTTTCGCACTCGGCATATTCAGATACGATGTTTTGATTCAGCTTCTTCTCCGATGCAAACATCACACAAGTCAAGTGGATTACCCAGGGAGAAAGGAGACATTTTGGAGTTACCCTACTTTGTAGAATCACCTCATTCACTGAACTTCTTTGTTGTTTTCTTGCAACTACGGCTCATTAAAATTTGGAATTTGGAATTTTTTGGGGATGAAAAATGCCATTTTCAAAAATGCTTCTTTTTTTTTTAAATGTCTATTTTTGTAATGAAAAAACGAAACAAAACACAAAATCAGAATATTTTTTGGAGAGTGTGTGTTCAAAAACTGAAAATAACCAAAAACTGATTTTTTTTTTAAGTTTTGGAAATAAAAAACAAGTGAAAAAGGAAAAACAAATTAGATTGTAAAAAAATTTTAAGTTTTCATTTCTTCCCCCTTTTTGGGTGGAAAATACCTACCATTTCCAACTAGCTGAAGGAAGACGTTCTGTCTATTTCATAAAATAGTCTACCAGCATAATGATAAAACCCATCACCTCCAATACGTCTCGGAACAGGTCTCAGAAAATCAGCACCTGCGTGTTCTCATGGGTAGGAAGCATGAACAGGTACTGTGAAGTCGGTAGATTGATGTTGATTTGGATTTGTCATTTAGAAAATAATCAAGTACAGTATCTGATATGCCTGCCAATGTCAGCCCAAATTTCTGGGCAGTACACACAGTGATGTATCAATCAAAATTTAGCAATCCCAGGGCAGCCGGGAAGTAGCTGATCATAATAGTACAGAACAGCGCATCTTGTAATTACGTGGGCACTTATAATTGTATACAGTACCTTTCTCAAGGGCATACTTGACTGTTGACATGTTTCAACAAAATACATTGACTCATCAAGGTAGTACTGTGTGGAGTTCCCATTTTTTGGCAGAGGAACAATAGAGCACTAACAATTGATGGAAATTTTCCTCTGCTATTTACACAGGTGGCTGTTTTTTGAAACGATGACAAGATAGCAGGGCAAAGTTTATATAGGTAGATCAGCTAAAAAGGGATGAACTGGGCACTATTAGGTCTTCATAGCTGGAGGGAGCATCAGGTCCAGTCACTTCTTCTGAGAACAAATACTTCCGGTGAGAGATTCCAGGGTATTTGCTTAGAGAGGAGACCTGACCAATTCATGAGCCACCGCAGAGCATTCTCATCCACATGGACAATAAAATGACCTAACTTGCCACATAGAAAGAAATGTTCCAAGCTCCAAATAACTCTTTCCTTATTGAATATTAAGGATGCCTGGATTTCAGCAGAGTTTTGGTAGTAGGTAAAACTGATAGCCAGATCTAGCCACACACCTTGGGACACTATCTCAATATCAGCAATCATAAATCAGCACCTGCCTGTACTAAGAGTACTCAACTCCAACATCAACCTAACGCTAAATGTTATTGCAAAGACAGGGAAGGGAAGGACTCCCTAAAGTGACACATGATATTGCATAAGAGCTGTAGATATTTGCTAAGAATTACCAGAACTTTAGGTTCTTCTATTTTACCTTTGTACCCCTCTTCTTTTTCATGAGTGCTGCTTTCTTGATGCTCTGAAAGGCTTGAAAAATCAAGAAAACAGGACGCTTTGCTTCTTCATCCACATAGGTGGACTTGATTCACAGAACTTCTCTGTTAATCAGCACTGGGGTCAAGATAGAGCATCCTGTAGGAACAGGAAATTGGTGATACACAGACCTGGAAAGGAGAAGAAGAAAAGCTCAAATGGAAGTCTTTCAGACCATCCGTTGGATGACTGTGTCTAGGAGCCAGGTGATCTGTGCTTTTACTCTATGGCTCACTTGATTAGGGATTATCCCTCAATCAAAACCAACATAGGCAAACTTTTGAAGATGGCAGAGGGTTAGCCTTTGGTCACCAGGATGGGACTTCACTCTCCATTCTGTTCAGTCTGTACTGTCCATTTAGGCTGACCAGATAGCAAGTGTAAAAAATCAGGATGGGGGTGGGGAGGTAATAGGTGCCTATATAAGTAAAAGCTCCCAAAATTGGGACTGTCTCTATAAAAACGGGACATCTGGTCACCCTATGCCCATGGCACTGTATTAGGATACTTGCAATGTTTGTGTATTGGACAGTTACGGCTTTATCTTTTGTGGCTAAACTTGTGCCACAGGTACCCTGGCCCACCATAAATATAAAATAAGGTGCTTTCAGGCAACACTTTCATGTTATAGCTTTTGTTATACAAAAGCGAAAAACAGCATGTCTGGATGATGACGTAAACTGGAAGCTTTTTGGTTCTGGGACCATAGGTGCCAACTCCGTGGGTGCTCCCACAGGGAAAAAAATGGTGGGTGTAGCACCCATTGGCAGCCCCCCTATCAGCTTCCCCCTCCTCTCCAGCACTTCCTGCCTGCTGGTGAGCCCCATTGATCAGTGCCTTCCTCCTCCCTCCCGTCCCGCCTGCTGCGATCAGCTGTTTCGCGGTGTGCAGGAGGCTCTGGGGGGGAGAGCAGGGATGGGGTGCACTCAGGGGAGGGGGCAGGAAGAGGCGGGGTGGGGCCTTGGGGGAAGGGGTGGAGTGGGGGCGGGGCCTGGAGCAGAGCCGGGGGTCAAGCACCCCAGCACTTTGGAAAGTCAGTGCCTGTGTCAGGGACCATCTTCTTATTCTGTGTTTGTACAAGGCCTAGCACAGTGTGTCCCTGATCTCTGAGGGGCCGACTGCTACTGCAGTACAAATAAACACTAACACACAGAATAATAAAATCCTGCAATCTCCCAGTTCTCTATTACATTGAGACACAGAGAAATTAAGCTATTTCCCAGGGTCTGCAGGCACCTATAACAAAACTAGGAATTAAACCCAGGACTCCTGAGTCTCAGTTCGTTACCACAGGGTCATCCTTCATCTCTGTGTGCTATATTAGATTGACATATCTTTTGAAGCATTCAATAGAATTCAATAATTTTCCATTAAATTCTATGGGAATTTTTAGTCAGGGCACACAGAGTAAACAGAAAGTTTCCGAGGTACCATATCATTGTCCCATAAAAATACAGACACTTGAATAATCATCAATATACAGGGGTAAAATTGAGTCTGTGATATGGAATCCACATAATGGTATGAATTACAGAGCTATACATAGAGAAGGTAAAACTAGTACAGAAAAGGTGAAGGCAATATGTATATCACTATACAAGTTCTTTATTTATCTTGTCGGATGAAGTCCCACCCAGACCCAGAAGAGAATGCTACATTGTACATAAAGGAGATATTCCCATCTTTGACTATCTGTTAATTCAGCGTTTCTCAAACTGGGGCCGCCACTTGTGCAGGGAAAGCCCCTGGCGGTTCGGGCTGGTTTGTTTACCTGCCCCGTCCGCAGGTTCGGCCGATCGCGGCTCCCACTGGCCGTGGTTTGCCGCTCCAGGCCAATGGGGGCTGCTGGAAGCGGCGCGGGCCCAGGGATGTACTGGCTGCCGCTTCCAGCAGCTCCCTTTGGCCTGGAGCAGTGAACCACGGCCAGTGCGAGCCGCGATTGGCCGGATCTGAGGACGCGGCAGGTAAACAAACTGGCTCGGCCCGCCAGGGACTTTCCCTGCACAAGCGGCGGCCCCAGTTTGAGAAACATTGTATTAATTTCCCCATTCTAAGCATGCCCTACAGTTTATTGAGACATGTAGCACTTACGGTGTTATGCAGGCTGCTCATCGCAACGTTTCTTTATTATCTGTGTTCTTATGCGGGGGGCCATTCAGTTTAAGGGCAGGCATGAAGCTATCATAATACATGGGTGTGACCTAACTCAAGGTTGACAGTCAAAATACCACGTATCTGTGTCAACTGTGGTTGGGGAGAGCAGGAATCCTGGCAAGCAGCCGCCAAACATTTGCCCGTTTTGAGGTTACAAACATACGGTTAAGGGGATATGCAATAGCTAATCCTGTTGTCATCTGGATTAACTTTTAAATGTGAAAAAAAAAGCCCAGTGGCTGCATAATAAGAGGTTTAAGGTCCTGAGTTGGGGAGTCACGTGTCTGTTTTGTGCATGCCAGCTCAGTGATAGCTCTATAACTCCCTTCCAGGTTTAAGTGAACAGTCACATTTTAGTGTAACAGATGTTGTTTTCCTATGTAAAATATATGACATTTTTTCTTGCTTCAATTACTAGTTGAGTATGCGTGTTGAAAGACAAATTTTATACTTTGCAATCCCATCAGATTTCATAATACAAGCTAATCGGGGTCAAAGCTAGTCGGTATTTGCAAGGACAGCTGTCGAAGAGCATCGAGATGCCACAGGCAGTGGTTTTGATGACTCAACAGTTCATCCTCCTCCTCCCTCTGAATCAGTACTGAACCTTGCCTCCAGCACTGGCCCATGAGTAATGGTGCTGCTGAAAAGAAGTCTTTTCAACAGAATCTTTAACCGAGATCTGAAACACATGTGGCTGTTAAAGATTAGAGCTAGCCCAATAGTATATTGGACGTAATTTGGCAGGTTTTTTTCAAAGAAATTATTTGACAAGTGTGGATTTTAATTGTTTGCTCAGCTCTTCTAGAGATCCCATGGTCCTTTTCATTGTAAAGGGATGGGAACCGTACCAGGTTCATGCACCAACCACCCTTGACTGCGCAGGATGTGTTGGGGGAGCGGGGACATGTCGTGGTCATGTGGATTCCTTGCAAACGATAGGAAACCTCAAGGCTAGCCTATCTTACACGGGGTTGAGAATGGTATAGATCAGGTCACAGAATTGGGGAGCCATAACTGGTTCTCTGACAGCTCTCCGATCTCCTGCACCAAGTGGATCTCAGAGCAGGGCAGAATCTGGGCTAGAATATTATGGGTGCTTCATAATGTCTCTACTTCTGTATTGGGAGACACTAGCAAAGCAAGTAGAACTCTGCAGAGTTGCCAGGTCCATGCTATGGTATTGAGGACTATGCCTTTAAAGAGCTGAGTTCCCAGACAAAGTGTCTGGGCCAGGTGCTGTGAAGTTTTTATTGTTATGCACAGCTAGTTGGAACCAGATACAGAATAAAGCAGATAATACTTAGTCCTGCCTTGAGTGCAGGGGACTGGATTAGACGACCTCTTGAGGTCCCTTCCATTGCTACAATTCTATGATTAGAAGCTCCTTAAAGCACTGAGTGATCACTGAACACTACACATATGGCAGGATTTCAGTGCAGGATCGGGGCCACTGACTGGCCAACCAGAATATTTTACATTTTGTATTTCAATATATTGTAAAGTACAGTATAAGAAAGGGCAGATCTGCAGCCTTTACTCACTGAATTGAATGAGAGGAGTCATGTCAATATGGGCCATAGCATCAGCTGATCTGAAACACTATTTGCAGGTTCAACCTTTTATAGACACTGTTCCAGAAATGTTTATTTGTCTTTGAAAGAAATCACTACCTATGTGTGCAAATTGAAAAGCGATGCTCATTGGGCGGGAGGCAGGGGGAAATGAGGAGGAACGTGATTGACCTTGTCAAGATATAAAAATAAATGCGTTAAATTAACAATTAATTAAGGAAAAGGCAGATGGAAGGGGAGTTCCCCTAGTTAAATATTTATCATTTGAACTGTAATTATAGTTACAAAACACACAGAAAATAGAGTGGAGTTAGGCATCAAAAAGGATCATTTAATGGTACAATACATATAATGTCAATACATATTTTTTGCATTTGGGTCATTTTTCCTTTGCATGGACCTGACCTAACAACCACTATCAATGGGAGTCTTATCATTGACTTAAGGGGGCATTTGATCATGTCCCAGGTGAGCAGAATGTGTTGATTTCCTGTGATTTCTGTGTGTAAACGTAAGACTAAGAATGAAAGCTGGCAAATGTTCCCCACAATCAAATCAGCAAACTCTTTTGGAGTAGGGATCTCTACCCCAGAACTCTCCAGAGTCCATGATTGGACCCTACCTGTACCCTCACCAGCTTGCCCAGTGGCAGTGGCAAGTGCTGCATAAGATTATCCCCAAGTCTCTAGCAATGCATCTGAGCATGTCCACCTGAGCGTCCTTAGGTCATTCCAGGCTTTGGCCTCTCCTGGGATGAGACTACCAATCCAGATGGAGTATGGCAAATTGTGTGGTGTTTTCTGTGATGGGGAAAATCATCCCTTAGTGCTAAAGAAGACAACCACAGTACCAATGGGAAATTTTAAAATGAGGACAACAGTGACTATTCCTGAATCGTTGCTTCATGTCTTCCCTGATTTATCTTGGGGTCCAATTCTGTGATGTGCTAAGGGCCCTCAATTCCCATTGACTTTTCTTTTGCAAAACTCAACCTTTCTCAGTGTTCTCTAATAATATCTAAGGCTCCTCTACAAGGATCTCAAACAGTTTTTTTCAGGGCAGGGCCATTAGCAGATGAAAATATTGAGATCAAAAGAAAGCTGAAAAATGAACAGGGGCTGAAACTATTTCTTTTAACTGCTTGATTATAATTGAAATGACACCTGGTGTCCAATGACATCTTCCTCACAAGGAGTAGCTAGTGAAATGTCTTTAGTACAAGGAAATAAAAGTAGTTTTCAATTCTTAAAAGAAGATAGCGTAGTCAAGTGATGCTGAGAGTCTTTTCCTAAGAAAAACTGTAGTCTTAAAAGGTAATTCTGTATGGATTGAAATCACCTAGTATCTGCTTCAAAGTTCAAGACAAGCACCGAGTTTTCTATACCCTTAATCTGACCAGTTTATTGCAATATATTTCAGTAACTCCAAAAATTACTTTCTACAAATAAAAGACCAGATTTTTAAAGGTATTTAGGTGCCTAAGGATCCAGAATAGATGCCTAGTAGGATTTTCAAAAACCTAATCCCTATTGGAGGATCTGTTCTTAAGGGTTAAAGAAATCCACATAAACAGCTCCCGTCTCAGTTTATTCTCTTTGTTGTGTGTAGAAACAGGATAAAGTGAATCGAATCCCCCATGGACTCAATCAGCCCTTGAACAGGTAAAGCTCCTATTGTAGTGAGTAGAAGTTTGGTCTGTAAAAGAGATGCCAGAATCAAGCAAGCCCTAAATGGAGATCTCTGCAATACCAAATGAGGTGGGTGAACATAGGATGGGGTTTTAGCTTCTAAACTGAATGCTGTAGCTTTAGCTGGAGAGAGTCTTTAAAGGAAAAAAACAACAACCTTGTGTGACAGTCTCTTAGGTGGTAGCAAAGATGAAAATAACTGTCCTTTTTGGGGAAAAGAGAAGAAATTAGTTGCAATGGACTGGAATCATTGCTGTGGTTGTTAAAATCCAACCCTGTTTCCTAGAAGACACAGCGAGACAAACACACACAAGAGAGAAGAGAAAAGAACAACAAAGATAGAAATGCAGCTTCTGTTTCTGGTGTTAACTCTAACTCGCAACCTCACCACTCAGAAAACACAGGCCCAGCACATGGTCTTATTAGCCATGCTGAGACCCGGCAAACTTGTACCAGTGTCAGGCTGTTTAGGGCCTTGCTTTAAGCTGCCTCTTTGTGGTCACAGGTTTACAGCAGCAAAATATACACTCTTGGCCTGCTACACCAGACTCTGGTTAGACAGAAAGCAAAAAAAGGGGGACAGGAAAGAGAAGAAATCAGGTGGGGAAGGAAAGGAACACAAAAGGTGTGTGTGTGTGTGTGTGTGTTGGGGTGGGTGACAAAGTCTCACATCCATGGTGATGTTTGGAATTTAGCTGGAACCGGTGAAGGTGGAAATGTCATCTCTCTACCCTGTTCTGGTGAAGATATCTCTCAGGAGTAGGATGAAGAATGTCTGGGGTCCCAGAAGAGGTGGGGATGACAGCCATGAGGAAGTTCTCTCCTTTCCTTCTCTCACCTTTCTGTGTTTTCCCCCACAAAGACTTTTTTTGAGGGCCCCAAAACGAAGTGATGGGAAGAATAACTCGTCCCGTCATTATTTTGTCCAACAGCGAGGTCTAATTACTGAGACACCAATTCTGGTTCAGTGATTTCAGGTCCCACACTTCTCGGGTTTACCAGGCATGACCTTAACTTAGCCCTTGAATGAGATCATTAGGCCTTTTTGTTTGGATTAATTCAGTTTCTCTGTCTCCTTTTTGCACCTTTCCCCATCAACATTTGTTATTATAGGACACTGTGACACTTTATAAACTTTCACTCACTTCTTACAGTGGAGCTCATGATTAGGGTACATTTGTAGGCCCAGTTATCACAACAGGGCCCTGAATAGGGAGCATGGAGAGTCAGGAGAGGTGGGAAGAAGTTGGGGTGTCAGGAATAGAAGGGGGAGTTGGGCTGGCTGCTCTGTGTCAGGAGTAGGTGCAGAGGGGGGATGTCGGGGTGCCAGGGATAGAAAGGGGAGTCAGTGTGGGTGCTTTGCTTGGGGAGCTTGTTGCAACTGAGACTCAGTGGGGGAAGTAAGGGGCAGCCAGCTCCAGGCTGGGAAGGTGGTTCAAGTCTCTGTCTCCAGGGATTGCTGCCTTCGTCTCAGACCCGATCACCCCTATTTCTACCTGCTTTCTGACCTGATTGTGGCAGCGGCTCCAGCCTCTCTGGTTCCTGCTTTTGCCTCGACCCCCATCAGCTGTGGAGCCCTGCCCGGCCTGAGTCACCAGTTCGGCCCTCACAGTGCTCGCCCCAGGGACAGAGAAAGTGGCTTGTGACATGCACAGTATATTAAAAATTGCTGCATGGCCATGTGTGTGAAGTTTACAGGGACCGTTGCAGGCAAATTGTTTAGATGATTTTCAAAATGTCTGTTCTGCAACAGCTCTTGCCTTCTGATGTGCAACCCTGGAAAACTTAAAGGGCATATTTATAGATCAATAATACAGTCACTCCTAAGGAATTCTCATGTTTTAACTGAATAAAGAGACATTTTGCATGGTGTGGTCTATTATACACACCTAAAAGAGAGACATTTCATTATTAAATATGATCGTATTGGCTCATATGCTCCCTCTGCTGGCTGTGTGGTGAGAAGGGGATCAAATTCATGGACAAAACGGGGGGCGGGGGGGAGGGCCAGGATGGGGCAAATAACTAAATGCAATCTTCCTCCTCAGCCACACTGACTGCCTTCCCTTAACTATCTTCCTCCTCAGCAAAATATGCAAGTGGCTCCTGGGCCATGAAGAAGTGGGCGTGGCTAGAGGTTAAAGGCGGACCCAAGAATAAACCACACTAACTTCCATGCTCTATCTCAGCTGAAGAAGCTGGAGAGTGGCAATGCTGCCTGAGGGTGGATGCTCCACCCTTCTAGTGTCACAAAGTGCGATGGGGGTCCCTGCAGCAAATGGCATCACAGTTACTGGTCCTGTCCTACTGCCAGGCTCTGGGGAGGCGGCAGGTGAGTGCGAAGGGAGAGTCCCTCTCTGTAGTGATCTGATGTTTGCATGGTTGGGGATCTCCACGGTTCCCTCACCATCGCCTTTTGAGTCTCTGAATGACTGGGAAGGGGAGGAGAAAGTGTAGACTCCATGGGTGAAATCCTGTTCTCATTTAAGTCAATCGCAAAACTCCCATTTGACTTCACTGGGGCCTGAATTTCACCCTCGTGTCTTCAGGGAAGCTGTAGTGTATCTTCCTCTATGTATGCTTTTGCACAGGAGGTGAACAGTGAGTTACTTTAACGTGGCTTTAAATAGGAAGAGAATTTGGCTAGGCAGCTATTTTTATGGACCCAGAAAATGCCTCATTTATCCACAGAAAGGCTAGTTATATGATCAAAAAAACAGGTGGAATTTATTACGGTAAAACGGAGCTGTCCCCATTCTGTCATATCCCCTCAGGGCATAAGCAGACTGAAGAAACCCGCTGACCACACTCCACCTGTCCCGTCCGTTTAGCTTTTTCCTCTTCCTTGACTGTTGTTTAAATTATTATTTTTTTTAAATCTCCATGTTTAGAATGTGAGAAAAGAAAATATGTAAAGTGGTTAGTACGAAAGAGAAGAAAGTGGAACACGCTAATAGCAGAGCTGTGCTGTTTTGATTCACAGGCAGTATGACAAACCCGTGTTTTGGTTTGATTTGTGTGGATTCACAGCCATTGAAATTCACTTTGAGTTTGGGTTGCCAGCATCTGAAAACTTGAAGCAAAACCTAGCCATGTTTCCAGTAGAGATGAACCAGAACCCTGGATCCAAACTTTGAGGCAAAGGGAGGAATCTAAAAGATAGACAGAGGCATGCAACCAATTCAGATTTGCCTTAGCCAAAACACCAGTTCTGAACACCCTGGAGGATTCAGGATCTGCATTTGGTTCTGCATTATGTGGTTCAGACGTATATCTAGTTCCACATCAAAACCTTGTGAAATCACTGAATGTGGCATAGCAAAACACAAATCTTCTCCAATACTGGGGGCAGAGAGGAAAAAAGGAAGCAGGTTTCCTCATAATTTAGCTCCGGCTTGTCCAAAATGTTCATAATTCCCATGAAGCAATTTCAATCTTGCTGTATTTTTTTTCTTCAAAAGACCTAGGCCCTATTTGCAGCTCTGCCAATATGGGTAAATCACTTAACCTCCTTGAGTCTTAGTTCTGCGACCTGTAAAATGGGGAGATGGTCTAATTATAATTTTTATTAATAGAAAAGATATCTGTTTATATCAACATGTATAGGTTATTGAAAAAGGCCTGTTGGCTTGATCAATCCTGCATTTCTAGTGCACCCCAAATCCACCTCAGAGCGTCACGGATTCTGATACACAGGCAATACAGGACATGGCCCTTAGCATAGAGACATACAGCATTTCAGGCATGGTACCAGAGATTTTTCCTTAAGGAGGCTTTGCTTCAACTTACGACTGATCTTTACATTTAAAAACTGAACAAGTATTAACCCCTCCATATTTTTACTGTGCTGATGGCTCTTATCACCCCTTTGCAGACTCACTGAAGCTGGCGAAGAAAGGATTTGCTGTGCTTTTAACGTTGTAATGAGGAATAAGTCCCTTGATTTGGTGAGTGAAGGTGGAGCTATTTGATTCCAAACCTGATGGTCATTTCACGATAAGTGATAATTCTAATAATCCCCAGGACCTTTTTGCCTTTGAACTGAACACTTTGCCTGTCTCGACCACCGTTGCCTTTTTGAACTGTCAGTTTGAGAGGATTAGATGCATGTTTAGGCTGGGTGAACTCATGAATGAAAATATTTTGCTTGGCAGTTTTTAAAATGCGTCCCCCTCCTTTAAGTGCCGTACCCTTTGGCAACCAGCTCCTTTTCACCCAGATTACCCTGTCATTTTGGGAGGTCTTTTCCTGCAGAATAAACAATGGAATTTTAATAATGCAGTGAAATAGAGTCCGGCCCGCTTTATTTATATTTTCTTTATTTCCCCTTATTTATGACTAAATACTTAGCGTGCAGCTCCAGCCACTCAAAGTTAGGCTTTTCTATTACTTCAAAAGGATGAATTAAGCTTTCAGAGATTTATTTCCCTGGAAAAGGCTACATTGATTCATTTCTTTGAACGCAACCTCATAAAAAAAATAAATATCAGAGAAATTAAAAATATGTTGCAGCATCTCTGTCGAAAACTGAAGACACAATGTACACGAGTTATAACAGCTGTCTATTCTATACCTCGCTTTGCAAACAGCTATATTGCAATTGTTCAGTTTATTGAAGTGTTGGCTGAACAGTTCAGCAATCAAATGCAGAGATTGCCCATAAAAATGGGCTTGTTTTTATCCAGACAGTATTAGCCCATTTATTTTAGATAGACCAAATCTGGAGCTGTGCACTGAACGGTTCAACTCAGGGCTAGTTATTGCAACCTCAGCAAACAGGCATTAGTTAAATTTAAAATGTCATCGTCTCTGAGAAACTGCATGCAGAACATTCCTAGAAATTACACAGCTTAATATTAGGGCCAAAAAATAGTGACATACACAAGCAAAAAGAATTAAGACATAATGAAAAATGAAGCATAAAACAGTTTCAGTCCTTACATTTAGCCTTTCACCAGACTGGAGAATGGTTTATGTCTTGTACAAATTCTTCTCAGCAACTTTCAGTAAATTTGAAAGTCAGATTTTTCTATGACTCAGGATACATCTATTGTAGCCCTAGACAATGATGCACTGAAGATTATTTTTTTCATGTTGCCAATATATTTTTTCCCCCAAGAGAAGCCTCTTTTCTATTATTTTTCACCATGTGTCCACTCCTTCTAACACACCAGCTTCTCAGCCTTGATCAAGGGGCTAAGAAACCAGTTTATTAACAGAATATATATAATAAATCTGTTCCAGGGCCTAAATAGCTCACTGGCAGATAAGTTATTGATACTCTGCCGTGTTCAATTAAGATTGATGGGATATGGTATAAATGGAAAGCAGCCAAATGCATCAGGGAGTCTATGTTTGGATATGGAATAGATGGGGAAGAGTCAGGACTATACGGGAGAGAGGAGGTCTAGCACTATGGGGGGAGGAATTTATCACTGGATGTTATTGGTGTTATTGTGCTATTTTTTTTTAATTGTTGATTGTATCCCCTTTCATTTTAGCCACTACAATAACATTAAAATGCACACAATCTGGCACCCAGCCCATTTTTGCGTTCAGCCAGGAATTTGAAAAAGATGGTGAATACAGCTTCTCCAGATCCTTTCACTGAAAATTATTTTGCTGACAAATTCCTTTTGACAAAATTTTTTTCACCAAAGTTTCTGTTTTTGTCAAAAATGTCTGGGGTTTTATGAAAAAACTCAAAGCCTGAAAATTGATATTTTGGTTCACGTTTTGGCAACCAAAACTCCAGGCTTTTCCATATGCTTCAAAACATTTTGTGGAAATAAATACATTTCTCAGGCAGCCTTCATTATGAAAGGCATTTATCTTTGGTGTTTACCCTGAGTATATTGTTTTTTCAGCGCTGACCTTGTCAGTAGTTATTAGCATGCAGAGACAACTCAAATGATATGGGCATGGCCTTTGTCTTTAAGTATAACCTTCCATTTGTTTTTTTTTGCAATAGCCAAGGGATATTAGCAAAGCCCAACGGATTGCTCTCTTGTATCTTTGGATAAAGTCATGCACTCCATATAACCTTCCGAAGACAACATACAGTATGGAGCACTGAATGGATCCTAGAGGAACTGTGATCTGCTACTATTACAGTTAAACTTAACAAGTTCAACCATTTTGCTACTCACATATAACTACTTGGCTACTACATAAAATATCTGCCAAGGATATTACAGCTGTCTCTCTAACTTCCTCCCATTACAAAATGAAAGGTCAAGAAGCTGTGGGCGCATCGCACATGTCTAAGAATGTGATAAAAGTTGCAGAAGGTTTCTGTTGTTGTTATTGTTTGTTTTTGTAATTAACCTCCTTTGACGTTTATTGCAGCCTGGCTTCCTAGAACCCAAGTTGTTTTTGCACCTGTGCTGGCTGACTGAAGTGCACAGCACGATTGTCAGAGATGTCCTCCTCCAAGAATCAGCTTCAGGTGGAGCGGTTATTGCTTATCCGATGTATTCTGTCTACAATGAAGCATAAATATGCAAGGACAAAGACAGTGCTGCTGGCTACTGTGACCTTTGAGCAACATTTTAGCATCACCTATTGAGGTAAAGAATTTGTTTTAAGTCCTACTGGCTAAAGCTGTTTGAGATGGTGACTGTCCTTCCAGGGACCAGGAGTACAGTTTGTCGACTGGATTAAGGGACTGCTAAATTTCGGCTGTTGCATTGTGCGCTGTTTTGAGACAAAGCACAGACACGCTAATGCTCTTTGCTATCCATCTAGAGAGGAGACAGAAAATGTTTTTTTACAGCAGAAAAAGCTGTCAGTTCTTTGTGCTCTCCTGGGAGGCAATCCACAATTCAGAGAGCCTAGAACTGATGGGAAGAAGGGTAATTGGCAAACCACATGAAAAAGAAATGCTGCAATTAGTTTGCTGAGTGGTGAAAAAAGTGAACTACACAAGGAAGAAACAAGAATCCAAGAGCCCTCGAATACTCTGATCAACGGCCCAGTGGCCCAGATCCTTAGCTGGGAGCAAATGCTGCTATGCTGATTTACACCAGTTGAGGACTTGGCTCAAAATTATTTAACCCTTCCCAGAATAAAGACAGAGCCTTTGGAGAGGTATATACAAGGAGCCACTGCAAGCAGTGGATACTGGTTGGAAAATGAATTTTCTGTCCCATGAAAACCTTTGATATTTTTTTGGGGGGGAAACTTATCTTAAATCGGGACAAAAAGCCAAAATGTTAAAATTTTTGGCAAATGAAATTCTGGAAAAAAAAATCATTTAAAGTCCATTGAAACATTTCCTTCAAATTCCCTTCTGAGAATGTCAAAACAGGACATTGTAACATTTTAAAAATGATCCCTCCCCCCCATTTTTAAAACAAAATGTCACTGGCATTTATTCAAAGAAAAACAGTTCTGATGATTTTTTTTATATTGATCCCTGCCATGTGACTGTTTGTAGGGCTGATCCACATCATGTGACCGGGCCAGGAAATATTGATCAATCTCTTACTGGCACTCCAGCATATCACACCATGAACGCCAGCAGAGGACACTCCAGCTGCACACTCTTACAGCTCTGGACTCTGGCACCCTCCGGCATCACCAGTAATTATGATGAACATCAGGAAGGAATGGCATAAAGGGCACTGGAATTGAGATAGGGGCTTGCATAGTGATGGGAGAACATAGGGATTTGGATGGTTGAGGGATGATGTGAAGGAAATTAGCAGGAATCTAGAAGGATTAACACTATATTTGTATAGTTCTAAAAATAGAGGCCCAGGGTCTCCAGTAGGATCTGTTCATGTTGTGTTACTCTGGCTACTCCAGTGACAGATTCTGGCCATAAATGGTCACCAGAGAATTCTCAGTGTGGACTAGGGGTGGGAGCTGTAGGGGCATGGTGGAGCAGAGCTCCATTTCAACAATTCTTCACTAGCGTAAGATCCCCTAGGGACCACATGCTGGTGGTATATATTAGAGCAGCCCCGTAGCTGCTCTTACTGCCACCAGAACTGTGCAGTGCAAGATCAGGGATCAGCCACCAGCTCCTTGACTATTCCCTTCCCCCTCCCCATTTCTGTTGTAGGTCTGCTGTACGTAGTGTAGAGAAAACAAAGTTCCATCGAGAATATGTCCAGACTCTGTGTCACTGATTTCTCCTCCAGCAGGAAGTCAACCTGCAAGGCCTGACATCTGTTGCTGTGTATATTAGGACTATCCATTCTTCAGTAGCTCAAACTCAGGATGTTTCTGGTTAGGGGACGTAGAGGTCCATACAGTGAGCTGTGATGTAAAATATGTATTTTTTTTTATAGTTTACGATGCACCTATCACAATTCCCTAAATGCAGGCAGAAGCATCCCGTGTTTTACATTCTATCAAAGACCTTTTCTTTCCCTGTCTGCAGTCCTTTGTTTCTTTAGACTGATCTTTTCATTATGCACTTATGTACATTTAAAACAAGAGAATTTTACAATGCTAGCTTCCAAGAACACTGAAAACAAGCCAGAGTTCTACATACAATAGCAGATAAAAATGATTAGAAAAGCTGAGAACAACTCTAGATCTACATATATTCACTTTCTCTTGAGTATCCATTTTAGATCAATTTGATATATTTAAAATACCTAAAAAGATGAAGAGCTAAATCCATGAGGCAATGAAATAGGGAGATTTAATAGGGACTATGAAGTGGCAACCAAGTTAATAAGGCCTGAGCTGTGTGGGTAAGAGGGGGGAATAGATTGTATTACAGGGTCAAATATGACCAAAATAGCACAACCCACCAATTTAGGTCCCAATTTTGCAAACACTTATACATGTCACTTTAGTCACATGACTGAAGTCAAGGACTCATGACTCGATGCATGACAGTAAAGTAGCTTGTGTGCCGTTTGTAGGCCACCAGTTTACGCCAGCTGAGGATCTGTCCCATAATTTGAAGCAGAACACGTCTCTCTTCCCTGCTCATCTGGGGCAGAGGAGTCAACAGAGATGATGAACCAAACTAGTTTGACAAAGTCTGTTTACCTACAGGCTTAGGTGCTGGAACTAGGGGTGCTGGAACTAGAGGGTGCTGCTGCACCCCCTTGCTTGAAGTGGTTTCCATCATATACAGGGTTTACTGTTTGGTTCAATGGCTCTCAGCACCCCCCTATAAAAATTGCGCCAGCACCTCTGCCTACAGGTAGGGAGTGCCCTGTCTTTCATAAAAAAAAAGCCATTTAACTGATGATCCGATAGTCTGCTGGGGGAAAAATATATTCCTCATAAAAATCCTCTTGATGGGCCTGGCCAAACTTCACAGACAGAATTGAGATTCACCTAATCAAAATTTTATAATCAAAGTTCCTGGGCACTTTAATGAAAAAGAACCACACCAAAATAAAGTAGAAATTGTGGTTTTGGAGTGTGCTTTCCCACACGGTTAATTTACTACATCACCCATCATTACAGTTTATCAGAGAGTCCAATAATTTTAATTAATCAATCCAATAGCTTTAATTTCGATAATGGTTCTATTTCTTGATTTCTGGTCAACTGGGTCAAAGAACATGCTTCATTTTTTAGTTAATTCAAAATGTGAAGCCAGTTCTTTGTTTTCCTTCTAACATCCTCTACCTGCCCCGCTTGCAGTTTAGTCTCAGATATCATAGTTTAATCAATATTAAGTCATCCACATAGTTTAAGTGTTTACTTATGTGCTTTGAATTATTGCTTGCATCAAGAACAACACTGATGCCCCTAATCTGCTTTCACTATGCCCCCAAAACCCTAATTATGTAATTTAGAAAAGGACATTTCCTGGCAGCAGTTCCTCAATTCACTGCAACAACCACTATTGGAATATGGACAAAACAACTTCATAATAGCTAGCACATGTGGACAACTGCTAGAGGGGCAATTAACCCTAGTTTTAGGGTGAGCACTAGTCCATTTTGTTTAATATTTCCAAATGACAGAGCGTTAGTGCAAGCAGAAGTAAAACGCATGCAAAGGCCCAATGTTAATTTGTCCAGCATCCTCCTCTGACATTTCACGGTATCACACTTCAGGTTATTGAAGGCTTTGTTAAAAGAACACAAATATTGTGTATTTATTACAGAAGTAATGGTGTCTATCGGGATACTCTAATTGTACACAATTGTGTACTGCAGCTACAACCAGTAAGTGGCTCCTCGATATATAAGAGCAAATGGCAAACACGCCATTTAGCAATGTGCTGTTGCAGTTAGCACATGCAGTAAGAAAATTCCATTTGAATGCTCTACGGCTCTGTTCCTGCAACTGGATCTACACAGGACATGGGAGTAAAGGAAAGAAGACGTGAGCTTACTGAGGAGCCCTTGAATGCACCGTTCTAGCTTTCCATGAAAAAGGATTCCTTTTTCTAAAAGTGAATTTAAAGCTTGTGAAAGTTGCTGTCACCACAAGTCAGCTACGTCGTAGGCAGAAGTAGATCTCCTACACTATGCTGCCAGTGTGTCACATGTCTGAGGTAGACAAATCATATCCGGGGGTGAGAGGTCATTTCAGTTTCCAATCTTATTCAAGCCCTTGACCTCAATGACAAGTCAATTACTCTGTCTGTTTTGTTAGTAGTTATTGTGATGCTAATAGTAACAGGGCAAATTCTGCAGACCCTACTTGAGAAAAGTCCAAAGGAGTTTTGGTTGGGTAAAGTATACAAAACATGGCTCTCTAGTAGTAAAACTGTGGGCCCCTGTCCACTAGGAACTGGAATGAAACTACCAACTAATCTAATATTGGACACTTAACAGCAATAACTCACTCACTGGCAACTTGAGATGGCTTTGAATTGGTAACACCGCTTTTTGGTGTATTAATGTGATCCCGAGTCACCATTTTTTATGGTTAAATTTATCTTTTCTGAAGATTTCTCCTTTTTCTCTGAAATGTATGTTCCCTTTCCCATATATTGCCAAGCAATGTATTTATATGGCAGTATTTTTCTTTTGGAAGAATGCCAAGTTCACAAACTAAGCAAAGAAAACAAGATTTAAGCAATTCTCTATTTCCATAATTTACCCGAGAAGCCCGTATGTACTATGTAAATAAAGGTAGGTGGGTGGAGCTGTACATCAGGGCTGTAAGACAATACAAAAGTATGATAGAGCTAACATTTTCAAAGGCGCTTTTAGGATTTAGAAGTCCTGAAACAAATTCTCATTTATATCTTGACTACATGTGAATGTTCCATGCTTGTAACTACTTCTTCTCTTTCTAGAGTACTGTGACTTCTTTACAATATTAAACATATGAAAATAAAGAGAGAATTTCAGATGAAACCATTATTCTGGGGAAATGAATTAATTCTATTATTAATAGTCACATTTCCATTATTGAGGAGGTAAGTGAAGTTACTTTTGTGACGTAAGATTGCATCAGTTTTCAGTGCTCAGCATGAAAACTTCTAGAGCTGGAACCTAGACTATTCTGAACAAAACACAGGGGAAAATACACATACGTGGATAAATAAAGATAATATAAAATATGAGCATGACAATTTTCTCTATGAGACATATTAAGCCTAACTGAATTCCCCTCGCCCCACCATCCTTCATTGCTCTTTTAGGCTCTGGTTCATCAAACGTTTAACTTTAAGCATGTGTGTAGTCTCTTTGAAGCTAACAGAACTGCTTGTGTGCTTAAAGTTTGCTCTGTGTTTGTACAGAACCCAGCACAATTGAGTCCTGGTCAATGAGCCAGGTTCCTAGGCACTGTGATAAATACAAATAAATAATAATAAAGTTATGGATGTGCTTAAGTACTTTGTTTAATTGGAGCCTTCAGCCTACTCAGGCAAAGCATGATTCTTCCTGTAGTCACAGCTGTGTTTGTTTCAGACGTGTCAAACATCTACTAACTATTGATTTCCATGTGAATTTTCAGGAGCCGCAATTTGCAGAAACAAACTGGCTTCTTGATAAAATTTGCTTGTGTGTGCAGCCAGAATCCTGATCAACAGCTTCCATAGAGTCAATATCAAGGTGTTGCTAATCCCCCTGCTAGCTAATGTTTACCAAACAAATAGCCTCATTAGTAAGGGTTGTAAAAGCCTGATAAGGTCCTTCTAATTGAACCCCCCCACACTAACAATCAATGTTTATATTAAATATAATAGAGACACTGAAAAATAAAGTTGATCTAGTTTGCCCAATAATAAAAAACACTGTTTAATCTGTTTTACATTCCCATATAAACTAAGGATTTATTCCTACAGGAAAAGATAGCAACGTATTTTTAGGTCACTATTTCATTTTAGCAAATCAATGTACAAGCTATTAAAACTCCATTTTTCCATGAATGATAAGTGTAATTACATTTCTCTTGCAATAAAAACTAGTTCTTATTAAATGTAAATATTTAAAAATGATTAAAATACATTTGAAGGAAGTTTTACAGCTTTATTTTATATGCTTACATCTGGGTTGCCTTTCCTAAAACACTATACTTTTTGCAGAGTTATTACATTAGTATTTTGAGAAGGACTAACATTCTAATTGTCCCTTGTTTCAATTTTAAACTCATACGTTTTTAGAATTTATTGAATTTCATTGAGTTTATGATTCAGTCAATTCATTACTGTGTTTGGAAAGTATACATATAAGGAAAATAGCAAGGGGAATCCTTTGTCGACTGGAAACACCACACTCACATTCCTTTTCTATCTGTTAGATTTAATATCCAGTTATGGTTTCTTTTGTTCCATTTCCCACTTTATTTTCAAATCAGGAAAGCTGTTTCCCTTGATGTTTTCTTTAAGCTTTATGTATGGGTTATTCTGATAATAATAAAATGCTAATTTACTACTAGCGGAATGATAATACTTTAACTCCAACAGAAAGATAAATTTCAGTATATACCCCAATCCCACAATCACTTACATGCACTAGTAACTTTATTCATGTGAATAGCTCCACTGAGTTCAAGTGCAAATGACACACATGCGTATTTGCAAAAGAAATCAGTCCCTGTACCAGGATTCTCATGAGTAAGGTATACACAAAAGTAAGGATTTGTAAGATTGAGCCAAAGGAAAATAAAACATTTGTTCCAGGTTGAATCCTTAACACAGTAAATCTTTTCAAATGCATTTCCTCCCTTCCGCAAAGTCCTACTGAATATAATGGAATTTAATAAACTATCCATACAATTTTGTATATTGCTTTAAAAATTGTGTGGCTGAGGTATATATATTAATTTATGTAGGCTGCATTAAAAAACTTACAAAAAGATATTATTCCCTATTAATTTCTTTAAGTTTTTGATGTAGTTTCTGTTCAACCCCCGCTAAATTCTACACGATTTTTCCACTACTACCACTTTTTTTAAAGGGGAACTTTAAATGTATCACTTGGGAGAAGTTTGGTTTACATGGTACAAAATCATGGATCCTACCAATTCTTACTCATACTTTTCTCCCAGAAGTAGTTGCATTGCGGTCAATTAGCTCACTTGTGGGAGTGTTTACAGAGTCAGGCTTCAAAAGAGCTTATTTAAGGCCCCTATCCTGCAATGAGATTCATGCAGGCAGACTTTGAGCCCCTGCAGAGCCCCTTAAAGTCACTGGCTATATGTCATTGCGAGACGGAGGCCTAAAAATATCACTAAGGTCATACATAAAATGAAGAAACCCCCACCACAAATGTTGGCCAACTTGTTTTAAAAATAATAAACAATTGTCACAAATACTGTCTCTCTCTCCACTGACCAGGGAATTAGCCAGCCATCAGAACAGCTGGGTTTTTTCCAGGTTATCTTTACACTATTTTTTTCTCCTTTCAAAATATTAAACGACTTTAGATATTTCAGGATATTGCATTAGGCACATAGTCAAACAATGTGCACATGTAGCTTTTCCTACATTTTTCTTTGAGAAGGAAATTTCTCTTCAAATAAATCTTCAAAAAATCAGTATTTTCTTTAAAAAACAAAACAAAACAAGAGTCTATTTATTTTTTAAATCAACACACAAGAAATCATTGTATAACAATATCTTCCTCGGTTTGGGTTATATCTGATGAAATGAAAATTGCTGTATTGCCAATGATCTTCCTCAAGATAAACCTTTAAAAATAAAGCTTTTTCTTGCGGAAAAATAAATATTAGCAACACAGAAGGGCTTTGCAATGTGGGTGTTTGTAATTGCTTGTTTAATTAAACTTCTCAAACAAATTATCTTTCCTTTCACATATTTCTGGTCATGAAAAAAGGTTGGCGAAAGCTAGACCATACATATGTTAGTTTTAATTATGGATGTGTTTTTCCTACTGAGAAATGTGCACCCTTTTGATAAAACAATTGCAGAGCAGCACAAGAAACCTCTTCTGTCTACAGAAGTAATCAGGAATACAACGCAAATATTTGTATGACTTTGTCTCAGGGTCCATTCCTGCTGTCACTGAAGTCGATTTGGCATTACCTTTACTGGGATCATTAGCGGGATCTGACTGGTATAGGTGCATAGGTATGTGGTAAAATAATTTAAAGTAATCATTCTTCTGGAAATGTTTTAAATGATCTTTAAATGGTATGTGTGTGCCTGTGTACAGAGCAGATGCATATTTATACACATACACACAAAACCCCTTAAGCTAAACATTGGCTAAAGTTTAAGGTTTGTCAATTAATATCAAGCACTTATAGAAGATCCTTTGCTCTCTAACATTGGCCACATCCTGTTCATTTTACTCACAAAAGTAATCTCACTGAAGTCAATTTGTCTAGTCATAGGTATAACTTAAGCAGGATTTAACTCAAATATATCAATAACTTACTAGTATTTGATATTGTAAAAATGCACTTATTACATGTGTTCCCATCAGTTACAAATGGCACTTATTAAGACATAGGTAACCACCACCATAGGTAAATAACAACTATTTAAGTTTCCTGGTTGTCTTTAGACAAACAGTATTTTTTTCCTAAAATAAAATGTTTGTTTTATATACTTAGGTGAAATATTCCCCTCTGCTGTTTCATGAACCAGCTTCCTAATAATACATTTAATTTTCATACATAATAATAATAAGAAGAACAAATAATATCTAATAATATGGGGATGTAAAATTAAAAAAAAGATATAAAATATTTTGTATTCATTTCTCCTTGAAGAATGTATTTGATTTTAAAACTACAGCAGAATGGGCTGATTTTAACCTTTAGGTTTTGCTCTGTTTTAATTTGGTGCCAGCTATTTGCTATAAAAAAACATTAAATGTTAGCTAGTCAGAGTTATCATGTATATCTAGTCTTTCTGCTAATTGTCTTTTACTGTGTGATTACCTTAATAACAAAGGTACACAAAACTCATCATGTTAATTGTCTTTAAAGAACAAAGGACTGGATCCAAAGACATCTGAAGTTGTGGGAATTTTTCTATTGACTTTAATAGGCTTTGGATCAGGCCCAAAGTTATTTAACCTCCAGCAACCACAAGCAGACAGGTATTATATTATATTATCTTCAACAAAATAGTCCAAAGAACATTGAAAGTTATGACTCCATCTGTTTCTTCAAGATTTGAAGCCTACAAATCTCCAACAATATTTCCTAATCTAGCATTTTTCTTTGAATAAATTGTTTACCAATAAACTTTCCCTTGTTTAAGCAGTTCAAAACTGGCTGCCATTTAGAACTGATGTCCCCTGACAGAGTTTTACCAACAAACTTTGAAATTCCATAATACTAGTACACAATCCTTTTCCAGTGAATTTGCAGTTCATCAGTTAACTTCTCCCAGGTCTTCTCTCTGTGCTCTTCACATTGATTTCATTTGTGTTTCCCACCAACAAAGACCTTGAAGATTTATATTTTTATGTGGGGCTTGCACTTTAACTGATACAATTTCTACAGATGTGAAGTTTCATTCCCATTGTAATAATAATTTGCCCTCTTATAATGCCTGCTGTCCAAGGATCTCGAAGTGCTTTGCAGACATTGGATCAAATCTGCTTGTAGTCACACTGAAGTAAGTTCATCAGGAACTTCCCTGATTCACATTGGTGTAAGGGAAGGTAGAATCTCACCCATTAATTACCACTCACATGCGTGCAAGATGATATTGTTCTCATTTTAGAGATGGGGAAATTATGGCCCAGACAGGCAGCGCCACACAGTTGATCAGTGGGTGAGCTGGAAAAAGAATCTACCCCTTATGATTCCAAGCTTTGTGCTTTAACCGCTAGACAATACTCCTTTCCTCTGAGCAGTTATATTTTTATCTCTTGACTAGCAGTTGCTAATTCTAGTGTGTCATTACTTGATTGAGGAAACGGGTCACAAACTCACTAAAATTAATCTGCAATAGGCCTCTTGACTGGAGGCCTTAATAAAAATAGCACAGTACATTTTAAAAGACATTTAAATAATATACTTAGCACGCACACTGCTTCTTGATAAGGGATATGAAAGATGAATGCTTTAATCTTTCTGTCTAACCCCTCATTTAGAACTTGCGGTTGGACCTGAAGCTTGCAGATGCAACTTGCACTCTTATTGCAAGGATTTCTGACAGGGCATAACCTTACTTAAAACCGAATTAATCACCATTATAACCTTTCTGATAAAACATCTCTTCTTACCAACCAAGCAATTCATTCCCAAGGAATAGTGTGGATAGAGGAGACCCGATCCTGCAGCCCCTACTCCTGTGAGTAAGCATTACAAGGTCTGGCTCAAAATTGCTAGTAAAAATTACAGTTAGGAAGTTTGGAGTACAACCTAACTAAGGCCCCGATTCTGCAAACACACCTATGCTTTAAGTATGTGACAAGGCCCATTGACTTCAGTGTTTGCAGGATTAGGTCCTATGGCGCCAAATTCTGCTGTCAGTTGCATTGGTGGAAATCCAAAGTTACTCCATTCACATAAATGGAGTTATTCCAGATTTGCTCCAGTGCAACGGACAGCAAAATTTGACCCTAAGTATTTTATGCAGGGGTTCCATTGATTTAAATGGGAGCGCTGAATATAGGTGACAGCATAC
The DNA here is from genome assembly GCF_027887155.1 of Malaclemys terrapin pileata. NCBI lineage: Eukaryota > Metazoa > Chordata > Testudines > Emydidae > Malaclemys > Malaclemys terrapin. The sequence continues at coordinate 11,566,461 of NC_071512.1, read as the reverse complement.
AGCCCCAGGTTACTGGCAACTGATTGCTGTAACATAATTATTCTCTGACAAACCAAAAATTTACTGTAATTTTTAACAAAGTTCTAGGTCTGTCAGTTACACCTGTGTAATTTTGGAGTAATTCCAACAAAGTCAAAGGAATTAATCTGGATTTGCAGTGAGAGAACAGTTTGGTGACGGATCTCTCTTTCCCACACTTTAATTATTATTTTTCATATAAATCTCATAATAAATATTTCTGAAGATGAGCACAGGACTGGTTAAATTTGATGGCTCACCACATAAATTAACTGGCACAGTAATAAAACACAAACTAACAGCAGCTTGAAAAAGTTCCTTGTATTTGCTTTGGAATTTGGAACTATAAAAATGATATAATTTTTGAAAGATGAACTTATAGCTATAACCAGCGATTTAAAAATAAGTGTTTTTGACACAGTTGTTAACAATTTATGTGCCCTGTCCTCCAGTCATAATGCAGGCCAAATTCCAAGCAAAGTCAAAGGGAGTGTTTCCCCCATTTGGGCTGTGGGATATGGGCTGAAAATGATAAAGTACTACTCTGAGGCCCAAATGAGGACATATCAGAGCTGAATGAATAATTCAATATTGATTATTTTATGAACTTTGCCTCTTTCTTTTGGTTCAGACCAATTATGATGTACTTGGCTCAATTTATAATCTGGAGAATAGTTTCTGTTAATATTTTTTAGCTCTGTAGCTTGTTCACCATATTTAATAGTTGAAATTCAAGCTGCTTTGGTTGGATACATAGGTTATGTGGGTCATGTTTGTTCCCTGAGTGGATTAACATCACTCTTAGAATCAGGTTCTTGGTGCAAATATAAATTTCCAATTATATTTCTATTATTTTTTTAAAAAAAGTTTGCTTGTAATTCACTGTTTCTATGAACATGCCCTGCCAGTAAACTGACTAATAAGCAGACTGTGTGTTCACAAAATGGGCCAGGCTCAGCTGAAATGAGTTGTGATAAAACTAAAATGAATATGAGTGGAAATTTTACAGTGTTCACCCAGTTCTGGAACAAACACAATGCTTCATCTTGAGAACCTTCAGGCTTTCTCCTCAGATATCCCACTCCACTTTATACTTGGCTACCCGCACTCTTCAAACTGTTCTGATTCTACAACCTTACCAAGGCAAATTCCCAGTAATATCAATGCAAGTTTTGTCAGAGTAAAGAGCTCAGGATTAGATCTAAGATTTACTAAATCAATGGGTGAAAAAATCCTGGCTGCACTGAAATCAATGAAAAAACTCCTGATGACTTTAGTGGAGCCAGTATTTCACCCCGTGTGTGTATATTTTGTTATACAGTAATGCATTTCACTAAACTTGCCGATGAAATATCAAACCATTTCATGCATCTTCTCACTTAACAATTTATTTGATAGGGTATTTGGGGATGATGGAGGGTATGATCACAGGAGAGTTAAAGAGACTATTTTGCTGTTTTGATTTGTTGTTTGGCTGAATTAATTCGTTATTTGTATATGATTAATTTTACTGCCAGGAGTGCCAGGTGGTCATCCTTTGCTCTTGCATGTCTAATTAATTGTGAGGAAGCTGAGAATTTTTTTTGAGTGTGAATTTTTATTTATTGCCATATAAATCTAAAGAAATAAAAATAAATAAATAAAATATGGAATAAAATAAAATGTACTGAGGTAGAAAAATGTTCCTTTAAGCCCAGAATCTACAGTCTAAATCTTGATTGTGCGTAAAACTCTTATGGATTTAAATCAGTGCAGGATCGGGCTAGCATGGGATTATTTATTTAGCTCTGCATGTAAAAACCTGGCTTTCCCCGTTAGAGCATTCACAATGACTAATGGGATCAATTTTAATTTCTCTAAACCCCCAATTTTTGGTGGGATTTCTAACTTAGATGGGGGACTTTACTTCTGAAATGTTAGGCTTGAACTGAAATCAGAAACAGCTTTAGTACTTTAGACAGAGCATTTGTCTCTGCTGATAGCCTGTTGAAAAAGACCTTGTTCCTTCAGTGAACGAGAGAGCGATTTGTATTTAAACAAGAGGCAGATAATTTAGCATTTAAACAAAATGACAACAAGAGAATGTGCCTGAACTCTGGTGAGTCTTTTCTTCTCTGCTACTCCTGGGGAAAAAATAGTCTACTCTGCCACCTGTTGGCAGACTAAAGGTTGTGAGAAGGGTTGAGACATCAACACTATCTAATCAGGAAGATCTTGGTGTGCAGTGTGGAATGGTTAGCACTTCTTCACTGATTTAGTTTAGAATTTGTTGTGTATTTTCTCCAGCATCAGAGGGAGCAAATTGTCCACCTTTCCCAGTGAACAAAGAAACAGGCTTAAATGGCTAGATACGCTGTTTAAGTAAATAGGGTATCTTTATAATGAATCAACTGGAGAATAACACTAGAATATGTCAAGACATTTATATCAAACATATCATGGGAATATTCTTGTTACGACAGGAGAAAAATATATGTAACTGTTTAGATGGATTCATTCCAAATGAAAGGATCAGTCTCTTAAACACTCTGGCTCGATCCTGCAAACACGTAAACATATGCTTAACTTTAAGCAGCTGAACAGTCCCATTGATTTCTGTGGGACTCCCCCACGCAAGAACATTGTTAAGCATGTGCACAAGAGTTTACAAAATTGAGGTTTTACCACTGAGTGGAGTAATCCCAGGCAAGCCTGCTAAATAGGTGTTTGCAGGATCAGGCCTTATTTAAAACAAAGTATACTTAAGGGTTTCCTGATTTTCTTTAGTTTATTTTCATCCTCTGAGCTGCTAGTGATGTCCCCCAAGATCCCCAGCCCTCCAGGCATGAGATTGCTGGTGAATTGGTATCCTACACATGACTTTTCTTCTTCTTATGGGCCCGATCTAATTCCCATTGAAATCTATGGGAGTCGGTCCATTGATATTAATGGGCATAAGATCAGACCCTATCAGGGCTGTTTGAATTTTAAACAATTACTGGATACAATAAGGACTTTTTACTAAGCCCCCCTCGCCCCCAACCGAACAATTATCAAAATCTTAATTTTACATCAGTTATAAAGGAAGAAGAAAAGAAATAGAGAGAAAAACTCCTTTGTACATAATTTATAGCTACCCTCCCAGCTGGGAATGAGTCATAAAAAACATTTTTGGCTAGTTTCAAACTGGTTTTAAATGTAGTTTTTCAGGACTATCCCTTTCTTACCTGTCTGTCTCCATCTTATACATTAAGACAGTTTTGATTAAGGCATGTGTAGGTACAACAAGCAGGTTCATTGTGTGAGATCAGCGTACAGGATAGCCAGCGGTCTTTTGTGCCATAGTTTGCTCACTGTTCTGGGAAAAAGCAACGAAATATTGGCTACCAACCAGTAATCTTTTGAGTAAACCAGACACAAGCAGCAGAATTTTTTTTTTTTTTTTGCCATGCGGCTCGTCCTTGTATAAGCAAAGTGGGATGTTTCTCAATTCCATATTTGTTTTCGGCGCTGAAACGCTGCACTCATCTGACCTTTGCTTACTGATAATGCTTGTACAATTCAGACACTGTGGGGCAAATTCTGTCCTGTTCCATCCTTGCAAGGCCCACTGAACATAAATTCTGCCTTCAGAAACACCCTGTGGAAGCCTATTGAAACAACGGGTTTGTACTGGTGTACATGAGGACTGAATTTGATCAGCATTTACATTTTAGTAAGGCATGGCCCTCAGCCACTAAGTTTCAACACAGAGGATCCAAATTTACCCAGGCTTTGAGCGTGTTAGTATCTGGAGTTTAGGTCTGACCCATTGGCGAGGTAAACAGGTTCATATGTGGACCCCAAACTTCCCGAGATTTTTCCTGCAGGGAATGGGGACTACGTGTTATACCCTGTAGATCCCCCAGAGGTGCAGGCCATCACTGGTAAAAGGACTGGGACATCTGAACAGAAGTTCTGTGCCTCTGCATTGGCCCTGCACATCCTCTACAGCTTTCCCTGGCAGCCTGAATAAAACCATGCTGACATCGCTTTCTCTACCTATAGCAGACCCTGGAACCCCCTTTTTGGAGGGTTTCCTAGAGTGGAGGCAGTTCCACACAGAGGTAATACAGTCCCCCTAACCCTTTTTATTTACTTATTATTAAATAATTATTATTATTATTTCCTCTGGAATCTGGACCTTGACCAAGAAATTTGTACCATGACAAAAAAAAAATTTTTTTTTGACTACCCCTGCCATACAGCCTGATTTGTAATCCATGGACAGCACTAGGTTAAAGCACATTAGGGAACTTTTAACTTGTCCCAGCAGGATCTACACGAACCAATTAATGTGCAACATGTTAGCATGCTTCAGAAATCACACCCCTGTAGTGTGCATTGCTGCTCTGTGTAGACAAGCCATAAACTGTATTGTACTGAGCTGAGTGGATCTTAAAATCTTACAACATGGAGAATTAAAGTTGAGCACAATGGACCAAATTCATCCCTAATGTGAGGTCAGTAGAGCTGCAAAAGGGAAGAGTTTGGTTCAATAAATCTATCTGTCAAAGAGCAGAGTTTTTATGGAGCAGGAGGAATGTTAGAAAAGTCAGTGAAATTCTGGGACAGTTGGTGCCTTGAATAGACGCCACAAAGAATTGGCAGCTGGCTAATCACAGTGGAAAACAAAAGCTGTCTCTGAAAGAACAAACTGCTTTTTCTTTCTATTCTCTGGGTCAGAAATAAATTATTGACTAAAAGCACCGTTCTCTATCCATCATGCAAATATTGGTGGGTTGCAGTCAATGCAAACTTTAAACACACCTGACACAGGTGGCTGTCGCCTTTCAAATCTGAATGGCTGATGGCCCACTATTCACGCCACAGCAGAAAGGAATTCTTGTGACGAGCAACCTTTCCTCTGTTTATATTTGTTATTCCAGACTCGAGCTATTCATCACAGCGGTAATGAAATTGGCCGGGTCAGTAACCTCACTGAACCTGTAACTCTAAGAGGAGTTTAACTAAACTGTGAAATTAAAACGGATGGTAAGAGGAGAGGCGGTAGGAAGAATGCACAGAAATTAGAGATGGAGACCTGGCTGAAGGCAAGCATGTTGCTTCGTCATTGTCCTGTTGGCTTGGTCTCTCTAATGGACCCTCTCCCAATCTACCACAAGATAAATAACATGTGGTGTGTTCTTCTGCCAGTGTCTCAGCAGTGACACAAAAACAGAAGTGCATATGTAACAGAAAAATCAGTGGTTGATTTTGTGATATCAGTAGTCAGTTATCTGGTGGGTTTTTCCAAAATTTGTCATAACAGATTCAATGCCATTGCTCTATCTTTCCCTGTAAACTGTTGAGCTTTGTCTACATGGAAATTGGACTAACCAGATCGGTTTTACTTCACACCTTTTGTTATTTCAGTGCCTGCCTCTGGGTGCAATCCCTTATTTTGGACGAAGAGGGTCCTAATTCAATATAATTTAAGTCAGTAAAAAGTAAACTTGAATTGTCTGATAAAAGGACATTAAATCTGAAATAAGTGAGTCCACACACCAAAATAACTAAAGGGGTGAATTCAAAACAATTTGGTTATTCTGGTTTCAGTTTATGTGCAGATAAATCCTAAAACACTATCAGTGACTGTATTAATTTTCACAGAGGCCAGGGATTGTTCAGGATGGAATTAGCTGCACTGTAACTTCCAGAGCTGACATAGGAACACAGGACGTAGGACTGGGAGGGACCTCTTGGGTTATCGAGTCCAGTCCCCTGCTATCACAGGCAACCCTGTCATACAATCCTTGTTCATAAATTTATCAAGCTGCATCTTTAAAGCTAGTTAGGTCGTTCTTCACCCCTGCTACATCTATTCGGAGGTTGTTCTAGAAACCTTAGAAACCATCTTCTAATTGCCATCCTAAATGTATTCTTGGACAGTTTATACCCATTTGTTCTTCCACCATTGTTTTTTAGATTAAATAGCTCTTTTCCCTTCTTTGGTGTTTACCCTTCTGATTATTGATGCTTACCCTCCTTATGTATCATATATCCCTTCTTAGCCTTCGTTTTGCAAGGCTAAAGAAACTAAGCTCTTTTAATCTCCTCTCCTAAGATAGACTCTCCATTCCCTTGATCCACCTCCTAGCCCTTCTCTATAGTTGTTCCAGTCTGAATTCATCTTTCTGACGTGCACAGCTGCTGCACCAAGTTCATTCCGATTGCTATCTCTACAACAGCTTTTCTTGGTCTTTTCACAGTTCGTACAGTGCGAAAGTGTAGTAGTTAGTGGTCCTTCTTGGTGTACGACTGGACTTCACAGGATGACATTAAATGCTAATAAAAAGATTCTCTTCTGCAGGATCCTTCTGAGGTTCCTCATAGTAACCGTGAAATATCAGTAACATCATAGATATCTTCCAAGGCTTCTGACTGTCAGTTCAGAAAAACCTGTGAGAGTAGGGTCCATTGCAGTGCATGTAGCCTCATCTTTTTTATTTTGTTTGACTCCTGGTTTAACTTGTCTTTCAGAGTATAGCAGCTTGTGGCAGCTGACTGGGGAAATGAGCCCTCACAGATGGAGAGCACAGGCAAAAAGAAAACGGGAGAAAAATTGAATTGGCTGTATTTAAATTGAATATGAAGATTATTGTTATATGCTGTATAGCAGCAAAAAGATATTTCTGCTCAATTTGCCCACTGCTGCCCAAAGTGATAGAGATGTGATGTTTCAGCACCAAATAATGTTTTTCCTTATGTGTGAGTATAACCTGTCTGCAGGCAAAGCAAACCAGTCAGAGATGTGCAAAACTTCTTTATTCAGCAAGAGAGCCTAGGCTGCAACAGGCAGATCAAAAGTGATACATTACAACTTCCGCAGATACAGTGATAAATACGTAAAAGCCACAAATCAGGCACACCACACTGATCAGTAATGTATCCCCAGCGCCAGGTTCACATCAAACACCACCAATGCACGGATTCAACAGGAATACGCCCAAATCCGTTCAACTTACAGAAAGTCAGAGACAGAGAAAGAGAGAGACAGACGAAGGGAGAGCAGACTACCCTTGTGATATACTGCACTTACAGGACTGCCAAGTGTCACATGACGCTCATGCATTTGGCAGCCCTGTTACGCTTACCCACCACTTAGCTGGGTCGCCATACCTCCGTCTGGGCTGTGGGAAAGAGCTGTAGTAGCTGCTCTGCAGACAGCTGTGCGGCCTCTCTGCCTCTGCCTTTTACTGTACTGTCCCCACTCTGGTGTGTGGCCTGGAGAGGAGGCAGCGGTGGCAATAAACTGATAGGAAAGGATGTGAGGAGTGAGGAGGGGCTGGGAAGGAGGAGAGAATAGGGCAAGGGCTGAAAATGGGCAAAATGGAATGCAGGGGCTGAAAAGGGATGGGGCAGAATAGAGAGTTTGATGGAGGGGACGGGGTGGGATGGGGAAGGTAGGGGAAGCTCCCCCAAGACTGCACAGCCTCAATGACCCTCAGGGTTCTTACTGGCCATCCTATACAACCTTCCTCCCAGGATCTCGCTGTACCAATTATTTCTTCACCTCCCATGGAAGAAGTATATGCTGTAGGTCTGACAGTTCTGGGTAGGAAACCCTGCTGCCATCCATGTGGGGAAAAGCAGAATGTGATCCTGTCACTAAAGATGTCAGTGTACTTGTAATGAAGACCCAGAGAGGAGAAGAATTAAAGTTGCAAAAACAATCCTCATTCTGGAATGTCCTGTCTTGACTTTACAGCCTTAATATTCTTCTAACATAGTCTCTGTGTGAGATAATTATAGGTGGAGCTGGTAATGTTGTTATGATGTTGCACTCCATATTTTTTTTAAATATACTTATGAGTGTGAATATGATGTAACTGGAATATGCTTTACGCAAAAGGTCTCTGGTAAGATATCATTACAAAGCTGATGACCTACTGAATATATTCGTCCTATTTGTATGCATGTATCATCCTTGTATCTGAAGCTAGAAATATGAAGTATAACACTGAGGTCCTATTGTAACTATGCAAAGTGTGGGCCATTAATGATGGTTTAGAATCTTGATGGCTCCCATTGACTAGGACAATTGGTTGTAAATGGTTTATTTACCTGCAAGCCTTCCTGTGTTCGGGTGAGCCAGCCCAGGAAGAATGGAGGCTGGGGTCTCACAGGACATGTGAACATGTCACCTGATATTGGAATCCATCTTAAACCTGGTGCTTTTCCATTTAGAAGGCGGGGTGGGGACCCAGAGAGACAAAAGATTCCTGCCTTGTACCAAAGCTATAAAAGAGGGTGGAACAGAACAAAGGAGGCTGCCGTCATGAGAACACCCCTAGTTTCCACCTAAGATGTCTGTTGGAACTAACCAGGACTGTACAGGGGAAAGGATTGGGCCCAGACTAGGAAGGAATCTAGTCTGTGAAAGAAGCTTATTGGAACATCTCTGAGGGTGAGATTTTACCTGTAATCAGTTTCTTAATGTATTAGGCTTAGACTTGGGTGTTTTTGCTTTATTTTGCTTGGTGACTTACTTTGTTCTGTCTGTTATTACTTAAAACCACATAAATCCTACTTTTTATACTTAATAAAATCACGTTTGTTTATTAATGAACCCAGAGTAAGTGATTAATACCTGGGGGAGCAAACAGCTGTGCATATCTCTCTATCAGCGTTATAGAGGGCAGACAAGTTATGAGTTTACCCTGTATAAGCTTTATACAGAGTAAAACGGATTTATTTGGGGTTTGGATCCCATTGGGAACTGGGTGTCTGGGTGCTGGAGATAGGTGACCTGCTGAGCAGTTTCTGGTTAAAATCTGAAGCTCTGGGGGCATGGACCAGACCTGTGTTGCAGCAGGCTAGCGTGTCTGGCACAACAAGGCAGGGTTCTGGAGTCCCAAGCTGGCAGGGAAAATGGGCTCAGAGGTAATTTCAGCACGTCTGGTGACAGTCCCAAGGGGGTCTCTATGACCGAACCCTTCACATTTGTCTCTAGTTAAGTTCTTAAGTTAGCATTACTGGAGGACTGGATGCCCCAGGTCACTACCAATGAGCTTCTCAAGAGGCATGCCAGCCCTGTAGTGCCCCTTGCTGGCTAAGCATGGCTCTGCTGAGGCCTGCCTCAGTTTCCCCTTCACTCAGCATCCCTTTAAAAAGTTCACACAGTCCATATATTCAAAACTGTCCCCTTTTTGGGTTCCAATTTATTAAGTCCTGCTCCAAGTCTTTCAAAATGGAACTCAGACCTACAAAGTCTTCATCCCACTTTCAAGTGGGCCCTCCTCCTCCTTGATAAGGACCTGTCCTTTCTTTAACATTCCTTTCTTTCACCCCACTCTCAAGCTGGGCACAGTCCCTCCTCCCTGAGGGTCTGTCTTCCTGCTCTCCCAGCACCTCATGTCTGGATTTTGGCTTTCTCTACAGCCCTTCCTCGCTGATGTCTCCCACAGCCCTTCCTCACTGATGTCTCCCACAACCCTTCCTCGCTGATGTCTCCTTTTTCTAACTCAGGTGCCTGCAGGAATATTTGTATTTCCTGCGGTGTCAGCAAAAACCTATGGTTACAGATATGGCAATTTCCTGCAATATCTCTGGTAAATATTATTGAATTAAATTTAACTATCTTTGGAGTCCATTGTATTCAATGCAAAAATTAATGTAGTATTGTGGGCCAAGATGATTAAGGACTATTTCAAATACCATGGCAGACAAGAATAAACTTTTGGGACAATACGGGTGAAGTGGATTTCCTGGCAAATATCTAGGAGGAATTGAATGCAAATTGCTCCCTCTCCCACAACGTCTGGTTGTGCAAAAACCCAGCCCTTCCATGCTACACCTGGTGATTGTCTGCTGATTACCTTAAGAATACATACACTTGTTTAGAGAGGGCTGTGTGGTAATTTGTGACTGCTGACAGTTATGGTGATGATAGCCTCAGAGGAGAAAGCAAAGCAGGACTGCTTCGGCAGTCTGATTTGCTGGGGAACTATAAGTTTAGGCCGGGAACTTTGCAGCCTGGAAAACCACCAGTCAGGAAAGAGAGACGTGGGTCTCTGCCCAAGAGAGGTGACAGCTGAGGAGTTGGCACCTACTGTAGGTGCCCTGGCTGGACCATAGACAGGAACTACAGGTGCAGCTGCCCTGAACTGTGACACCCCCCTTGTAGGTGTCTCTCCCTTTATAAAGCCCAGGTGCCTTCCTCAAGCCCAACCGGGCAGCAGATGGTCAGTCCAGATGCCCTGGACCCCTTCCTTTCTCTTCAAGGGGCCAGCCACCCTGGGACATAGCTACAGAATCTTTCATTTTTAGGTCACCAGTTTGAATACAGACAAATTCAATAGGGATTAAAAGCAGTGCCTGTCTGATGGATCCTCCTTGTTCTGCCCACCCATGGGCATGCGGGTAGAATGAAATTAGTGGAGATGTTTTTAAGGGAGTGGTGTTTCAGACTTGACATTGATACGGGGTGTAAGTGTTACAAATTGGTCTGGGGCGGTGTTTTTTGAGTGGACAGTGTTTCTGGAGTGATGTTGGGTTTGGGTGGAAGAAGAATGAAACGCTCTGTGAGAGAAGGAAGGGGAAAGAGAATTAAATGCTGAGTCTTTTTGACCCTGTCTCCCCTCTATCTCTCTCTGTCTTTATCTGTATCTTGGTGCAAATCTATGAAAATACATGTAAATAAATGCATATTTATGCAGGTTGTGCAAATCTGCAATCTACTGGGACTTCATTCCTAGGCAATTGGCGGGTATAAGCTTTAAAGTTCCTGTTGTTCTATGTAGGCTGGGAAACCTGTTTTAGTTAAAGCTTTTCTTGAGCTGCATTGGGACTCCTGGCTTTTGGCCTTAACTGCTGATTGGTCGAAGGCAAATTTGAACATAAGGAATGACTCAGTAGTAGTTAAGCAAATGTCATCAACTGAAGCATCCTGCACTCTAGCATAGCAGGGTCTGGGCCTCCTCTATCCTTCTTGATTTCTTTACTAACAGGTGTTCCACAGTGTGTCATGTCTTTTCTGTTTGCCTAGTTGGGTAGATGTGGTGATGAAAATGATAACTTAGTAAATGCAAGATATCTATGAAGAAGTGTGTCCCTTCTGTGCGTTTTGTATGTGTTCTATATAGAGTGGGTTCCTTTGACATTATCACTCAGAAGAGCAGATATTCCTTTGCTAGATTAAGAAGTGCTGTCATTATTTGATTGTGTTGTATTAGAGAGAGTATGTGGGGTGATCATGAAACAAGAAGATCAGGAAAAGGCCCTTGAGCTTAACAAACTTTTATCTGTTAAGCTTGTCTCAGTCCTATTTCCCCATTGTTTTTAGTGCATGTCTCAACCTCTTCCTTCTACTTCCATAGAAATCTCTTGCTGTCCCATATGCATCGATATTAGCTGCAACAGACTCACTTGGTTACTGCTTTTGCACTGGAACCAGTTCAATGTGAATTCCTTACTTACTCTTACTCCTCTACCAGTGTGTGACCAGTTTATCTTGCTCACTTTAACTAGCTCCCCTTCGTAATTTTGATGTTACACCAGATGGTCTTGAAGCTCCAGTTAGAATAAACTCAACCAGTAGCCCTCTTTTCTGCTAAATACTTTGCTAGCTGGGAGTCATCCTGACTCTGCAGCATTGTAAATGTAGGACCTGCTATTTTAGATACATGTGCCTGGTACAAAAATGATATCATAGAATCGTAGAATATCAGGGTTGGAAGGAACCTCAGGAGGTCATCTAGTCCAACCCCCTGCTCAAAGCAGGCCCAATTCCCAACTAAATCATCCCAGCCAGGGCTTTGTCAAGCCTGACCTTAAAAACCTCTAAGGAAGGTTACCTCCCTAGGTAACCCTCGTAGTGAAAAAGTTTTTCCTGATATCCAACCTAAACCTTCCCCACTGCAACTTGAGACCATTACTCCTTGTTCTGTCATCAGGTACCACTGAGAACAGTCTAGATCCATCCTCTTTGGAACCCCCTTTCAGGTAGTCGAAGGCAGCTATCAAATCCCCCCTCATTCTTCTCTTCTGCAGACTAAACAATCCCAGTTCCCTCAGCCTCTCCTCATAAGTCATGTGCTCCAGCCCCCTAATCATTTTTGCTGTCCTCCACTGGACTCTTTCCAATTTTTCCACATCCTTCTTGCAGTGTGGGGCCCAAAACTGGACACAGTACTCCAGATGAGGCCTCACCAATGTCGAATAGAGGGGAATGATCACGTCCCTCGATCTGGTGGCAATGCCCCTACTTATACAGCCCAAAATGCCGTTAGCCTTCTTGGCAACAAGGGCACACTGTTGACTCATATCCATATCACTTCTACCTATTTCGATTCACTGCCTCCATAGGTGTGTCCTGGTTTCCTTTTAGCCATTTGTATCTTATTCATATGCAGAGTTTAAGGCTTCTGAGATTTTTCTGCAGTGACCCCTGAATCCCTTTGCTCGTCAGAATGATATATCAGCAGTCTGTATAATATCTGTTTGTTTTGTTTTTTTTGGCCCCAGACTTATTATTTCATGTTTCTCTACATAAATTGCATTTTCCATTCACTGGCCTAGGCACCTGGAAGGTTCAAATCCCTAGTTCCTCGTTATTTGCTCCCTCTCCAATTTCGTATCCTCCACAAACTTTGATATTTTACGTTTGATATTCTCATCCAAATCATTTGCGCGTATTATAAATGAGCATGGCCCCATGGGGTCCTAATTTGGTAACCTCCTTCTGGCTAGGATTACATTTTCATGGTGGCGAACAGGGTTTGAGCGACATGGCTAACTGACACTAAAGCATGTTGCATGGCAATGACCCTTTGCAGTGCACTATTATTGTCAGTGTGGCCCTTTTCATAGGTTGAAGTTCCACATGTCTTGCAATGCAGTCCTGGGGCTGAGCTGGGGGAAGATAAGGAAGAGGGGACTGTTAGCTTTACAGTTAGCAAAACCATTCTTTGTGTAAAGTCCCTTTAACAACTTTCGAAGTGATAAAAAAAATGATACAATCTTGTGGGAAATGTTGGTATTTCAACATTTGCTTTTGTCCAGAATTGGGATGGGAAGTTGAAATATCAAAACTTTTTGTGGAGTGAAAAGTTCAGAAAAATTCCAGTTCAGGAAAGTCAAAACATTCGGGGTTCTCACGATGCACTGCAGTGGCTCAGCTGCAGGGAGAAACTACCGTTGATCATGAAGAATATACTTCTGGCTGGGGACCTGCTCCTGTTAGGGGAGGATGGAGGCATCAGGTATCCAAACTACAGCTCCCATGAGGAACCATGTGGGTGAGGCGCACACAGAAATTAATGTTGACTTTATCTGAAACAAAACTTTTTTTTCTGATTTTCCCGAGGGGAAATTCCACTGAAATTGATCTTTTCCTGAGGAAAATTTTGATTTTGACGAAAACCATTTTCCTCACAGGAAAATGTTTCATTCCAAATGTTTTGACCAACTCGATCCATCTTTGGATTAGAAAGAAGTCAAAGAAGCCAAGTCAGTTTTCAAAAAGGGAAGGGTAGCACATAGCCCTGGCATTGTGGCTAGTGATCCCTCACCCACTAAAAAAAGGTGTAATATCCAAAACTGGAGATAGGATTATCCTGGGGATATAATTTACATTGCCAGTACATTACTGTTCTCCCATTCCAGAGGCTTTCTAAAGCGGTGGTTCTCAACCAGGGACACATGTACCCCTGGGGGTACGCAGAGGTTTTCCAGGGGGTACATCCACTCATCTAGATATTTGCCTAGTTTTATAACAGGCGACATAAAAAGCACTAGCGAAGTCAGTGCAAATGAAAATTTCATCCAGGCAATGATTTGCTTATTCTGCTCTTACTGAAATGTAAGTACAATATTTATATTTCAATTGAGTTATTTTATAATTATATGGTGTAAATGAGAAAGTCAGCAACTTTTCAGTCAGAGTGTGCTGTGTCATTTTTGTATTTTTATGTCTGATTTTGTAAGCAAGTCGTTTTAAAGTGAGGTGAAACGCAAGACAAATCAAACTCCTGAAAGGGGTCTAGTAGTCTGGAAAGGTTGAGAGCCACAACCCAAAGGTTGAGTGTTGTGCACTATATGGAATCAAGTTCTATTATCTCTTTAGGCCCTCAACAGGGTAACATCTGAATGCCTTACTATCATAATGGATTTTAGCCTCACAACACCCCTATCAGATCAGGAAGTATTATCTCCATGTTACAGAGGGAGAATGGAAACATGACATAGATTAAATAAGTTACCTGAGGTCAGTCAAGAAACTTGTAGCGGAGCTGGACACTGTACCTACTTCTTCTGAATACTAGCCTAGGGCCCAATCCACTAGATCACCCTTTCGTCTTACTCCTCCTCTCTTAATTCAGTTGTCATCATATACACACCCACTCTGCTCTTCTACTAACACCAGATATGAATGTTATAAAGAGAGGATAAAGGGAATACACATAACTGTGCTAAAATAACCTCAAGTTACGATGCGGCATGCTAATGTTGCAATAGCCAGCTGTATTGTAATAAAGGTAGAAATGAGGGCCCTGATCCTCAAAGGCATTTAAGGAGCTTAACTCCCATTGAAATACTTAAATGATATTCTTGGAGCATCTGGGCCCAAGTCCAAACCCAGATTTCTTATGAATATTTACAGCCACCCCCACACCATGAAAGGAAACAAAGATGTCTCTCCATAAACTGCAAGTTTTATTAACATGTTTGGTTCAAAGCCAAACTGCACTCGGTTTTATCACTGTTTATGCCTGTCTTTCACAGTCTTTATCAGCCATCCAAATCAGACCTCTAAAAACTACTGGAGCTGAATCACACTAACAAGGCTTTAATCGTCGGAAGCATCTATAATCAAGCAACCAAGAAGAACTCCGCACTGCTACTTAGAACCCTAACTTAGGATCTTAAAAAAAGGGATTTTGCAAAAGAATTTCAATAATTATCCTCTCCCCTACATCCCCCTGATGTTGCTGTATAAGATATAGGTATCTGTGCATACTTGAAAAGATCCCTCAGACCTGGCGTCTCTTTAATGGAAGACTTTAAGAAAAGTGAACTTTTACTTTTAAACTTCCGTATGAAAAACAGATCCATGTTCAGTTTGATACTATTTGCCTCAGGATGATCTCAGCTCTTAAAATATGATGGTTTTAGTCCGATTAAGAGCCTATATCGTTGTTGAAGAGAATGGAGGTGCCTCTTTAATTGCTGCTCAAATCTACCTAACGATTGCCACATGCTGAAGAAGATTTAAGAGTTATTAAATATGAATGCCGCTATTGCTCTTCCCACCAAGAAATCCCTTTGTTTTTAAAACTGGAAAAGACAAAGGAAAGTGGATGAAAAAGTCAAAATGGAAAATCGAAATCTGAAGCGATATGTTCGATTCTCTCTGAAAGCCAGAGTCACTGAAGTGAGTTCTTTCTGCAGCAGCATTTGCCAGACCGAGTGGAAAATATTGTCAGTGGGCCTTGTTATTGTATTGGTAGGGATATTTGGAACATGTTTATAGCAGCTGCAGGGTTCCAAATACATCTTATCTGAGATTATTTACAAACAGCTGACTGATAACATGACCAGGGCATGGTGGGAAGAAGCCAATTCTGACTCTTTGGAATTGCATTTAACAATTAAGGCTTTGAGTCTGGCGTGTGCAGACTAATTTTGTAGGCCTCTTGATCAAAAGATTACAGAGCAGAACAAGAAGCGATTGTCAGATACTCTGCTCTGGGAAGTATCAGCAAACGCACAGATAGGTTGCTTCTGTAAGGTTCTCTATAAATCTCTCCTACTCTTTGGCCCCTCAGAAAGGGAGAGGTCCCAAAGTTTGGTTTTCTTTGTCCGTGCCTCCCCAACCAGGACCCTCAAAGGGACAATCTCAAGAATATTTTTAAAAATACACTTGGCTGAGTAGCTCACAGAGTCTCTAGGATCTTCCCAGGCTCCATAGCCATGTAGGCTGCTACCTAGTCTAAGAGGGAATTGCCCGTTGGGAAGTGTCTGCTGCCTTCCCAAGGGCAAAGTCACTGATTTCATCCAACACAAGGACAATAATCCTCAGCAGCCTAGGAAGGCAGGTTCTTCACTTTCAGTCAGCTAGCCAGCGAAGGGTCTTAAAGGGGCAATGCACCCAAAGCCCTTCCCTTGCCTGAAAGCTCCAAATCTGAGCTCACCCACACTGATGGGAACAACAGGGCCCATGAGGCTGATGGTTTCCTCCACTTCATAAATGGTCATTTATGGGGAAGAGGATGGAGTCCCCCTCATGCGGCTAGGTAAGCGCTCCTCTGCAATAGCACAGCTAACTGAACGCATGTGCCCTCCCTTCATACATGAGCTGTTCCTCACCAAGGATCAGAGCAGAAAGGACCCTCAATGTGCCACCACCCCTACCAGCGTAACTTTTTTTTTCGTTTTATAAATACAAGACAACTGTCTGTCTTGGATCCGTCTGTCCCCTCACGGGAGTGGGGCAGGGATTTTCAGAGATGGTGCTAGTTTCCACTGCCTGGGAGGAAGGTGAGGCAAACCAAGAGGGTCTGTGTGCTGGGGGTGGAGGGGGTGGGCCAAAGAGCTTGTTTATATGAACTCCACACAAAGCAGGTCCCCTGCTCCCTGCCATGAACTAGGTTATTTTAGGGAATTTTTGCCCATTGTGCATCGTTCTGGTTTGTATCCTAAATCCTGTTCCCGTTGGAGTCACTGGCAAAACTCATGTGGGCAACGAGGCTGGTTGAGTGTGAAGGCTCCCCCACCCCTGCAAACAGCCTTCAGGTGGCCAGGGGCCATTGACTTCAATGAGTTTTGGATAAGGCCCAAAGTGCCCCAGAAATCCATATATCTATTCTGCCAAGCAAGGACCCAAAGCATGCATTATGACCAGATTATAGCAATTTTCAGGTAGGTGAAACTGAATATTATATGTTTTATAAATCATAGAATCAAAGAACTGGAAGGGACCTCGAGAGGTCATCTAGTCCAGTCCCCTGCACTCAAGGCAGGACTAAGTATTATCTAGACCTGACAGGTGTTTGTCTAACTTGTTCTAAAAAATCTCCAATGATGGAGATTCCACAACCTTGCTAGGTAATATAGTCCAGTGCTTAACCACCCTGACAGTTAGAAAGTTTTTCCTAATGTCCAACCTAAACCGCCCTTGCTGCAATTTAAGCCCATTGCTTCTTGTCCTATGCTCAGAGGTTAAGAAAAACAATTTTTCCTCCTTCTTGTAACAACCTTTTACATACTTGAAAACTGTTATGTCCCTTCTCGGTCTTCTCTTTTCCAGACTAAACAAACCCATTTTTTTCAATCTTGCCTCATAGGTCATGTTTTCTAGACCTTTAGTTATTTTTGTTGCTCTTCTCTGGACTTTCTCCAATTTGTTCACATCTTTCCTGAAATGTGGCACCCAGAACTGGACATAATACTCCAATTGAGGCCTAATCAGTGCGGAGTAGAGTGGAAGGATTACTTCTCGTGTCTTGCTTACAATACTCCTGCTAATACATCCCAGAATGATGTTTGCTTTTTTTGAAACAGTGTTACATTGTTCACTCAAATTTAGCTTGTGATCTACTATGACCCCCAGATCCCTTTCTGCAGTACTCCTTCCTAGGCAGTCATTTCCCATTTTGCATGTGTGCAACTGATTGTTCCTTCCTAAGGTCTGGTCTATACTACCCGCCTGAATCGGCGGGTAGAAATCGACCTCTCGGGGATCGATTTATCGCGTCCCGTTGGGACGCGACAATCGATCCCCGAATCGGCGCTCTAACTCCACCAGCGGAGGTGGTAGTAAGCGCCGCCGACAGAAAGCGGCAGAAGTCGATTTTGCCGCCGTCCTCACAACGGAGTAAGTCGGCTGCAATACGTCGAATTCAGCTACGCTATTCACGTAGCTGAATTTGCGTATCTTAAATCGACTCCCCGCTGTAGTGTAGATGTACCCTAAGAGGAGTACTTTGCATTTGTACTTATTGAATTTCATCCTGTTTACTTTAGACCATTTCTCCAGTTTGTGCAGATCATTTTGAATTTCAATCCTATCGTCCAAAGCACTTGCACACCCTCCCAGCTTGGTATCATCCGCAAACTTTATAAGTGTACTCTCTATGCCATTATCTAAATCATGGATGAAGATATTGAACAGAATCGGACCCAGAACCGATCCCTGTGGGACCCCACTCATTATGCCCTTCCAGCATGACTATGAACCACTGATAACTGCTCTCTGGGAATGATTTTCCAACCAGTTATGCACCCACCTAAATGATCTCTTGTAATTTATAGAAAATTTAGGGTATGTCAGATCCAAGGAAATGCTAAACAGTGATTGTTAATGTGCCATATTTAATTTTCTTGCCTAGATATAAGCCCTCGCCTCCATTTCCATATTTGCTGGAGGATATTTAATATGGATCTTCAACCTCTGACAGTGGGATTTGAAAGTCATGGTAATATTTTTTGTACGATACAGTATTCATTTTTCTACTGTCCAATTTAGCAATCCTCGCCTCTAAGTAAGATGATCTATTTTAGGGCAAGTGACACTTTGGTACAATTTGCAGATATCTGCAGTGTTGCAAAAGAACTAAGTTAAGCCTCCCAAGTTACAAAGGAAAAGCATTTTTCATGTATCCCTTTTGCTCAGCAAACCAAAAACCAACTCATTTTGAAAAAAGAAATCTTGATAGTTGACTATTCAGTGTCTGGTCTCAAGATACACCCTTGTAATCTGGAATAACTCACTGTGCCAGATACTCAGGTACAGTGAATTAGCACTCAGTGCACCTTGCAGGGAGAGGGAGGATGTGGTTTACCATCAACTTTCTGCACACAAACTCCCCTCAATTCAGGGGCAACCAGGAGCCATTTCATACCTTGTGCAGGGCTGGCTCTGACTTTTTTGCCACCCCAAGCAAAAAAAACCAAAAAAAACCAAAAACAAAAAAAAAACCAAGGCGCAGGGCGGCCAGACCTGGAGGCAAAGCAAAAACCCCCCAAAACCCTGGGTGCAGGGCAGCTGGACCCGGAGGCAAAGCAAAAACCCCCAAAAACCCTGGGTGCAGGGTGGCTGGACCTGGAGGCAAAGCATAAAAAACAACAACAAAAAACAAACAGAGCAGCCATACCGCCCTAGGATTGGACGGAATGCCGCCCCTTAGAATCTGCCGCTCCAAGCACGAGCTGGTGCAAGGAGCCGGCCCTGCCCTTGTGCTGGCCTAGAATGATCCCCAAGGGAACTGGTGAAGATTACTGGAATTAAACATACTCCAGCTATGCCCTGTCCTATCCCATCATGCACCCGACACACACTGTGGGAGAGGGGTGACATATTGCTGACATAGCTAACCAAGAATTCCCCCACAGAGAGGGGGATCCCCAGCTGGCCTATTAGGTTAGTGGTGCAAAGGGAACTTAGTGGGGCCAAAGACAGTCCACTGACTTTACTGGACTTACATGGGATAACAGAGTAGACTTTACTCCTATAATTTTTTTATTGTTTCAAAAATATTTTAGGTCCCCCCCCCCCACTTGTGACTGATCACAATTACAGAGAGGGATTTATTGTGGCTGGAAATATATCATATCCTTTGGAGCACTGGTGCAGATGCTCAGGTGAATTGCTAAGGTTGCTTTGCTCCTCTCTGAAACGAACTTACTGCCTAACAGATTTACAGAGGCTGCTGCTCTATTGAATTCTCCTAGTGGAGTGGAATTCACTGTGTAACGGGGTCAGCACCCACCTCTTGCGAGCGCCCCCTCTGGTTGGGTGTATCTGCATTCTTTCAGTTCTGGTGACCCCTTCCGGTGGTTCTTAGGCACTTTTTTCAGTGAGTCAGCCCTTCGGCCAAGTCAAACACCGTATGTGAACCAGAACAGATCCTTTGGGGGTATACAGTCCACCAGGAGCTATTTCAGTACCCCTCTGGTAGTGTCTCTCTAGCCCTCCCTGGGTTCAGTCTTTAAGTAGTCCTAGAAGCCAGCCAGGAGCCTCTTGCTCCCCTGTCCCTGCCAGGAGACTGTCTTTGGTCCTGCTGCTTTTCTAGCCACTCTGGCATACAGTTCTTTCTTCTCCAGCTCCACGCAGCAACTAACTGCTACTCTGTTCTGCAGCTCCTTTTATATGGCCCTCCTGGCCCCTGATTGGCCACTTCCACAGCCCCTCTGATTGGTTGCTTTCTCGCAACTACTCTAGGCCACTTGGCGGACCTCTCCACTGCTCCTTTCCTGGGATGGGTGTGGCAGAACCCTGAGGCCTTTAGCCGGGGGGCTTTTGGATCTAGTCCACATACTGGTATAGTCAGCTTTGTGCCACACCTTCTGGCCCCAGCATGGAGGGTAGAGGAGGAGGGAGGTGTGTAGCCAGAGCATTGCTGTGCCAATTCCCAGGCTCCCTAGGAGCTGTTGCAGCTGGGCATAAATTAGAATGACCTTGAATATTTTAATGCCAGCTTTTTCTTGGTTTCCTTCCCTCTACCTCATCTGCACTGAGCAGAACTCTGGTACACCTGAGGATCTGGCCACTGGTTCCTACTGTAGAAGGAAGCCTTATCTAGTCATTGGTTAGATAGAATATGGGACTCCTGGATCCTGTCTTTATCTGTTTCCTCTGAGGGACCACTCTCACAGACCTGATCATGACCTTTTAAAAAATTATTCTGAACAGTGGGACCAGGTTTCAGAACAAAACTCTGTCTTGTAGCTCCTCTTGTTCATCCCCATGGCAGAGCTAGAAGGCTGGAAGAGAGAGTCTTGTGTAATCTCTGTCCAAAAGGAAACAATCAGTGCATTCAGGGAACATAGTTTAGGAACAAAGCACCCTTCCTGATCTTTTACTATTTGGCTCCGCCCCTGCCCCTAATAATAAAACAGAACCTCAGTTTCTCAGTTAACAATGGTCTGGACGGGAAATTGGTGTTGTTTCTTCTTTTTTTTTTGGTGTTTTAAAGAAAACTTTTCAACTTTCATTATTATAAAATTCCAACTTCCAGCTGACCCTTGAATAATTGGTTTAGTTGCAAGGGGTATTTGAGGTCTAAATGGAGCTGATGACATCTGTTTAATTTTAGATGCCTGGAATATGTTCCAAAATTAATGAAATCCACATGTATGACAAAATAATGGCACAATTTTATTTATTAGAAAGGTTAAAAATAATTCTAAACATTTCAAGAAAACAAAGAGGTGAATGGGATTTTTCATTGTTTAAATTGTACTTATTATATTACATTTCAATGAAATGCACTCTTGACCTTAAACAGTTTGGCCAATTTCCTCATCAGCCTCCTTCCGCCTAATTTGCCTTGACATAAGCAAAAAGAAAATAAGTCAAAAATCAAATGCAGTCGTCAGATATTTGGGCTCTGGGTGTTGATTAGAGCAGGATGAGTAATACAAAAAGTGATTTGACACTATTTATGCAGGAAAATTTAGCAAGTTCCGTTCACTTTTATTTGTGGGGCCACTTTATTGATTATTCACGAGTGCTCGGATGGTCAGTGGGTGTACATGTGTATTCTCTCAGGTCCAATAAGTGTCAAAAGATTTAGCTAGAATGATTATTCATTTGCAAATCTGTATTTGAAGTGCACAATTTATTATTCTCCTGTTCAATACGTTTTAGAGGGAGGCAGAAACTTTATCATCTCATTTAGGTGACCAATCGCAGATCATGAATGAAGAATAGAGAAAAGTTTATTTTATTTATTTAGCTTTATACACACTCATGCTATCAAAAGAAGTGCTTAGCCTTGGTGCTTGACACTTCTTGACACAGTTAAAGATGCAGTTATACCATTAGACTATTCCAGAAAGCTCTCTTTGTCTGGTCATTAACATATAACCCAGCAATGAAAACGTGCTTAACAGCTTTATGATTTTTCCAAAAAAGTCCTCCTGAAGTGAACAGCTCATTGGTCACAGAAGTTATCTGGCATATCCTTACAAAACCCACATCCCACCCATAACAATTGAGGAATGGTTCACAGACAATTCTCAAGCAGAAAAAAAAGGCCCAGGCCTCAATGCATCAAGGTACTTACGTTTGAGGGGAGTTCTACTGATATCAGTGAGACCTCTCATGGGCTTAAAGTTAGACATGAGCCTCGAGTGCTTTGCTGATGGGGGTGAGGGTCTCTGTTTGCAATGGATATTATTCACTATGAATGATTTGGCCAGTTCTAGAGTGTTGATGGGCAACCAGAGGTTTGATTCAGCTAACCTGCCCTCACTGGTGTGAACTTTATCAGCATTCTCCTAACTTCTTGAGCCTGTACACTTGGCCTTGATATCTTTCAAGAAGAGGTCCATGAGAGTCCCAATGCTTCCTGCCAAATTGATGCTAAGATTCTCTGGAACTAAGGTGCCACAAGGACTCCTCGTTGGTTTTGCTGATACAGACTAACACAGCTACCCCACTGAAATCTGGAGCTGTTGTTTCTTGTGGAATTTTTTACTACAAAAAATGAAACAAGTACCAGTTAATATATATAGGATAAGATAAGGGAAAAAGAATTATGTGACTGTGTATAGCACCTTTTGTATTCCAGGCACCTCAAAGTACTTGATAAGCAACCAATGAGACATTAGTGATTGTGCAGGCAAATACGGCAGTTCTCAAGAGCTCAGCAGTAGCTCTCACACAGCCTCAGACATCAGAAAGGAAATGCAACATGATACTACAGACACAGTCTCTCAATCTAATGTTTCAGCTTGGACATGTTTCATATGGAAAGTTTTTGTAAAGGTCTTGTTACTTAAAAAAAACCCCAAATATAATGGATGCATGTCTGCCACTAAGAACCAGATCCTTGGGAGTTTTGTATTCATCAGGAATGTAGTACTGACACTGCAAGCCTCAGTGTTTGCCCTGTTCCCCCGGTAGAGTCGTAAATGTTAGGGGGAGTCTCCTTGCACAATCTTTCCCCCCTTTGTTCTCCTGCATATGAACGGGAATAGTCTACCCCTTAATATTAATGGTGGCAAAAACCAGCAGAAGTTGGGACAAGGGAGTATTTCTTCTTGGTACCTGTGTCTGGGAAGGTTCTCTGAACCAGCATGCCAATTCATTGCATTACACATCTTTTTTTTCTTAAGTGATTTGCTGTTACTCTTTCTCAGATGACTATTTCCCTCAGTTAGATGCTTTGGCATAAAAGCTATCAGCAGCCTGAGGAGATGCCCCAATAGATCACAGCCTGGCAACCAGAGTCGAGACAAACGGAGACTATGAAAAGACCAGTTGCAAATACTAATATGTTAATGATTTTCAAGCATATCTTTTATAGCTTCATTTACGAGGTGCTCGAGAGAGTTTCTTGTGAACAAGCCAAGGGCACTCTGGAGCCTCCTAAAGCCTTTTAAAAATGGTGTTTTGTTTAGGCTACCAAAATAAGGTATGAGAGAATATCCCGAGGTGTTTGATTGCTATCTATTCTAGTCACTTTTTATTTTGCCTTCTATTTCTGGTAGGTGCTAATAGCATTAACCAGGACTTACAATCATTCTTGGAAATCTCATTCCAGCTCTGCCTAGTTGTAGAATATAGAATTTTAAAAAGCTCATGCCATGGCTATGAAAGAGCAACTCTGCAAAATTCCAATCAGTGGAACTGTTCCGAATGGTGATTAAACCAGCTATTCCTGGTGGTTTGAATGCAGCAACAAAATGGAGCATTTCTCATAGTGAGGAGTTTTAAAATGATTCTGCAGATAAAATTGCTCAAACCCAGATCAAGTTGTCTGCATTTGCGATGTAAGAATCTTACAGGGGGACTCTGCTTAAGTTTGTTCTGGTGTTGCTTGCTGTTGGATTGAAGCGTCTGTGAGCTACGATCTGCAAATGAAATGCATGTCCTTCCTGGCTGACAAAAGCAACTGAGGAGATAAGGATTAGAGCTGCCATAGGAGTAGGTTTTCAATGCCTCTCTCAGGGAAGGGTAGATGCTAGCTTAAAGAACCATCTCTTGACACTGACAGTCTCATCCCTAGGTCTGATCACTTTTTAGGGAAAAATTGTTGAAGAAACAGTTCTGTCTCTTTCTGCTGTGTCTTCTGGCACCTCTTATGACCAGGATTGGGGGAAGTCCATATATATATATATATAAAATTCTTTGTATACCACAACAGAAATCCTCACTTGTCTGCCTTCACCATAGAGTATATGGCCCTGGGTATACAGATGGCCTTGACACAGGAGCCGTTAACAGAGTATTCATAGAGGCCTCCATGGCTTAGCGCAGGGATCGGCAACCTTTCAGAAGTGGTGTGCCGAGTCTTCATTTATTCACTCTGATTTAAGGTTTCGTGTGCCGGTTATACATTTTAACATTTTTAAAAGGTCTCTTTCTATAAGTCTATAATATATAACTAAACTATTGTTGTATGTAAAGTAAATAAGGCTTTTAAAATGTTCAAGAAGCTTCATTTAAAATTAAATTAAAATGCAGAACCCCCCAGACCGGTGGCCAGGACCCGGGCAGGGTGAGAACCACTGAAAATCAGCTCGCAGCATGCGGGCCATAGGTTGCCAACCCCTGGCTTAGAGGATAATATGGTGTCTGGCTTCTCTTTATCCATGTAACATATACAGCACTGGTGTAATGGAGCAGCTTGGAGTGCCAGTTGAATATTTGGCTTCTTTGCTGAGATTGTTATTAAGGATGCTAATTCTGATGTAGATGCCTGTCTACTTTAGTGCCTGGTCTAATGCAGCTCACTAACTGAATTTACAAAGGCCATCAAACAGCTGTAAAAAGTCCCCATGCCATTTGGACTCCACTAGCCTGTACTACATTTGAACCAGTGCCTTAAAGGTGAAAGGCTCTCTATCACGTTCCCAAATCTCCTGAATCATCTAGTTATCCAGCCAGGTGCATTTTCAGATGTGTGAAGACAGGATCTGAAATATTCCACTGGCACAGAGAATCTGTCTTCACACAACTCCCATCTACTTTTGTGTGCGAGGCAAAAATCTGGTCCTGTGTGCCATGAAAATCTGTTAAGTTTTTGAGAACCAGCGACTTACCATTAGCAGTAGATGAGGACTAACCTGACAAATACACAAAAGATTGGTAAAATCAGGATGATCAACAGCATTCTGGAAGCTTGTTTTATTTGCTATCCTTCTATTTGATAACAAAGTAATAATATTTAACCATACTTTATTGGACATTTTTCTGTCGTACAGGTGCTGAGCTCTAGATAACTATGTTATGTGACTCAGTACTTAACCTTATCATTCAGTCATTTTTAGCTCAGTTGACAGAAGGATCATTGGTGTAGCTGTAATTGGAGTTTACAATGTTTGCAAGTATTAGGTGACTTGTAGCTTAATGCCATAACTATAGGGACAATAAATTACACAGTCATTAGGGGGCTTTAGCTATTCATATGGCATTAAGCATAAAGAGAGACAGTAACATTAATCTAATAACACATAAAATCTATGTTCCAATTAAAACCATAATAGGATAGACTCAGCATTACATTACAGCCACTCATGAATTTCACTGCTTAGAAATTATTACCGTACAATCATGGTTTCAAAGATTTGCACATAGGGATAATAAATTCTTGCAAGCGGGTTTAGGAGGAAGCATTGCAAGCCCATGGAGAAATATTTGTGTTTTAGAGCTGTGAAAATTCAACTAGTGAGCAAAGGTTTGGAGGGCTATTGGGTTTTTATTAATTTTTTTATTCTCCAAATTTGGCAGGCTCCCTTGACCAAGCTTCATTAAAAACAATTGAGTCAACAAAAAAGCAGTCAAAAATAATGGTTAGAGGCTTTATCCGCTTCTAGAGGCAGTTCTGCCCCCTACATATGGCTGTTAGCACTCCTATGTACTTGAGATATTTCTGTTGTTGAGAGCTGCTTAAATCATTTTGCTTTTAAATCCCAATCTGCATTCTGTCCCTGGACATGTATGGGTTTTTCGACAGGGCTGACTTGAAGGGGAGAGGAGGGCAGAAGGGAAGGGACAGGAGACTGTGGTAATGTAGGAAGAATGTGTCTCATGAGCAGTTTAGTGCATTCTCCACTCCTGTGCTCATACACTATTTGCAATCCCCACCAACATCGCTGGGGACTGAGGAAGGTTCACAGCTGCTAAAAATATGTATAAAGAGGTCAAAATAATCAGTGTATCTTCATTAAGTCAAGAGCACATGTCATTTATGTTTTAAGGTCCTGATCAGGAACTGCTTAAGCACATGCTTAACTTCAAGCCCCTATTTAAGGTCAATTGACTCCAATGGAACTTAACCTTGGGATTTTGGATAGGGATAGAATTCAGAATCAGGCCCCAATTCTGTATTTGTCATTCAGGCTTCCCTGTTCACCCGCCAATCTCTTCACCCCTGGGGGGTTAAAACGACAGGAACTTTACAATTATTTAAAAAACAGAAACATAACATTTGCTTCCTGGGTCACTCTTAAAATCCTCCCCTCCCACATTACCTGACTTAAATCCAGGTTGTCAAAACTATTATAAAGATGTTTTGAGAGATTAGACATTTGCATCACAATTATAAAGAGCCTATTTGAAGTGTGTCTAATCTGAACTAAAATTTATAATCTCTCAAATGTTGTTTTATAACAAGGTGAATTACTGAGGACTTAATTTCTGGTTATTAGGAGATTAGAAAAGAGAGTTAAAGATGCCCAATGGGTAAATTCAAGGACTTCAAACACCTATTACAAAACAAATTACCAGTTTTCAAAAATGATTTAAAAAAAGGAATGGTCATAAGGATTTTCCTGAGGCATCTTTTTTTTTAAAAACAAAAAACATCCTTTGAAACTCTTGGCTAAGCAGTTTGGGTCCTGGTGGGTCTCTCACAGAGGAGCAGTGGCTGCACCAGTTCATTGGGTCTCTGGGACTAGCACCACGATGGTAGCAGAAAACAGAGATGTCCCTCACCTCCCAGCCATATTTATGACCCTGTGTCCATATACCACAATTGTCAATATGGGCTGTGTCAAAGAGAGAGGGCAGTATCTGCTCCTTACATGCTGTATGAAGATACACATGCATCCCAATCCCCTCCTAGATGGTCTGCATCTTATTACGCCGAAGAAGAAGAAAATGCTGAGAGTCTCCAATAGGTGTGACACCATTCCACAGGCATGTTTTTAAACACTGGATTACCTGGGCTGTCTCCATACCAGGGCTGCCCAGAGGATTCAGGGGGCCTGGGGCAAAGCAATTTCAGGGGCCCCTTCCATAAAAAAAGTTGCAATACTATAGAATACTATATTCTTGTGGGGGCGCCTGTGGGGCCCGGGGCAAATTGCCCCATTTGCACCCCCCCCAGGCAGCCCTGCTCCCCACACACTCCCTTCTCTCAGCTCCTCTACTCTCTTGAGCTTACTCAGTGCTTTCTACCTGTTCTCCTCTTTTCTATGCCGTTGGACAGATACAGTAATCTTCGCTCACGTGAGTAGCCCTGCCCAAGTCAAGGGGACTGTATATGACTAAGCTTTGTAAGACCAGGTCCTATATTGAGTTCAGAATAAGATGGGGGAAGGCATATGCTGCCTTTGGAACTGTTCCCCTCCTCAATTCCATTAGCAAATATCGGAACTGGAGACAGAGCTAGAGGACTATCTATAGCTGTAAGCTAGCAGCCCAGCTCACCAGCCACCTATTCTCAACAGCGTCAGGATCTCAGTGCCTTTTCTTCAGGGACTGAGTTTTATTTCTCAGAATGAGACTGTTCTGCAGATAAGCCATGCCCTTTCTCCTGCAGGCCTCTCTATGCTCTCTGCAGATCCCTGCCTGGTGAGCTAAGGCAGCTCTTTCTAACCCCTTCTGCTGGGGCTTTCCTTCCACACACTGGCTTCCAACCTTCTTAGCCTGCTCCCTAGAGGGTTGAATTCCCAAGCCATCTGCCTGGGAACTAAAGAGAGTCTCTTCTTCTCTCTCATCTCCTCCCTGAGCTTAGGCTGCCTTTTATATCCCAGCAAGCCAGGCTCCAAGTCACATGCTTCTACCACATTACCCAGGATTTATTCTCTTCACCTGGGAAGGTGGGCTGAGTCTGGTACAGGGTGCAGCTGAGCCACACCCACTCACTCTGTGACAATCGCTCTAGCAGCCTTATTCTGTAGTTGAGGCTTTATGCAGGCAGAATAATTCAGAGAACGCTGGTCAGCAGCAAACCCCCTCCCCCCTGGCCACATGCCTCTATATGGTACATAATTTAGCCATTTAAGTACAATCTGCCCAGTTTCTCTGTACCAAAGTTGCTGGCATATAATAACAATAAGTGGGGAACAGTCAATAGTGCACAGAAAAAAGTTATGATCGCTGAAGGAAGCATACGCAACTATCTTTCAATGGAAAAATTATATCTTCTTGCATCTCCAGAAATTCTTTATTCTGTCATGACAGTGCAGTCTCCCTACTCCCCCTCATAAGCCCTCCCTTCTTCTTCACTAATGGTTTACAATTTAACTGTATATACTGATGTAAATCATGTCACCTTCTCTCTGAATTATATAAAATAATTCATACCAAAGAAGGGTTTTTAATGCTGGAATTAATCTGGTTCTTTCCATTACACTGAGCAAGAATAAAAGCCAGATACAAATTTGGCTTTCTAGTTTGGAGGGGGAAAATTGTAGTTATTTTATATAGGATACCTGAAACGCCTTTTGTTCATAAATTGGTTTGCAAGATCTTGGGGGAATGTACGTTGGTTCAGACTCTCTGCTAATATAAACCAATATCACTCCAGTGAAGTCAATGGAGCTATCCTGATTTATACCAGCGGAAGTCTTTTTATTTGTCTGTAAAGTGCCATGCAGATGTATGGCACTTAGAAGTAGTAAATAATAATAACACTAAAATAAAAATAGATAATAATGGTTCTTGTAGGATCAAATCACTCTTTAGATTAGTTTTCAATTTTTCAATAAACCTGCTAAATCAAAACAAGCATTTGGTTGTTTAATATCAAGTCCAAATAGTGAAAACACACACACACATACACACAGAGTAAACTATGCAGGATTTTTTGATGCTTATCACTTTTAGGCCCAGATCTTCAGCTGAGGTGAATGGAGCCAGGCCAAATTACACTAGTTTATGATCTGGCATATTGTACTGCTCATCTGTAAAGCACATTAATAAACATTGATTAATTAATCCTTACATTTAATCCTCACAATACCCCTTTGGGAGAGGAAGCTAGGTAGGTATCTGTGACCGGGGTCCCAGGGGAGCCAACTGAGGTCACTCAATTAGGATGAACTGCAAAGAATGGGGCAGACAATCCCCAAAGCTGGTGGCTATTCCAATACTTAGATTTACCAAGCCAGCATAAAACAGCCTCTATAACACCTCATTGGTTACCCAGAAGCCAACAACACAGTTCCCTTAAAGTAACCTAGCCTCAGGCCTCCACCCAGACACCCAACTTGGGGTCATGTGGGAAGTGGGGCGGGGACGAGTCACATGGGGAGGTCACGTGCCCCCCTTTAGCTGGTGTCCCCTTTGTGTCCCTCCCAGGAGTCGCCTCTGCACCCAAGTCAAATATGATGAGGATTACTGAAAATCTTATACATCATATAAAAAAGTTCTACCAATTCCAAAGGATCGGACACATTACCTCCCAGGTTAATGAATATTTCAGATGCTACCCAAATACACGCTTACAGCCAATTCTTATTAACTAAACTAA
This sequence comes from Malaclemys terrapin pileata, assembly GCF_027887155.1. Classification (NCBI taxonomy): domain Eukaryota; kingdom Metazoa; phylum Chordata; order Testudines; family Emydidae; genus Malaclemys; species Malaclemys terrapin. The sequence continues at coordinate 11,536,774 of NC_071512.1, read as the reverse complement.
AATATATTTTAAAAGAAAATAGAGAGCGTTGGTTAAAAGATCAGTATACATGCAGACATGAATACAATTCTTGATGTTAAGATTCATAGCAGAGATGGTGAGCTTTGTAGTTGCAAAGATTTCTTTCAGAAATAGTCCATAGGTTATAGTCCCATGTTTATATTCAGGGTGGTCCAGCAGGACTGGGATCTCAGTCCTTATGGCTAAGGCTTCCCCTGCATGAAGCCTCAAGCAGATCTGAGACGACAGGATCAGGACCCAGTGGTCTTTTATATCTGTGTTTTCCAAACTTGGGATGCCGCTTGTGTAGGGAAAGCCCCTGGCGGGCCAGTTTGTTTACCTGCCGCGTCCGCGGGTCCGGCCGATCGCGGCTTCCCTGGCTGTGGTTCACTGCTCCAGGCCAATGGGAGCTGCTGGAAGTGGCGGCCAGTATGTCTCGCGGCCCGTGCCACTTCCAGCAGCTCCCATTGGCCTGGAGCAGCGAACTGAGGCCAGTGGGAGCTGCGATTGGCTGGACCTGCGGATGCGGCAGGTAAACAAACCGGCCCAGCCCACCAGGGGCTTTCCCTACACAAGCGACATCCCAAGTTTGGGAAACACTGTTTTATACATTTTCAGGCCCTCTTGTGATAGCTCGGAGTCCTTACGGAAACAATAGGCACTCATGGGGACTTTGAAATGGACCCATTTCCTAAACATCACTGGTAATTATCCACACAGATTAACATAAGGCAATTGCCTGTTTTTCCACCATTCGCAGATGATTTGCTATACATTTCAAAGAGAGACAAATACAGCGATATCCTATGTTTACTGTTCATTTAAATGTTAAGATGTCCTTTTGATCTCTGAATTAACAGAATACAGCATAGACAGGGACTGTTTGATTACATTGTTGACCTCTACCAATATATATGTAAACACACAAAACCACAAACATTATCTACCCATATGTCTTTAAGGGTTGAATTTGAGTCATTTATCCTGCAGGATGCTTAATCCTTGCTGGTCATGCGTCGCAGTATCACTATCCCCATTTTACAAATGGGGAAACAGAAGTAATAGGTTGGAGACTTGCCCAAAACTCCAGAGGCTGTAAGTGTCACATTCAGGATTTGGAACCTTGGGTCCCAGGCCTGTGCTCGGACCACTACTCAGTGTAACGCACACCATTTTGATCGATATTATGAGCAAGACATTCTAACTGCTGTACAGATGAGCAAAATGCAAACAAATCCTATGCACTTAACCGTTAATGACACGGTAGGGCCCACAGAGTTAGGGGAAATCATGTTGCAGTCTCTGACATCCTCATGCGTATTCAGGATATTTCCAACTATCTTTTTAATGAGCTAAATTTTAATTGTCTGTATTTTCCCAAACGCTAGCCCATATGGGTTTGCATGTAAGATTGATTTGCATGTAAGATCTGATTTTAAAATGTGGGCACGACAGCAAGTATTGGATATTTGAATAGGCCACTGCACATGTGAAATGGGGGTTTTGTGAACCTTTTTCCACTCTGACCATCAGGAGCGGCGCCAGGGTTTTTGGCGCCCTAGGCAGGGGTCCTTCCACGCTCCGGGTCTTCGGCGGCAATTCTGCGGCAGGGGGGGTCCTTCTGCGCTCCCGGTCTTCGGGGCACTTCGGCAGCGGGTCCCGGAACGAGTGAAGGACCCGCTGCAGAATTGCCGCCCAAGACCCGGAGCACGGAAGGACCCCCCGCTGCCAAATTGCCGCTGAGGGTGGCAAAATGCCGCCCCCCCAAATCCTGGTGCCCTAGGTGACCGCCTAGGTCACCTAAATGGAAGCGCCGGCCCTGCTGACCATCTAAATTTGAGATTTAGATATCTGATTTAGGTGGCCACATCTGAAAATCTGGCCCACAAAACACAAGACCTAAACAAGCTCATTAAATGTGAGGTTATGCTTGCCTAATTATGGTACTCCATGGAGGGGTAATTGCTTGGACTTCCTGGAGAGAAACAGACATAGATCCATTACAGGGCAGGAAACTATTCAATTGTATGTGACTGTATTTGTAGGCATAAAATACACACTAACCCCTTGATGTTGGCTATCTTTGTTGCACCTTTTAATGCCAGAAATGGGACCATCCAAGAATTCTGGCACCAGGCATTAATATTATATAGCATGACTTCAGAACTCCCCTTGGCTGTATCTCCTCCTTTTCCTGTCACTTTAAATGTTTTATTGATTAAGACCTAGATTACTTAACCTAAAGCCCTGTGTTTACATTTAGCCAAGGTAAGTTACGAGTCATGAGTAATCCTTTTGATCCGAAGGTTGCCATGGGTCACGAGAGAAATGAGTTGAGTTATAAGATCCTAGCAAGCCATTTGTGTGTACAGAAGAATAAATTATATACAATTCTCCTTTAGAAAGTCTCAGTGACAGCTTACTTCATTTCTGTTTGACCAGAAAACGTTGTTTGTTTTTTTCCTTCTAAAACCTAAACATATTAGTAATGACTGACACAAACATAGTCATTGGTGTTTGCAGTCAGCTGAATTACCTTCCTAGCTGTGCTTTCATCTAGCAAGAAATGCCAGTGTTTGGCTCCGGTTAGACAGTGTGTTGTATGGCCTGATCTTGCAAAAATAACTGAATAACTTGACTCATGTGAGTCAGTCCCATTAAAATCAAAATAGAGTTATGGTGTATAAGACTTTGCAGATCTGGCCCATAGTGTGTTACTAGTAAAGAAATATAAAGTTGCACTCTAAATCTTCAGAATCTGACCTAGGAACTAATTCTGTGAAATACAGTAACTAACAAGATTTGTATGTGCATGCATGAAAATTCCCCCATAAATGACATCCAGGAAGAATATCAACACAGTAAATAATTTCACTTTTCAGGGATGTCAGGTGTGCAGAACTTTAAATGTGATAGATTCTTCCTTTCAGATCTTTGCTGCTCCAGGTTCCAGTTAAACGAGGAGCCGAACCCCGCAACTTCCACTGAAATCTTGTAGGCGTGGGTTCCAAGTTTGCATGAGCCTTCGTGTCCCTTCAAACCAGAATTTTGGAGACCCAAAGACTCTCTCTTTTTCCTGTGTCCAACTGAAATTAGTTTCATGTATAGTACATGAAGAAAACAGTTTACTTTCTTCTGTGTAATTCAGTTAAAATTTTTAAATATTACTAAATTTCCAAGAAATTGCCTGAGTTTTTATTTTGGAAATTGTATGTATGTCATGGCTTCTACTGGGTGTGTTACCATGCACTGATATTTTAGATCAAACGGATCTAGCTACTGCTGTGCTATAAGATAACTTTCTTAGATAGTCACATACCAAAATCCTATAGAAGATGTAAAGACTGATGTTACTTACCCTGTGGTACTAGTATATCCAAATGGGTTGAACGAAAACTGCACACACAGCATCACAGACTGCCATCTATTTAGTTAATCTGACATTGTATAGTAACTACTGGGCCTGTAGAGATTAGCTAGGTTAGTTTGAATCTGAGACTCATGATGGTCATCAGAACACATATGATGAGTCCCAGATGTTTGACACTAGTGGATTACTAAGGAAAGCAAATAGAGAGAATAATTCTTTTAAGGAGCTTTACCCCCCCCACCTCCACCCCCCGCGCCCTAAGAGCCAGCCTGGTCTGCTTTAGGTTGCTAACTTGCTAAGAGATGAGTGAAGGTCTGTTCATATCCAGATAAGTGTGGGGGACCTGGGGCTGTAAAATCATTAAATTAAAAGCTCCATCTTTCTGCAGGTCAGGACTGTAGATCACATGGACTATTCAAGTGTGTCATCTGAGCACGTATAATTCCAGACTCTGAGCCATCTCAACAAAATTAGATTTTGCACAGGCTCAGTTCCTTGGTTGAAAAAGCAGTCTAATTAAAGAAACTACATTTCTATGGGTGGGGAACATCAGACATCCTGATGGTTCAGAGAGAGAGAGTTGGTTTTAGGCCTTTTGGAGAATGTAGGTTTATAAATATTTCAATTTCAATTTCTTACATAGACTTATAGTTCTTTGCTTTTTTAGTATGTATGGCTTCTGTCTGTTACAATTATGTCTTGTAACTTGCTGTTTTTATGTGCATTTGATTATTAAACAATCTTTCATCAAGATATAGTTAAAAAGGAGCAAAGTACAATCTTCCCATTCCCTACACAGCCTGTCTGTTAAACAACAGAAATATAAACATGCAACCGCTTTATGGCACTGATCCTGCAATTAGATCCACATGGATAGACCCCAGAATGCCATTGACTAAGTGCAAGAATCCACCCTCATGGAACTGATTGCAGGATATTTTGAACCTAGGCAGGGAATCTAGGATTAAAATATAGAGGAACAGATCTGTTCTGCAACTAACCTGCTCTAGTGGAAAACAGGCTCAAAAGGTGAATTCTTCTATTGCATTGTTCCATGTGTAGGTTAATAGTTTCTAGTTTGTTTGAACACACAGACACTTCTAGGCAATTCATCATTCTGCTATAATTCCTTTCTGGAGTAGCCCCTGGTAAAGTTGACCTTTGCACAGGTTTAACATTTCACCTTCACACCTTAAAGACTGGAGAATTTGACTGACACAAATAACTAATGTGTGAACAAATACAGCACTCCCTTTGTGGGTTCCTCTCAGGGATCCTTGCCTCGCAGCAACACGCCCATTAGAAAGGGGAGAGTCCAGTGGATATCAGTGAGGATCGAAGTACAGCTCTCAAGACTGTTTCCATGTGACTATAACGTACCATCTCACCTCTACAGTGTGGCCCCCCGTATGCGATTATATGGCACTATTATTTTTGGTGAAGAAGAACGCTGGCTCCATAGAACACCTCCATACTTCAGGGAAGTTTCAATCTGAATGCGATCTCTATTTTGAAGCTGGCACCTGTTGCTCTAACGCCCTGAACCACAATCTCCGAACTCTGGGGACGTATGTTCTGTGCTTAAAGTGTGTGTGTAGGGAGGAGGAGAGGGGGGCCACAAGGAGTTGCAGACCAGCAAATAAACACATTTAAGAATCAAGTTGCTGAGGGGGCCCTTCCGGCATTCTCTTATCAAAGCTGTTCCCAGATTACGATAGAGCTCCCATTTTTTCAGACCACTTTAAGCCCTGGGTATGTTGTGGCTCTGTAGCTGAACTTTGTGCCTAGGCTCACCTTGGATTTTCCCCTTTCAGGTTGACCTAGGCTATACATAAAACAGCCGGATCAAAGGCCAGGAAAACTCTGTCTTCATGGACGACCCAATGAGACCTTGATGCTTCTTTCTGCTGCACACCATGGAAGGGAGCCCATGGGATGGGGGAGAATGGGCTGCGTGGGTATCAGCTATGCTGCCTGCGCCTCGCAATCCCTCCAGGCCAGCTTGTGCAAGTCCCTTGCATGAATTTTGAGGCTCTGCTGGAACTCAAAAGCAGCTGGCTAGGAGAAGAAGAGAGGAACCGGGAGATCAGCTGGTCCACTCAGTATTTTTCCTCTTTCAGGGCAGCATAAGTTAAGATACAATTTGCACATTGCCACATAAATCACTGCTGCCTTAAGTGGCAGTAATTCCCCTTCTGCAGTTCCAACAATCAGAGGGGCCTGTTGTGTCGAGTGGGCCTACAAAATTTACCCTAATTGTGAGCTCAACTGTAAGACGTGATTGAAGTTCATGAAGTGTTGCAATAACCTCCTAGAAGAACAACTGTTGATGGGAAAGGGTGCAAAAAGGGGACAGAAAGACTGAATCACCTCAAATAAAAAGGCCTACTGGTATAACATAAGAACTGCATTTAGGTCATGCGTAGTAAACAAAAGAAGTGTGGGACTGTCAGTCAATGGACTAAAATTGGTGTGTCGGGAATTAGGCCTAATTGGTGGACAAAATAATGAGGGGACGGGCTCTTCCCATTTGGGGTCCTACAGTGGGAGAAAAAGTGGCTACTGGAGCAAGCATCCCTATCATGGATGCCACCCCAACTATCTCCTGGGACTCTAGGCCTTCATCAGCCTGCGCCTGAGAGAAGTCTTGACCAGGGGGGCAGAGAGAGGGACTCAGATGAAATTGCCACCTCTCCCAGGTCTGGCTACATCCCAAACACCACTTGGGATGTGAAATTTTGATTCTCCCTCTCCTTCCTCTTCCCTTTCTCCCTCCCCCAATGAGGTTTCCTTTTCCTTCCCCATCTTATTTCTACCCTTTCCTATCCCTCTTCTTTTGCGCTCTGTCTAATAAGAGTCTGGCTTAGCCGGCCAAGACTGCATTTTTTACACTTCTGTAAACTTCTGACCAGAGGCAACTTCTGACCAGAGGCAACTAAAAAAAACCCCCTTGTGGGTGTGTTTGTCTTGTTTTGCCTTCTTGGAAACAGGATTGGATTTTAACAACGACAATGACAGCTCCAACTCATCACAACTAACTTCTCTTTTCCCCCAAAACGACAGTTACTATCAACTTTAATACTATCTAATCCACTGAAAATCGATGGGAGTTAGATGCCTGGGCACTTCTGGAAATTCTTTTAGGCGCCTACCTGCATCTTCAAAAATACTTTTGAAAATAGTGACCCAAAGTACAAGAGTGGAGGAGACTTCAGATTGACAGCTCTGTCTTTCCTTTCCATCCTTTCTAATGCTCGGAGAAGATTTTGCCCGGTTTAGAACATTTACGGACCTAGTTTCTCTTCAACACAGAAAGGGAATGTAATTACCCTCTGTGCTAATGGGAATGTTTCATGCATATATTGCTGTGACATTGTTTCTGAAAACCCACCCTGTACAGGCACCGGGTCTCTTGGGAGATGTGAAGTGAACCCTTTTTATGCACGGTTGCAGGTGGCCCAACAATTCCATCCTGGAGGTAAAGGAGATGAGAGTGGATTTCTGGACAGAAATAGTCTTGACTGAATGGTTCTCAGGAAGGAAGCCCAGCAACAGCCAACTTTAGGGAGAAGAGATGAGCTGTTATTAGTGTTAGATTGTTATTAATGTATGCAAATAAAGCCAGACTCTAGGAAGAGGCGAGTTATGACTCTATGCCAGTGGTTTTCAACCTATTTTCATTTGCAGACCTTTAAAGTATTTTGAATGGAGGTGCAGCCCCCTTTGAAAATCTTAGACATAGTCTGTGGACCCCCAGTGGGGTCCTACAGTGGGAGAAAAAGTGGCTACTGGAGCAAGCATCCCTATCCCTATTGGAAACCACTGCTCTACACAGTGTGTGTGGACTGCATTTTGGAACAGGGTGAGAAAGCCATCTGCTCACAATGCTCCTTTGCATTTCCCTCCATGCTCAGCACCTCTGAAAATCTGGCCACTATAATCCTTAAAATGGCTTCAAGTACTTTAGGCATCTAGGTTGAGACTTTCCAAATCTGCCATCCAATTCATGAAAGCAAACGGGAACGGTGAATCTAAATCACGGAGGTGGCTTTCCAAACTCAGACCCACAATTCAAAATTGTAGCCCACAGTAAAAACAACAACTACCTGTGTGTAAGTAATATTGTAATTGTGCCATGAACCATAAAAGCCAGGATTTTGAAAGTTTGGGCTGAAAATCCTCCTGAAATTCACAATTACAGCCGTCTGACTTGAGTTGGGGCCAATGTGTACATATGCTGTTTTGACCATAATGTGTTATAAGGTCTGTATACCAAAGGAAGGGGAAAGGTTGATGTTTCCTTGCTTTTATTGGTCACAACGAACATCTTGAACCAGATTTTGACCAGCATCTTGTGCCTAGCTACCATAGCCAATTAACGACTCCTGCTTTTTATGATTCAGAAAGGGGGAGGTTAAGAAGTAGCCACCACCAATCTGGATACGAGTGGATATTTGATCTAAAACAGCCAATAAAATGGAGTGCATTTATAAAATAAATCCTGGCTGTAGAAGAAGCTGTGGAAAATTGATTTTTTGGCGCTTCCCTGGTCTTACAGCAGGATTCTGCGGGATAGAAGCTGGACGTTTTTTTCAACTGATCGTGCACTGAAGTAATGTTCCTGCTCACACAACTGTAAAAAAATGGGAGACACCTGGCACCCTAACAGATGTCATAACTCTTTACCCAGCTCTCCCCTTGATCTCTCTTTTTGTTCAAACATACTGTAACTAAGAGAGAAGAAAGAAAAGAAAGCCAGCAGCAAGCTCGGATCTCTCCTGCAAATACCACACAAATGCACAAGTGCTGAAAGAAGAGCTCAGTTTTGGAGAGGCAGCAACCTGCCCATAGGCAGGGTCTCATGCAGCCTCTCCTATAACTTTATCTTGGAAAATTAATTTTGGCCTGAAAATTGCAAGATTCACTTAGAAGGGAAATGAGAGACGTTCTGGGCAGTTTGGAGCAAATTCATCACAGTGGGTTTTTTGGTCAATTTACAGATTTATAAAAATTGACCCTGGCTTCAAATTGTAACTTTTTTCCTGTAATAAAATTAGGTGGGGCAGGCCAGCCGGGAAGTTCACCGATGCAGCATTACTCCTTGGCAGTTTCCACTGGCAGGGATCTTAGGAAACCCTGATTGGATTTTAAAGCTGCCCAGAGGAGAGAATCTGGTCCTCCATACTCATTCTGTTATGCCTCTCCATCAGTGTGAATCCATATGTGCTACAGAATCACACTTATCTAGAGATGACCCGTATTCCAACGTGGCCATAATTGTATACAAAAAGGAAAGCAAACTGACTTGCAGTGTAGCTATGTTTAAATCTGTGCGCTGCAGGGATAAGGTAAATGCACAAGCCTGAAAGGGAAGTGTATAAATAATAATCTGGTCGCTCTATGGTGCCTTTTTGCTAGAGGCTCTCAGTGGACTTTTCAGACATGGGTATTATTACTTGGCATTTTACAAACAGGGAAACGAAGGTACCCTAAAGTTAAAAGATTAGCTCTGGAATCACAGTCCCACCCCAGCATGCACCATGGTGCTATGATCCTCAAACTGTCCCCAATGCAAAGCTGAGCTACAAAGGGCACAATCTTAGCTCATAATGTTTTTGGCATTTTTGCTATAACATTTTTGTTCAACAAAACTGACTCCAAATTGCTTGAAAATCCCAGACTTTTCAGGAGACAAACAGACACTGTCATTTTACCCTCTGTACTTACCCTCCCCAGTAAAAAGTCTATATATAGTAGGCCAGGACCTATAGACTAACAGTATGCTGAACTTCTATAGTGCTTTTCATTTGAGGGTCCTGTGCCCTTCACAAATCACTAAATAAGCTTCACACAGCCCTGTGAAGTGATTATTGCTATGTCCATTTTACTGATGGGTAAACAGAGGCACAGAGAGATTAATTAACTTGCCTGAGGCTGGGGTGATAGGGGAAGTGGTGCCCATATCATGGCACAGACACATTTAGGGATTGCACTCATAAATGAAGGAAACACTGACTTTGGAACAGAAGCTAGGACAGCCAAATAAAAAGGCTGTCTATGCTCTGCATTTCCCCCGGTGAAGGGTACATTAAAAATAGATGGATAGCGACAGAAAGACATTGGCTCATCCAGACACTGAACCCAAGAGATTTGACTTCTAGTTCCTGCTCTAATGATTGGACCACATATTAAAGTTGATAAAACTAAGGGCTGTGTGGGCATGGAAGGGGATGATGTCAGCCAGGTAAGAGTGAGAGCATTTGACACCTATTGGCTGAGAGGATATTTGTTAACAGGAGAGTCCACACATCTGTTCAGCATGGATATGGAGCATCATAGTAGAATATTATTGCAGGAGGGTGGAGTCTGGCCAGCAGCTACATCAGCTCAGTAACAATTTGCAAATATTCATTTGGAAAATGCAGATGATAAATGCTCTATGTATAATTTTATGATGATGAACTTGAGCAGCACGTTCCCCTTCCCTGTAATGGTGGAGTGCTGAGTTAATGGAAAGCAGCAGAAGGGAAGGATGTGACAGCATATCAGATTTAATGCACAGTTCCTTGGGGTGGTATACGGAAAACTTAAAATTGTATGCTATCACTTTAGATGCTCAGGGGTTTGCTAGACTTTGCTTGCAGGGTAATGGGCTCTATGGAGAAGGGTGCAGTTAGTTACCCTGCAGGAAGGCAGTGTAGACAGAGAAAGGTGGGTTTAGCTTTGCCTCACTCTTTTAGGGAGCAGCCTGCTTTGTCTCTTTCTGTATTTGAGTTGTTGTATGTTATCATTCTGAATTCTAAGAAGTGTTACAGAGCAGCCTTCCAGCAACAGTATTTTGTATTTTTACCTAACTTTGCTGCGTGTATGCCGGGAACCTAACATTTGACATTTGCATGTGAAGTTTCTATATGTGTTTAATTACTTTCTGCTGGAGCATATGTGGTGGTTTTGTGGGAGATACTACTGACCAGCATGGGCTGAACTGAAATTAACCAACTCACAATCTGAATCTTCTTCACTATGTTGAACCTGCCCCATGACTTCAGAGCTTCACTTTTCAAAGTGGTCAGACATGTATTCACCATATCCCCATTCATTTTCCATTACCCATGAACTGAAAGGAATAGATTACCAAGCAGAGGTATTTCTATACGTGGAAGGGAAGAAAATTTCTTCCAACTAAGTTTCAGATTCTTTGTAAATTGCATAATATTCTTCTATTTCAACTGGTACAGAGCATGGATTTCTGACCCAAATGTAATTCATATAGGGCCTGTGTCATAACTATAAAGGAAAGGGTAACAGCCCTTCTGTGTACAATACTATAAAATCCCTCCTGGCCAGAGACACCAAAATCCTTTTACCTGTAAAGGGTTAAGAAGCTCAGGTAACCTGGCTGACACCTGACCCAAAGGACCAATAAGGGGACAAGATACTTTCAAATCTTGCGGGGGGGGGGGGGAGGGGGAGGAGAGGCTTTTGTTTGTGCTCTTTTTTTTTGGTGCGTGTTTGCTCTTGGGACTAAGGGGGACCGGACATCAATCCATGCTCTCCAAATCTTTCTGAACAAGTCTCTCATATTTCAAACTTGTAAGTAATAGCCAGGCAAAGCATATTAATTCATCTTTGTTTTTCTCAACTTGCGAATGTTCCCTTTGCTAGAGGGAGGTATCCCTGTTTTGCTGTAACTTTGAAGCTAAGGCTAGAGGGGGTTCCTCTGGGCTCTTTGAATCTGATTACCCTGTAAAGTTATTTTCCATCCTGATTTTACAGAGATGATTTTTACCTTTTCTTTTTAATAAAAATCCTTCTTTTAAGAACCGGATTGATTTTTCCATTGTCCAAAGACCCAGGGGTTTGGGTCTTTGATCACTTTGTAATCAATTGGTTAGGATATTATTCTCAAGCCTCCCCAGGAAAGGGGTGTAAGGACTTGGGGGGATATTTTGGGGGAAGAGGAACTCCAAGTGGCCCTTTCCCTGTTTCTTGTTAAATCACTTGGTGGTGGCAGCGTACCAGGTTTTAACCTAAACTGGTAGAAATAAGCTTAGTGGGCTTTCATGCGGGTCCCCACATCTGTACCCTAGGGTTCCTTCCCCACTCTGAACTCTAACAGCCTGATTGTCTCTGGCTCTTAGGTGCGCAATGTGAGAAGGGGAAGGAAGAGCAAAGGGAACACTCCCCATTGTGTGGCATGCATACGTCCCAGGCACAGTTTCAGTTCCTGTGTTTAACGGAAGACAGTGACTTATTCTCTAATCCCCTGGGAGCCCTATCCCAGCCTGTAATGCAGCACTGGTTAGCAGGTTGGAGCATGCTGCCCCTGTAAAGCAATGTAACAGCAGGCACTGAGGAGCTCTGGAAAGAGCAATGTAGGACTCTCTCTTGCAGGCATAACTGAGTCTATAAATGTGAATAGCAATTGTGTAACGCTAGTGGAGGTGAGGATTAAATACCTATGGTAAGGAAAACAAAATTTCACATTAAATACCAGTAACAATGGACGAACTTTGCTCATTTCTTCATTGATCTGCTTCCCTTCTTTCACATTCATCTACCACAAGAAAAGAAAACTTCCCCAATGCTATGCAGAAAAACTAACAGTAATGGTTAAACTCTTATCTACAGCACTTCTGCACCGGTATGTGAAACTGAGTGTTCAATCACACTGGGGGCAACACAGTACAATAGCATGCGAAGTCTGTTCAGAGGGGAGGAGATGCAGCTAATGTCTGTTTGCCAACAGCTGAGCGCTTCCCTCTGGCTGCAAGAGGGCACTCAAAGAACAAAGTGCCTCTCCTTCTCCCCTTATGAGAGCTGGCAGTACTGCCAAAATACCTGCCACAGCAGACAAATGCATTAATTAAGGTGTACCTGGCTAGCTGACCAATGTTCTTGTTACCATGGCCAGCGAATGGGAATGCCCATGGTTTGGTATCCCACATTCCTTTGGGGCCCAGTTCTGAATGATCTAATCTCATGAATAAGGTCTACTCAATGTAAGAGCTGCAATAGTAAACACAGCTGTTTGGTACTTGGCCTTGACCCGGCGTAGAAGTAACAACGTTTAATAGAAGATGGTGTTTAAGGAAGATGCTCTGTAATCGTTGAGTATCTGCATTGGTTTGGCTTAGTAAGAGGTTAATGTGGTTGATTCCTGGGTAAGTTTGATCCTGCTTTTTAATATTTGTGCTGTGCCCTTTGGAGGACAGTACATTACAGTTTCTTCTACATGGCTTGCCCTCTTTCGTTAAGTACCTTCTGATTGTGTAACAGGGGTGGCTGTCTTTACAGTGGAAAATTGGGAAAGGAGTTGAAAAACAGGGCTGTTCATAAGATCATTAAAAGGTCCCCTGTCTTTTGAAAACCTCCCCATGTGGTTTCCTGAATACAGAGCAGGAGCACTGCAAGGAACCCTTTGCATTTGTTTGACGTATTTAAGTAATATTAAAGTCTGCTGTTTGTTTATGTTCAAAGGAAGAGAACCTATATATCAATACAGCCCATTTTTTAAAGCCTCTTTTAAAATTCTGTGTTAGGCAACCCTCTTTGAAGTCTAATCCAATCAGCAACATACGTCTCCAGAGTTAATCCCAAATTCTTCAGTACAACCAGTAATGTTACATAAAGGCCATCCAAAGAATAACAGGATAGTAACATTAATATTTATGTAGCTCCCAAAGTGTGCTAGGTGCTATCCAGATAAATCAGGAGTTAGGAGGGCAAATGATGATATTGTTTACACTAGTGTAAATCCAGAGTAACTCCATTACTGGGGTAGCTGGGAGCAGAAATTGATTCAAGTAACCTTATTTGTATCTCACCTGCACTAGGTTTACTCCATTATGTTCATTAACAGCAATTACTACTCAAATTGAGACTAAGATTTCAAACATTAAGTTTTAACAATGCAACAATTTCCACTCCAAGCAGTTTCCAGGAATTAGTTTCTGGTTTATGTCCCTTGTAGAACTTTACATTCTTCCCTGCGCGACCTTCCACTTGCATTTTCCAAGTGCCTTTACACACAGCTCCTGTTATATTGTATTGTTTGGGTCTCCCAGCTGAGTAGCTGGGCTTTGGACAATATAACTGTCTTGAAGTGGGCTAATTTTCAATATCAAATCGAGCACTGGTTAAAAAGGGGGAACAAAAATCACAAAAAATTAGTGAAAAGTTGCATTAATTGCTTACCTCCAACCATATCTGAAAGCTGCCAGACGGAGACATTGGCTGAAAGTTGAAACTAGAGAAATTCAAACTGGAAATAAGATATACATTTTTTACATTGTAAAAGTTATTAACCACTGGAACTATTTACCCAGGGATGTGGTAGATTCTCTATCTCTTGCAGTCTTTAAATTAAGACTCGATATCTTTCTCAGAGACATGCTCTGGTTCAACCACGTGCTATAGGTTTTGCTGAAGGAATTACTATGGCATGTGTTATGTAGGAGGCCAGCCTCAATGGTCCCTCCTGGTCTTAAAAATGTATGAATATATACCCTTTAGCAATTATAGGGGAAGGGGCTGAATTTGCAAGGTCATTATTAGAGCTAGATGAATTGTTTTTCAGTGAAAATGCTGAAAAATGCATTTTTGGGGGCACTGAAACTATTTAAGAATTTGAGTTGAATTCAGTGAATAGTTTTTGTGAACTGAATTTTTTTCAGGACTGTCAAAATGTTTGGTTTTGAATTTTTGATACTAACCATTTCAAAAATGTTATTTCAAGTGGACATTGGTTTGATCTGAATGAAATGGATTTGGTTTTTCATTTTGGTGAGAAAAAATCAGTTTCAGCTTGAAACTAAATTCTCTTTTGGATTTTTCAGTTCAGCCAACAATTTGAAAAAAAAAAAAAAATCAATGATTCGCTCAGCTCTAGCCTCTAGTAAGAGTTCCCATCCACATCTGAGCTTCAGCACTGAATTTCATTAGTGCATTTCTGTCATCTTAAAAACACATAGGCAAGAATATTCTCTCTTTTGATTCCTATAGCTGTTGGTTGTTACATGTTACTTATAATCTGGGATCATGGGAACAGCATTATGTAATGACCATGAGTTAGCTTTTCTGAGTTGTAACCAATTTCCAGGACTTTCATTGTGTTGTACAGATGTTCTACATTATATCTGTTTTTTGTCTCAAAGGCTGTAAGAAGATAGGACAATTGTCTTTATTATTGTTCTCTTTTACAAATCATCTGCATTGGTGTTTGCGCTTGGTGGATGGTTCATTTGTTCTGTGAATTGTAGGATATGTAAATAATATGACTCAGAAGATTTTTATTGCAGGATTGGCAACGTTCTAATACATTAAGACATGAGCCAAAATCCTATGAGTTCCAGAAAAGATTAGGTAGATTGCTATTACAGATACCATATTATGTAGTTCTCTTGGTTCATTTGGATACTGTTAAGAGAATTAGGCTATGGACCATAAATCCTATATTTCCATCTGTGTCAGTTTACCATGCAGTACGAATATTTTATTAGCATGTATAATTTTTTGCCGCCATGAAACATTTTTCATGTACAGAGCACTCCTTGATGTGTGATCTGACATCTTTCTCTTTATAGATTTGAAAGACAAGCTACACAAAATAGTTTCTCTCCCCGCTCCAATTTTTGAACACACGCTTTTGTTTCCTTATCAGAAGAGAATAGAGTAAACATCATGTTTAGAGAACAGAGGAATAAATGAAGAGCTGCAGCAGGTGCTTTAGAAATAGCGTTATATGCAGAGTTCTCATCATGGATTTATTTTCCCCCAACCCAGAAAATGTTGATATTAAAAAACTCATTTTCATCTACATTTTCCACAGAAAAAATGGATTTTTGGCAGAAACCTGAATCCTGAAAATTTTCTATTTCCATTTGAAATAGTTCAGTTTTCTGGCAGTTTGCAATGAAAAAAAAAATCAAAATTTCCCACAGAAAAAAGACACTTCTACAAAATAAAAAACCCAAACAAAAATACATACCAATTTTCCATCAAAAACAGTTTTGACAGAAAAATATTGGTCTGGCCCTAGTTATATGGCTTTCTGTCTTCAAACAATAATTCCAGGAACAGGCCCAGAGCAAACTTCTGACTGGATGAGCAAACCACATTAAGGTTTAAGTCATAGCCTGAATGTTCATGCTCCAACCTATTGTCTCATGGCCTATGTGACTTGACAAAGGTTACAGACAAAATCAGCATCAGTGCTGTGTTTAGTTTCTTAGTGTCAGTCCATTGATCAGTTCCCTAGATCATGCTGCCTTTCATGATACTGAGCTGTCTTCCTCCTTGTGACCAAAATTCTCTCTGCAGCTCAGCAGAGGAGCAGGCTGTCTTCGATAGCTGGGTATGGTAGGGAGTTTGACCCCTTCAGCTGTGAACTGATTGGGAGTCATCCCAAAAATCTAGATGGCTATGAGAAATGCTTTTTTCTGACTCCAAAGGCCAGAGACAGAGAATAACTTCTGAACTTAAGGAAACAGCTGTGGCAGGATTTCTGTGACAGTGATCACTCTGAGTTAAATTTGCCAGGCAGTCATCACCAGAAAAAGGGGGAGAAACTTACTCTTTTAAATTTACACTGAAAATTGAGATTCTAATTTACATTTTTAGGACCCTCAAATTAGAGACGCCCATAGAGGTTGGCTTTTCAGGCCTGCAAAATCTGACTCTGCTGAATATAAATAGCACTGAACTAGCTAGTTTGCTGAAATATAACCCCAAGTAAGAAAACAAACAGCCAATACTTTTTCCTGTGGGTGATAGTATGTAGTTCTGTACATGCAACACACGTGTTAGCAAGGCAAGACAACTAAGACATCCTGACTTATAAGGCTTACCAATATACTTGTTAAGTATATGCTAGAAGCATTCATAACTTTTTTTTGCTAGCCTCCAGCATTGCCAAGTCAGAACAGTCAAAAATAATGAAAAATAGCCCACAAATGCAGTCTTTCTATTATTATTTTTCTTGGTCGATAGCATCACTCCTTCTTTCTGGCCTCAGAATTATGAAATATAGAGCAATACTTGCTCCTTTTAGGTCTTATTGTATAAGGTAAGCAAACGTTCTGTATCTGTTAAGTTTCTGTGGCCACATCTATCCCTGGAACCCACTGCTAGTTCTCGTCATTTTACTGCCATATTTTCCTACTAAAACAAGTTGTCCCTATTGCTGTTTGGAGGACCCCCACAAATTTACTAGCTGGCTAACTATCAGGGCCAGCTCTGGCTTTTTGGCCGCCCCAAGCAAAAAAAAAAGAAGAGCGCGAGTGTAGGGGGACTGGCTGGGGGGGGGGAAGGGGGAGGAAGAGAGAGAGAGAAGGGGGCAGCCAGGGCTACAGCAGGGGCACTGCCACACGGCCCCTCCCACTGCGCCGCCTCCTGCCACCTGCCGCGAGGGCTCCGCTCCGGTCGGCGGGGAGGGAAGGAAGAGGACTGCCCTGCAGGGCGCACTGGTTCTCCGCGCCACCGCCCCCTACAGGGCGGCCAGAGCGGAAAAACAAAAATCGGCCGTGCCGCCCTAGGATTGGGCAGAATGCCACCTCGAACAGTCTGCCGCCCCAAGCACCAGCTTACTCAGCTGGTGCCTGGAGCCGGCCCTGCTAACTATGCCATGAAAGCTGAGTCCACACAAATGCTGCCACCCTTGCACACAGGGAACAAACTGAAAAAATAAAGAGGAACTTTTTTCTCTTGAATCTGTTATTTCCAGTGATCTGAACGGTTACAACAATAGCAGGGAATGCATTTGCAGACAGAAGGGTGAATTTTAAGTTGACGGTGTCTCTGTAAGTTAACTGGATAGGTGAAAGTACTGTGCGCTAAACAGAAACTTAACTGACTGCTCTCCCCCTGCAACTATTCTCTGTAAATCCAGACTGCGATACTTTCCAGGTTTGGCCTGCGTTCCCAGGGCGACAGAGCTAAATAAGTGATTAAATGTCAGTAGAACAAAACAAGTGGTTGTAAGGGTTAAGCATTATACACAGTGGTGCTGGGAAATTAAAGTTAGTTTAATTGACCATGAACGGGTAAAATTTCTCTCTTTTGGTGACCTGACAATGGTGTTAATTTGGCTGCTCTGCAGTTCAATGCTGCTTCAGGTCCCTTTTGTACATGTGCTCAGTGACTTGAAGATGTACCTGTGATGCTGATGAGAATATTCAAAGCTTTGCAGCTCTAAACAGGAAAACAGAGTCTAGTTTTTATTTTAAATTCTGCTTTTCTGTTTCCCACCGTGCTTCTTTCCTCATTCTCCTTTCAGAAGTCATCACTCACAGGGGAGCTGCGGCATTACTGAGATGTCATCTTTGCAGAGGACCAGTTTTTGATTTTAATCCCTCTCTCCAGAACACAGCTCTAATTCAGCCTTTGTGTGTGTCAATGGCAGTCCATAGAGTTGTAATCCAGAAAGAACCAAGGTTAAAAGAGTTTGATTGATCAAGTTTCCCATGCAATCAACTACAACATGGGGATGGTCCCACCCTTGTTTCATTTCCTAGATTCTGTAGCAACTGCTGCAAAAACACACTGTATGGGCCATTTTCTACCTCCCTTCTGCTTGGGGAACTGGCATTTATTTCATAGGCAGGGCTTGTGTGCATATCAAAGGTTGAGTGTGGGCTTATAGTATTTGTAAGGATTCACTTGTGCCATGTATGCGTAGCCCTGTGTTGGGGCAGTACAGAGTCCTATTACCTCAGCAAATTTCCAGGAGAGATTCCGCCTCCAGGAGAGTTCCCTGGGGTGAGCACATTCACTGCCACATCCCTTCAGAGGGCCAGGGGCGGCTCCAGGCACCAGCGCAGCAAACACATGCCCGGGGCGGCAAGCCGCGGGGGGCGGCCTGCTGGTCCCCGTGAGGGCGGCAGTCAGGCAGCCTTCGGTGGCATGCCTGCGGGAGGTCCGCCGGTCCCGCGGCTTCAGCGGCAATTCGGCAGCGGGTATGCCAAAGGCGCAGGACTGGCAGATCACCCACAGAAACGCCGCCGAATCCGTGTAACCAGGCTGCCGAAGACTGCCTGACTGCCGTGCTTGGGGCAGCAAAAACTTAGAGCCGCCCCTGCAGAGGGCAAAGCAAATTCCCACCAGATCTGCTGGGTAGTGCAAGGTGGGACAGAGGGCCTGTATGTATGGCCATGTATCCTTGCCTCCTCTTCTAATCCCTTTGGAGAGTCTTGGGAACCTAGATGGTGAAATCCATGTAAATTACAACTAAGGTTTCATGCCCTGCCCTCCATGTGCACCTATATAACAGCTGAGAACAATCTTTAAGTGATGTCTTACTAGAAGAGAATACATTATCCTACTGGATATTTTTTTTTCCCTTCACATTAAAATGAGAAGGATAGTGCCAGTTCTTAAACAACTTGACTTAATTTATTGGACATGATCAGTTATTTGGTATGTTTAAACTAACACATCAATGTCAGTCTGCTTCCTACCATAATAGATTGTCACTTCTGTGATGTCCCTGACACCACAGCACACTGGTTTGCCCCGCCCCCCTTCTTAAAAGCCCTTTTCAAGGCTATTTATTTTAGACAACTGTTTGGACATGATGTTGAAAGCCACTTCATTTATTTACGTTTTTGTATCATTTAGGCCCTGCAGGATGAAAAATAAAGTGTTTGTAGTGAAAACAGACACGGGGAGCAAAGAGGCATAAAGAGGACGACCCTTTTCATGCATCATTTTTGTCTGATACATTCACTTACACCCTGATTTGATACTTGAGCACATGCTTAACCTTGCCTTACATGGTGGCTAACTTACCAATCCACTTTCTCCAACTGGAGCCATATGTACTGACACTCCTCAAGACCCTTATCTGGTATCCTTTAAAAACGCATCTTCCTCTCCTAGTGGCTTGATGCAGTTTCAGCTCCTTTCAGGTGTAAGAGTTCACAAGTGGGAATGCAAAGAAAATGGAAACCTCGAAGTCTTGAACGTTCACCTCCTTTGTTGTGGGATTTAAAAGGAGCCCCTTTAAACAAGGGTCAATATGAATTGAAACAGTACCATGTTCTCTCACCACCCATTAAATATTGCTGAGATTCCTATTTAATTAAAACAGTTCTTAGGGGAACAATGACCAGCATAAAAGTATCACCGTGCTGTATGTATCTATGGTAGTGTAGAGAGGTTAGCCAGGGCTCACCTCTCCCTGGGGCGGCGGGAACCCACACCACCTCTCTAAGTTCGGGAAGTAGCAGGGAATTAGTCCAGCTGCAGGAGTCTTCCTCTGCGGCCTTTGTGAGAGTAGAAACAACACAGTTAGGCGTCAGGGTGGGGCAATGGTGAGTCAGGTGCTCAGGCCCTCAGGCAGGGGATGAGCAATAACAGTATATACACAATGAGCCCAGGCCCTGTGTTTGAAGGCCTGGGAGAGGGGGAGGCTGCCACCCACATGTCGGCTGCCCCGGGGCTACTTCCTGACTCCCCCTCTTGAGGTACCTGGGTCAAGGTGGTGTCCTCAGGGATTGCCGGTGCAGGACAGGCTCAGCAACTCCTCCGGGTAGCTGGCCTGGGGCAGGCCCGGCCAGCCCTTGGGTCCGCCGCAGGGGCTTCCCAACTGGGAGGTAGGCCAGAGGCATCTGGTCTCCCTGGCATCTGCTCTCTCAGTGAGCTCTGGGGTTGGGCCTTTATACTTCCTGTGCCACGCCTGACCCTCTGGGGGGCGGACTCAGAGCTCTCTGGCTCTGCCCACTCTGGTGTCCGGAAGGGCTTGTCTCTCTCTGAGGTGTTGGGGACCCACACCACCTCCCTACAGGTAGCAACTGTGGTTCATTGTAAAAATCCATTCTCTAGTGCTGCAGATTTCCAAGGTGCTTTAGCAGAGAGGGAGGTGGTTGAAATAGTCAAGATAGAAGTTGACTAGGGCTTTCATTATAAGCATGGAGAAAAGGACCAGATTTTGGAGAGAGTGTAGAACCACCATCAGCAGGATTTAGTATTAGCTAGAAGGTGTACAGAGAACTATAGGTTAGAAGAATATGCCCTTGCATGATTTTGTTTGCCTTGTTTGTCTTCTGGGGAATGTACATGTCTCCCAGGGAGGGGTACTGCTTGTGTAAATAAAGTAAGCAAAGATTTGAACCCTTGGAGATTAAAAAAAAATGTTCTTACTTATTCCAGTCTCTGTTTTTCAGCGTTCAAAGATACCAATGCTACTAACTTTGTCAGTTAGATTTTAAAAAAGCTTACGTGGAGACTATGCAGATGTTTATTAAGTCATTTGGCTATTGAAACAGAAGATTAAGGAAGGTTTGATCTTCACTTATATAAGGACAATGTCTTTACTCTTAAAAGGTTTCCTTTGAACATTCAGAATGTGGGCTTCAGAGATTCCTGACCTGGGGCTGGATCACCCCTCCTCTCCCCTTCTCCCCCCATCCCTTGGTAAATCCTGGGGGAGATTTTCCATATGGAGTTTCCTACATGTCATTCAGTCAAGGGGGCAGGATGTGGTCCCCACATCCTGGGAATGAGCTGCAGGGCCTGCCCACAAACTCCATGGATCCCCTATGCAAAAGCCCTCTTCCTCCAGACCAACTGTGGAGCCCCAGTGTCCCCTCCACACTGATTCCTGGTGTATTGCCTAGGACAGGGGTCAGCAACGTTTGGCACACGGTTCGCCAGGGTAAGCACCCTAGCGGGCCAGGCCAGTTTATTTACCTGCTGATGCGGCAGGTTCGGCAGATCGCGGCCCCCACTGGCCGCGGTTCGTCGCCCCGGGCCAATGGGGGCAGCGGGAAGTCGTGACCAGCACATCCCTCGCCCGCGCCGCTTCCCGCCGCCCCCATTGGCCCGGGATGGCGAACCGTGGCCAGTGGGGGCCGTGATCAGCCGAACCTGCCGTGTCAGCAGGTAAATAAACTGGCCCAGCCCGCCAGGGTGCTTACCCTGGTGAGCTGCGTGCCAAACGTTGCCGACCCCTGGCCTAGGACAGCTTTGGCCATGGCTTCCTCAGGGACTGTCTTAAATGTAGAAGTCACATTTACAGTCCTGGGCTTCAATGGGATGCCTAGAGAGTAAGGTGAGGAAAGGCAGAATCAGGCCCTTGATTAACTTTCAGATAAATGAACGATAAAATGTATGCAGCTTTCAGGATCTGAGAACGTTGTCAGGAATACCCAGGAGCCATGCAAATCCTGACGAATAATAGGACTCCACAGCTCACAACAAACCAGACTTGGCTCTGGTATTTATAAAAATATTCACAAATCCATTCTTTGTACCTTTCCGACAGCTCTGTGTATACCAGAGAAATCCCACAATAACACAATCCAATCATAAAATCACACAACACAATTCAATAATAATAAATTAGCTCCTCTGTAACTATTGAAATTCAGTGGCATGGTTGCACAAAGATCATCAGTTGGTAATTAGTGCTATTAGTTATTCATTGCTGTGTGAATTTTAATGACTAGAACCCCTTTTTGGCTCCCTAGAACCTCAAGGCAGAACAATATTTTCCTCTTATCGCATTGCTGAAGCTGACTCGGAGTCTCCTTCACTCCATAAATACAGTCACATCAAAGAGATTAGACTATTGTAAAATAGTCTGAGTTATATTAATGCGTAATTCTTCTACACATCAGTGTTTTTCTATGATATGTAGAGTATGGAACTTATTTTCATCTTAGGCTATCTTAAAGGATTTAGCACTCCTTCCTTTGGAGTAATCTTCTATGCGTTTGCTATGCACCACGTCCTTACTAATAAAAGAAAATATTCAGACTCCCATTTTACAAGCTTTTAAAAGAACACCAGACTCCAGCAACTTGGTAAAATCTCATTTCTACCAAAGCTTTTAAAAAAGTAGATAAGTTGGGAATGTGTGGCATTCTTATTTGCCTGGAAAGTCTTTGATTTGACAATGTTTGCAACCGAGTTCTGTATGCTGTTGTTCAAGACAACTAATAACCGAGCATGCTTACTTTGGGCTAAATGCAACTCACTCTGTGGGAATAAAGCTCTTTGCATACAATGTGAGAGATTTCTTTAGCTGAAAGTAACCCTCATTCCGGCTATTGTTGATTGTACTCAGTGAGGCTAAGTGACTCTGCAACCTTTTTATAGCAGTGGAGGCAATGGTAAACTTTTAACTACATTCTACGTTTTGACTCTATTTGCCTGTAGGAAAAAGCTTAAACTTGATTTGGTAGCAGAACATTTTCTTGTCATTGGTTACTACTCTATAACTTGCAAAGTGATTGTCAATCTGTTATCTATTGACTCATTTACATTTAACTGATAATTAGATCGATTGCAGCTTTTTTCTTTAAGGGCATGATTCAAAATCCATTGAAGTCCATGGGAGCCTTTCCATTTACTTCAGTGGGTTTTGGATCAGGCCCTAAATGGTTAAACGAATTGAAAATACAATATATATTGTCATTTCAGTACAACTGACAGAAGTGTAGCCAGATAGTTCTGCAAATGTATTGACCAAGCTACACTGATAATAGATTCTCTGTCCTTTTAAACATTTCTACATTTTAGCATTTTCCATCTTTATTGTTTTGATTCTTCAAGTGTTTGACTCGCAAAACCTGAAATGTAGTTATTTCAAGGACAACATTAATAGAGTTCATTGTTTCTTTTACCAGTAGTTTCATTTCTTAAATTAGTACATTTCAAAAGCTAATCCACTCAAAAGAGAGTAGATGGAAAACTTAGTTCAGTTGGTTTATTTGTCTGACTTGCTCTGAGTTTACAAATCTAACATTACTTACTAGACTTTATTCTTATGAGATATTAAAAGGTATTTTAATTTAAGGAAATTCTTTTCTGTGCATCAGTAGAAATAACAGAAACAGAAACAGCTTAAAGTGGTGGAACATAAAATCTATTCTCAAGTTCGAATGTGCAGCTGAACTGTATGATGGCAGTTTGTTAGTCTATATGTTTTTATTTAAATGCCTATTGAGTAAAACATAATTCATGCTGCTGTTCGCCCTTAAAACAGGAAATAATATACCCATTTAACTCAATCACAATTTATATTACATGTGCATATTTCTAAACAAGTGCTGTAGATGGAGAGTTTGGTAGCAATAATATTTATGAATTATACTTTTAGTTAGCAAAGGAAAATGTGTGACCTCTTACATTTTGTTTGACATTTGAATTTGGTATTCAGTATATATGACATGGGTGATGGATGCTTATTAACACAATGTATAAACAGGAAATGCTTCTAAGCTGACCATTTATTAACGCAGTATGTATTACAATTTGAATTTTAGTTGCAGTATCCTTCTCTGAAGACTGCTGAGCTGAAATAAAAGGGCAGGCTTCTTTCCTTTTCTTATTTGTCTGACTATAAATACACTGTACAGTATGTACATCAAAGGATTTAATTGAAAATATTGCACAAGAACCAATCTGGTATATTAAACATGAGTGTGCGTGTGTGTGTGTGAGTGTGTGTGTTTACAAAGTTAATTAAATGTGACTTTTTTTGTGAGCTGGGTAAAAATAAAGTGGTGCAAATGCTATTGGTGGAATGAGTTTGTTAAGGCTTATGCTAAATTCTTAATTTCCCTGCAAAGGAAAAAAACGTGTCCATGCTCATTTTTGCATTCTGAGGCATAAAGCAGGCCTGAAAGATTTTATTTTCTTCACTAACACAAAAAAGATCCCCCCCCCCCCCCGCTTGTTTCTTTACAGTGGAAATATCAGGGGTCAGAGCCACCATGGGGGTAAACTGCCATAACTGCCCATTGGAGCTATTACAATTTACATCAGCTGAGAAGCTGCCCCTGGGTATTTACTTCTTTGTTTCTGCTGGTAGATCCTTTGAAGGACTGGAGAGCTAGTGAGATTTTGCTCACACTTTATTGTTTTTTTGCCCCCTCACTCAGCTCCCTTACAAATATTTGGTAGAAAAGCTTTCCGTATGAAAGCTTCAGTGCTCTCATTCCTACAACTGGGCTGAAAGGGTCTAGTTCTTCAGTCCTCTAAGTAATCTTCCAGCAAAAACAAGCTCAGGAATCCTTGATATTTTTCAAGAGCAGAAAAAAACTGTTTTTTTTGCTGTTGTTGTTTTTGAGGAAAATAATCTGGTCTTTAAAAAAAATAAAAAAAGACAACACATTTCTCTCCTTTCCATGACACCTTTAAACAAGATAACCCATGAAAAATTGAGCACAAAATATCTGAGCTCCTGCCTAATATTTTAAAACATTAGGATACAAACAGTTCTTGTAACACAAGAATCAAGATGAACTGGCAATGTAGCTGAAGACATTTTTTTTATTTTTATGTTTCTGCTCCAAACAGGTCCACTGAGTCAGACAATATTGATGAAGAAGCAGCTCAATTAAATTATTCTGTGTTTAAAAAGTCTATGGAGTTCCTCCATCTAGTTATTAAAGCTGACAGGTACCAGACCACTTTGACTGGCCAAAAATTAGGTCTACATATACTATTATTAATATTAATACAGATGCTAAATACCCAGGTATCCAGGTTTCAGAACTCAATCAATAGCAAGGTTAGCAACCTGGAAATTGAAACTGGCAGATCTTTAATCTGACATTCTGTTTTTCAGAGGGGAAAAAGTAACTTCTTTATAGCTGAAGGTCAAAGGTTAAATTTAGTTTGTATCAAATTACAAAAATATGCTTTTGGTGAGGTTAGATTCTCATGCTCAGAGCTATTCAAACTGTAATGAAAGCAAACATTGAAAGAGATAATCCCATTAAAGATGAACTATTCACTTTAACCTCAAATATTTGGTAACTAAAATAAAACCATCCTAGGACAAGAAGGATGAAGTTCAGCTCTTTAAGAAAACTGGACTTGTATGGTCCCCTATGGAAGAGATGATAAAATAACATAAATAACATTTCTGTTTTGCAAAAGAAACCTTATTTTGAGGGAACAAATTAATTCATGTTCCGCTACTGCTGGCAATGTAAAGAATTGGGAACTGTTTTAGTAAGGCACTGTTATACCTAAGGGCAAATCCTCTCTACCTGCAGATATCCTGCTGGCAGTGAAACCAGTATGGTCCTGCTGCCCAAGGGGGAGACAGGAATTGAGGGGTTGTATCCACAGACTGGAGCTGCATCAAACTATCACTGCATATCCACATGGCCCCAGATCATTGCAGATGGAGAGCCTCTAGCTACTACTCCCCCAGCCCAGTTCCATCAGTATCTGTTGTGATCTTGCAGCACAGATCCCATTGACCATACACCTGGTTTCTGAAAGTAAAGTCATTTTTCTCTTGATTTGCTTGGGGACTCAGGACTGGGCACAGGATAAACCAACTGCCAACTTATTACTCCTACACTAATTTACCCCTTGCTCCATTGTACAGCACTCATTGATGTCGAGTGAAGTTTTTCACAAAGATGGAGGGCAATGTATATTAAGCAGCATGATCTCTGCTGTTGTCTTTGCCCTTGGATGCCGATTAGGGTGAAAATGAATTGCTTACTCTGGGTATGAACTGACGCCAGATAAGCCCCTGCTAAATGGCTAGACAGGTGAGCAACATCAATAGTTATTTAAATACTAGCAAAACCAAATCAATACAATAGAAAGAATATATAAATGGCAAATGTATATCAAATGTATGTGGGGAGATTGTCAAAAAGGGCAGCTAGGCATATAAATTCAATTGAAAGTCAAAGGCAGTTGAGCACCTAACTTTGATTGTGCTTTTAAAAGTCTCTCCCTAAATGTAGTAAGACTGTGTATTTTTATCACCTCCCTAATTCTCCTAGGTGGCTCATCTTCTTAGACCATAAGTAAGGTCTTTGAGGTAGAAACTGTCTGCTTCTGTTTGCGCAATACCTATCACAACAGGGCCTAGATCTAGGGCCTTTAGGCACTACCAAAATATAAACATTACAGAATGATAGTCCTTTTCTGCCTTTCAAAACCTCCTTCAGGATTATTTACCTGGAGTTTAAAAAAAAAAAAAAAAAAAATTTGAAACACAGCAAGATTGTGTGCACAGCTTTAAAGGTTCTTTAGAAATATGGTCCTGGCAATTTAACGACATTAATGTTTCTGACTTTAAAAAAAAAAAAGGGTGCTGAAATACTGCAACGACATCCCCAAAGCAGTGGTCTCTACAACCGCGTAATGCACTGCAAATTTTCACTTAGAAAAACAGTGTCATTTCGGAGTTCTATAAATGCCAAAAGGCATTCTAAATCACTAAGCTTCTTATATCCTGATGAAAACTCAACCATAAGTGTAGTCCTAGACATGGTATTTCTAGGTTCTCAAGGGACTGGATGCTGATCTCAAGAATTTGGGAACAGTCTCATATATTTTGCTGTTTTGTAACTTAAAATAGACGGAAAAGATTTTTTTCCAAAAGGGTAAAAAAAGATTAATCACAGGCTGAGTTGGATTTTTTTGTGCGCCAAGTTTTAGCCTGGAGCAAATTTTTATAGTGGGGTTATAATCTCCCTCTCCCCCCCCCCCCCCCAAAAAAAAACCCAACAACCTGGTTTATAACAGAAATGCTGACACAATGCTAACTATAGCAATAGAAATGGTGGTGATATAATATTTATTGCTCCCCTGTGCCAACAGGGGGTTAATCCTGATTAAACACATTTGTTTTCTGGCCTGGTTGAGATCAGAGAATTTGGTGATCATACGAAATACTTCATATGGCTTCATAACTGGATTAATGGACGAGCTCACAGTGAGACATGCTAAGTGAGACTTGCTCAAGGGAGCGACTGTAGGTGGTTCAGTGGCTTAAGCATCATCTCTGGAGCCATGGGTTCAAATGCAGGGTTTCTTTATCCAAGAAGTATCTTTGCTGGAACAGAATATAACGCATTAAAGGACCTATTTTTTCTTTTCTTTTCAGCAACAAGGAAGAGTATGAGAAAATTAACACAGAGCATTATCACAATAAACATTGGGATATATCCTTTAGATCAGGAGCTCTCAACCTTTTCCATACTTGGGCCCCAGAACCCCTCATACTTCTAGCTTATGACCCCTCTACTATTTAGCAATCTTGGAAAGACAGGATGGTCACTAGCTTCACACTGACTCACTGGGCTTGATACCATTAGCTCCTTCATACAATTTACCAGAGAAAGCAAAACACTTAAGCACTTTTTGGAACTAAATAATTGAAGAGAACTATCTGTGGGACAGCACCTATGTTTGCCATACGCTGTCCTTACTCCCACTGATTTTTATAGCAGTTTTGCTTTAGCGAGGACTCAGAAACGGAGTCAGGACCTCATGATTTGGCTCTGCAAGAATCTATACTTAACAGTAAATTCTCTAGACACTTAGGGTGGATTTCACAAAGGTATTTAGGTGTCAAACTCCCACTGAAATCAATGGGAGTTCAGTGCCTAAACACCCTTCCTGAATCCCACTCTTATATTGCAATAGTGCATATTAGGGCACGTCTTCACTATCCACCGGATCGGCGGGTAGCAATCGATCTATCGGGGATTGACTTATCGCATCTAGTGAAGGCACGATAAAATCAATCCCTGATCGCTCTGCTGTTGACTCCGGAAATCCACCGCGGCAAGAGGCGGAAGCGGAGTCGATGGCAGAGCGGCAGCGGTCGACTCGCAGCCGTCCTCACAGTCAGGTAAGTCGACCTAAAATACGCAACTTCAGCTACGCTATTCACATAGCTGAAGTTGCGTATCTTAGGTTGCCCACCCCCGTAGTGTAGACCTAGCCTTAGACAACACCACCACCACCTTAGACAGCCGGGGTCTGTCCATGACCACACTGTAGGGCTTTATTCCAGGTGCATAAGAGCTGGATGCTAAATTAATCATGTACTAAGCAACAGTTCAGCCAACTGTTCATAAGAGATTGAAACAAGGAAAAAGAAGCCGCTCCAAGCTGCTGAAACATGTTCTCCATGGCAAGCCTGAAATCACCTGTTAAGTTTGCAGTCAAGACGTAGCCTAAAATAGCTCTGCATATTCTGAGCAAGTGAGCTGCTAGGTCTGAACATGTCCCCGAGCAGAATGAGTGAGAATGCCGGGCATGTTCGTGTGAATGCCCAGTGCATGATCACATGCTCCTCATTATAATCAATATTTATATATTGATACATGCCTGGAAGGCTGTGATGTGTAGGAGATGCAAAAGCAAAGCCTTATGATAACAGCAAGACAAAAGAATGAGTCAGAGCATGGACGGAGTACAGTAACTCCTCACTTAAAGTCGTCCCAGTTAAGGTTGTTTCGTTGCTGATCAATTAGGGAACGTGCTCGTTTAAAGTTGTGTAATGCTCCCTTTTAACGTCATTTGGCAGCCGCCTGCTTTGTCTATTGCTTGCAGGAAGAGCAGCCCGTTGCAGCTAGCTGGTGGGGCCTTGGAACCAGGGTGGACCGGCAGCCCCCCTATCAGCTCCCTGCTCCCCTAAGTTCCCTGTGCAGCAGCTGCCCACCAGGCTAGCAATTGCAGCTGTCCCTCCCACCACTGCCATGTGCTGCTCCTGCCCTCTGCCTTGGAGCTGCTCCCCGAGACTCCTGCTTGCTGTGCGGGGGGGAGGGAAGGAAGAGGGGGACTAATGTCAGGGTGTCCCCCTCTTCCCTGCTCCTGCACCCCGCTTACCCCATCTTCCATAGAGCAGGGGGGGACACACCAGGGCTCAGGACGGAGGGAGCTTGCAGCAGCTGCAGTCTCAGCAAGCTGATCTAATTAACAAGGCAGTGTACTTAAAGGGGAAATGTGCATATCTCCCTCCATTCCTGCTGCCTTGTAGAGTGAAAGAGTTAACGATTGAGGACTCAGCCAATTGCTAGTTCATCATTTAGAAGTAAGGGAAATATCCCACCCTCTGACTCCTCCACCTCAACCAAGCTTCACAATCATCCTCACTGTGTACCAGTATTAAATTGTTTGTTTAAAACTTATACTATGTGTGTGTGTGTGTGTGTGTCTGGTTAAAAAAAATTTCCCTAGAACCTAACCCCCTCATTTACATTAATTCTTATGGGGAAATTGGTTTAGCTTAAAGTCGCCTTTTTCAGGAACATAACTACAACGTTAAGTGAGGAATTACTGTACCAAAATTCCTCCTTTCGATGTTGTTTCTTTTATAACTGATCCCTCGAGAGAAGAAGGGTGAGATCCACAGGCTTCACTTCAGAGAGAGGTTTTTAAAAAATAAATAAGCTCAGTCATGGAAAGAAATGAAAAACTTGAGTTTGAACACAGAGCCCAAAGCAGAATATTTAAGTCCCTTTTCCTCCCCTTGATGTTCCGTTTTTATACCTGAGAAGTGCTAGGCAGGGATGCGGAAGATATATAAATATTGACCAAAGAATTATAATTTGAGACTGATTTTACTGATTCCATCTGAATCTCAATGCATAAGGACTCACAAATAATTGAGCTGCTCAAACATTTTTTCATTAAAACTTTTTTTTCCAGTGACAAATGGCTTTTCAACAAAGCTGAAAGTTTTGGGGAAAAGTTTTGATTGTCATAAATAATTGGGGGGGGGGGATTTCTCAGAAGTTTTCAATAGTTTTTTTCATGAAAATGCCTGAAACAGTTTATAGAAAAAAATGTAGATGAAAAATGTTAGTTTTTGTGGAATTTTTTCAGAGAGGAAAAAAATATAATTTCCAGACCAGCTCTAATAAATAAGTTAAGATTGATAACCGCAAGTTGGCTGTAAAGAAAATATGAGTATAGGAGGTTTCAGAAAGGCTCCTTTGTCATGGAGGTAGAAGGGTCTTCTTTGTCTTATACTCTTCATTTGTCATGAAGATTAAGCTGTAAATCGTCTACTCCTGAGGAACTACCCATATGGAGCCTGAGCCTGTGAGGTGCTGAGCATCTCCAACGCCAATTTTAATGGGAATTGAAAGTGCTGAACGTGTCTCAGAAATGCTCAACACCGTGGGGGGAGGGGCAGAAGGGAAGTAGCTTCAGAGACTGTTACTTTAAATCCATGGAGTGTCCATCTATTACTGCAAGGGAGAGAGGTTTCTATAGGCCCCTGGGATGGGATAGAGGAAGTTACTAACTATATTGATATCCTGAGATGTGCAGGGAAGGATATGGAGCCTCTGTGTAAAGGGGCCAGCCCCTTTCTGCTTGTCCAAGACCTCTGCCTGTTCCCAGTAGCATGGCCCCTTCACTTTTGGCCATATATTGCATCCTCATCCTCACTTTAGTAGGTAAAAGGCAGACAGAGTTGAGGGCAAGACAAAGCTGCATTAAGTTTCACTGGAATGTCCATGGGGTTGCTGAAAGCTTTCATGGTCTTGTGCACAAGGGAGAGAGAATTCTTCAGAGGCTCATCTTCCACTTCCAGTTCTTTCCAGTCACCTTGGGCTGGTATTTGTCCTTAGTTTTGAAAGGACACTCAGCTGCACAGCGGAAAGCAACTTTCAATTAACCAACAGCAATTTGACACAGAAAGTGAGCGTGACCCTTAATATCTGCCCCAGCAGCACAGACGGGTCCAACCCAGTCATGTAAATCTTTGAAGTTAGCAACGTAAGTGAGTTAGGCTGCTGGGGCTTTTTATAAGGTTGCATGTGAAATTGTCAGAGGAATGAAACCATTTACAGATGGTGCAGTGATAAGGATGGTACGGTATCTTGCTCGTATGTGCTCCTAATTTCCGGGGGAGGGGGGGGAAGCCCACAACAGGAAAAAGAAACTGAAACAAATGTAATTCTTTTGACTGTGCTGTGGTTGAAGGAGTAAGTGAGATTTCTGGCAACACCAAAAGAACTCCAAAGACAAGCTGGCTGCTGCAGTATTTATTAGTTTGCCTTTGATGAAACCCCTGACATCAAGGATTTTCCTCAGTGACTGATTTTTGTCAGAGTAATTATGAGTGAACTGGATGTGACAGAGGATTTTTTTGGACATGAAACCCTTGCATTATGGCATGAAAGGAGAGGACATAAAAACAATCAACTTGGTGTGACAGAGGCCCTGAAGCAGTTTGATGTGGCCCTGGAGAAAAGAACTGTTATCACTACTTACTGATGTGGTCACGAGGAGGGAAATTGCTAAATAAAATGTATCTTGGAGTCAGATAGGTCAGTGGGGGCCACTTTCTCTTACCACTGTTCTCTCTTATCAAAAGTAGGTCATGCCCGGGGGAGGGTGGGATTGGGGTGAAGTATTTGAAACATTTAAAAATACTTTCAGAAGAGGAAAGTGAAGTTGGCTTTACGTTGTGTCTGTGTTGGGTCTGTCACAGTTCAGGGTAAGTGCATTTGTAGTCTCCCTCTATGGCCCAGCCAGGGCACCCACTTCTAGGCTTTCAGTTCCCCAGCTGTCATGTCTCCTGAGTGGAGACACATGTCTCTCTCCCTCCTGTGAATTCCCCAGCAAAGTCAGACTGCCTCAGCAGGCCTGCTTTGCTTTTCTCCTCAGAGACAGTAAACAGAGTAATTGCCACAGTTAAGTTACCCCACAGCTCTTTCTCGGTAAGCACATTTATTCTTAAGGGAAAAGTATTACAGAAAAATCTATTAAAGGCACTAAAAGAACTTACACACATGCTAATAAGATTACCAGTGATCACCCCCAGTGTCAACAAGGGCTCCTTCGGACCCCACCCAGGAGTTTACTGTGGCTACAAGTTCATCACTTCTTCTGCTCAGAACAAGCACCCCTGTGAATCCTTTCCTCCTTTATGTTGTTTGGGCCTTCTGAGACTGGGAATAGGTAATTTGTAGACAAAGGCTCCTCCCCAGGGCAAAGCTTCAAAAAATCAGATCTGGAGGTGGGCATTTGCTTGCCCTTCCTCCCAAGTATTTCCTAGGAAACCTACTCAACTAACAGTTCATTCTTGTCTTAGCCCATTTCTTTAAAAATAAAAAATCCTTTGAAGCTCATAACACTTTCCAAGGTTTACATTAGTCATATCTCCTAGACAAGCTACATAGAATAACATATAAACAGTTGAATTTTTTATATAATGAGCTCCTAAGATACTTAAACTTAATTCAATAAAATTTATCCAAGATATTGCATCTATGTCACAGGGACTATCCTACATTCTGTAATGCTACAAAAAAAAAATTGGCCCACTGGTGTAAATCATCTAAGCGCAGGAGAAAGAAACATCTGAAAAGGTCCATCTGGGTATCCTGCCTTCATTATCACCTTTGGCCCAATTGGGGTCTTTTGACTTCCTACTCAGTGCTAACATAAGTTGATCAGAACCTTATTTGAAAGCATATAGTTAGCACCAAAGAGACATGGCTTCAAGATGGCAAATGAACACAAAAATATGTTTCTTCTCATGCAGTGCTGTGTGAAATCTTTCCTACATGTCTGCATGGAGTCCTCACCATAGCTGAAGATATCCATCTGTACAGAAAGAATATCTGAACAGTGGAGAAAAAGGAGACACTGGTCCTGATTCTCCTCTAACTTACACCAGTTTATCATTGACTTCGCTGGAGTCACGCTGACTTTACACTGGAGTAATTGAGATTAGAATTAGTATGAAGCACATGGATGGTTCCTGGTGATGGATTTCAAGTTGGGACATTTGGGAGAAGTCTGATTTCTAAAACCATTGGCACTATGTGAGAGTCGAGTACGTATGCCACATGCTTTAGGCATTCTGGGTGAACGTACTTCCATAACAGGCCATGACATCTACAGACAAGCTCAGGGCTTTGGGTTCGTGGTGACTGCAGAGGCAGAATGCCATTGCATTCTTGGAGCTATCAGTGCCCTGCCTGCATATATGAATGTAATGTATGGAGAGTGGTACATGATACACCCTCAGCCTTTGTAAAGTCAGTAGGCTAGGTTTTGTTATGGGGAAAAAATCAAACTACTAGGAAAAAAACAACAACAAAATCCAATATTTCCAATGACCAGTCTACATGTACACCTAAAGTCTCTGGTACTTGGCAAATAACAAAATAATCCAGAACAACCCTGGATTATCTGAATGTAACAGTGGATGCTGAATAATTTAGGATGTAGGTTTTGGATGGCTAAGGGAATTTTCAATGTAATTAACAGATATCAGGGGACATGACCCCATTTCAGATACTAGAGATATTTTGATAACGGAGATTTGGATAATCAAGGCTGTACTGATATTGTATTTAAGTTGGTTGGTATTTATTCCTTTCAAAATGGTTTGGGGTTTGATATTTTAACTTCCCTTAGCTCACATTCCCACCTTTTTGAGACAGCAGTCTTCATTTGGGAGAAGCCTGTAGTGAAATTGTTGGCATTCTGCACCTCTTCCTGTTAAAAGATATTGATGGAAAATCTGGGACTAGGTTACAGTGCTCTGCAGCAGGACTGTTATTCTAAACCAAGGGGCCAGTATGTTAGCTAGATATCTCACTACATTTCTACACCCTGTATAAACACACTCTCCTGGCCAAATCCTGCTTTGATTAACACCTTATGCAAGCCCTTTGAGTTCAGTGGGGGTTGCAGGAGGTGCACTGACAGGCTGGAATCTGTGTGTTGTACAAGACAAATCATCTTTTGTAGTATGACAAACTATGGCAAAATATTCTCAAGCTAAATTTTGCTCTGGATTGGAGCAAAGAAGTTTCCCTCATTTGTCTTTGACCTGCCCTGGCATGGGGTCACAGCCTGAGACTCAGTTTTTACTCCAGGGAGGAATATGCCTGAGTAAAAATCAGAACAAAATGTCTTACTTTTAATACAGCGGTAAGAATGTATATACAAAGGCTACTTGATTGAATGGTAAATTAAGTCCCTGCATGAAAAATATGAGAGTAGAACAAGATTTGGAGTTGGTCTAGCTCAGAAATGTACTATAATGCCTTTTGGATTAAATAAAAGGGGGAAAACAAGCCAGCTATTAGCTCTTGAAACATCTATAAGTATAAGGCCTGATCTTATTGCTTTCAGCAGCAGCTAGACTAGGCACATAGTGCAGAGGTTATAATTCATATAGTGTCAAAGAATGTAACAGGATTTGCAGGAATTGAAATCACGAACGCTTAGCGGTGTTATAAATTAACACACACAAAAAAATCCACTTTCTGTCATTTCTGTTCATTGACTCACTTTCCGTTTCATGTGTCAAGGTAGGATTGTTCTCTGGATCTTGGAACACTCCATCCACCTGTCAAGCAGAAGCTTCAAGACCCCTCCTGGGGATCATCCTGAAGAGACACTCTGGCACTAACGATGAATTCATCACACACTTGCAGGCTGTTTCTTTAAAGGCTTAGAGATTTAAAACTCACTGACCAAACGAGTGCAGTTCTCAAGGAGCCTGCTTTTCAGCACAATGTAATAGACGTTGTGGACCTGATTCTCATCTCTCTTACACTGCCGTATGCAGGAGGTACTCAGTCGAAATCAATGGAGTTACACCAATGTAAAAGTGGGGTCAGCGAGAGGTGAATTAGGCCCACTTATTTGCAGATAGTGGTAGTTTCACATGTGTATTGGCATAAGCGTGGCTGTTAGGATGCTTTTGAAGGAAAGCTGGTTTTAAAACACTGGTGGCTTTCAGTTACACAAGGCTATAATTCATGGAGATTTTACAGTAAATCCCCTACAGAGTTGCTGATGCCTCCCAGAAAACTTTGCATAATCTTCTGGCTCCGATGCTTGGCTAAGACCAAGGAATGTACAGTGCAGCTGAGGAGGTAGGGTGCAAAAGTGAACTGAAGCCACTCTGAGTCAGTCCTGCCTCTCAGGATAGCCTGCAAGTAGCTTTTGATGAACCCAAAGGCAGAGGAACTGTTGTGGTTCTGCTGTGCGTGCATGGGGGTAGACTGGGAACAGAAAGGTTATGCAAGAGGTTTGAGTCTTCATGTAGGGTCATTGTGAGATATGTGCAGGATGAGGGCTGGGGTGTGGCCAGTGGGTCTGAAAATGTACTGGTCTAACCCACCTCTGTGTGTGTGTGTGTGCAGGGATCTGCTTGTATAGTCGGTGGGCTGAAAAGCTGCGGTATGGTTTCCCCATAAGAAACTCAGCAAGCCTCTGTGTACATCCTCTGTGCAAAGACCATTTATTTGCTTTGGGCAAGGTGGGAGAATTTGGCCAGTAGGTAGTTTTAATTTGGGCTCAAATATGTGTCACATTTTATTTTATTTTTTTAATTGTATTTTCAGCGGGTATGTTGGCGCATGAGCCCGTGAACTGATTTTAAAGGACTCCTTGGAAAAATAATCATATTTGGGCCGTTTCAATCTCTCTCTAATAAGTGGAAAGATTTACTAAAAAGGTCTATGTGATGATTTGGGGGGATTATTGAACACTGATGCCAATGTATTTCCGACAGGCTGAAGAATTAAGCACTCCTAGTGTTGAAAGCAATCTGAATATTGCCTAAAACTTGTGCTGAGTGAGGCTCTTGTCTGCAAGTGGACGAAGATGTCAGAAATGCAGGCTGAGCAGAGGCAGTGCGTTGCGGATGAAAGGAAGTAAGATCTGAACCTGTGTTTTAGTACAAGTTCTTCAAACAGCAAGACACTGAAGGTCTGTAAAGAAATCTGACTGATAAAGATGTCAGGTGCAAGACATGGCTATTGATAAATTGCATGTACATTTCACAATTGCATTATTATGGAGCATATCCTGTCACACATTAAGCATATTTATTTTTTCTTACCCTTATGTTGCTCTTCGTTGTCTTGGGGATCAAGGTATTAGAATACTTTCCCCCCCACCTCTTTACCCAGTGATGAGGAAACCAGGTACAAATCATCATGGTTTCTTTACTGGTTATATGGCTCTTCTTTAAATAAAAATCAGCAGAATCTGGTATACACTTTTTGGTGAATCTTTAACAGGGTAGGTGTTTGGCTGGGGTTGCATGGAACCATAGAGACCAAATGGATCTGTGGATGCAGAGAGCTAGGTATATATTTAGAGGCACAATCCTGACAAGTGGTGCTGACAGTGCAGGCCCTGAGGGGAGATTGGAGGATGGATCCCCAACATAGTGTTGTGTTGGGAAATGAAAAATGGGCAGAAGAAACACTATTCCATCTCCTTTCCTCCTTCGAATGACCAGTCAACTGGAATTTGTGTGAGAAGTGGTTTTGTGAAACAATGGAGATCAGCTCTGTCATTTTAAGTGTCTGCTTGCACAGGTCTGAAAACTTAATGGAAAACAGTGCTGCACAAAGGCAGAATCATGTACTTATACTTTGCCCTGGTTTTTCAGAAGGCCCATTTTCTGTAAGTGGGACTTCTCCCTCCACCCATTTTTTTTAAACCAGCATTTTCCCAATCTGTGGTCCATGAGCTGCTGGTGGTCTGTAGAAAGCTTGTTGGCCAAATGGCACTGGCTCTCCTCCCCTTCCTTTCTAGCTGTTACAGTGAAACATACATTAAATACTTCCCTCATTTTCCTTTTCCATGGAAGCAAGTGCTCTAGCTTTCATATTGATGTTATCCTATTGTGAATGGCTGAAGAGAGGGGCCATTCAATTGCAAATGGATAGTTCCATGGGGTCTGTGTGGCACTCTCTCTCTCAAAATGGGATCTACACTGTGAAAAAAGTTTGAGAATCTCTTCTTAGACCAAATCTGGGTAATTGTTACTCATTCTTTGTATCTGAACTTTTTCTGTAAGCATGCAGTTTTGTTTCTACAGAAAACATTGTTCTGGACTTCCTATACCGAGAACTTCCTATTCCTTTCTTTACCCGGTCAGATGGGTGTTGTCCTCCTTACCATGTGTGAGCAGTATTAGCATAATACAAACATAAATTATGTCAAAACTTCATGCTAACAATAACAACATCATTGTCACGAAAGTTGAAACACTTCTGATAACAGAATGCATGGATCCTTTCCTTTCAAACCTGATGTTCTGGTCATTCAGCTCTCAGGTACAATAAGAAGGTAGAAATCTACTTTTCAGAATGCTTGTTATACCCTCAGGCTCCTGACTCATAAGAATATTGAAATAAATCTCTCACCTTGGGCTTGAAAGAGGTGAGTGTGGGCATGTGGATTCAAATCCTTAACACAATAAGGAGAGGAAGTTCTTTGTGCCTCTACTTGGGAGGCCTGCACTGGCTGGTGTGTGTGGGAAGCGGTTTTTAGAAGATGGCCTGAAAGAAGCTACCACTATTCAAGGCAGGAAATTGCTTTAGGTTTTGTCTCTTGCTCCTTTTCCTCACACAGTTGCTTTTGAAACCAAGCCATAGTTTAATCGAGTTCCCCTTCCTGTATCTTTTGGACACTGTATTAAACTAAAAAACCCAAAACAACCAAAAACCTTAAAAAAGGAGGGATGGTCCTGAAGAGCAAAGTGTGGATCCACATCCAAATTTTTGAACTCTTACACACACACACACACACACACACACACCGAGTGTATTCAGGTCTAGAATTTTGCTTTGGCCATTATAGGGATTAGAAGATGGCTGGGAAATTTGGATCTACATGCTGATTTGAATTCCAGAGCTCATCTTGACCACATCATATTTTGGGGAGTTCAGATCCTGACTTTGTTGTTTAGGCTCATCACAGTGTAAAAATATTCTCTTGGTGCTAAAGACTTCAATAGGAATTAGTTCTGGGCTGATACCCTTAAATCTCACTACTTCCTCCTCCTCCGTCACTTACATAGGCATATTTAAAAATGCTGCCTTAAATCTCATTTATTAATAGTGAAATTACCTTTATCTAGATTTTACATTCACAAGTAATCACAAGTTAAAGGATCTGATTTTCATTTACACTAAGGCCGCAAAGTTATATTGACCTAAGTTGACTTGTTTTGCCTTAATTTTGCATACATCCACATCTAAATTCATCTCCTGCCGACAGACACCCTATTACATGGTGTAAGAGGTCGGACTCACCCCTGCGGAACCTCCTGCTGGTCACCCATGGGAATTAGCTCAATCCAGCCCGGAGCTCCTTCTGCAGGCTGGTGATCCGCCTTGTCGTTACTAGCCCCCATGTCCCTCCCAGGACCCCGGTGCCCCTTACTCTGAGTGCTGCCCCCTGGCAGTACCCAAACTCGCTGGGTCTCCCCTCCCAGGGGAACCCCCACCCACTAACCCCACCTCACCTCAGTGTAAGGCTACTGCCAGTCACCATCTAGCCCCACTCCCTGGGGCAGACTGCAGCATCAGCCACTCATCTCAGGCAAGGTTGGGTTTGGACCTGCTGCCTTGGCCTACCTCTGGGCTGCCCTCTGCAACCCCCAGTACCTTTGGCCCAATGCTAGGCCACAGCCTGGGGCTTTCCAGGCTGGAGCTCCCCAGCCTTTCCCCAGCCCTGCTCCACTCAGGTACCCTGTCTCAAGCTCCCTGCAGCCAGGCCCGTCTCTCTCTGAGTGCGAAGAGAGACTTCTGAGTTGCTGGCTGCCCTGGCCTTTATAGGGCCAGCTGGGCTCTGATTCGGGCGTGGCCCAGCTGCAGCTGCTTCCCCCAATCAGCCCAGGTCTTTCCTTCCCCAGCCCCAGCCCTCTGCAGGGCTGGCTTTAACCCTTCCCAGGCAGGAGCGGGTGTCCATCCCGCTACACATGGACACAATAACATCACCTTCTTGGATAACTTAGAGCCAAAGTTGACCTACTTCCATCAACCTGGTTCTAGTTCAGACAACGCATTACCTGAGTCCACTGTACAGTCCTCCACGTTACACTGCGGTAGCACTGTAGAGGGGCCTTAAAGTGGAACTAAATTTTACGTACTCTTTAAGGCCTCTATACACCATGTAAAGTAAATAAGAATCTGGCTCAGACTCCTTAACTATCCCTGCAATTATCTCATTGCAGTAACACGGACAAGCTAGACCCATGTGCTCTAATAGGACACTAGGAAACAATTCTAAAAAGGGAAACAGCATTAAACTGAAAGCTACATTTGAGCCATTTGCAAATAGTATCAATTTTCAAGATAAACTATTCCTTTGTGGGGCTGTAACCATAAATCCCAAAGTACCTGCAAGCAGTATATCAGAGGCCAACACCACCCAGCACCTGTGCACCAAACCCAACAAAGGAAATGAGACCAAAGGAAATGCCACCCACAGGAGACTACACTGTTATGTGCCACTGGCAGAGAATAGGAGGGCCCGAGGTGCACCGGTGCTCAAGCCTCCTGCAATGGCAGGGAAATATTAAATGAGATATAGCAAGATAATCTGCACCCACATGCTGCAAAGGAAGGTGAATCCCTCTGCCCCAGTGTTGCTGCCAATCTGACTTGGGGACAAATTCCTTCCCGATCCCACATACGGTGATCAGTTAGACTCTGAGCATGTGAGCAAGAACCAGCCAGCCAAGCACCCGAGAGAGAGAATGCTCAGTGCCACCTCAGGGCACTGGTCCACCTTAGTATCCCATCTTATAGCACAGGACCATGATTCTTCTATATTGAACAGCTCCTAGGAATATAGTGCTTATCTTCGCTGAGGCAGGAAGAGTATTACTGCAAGTTAGTCTAAATCAGAGGTGTAAGTGACATTAAAGGAGAATCTGAATGGATTTTGTTTAGACAAAGGGCATGTTGCCAAGGTTTTTGCAGAGATGCAGGAATAACAGATTCTGTATTTTAAAAATTATTTCAAGGAAACTTGTCAGTATAATCTGTTCCA
Source organism: Malaclemys terrapin pileata (assembly GCF_027887155.1). NCBI lineage: Eukaryota > Metazoa > Chordata > Testudines > Emydidae > Malaclemys > Malaclemys terrapin. The sequence goes on along the minus strand of NC_071512.1, from coordinate 11,496,855 downwards.
TTGTGACATCCCATTTAAAATGTACCAGGCAACACAATCATTATACAAGAAGTTAAACACGTCTAAGGATGAATGAAACTTTATCAGAGTGGCTCCAACTGCAGGCCGGGTGTTTGCCACTGACAGTCTGGACGGGAGCCTACACAGCCTGGGGACATGCTTCGTGGGGTGTGGAAGCATCACGAATGGCATCATATGACATTGCTTTTGAAATTGCCACCATGGAGCCCAAGTAATGTGGGATTGATTTGAGGAAGCCTGATGATTACTTTACACACGTAACTATATAAAAATATATATACACAAAAATATACATAGCGGCGTCAATCAGGGCCTTTACTTCTAAAGTGTTTGCAAGTAAGAGAAGAATTGTGCTAACGGGAGGAGACTTTTCCCAGTTGTAGTAGTTGTGGCAGCAGAATGAACTTTAGATGTACACAAGTTTATTGCATCTGTTAAAGCAGTATTGGCTTTCAGCAATGAAATGTGTACTCAAGAACAAGTGCCTCTGCAGAATTTGGGGCACTCTCCATGCAGAGATAGAATTTCCACTGCAGAAATGAAAGACAGGACCAGACAAAAATGCACCAAGTATTACATTCAGGGAAAGACCCTGAAGTGGATAGGTTATACCGTGGGAATAGACAGCAGCTGGTGGCTGATGGTGGTGTTATGACTGGATCACTGATGAGGCCACAAAGAAGTCAGACGGCCTTTAAGAAAACCAAAAGGGCCAGCCTGTGGACTAATGGCAGCAAAACGCTAGGATCTGGGTTTGAGTTCCAAGCTTAGTCTCTCATTTCCAGACAGACAGAGTTGGAAGTAGCACGTACCAATCTCCACTGATCCCCTCTGGCCAACAGAAGGAGTTATGTTGCACGAGGGAACTGCAGCCAATTGTCCTTGCCAGAAGGCAGGTTGCTACAGTGGGGTGAGAAAGGGGATAAACAGAGGCCCCTATCAAGACAGAAGGACTACAACTTGCAAGGAAACATGCTTCTGAAAGATTAGCAACCATGCCATAATCAAAGACAGTTTCAACAGCCAAGGAAAGACTAGACTCACCAGTCACAGCTGAGATAGGAGATATGTCTGAGCCAGGCTTCATCAAGAAATCAGAGGGTGAGGATGCTGTTATAATTCCAGGCTGGTTTGCTTTCTTCAGACCTCTGTCCTGGTGCTGCCTCAGGGACCACACTGCCTCACCTGTCAGCTACATGTAGAAGTGACTCATTCATCTGGCCAAAATTCCATGGGGTGCAGCCTAAAGACATCTGTGCTTCAGATGCTCCTGCATCGGGAATGGGCTCCTGCACTATTTCCCCCATGCACTGGGCTCTTTGCAGATGTCTTTCCTCTTTCTCTCTCTCCACTCCTGTTCTTCACAAGCCTCCCGCTCAGCCCTTCACCTTTGTTAAGGGCCTCAGTGACTCCTCTAGCATCTTAAAGACATTGCTGGGCTACTCAGTTGTGAAAGACGTGACAGGTTGAATTGGACTAAACTACTGCACCAACCTCTTCAAGTCTCTGCAATTATCTTCTTTCTAGGTAGGAATCTCTCTCATTGATTATATGGCTCTTCTGATTTTCATCCGCTGGAGTGCTGGATCTTTGGGATTATCCTTTCAGCGTTGCATCCTTTCCCCTTGCCTACCACTTAATGTCACAGGCTTTGGCCAGTTAGTCCAGTTATAGCTTCTCTCAATTCCAGCCTTATCCGCCTGAAAGTCTAGCTCCACAAATAAAGTAGAGTGGGAGTTTCCATGTTAATGTGCTTTCCCCTGGAGCCCTCAGGGAAAGGTCCTGAACATGATTTCTTCCGCTTGGATGGAAAGAGGAATTCCTGCTATAGCCTCCATGAAATTACAGTCTTCCTTTTTTCTGAAATGTAAACCAAAGTCAATATTACCTTAGAGCCTCTTATTCACGTTGTAATAAAATGAGACACTTCCTTGGAAATAAGTTTTAAGACACTTAAGTCTTATAATGTTCATATTTACTAGAGTAGAGTTTGCAGCTGACCTCTGGGCCCTGATGTTTTAGAAGCACAATTCTAGATGATCTTCCAGTTTTCTCTCTCTTCCAACACACTAGTTGGTCAGGAATGCAGATTTTCCCCCATCTCAGTCCCCTTTTCCTCTCGAAACTCTTGTTTGTTCATGTGTCTCTCATGAGGCATAAAGAGTGACATATTACAGCAAATCTGCTGGGAATCGCTTGTAAAACACATTATTTTGAATCAGCCTCATTAGAAGTCTCCCTTCTCCTTGATTTAAAACAGATACAGTGCTTGAGAAATGAGAACTAGAGTGATTTTTTCCCCCTGGCTGGCTGTTTGGCTTGACAAATCATAAGAAAAGTGAAAATAAATCTGTAAACCAGGAGTACAAGTCACATGCTGCATTGAAGTGATGCCTCCCCTGACATAATTAAGGGCTTGGAGTGTTTCCCATGATATTCAGTCCTCTATCTTTATTAATAAAATATTCATATTATTTTACATTTATAAATGGCATGATCTTGCATTCCTTGCATATCCCAAATCCCATTGACTGAGGACCTTACCCCGTTTCACAAAATATGTCTTCGGCCATTCCACTGCTCTCCTCCACAGCTGTTGTGTAGAGAACTTCGCTCCTGTTGGCTGCCTCACAGCACCCCAGAGGTGGCTGCATTTCAGCACTACCTGATTCAGTTCCTGCTTAAAATGGTTTTACACTGTGCAACCCCAGCGAAACCAGGGAAGCTAGTTTTAATTTATCTCAGACCGCAATTGGTGAGATCACAATCAAGCATTGTTGAAATGCAGCAGCTTCTGGGGTGGAAGCCAACTGGTGCACACCTCACCGCACAAAGCTGCAGGCAAGAGGGGTAGAATCTTTGGGCAAGGCTAGAGGGGTAAAATCCCTCCCCAAAATGTTATTTCAGAGCGCATCAACACATTACATGGTATGTCAGCTTTGATGCAATTTCTTTTCATTATTTAGGTGTCAGTAAACAACAATTTTCATTGTCGGGGCTGTTTGTAGGCAGCACCTACAACCCTCTTGGCACCATGGTTTGGTTTAAAGGCCTCTGGCTTCACCTTTCTTGAACCACTTAATCACATTTAAAGGCCTTAATAAAATTAACACACATCATTATTTGGTGGCCCTCACTCTGCCAGTTTCCTGTCATCATAATCCAAACAGCCCTGATACCCACAAACCCCGGGTAGCTCTCCTCCCATATGGAGCCTGCAGCTCATCTGTAAGGGTATCTTCTTGCCTGTGCATGACAGTAAACTCTTGGGTGAAGTCCTGGACCATTGACATTATTGCTGGCCTTAGTGTGCAAACTTTAATTTACCTTTAACTTCCGTGTTTCCCAGGCACTACCTTGTAGTTTGGGACAATAGGTTAAGATATCTATAATCCTCCTGCAAGGACATTGCTCAAAGCTGTCACAAACAGTCCGTTTGCACTGCTTTTGTTGAAGGTGCCTTAACCACCCAGCATCTGTGCCCTCCGCCTTTGACTACATGTCTAGTTTCTAGGAATGAGGACAGTCACATTTCTCCTTGAAACTTGCAAGGTTCTCAGAGGAAGACCCCCCAAAACAGCGATCAGGCATAACTGTGTGCATTATCAGACACTCTCCCAGGCTTGTTCATGATACCTGGCTCTACCTGGGCATAACGGGCCTGCTAAGACAGGGAGAGGCTGCAAGAGCTGAGTCAAGGCGGGAGAGACTGGAAAGGCTGCCAGCTGTTGGAGGAGGAGGTGCGCGTCTCTTCATCTGCCCAGTGCTCCCTATACCTGCTGGCTCAGACCAGCAGCAAATTACAACTCCCCCTACCCTCACACAAACACACTGGCTGAGCTACTCTGGCCAGGGAATCACATAGTCCACATAGTCCAGAGAGGCAGTAGGTGGTTACATAACCCCACTTGCATCCCATGCATCCAGACCCAAATTTGACATAAGGGGGGAGGTTCTGGCTCCTAGCAAGGGCACACAGCAGACGTCACAGGTTAACCTTAGGCTATTAAAGCAGAATTATACGTATCAAATTCCCTTTCCAGGCTGGTCACTTTTTGCAGACTTTTGTTTTAACTTTGCCTTGATTTTTGTCAATTCTTCTGTATTTCTTTAGTGGCAACTCACATGATCTTATTTTCCCCAATGTTTTTGCCATTTTTTCCCTATCACTTCTTTCCAGGGTGTGTTATGCTGGACCTGCTGTATTTTAGTCATAGTTTATACCCCTGAGGTGAGTATGTCCTGGATTACTCTTGCCTGTGGAATTCTCTGGGGAGACTCAAGTTCTCAGGACTGGGATTTAACAACTCTGTATTGAGTAGCCACCTACCAGTGCACTCAGAAGATGGACACTTATGTGGGACAGCTAAGTATCCATCCCACACTCAATCTGCCTTTTGAACTAGAATAATAGTAGTGGTTCCAAAATAGCTGGTTAACTTTTGGTAATTTACAATGTCTGCTTGATTCTACACTTCCTTGTATTTCAAGCAATTTCGAAACAGGATTGGATCCACCTGACAATAGCGAGGTGGAGCCCAGGTGAAACATCCATGATATTCTGTTATGCTTTAACTACAACATGTGAACTTTCAGGGTGTCTTCAGACAGTACCTCCATACATAAGATTGTCTCCCATGTTCTCATGAGAACAAGGCAAAATACACTAATCACACTTCATATACTTCATTTTGCTATTTGTTTCTCTTGGGACCACATCAAGATAATAGGATTTTATAATCTTTTGTGTTTTCCCCTATGGTTTTCCCACCACAATGTTATCTAACTTTGATCAGTACATCCACAGGAAAATATTCTGAGGCTAGATTTTTGTTATACATTATTTTTCATTATCTTTGTCTCAAATTTGGTGATTCAGGAACTGTTTTATGCAGTATTTTTAGTATTTAACTTCCTAAGTGATTGCTTACAGAGTACAATATTCAATGACACTGTATAGCTCCCAACAAGACATAAGGATTGTAATGGAAATATCACACACCTCACTTCCAAGTTCTGATATATCAGCCCAGCACTGAAAGGAAACAGGATATTTGCAACTTTCTTTGCAGTTAGATAACTTGGAAATTTGGGTGAGAAAAACTTGCAATGATATTGAATCCTTGGGGGTTACAATTCTTTCAGCCCTAAAGGCAATGAAATAAATGTTAATGCAATGAAAAACAGAAATGTATGAGTTGATTTCATATGTCTATTGGCCATTGCATGGTCCGGACACAATATAGGTCAGAAAGATCCATGTATCAAATTTCGGGACTCCCAGAGTCAGATCTAAACTCCTAGGGGCTGTATTGTGCCTAGAAACACCAATCTAGTATGAACTCCTCTCCGCAGCTTGACTGCCGACATCCCTTTTTCCTCTTCTACCCCTTTCAGCACCTCTCTAGTTTTGCCATTCATTCCCACAGGCCCTGCATTGTGACCACAGAGTACATATCCAGAAGTTGAGGGACTCAAAGATGCTTTGTCTGCCAGGAAGCTCCTATGAATTTTCTTGTAAAAAAGTATTCTCAGGATGCTGAGAGCTTATGTTCCATAATTCTCTGCAAATATGCATTTTACACATGATAGGGTTACTCCCCTTTACACAGAATCCCCCACTAAAGTTGCAAAATGCCACAAACTATTTAAGTTACAACCATTTCCCGCCTCAGACTCTTGTGCCATTTCAGCATCACTAGCAGTTAAAAAAGTTAGATAAAATCCTGAGCCTAGGTCTCATGTAATTTAGCCTAACAGGAGCTCAACATGTTTGCTGTTAATCTGGAAATCTGTGCTTTGGATGAGTTCTGCAGGGCTGTAACAGAAGAAATGTTTTCCTGTGCTGTGGAAGGCTGGGCGAAAGGTCAATATCAGGTCAACGCAAGAGAATTCTTCTGCCAAGCTATAGTATATACAACCATGCCAAGAGCCACATCTCAGCTGGTGTAAATTGATGCAGATCTATTGATGTCAATGGAGCTAGGTTGATGTATATCTGACGAGAATCTGTCCCTCTGAGAAGGTAGTTTCTTTAGTTCTAAAATAAAAGGTGATTGGGCTCATGAATTTTATCAGCAATTGAAAGGTCTTGCTCGGGACTACAGTCCCACCCTGAAAAATTAACTCCTGTTTCTATCACAAGAAAGGTAAAAGGGATTTTCCTGGGGATTTTTCATTTTGGTTCTGCCTCCCTCGTAAAATGTAGGCCCTGCGGTGTATGTATTAAAAAGACAAAAGTAACGAGACACCCTGTCGAAGTGTTCCCTGTCATAGTGGACGAATCCATTGTCATAATGAGCAACCCAATAGGCAACACACTGAGGGTTATTTTAATAGACCCAACACTTTAAATAAAGCCTTCACCATCTGTTCAGTCTTTGGATCGCAAGGGCAAAAGGGAACACAATTCACAGGTGCATCATAAAAAATAAGACAGAATTATTTAAACGCAAATATAGAACTTGTTTGCTTGGCTGCGAAATGTGACAAAGCTTAAAATAAATGGACCATTAGCTCATGCTAAGTTACATTGGATATTATATGGTGCCATGCGGTGTCATATGAATAATGTGAATATTGGAAGAATCCATCGTAATCAATGTTTTGTCCAAGTCAAGTGATGTCCCACTTAATTCCAATGTGGTGTCCACCATGCATCTGCATTACTTTCCTCATATTTTGCCATATGTCTTGGGTGAAAAGAACCCCCTGTCTCGGGATATGATACATTCCAGTGTAGTGTGACTGCAACGGACACTGTCTAAGGGAAGAATCTCACCCAGGGTATTTTCATGATAATCAAGAATTTATCCCCTTGTCACCAACTTTAGAGCCAAAATCTGCTCTTGTGTCAGGATGGTTTCCATTGAAGTTAAGGGCAGCTGGGTTTGGGCATAAATGTTTTTCTCTGGGAAGAAAGTCCTTTTACAGGATACATTTTTTTCATCTTAACCCTAAAGTGAGAAAACTCGTCCTCTACAAAATTACACTATCAAGTCGTAACACTTTGCACTTGTTCTTTTTGTCTGAAGAGCTTGAAACTCTTTGGTAATGTTAATTAACCAAACCTAACAACACTCTGGGTACGTCTACACTATCCATCGGATCGGCGGGTAGCGATCTATCTATTGGGGATCGATTTATCACATGTAGCGTAGACACGATAAATCGATCCCCGATTGCTCTCCCGTTGACTGCTGAACTCCAGCTTGGCGAGAGCCGGAAGCAAAGTTGATGGGAGAGAGGCAGCCGTCGATCCCGCACCGCGAGGACGCAAAGTAAGTGATTCTAAGTCGATCTAAGATACATCGACTTCAGCTACACTATTCTCGTAGCTGAAGTTGCGTATCTTAGATCGATTCCGCCCCCTCTTCCCCCCAGTGTAGACCAGGCCTCTGTCATGAAAAGAAACATTATGCCTGTTTTCCAGATGGTAAAAATGGACCAACAGAGAATGTCGGTCATCTCAATGCACGTGTCAGGTGCACACTTCCAGTCAACATAAACAGGAATGGGGCATGTAATTGCGATGCTCCGGATTCGGATACACCTATGCCTAGCTGATTTAATAATCCATTTAAAAATTGGGCAAGTGCATTCCGTGTATATCTGTACTGCTTAGTATACTCTTGCTAAATATAAGGTGTGCCAGCAATTTGTTGAGTCTCTGATCTTTGTGGAAGGAATATGGCAGCCCTGATGGGGGCCTACTGCAAATATCTTCATCAATGAGACGTTTCAAAACAAGAGCTGTTACAGGAAGCTTGACCAACTGTGTATTTTGTGCTATCTGGCCAACAACAAGTATGTTGCTGGATGTTGTTCTTGCAGAAGCAGTGGCTGATTAAATGTAAGTATTTCTTTATGGCTATTGCCATTTATCCTTTCACTTAGGCAACATTGCTAAGCTGTCTCCTTTTAGGGTGTGTCAGTACATTTATTGACTATGATAAGTTACCCTGCAAGGAAGGGTTTACAAACCATCTATATTTTTTTGATTCTGAGACACATATAGATCATGTTAAAAACCAGAAGTCCATTGTTCAATCAATCAAGTTAATCCTGGTGCTCCTTGATAACTATGGCTATCACATTTCAGAGTGATTTTACTGGATATTACTGGGATTACTTGCAGTAGCCACTCAGTCTAGACAGGGGTTTCTATTACAGTGAACACAGACAAAAGGGTAAGAAATATTAATGCCCAGCATCCATTAACCATGCACGAACGGCATATCAGAGGGTGGATCCTAGACACTTTGCCTTGGTTCCCCCTCTCTTTCGTTTCTCTCTCAGCAGGGCATTGACTTTTTTCTTTAACAGGTCATCTTCACAAAGGAAAGTAAATAAGACAGGGTGCTTGAAAACTTTGCCAGTTAGAATTTTAGGATGGTTATAGTTTCTTTCCACTCCAGTTTGACGCACTGTCATAACATAAGGGATCCCCATTGGACGACCTATTTGAAGTATTATCCTCACGATGACTTACCATCTTTTCTGGCCTCACTTTAGGGTTTGAGTAATAGTATTTCTACCAAAGCACACAGCTTGAAAATCCATGGTGTTGGGATTCCCTCTGGGCTGCATGGAGAACACTGTAATGCTAGAAACCTGCTGTGGTGGTAAAGATGATCACAAGGCCACCAGCAGGGCTGGATAAAATTAATACTCACTGTTGTTGCTGAAACTAAGAATGGCGAACACTCCAGGAATGCTGCTCCTTGATTAAACCTCGTGCAGTTCTCCCTGACATGAGCAGTCTTGTGTGAGAAGATAATATCTCCTGCAGCTAAATAAGGCGAGGTGGATGATGATTAAAATTAGGCCTAATTAATAAGGGGCTGATGTGAGGCAACGAAGCACAATTTTCAAGCTTTTCAAACTTCTATTTTTTGCTGCTTCACAATATTCTCAGCTGATAACATCTGAGCCAAATATCATCTGTTGCACAGACTGCTCCCTGGCTACCCGAGATTTTATTTTTGATATTGCATAGTTCAAACTGGTGCAAAAGTGCCCATCACTGGGTGTTGGACAAAGGCGGTATAACAGCAGAACAAGTTAAGCAATTTGCTCACATGTGGATTGCCCGTCCTGACTGATCCCCACGGCCTCTGTCCTCACCTCCTGCAAATCCTTTCTCAAGAAGCTGTGAACTGAAAGCCAGTGAGGTACCGAGCCAGCTGCTGGTAGCGATTGCTAGTGCCCCCGCAGGAGGGCATGCTGACAGCTGTCCTTAAGGAGGCATTTGCACACAAAACCATCCCTGACCATGACAATCTTGCCACATCATTGACCAGTTTTAAACTTCTTTCTTTTTGGTAAAGATGGGCGAGAAGGTTGGTGATAATGCAACTTTGGCAATGTCTGGTTTCCTGAGATTCCCTTGACATCTGTCAGCCTGGTTTAATACAGAAACTGTGCTACTTATGTTGGCTGATGAACTAGTCCTGAGCCTGGATGAAGATCCCTTTACACTGGGCAGCTGCTTTTGATACTGTTAATTGTGTCAGAGTGATAAGATTGCATTGCCCCTGCTCATGTGACATCTGTCCTATGGACAGGTCTGTCGTCTCCTGGGTTCTCCACCTAACATCTTCCACAACAAATTCGCTGCTCAGCATATAACCTGAGTAACTACTCTGGGAAGCAGCTTGGACTGCAACCTCAGAGCTGCAATAGCCCCTGTGGCCTGTAGTTCTCCCAGAGAGAGGGACAGACGGTGGATCTATTTATTTCAGGCACTTATCCCCCATTACCGTAATATCTGAGCATCTCACAGGCTTTAATGTATTTATCCTCACAACACTCCTGTGAGGTAGGGAAGTGCTATTGTCCCCATTTTACCAATGGAAACTGAGGCACGGAGAGATTAAGGCCCAGATTCACAAAGATATTCATACCTTTGTGGGTCTGGGTACAAATGACTAGGCTAAGGTCACACAGCAAGTCTGTGGAGGAGCCAGAAATTGAACCTGGGCCTCTATACTCTCAGGACCATCCGTCTGCTGCTGTATACATGAATCCATGTCGTTCAGACCCACTGGTCCCAGCCCATACCTCCTACCCTACCTGGAAACTCTTTCTTCCTCATGACCTGGAAGGAGCTTCCAGAGAGCACATCTCTGCAGTGTTCAGAGTGGGACCCCCACAGCATGCAATTCTACTTCCAGTGGAATCACAATGGTTCCACTGCCTCCTGCTCCCACATTTTGTGAGCATAAGCTTCACGAATGCTTCTCTAGGAACTGCTGCCATCCTGTCCTCCTGCAGACAGGCACTAACTATTGCCTGAAGAATAAAGGACAACCATTTTTTTACTTTTTGGGGAAGCAGGCTAATCAGGATACTCAATTTCTTGCAGGTACCTAGATAGAATGTTAGAATTCTGACCCCTTTCTGAATGGAGTAAGACTTATTTTAGCACACACAAAATTAAAATCATGCTTATAGAGCCCAATGGCGGGCGGGGGTGGGGGGGGAGAAGAGAGAGAAAAGAAAACTTCATGGTATGAAAACATTTCATATGTTCCGTATGCGCTGCCAGGTTGTATAACCTGAATCTCTATGAAGACATGAATTATTGTCGTGTAGCTAAATAAACATCTCTGTGAACAAAACATGTAATAAAAGTTTTCTCTAGCCTGTATTTTTCACTGGTTTAAATGTCATCTTGATTTTTTGGTCAAATAAAGTAACAGCCTGGGACAATGTTTTACAGAAAAGACGATGCTTTGAATTAAAGCAGCTAGCTTGGCATTTGAAGCTATGGCTGGGGATTCAGAGCCTTTCCCCACTCTTCGGAGAGCTTTGACTAATACCTGCACATTTCAAGCAAATGAAAAATGAGGCAACACAAAGGAAGGTTTTCACCGAAACTCCAGCCAAGCCATACTTTGCAAGAGTCACAGCGAACACTTCCTCTGACTCCGTGAGCTGACATGAAGGGCTTTTTTCTGGATGGCTGGATTTTCTCAGTCTCTATTTATCTCCTCTATTTTTTCTCATCTCATTTGCTTTTTTATTCTTTCCTCTCTGTTTTTACTCCTGACATTTTCACCTCTCTTCCTCCTTGCCCCACTCCTGTCATATCCCCTTTTTACCCTTCCTCTCCGTGTTTCATCCATCCACTTGTTTCTCCCATTGATTTTCAATTCCTTCATGTCCTCTACCTTCCCTTGCTCCCAGAGCTCTGAATTATCTTAGCTAGAGCAATCCGTACCAACTAGCTCTGATGGAAGGAATTCCATTTAGAAAGGATCTCTACTCACACAGTCAGATCCACATCCAGGAGTTCGGGGCGTGTTTGAAAGTCAGGCTCTGACTTGGCCCATTCCACAGAAAAGCCAGAATTATGAAGTCAGGTGCCAGCATCAGGGTGGTGTTTAGGGTTCCATCTTCCAATTCAGGCCCATCTCCACATGGCCACAAAATAGGAGGAGGGTTTTGTTTCAGTATGAGATAGAAGAACGGATGCATAGAATAATATTAGCTGAACAATGCCAGGGCACATAGAGTATTGCTATAGATACTGGCATGTCTAAGGTGTTCAGGCAACATCTCGACTTCACCTCATGCTGCCTGAACACCTTAGACATGCCAGTATCTATAGCAATACTCTATGTGCCCTGGCATTGTTCAGCTAATATTATTCTATGCATCCGTTCTTCTATCTCATACTGAAACAAAACCCTCCTCCTATTTTGTGGCCATGTGGAGATGGGCCTGAATTGGAAGATGGAACCCTAAACACCACCCTGATGACCCCTTGAGATGTAACAGCTCATGGCCTGAATTTTAGTAGTTCAATTTATAACAGAACTTCTGGGGGTGAGTTGGGAAATGAACATCTGCAAAGTCAATAATTATTAAGAGGTCCTTATAGAAAAGTGTCCGGTTAGTTAATCTGGAATGGGTATCACCTGCATCTTTCTGACAAGGGCAGTTTCCAGCTAGTCCCCTTCCGCATCCAAATCTGGCTTGTAGAGTGTGTCGTTGTTTTGACAGTTGCTGAATATATACACTCCTGCAGTGCACTATCAGTGATCTCGTCTCAACTTCCCCCTCCAAAAATTATCTCTGGGTGCAGGCCACCATCACATCAATGACAAGGAAGTGCCCAAGCGACCTTATGACAGCAGTGGGATAGGGGCTGTGAAGGCTGATAAAGGCTCTAATATTTGTAAAATGCCTCTGCTGCATCCTCAACTTCCACCTGAACCCATCATTTTACTACATTATCCTGATAACCCATCACTCCAATTGTCACCTCCAGTTACCGGCTAGGCATAGGCAGGTTTCAGCACAGTCCCATCAGATGGCTTTGAATAAATTGCTCTCCAGGAGCCAGATCCACTGAAGTCTATTGAACTAAGCTGATTTACATAGCCCATAAAGAACAGCTGTAAGACTTTTTCCTATTGCTTTCATTGATTCTTAAAGTGCCATTCAAATTCTCTGCAATCTGATTGTTCAAAAACTGTCCTGGCTCCCGATGGCATTTATAACAATAGCACTGTCTGGGATTAAGCTGTCTTTGTTAAACTTGGTAACAGACTCAATCAATATCAAAATGTATGTTTTGGTTTCATATACACCTCAGTATGGAGAAAAATAAATGAGCTGGAGGAAGGGTGGCTACTATTCTTTCCTTAGATATAGGACCCTAATTGCTCTTCTTTATCCAGACAGTTCAAAACTGAAGCCGGTAAGCATCTGTCAAGGACGGAAATGTTTACGATAATTAATCACATCTCACCTGTTCCTCAGCCCAAGCTCCTGCTCTAACATTGGCCCTCAATAAGGCTCCCCCATTTTGAACTTTCACTTTAAACAAAAAATGTTTGGAATGTTCCTGGTCTAGAGGCTTTTACAGAGTTTCATTAAATGAAACTGATGGCTTCTAGTTAAAAACATGCCTCTTCCTTTTCACTCTTTCTTGCTGCTGCTGCAATTTTCGGACATGCTTCTTCTGACTCGGACTTGCCACGTAGCCCCTATCTGGGAGGAGGCTTTGCAACGTATATATTTGCATTTTAAAACAATAAAATAAAGAGGTTATTTTTCTTTCCATAAAGAGAGATGTCACTTAACCCAGCACTTTGTCTTTTCTGCGACTGTTCTGAGTTTCTGTACTCCCAGACCCGCATGATGGTGGTGGTGGTGAGAGCAGTCAAGTGCATAATTCTCACTTCTCAGATGAGAATGTCCCCTAATCTGCAGGGTAGTTGAAAATGGTCACAGACTCCTGTGTGACGTATGTGGAAGAAAACGCAGTCTTCACTCTTAAGTTGTTTGCAACATGTCAGAGACAGTTTATTCTCCAGCAATTGCAAGGGGGAGAGTGCGCACGGACAGGGATTCCCCCTTCCTAGGCAGGTCTCCGCCAGATAAACAATTAAAGCAAGCATTTATACCTTTTGTTGCATACAATAATGATCAACAACCGCATCTTGTTTATACATATTCCTTCCTGATAGCTTACTTTTCTCAATAGTTCCTGCTACAGTCTGTGTTCCATTCTTATCTAACACAAGATCAAACAGCATCTCTTACAGTTTTCCCACTCGCTTAGGCCCTGCCTTAAAGTCTCGCGTTATTAGAGTTAGAATTAGCTTGACTCTTGCTCTATTCTGTTGAAAACTAAGATGTCTGCGTCCAAATTCCCTTTATTCCTTTTTCCACTTCCACACATACATATATCATTTATAAAATGATCCAGACCAGGAGGAAGGAGTTTGCCCAAGTGGATAGGGCACAAATTCAGGAGACTTGGGTTGTAATCCCCACCTGCTGTTTGACATTGGGGAAGTCTGTTTCTACCCGTTGTCCATTATTTATGTACAACATAAGCTCTTTGGATCAGGGACTGACTCTTATGTTGAGTTTGAACAAAATAAATCCCCTAGCACTGTGGGGACTTAAATCTTGGTTGTGGCCTCTAGGCTTGTACAAACAATTATTAGTAAAAATAAGTAATAATAATAAATGTAGGGCTATATGGATTCATACACAGAATATATGTACCCATCCAAACATGTTACAACATAAAGTAACATCTGCGATGTACCCTTGCACAAGGCCCTAGATCCTGCTCGTCTTACCACAGAATTTGGCCTGGAGACACCTATGCAAAAAGTACCATCAACACAGTCTCCAAACGTTAGTAACTACAACTGGTCAGATTATTTTGTGTGAATAATTCATCCAGTGAATTTGGGAATTTTTCCTCAAATACATTATTATTTTCAGTCACCAACCAGCTCTTTCAAAACTTAGATAATGTTCAGGGAGGTAATAATTTGATTATTTCCCCTCAATCATCCTACACAATGCAAAGCACCAGCCATTATATTTGCTCAGGGCCGGCTCCAGCTTTTTTGCCTCCCCAAGCGGCAAAGCGAAAAAAAAAAAAGGTCGGCGGCACTTCAGTGGCAGCTCTACTGCGCCGCTTCATTCTTCGGCGGCGGATCCTTCCCGCCGAGAGGGACTGAGGGACCCGCTGCTGAATTGCCGCTGAAGACCTGGACGTGCTGCCCCTTTCCATTGGCCGCCCTAAGCACCTGCTTCCTTCACTGGTGCCTGGAGCCGGCCCTGTATTTGCTGCTTACTTAATTCAGGTCATCCCTGATGCACATAGTCCCATTAAATCCAAATGTACTACACACGTGAGAATTACTTATATGAGTCACAGTTTCAGTGTTAGGCCTTGCTTGTTAGTATATTAGGAGTTAATCTTGTGGAGGCACCTATATAAATCTAAAGCCTGTCAATATTATCCTCCTTTCTTTCAGTAAATTATGATAATGCTGGAGAAATACAAAGTTCTTTTTTAACAAAAGCCATGTTTTTCTGGGGGTTTTTGTCTTTCTTTTCAGAATACAGTCTATCCTGGATTTTATTGGACTCCCTGTGGTTTATTTAAAGCTGGACTAAAGGACCTTACAACATGCTGGGAAATATGATCTCTGCGCATTACCTGTGCTTTGGGATTGTTTTATAAACATCATTTCGGATGGCATGGAAATAGGGCTTAGTTGTTCCGTCATTACAGATACCAGCCTTCTATCGGCTGCAATGCGCGGTACATGTCTGAGATTTATGTCATTTAGACCCTCCTCCCTTGCTTGAACAAAGATTTAGTACAGGGTGGAACTCCCTTTGAAGTTAGTGGGACATACAAGATCTGGCCCGTTATTACTACAATGGCTGCTGGAACTCAGCACAGGACACTCCCTAAGTGAAGAAAAGGCAATTCAAGGCCCATCTCTTGCTTAACTGTATTCTTTACTGCCTTAGCACTTGCTATATATGTAGGTAGGAACCCCAGTTGTACTTCTTTTTATGTGTATTGCTTTAGTAGAGTGCAAACATGTTAAAACGTTCACTTTCTCCTTTATACGAGTCTATAAAAAAGCTCTTAAACTGGAGTCATAGGGTTTCGGTGAGACAAATGAATGATCACCCTGGACAGAACAGTCCTTTCCTATGGATTAGTCACTTAGGTGTGAGAAATTGTCAGATGCTAATTCAGTCTGGGAAGTTTACTTGACTTTCATGCCATTTTCAAGCAATAATAATGCCATGAAGTCATGTGATGCCTCATGATAGGCTAGACTGCTAGGATGCACTAATAGGTACCATTCACTGATACCAGTTAGGGCTACATTTTCAGAAGTCTCCAGCCAGGAAAGATTCTGTGCCCAGTTATAGTAAGACATGGGCAAAAATATTCACAATCAGACATTTCAGCATTAATTCTAACCCACACACAATTACTCAAAAATCATTTTTGGTGCAGGGATATTACATGTTTGACAGGGTTACTCTACAAGGGCCTGATCCTGCTGCCATTGAAGTAAAATATCCAATAACCTTGATGGTCCAGAATCAGGCTGCAAATTACACGAAGGAATCATTTCAAGGAACAGAGATGTAACATCTGATTTCTGTAGATTATGCAATTTCAGGGGTGTACCTGTTAGGGTGACCAGACAGCAAATGTGAAAAATCGGGACAAGGGGGTGGGGTGTGTGATAGGAGCCTATATAAGAAAAAGACCCAAAAATCAGGACTGTCCCTATAAAATCAGGACATCTGGTCACCCTAGTACCTGTGTATATATGCAACCATGTCACTGAAATCACAAACACTGTCAGTTACTAAGATGCAGCTTTGAGTGTCTTAGTTACAGAGACACTGTAATATCAGCATAATTGCTCCCTGAACTATTATTGAATTACATTCTGATAGGCTTAAAGAACAGACCTGTTTTGTGCCCCAGCAAACCAGTAATCAGCATATTTAGTACTATTTATACCGGATATTATGAACAGGCTGTTTTATTGTCTTGCTTAACTCTCTCTCTCTTTCTCTCTCAAACACAAATATTTTGTGTTTTCTGTGGTCTGGCTCCTAGTTACCCCAGGGATCACCTCTTCTTCTATGCATGGCCCTGAGATTGGAAGTCACCTGGGGCACCCTTGCTAACAATCCTTAAATGTGACTGAAGACAGGACTTTTTCTCAATGAAGGGCCCTTGCTTTTGGAACTCCCTTCCCCCACCAGCCCCATTGATTCAGCACAGCACAGCATCAAGCTTATATTCTCCGGCATTTGCTGGAAGGTGGGAAGGCTGGTGAATGTGTTAGATGTGTGTGTGCGTGCACAGTCTGTTAGAGGCTGAGATGTTTCATTTCTAAAGGCCAGATTGATTTTTCCTGTGGAGAAATTCATGACAGGAGCCATGGGGGATTCAAAACTCCATCGTTCCCCTCACTGTTTTCCTCTCAAATAATTTAATCAAAGGAGTGGGGTCCCCTGAGATCCATGCAGGCCCATGCTCTCCTGTTCAGACTCCAAGACCTCTTGCCTCCGCTGGCTGCCTGGCAGCGTGGCTTCAATGGGGAGTTCTCCAGAACAGAGGGGGCTCTGTGTCCAAGGTAATGAAATCTCCGTCTGTTTTAGCTTTCTGGGGCCGTACTACTTGATGGCTAAGGGTGATATGTGAGTACCCGCTAGCATCATTCCTACCATGTTTCAGTCCCCTCTCCCCACACACAGATGGGCACCCTGGGAGAAGGAGATAGTATGACAGAGGTACCAGACTCTTTCCTTCTTCCTTCTAGGGGGGATTCAGATGCAGAGTGGTGTTCTCTGCATATGGCTCTAGGGTGGGGAGATTAGGCCCAGAATTATGGACATGCACTCAAAGGGTTGATGGATGCGGTGTAGAAATCTAAAAATAATTTTAAAATGGGGTGAGTGGGTGAAGAGGAGAAAGGAAAATTGTATAGGGCCAGATTCTCAGCTGGTGTAAATCCATGTAGCACCAGTGAAGCTAATCTGATTGACACCAGCTGAAGATCTGACCCATGGTATCCCAGTGAGTTTACAAACATCAGTAACAGATTCATTGTTAGAACAAACACCAGGAAAGATAGGGTTAAAAAAATACGGGCCTATAAATGAGGGTCAGCTATCATCCTGTAGCCCTCATACTAGCCTAGTTTATTGAAGTCAACGGGAGTTTTCTGTCTGAAAGCACTGCGGGATTGGGCCTTTGTTGGTAAAATAAGGACCATCTTGTTTGTCGTTACAAAATATGAAGAAAAACATGGGCATCCAATTAGGAACAAACATGATCCAAGAGCAGCAGGGATTCTCTCATTATGGAAAATCACAGTTCGAGGCAGTTTTATCACGAAGTATTTGTCAAACTTGTATTGTGTCTGTTTAACAAAATGTTTGCTGAGATCTATGGTGACTTTCCTCTATTGCATTATAGAATCACAGAATCATCGACATGTAGGGCTGGCAGGGACTTTGAGAGGTCATCTAGTCCAGACCCTGAGCTGAGGCAGGTCCAAATATACTTAGACCATCTCTGACAGGTGTTTGTCCAACCAGTTCTTAAAACCCTCCAGTGATGGGGATCCCACAGCCTCCCTTGGTAGCCTGTTCCAGTACTTAACTATCCTTATAATTAGAAACTTTTCCCTAATATCAAACCTATATCTCCCTTGTTGCAGAATAAGCCCATTATTTCTTGTCCTACCTTCAGTGGACATGGAGAACAATTGACCACCATCCTCTTTATAACACCCCTTACCCTATCAGAAGATTATCAGCCCCCACCTCAGTCTTCTTTTCTCACAACTAAACACACCCAGTATTTTTAACCTTTCCTCATAGGACAAGTTTTCTTAGTCTTTTATCATTTTTGTTGCCCTCCTCTGGAAACACCAATTTATCCACATCTTTCCTAAAGTGTGGCATGCAGAATTGAATACAGTACTCTAGATGAGGGATCACCAATGCCGTGTTGAGTGGGACAATTACCTCCTGTGTCTTACTTACCACACTTCTGTTAATACATGCCAGAATATTAGCCCTTTTTGCAAATGCATCACATTAATATTCCTATTTAATCTACCATCCACTATAATTCCCAGATCCTTTTCAGCAGTACTATCACCGAGCCAGTTATTGCCCACTTTGAAGTTGTGCATTTGAATTTTTCTTCCTGCAGGTGACACTTTGCACTTGTCTTTACTGAATTTCATCTTGTGGATTTCAGAGCAATTCTCTAATTTGTCGAGATAGTTTTGAATTCTAAATCCTGTCCTCCAAAGTGCTTGCAACCCCTCCCAGCTCGGTGTCATCCATGAATTTTAAAAGCATACTCTCCACTCCATTATCCAATTCATTAATGAAAATACTGAATAGTACTGGACCCAGGACTGACCCTTGCAGGACCCTATTACATACATCCTCGGCATTTGCACAGCAAACCGTTGAGAACTACTCTTTGAGTACAGTCTTTCAGTCAGTTGTGCACCCGCCTTATGGAAATTTCATCTAGACCACATTTCCCAAGTTGGCTTATGAGAATGTTCTGACTCCAAGGCTTCTTGTCTCCACTGGCTGCCTGGCAGTGTGGCTCCAATGGGGAGTTCTCCAGAACAAAGGGGGCTTGGTGTCAAAAGCCTTACTAAAAGTCAAGATATATCACATCTACTGCTTCTCCCCTACCCACTAGGCCAGTAATCCTGCCAAAGAAGGAAATTAGGCTGGTTTGGCATAATTTGATCTTGACAAATCCATGATGACTATTCCTTATATTTTCCTTTAGGTGCTTCCAAATGGATTGTTCAATAATTTGTTCCAGGTATCAAAGTTAGGCTGACTGGTCTGCAATTCCCCGGGTCCTCTTTGTTCCCTTTTTAAAGATTGGTGCAATGTTTGCCCTTCTCTAGCCCTCTGGGACCTCACCTGTCTTCCATATGTTCTCAAAAATAATTGCTAATGGTTCCAAGATTGCTTCAGCTAGTTCCTCAAGTACTTTAGGATGATTTTCATCAGGCCCCGCTGCTTTGAATACATCTAACTTATCTAAATATTATTTAACTTGTTCTCTCCCTATTTTGGCTTGTATTCCTTCCTCCTTATTGTTAATATTAATTGTGTTGAGTATCTGCTCACCATTAACCTTTTTTAGTGAAGATTGAAGCAAAATAAGCCTTAAACACCTCAGCTTACTTGATGCAATCTGTTATTAGTTCTCCTTCTCCACTAAGTAGAGGGCCTACACTTTCCTTCATCTTTCTCTTCCTCCTGATATATTTATAGACCCTCTTCTTATAGCCTTTTATATCCCTTGCTAGATGCAATTCATTTTTTCCCTTAGCCTTTCTGATTTTTCCCTACATGCTTGTGCTATTCTTTTGTACTCCTTAACAATTCATCCTTGTTTCCACTTTTAGATTCCTTTTCAATTTTCGGGTCATTAAAGAGCTCCTGGTGGAGCCATATTGGCCTCTTACTATTCTTCTCATCTTTCTTTCACATGGGGATAGTTCGCAGTTGTGCCTGTAATATTGTGTCCTTGAGAATTTGCCAGGTCTTCTGAACAACTTTATCCCCTAGATTTTCTTCCCAGGAGACCTTGCCTACCAGTTCTCGGAGTTTGTAAAAGTCTGTTCTTTTGAAATCCATTGTCCTTATTCCACTGCTCTCATTCCTTTGCTTAGAATCATGAAATCTGTCCTTTCATGACTACTTTCACCCAAACTGTCTTCCACCTTAAGATTCACAACCAATTCCTCCCTGTTGGTCAGAATCAACTCTAAAATGGCTGTTTCCTTGGTTACTTCCTCCACTTTTTGGAAAAAAAAACAAAAAACAAAAACAGTTATCCCCAGTACATTCCAAGAACTTACTGGAAATTTGTGTTGGGCCATATTACTTGCCAACAGATATCTGGGTAAAGTCCCCCATTTCTATTTTTTGTTTTGGATATTTGTGTTTGTTATAGAAATGCCTCATGTACCTCCTCTTCCTGATTTGGTGGTCTCTAATAGACATCTACCATGATGTCACCCTAATTTCCCCCCTTTGATCTTTACCCAGAGACCTTCAACAGATCTGCTTCTCACCTTGTTCTGATCTCAGAACAACTGTATATATTCTTGAGGTATAAGTTAACACCTCCACTTCCTCATTGTGAGAAACAAAGTAATGGCTAAGGTTTCATTAAGTAAAAAGGCAAACAAGCACTGGAATGAGCATCCAGAATCAACACTGCACAGTACTCGATACTTGTAATTTTGTTAATGTATATCATAATAGTAATGTTAAACTTATGTGGATTTATGGTGGACACGTGCACACTCCGAATTTAAGGCAAGTGGCTGGTCTGAACAAAGGCTAAGCACAGGTGGGAGGGAGGAAGAAAACACCGATTTCCTTGTGCCAATACAAAGGAGGACTGATGACACAAGAAATAACATCAGTGCACTTGAAACTAAAGACAACCAGCCAATTCTTGCTATGTTTCAAAAGAGAATGGCAACAACTCAGAGACCTGCCAGGTATAATCATTCTGTCTTTTTCTCGATTCTTTAGAAAGCCACTTAAGGGGAAATGAGCAAGAAAACAGCAAACAGCTTCGGCCTGCTATTTAAAATTATTCTCAAAAATCTAGGGGAAATATTTCAGTCCATGGTAATATTTTTGGGTGCTTAAAATGCCACAAAGGTCACAGGCAATTTGATCCCATATATTTCTCTTTAAGAAGGAGCTCAGAAGTTGTCCTGGAGCACATATGTGATGAGGGGTTGCCATGGCAAATGGTTTTTGGCTCTATTTAAGACAAAGTTTTATTGCACAGCAGAATAAATAAGCATGTTGAAGCCGCATACAGTAACTTGTTGGCACATATGTTAATGCTCCCATGGGCTGCAATAACTTAAGCACTGTCCCTTTTAAACATTTTTCAGCATTTTTTTTCTTTTTTACTGACTACATGCATTTAGCATTAAGGCGAGGAATGTGCCATTTCCACCCAGGTTTGAAGTAATTGAGGCAAAAAATGAGGACTGTATAATAAATCATAAAGGGACATTGTATGTGGACAAAGAGGGCAATTTTCCCTTTCCCAACATACATGAACACACTAGGCCCAAACCTGAAGTGATGGATTACCCAAAACTCTGGCTGGATTCAAAAGTAGCTTTGGGTGCTTATAGTGTGAAGCGTGGACACAGCCTGAGTGTCATCAATAATCAAACAGGCCTCTAACAGCTTATTTTGCATTTTCTGTCATCACATTGTGTTCCTCATCATGTTACTTCTGTACCATTTCATCCCACCATGGTAATTGTCCCGCTTTAATAATTTTATAAACCACCTGGTACACACCTGATTCTGCTCCATTATCCCCATAGATTTTGGGGGGGTGAGTAAGTGTGTGTGTGTACACCAGCGGAAGAGAGGAAAATCCATGCGTACACTGGAAACTCCATGGGTACACCAGTGGAAGAGAGGAAAATCCATGCCTGTAAGAGGATCCAGGACTCTGGTGCTCTTGAGGGTGAATATAAGTTATAAATTAGTACTTTATAATGGAAGCTTCAATTTTAAAAGAGTTATTCATGTATCCCGCTAGGCTTTATTAACGGAGAGTGTCAAGCTAATTTAGGGGGAGGTTTCCTGCATGGAAGCTGTGATGCTAGCCCCGCTTCTGTGAGAAGCAGTAACTTTTCTGGTTTGGAGAACTTTGGCGCTTCCAGGAGTGGGCAAACGTACTTAAAAATCTCTTCGGGCTCATCTACATTATTTACACACATCAATTCAGACATAATCACATATTTGAGATATCTTCCATATAAAATATGCCTGGCCCTTACTCCCCATGGTTTAAGGAGGAAGATGATTTCAATGTGTTTTATTCTATCAGGACCTGATTCAACTCCAACGAAATCAATGGAGATACCCCATAGACTTCAGTCGGATTTGCATCAGGTTCTTGGTCATCAGAATAGTATTGTTCACCTGAACTTTTCTTTACTACCAGGGGTATCTAAAATGTGCTCTAGCTTCATGAAATAAAACACAAAATGTGAGGACTGATTATTTTACATGAAACATACATGCTGACAGGTTCACTGTGAATTGCATTTTGCTAAAGAAGTGAATCTATTAAGGAGTGGTACTTCTAGGCTGCTTTAAAAAAAAAAGAGAGAAGATTTTTATGCCTATAGAATGCCTCCTGAACACAACCATAGATGAAAAACTACCCTGTCCTTCCAGTTGTTTGGATCGCTGGTAATTAGAGCCTGGTGAAGCTGTCAATGACTGTTGACAAATATATTACAACAAAGTTAGGTTAAGTGAAAGTTACTTAAAATAAATCCAATCTTTGCGCAACACTCCTGTTTCACTTCAGAAGAATGTGCCAGCAGGGATACATACAATTTCTGACAATGTTCTGAGAAGCACCTCAAGGTGGAAATTTGCAAATAGTGCTACTGTAGAATTGTAATGAGAAGCTGCAGGGCTTTCAATTATCCCATCTAGTCTGTCTCTTTGCAACTTGACTGACAGCTAATTATGCTGGTGCCATTTTTTTTGAAAGTGGAATTTAATCTCCCAGATGGAAAGCAAATCAATCTGCCCATCCACTGCAGCTGAGACATACCTTGGCTCAACTTTAATTTATTCTCCTAAGCCTAAGAAGGCTAGTCATTTCAAGGTACAAAAATATCAAATTTCCTCTCTTAACCAGGCTGGTGCAAAAGTGTGGAAGAGTTGGGATTTCTTAGGCTCCAGTGTGAAATGTTGTCACTATTTGTTTTAGAAAACAGCAATATCATCTCCCCTTGATTCCTATTTGTGAAATCCAGTAGAGAGCAAAGGCATTGATGAGCCGGTCGCTAGTGATAATGGTTAAACATGAGTTGTGGAGGCATTAAGTTGGATTCTAGGAGGAATGAACTAAATCTCTGAAGAGCAGAACACAAAAAAGGAATTGGTGGCAATTTTCAAGTCTTTTAGTCAGTGTGTACTAGTCTGGTTCCCATTGGGTTTCATACCAGGATATAAATGCAATCCTTCTACTTACCTGCACTCTTCAGGCCTATCAATTATGCTGTTTCCTCTGACTTGCTGTTACAACTTTAGCTGTTGCCGTCTGTAAAGAAATAGTATCTGACTAGTTGCTGCAGACTATGGCCCTGATCCTCAGAAGTACTCAGTACCCACAACTCCCCTGAACGTCGTATTTCAGGCTAGCAGAGCTCTCTCGCTCCTATTGCTTCTAGAATCTGGGGCTCCACAACATCAGCTATTATTAACAAATGCAAGAAAATGGAAACTCTTCTTTCTGAAATCTTTAGATAGTTGGCTTACAAAGGAAGCCCCACAGCGTTTCAGTGAATCCCAGGTTCCTTTATTTTGTCTCACCTGTTATTCTTCAGGAGGAATTCTTCTGAGTTCCTAAAATAATTCCCAGGCTCACTACACACATACCGTGGTTATGGGAAGTTTACAAACAAAGAAATTATGTTCTTCTTTGGGTGCTTAGGACCAGCTAAGCATATCCCAACATGCTTTGCGCCAAAACAATGGGTCAGATTCCAATCTCAGTCACGCTTCTGTGAATACAGAGTAATTTTATTGATTTCTACCTAGTTTGTCTGTAGACTGAAACATGCTTTCTCCTAAATACCTAAGTATTTATAGACCGAGCGAGAGACTATTTATAGTTTTAATATAGCATGGTAACTGAGCCCTAATGTGAGCTTCTTGAGGGTTAATTTATTATAATTATGAAATTTCAAACAATATATTCTGTGAAACCTTCCCCAGAGAGATGTTTTCTTATCTCATGGCACTTAATTGGCATGTTGGTTATGGGTATGCTGGACCATATAAACACAACGTAATAAATAACTAAGGAGCCTCTGCAGTATGTCCTCAATTTGTCAATTGTCTCAATTATTTGTCAATTAATTATCTCATGTATAATCAACAATCCTAATTACTCTAGTCTAGAGATTAATAGAGATCAATGCTTGGTGACAGCGAGTAGAGAGGAGGGAAACAGTTGAAATAGCTCAGTACTTTGAAAATATCATCATTATGATGTATCATGAGGTTCAATTTATAATATCACTGTTAAAAAGATGCCAATGGTAGGCTCTTGGGCCTGTCATGTTTCTTTAAAAAACACACACGACAACCAACAGAAATCTAACACAGTCCGGAAATAATCAGCTAAGCAAAAAATTAAAAGAAAACCCATCATTCTCCCCAGATATCAACCCTCTCCTTGCAAGCCCATTAAAAAGGTTCATCATGGTAGCACGGTCAACAAATCCCAGCTATGTCAAACCAGAAAGGCTGGGGTGAAAGAGAGGGTTTCTGCCCAGATCACTGTGCCAGCAGATTTTTCTTTATCACATCGAGAGGGGCTCTACCTTTTGGACCAAATCTGATCAGTACGGCACAAGGACAGAAGTGACCTTTCAGGCAGGAAGGCCGCAGGTTATTTAGGGCTTCCTAGGTTTTAAAACTACACCTTAAACTCCCCCCAGGATACCCAGAGGTGGCCAGTGCAGATCACAAAGCATCAGTGTAGTAGGCTAATGGTGAGATACATGTTTTAACAAGCAACAAAGAGTCCTATGGCACCTTAAAGACTAACAGATGTATTGGAGCATAAGCTTTCGTGGGTGAATGTTTTAACAAGTGGGCTACTATACAGTGCACTAGTGTCAGCTTCCAAGTGGGTTTAGGATGTAGCCCCCCAAATGGAACTTGTTACCATGGTTTAAAACCTGCACAGAGGCACGAATCATGGTGGCGAGGTTTGCATCCAAAAGAGAAGGCAACAACTTCCAGAACAAAGTGACTAAAAGCCATCCTGTCCACTGCTGATAGCAGGTCTTCTGAAAGCAGTTGGAAATCCAACCAGATCTCTAGGTGGCAAACAAACATGCTATGTCAGAACAGGTAGAGTCTCCACCATATTTTCCATCTGCTTTTTCAACTCTAGCATCACCTGTTTTATCTGGATCGGTTCTCAGCCCCCTTACCTTCTTCCATGCCCCGGTCTCTCTCGGGGTAGGATGCCCAATGTCACATCTGAGCAGGAAGTAGATATGGGCTCATGCCAAATCTCTAGCACAAAGCATGCCCCAACATTGAGAAAATTTCAGTCTAGATCCAGATGTGAACATTGGGGGGGCTGGCCCACATCTCTGTAATTTGCCAAAATGTATCAAGCCTATCTGTAATCATAAGTAAGAAGAGTGTGATGTGTTACTGAATTCTAAATTAATCATGAGATATGGAGGGCTGCAGTTCATAGGCAGAGAGAATGCAGGAGAATACTTGTCAGTCATATATGAGACACATTCACAGTTCTGTTTCCAAAGAATCTTCTATTCCTAAATTGTTTTAGCAAAAAAGGGTTATATAAATGTTATTTATTATTCATTGCTTCCATCCCTCAGGTGAATAACATGGGACTTCAGGAAACAAAAATTCCAGTGGCAGAAGATCTGCACAATGCTTGTGAACTCTTCCTCTTGAAAAAACTGTATTTTCACTTACTTCCTCTTGGAAGGTAAAATAACACTGCTGTCAACGGCTAATTGCTGCGGTGACCTAGCATGGCAACCTGACCATGAATGCAATAGAGTCGTTTGATCGTATAAACAAATCATATGGGCTTACAGCGTAGAACGAGTGAGCCTTTGGGAGGATAGTAGGCTGTAATATGCACAGGGAATATCAAAAGTCACGTAGTTTGATGCATGCTAAGGACAGCAGTAAACTTAGTTCTCTCTTGCACAATGTAGAAAGTTAACGGAGTTACACCAGAGTAAAAACAGAGTGAAGAATCAGACCGATCATAAAAGGGTTTCAGACAGAATTAATAGTAAGTGCCATAGTTAAGGTTGCAAAACAGTTTTCTTTTAACCTGGTTTGAAACATTCACGTGACAGGCACATTAAAAACAATCTTATGAAAACAGTCACTTTTGGGTCTGACGCTTTCCATACTTGGTCCTGCCTGAATGTGGTTTTTTTTTGGGGGGGGGGGGGAGGGGGACGCGGCAGAAGGGGCAAATGGAACTTACCCATTTAAATTTGAAAAACAAAATGCAAAAGTTAAGGTTCTGGAAGCAAGAATAACCTGGCCACAACATACATAGTAGTAGCACTTTCTTTTTCTATTTTTCTACTGTAAATGTGTCCCCTGCTACAGGATTGTTGTGGTCTGAAAATGTATGTCGTATTGCAGCTTGTGTAGCATGGCTGAATTAATGATGCTGCTGGATCCTTAACTTCCGAATTCCTTGCTGATAGAGGAGGCCGGATTTGGGAACCTTACAGAGCTGTTCTGCACAGTTTGGAGCTTTGTTGTTTTCTGGCTTGAGGCAACACCAGGTCAAGGAAGGAGCAGGTGTATCTAGGATTATATTCACCTACAAATTCATAGATTTCAAGGCCAGAAAGGGCACACCGCCTCTTTGTGGCAGGGGTGGGATGGGATGTCGGAACCTCACCACTCCCAAGTTTGCGTGCTCGCCTCTCTGTCGGAGCCCCAATGAGGCCGAATGGCCTCTCTCCACGCAATCACCCGTTGGGCGGGCTAGTGTGCCCTAACGGCCAGAGTCCATATAAATCGCTCCCAGCGTTGCAGCAGTGTAGCCCAATGGCCACAGTCCATATAACTCTTCTCTCGCAGGCAGGGTAGCGTGGCCTAGCGTCCAGAATCTGTATGATTCCCATGGTGGGTGGGTGGTAGGGGGACCTGGACCCACCCTCTCCCCCGTGTCCCGACCCAGGTCCCTGGTAGTGGCAAGTTCCCCTTGCAGTGGCAAGTTCCCCTTGCCACCAGCTCAGTGGGGATCCACCCGAAACACGCCGAGCGTCTGTGAGGCTCTAATGCCGTTTTCCTCTGAAGTTCCTCTGGGTCACTTCCTACCATAAACTCCAGGTTCTCTGCTTCGGGGGGTTCCTCTGGTCTGTTCCCCTCCTGTGATGTATTCTGTCTGGGCATCAGGGTGCGGCCCGGCTTGGCTGGCTCCGGATCCCGGAGCGCAGGCTGTCCCTCCTCAGGAGCTCGCGGCATGCCTCCGTCCCCTCCAGCAGTCAGCCCAGTGAGCAGCTCTGCAGGCTTTTATACTGGTTCTCCAGTTGGAGCATGCCCAGCAGAGCCTCATGGGCCTGGCTTCCTCTGCTAGGAAGGAAGGATTAACCCCTGTGGTACCAGTGCGGGGCCGCTCTGCCCGTCACAGGGCCACAGTGATTATTTAGCCTGAGCTCCTGTGTAACACAGGCTATAGAACTTCCCCCAAATCATTCTTCGAGCAGTTCTTTAGAAAAACATCCAATCTCGATTTAAAAATATAGTCACTGATGGGAGAATCCACCACAACTTTTGGTAAATTGTTCCAATGGTTAATTACACTCACCCTTAAAAATTTACACCTTATTTCCAGTCTGAATTTGTTTAGCTTCAACTTCCAGCCATTGGATTGTATTATACCTGTCTCTGCTAGATCGTAGAGCCCATTGTGAAATATTTGTTCCCCATGTTGATAGCTATAGATTGTTATCCAGTCACTCAATCTTCTCTTTGTTCAACTAAATAGATTGAGCTCTTTCAGTCTATCACTATAAGGCACGTTTTCTAATCCTTTAATAATTATCATGGCTCTTCTTTGAACCCTCTTCAATTTATCGACATCCTTCTTGAATTGTGGGCACCAGAGCTGAACATAGTATTCCAACAGCCATTGCACCAAGTGAATATAGAGGTAAGATAACCGCTCTACTCCTACTTGAGATTCCACTGTTTATACATCCCAGGATTACGTTAGCTCTTTTGGACACAGCATTGCACTGGGAGCTCATGTTTTCTGCTGATTATCCACCAGGACTGCCTGAATCTGTTGGGTCACTGCTTCTCAGGCCCCCATCCTGTAAGCATGGCCTACATTCTTTGTTCCTAAATGTATTCATTTATACTTAGCCATATTACAATGCATACTTACTTGCTTGTGCCCAGTTTACCAAGTGTTCCAGATCGCTCTGAATCAGTAACCTGTCCTCTTCGTTATTTACCACTCCTTCAATTTTTGCGTCACCTGCAAACTTTATCAGCGATGATTTTATGTTTTCTTCCAGGTCACTGATAACAATATTAAATAGAGTACCCGTCCCTGTGGGATCCCACTGGAAACACATCCATGCAATGATGATTTCCCATTTACAATGACATTGAGTCCCATCAGTTGGCCAGTT
Source organism: Malaclemys terrapin pileata (assembly GCF_027887155.1). Lineage (NCBI taxonomy): Eukaryota > Metazoa > Chordata > Testudines > Emydidae > Malaclemys > Malaclemys terrapin. Next base: position 11,468,233 of record NC_071512.1, on the reverse strand, counting down.
TTTAATCCATTTGCATCCACAGAGTGGGAATGCACTGGACACCAACTGTGTGGAGGCTTGAAGGCAGCAACTCAGATGTATGCGGGGTTAAGAACTGTCCCTTTAAAATATTAAGTAATAAAATTACCAAATCAGTTTCAACTATTTAGAGTTTGTTGGGCCTATTTCAAATGGGCTGATCATTTTTATTGGCATGACTTAGAATAAATTCATGGAAGAGGAAAGATCTAGGTTGATACAAAGGAGCATACAGTTCAGTACTGCCCCTCTGAAATCAATGTCTAAATTCCTAATGACTTCAATGAGTGCAACATCAGGTTCCATAATTAGGATTAGTTGGACGGAATTTAAAAAAAGGGAAAATTTAGGCTAAAGAAACCTCCTGTGACGGGAAATCTATCCACCTGTGGAATTGTCTGCCAAGGAAAGTAGTGGAAGACATGTTATCTGGGACTTTTTTTAAAGCAGACAAAACAATGAAAAAATGTTTTTCAAGGGAGAAACCTTCTGTTCACATGGAGATGGGCCATTTGCCTATTAGGACTTTTTCCACTGTGATTCACTAACATCCTGTGTAATTGACAATGGGCCAGATTATGATTCCCATTCTCATGATGATGACTACCTGACTTCACAAACAGTTGCACTGAAATCGACAGGATTGCTTGTGGAGTACCCAATGTAAGTGTATTAGACTCTAAGCCAAAGACAAACTAGCCTTTTTAATTTGAATTCCAGTTTGTTCTTCAAAGAGAAGAACATGTATTTGCCTTGATGCTGTAGAAGTAACACTATATATTGGTTCAACACTTTGGCGGGGAGGAGGGGGGGCAGGGAGAGAGGTATTTTAAGCAGTTTTGAAACTCTCTGAATTGTAATTGAAGTTGGATGTGCTGAATGAAAACATTTGTGTTTTTCAGTGACTCTTTGGAAATGACATTTGCTCTAAAATCAATCAACAATTCTGGTGTTAAACATTACACTATATTATAAACTGCAAAGAAAAGACTGTGGATGTTGTAAATAGCACGGTACACACACGTTTTGATATATACATCTCATCTGTGTTAAGGGAAGTCACAAATGTACATAAATTCCATGCAAGCTGCATTGACAAATTCAGCTTATTTCTCTGCAGCAAAACATCTAAATCAAATGTATTTTATGCTTTTACTTATTTGTCAATCCTTTTAGTGACATCTAGTGGAGTCTGTGCAAAATGCAGTTCTAGAATTCATAGTGATTAGATTCTAATGTGACTGCAGTAAGTAAAACATTTTATTTAAATCCTATACCATTCTAAGTGATTTTTTCACTTCCACATTCAATCTTTTTCCTTTAAGAATGTGTGGCATGACACTCTTAAGGAAAGATAAAAGACAACTAAACTTTCAACTCTCTCTCTCTCTGGCTCAAATTATTATCTACTTTATTCCCTCCCTCCACCCCCCTTCCCTCAAAAAAATCACAAACAGCCCCACTGAGGCTGTTATTGCTTAATAATTTCTTATTTGAAAACTTACCTATTCTTCCTGCACCTTGTAACACTTCTATATAATCAGAATTACAAGCACACAGTGACAAACAATCTCAACAGAGGTCACGTGACCATAAATCAGACGTATCTGATAATTACACAAAATCAGATTCTGAACAGGATTGGATTCTGAGTTTGCTGAAGTCAGTAACACTCATTCTATCAATGGGCTTTTGGATCACACCAGAATGAATTTGAAGGAATCGGATTCATCAGCAAATATAATTCTCTGAACAAGAGTAAACATGCATTTTCTGTCTAGAAGATAGATGGAATGAGCACAAGGTTTCAAAGGCAAAACTTCTGAACAAGGGCTAGCAGTCCTATGAAATATAGTGTAGGTTTCCTATAACTTTTGAAACTTCCCCCCACCCCCAAAGTACACACAAGTGACTGCTGTAAAGTAAGACTGTATTTACAGGATCCGATTTGGGCTGTGTTAACAGTATGGCAACCAAATGCAAACTGGACTAATAATACAAGGATTCATTTGTATTTGGGAAACACAAAACATAAAACAGGCTAGTATTAGCTCTCGGGGGCTAATCTGGATCCTATATATTGATTTTTATAATCCAGTACCAATGATTAACAAATTACCCACCTACCTTCAAAACACATGGGAACAGTGTGGAGGCTTCAAAAAAATTGTAACAGCATGCCTTGGATGAAATATTATTGATAACTAAACATCTATTGACTTTTAAGCTAAAAAACAATGAAGTCAGGTACTGCATGGGTGACTTTTGAAGCACCTACCAGAAAATGAGATCCCTTATTTCAGTTGACAAAGGCCTCATTTTCCAAGGTGCAGTTAAGTCAATGGGAACTGCAGGAATGCAGCACCTCTGGGCACCAGGTTTGAAGTATTCTGGTTTGGATTCTGGATGGAAGTCCAGTGCATTTTATCACCCATTCCATCCCCCCAAACCGTCGAGGTGTATCAAACAAAGGATTAAAAAATAATTCAAACACACCAACCGTAACAGTTCAAACATTTTACTAAATCAATTCACACAAATTCCAAATTGCAAATATAATTAAGGACAACAGAGTTTTTTTGTTTTGTTTTTCCCCCCAGATTCATCATTAAGACAATAAACAAACAAATTAGTTTTGTAGCATGTGTTCTTTTTTTTTTTAAATGAAAGGAACGCCACGCGATGTATTGATAAAGCACCACAACACAGTTACAAAATAGGATCTGCCGGTTTCTTCCACAAGTAAAAGACTACAGACTGCTAACAACTTTCTGCATCAATCCATACTTCATTAAAATAAAATTATAAAATCTCCTAGATTACACTAAAAATCAGACGATGCCTGGAATACAGTGCATTAACAGCAGTAATGCCAACTATCATCAGTGCCAACATAAAAACATTTTAGAAAGTAAAAAACCAACCAAAGAAAACCAACAACAACAAAAAAAACCTTTATTCCCCTATATGAGCAAAATTTAAAATAAGGGGTGCTCTGCCTCACAATGAGTTAAGGACTGGGGACGGGGGGTGGGGAGAATAGGTAGGAGGGCTGGTATTGTAGCTTTCTAGGCTTAGTTAGCATCTAGTTTGGCCATTTCCTGCACATAAATCCCTATACTCTCACTGTCAAAGAGCACAAAGTACACTGTCTTGATTGAAGAGGACATTGTCGACACAAAGTAGCTGGAGATGGCTTTCAGGATCAGCTGGGCAGCAGTTTGCTTCGGGAAGCCATTTCTAGGGGAGAGAAAGAAAGAAAAGAAAAGAAAAGAAGGACTTGCACAGAAAGCTTTCGATAGACTAGCCATGCAGCTTGCAAACAATATCTGGGAAATCTCTTGTATGTAGTGTGGTAATTAAACCTCCAAAGTAACAGTGTGTGAGTTCCAAATGGAATTCAGGTTTTAACAGTTTTTTAGCTATTGAGACATAGAGCTCAAATGCACCGGTAATTAAAAACACGTTTGTGGAGGAAAATACTCATAAAACAATAATCCTTTGAACTTTCATCCAAAGATCTTGAATCTCTCTACACACGTTAATGAATTAAGCCTCACAAGACCCCAGTGAAGTTATTTATTATCTCCATTTAACAGATGGGTACACTGAGTCACACAGACACCAAAGGACTTGAGCAAAGCTGTTCGTGTATAAAGATATTTGCAGGCCCAGGAATAGAACCCTGTAGTTGTGACTCCCAGTCCCTTGTGAGAATTTCACAGAGTGATTTTAAGTGGTATAAAGGATACTTACTATATTTTTGCTTGCCAAATAGGAGGCCTAATGAGGCCTCTCTGAAATTCAGAGATAAGGCCAGGTAAGTTACACAATGGGAGAAGGGCATAAATGTGAGAGACTTGTTCACCTAAATTAAACATTACCCCTTATCTCGTCTCCTAAATTCTATACTTACAGTAGTAGCAGGGCTGAAAATGCCCAGTTTTCAGAAAACTCATGGAAAGCAGCAGCAAAACTTTTCTCTACTTGGGTGACTCTCTGATAGGCAAAAGGGGCTTGGCTGGCTGAAGCCAAGGTAATTTGAACCTTCTGCATCAAGTTTGTTGAATTTGGTCCACAGTCTCCTAATGTAAACAGTTGTGCATAGTAACTATGCAGCAGCTGGATTAATCAGATGAGACAGGTGACAGAAGAAATGAAGAAGTAAAGAAAGGAGCTGAATGGAACGGAGGAAGTATTTTTAAAGATTTACACGACACAGGAAACTGTAAAAAATTATACTGACCAGCCACAGGTGTTCAATACTTTTACACTAGAATTTTCCTACAGATTTCAAACAAATGTTTTGCCCCACTCCAGGTCACATCCTCTTCCATATATCTGGATTCCAGTTCAACCCAATCTATTTTATCACAGCCATTTGGCTCTATAAAAATCTTGTAAAATCTCCTGTCTCAAAAAATAAAATACAATAAAAATGCAACCATCTAGTTACATTTCAGCAGTCGGATAACAGATCTGAATGTTGGCTGAACTGATAATATGTGACAAGTCTTTTGCATATCTTGTATTGGGAAATATACACAAAAAGCCACTCACATTTTAAGCTCCACTGGAAACAATTGGCCCAACCCAGGAGAATGTCTCTGTGACCTTCTGGGCTCTGCAGACTTGGAAGGCCACATAGGCTGCCTACACAACAGCTCAACGCACTATGTAGAAACACTGATCTGTTGCAAAGAGCCAACTACCCACCTCTCATCCTTGCATACCATCGAGCTGGGGTACAGCGCTGGAGGAATGAGAGCTTGCAAAAAGAACTCTCCACCTCCTATCTCAGCATCTTTTTGCCCTTCCTCGCTGGAACCAGAGAGACTGTAAAGCCAAAGGAACCCCATTCATGGCCACAAAAGGGGGAGGCAGTACAGATTATGGCAGGCCATGGGCCTTGGTGATTATGAGGGTATCTGTCCTATCCTGATTACTGGAGAGGTGTGGGTGGGCCCACAACATTGCTGGAGGGAGCAGGGGCCTTTGAGCACAAAAGTTAGGGTTCCTTCATTCTGACGGTTTGGTTTCAGAGAAACATCTGGGCCTCCTCTCATTCCTAACCGTCAGCCCCACAGCTGCCACCATGAAGTTATTGCCACTTCTGGGAAAAGCATCTACAGCTGCATTACTTCGTTTCCTGACAGGCAGATTAAAGATTGAGGCACTTAGGTAGTTATAAGGCCCTCATTTACTGTGGTTGCTAAAGAGAGGGTAGATGAATTGTGGGGAGGCAGCATATTTAGTGGACAGGTCACTGAACTGAGAGTCAGGGGTGGCTCTGCCACTGAGTCGCTGGGTGCCCACTGGGCAAATCATTTCACCTCTCTGTACCCACTTCTCTTCCCTGCCTTTGGCCACCGTGGTCTATTTAGACAAGGGTTTTGTCTCTTGCTCTGTGTCTGCATAGTGCCTAGTACATCAGAGCTTTGGAACATGGACACTGGCTGGGGCCGCTAAGCGGCACTGGAATAAAAATAAGAAGTCTGTGGAACGTCAGTGACTAGTAGTCACAGAGCCTGCTTTCTGTTGTACAAGACGTGCATTATAGGGAACAACAGTACTTGGTACATGGAAAAAAGACAATGGCTAAAATTTTCAAAATTGCCCACTGACTTTCAATGATTTAGGCTCTTAAATTACTTTTGCCTTTTGGAAAATATTAGGAAAGGGTCAAAAACCTGCACCATTAAAAATTTTGCCACTGACTTTAATGAGAATAGGATCAGGCTCTAAGGAAACAAGGTTGTTTTTTTCCCACCAAGAAGTTTTACATAGCAAAGGAAAGGTGTTTTTTTTTTTTTTTTTAAAGCCACTCTTGCATTTAAGCAAAGAGAATGCTTATGTTATAGTTAGGCTTGGCAGAATTAGATTTTGTATATTTTGTCAAAATATACCCAGTAACTAGCCTTAAATCAAACTCTAAGAAGTTCTCAAGCAGCATTTTTCTTATTCCACTTATCTATAAATTTCAATTACCATCAATGCAAATTATTTTTGTCGGTTTGTGTGTCTAGGGTGAAATCGAAGGTTATCGATATTTACCGATAAAAATCTAATCCTTCCAAGCCTAATTGTAGTATTGGCGTTACTGAGATACTCACCTACTAGTAATACAAGGGAATACTACTCCTTACTTACAAACTGCACAACAGTGTTGGGAATTAGTTAGTGTTTGTCCAGCACTTTGAAGATATAGGGCCATATTCACCCGTGGCATTAACAGGTATTACATCATTTAGCATTGGATTATACCTACACTGAATCTGGCCAATAAACACTGTTTTATTCTTCCTCTTATTATATACTGGAAGAAGTAGGAAAGCCAGAAGACAAAGGTAATTGCTTGTGCCATGTACCACATATTACACACAACACCTTATCATAAAATATATTCTGACACTGTGTGGTTGTACTCTATATAATGGGATATTGGACAAGCTGCCTGTAGTAAGCCTGGGATATTTCAAAACTGAGGACATGAAATTGCACATGCTTCCCCTCTTATCAGAACAGGTTTCCTAAGCTAGTTTAGCTGTCCTAGTGAGGCGCATCCCTATGTAGGAACAACCCAATGGTGGTGCACAGCTGTCATAGGAGCTCTTATACCCTCACCAGCTGCTGGCTTAGGAAAGAACAGGGCATGCGGCCAGTAGGCCTCTGTACTCCACCATTCCCCAGCTCCCTCTCTGGTCCCTTGTGGATGTTTCAGCCGGATATAAATTAGAGGGAACTTCAGGCTGTTTCTACTACAGGAGTACAGTAGGGGGACTTATGCAGTCTAGTCCCAGGAGCAAAGGAGTGTGATAGGGTGTACAATTTTTGGCACGCCCCAGGGATCCTGCTGCACCCCACCGCAATGGTGTCCCAATTAGATGCCAAGAGAGAATACAGGCAGGGCTCTGGGGGCTTAATTCCCAGGATTAAGAGAGCTCCAGGATTAGATTGTAAACTCTACTTAGACTTAAATTCTTGGGGGCAGGGACTGTTGTTTTGTTTGGTGTTTGTACGGTGCCTAGCACTATGGGTCCCGATCCATGACTGGAGCTTGTAAGAGCTAGGGTAATACAAATAAAAATAATAACCAGGGAGGCATTCACGTCTGCAAGCTGACTAGATGCGAGGGAGTTTATTTAGGGTCAACATGTTAGAAAGAGCAAAGAGAGACCTGGGGAGTGAGGTGCTGACCAGAGACCAGCTTAAGGGCTTTCAGCAGGGAAAACAGGAATTACTTGTATAGCATTGCATTATTTTATTTTGAGCTTAATTCTTGTAAAACTGCAGTTTGAGATTTTGGCCAAACTGGTGTCAATACAGATTAAAGTCAGAGCCCCTGAAATAAAACCCCATTCAGAGGGGGTGACTTTGTATTCACCCTGAACCTCTAGTGAACTTCTCTCCCTCGTGGTTCTCCCCAGGGCCATGCTCCAGTGAGCTTTAAGCCACCTTTGCACAGCACCCCCTGACTTGTGCTCTCTGGAGGTTGGCCCTAGCTGAGCATCTGACTGCTACAAGCAAGCGATTTTATTTCCCCCCTGAAGTACAAAATGATTTATTGTAACTGCCCTCACAGAATCCCATTCCTCAGCCATAAAAGAGAATGAGGCCGTTTACGTGGGTTTATTGGGTGATGTCTGTTTGGCAGATGTCCCTACCAGAACAGCTGTGTGCATGTGCGGCCTTTGGCGTCTGTTGTCCTTAAAAGCTTTATTTATTTAAAAAAAAAAAAAAAAAACTTTTTACTTTATAAAACAACAGTAGAGACAGAATGAATATATTCTCCTTCATCGAAATTAATTACATTCCGCTTGTTACCCACTTGAATTAAAGAAAACACCTAAGTATTTATATCTTCCATGTTCTGAAGGCTGCAATCCCCAACATTCTCATTGGCTTCAGTGAGAATTACATGCCCATACCAAGAGAATATACCCCAAAATCTTGTCCATCAGTCAGACTGGCTCACAATTGAATGTGAATGGAATGATTATTTGGGATTTCATTCTATTCAACAGCAATACACTCCTTGTAACAACAGCTTCTGTAAGTCATCCAGTTGAGAAAAAAATATACCATGTCGAGCAGTACACTTTGCATAAACATTGTTCTCCACAAAAAGTCTCCTTGAAGCTGCATAATGTTACATGCTCTTAAAGTGACATATGCCAACATTCTTTCTGTATGCGCTATTAACTTGTATTTTTAAACCTGGTATGACGTATATCCCTTCTGTTTCAATAAAAATGATAGGGAAAATTTACATTTTATAGTGCAAATTATTCCAAAGGATCCAACAGTGCTTTACACTGTATGAAGGATATACAGGAATCAATTCCCCACTGAAATAGAGCCCCTTTGGGGGGTGGGGGGCTAAGGGGGAGAGTCCCAGAGCCTGGGCTCCAGCCCACCCCAAAAATCTACGATGAAATTGTATAGCCTCACATCCTGAGCCCAGGAGCACGAATCAGCTGGCATGGGCTGGCCTCCGGTGTTTTATTGCCATGTAGACATACCCTAAGTGTTTAACCGCCGATACTTAGACTAACACTAAGCCAAGTCTTGTTGCTATCATACGACATATTCGCAGTGGGGCTAACTACACACTAAATCTTGGTAAGATAGATTCCTTTTCTTCATGTTTATTTTTCAAGTTTTTGTTAGATTATTAAAATGTGTTAATTTAAAATATTTGAATGCACTCATAAAAATGCATTTTATTCACTTGAACGTATTTGTGTACTTTATGATTCTGCAGGGATTATTGTTAAACCTGCTCAAGTCTGAACTATGATTCACTAGAGTATTTCAATTGGGATTTACTGGTTGAACTAGTCTACAAGCAAGGGGCAATTTCATTAAAGAGATCTGAATTGAGTGGGTGAACAAGAATAAATCAATATTGCCGCAATGGGAGTTATGCCCAAGTAAGGACTGAAGGACGTAGGGTTGCATTAGAAAATCTGACCCACACCAAGTTAGGTAATAGGTTTGCATGACAACCTTACCTGCCACTGCCAATTGAAGGAAATGCAATTGACTTCAGCTTCTTTTCATCTGCCAGAGCCAAGCAGTTCTTCACTGTCTTTTCCAGCAGCTCCTCACATTTGTCTGAACCCCAACCCGGGCTATTACAGTGAATCACAAATTTAGCAGGCAGTCCATGGCCTGCACTGACAACAGCTAGTAAGAAACAGAAAGGGAAATTTAATTGCTTTCATCTTGTCAGGATTAAAAAAGTACATATGTGGAAGTGTGATTAAAACTGTAAACAGCTGACAGTCACTGCTATAATCCCAGTGGATCCTTTATCATACAAATCAAATAGCCTGAAGAGATAACATGATTACATAGACTGTTTTACATTTGCTACTACGTTTTGTTGGAGTAATTTGTAAATTACAACTATAATAGACCTCAATGAATAGAGAACAAAATCTATCACTGGCAATTTAGAGGAGACATAAATTTGAAGTGGGCACTTTATTGCAACTTTCTTCTCATTTTATCAGATAATATGTTACAAAGTTGGGTTGTCTGTTGGAGTATAAAACTGTTACAGGGCCGCTGTAGTTTTATTGTAATGTTACTGTCAAGTTACAGTATGTGCCAGGATGTTGTTCCAGTCTCAGATTAACTACCTCTGTGATCTTTAGAGGTTTGGTGTTAATATACAATTTGTTGAGCCAGCTTTTGATTAGACTGCAGCCCAAATGACATCAAATGCAAAGATTATGATGCATCTATAAATCGACAGGAAAAGCTACAGTAATTATACAACTGTTTTCTTTTATCCCCTGCCAATGCGGCACTCTGTTTCTGATTTAGTATGAGTGAGTCTATTTTGTCTAATTTCAAGAGAGAGTTTTGGATTGATGTTACTTTAAAATTTCTTGGTCGCATGCATCACCTCACCCTTGATGACTGATACAATGCTGTTTTCTAGTTTACCTCTTTCATTATTTAATGAGACAACTGTCCAGTACGGATTTATGGATTTACAGCATTTGATGTATTGTTTTTATATATCAGAAGACATGATCTTGTGTGTGCCAGGGAATGGAAGAGGGCATTTTATATGCTAATTATATCATGGCACCTCAACCCTGGCACTGATGTGCAAGGGACACAAGGACACCCCACAAATGGACTAGTGACAATCAGTCTCCAGGCTCTGCGAGTGCAGAGATGGTTTCTGTGACTTGGGAACATAAATCTCCCAAGAGGGCAGGGCAGGGCCATAGCCTCACCACCTCTCACCTTCCTCTGCACAGCTGATTGGGTGCAGAGAAGGGAGCAGACTACGTGCATACCAGGGAGCTCAGGGTCAGATTGTGTCTCTATTCTGCACCCGCAGTTCAGTGATGGAAAATACAAGAATTTAATGTTACTTACTTTGGTTCATTAAAAAAATGCCTATTCATAGGCTCAAGTACAAAGTTAGTCACACAATACAAACTTGAATAGCAGTTCACAGTCAGACAGACATCTAATTGCATCTGTGGCTGAAGCTATCTGTGCCCACGAAATTGTGGGTACGAAATGGGAGCTTGCTTCTAACTATCAGACCTGCAAATGCTCCTCTTGGCAAGAAATTCTCTCTTCCATGCTGGAATGTTTATGGAGCACTCTGTTATTACAATATGGTGGCCATATTGTAAAAACAACTCCATACAATAATTCCTGGAGCCATGTTATCACATATGGATATTATCCTGTAGGTGCCGCAAAAAAAGAGAAAATAGACCTTGGCATGTGGAATTCGGACTGCAGCAGGGTAAATTCTAAGGGGCAATGGAAGCACAAGCATTTGTGCACTTTGGGGCCTGCAGATGCTCAACATATTGAATAACCTCAGTGCGAGGCAATTTTGTCATAATTAGCTCTAAAAAGTTGGCAGATTCAGAATACATCATAAATCCAAGAAAAATCTAATAAAGCCAGCTGACACATCTCTAGTCAGTGGAATTTTATGTATCGTGCGACTCTGATGTGACCAGTTCAGTACCTCTCTTCACTTGTAATACCTTCAAACTGCAAGAGGAAAATACTGTGCCGACATGCCTCACTAGTTTTACTGTCTCTGAAATGGAGAGAGCCTTCTGATGGAACTATGGGGACTCTGGAGGACAACTGTTAATTATTCAAAGCAATTGTCACTTATTTCAAATTAAAGTGCTTTGAAAGAGGAAGTATTTTACAGTTTTCTATAAAACATACAAGGTCTGTGTGCAGAATTCTGCTACGGTTACAGCTACGCTCCAGGAAGATAACCATGGTTTAGTCTCCACTATGGAACAGGAATCCCCAAAGATAGGGGAAATGCCCAGGGGATGCTGGGGGCATGACTGGAGCCCACTATTCTCCAGTGGTCATAAACTGGAGGCGGCAGTTTTTGCTGGCCTCACAGAGCCCAGGCTGCCCAGCTGGTCCCAGGATTGGGGAAGTGGATTTGTGACTGAGAGCCACTTTTCCCTTCAGTCTCAGATACTATGCTGAGCCCAGTGTGGCTGGGTTTATACAGCAATAAGGAATACTCTAGAGTACTGTAGTCAATCAAGAATATGGGAACAGTTCATTCTATAATTTTCATGAAACAAGAACCATTAGTAACAAAGTGAGCATTATGTTTAAATGTACGTCTCCATTTTCAAGTTTGGACAAATGAGGACAGAGCAGTGAGTGTGACCTGATAAAAACTGAGCAACTTGAAAGAAAAAAACTGAAGATAAACAGCAGACATAAACAGTGATAATTTTTCCTGTCATACCCCAAGTCATAAATTCTGTCCTAGTTGTAGTCAGTATTCATCTAGTAAACGGCATGCACTGTATTTATTTTTACAGTGTAAACACAGATGGCAGAATCAGAATTCTTTATTCACAACATAGATCAACAATTTTACAGATGGCCTAATATTACATTTTGCAATTCATCAAACTTTATTGCCCATATGCGAGATTTTTTCCTATTACTGAGATATTGATAACTGGGCATGAAAAATTCATAAACTGTTTGAAAGAATCACATTTATACAGATGACTTCGGTCCCGAGTCAACACCACCCTTAAGCAGATGCTTAACTTTAAGCATGTGCTCAAGTCTCGTTAAGGTCAATCGGATGTAAGTATGTGCTTTGATGAATAAGGATGGAATTGAAAATGTGTTTAAAGTTAAGCATGTGCTTATCACATGCTTAAGTGCTTTGCTGGACTGAGGCCTTAAAGAGCAAGAATACTATCTTTAAGTATATAGATACACATGTATACAGGCATACGCTATCAATCACACACATCAATATACGAGAGAAACCCATGCAAGTGTTATGTTCAAATAGGTCTGTTTGTGACTGATTTATACACAATATACAATAAAACCAAAACGAAAGTCAACTAGAAATCACAACACATGCAGACGTTCTATTTGTCCATTTTCAGAGATTTAAGCCTCACCTCCTGCTACGTCCAATGGCCCATTCTTTTTGCGAAGTTCAATGATGGCCTCCACAAATTCTTTGCCACCTTTCTTCTCCAAAGTGCTCCCTGAACAAAGACATGTTTTAGTTTATCCGTCTGTCCCTGAGTTGCTAAAGCAGACATGTCATTCATTGTTTTAGGTGGTCATATAGCCTAGATTTTACTGCCCAAACATCTTTTTGGGGACTGCAAAGTAAGATCTAAACCTTTTGGGACTTTGGAGTTAACTAGTCATTTAAAAATAAATCCCACCAGGACCTCGCATTTGTATCCCTTCTCTAACACTCCTATTCTGATTTCAATGTCAACATGTGTGGTGACATTCCTAGTTGCCTCCATACCACATAGTTCCTGGTACCGTGCTGTGTTTCATGGGCTAGTTTAATGGTGACTGATGGTTCATAATTCTTCCCCTGGGACTCAGTTCCCCTTTCTCTTATAACTTGTTTTAAAGAGCAATTTGCCACAATAAGAACTTGAAACTCACCTGATCTTGATCCCTGACCCCAACAGGTGGCACCAGGAATGAAACAGTCTCGTGAGTGCAGCGGGCTGCTTTACTTGGCAACTGCCCAGCTTGTAGAGCCACCTTTAACCAAGAGGAAGAGCCTCAGAAATAAGGAGAATCTCTAAGGAACATACTCCTCCAATGAACTTCGCTAACTACTGCTAAGGAGCTGGACACGGCCGCTCTGGGAGGAAGAGAGCTGTGCCGTGTTTCAGGGCAACAAAAGGTGCAGTCTACAAAGGCAGTCCAACACGAAATGGTTTAGATCTTATTTTGCAGCTCTAGTTTCATATATTCATATAAAAATAGCCCAAGAAAACATTTCCCTAACTACGTAAGCACCCCCAACCATTTAGCACTGTGCACATTTATTAGAAGATAGGCAAAGGAAGAAGTGGTATCCAAGTTTCTGATTTGTGATATTACTTTGAAAACGGATTTAAAAACATAAATCAATCAGAATTGGAAACTGTAGTAGAGTTACACATTTATTTGGTGAAGCCCATTCAGGTTACTGACTGGGAGGGGAAAACTGCATTTTCTGATGGAAATGCACATATTGTATGCTCGGTGAAGCAGAGACCCTCCGACAAGATTCATTTTGCTAAACAGGGCTACAATTCTAAGAGCTAACAGCACTGCAGCACTCTGCTTTTCTTGGACATCATTAGAGGTCTTCCAAAATTAATATTAAAAGTTTGTTAAGTAACTGTTGTCTACTGACGTTTCGACTCTGCTTTTGTTAAATGCAGTTTATTCTACTGCATTTGGATGCTAATAATTTTAGAAAGTATGCATCCTATGCTCTTGCGCCATCACTGATGGACGCTGGGCATTTTGTCCAAGTACGGACTGCAAAATCAGACCTTTGGCATTTTGTCCTAGTATGAACCCCAAATCAGTTCAGGGTTTAAATTCTTCACAGTAAACATCTCAACTTTACACCTAAATATTTTAATCTAGGGTCGTTTTCACAAAGGAGTGCAACTTTCCTGATTACCTCCATGATAGCTCAGAAGTTACCTGCACATCCATTAGCTATGTTCCCAATGGCACATTTTTATAGCTATAGTTGGAGAATCAGGAGAAGTCTTAAGTCTGAGCCAACGGGGGATAAGGGAGAGTTGTACCACCTGAGTAGAGGTGCTTAGAAGTATTATGCCTTTGAAAAACATATCTTGATAGGGCTGTAAGGATGGAGGGGGTGCCATTTGCTATTTAACAGGCCTAGCTAGCGCTGCCCACTGTGCAGCCACTCTAGAGCGTAAAGGGATGAAGGAAAATGAGCTTTCACTCCACCCAGAAATACCCCATTTGGGGCTGCTAGTGAATTTGACCAGAAGTGGGGCACACACTGTGCAGGGACCATGTACCCTCTAGCACAACCACAGAGAATCTACAGAGAGAAAAGGGATATGCTGTCACTGAGTGACAGCACTCGGCCATTATAGCATTGTTGTATACGTAATGGCATTTTGCCTAGATTAGTTTTAATTGCGTCAAGAAATGGAGCTTCCACCCCTTCTGATGAAGATTCATTTACTGTGGAAAACAAAATCTATAAAATCAATTTTTTTAAAATCGGGGTTTCACTTTTCATGTAACAATCCAAATACTTATCTTCTTGCAGATGTGGTGAAAAGAAAAAGTATTTCATACAGATCAACACTAATTTCTGTATTTATTCCTAAATTAAATTTAGCTTCTTTAACTGATAGTGAAGTTTTAATTTTTGCATTATACTTCACTACCTTCTTGTGCAATTATGAGCTGTATCTAGAAAAGGGCATATTTACCACTACATTAGTAAGGTTCTTGGTGAAAGTCTTGCTTCACAGCTTCAAGATTAGTGGAATTTATTTACTCACAGGCATAAATATGTGTTACTTCCATGAGAGTAAGGTCATTATCTCATGCTTTTCAAGCAGGCATGGGTATCAGTGTTGAAAAACAGCCTAAGCAGAAATTTAGGCTTGTAAAATGTTCAGGATAAACCCACAGTACATTTAATTGTTAGAAGGATGGTAAAAGTTAATAATCGGAAGCTAAGCATTTGTGCATTTTTATTCTTTCTTCCAGCAGTCAGATGTAATTAGAACATACATGAAAGCATGATCAGTGCATTTTTCATAGAAGTTTCTTTGTCCACTAGTTTCAAAAGCATCTCTTCAAAAAGTAAGAGACGAGTACATTAGCTAGCTGAACCTTATAGACTTTAGAAGCATATTATTCAAATACAGAATATTCTTGTATTTTATTTTTGAGGCTTCTGTGTAATTTCCTTTAGCCAGCTCGTCTACAGCTGCACCAGTTCAGGGTGTTGTCTCTGCTGCTCTAATAAGCTATGAAGAATTGGGTTTGTCTGGATGTTGCTTGGAAGAGAGGTCTTTCAGGAAAACCCAAGGTGTTGTAGGAAGGGCTGATCCTGTAGGAGCCACTCTTCCCTTGAAGCCAATAATGAAATAACATCCCAGGCATTAAGGGGCCCTGTGCAGTTAAGTTCAGTGGTAAAATGAGGCTGTGATCCCTGTTGTCACATCTTACTATAAGAGTAGGTTGCTACTCTTAGCAGCAATCTTAATGTTCACTCCAAGTTCCAGTTTGGATAATTCCATTCTACCTTAAGTTTTCCAGGCAGTTTCAGTATGACCTAATACTTTTTTGCTCCCTCCTCTGTCTACATTTCTATTCTAAAATTTGAGAAATGCTTTAAAATCATTGAGATACAAGGTGCTTCTCAGGGAATTATGTGATTAAAAATAATGAGTTACACATCTTAATGAATCTTAAAAATAAAAAATTAAATGGAACTCCTTGAGTCATTCTGCCCCCCTGCATTCTCTCTTTGGTCTAGCATGTCTATTCAAGTGTACATGAGAATACAGAAACAGCTTATGAGAGCCACAAATACAATTGGGCTATATGTAAAATGTGACCAGATGACTGAGCGTCTGAGTTTAGAAATTCCAGACAGGCTACCCCCAGGATGTCAGATATGAACACCTCACACTTGGTGAGGAGTGGGGAAACTGGATCTAAGTCAGAAATCTGAGGGGTCTGGCCCAACTTTATTCAAGTCTAGGCATTTACATAGCCAAAACAAACAATCCTCTAGTACTCTTTAATTGGGCACACATGAGCACTGCGCCTCTGTTTCTTGCACTTTGGTTTTGGTTGTGCGTTCTATAACTTTGCTTTTAAAAGTCTGATCTGACTATGCAAGTCAGAGCTGTCCAATGACTTTGCATTTACTCGCTTGTTTTTACGATCAGTCAGGACTGCTGGAAGCGAGAAAGGAATGCAGATCTGCATAGCTTGGACAAGCTTGTTGCTGCTGATTGACCATGCACACACATACAAACTCTGCAGCACTGAACTTTCCATTACCTACTTCACCACCGGTGTAGAAGTCAGAGTTTGTCGGGTGAACGACAGCATCACTGTCGATCGTGGCAATGTCAGCCTGTACAACTTGCAACTACAACAGGTAAACAAATGTATATCAACCACGTTGGACAGAGACCGAGGACAGGCTCTACATTTACACATGTACCAACGTCCATGTTTTCCTACCTTTACATCTCCAAACCTCGGGCCAAGAGAGTATTCTGAGTAGTAGTGTGTGCAAGTCTGTGTAAAGAAGGGTGTGTGGAGAAGAGGAGGAGGAATGTTGAGTATGACATGGTTAAATAAATGTTTGGATGACAAGTCAGAGCAATTACATGAGATCATTTTGAAAGTTTTAAAACCATCTAAAACCCCATTTCACTTTGCAGAAACCTCTAATACCAGCACCCCACAGAGCATGACACTAAAATATGGTATCTGTTTAAAAAGAAATGCTGGATCATCAAGTCAAACAAAATAATTAGTTTCTCCATTTTTTGCCACCATTGCTGTCACTTCTAAATTTGCAATTTTCATCATGTTGTCAGCTTTTAAAAAGAAAGTAACCTTCATGTGGGGGGAAAATATTTTCAGGCAGAGTTGTCCTTTTAAAAATAGAGCTGAGTAATTTTTTTGAAAATCCACATTTTATCCATCTAATTAAGTTAGATTTTAAAGCTTTTTTTACATTTTTAAAAATACGTGCGTGATGTAATATTTTCCCTCTGGTAGTCCATTTATTTGTGTGGTTTTTTTGAACAAGTGAAGTATAAATATTATATATACACACACACACTTTTATATAATTAGATGAACACTGACTTAGACTCAGCTTCCTTGTATCTTTGTCTTGGTAATTTACACAGATATATTCATGTATAAAATGCAGTGAAAATGGAATCAAATTTACTGTTCCATTAAGGAAATCTGAAAAGTAATAAAAAAGAACAGGTATAAAACAGGTATTAAAAATAGTATTACATGAAGTGCATCTAGATCAGTACTTTTTTTTTAGTAGACAGACTTCTGCTGAAGGGTAATATTTTATTTGAAACCGAGTGGAAGCCATAAAAGCAATACACCGTACACTGTACTATATTTTCAAGTTTTATGCTGCTATAAAATCGGTATTGGTTTTCAACTGAATATGAAGGTGATGGAGAGGGGTGATTGAAGACTAATGAAAACATACAAACCAGTTGATTGAATTAAACATGAAATCAAGGCAGAAAGCCAATTTGGGGGATTATTTGATCATCCCTCTTTACGAATTTCTGTGTCTACTTTGAAAACAAGGGATTGCAGGTAGAATGGAGAAACTGCTTATTTTGAAAGTAATCTGACAAAGAATATTTTTATCCTTAATGAATCCACATAAGAACCCCCCCTCAAAGTAGCTAACAGTCAATTATGAGCATTATGGAAAGGAATTTAGATGACTTCTTATTTTAATTGCAATCAACTTGAAGACAATCACTAATCATTAATATACAAGTATTTAAATTTGGTGCAAATCATGCTTCTTAACTGAATTTTCCGGGTTCTACTTTCTTGAGCACTTAAGAATTTGAAGTTTTGTTTTAATGCATGAAGTCCAGGAGAATAAATTCTGGGTTCCATAATTTTCATGTGACCATTAGTTGTGTCAACCCATTCCCCATTTACCTAGGTCATCTTTAAGGTCAATGTCAGCATTGGTAGGATTGATAATGGCCTCCACCTCAAAGCCGGCTAAATTACTGATTTCACTGTGAATAAGGTTCAGCTGAAAAGAAAAGCATGAGGTGGGAAATAACAGGACAGCTGGGAAATCAGAGAAGCTGCAGAAAAGTAAGCTTTGCAACACAGATGGAGATAGCATCACTGCAAATAAATACGCAAAATAAAGTGCAGGTCATAAAAGGGGTTATTGGTCCAACAAAGAATCAATTTCAAACACAAGACTCAAACATTGTTCTGTATATGGAAAGGAAGTCAATGTTCTTGTTAATGAGCTTATACAGTGTATGTTTTATGTTCAGAATTGTTTGAAATTCCTGCACTGACATGATAAAGGATAAACCATTCCCCCTTGAACTCCTGGCTCAAAGATACTCTCACGACTTCTTATGAATCAAGTTGAGCCAGGAATTCTTTAGATAGGCCAGGACTTTTAACAGAGTACATGGTGGTTTTAATGGGTCTCCCCTTCTTTGCTTAATCCATTAAGTGTGAAGATGTTTTGGAGAAATCGGGCATTTATTTCCAATGACACTGCCAGTCTTTCCTTTTCAGTCACAGAAGCAGACATCATGATCTGCACCTTAGTAGCTTAAATGTTTATTTGTCCAGGACTGCGTTAAATTGGTAGAAGGGCTGGTGAAGTAGCATCACTGAGTAAATGTAAGACTCTATCTGTATATTTGCGGTGTTTATGGTGCATGCTTGTGCTGTAATCCAGTGGAATATTTTTAGGGGCTCTACTTTTTCTTTTAGTTAAATATTTTTCTAAAAAGAAACTGCTTGCAGCCTGTGAACTATACCCGCACAGGGCTGTATTTTAGACATCCCCAAAGCCATCAGTATTAGGAGGATTTATCATTGGTATGTATCAAGGTGATGGAAATCAATTAGCACAGGCATCGGGAGATTAACCTCACATTTATGTCTTAAGTTCTTTAAAAATGAAACTATCAAGTGAATCTCAGGCAATATAGTTTTAACGTCTAGCAACATGTTTTGAGCAAGGCATATTAAGTGTTCATTAAATCATAAGTCATGCTCAAATAAGAAACATACACCTTGTGCCACAACTGTGGTTCTTCGAGAGGTGAGTCCCCATGGGTGCCCCACTGCCGATGCACAATGTACCTCTTGAGCCTTGACTGGAGATTTTACATTAGCAATGGCCATTCGGCCCCCATATGCGCTTGATACAACCTCGTGCCATGCACCAAAGGTACGCAGAGCTGTGTGGGTGAACAGCCCTCAGTTCCTTCTCTATCTCAATGTCCAACAAAGCCGAAGGGAAGGTGGGTCAGTAGTGGAACACCCAGAGGCGGACACATCTCAAAGAACCACAGCTACTGCAAAAGGTAACCTCTTCTTCTTTTTCTTCGAGTAGCATCTCTACGGTTGCTCCACCTCAGGTGACTCCCAAGCAGCAGCACCACAGAGAGGAGGGGGCTTAGGAATTGAGTTGAAGATTGAAGACGTACAGCAGTACCAAGCCCCACATCAGATCTGATGATGTGGACCAAAACACAGTGTTTAGAAAAAGCAGGCACTGAGGCCCATGTAGTAGCGCTGCATATTTCAGACACTGGAATGTTGTTGACCAAAGCTGCAGAAGTTGCCTGAACTGATAGAGTGTACTATTATCCATTGGGGAGGTAGAGCACCAGCTTCATCGCAGCAAGTGACAATACACACAGAGATCCAGCCTCTGTGTAGATATCATAGACCCGTTGGGTCTCTCTGTGATGAGACAAACAGGGTAGGTGATTCCTGAAATTATTTGGCCCAATCTAGATAAAAGGCCAATGCCCGTCTCACATCTAAAATATGAAAGGAGGTCTCCTGCTGAGTTTTATGTGGTTTGGGAAAAATACTGGTATATGAATAGAGATCAGTGAAGATGTGAATTGACAACACTGTAGGTGAGAATTTTGGGTGCAGCCATAAAGAGACCTTGTCCTTAAAAAATATCATAAATGGAGGGTCTGCCAGCCAGCCCCAATCTCCCCAATCCTGCTAGTTGATGTGATAGCTACTAGAAAGGCTGTCTTCATAAATGAAGCAAGGAGCAGGCTGCAGGTTCCCTAAACCTTTAATAAATCTTGAGGACATACGGTGAGCAAATATGGAAAACCCTTCTAGTGGGTGATGAAATGCCGATATCGCAGCAATATGAACCCTAATAGAGCCAGTTGATAACACTGATTTCTTCAAGTCCAGCAGGTAACCCAAGATGACTGACAGTGAAGAGAATTCAGGCACAAGACGGTGATGGTAACACTAGTGGTTGAATCTTTTCCATTTCTGAAGGTAACTAATTCAAGTTGACTCCCTTCTAATGTTTAGTCATACCTGTTGTTCTCCTATCGAGCAGGTGGATTCTAATTCTGTGAACCATCTAGAAGCCATGTGCAGAGGTGGAGGACCCCTAGGTTTGTGTGAAGCATGCGACCTGCATCCTGAGAGACCAGATGAGAGATGGTCAGAAGCTTGAATGCCAGCTGGACACATGGGTGAAGCAGGGAAAGATACCAAGCCTGTCTTAACCAGGTCAGTACTATAAGGATAGTCCTGTCTTTGCCCTGTCTAATCTTGTTAATCACTTTTTGTATTAGTGGTGTTGGAGAACAGGCTCTTCATCCAGGGAAGGAGAAAAGCAGTCTCCAAAGCATGGTGACCTAGGCCTCCTCTGGAGCAGAACGGGACAATTCTTGTTTTTGAATGTGACGAATAGGTCCACCTCTGGAAGTCTCCACCTTTGGAGTACCCCATGAAGGATTTTAGTCCAATGCCCATTCATAGTCCTGGGAGAAGCACCTGCTGAGCATATCAACTGTGATATTCTGGGCTTCAGGAAGGTAAATGGCTGAGATCTGAACCAGTTCCATAACTTTATAGCTTCAATGAACATGGAAGGAGATCTTACTCTTCCTTGTTTGTTGATACAGAACATGCAAGCCACATTGCCTGTCACGATCCTGATTGATTTGCCCTGATGAGTGGCAGCAACTGAAGACAGGCATTCCTGACTGCTTTGAGTTCCAACAGGTTGATATGGAGACCAGTTTCCTTAGGTGATCATCTGCCCTGAGTTGTGAGGGTTTGGAGGTGTGCTCTGTCACAGTTACTGCTAGAGCTGGGTGGATGAAAGCAATGGCCGTGCAGACATGGAGCTGATTTTTCCACCAGACTAGGGAGTTGTTCTTCTGGAGGGGAACCGTGACCTGTTTGTCCAAGCTATCTCTAGTTCAGCAATAGATCCTTCTGAACCAGCCCTGAAAGCAGCAAAAGGCAAAATCTTGTTACAAAGGTGAAAGCTGTCAACTGTAAACAGTTCCTTACTGTGGATCAGGAATTTCCTTGAATTGTCACGACCAGATTTGCCAAGGTTATGAATCTGCCCATGGAAAGGAAGGGTCTGGGTGCCAATGAATCAAAGTATACCCGTAAAAATTGCATTATCTGTACCAGAGCGAAGAGATTTTTTTTTTACATTCAGCTGGAGACCCAAGTCCTGGAAGAGAGTAAGAGCTGCCTGGGTGGAGGTCAGCACTGCTTTGTAAAATTGGCCCTTAAGTAGCCAGCTGTTGAGATACAGAACAACTAAAGGAAAGCAGCTACTACCACTAGAACCTTTGAGAACACCTTGTAGCCGAAGGGGCAAGCTGAGGGCAAAGGGAATTACCTAGTATTGAAAATGCTCCTGGCCTATGATAAAATGTCTGTATTTCTTGCGAGCTGGGTGAATCACTATATGGAAATAGGTGTCCTGTATGTTGAGGGCTGAAAACAAATCTCCTGCCTCTAGAGAAGGAATTATAGCTCCCAGAGTCACCATCCTGAACTTCTGAGACTTCACTAATTTGTTCAGTCATCTTAGATCCGAGATCGGTCTCCAGCCTTCATCCTTGGGCATGAGAAAATACTTCAAGTAAAACCTTTTCCCCCCTGTGAGGGGATGGGACAGGTGCTATCGCTCCTAAATGAAGGAGAGAATGCACTTCTTGACTCAGTATAGTCTCATTAGAGGGTTCGTTGAAGAGGGAGGAGGAAGGGGAGTGGCAGGGAGGGAGGGACATAAAGTGGAAGGTGTAGCCCAATGTTAAAACCTTCAGGGCCCACTTGTCTGTTGTAATACACTGACAAGCCTGTTAGAAATGGGAAACCCAGTCTCCAAAAGTGGGAAGGTCAGTGAAGTTTGCAGCTTGCCAGCTAGAGGTGAGGAATCAAACCCTTGACCGACCTGTCAAAATTGTTGTGATGATTGGGTACTCAGTGAAGGAGGGTGAGGAGCTCTCTTCCTCTGCAATCTTTATTTCTTTCTAGTGGATTTGGCGGCCCAGTGAAATCCAGACAACTGGGCCAGACGTGATCTCTGAGCAGTTAGAAACCTGCAAAATCTCCTCTTGTTCTTAGCTGTTTATATATCCAAAGACTTCAACATGGCCCTGGGGTCCTTCAGTGTGTGTCGGGACTCATCTGTAATCCCCAAGAAGCACTTCTGACCATCAAACAGGAGGTCCTCAACAGTATTCTGATCCTCTCTCAGGAACTTCAACAGCTGGAGCCATGACACCCTTAGCCCTGTGGAGAGGGATCTGGCGGCAGTGTCTGCGGCATCTAAGGACCCTTGGAGAGAGGTTCTGGCTGATAACTAAGCCTCTGTGATGATGGCCTGAAAGCGTTCTCTATGCTCATATGTAAGATGTTCAATAAAGGCAGCAAACTTCTTGTAATACATGAAGTCATACTTGGCCATGATCACCTGATAGTTTGAGATCTGAAATTGGAGGGTCACGGATGAGTAAGCCTTTCAGCCAAAAGAGATCTAACCTCTTCTGATCCTTATTGTAAGTAATGTACAGTAATGCAGTTTGCCCCTCTAATTTACAACATCCACTATCAGGGAAATAGGTGAGGGGTTGGAAAACAAAAATTCTGAGTCCCTGGGAGGGACATAATATTTCTTATCCACCTATTTGCAAGTTGGAGGGATGGTGAAAAGAGTTTGCCACATAGTCATCATTGGATGGAGGAGCACTCCATTAGCAGGTAATGCAACCTGGCTGGGTGTTGCTGACTGCAGAATGTCCAGGATCCTGTGTTGTGAGTCTTTAACCTCAAGAGGTATCTGAAGGGTGTCAGACACCCTTTTCAAAAGGTCCTGGAACTGACGAAAATCATCAGCCATCAATGGTAGTGGAGGCATGATTGACTTTTCCAGACACAAGGATGAAACAGGAGTTGCGGGGTGGCCTCCATATCCACCCTAGTCTCCTATTCTTCAAAGGTCTCCTTGTGTTGTGGGCATGGTATAGGAGACCCCAGCCTCTCAGTGCAATGAAGCTGGAGGTTTGGCAAATTATTGCCAATATGCCTCCCAAAGATCCCAGTAAGGCTATTGGGGGTGGGGGGCATCTAGAAGAGGGGATTACACTCAGGGCTGATCTCACCATTCCTGTTGTGCTTGAGGATCCTTGTCAAAGTACGGGTTCCTGCATGGAGATAGAGGAGACCCCTGCCCTGATAACGAGGAGACTGACTGAATGTCTCCTTCATTCTCCTCAATGTTTTCCGGGGGGCGGGGGATGGGGCAGGAGAAAAAAGTCAGAGAATCTTGTGATACCAAGAACAATGGTAATCTGGAGACCGGGATCTCAGTACCGAGAGTTGTTTGGCACCCATAAGCAGTGGGGACTCCAGCTCATCTAAAACTGACAAGTACCTGGAGTAATAAAATTCCTGCAGTTTCGAGTGGGTTGGTACCAATGCAACAGTTGGGGTAGACAGTACCATTGATCTGGAGCACGTAGGTGCTGGGCTTGAAGGTGTCTGGTGCTTTGATTTTCCTGGTCCTTACGGTGCCAAGTAAGAAGGCACTGATGGTAAATCTGATGTAGACTATGCCATTCTAGAGGAGTATTTCCTGGGCCTCCCTGTCCTACACAAACAGTACTGGGGGCCTGCTGGAGCGATGCCTCCCTGAAGCGCTCCGGGATCTCCCAACCCCACCAGAACCAGAGGAAGAGTCCTTTGCCACCAGGGTACTGAGCTGAGAGGTCAAGGTCTCTGACACCATAATGTGACTGGAAGATCAGGGCCTTTTGGCAGCTGACTCCTTCTGGTGGGAGACAGAGCTCCTCTTCTTCGGAGCATTCCCTGAGTCCTCTGCTGTCTTCCCCCTCTTAGGGGAAACTGGGCTGAGGTCGAAGGGGTGCTGGATCTGTCCGGACACAGATGTATGGGGGGTGGGGGAAGTGTCTTTTGACTTGACTTGGAAGCAGGTCGAAGGGAGTGTTCCATCCTCCATTTGGTCTCCTGATTCTTTCATGCTAAATTTGAGAGGTTGGGCGATATGGGACTCTCCAAAGCAAATGGATACACTTCGAGTGGCTGTCGCTGACCAGGAGAGCCTCCTGACAAGAGGCAGCATTTGAAACCTGGTGAGCCAGGCATACCCAGCCAGGCCAAATAGGCTCTCTGAAAAAAGGGTGAAAAAACCCAAACCCCTCACTACTATCTAACTAATTCTATACTAACACTAACTAGAAACACTGAACTAACTAAAACAACAACTGTAGAACACGCTAAGCTTATAAAAGGCAGACATGCTACAGGTTTGTCTCAGGCTGAGGCGGTAGAGAAGGGACTGAGGGTGGTTTGCCAGCACAACTCTACAAACCCTCGGTATGCAGCACAAGGTAGTATAGAGTGCGTGCACAGGCCAAATGGACACTGCTAATGGAAAATCTCCAATCAAGGGCGCGAGAGGCACATGTGCACCTGAAGTCGAGCACCCTAGGTATACTACTCGAAGAAGAATTAAAGTTACAATACCATACCAGTAAGAACATATTTGTAAAAAAGTGCTCAGTGACACACTATTACTGCAGTTTGTTCATTACTGAGCGCAAGTTTGGGAGTCTCTACTCTGTAGTCTGGGACAATTGAACATGGAATGTCAGACTCTGCTCATGACATACCCACCACTGGGACAGTAAGAGTCTAGTGAAGACAGCACTTTGACAAAACTCTGTGGAGAAGTTTAAAATTGTGCTTAACTACCCTGTGCCCTAGTTGTAGCCAGTGTTGTAAAGTCTTTGATATCATAAGCACCAAACTAACGCAAATGTTTTAAAAATATGATGATTCAATAATGTTTATACTTGTAATCTCTCTAATCCCTTTTGTAGAGCACAACAGTGAGAATAAGCAGATATATACATTATAATTATGCCTATACATGTGATCAGTATGGTGCTATCCATGCACCTAAAGTGACTTTTTCAGTGTCTGACTATGCAGTACAGAAGGCCACCCAAGTATGTATTTGAGCTAATGCTAAATTTCTATCAAATATTTATAGATAAAGAAAACTAAAGACAAATTTCTCACTCACTTATATAAATCCTGATCTAAAGGCCACTGAAGTCAATGGAAAGATTCCTTTTGAATTCAATGGACTTTGGATCTGACCTATGAAGTATAACATTTCAGTGTAATCAAGTATATTGAGACCCAGAGATTACTTCCACTGATTGCTGAATTTGGTCTGTTGCATTTTAATCCATGTTCCTTAATTTTAAGTGCACATCTCCTTCCTGTGTGAGAGTTAATTTACTGAGAGGGAATATAAGGGTGTCGATATACTGCACAACTGGTTTTGTGTAATGTACGATCTAGATGCCAGTAAAGTCAACAGGTCATTCCTAGAGATGTGCAAAATTTATAATTTTTGCTGTGGCTTTTCCAACAAAAATTGTCACCATTTCATTTCATGTGATTATGCACACAGACATAGAAATGTTGTTTTTAAAAAACTTGCCAATGCATAATTGTTTGCATGATTTTAACCTGTAAGCAATCTTCACTCAAAAAATGGGCCCATTTTAGTTCCAAAAATTAGCATACTTGAACATCTGTGCAAATATGGGCCCATTTTTGACTTCGTAATGAAATGTGGAAAAATTTGAACCCAGTAATATTTCACACATCTAGTTACTGACTTTTCACATAATCCAGTTTGAGTCTTGAGTATGACTACAAGCAACTGCTGTTTTTTTCTTTTTAAATCAAATCAAACCAATACTGAAAAAAGCTTTGCGTACACTGAAATAAACAGCTGACCATATGGGATTTAAATTGTAATAGAGGCCTGAACATATTTGTTTGTTTCATTTTCAAGTTAACTCTTTTTGTTCCCTAGTTCCCAGATTTCTGTGGGTTCTCCCCTCACTTTTATTAACTCCAGACCATTTTGGTTTTTCAGTTTTGGGGTCCCCTTGATATTCATGCATTTATGTTAGTTATTAAAGTATGTCCCAATTTAACTATAAAAATCCACCTACGAAAGACCCATCATCCAGTCTTGTGCTGCCTTTTTACTGTGAAGCAATTAGACACTTTTTGTTGAATTAGGCACTCATTGTGCAGTGTTAGGTATCTGTCATATATTTACAATATAAATCAAAAGCTTTCATTGAGAATTAAATCCTGATGACTAATGGCTCGATTTTACTGTCCAATATGTGAGCACGCATCATATTATACAAGTTTGTATATCAGGCAAAAGAAGAGAAGTGATCCCTAAAGGGTCACATTGTTAAAAAGAGACACAAATTGCACTTGCATGTACAACACTGGGTAGGCCTCTAATTAGTTAACATTTAATTAGATGAATTAGTTAAAGCTTACTTAGAAAATGTTAAGTGCCACAGAAGTGCTAATTATTATTATTTGACCAACTCTGGCAGTCCTTACTTCAGGCAAAACTCCTTTGAATTCTTTGCTGTTTTGCCTGAGTAAGGACTGAGTAATTACCTATCAATTTAATTTGCACACACAAAACTGGAATGTCTATTTCAGACCAAGTTGAAGCCTCTTTGAAAAGCCAGACCCAGATGCTTACCACTAAAGTTTTCCAATCCAGCAACTGGTCAACAATTCCAGAAAAACAAGTGTGGGCACCTCTAGTTAATTGATACAATATTTTAATAATTCTGGGTTGCCACAAAGGCATCTTTTGTAGAACGCGACAGTAATTTTAAAATCAACTAGATTATTATTTTAAGGTTTGAATAACATGAATAAAGAGGTTTCTACATATTTTAATAAATGAAGGGGGGTTTCCCCTATGGAAAATGGCAGCAACACAATTTCTGAAAACCTCTGAATTTAAATGAAGCTTAATACGGCTGCTTAAAGATTTTGTTCAAAATCAACAACACATTTTAGAAATGGACTGTACCCAAGCCTGCTGTGTGTGCTACAATGTTCTCAGTAATTAAATCTTTGGGGGATATTGCAGTGACAGAGACCAGTTCTTGCTAGTAAGCCCTTTCCGTTCTCCAAATGTGGAGCCAGGAAAAAGGATTTTTCCCATTAAGGCATCATGGATGACATGGTAGCAAGTATAGGATTACTTCCTTGCTTCCCCTTAAGTCTGCCAC
Organism: Malaclemys terrapin pileata; assembly: GCF_027887155.1. Taxonomy (NCBI): domain Eukaryota; kingdom Metazoa; phylum Chordata; order Testudines; family Emydidae; genus Malaclemys; species Malaclemys terrapin. The sequence continues at coordinate 11,440,673 of NC_071512.1, read as the reverse complement.
ATCCCGGATTTGCTGATCTCATGAACATGCTTGTAGAGGCATTCAGGGAGGAGAAGGGTCATTTGAAGGTTATTGATTATAGGTTTTAGGGAAGAGTAGTTATCTTTTGGGCCCGTTATTCTTATTTATTATTTGTAGTGCTTGTTCTTATTACAGTGAATAAAAGTAATATCTAAGAGGCCATAACAGTAATCTGTTTGGTGCTTTGAATGTTTATATTGCAAATTTTTGTCAGAGCACCCAGAACAATGGAAGGTTGCTTGAAATAAACTAAAATCAATCAATATTTAAGGAAGAATGGTCTCCATCATTAGTGCATTAAGCCTGCTATCATCCCTGTGAGGAATGTATGTATATATCTCCATTTTAGAGATGGGGAAACATACCGAAAGATGAAATGCTTTACAGTATGTCAATGGCACAGTCAGAATTAGAACCCAGGAATCATAACTCTCAGTCCCCTTTACTAGCCTCTTGATCCCATTGTCTCCTCTAAGTATGAGGGTAACTGCATTCTGAGAGCTATGAACAATTTACCTTTTGCACAAAATTCCACAATTCTGAAAGAGCAAGGTAGTGCTGAAGAAAGCAAAACCAGGTTCTCTCTCTGCTTCCCAGTAACTTTCCATGACTCTTTTAACTGCCTTAAAAAAAGAAAAAAAAAAAAAAAAAAAAGACACCTTCTCCCTCCCCCACACTCTGAAAATACTGTACAGTGGGAATTTCTAACAATTACAGTGCTCATCACATTGTTGGGCTGCATTAGTCATTTAAAATAAATATCTGCTGTGCCAAGAAGACCTAGATAATTTAATATCATTAGACTTTGATTTAAAAAACAAACAAACAAACACTCCTCCCTCCCCACAACAATACAACTTTAGATTCTTTCCGGAAACACAGTATCTGACTTAATGCTTTAGATAAATGTTTTAATCAAGACTGTCTTTTTAAAACAGCAGTTGCATGTAGAAATGACTTAGAAGCATTTAATTGATTCCAAGATAATGCACTCACTATTTATAAGTAATCTGTAAAATTTTCAGAATAATGAAAGGATTTGTTTGAAATTTCAATGGGTCAAGACAAACATCATTAACAATAACAATTAGCTTCCAGTCTGTTAACCTGCTTGCCCTCTTTAGCGCAGTAAGTGTCTTAGCAACAGACATACTGTAACACCCATGAGCCTTTCTTATTCAACCGAGCCTGTGCAGAATGGGCCTATAACCTAGTAGGCAAAAAGGGCTGTTCACTCCCACTGCATCTATGAGTGTTGAGGGTGCTCAGGGCTTCAGCTGAGGTACTCAGCAATCACAGATCAGGCCCAATGTTCTGCCCTTGTTTTTTCTCAATATAGAAAAAAATACACTATGTTGGATCATTAGGAAAATACACTGAGGCATGTTGAGCGGCTGAAAAATAATTTCTGGAGAATGATTCTGAAAATATTCTTAAACAATGAGCTGACAAAACAAACTAACTATTTTATCCTGTGTTCTTGTTAAATGCATGCATTCAAAGATATCACTTCTTTATACACTACAATGCAGTGAGATCTTTGCCTTTTAAGCTTTCCATGTTTTCAGGCTTAAAAGGAATCCATGAAAAATCAAATAAGTCCCCAAAATGTTTTTTCTAGGAAAAACGTTACCACGGTAACAGATTTATTATTGGTCACTTTTCGTAAGATAAGAATGCCCTCTATTTTTTAACCTAATAAAAATGGAGAGTAGGATTTAGGGAATTCTTAGATTCATTAACAATATGGTATTTTATAACCTTGATTTCTGCACTGAGCACTCACTGCCTTTAATAACAGTTCCTAATGTGGGGCAAAAGCAGAATATGGCCTTTAACAGCTAGGTGATGTATATCAACATGTATCCTCTCTACATCAGCAGAAGTGCACATTTTACCTGGGTTTTTCTTCATAGGAGGTGTAATTTGCATCATGTTTGCATTTTTTCCCCGTTACAAACATGAGACAAGCAACTTCCCACTAATGTCAACGTGAGCCACGATTTGCCCCATCAAATTACAGCCACTGGGAAACAGCTCCTTCATACATGATTTGTGCTTACCATACACAGGCATGATTTTTTTTATGTCACTTAGATTTGCACACAAAGTGAAACCGATGCTCCCTTTCACTTGCATGGGCAGAAAGGAGCTAAAACCAGTAGCACTAAGCCGGGGAATCTAAGATGTAGCAGTGAGCAGTCCTGTCGAGGAGTTAAAGCTGCTCAGAGGGAGAAAGGAGCATGGCTGCATGGAGACCGAATGGCAGGACACCCCTCAGGGAGCTGTGTTCCACATGAATACGGAACCAGTTGTCTAGAGTTCTATTGCATTGCTAGGTTGCATTCTTTCACCAGTATAAGATTAGAAATCCCTCACCGTTAAGGGGACAAACGAAGGTAAACTCTGCAAGGTAAACCCATTATATTTGTGATTCATATCAAAGGAGCACTGGGGCCCAGAGTTGCTTTTTATTAATTATTTGTATTATTGTTATCACTTAAGAGACCCAGTCATTGATCCAGATTCAATTGTGATGGCTGCTGTACAAACAGCAAACAAAACCGGTTCCTGCCCTGAAGAGCTTTCTCTCATTGAAATGGATAGCAAAATTCTACTGACTATGTTGTCATTAGGGTCAGGTCTGTGATACCATGACATTAATTCCTATTTTGAACAAAAGAATTCCAAATCAATTCCAAAAGCCTTAACTTGGTTGCTCTGTAGACAGAATATTTAGTTTATAAACTTTGGATTTTAACGAATCAAAATATCTTAAAATTTGAATATTTTCAAAAAGATTCCAGGGGAAGCAGCCAATCTCTCCCCTTTAAATGACAATCTGACCGCAAGTGTAAACTGCATGTAAAATACAGAAACCATTTGCAGAAAATAAAATAAAGTTACTTGCATGCATAATGAACTTAGCAGATAAGCTGGGCAACAATAAATGGAGTACAGTCTCTATATGAAATTAAAATGAGTTAAAGGAGACATTCCATGATGGGACAAAAATGGTTCGTCACTTACAATTTACAATACAATGATTTAGTCACTGAATGATAAAAGAAAGATGCAGTATTACTTCAAAATAGTATCTCACATAAGTTAAAGACTGGTTTCAAGGAAAGAGACGAGGTTCATTTCTTGAATTAACAATGTCTCTTTAAAGTGCTATTTTAGCATTAAAACCCTAACATACCCAACTCTCAAAGTATGCTCACAGGGTAAATACAGTTGTTGATAAATAGCTTTTTGTAAAAGCCTCATTCGTTATTGTAGAGTATTAGTTTTTGTTAAAAAAAAAATCTATTAGAAATAAATATTTTAAATAGGTTTTGATAGACGCCTGTAAATCATTTATATTGGTAATAAAGCAGGCTGCTCTTTTGTAAAGCCATTTTGTCCTTAGCAAAATGTCATCATTGGGGTAAGCTTAGCAGTAATAATTATGCCGTCTAATAAAAAATGTGGAAAGTTTCATAGCAAGCAAAATTTCACTACATCAGAATGTTTGGTTAATTACGCACATGAAGACCCATTTATTAAAAAAAAAAGTTTTCAAAAATGGCTTCAAGGGATTTCTTTGTTAAAAAATGCTTATCCAAATCAGCTCTGTACTGCATGTGCAGATGAACTACAAGACTGGGTGAATGCTAAACAAGCACAGGCCTTTTTTGGGTGTCTCTCTTAAGCAAAACTTCAAGATAGGTATTGGCTTATAAAATGCACAGACATACCTTCTGGCCAAGGAAAAGACTTTTGGTGGACAAGACTGTGAATCCATCTGCAGGAGTTCCTTCTGTTGTACTATCAGCACTTGCTGATTTGCTGACTTCTCCCTGCTTCTTCTTGCAAAAATATAGTTAATTAGTTAACCAGAGGCTGAGAAATATGGTTCAATAATACTGATAATATGACATGCAATACACGCATCCATATTTATTAGGCTATAAACAACTAATACAAACAATGGTATTGGAGTCTGTCCTTTAGTCACATATGTGACTGATTAATGTTAATAAAGGAAGCTATACATATGCATCCAGAGGAGAAATGACCTCAATGTTTGCATGTCCACCGAGGTCCCCTCTTGCCTAAGAAATCACACAAATTAGAGAAAAGAAGAACAGGAGTACTTGTGGCACCTTAGAGACTAACAAATTTATTAGAGCATAAGCTTTCGTGGACTACAGCCCACTTCTTAGTCCACGAAAGCTTATGCTCTAATAAATTTGTTAGTCTCTAAGGTGCCACAAGTACTCCTGTTCTTCTTTTTGCGGATACAGACTAACACGGCTGTTACTCTGAAACAAATTAGAGAATTCACTAGCCTTCTAAAATTTCCCAAAATATTTTTAACAATTTTCTCAAAATGCAAAAGGGCAATGTACCCATTTGCAAGTGGACATTCTTGGCATTCCTAAGAGCCTTCTTCACAGATGAAATCCTGTAACTGTGCATGAAAGTGGTCACTTGCAAATTTCACAGCTGTGTTTTTAGGTACCTATTTGAAAATTTGGCTGTTATTGTAAATAACATCAATAATGTATTCCATTATGCTGTATGCCTGACTAGAGGTGGTGTAGGCACCGGCTGAAAAATTCTGTTTTTCAAACCTGGCCCAAGTCATCTTCCATTACCCAGTAAAATTACAGGGTTTATTCCATCCATTTAACTGGATTATTTAACTAGGTTTGGCCTGCATCAAATTGTTGGATATAAATTAGAACTGTATCATTTTGAAGGGATGTCAATCATGGCAGTGAAACAACTGCTGTAGCAACTAGCTCAACTGCTGCCAAACTGAGAGGTAGGAATATTTTAATTCAAAATAAATAAATAAATAAATAAATAAACAATAATGTCATTTAGCATAAATATGTATTGCCTCAACAACTTCAACAATACGTCTGTGAATCAAACCTCTACTTGGGACATTAAAGCAAAGCTACTGTTGTGTTATACTCCCCCAAAAAGTATAGGTAACATAGTGTGCGAGTAAACAAATAAGGTGGTGAAGATGCAGGAGTATATTTGTGTTTCTAGGAAGTGTAACCATAACCAAATATTACACAAATGTTTTGAAAATTAGATTTTCATGGCTCCTATTTCAATTCCCTTGGAGTTTATTATTAGCCAAATATTAGTATAGTAAGCAGACAATGAAGTTTATTGTGTGGAAGAAAAACAGAACCCCACCACAGACTTCCTGCTTTTGTAATCAAGTAAGAAAAAAAATTCCAGATTTAAGGAAATTATTAGTGCATGGTTATTAGAAGCTCTGCGCTCCAAATGCAAACTACTAGGTGTTCTACAAGGAGAGAGAAAAAATTCAAGAGTTCAAAAAGTAACTGTAAAATCAAGAAAATAATTAGGACCTCAGAATGGAGCGTTCAAGACAAAGATATTGTCTTTGTTGAACAGAGAAGGCAACATTTTCAAATGCAGCACATTAAATGCTTGTGAACTTTTGTGCACCCAGAATTTTTCATGTGTAATTTTCCACAATTTTTTTCACACACTAAACCTTGCATGTATGCATATGAATTAGAAAGAAATTCCTAACCTCTATAAATAGAAACTCTAGTAAAAAAGTTCAAAAATGAATTTCCCTATTTTACTACAAGAAATTTATCATGATCTGGATGCCGTCCTCCCCCCCACCCACACACTTTCTTTTTTCTTCTTCAAATTTTGAAGAAGGAATTAAAGAAGTCTCCAGCTCAAAATTTAGAAGAGTCTCATTACAGCAACCTAAAAATGCGGAATAAAACAAATTTATGGCACTGCATCTGCTGAAGAATCTGTATTTAGGCAAGCTAAATATCATGACTTCTCCATGCAGAAAGAGATCTAACTACCTGCTCTGGTACAATCCTATCTCCACTTCAAAGAGATAACAAAACCCATCTCTGAATTTCAGCAAATGTATTACATGAGAAGAACCTTATTAAATCTACTTTTAAAAAAAAATGCTTGCCTTTGCAATGTTATTGATAAGGTACCTAATGAAATCAGCAAACTAAAATGTTATACTTTTTCTTTATATTTGCAACTGAAGAAAAAATGATATTGTTCTAATGGGATTTTAGTTTTGATAGAATTATCCAAATACTCTTTTTCTCAGTGCCAAATACTGATACCCCATGCTAAATCCAAGTAAATTTAAATTGCCCCTCTCACCCAGTGGCAGAGCACAGACACCTGTGCAACCACTGCACAGTTGTCACTATAGCTGCTATATGAGATTTTTTGATTTGTTTAGTTCATTAACATGCTAGCCACAATCCTGCCATGCCACAGCTACAATCTCCACCTCCTCAGGCCTATATTCACAGCAGATGTGCCAGTTTGACTGACTTTCATGCTTTGAGACAACTTGGGGAGAGGGCTGTTATTTGACCTTGTTTGTGTTACTATTGAAACTGCTACCCCTGATCACACCCTGAACTGGAAAATATCCTAAAGGATATTTACTATATAGGTCTATACTGTGTGTGTGTACACACACACACACACACACACACACACTATAAATACACCTCTAGTCTCTCCGATTCTCCAGCTTTTAGCAGCTCCTGCATTACACGTTTCGGGTTTGATATATAGAGATTACTCTACCTTGGACTTCCTTGATCCTTTCTTGCCTCCTGCTTTCTTTGATACAGTTTTCTTCTGTGACGGGGACTTCGCCTTCTTAGCTGGGGGTGGAGTGATGATGGCTTCCAGTTTTCCTTTAGACCCCCGCTTCTTTGCAAGCAGCTCTGGGTGAATATTTGGTAATACACCACCACTGGCTATGGTGACACCTTTCAATAGCTAAATGCAAATAAAGTAGCAAATAATGAATTCTAACATTTATACAGTGCTAAAGAGCAAGCAGTGTTTATTACCATGCACTGTATTCTGTGTGGTCTATTCCTAATTATGTCTATTTATCTCAATAAATATCTCTGAAGTAAAGAAACCCTTTCCACACAACATGAATTTAAACGGAACAATTTAGTCAGAAAATGCACAGATTCTTGCATGTTGCTATGCATCCCAGATGTCTTTTGTGCTCACACACGATTAATTTTTCATCTATGCTGTCAAATGTGTGCAACGAAGACTAAATTATTCAGCTATAGGTTAGAGAGAAAATAGGGTAGTCATATCTGTGGACTCAGGAGCATTGCAGGGCAGTGCGTGTTCAAAGCACCCTAAGCTTCACATTGCAGGGAGTGCCGGGGCAGGGGGGGAGAGAGGCAGGCCTGCGTATGGAGCCTTAAACTCTGCATTTCCCTGAATCTTTAAAAACTAAAGAAATTAACAGACAAGAAACTTCAAGTGAAGGGTAACGTGTATGTATACATATATACACATACACGTGTGTTATATATATATATATATATATATATATATATCCAGAAATGTTACCGTTATAAAGAATCTAAATCTTAAAAAACATGGCAATAGAACAGTTAAGGAAAGGTAGATCGGGGTTCTCAAACTTCTTTGCACCGTGACCCCCTTCTGACAAAGTTACTACATGACCTGGGAGGGTGGAGGGGGCTGCAGCCCACGCCCCGCCTCCCTGGGTGGGGATGGAGCTTGGGTTTCAGCCCCAAGTTCCAGCAAGATTAATGCTGGCCCGAGGGGCCCCCAGAGGATTCAGGAGGCCTGAGGCAAAGCAATTTTGGGGCCCCTTACATAAATAAAAGATGCAATACTGTAGAATACTATATTTTCGTGGGGGCCCCTGTGGGGCCCGGGGCAAATTGCCCCACTTGCCCCCCGCCCGGGCAGCCCTGGGGGCCCCATTAAAATGGGTCATGACCCACTTTGGGGTCCTGACCCACAGTTTGAGAACCACTGAGGTAGATAAATATTCAAATACACTCAGAGTCCATGCATGCTATTAACTAAAAGTACATGGGAAATATATCCAGTTGCATATTCCAAAGACAACCTTAACTCTACTCTCCAATTAGTGCCCTGGACCAGACCAGCATCAAGATTTCTCCTGAATTAGAGAGGGTGCAAAAAGTAACTTAAAGCCCCTGTTGCATTCCCTATCTTGATCTGCGCTGAGTGCTCCTTGATTGCAGCTCAGGATCTATAAGGTAAGGCCCCTGACCCACAAAAGGAATGATTTGGGGATTTCTAGGGAGAATGGCTGGAGTAGATTGTTTTTTCAGCTAGAGGAACACTGGACTGCAGCAGAGAATTTTTCTTATTATGCGTTTGTACAGGATTTAACACAATGGACTGTGATCCTAGTTAGTGCCTCTGGGCGATGTATTCCAATGCAAATAAATGATAAATAATAAATACTAGTTATGTCTGAATTTATTTGACTATCTTGTAAATTGCAATGGAGAATCTCAAAAAATCCAGCCCTTTTACTCCTGAAGTCTGGCCCAATGGTTTAAGAAAGTTTTAGGACAAAAAAGAAAGATCTACATAACCAGAATACATACAGGAATATTAACTCAAAGGAATTGACTGACTCAGTTTCCTAGGAGGCTTTACCTTGGTGTCTCAGAGGAGACAACTGTTGTATCTCCTATGCATTGCACGTTTTAGTCCCTGAAACGTAATTAAGCGGAGTACTTTAAATAGTTACATAGTGAAAGAATGAACTGCTTCCCAGTGGCCTGCTCAAGAAGCAGAGGTCTTGAATTACAATTCTGTAATACGGAAGGATAATGTAAGAAACCCTAAAGGAAATCCTGGCCCTCACATGATGGAGACTTTTCTTACCTGATTTAATTCTTCATCATTTGCTACAGCCAACAGGATGTGTCTAGGAGTGACTCGACCCTTCTTGTTGTCCCTCGCTGCATTTCCAGCCAATTCAAGAATTTCCGCTGGGAGGAAATAAACCCTTCTTAATTAAAATATGATAGTTAAAACTCAATGGGTGTTTGGTGAACAGGGCTATAAGATGTCAATTCTCAAACAGTCAAACAACTAAGTTGGTCCAATAAAAGATATTACCTGACCCATCTTATCTCTCTAATATCCTGGGACAAACATGGCTACAACAACACTGCATTAAAGCACTATGTAGTACACCGCTACCTCAATATAACGCGACCCGACATAACAGGAATTTGGATATAACGTGGTAAAGCAGTGCTCCAGGGGGATGGGGCTGCGCACTCTGGTGGATCAAAGCAAGTTCAATATAACGCAGTTTCACCTATAACGCGGTAAGATTTTTTGGCTCCCGAGGACAGCGTTATATCGAGGTGTACTTTTTGAGAACTATTTGCCTCACTTGGTTAGGGAACACAACATAAATGGTAGAGGATGGACTCTAATCTTGGAGTGGAGGCACAGCACTGGAAGTTTCACAAAATTCATTACTGCACTTACAGATCTGTGAAGATGTAGCAATGCACGCAGTACATTTGAGATTAGTGCAACTCAAAGGGCTGGATTCAGATCTTTTCTTAATTTTACACTAGTGTAACTCCACTGAATGCAATGGAGTTTTTCCTAATTTGCACCAATGTCAGAGAGAGCAGGCCCAACTTGTTTTAAACTGTGCTAAAATACAGTCTCATGAGAGATTGAGCGCAACAGTTCTCACTGTCTCTTTTTATATTTATGCCAGTGAAGATTAAATGCCTGTTTGAAGTCCTACTATCTAAACTATAGTTATGTTTCATGTCCTCCTAAATCAGAAACCTTGATTCTTGACTGTTTGTTGAGTTCCCGGAACAAACTTTTTGTACATTTTCTAGGATTTTGTTATTGCCAGACTTCAAAGTACTGGGTGCACATAAAACTAGAACTTTTTGCTGCATTCAGCACTAGCCTGGGTGATGGCTTTTGTTCCTCCTACATTTTTTTCATACTTGAATGAGATGTTTATTCAGCGTTTCTCATTTGTAGTGCCATTAGGCAGGCAGGCAGACATTTAAGTTAGGTTATAGGCAGGCAGGCAAAAATGCAAAATCTCTTTGCTGGGGCAGTGACTTAATGATTTTTGGCTCTTCAAGGAAAGGTTTTCCTCCAAGAGGAGAGGTAATTGACATGTCAAGTTTGTTCACTCCTAGTAGATTATCTCTTTACAATTTGACATGATTGGAAATCTCTTCTACTTAGCTACTGCATGTCTGATGGTTTCTTGATTGGAATTAGGGGGGATTAACTTGTTTCCGTGTAACTGTCTACAACATGAAAGGCCAGTGCTTTATCCACTAACTTATCTATCTTCAGCTCAAAAAGCCTCAAGCAAAAAATGTGAGGGAACCAGAAGTAATTAAAATAGAGAGTATGGGGCACAAATACAGAAATTACAGCAACACGCAAATTTTTTTATGGCTCCACCTTCAAATACCATTGCTATCTCTCACTTTTAGATTGTCTGTACAGAGGGAGACGAAAGACACTGTTTGTCTACTGCTTTTGGATCACTGGTTTTGCAAACCTGTGAGTGGTAATATTTGAAGAAGAGAAATTAAAGGAAAATGTCTTTTTTCAGTCTACCACACACAATTATATCAAAGAATACTGAGCATCAGGGCTCCTGTATCTGACTCTTTCCTTGAACAACCAAGATGGATAAACATCAATTATTTAAGTAAAATAAAGTCAAACCACTGAACTGGTGGAAGTTACTAGCTAAGCACCTGGAACCAGTGTTTGTTGAAGTGCTAAACCTGTTTTTGACAGCAGTAGCCTCTTCTGCAGTATAGAGAGAATATTTTCTTCATTTTAGTTTATTCACTTAGCTTGATTCAATGACTAGTTCATTACAAGTTAAGAAATCAATTGGGAGTTGAAAAAGCAGGAAGGCTGTTTTCCCCTTCCAAGCTATAAATAAAAAATACGTGTAAGAGAATGACACCTACTAGCTCTAAAATCTTGAAGATTGTGGTGACCAGAAATAATTAGTTCAATTCATGAAGTACAGATAATACTTCCTTTGTTTAATAATTCAGTTAGTTTAAAAACACAAAACATTTTTTCATAAACTTTGATAATTTTTTCTCATGTATACAGCATTTTAAGGGAGATTTATTTAATAAAAAAATTAAAATGCTGTTTTTGTGTATTTTAATTTAATTTGAATTTTCATCCACAGAGCTGGACACAAATCACAAGTAAAAAAATTAGTCATCACCTGGTAAATAAATAATGCATCACTCACCATTTTCTAACATAATAAGAAATGTAAAAATTAAGATTCTGAATAAAGGTACGTTAAGATATACATTTGCTTAAACAAATATCCTCCTGGTTAGCAAAAAGAAGCACCAAATTTGGTATAAAGGCTATATTTAGTTGCAAACAAGAAGTTTTTATGGTCTCCAAATAATGAGAATCAACCTTTTTTTAGGAAAATTACTAAAACATACAAATGCAAAACAAAATTAAAACAGGTGACTGAAATCATTCCACCCTGCTAACAAATGAACAGAATACACAATGAAAACTGAAGCATAAACTTGCTTTAATGGACAAGTGGAAGGGAATAAAGACAGTATCCTGGAAATGAATAAAAGATGATTTAAAAAAAATATATCAAAGCTCACATCAGATCACTTTCCTCTAACACTGTAAATCTTGAGAAAGCAATGCTAGATAGCCACAGTCCATGACTTTATATTATACTGATTTTAATACGACTCCCCAGCTACTTTTAATCACGACTCCCATAAAAAGCCAGTTATGACACCTATTGGAAAACTCATAGCTGCTTCTGCCTGTATTACAGTTCAGTTTCATCAAGGACTTCAGCAAGCTTTCAATATCCTCATGTTCTTAAAGGGTAGATGACTTGAGTGTGGCACAGAGAAAGAACATTCATGTCCTTGGTCTTGGTCTTTCAATATGAATTAATGTATTTCATACAAACAACAAATCAGTTTAAAAAAAAATATCAGAACTAGTAGGATAAGGCACCTCCCAAACCTCCATAGAGTAGACTAAAGCCTGCATAATCCTCGTCATTCACTCACCATGAGCCAAAGTTCAGACATACAATGCTTAGCTGCATCAATACAGAATTCAAACATCTATTGTGATATTGGAAATGTGTTAAATTCCTAGGGACAGATTCTGCTCTAAGTAACACCTAGTGCATCCCCACTGATTTTGGTAGGACTGCACCACTGGAATAAAGAACTGAAACACCTCAAGCCAGGCATTGTGATCCTTATGTGTGAGGGTTTAGTGCTGGCTGAAAGGTAAGGGGGGGAAATTGGCTATAACACAGTATGCTACTTTTTGTTTGCCCTCCCTTCCTCCCCCCCCACCAATCTCTTTACGACATCAGCCACTGCTAACACTTGTGCCATGTTATTCTCTGCATCTGATCAGCATAACTATGTAGACAGGTCATTTTGTAACGAAAGAGCCTAAGAAAGTGTTATGCCTGTAAAGCATGGAGGAATGTTTTATTTGTTCCTCATAAAACTAAAATGTCTGCCTCCTACAGTGGAGAACTGTTCTTGTAAGTGCTAAGCTCTCTTCCTTGGACAGGAAACTCATTTTGAAATTACAGTTTTCTAATGGTCCTTTAGGGAAGTTGAGGTAACTCACTTCCTTTTCAGGCACAGAAGGCAAGGAGAAAGCTTTGCTTTGGAGCAAAGGGCTGGGGGGTGAGGGGGAGGGGAGTGGGGATCTTTTCTTTTTGCTTCTCCCTGCTCCTCTGCCATCACTCCAACAAGAATCCAACAAGCTACAAGTGCACTGAAATAACCCACAGCACAGCAAAAGTAAGCTGCAAGGACATGTTCCTTCTTGAGCACTGATGCCCTCTCTGCCCTCCCCTCCCACATTGAATCTGAGCATTATCAATATTATAAATGTAACCAGCACAGGCAACAGAACCCATCTAGTAAAGATAGTAACTGAAGCCAGATCCAAATCAACACCTCCTCCAAACCTTAGGGGTCAAGAAGGTTCAAAATCTTTCCTGGACCCTAATAATTTGGCCAGAGTCATTCTCCTCTAACATCAGTTTTACACCAATTGTAAGTTGCAAGATTTCAACGTTTTCCACGATTTTAAGTGAAATGAAAATCTCTCCATAGGAAAATTACACAAATCTCTGAACTCTGGGGTGGGAGTTAACTATCCAGTTTGCATCTGAACTTTTAGGTCGGGCCCATCTCACATAGTAACCTGGGGATAGTGCACTTTTGTCAGTTACAAAATTTGAGTAATTAAAGAGATTTATTCCACTATCATAGAATCTACTGTAGTGCTTTATCATTCCTTGAATAAGAAAATTGTCCTAGAAGGTGTGATTTTTAAAACTAAATGAAGTTGTTAAATAAGGACTTGTTAAACTGAGGTTAGTTTTTTTTTTTTTTTTTTAAATAATTTTCAGCAAAACAACCCTTTTTCTGCAGTACTTTAAATGCTCACAACTTTTCCAAGTCCAAGTGCAATACAAAAAACCAATTAAACAAGAGAATGCTTTGAGTCCTTGCGGTACCTCAAGTACTGTGCAATGTAACAAAATTATTGTGCAGTTATATTGGGTTCTTCTCTCATACTGCTTACCAAAATATTAGCACAGTAAGTAAAAATAAAATAAAATAAAAGCATTAATAAGACTAAACCAATGGATTTTTTTGTTAACATAAAATCTTTTTAATTCCAAGATTGAAAGAAAGGAACACCAGCTCTTTCAGTTTGTCTTCCGAAAGAGAATGTCTCCGACAGGAGAGGACAAGATTATACAGTGAGTTGCTGCACTCAGCATCAGCTGTGTTTGTTATAGCATTTATGTATCTGAAAGCTAATGTTTTCAAATTCGGAAGACGGTCGGCTGTTGATGATCAAAACATGGTGATAACAGTTTTCTGTGACTTCAGAGTTCTCTGGATCATGTCGGGTGCCACCTTCCCGGTACACAAAGCAAACTCCTCTGCTGAAATGTCACTGAAGCCAGGAATTGAGGTGTAATCCTTCTTCACATGAGATATTACAGGAACTCTTCTGGGGCTGAAAATCCTTATGCATTTTAGGAACTTAATTGAGCGTTGCCCACTCTCAGTATCACAGATGTACTTCTTCAGCTTTTCAGCTGAATTGTCAACAGACGAATAAAACAGGAGTACCAACTAGCTACTTCGATTAGTTGTTATTGTTAACATCTTTGGCCCTGAGAAACTTTTGAATGGTTTCTTCTAAAAACTGAGTGTCTCTCTCAAGGAAAAACAGCAGTTCGTCCATTTTCTGAAAAGCAAAGAGAGTGCACAGTCTCTGGCTTTCAAGTATAGCCATTAGGTCAACGATTGGCTTGACATTTCATTGATAAAACACAATCTTCAGCATTAAACATTGGGTTTCATCTGACAGCACTCTCAAGTTCCTGCAATGAATATGGTGCCAAGTTGTCATACACCTCCATTTCTTCTTTAACAAAACTGTGCTGATATTGAAAGTGCTTTTCTTGGTACTGAATAGTAGTAAACCAGCTGTTCCATCTAGTTGCTACTGGGTCTGGTGCCATTGTTATACTGGGAACTTTCTGCATGAGGTAATTTAAGTACCTCATTTTCCTGTCCCCTGCCACATAGAACATTTGTGAGAAAGCTTTTACCAGTGAGCTGACATCCTCAAATGGCTTACAAAAAACTGTCCCCCACCAGATTGATTATGTGAGCAAAGCATGTTACATGGATGCTACCGGGAAACAGACCAGACATGAAGAAGCTTTCTTCATGTATGCGGCATATCCGTGTCAAACACAACCACATACAATTTCATAACTTTGCACAGTTTTGAATGACTGCTTGAGACACAGTGCTGTGATTTGTTTTCTGCAAGAAGTGCATGTCAGCAAGATAGGAAGACCCCTTCCCAGCACTGGCTTTCACCACTGGTGTGAATAAAATGTTAAGTACATAGCAGCCCTCGTCATCAGTCATTTCACTGAATACAACTGACACGTAGTTATCCTTCACTTTGTCCTTAAGTTTATTTCTCTCAGTGTGGTAGACATCTGTAAGATTTGCCTCTTGAAGCTGGGAACATCCTGGAATTGCACAACCATTCTTCACTCAAGTGTTTAGAAATTGGAATATTGAAGGATGGTCTGCTTTAGATAACAGTATGTTTGCAGCAGCTCATGTTAAGATACAGTCACGGACAATATCTAAGCACTCATGTTGTGCTATTGTGGTTGTGTTGAAACATGTTGAAAGTGTACACTGCATTTTTTGTGATTCTCCATGCAATGCAGCTTTTCTATTTAAATGCTTCTGTGATTGGATGAGTTGGTCTGAATTGTCGATTTCCTCTGATGGTCCAGAACAACATTGCATGTTTTGCAAAAGACTTTTCTTCCATCTTCCAATACCTGTCGAGGAAAATCTTTTACTCTCTCTTTTGCGGGTATATTTGCAATATGGGATCTTTGTCATGGCATTTTCTGGCAAAAATCGGACAATGCTCCCTTGACTCTCAGTGTGATCCAACATTTTTCATAGTCTTTGTCTGCTAAGGAATATTATGTGACAATGCAGGGTCAGACGTTTTATGCGTGAAATTACACAGGCGCATACTTGCGTAATTCCCTGAGGTGTACCCACTGTACTTCAGACTACATACAGCCCTGCTTGAACTGCTGCTACCTTGGGACTAGGCGATTAACAACCAAAGTAGGACATTTCCCAACAGACATGCTGGGGCAAAGCCCTGCTCTTTCAGAAAGTGCCACTAGATGTTTAGCAACACACTTTTAAAATAAAAGATGTAAAAATACTGCACAGCTATGATGACACACACAAATTGGGTATTTGTGCATACAAATGAGCATTTTTAGATGCCTACCTGGCCATTTGCACATACAAAAAATGGTTACTAACCTTCTGTAACTGTTGTTCTTCAAGATGTGCTGCACATGTCCATGGTGCATGGTAAATGCATGTGCAAATCTAAGCATGCAATTGCACAGGTAGAGATGGGCCTCCTCTTTTTGAACATCTAGCACTTAGTGTCCATGCAAAAGAGGCATGTGCTTAGTTTTTAAGGCTTTTCTGAAAGATCCACACACAAACTGCAGGATACTCCATTTATATACCTCACAAGACTTAAAAGCTGAGTCGACCCTGCTGGCTCAGTTTCACACCTCGTATTTCAAAGAGTCTAGGTCTTTCCAACCTGATGCTCAGCCTACTAAGCTATCCACTAGCATATATCCATTTTAAAAAAAAATACAGTCATTCTGAACAGTGCCATAGGCAGAATTTATGGGGAAGGCTAGAAAGGAGTCTAACATTTTCAACAAGTTCCTTCTTTTCCCCATAGATTTCAATGAGACAAAGGGCCAAATATGTTCGGCATCCCCAGATTTCAGTGCAATCACGGCAGTCGTTTACTGTGTGTTGATTAATAGGTAGCGCTCATCCTGCACAGATTCCAGACCTGCTAATGGCTGGTACACGATTACCGTCAGAGAGGTGGGACTCCCTTAAAAGGCAGCATATCAACAGAGAGAAATCAAAGAGGGCCCCAATCTCTGAAGAGGCAAGGCATAGAAACAGAGATTGACCCAACTGGAAGAACAACATAATTTTAGAGCAGTTTTCAAAAGCGAGGGTAAATAAACAGGACTGAGGCTTTCGCTAGATGTGCCACACCTTTATTCTAGTCATTTATTTACTCCAGCATTTTGTTTCCAGATGGATAGTTACTATAGCAACCCTTATGTAAAGAGTCATAGGATGCTGTAGATCTGAGATACACCTTCTAAAAGGATCGCATATCAAAATATTTATTTTGGAAAAAAAGGTTTCAGTCAGGAACACACAAGTATCAGGAGGTGTTTAACATTTAAGGGACTGATTCTGCAATCCTTAAGCAAGCTTAGGAGAGCTCTCTCATCCAGCGTCCCTCTGAAAATCGAGAGCTAATCAACATAAGGGTTAAAAAATAGATCTCTAGAACAGCGGTTTTCAACCAGGGGTCTGGGGACCCGGGGGGGGGGGGGGGACTGCGAGCAGGTTTTGGGGATCTGCCAAAATAAAGCAGAGAGGGGCCAGCATTAGACTCTCTGGAGCCCAGGACAGAAAACTGAAGCCTGAGCCCCACCACCTGGGGCCGAAGCTGAAGCCTGAGCAAATTAGCTTCGCGGGGCCCCATGCGGCAGGAGGCCCTGGGCAACTGCCCTGCTTGCTAGCCCCCAACGCCAGCCATGGCTTTTAATCTACTGGATATGCACAAAAAATTGTGGGCTGTGGAATTTTTATAGCGTGTTGGGGGGAAAGAGTCTCAACCTTTTTCTTTGAGACACCTGGTCTATCAGTCCCCCCCTCCCTTTTTAAAAAATATGTGTTATTGTAGTTGCAGATTTAAAAATAACATTGTTCCAGTAAAAGAACATCTGAGATAGGTGTATTGTTGGGGAAGAAAAGTGTAATGCAAGACACCAGTTTGGATATCATGTGACTCTGTTTTTAATGGTTGGTTATGAACAAAAAAGTGGAGTGCCTTTGGAGATAAGTTGTAATGTGAACATGTTGGTTTGTTTAATTTATATTTTGTCCATTAAGATTTTTAAAATAATTGGAAGAACGTGGAGTCTTGCAAGTTACAAAGATTTCTCGTAAATACAATCCAGCTAAGATGCTGTGTCCATGACTATCTGTATCATTTGTATCAGCTGAAAAAAATTCCCTTATAAATTTAGAACTGGGCAAACGGATTTGGGTAACAAAAACTGGTCTGAGCCTGTTCCTAAAACCTGAACTAATTTTTTTGGGCTATTGAGGTTTTTAAAAGTTCAGTTAAAAAAAAAAAGT
Organism: Malaclemys terrapin pileata; assembly: GCF_027887155.1. Taxonomy (NCBI): domain Eukaryota; kingdom Metazoa; phylum Chordata; order Testudines; family Emydidae; genus Malaclemys; species Malaclemys terrapin. Next base: position 11,422,893 of record NC_071512.1, on the reverse strand, counting down.
TTTAAGCGAAAACAAAAGGCACCTCTGCACATAAGTCAGAGATAAGACCACAGGAAAAGCTGTTCTCGCAGCATTTCCTACTGAACCACAATCAAGTTGTATTAGAAATCTTCACAGAAAGCGTATTCTAGGGTGATTTTCCGAGTGAATTTTCATCCTAGAGGATTGGGATGAGTCTTTGACACTCAGCATTGCTCACCTCTTGGGCATTTCACAAAATTCTCTCTTGAAATAGTTTAATTTGTGTGTTCCACAAACCAGTTGTGTGCTTATACACTTTTCTTCACTATGGTGTTTCACTGTTCTGCCGTGGTCTAAAGAATTTAGGAACAAGCACTGAACTTTCTGAGGTTAAAATAAAACAAGTCACTGAAGTCCTAAATGAAACATGCACAGTAGCAACATTTGACCTGGATGAAAACCCATTTGATTCCATTCCCCTCCCTCTGGATGGTGGGTGGTTTCTATATTTTCATCTTCAACAAAAAATACTATTTCTCCTTATTGAATGTGAGTCTTTTAAAGTTTTTTCTGGTCTAAATGACAAAGCCTTTCCATTTGGCTGGCTTTCATGGTTCTAGCCTTGCTTTCCGAATGTGAATATGGCTGACAGGCCTGCTCTCCAAGTTCCTTGGATGAACGATTTTTCCTTTTGTTTGGTTTAAAATGATTTCTGCTGTATGGAAGCCTTTTGTCCACCTTCTCTTCAGGGAGATGAAATCATAGTTTTGCAAATTCAGCTTGTAACAGCTAACAGGTGACATGTTGAGACAAAGCCAATTTTTGAATAAAGGACTTCCAACGAAAAGAAGTCAGAGACTTTTGAAAATTGTTTGAAGCTTCTCTTCTAACCAAAGGAAAATTAAAAACAACACTGAGAAATCAAAGAAAAGTGAATGTTGGTGTAATCCCATTGAGAAAACATGTCTTTGCTACAAAGCCAAGAACATGACAAGGAATCTGTTTATTGTATTTCTGTAAATTAATCCTTCCATCAGCATTTTACTGAGTTCAGAATTGTTTTACATGGTTCCAGAAGGTTTTACCCCAATCAACCCCAATCAAGTATGATTGTTAAGAGTTTCCTGAATTCTTTCCCCCTACATATTCCAGTCAATCCCCCATGGAACCTCTAGTCTTAACAGCAACGGTAGAATCATTTAATAACTCTCTCCCTCACCCCCACCCCACATTCCTATACAACAATTCTCAGCCTTGACTCAAAGTCAGAGAAATCTGATGTAGTAAAAATCTATTAAAGGGATTTTTTTTTTTTTTTTAACTCTGTGCAAGCCTTGGTGTTCACCCACTAACCTCAACCCTCAACAAGGCAATCATAGTCTTAGGAACGTGATAAAAAACCTTCATGCACTGGCATCTGGGCTATATCAAAACTGGACCCTGTTGAGCAAAAACGTAACTCTGTCAAGTTATTGTAAGTTTTGTGAGGCAGATAACAGACTGATGTTTACATAAAATACAAGCTGAGGCCACAAAAGCCACTTCCACTTAAACCGTTCTGATCTGACTCAAACTTCTGTTCAGCTCTTTTCTCCTTTCTACACTCTTAAGCTATCCATTATTCGTTGTAAGCATCAATATCATTCAACTGTCGGGCTTTTTAAAGTTCCAGGTTAATCACTTAAAAAGGTGCAAGTAGTTCAGCTTTTAGGGCACTCTGACAGCGAATTCAAGCTTAAATGCAAATTGATATGCAATGTTCAGATCCTGCCTACAGAACAGTTCCTTTCCCTCACCTTGGCATATTCCTATTTAACTCAAACTAAAAAAAAATTTTTTTTTGCAGTGGTGTTTCCTCTCCCTAGTAGTTTACACTTACTCTCAACAGTTTACATATGTTTAAAAAAATGTATTCAAACATGATTAACCTAACTGCTGCCAGACGTTACTTGATCGAGTACAGCAGTATGTTTTGGCCTAGCTGGTTCAGACTACAGAGGACTACTAATGTCTTAAGACTTGGTCTTGGTTTAGCCTTTGACCTTTGCAGGCATATGTAATAAACCTGCATTTAGACACACACACACACACGTAGATGCCAATCATCCATTGAAGCCCTAAGTTTGGGGAAACAGCGAATGCCAGTGGCATTAGTAATGAAAGAAAAGCAGGTGACCTCATACTGAATGTCTGGTTTTTGGCTCAATTTATGTCAAAGGGAGAGTTTCCGTATTCTGTGTTTGAGCAGAAAGAGAGGATGCATGGAATATGTGTGTGTACAGAGGGTGTGCGTATCTGTGCTGTGATAACGTGAAAGCATGCTAGGCATAGCAAGGCATTGGTGCATAGTAAGATCATAAGTCAACCCTCAAGACTTCACTAATCTAACAGAGTTCTTACAGCTATAAAGTCAAGATTTATCTAGCTAAGTCTAATAATATTTTTACTGCTTTGCTCTGAGTTTCATACCATTCTTCACACCATAGTATCTGCTACACTTCAGTTAGCCATTGCCTCTAAGATTAAAAAGAAACTAGATCTAATGATTGAGAATATTTTGATTTTTAATAATAAAAAAGTGATTTTATCCCATCATCCTTTCCATGCCCCAAATCTTTTCTGTATCAAAAGATACTCTTCTTGGAGGCCATAATAAGCACAAATTTTTGCACTCGGTACATCTTTGTATGTTATTCTGAAAGTGAATGTTAATGTGGTTATACAGTATTGTTTTGTCCTGCTCATCTCATACAATCAGTGCAGTGGTGACGATGTAGCATATTTAAGCCAACACTGCCACAATTGGTCTCTCTCTCCATTTGAGTTAAGTTGCAAACTTCCACATTTTACTACTTTGGGTGTTCTTCTGGTGGTACATCACCTTGATTTCTTTTCTTCTAAATGAAGTTGGTGCTCATGGTAAGCAAGTGCTGGACTGATAGGCCCAGAGACTGGAGTCTTCTGACTAAACTCAGGGGACTAGTCAGCTCTTAGTGTGGAGGGAGTAAAGCCCAGGGTCACTGTAGCTCAAAGGGGCTTGGACAACATTGTTGGAGAAGGAAAATGATTAGAAGAAGTTTTTTCAAGACCAGAATCCTAGATCTGAAAACTTTGAGAAAGTTTGGCTAGAAATCCAGATACAAACTGTGCAACTGTCCTTTTTCTCTATGATGTGACCAAAAGTCCAAGTCTGAACATCTCAAACTTTGATGGAGGATTCAGAAATTGAACCAACATTCTGACCTGAACCTCAAAGTTAGGGCCTCTCATCATGATGATGATCTGGATCCCCAACCATTGAACAAGGCACTCTCAAATTTTGGGTAAATTCACAACCAGATTTCAACTTTGCAGATCAAATCCATCTGCCATTAAAAAGTTTTCATGATCACAGACCTTCAAGAAAGTGGAGGAGATGCAGCAATAGGTTTGGGAGCCTTCACAATGTGGGCCAGCGAAGAACTTCATCTGCACAAAAGTACAGGCAATTCTTCCACACACAAGAATTAAATATGCTTGCTTCTCTAACAGGTTTTGGACTTTACTGATTCAGAAATACTTTTATTTCACTTGACTTCTTCAAAATACTTTATCAACATTAACAAGACCTTTGTGAGTATTACCCCCTATTTTAAAAGGTGGGGAAGCTGGGGTTACTGTAACATCTTCATTCAATGTGTGCCATAAGAGAGATTAAAACTCGGATGTTCTAGTCTTGTGTTCAGATTACATTTCTCTCTGGCAGCCTAATGTGGGGTTCAAGATCACAAATTAAAATATGTTGCCCGGACAGAGTTTAAATATTGACTCATTCAGAGCAAATTCATTTGGGAAAATGACATGCTGACTTAAAAGAAGTTGCATTTGCATAAACTGTCATTCTGATGGCAAATTTAACTTGTGAAGAGGAGCTGTCTAGCCATCAGCTGAAGTGTGTACACACCTTTGCATAATCCCATATGTGTATACTAAATGAGATTCAGAAAAAAGAGTTTGTCCTCTCAGGCCTTGGCTACACTTACCAGCTAGTTCGACGGCTGGAAATCGAAGTTCTGGGTTCGACTTATCGCGTCTAGTCTGGACGCGATAAGTCGAACCCGGAAGTGCTTGCCGTCGACTGCGGTACTCCAGCTCGGCGAAAGGAGTACCGCGGAGTCGACGGGGGAGCCTGCCTGCCGCGTGTGGACCAAGGTAAGTTCGAACTAAGGTACTTCGACTTCAGCTACGTTATTCATGTAGCTGAAGTTGCGTACCTTAGTTCGAATTAGGGGGGGTAGTGTAGACCAAGCCTCAGTCACAAGTCAAAGCCTGCATGTGGCTTAGTCCTGGGCACTGCCCTCCAAAGGCAGGAAGTGTAGAATAAAGGAAACGTTTACACAGTTCACAACAATGGATGGCCTCCTTCTTCCCACTCCTCGGTCCTGGGATGTCAGTCCCAAATGGGGAGGGGGTGAAAAGAGGCACCACAAACTGTACGAAACGATGGTTTTTGATTTCTCTCAATAGTAAGAGATACCCTTTTTCCAAGATCAGGCAGGGTTTTAGAACAGAAAAAAAGAATGTAAAGCAAAATATACCAGTTTTCATTTTGTGTTGAAGTTTTATGGGGTGGGGGGAGGGAAGAGAAGGCAAGTAATAAATGTGATACTACCACTAAAATAAATAAATATCAACTTCTGCTGCTGTCAATATCATGATTTATAGACTCAAGGAGGTAAATATTAACCAAGGCTAATATTTATGAAGGGAGGAAATAAATCACAATGATTGAAATCAGAAGGCAGCCAACCATATGTATTGTCCCATACACTGTTCCAAAAAGATAAATCAAAATCTGGTTTGTGATGGGTAAGTTAATACTTTGAACTATAGCTTTGTTTACTAGCATTTTCCATTGTGTACTATGACGGTTTAGTACATGAAACCGTTTTGTTTTCATTATTTTACTTAACAGTCCAAACTACACACTGTTCTGGGAAGCTGAAATTAACTATTCCTGTGTGTTAAGTTAAGCATGTGCACAAGTGTTTACAGGATCGGCGCCAAAGTGAGCAAAGCTTATAGGAGAAAGGAAATGCTTCATTTATATAGGTCGGAAGCACTCTGATTCATGCATTTATAGGGCTGGAAGGGAAGACTGTTAAACATTTAATTGATAACATTACAAAGTTTTAAAGTTAAACAGGCACATTTTACAAGTATAAAGCTTTCTAAAGTAACTGTGACAGTCTCACCTCTGCTATGGAGGATGGCACAGAACCAACACAGAAAGTGGAATGTTACAAAGAAGCTTTGCCACTACAGTTCTTTAGCGAGCCCATGGCTGGCACTGGTACAACTCAGTGTAAGAGACACCATCAACTTAAAAAAAAACACATCTGTCTGTGAATGTTTACAAAGGACAGCTAAGGTTACTAGAGCTTAAGGGAGGAAGATGGCAACCTTCATCCACTCCTCTGTTAAGTGCTTCAGCATGACCAATGTCACCAACGTGGTGTCTGAATGCCGATCAGTGGCCTCGTGGCCTAAAAAGCAACCATCTCAAACAAAATGGCCCTTTTTAGGGCAAACATCAAAAAAGGACATCAACCTTTAATGGTGCTTTTCTAGTTGCAATACAAAAAAGAACTCAAAGAAGCTAGAGGAACACATTTTTCTTTTTCAGTTTGTTCGCACTGTGCATTAGACAGCACTTAGTGTATGATTAGCGACACTGTTTCCCCTGAATTCTCAGTTTTTCCCATTCTGAAGGAAGCACGCGGACCCTAGAAGTCTCTTAAGTTGATCATGCTTAAGTCTAGCCTTGGCGTGCATGGCTTATGCCAGAATCAATCAGATCACAGCAGAGCCAAAAATGGGATCATTTCTTAAAAGTTGCCTGTTTGAATGGAAGAAAATGTATCATGCTAGAGATAAAAATGTTTTAACTGTTTCAAAAGAACAGTCAATGGATAATTTTACCCCTCAGGTGCTACAATTAACAATAACCTGTAGAAAACTTGGAACTCCAGTCTGCTTCTAAACAGCTGATTTATTTATTTATTTATTGTGGAATGCTAGGCTACCCACTTTCTCTCCCCACCCCCAGAAAAAAGTTCACTGGGGCATTTGCTTTGAAAAATAAAATATATTTAAGTTGTATTCCTATTTTATGAGCCTGTGTAGTTTTTGAGCAGCAAGCAGAACACAAGAGGTGAACAGCAGTTCAAGTTAATGAATTTGGACATCATACAAAGTGTTCATTTGGGGCGAGCAGTTAAATGTATTGGACTTGAACATGATTTATTTTTCAGTCAGTCAATGGCCTGGAATAGTTTTCCACATCTAAAATGAATCAAGAAGACACAGCAGGCAACTGACTTGGAGTACCTGAAACTCCACTGAGAAATTCTACTGATGTCATAACCATGAGAACAAAGCTCAAGTCACCAGAACCCCAGAGATGGAATTTTAGCTCTGGAATTCAGAAGGTACTTGTTTTATATTTTAACAAAATACATGGACAGATAATAAAATCCAGTCAAGAAAAAAAAATAATGGAAAAAACAGACATTTCAAGTTCTCTCCTACCTGACTTCGGTAAGTGCAGAACAAACATAAATCTAAAGGTCTGATTTTTTTTCTGTATTCCTGTTCTCCTGCTGTTTTATACACTTCTCCCTCTCTTCATATGGTGTGACATTTTGGCAACTGAAATTTGTTTTCTGTGTAGAGGAGCCAGTTAACAAAAAAAAATCACCTAGGACTGTTTCTTGCTGCCTTTAAAGCATGCACGGGAGATTTCTGTTTTCCTTTTTGAGGGTCAAGGAATGTCTTTCTGTTTCTGTCAAAATACTCATAATATACAGACGTAACAACTCCTGCAAATTATGGGCCCGAAGGAAAAATACGTGGTTGGGTGTAGGCTAGGCCAGTTCAAGAACATCATCATTTCAATGGGGCTCCTGCCTGAGAGACCCAAGATTCAATATGTGACTTCTTGGACTGCCATAATCTCTTATGCCAAGACAACTGGAGGCATGGGTATTCCAGAACTAGTGTGCTAGTTTACAGAGGAAATTGGGGGCATGGTGGATTGTAGTTTCCTGCTAAAGAGGATAAGGGAGAGAAGCCAGCAACATGCCACCCCCAGTGCCACGATAAGGTGAGGAGACTCCTCAAGGATTTTAAGATTATTACCATCACATGAACCAGTCTGTAATCCACATAACTGGCTCTGGAGCATGAACAAGCATTTTGGATGTCCTGACCTAGCTCCCCGGCATATTTGGCAGCACTGTGTGAACTAGCCTGGATCGCAGGAGGGGATGTCACAAACATGAATGACAAAATGATGATGTGAGATGCTGAAGTATCCATGTAGAACTGATGTACTCATTTCATATCGTAGCTTTAGTGTGTGGCTGGTGTGTTCACAGCCATGTGCCTCAGACCCTTTGGCAAAATAAATATATGCCTGCACCTCCTCCTTCTCCCACTCATGCTTTAGCCTCTGGTGCATTGTAGATGTTATGCATTATTTCCTTGAAAGAAATGCACAATAAAGATGTGCATTAAGGATGTTCGTAGAAACCTATGTAGGTTGGATGTGCTGACAAGCACAAGTATTTTGTGAATCAACTTTTAGAGTAGTGAAGGGATCATTCCTTTTTCCTGTCTTTTTTACTGCAGAAAAATAAAGGCTGCATGGAAGATGTACCCGATAGCCTTTGCAAAGGAGCTGCTAGAACACTCATGGTACATTTTCTATCCCTCAAGTTGAAAAATGGCATATCAAAATTACATGTTTTTCAGCTCAAAGTAGGGGCCATATTCTTTCTTGTTAGTGGCAGTGTGGTAATGCTCAGAAAGTTTGTGTGTGTAAGTAATGAAAGACGGAAAACAAAATATAGGTTGGGAAGCATCAAGATAGGGACAGAAAAAAAAGGATGCAAATACAGTGTGTCAGTACAGTATGTCTGGGGGTGAAGTGCTAATACAAACATGGTAAAACTAAATCCTTCAAGGTGCCAAGGGGATAAAGAATAACTCTTAACTAGAGTTGAACCTGAATCAGAACCCTAAACCTAAATAGCTGTGAACTTTAGGAAATTCAAAGCACAGACTGAACCTTGTAGCTGAGGCCTCCTCTCTGCAGTAGGCCAAACCAAAACCTCAGATCTGAGCATCCAAATTTTGGGCAAGTTCAGATCTAACTCCAAAATTAGACTTCACAGCTTGGGCCCATGTCTACTGTGCTCTTAACCAGTCTGAGTGCTAAAGGATTGAAATAAGAGCCGTAATCTGTATGTACAAAACCTAATCTCAAAATTCCATTAGCCTTTTCTCTTGACTGTCGCCGTGTCCTCTTTATACAATACCACTGGCTGAAAGCTAATGGGGCATTTCTAGACATTCCATTTAACTGAAAAGCTCTTTAGTGGCAACGAACTTTTTTGTTTTATATTTCTCTTCTACTTTTCAGCAGACAACACTAACTACCTTTAACCTAGAAGGGGTATACCAATCATAAAGTTTGTAAAGTTCTCAGAACATCCAACAGAGTACAAGAACAGCCATATCTGATACAAATAGAAATGGCAGAAACAGGACTGTTACAATTCAAAGGGGAGAAGAAATGTTAGCGATTAGGTAACAAAAACTACCTCATGGAGCAAGAAGAGATACAAAACTACAGCAAAAGAATTCTAACGCTCCCTGCACAATCCTTAGTGTAGAGAATATAGTTGCTTTGGAATAAACTGGTCTATCTCCTATATGTTTATATGGTTTTTTAAATGTAAAGGTAATTTACATGAGCATACAAGAAATTCAACATACTTCAATTTCCCTCTCCCCCCTCCTTCTAGGATCACTTCTTTGGGAGCTGGGCTTTTATCCCCTGCAATCAGGTTTCCCAGAATGCACAGATGTTAAAGAAACATTCTTCCTTTCCCATTCTCTTCTCCATTGCCTAAGCTATCCCTGCCCTGGAAAGCCTTTAAGTCAAGCATTTAAATGGTAACATGTGCTGCTCATTAGCACTACCTCAAGCACACCTGTATTGCTCTGCTTAAAAGGACAACATTCAAAGCTCTTTCTTCTTAAGGGACATTTCAGCTGGGGGTGCTCAGGTGAAGCCTCAATGGAGGGAGTGGGGGGATTTCATTTCAAAGGGAATCCACAGAGTTTAAGAGCTCTTTTAAAGAAGAAATCCAGCAAAAAAAAGAAGACAATCAATCTGCAAGAAAATATAGAAAGGCAGGGAAGGTTTGGTGGCTGGCAGAAAAACAAAGTAATTGAAATAGTTTCTATGCACGTGAATCAGGCTGACTACCAATAACTCCTTAAATTACTAGTTCTTATATGTCTTCAATTCTCAGAGGTTAGCAAGCAATATGCCAAATGACTCACCAGTAAAAAAACAGGCAAACAACTATGGGCTGTGCAAACGGAAGTACTAATAAACAGAAGCCACAGAAAATTGTTCTAATACCACGTAAAAGGCTGGTAGAAAGAAGACACATTAGTACTATCATGCTCCATTCTTGCAAAGAAATGACTGAGATGCAAAAAGTACCCAGAATGCTCCCAGGAGTCAGGAACTTACAGCTGGGGGGGCTAGTACAATTATATCTATACTCTCTGAAGGAGGATTCCAATAAGAGATATAAAATTCTAGTAGGAATGAAAAGAAAATTGACAGAACTACTTAAGGTAGTCCAAAATATTATAAAAAGCTTAAAATATAAACCCAGATAACATTTTAGTGGGTTTATTTTTAGCATATAAAAGCAAGTTGATAGTATGAACATACAGTGTTACACACCCATTTAGTTTGGACACCTGATAGCCCTGTTGTGCCAACCGGAATGTAACCAGTAGCAAAGTTTGCGTCAAGTGTGGCAAATCAAGAAAAAATAATGCTATAAAACTATTCTATAAACACACATTCAATGGGAGGTAACTGAAGGATTCTGGCAGCATATGTTGTCTTTTGAATATGAATTAACACACATTGCCCATGTGATATCTATTCAGTTTTTTAAATATACATTAAATTTATCCTTAAAAGTGCAGCAACAATTACAACTCTAACAGACCTGTACTATTAGCTATTTAATTAAATGAACCACTGGCTGACAAAATCACCCATCAATCTGCTAAGCGTCTTTTTTGAAAATTATGTTCTAAAGAGAGACTGAATTCTCCAAGAGGCAGGCCGAAAAGTCAGGTCTACAATTGATATTTTGGTCAACAGACATGCCTCAGAACGGTTGTCTGCTACTAAAGGAGGAACAATGTAGAGTGAACGTTTTGAATTTGATGTGTTGTAAGTTCCTTTTGAGGTTTAAAAAAAGAAAAACCACACTGAAGTAGAATGCTTTTAGACTTCACTCACTGTCTCCTACCTCCAGCATCTGCTGTGGCAGTGTCTGTAGCTGCTCTGAGATCACCACAAGCAGGAGTAGTCTTGGTGGTGAGAGCGACATCAATTTAACTTAAAAAACAAAATACAAAAAAAAACAAAAAACAGGCTTAAGTCACATGCTTTACTGCATGCTGCAAGGTTCATGAAAAGGCAGTTAAATTAATTCCTCCACCTCTTGCCCAATTGATCAAGTGAATTATAGAGATGGCATACCTTCCTCCAAAGCATCAGCCGTTGACCACTCGCAGAGGACCAAATAAAGCAATTACTATGTGGAAGTGTTGACAGAGAGAGATGAGACTCAAAGCAGGATTTTCATTTGCCCTTACTGCTAGTAATTCAGAGCTCTTGCACCAAGTTGGCTCTGCTGAATCTTGATTCTTGTTGAAGCTTCTAACCCATGTGCACAGGATCCATAAACCAATCTGAGCACGTGGTTTATTCCTGATTATTTAAATTCAGTGTAAAACGTCAAATTTATTAGCCCTAAAAACCTGAAACCATTACATTTAAGATTCATTTCAAGTTAATGCCAGAGGGAGAATGATTTTAGAAGCAAATGTGAAACTTCTAAGACTTGTAGGACAGGGAGGATTGTCTTGTAGGTAAGGAACTGCACTTGGATTTAGGAGATCCAGAGTCTATTTCCAGTTCTGCCTCATCCTATGAAACCACAGAAAAGTTATGTAATCTCTGTGCAACTCAAAATCCTAATCTGTAAAATGGGGAAAATAACACTTCCCTACCCCACCAAGGCATTGTGAGGATAATTTAATTGCTTCTAAGGTCCTTGTGAACTCCAATGATGGGAGCAATAGAAAGACTATAAATGAAAATAAGCTGTGCAGATTTGGTGCAGCTGGACAGAGTGCACAAGCACAAGTTTGCTGATGAAGTCTAACAGTAAAGCACATGTCTCAACTTCATAATCAGCAAAAATGAGCAGTTCACCTCCAAAAAGGATTGAATTTGGAAGTTAAGATACATCTCATGTTTGTACAATGCGGGGGGAGGGATAGCTCAGTGGTTTGAGCACTGGCCTGCTAGACCCAGGATTGTGAGTTCACTCCTTGAGGGGGCCATTTAGGGAACTGGGGTAAAAATCTGTCTGGAGATTGGTCCTGCTTTGAGCAGGGGGTTGGACTGGATGACCTCCTGAGGTCCTTCCAACCCTGATATTCTATGATAAACATGGAAGAAGACAAGTTCTCTGCCCAAAAGAGCTTACATTCTAACAGACAAATACAACATGAACAAAAAGATTAGGTGCAAGAGTGGGAGCAAACAGGAGTACAGCACTGAGGGTTCAATTAACACTCACTGAGGTCCATGAGAATCCCTTAGAAAGGCTATACGCAAGATGAGGATTTTATAACAGTCACTAAAAACAGGATTGGGGACTTCAACAGCAGAGTCCAGGGAAGAGGTAGGGACGGTTTTATGGCCTGCAGCATGCAGGGGGTCAGACCAGATGATCATAATGGTCCCTTCTGACCTTAAAGTCTATGAGACTAAACCAAAACGCTGGATTGGAATGTCATCAAAATAAGGAAACTTTGATCTAGGTCTGGACCTGGTAGTTCGGGCCAATAGGTACTACCAAACTAGATCTTATTTTAGCCATTCATAAATCAGGAAAGCCATTTTTTTCCTGATTGCTTGTATAGTGTAGGAATTCATTCTCAACGCTGCTATTTTGAATTGTTCTATTAAACTTACCAGTAAGGTATTCGAGTACAGCAGCCATGTACACAGGGGCACCAACACCAATTCTGTACTTCGGGTGACCTTTCTTAATGTAACGTAGCATTCTTCCTACAGGGAATATGACGCCAGCCTTCGCTGAGCGGGAAGTCTTGGTTGACTTCTTCTTTCCACCCCTGCTGGACATTTTGTCTATATTGGGTCTAGAACAGTACACTGTAAACAAAGGAAAAGATAAGGTTACCAGTAAGGAATACAACACTTGTGCTTTCAGATAACTATTGTACTCTTTCCATGGATGCCAGAATAACTCATTTTTTCCATCAGTGACAAAATCAACAGATTTTTTGACTGCTAAAATGTCATATGCTGAACTGTTACTTTGAAGTTGGCATTTGAAAGTTGTATCAGAAGTGCCTACAACATATCCACATAAGGTTTTACAAGTTGTTCTGTAGTGGATACTCCTTAAAAATGGTGACGTTTACTTGCCATAACTTTGTTTATAATACAAAATGTGTGATCCAGAGATTGGCTGGTGAGAAATCAGACCTATCAATATTTACATTCATCTAGAGCGTCCTCTCATCCTTGAAGATCCTAAAGGATTTTACCATAGATAAAAATCACTGAATGCTGCCATCTCTGAGGTGGATCATGGCAGTCATAGTAAAACAGGGCTTGAGAGTGAAGGGAGGGAAAATTTTGATCAAAGACACTGAGCAAACCTCTACTCTGATGGAAAAAGCCATTGGCTAGATTTTCAAACTACAGTATATAATTGTGCTGCTAATGTGCAGGTGCAATTACCAGAATTGTGTGTGTGTGTGCACAAAACTGGATAACTGCCTGCACTAATGCCTATCCAGATTAAATTATTGTAAAGGCCAGATATACAAGCAACAGATGTCTAGGTATAAAGGGTCCTACCTCAGCACAGATCAGCAGTTCTCAAACTGTGGGTCACGACCCCGTTTTAATGGGGTCGCCAGGGCTGGCGTTAGATTTGCTGGGTCCCAGGTCTGAAGCCAAAGTCCACGCCTCACCACCCAAAGGGCTTCATCCTTGGGTGGCAGGAGTCAGGCTTCGGCTTCAGCCCTGGGCGGCAGGGCTCGGGTTACAACTCCCCATCCCAGGGCTGAAACCCTCAAGCTTTGGCCCCTCCCCAGGACGGCAGGGCTTGGCCTTTGACCCCACCGTACGGGGCGGTGGGGCTCAGGCATCAGTCTGATTCTCTTCTCCCCCTCCCCCCCCGCCCCGCTATATACTATATACATATAGTAATGAGATTTTTTTTTTCCTCAGAAAGGAGATTCAGTTTTAAAAAAATATTTTATTAGACAGAGGGAAACCTATGGTGTATTAGCAATAGAGCCCCTAGTCCTTCCATCTGCTGCCCCAAATCCAGTCTGGCACAAATGAGCACCCTTTAGACAGGTTTTTCAGTGCAATTTTTTCTCTCCTTTTTTCACAGTTTGAGTTTATTTTTCACTCTGCCAATTCTCTGCTCCATTTTTCATTCTGTTAATCTGCTGGATTATTTATTTCTGTGCAATCTCTTTACAGTGGAACACAAACCTAATAACATGCGTGTCAAACTTGTGAACACACAATGACTGAGTTCAAAATTAGGCAAAATAGGTTCACGCAACCATATTTTTAAATTCTGCAACTTTGGCTATATGACTTCTGATGTGTGCTGACATACCTTGCAGACTTTCACATCTCAACTAGTCACTGAGCTCCAGATTGCATCAGTCTCAAATCAGGATTACTTCTTATGACTAAGACCTTATTTTAAACACCTAATGAGCATTCCCTTTCCCTCCCCCTTTCACAGAGGGCTCTATTACTCAACAATTCAATACCTGCATGAAAGACTGTGTGAAATCAATGAGTGTTTTATTGCTTGCTGAAGGCAAACAGAATCTAGCTCTAGACTATTCACTTGGACACAGGTTATATTAGCGTTATGAAACTGACTGTTCAAAAACAAAGTCAGACAACCTTGAAGGGGAAAAAATATCAAACCACTTCTGCTAGCTCCCACCTAACGGAGCCAGTTGCCATAACAGCTCCTCAGTGAATATGACAGCAAAAGCTGGCCTTGTTGCTTTGGGGACACTGACCAAATTAGTTTACATCCCCTTTTAAAACATCAACTTCAAAATTGGATTTAAAACAGTACCATCTACTAAGTGCTGTCTCGTTGCATGCGCTTAGCAAAATGGTGTGGTTTCTTTGTCGGCTCCAACTTGGAATTGTAAAAACATTTTTCTACCTACTAGAGCCCTATTAGCAAATATTTTTTTACAGTCAATAGTCTCAATTTGGGTTTCCATCAATTCTACAGATGCTAACTCCACCAAACTTTTAACAAAATATTATCCATGTTTTTACTAAACCAAAGCATTGGAAACGCAGGGGAGGAAGTTGAAAAAAAAGCTGAGTGGGTTTTGGTTTCTCTCATTTTCTAATTGAAAAGCAGAAGTAGAGAAATATAATTTTTCTTCCCCACAGGGGCACTTTTGTGTGTGGAAGTAGGTGGTCTCCATTGCCAGCTGGCTAATTATGGTGTGTAAAAAAGATGGCCTTTATTGAAAGCAAGGAATAAACATAACAGACATACTCATAAACAAACTAGGGAAATGCAACCTAGATGGAGCTACTATAAGGTGGGTGCATAACTGGTTGGAAAACCATTCCCAGAGAGTAGTTATCAGTGGTTCACAATGATGCTGGAAGGGCATAATGAGTGGGGTCCCGCAGGGATCAGTTCTGGGTCCAGTTCTGTTCAGTATCTTCATCAATGATTTGGATAATGGAATACAGAGTACACTTACAAAGTTTGCAGATGATACCAAGCTGGGAGGGGTTGCAAGTGCTTTGAAGGACAGGATTATAATTCAAAATGATCTGGACAAACTGGAGAAATGGTCTGGAGTAAATAGGATGAAATTCAATAAGGACAAATGCAAAGTACTCCACCTAGGAAGGAACAATCAGTTGCACACATACAAAATGGGAAATGACTGCCTAGGAAGGAGTACTGCGGAAAGGGATCTGGGGGTCATAGTGGACCACAAGTTAAATATGAGTCAACAGTGTAACGCTGTTGCAAAAAAGCAAACATCATTCTGGGATGTATATAGCAGGAGTGTTGTAAGCAAGACACAAGAAGTAATTCTTCCTCTGTATGCCACGCTGATTAAGCCTTAACTGGAGTATTGTGTCCAGTTCTGGGTGCCACATTTCAGGAAGAATGTGGACAAACTGGAGAAAGTCCAGAGAAGAGCAACAAGAATGATTAAAAGTCTAGAAAACATGACCTATGAGGGAAGAGTGAAAAAATTGGGTTTGTTTAGTCCGGAAAAGAGAAGACTGAGAGGGGACATAACAGTTTTCAAGTACGTAAAAGATTGTTACAAGGAAGAGGGAGAAAAATTGTTCTTCTTAACCTCTGAGGATAGGACAGGAAGCAATGGGCTTAAATTGGAGCAAGGGAGGTTTAGGCTGGACATTAGCAAAAACTTCCTAACTGTCAGGGTGGTTAAGCACTGGAATAAATTGCCTAGGGAAGTTGTGGAATCTCCATCATTGGAGATTTTTAAGAGCAGGTTAGACAAACACTTGTCAGGGATGGTCTAGATAATACTTAGTCCTGCCATGAGTGCAGGGGACTGGACTAGATGACCTCTCAAGGTCCTTTCCAGTCCTATGATTCTATGAATAAGAAATCCCAGAAGTATATGGCATGTTCTGAAGTACTTCTAATTCAATTAAAGCAACATTTAGGCTTGTGCTATTCTATGCTGGAATCTTCAGTAAATAGTTTTCAAACAAAGCTATTGGTGGAAAACAAAATACCAGCTATTTTATAAATACAGGTAAACGTTGCTGATTCACACAATTTAAAATATGCAAACATCTGACAG
Source organism: Malaclemys terrapin pileata (assembly GCF_027887155.1). NCBI lineage: Eukaryota > Metazoa > Chordata > Testudines > Emydidae > Malaclemys > Malaclemys terrapin. The sequence goes on along the minus strand of NC_071512.1, from coordinate 11,406,882 downwards.
TCTCTCAGCAAGGATTTCTTAGCTGAAGCTGTAGTGTGGTGTCATACTACCAGGACTTCATTTTTCCAACTCTACAACAGAACATAACATTTAATAATGAAGCATGGTCATAAATGAAAACTGAACATTAACGGCCATAAGTGAAAAAATGCATCTTGTGATGCCTTATCCTTGCTTCTAAATGGTTATTATTTAGAGGCAAATCTAGGCTCCTCCACAACTATATAGAGGACCCCTGTGAAGCAGAACTTCCCAGTTCTGTAAAAATGCTGGGGCTGAATAAATTCTCCTTTCCACTCACCCTCCAATTGGCAGGGGTATATGAATGTTCCATGGAGTCTACTTCACCCATTGGGCTGAGGTTTATTCTGCCAATCTACTCCATAGCAGTTTACGAGGAGCGGCTCCAAGGGCTTTATCTCTTTAGTGCCCAGTCTGGCTTAGCAGGTTAAGGTTTCCCTCCTGTTCATCAATTTGAAAAACTCCAACCTGCAATGGACCTTTTACTCATTAGTGAAATTTAGAGTGGCACTACTTATGGTTTGAAGTATGCTATACCTCTTTAAAGGCTGGTATATGGGAGATTTTTATACTTGGCCAAACAATTAATTTCAAACACTATTTTCTGACCTCTAGAAACTTTTGAAAAATATACAATCCAAATGGTTGTGTCTGTATATTTGTTCCTATAGCTCTGACACCCAGAGAATGGGCAGAAGAATTTGGGTAGGACTTCTGTGCATGTCTCACCCCTACCACATGGAACAGGATAGGTCAGTGAGTAGCAATGAGGTATTGGACAGGGGAGCACATCTTCCCAGCAGCCCCCTGGAGTTTCTTAGGAAAACCCAACACCACTTCAGGCTATATTTTGTGTCCTGTCTGAGCTGAGAAACTCCCCCATGTAGGAGATGTTGGGACAGTTGTGCCCATGGAAACCCTGGTAGTTTGGCTCCCATTCTCTGGCAATGTGGCTTCACTGAAATAGATGCCAGAGTTCCCAGAAAGCCTCTCTGCAGGTGGCTCCGATCTCCAGATTTATGCAATCTGGCAACTTACTCCATGGGGCAGTCTCTCCTTCGGAATGGTTGGAGGGGAATCTGAAAGAGTCTCAAGTTTCCTTCCCTTAGTGCCCCTGTGGATTTTACTGGGAGTGGGGCAATGGGGGTTGATCTAGCCCTGAGTGGCTAACACTTGGAGCCCAGTTCGTAAGAGTAAAGTGTGTAGCAAAACAGAATTTTTCTGACATTTTGACTGAATTGGCGTTACATACAGCGTATCTGATTTTTAAAAATACAAACTGAAGACCTACACGGACTGTCGTGGTAGAGTGCCGCAATGTACAGTACAATGGGACCACATGGCATTACACTTTTATTTCTACCACCAAGAAAATGACTCAACTCATGAGAGATGGAGATGTGATCCATTTTAACTTTGATGTAAACCTGTGCAAGACGAGTATCTGAGCCATGCCAAGAGTGCTAGACCATTGTGATATCAGAGATAACTCAACCAACCACCACCATTACTCTACAGCTAGTCTGCATGCAACAGTTTAATTGGCTGTATGAGGGAGAATGCACAGATGGTGGATTACTTGACCTAACTGCCACATCCATGTGACAGCATGGGATCTTAGCTACTAGTGATATATATACACAATGGGTAGTACCATGTTACGCTTGCTTTAACACTACTTTCTGCATGACCACAAGTAGCTCCTGCTAACATTAATGGTAACCATGGACCTACACTGAGAATCAAAAAATAAGCGTACAGTGAGGTGATCAGACAACCACAGATTACCTAACCAGAAAAATATAGTGCAAGCCAGAGAAGAAGAGTTTATTTGTTCTATGTATACATGGAATGACTCAATTTGTAAATGCAAAAAAGTTTTAGGGAATTCCTAGTTAAAGCTCTAATACCCTCCTTTATTCTGGCATCTGCTTAACATAAAAGGAATAAAAATAAGCAGGTTTTAAAAGATCCCTTCCATTCTAACTATGGATTTGTGCTAATCAGGTTGTATAACTTGTACATGACTGGAAGAGACTGGAGGGCAGGGGACAGAGAACGGATTTAACTTGCAATGGCCAAAATTACATCTGTATTTTCAATAAGTATGTTTAAGAGAATGACTATAGGTCTGATGCTGAAGAAAATTCTATTTTACTTTACATGGTGCTCACAAACAGTTTGACTGTAAAACTACAAACTCTGAAATGCTGCCAACTTTCATGAAACCTACAGCAGTTTGCTGAGTCACTGCTAGTCAGTGGTCACACAAGGTAAAGCTAACCAAAAGGAACTTCACAGTGCACTCAACAGTTGTTACAAGATTTGAAAAACAATTCAGAGAATACATGTAATAGGCCCATTCCTCTTCTTTCTCCACTGCCTTTCTATTGCAATATTTGGCAAACTTCCCCAAATGTGTGGGGAATACAATTCTCTATTCTGACTGTGACACACTGACATAGAGCAAAAGTATGAGATTTACATTACAGATACTTCTGGATCAAGGATAAAAACAGACTAGATGAGTTAGATCCCTAATAACGTACCAGACAGTGGTTCAGCCATGAATTTTCTTAAAGCTTAATGTTTACACCAATAACTATCAAAGGCAATAGTGAGACTCCCATTGACTTCAGTGGATCAAGCTCTTAAAGGAGGATTCCATCACCCCATAACTAATAAGAAAGAAAAGAACAACAAAAGCGATGGCCTTTACTCTTCTCTGACCTCCAGCAGTGTAAATCAGCTTTAAGTTCACTGAGGTCAATAGGCTCAATGCAGGTGTACCTATGCAAGTCAGGAGAATTCAGCTCTACTTCTTTAATTTCTGCTTAAAACTGTCTAGGATATTCTTGGTTGAATTCAACACTGCATGTGAAGAATGTATACATTGCAGTCAAAGGCACACTTTTAATACACACTCCAGATGCACACTGATGTCTTCCTGGTTTGAAAGCCTAAGCTTCATACAAATCATATTACACATTGCACATCTTGGTAAAACGGTACATAATAACAGGTGGCTGTCATACCCTGCATTTGACATTAGTTTAGCCAATACTAACTTAATGTCTGGTAAGAGGGTCAAGCTGATAACTTGCTATTAATAGTCATCAGGGCCGGCACACAACATTTTGGCACCTGAGGCGGGGAGCTCAAATGACGCCCGCATGCCCCTTCGCTTGGTCCAAAACTTTGAAAGATCTCAATTCTGCCTTCTTCCTGTTCTACTCCTCTCATGGTACTGCTCTGCTACCTACCCCAATAAAGGAGAACTAACAACTTAAAATGCCTTGTTCAAAAATTTTAAGTAATACTTAACTTTCAAACACTTGAACAGCAAATGTAACTTTTCTTGTCTGCATAGTAAACACTGGCATTTTTATCTGTTTGAATAATCAAAGTGGTGCTTTCCATGTCTTCTTCGTTGCAAAGATTTGAACTGCTTCTTGATGAAGGTCCACAGTCTGGGCCAGCTCATGCTCTATTGAGATGGTTCCAAGGCCGACCAGCCTCTCCTGTGTCATTGTGGAACACAGATGTGTTTTTATTAATTTCAGCTTGGAGAAGCTACCAACTGTTACAGGAAGTGTTAGAAGTATGCACAGAGCAACAAAAGCATTTAGAAAGAGGGTGGTCAACTTATTTGTGCACATATATTCCAGAACAGCCTTTGGAGTTGATCCTGCTGAAATGTATCTTGAAAGGGCTTTCCGTTCATTACCTAAATCACTCGCATCAATATCGTGCATGTTATCATGTGTCAACTGTCTCTAGTGCTCTGCATTTCTGGTGTAGGTCTTCTTCAGGTATAGTGAGGAGTTTTGGAATATCATACAACATCCTAAATATACTGCTGTGTTCCTTGAGCTGCATGAAACGTTCTTGAGCTGACTGTATTGCACAATCTAGCACCTGGTTAAAGAATTCAACTTTGAATTGTTGTTTGGGGTCTCTTGTGGGATTTCTCCATGCCTCGTAATCAAAATGTCTTCTTCTTCAGTGACTCTTGTATTCTTGAATGGGTGACAAAATAGCTTCAGTGTGAAGTCCCTCTGCCAACTTCTGTGCACTCTTCAGAACGTTATTAAATCCCTCATCTGATTGGTAAGACTGCAGGTATGACTTTGCTTTGTCCAGTTGTTCCATTGCTCCAGATATATCAAGGTCAACACCTTGAAGTCTCTTGCTTACAACATTTCTGTCAAACAAACAATGTGTCATGAGACAACACTAAGCCACACAAAAATTTGAAGTTATGTATGTTTCTGGTGATTCCATTTCCCTCTGCCACTGTTCTCCCATAAACAGTTCCTGTCATAGCATTATCCTCCATAATGGCAACTATGGGCATCATCTATCTTCCCAATTTGGTGTTTGATAGGCTTTATCATCTCCACTCAACTTTCCCATTGTGTGGCATTCAGTGTCAGAGAGGATAGTCCCAGATGTTGCTTCAAAATTTGCCATCGATGAGTTGATGCAGAGAAAAATACATAGATGCTTTGAATTACATTAAAAAATTCAGCAGCATCACTAGAAGCTGATGCTGCATCACTGACCACCAAGTTAAATGAATGAGAACTGCATGGGGCAAAAAAGGCTCGAGGGTTTAACTCTCAGATCCGTGTCTGCACTCCTCTGTTCTTTCCTCTGATGTTGGCACCATTATCGTAGCTGACATGAGAGGCCAGGGCTATCACAATTCCTGTATCTTCCAGCTTTTTAAGAATCACATTTGTCATACCAGCTCCTGTAGTATCATCAATGTCAATAAATTCTAGAAAATGCTCTCCGACAGTCACCACTGCAGGGACATTTTCACTAGGTTCTGTTGTTGTTACAAAACGCACCATTAGAGTAATTTGTTCCGTCTGGCTGATGTCAGGTGTGCAGTCCAAAATAACAGAGTAATATCTTGCTGACTTCAGATCTGCCACAATCTTCTGTTTGATTTTTTTTGCCAGTAACTGTATGAACTCATTTTGAATTGTTTTTCCAAGATAGTGGTGTGTGTACATTTCTTGGATGGTGACTCTTCTTAGATGCTCCTGGAGTATAGCATCAAACTCAGCCATCAGCTCCACAATTTTAAGGACGTTTCCATGGTTTGGCACATGCAGCTGATCTGAAGTGCCACGCAGTGCTAGGTTTTGGGTAGCAAGCATTCTCACCATGGCAATGAGCCTTTTCAGAACATTTTGCCAGTAAAGAGACTGTGATGCAATCTTATCTTGATGCTGATCATCTATGGTGGCCTTTAAGCTTAGTCTCATCTCAACCTATGGTGGCCTTTAACCTTAGTCTCATCTATGGAATGCTCTCTGGTGATTTGCTGCCTTCTCATGGCATGCCAGATTTCTAGCCAGATTTTTCCAGTCCTTTGTTCCTGTAGAACCTAATGTGGCTGGAACATTAGACTGGAAGAGTTTGAAACAAAAACAGTATGCAGCATTCTGGATTTTTGAGTACATAAGCCATGGCCTCTCCACTTTGTCACCATTGGGGATTTCACGCCAGTAATGTGTTGGATGGAAACTTCATGTTCCCCAAAGACAATGAAAATAGAAGTTTTTCACTTGCTGTGGCCCATGCAGTACAAGGAAGTCCCTCAGGCTACTGCTCAAGTGGGTCCACAGTCCTGGATCATCTAGACTTAAGGAACTAAACTCAGCAGCAGTTGTTTCTTGCACCTGCACCACACTCTTCTCTGATCTACACCTTTCTTTGGGAATGTGCATGGTTACTTCCATTTGAGATGGAGATATGGATGCTGCAGTAGCTGCCAGGTCACCTTCACTCTGACTAACTGGAAGATTAGGCATTTCCTCACCATTCACATCCTCATCTTTTCTCCTGCCTGCCATGGCTCTTGTGCCCTCCTTCCTCCAGCACAGCACTCCACCATCTCTGTGCATCTAGAGCAGAGAGAATACATATGCACCAGCAGCAGACACAATTTTCTACACTCTGGGTCCTAGTGGCACCCCCTCTTCCCCCCACAGTCTGGCACCCGAGGCAGCCGCCTCAGTTCGCCTCATGATAAGGCCAGTCCTGATAGTCACCAAGTGCTGACTCTTAAGTGGCTATTTTAGTCGAGCAAGTAGCATTCATACTAATCAGGTCAGAGACAGTAACTAGTATGATTAGATGCTTACATCCACATGTTAATTGCATTCACCAAACAAAGATGACAGATTTCATTAGCTCTTATATAAGCATATCAAGGGGAATGTTGTCACAGGATAATGTTCTCCTGCAACTGGATACATATCAAGATGAAGCAGGGCATTTACCTTTCCCACCTTCCTTCTCTCACCATCAAGGCAAAAGAGAGATGTTTGTTTTTTGCTCCAGCAGAGATTAATTCTGCTGCAATACTATTCATTTTCTTTCCATCATCCCAAATGAGTAACAATGTAAATGCTGTCATTCCATCTGATGTACCATATATTGCTCACTGTACTACTCTTGAAAAGCTGCATTCTGAATCTTTGACAGCAGATTTGCTCTGTGCTTCAGCTAATCAGAAGCTAGGGTTACCATACGTCCGGATTTTCCCAGACATGTCCGGCTTTTGGGGGCTCAAATCCCCGTCCGGGGGGAAATCCCCAAAAGCCGGGCATGTCCGGGAAAATCGGGAGGGAGGGAGGGCTCGGCCGGGGCCTCTTTGGCCGGGGCTGGTGTGGGGCCGGGGGCATGGTGCCGGGCCGGGCGGGGAGCCGGGGGCGCGGTGCCAGGCCGGGGTCCAGGCCAGGCCCACGGGGCCAGGAGCCAGTCCAGGCACCGCAGGGGGGTGCGCTGGGCCGCGGGGCCGGGAGCCGGTCCGGGCCGCCGGGGGGTGCGCTGGGCCGCGGGGCCGGTCCGGGGTAGCGGGGGGGTGCGCTGGGCCGCGGGGCTGGGAGCCGGTCCAGGCCGCCGGGGGGTGCGCTGGGCCGCGGGGCCGGTCCGGGGTAGCGGGGGGGTGCGCTGGGCCACGGGGCCGGCAGTGCTGGGCCGCCGGGGGCCGGCAGTGCTGGGCGGGGGCTGGCACCCCAGGGCCCGAGCCGACCCAGGCTGGAGCTGCCGGGGGGGCCAGCCTGGGCCGCGCCTCCTCCCCCCACACTCCCCCTTACCTGCTTCAGGCTTCCCGCGAATCAAATGTTCGCGGGAAGCAGGGGAGGGGGCGGAGACTTTGGGGAGGGGGCGGAGTTGGGGGCGGGGCCGGGGCCCTGTGGAGTGTCCTCCATTTGGAGGCACAAAATATGGTAACCCTATCAGAAGCTAGTTAGGAATACTTTATAAAACACAGTGTCTAAAAGCATGAATAAAATGGTCTCGAATATGTGAGCCTAGTACAATAGGATTCTTGGTCCCGAACTAAGACTTCTAGGAGCTACAGTAATACAAATAATAAATAGGGTTATATCAGCAAGTAAGCAAGCAATGGTTTGATATAACAATGTGATTTCACATGAAACTAAGTGCTCTAGTGAGGCAGTAACTTTTTTATTTTTGGCCTATGAAGAGGCAGCAATCAGTATGGAAGAATCCAGTTATAAGAATGGGCACAAACCCCATACACTACTACTACTACTACTACATTAATTTCTAATCTAAAAACATTGCACCAAAATATACAGTTAAAAATTGATTCATCTATAAAGGAACTCTATCAAGACAAATTCTCCTCAACTACAGTGCTCCATGGCTGTCCATTTTATTGAGGTTCCATAACAAATGAAAGTGTCTAAGTATTTCTAACAAAGGTAACTTACTTTTTTTTTTACGCTAATGGTCATTTTATTTCCACTAAGTTTGTGTGCAAGAATAAAAATAGTTACACAATTTTAGCATATTGACAAAAGGGCTTTTTACAAAGCTGCAAGATATTTAGGCAACTGCTCCCTTTTTAATAAATAAATAAGGCTGTGTGAATGGTATTAACAGCGTGCTAGGATTCCTAGCTGGGCATTTCTTGCTGCAAATAATTAGACTAATGTAAATATACTGTTGTCTCTGTTGACCACTCTTGGAAATGCTGACACCGGGGAAAAAAGAAGCCTCTTGGAAGAGAAATGCTGTATGTACATGAGCAGGCATAAAATTAAGACAGAGAGGACTTTAAATCATTGAACCATTTAAGAACTGGGGATATATGTCCAGAAAGACAATGTGTTTCAGGTAAAGAATGTTTCAGAAACTCCTTCACCACAACCACTGTGTTGGAAGCAGGCAAAAATGCAATAAACAGTTGATGTGGATGAGTCTCAGCCAAAATCCTGAGGTAGAATAAGTTTTAAAAATAGACACGAATACTGCCTGGCCCTGTGCACAAATGGAGGAGAGGGTACAAGGACCTGCCTCTGAGTAGATGCCAGGCACAATGTGATCCTCACTCTTAACTCCTTTGACTGTTAAGAACTACCTATATAAGGCAAATGCTGGCATTAGTCTCTCCAGTGTGGGCTGGGAAGGGAGAAGGAGATGGAACCATGTACCATCCCTCCCTCCTATTCTACCCCAGCAACATCCAGTAGGGATGGTTGGGTAAAGAGGAGTAGCAGCTATGCTCCCATTCCCCAGCTTAGACCTCTGGAAAGCATTGTGCCTGCTTTCAAGCATAATGCTGCCCAGATTTCTGACTGGGCCAGTGCCTCTCTTCTCAACAGAGCTCTTAAAATTCTGAGGCCTTCTCCTTTCCTCCCAGAGCAGGGGGACTGACTGGGGCCTTTAAATGGTAGGGTGAACTATACATCACCTTTTCCTTATTGTGTGAGAGGGAAATTTCGATCCAAATTACTTTTCTGGAGTGTTAATATTCCAACTGTCCAGCAGCGAAAGGGTCTTTTTAAGGAGCTCCCTGTTATTCAGTGGAATTTGCCCTGCAGCACCAAGAGAATTTTATTTTCACTTTATATAAATGTTTGAATGTTTGATTTCTAAACATTGATGTTTGTAGCAGTTATAATTTTGCTAACACTAAGCTAAAATCAGGAACACCTGAAAGTACCTTCCAGTGTTAATGTCAGTTGGTCAAATTCTCCTCTGTTACACCACTGTAAAGCTGGAGCAGAATTTGGTTTGGTGTGTATAGTTTGCATTCAACTCAACGGACAAAAGCATATTTTATTTAAAATAAAGTTTTCACTTAGGAGTTCAAATGGCCTAAAAGGTTTCACTTTTTTTACACCATTTTTGCCATGTTATATCATAACAACAAAGTGCCCTGGAATTAAAATTTGGCCCTAAAACATTTAAAGGTAATTCCTTCAACTGCTTAAAAAATCAAAATAAAAACACCAACAGTCTAGGGAAATTGTTCTGTAATTGATTACATATGCTGTCTAATGTCTACTCAGTATAAATTCTCCCAGTAACCAACAAGCATTTAAAATAACATAAATGGGCTTGTCAGAGAAATTGTAATTGCTGTGTTTATGCCTAAATCTCTTATTTCCATTCTGTGCATAAGAACCTAGTTGTTGATTCTCTAATTACCCACTAACTTGCTATTTGGCTCATTTATTTCTATCAAACCTTTAGGAATGGGGGAGGTGCCTCGGCTGTAAAGTTCCTTACACACCTGTTGCTACATGACAGCCATACTATAATCTTAGGAAAAATTGCTGCACTCATTCTAATGGTCAAAATATGAAATCATAAGGTGCTACCATTCAAACATAACTCAAAAAAAAACCCCAATATAAATGGAGTCACTTCAGATTTACACCAGTTTAACTGAACGAAATCTGGCCCCAAATGTCTGCTACAACTATAAATGGGGGCATTCTAAAAGTTACTTTTAAAGACTGCATTGCAAACAAAAAGACAACTGTGAGATTAAATACACAGAATTTGTGTGCATTTGTTCCTCCTATTTTCTTCTTCACATGCATGCATACCCTTCAGTTTTCCAGTTAAATCCATGTACATTGTCTTATGCCTTATTCCCAAGACTGAGAAACCTGTATTCACCTGCAGCATGCAATACAGAACATGCAGTTAGGGTGCAGCCCATGTGAGAAACACCCACACCCAGGCGCACACTGCATGGATCATAAGGTGTTTGCCGGGAAGATTTGCACAGGCTTTAAAAGAAGTGACAGTCCTAAAATAATGGGTGCAGTATCCATTCCTTGTACAATATTTACTTCTTCAACTTCGAGGTTCCTCTAGGTTTTTAAAATGTCAGCTTGTTCTTTTTAGGCTACATCCTTCCCATTGTGCAATCATAAACAACTTTGTGCCATTGTCTCCTCGGGCTGAAGTGAAATGTACCAAAAAATGTCTTCCCACTGTTCTTCAGCCATTCTTTTTGGCAGTCGGCTACACATTAATCTTCTCCTGTCCCATGACCCGGTGGGAAGGAGAAGAAGGAGGAAATTGGGGGAAGAGCTTGTTTCAACATCTACACATGCATTGAAATCACTGTGCAACATAGTATAATTCCGGGTGTGATCTGGACTCCTTCCAACCTTTCCCATCCCCCTGCTTGGGAGCCAATACAAATACAATCCCACGGCCACCACCCTGGGGAGAACGGGGTTGATTTCCTGGTTTTAGGCAAGGCAGCCCAGGAAGAAGGGGCTGTTGGCTGTAGCCAGGAACCCCTCCACTGACCCCCAGGACGGGGTCCAAGAGGCTCTTGGCTCTTCCCCTGAGCGCCAGCTGCCAACGGGCTCAGTGACGCCCCCGCTCTGAGCCGCCAGGAGCGGAACCCGAGGGCGCGGGGCAGATCCCCGCAGCCCAGGTGCGGGGCGAGCCGGGAACGTTACAGCGCAACCGCCCCCCGCCCGGGTAACGCGCCCGCGGGCAGCGAACCGGCCCGGCACTTACCGGGCAGCTCCCCGCCGCCGCCGCCGCCGCCGCGATATGTCTCCGGTCCGTGTGTCCGCCCCGCTCGCTGGGCTCAGCCCGACGCCGTGTGAACTGGAACAAGTCAACCCCAGCGCGGCCGGGTGGCTTCCCACAATGCACCGCGAGCGCCTCGTCACATCCCCTCCCCGCCTGGGCCAGGCCGGGCCGGCTGGTCTGGGGCTGCCGCCGCCCCCTGCCCGGTGCCCAGAGTGTGCGGAGCCGCCCGCCGCCACCCCTCCCTGTTCGCTGCCGGGCCGCGGCCTCCCGCTTCGCGGCTTCGCCTGCTGCTCCCTGGCCCGTGCACAGAGCCCCCTGCCCGCCCTCTCAGTGCACAGAGCCCCCCTACTTCTCCCCCTACCCTGTGCACAGAGCCCCCTACTTCTCCCCCCACCCTGTGCACAGAGCCCCCTGCCCCCACCCTGTGCACAGAGCCCCCTACTTCTCCCCCCACCCTGTGCACAGAGCCCCCTGCCCCCACCCTGTGCACAGAGCCCCCTACTTCTCCCCCCACCCTGTGCACAGAGCCCCCCTACTTCTCCCCCCACCCTGTGCACAGAGCCCCCTGCCCCCACCCTGTGCACAGAGCCCCCTACTTCTCCCCCCACCCTGTGCACAGAGCCCCCCTACTTCTCCCCCTACCCTGTGCACAGAGCCCCCTGCCCCCACCCTGTGCACAGAGCCCCCTACTTCTCCCCCCACCCTGTGCACAGAGCCCCCTGCCCCCACCCTGTGCACAGAGCCCCCTACTTCTCCCCCCACCCTGTGCACAGAGCCCCCCTACTTCTCCCCCCACCCTGTGCACAGAGCCTCCCTACTTCTCCCCCCCAGTGCACAGAGCCCCCCTACTTCTCCCCCCCCACTGTGCACAGAGCCCCCCTACTTCTCCCCCCACCCTGTGCACAGAGCCTCCCTACTTCTCCCCCCCAGTGCACAGAGCCCCCCTACTTCTCCCCCCACTGTGCACAGACCCCCTACTTCTCCCCCCACCCTGTGCACAGACCCCCTACTTCTCCCCCCACCCTGTGCACAGAGCCCCCTACTTCTCTCCCCAGTGCTCAGAGCGCCTGCCTGCTCCCCCAGTGCACAGAGCCTCCCTGCTTCTCCCCCCACCCTGTGCACAGAGCCCCCTGCCCCCACCCTCAGTGCACACAGCCCCCCTGCTTCTCCCCCTCACCCTGTGCACAGAGCCCCCCTACTTCTCCCCCTCACCCTGTGCACAGAGCCCCCCGCCCCCACCCTCAGTGCACACAGCCCCCCTGCTTCTCCCCCTCACCCTGTGCACAGAGCCCCCCGCCCCTTCCTCAGTGCGCTGACCCCCTGCTTCTTCTCCCCCCCCATGCACAGAGCCCCCCCGCTTCTTCCCTCCCCCCAGTGCATAGAGCCCCCTACTTCTCCCCCCAGTGCTCAGAGCCCCTGCCTGCTCCCCCAGTGCACAGAGCCCCCCCGCTTCTCCCCCCACCCTCAGTGCACAGAGCCCCCTGCCCCCACCCTCAGTGCACACAGCCCCCCTGCTTCTCCCCCTCACCCTGTGCACAGAGCCCCCCTTCCCCAGTGCACAGAGCCCCTGCTTCTCCCCCCACCCTGTGCACAGAGCCCCCGACCCCTTCCCCCTGTGCACAGAGACCCCTGCCTCCCCCAGAGACCGCCTGCTTCTCCCATCCTGTGCACAGAGCCCCCCACTTTCCTCCCCACCCTGTGCAGAGCCCCCCGTCCCTTCCCAGTGCACAGAGCCCCCCGCTTCTCCCCCCACCCTGTGCACAGAGCCCCCATTCCCCCAGTGCACAGAGCCCCATGCCCCCACCCTCAGTGCACACAGCCCCCCTGCTTCTCCCCCTCATCCTGTGCACAGAGCCCCCTGCCCCGTGCACAGAGCCCCCCGCCTGCTCCCCCCGACCTTGTGCACAGAGCCCCACTGCTTCTCCCCCAGTGCACAGAGCCCCTCGCCCCTCCCCCAGTGCACAGAGCCCCCTGCTTCTCCCCCTACCCTGTGCAGAGAGCCCCCCGCCCCTTCCCCCGGTGCACAGAGACCCCCGCTTCTCCCCTCCCATCCTGTGCACAGAGCCTCACGCTTCTCCCCCCCACCCTGTGCACAGAGACCCCCGCCTCTCCCAGAGACCCCCTGCTTCTCCCTTCCCATCCTGTGCACAGAGCCTCCTGCTTCTCCCCCCACCCTGTGCACAGAGCCCCCGCTTCTCCCCTTCCACCCTGTGCATAGAGCCCCCCTGTTTTGCCCCCCAGTGCACAGAGCCCTCTGCTCCAATTCTCCCCCCCACCCTGTGCACAGAGCCCCCAGCCCCCTGATTCTCTTCCCCACCCTGTGCACTGAACACCCAGCCCCCCTGCCATTCCCCCTGTGCACAGCGCCCCGGACCCTCCTTTTTCACCCACCCTGTGCACAGAGCCCCCTGCCCCTGCATTGCCCCACACCCTATGCACAGCCATCACATTCATGGAATAGCCCTGTTCCCTCTCCCCCTGCAGCTCCCCTACCCACAGTGCAAAACCCTAGAGGCCCCAACCCCCCTCTTTTCTCTCCCTCCCTCCCCCACAGCTCCCCTACCCACAGAATGTGCAGCAGCACACCGCAGAGCCCAACACCCTCTCTAGCTGCTTCTCTTCCTGCCTGCCACCCGCACTGCGGGCAAAACACAGAGCCCCAGTGCCAACTCCTGCTGCTTCTCACGCAGGGGGGCGAGCACAGCAACACTTGCTGCTCCCTACAATACAGACCGGTCCTATATACCCCTTCCCCTGGGGCAGGGCCTAACTCAGCACCTCGTGCCTCCCTTTGCAGGGATTCTCCTCCTGCTGTGATCGACTCAGCATGCATTGCCCAGCACCCCCTGCCTCTTCCCCTCCATCATCTGAAAAAGTATGTAGTGCACAATCTAGTCCTCATGACAACGCCTCATTACCTCTCCCACTTAGAGCCAGGCAGTCAGCACAGCAGAGGAATTCCCCCACTAATATGGTGTGGAGCACACAGCAAGGTGCCTCAGCACCCCTCCCCACAAGACTGCCTCTCTCCCTCTTCCCTGCCGCTACCCACGCCTTGTGTTGCAGCACAGTGTGCTCGGTTTCTTTAAATCTTGTCTGGCTTCCTTACTAAAGAGGCTGGGGAGATTGGAAGCAGAAGGCTACAGTGAAGCTGAGGGGAAACGTTTCTGTATTTGAATAAAGTTCCTTGTTCAGTGTTAGAAGAAAGTGGCTCTAATTCTCTCCCACACAGTCACAGGATACACACACCCTCACCCGGGGTGGCGATGGCCACCCACACTGCCCCGCACCCCCTGCCTCCTCACACAGCTCCCAAGAGGAATTCTGCGTTAGAGATGCAAACACGTCTGCGTGTACCTTGTCGCCATGCAAGAGGAGCGTGCCTGCTGCTGCTCCGCTTCCTGGGGTGCCGCCTGCTCCCTACTGCATCATCAACTGGTCAGCACAGAGAGGCAGGTAGGGCTGTGGGTCTGTCTCATTCTCTGCTTGATGTCCTGAAGCCCAGGAAGTGCTGCACTCGGGGAGGGGCGGGTGTGTGTGTGTGCGATTACAAGGGCTGCAGTTGTGCCCTACTGCTCAGGCAAAGCTCCCTCCTGTCTGTGCCTGTGACATGCACCCCTCCCAATGCCACCTGCCCCTCTCCTGCCCAGCCCCCGCTGCTGCTACCTACCCCCCTTCCAGCTTGTGACAGGTCTTTATGCAGTGGGAGAGGGCCATATACAAGGAAAACACTTCCCCCTTCCTTGCACAGGCCTCCCAAAAGGACCTGCCCCCTCCGTGCACTGCCAGGCCCGCATGCTACCCTGATGGAGCAATAACTTCATGGCTGCAGGAGTCAATAGGCTGCATCCCTGGGGGAGGCACTGGGGCTGCTGGGCATTTGTGTGCAGTGAGCTGAATGCACCTGGGGGCCCATGCTTGCTGCCTCCTCCTGGCTGTGCTCCCTCCCACACCCTGATTGCTGCCCTATGGGGATCAGGGAGCAAAGAGGCTGCTGGCTCAGCAGGCACCTCAATGGCGATTTTTAAGGTGAGGAGAGTTGGAGCCCCTTGACCGTCACATGAGATACCCAACACTTGACAGCCTGCTGAGACAGTTTACCCTCCTGCTGCTGCCACTATCTAACCAGAGCATTTCCTCTCTTTTGCATCGAAATGCCTACTGCCTTCTGTGAGAGCAGCCCTCCCACCTTCTCTCCATGGTGCTGCGGTGTGGGGGCTGGACTAAGGTGAGGCAGACACTGCTAGCTGCAAAGTTCAGTGACTCATATAAGAGACATGCCACCTGCCAGCCAACAGAAAGCTCTTTGGTCCAGGACACACAAGAACATTCATACCGGTTTCAACTCATGGTCCATCTAATCCAGTGTCCTTTATCCAACACTAACCAGCACCAAATGTATAAGAAACCCTGCAGAAGGCACTTAATAGCTGCCCATAGAGAAAATTTCTTCCTAACCCTCAACAGTTAAAGATTGGTTTATGCCCGGAAGCGTATGGGTTTATATCCTTTCCAAACTGTTGGAGTTTTAAAAACTTTACTATTATAACTCTGGATGGTCTCATGTAAATATTCAGTCCTTCTTTGAATCCTGCTAAGTGCTTGGCCTCCAATGGTAACTTGTGGCAATGAGTTCCATAGATTAACTACTCTAGCGTATATGTACAACACAGCCAAAGGAGACCCTGATACGACTGCACTTTCTGACTGCTACTGTAAATCAAACACTAATGATACATTCGGTCTTTCTTGACAAAGACTCCCTGCTAAAGAAAATATCACGATCGTGCATAGCCAAGCACGTTGGCCCAGATTCACAAAGGTATTCAGTCTCCTAACTTCCATAAGGACACAGATACACCCCTAGACTGTCTGTAGTGTTTTGCAGATATGGCCAAGAATACAGCATACTTTGCCCTAACTGTAATCCACATCCACCACCTCCCTCCCATCCCCTCATCTTATCTACTCCAGAACCTATCTCATCCCCCTTGTTACTGATAATGCTACCCAGGCAGCATCTCCTCCCTCACACAGAACAGAATTCATGCTCCCAGTACCTCTCTCTGCCCATCCCAACCTGCTGTTGTGACCCACAACTTTTAGTTTAAAAAATTGCTATTGGCAGGATGTTATACAGTACTAATATTGCCAATGTTTAAAAAGCAGAACAATGACTTTCTGTTGGGAGTTGATAGCAATCCAACAGCATTTTACAAAGCTTGGAGGATGATGCAGATGGGCATCTCAGTTGTTCTGTAGGTTTTCATCTTTTAGTTTTCTTAAAGGGAGTCTCTAGCTGTTATGGGTGTGAAGAAAACCTTTAAAACATAACCTGAGTGTAACCGATGCAGTGACGTCTTCCTGAGTTTGCAGAGAGCCTGAAACAGTAGCACTGAGTTATGAATTTCCCCATTTATTTCAATGGCAACTCAAAGGCCACTGATATTCATTTAAATGTCAGCATTAACTATCTCATCAAAACACAAATCATCATATTCTGAAGGTCTACCCAATCTACTTAAGTGACCATTCATTTTGGATTTCTTTTAACAACACATGAAGGGCACAATGGGTTTAATTTGCCTGAAGGGCAGGGAGTGGGGAGAGGCTAACCGCAGCTTTCAAAAATTTGGGAAACACTACAATGCGTCAAGTATCAACCAAATATAGGGCTTAACCGGTTTTATTCCCTCTGCTTATTTTGCAGTGTAATTATTTAGATTTATATTGCTAAAAAGCATCTATCCAAAGCTCTAAGATCCAGTAACATAAATTTAAAGTGTCTATAATCTACAGTCCCTCATACCTCCAACTTTTACTCCATGAATAGTTTAGGATCAATATCTGTAAATACTCCTGTTGACTTCAGTGGGACTATTTGTGGAATAAGGTGCTATTCAGCTTGAATTGAGGGTATTGGCATTAGCCCTTTAACACTGTATGGGGAGATAGAAATGGGAACATTACTCTGGGATAGAAAAGGCAGTGGATGTATGGTTGTAGTGGGGGGAAGGGCTGTGTATGGTGGAAGCTCCCCTAGGCTTAGAAAAGGATCTGCATTTTAGGATATTTATCCAGATTCTGAACTTTAGGGATTTTGTCATCATTGGATTTTTGTGTATGTTTGTTATACTAATGTAGGAGTTTTTGATATGATTTTATTACATTGCAACAATCTGCTGAAATATCATGTACAAATGCCCTCAATGCAATGTGCAAATGCCATCACAAAATACAAAGTTCAGAGCCGCAGCTCCCATTGGCCGGCCCGGAACGATGAACCGTGGCCACTGGGAGCTGCGAGCGGCCGTACCTGCGGATGCTCGGGTAAACAAAGCATCTCACGGCCTGCCAGGGGCTTACCCTGAACAAGCCACGAACCAAGTTTGGAAACCCCTGGACTAGGTAATCTTAATGGTCACTTCTGGCCTTAAAATCTATGAATCTCTAAGTGCAATGATTAGGTTTACTGTGCTCTCCACTTTACATTTCTAGTAGCCTGCTGTTGCTGGAAGGAGCTGCCATATTGTATTTAGTTCAGATGCAGTTTGTGATAGAGGACATTTATTTTGTTGCCTTCTTATTCCCCACTGAGGATTACCTTCTGTTGGAGAAAAACACAGTTCTCACTCTTTGGTTAGGTGCAGCAAAGTCAGATACTTTACTGTTGTGGACCTTTGTTCAGCTTTCTTTTCTATCCCCATTCATTCTGACAGCCTGGTAGATAGACATAGTTATGAGTAGAACTAAACAAAAAAATTGTTGCAAATTGCCCCACTTACCCCCCCTTTCTGGGCGGCCCTGACTGTGTGGCAATATTACAATGAGTTTGACAGTCTGGCACCAGGAAGTCTAATTGCTGGCCTCATAGCCAATGCAAAAGAGGCCTGTTCTTACTGGGATCAGAGCACAAAAAATAAAGAATTGTCTCTCATCATATTTATCATTCTTATGTTCAGCCACACATACGTGACCTGAATCAGGTTTCACATATAGCAGAGAGATTCGTGTGCTGGCATGTATTGAAAATCAGTTCTTTATACAAATATTTTTGAATGTAAAGTGGCAGGGAAAAGTTCGTTACTATTCCAATGTTGTGCTAAAAACGTATAGAATGTAAGAGCCAGCATTTAATAATAATTTAAGTCAGAGGTTCTCAAATTGTGGCCCATGGAACCATAGTGGCCTGCCAAGCACTTGGGGGTAGTCTGTGGAAAGCTGGATGGTCACATGGTACTAGCTGATACTTCTTATTTCAGCTGCTAAATCCTATTAACATATATTACTTTCCTGACATTAATTTTCCATGTAAGCAATAGCTGAAGTTGACACAGGGATTTTACCTGATTCCAAATGAGAGGAGAGAGTCTCAGTGATTGCAAATGCAAAGGGAGGCATCCAGGAGACAATGTGTATTAAAATGTGGTTCCTGATATGAAATATTTTGAGAACCCCTGAGCTTAGTGAAGGCACAGTGAGCTCTTACTTCATTTCAAATAAAAAAAGTATTGTTTAAACTGACTCATTTATTTGCCTGCAAGAGCAAAATCAGATCACCTTTCTCAGCAATAGTAAATTTAAAAAAACCCCATCCATGCTGGACATCAGGTATTTGATAGAACATAACTCACGAGAGAGTCAAGATAATTGCAGTAAGCCACAACAAAGTGCTAGCAATGAAACTGGAAGGTTTTCACATTCATCCCATGAATTTAGCAAACCAGTCTTGAAACGAGGCAAGACCTTTCTTGCAGACATGAATGTCACTAACTGGCACAGAAAACGAAGGACATGGAGTTTATTGAAGGCTAATGTACTGGGATTAGACACAGTGCCATAAATTCATCAAATCCTAGAGGATTCTTTTGATGTATTTTTTTCTTTGGAGAGAGGAAGGGGCATGGAAAGAATTAATTTAATGGGGTGTGAACTTGTTTGTGATGGGGAGATAAGGATTGTGGTCCCAATTGTGCCTGTTAGACACAGGTTCAAGTTGACAGCAGTGCTGAGCCATGCCGCCACCCCACCATTTAGGAAAATGCTTCATGGACATGGTATTGGGGGGTTGAGGAGTGGAGGAATAGTGGAGACAGCAGTGGTGAGACCAGGTAGGGAGAACATCGGACTCTGTTGTATATGAAAGAGAAGCCTGAACTTTAGGTATGAAATGGGACTTTCTGGGGCTTGAAAAGGCCAGTGGGCACTACCAGATGGTCAGTACCAGAGTTCATTCATAGGTTTGTAAATAATTGTAAATTAAATTACAAGTTAGTTAATTCAGTCTGGAGTGGAGCTGGAATGAATGGGGATCTCTTCAGTGGCCTTTGAACACCTACCATGCCTATCAGAGGACTCCTGCTCCTGGCCACGGAGTTCTTGTAACAAAGGAGAAGAGGGAGAAGTGCTCTGAGATAAAATTTCCAAGTGAGAAGCTTGGTGGTGGCAGAAGGTATTCGAAACTGGGTCAAAAGAAACCCGAGGTCATCACAGTACTGTACACTGCTGTTACCTTCGTTTAATGTGCAAGTGATATCCACAGTGTCACTCTCTATGTAGATGTCTTATACATGGGGCTAAAAATCTATATAAAGACTTCATATTGAAAGAGCTGTATTAATGAATATAAATGAGATGACGTAATCTATATGAAAAGCTCTGGTGCTGTTCTTGGCCTGTCTCCAAAAATCTGGATGTCGTGAAATGTCTGTCCCCTGATTGCAGATTCCTCCCTCCCCCCCAAATTATATGGAAATAAGAAAAGTTTAATAAAAAAAAAAGGAAACAGGGGTTGAAATATCTCTTACCTGAGTAATTCACTTGTGCTGCACTGCCCAACCTCTCTTGCCAGCTAAAACTTCTAGCAATGCTGATTAACTGGTCAGCAGGCCCCAGTAAATTGCACTGTTAATTCAAAATATGCTGTGTGGACTGACAGCGAACAGATGGCTCAGGGTACGAACCACAACCAGTTATTTCTGAATAAAAGCCTTGGTGCCTTGTTACCTGTTCAGAACTTGTGTTTTAAAAGAGTTTACTCACATGGGGCTATCCAACGACTGTGTTAATTCTTCCACAGGTTTATCGATAGTAGTGTGTTTATATGTCCTGCTTTGGGTGGGATAGTCAGGGTGCTACACTTCAGCAACACAGTATGTTTGTTAAAAGAACAGGAGTACTTGTGGCACCTTAGAAACTAACAAATTTATTTGAGCATAAGCTTTCGTGGGCTACAGCCCACTTCTTCAGATGCATAGAATGGAACACACAGAAAGAAGAAATTTATACATGCAGAGAACATGAAAAGGTGGAAGTAGTCATGCCAACTGTAAGAGGCCAATCAGTTGAGATGAGCTATCATCAGCAGGAGAAAAAAAACTTTTGAAGTGATAACCGAGATGACCCATAGAAGGTATGAGGAGAACTTAACATGGGGAAATAGATTCAATTGGTATGATGACCCAACCATTCCCAGTCTCAAAAACAGACTCTAAAAAGAGACTGCTGAACTTGAATTAATATGCAAATTAGATACAATTAACTTAGGTTTAAACAGAGACTGGGAATGGTTGGGTCATTACACTAATTGAATCTATTTCCCCATGTTAAGTTCTCCTCACACCTTCTATGGGTCATCTCGATTATCACTTCAAACGTTTTTTTTCTCCTGCTGATGATAGCTCATCTCAACTGATTGGCCTCTTACAGTTGGCATGACTACTTCCACCTTTTCATGTTCTCTGTATGTATAAATTTCTTCTTTCTGTGTGTTCCATTCTATGCATCCGAAGAAGTGGGCTGTAGCCCACGAAAGCTTCTGCTCAAAGAAATTTGTTAGTCTCTAAGGTGCCACAAGTACTCTTGTTCTTTTTGCGGATACAGACTAACACGGCTGCTACTCTGAAGTATGTTTGTTGTCCATCATCGAGGAAAGTTGCCCATTGTCCTATGTTTTGACCCTACCATCCTACATGACTTACTCCTATGCTGTCCTACCTGTTACAAAGACAGGGGAATGTCACCAGGGTGAATCTGTGCAAACAGCTATTGAAGACAGATGGAGAAATATTTTTTCAATTTACATCTTATTATCACATGGCTTTGGCACATTAGGGACGAGTAGGCGTATGTCATACATAGTGTAAATACAAGAGCTA
The DNA here is from genome assembly GCF_027887155.1 of Malaclemys terrapin pileata. Taxonomy (NCBI): domain Eukaryota; kingdom Metazoa; phylum Chordata; order Testudines; family Emydidae; genus Malaclemys; species Malaclemys terrapin. The sequence continues at coordinate 11,385,865 of NC_071512.1, read as the reverse complement.
GGTTAATGCAGCAGCAAAGTATTTGTGATTGCTTGTTTGAATTAACCCCTCACATTCACTTTGGGATATACGGCCTCTCCTATTTGCTTTCTGCAAATGCATGTGATCAAGTTTTTGTTTGTAAGAATATTTTGTTTGTAAGAATATTTTCAGAAAGTGATGTGAATATCAATGAGAACAACCATGTATCTCAATTTATCTTACATGGCCATCTCACATCTCATATGGCCATCTTGAAGGCTCTCTCAGGGTTTGAAAATCAACCAAGCAGACAGTAGAAACAATCCCATGTGATTGTGGTGACCAATCCCACAGTTTGAATTATGAAAAACAAATAATACTCAAAGTAATAATGATGGCAGATAGTTTGCAAACGATGCATAGGTTGAAAAATGTTCACATAAACTGTTCATTGAATAATTGAGTATGTAACACTAAAATCAAAGTCTATTTTTTTAAAAGAAAAAAAGAACTAAAATAATTCACTGTGTGTAGTTCCTATAGCTCTGGTAAATACCTTTAAATCAACTTCTAAATTTCCTGACACTTGTGTGTTTCAAGTTGTCAGCTTGTATATCTCATTAGCACGATAATGTTCTTCTAACATAGGGCCAGTTTTCAGAAATGAGAGGTGTGCAATTGGATGCTAAAATACCGTAATTGCACATGCAAATTGCTTATTTGTGCAAACAAATTCACCTACTTGTGCATTTTGGATGCCTAACATTTTTTAAACTTTGATATAGATTATTTTTCCACTAAACTTCCTTTTTTGAAAGGAAAAAAAAGGTTTTAGAAAATCCAAATTGATCTTGAATGCAAACAAATTAATTTCAATGTGTGATCTTGTAAAAAATGCAGGTGTGTTGAACCCCAAATATATATATCTTTGTGTCAACACCCTGAAATAAACATGCTACCATCACTAACATATGTATATATCATGTGTTCCGTATGTATGTATCTGGTATATATAAATCAGTAAGAAATTATATGTAATACATTTGGGGAAAATGTACTTGGCAAGAGATGGCATTCTGTTTTTTGGATACAAATACCTGGTTACTCAAACTAGTAGCTCACAACTTCATTAGCAAATTCATGATTATTTTCATAACTATCTTCGTCCTCCTCAGCCCCATGGAATTTTGAGAATATTCCTGGATAGTGTGGGCAAGATTTTCAAAAGTGACTATTGGTTTTGAATTGGGTCCCTCTAAGGTGTCACAAGTTGAGTACCTAAAATCACTAGTCACTTTATAAAATCTTGATCTATATATTTTAGATGAGATGTGTTACAAAGCCACCCTTTGGGAATACTGAGGGGAAATAGTTTCCTTTCTTTCGGCTAATGTCCTTGCTTAATGTAAAGAAATGAAGTTAACAGTTTCAACCAGCAGGTGGAGTCTAAACAGGAGAGAGACAGAGCCATGCATATTCTTTAGCCCTTGTTCAGAATTTTATCATGAAAAGTACCTCCTATGGCTTAGAAATGTTGAAAGTTCTAAAGAACCCTAAGATCACTTTACATTCCATTAGCTGTAAGCCTGATAGGTTGTTTCAAAGGGTGGCATGTATAGTTTATTAATCTCACAAATATCGACACATGTGGAAGGGTTAAATAATTATCTGTATTCCTAAATGAAAAAGAAAGTGAGCGGTCAATTAATATAGTTCTGCGAACAGATAAAAGGGAAAAAAAGCACTTATTGATTCTGCTGAACTAACTTATTGATTGCAAGTTTTCTTGTTAGTTCCTAAAAGGGTTACCTACCAGAGAAAAAGAAAAGACTGAGAAGGACTCACTGGCAATACCACATAATGAAAGTGTTGAAAACTCCACATGCATTGCAAGTGAGTTTAAGGCACAACAATTATCAGACAAAAAACATGGTGCTGTGTTGGTAGCAGTGAGGGGGTGAAGGTGAGGGTGAGTATATAAAAGATTGCGGATTGCTCAGATGCTGTGGTAATGAGGGCCAAGTAAGTACCTAAAATAGATTTGAAGACATTCAGATTAAAAACGTCCTGTGCTTAAATGAGCCACAGTGGTTTAATTGTCATTATATATATCTTGCATGAGAATGAGCATTTGAGTTTTTGCAAACTAGTAATTTTCTAATATATTTTTCAGCTCAGATTTGACCCTAAAATCTGGCTCTTACAAAACTTAAGACTAATATTTACACCATTGGAAAAAAAAAATCCAGTGGAAACAGCTTTTTAGAGAAGCAAATGGTCTCCTATAAGTGTTTGCAACTGAAATACTGCAGTCTTATAAAAAGCGACAAACAGTCCTGTGGCACCTTATAGACTAATAGAAGTATTGGAGCATAAGCTTTCGTGGGTGAATACCCACTTCGTCAGATGCATGCAGTCTTATACTAAAGCATAAGAATCTGAATGTCACAGTGACCAGGAACTATATAGAGGGGATGGAGCCCCCACATTTTGGATCTAGCTTTTGAACACCTCACATTTGGCATCGGGAGATTGGTTTACTGGCAACTGACTACAAATAAAAATGATGTGATTGCTCTATTACTATTTTCCAAGCTGACAGAAATGCATACAATAAATAGAAATAGCTACAGTTTAATTCGATTTTTAAAATTATTTCAACTATATTAATCTAAGGTGATCTTAGAAACATAGGTAAGCAAATGTTTTTATCGAATATAGGGCCGGCTCTAGTTTTTTTGCTGCCCCAAGTGGCGGAAAAAAAAAAAAAAAAGCTGCAATCGGCGGCACTTCGTCGGCTGCTCTCCCACGCCACTTCATTCATCCAAGAGGGACTGAGGAACCCGCCGCCGAATTGCCACCGAAGACCTGGACATGCTGCCCCCTTCCATGGGCCACCCCAAGCACCAGCTTGCTGTGCTGGTGCCTGGAGCCGGCCCTGGAGCACCAACTATAATGGAGCTGCTCCAGTTTACACCAGTAGGCAATTTGGCCTGTGATTTTTATCTGGAGGGTGTCACTTTAGGGCTGTAAGCCTATTGGTAGTAGCTCAAGGGCCATACCAAACTGCTTACTGTGGAGCAGATTGCATTCTCTCTCATCTTCATTTCACAAGCAAGACCTATAGAAATTGCAGGCTCCAACTCAATCACAGTTATAACACGCCCGTCACTGTAATATTGAGGCACCAGCAGTGGTGTAGATTAACCTGTAGGCATCAGTTCTGTCAGGGGAAAAATTACAGCTGTGATTTTTATCACTGTACCACTACCTCTTTTTCTATGATTCATATTACCTTAAAAGATTAGTTTTCTTTACCATTTAACCTCTCTCAGTATTGCTGCCAGCACCAAATTTATATCTAGAATAAATCTAGATCCTTTAAAAAAAAATTGAATTCAGGTACTTTTCCTGGTGAAAATAAGATAATTTGATCTTTGATTGTGGTACTTTGAAATTTTTATTGAAAATGTGTGCATGTATATGTGTGTGTGTGTGTGTGTATATTATTATTTATTATTATTACATTCATTACATGTCTCAGAATAAATGACAACATAAAAAATAATGAATGCTGTTGTTTGGTTCATCATTCCTATTTGGATTTGATTTGTGTTTAGAGAGCTGGAAACTCTTCAGAACTGTTTAGATGTAGATATTCTGGAGCACTGTTTTCTGACTGACAAGTTAGGACTCTTTTCACTAATAGGTTACTGCACCCCTGATTTTCTTGCAAGCTTCCTGGATGAATTGCATTCTGTTCTGTTTAGGATCTTATACCACCCTCATGACTGTAGCATTTGAATGCCTTCAGTAGTGCATCAAGCTATGTGACTAAACATGAATCATGTATGATTCATTCTGTCTCATCCTTTCCCCAGGGAGAGAATTGTGCAATAGAGGGTGTTGTTTTGGTAGGGTTTTGTTTTTAAATTTACATGCTGTCGTGTTTATGTTAGAGAAATCAAGGCTGCATGTGCTTCGTACCCTCTTTTAAATAATTTGCTCACTGACACTGGATATTTGATCCATAGTAATGGGAGACTCCTAGTTTATGGTTAGAGGTTCAGAAACCTGAAATGGGGGGTATGAAGCCATAATTTTGCAAAGCAGAAATTACTCTAAAAACCAACAAAATTGAAGTGAGAATTATCTCTTTTCTATACAGTTTTTGAACCATCCTATCATATAGAAAGGATGTGATGTCCTATTAAATTCCATGATTCTAGACACCTATAGAAAGGAAATGTCTGTTAAATCATGTCGGACGTTTCCATAAGGGCATCATTAATGTCATTCTAGTGTTGCCTCTGCTCCGTGCTGTAACAGATATATAGGAAGAGATGGTCTCTGCCTAAGAAAGTTTTAAATCTACTTGAGGCACAGAGAAAACAGTTCAGGCCTTGTTAATATACTGGGCGATAGTACAAACCCAAATACAGAGAGTAAATCTTGGCGATCTATGTAGGGCTTTACAAGAGACATGTCTGTGAAGAAGGGATTTGCAGGAGGAAAGCTAGGCAGTTTGGACCGTGCTGTTTCTGGAGAATGCCTTTCAAGATGAGACCAGTGATAAGGTAGAGAGTGGTTGACTTTTATTGACTCTCTGCACCCTCTAGTGGGGATTAAAATTATTTTTTTAAATTTTATAAAGATTTCAAGCCATCCTTGATGCTCCTGACATCACCTCTCTACAATGGGTAATGGAGGACACAAAAGTAGCCACCTTTAGCGCATAGGAAATGGTTGCATCAGGACTATCAGCAGGGACAAGCCGTGTGAGGCAACACTAGTTATTATTAATGTGTGTTACACCAATAGCATGCATGACACTTCACAATTCATCCACTTGAATTAAAACTAAGAGGACCATTGCGGGGGTGTGTGGCCTAGAATGCCATTAATGATGTGCCATCTGGTGAGTAGGCTGGCTACGCAGGAACTTAAAGTGAAGCTGAGTGGTTTAGCTCCCATACTGCTGGAGACAGAGCATAACAATAAGACCAAAAGAAAATTGTTCCAAAAGGTCCTTGTAGTAAGAGGAAGGACGGATGTGTGGCTAAGGCATTGGGCTGGGCTTCAGGAGATGTGGGTTCAACTTCCAGCTTTAGCACAGACTCCTTGTGTGAGCTGATCTCAGTTAGAGCCTCTGGGTGTTACAGTAATACTAATAATTAGCAACACTAATATATAGTGAGGATGTGTGTGGTGGGTAAGGCAGGTGACCTAATTGCCATCGCTCTGTGTAGTTTTCTCATGTTTATTCTAGTGGTATCTGAGTGTGGGCATCCTGACTCCAGCTCCCATGAGTCCTGTGCATCCCCCAGTTAATTAAACTATTTATTATTTGTATTACAGTAGTGCCTAGAGATCCCCACTGTGATCGGAGGCTGCATTGCACTAGATGCTATATGCAGAGGTGAAAGTAAGCCGGTACAGTTTGGTAGGGCATACTGGCAAGAGCCAGTACACAGCTGACCGTACCGGCACTGGGCAGCTTCCCCAGGCAGGCAATTTAAAAGGGTCTTGGGCTCCCAGCCGCCGCTGCAGCTACTGCTATCATGGGGCTCCAGCGGTGATTTAAAGGGCCCGGGGCTCCCGGCCGCCACTACTGCAGCCAGAGACCCAGGCCCTTTAAATTGCCACCAGAGCCCCGGCGTAGCAGCGGCGGCCAGGAGCTCCAGGTCTACGGCGGTGATTTAAAGGGCCCAGGGATTTAAAGGCCCCACCCTTTTCCCCAAGCCCCCCCCCACACCTTGCTCAGGACCCCGGCCCTGCGTACAGGTAAGTCCCTTAAGTTACTTTCACTCCTGGCTAGACGTACACATTATTATTATTATTCCCACAGCACCTAGGAGCCCTACTTATGGACCAGAACCCCATTGTGCTAGGCGCTGTACAAACACACAACAAAAAAATGGACACTGCCCCAAAGAGCTTACAATCTAAGTATAAGCCAGTATAAGATGGATACAGACCGATGGCGGGGGTATGAGAAAACAATGAGACTCTGTTGGTCAGCATGGCCGATCGCGGCTCCCACTGTCCGCAGTTCATTGCTCCAGACCAATGGGGACTGTGGGAAGCAGCGTGGGCCGAGGGATGTGATGGCCGCCCTTCCTGCAGCCCCCATTGGCCTGGAGCGGCGAATTGCGGCCAGTGGGAGCCGCGATTGGCCGAACCTGCGGACACGGCAGGTAAACAAACCAGCCCAGCCCACCAGGGCTTTCCCTGAACAAGTGGCAGACTGACTTTGAGAACCACTGTTATAAAGGAAAAATCAGGAAGACTTAGACATAACCTGGATGTGAGGACCTAGAGAGAGGTCTGAGCAAATTGTGTCTACACTGCAATTAAAAACACGTGGCTGGCCTGTGCTGGCTGACTTGGGCTCACAGGGCTTGTCCTAAGGGGCTGTTTAATCCAGGTGTAGACGTTTGAGCTCAGGCTGGCGCCTGGACTCTACAACCTGAATGTCTACACCACTGCTAAACACCGCAGGTGTCTAATTGCAGTGTAGACATATCCAAAGGTGATGCCCAGGTTACAGGCCTGAGTGACAGGCAGGAGGCTGGTGTTGTTTACAGTGGTTGACAAAGGAGGTAGCAGGGAGGGAGAAGAAGAAAAGAAAGGAACCATGATCGGATCCTCTATTGTGGAAGCAGAAGTGATTGTTGTGGTCTTAGCGTCAGACATTTCCTTGAAGGTAATTAAGCAAATTATCAGTAAGTAGAGTGACACCCAATTTACTGTGCTCATACTCAAGAAACTGCAGCCAACTTTCTTTTGTTGCTTGGCAACTCACACATGCTTTGAAATTTGTTTAGAATAGTGAGTGATAAACATTTCTCAAAGAGGCCAGGAGGCAAACCTAGTGTGCTGCAAACATCCAGAAGCTTGGAAAAACCCACCCAGAGAATCGCTAATTTTTTCTTTAAAAAGCTCCTCAGCCTTACGTAAACAGACGTGGAGGAGAAGCTTGAGGAAGGGAGAAAGATCTCCTGACCTTTAAAAAGGCCCTAACTATTTCCATACTGCTGTGCTTAGTATTCCTACCACGTTGCTCCTTGTTTTGCCAACTCGTACCCTCTGTTAAGCTTTCCCCTTTTACATTCTGTTTGGTGAAGATGCTCACCTACTGATACTGCATATCACTGCACCAATAAGAAAAAATAGCTAAATGCACAAAAGGCACCGTTGTAGATATGCAATACAGCCCATCAAGCACATCCCCTGCAATCAGCTTGTTATCACTGACATATAGGTTGCACGTGTGGCCTGTGGGAAATGCACTTGTTTTCAAGGAAAATCTTTTTTTGCAGATCTTGACCCAGCCAACATTCCTATGTGTTTTGTTCCAATAGTGATGTGTGCTAAGTAGGTTTAAAATGCTCCCATTCTGTCTTGGTAGCACTCACTGTGCGCTCATGTAAATGACTGCATAAGGTGCACGGCCATGGAAAATCAGGCCTTCAGAGTGCAAAAATGGGCATAGAACACACAACCTATGACACACTTCTCCCTCCCTCCCTGTATAGTGGGTTGGCAGATTTCCTGTGGATACATATTTTATATCACAATGGCCCTGAGAATCTCTCTTTCCTATATTTTTAATTTGCAGTAACCAATAGAAATCAGAAGTGGAAAAGACCTGTGTCTACGTATTGGATCGCTTTCTCTCTCTATGCTTCAGATTCCATTTTCCAATGTGAATTTCATTTCATTTCTGAACATAACTTTACTGTTGGCAAAATATTTTAAGCTATTTCCTTAGGTTGCTGATTCCTCTGTCTTGGTTTCAGACACTCTCTCTTGTGGTTTTGATAGACATATTTTCGGATGATGCTGTGTTTCTTGTCTCCATATGCACCCTTTCTCATTGCTTTGTCTTGATACTGGATATTATCTCAGCTGCTTTGCACTGACACCACTAAGACATATTCAAGTGATATAAAGTCAATTTAGCTATCAAACCAGTGATTGAAAATTGCTGTTCCTTCTGCTCAGCAGTTGATTTTCAAATGTAAATATATTGGCTCCTTTAAAACACTTTTCTTCAAAGCTTGTCACTGTAATATCTCTTAAGAGATTTTTTTTTAAGTACCACATGCAGGCTACTAACTTGTCAGGCATCTTTCGGTCCAATGTGATTTTAATAGGGTTAAAAGATTTATGTACCTGCCTTCTACCCAATAAGCACGAAAGCCCCCTGTATCAGAAAGGCCACATTAAATTGATCTGTGGGTATGCTGGCACTGCAATATATTTTGTTAAAATGTTTGTTCTTTCGGTGCTACATATCAGACCTAGGGATATCTTTAAAATGAGGAGGTGTTTCACTGTCTTGATGAATAATTGGCAGCTATCTATTAATATGCTAGACAGGGTTATTGCCTTGTATCTCTGTGAAGGTACCAGAATTTGTCGGCAGCTGTACCATTTTCCATAATTATATCGAAGGGAAAAGATTGAATTATTTTCAAAACTGCTAATTTTGCATGGTGAAAGCATAGTCTGCTAGCAACCATCTTGGCTAAACAATCTATTTTCGATAGACTTTGTAACTATATAGATTGGCATTTTCATCAAATAAAAAACAGAGATAGAAATTTTTGGTTCAAGAATTCCTGCAGACCTATTGAAAGTGTTTTGTTTTTGTTTTCTTCAACTTTCTTAGGGACAAAATTTCCGAACACAGCTTCTAATTCTGTGCATGTGAATGATTATGCATGCAGTTATGAGCATACACAACAAGAAGTCACATTGAGATCCCCTTGACAATATGGCCTTTAAGCCGTCCGAGTCATTATACTACTTATTAAAGTGATGCGAGGATAAACCCACTGGTTTGAAACAAGCACTACACAAAGTTCCTCCAGATAGCTTTGCCAACACACCTCAAACCTGATCCTGATATTCATTTAAGCAGAGACTAAGTCAAGTGGAATTGTGCCAAACTAGGGGATTGTTTTCATGGTGTACCCTACCAGCGACAAGAATAATGTGACCAAACTAATTTTCATTCATGATCTAACTCAGGACTGGAGCTCATTTCTCCAGACTTAAACAAATGTTCTCATTTTTATCTCAATGTATTTCATGTTTTAAATGGAGGATTGACCTTTGTACCTTGGTGATATGGTTTTTTCTGCCCACTTAGTGCCCAAGAATAGTTTGTTGTTCCTTGCTCCACATTGTTAGATTGTCAGTCTAGTCTTATCATAGCTGCAGGGCTAATGTCTACGTAAATTTTCTTCTTTGGTTCCCACTTCAATTCTGATCACAAATACAGAGACGGCGGTTCTGGTACTTGGAATGGTGTTAATAACTAAAGGGACCCCAACAAATCATCTGAAATACAGAGGTGGGTCAGATGAATGGTTTGAATAAAAGTAACTCATAGTGAACCATCAGGTGGGAATTAAAATTTAATTTAGAATGTACTGTCACTGCTGTGGTGATGGTGGTGTGATTACTTTGATTGACTGCTGGTTTCTTTCACCTTTGCGAGCCTTAGGATTTTACTATCTGAGGAAATTAAGGCTGAATTGCAACAGGAAATTCCTTGTACCCAGGTGTTTCTGGTTATCCGATGAATAACTCCTCTAGTGGGGAGGCAAGGATTACGAGGAGATGGTTTGGAATCAATGATTGCTCATGGCTCAGTACCACACATTGACATTCTGGCAGCTGTTATGTTTGTTCTTGGCAGAGGATGGGAAAATCCTACTGAGCTAAGTAACAGGTACAGCGAGCAGCGATAATTTCATTGTTTTATTTCAATCGTTAGGGGAAAGGGTGAAAAGCTAGTTTTATGGGATCCTCCTGATTTAATGAACTGAATTTAGAAACCACCATTAGATCCTGGTGGATTGTATTTTTGGCTTCCCTACTTGGCTGCATACTCTACTGCACTTCTTCTGTTTTCCTGCTTGACTTTGGCTAACATCCAAGCCTAATATCCAAGGGTCCGATCTAACTCTAGGTTATTCACTGGTAGGGTGGACCAGATGGTCCTGATTTTATAGGGACAGTCCCGATTTTTGGGTCTTTTTCTTATATAGGATCCTATTACCCCCCACCCCCTGTCCCGATTTTTCACACTTACTGTCTGGTCACCCTATTCAATGGGAATTGGATTGGGTTCTAATAAAGACGTGAGACGACCTTCAAAGAGCTGAGCTGGTCTTATGCAAGCGAAGATATCCAAAAACAATAGTAATATAATGACTGAAGATCCCACAGTGGATAATATGGAGTGGATACCGCCAGTGCTTCGGTAAGTATATTTGTACTAAACTTATCAACATGGAAACAGGTGTTCCTTGATCATAATGGTTCCTGCTGGCTTTAAAATCTATGGATCTAAGTATACACATTTACACTGGGGCATCTTGATTACCACCGGAAATTCATATTAACTTCAACAGAGATGGTGTGTGGAGATCAAGAGTGGTGCAATGTCTGGCTCAGTGAATGCAGATTCTCCGATACCGAGGTGTTGAGCATGGTATAAATAGCTAGCTAGCTAGACTTTTAGCTAACACATACATAACTTGATAATTCTGAAATATCCTTTAACATCTATCAGAGAGAAAGCAAAGCAGAAGACATATAGATATATCTATTCTTTCACTCTTTTGCTGGAAAATAGAGATAAATGCACTGTTATTATTTATTGCTAAGTGCCAATAATGGGCTCTATACTGAACAGAATACAGGAATTGTCACAGTTACAGGGCTAGCTGCCCTCTGTCCCCTCTCTGGTCTTTCTCAGTGCACCTCCTCAGATGTTAGGCCTCATCCCCTTCCTTGTCCTCAAGTGGAATTTCTCCCACTCTTAGACTAGGCTCTGGGGTATGTACATCTCCTGTGTGTCCACTGTTCTTCTCCTGCAGGTCTGACCATGTTTGGGCACTTGTGATTTTTCTTTTTGGAATCTGTGATCAGTGCACTTGGTAATCAGGACAAAACATTAGAGGAAAAAAGGATTTCAAAACAACAAACAATCTACACACATGTCATTCATACCTAAAGGTTTACCATACCCCCATGGTAACCAAGGCAGGCCTAACTTCTTCAGAAACCCCCTGACAGTGGCTGTTTCTCAGTCTGGTTTCCCCAAACAACTACGATCTGTCTCTTGAGAGAGGGTCCCTTTTGAAAGCCCACTATGGTTCTTTTGGTTTCTCTGTTCCCATGCTGTGACCCTTCAGGTCCAAACCAGTCCTGTAGGCTTAGGAGCAGATCAAGCCAGAGTCCCGAGAGCCAAGGCTTCTGGCTTTGTCCCTTAATAGCCCATAACTGTTTCCTGAGGGGTGGCTGACTTTGGGCCATCCTTTTGCTTCCTGCCCGTTTTTCCAGACAGACTCTCTATTGCAGTAAGCAGTGTATTTATAGAGGAAACATCCCAATACCTAGGCCTACATACAGTTTTCATAAATTGTTACAGAGCAGTTCCAAATCCATCATAATCTGTGCCCCCCAAAAGCTTACCAACACTCTCACGAAGAATTAAAACCACCTGATTCCCCACTGAAGTAGTTCACATGTTACACGTTTTGCTGTATTGCTTTAGGAAGAGTTTTTTTAAAAGGTAAACTTCCCTCAAATTATATTTGAAAACTCATTAAAACCCTCTTAAACGCATGGCCAAGTTTTATTGTTTTGAAAGAATGCGCAATGGTTACAGCTACAAAAATGCGTGTGCACCAGCTGTAACCAGAGCTGAGCATGCAAATTAGACAACTGAATCCCCAACTACTCACTGCATGGATGGTTCACCCCACTGTGTGGACAGATACCCACTGGGGCACACTGATATAGAATGGCTGCACCCAGATTTTTGTGGTTCCTGCGGATGTATCCACAGAAGTATTCTTAACAGCTTAATAATTTATTACACAAACAGGAAAAACGTATCGGGCCTTCAGCATTCATCCTACTGTTTTATTGTTTTGTGGGATGTATTGACTGTAAATGAATGAGTGACAATATTTTAATGCTAATAATGAAGCTGTGTTCATGCCTGAAGCTGATGTATGTGATTCCACTGGTCTGTTGGCAAAGACTCTCTCTCAAAATGAAGCTCGCAATGCATGGTGGAGTCTCTTGTTTAAATGAGAAACACCGTTAAAGTCCATTTACTAGGCTCTGACCAAAAGTGGAGCGGAAGCCAACTCTTGTGCTGACCACTACTAAAAGGCACACAAATGCCATGTAAAGGTCTTAGGTTGGATTCCAGCCTCTGAACACCATAATGCCCCCCAGAGGAATTCCCTCAATGCATGGGTGATGCAGGACCAAATCAGGCAGCCCTCCCCTGTCCCACATTGTGCGCTGATCCAGTTGGAGAGGCATGTTGGGGATGGCAGTGGTAGTGGGCAGCATACAAAGCAGAATAGCCCATAGGTACCAGCTGCTGTAACTTGTGCTGGGGCCATGCCGTGCCCTCTGGTGCAGCACATAATCTGGGAAGGGCAAAGTTGACCTGAACCTCTGCTGTGCCTTGTTTGTATTTTGTATAGGGTTAGACTGTGGCCAAGTGGCTTGCCCAGAGTTACACAGCAAGATCCTCTCAGATCTCTTATTCATACAGATTCTGGTGCTTGTAGGGTGACCAGATAGCAAGTGTGAAAAATCGGGACAGGGGTGGGGGGTAATAGGTACCTATATAAGAAAAAGCCCCGAATATCGGGACTGTCCCTATAAAATCAGGACATCTGGTCCTCCTAGGTGGTTGGTTGAACTATCAAAATGAATTGGATAGGATCATGATAATTTCCTTTAAGCACTCATGAAGTAAAACGACTTCAGATGATTCCCTGTTTCAGGTGCTGCTGCTGCTGCAGTCCAGTGGAGTGATAGCTAGCTACATCTCCATGGATTGCACAAGCAGACAATCCCAGTTTTGTAAAGGACCAGTGGCCCTGCTGCTCCCGAACAGTGTCAGCTCTCTTCCCCAGTGCCACAGACTTCAAATGACACAGCCTCAAAATAATGCTATGCAAACCGCCTTTGGGAATGTAAATGTAATTTGAAGTCCTGTGTCAGTGAAGAATGTTCTTTACTACATGTAAAGAAATTCAACCAGACACATGGAAATACTTTAATTTCAGCCTTAACCAACAGAGGAGATGGCTGTTATAGATTATGGGAGTCGGGTAACTTAATCTTGAACTTTAAACGTGAGCAATATCAAGAAATATTAGGGGGATTGGAATGTTTAATGCAGTTCTTCTCCATCAGCCATATATGCAGAGCCAGGAAGAGAGCTGAGGTGAAGTTTTTACTGGATTGATTGATACTTTCATTGGAGCCACAATGAGTTATTCAAATGCCAAGAACTGGCTTTGAAAAACCTGAATGCTCTGCAGTTTTCTCATTAGTCATGGGATATAAAACTAGCCTGAAAGCTGCCACTCTCTCCATGAAGATATTTGGTAATCAGTGGTTTGTCTTAGAGAGAGAGAGCCCACACACCTATGTGCCTTTTATTCTTGCCTGTTTCTTCAGTTACTTCAATTGATCTATCCCTGGACCTTTGAATCTGAATAGCCTTTTAAAAAAACTTGCCAGGTGGATTTTTTTCCACCCTGTCCCAGGTCTAATTTCCATGTCAAACTAATACCGTATAGCTTCCCCCAACCCCCACTTGTCACTTTAGTGCTTGCTGGATCTGTTTCCTTTAATGATGAACAATGTACAGTTAAAATCACCTTAAAATGTACTAATATACCTTTTTATCTATTTCTTGAAGGCTTTCCTGGTCTATAAAAAGCAACAAAGAGTCCTGTGGCACCGTATAGACTAACAGATGTATTGGAGCATAAGCTTCCGTGGGTGAATACCCACTTCGTCAGACGTCTGACGAAGTGGATATTCACCCACGAAAGCTTATGCTCCAATACATCTGTTAGTCTATAAGGTGCCACAGGACTCTTTGTTGCTTTTTACAGATCCAGACTAACACAGCTACCCCTCTGATTCCTAGTCTATGAGGCCAGACTCTCGAATATTAAACATTTTTTTAAAATGGACGCACATCTGTTTGATATTTAACTCAAAACGAATGGCAAGATTGTAGGACATGAGCAAAATTACACTTCAGATAGCTATAAAATAGGATTTCTTTAAACTACAAAGGATGGAGAGGGGTGTGTGACACACATGATGCAGGTGGAGGTTGAAACTGCCCTTGGGCTCTTCTGAGGTTAGTCACTGACCTGCTAGAAAGAAACATATTGTCCGGTGTCACTCTCTGCCGGCCAGGAAACTGAGGTGCGGAAGACCACGCTTAGATCAGCATGCAAGGAAGGGCACTCCATCTCTGTGCGTTTTAACATAAAACAACATATTCTATCTATTTTACATATTTTAGCTCTTTCTGGGAGCACTCAATCATTAGGCCTAAAAACTGAGGAATGCCCCATAATTAAATACACTTTTCCCTGTCAGAGTCCATCTGTGTGTGTATATTTAGTTGGTTTTGTTAAACAGATCCTTGACCATGCTCTGTTTATAACATGAGAACCGCACGACTGACTGGCATATCAGGGGATTTGCAATAAATTTGATGTCATGGGCTGGCTAGCCCTCTGTAGAAAGCTGAGTTTTGCCTTGCCCAAGAATCTGCAGGGATCTTTCAGCCTCACTGATGAGCTGGGAACATAAGGGCTAATTAGTGACCCCAGCTGGCTGTAACGGGGCTTAATTAGAAAGGCTGACTCCAGCAGTGGTGGTGAAGCAGGGACAGGACAGCGTTACTTAATTAGGGCTGGGAATGAAGCAGAGGGAGGAACAAGGGAAGTTCCCTTTGGAGAAGATCCTGAGTAAGTCAGGGTGAGGTACCCATAGGAAACAGGGTAGGTTTCCTGCAGGGTCAGGCCTTGAGTTAGGGCCTGCAACAGGAGAAAGAGACCCACAGGGAGCACAGTAGATTCCTGGGGGTGGGCAACCTGTTGTAGGGGCTAAAAGGAGCAGTGAGATCTTCAGAGGTAAACTGCTAGGATCCCTGGTGAAGGGAAGCAATAGGGGTATCCTGCTGGGGAAGAAGCAAGAGAGGAGCATCTCAGCAGGGGGCTAAGAAGTAGAAGACTTCAGTGGAGCCTGAGTGGAGCCAAAGGACTATTAATTTAAGTGTTTGATTTAGACTTGAAGTTGGACCTTTTGTACTTTGGAAGGCTGGAGGTCTGAGCCACAGAAAACCCAGAGAGGAAGCTGGGAGAAGACACCAGCTGGGCCTGGCCATTGGGATGATGGAAGTGGCTACTGGAGGCCGGGTCTGAGAGATGAAGTCCCCTGCAATGCTGCATCCAGGCATGAGGAGGTGCCCTAAAGGTGAAGATGCATTCCTTTTATATTTTGAATAAAGGCTCTAGTCTCTGTTGCAGGGGGCAGTAGAGTCTCTATTGATGGGGGAGAGGGGCTGGAAAAGCATATTGATGGATAGGTGGACTGACTCCTGTTTGTAAACTACTAAGTGCAGGGTTTGTGAGGAGGAGGTGGATAAGTGGCAGTGCCAACTGGTTCATAAAAGACATGCATAGATAAAACTTTGTTGGGGAATGAAATTACTCAGTTGGGGGGCAGATGACCATTTTGGAAGAAGCTGTAATAGCTTGGCTTAAGTGTCCCCCTCACCCAGGTTATACTCTGTGAGAGGAAGAGAATTCTTCTCTGTCCAGGGGTAAAAGAAGATAGTGGGTTTTTTAGATGCACCTTTCCCCCTGTGTGATTAAAAAGCTATGATATTTCTTCCCAGAACTGATCCTGTTATTATGTAAGTTATGTCATAGAACTGGGTTAGACATGGGCTGAAGAACTGGAGTAAGATTCCAGTTGTGGATGAGGTTCAGGCTAGCCTTTGGAGAATTGAGTTTTATTCAATGACACCAAACATCTTTTGAGCCATTCTCACTAATTTTTGCTGCATGTGAAGAGGGAAGTGGCAACAGGCCACTTGTGGTTTAGCTCCAGCTCAGAGCCAAGTGTGGGTGGGAGTGAGCTTGGATCTGAGGATTCTAATACAATCCCCTGGAAATCCAAAGGGGTTCAGATTCAAGGTTCTGGTTTTGGGCCATCTGTAGCATGAACCTTGGCCATCCAAAAAATGCAGTGCAGAATATGAGCCTTGTGAATAAATATGACATGGATACATCAGGGGGAGGTTGCAATGTGCAATAGTCATGGGAGAAAGTCCCTAACTGTAGTCATGTCTGCCACACTGACTTTTGTGTGTGTGTGTTTTAAGATAGTAGTGAGAAGAAGGGAACCAAAGAGTAATTATCTCAACTTGGAGCTGAATCTTTCACCAGGTTTAGTTGTATTTCTATATTAGGTAACAAAGCCACAAAATGCAGGTCTCATTTCTTTGTCAAATGAGGCATTCTTCTATCCGCTTTTTTCACGTCAGTTGTTTATCCAGCCAAGAGATGTTCACATCCAATAGGAGAGCAATCAGCAAATAATGGGGCATTTCTAAATTTTAGGCATGAAATGTGCCTTATATGCAGCAGGAATTCAGTGTATTTTCTGTGTATCACAGAGTTATTTACTTCAATCTGCAATCGCTAGACAGCATATTATCCATAACCATATCCCTGCACACATAGGGTACAAATGGGAACCAGATATCCTCCTTCAAAGAAACAAGCACATCAAGAATCAGGTCTGTTTCTAATGTTCCAGAAAGTATTTCACAGTTCTAATGATGATCCTAAGGGAAAACGAGCAGGGTCAGAAAAGAAATGTAAATTAAGAAGCTAGTGGAGGTGTCCAGAGGTACAAAGGTGTCCCTAGGCCAAGGCAACGTCTTGTTAAAGCTTGACATATCACACAGTATTCATAGCCTGACACTCTAGCTCAGTGGTGGGCAACCTGCAGCCCACGTGCCGCATGCAGCCTATCAGGGTAATCTGATTGTGGGCTGCGAGACATTTTGCTGTCATTGACTGTCCACAGGCATGGCCCTCCACAGCTTCCAGTGTCTGTGGTTCGTTGTTCCCAGCCAATGGGAGCTGTGGGAAGTGGCAGGCCACAGGGACATGCTGTCCGCCGCTTCCCACAGCTCCCATTGGCGGGAACAGAGCACCACGGCCACTGAGAGCTACGGGGGGGCGGTGCCTGCGGATGTTCAACGTCAGCAAAATGTCTTGTGGCCTGCAGTCAGATTACCCTGATGGGCCGCATGTAGCCCGCGGCCGCAGGTTACCCTAATGCTGGGTACCATGGCAATCAGCCTATCCAATTGCCCCGGTTGAAGTGCCATTGTTAACTTCATTCCTTTATGTTCACTGGGTATGACAATTAATTCCACCCGTCTCCCACATACTGATGTTGCATCCTATGTGGGCAAGGCCAAGGCCTGAATTAGCAGTGAGCATGTTCCTACACTTGGAGTGACCTCCATGTTCCTACACTTGTGTATTCCTCCCAACCTTCCCTTCTGTTCAGAGTGCAGCATTAGCTCTAGCGGGTGCTATTAGCTTCACTTTTATGATCACTAAATTAAAGGACCCTTCTTTGGGGTGGGGGTTAGTAACATTAAGGGCTAGACTGTGGCATTTAACTGCAAGCAATGAGCAGGGTGGGGTGTGTCTTGGTTCACCCTTCCAGCCCTATGAAATTATGTGTGGGCTGCATGCAATCTGGACCAAAGGCTGTAACAACAAGCAAAGCAGGGGAGCATTTTAATGATCAGGTGGACTCTTCCACTTCAACTCACAGTGTTGGCCACTTTCTATTTCCTGAACAAAGTGTGTTCAGGACCCAGGGCAGGTGCTATCCTGGCCTTCCATGTCTTTTGCCTGGGTGTCGATGATATGGAGCAAGTTAACAGTGTGCTTTCCCAATTCCTCTCGAAAGAGATGCTTTTTAAACGTAACTGAAATCATGACAGGGAAGATGCTGTCAACATATGATCCTCACCTGCTCTAAAATCCATTCTTTAAAACTTTAAATCTACAACAAATGACTCTTCCCCTCCCCCCATGTTTCCAACTGGGAGAGAAAAGGCAGAGCTCACTTCTGAGATGGCAGCTGATAAAGGTACAAAAAGACAGAACAGTCTTGAGGTGAACCAGGCAGGTTCTGGGGATGGGAGGGTTGCATGGAGCTAGCTGAGGAGAGGGGGAGGTATCCTTCTCTTTGCAGGGTAAGGATGAGACACAGCAGGGATTGTTCTGTCAGCACTTCAGTCCATAACATGAGCACAGACCTAGTCATTCCATTCTGCATATCTAGGCTGCACTTTTGATTTGTCTCTCACTCACAGAAATGTTCCCTTTGTCTCTCTGAGAATTGCAGGGCCACCAGGCAGTGGTAGGTATGCAAAACTAGTAAGTGTATTTGAATAACTTGCCATCTGTAAGACCCAAGCAATTATAGACCTCATAGGCTTATTACCTACCAAGTAAAAATTATATTCCAGTTAAACATTCCTCATATAATATCCCCACTGCAGTCAGCATTTCAAGAAAAACACTGGTGTTACAACTGCTGTTTCTTTGGTACTAACGAGTTAGCTTTGGCTGTGTATCAGGGCCTTTGGATTGGTGTAGTTTACATTCACTTATCAAAGGGGTTAGGAATTCTGGGCCAGACCTTGTTTAATGATTTAAAGCAAAATTGGGGCCAGTGGGAGTGTAGTTAGCTGGTAACATCCGTACCTGAGATACTTTGCATCAATAAACCCTGTTCTATAAAGACTGTGAATTGAGTTCCTTCAGGATTTGTACTGGGCCTTGTCCTCTTCTAGGAATGGTGCAGATATAGTGGGGGGGGGGGGGGGGGAATTTGAAGTTTTGTAGTTAGAACTTTTTTCTCACGCTGATGAGACCCCAGTGCATGACCTGGGGGTGGGGGCATAATGGGGATCCAGAATCAATTACAAAACAACTTAGCACGTTGTAGAACAACAGCTGTGTTTTATCTAGTATGAATAGCAAGAAAATCCAGGTGATAGTTTCTGAATCAACTGGCAAATTTTGGAGTCATCTGGAGCAGGACTTTAGAATCATCAACATTTGCAGATTTGTATTCCAGAACCTTCATCTAGGAAGGCAGCGTGCTGGAATAGATCAAACATGGGATTCAGGACTTCTGAGTTCTTCTGTTTGACCTTCAGTGAGTCACAGGTTAATCTCTCTGGTCCTCATTTTGCATGCCTGTATAAATGGGGAGAATGATCCCTCCCTCCCTTCTAAAATGGTTCGAGATTTAATGGATGAAAAGGCCATTTAATAATGATTATTGGCAAGTTATTGTACACGAATACATTGGAAGGGATGTTACCAAGTGGTTAGAAAATGAGATCAGGAGCCTGGAATCCTGTGTTCTGTTCCTATGTTTGCTGCTGTGATCTTGGTCCAGTCATTATGCTGTGTGCCTCAGTTTCCCTTTCTTTTAAGCGAGTGTAATATTTACCTAGCTCACAGGGTTTGGTGAAATTTAATGTCTGTAAACCCCTCTGAGCTTCTTGGATGAATGCCTCTCAAAGGCCGGAGCATTATCATTGCTCATTAGGCAAAGATTTGTCCCTCCCCATTTACAGTAATCTATTTTTGGGACAAGTTGGAAAGTTAGTAAAACCTGGGGCTGATGTTGTTTTGTGGGACCGCTCCACCATATCAAGTTTATCATGCACTGTAGTTACGGTCATTGAAATCTGCTTTAGCCTTTACAGCGCTTTCTGGGTTAACGGTTTGTGGCGAGTCACTTATCCTTTCTGTGTTTCTGTTTCTCCATTTAGAAGATGAGAGGAATAATGCTGGGTTAGCTTGCCTGCCCTGAGGGACGCAGCTCTAGCCCCACAGAAAGCCATCTGTACGTGAGGCGAGGGCAGGAGGGTTGGTTGGAGAAAACACGTTGTTGCCTCTTGGCAACCAGGGATGAATCTGCCTGAGTCTGATTTAACTCTTCTGCTTTGCCACTTTTGCACTGAGAAACATTGTAGGAGTGGCGGGAGGCAGTGAATTTCCTGGTGACATGCTCCCATCTGGAGGGAACCAAAGCATCTTGGCGCCAGCTCACTGGCACTGAGACACAACATAACTGCTGTGGCTTCCTGTAGACTCCATGAAATCTCTGGGGGCCAAATCCCTTGCCCATTCTAAGAGTGGCAACCTACTTCCACTCTACCCCCCTGCTTAGCCTCTCCAATGGAAAACTCTTCCTGGTGTCTTCATTCCCCACTTGCCCACACAGATTTTTCTGTGAGGCACATAGCTCATAATACTCCCTACCTCACAGATTAGTAAGCTAACCTCTGTAAAGTACTAAGTACTGATATTTTTTTATATTGATATTATAGTTTCATTATCAGAGCTTTATGCACCCAAGACAGCAGATTATTCCTTGAAGTCTGTACATGTCAGAAGGAACAGATGTTAGAGATGAAAACATATCCAGGTAGTTCTCTTTTAGTGCTCTATTTACATAGAATCATCTCCAGTCTGATCTGATTTAGATGCCAATATTTTCCTTCTCCTCCATACTAAAATGCATCATACAATTATGTTCTTCCTATGAAGTACTTTGTGTTTCCATTTTGTAGCACAATAAATCTATTTTGAATGAAAGGAAACATTATAGATTATCCCTATTTTGTAAGACTGAAACTCACTAATAAGACTTTTCATGTATGTGTCTCAATATTACTTACTGTAAAGCACTTTAGCTCCCTTTTACAGATAAGAAAACTGAGGCACCCAGAGACTAATTGCCAGGTTTGTAAAGGTATTTAAGCACCTAAATACCTTTACAAATCTGGTTTTCAGTGATTTGTCTAGGACACTCAGCGTGTCAAAAATAGAGTTGGGAACAGAACCCACCTCTCTTAACACCAAGTCCAGTACCTTAATCAGTGGACCATCTGCTTCGTTTTAACAGGTTATGGTCAGATCCTCAAATGGTGTAAATTATCACAGCTTCATAGAAGAACTTTCCCACACTGTTCTTAAGCCCCGCTAGCAGCTGATCGTGGCCTACAAACACTAATATATTGATCAATGGAGCAGTCCAAGTTCTGTAATGTAGGAGATCATGCAAGACTGGTATGTGCTGGTCGGTATAGCTGCCATCCTGGGGTCTGGGTACCAATGTGAGGACAAGCTGCAGCAGCCAGTGGTGCTCCAGTGGGTCATCACAGTATAAGGTGACCAGATGTCCCAATTTTTATAGGGACAGTTCTGATATTTGGGGCTTTGTCTTATATATAGCTCCTACCCCCGTCCCGATTTTTCACACTTGCTCTCTCGTCACCCTATTACAGTAGAGTGTGTGATGACATTGTTACATGTAATGAGACATTCTATAATATATTTAGTCTGACTCAGACTTTCTAGGTGAACCCCATTATAGTCAATAGGAATTGTGCCACTGGCTTCAGTAGAGCCAGGATTTCACTGACTCCACAGTAAAGTTTTGACTTCCAATGTTTGTGGTCAGTTTCTTTTCTTTTCTTTTTTTTCCTGACACTAAAATGTGTGCAAACTTCCAAAGAATGCATGAAAAATTCCAGCTGCAGTTTGAACAATATTAGAAAGTGATAACTGGAAGTTTTGTCCATTTCGAAGTTAGTTTTTTTTCCTGGACAAACAGCCACATGGTCACTATGTAACTGAGCCCTTAATGTCTCAGTTTTTCTAGCCCATGTTTGTATGTTGTAATTTGAATGATCTGGGGCATTTATTTATTAATTATAGTTATTTAGTATTCAAACTGAAAGCACCGTCTGGATTCTGCAATGTTCTTGTTAGTTGATTCCAAACTAACCGGCTGCTTATTTGCTATCTAAACTGTGATTGTAAAAAAACAAAAATAAAATGGAAGCAATTTATTCTCCAGCTCAAATTTTCTCTCAGCAGGATTAAAACTGCCACAGCACTAAAGAGTTTACAAGCTCACTAAAGAACTATAATAACTTCCCTTCTCACTGCCGGGTCAAGGAAAGGTAATACATGTTTCCAATCAGCTTTGAATTGAACTCAAATTGTAGGTTTTATTTCACTTTAATCCGTATGTGAGTTCACGTTAAAGGTAAGAGAAATCACAGGACTGCAAACATGTAGAATTTAATTAACTCTGCTCCAACTCCTTTGGAAGAAGCACTGACTCTAGTTTTGTACAAAGGCTTGCAGAGTACTTATGAGGACAATATGAACCATGAAATTACTGTATCGGTACATCAAGGAAAATAGAAAGTGAAGCAATAGGGCTTGAGAAGAAAAATACAGTTTTAAACTGATGCTTTAACATTTGTCACTCTTTTTTTCCTTTTGGTGAGCTATCTGCTGAAAGCCACTACATCAAAATGAGAACTATCTACCACCCCCCAAAAAGACAGACCTTTGAGATGGCTTTGAGCTAGCAAATTCAGCACTGGATTCCAATTCAAATCTCCGCTTTCTCCAAGTTAGGTCCTTGCTGCACGGCTTCAGTCTCTCCACAGAATATTAAAAATGGAAAAGGCCTATTAGATCAGCTTGTCCATCTCCCTGCCATGGCAGGGATTGCTCTTTATTGTAGACTTCTTAGTCCTTTGACCAGCCGCCATTTTAAATGAACTCTGCAAAGGGGCTTCCACCAAGAAAGTGGAATGATTCATGTACTTAAATTGAGCCCAAGCTTAAGTGCTTTGCAGAACTGAGCTCCATAAGCTTTTGTTTGTTGTACAATTTTCACTGCAAGTGGCAGTGTTCATATCCAAACCCTTGTCCGAAAGTATCCAAAATTCACAGATAGCATTCTGCTCCTTTTAAGGGGAAAAGGAAACTAATCTCTCAACAATAACTTTTCATCTATTGCCTTTAAGTGTATTTCTCTTTAAGTTGAGAGATGCTATTGGTTGGTTATAAGAATATTTGGTGCAAATCAAAGCAATGGTATGGCTCACACAAGGTCTAGACACCATATAAGTCCCACTTAAGCCCCAGTTTACATAGTTACTTAACCATATGCCGAGCTTTAAACCCCTGAGTAGTTCCACTGAGGTCAACACCACTACTCAATGCTTAAAGGTAGGCACGTGTTTAAGTACGTTGCTGAAACAGGGCCATACGTTGACCAGGCTGAATTTCACACATTTTGGACCATTCAAAACATTAAATGTTCCTAAAACCTCCCTAGGCCAATCTTTCTCAGGCACAGGTATTTTAATTCCTTTCTTTTCTCTACGTTGTAGCTACATAAAGATAAAATAATGAAGTGAAAATGGCACCAAAATGAAACAAATTTCCCTTTCCTCAAAAAGCTGGTGGTTTTCTGTTTAAAAATGAATGGCATTCCAAAATTAATTACAAATAATGCAAGATGATGTGATATAAGTAAAATGGGCCACTTTTCAAATTCAAAGTGTAAATTTTCAGTTAATGAACATGAATTAAAAAGTATCAGAGGGGTAGCCGTGTTAGTCTGAATCTGTAAAAAGCAACAGAGGGTCCTGTGGCACCTTTTATAACCTCATTATCTCCACACTGATTTATACCTGCCTCTGGAGATTTCCATTACTTGCATCTGAAGAAGTGAGGTTCTTACCCACGAAAGCTTATGCTCCCAGTACTTCTGTTAGTCTCAAAGGTGCCACAGGACCTTCTGTTGCGTTTTACATGAATTAAAAAGAATACAAATTGCATCCAGCTCCCAAGAAAAAGCCTCTGTTAACAATTTATTATACTTAACCAGCGGTTCTCAAACTGTGGGTTGAGACCCCAAAGTGGGTTGTGACCCTGTTTTAATGGGGTTGCTAGGGCTGGCTTAGACTTGCTAAAGCCCTGGGCGGTGGGGATCAGGTTACAGGCTCCTTGTCTGGGGCTGAAGCCCTTGGGCTTAGGTTCCCCACTCCCTGTGGCTCAAGCGGGCTCAAGATTCATCCCTCCTCCTGGGGTTGTGTAGTGATTTTTGTGGTCAGAAGGGGGTCACGGTGCAAGGAAGTTTGAGAACCCCTGTACTTAACCATTGCTGCCCAGCTGTATCCTTTTCTCACCCCAGGAAAATTGACGCAATTCAAAAAATTTGCTTGTCCTGAAATGGGATGAAAAGTAAATCTCAAAACATTTCAGGAACTGACAAGAAAAATGGTAGGTTTCAGAGTAGCAGCCGTGTTAGTCTGTATCCGCAAAAAGAACAGAAGTACTTGTGGCACCTTAGAGACTAACATTTATTTCAGCGTAAGCTTTTGTGGACTGCAGCCCATGCAAGCTTATGCTCCAATAAATTTGTTAGTCTCTCAGGTGCCACAAGTACTCCTGTTCTTTTTGACAAGAAAGAAAAAATCCAAAAACTTTTCATTTAGATTTTCACCTTTTGCATATAAATACTTTTTACTCTAATTACCTTAAATTTCTAAATAAAATCTCACTTAGAAATTATTATATCCTGCAAAGTCAGGGGAACATATAAACCTATGAAAAGTCGGGAAGGGGGGCAAACCAAGATCTGTGGGGAGGCAACTGCCCCTTTCCCCTATAGGAAATGATACCCCTGGTTTAAAGTAATGTCCTGTACTATTAAATAGCAGTACAGGCCTGTGGAGTTTCTCTGGACCAGCAGTCTCGGATACTAATTTAGCTGCATCAGTCCCTCAGTGTTTAGTGATGACTTCAGTGATGGGCACTCATCCAAGCTGAATTGCACTTCTAATTCTCTGTGTCAATACTCCATAATTATTTCAAACTGAAATATTTACATCTAAATCCCAGGTGCTCTCTGACAAGCTCACGTTACATACTTCTAATTGCGAAGCCTTTGGTTTAATCTAATTTATTCTTATATAAAAAGCATTTTTCTAGTAATTTTCAGAAAATAAGTGTAGTTTACTGAAAACAAACTCTTTCAGTAAACCTGTATATTAGCAGAGTCGTCTTTACACCAGCTTCCGCTATTAAAACTTGAATGCGTTGAAACTATGAACCTTTCCTGTACCTTCTAGTTTTTGCAACCGTAGCTATATTTTTCTCCATTGCTTTAGTTGGGAAAGTTGACCGCTGATTCAAAAGAACCTTGAGTCCAGAGAAAATGCAGAATCCAGACATTGCAGAAAGCTAAGTTAGCTCTTGTTTTCCATTTTTTAATTCCAAATTATCACTAGAGCTGGGCGAAATTTTTCAGCCAGAAATATTTTGTTGTTGAGATTTGCAGATTCATTTGACCAAAAACATTTGCGGTTTCATGTGAATTTCCACAAATTGTTTCACTTGAAATGAAAAGAAACAGTTTGATTTATTTTGGCAGGGGAGAGGGGCTAGATTTACAAGGGGATTTAGATGCCATTCATAAAACCGAGGAGGAGGAGCTGCTGCCTCCTTATAACCATTCGGTTATAGAGTCATTCTCATTCTCTCTCTCTGTGACTATTTACGTAGCTTATACAAAATGGAACAGTTTCAACAGGAGAGATTCTGGGGTGGGTCTTTCCCAGCACATCCGTCGGCTCACACCACTTCCTGCAGCCCCCATTGGCCTGGAATGGCGAACTGCGGCCAGTGGGAGCTGCAATTGGCCAAACCTGCGGACACTGCAGGTAAACAAACCATCCCAGCCTGCCAGCAGATTTCCTGATAGGCCGCATGCCAAAGGTTGCCGATCCCTGTCCTATAGCTTTGTCATTAGGGCATTTATCGGGGAAAGGAGAGAGTTGCGTTCAAGTCCCACTTGGGAGTGTCCTCCCTGCTATGCTGTTGGTTATAAGTCTGGAGGAGGGCACCTCTTCCTCCCTTGGATTTTTGAATTTAGCCCTTCATTTCCTTTGCTTTAATAAATAAAAGTTAAAATGCCCCCAAATCAAAACAAAATATTTTATTCTGCCCGAAATGAAATTTTTCTGACTTTTTAGATTTGCTGAACATTTTGGTTTTGGTTTGATCTGAAGGGGAAAAAAATCAGTTCAGAACAGCCAGCAAACCAAAAATTGGTGGTTCTCACAGCTCTGCTTATAACGATTGTCTTGCACATCAATCTCCTCTGCTTTAGCTACAAGAATCAGTGGCAAATCATGAAAATATAGGGCTGGAAGGGACCTTAAAGTCATCGAGTCCAGCCCTCTGTGCTGGGGCTGGGCCAAGTAAATCTAGACCATCCCTGGCAGGTGTTCGTCCAACCTGTTCTTAAACTTCCAGTGATGGGGATTCCACAACCTCCCTTGGAAGCCTATTCCAGAGTTTAACTACCCTTATAGTTAGAAAGCTTTTCCTAATATCTAATCTAAATCTCCCTTCTTGTCCTACCTTCTGTGGACAGGGATAACAATTTATCATAGTCCTCTTTAACAGCCCTTAACATATTTGAAAACTATTATCTGGTCCTGTCTCAGTCTTTTTCTCAAAACTAAACATGCTCAGTCTTTTTAACTTTTCCTCATAGGTCAGGTTTTCTAAACCTTTTATTACTTTTGTTGCTCTCCTCTCATCAATTTATCCACATCTTTCCTAAAGTATGGCACCCAGAATTGGACACAGTGCTCCAGCAGAGGTCTCACTAGGGCCGAGCAGAGTGGGACAGTTACCTCCCATCAGGGGCGATGAATTCTTCCTAAAAGTGGGGGGCCCATGAGGCCCCACCCACTCCATGGCCCCTCCCTTGCCCCTCCCCTGGTGTCTTGGCATGAAGAGAAGCTGGAGCCAGGGTGGGGGCCCTGAGAGCAGCCCCTAGCCCATCTCTCCACTCCCCAGGCCCGTTGCCCAGGGCGGGTGGAGGGTCCACGGCTGCCCAGGCTCCCTGGCCACTCTTACCTGGGCCGGGCCGGGCTCCAGCTTCTGGTCTGGCTGGGGGGTGGGGGCGGGCGGGAAGAGGCAGGGCAGGGCCACTTTCAAAAGTGGGAGGGCCTTGCCCCCCCCTTGTTCTGGCACCTCTGCCTCCCGTGTCTTACATATGACACTCCTCTTAACACACCCCAGCATGATATTAACCTTTTTCACAGCAGCACTACCTCGTTGGCTCATATTCAATTTGTGATCCTCTATAATCCCCAGATCCTTTTCAGCAGTAATACCTCCTAGCCGGTTATTCCTCGTTTACAGTAATGAGGTGTGCAGACTCCTTTATGGAACCATCCAGTTCTGTCTGCAATGCACATGGTTTCCACAAGCACGGGTCTGTTAGCTGCTATCAGAGCAATCTGTTCTATTTATATAGATGACTTCTCTTGTTTCGGTTCCTGAGGCAGAACGTCAGGAAAAGGTTATCCTCATTCAAGTATGGTTCAGGGCATACAGGATGATTAGAAAGTCTGTGAAGCCTGAATCTATGTGCTCTTTCAATTAATAGATTATTAACACTGTAATACAGCGGTTGAGGAATGTCTTCAAATATTCCAGTGTTCAAATAAGGGTGACAAACTCAGTAAAGCACGGTACCGGGGATGGGTTCTTTCTTCCTTTGACTCCTTCAGATTGAAAGAGGAAAGTGAGCTTTGTTGATATTTAATGTCCCTGAACATTAAATATGGGCAGCCCAATTTTAAAACATGGGCATTTGATAAGACATCCTTGTCCAATATTTGAAGGGTCAGATGGCTACTGAGACACCTGAAGTGAGCACAGCATAGTATTAAACTGGAGCACCAGAAAGTGGGTCCCACATTATTAAAGTGGGCCCTGTGTATATATGTTCATTAGAGCTGGATGGCAAATTAAAAAAAAATCCTGGATTTACCCCCCCATTTTTCAGCCAACTCCAATATCTATAGTCTGTTCAAGAAGCAGGGTGGCCTGGCTAGAGCACTAAATGGGGACTCAGGAGAGTTAGGCTCTATTCCTGGCACTGCTATTGGCCTGCTGGATGACCTTAAGCAAATCATTTCATCTCTTTGTCTCAGTTTTTCCATCTGTGAAATGGGGATAAAGCACTTTGAAATGTACTGATGAAAAATGCTCCATAAAAGCTGGGTATTATTAGAAGGTATGAGTCTGAACAAAACCCATATCCAAACACATCCCATAGTTTTGATCCAAATCCAAACAATGCTTAGTCATTGCCCTGAGTCACAATATTGGTTAGGCTCAAAGCCTAATGTCTGAAACAACTATGCTCCACCTTCTGCTTTTAAGGAAGACACTTGTTACCATCACTGGTTTTTGTGGATCATCAATGGTATTGTGTGGACAGTTAGACATTTATAGTATGTCTCGCCCACAGATACTGGAAAGAGGGACTGCTCATCTCCTGGGAGGGCAACAGAATCCCCTTTCCTTTTCTCCTGGGAGAGAATCTAAGCAAGAAAATTACATATATTTCCTGCAAGTTATTTTTATTGTCCAGAAATATGCTTAAAAATTTGGAACTGTCATGTGCTTTTTAGGCCCAAGGCTGCTATTAGATGCCAATATATCAGCCATCACCAAGATCACTTCTTCCCATCTGTGCTTGGCGATATGAATGTGGCCATTTGTTTCCGATGTGCATGAGGCTACCTCTCTTCATGCATCTGTCATCTCCGGACTGGATTACTGTAACATGGGGCTGCTTCTTGAGACTGCTTGGAAACTGAGTGCAGCTGCCCACTTGTTAAGCGTCGTTTCACACCAGGAGCACGTTACAGCAGAGCGCTGGGATCTGCACGGGTTGCCAAGATGTTTCTGGGTGGAATTCAAGGCCTTGGCCGTAGCCTGTACGTCTTAAATTATTTGTGTGACCTGACTAGCTGAGAGACTCCCGCTCTGCTGGTGCCGTACTGCTGCACTTGTGATTGTCAGACGGGCTTAAGCTGGAATTCATAATAAACAGGGGGGAAGTGGCGGCCGGGCGTTCTCATCAAAGCCCCCTGTTTATGAAGTGTGCTTCCCCTCATTTGGACCATCAGATTTATTCAACTCCCAGGCATGCTGCAAAGCCCATGTGTTTTCTAGGGATATTGGGTAGATGGGGAGTGGGGGTCTCCTACCCCAGTTTAAGGGGATAACAGAGGGGTGTGTAATTTTAGGTGCTCTAGATTGAAATCAATCCCTTCATCTACAATCTCTAAGTATCATTTAGGACAGTCAGAGCAGTGCGTCGGTGTCTAC
Organism: Malaclemys terrapin pileata; assembly: GCF_027887155.1. Lineage (NCBI taxonomy): Eukaryota > Metazoa > Chordata > Testudines > Emydidae > Malaclemys > Malaclemys terrapin. The sequence continues at coordinate 11,356,907 of NC_071512.1, read as the reverse complement.
TAGCAGTATTTCATGTATCTAAATCTGCTCATGCATGCCAGAATCCCATGGAGCACAGGGTAGCAGAAGCTCGACACAACAACTGGCCAACAGTAAGGATACATGTCTCCATAGCCCGGATGCTTTTTTGGCTTTGAATCCTATCTCTCCTGGTGATCACACTCTGATGACATAACACTAAAATGGGAGAAGTAAGTTGCTCAAAGGAACGCTAAAACATTAAGACTTTCAGATGTATTTCCATTTAAAGCACTCTGAAGATGACAGCGGAGCTGCATGGGATATATTTTTGTGTTTTCTAAGAGAGAATATTCCATTATAGACTGGTTAGAAACCTATGTTGTATTAGTTTCCATTTCATTTCACCTGAAATGAATTGAAATCTATTGTAGTAACCAAGCAAGCACTCTCTTAACTCTGCCTGGTACACCTTCAATAAGGATTTATAGGCAATGTTAGGAGTATTCATATCCTTGCCTATTGTTCATGCTGAAAGCGCCTGTGCGGAGAAAGGATTTCATTTCCTAATGCTCATCCACATACAGTGCTGTAAATCTGTCATGTACAACTGGTGCCAGAATGAATATGAACTCCGCTTTTTCCCTACGTTTGGCCAAATGTTATGTGAATGTTTCTTTTCATTATTAGCGGCTACTCTTCTTATCACTAACACTCAAACCATTGAGGACTAGATTCTGTGTCCCACCCCCATGTTCCTTACTTTGCCTTACTGGTGTTGAATAGCACCTTCCTCTGAGACCAGTCCCCTTGACTTTAGTGAGCTTCTTGTACAGTGGGATTCACAAGGTATTTAAGTACCTAGCTTCCCATTAAATTCTCTTTGTGAATCCCACCTGTAGAGTAAGGTGCTACTCAATGTGAGTAAAGGTGCCAATGTATTTTTTTTTTTTTTTAATAAATACTACTGGGCACTCACAGTGTGCAAACTCCTATGTGTCTCTGCCTGCAGCTGAAAGCTTAGCAAATATGGAAACATGGACTGATAGTATCCGCATTTAATTGATCGTGAATGTTTGTCATTATTTGTTTGAAGTCGGATGTGATGTATGTTGGACGTGGAAGAATTGGGTTCAATATACTGTAACTGGAAGGCTTTCACGTGGAGGAGAGAGAGCACTCTTACTGAAAGGCCAAAGACGGAGGCACAATGACTATGCAGTTGACTATGAAGAAACATCTAGCAGCAGGATCTCTGTTCCATTCTAGCAGGTTTAGAAAGCCCTAAGGATATGTCAGACTGTAAGCGTTCAAGAAACCATTATCTGTCCACTCAGGAAAGCCATTTGTACTCAAACAGAGGGGACTGGACCCACCATCTTTTACGCTGGGCATCATGTACGATTAAAAATAGTGACAGAGTTAGTTTCACTAAGAGTTTTAACATCTTGATGGTGCTGACTTACTTCCTGAGGAATAAGTAACATAACACATGCTCGTCTCCTATTTCACAGTAATCCTTGCTCTTTGTTGTCGGAACACAAGCCAAAGGTGCACATTTTTCAGGGAATTGTTTGAATTACTTTCCGCATCGTGGTTACTTTTCTTCATCAACCATCCTTTGGGCATTAACCCTGTATTTATGCTCACATTAACCAGGGTCAGCCTCAGAAAATGTTCTTGCTCTCATTCTTGCTCAGCCACCTGGAGAAACAGAGAAAGGAGACAGTACCAGACACATACTAATTTCTAACATGTGTTTCCTGCCACTGCCTGGCCTCAGCAGCTCAGCTCTATAAGTCACTCTTGGAGCAGTTGCCATTCAAGTGCAGACTGGGGGTGGGCACAGGTTTGAGAGCGTTGTACTATAGAGCCAGGGTCTTGCTGAACTCCCGAAGTGCAAGGAAAAGGAAGAGCCCAGTCTTGATATATACTAAAAATGAGTGAAGCACAAAGGTTTCGTGGTTTGGGTTCATTTGGATACTTACAAGAGCTGGTCAAATAACAAAAGAAAATATCTTTGTACACCTATAAAAATATATTCTATACACTATTTAAATATTGCAATGCCATTATATAGATAGAAGGGGCATCCTCTCTGAGAATACTGCATGCAATTCCGGTCATCCCAATTAAAATATATAGTAGAAACAGAAGGAGTTCAGAGACAGGTGACAATAATAATTAGGGACCTGGAAATATGTCCATATGAAAAGGACTATTTTAGCTTAGAGAGGAGGCATATAGGGAGGGAGAGGAATTATTCCAGCTCAGTACTAATGTGGACATGAGAACAAATGGGTATAAACTGGCCGTGGGGAAGTTTAGGCTTGAAATTAGACGAAGGTTTCTGACCGTCAGAGGGGTGAAATATTGGAACAGCCTTCCGAGGGAAACGGTGGGGGCGACGGACCTGTCTGGTTTTAAGATTAAGTTAGATAAGTTTATGGAAGGAATGGTTTAAGGGGATAACGTGATTTTAGTCAAAGGAACAGTGTGCCATGGCAGGTAATGAGTATAATGGCAAATGAGGGTGAGGCCAGAGAATCTTGCCTACATGCTCGGGGTTTTACTGATCGCCATATTTGGGGTTGGGAAGGAATTTTCCTCCAGGGTAGATTGGCTGAGGCCCTGGAGGTTTTTCGCCTTCCTCCGCAGCATGGGGCAGGGATCGATGGCAGGAGGATTCTCTGCTAATTGAAGTCTCTAAGCCACAGGATTTGGGGACTTCAACAGCAGAGTCAAGGGAAAGGGTAGGGACGGCTTTGTGGCCCGCATCATGCGGGAGGTCAGACCAGATGATCATAATGGTCCCTTCTGACCTTAAAGTCTATGAGTCTGAGTCTAAGAGTGGGTGTGATATAGTTGTATAAAGCAACAAATAGTATACAGAAATAATACCTAGCTCCTTTGAGCCCTAGAGCTCAAAGGCCATTACAGAAGCAGTAATTATCTTTATCCCCATGTTACATGAAGTGATTTGCTCAGGGGCTCCCAGAAAACAATGAGCAGAGCTAGAAATAGAATCCAGGTCTCCTGAATCTCCACCTAGTGCTTTATCCACTAGGTCACACTGCCTCCCAAAAGAGGGGGGAAAAAAGGTACATCAGGCACTTATGGTTATCCAAGGGGGTGCCCCAAGAAGTTGAAAAGCAACGCATTTAATCAACAAAATCAATAAAAAGAAATAACTTTTTACATGGTGTATAATTAACTGGTGGAACTCACTGCTGCAAGGCAGCAAAGAGCTGAGCGTGATTCAAAAGCATATAAACATGAATGTATGAGAACACCCACAATTACCTAAGATTTAAAATGTATACTAGACAAACTTTCTCATTTCTGGTTAGAAACCAACTGTTAGGCAAGGTTTCTTCCTGACCCCAGATAACTATCGGCAAGTTATTCTATAATCATCCAATATGGGACTTCTTCTGATAGTGGCCACTACAGCAGAAAGGAAGTGGATGAAAAGGTCTCCTAGCTTCTGGTGTTTGTAGTTAATGGAAAAAATACAAATTTTGGTAACTAATAGTACTCATAAGATATTTCAATGTTATTCACACTCTCAAGTCTGCAAAACAGGGCTAAAATGATGTACATTCAAAGCAAATTTAACGAGTAGATTTGTTTATCCTGTTTGTATGCTTGTGAACCTCTCTTATCAAAACAAGAAAGACACCTTTCCACACACAAAGAGCCTATTCGCCAAATAACTCTTTGATGCATGATGCAATCACACACCAGAGTTCTCAGGAGCACATTTTGAACGGAAAAAGAGAACCAGAAGCACCAAGGGCAAAAGCAGAGTATTGAGCCCCTGAATCCGGGGAGGAGTGGCATTAAATGCTGGGGAAACTTATGTCAGTAAGTTCCAAAGGGGCAAACGTGCTGCTTTAAAATTTCAGAGAACTGCTGTGGGTTTCCCCAGCACCACTCTTTCCTCTCTATTCCTACCTGCACCAGTATGCAGAGTACCCATGGGCTGGATTTCTTTCATGTCCCTACCCTTCCCTGGCAAAGCATCCTACTCAGCTGTTGAGAAGATGACAGGGGTGTCTACTCAGATGGTTGAGGGCCTCCCAAGCATTAACATCTCATTGGGCTGTCCCTTGACTAGCAGGGGGAAAGGGAAATGTATTCCATTGATTTCAGTGGGAGTTTTGCCATTCACTTCACAGGGAGCAAGATTGAAATCTTAGCTTAGTGCAATATAGGAAGAAAGGTATCTACACAGTACTCGACCCCTCTCTATGGTAGCTGAATGCATTAGGAGGAGACAAACAAGGGCAAGACAAAAACAAATAGCCAAGAAGGTGTGAGTGGACGGAAGTCAGCAGCAGCATTACATGGAATACAATCCTTATCCGTGATTTCCCCCCCCCCCCCCTTTGTGGGCTCAGTTATGTATATTTTCAGTCAGGATGACTCTGATTAGGTCACTGACTTGTTGGAATGTGCAGTCTCGTTAAATAGTTACACATTCATGTGACTGGTTTAACCAGTCACTTTTTAAAGCTCATTTTTCAATACATATTCAAACCTATAGTTATTCTTTTATATCCCAGCATCTGCCTGTGGTACAGAAACACTGTTAATCATTTCCACAGTACACTGTCCCTGTAATAAATCTCTGGTACTTCAAGCAAGCGTTACTCCTAAGAACATGTTCTGCAACCCCTTCTGTGCTTTTTTATGTCAATGATACTTGAGTTGCAAGAGATCTGTAGTTCATGTTCAATATTTCTAAGGGTGTGATTTATCCATTTAGAGCCCTAGCTCTTACTGGCCTCCTAGGCTGAGATCTTCAAATATTCTTTCCTAGTGAACCTAATTAGTGGCAGAGGCTAACATTTTTCTCTATTTTGCCCTCTGCCCCAGGTTCTAGTTTCTTTTCCTAACTGCTCCAAGTGAAATGGATTTTAATATGATCATTCTAATGCCCATCCCTTTACTATGGAGAAAGGGATGTACAACTGGTAATAATCCAGGATCATTTAGATTACTTTTCCCTTTGTCGCTTGTGATTTTATACTGACTCTCCTGCTGGCCCCAGTAATCAGAAGTTAATTATTTCCACTGGCAAAATGGCAGTCAAAAGTGCTAGATCCTATCCTACGGTATGACACAGACATACCTGTTCTATTGGGATAAAGCTGGAGCCAACAAATACTATGTGTATATACAATTTCCATTGTAAGTACTATTTAGATTATTTGGTAGATTTGTTTTATTACAAATATTCCGTGGTGTTTACTCAAACACACATCTTTCATTGCCTTCTGGGTGAATTCCCTTTGGGTGGGGGGATTTAAAAAAAAAAGTGTTCAGGAAGATTGAAAGGTTTTCATAGGATATTTAGGACCTTTCTGTAAGGAGCTCACTTCTGATGCTAGCTGAAAAAGCTCTGGGTCATGTCCTTTTCATTCTAAATATTTTTGCTGTCAAGGGACAATGACTCTCAAGCAAGGACTTCTTTTGCCTGACCACTTGGCTAGATCACGAATCCAAATGGCACTATACTTCAGGCTGATATGCATGTTGTATTTCTTGTGTTGTCTGACATGACACCGTTGCTAGTTTTCCAGAGTATCACTTGGTGTTTGTTGGGAGAATAAGGGCACAGTAGTGTATCTGTATTTTTCTGCTGCAATTTACAGTATGCAGTTCAAAGATCTTGAATGCTGAAGCGACGACACAAAACTGCCAGCTGAAATGTGCTTGCTCTAAGAGATCCAGGACTCAGTTCCTTTGCAGCCAGGGAGTTTTTGTTTCATTTTAACTTTAACTGCCTTCTATGGTCCATAAACTATATTGTTTTCATTTAATTCTGGGAACATAATGAATTTCTGTGGGCTTGTTTCCTGTTCAATGCAATATCTTCAGTAGATGTGAGGTTTATTTCACTAGCTAGTTATAAATTTACCCAAACTCCCACTCCTTCACCTGGGGAGCAATCAATAAAAGGAAACATGAGTGGGATTTCAGACCCTTCACATCCACTGAAATTCAGAGATATAAATCCACAGGCTGGCTCCCGCTTCCCAACACTGGAAGAACATTAAACCTCCTTCTGATAACTCAATGTGCATACGTAATGGGCAAAAGTGTGAAATCCCCTTCCCACCCACCCCCAAAAAGATGATTCAGAATTAAAACTGCACTGCGTATTGTGTAGTGGCAGATGGGTAGAAAAACCATCGTGGGTATTTTGTTGTTAGAATGGCTCTAATGCTTGTGGAAAAGAATAGGAGCACTACTCAATAGTGACAGGGTGGAGATGCCAGATGAAGATGATTAATTCCCTACCTGGTTCCAATCTTCATTGACTATAATACTGACAGAACATGTAATACAATAACAATTCTCCATGAAAAGGAGACGTCACAAGGAAAGATCAGGGCAGGTTAAAGAATGATATTTTCCATAATATCTTGCACTTTGTTTCTATGTAGTTTGTGAAGTGTGGTGAAGTAATCACTTTTGTGGTAGAGGGCCACAGGTGGATAGACATCCAACACACATTTTTGGATATGGCCTGGGCGATTGACTATGTCCATGCCGTGTGGACAGGATCTTTGCTTTTAAGGTGTCCTCTGGAAGACCCTGAAATCATAAATGACATGGAGGTCAATTTATCTACCGATGGAGGAAAACCCTAGCAAGATTTGAACCTGCAGAACTAGAGATTGTACAGATGATATTTAGGCTACTAAACCACCCTATCTGACACACGTAATGTGTTAATCTAGATTGGCAGCCATTGAGAAGTTCCCTTCATCACAGACTAGGCTACTGTCTCCCTTGAATTCTAGCCAAGGCTGCCTTGTAGTGTGAAGTTTAGTGACTCTCTGAAGGTTTGGAAACTCTAGAAGTGTGGATCCCTGCAAAAACTTATCCAAACCCTCTTTGAACTGGGAATCTTATCACAACAGGCATTCTCCTGAGTTTTTCAGTACTTGGTCAGGTCAGACTACTGCAGGCATGGCCTTTCTTATGGTATATCAGTGTTTCTGCTTTTAATTCCACCTAAAAGCAGGTCATGTTGAGACGTGGACATTTGGTGAGGATGGGCGCATGGGTGTAGTTTGGGGAGATGGGGGGCATTGCCCCCCCAAACTGCAAGCCTCAGGCAGGTGTGGTATTTGTCCCCCCATGTGTGGCCTCATTGGCCTGCCTGGAACTGCCTCCCCAAATACAGAAGTCAAACTATGCCTATGGGTGGGAGGAAACAAATTTAATCTGAACTGTCTGCGTTTGGGGGCAAAAAGTTGGGTTATTTTATGTGGACGCATTTGTCCTTCCTGTCTAATAAGGAAAGCTCCTCTTCGCCTGCATCTCTCCTATCGTTCTTAGCTAGTGATTTCATTCTCACAAGGGGAACAGCATTTCCCCTACAACTTCCCTTCAATTCAAACCCTTAACTCCAGCCAAAACAATCCCTCACGTCCCATCACAGCGTCAAGTGTGCGTGTGTTATCCCATTCTTCCAGGGCCTTCTCCAGGTCTGGTGAGAATACAAAATAAAAGCCAAGATACCTACAGGTCACTCTTTCTTACTCCCTGCTCACCCTGAAACTACCGTTCAGCTATTAGCAAATAGTTTTGAAGCAGCTAATGTATATTTAATTTTCTAGATTTATCCCCTGTATTTTCCTGTTAATAGCGATGCTGAAGAGCAGAGTTCTGAGTGCTCTTGAAAATCGGGCCAAAACCCCCCAGTTCCTCTTTGAATCATGCAGGCAAATCAGGGTTTGCTCCAGTGAAGTTAGCAGCGCTAAACGGGTGTAAGTGAAAGGAGAATCAGGCCCAGGCTCAACTCACTTAAGACCAGATTGTGATATCTTTACTCACACTGAATAGTAATATACACCTAGAGAAATCCCATAGAAAACAATGGAGGAAGGTGCTACTCAGTGTGGGTAAGAATATCGCACTCTGGTCCTTAAACATTTTGTTCATATTGTCCTTCTTTTACCTCTATGCTTTTTTTGTTGTCCTCATAATAATTAGTTTCTAAACCAGTGCTCTGCACTATTATAAATATAAATGTGGGAGTGTGTGCACATCTGTGCATGTGCATGCATATATATGCATGCTTGTTTTGAGACTAGCCAAAGCAGCAACCATGTAAAAGGGCTCACAGTACTTCCAAGGGACCTTTTTAAGTTTTAAGACCTACTGTTTTGCTAAGTGTCAGTTGATCTCTGCGCCATTTGTCTCTCTCGATCTCTGCCTGGCTGCTGATAGACAAGCGTTGCATTGTTCCATGTTGAAATATTTGTGTGAAGTGAGACTTCGGGAAGTTTGGGTTTTTCTTGCCTGAGGCTAATCAGCCGTAGCTATTGTTACTCTTGCTGACTTTTGGCAAACCTGTACGTGTGCAGATCATTCCAGCCAAATCATTTTTCACGTGTTTGTCTTCAGGGTTCTGTGGAAGCAATCTGTTGTTGTTAGGTGCTGTGGCGATGGATGCAGTACCTAATATTTGGAAATAATACTTCAGTCTTAGTCTCGAGTATCTGCCTCAAAGTTTGGCTACTCCTTTGGGAGGTGCCTACGCACTCAAAGCAGGGCAGACACTTGGTACCAGTGTTTGCAGGTGGCTGTGGTTGTCATGGAAGTTCAGCTGTAACTTAATGGATCTCAGGTAAATGTGAAGAAATTTATTTCAAACAGCACTATGCTGAAGCTCACAAAGGAATCTTTAGTGCACACCAGCAAGGTCTACACAGACCAATTAATGCACCACACGTTAGGGCGCTTTAGAAATCACTCCTGCCTCCCGGAGTGTGCCTTACTGCATCATATAGAGAAGACCTCCAGTTTGTTTTGTGTGACAGCCAGACCTCCATTACATCAGAGATGCCCAGTACTTTAGAGCAGTGGTTCTCAAACTAGGGCCGCCACTTGTTCAGGGAAAGCCCCGGGCGGGCCGGGCCGGTTTGTTTACCTACCGCGTCCGCAGGTTTGGCCGATTGCGGCTCCCACTGGCCGCAGTTCGCTGCTCCAGGCCAATGGGGGCTGCAGGAAGTGGCGCGGGCCAAGGGACGTGCTGGTCGCCCTTCCTGCAGCCCCTATTGGCCTGGAGCGGTGAACCGCGGCCAGTGGGAGCCACGATTGGCCAAACCTGTGGACGTGGCAGGTAAACAAATCGGCCTGGCCCGCCAGGGGCTTTCCCTGAACAAGCGGCGGCCCTAGTTTGAGAACCACTGCTTTAGAGGTCTTACAACAGAATAGCATGCACAACTATTCCTCCCGGGTTCTTCCTTACACTTTCCTCTGAAGCATCTGGCCACTCTCAGAGATAGGATATTAGAGTAGATTGGGGTAAGCAACCTATGGCATGCGTGCCAAAGGCGGCATGTGAGCTGATTTTCAGTGGCACTCACACTGCCCGGGTCCTGGCCACCGGTCCGGGGGCCTCTGCGTTTTAATTTAATTTTAAAGGAAGCTTCTTAAACATTTTAAAAACCTTATTTACTTTACATACAACAATAGTTTAGTTATATATTATAGACTTATAGAAAGAGACCTTCTAAAAACGTTAAAATGTATTACTGGCACATGAAACTTTAAATTAGAGCGAATAAATGAAGACTCAACACACCACTTCTGAGAGGTTGCCGACCCCTGGACTAGATGAAGCTTGGATCTGACCCAGTGTGGGAATTCCCATGTTTCCTTGATCTTTTCCAAAGCTCTAGGTTTTTTTCTATGCCTTAATGAGATTTTTTTCCCTCAGGAATTTCTTCCTTATTATTCCTTTCTCAGCCCTCTATTGATCTTCATTGTATTCCTTGTGCTTAATTTTTCCAACTCGAATCTCTTCTCCAGGGCTATCTACTCACTCCATTTCTACCCCCAACTTGTTCTATTCCTGTCCCTCTCCAACACCCTTCGGTAGTTTTTCCTCCATATTTCTCCTCCCTCTTTATTCCTTTGGGTTGGCCCATGAGTTTTGCTCACACTCTAGATATGGGGGATGAGTATCTGGGAGTGTGAGCAGGTGACAGCGTGAATTAACAGGACACACTGTCTGTGTGGCTGAGTCAACATCCCGGTGATACACTTCAATAATAAACCAACTCTTGCCATTACGTTAACTCCTAATTTAGGATATGATGATGCTAGTTAAACAAGGAAAAGTTTTTTATTAGCTCACTACACAACAGCTAAACCAAATATCAAACAAGTACATTTCTTCTGCCTACTTGTAAGCTTAATTTAAAACTCATAGCTCCAGTGGTTCATTGTGTAACAAAAAACTGAAGGGGCAAAATGTTGCAGGTGCTAGAGGAAACCAGGATGTGTAGTGTCCAGCGTGTCTGTAAAATTTCACAGTACAATACCATCAACACCCTTTAGATAATTTATTTGAAATTCAAAAAGAAAGCCAGAGATCTTAAGACCCAGCAATTAGTAGTGGCTTTTGACCTCTTCAACTCACTTCACTGAAGGGTCATTCCTTCAATCAGTTGCTATTAAAGGGGTGGGGAAGGGACAGAAAAGAACACGACCTTGTCCATCAAAGCCGGTACATGTCATAGGATCAATGGTGGATACTGAATGGCTTCAGTTGTCAGCCTGTGTGGGTGATGTTTTTAGATGAGAAGCTGATCTAAAGGTGGTAGCATGGGTGAAAATAGGAGGGAGGGTTAGATTTGGACTCAATATAAAATAAAAAGCTGGCACTTGATTAAACTATCTCCCGTAGGTAAAGCAAACTCCCTTATAACAGAGAGTAAAAGGAAGCCACTGTAGATAAGTTACAGTTGCAGCAAGAGAAATGTAATGAACAGGTAGTCAGCCTTGGGAAATTTTGTAAAGAACCAGGACGTTGTGACCCTTGAGAGGGACTGGCTAGCTTTCCCCCAAAACAGTCACTGTCCTGCCACTTATCTTAATGGTGGCACTTTCATGATTGCATATTACTGAAAATTGATTGAACTCCGCTAACTTCTTGATTCAATTGTTTAAGAGGTAGGGCTTGAAAAATGCACTCAGCACCTTCTTTCCCACAGACTAAGCCTTCTCACCAAGCTGAAGTACCCCAGCTTCCCAAGCCACCCCACCCCACAACTCAACCCCCCTGCAATTTATGGGAATGTTAATAGTTAGTGGACCAGATTATCCGGTCTGGTGTGGCTGCTTTGGAGCCACAAAGCATCCTTAAACCCAGAATTACTGGCCAGCGGAGGATTCTCATTGTGTAGAGGAATGTTTCAGTGGTGCAGAGTGATAGCTCTTATGTCTCTCCCAATCCTGCCACCTGATATAGGGTGTGTGGCCAGGGCAACTCTGCATTCAGATGGCCCCACTGCTACCAGAACAGCCCCCGTGAGCATTTGACAGCCAGTGTAAGATAGAACAGCCGTCAGAGCAATTTTAATTTCTTCCCAAGATGTTGTTCCAATCTCATATCCTCCATGTCTCATAGTCCTAGACTAGCGTTCCAAGTGCGTAGGATTGGGATCCAAAAGTCTAAAAAGGGAATCATCGCTTTGAGGTTTGCATGGTAAAATCCTGACATTGCACACATACATCTCAGTTGTATGTACATCAAGTAGCCAGACATCTAGATAACTGGCAAGTGTCATTATTTGTGTGTACAAATGTGGAGACTTTAAAAAAATTGGTTCAGATAAAAGTACTAGCTGTGTTATTTTATTGATTATTCATATTACAGGAATGCTGCAAATATACCATAAAAAATGTAGGGAGAGACACATTCTTTGAAGATCCTGTTAGTATTATTGGGAGAATTATGACTTATCTAAGTGAGGAAATTTTACAAAGTCCCATTTATAGATTCAAAACTGAGATAATTAGCTGCTACAGTAATGGGGATAACTATATAAGCACCTTAGATAAGATAGATTTGGGAGTATTTTTAATTCTCCTTACTAAAATAGGAGGTAATGTGAATCCCATGTGTTTGACATCCACCTCCCATGGAAGCAGAACAGGTTGTAACTTGTGCTGATACACCTCTACCTCGATATAACATGACCCGATATAACAGGAATTCGGATATAATGTGGTAAAGCTGTCCCCCGGGGGGGGGAGGCTGCAAGCTCCGGCAGATCAAAGCAAGTTCGATATAATGCAGTAAGATTTTTTTGGCTCCCGAGGACAGCGTTATATGGGGGTAGAGGTGTATTATTATCACCAAGATTAATTCATGCACAAAATAATTATTTACAACAAACCAAAATAAACAAAGATCTGGAGAGTTCATTTGCAGCAGCAGCAGCAGCTAGAAGTGTGATGTTTCTTTTCAACCATATCTGAGTTATCTCAACGTCCGGAGTCTGCCAAACTGGGCTATAAATGAAATGAGATTCACAGTGCTTTCTGGTCTGGTTGGGCAGGGAAATACCATGGAAACAGCTTTTCGTGCAGTTTTTTTCCAGCTCTGGCCAGAACCAGGACATGAAGCAGGACACAAAAATGAGAAAATAATGGGAGGAATGTTATCTGAACTGCTTTTGAATCTGGAGAGGTTGATTTGACTTTTCAGTCAAGATTTGGGCCTCAACCAGTTTACTTATTTCTAGTGCAGATGTGATCTTGGTTTAATGGATGAGTTTGCTTAAGGATTTGTTGCATTTTTTTCTCTTCTTGGTGAACCAAAACTCAAATCCAAATTCTGTCAACCCTGGACGTCTTCAAAATTCAAATGCCATAGGAGTTGCCATACTGGATCAGCCCAGTGTTCCATCTTGGCAGTATCATTTCTCCAACAATAGGTGGTATCAGCTGCGTCAGAGGGAGGTGCAAGAAGCCCTCTAGGAGGCAGTTATGGAATAAACTGTCCATAAGGAAAGTTTCTTCCTAATAGTTAGAGGTCAGTTTATGCCCCAGAACATGAAGGTTTATATCCCTTCCAGAACTCTTGGGTTGAAATCTTAGCCCCATTGAAATCAGTAGCAAAACTCACATGGCTTCAATAGAGCAAGGATTTCTTCCTCTGAATTTTTTTAAAATCCTTCCTACTATAACTCTGGATATTTTTGCTATCCAAGTAAATATCCACTCCTTTGCTGAACCCCACTAAATTCTTGTGGCGGTTTTGCCAATAGCCCCTCTCTTTATAATAGGCCAAACAAAAACTTCAGAGCTGAACATCTGTGGGGCTGTTCAAAATCCGATCCAATTTGTTTCCCCCATATCTAGTTTGTATCTACAAATCTGTGATCTTGCTGTAAAAGAATCTGATGACTCATTGCCTCTCTGACCTCCTGCCAATAACACTGTTCCAACCAGTCAATTAAATGAGAAACTCTAATTACTTAAAATTCAACATTTTCCCGGGATTTTGCTATTTGTAAAATAGTGAATAATTGTGCCCTTATATAGCTTTCCTTTTTATTTTTCTTGGGGAACATACAAAAATTATATGTGTAAATATTTTTCTCCAGTGAACAGATTTTATTATCCTCCTTTCCTTTTGCTTTCATTAAAAAGTGCCTCCCCCTGCAGCCATGACTTTAATATATAAATAAATAAGGCCAGATTCAAACAGCCTAAACCATAAAAAAAAAAAAAAAAACCTGCTTGAAAAGAATCTAAGGCAACTACCACATCTGGAATAATAGTCAACATATTTTAGAAGGAGACTTCATTTTTTCTCACACAGCATACTAAATCATGGTGGCTCTGTGTGCCAAAAATAACAGTTGGATATGACTATGGGTGGATGTGAACTTATAATGAGGTTCAATAAAGTACTAATCTTATTGGGTAATGCAATCTGGTTTGCTTTTGCAGGAGGGGGTAAAAGCGTGTGTGTGCGAACAGCATTCAGCTATCTCTGCTTAATCCCTCCATACAGTTTTGCCTGTGCAAATAAATATTTCAAAACTCATTAGTTGTGTCCCAAATTAGCCTCGTTTCAGGATGGATCACCGATTCCACCTGCCCATCATTTCGATCTAGGAAAATTTAATGAGACCATAAGCATAAGAGCTGTAGTATTTACTAAGAACCCCTAGAGGGTATTAGCTGTGCACAATTTCTTCATTCTCCCTTTTGCTACAGTTCATTCCCAGATAGAAAATGAATCACTAATTATCTGCTGTGCATTAAAATCATTCATGATCTTGGGGAATAAGCATCTGCAAGATCACAAGACAAGTCCCATTTTGCTGTTCATTCACTGGGCTCTGTGTATACCATCAGGGCCTGTGATGAAGAGAGGGCTTAAGTAAATCTAAAGGTGGCACCATTAGGCTAGCAGGAGATCCACATCGACTGAAATGAAAGGTGACGTTCAGAATGAGACGTAATGGGATGAAATAAAGAAAAGGAAAACTTAGCTTAATAGCAGGAAACGCTTCCGAATGTTGAAATCCATTCGTCTGTGGAACAGTCTCTGAAGGGAAGTGTTAGAAGCCTCACTGCCTGATACACTTAAATCTCAACTGGACAAAGGACTAGGGAGCCATCCTGCATTGACCAAGGGAGTGGCTTGGATGACCTAATAGGCTTTTTACATCTCCAGCACTGATGATTCTGTCTGTGGGCAGGGAGGGCTCAAACATCATCCCCGGTGAAAAATGGATTGGGAATGGAAAACCTACCAGGGAAAATATTTTCCCAGCTCTCATCCCCTTACAGGAAGGGACTCTCAGGATTGTGGAGAGGGTCGGGAGCATTGTCTCCTCAATGCATAGCTTGAGGATCCATGGGGAATCCTGTTCCGAACTTCACGGGTCTTGGGGCATTAATGCAGAAGACCTGACCTGATGCAGTGAGGGCCCATCCCGTCTGACGGCTTGGCTCACTCAGCCAGGCTGCTACTAGTTCCCAGCCTGTACCTGTGCCACACTTCCCCCCTCATTGGGGCTGAGGGTGTGAAGTTACATTCATGCCCGCTGAAAACCTGTGGAATCACCATGAGCATATTGTGTGAAGCCGCTGTTCGCTGGACTGCACTCTCCTGCCTGATGCCAACAGCCTCGGAAATTCCGGTAGGTCCGATTGCTCAGTGCTCACACGAAAAGGGTTCTCCAGATTCTGGATGGGGAGGCCAACGTTACCTGGGTCATGCTTCTTGGTTCCCGCTGACCGTGTTGGGGACTCTTGTGGTGGAACTGTCATCTCTTGCTGCAGAGAGGATTATAAAGCTTTGGGGTGTGCCAAAGCATCACCTTTCGACCAGTGTAGGGAGAAGGAGAGAAAAGAGGAGAGTAGGAGTGCACAGGCAGAGACCACAAAGCAGTTCTTCTTTCAGTGCTACTATTCCCTCCCTGCCCCCACTCTTCCTCTCCCTCTGAAAAGAGAGAGGTGGAAAATCTATTGAACAACAGAACCTTCGGCAAACAAACCCCATCACAAACACAAAGTCAGCGCTGCACTTAAGAATGGACGTGATCCCATGGAGCAGAGAGACGGGTTTGCAGACTCTTGCCTTCCTTTCATCCAACATGTTTAAGGCCATAAAATTCTTCCTTTCACTTCCCATATTTTATCCACAAGAGGGTGATTAAACTATCATTTCATCTCTGGTGCTTGGGTTTTTGTGAAACAAGAAGTGGGAAGCCAAGTACCAACATGGTAATTGTTTACTCTGTAGGATGCCTTACCTGAGAAGACACTACTATCCCATGCAGATTTAGTCTGGCAAGCTCTGAATTCTCATCTGCCAACTGGATTGCTAATTCAATGCAGCCATTGGAGCAAGATATTTATTATGCTTTAAATAAATCTAGCTCCAACTGATATATTTTGGTCATGTAATCAGTCTAGTTTCATAAAAGTTCACATGTGCTTTACAAATGTGCCCAATATATATGATCAGATGTGTGGGAAATATATATTTTTTCCATATGGGTCATAATATAACATAAAAAGCTTTCCTCCCCCTTCCTTGCAGCCTTATGTGGGCATATATCATAACAATCAAAAATCTGATGAGAAAATGTGTAGCGTTCAGAGCTTCCAAGTAGTTTTCCAGAGACCTGTCGCTTAATGTAGCATAAATCATTAGCAACAAAGTTGTTACCTGAACACACAAAGCAAGGCACTCTGCTTTCCTTGCTGCTGTAGAGAGAATAATTGCCGTTCCTGCTTGGTAAATATCTTGCAGTTGGATAATTCAAAATAGATGAACAGGAAATGTGTATGGAGCACATTAGCCAAGAAGGGGGCACATAACAGAACGTAAGTGGCACTGGCATGAACAAACAAACAAGGCCAATCAGTAAGCATGACAATATATTTCATTAGTGCTTTTTGGCCAGGATCCCTGAGAGGCTTACAAATTAGCAACATGCTTAAGGAGACAGCTGTTTTACAACACATAGCTGTTAGTGATGGATGGAAGTAAATAATACCTTTATCAATTGAAACTACAAGAGAGATTTTAGGTATTATAGACTGATGTTGTTATGGTCTAATTTAACAGGACGCAGGGACTCACTAACACTCCTCCTCTTTGAACCCCAGTTTTACATCTCATCTAAAAGACTTTGCCGGCAGTCATAGACTGTAATGTCCCAAATGGTAGAGAACAGCTTTAATGAATAAAAAAGAGACAGACTAAAACACAGTATCACCTTACAGGTTATCTCTAAATCCTGGTCTGGATTTTGCAGTCCAAAAAGGGACAGATGCGCTGCACACAGCACCCCCTAACTACATGCTGAGGTATTGTTGCAATACTCAGACAAATAATGTCACTGTCTACATCACGTACGTCACTTTCTGCAGTTTTTTTGGAAGTATCCTAATAAAGTACTGACCAGGGCTCAACCTCTCCTAATTCTGAGGTCTGGTGAAGTTAGTCATTAAGCTGTGTACATAAATAATGCAAAAATAAGCTTCCATCTGATTTTTTTAAAGTTATTTGCTTGTCATTCTACTCCCATTATGTGTTTGAGTTTTACGGGCACAGATGTTGGTTCAAAGTGAATTTTAAAGCTGGAGGTGCAAATATTTGTAGAAACCAAATTTTTAGTTCTCGTGCTCAAGAATTCATGCTGAAAGTAGCTGCACATCCCTCCATGTAGGGAGGAGAAATAATACTAAGTCATTTACCTGGCCAGTCAGAACTAAGCAACACAACTCAAATTTTAATTATTGGAGCTCGTGGTGGTGGAGGAGAAGAAGAGAATTAACAGTTTTTTTGGAACTTATTCAGGTTTTTTTGTTTTGAAATTTGAAATGTCTGAAATTTCAAAATTGGAGAAATTCTGATGAGTTCCATAGTTGGCCAAAAATTAGGGAACAAATTTCATGAATATTTTGTCAAAAAGTTTAACTCCCTGATCTCTCTCCAATTTTGAAAGGTCGTGATCAGTAAATAAAAAAAGAAAATGTTCTCTATGATGAATATAGTCAAAGAAATCATGATTTGTTGCTGGATATTCATGAGCTGAAAAAGTGTCTAAATTCATGGATTAAATTAGTCACTGTGAATTATAATAATACTTAGCACTTCTATTGTGCTTTCCATCTAAATCAAAACACGGTACGCACGTTCATTACATCCTCCCAACGCTCCTCGGAGACCTCCAAAGTAAAGTCAGGTTCAATGACTTGCCCATGGTCACACAGGAAACCTGTGGCAGGATTGGGAATAAAATCCAGATCTCCTGACTTCTGTCCTGTGTATTAGCAACAAGGACATCCTTCCTCTCATATGTGGCTACCATCTTAAAACCTTTAAGGTCCTTTCTGGGCCTTTCCCATTAGAAATAAGATCCCTCTAGAACAAGTCCTGTGATACTGACACAGCATCTCTTTGTCATGTTGCTGTATCAGATTGGAAAGTACTGTAACTTGATGGCGTTTTATGGATACCCACAAGGTCGTTGGCCATGATCTTCTGAAGACTATGGATGTAGCTGAAGTATCTGTCCCTCGAGTACTGAGAGAGCAAAGTGGGTCTGATTGCTTGGATGGCTGCTCACTATACAGAACACTACAGGAAGCCCAGTCCTTAGGGTATGGGGAAAGGACAGAGTTGCCCCCCAATTTAGCCAGCCACGTAGCTGGCTGCTGGAGTCCGTTACATTGAACTTTCATGAAGAACCTTATGGGTCTGGTAGAATGGCAACCACCAGGGCAGGACATCTCAAAAGGGAACTTCCTCGTTGTCTAATTCTATATACTCTGAATCCCAAATAACTGTAATGAGGATTTGTTGAGGCTCTAAGATGCCGAATTTGCAGGTTGATGCTAGTTCCCACAAATCCGTCCCAAAGCTAGTTTGCAAAAAATGGCATGAGTTTCCTCATTATGGACAGAAAATAAAACACTGTATCCATATTCTATAGCAGGTCTGGACTTGTTCTGCAGGGTGCATTACTGCTCTCCCATTCATCTGCTGGTATCAGCATTGCTTTAGATTTTTCTTCCTGTATTATTTTACTATGCTGTGCAATACCTCCTGGCTCACAAGACAAGACAGTGACTCATACTAGATGTCTTCCGAAGTCTTACAGTTGCTAAATGACCAGATCCAGAGGTACCAAAGAATTAGTGGAAGTTTCCTCATGATAGTGGCAGATGATATAGAGCTAAGTTTGCCATTGTTGTCTGTCAAAAGATGTGCCAGAATTTGCAATCATGTGACAGCTCTTTAAAGGTACAGGTTACTAATTCATAAGCAGGAAAATGTGACATTATTATTGATGTATAAACTGCTCTCTCTGCTTTCTAGCTCCATCTGCTGGAAGTGAAACAAAACACTTATTTAACAAAGGCTCCACAGAAAAACAGAAGCCCTATTTGAAAGTTCATCAAGTTGTCAGTAAACATTTGAGCAGGTTTATAGTTAAATTTTGCATGGTCAGTTTCTGTGCTAAACAAAACCCAAGGACCACTCTCTGCATGTCTGTCAATGCCTTATAGGGTGACCAGATGTCCCAATTTTATAGGGACAGTCCCGATTTTGGGGTCTTTTTCTTATATAGGCTCCTATTACCCCCCCACCCCACCCCATCCCGATTTTTCACACTTGCTGTCTGGTCACCCTAATGCCATAGTAATGCACTGGAGGCTGTCAAGGAAAATCAGAATGAGTGAAAGGTGAAACACATCTGCATGGGAGCTTGAAAACTTGATGACACCTGCTGGTTTTATTGGCATTTTCTGCTGCTGTATCACACTAAAGAATTGATCTTTGGGATACAGGAGGAGACACAAAACAATACTCTCAACACAGTAGGTTTGAATACTAGGTCTGAGTCTCTTGTATCCATGGTGATGTGCAATCAGTGGTTCATACCTTAAAAGGTCTTTATTCTAATTTGATCGTGGAATTATTTGCTTACCAAACTCTTGTCTCTACTTAATGCAAAAATCAACAATTGGGGGAAGGAGGGATTGTTTGGGGGGTTTAATTTTTTTTTAGTTATAAACTTTGTAGTTCTATTTTGGAGCATGCCTATGCAGACAGGAAAATATAAAAGAGAGGACAGCCTTGCAATTAAACAAAACCTAAGCTACACATAAAGAGCACCTGTAGAATTGGGTTACCGCTTCTGGGGATAAATCTTAAGGTCCTTTTCCAGGCCAGTGTGCTTGCTCCACAGAAATATCGCCAAGGAAAGAAGTGTTTGGGGAGGAAGTCTCCATGAGGTTCCCCCTCATGGCATTTTCCCCACATCAGTCTGGGGGAATTAATGGGCTCCCGTGTCTTACCCATTAAATGCCCACTGACTTCAGCAGGCATCTTGCCAGAGTAAGGAGGACTGAGTAATAACTGAAGAAGGATTTCAGGGTTTGGCCCTGCACGTTTGAATGCAAGAAACTAGTGTGAGTGACTCTGGACACTGAAAAGGGACACCCTTCTCCACCCGCCCCCACCCTGGCTGTGCAAAGAGATTTATCCTCCTTAAATGGTAGGATTTTTTTTTTTAAATCAATGCTTTCTAACTGGGGGTGACCCTCCCAGCATCAGCACACAGAATGCTATGGCAACCCGCCTAGAGTAATATCCTAGGTGATTTGCACAGGCTCCTTCTGGCGCTGCTCAGTCCTTAGGCACTGAATCTTTCACGGTAAACATCCAGCTGTCAGCTTCCCAACACAGAGCACGCCTATATCAGCTCAGCATCAGAAAGGAGTATTTTCCCAGCCTGGGCCTGTGGCAAAGGGGAGTTGGCTGTATGCTACGTTTCCACTTCCCTGACCCTGGGAATTTGCATTACAGAGCTGAGTGAGAGGGGAAGGAGTTTGGCCCCTAAGCAACTTAGAGTAGCCTCAGAGCTGCTCGAAACTGTGCCTGGATGCCTATGGCTCCAAGAGGCCACTCCAGCTGCTGGAGATCACCTGAGCATATCAGTGCTCTGGTCACACATTTTTTCCCCCCAGCAACAACCCCTACCCTGGGGGAATCCTGAGGAGTCTGCTAGACTTGTTTCACCACCCCTTTGCACTGGCAGAACAGTGCAAAGGTACCATAGTGGGGCTAAGAATCCACCCCCATGTCTAGTGTGTGGAGGTGTGGCAAAGTCAAGCCTTGTTTTTGCAACTCACACTTATCCAATGTGACTCTGTCTCCTAGTGGCTGGATACATCGCGGTTTACAATTCTGCTAAAGCCTGTGAGCTAACTGACCCTGAGCTTCTTTAGTTCGAGCAGTCGAGGCTTATGCTTTTAGATCCAGAAGTCCTGAGTTCAGTCCCCACTAGGGTGACCAGATGTCCCAATTTTGTAGGGACAGTCCTGATTTTGGGTTTTTTTTCTTATATAGGCTCCTATTACCTGCCCACCCTTTCTCCCGATTTTTCACATTTGCTGTCTGGTCACCCTAGTCCACACTGCTGATGACCCACCCTGGGGAGTTGCATTACAATGGCTTTCTTTGCACCTGGCTAGCAATAAATGTGAGCATTCAGGCTGCTGTGATTTATGCCAGGAGACCAGATCTGCACAAAGTGGCTCCAGGATCAGAGGAGTGTAAAAAAGGTCACTTCAAGCCCCTCCTACATTGCTCTACATACTTTTGAGGTGTAGCCGAGAATCTGGCCCACAGGTTTGCATTATTCTTCCAGCTCTAGTAAGTAGAATAAAATAATGTCGTTTATGCTATTGTAACCCATGCTAGCAGTGTGGCTCTCTTGGTGTGAGTTATGCGACAGTGTCACATATCGCATGAGTCCATAATTCCAATTAGAATATTGATCAAAGAGGAGTTCCGTCAATAAAGAAACATCTTGTATAGAGTCATTCTTCCTCCAATTTAGATTTGTACCAGCAAGTGGCGCTCAATACCTTCTTTGCTTCACAAATGTATTTTCAGTTTCACAGAGCTCTTTGAGTTTGAGCATATAGTCAGGGATCTATTCTCCCCTGACGCACATGAATGTCTCAATTGGAACTGACCGCTATGTCTGTATTTTATTTATTTATTTATAATCATAGTGTCTAGGATCCTGAGTCATGGACCAGGACCCTGTTACGCTACATGCTATTTCACAAACACGAAGCTCGATGGAGAGGACAGAATTGGGTGTCTAGAACACAGGAATAAGAGTGAGCTCGCCCTAAGTTTTCAGAAGTTACTAGTGACTTTTGGGTGTCTCATTTTTGGGGTACTCCGCTTGAGAGCCTTGATTTTCAAACAGCCCTGAGCCTCCAACCTCTGAAAACCAGGCCCTCGAAGTGTTCGGTTAAGAGCAAATAACTTCAAAATATAGAATCCCAATGTAAAATACTACATAAGCGTTGGCTCAAAAAGATTTTTTTCTGTTACAAACTAACCATCCACTGCTTTTTTCTGCCCTGCATAAATCAAAATTAAATATAACGCTTTGTTTGTTAGGTAGTAAATAAAATAAGAGTTATTGCTGCAGCTTTGTAAAATCTGATATCCAAGGATTAGCTGAAGTTTCAAAAAATCTGAATAAAAATTAAACTGATCAGAAAGTGAGATGGGGTTGTGTATTAGAAATATACCATACGCAGCTGTATGTTTTAGGGATCTCTTGAACTTTATATATGATAAAATCAGCACACAATTGAACAAATGATATTTTTTCATTTTATATTTATTATTCCTTTGAACTAATTACAAACATAGCAACTATTCTTAAGATAGAAAGAAAAAAATCATCACTTATCATTAATTTCTATTATATAAGTCACTCCCCACTATATAAACCCATGAAAGATACTGAAGAATGAAAAAGCAAAAGCAAATATCTCTTAGTGGGAAAAGTATTTTTTATTAAGTTAGACTTATTTGCAGTTTTAAGGTAGAAAAGGCAACCTAACATGACAGATGTATAGGGATATTTGATTCAGTTTTCATCCAGCATGCATGAATGCCACAGTGGGCAGATGGTCTCCATAAGAGAATGCATGAATTGTTGTCTCTCAGAATGCAAAATTTTATATACCAGATTCCATTGTACACTGAAAAATTCCAGTTCTACTTCTAATACTTTTTTCATCATCATTTGAGTCTCCGCCAACTCTCTTTAATGATGCTACAGTGCTAAGGATTTCAATCCAATTGGCAGCAAGCCAGCTGTGACTCCTTTTAAAGCAATATAGGCTCACTCTATTTCACAAGGTGCTTGCCCAGCATAGAGATCTGATTCTTTGGTATCAAAATCTTGTGGAAAGCATAATATTCTTACAAGCACGATTACATATTTAAAATTAGATAAAGTTGGCCAGAGAATCTGGCCCAGGGGGCTAGGACTTGCTCACCTTACTCACAAGTAGCCACATCTATGTCAGTAGATCTAGTATTGTTATAAAGGGTTATATGCGGGGAATTGCCACATATTCTGTGCCACAATTTTTGTTGACCCACAGATAAGAAGACCCGGGGACAATCATGTTAAGTTATTGTTGCAGCATTATCAAACTTAGGTACTTATATGATCTCCATTACGATAGTATCTGAGCACCACATAGTCATTAATGCATTTGGTTTACAAGCCCCCTGTGAAGTGGGGAAATGCTCTGCTATTATTCTCATTATACAATGGGGAAACTGAGGCAGTATGTGGTAAAGCAGGGAATTGAACCTAATCTTGAGCCCCAGGGTAGCACTCTAACCACAGAACTAGCCTCTCTCTCTAAGGTAACAGGCATTCTCATCAGTTTATTTTATATTTTATTTCTTGCCATGAAATAAATAAATTTTCCATTGAAGGCTGGTTTCAGCATAAAGAACATGGGTAAGGAGAGCAGAATTCAGCCCATTCATAGGATATTTAAAGCAGGTAATCAAGTATCTAAATCTGAGTATATTTTGGGGGCCAAATCCCTATCTGTCGTTAAAAAAAAAAAAGAAAGCGTGGCTCCATTGATGTCAATAGAGCTACAATGACTTACCCTTGGCCTATGTTTAGAAAGTGTCTGTCCTCAGGCCTTTGCAAGAAACACAATGAAAACATCATTAAAATACAGTACAAATAAAACTCACTTTTATTATTATTGTATATTCATACCCAGGTTCAGGACATTTATCTGTGTGTATAGGGCTTTATACCATGCCAGTCAAGGGGAATCTGAATAACTTACAGATGTTTTGAAGTGGAAGACAGAAATCAATCAAGCCCATCTTAGGGAGATAGGGGTTATATAACAAGACAACAGGCGTGTGGGTGGTGGGGAGGGTAATAGTTCAGGTTTTTTTTAAAGCCTCAGCTTCCAGAGACAAGTGATTCCATAAGATGGGGAGGGGGTAAATTTCTAGCCCTCGTGGTTGTGAAGAAAATCTGGAAAATGTGACCCAATAACATCGTAAAGGCTGAGAAACCAGACAGCAAAGGAAAAGAGTGGCTTAAAAATCAGGAGATTTAAAAAAAAAAAAAAAATCATGATTTTGGAGACCTGACATAGATTTTGCAAACTTGTTTTGTCAAGTTTGCCTTGGAAATATTATCAATAACATTATGCAGAAGCTGGTTTCAGCAGTGAGATGGGATCTCTGAGTGAGATGCAAAGAGGAGCATGTTTCTGCTAGTCAGCTGACACAGTGTAAGCTATGGGCTAACATTTGGGACTGATGGCTACATCGCCCTTATCTGATTGGAGGACTGGACACCCCCTTCTCCTTGCAGACCCCTCCCACAGGGAACATTGTGGATTGGCCTGCCTATTCGCAGGCCACCCCTCACCTCAGGCCCTTGTGTTTTTTAGGTGTTGAGAGCTTTCGGTGTGCCTAGCACTGCACAATACAGAATAGATACACTGTACAGTACATACAGCGAGGCATAGGGAGCCCAAGGTCTGATAGTCTGGAAGTTAATTGTGACTTGCCAGGGCATAAGGGGAAAAAAGAACATCACTTAGACCCACTGAGGGAGCTACACAGAGCTTAGGTTCAGGCTTAGAGGGCAGGCAGTCTGTGTGCATCTATTACTCCTATCCTCGATAAGTGGGCAGGGAGGGGTGGCGTAGACCAGCAGCAAATTACTACCCCTTTTGCCCCAAAAAATGGGTGAAGCGGGCACGATGCTCTATGCTTCAGCGGGTTGCATAGCAGCTGGAGAGGGGAACTGAAGATCTGGCTTAATGTTATATTCAGGGGTCCACCTTGTGCCCTGTAGATTGTGAATCTTGGTACTCTCATTACATTAACTAAGCAGATCATTAGCGTTTCTACTATAAAAATAGCATTTTGGTCATTTTTACAGTTAAACAAATGGGGCTTTGAATTACTAGTTACAGACTGATGCTGCTATATTAACGATACAGAGGCCCTGACCCATAGGACTACTTGTGATTAAAGTTAAGCACGTGCTTATGGGCTTTGATGTATCAGGACCTGTATATGCCTCAACACAATGAGAGTTATGACACAACACAAAGTAAGGGGACAAATGTTCTCAATAAAACTGCAAGAAGCCATTATGGCTGAGATTTTTAAAGCCACCTAAAATATTTGGACTTCCCATTCCTGTTGGTTTTAACAGGAAATGGGCATCCCCTCCCATAGACATCTGTGGAAACATCAGCCTCCACTTTGTATATAATTCTTTGTCTCTGATATGACACGAATATCTTGTACAATGATGGGGCATTTGAGTTTTGACTCAATGCTGGAGAGAGTCTCCTTTGAGACACGTTGAAACGCGTGTGATTCTGGAAACAACTTCCTAATAGAATTAGTTATTCACAAACTGAAATTCCAAAGGAAAAAGCCATGAGGCCAAGTTAGACATCTGTATGGCTTTTCACTGAGATAATTGTAAACCATGGGATAGTGACCTAGACAAACAGCAAAGTAAACTTCAGATGATCTGATTAGTTTCATTGGCTATGATGCAGATACATTATCTGTATGTTCAATACCATGTGAAAGACCATGCATTTAAGATGAGGGCATCTTCTGGGAAATCTTCTGTTATTAGTACCCATGGTGATACCAGTCAAGCTGTAACACATCCTCCAAGGAAATGAAATCTATAACATAGTTAAGTCAGCCTCTTGCATAAACATGAGTAAGCAACATTCTAGAGGACAATTACAGTATATGTGTTTACACTGTTGGGGAAAAAATTGTTTACAACTGAATGATGCATTAAGAAATCTCTTTCCTTCCTTCCTTTTGTAGACAGAGTAGGGAAAAGAATTTTCTTCTTTTAATGGTTATTCCTAGATAGACTTCTCCATCACCTATTGTGAAAAGGAGATGTTTTTGCTGGAACTAAAATTTGTGTATGGAAATGTTCATACCATTCCTCATGAATAATATAGTGAGGTATTTATTATATGGAGGTTATGAATGCAGCCTTCATTGTATCTCCATGCAGGACCCAGATAACTGATTTGATTGCAGAAAGCTGCTAATTAATATAGCTGTTACCAAGGCAAATTTAGTGTATAGCATGTGTGTGAAAGGTTAGGCTGTTCTAAACCTATTATAAGGTGGTCATTATTCAACTTTATATTTCTGAAATTAAGGCAGTGGATTTAAAATCCCAGGTACATTCACTGGATTGCCTTTATATGTACAATAATGTGTTTATATGTAAAATGAACAACATTTTCATTTTTTTTACATTCTCTGAATGGAAAGTTATTTGCAATTAGTTTGCATCATTACCTCTGCTTCTTGTGTAGTCTGCCAGCCCTGTGGTTTTTTTTTTTTTTTTTTTTAAAGGATCTGTTATAGATTCATTGATTCTAAGACCAGAAGGGATCATTGTGATCATCTAGTCTGACATCCTGTATAACACAGAGCACTCACGGGGAAAAAAATTAGCAGGTGCTTAGCACCCACCAGCAGCCAAGGTTCCCCCCCTCAAGCCAGCGTCTCTCACCTGCCGATGGCCCCACTAATCAACCCCTCACCCTCCCTCCCAGCGTCTCTGTACCACCGCGATCAGCTGTTCCGTGGCGTGCAGGAGGCACTAGGAGAGAGGGGGAGGAGTAGGGACGGGGCGTGCTCGGGTGAGGGGATGGAAAGAGGCAAGGCAGGGGTGGTAAGGGGTGGGGTGGGGTAGGGTGGAGCCTCGGGGGAAAGGGTGAAGTGGGGGCATGAGGGAAGGAGTGGAGTGGGGGCGGGGCCTGGGGCAGAGGGGGGATTGAGCACCCCCCGGGGTAAAGAGGAAGTCGGCACCTATGGCCAGAGATATTTCCCGCAAGAATTCCTAGAGGATATCTTTTAGAAGAACATCCCAAACTAGCATCCCATTTAAGCGCTGTACCACACTTAACTATACTCTTTTATACAATTAAAGCAAATCTCAGCAGCTTTACGGTCAGTTCCACAGGGACTTGGTCAGACACCTCCTGCTTCATCATACAGGAATTGTATCCACAGCGTATCTCAAAAGTCACCAGGTTTGGGCTATGTTGGCCTGGGATGTGGGAGCAGGTTCCAGAATTTCAGAGACATCCCAGAGAATGCCAGGCCAGCGACCCCATCTCTTTTATAGCAAGGAGCATTCTGCTTGAACACTTCTGCTGCGGTGGGTTGGCATGGGGAGAGAGGTGATCTCGTTGGTGGTTTGGAAGTACCAGATTTAATGTTACCTGTACAACCTTAATTCAGCCTTTGTGTGCACAGGCATTATGACAGTGGTTCTCATCCTTTCGTGATTTGTAATAGGATGATGCTAACCGATAGCATATTTGAATGTGATGAGGTGTATGTACCTTACACCCAACTGGAGAGTAGAGGGGTTAAATCCCTCCCTGGATGAGAAAAGAAAGCATACCCTGCATCGTGAATCTGCATTAGCTGCCGGTCTGGAGAAAATGGCTTTGAGCTTTGGTCCTTAAGAAGCAGTCACAAAAAGGGTGGTAAAGAGCTGCACTTTCTTTATGCTGGCCAAGTAAGAGTGGTGCCTGGCTGGTGGAAAAGAGGTGTGGCTGGAACGCTCTATAGTCTGGCAATGCCCAACTGCTGGAACACCATAAGGCTGCTCTAAATTATGCAAGGGCCAAACTAGCTCCAGTGAACCCCAGGATTAGGGCAGGCTGACCCGGAGCTCCTCTGAGGACCTGGCCTCTTGTGCATGTTGTATTTTATGATACAGGTTTATCATGGATGTGTGGTCCTCTCTTAATTCTTGTAAGTCCTTCTGTCTGCAAGGTGGATTCAACAAAGTGGGACTCATCTGACATGCAGTTTACCAGTGCTAGCTCCACACATTTTTTTAAAAATGCTGAAGTTTATGGTTATCTGCAAATTCTTTACAAATATGCAAATTAGCTCATTAAATAATTTGTCACACATGAAACTACAGGAAGCTCAGCAGTGATGGATGAAGCACCGTGGAGGAAAAAAAAAATGAACTTAGGGCATGTTTAAGGCCAGATTCAGATACTCTTAACCATATTAAGTGGCACCTTACTCTACAGGAGCGTCGTAGTGACTGCAGTGAGCAGGGCCGGCTTTAGGCCGATTCCACCGATTTCCCCTGAATTGGGCCCTGCGCCTAAGAGGGCCCCGCGCCCTAAAGAAGAGTGCCTTTTTAATTTGTTTTACTTACCCGGCGGCGGTCTGGGTCTTCGGCGGCACTTCAACAGCGGGGGGTCCGCGGAAGACCAGGAGCGAGTGAAGGACTCCCCCGCCGCCGAAAACCCGGACCGCTGCCGGGTATTCGAATCGAGCCCCGCAGTGCCTAAAGCAGGCCCTGGCAGTGGGACCACCTATCCCAAACTCTGTCCCTTGAGGAGCACCCTGACCCTTTTTGTTTCTAAATTTACTTTATCAGTTTGTAACCACTGCACTTACAACCTTTCACCAGGATTCAAAGGAGCAAAGGGGAGCTGACATCATAACCAGAGACCATGCATTAAAGTGCAATACATTATGTCACATTTAGGACTAGATTGTGCCTGATGCAACCAAGCAGTCTATGACACAGGGACAAATATTTGATACTGTGCTCTTCAATCTAGCAGAGAAAGGTCTAACATAACCCAGTGGCTGGGAGTTGAAACTAGACAAATGCAGACTGACAGTGAGGGGAACTAACCAGTGAAACAATTTACTAAGGGTCATAGTGGATTTTTCATCACTGAACTTTTAAATCCAAGTTCTAAAAGATCTGCTCTAGATTTTTGAGGGATGTGCTGTGGCCTGCCTTATGCAGGAGGCTGGATGAGATCATCACAGTGGCAATTCTTATGTTTCATAGATTCCAAGGCCAGAAGGGACCAAAATGGATCAGACACATGGTCCACCTAGTCCAGTGCCCTGTGTCCAACAGGTGGTCATTACCAGAGGCTTTAGAGGAAGGTGTGAAAAACCCTGCAGTAGGCAGACGTGGGATAAACTGTTCTCCCATGAAGGTCTCATCCTAATCCCTAGTTAGAGATCAGTTTAACCCCTGAAGCATGAGGCTTTGTATACATTTCACAGATTCTGTTAGCATTAACTATCCTAACACCGGCTAGCCGACTTGAAGTTCAAAGTACTGTAGCCCTGCTAGAGTGGGAAGCTGGTTTGAGGGGAAGAATGTGACAAAGCCCTTTGAGGGTGGAGGGAGACTGTGTGCTGCATGGTTTTTCGGAGTGTCAGTTGTATTACAGAAGATTTTCTAACACGGTAGAAGCACAGGTGCCCGACTTTCTTCTGCATCAGGGATGAAGGCTGTGGGGAGGTTTCCTTAGATATTTTGGAAGCAGCCCTTTTCCAAAGATTGTTGCTGAGGAAAATGGGTGCCTGTATTTGCAGTACTGGCTGCTCAAGGAAAATAAGCCTTTCACCTTGCTCCACTAGTTCCATGGTCAGGGTAAGGGCAGTTGTTTGGCATGAGAACAGCATTTTATTTCTAGAAACTTTAGAACATGAGAACATAAGAACACACTGGGTCAAACCAAAGGTCCATCCAGTCCAGTATCCTGTCTTCTGACATGTATCAGAGGGGTAGCCATGTTAGTCTGAATCTGTAAGTCTGATGAAGTGGGCATTCACCCACGAAAGCTTATGCTCCAATACTTCTGTTAGTCTTAAAGGTGCCACAGGACCCTCTGTTGCTTTTTACTGTCTTCTGACAGTGGCCAATGCCAGGTGCCCCAGAGGGAATGAACAGAACAGGTAATCATCAAGTGATCCAATCTCAGCTTCTGGCAAAGAGGCTAGGGACACCATCCCTGCCCATCCTGGCTAATAGCCATTGATGTACCTATTCTCCATGAACTTACCTAGTTCTTTTTTGAACCCTGTTATAGTCTTGGCCTTCACAACATCCTCTGGCAAAGAGTTCCACAGGTTGACTGTGCATTGTGTGAAGAAGTACTTCCTTTTGTTTGTTTTTAAACCTGATGCCTATTAATTTCATTTGGTGACCTCCAGTTCATGTATTATGAGAAGGAATAAATAACACTTCCTTATTTACTTTCTCCACACCAGTCATGATTTTATAGACCTCGATCATATCCCCCCTTACTCGTCTCTTTTCCAAGCTGAAAAGTCCCAGTCTTATTAATCTTTCCTCATACGGAAGCCATTCCATACCCCTAATAATTTTTGTTTCCCTTTCCTGAACCTTTTTCCAATTCCAATATATATATATTTTTTGAGATGGGGCGACCACATCTGCACGCAGTATTCAAGGTGTGGGTGTACCATGGATTTACATAGAGGCAATATGATATTTTCTGTCTTATCTATCTCTTTCTTAATGATTCCCAACACTCTGTTTGCTTTTTTGACTGCTGCTGCACATTGAGTGGATGTTTTCAGGGTGTTTCCTGTTATACTCTGCAGCCTCCACCTACCCCTTCAAACCATCTAACAAACCTGGCTTCTGACCTCCAGGAATAACTTTATTTTTAAATTTATTCTGTCCAGTGGGAAGAACAGGGACACTGGGACTCCTACAATTTACTTCAGTGGAAGTTCCACTGTTCCCAGAGTCCTCTAGACTTATATCTCTAGTCTATGTAGCACTTGGAAAACCCAAAAGGATTAAACTGTAATCAGAAAAGCAGTCACAAGGGTAGGCAGCTTCTCTGAAATTGAGCCGAATCTTGTGATTTGAGCCCTAGGCTGGCTTCTTCTGCGTTCCGCTGGCTGGTCATAGGCTGGTCTCACCAGTATTTCTAGCTTTCTCATGACACTTCATCACTCCACTCTCAGCCATGACAGGAAACCGGAATTATGGTGGAGGAAAAATGTATCCTAATATCTCAGAAAGGCTTCGGTTTGAGTTCAGCTAATAAAAAAAGGCCACCTCTGTTGTAATGAGGGTTGTTTAGACTTTGGGATGGCCCTTAAAGGTATAATTCTGACAGGCCCCATAACAATAAACACATTAAATTAATTGATTTAAAGGGGCAAAGGTTCAGTGGGTGATTTTTTTTAATGTCCAAGCCAGTTAACTCGGCATGAATTTAAAGAGAGCGAAAATAGAAGTTTTTTTTTTAAACGAGCAAGTGTCAGTATATCACAGAGGCTAATTAATGCTCTTTGTAAGGGATCAGCCCTTGACAAGCCTTAATGGCCAGGCTTGGCCACATTCTTAGGTTAAGAGAAATCCAATAAGATATCAAATTAGCTGGGGCTTTATTTTCTTTTCTAAATCAGCGAGAGAATTGCGATCGCGCCCTGGTGCAGGCAGCTATTCTTCCTATCTCTTAACTCCATTGTGCTTGGGTGAACAAAGCCACGAGGTGTCATTGAAAGGTTCTGTGACCTCCATCAGCAACTCTCCCCATTGTCGGTGGGTTGTTGTTTTTCCACTGAGATCTACTGATCATAAATATGCATGAATGAAAGAGTCTGTGGGGGCTCATAACCAGCCAAGGTAAAGTCCTTTCTGATTTTCCCACTTTAGCCTTCCTGACATAGAAGGCTAGAATAAAGCAAGGGGACCACACCTCCGGATTAACCCAGCTGGAGTTCCTATTTCCAATTGTAAAGGCGGCACTCCAGCATCATAACAATCATCATAATTATCACTTACAGAGGAGTCTTATCATATAACAGCTTCTTCTTTTTTTCCAGGGGGCGTTGAGGGCTGGGGGATAATTCCACCCACTGGGGTTTGTGTCTTCATTCATTATTTTCCAAACAAGTCAGTGGAAAATTGAAATCCCTGAGCAATTTACAGATTACGTACCTCTTGCAAATAGGTGCATACGCTGCACACACGCATGTGCGCGCACACACGTGTGCAGAATCGCTCTGTCCATTCCAGACACGGAACATAAAACAGGCACATGTTGGCCGACTGGAAAAAACTGTGTTTTGCTCAAAGGTTAGACAGCAACTTAAGTAGCCTTCCCTGTTAAGCCTAGCAACTCCAGCCTTGCCCCACAGCTCCTCCTGGCTTAATCTTTCTTTCTTTTTTTTTTTTTTGGCTCAGTGAATTGTGGTCAAGGCCATTGTAACGTGAGCACTGCCTGCGCTGGGATTGGCTGGAGGAGGCTCAGAGAGGCCCCTTTTCACAGGGGACTAATTGCTTTAGACCACCAGTATTTGGGAGCTACAGATGTCTTCCTTAATTTGCCTAGAGAGCACAATCGGCCCCATCTGTTGCATTTTTCCCCCCTCTGTCTCTCAAGTCGCCTTCTTCCCCCTGTCTGCAAAGGCCTAAATTGAAAACTCATCAAAAAGTAATACAAGAGCAGTTTGGCTGGAAAGCCGCTGCCGAGGGGCTTTGGCTTTAATAAAGGCCCCCCTGCTACTTTTACACATGGGCTGGAGACTAGAGAAAGGGGGAGGAAGGCAGAAATGACCAGGAGGGGAGGGGGAGTTCGATTCTAACAGCCAGATGGGATATTGGGAGGCAGAATAATTTGAAGTGTCGTGGCTGAAAGGGGGACATGCAGGAAACTCCTTATGTTTTATGTACACACAGCAAAATAGATGACTTCTGGGGAGGGCTGGAGAGGGACTGTGGGGTTTGAAATATCTTAGTCTAATGGGAGAGCTTCTGCTGACCTGCAATTGATCACTTCCCTGGCACACACCTGTCTGTCTTCGCATTCTCTGCTCTGGGGAAATTCCAGGGCAAAGAAGGGAGATTGAGAGTAATGATAGGAGAGAGAGGGTAAGAAGTGGTGACAGCTGACACTTGGAAGGGAGGGAAGCTGAACAACTGGTCTATAGTTGAGAACCCTGGCTCATCCTGTCCTAGTGCCCAAAGAATGGGTCTGGAACCTACCCTGCCTTGAAAGCAAGGTCTAGACAAAGGGTGGATGCTGTTGGGGCCTTAGCCTCTGTGTGTTGTCTGGGCATGAGGGTATCTCACCATTTCTGGCTCATTGGTTTGTCCTGGCTTCTGGAGAGTGGGTGAAAAATCCTGATTGTTCCTTTCACACACAATCTACCTTTCTAACACAGACCTGCTCCAAATCCTGCCCACTTGGAACCAGACAGATGCATTTTTGATTCAGCTGTGGAGAGTAAAATGGACAAACCCAAACCACTCTTCCCTTAAAATATTAACAGTGAAGATTGCGCAACCCCTCCCACGCCTGATCCAGTGGTTGAAATCACAACTGCTACGATGTGTTCTCTGTGCCATCAAGTTTGAGCAGCTGAACAGAGCAAATCATAGCCTGTTGCTCTCTGAAAACTGCGACTCCCTCTCATAAATATCCAGATCTTGTTGTGTTTCTCTCTTTTATGAGGTGTGGTTTCTATGAGTCATAAAAACAGTATTGTTTAACATGAATAAAAAGGGCACTTCCTTACTGCAGCTTTGATTACACTCGCTAAAACTACTCCACCGGGCCCTGCTCCCGATACTCTGAGAGCCGTGTGAATGGACCCTCACACCTGTGTGGAGTTCCACCAAAGTCTGCGGAGGTCCCTGGTGGTGTTAGATCCTGTGCAGCTGATCCCATGGCAGAGGCAGGACCTGGAAGATGTGAGAGGTTGGAACGCTACGATCTGGATTTCTAAAACATGACTATGGCCCCGTCTGGCCAACACTTAACTTTAAGTATCAGGGGGTAACTGTGTAACTTTATGCATATAGCAGTCCCATAGCACCAGGCTAAGATATTCTCTTTGCTTTCTCTTCCCCACGTGGCCACCCTGTCTTGTTTCCTGAGCTCAGTCGGACTACACATATGCAGAAAGTTCCACAGCTGCGTGTTTGGCATACTCATATGGGATACAGCCAGCCTATAGAATGCAGTGTTTCTCCTCCTAACCCCCCAATGTATAACAATGCTTTTCAGTATTATCATCTCAGTCAAGGAAGACAGTGCAAGATAGACTAGAGCTGGATATTAGGTTTTTAAAATTACAAATCTATCGGCTTAACATTAGAGGCTCACGATAGATCGGGGTAGTGAATAGGGCAAAGGGGGACTGTCAGACGCTTTTTATTTACTTATTATTTATTTATTATTCTTATTTTATTTTCTCTGGAGTCTGGACCTTGACCATACCTTGACCAAGAAATTTGGACCTTGACAAAAAATAATTGACTACCCCTGCAATAGATTATACTATGAATGGGTTATTTTTCACAAGCAGACATCATCTATGCGAAACACAGGGATAATTCCTCTGTCTCATACTGCTCTGTGGGTGTGTGTCAGAAGACACATAAACTGTTTCCCTTTGACAATCCTCAAAAACATGTACAGGGATGTAACCCAATACCGATACAGAAGCTTTTTGGCACAAGTAAACGCAGATAGTTTCCCCATGATTCATAGTGTTGTTATCTATCTATATACTTATAAGGTCTTCCATCACAATAGTGTCAGAATCCTCACAAGCAATCATGAATTTATGTTTGCATCACCCCTGGGAGATAGGGAGCATTTTTATGATCATTCCCCTATTCTAGATGAAGAACGGAGACAGAGACAGATTAACCCCTGGTTTGCTTTAAATCATACAGGAATCTGTAGTGGAGTCAAGAACTGAACCTAGCTCTCTTTAGTCCCAGGCCAGTGATTTAACCACAGGAACATCCTTCTTCTTGGAACTGCAACTTGAACTCTAGTAGGACTTAACATTCATTAAAGAAATAAGATCTATTTTAATTTACCCTTGATTTCTTTTAACTACAAGGTCTTACCTTTCCCTCCCCGCCTTAAAAGAATATATTTAGTATTATAATTAGAGCAAAATTTGGTGTATTGCCCTTATTCGTTCTTGTTTATACAAAAAACCAGCAGCCAGTGTGATCAAAAGCAAGATGAAGAGTGAACATTTATTTGACAGGAGACAAAAATCCAGCCACACAAGAAAATCAGTCTGACCTTTATTCACCTTTACTCTGTCCTCATTATTTCAAGAACACGTCATACAGGGTGGATGGTGAAAAC
Source organism: Malaclemys terrapin pileata (assembly GCF_027887155.1). NCBI lineage: Eukaryota > Metazoa > Chordata > Testudines > Emydidae > Malaclemys > Malaclemys terrapin. The sequence continues at coordinate 11,322,278 of NC_071512.1, read as the reverse complement.
TTGTGTAGACGAACAATGACGCAGTCCTGATTGAAGGGCTTGGTAGGAGGAGTGTACTAATGTATGTGGCATGATGACTCTGCCCTTCTGTGAAACTCTAATGGCTTGTCACGGTCGAGAGTATAAAAGAGACGGTGGTACACTTAGTGCTAGCACTACTGTCAGTCAGGAAGTCAGGGATATCCTATTGCACATGGCTTCAACCCCTTGAGAGGGACAGCATGTTGCTTTGGGTGCTGTTGAGAGTACACCTGGTCACCTGCCATAGCACATGCTGCTAAACTCTGCTAGAACTTTGCAGTCTAATCAAGTGAATCCCACTCTACAGCCTCCCCCCCCCCCCCCCCGACAATTAAACATCCGTTGACATACTTGAGTAGAAAGACTCTATATGACTGGAAGAATCACCTCCAATTGAAATGTAGATGTTCTACTCAGAGATAAAGGTGTGTTTGTGGATGGGGGTGGGAGAGGAAGCATAAGAGAAAAAATGACTGACAATCTAAGGGTTTGTCTGCCTGAGAAAGTTGCACCAGATTAACTGAAAAGGTGATTTTTTAAACCAACTTAGTTAAACCAGTGCAAAAGGAGGATACTCTAATTTTGGTTTAAACCAGGCTTATTTTTCAAACAGGTTTCAGTTAAACTGCAGTAGGCCACTTTTACTCTGAAATAAGGGTGTCCACATAGGGGTTTGGACTGGTTGAACTGGGACTCAGTTGGCAGATGTTTCGGGGGTTTGTAATTTTTCATGACTCTTTGCTCGGCCTTAACGAATGTAAGGACTTCTTATTCAGTTCCAGATCTCCATTCCACGGCCATCAGTTTCACGCTGCTCCTAGCTAATATTGCAATAAAATGAAGTACTTTTGAAGAGAAGTGTAGATGATGCTGTCACAGAACCACAGGATCTGTGCTACACCCCAGCATATAAGCAGCCCCTGGGTGGAACCCCTTCAGTGCACCAGACCCCCAAGGGGTCCCACACTTCCTTAAGGGTGTGCCACGCAGGCTCAATTCCTCCAAGTCTAAGCCTCTGGACTCCAGTCCTCCTGTTCCATACTGTGAGCTCTGCTTAGTGAGTCCAACGGAGAGAGACTGCTGGTCAGAGACTTGTACATTCTTCAGGGACCAGTGGTCCTCAGGAAGGATTTCTATTGACACCAAGCAGCCTTTTCAAGACAGAATAGGATTTATTAGTCAACTGGACACAGCAGTGGGAAGTCCTTAAGTCAGCACAGAGAAGCAAAGGTTAAGACATTGTCCATTCTAGCCAAGCCAACTCTCCACATGGACAAGCTGCCATAGAATCAATGTGTTGGTTGTCTCCTCCGGTCTCTGTCAGTCCCAGGTAAAAGCTGATGAGTCTCTCCAAAAGCCAGCACTTATCATAGGTGCTGGAGCTAGGGGTGCTGGCGGTGCTGCTGCTCCCCCTGGCTTGAAGTGGTTTCCATTGTATACAGGGTTTACAGGTTGGTTCAATGCCTCTCAGCAAACAGCACCCCCACTATACAAATTGTTCCAGCATCCCTGGCTCATATCCCAACTGACATCTCTCAATCCATTGTTCTCTTGCAGACCCCAGCAAAGTTCAAGAGTTCCACCGGCCAGAATTTCTCATAGACTTTAAGGTCAGAAGGGACCATCATGATCATCTAGTCTGACCTCCTGCACATTGCAGGCCACAGAACCTCACTCACCCATGGGCAGTGCGTCGCATAGGCTGGGGAAGACTTTGCCTCCCCAAACACCCCGGCGTGGTCCCGCCCACGTTCCTCTCCACTCCTGCTTGCCCTTCCCCCTGGGCCCAGCCCAGGCAGGCTGCTTCTTTCAGGGAAGCGTGCTGGAGCTAGGGCTAGGGAGGCTGGGAGTGGGGATGGCTGGGGTCACCCAGCGCTGGGGGGGTCCCGGGTGCAGGGGCTGCACCGCCCAGCACTTGGGGGGGGGAGGGGACTGGAAGCACTGGGGCTGCCTGCCCTGTGCTCGGGGGGGGGGAGGCACTCCACCCCCCCCAACCTGCACTTGGGGGCTGGGGGGCTGGCAGCCATGGGGAGAGGGTCTCTAGCAGGGGAAGAAGGCAGATCCTCAGGCGGGGGGTGGGGACGGACAGGGGCTAGCCTCCCCCAGGCGGTGGTTCATCTGCCGCCCATGCACCCACCCACTCCTGTAATACATCCCTAACCTCTGGCGGCGGAAGTTTCACGCTGTCCACACCAGTGCTATGTCGGCGGGAGATGCTCTCCTCCCCACATACCTTCTGCTTCTTGCTGAGGTGGAGCAATTATATCAGCATAATGCGTCTTCACCAGACACGCTACAGCGGCGCAGCTGCATCGATGCAGCCATGCTGATGTAGCACTGCGGTGTAGACTTGTCCTAAGAATGGTTCAAAGGAAATCACTGACTTGATCTAGTGTTCATGGATCCTTTTTCTTTCCATAGGTTGGTTACAGAATGAAGAGCCCCTTTTGAGAATCCCCAAATAAGCATTAAGAGTGAAAACTCTGGACAGTTTCCTAATCACAGGATTACAAGCAGGTAGTTTGCACCTCTGTTTATATCACACCGTGGATCCCAGTTATTAGCACCGTAGGCTCTGACTGGTTTTTGCAGTTGCAGCTTACGTTTAGGATGGATTTCAAAAAAATAAGTTAGTTCTACAATCATTCAAATGACATTGACGTTTGACCCTATTAAGAATAATCTTTTTGTGTGCATGTGCGGGCGGCGAGGGGATTGGGAGCAAATATGATGGATTTTTAAACTTGGAAAAAAATGACCGATTAGTAATGGCTAGAGTCAATCACAGCACAAGCAGGTGTGTGTAAGCAGAACTGGGCTTGAACCAGGTACTTTCAGAGCCAAAGTTGAAGTCACCCTTCGGGTTAGGTGATGGAACGTTAGGACAGGGCCAGGCAGCACTTGCCGGGACAGGAAATAGGCCTGCCGAGTGCACGTCTCTCTGGGACTACGCTCTTCACTGACACCAATCCTTAGTGGATGGGGAAGGGGAAAATTACATGGTAAAGGGACATTTGCCTATTGGATATTCACGCCAATGGGTTGGGAATCAGTTCCGGGACTGCTGCCAATGTTACTGTGGGAGAGCTTTTATGTATCATTAATATAGATAGATTGTTGCCGGGTTTTCCCAAGTTGATGTGGTGTCCTTTCCCCCCCAGTAAATGTTTTCTTTGTTTCATACACAGACTCGTGCTCATGAGGGGGGAAGTATAGCTTATTCAGGAAGGTAGTTAGTGATTCCCAGAAATCTGGGGTGGCGGCTCAAGCCAGTGCGATTGTTCATTTTAAGAGGGAACCCAGCCTTTATTCCTGCCGACAGCACCTGGCCGAAGGGTTACAAATGTTTAAATTACTGTCAAGGTTAGTCTGAGGTTCTTTTGAGTTGTGATACAGACTAAAAAGTGAATAAACATATTACAACTTATTTAAGGAGAAACAGGTTCTCGAGCTGGAAAGATCTCAAACCGTTAGCAGAGAACAAAAGCCAATGGGGCTGATATTTCCAAGCAAGTTCTGTGTCATAAGATCTCTTTGGCGACCTTGTAATATAGAAATCACTACAAACGCTTCTCTGTTTCAGTGGCCCCAGGAAAGAGTAGGAGGTTGGTCACTTATCAAAGCGACTAGCTCCTTAGGGACAAGGTGTGAATGACCTTCCTTGAGTAAGTCACTGGATAGTCTTTGCTAGGCTGAGGCTGACTGCTGGTACCAATAGGTCTCTGTCTTGCTATTCAAAAAACTGATACTCTGTTATTACATTTATTTTTTAATGAGCAGATTTCAGAACAGATAAAAAAACTCGGAGGTTTTTGCTCAAGTGGTGGCATTCATCACATGTTTCCATAAGTTGCCCCTGAATCACTTCTCATGCTGGTATAAATCAAGAGTGACTACGCTAAAGTCTCTGGTGTGACACAGATGTAAGTGAGCTAAGAGGGTAGGCGCTCACTCTGGTATATTTGTTTTCTGTATAAATAGCAACAAACATCAACAGCTGAAAACTTTTTTAAAGAATATCGCAGCCCAAAAGGCAGCTACGATTCTCTTTATTACCAAAATGGACATACCGTCGGAGGGGGACTGGGAAAGTGATTGAACTTTTATCCTAATAACCTCTGTGATAATAGTTAGCTCAGAAAAGACAGGCTTTAAAGAGGCTTTGGCTTCTTGTTCAGTGACTTGGAGAAGCCGGGGGAAAAGCAACCAGAGGCTTTTTTCATTTGAAGATCAATGTGAATCCCAGAAAATCCCATTATTTCCCTTTTAGATCAGTGGCCTGACCAGCTCAGCTTTTCCTCTCCCCAAGGCAACAACTTTCTCCCATTGTGCATCTTGCCTCTCTCTAAGATCTGCATGGGATGTTTGCTCAGGCGTACATGAAATGAAATATAGTATGAATCTGCAGGAGAGGTTGTTTACCGCCCCACGTCTCGCCTCCATTAAGTCAGAACCATACAATGCCAGGTGCAGCTCCTTTCCTTGCGAGCTGTCCCCAGCAGAGAGAATGAGCAATCACTAAGAAAAAGAACAAGCAGAAGCAAAGGAGACCCTGCAGGTGTTTGTATCTGAGGAGTAGCACAAGCCGAACGGGCCATGTTTATTATTTAAAAGGAATGAATGGACCGATTTCACATTCTGAGGAGGCCCATATTTCAAAACACAATTACGAGAGACTATTTGCTGAAGTTCGGATCCAACAACACATTACTGAAAATGTCCACCCCAGACATGCTCAGCACAATTAAAAAACTGAACTTGGTTGAAAGCGAAGGCTTTCCTTGCCTCGTTAACCCTATACGGATTTCAGTTAGAAATTGAGCCATTCTCCTCAGGAATAAGGACACATTTCTTAAGCTTGTTTTGCTGTTAGCAATGATGGTTTGAGTCAAACTTCTATCTGCTAATGCTGCTGGATCACATATTCTCTGCTGTGCCCGGTTTCTGCTGAGACACACCGAGTAGGAGGCCTGTTATCGCTCCCTGATTCTGAAACTGGCTAGTACAGGCTATTGTGGGCAATCAGTACCCATGAAGCCTTATACCTCTTGAGGTATTCGGGAAGATTTCAGCCTGTTTACACATTAGAGCAGGGGTGAGCAAAGGGGGCAGAATTTCATTTTGGATACGAGCGCACAAAATATTACCATTTTCCATTTGGGCAGTTTTCCCCTTGTCTGGGCCACATCCTAGCCCTTGCTCCAGCTGCTCTGAACTGCTCTGGGGCAGGAATAATCCATGCAATACATGAAGCTCTAACATAAACCCTTACTTCCAGGCCTGCCCTCCTGCCTTTTTCAGAGGCACTTATGCCTAGAATGTCCGCTCCACAATTCCAACCAAGGAATCACTAGCAAGTGTGAACTCCCCTGGTCCTGAAGGAAAATGAATGGGGTGCACACTTGGCTGGGGAAGAGGCAGGATTAAGTGCATATTAAGAATAGTGAACGTTGGCTCATATTATTTTCCCAGCAGCCAGCACGGCAGATCTCTGCAAAGGCTGCTAGTGTGGTAGACGAGGATTCCCACCCCATCCCTTGCCTTTGCAGAGATCCCTTGGGGTATGTCTACATTGTAATTAAAAGCCCACAGCTTGTCCATGCCAGATGACTTGGGTTTGGGCTAAGCCTCTACGAGGTGGGAGGGCTCCTGCAAAGGTCCCAGAGCTCGGGCTCCAGCCCTAGCCCAACCATCTACACTGCACCTAAACAGCCGCCCCTTTGCCCGAGCCCAGGTCAGCTGGCATGGGCCAGATGCAGGTGTCTAAATGCAATGTAGACATACCCTTAGAAGCTGGAGCAGGATATGTGGCCAGAGCCCCCTCCTCCAAAAAGGGAGGGAGGAGCTGGAATACCATGAGCACAATGCCCTGCCTCCAAAGAGCTAATGCACAGACAGCGGGAAATGTGGAGCAGCAGAATACACCCCTTTGTGGGCTCCTGATGGCCTGCCAGGCCTGTGCAGCAGAACTGCAAGAATTCAGCTGTGTTAGGGGAACCTCTGCTCTCCGCGAGGAGAGGGCAGGACCTGAGCTAGGATGCATGATGGAGGTGTTATGACAGTAACTGAGGTTCTGATTAATACACAATGGGTCTGATTCTGTAAGGTACTACGTGCCTCCTGCATAGGTGCCCGTCACCCTCCCAGAATTGAGGGCGCTGCTTGCGGCACAAGAAGGGGCTCAGCACACTTTGTGTGTTTGGGCCTGACGTGAGCGAAAAGCTGTGATGAAAAATGATGCATGGGCTCTAAACCACTTCGCTCCCATCTGTAACTTGCTGGGTCCCTATGTTAATTTTTTTTTAAAAGGGTCAGTTGGATTACTAATGAGTGATTGACTTTAGAAGAGGAAAGCTCTGTTTGAGTGGCGGAACACAAAAATACATCTAAAGCTGCAGGACGTGTATATATCCATCTATATATATTGTGTGTGTTACATTTAAAAAAAAAACGATGTTCAAAGAACATTCAGTTTGCAAAGTCAAGCACTCAGAAGTTAGGAAATGCCAGAATTAAGGTGGTGTGTGCTACTTTAATTTGGCCCCTTTGTGTGTATGCATTAGGGTTCAGTCTTTAATTACATGATCACATACCATTTTTTCAGCAGGACTTCCGTCTCATTCAGTGCACAGAGTAAATCCGGCAAAGTTTTAAGCAACTGGAAACAGGTCTTATAATGCGGCATGTCATGCAACTGTATATCTAGGAGATGCTACCAGTTCTACCTAGAATACAGATATATTATTCAATTAAAAATTACCCGTCCAATTTAAATGAAATCATTCCTAGGCTGAAAACTTGCACATCAGTTACCAATCCTAAGAAACATTTTATGGCTGTGTTATAAATCCCCTCCAAAAAGGACGTTTATCATACAGAAGAACTCACACAACCTCTGCTGAGAGGCTAAAATAGCATTGCTCTCCTGTCACAGGGAACAATGGGTTTAAAAATAAACAGACCTCATCTCCTTTGCTACCCTTCTGTTTGAAACATAGGGTGAACATACAAGATGTTTGTTTCTTTGACAAAACTATAGCTGAAAGCAAGTTTTGTCAAAAGTCTAATAAATCTACATAGATAGTGTTTGTAATAATGTAAATGATTTTCAGTGGCTGAATAGAGGGGAGGAGGGCAGCATTTTTCCGTCTTCTGTTTGTGGTATATTTATCTTCATGGAGAAGATGGTAGCGGTGGGATTTAATTTTCTGAATGAATGTCTCTAAGCTCCCCATACCTTCGGGGCTTATAGTCAGGTTGGATCCAAGGACAGAAGAGTCAACATTATAAGCCTTTAGAGATGTCTGAGTGGTTTGTAGCTAGTCTCAAGTGGGTGTGCTTTCAGAACAGGGCTTCCACAGCTTACATTAGCAGCTGAAGAGACTTTGTCTGTTACCGATGCCCTTGGGTGACCTTTGACCCTAGCAACTTCACTCTGTAAAGATCTGAAGGTTGTGTGACCAGAGTCCTAGGAAATGGAGAGGTCCATTGTGTTTTAGAGAAAGAGGAACACAAACATGGTGTGTTCTCAAGGGAAACAAAATGAAATGGAAATAGCAGTTCCAAAGTTAGGGGAAGGGGGAGGGGAAACGCGGGCACACGTGCGCGCGCACACACACACAGATAAATGTACGGTTTTCACAAAACTTATCTCTTTTCTTAAGTTCTTTCTGTCGCCGGAGCACATAGTGATGATTATATTTACAGGCTTGTTAAGCACATTTGGAAGGTTTGGGTTCTGAATCAAGAATACTCATTCCCTAGTGGTTCTGCATTTCTTAGCTGGAAGAAACTCCCTTGGCTTTTGCAGAGCATTAGACACACTCGGCAGCAGAGCGGCTGACCTATGTCTGCAAAAAAAATCGCCCCCTAATCAACATAGCTATGCCAGCAAAACTTTTAAGGTTAGACAAGGCCTAAGCCTGGCCCTAAGTAATTAGCACTCACAGCAACCCTGAGAGGTAGGTATGGAAGTATCATCAGACCATGTTGCACCTGAGACTGGTGAAGTGAGCGGAAAGGCCACAGAGAGTGGCCTGTGTCAATGTCACATAGCATTCAGGAGCTGCTGGCTCCAACTGCTCTCCTCAGACCCGATGCTCACATGGATCTCCTCATCACCTCAACTGGAGATGCTGATGCAGCACCTACTGCAATGACGCCCTGATCCCCAGCTGGGCCTGTAGGCATTGCTGTAATACATCTAATCAGTATTAATAAAGCCACCTGTACCCCTCCCCGTTCGGTCCCTGAGCTCAGCTCCGTGCAGGGACAAATCTGGTCCAACACACTTTCTAATCCTAATCAAGTTCCGTGTTCAGTGTTAACAGGAAAGGACTCTTGAGCATTGTCACGTGACTAACATGTGATGTCACAATCATTTCCACTCTGGCTTCTAATAAGGGCATAGAAGCAATGAATAATTAGCAGGTCACTTACTATGGGAGATGTCCAAGGCAGGTTCCTCTCCACTTGGAGAAATGAAACGGTGACTTAGTTGGCATCTTATAAACATGAAGCAAAGCTCTGTTGACCTTCTTTATTAAATGTGTCTCTAATGCTGGGTGCTCTGAATTTGGCCTCAAGGTACTGCTGGTACTCCTCTGACCAGTGTTATCAGAGGGTGCTGTGAGAGATCTCTCTGTGTATCTGTAGAAAGTTAATAGAAAGACCTTCATCTGTAGGCACAGAAGAATATATAGCGTCTATAAATTAGAAGGTTCAATAAAGTTAAGCGCTGCAAATGGCTTCCTGCATGCCTTGTGCTCTGGGGAGGAGAGAAGATAACACACTCCCTGCCTGTTTTCCTCCCGGGACTGCAGGGCTCCACATCATGTCCTGTTCAGGGGCTATGGTTAAACACCCTGATATACTGCTTAGCATGTGAGCTTTTCAGAGCAGGAATAGCATCTTTTCCTGTGTGTACAGCTCCAAGCACACTGTTGGCACTGAAAAAATTATAAATTGCCCCCGCATCATGATTTTTAAACCAATCTTATGAGATTACGAAAAACAGAACAAAAAAGCAGAAATGCTACAATTATTACATACCAAGGGATGCTGCTACATGGCAGAAGGTCATGTGGTCACCAAAACTTTTGGTGGTATGATTAAGTGGTGGACATAAATTGAACATCCAACCAGACCATCTGAAGGACCTGGCTAGAGATTGACCTGGGTGGTGCTTGATCTGCAAGAAGGCTAGATCTTTTTGGGATTTGCCTTGATGCTGGTGACTAACAAAAACTGAGATTCTGATATAATCTTTTGATTCTAGAAAATTGGGCTTGAATAAAAACCCCAAATAGTGTGAGATTTGTGATAAAATGGTGAGAGTTGGCAATAGGTGAATAATTCCTTTCTTAAAACTCCAGGGATTGTACACCAGTTTGCTTCCATTGGTTTCAGGCCCTGCTGTTCAGATCCTCCAAGTATTCACCACCATGCCTCCAAAGACACAGAAATATCTTTAAAAGCAATTCTCTATAAAAAAAATCTGCCGTCCTTTCATGGGAGCATTTTGGAGATTATTTTATATTCACAAATGTTAAAAAGGCAAAAGAAAAAACACAGTCACTGGGTGAAGAACCCTCCAGAGGGGTCTAGTCTATTTTCCTGCTAGCATTTGCGGGAATTATGTGCTGAAATTGTCAGTGTCAGTGTAGCAAAACTGGGAGACTTTAATAAAGACACCCTTAGGGATCTACCCCTTGATTTTGCAAAATACAGCAGGAAGTTAGAAAAATCTGTTCACGCTTCCCTGTATTGCCGCTGCTGAGTTCATACCCTGAGCTGAACCTTTGGCTGATGAGGCAGGAATCTGATCTTAGAAATCTAGGGGGAGAGTCGGGAAAGAGCAGCAGAGACCCCTCTGTTTCTGAAGACCGACTGCGAAGCACTTTCCAGCATAAGACCACTTTTATCCCATTGTTTCTCACAGTGATTAATCCATCTAAAGTGCTCCGCTGAACATAGCCAAGGGCAATGTAAGAAAGAAGCAGTTTGGGCTCCCCCGCCCCGAGTGGGCTTCCCAAATATCCTCTCTGGTCTCCCTGTGTAGTTAGTAAACCCCCTTTGCCCATGACTCCTGAAGAAGAAATTGTATAGTCACAGCATCTTTCTCAACTTTAGCTTCTCTTTTCAGCACGTATTCAAATTAACCCTTTTGTCCCATTCACATCCCCTGTCTTGAGTGTATACTGTGGATTGGCCGGCAGTGACCCTACGGATACGATTATCATGATTTATTAGCATCCTGGTAGCGCCTAGAGGCCCCAGTCATGAGCAGGGCCCCCTTGATCGTCCTAAAGTTTAGCCCCAAAATATTTGCTATTGATCCCTTTTATGCAGCTGTATTTTATAGGGTTTTTAAAGAGCAAATGTGACCGGTGTATTTCTACTGCGGGCCCATTCACGCCTCCAGCTGATCACCTCAATGGGTCCAGAGTCAAATGATCAGGGTCATATGCGTATGAAAGCATGGGTTGTGTTGCCAGCTATTCTCTCTACCTCTTTAGGGATTTCACACTTTCTATCCTGTTAGGGCGCCTACCGTTTACTTAAGGGCTGATTTTTCTTTTCTCTTTCTGTGTCATCTGGATTTAATCGAGTTAGAAGATTTTATGCCTAAAATTGCATTGTTAACAGCAATTGTTTAAATTTGGACCAGCGTAGAATCCTCCAAATCTTTGAACCCCACTCCAGTGTCACATACCTCAACCCTGCTCTGGCTGCATAATTGTAGTTTGCAGGGAGGGGGCCGGGACTGGAGTGAAGGGGGTTGGAAATTGGTGGCTTTTTTTGCTTCCTTGAAAGCTTCCATTGCTATTTTCAGAACCACAAACAGATGCAAATGTCTCTGCAAACATTACACAATGCCATTCAGGGAGAGTACAGCCTTTCAGGGTCTCTGAATAGCCCTTCAAAGCAAGTCTAATTAGGATAAGTAGAGGTAATAGGCCCACTTGGGTTTTTTCACTCTAATTTTTCCCCCCTTCAAGTCTCTTTCTGGGGCTGGTGGGGACCAGGGGGTAGGTGAGATGTACCCTTGTTCAGTTGTTTGTGCTAACAAATGCAGGCCTAGCCAGGGCAGGAGATGGAAGAAAAAAAATCAATCATTTGAAAAGTCTCTTCTATTTTTTCCTGGTGAGATATATAGCAATGACAGCAGCAGCATCCTGGGTTGGGGGCTACACATTTCAGCTAGAGAAAGGGGGAGGAGGGGCTAAAGAGAGGCTGGAGCTCGTGTCATTTGGAACTTTAGTAAGTGAAAAGGAAAAGCAGAAGGTATAGGCTGAATACTTGGGTAAATCAGTAATAGAGCTAAAGGGGATATGCCTGTAGGGAATATGTTAGCATAAAAGAGCTTTAAGAGGGGCCATTCAGACTGACAAAGGGAGATTTGAATTGCTGCCTTCACAATAGCATGAAAGGACGGGCTTGGGGTGTTCTGAAACAAAGTGGAAATCATACTGCCCTGAACGGCTCTAATAAGCTTTTAACTATTTTACATTATGGCATTACCTCTCCTCTTTTTTTTTTTTTTGTGAGCAGAGTGCCAGGCCCACTTAGAAGTGTGATTTATTCTTTTCCCTTCATGGTAACTTTGGAGAAAAATGGACAGGGACTCAAAGGCAGTAATTCAGCGTTTTTCAAAAGTAAGGAGGGGGAAATGTCATCATTTCTGAATGCCTCCGAAAAGCGGACTTGTGCACGGCCATCTCTGATTTATAATGCGAGGAAGAAACCTTCACCACGTCAGGGGAAATTATGCTGACGGCTTCCTTCTCCTTTCACTGTGCAACCGATCTGACATTTCCATTTCCAGCTTTGTTAGGCTTGTTGCTAGCCATTTAATCAGGCAAATATTGTGCTGAAACATCATTTAAATAGTGTTACCAGGTAGCGCAGGTGATTTTTCGGGTGCATCTGAAAAATATAGAGGTTGGTGTATCTCTGATCAGAGACCCACATTTTCAGGCTTGCCGTGTCTGAAGTTAAACTGCTAAATCCATATTTAGGGACTTAAATAAGGAGCCTGATTTACAGAGGTGCTGAGGATTGACTTGCCTAGGAAGGGTGCTACTGCTCTCACAGTCTACCTGCATGTCAAGAAAGCAGACAAAAATTGTGTTTCTGTGTGAGGCACTTTCTCTTCCATCTGCCCCCAGGATGACACAACTGTGCCATTAAAGTCCATCTTGTAACACAGCTGCACCTTCCTCAGGCAGATCTGCTTCAAATTCAAGAAGGCCAAAGTCTTCCCATTCACACTCATTTTTGTTGAGCAGAATTTTGTTCAACTCAAAACCCGAATTAATTCCTGATTGCTTCTCGGAAATGCCATCTGAGTGCTTTGACCTTGTTGGTGAAATATCAGGGGATGAAATCCTGGTCCTGCTGAAATCAATTGGAGTTTTATCATTGACATCAGTTAGGCCACATTTACACCCCAGTTCTCGGTATCCACGATTTTATCCTGTGAATGTTGTGTGTAAGTATTTAAGTGGGTGGGAGGAAGCCAGAAGGTCTTTCTTCTAGGTCTATAATCATTTCCCATTGTTTTTAGCTGCAAATGGGTTCTTAGATCTTTCAGAGCCTTTGGGGGTGACTGGGAACAAGAGGGTGCCAATCAGTCTTTCCCCTAAGCGGTTCGCATTTGGCTTCCTAAGCAAGCCCATCAAACGTTATCAACATGTCAACTTTTCTGTATGTACTAAACAGGAGGATGTCCCAGGAATGCCAAATGCACAAAAAGAGAACAGCTACTCAAACGATGGTTCACTTTGTCTGAGTCTTTGGCACATAAAAAAATGAATTATACAACCATGGGCAAGTTATATGCATCCGAAGAAGTGGGCTGTAGTCCACGAAAGCTTATGCTCTAATAAATTTGTTAGTCTCTAAGGTGCCACAAGTACTCCTGTTCTTTTTGATCTCAGTTAGTGAAGTCAAGGGAGTTACTATTGATTTCTGCTGATGTAACTGAGGTCTGAGTTGGCCCGCAGTTTCTTCTTTCACTGCACGTTGTTTGCTGTATATACAAAATTATTTCATAATCTTTGTTGTTAACGTCGGGTCTGCCCAGAGATATCTGAAGACAATGTGGAAAGATCACACGACAGAAAAACATTGTGCTAACAAGTATCAGGGGGTAGCCGTGTTAGTCTGTATCCACAAAAACAACAAGGAGTCCGGTGGCACCTTAAAGACTAACAGATTTATTTGGGCATAAGCTTTCATGGGTGAAAAAACCTCACTTCTTCAGATGCATGGAGTGAAAGTTACAGGCATCTTTTCTGTTTCTGTCTCATCTGGATTTAATCGAGTTAGAAGATTTTATGCCTAACATTGCATTGTAACTTTCATTCCATGCATCTGAAGAAGTGGGGTTTTTACCCATGAAAACTTATGCCCAAATATACCTGTTAGTCTTTAAGGTGCCACTGGACTCGTTGTTGTTGTTGTAGTGCTAACAAATCTCCATTAAAGATAATGGGCCAAAGTCCACTGAAGTTAATTGGAAATTCTCCCACTAACTTCAATGGGTTTTGGATCAGGCCCAAAGTTGGGGAAAGAAATCCAGAATCCATGCTGTCACAATGCACTTGACTCAGTCCTGTTGTTCCTAGGTGTTCCACGGCAACATAGGCCTCTGTCAGGGAGTTCCAGAACACTGAAACATGTTACATGCCACTGGAAGAATGTATAACCATCAAAAATGTGTTAAGCAGGTGAATGGCTGTACATTATTGGTGCATTACTGTGGGTAGTACAGTATTAACAGTTACATAATGTGTGCAACATCATAAATGTTGTTGGGCCCAGTTTATAAGGGGAACATGTACTGCAGCATCTATGTTCCGAACTCAGATCCTCCTTGCTTTGGGGGATTTGTCTAAACTGTGAAGTAATGTTGGTGTAACTGACCTTTCTGTGTCGACGCATCTAGCAGGACTATTTGAATGGCAGGAGAGGAGCGGGATTTTATTTTATAAAGATGTTTTGCAGAAACAAAACATGTATAAAGATGTCTTGCAGAAAAGATCAAATAAACACGTTACATATTGAATAGAAACTTTATCGTTTCACGTGTGTTTATTCTAAAAGAACTGCCACCTTTTATTTTCAATACATTTTAGCAAATAGTGTAATTGACTCTGTAAAGTTCATCTTATCATAAATCCAAGAGATTCAGACATTGCTGCTACATGCAGGTGCAAGAGTGCCTACTAGTTTATCTTAACTGTTAAAAAAAATCACATTTGTTTATCTCTGGAGCCTGGGTGTCTAGAATTTCCATGATATTTATCTCATTCCTCTCCGAAGCCCCTTTAGCAGAAAACACACACAGTGCTTCCACCAGCCCAATCTGAATGTGTGCAGCTGCTCCAGCCTGTGCTTGATTGACAATTCTTTTTGCCAGGCTGATGCATCTGATACGCTCCTGTGAGTCTCCAAGCATCTGAACAAGTGCTTCCCGTTTAGTATGTGACAGAGAGAGTGCCGCAGGTGATGATCAACATCAATTCAGGTAACATGGATCCTTCTTTTCCAGGACCACTCAGACCTAATTAGCTGCCACTTGACTTATCAAGAGGTCATTGTTGCTTCATGGCAAGAGTATATTTCTTGGAAACATACATCTATTTTCATTACAAATAGGAGGGAAGGAAACTGTACCACGTGAAAAGATTGATTAAATACTAATTAGCCGCTTTCTTAACCTATTAAAGAGCTTCAGTGATTTGGATAAACAAGACATTGTATCACTTACTCTTCTGGCCAAGAGGTGGGTAATTTAAAAGGAATATCCATTACTACTGCTGTGACAGGGAAGTTTTACTTCTTAAAACTGCAAAGGATGGGCATGTGGGGCGGGGGAGGGGGAGAGCTGGTCTCTAGGTAGGAAAAACATCATTTGTCATAATATTATTTTATACAAGGAACTTAGACAAGTTTGAAATCTGAAGCCAATGAACTATGTAAATAGCTTGTACAAGGTTATACCATGTGACAAAGAAAGAAAGAAAAATAAACTATTTTTTCTATCTGGGGAAAAATTTATATCCAGCCACTTATAGATGCCAGTTTTCAACACATCACAGTGCCATTGTATCTAGGCAAAGTAATTTGTAAATTTAAATGGTTTCCTTTGAATTCCAGGGTGCAAACCGCAAAGTGACGGAGGCCAAAGTGAGATTTGTCTTTTCTGTTTCATATTTAGACCTAAATTGCATGGAGTCAAGATCAGAGGCTGCTTTCCATTCATTATCATGGAAAGTGGCAATACCAAAGTCCAATGAAAAATATTTTTGCTTTATCAAAAGGAAATATTTTTATGTGGAAATTTAAATGACCAAAGGCTTTGCAGTGAAATCAGTTCATCTTTCACATGTTGTTGATAATTTTCATTATTATTATTATTGGTCCTACCTTTCAGATGCTCTCCCCAATATGCCTTTCTGAATTAGTTGCTGGTAATTCACATTTAACATGGCCAAACTGAGCTCTTTTTATTTTTTTTCTCCTTAGAGTCATAGAACTGAAGGTCAGAAGGGCTCACCAGATTGTCTAATTGGACCTCCTGTTTATTACAGGCCACCAACACACACACACTCAACCAAACAACTGACATTAGACCAGTGGTGGGCAACCCGCGCTGCTTCATGCAGCTCCCATTGGCCAGGAACGGCAAACCACGGCCACTGGGAGCAGCAGGCGGCCATGCAAATGTAAACAAACAGTCTGGTGGCCCATCAGTGGATTACCCTGATGGGCTGTGTGCGGCCCGTGGGGCCACAGGTTGCCCACCACTGCATTAGACTAATGTATCACAGCTCTCAGGAGACTAAATCATGTGCCATGGACAAAGAATAAGAGGGAGTGAAGTCCTTACTCCTCTCTCCTTCCACCTCTTTTCATTGTTTTTGACAATACCCACAATCCTTCCTGTCACTGAGGATAGCCACCTTTGCGTTGCCTTTGATTCTTTCCTTTCCTCCCTGCGCACCCAGGCTGAGGCCAGATTTTCCCAGAAATATGGAAAAAATCTTACCCTTTCTTTCCTGGTGGCCAAAACACTTGTCTGTGACTTGATCATCTCCCTGCTTGATTTCTGCAACCTCTTCCTCTCTGTCTTTCTTAACCCCAGTATCGGTCCCCTTTCTTGTTCAAAATGCTGCTGCTAAAATTTTCCTCTTTACTTATCTATGAGGATATGTCACCATTGCCCTTGTAATTCTGCCGCTGGCTTCCCCTTGACCACTGTGTTGAATTTTAACCTTATGTCTGTGTCCTGTGCAGCTCCACCCTTGCCAGCATCTAAGATCTTATCCCTTACATTCCTTCTCATCTGCCTTGCTCTACAAGCAATGCCAGCTTTGATGCTCTGTTGTTTATTTCCATCTTTAGTTCTATTCCTGTTTTGTGCCTTTTTCTGTGTTGCTCCCTATGCGTGGAATAGCCTATCAATCCCACTGTGCTAAGCCCCCACCTCTTTCATCTCTACCTGTCTCCCCCTAGTCTTTATACTAAGGTATGGAGTAAGTTAGAACAGAAGACTCATAAATAAATACAGAATCCAAGATAATTAATTCCTTTTTCTGGGTGTTCCAGTGCAAGTTGTTTTCTTTGCATCATTGCTGTGGGTTGGGGGGGGTCTATCCATAAAGCCACTAAAGTACGGAGCACCTGGTCACTACATAACACATTATTTTTATTCAACCCACAGGACGTCTGTGAAATTCACCACAGGCGAATGTGGTGGGGTTGGCTCTGTGGCAACCGTAATTCTTTTTCTGGGAGAAGAGCTTTAGGGACCAAATGTTTAGAACTGGGAGGCTGATCGCCAAACAGGCCTGAAATCATTGCTGGATTGTTGGGGAATCATATATTTTCTGCCAATTTGGTTCATGGCTGCCCTTGGTGGTTGGAACAGCCATGACTTCTCAATTCAGCATTCCAAAGACAGCTAATACTCATGGTTATACCACTTAGCTGCAGCCTTTGCACTCTTTCCCTTAGGCCTGTGGTGTAGTAAGGCATGTCTTCTTTTTTACGGTGTATCACAACACTAATGCTTTCCCACCTTGGAGGCTGTTCTGACTTGTGAGGTTTAATTAACTGAGATTTGTAAAGTGCTTTGAGGACCTCAGTTGAAGGTGCTATGTAAGAGTAAAGAATCATCCTCATCCCATGGAATTCCACAGATGTCCTTAGTGGGAAGTCAGGTCCGTCCAACACTGTATGCAGAAAAATTGGAGCATCTTTGTGGTTGTTAGGTACTCAGTAGCTTGTACATTAGACACTTCTTGAAGAATAGCCAATCTAAAATGTAAGCAAGACATTGACTTCAGTAGAAGCCGAGTGAGACCAACGCTGCATGCTGTTGAAAATCCCACTCTAACTGCCCAGTAAGGCTGTGTACGAACACAATAATTTATATTGGATTCCAAATGGAAGACTAGTTTAAAATGTGCCGGATGAAGGAATGAAATGCCTGATCAAATGATTGCTGCTCTAACTTTAGATTAAAAGTCGCCATTGAAGACGTTTCTGTTGGTGTTAGTGGCAAAAACGGTTTCTATAATGACAGCTGATTTCTGACATCTGCCATACTGAGAGAAGTAAAATAAGTTGTTTGTTTGTACGAATTAGTCCAATTAACTCATACAGATGGAACTTAATCCGTTATTTGTGCAACAAATCATTATAGTCCATAATAGCCTGGGATTGCCATTAGGTGGCTTTAAATGCTTTCTTAGAGGGCAATGTTGTGAAATCTTCAGGTAAAAATCACCTGGAATGTTTAGAATGTAATAATCCAAGAAAAAGCTAGTGAAGTCTTGACCAGCCTGCCAAATCTGTGTTTGGGAAATATTCACAGACAGCAGCAGCCTTATAAGCTTAAATGAATAATTAACAACATTCCGCAAGCACAAAGCAAAGCAAATCAAACATGGTTTTTACTGGGAGTCATATACAGATATGGGCCATTCCTTTCCCTGAACCATAAAGGGTCATCTGAGTTAGGAAGGGGTAGGGATGGAAATTGACTAACTGAGTGAGCTCTGGGCAAGAGGCCTGTGAGGTAGTTCAGGAAATACATTCTGCGGTTTATTCAGCTTTTCTTCTCAGCTGCAGCAGATGGGGAATATTAGAAAGTTCCCTAGTAATACACTACATCATTATTATTACTTATTATTTGTACTCTGGTAGCATCTCTGGGCCCAATCAATAATTAGGGCCTCATTGTGGTAGGCGCTGTACAAACATGTAACTGGAATGTAATCCCACTCCAGAGAGATCACAATATGTGAGCTCATGATTGAGGCATGGCCTCCCTCTTAGCCCCATATTCTCCACTAGCTCACACAGGCTCGTTGTTTTCCAACTTTCCTGTTTTATACTAAGTTATGGCCATCATAAATGTTGGATCATGAAACAGGTTATGGAAAGCGTTGACCCCCCTTTCCCCACTTCCCTCCCCCCCCAGTTATTTCAGGTTTCCTGCTCTTCTTTTTTAGTGTCTCTCTTCTTCACATTGAATCCTGGCGACTCATTTGAAAGGCCTGTATTCTGCAAGTGCACATGGGCAACTTTAAGGAATGCGAGGAGTTATCCTTGGATGCGTTCAGTTAAGATGAAAGGGGAACCTACCTGGCCTTAAAATAAAACATGCACGTTCATAAAAGTCAAAGAAACAGGGTCTGATCCAGCACCCACAGAAGTTGATGGAAAGATTTCTATTATCTTCAGTTAAGGCTAGATACGGCTCATGTTATTATGCCAATGAAAATATCCTCATTCACTACGATTCAAGGACCAAACTCAAAATCTCCCCATTAGAAATCTTATAACTCTGTTGCCGTAAAGTAATATAATCATTTGCTGAAATGTACAATCAGGACATCAAAAAAACTATACATCCACCCAAACCCTAGAACTACAAGGGGCTCTAGCCTACCCTGCTTATGTAAGCAAAAACTCCTATTGAAATCAATGATCAAAGTAAATGGGACACTGCATGAGCAAGGACTACTTGTTTGAGTAAAGCTTTGTGACTTTCTATGAGACTTAGGGACTTGTCTGAGTCACTTAGGCCTAGCAATGCTTTAAAAATCTGGGCCCAAGCACCTTCCATGTAAAATCAAGAGCAATACCAAAGTCCCTAGTGGATCTCCTGGTGTTTGACACGTCTACCTTTTCAGGGTAAAAACTTTGTTTGGGTTAGAACACTAGAATAAGCCAGAAAGCTGAGTTACAAATGGAGTGTACTTTTATTTTAAAAGAATCTACTCTGATTTAAGCAAGATAGGCTGACTTCTTTTATATTTCCAATGGTTTAAAAAGAACTTTTATGCCATTTAGTTGAGGAGGAAAGTAGAAAAGGGATTAGTTGATAATGGACACTATTATCAGGGTGATAGATTTATTTGACTTCATCAAATCAGTGAAAATCAGTAAGTGTTTCAATAACGCCCTGGGGAAATGATAATAAAGGAAAAAGTCCAGCAAAGTACAACAATCTAAAATTTTTGCATCCCCAAACTACCTTACTGCATTGTACAATTGGTAAAACTTTCCAATCCTTAGTAGCTTTCCCCTATAGATGATTTCTTGTGGATAGCATATGCCACCAATGAGAAAGCTCTTGACGCTGAAAATTAGTTCCCACCTGCTTCTGTCCTTATAATCTCTACCTACTATACAAATCAGTCTTAATGGATCATTAGAGCACCTGAGATCTATAATTATAGTATTACATTTCATGCGCTTACAAGTACTAAGGCAGACTTTATTTTACAGATAATGTCGACAGAAAAATCAAATCTACAGCAGATCAGCATTAAATGAAAAGTCTTTATAAAGATGTTCTTGTTAATGGCTGAAAACCAAGCATTGTTGGAGAGTCGAGCCATAAAGATGCACCAGGTTAGCGAGCAGTATACCAGTTGGCACCATGAAATATAGGAATTATAGAAAATATTGGACTTGTTATATAAAACCTAGATGTAGTTTTAGATTCAGAGATGGCACAGATGTTCTTTTATAAAGGTGAAATGTAGCATGTAAATTATCTCAAGTGAACTATGCAATAATTTTCCATAAATGATGACTAATTAAATCCGCTTGCCAAAATTATTATTTTACATCTGACTTTCTGACGAGAAAGCTTTAAAATGAAGATGTTAAGCAAATAAAATATTTGTAAAATCATATTATCTTCCCCCTGGAGACTTGTATTTTTGGTAACAAAATAATCCAAAGGTTTCATGTTGAAAAATGCCCAAAAACAGGGATTAGGGATTTTTAAAAAATGATTTCATATTCATATACAAATAAAATACACCACATTCTTAACTTCTCCTTTTGTAGCATTTTCTCATTAAGAACATATCTGGAAAATAGATCAGTCTTTCATTGCCTCATATTTTCTAAATTTTGTACATTCAATGTATTTTCAGAGTCTAGTCAGTACAATTTTCCCCATTTCTTTTCCATTTTGAATATGACCACCTTTAGTTCTGGGCTTCAGAAGAGATCTGAGATCCAGAAAGTCATCATTAAAACCACTTAAGAGGTGAGCAATATAGATGCTTTTGCTTAGCAGCAGGAAAGTGTTCTGAATCGGAGTGTATCAGAAGAGGAAGCCAAATTTCTAAATTGCTTGTCTGTCTTCTGTTTCTCTCACTTTTTTCATTTGATGAGTCAGTTTTCCCATTAAAGCTGCGATCATTAAGGCCCTGATCCTGCAATCTGTTCTGCACAAACTCTCCTGCCTGTGCAGAGCCCCATTGAAGTCAGCGGGGCTCTATTTGGCTGTGTCCACCTGCACACATCAGCTAGCAGGGACTGGGGCCTGAGGAATCAAAGGGTAGCATGCATTTTGTTTTCTGCTGGATTTTTTCGTTCGTTTCCTGGCTGGATCCCTGTATGAGTGGGTGGTCTTATGATACGATTCTCAGGCATCTATTTGTGCCAGTCCAATTTCTACAGCTAAATGGAAACACTTTTACCTTACTCCTAGATATATGTATAGAACTTATGTATCCCTCTCTATTGTTCTTAACTATATAAAGATGAAGATGAAGTAAAATCTATAGAGATTCATATTAGTACAGAGGCCTGGACGATAATGCTGCTAGAAAACAATGTTAGGGTTCTAGCTATGGTTAGGCTATAAAGACCCAGTTTTGTGAGGTGCCTGACACTTCCTTTGAGGGTACTTTATGGCCCTCATTACCATTGTATCTCAGCACCAACAACAGTTGACTATTTATCGGAATAACACCCCTCTGAAGTAGGGCTGTGCTCCTACCCTCATTTTACAGCTGGGTCCTTGAAGCACAGAGAAGCTAAGTGACTTGCCTGAAGTTTCACAGAAAGTCTGTGCTGGAGGAGGGAATTGACCCCAGGTCTCCAAACCTCAACCTAGCACCCCATCCACTGGACCATCCTGCCTCGCTTCCTCACTTAAGTGCTGTTGACTAAAACGAGAGTTGACGGGACAAAGCAACTCAGGGCACTGAGCCCTAAAGCTAAACTACCTTTGTTCCAATGAGCAAAGTGGTTAACCAGGAGTTGTCTGGATATATGTAAAAAGCAAATAATATGGTAAGGTGATGAAAATCCAACCACACTCCGTGATCTTCAGGCCATCTGAAGTCAATGGGGGTCTTTCAGTGGACTTCACCAAGAGCTAGATCAGTCCCTTATTGATGAAAACATTCAGAAATTACTTTTACATAATATTTTACCAGTTCCACTATTAAATATTAATATGAAGCATTTTCTCTCCCTTGCAAAGCGTGTGAAGAGGTTTTTATTTTATTTACAATTTTCTGATCACCAATTACCTGCTGTAATTTGGGATGTTGTAATCCAACTCTTTATCAATTCCCCAAACTGTTAACTTCATAAAATCAATACAAAGACTGCTATTGTAAAGGCAACTTGTTAAAGCCAGTTTCTGGATATAGGCATTTCATTTGATAGATCTATAGATTTCCTCAGGTATGTCCAAACCTATTAAAACTCTAGAAAGAACCATTCTCTGATTCATGTTAATGTATAAACTTAATTGAATCCTCATGGAATATGCAGGTTCCATTACCTATTAGGAACATTAACATCACAGCCTGAACTCTGGTGGCTATATTGCCTTTATATATTGCATTATGTCCGTCGATGTCTGCTCACAGTTAAGAAAATACAAAGAATAGAGGTGTTTTGAAGTTTCATCTTTTTTTCCTTTGAGATTGAAGTCCTGTGTCTTGGGACCCAGTGACTTTAGATGACCTTCCATCTCCATGAGTTGTACTAAATTTCAGCCCCCGGAGGCTACTCCATACAAAACCTCCCAGCTTTTAAGGGCAGGTGCAAAAAAATCTTCGCTGCTTCATAGACCAAAACCTGTTACTGCCTCCAGAATTAAATTTTGCACAACCTTTTTATTCAGCAAGACATCATTAAGGGACTTGTATATACAGCACGCATATACTTTTATATAAGCATAATGCTGCTATTGGTGTATGTACATGAATACACACACTTGCATTTATGTGTATTTATATATATATATGTGTGTGTGTGTATGTATATATATACACACACACTTACATGCACAAAACCTACATTAAAAGAACATTATTTAAGTTGCAAAATCAAGCACTCAGAAGTTAGGAAATGCCAGAATTAAGGTTGCTTGTGTTACTTTAATTTCCCTCCCTTGTTTTTGGATTATGATAGAGTCTTTAATTATTTGATCACATACGATTTTTTCCACAGACTCTTTGCCCTGTTCAGTGCACATGAAGGGTGGTGCTCATTTAATGAGCAGCTATGTAATATTTTGTTTATCCTTGTTGTTCAATACGTGGCCCTAGGCCTTATTTACTGCACACCATCCAAACCCTGCTCTGAAGGTGGAATTATTAATTTCTTCATGGGCTTTTTTTATGGTTCTCATCACTATACTATCTGAGTGCGCCACAGACTTTTAATGAATTTATCTTCCCAACATCCCTCTGAGGTGAAGGTGTGGCATTATCCCCATTTTACAGATGGGGAACTGAGGCACAGAGAGATCATATTCTGGTGCCATTCCGAACAAAAAAGGACATTCGTACAATGGGGAATCTATTCCAATGAGTGAAAATGACTTTATAAGAGCACTCTTTCATGGATAGGGTAGGCTTACCCCATTGGAGTACCAGAACCAACACCATGTGACCCCTGGAAGCCAATGGGTCTCTGGTTGC
This sequence comes from Malaclemys terrapin pileata, assembly GCF_027887155.1. Classification (NCBI taxonomy): domain Eukaryota; kingdom Metazoa; phylum Chordata; order Testudines; family Emydidae; genus Malaclemys; species Malaclemys terrapin. The sequence goes on along the minus strand of NC_071512.1, from coordinate 11,298,993 downwards.
TTATGAACTAAAAACACCCAAAATAATTCCACTCAAAAAAGAAATGATTCCAACTACAGAATTCCCATCTTCTCCCCAGAGCCCAGCAGTAAGAGGATACTGGGCTATGGATAAGGTACAGGGTTGCACCTAGAAGACGAGGGTTCTGTTCCTCATTGGTGATTGTCCTTGGGCAAGTCATATCAACTTCCCCATCTGTAAAATGGGAACAATGAGATCATCTCACTTTTGGAATACGTTCAAGCCAAGCTTTGTATAAGTGCTAAGGAGTATCTTTATTATTATTCTCCCCCACTGAAGGGGTGAGGGGAGCATGAAGACTTAAAGCATGATGAAAAGAAGCAGGTCAAAGTAGAGTTTTGGGTTACCCTCCCTCATCTGGAAATCTCCCTTCTTCCATCCTCCCCACCCCACCACCATAATCACTCAAATATAGGAGACGCAAAGGGTAGATTTGCACAACCAATTATCTCCACACCCCAGTGGAGCAGAGACTGTGGAGGGGAACAACCTCACTCAGTATCAAACAGGCTCTAGCTGAGAGCACAATAGTTCTGCGTCTGCTGTTGCAGAATCAGCCGAATGTATTGTTTCGCCTTTCATTCTCCACCGAAGAGGAATCTCGCCCACCTCTTTTGGTTGATTTAGTCTTAACTACAGAAAAAGTGACATCCACTGCCAGTAAAGCTCTCCTTAAGCTATGGGTTTAGCATCATCACATCTAACCAGAGCTGCAAGCCTGTTGTTATGATACACTTAGGAATAGCTATATTTGAATACTTCCTTCTATGCAATGGCAATAATCAACCTGGTCTCCCTGTTTCATTCAGTGCTGCATACAGCTGTCTACTGAAAAGCAATCGCCCTGCGTGCTGCTTGGACCAGGATGCTCGTGTGTTTTTGGAATTTGTTTTCTGGTGCGTCTCCTGAGGGCTTAGAGGAAGAAAAGCCAGTGTTCTATCCCAGACACGTGCACCTACAGCAGGATTGGAGAGACCCCTTGCTGGAGTCACAAATAGAGGATTTACCCTGGCCTATAGAAATGGAATAAGCTACAAAGCAAAAGGCTGAGCTGACTCCCTTCCAAGAGCCCTTCTGCATAATGAGAGCTGAACATCCGGCCGCACACACCCTATGTTCGCTATTAAAGCAAATAGAGGGTGAAAGCGGAAATAATTTTCAAACCCATAAATTTATTCCTCCGGTTTCCAAATAGGAATTGATCCATTTTATGCTCAAGTCCTAGGGCCAAACTTTCTTTCATTTGTTCTGCTTTCAAACACTGAGTCTTCTCAAACATGGTCTGCGGCATAAACAAAGGAAAATGAACCTTGCCCTGTAAGAACTATTTTGATGTTGCTCAAATAAATCCATAATCTAGTAAAAAAAATATCAGAATTATCCACTAAATCGTGTTTGATCCAATATTCTGAGCAATTCTATAATAGAAGTTACATACCATGGTTTTATACGGAAGGTCTAGCGGGTGGAGAGAGCAGAATCAAAACAAAATATAGTGGATAACATATTTGCACTTTATACGAATGTCTCTGTATTGTACTCCAGTCTCTTCCTCTAACTCCCTGCATGCCCACTTGGGTAAGTCAATGAGGGCCTGATTTTCTCATGCTCAGCACCTACACTTGGGGTCAGATTTGCAAAAGAATTAAGTTCTCATGTAGGTGCCTCCATAATGGCCAGCCTTCCCAAAACCCTTAGCACCCAGAAGCTCCCATTGTAATACTATGGCCAGATTTTCATTCAATGGGCTCTGGTCTTTCAAAAGTTTGGCCTCAACTGTGTGTGCTGAAGCCCTTGTGAAAATCTGGTCCTTAATTTCTCTGTGCCTTCATTTATCCTACGATATAACAGGGATAATAATACTTCCTTGCTTCCTAAAGATATTGTGAAGTTTAATGCATTATAATGTTTATAAGGGGCTTTGAGATCTTTAGAGAAGGGTCTAAAAGTACAATAGAGGGATGGATTTTTTTAAAATTTCAAGATCTGTAACCCTCTACAGTGAACACCACTGGGCTAATGGTATGTCAGATGTCCTGAAATTACTCCAGTTTAAAAATTTGACAGATAAATTATTCCCGTGACCAAACCTATTTAAGAAAGTTAATTATCTGTTTTAGAAATAACCGTGTGTCAGCCAAAAAGCGTCCTGCAGAGTCAGGATGACTGATTTGAGAAGAATGCAGCTTTTTCTTTGTGAGGACAAATAAGAATTCTGTTCTTTTTGGAAAGCCAAAGGGAAACACAAACACACACACACACACACCCCTTCTGAATATATAGCAATAAGAATATGTATCTGTCTCCCATATTACAAATCCTGGGGGATTCACATTGGACAAAAAAAAAGTGCAAATCTCCTAAGAGCTTAAAGCTCTTCTGATATACCGCTGAAAACAGAGCCTTCAAACCCACTGCTTCGGGCATCCACCTGTCATTTTCTGCTTTCTGCCCAACTGTCACATATTATTGATCCCTTTAATCCCTTTTCTTTGAAACTCTGTTGCCAGCTGATGTTTTGTTACACCAAAGGAAATTCTCCTTCTAGTGCCTGCACCTCTGCAGGTAGTGGCTTACTAGAAGCTAAACCAATGCAATCAATTTTTAATTTGGCTTAGCGTGAGCCTTAAGGGACAACATTTGTGTTCAACACAGGGAGGTGTATCCAAATTCTCCGATCTACGATTCCTGGATGGAGCATAGCTGAACATTTAGTTGTGATGTTACTGTTGTGATCGAGAATTTCTTGGGCATTTTAAAAGTATTTCCTTCCAACTCCCTGCTCCCTCCCCCATCCAGAGCTGCTTTTGTGGAAGAAAAAGATCTGAAAAAAATCAAATCAAGGCACTGAAGAAATTAAGTATAAACGTTAAAATTTTTATTTACACCAAGTACAAATGTCTTTGTGAAAACCGATAACACAGACATAATAGAATAAAGCTCTTTATGTACAAAAATACAATTTTCATATGAATGAAACATCTTGAATAAATTAAACGAATACCAGGCCCAGTTGCTGAATACTCCGTGTTTAGTCCTACTCTTAAAGCGAGACGGCAGTGCTGGAGGTCAAGATCCATAATGCATGAATCTAGCGCCTTGTCTTGTCTCTTTAGGGGCTGATCCTGCCAGATGCTAAGCTAAGCACGCCTTGGGGGCGAGGCTGAGCCCTCTCCGATGTTATTGGAGTCAAAGCCAGTTGTGTGCGCTGAGCGCCCGGCAGGGGGTGCTGTGCAGTGCACCCGGCAGGATCAGCTCCTTAAGCCTTTTCATTGTATTGTCAGGGCGTTCAAACCAAATTTTCATGCTCATTTTTCTTCATTAGAGTTCTACAAATTGTAAAATTGACTTTTCACCTCGTCTGCAGCAGCAAATCTGTCCCTTTTCTTCTCCTTTCTAAATCATATTGAAGCGGGGGCGCCGGTCAGTGGGAAGGGAAGCAACAAAGGAGGGTCTGTGGAGTTCAGAAAAGTGCAAAGGAAGGTGGGGGGGGGGGAGAAAACCCACCCCCCAACCCCACCCCAATGTGAGCTGGCTCCTGCTGCCTTTGGAGCCAGGGGGCGGCTTGGGAAGGAAGAGCAGCTCACGCCCTGCCCCGCCAGTCCCACGGACAATAGCCCGCTGGCTGCAGAGGGACCTGGCTCTCTGCCTGCATCGCCCATCATCACACCCCAACCCCGGCCCTGCCCCGACCCCAGCTGAACCGAAAGTGAAACCCTAGGGGGCGGTGCTGGCTCACACGGCGGCGTCCGCCGGGGGGTACCGGGCGCAGCACGGGCCGCTCCGCAGCAGCTCCCCGGGGAGGCCGTGGCAGGCGAAGAGGGGCTCGGGGGGGCCGTAGCCATAGTCCTCGGAGGTGGCCGGGCTGCTGGGGTTGGACGTGCAGGCGGACAGGGAGGAGGCGGTGGAGAGCCAGGAGCCCGCATCGCTGCCGGGGCTGGGCGGGGCGGCGGGGCTCAGGTAGCCCGGCCGTAGCAGCAGGTCCCGCGGCGGCGGCGGGGCTTTGTGGAGGCGCTGGTCGGCCAGGCGCAGGGTTTCGGAGAGGGCCCAGATGTAGTTGTAGGCGAAGCGCAGTGTCTCGATCTTGGTCAGCTTGGTGTCCTCGGGGAAGGTGGGCAGGACGCCGCGCAGCTCGTCCAGCGCCGCGTTGAGGTTGTGCATGCGGTTCCGCTCCCGGTCGTTCGCCTTCACCCGCCGGCTCTTCCGCAGCGTGTGCAGGGCCGCCTCGTTCCGCGCCCGGCAGCGGCCCCGGCGCCGCTTGCGCCCCGGCTCCGCCTCCGGGCTCGGCCCCGGGGAGGGCTCGGCGCGGGCTCGCAGGCTGCTGTCCAGACAGGAGGACACGTCGCCGCTGTTCTCCGCGGCGGAGTAGCGGGTCTCCGGGGCAGAGGGCATCCTGCGGGGAGAGAACACGGGCCATGAGTGCCTGGCGCTCGGGGGAGGGCAGGATGGACCGTTCACAGCGGGATCAACCCCAATCGGGGCGAGCAATGGATCCCAAAACGAGAAGGTTAAAAAAATAATAACTATATCGAGGGGGGGGGGAAATCAATCAACGGACTAGAGGGAGAAATTAAAGGGCTCGATCTGGCTCTGTCTAGACACAGCAGCTCTCTGGGGTGTCTCGGTGTTGCATGGTGCAGCTGGGTTTAGAGAGAGGCGTGTCTGTCTGCTTGGCCCACATACTCACGTGCAAAGGCTCAGAGATGCAATCCAGGGGAGGGGGAGAAAGTTTCCAAGTGTTAGCGAAGTCAGGACCAACTTCAGCTCTTGGAGGCTCCCAAGAAAAGGGGGGTGGGGGTGGGGACACGCGACTGCTCTTGTCTTTGAAGTGATCTCGGCTGCTATCAGCTCGTGCGAGCCGTGAGTTTGGCACACGACTGGCCTCAGACTCCTTATATACCCTGTAAAACAATAGAGCCCCCTTCGCCCCCCAGGCCTTGCGGGATGAATGAATCAAGGCATCAGGTCTGCCCCGTGCTACACTCTCCTTCATTTACATAATTTATGCTCCAAGTGTCTGTTCTCTCCCCGGAGTGTGCCTATAATTACGGCTGGCCAATGGCAAGAGAGATCTGCATCTGAGACACGTGAGCTATCACTAGGCTAAGCCTACTTGTTTGAGCTTCATTAGTCTATTAAAAGGAAAAAGGAGGAACAAAGTGATTAGCCTTAGGGGCAGAGGCACAGTCCCGAAAGGATCCTTTGACAGTGGGGGGAGCTGATACCGTCTGGTTCAAACATAATGTTTCAGGACATCCCCAGCAGCTTCTATAGCCGGGAAGGGTTTCTGCTAGTCTTTCTTGAAGCCTATTCCCATGTGTTAGGGGAGAGTGAATAAGATAGTGGAGCAAGACAAAGCCATCATGAGATAAGGCAAGACAAAGCTCTCCCTATAAAAGACACTGAAGGAAAGGTGTATAAACCCAAGGCACATTTATCAGGTAAAGTCAGTTTCTCATGTCTCCTGAACTGCTGACTTAGGGCAGTTGGCCTGGGTTTTCACATTCAGAGGTTTGGAGTAAACTGAAATCATTCCGTGATTTGAAAGGAAATGGGCAGCCTGGATTTGTCTCAGTTGTGAAGGGATTAAACTTGTGTGGTTTTCAGTGAGAGCCAGGTTTAAATCTGACAAGCTTTTGTTGAGAGGTTGTTGAGGGTTGGGTTTTTTTTTTAGCTGTTCCTGTACTGAGGCAGAGCTTTGCATTCTCTTCCACAAACCCCAATCAAGTGAAAATACTCTGAGATGATACAACTTTCACTAACTTTAAGTAGTTTCTTCTTCTTCTTTACTTTGGATTTGAGTTTAGGTGTGCCCTTTTTTTGGTCATATTTGGTGTTTAGCTAAAGTTTTTTAGGAGCTCAGAATGCTAGAAATTCCAGATTCCATTTATTTTATTAACCTATATATACATAGACATATATGTAGGTATACATATCAACCTATTTTTTCTGACTAAAGAGACTTAATGAGGGTTCCTTTAACACAGGGTTACTTTTATTTTCTTAGCTACCCTTCAGACCCTTATACACTATGTACTTTTATTAAATACCCATTTTCTACTAAAACGTATAATTTTGGCTGTAAATTTTCACAAATGACTTGTAACATTGGATGGTTTATTTTTTTTTCTTGCCCAATTTAATTGCCCGAAAGAGGCCAGGTTTTCAGAGGACAGGTAGTCAGCACTGGCTGAAAATCAAACTCTTTAATGTTTTCGCACTCCAAATCATTAGTCACTTTTAGGCCTTTGTTATGCTTAAATTCATGTTACAAGTCATTGACATAATAATTTCCCCCTAATTTTAAATTTAGAATCTTCTCATGCACAACTCCTTTTTGTGATTTGCTCCCATGTCTCCGGGAAGCAGGAAAAACTGACAATCCAAAGTTATTTTTCTATTTGTAATTTATCAGATATGTGTTCATAGCAAATATTTTCAGGTTCAAAAATGAAAGGCATTTCTCTTGTTTACAAGGCTATTCCTTCTGCAGTTTCTGTTTGCTCTTTCTTTGGAGATTATCAGTAGACAACCAGCAAAATGTCATAAAGGGTATTCTTTAAACTAAAAAGATCGTTCACAAAGAAAAGCCTTAGGTGATAAAAGTTAGCTAGCCTGAATTTATAGACAGCTCTTCATATAGTATAGCAACCTAAGTAGATTAGTATTTATTTTTCTTGCAACAGACCTTAGATATATAATGTAATATAAAATAAGGCCATTGGACTTGCCTTTCTGAAAGAATAGGTATAATTTTTGTCTGAAGAATAATTGGACTTGCAATCAGAAGGACAATTTTAAGCCCCTGTTCTGCAAACCCTTACTCAAATGAGTAACTTTATGCACATGATTAGCCCCACTGCATCAAGTTACTCATGTTCTTAAATGTTTTCAGGACTGAGGCTTAGCTAGCAGTCAGATATTTTCAACAATGAATCCGAAGAAGTGGGCTGTAGTCCACGAAAGCTTATGCTCTAATAAATTTGTTAGTCTCTAAGGTGCCACAAGTACTCCTGTTCTTCTTTTTGCGGATACAGACTAACACGGCTGCTACTCTGAAAATTTTCAACAATGTTTCCAGTTTAGGCCGAAGAAAGTTAGCAAAGCATGCAGATTAGAGGTGACTGAATAATAAAGAGAGATTTGTGATTATTTTTGCTAATAAACATACTGTACTACATTTACTCCACTGCTATTCATCGAAGCATATTGTTTGTTTGTGTGTATTCAAATGAGCACTGATTGATTTGTTACAATGTTTATGATCTCATAGATTTTAGCACAACTGATCATTTGTCTGAAAAAATATGGTGGAAGTTCATTATTCATCAGTCCTTATCCATCATTTGCAGTTTGTCATTCGTTGTTATCTTGTTTAAAAAGTTTGTCATCCAATCAGAGAGCAGAGAAAATACCATGTGCCTTATGCATCAGCCACATACCATGAATAGCAAATAGTTGAAGTGAATGTTTCACAAACAACCCATAGGCTGAAATTTGTTTGCATAATCTATTCACTGAGTACTTTGAATAACGAATGCATTCACAGAATCAGAATTGGTTCATGAACCATTCGCAATCAGAAAGAAGTCCTAAATTTCTCGGATAATTTATTCCCAATGAATAATTCAACCCATTCTGTTGAAGGCAGTCTACTAATTTTGCAAATAAATTATCCAGCCAACAAAGATAATAGCACTTACACCTTTTGAGCCTGCGCCCATGGAAGTTGATTGCAAATGTCTCATTGACTTTTCTGAGATCAAGGATAGGTCGTTGACTTGATGGAACACCAACTATATTCCTAGCATCTTTCTGGCTATTCTATTCCAATGCATAATCTTTGGTAGTAACCCTCACTCTTCAGATTTAAATGCAACTAATCTCTGAATATTTGTTTTTCTATAGTTACATATTATGAGCTTTAAGAAGGCCTAGCACATGCATGTATTTTTTGGAACACCTTGCCTTGGCAAACCTTACTCTATTAAAAAAAAATACTTGTGGTAGTTCCTTGAATATAAGGATTTTGGAAGCCGAGTTAGAGCTTGAGTGCCAGTATCCAGCATGCTTTTCCAGCATTCCATTCCATAATGTTTTTAGTTACTGAATTCTGGCTCCAGTGTGATTGTGCCACAAGATCTTTCAGTGCTATATTTTGATTCTATCAGCAAAATTATTGGTTTGAATTTGCAACAAATACAACTGGATTATATTGTGCCACAACTTTCAAGGGCTTGATCATTCAAAACCTAATTAAATTGATGGGAATGTTTCCATTAAGTGGACTTTGGATTAGGCCCCACTTGAACATATGTTCTAATGCTAACATTGTACTGAATAGTGTGTGTTTAGTTTTAAAATTCTCAAAATGAGCCCAGACAATGTTTGATGGATACATTTCAGAAATCTATAAAGAAATAAATACCTTGGGAAGATGAGAATGTTTTGGTCAAGTGACAGAACTTCTAGGAATTGAAAGAGTTTGTAATTTTGAGATCATAGTTTGTAATTTAGAAATGATATAGCCGGCAGATTGAAAGTGTTTGAGGTCATATGAGTCAAAGAATGCAGCTATAAATAAATGCAAGACTCAGGGAAATCAACTTTATATCTTGGTGATTTATGCTGCAAGTGCCAGGAACCTAGAAGTGAAAAGTTCTGTCTCTTAATGACAGTCCCCACAATCTGGCTTCTTGCTAACTTTCAGCCTTGACTGTGCGCTTTTAAAGGACAATACCATTTGTATTCTCCCCTCTTCCTTAGTAAGATTAGTAACCAAGAGAATGACATCCTAGAAACAAAACAAATCTGTTCTAAAAATCAGTTTTAATTTATATTTAAAAATGGCAAGAATAAGTTAAATCTCAGGAGCAGAGGAAGACCTCTTTCAGTGTTTCCTGCTATTGTATGAAAATGGTTGATTAACAATAACATTACCCAGGTAATGTGGGATTTTGTCTGAGAGAGCTTATTTGTAAATTTAGATATATGGTATGTATTATATTAATTTAAAAAGTACTGAATAATTGCACAAAATCAGTTAAGATAAATGGAGACTTAGGCAAGTGTATAGACTGTAAAAACAAAATAAAAGCCAGGAGAAATCATAGAAGTGTAGGACTGGAAGGTACCTCAAGAGGTCATCTAATCCAGTCCCCTGCACTCAAGGTAGGACTATGTAATAACTAGATCTTTCCTGGCAGCTGTTTGAGAATGTTACCTTTTTATTTATACTAGGACTGTCAAGTGATTACAATTTTTTTAATTGCGTGTAATTAATCATGCAATTAAAAAAATTAATAACGTGATTAATCGTGCTGTTAGACATTAATAGAATACAATTTATTTAAATATTTTGGGATGTTTTCTACATTTTCAAATATATTGATTTCAATTACAACACAATACAAAGTGTACAGTTCTCACTTTATATTTATTTTTGATTACAAATATTTGCACTGTAAAAAACAAAAGAAATAGTATTTTTCAGTTCACCTAGTACAAGTACTGTAGTGCAATCTCTTTATCATGAAAGTGCAACTTACAAATATAGAATATGTACAAAAAAAACCTGCATTCAAAAATAAAACAATGTAAAACTTTAGAGGCTACAAGTCCACTCAATCCTATTTCTTGTTCAGCCAATCGCTCAGACAAACAAGTTTGTTTACATTTGCAGAATATAATGCTGCCTGCTTCTTGTTTACAATGTCACCTGAAAGTGAGAACAGGTGTTTGCATGACACTGTTGTAGCCGGCATCACAAGATATTTACATGCCAGATGAGCTAAAGATTCATATGTCCCTTGACGCTTCAACCACCATTCCAGAGGATATGTGTCCATGGTGATGATGAGTTCTGCTTGGTAACGATCCAAAGCAGTGTGGACCGATGCATGTTCATTTTCATCATCTGAGTCAGATGCCACCAGCAGAAGGTTGATTTTCTTTTTTGGTGGTTTAAGTTCTGTAGTTTCCACATCAGAGTGTTGCTCTCTTAAGACTTCTCAAAGCATGCTCCACACCTTATCCCTCTCATATTTTGGAAGGCACTTCAGATTTTAATATCTTGGGTCCAGTGCTGTAGCTATCTTTAGAAATTTCACATTGGTATCTTCTTTGCGTTTTGTCAAATTTGCAGTGAAAGTGTTCTTAAAACGAACAACATGTGCTGGGTCATCATCCGAGACTGCTATAACATGAAATATATATATGGCAAAATGCAGGTAAAACAGAGCAGGAGACAAACAATTCTCCCCCAAGGAGTTCAGTCACAAATTTAATTAATGCATTATTTTTTTAATGGAAGCATATCCTCTTGAATGATGGCTGAAGCATGAAGAGGCATATGAATCTTTAGCACATCTGGCATGTAAATATCTTGCGAAGCCAGCTACAACAGTGCCATGCGAATGCTTGTTCTCACTTTCAGGTGACAGTGTAATTAAGAAGTGGGCAGCATTATCTCCCGTAAATGTAAACAAACTTGTTTCTCTTAGTTATTAGCTGAACAAGAAGTAGGACTGAGTGGACTTGTAGGCGCTAAAGTTTTACATTGTTTTGCAGCTATGTAACCAAAAAACTACATTTAGAAGTTGCACTTTCATGATAAAGAGATTGCACTACAGTACTTGTATCAGGTTAATTGAAAAATACTATTTATTTTGTTTATCATTTTTACAGTGCAAATATTTGTAATAAAAATAATATAAAGTGGGCACTGTACACTTTGTATTCTGTGTTGTAATTGAAATTGATATATTTGAAAATGTAGAAAAATATCCAAAAATATTTAATACATTTCAGTTGGTATTCTGTTGTTTAACAGTGCAATTAAACGTGATTAATTTTTTAAATCGTGATTAATTTTTTGGAGTTAATTGTGTGAGTTAACTGCAATTAATCAACAGCCCTAATTTATACAATTGAGAGATTGAAAACATGCCCAAAAGTTGGAAGGTAGACAGATGCTTTTAGTGCCTTATATTTTGGGTTGATACATAGCTATTTCTATCAAACCAAGTACAGAAAGACAATACCTTACACTAGGTCATTGAAATCAGTGGGAATCTTTTTACTGACTTCAAGAGGTTTTGGATCCAGCTGTCTGACACATCGTTCTGTTTTCCTCCCAAAGTAACATGGGAATGAGTGCAGTAAAAATGCCTAGCATAGATGGATGGTCAGATAGATAATTAAATGGCAAAGATAAAACGTTTACAGCTGAATATTTAGTAATAGTATTGGGGGAAAGGGAAGGGGAAGATAAAACAAACATTATCTGATGCCAAATGACATAGGGATTCGTGAATGAATTTGTTGTAAATTACTGATAGGACAATTCCACAGCACAGAATATTGCCCTTTCTGTGTTTACACTGATACATTGGAGTGAAAAGGTTTATATACAGTTATTTGTTTAAATCGTTGTAGAGGAGGGGAATGCCTTGTATGCAGTTGTGTAGAGCATGTGTTACAGCACTGAATTGTAAAACTTAATGATGGACATAAGGTGCTTTCCCCAATGGACACACAACTCTTTGATGGTTCAACAGTTAGAAACCACAAAAAGGTTCAGAGGTTCATGCATTTGCTGGAGAGCTATTGACTAAAGGACAATTCTGGAAGTTAAATATTTTAAAGAGAAATAACCTGACAAAACCTCATTTTACCACAGTTTTAGAGCATTTGCAGATTTGGTGATTTAGGAATTATCTCAGATATAGCTCTGGGGTTCATTTGTAAAAGGAATTATTCTAATCTCACTCCTATCTAAGTGTCAACAATGCTTTGGTCAATTTCAGGTTTTATTCTACATTTTTTTGTGGCCAAAACTTCACGGGGAGTTTAGAGTGTGCCTGGAATACAGGATTGATCCCTTCTTCAATAAAGCATTGACATATCATACATGGGTTGATATGTATAAACCAAGAGTGCTACAAAATGTCCACTGACAACATGGTCAGAGAATCTGAGGGGTTGTGTGTGTACTGTTTTCATACCAGGGATCAAATTCCATTCAGAAATACCTGTTAAACATCTGTATTTGAGCACACATTGGACTTAAGAATTAATCCCTTTTTATGTATTATGCGGAAATAGCAATAATGATTTTTTTCAGTTTTTAAAAATGTGATTTAACATTTTTGTCGGGGGTGCGGGAACCTAAGTAAATTATTGTTCCCTGTGAGCACCAATGTATTTTGTTTGTAGTAATTAAAATGTTTTAATGAGACAACCATAAAATCAACCATTAATTATTTTTTTTAGAACACTTCTGCTTCCTTTTGAGCCAGGTCTATTTAGAAATAGTTTAGAGAGTAGCCTGCAGTTTTATTCTTTCTTTGGTATTATACACAGGAGTGAAGAAGTCATTTATAAATAATTACACAATGTTTTGGGTCTTTGGGTTTGTATAATATATCAAAGCGATTAGTACATGCATTGTTCCATTGTAAATGGGTTTTCCCCTCTTCCTTTCAGTTTCACTTGCCTTGTCTTCTATCTAAACCTTTTTCTTGAAATCCTTTTGTCTTCCTCATTCTTTTAGCTTGTTACAGTGCAGGGACATTCTTCTTATTCAAACACTCACAGCGTGAGTAAAGAAAGCTACTGCTGTCGCATCTTAAGATTTGCCATAACTTTCTGGCATTTTCTTTTCTTCCAATGTTCCCAGACGACTGATGGGGCAATGAAGAATTATAACATACATCAATTATTAGTGCTCACGGTGTATTATGCTCCTGAATTCAAGGGGAGATAAAAAAAAAAGTCTAACCTTTTCGGTGGTTTTAAGGCACATAAGAGAGGACTCTGCACAAATTATTTATAACGCCAAACAACTTTTTGCGCATCGATTACGTTTGACTCCTATAGTCACTTCCCCGTTCAGCTGGTTTTATGGCTATGAACGCTTGTGAGTGTGTGTGGTTGCTTTGGCATTTAACTTGTTTCTTTTATGAGCAGCCTAAACAATGCATTTTCAGCCCAAACAATCTATCTCTTAGAATAATAGCTTAAATGTCAGTCAAGCTCTCGGCTCTGGGAAATATATGATCATGTTAAGGGACATCAAATTTGAGGAGAATGTTTGCGAAGAATGCTGATGGGGAGCGCCAGTGGGGTTGACAATAGATGCAATTTAACCTTATTACCCCCATAAAGTGATAAAATAACATTTTTACAAGATGGCTAGAGTTCAGTCTTCCTGAGAGAGGGACATGAGGCTGCTTGGATTGAAGCACTCCTCTTGCCTGGCATTCCTGCCTGGGGATGAAAGTGACCAACCGAGAGGATTCTCCAAGGAGATAACTTGATCGGATTAGACCTGCACGAGATAGGATTGCAGTTCAGTGTAGAGCCACGTGAGAAAATGAAATTATTCCTAAGGTTTCAACAAAACTAATCCGTGTTATCCAACAGAAGAAAAAAAAATCCCTTGTTGGTAATACCCTGCCGCATCCTTTCCCCCCAGCTCTTCAGTTATAACGCCACCGAAGCTGTATGAGAAAATTAAATTAAATTTTGTATTCAGGGTCCCCCTTCCCCCTTTTCTTTTTGGTAGGAAGTGTTTTTTTTTCCCTTTCACCCTCTTGTCTCAAGAATCTCTATTTTGGCTTCAAAAAACGAAGAACCAACCTATAAGATTTTTCCAAAAGGAAAGAAACTGGGATTTATTGCAAGTTTTATTTGCAAAATGGCCCTGAGGGATGGCCACTTTCTAAATATCCCAGGTGGAAAGTTTACATAACTTTCAAGCTGTTCATAAATACCTTCAGTTAAAATTTAAAATAAGAATTTCCAAGAAGGGAAAATATCACTTCAGGCATAAATAGTGACCGAGACACTAATATTCAAGGGGGGGGGGGGATATTTTCTGCTTTGAAGGAATAATTTTATTCCAGTCCAGGAGAACGTCCTCTAATATCAGCATTTTCTTGAGTAGCAGCAGCAGTCTGTCAGGACTCCAACCACGTTTACATATGAACAGCCAGCTCACCCTACACTTAGAGCAGGGTGAATGCACACTGTTGCTTCTCGGCCGCTCCCCTCCCAGCCTCCTATCAGAAGTGAGGATGGATTTGCTTCCATTTGCATAGCAGGTGCTTGATTCTTGTCCATTCTTACTTAAAGAAGTTTTAATACGGGATAAATGACTAGGAATTAGGAGGAGGCAGGCAGGGGACACGAGATGGGACCATGTCGTCCTCTTCCTGCCTAGCTGAGAGGGGAGAAAGCTCAGAGTGTGAAACAAAACAAAACAAAAGTCAGTTGCTTTTGGAGGCGAGGAAGGGAAGGAACGTTCATCCATTTGATTTTACATTCCCGTTTGGGGCTGGGAAAACAATCATCTGAAGACAGTAACACGATTACTGGCCCAAGGAGCTTTTTTTTTTGAGTCAGAAAATGTGGTAAAGGAGTTTAAAATGCTAATCCTTGGTATAATCCCTCCCCTTGGTATTGTACAAGTACTGCAGCCACAAGAGATTTTCTTATTTTCCCCTACTGGTTTTAAAGGGGGTAGGGGGGGAAGGGAGATCAGGCAAGTCAAAATAGGCCCATTACTTGTGAATGATGATGAATTCCTTACTTCAGTGCTTCAGTTACGTCCCAGCGCAGCTCTCGGTGCTGCGAGGGCGGCCCTTCATCTTGGTTGGAGTGTTTTTTTGTTTTTAAGCAAACCGGAAAGCTCATGCTTACTCCAAGGATGGAAACCAATTCCTTCGTAGCTGGTCAGGCATTAGCTCTTTGGGATCCAATGCTTCATTCCTTCTGTTAGAAAAGCTCGGAGCAACGCTGGGCTCCGAAAGAGAGAGAAGTTCTTACCCTCCCCCCTTTTACATTGATTCTACTCGTTTAGGCTAAGGTAACCTGTAACTCTTGGACTTGATTGCCGAAGGAAACTGGTCTACATCTTTCTATTAAAGTCGGTGCCGAAAGGACACCGTGTAGACAACCTGCAAAACCTGCCTAGGGACTTGATCCTTTAGAACAGGGGTAGGCAACCTATGGCACGGGTGCCCAAGGCGCACGTGAGCTGCTTTTCAGTGGCACTCACACTGCCCAGGTCCTGGCCACCAGTCCAGCGGGTTCTGTATTTTAATTTAATTTTAAATGACGCTTCTTAAACATTTTGAAACCTTATTTACTTTACATACAACGATAGTTTAGTTATAGATTATAGACTTATAGAAAGAGACCTTCTAAAAACATTAAAATGTATGACTGGCACGCGAAACCTTAAATCAGAGTGAATAAATGAAGACTCTGGCATACCACTTCTGAAAGGTTGCCAACCCCTGCTTTAGAAATAGGTGCCCCCACCCGCCCCCACATCAATAGGTGTCCGTGCCCTTTAGAAATGGAGAACCCTTCAAACTCCTCCACCTCTGCAGGTGCGTCCAGAATGCCCTGGCCACGACTGCCAGGATCGTTTTGGTGAATACACACCACGGTATATGTTTGAAAGCAATGGGATCTCAAGTTTGCCGAAATGCTGCACAGACTTATCACGCTGCACAGTTCCCCATGGTAGCACAGGCGATCTTTTGCTGGTAAGGGGATACATGCATGAAAATATTCCTACTCGAAGCGAATGCCTTTGTCAGTCCAACTCAGTGCCTGCACATGGAGGCTGTTTTGTTAGTGGTTTGTTTTAACGTATCTCCAGTGGCTAACCCCTGCACTGGCTGCGCAATGAACGGCAGAAATCATCATCATCATCGTGAGTCATTCATCAAACCCACCCTCCAACCCGAGTGCCTCAGCGTCAAATGCGGCCCAGGCTCGCGGGGTTTTAAAAGGCGCAAATCTTTGGCGGGTTTGGAGCAGTTCAGCGGGAGCATATGGTGCGGAGCGAGCCGTGACTCGCCGCGCGGGCACAATGGGGCGATGGAGAAGGGGAGGTCCGTGGCCGAGCCGGCTATGCGGCAAGCCGCCCTTTCAGGCTAATGAAGCTGTTGTCCGGGGGTAATGATGCACGCGGGGCGCGAGGGTCTAGAACGCGATTTGTCAGACAATCCGAATCCGCCCGGGCTGAGACGGGAGGAGCCGCCCCTCGGAGATGGAGATGAGCCCATATGTGCACTCGCTTTGCATCTGAAGGGGGAGGGGGTGCGGTGGAGTGTCGGGGGGAGGGGGGGGGCGGGAATGCTTTCTTTGCGCAAGGAAAAACGTTCCGGGAAAAGGCTCGATCGTCTCTGATTAGCTGCTCACATCGAAAGCTTCCCCCTTTTATTAACCCCACCCTTCGGTTGGCAGTATGGGGGAAAAAATCAACCTTTATCTAGGAGAGCAAATTGAAGGGCCCCGCTCCTGGACCATTGAAGCCAGGGAGGGGGTTTCGCCTACAGTGGGAGCAGGATCGGGCCCCCCAAACCTGTGTAAGCCCCTACCTGTTGCCTTGGCAAGCTGTCCCCATTTTGCATTTGCCTTTTAAGGCCGGCTGGGCGTCTGAGTGCGGAGGAAACCATGGATAGGGCCTTGCGAGGGATGGCGCCCTGATGGAGGATACAGGATTACACTTCAGTGATAGCTAAATCTAGCATCGTTATCTAGGGGTTGCATCCTCCTCAGTGAGGCAAGAGGAGAGAAACGCAGGAAGAACAGGCTAGCAAAGGCGGTACTGTAGCAGAAAGAAGGAAATCGACCTCACCAGAGATCTATAGCAGGAGTGTGTAACCCCCTCTCCAGTGATCATCTTTAACCTGGTGAGAGCACTGATCAGTATGATGCCAAATCAGGATGCGGACCTGTTAGCTCATACCAAAATCCATCCTTGCCCCTCTGCTTCCCCCCCTTAGCCCTGGGCGTGTGAGAGCGGTGCCAGCTGCAGGACTTGCTTTGGGCTCCGCGCCCAGGAAGGTGTTCCCTTTAAACAGGGAAACACCAAGCCGCTTCCTTCCAGCCTTCCCACAGAAAGCGCCCCATCTCCCTTTACACGGCGGAGGCAAGGGGGGCTAGGTATTGTGCTGTCCCTGCTTACAGCGGATCAGATCACGCAGCCCTGACATCCGCTAATACCGTTTGACAGGTGAATTGAAAGAATCCGTCCTGCCCACAGGTCAGGGGACCCTGTCCCGACTCCCATCATCCTCAGTCGGAAGAGGGGTCATTTTAGATGGTTTATCTGAGCTCTCTGGGCTGGGTTTGGAAACTGTAGCTCTGTGATGTGTGTGTGTCTGTCTCTGTGTGTAACACCCACCCACACAGGCCGGTAAAGTTTCTTATACAGCACTTTTCCTATAACACACGTATCTCCCTGTTGATGTGCCCCATACTGTACCTTTCACTCATATATTATACCAACGATAGCTACCTGCTACACTCTATGCTTTATCATGCCACTGTTTCCCTCACCTGATCAGATTCCTTTTAACTAGCGTGTCTAGAGGAAGCACAAAGGACATGGCCCAAATAATTTGTTTTACATCAAAGTTGGATTTAATTCAGCAGCACAATAAAACTCAGCGCTGAGTGTAGGGAGTTTGTAAAATAATCCACATAGCATTTTGGACGCCTTCAAAAGTTTCTTTCTCTCTGTACGAAATACTACTTGACACACCAGATTCAACGTAACTCTCCTCTATAGGGATTTTCCGGGATTAGGAAGTGAGTGTAAACTCATGGGCATGAGAACTATAAAGTCAAAAATACATTGGTAAACTTTGGCCAGATCCTTCACTCCTTTCATGCAAAACTCCTGCCTTGACTTCAGTGTGAGATTGGAGTGAAAGAAGGATCCATGATGTTTTTCTGTGAATAAAGTTAAAAGTTCACAAGCAATCGAATGCACTGCTAAATTAATCGTAGGTTTTTAATTTTTCTCCTTTTATAATCTGGATAGTTCATTAATCATGCTAGATAGCTACACTACTAAGTGAAAACAGTTATTGGATTTAATGTTGTTGCTATTTTATAGCAAAGTTGTTCCAGAGACTTCAGTAAATTTACTGAAGTTTGGGGTTCTCTTGAGAACCAACTGTAGAAAATAGCGCCATCTGCTGGTTTGACATTAATTGTAAATGAATTAAGAAATGTTGCATAGAACTATAATTCTGCTACACAAACACACTATAGGCCAGGAATCCCAAATAGTCGACAAATAGCTCTAGTATAATCTAGCATTGACATTCTTGTCTCCCTGTATGTAAAGGATTGATTATGTGTATCTGATCTTGTTTCCACCCACTCAGTTTAAGCAATGCATAAATCATCCTGCATTTAATAGTCACTTATCCAAACCCCATGTAGTACGTTTTAGGAACATAAGCAAACAGGTTCAAACCTGTCTGCCAAAAGATTGGCTACTAAATCCATATTGAGACATCTAAATAAAAAGGCTTGATTTTTTTTGAAGTGCTGAGCACCCCCAACTGGCTTTGAAGTCGTGGGAGTTGGAAGTCTCCAGCACTTCTGAAAATCAGACCAATTTTAATTAGTTGCCTAACTATAGATTTTCCAGTGTCTTTAGGGACCCACATTTGACATTTTTGGCTATAAGCATTTTAAACGATTAAGAAGATTCTCTTAATCAAAAAATCATTCTCGTTCAATACAATTCACCAAGAAGGCCATTTCAATTGTCTGGTTTTGAGACAGCTGATACTGTGTCATAATAGTAGAAAAGAAACAAATTAATCAGATATGACACACAATATTTAATTTATGAACTGTTGTCCCAAGAGAATTAAGAAACTTAATTTTTTATATGTATTATATAAACAGTGTAAATATTTTGGAAAGTAATCATAATTATCCTTTTCATCATTATACACTAATTATACAGGTGTGCATGTTTTCCTTCTGGGGTGGTGCAGCAGCTGTCACAATGGGGTTCTGGACCATGACTAGGGGCTTACACACTACAGTCATACAAATAATAATAGAATAATAATAATAATATAATATGCAGGTGTGGGTATATATCTATATCTGGTGTGTGTACACACACATGCATACAGAGACAGTGGAAGTCAATTGAATTACGCAGGTCATACTGAAGGAATGTTAAAACATCAAAACATTCATATTACATCACCTCATCTCAGATCTCAAGTCCCACATATTTTACAGCAAAGCTACTTGGGAAAAGTTTTCAATCTTTTTAAAGCTGGGACTATTATTCATATCTATTCACCTGTAAAATTCTACAACCTACTTAATGTTCCATGTAGGTCATGTTTGCTAGTGACTTTTACTTTGGCAGCTGTATAAATGGCCATAAATATGTGTCCATCCAGATGCCTAGTGTCTCCACACCAGAAGAAGCTTTATCACAAACAATAAAGAATTTGACATGAGCTCCCTTATAAAAAAGGTTGAGACTGTAAAACCCATATTAGTGGTGCAAAAGACTAAACCACACACCTTTTGGCCTCAGTGACTGGATCTTCTTCTGCAGATGCACTGCATTCAACACTGATGTGTTACACAGGCTGTGGAAATCCCTTCTTGGAGGATGGAGGTGTAATCCATCTGTTAAAACAGTGTTAAGAGAAGTGACAGGGGGCTGGTTAACGTTTCATTGTTATGTGCCTGTCTCTTCAAACCCTCCCTGCTGTTCACAGACACCCAGTGAGCATGTGCAGGTGTCTGTTGCTCTGTGCAGCTGAGAGGGATAGCTGGAGGATCAGCTCCCAACCTGGGCAGCTGCCAAGTGGGAGACTGAGATGGTGTCATTGTATCCTAAAAACAGGTGCATTCAGTCAGACAGAGACATAAAAACTGGACACAGAGCTACAGACACCTGCACATTCTCCATGAACCTGGGAACAGCAGGGAGAATTTAGAGACACAGGCATGTAACTAAGCAGTTAAAATAAACAGCCCGCTGTCTATAATCTTGACACTGTTTTAACAGATGGGTTATAAAAGTGCCTGGTGAAACTACTATTCTGCATTGCAACCAAATAATATGTGAATATTTCTGATGCATTTCCCTGATTGTCTCTGCAGGTAAGAGGGGTGGGGGTTTCATCCCAAGGCATGACACTGGATACTTTTAGGCCTTGTCTACACTTAAAATTTTTGCTGCTATAACTAAAGCAGGAACTGCCCCTCGTGTAGATGTAGTTATACCAGTATAGAAGTGCTTAGAAAAGTATAGCTTGTTAAGCGAAAGCTGTTATAAAACACTTTATCTCAGTATCACTGTGTCCACAGTAGGGCTTTTACTAATGATGTCAGTAAAAAAATCACACCTCTTACCAAATGGCTGTGCTGCTAAAACTTTTTAAAATGTAGACAAGGACTAGTTATCATAAGACCAACTGTACAGACCTCAGAGGGAGAGAAAAATGATAGTGAATACATCTACAATTACAGTATCTAAAATAGCATTTTATGCATAATAATCTTATGCTCTTAAGATCCAACAATTTGGGCCTCCCAGAGCTAAAGACAAATGCTGCATGTCTCATTGGAAACCATTCCTAGCATTGACAAGATCTTGGACATAAACCTGGCTTTGTTCCATAATTGAATATTGCTCATATTGAGTGTCAGGTCAATATATGTTAGAGGGGGGAAATTAAGGTTTTAGAAAAGAAAAGGAACCTTTCTCTGGCAGGTAATTTTCTTTTAAAACATTGTGGCTCTCTGGAGCTGCTCAGTTTGGCATGTTAGAAGTAGGCCCAGTGGAGGTAGATTAGTGGTAAGGCAGTCAAACATGAATGGTGAATGCAACTGAGACCTTATCCCAAGGCTATGTCTACACTACTGTGGGATTGACACTCCGGTAATCAATGCACTGGGGGTCAATTTAGCGGGTCTAGTGAAGACCGACTAAGTTGACAGCAGAGCGCTATCTGGTGAACACTAGTACTCCACCGGGAACTAGAGGCTTAAGGTAAGTCGACGGGAGAGTTATTCACATAGCTGCGTAACTTAGGTCGATTTACAGCAGATATAGACTCTATTGAAGTCTATGAGAGACTTTCTATTGACGTCAATGGGCTTAGGACCAAACGGTTTGTCAACTGGGGCTGGTTTGCAGATGTAAAATGCTAAATAAGTGCTAAGCGCTAGTTTTAGCAGTCTGGATAGCTGAATACCTTTAAGAGAAGCATTTTCCAAGTAAAGCAAATTCTGTTCTACAGGTGCATGTTTTCTTCAGGGATGTAAAGTACTTTATATACTTTACAATAATGAAGTATCTTGAAACAAGTACTTGTTTAATGATGCGAGGAAGACTTGGTTGATGTATCTCCAGTTAGCCTGTGCTGCAAAAATATTTCTTTCTTTTTCAATTTATCAAAAATCATGTCTCCATTAAGCTCTGTGCTCATGGATAAACAGAAAAATAAGATAATTTGTGAGTGATAAGTAAATGGATCCCTCCCCGATATAGCTTTATAATGTCCTTAATTTTAGCCATTGTCGTCTCAGATAAAAGCCAGAGGATCTGATTCTTCTTTCATAACAGTAAAGTGATGCAACTCTAGTGGGCATGATTTTGATCCCATTAATGTCAGTGTAAATTAGGTATAGCTTCTCTGACATCAGTGGAGTTACACAGTCCAACATTTTCAAAAGCACCTAAGTGACTTAGAGGCCTATGGCAATGGGACTTAGGCACTTTGGAACATTTTACCGAGCCACATAAAACTGGTGTGAGATCAGAGTCAGATTGTAGAGTTAGAAATAAATATTGCAATGCACACTGTCTTCCTTTTCTTCTTATTTATTATATGTATTTTGGTTGTGCTTTGGTGCCCCAGTCATGGACCACTTTCCCTGCCCCCTGAGAATGTCTTCACAACCCCATAAATCCTCAGAGCAATGGTTTCTTTATAAAATTGTCCAAAATTATATCAGATGCTCTGATCTCAGAATTTTTCCTGCACAAATAATGCTTAATCGCTACACAGATGTCTGTAGGGAATTTGTCTTAATGTAGCTGAGGTCAGTGTTGAAGTTGTGTGTTTGAGTGTGATTGTGAGAAACAGGATGTGTGCATTGGGGCTGGCTATACATTGGACCCAAAAGGATGTTTGTTAGGGAGCTCTGGAGGCTGTGATGAGTGGATTTGGAGATTATAATATTTGGGGGTAAGGGATGTTAACTGCGGCTTATGTGGAAGGTAGTGCTGTCTTCCCGAGTGACTGTCCTGACTTTTAGTGGCTACATTGATAGGAAAGGTGGTTGAGCAATCTTAACTCTATATTAATGAAAAGCTTTGTGTAGTTCTGAATAGAAATCTGAACTGAAAGAAGCAGAAGAAACACTTAAAAAACATCACCAGCGCCACTGTTTGTAGACTAAAGCCAATCAGAAAGCTAAGCCATCCTGCTGGTGCCTGTATGTGTTGTGGCCACTGGTGGGGTTTTTGGTTTTTTTCCTGTATGGTGAGAAGTTTGGTTTTTAGTGCTTAAATTAAAAAAAACAAAACAAAACAACAACAACAACGAACAAACACATAAAAAAACCACTGGCCACTTGTAAGTAGCAAAACCAGCCACGAGATGGCAACCTTTGTCACCACTCTGAAATGTTACCTCTGTTCAGAGCCAGGAACCTCAAATCTCATCCATAAATGAGGCAGAACGATAGTTCATTTGGTCAACCATTTGTAGAGCACTAGGTCCAAGATCCTGGGGTTTTGTTGAAACTAAGTGATGAAAATCCCTTAATTCTTGTCAAAGAATTGACAATTGGTTGTTTTTCTGTTGTTTTTCCTTTGCTAGGGCTAATGTTATTTATTATTTGTGGTGCAGTATCACCTAGCAGCCCCAACTGGGATTAATTTCCATTGTGTTAGGTGCTGTACATACACATACATATATATCGTAAGAAATAGTCCCTTATCAGTTAAGAAGACAAGATGGACAAAGGCTGGGAGAAAGGGAGTACCATGCCCTGTGCTATACAGGAGGTCAAGCTAGATGATTGCAACGGTCCCTTCTGGCCTTTAGAATGTATGACTCCGTGAGTATCATTCCTATTATATAGATGGCAAAGTGAGGCACAGAGGGAAGTGAATGGCACTATTAAGGCATGAAATGTGTTTACATTTTTGCAGGATCGGAGCCTAAGAGACTTGCCGAAGATCACACAGGAGGCCTGTGGCAAAACTGGGAATCAAATACAGAGCTCCTGAATCCCAGTGCAGTCCCTTAACCACAGCCACAACCCTCCTCCCATCTAGGTTACATACATGTTATTGTTAGTTACTATTCAATTACAGGAATGGGTATACAATGAACTAACTGAATTATCATGATCTAGAGAACATAGGTCTAAGTTGAGACCTTTAGGCAAATAGAGAGAAAATGACCTTTCTAAAGAAAGATCACATCTTTCAACTCCTAGCGGTCTGGGAGGATTTCACATCTGGCTATTATCCAATAGGAAGCGGCGCGGGCGAGTGATGTGCTGGCCGCAGCGTCTCGCCGCCCCCATTGGCCTGGGACGGCGAACCGCGGCCAGTGGGGGCCGCGATCGGCCGAACCTGCCTCGTCAGCAGGTAAATAAAACTGGCCCGGCCCGCCAGGGTGCTTACCCTGGCGAGCCACATGCCGAACGTTGCCGACCCGTGTTCTATTGTCAGATGTTATTGCATAACAACAAGGAGTGACCTTTCTCAGCATTTGTTGCTGGAGGGAGCGTTGTCACATCTGTCAGAACTTGGATCACCGTAAAAAATGGTTTATCCTGCATTTAGGGTTGCCGACTTCTAATCGCACAAACCCGAACAGCCTTGCCCCGCCTCCTGCCCTGCCCCTTCCCCTGAGGCCCTGCCCCTGCTCACTCCATTCCCCCTCCCTCTGTTGCTCACTCTCCTCCACCCTCACTCACTTTCACCGGGCTGGGGCAGGAGGTTGAGGTGCGGGAGGGGGTGAGGGCTCCGGCTGGGGGTGTGGCCTCTGGGATGGGGATGGGATGGGATGAGGGGATTGGGGTGCAAGAGCGGGCTCCGGGCTGGGACTGAGGGGTTTGGAGTGCAGGAGGGGGCTCAGAGCTGGGGCAGGGGGTCAGGGTGCAGGAGGGAGTGTGGGCTGGGGGGTGGGGCCAAGGGGTTCGGAGTGCAGGAGGGGGCTCATGGCTGGGGCAGGGGGTTGGGTTCCGGGAGTGGGTGAGGGCTCCAGCTGGGGGTGTGGGCTCTAGGGTGGGGCTACGGATGAGAGGTTTGGAGTGCAGGTGGGGGCTCAGGGCTGGGGGGGGGTTGGGGTGCAGGAGGGGGTGCTGGCTCTGGGCTGAGGGGTGGGGCCAAGGGGTTCAGAGTGCAAGATGGGGCTCAGGGCTAGACCAGGGGGTTGGGGTCTTGGAGGGGGTGAGGACTCTGGCAGGGGGTGCAGACTCTGGGATGGGGTCAGGGATGAGGGGTTTGGGATGCAGGAGGGGGCTCCAGGCTGAGACCGAGGGGTTTGGAGTGCAGAAGGGGGCTTAAGGCTGGGGCAGGGGGTTGGTGTGCAGGAGGGGGTTCGGGGTGCAGCCTCTGGGAGGGTGTTTGGGTGCAGGAGGTGGCTCAGGGCAGGGTGTTGGGGGGAGGGAGGTGGGAGGGCTCTGGCTGGGCAGCGCTTACCCTGGGCTGTGTTCCTGGCCAATGGAACTGTGGAGTCAGTGCTCAGGTTGAAGGCAGCATGCGGAGACCCGCTGGCCGTCCCTGCACCTAGGATCTGGACATGCCGGCTGCTTCCAGGAGCTGCACACAGCCAGGGCAGACAGAGAGCCTGACTTAGTCCCGCTACGCCATCCATTGGACTTTTAGCGGCCTATTAAAGTCTCCCGGATTGCTTTCAATACCCACCAGGAGATCGAGGCCGATCCTGGTAGACTCCTGGCCCATCTGGGAGGGTTGACAACTCTACCTGCATTTCTACACCGAGAGCCTAGGACTGATGATAATGCAATGAACAGTAGCATTGCCATTTTCTTTCCTTTCCCTTTGAGTATTGCACCTGTCTTCCCTTCTTAACTTTTTGTTTTCCTGATCTTTAAGGAAAATCCCCCATGCTGGACAACTCCAAGAAGTCTCAAAGAATCAGAGAAATGCCTTCTGTAGGTCTTCTCCTTCTCTTGATCATTATCTCCACCTCCGTTTTTTTGTTAGTGCTTCACTCAGTATAGTTTAACATCCCAAATGATGGAGCTCCCACCACTTGGAAAAATATTCCACAGCTTCATTATTCTCAGTGTCAGGGCTTTTACAGGATATACTCTTCTCTTTTTTAAATTTGTCCCATAATTCCTTGTGGTACCTCCATGACTATGCCTTTTCCTTCCTTGGTGTTTATGCCCTTCAGATATCAGTAGGCAGTGTCATGTCCACTCATAGTCATTGTTTAGCCTAACTATACGTATATAGCTCTTTGAATCTTTGATTCTAGCCCCTTTAGTCTAAAGTGCAATCCTTCTTGGAAAGAAACTCTGTAATAAATTATGTCTTCCTACTTGGCATAGCTGCTCCCTAGGTCTATTCAGCATCACATATGCTCAGATGTTTTTGCTGCTTTTTATTCCTGTTAGCCCTGTGCAGTCAACCAAGCTTTAGGAGAGTGAGCTGGATTTCAGTCTTTCTTATCCTTCCCATTAGTTGCACCTGTGTAAACCCAGTTCAGGCAAAGCAGTTGCACAAGTGTTACCGAGGGCATGATTTTGAAGAAAATGGGCTTTCACAGGAGTAATCAAGGACCTATTTTGCCTTGCAGAACCTATGTGTCTGGTGACCAGGGCCGGCTCTGGCTTTTTTGCCTCCCCAGGCAAAAAAGCCTCCCGCCGCCCCCCTCCCCTGCCAGTGTGGCAGGGGAGGGCGCCGAGCCCGGCCGCAGGCCGCTCTCCCCAACCGGCTGGAGCGCAGGGGGGAGGGCAGCGAGCCTGCTGTGGCTCCCCTGGCAGCCGGAGCCCCAGGAGGAGGGCGGAGAGCCCCGCCGGGGCTCCGCTCTCCTCGGCGACCAGAGTGCCGGGGGAGGGTGGCGAGCCCGCTGCGGCTCCGCTGTCCCCGGTGGCTGGAGCGTCGCGGGGAGGGCGGTGAGCCCAGTTGTGGTCTCACTCTCCCCGGTGGCTAGAGCGCCGGGGGAGGGCGGCGAGCCCACTGCGGCTGGAGCCGGAGCGTCGCGCCGCCCCCCTCCAGGTGCCGCCCCAAGCACAAGCTTGGTGGGCTGGTGCCTGGAGCCGGCCCTGCTGGTGACGATGCACAGAAAGGAGAGAAACCAGCTTGATAATCAAATTCCAGGTTGAATTTGCAGAGGTGGCAGTTAGAAAGCATCTATTTTATTTGCAAACAGCGCAGTTGATCTTGAAAGTACTGAACCGATAGGACCCACAATGTCATTTTTATAGAGCAAAACCATACTTTAAGGTCCTTTTAGGTTTTGGGAAAGACCCTTGGTTTTTTTCCCAGCAGGCTCGTTATTCTAGTTAATTATGGGTTAGTTTTTCTAAAATATATTTGTAAAAGTGATACGTTGTACAGACTTAAAAACTAAGCTGAAATAAATCCAAAGGGAAACTGTAGATGGTGCAACTATTAAGGTAACAGAAATGAAGAGGTATGCCCACTAACCACCATGTAATGGGCAATGACAAAACAAAAATGCTGAAGGATAAAGGAATCACACATTGCTTCCGGGATTAAAAGTGAGCTCAAAATTGCCAAAGCCTAGTGAAAAAAGCCCGTTGTTGAGTTTCCTTTCCTTTTAATAAGCTTCTTTTTCTTGGAGTGCTAAGTGTTCAGATGTAGCATATTTAGTGCCTAGTAACCTAACAAAGCATGGATTGGTGGCTCCACAGAAAGATTTCTTTTCCATGTAGGTTTCTAACCATGAAAAGACACATGAAAAGATCGGTTGCTTCAGACTCCTTAATTAAACACAACAAAGAAGGGCAATTAGAGCTGTGTTTTACTTCTGTCATCAACAACAATTTTGCAAGTCTGAATAACCATTTCTCACTCTGAGGTTTACAACTGGAATAAATCATAATTGTGGCTATAATTATCGGTCTGAGGCAAACATCAGAAGGTTTCTCTGAGGGTTTGGTGTGTATCCAGAACTAATCCACTTCTCTCTTTTGTTTTGATGGTGGTCGGGAAAAAACAACAGCAGAGGCCTAATGATTTCCCCACAGCTTACCTTTTTGTAGAAGCCACTTTCATTTTTTAAAAAAAGTTTATAATTTTAGGAAAAATCTCAAACTCCTTGAGGAGCTACATTATTTTTTGTTTCATCGTGGCACCTAGAAATTGAAGCCTCATTTTGCTAGGCACTGTACAGACACATACTAAGTGATAGTCCTTGCCCCAATGAGCTTACAATCAAACCAGACAGTGGGAGGGGAAACAGAGGCACAGAGAGATGAAGTGACTTGCCCGAGGTCATACATCAGGTCAGTGGCAGAGCCAGGAACAGACCCCACATCTCCTGACAGGTCAGTGCTCTAGCTACTACATCATGCAGTCTCTCATGTCTTTAAAATGTTCCGTATCCTGGTCCTTGTTCCTTCCCGGTGCTTTAATCAAGCCATACTAATATCTACTAAGTGAAACCAGATTCTTCCATTTAAAGAGAAGGAGGGCGGGGGAAGAGAGGAAGGCACTTTCTGTCCTCAGAAACTCGGGCTATGTCTACACTTGGAGCTAGGGGGGTGATTCCTAGCTTGGGTAGACAGACTCCTGTTGAGCAAGCACACTAAAGTAGTGTAGCCATGGTGACCAGGTCAGTGGTGGCATGGGCTAGCTGCCCTAAGTACAAACCCACTGAACCTCCCCAGGGTACGTATTTAGGGCTTCTAGCCTGTGCTACCACTGCCCACACTACCACAGCTACACCACTATTTTTAGCGTGTCAGGAAAGATGAGAGCTGGTGCAAGTATGTCAACCTGAGCTGGAATGCCAGCCCTAGCTTGTAGAATAGGTGTAGCCTCAAAGGGCCTCAGGGAACTACCACAGGGTAACGATTCCAGAATTATAAAAGGGGTGGTGATGGAGAAATCTGACTGTTGTCACAGGGGGACAATGAAGGGTGGAGGAAGAGGACATTGTGCAGGAGTTTCAGGGTCAGCATTGGCTGAAAGTATTCATATGCGGCTGGATATTGGCCAAGATCCTGGTATGTGAGCAGAGCCACAGTAAAAGGACTTTGGTTGAAGAAACTAGATGGTGGCTGGGGAAGGAATCCGCCCCACAACATGCAATAATGCCCAGAGCATCAAAATCATGACCACTGCAGAGGGTGTAGGATGGCCTTGCAGCTCCTGCTGTGAAGATTTGTGTCCAGGGGATCTACTGGCTGGTCGTGTCCCTCCATGAGCCCATTTCCTTGTCCATGTTGCAACCCAGGTGTGTGTGTGTGGTACCCTGAATGGCTTTCAACTGTGCCTCGTGAGGAACACATTTTCATTGTGTTTGGGGCTTGGAGAGGGAGCTCCAAGAGATGTCCCTTAGATATCAAACAGAGATGAAAGATCTGGTGCATGACAGGCAGCCCAGATCTCGTCAGAAACAGGCAATGGCCGTCTGGTTTATAGAGAAAATAGTCCAAAGGATGATGCTAAGGTGTCTCCAAAATCTTGTCCAAAATGGATGCAGACTTTCATTGTCACCACTAGATGTCCCTTCAGCTCTTCTTTCTCAAGAAAATTCCCTTAATATCATCACTAACCCTCCCATGCAACCATATTTATTGAAAAATACGTTGGCCACTAGTCAACATATTTAATAGCATGAAAAACAAAAGATGGGGCCTCAGCTGTGCAACTTATGTGTTGTAATAAAGAGATGGTCTGGGATTTATCGAACTTGGATTCCATAACATAGGGGCTTGCTACCAGCTGACTGGGTCGTTTCAAAGTTCCCTTTTACATATTCCTGGCCCTCTCACACTGCTCTGGATCATGTAGCACTAGCTAATATGAGCGGTAAATACCATTTTAAGAAAGTGTATAGAAACTGACTTGCGAGGTGAGAGGGTCCCAGAGCCTGGGCTCCAGCCAGAGCCCAGAAGTCTACACAGCAATGAAACAGCCCTGCAGCCAGAGCCCTGTGAGTCCGAGTCAGCTGGCATGGGCCAGGTGTGGGTTTTTCTTTGCATGTAGACATACCCAGAGAGACTCAGAGTAAATGTTTGAAAGGTATTTTAAGGTGTTTTAAAGGCCCCCAAAGATGGGATTTCTAAAATTGTCTGTAGCGAGTTAGATGCTGAGGTGATTGTTTATCTGCATCTTCAGGTGCCTAAATACTTTAAAAAATCTGGCCCTGAGGTCATACAGGAAACTTGTGCCGGAGTCGGGAATGGAGTCTGGATCGGTGTCTTGAGGCCATTCTTCCTGTCCACACTAAGTGATTTTATAAATTGAATTTTTTAACTAGTAAAACATAAAGCCAGTATTTTAACAGCATGTCGGTTACTTGAAGGCAAACTCCCCCCTCTCAGGTTCACAGATACATCTGCCAGAGCCCTGAGATGAACTCTGATATGCCTTTCACCGTGCTGAGGAAGGCAGCCTCTCATCACCAGTGCCTGCAGCCTCTAATGCAAAATGACACAATATGTTATTGCCGGCCAGCCATGAATAGGATATAAAAACGCGGGGTGCTTATTATACATATTGCATAGTATGGTCAGACATCCTAGCAATAAGCTGTTTGGAGCTGCAGCTTTTGCAGCTGCAGGCTGTTTATTTCTCAGGTAATGGTGATCACAGTTCCTATTCTGGTCTGTGTTATGTCTGGTAAAAAAATTCTAGGAAGTCCATTTTGGATTGGTCTGCTAGACTGAGGCACAGACTGTTTACAAAAATACCTGATCTGGCCACACACAACAATCCACGGAAGCGAGCGTGATAAGCAGGCAGTGTGAAAAGTATGGAATGCCAAAATCTAAACCCAGCAATTTACCAAAGTCACTCCGGGCAGCATTTTTCAGAGCTGGGAGTTGGGCTCCTAAATCCATATGCACCTATAGCGCCCATTGAGTTCAGTGGAAGTTGTGGGTGCTCAGTACTTCTGGGTTTAGAAGCCTAACTTTAGGCAGACAGCTTTGAAAAAGGTGGCCTACATTTATTTAGAACCTATAGGAAGCACATTTTGGAGCCTGGAAACCCTGAACATGTAGAACTGATGCTTTGAAAGAGCAGTGAATACATATTAATGTTTCTGGAAGGTTCCAGACTGACGCCTTTGCTAGAAAGGTCCTCCCATTTCTCCACACAACAGGTACAGTCTATGGAGTGGCCATAAAAGCTTCCTTACCATTCCCCCACCTGGTCATATACAATTTATGACCAGGCCAGACTAGCTCTAGGGCTGTGAGGGTAATTTGCTTTCCATTCACGTTCTCTGCTTAACTCCTTTGTTGGGATTACCAAGAAGGTGTGTCCAGCTAGTGCCAATAATTCTGGTGGTGTTTGTTTTATGAAATGGGCGCTGTTATATCCTGGGGATACCAGCTCCCAGATTCCTGACCTGGACTTTGGAACAACCAATTAAAAGAATGCCTCTAGCGATACCAACCCTTGTTTAATACTGAGCCCATTGTGTGCTCTGACAGGACTATAGAAATGTAGTTAGTGCTGTAGGAATAGTCACACAGTACAAACGTGGTCAGTGAAGCTCTTAGTTTATATAAACCCTCACTAGCCAGGGCTTCAATTCTCAGAGATTATTTCCCAGAGCTCCTCCCCCCACATCCATTGGTGCTCCTGACGTTAGCTGTGGGGTGGGGGTCTCAGGGCTTTAGCCCTATGGGAGAGGGTGCAGAAGCTTGGGGCTTTAGCCGTGTGCTGAGGGGGATGCAGAGGCTTCAGCCCCACAGGGTGCGCTAGGGCTTGGGGCTCAGGGCTTTAACCCCGCAGCAGGCGCTGAGGCTTGGGGCTTTAGTCCCACAGTGCATGTTGAGGCTTCGGGGCTTCTGCCTCGCGGGAGGCGCCGGGCCTCCCGCAGGTTTGAAAATATTTGGCTTTGGCTGAATTTAAGCCCTGCTCACTAGTGAGTCTCAGTGGTTTGATTTAAAGAGCTCCCCAGTAACTTGGGGCACAGGGGACATCTGGAGACTAAGACTTGGACTTAGAGCATCAACTCATTTAACAGAGGTCACTGAACGACTATCGCTTGTTAATAAACTTTTGGCCATCCCTGACTTAGACCATATATGAACAAGTGACATGCAAGTGCTGAAAGGCTCTGTATAATGTTACTAATCCCATGTAGTGCTCATGCTGAAAAAAAAGCAAGGCAAGGTTTTCCTGTATTGTCGTGTACTTTCAGTGCAGCTGCTTGATTTACACTGGTGCTCTTATTAAAACAGAACCCGATAGCATAATTGCTAAATGAATGCAGCCCAGCTGATATGCGATGCCAAATAGAAGGGTGGAGGGTGGATGATGAACATTTAAAGCATTGTACGCAGGGCATGGTTTGGGTATTTGTCATTGCACACTCCTGGTTTTTATTTTGTCTAAGTAATCTCATGTCTACAGGTTGGTGAACATGCTAAAAATAATTGCCACATGGGCTCATTGGAAGCACATTGTGAAGCATGTAGAATTTATGCTGAATTGGTTCGGTTGTGACTAAAGAGTTAAAACCAGACACATTCAAATTAGAAATAAGGCACACATTTTTTAAAAGGGTGATTAACCACTGGGACAAACTACCAAGGGAAGAGATTCTCCAACTCTTGAAGTCTTCAAATAAAGACTGGATGCCTTTCTGGAAGACATGCTTTAGTTAAACATGTATTATTGGGCTCAATAAAGGGGTAACTGCGTGCAAATCTAAAGCCTGGCCACTTGTACAACACAGGCCAAATAATCAAATGGACCTTTCTGGCCTTAAAGTTTATGTATCTATGAAAAGAAAAATCACATTTTGACCGAGCCAGTTCAGTTTTCTACTATTTAATATATATTTTATATGTTTTGGATTTACAGTCTCCAAAATGTGCTTGCAATGGCTCCATTTAACAATGACAGTTCAACTACCTGCTTTCCATACAGCAGCAGGACACTTGGGTTGCACAGCTGTAGCTGGGGATAGAGGCTGGCTCATAGTTTATATTTTAGGACCATACATCCAGGTGGGTCTGGGTATCACACTGAAATCTGTGAAACGTGTGTAGTTTAACACACACAGGTATATAAGATATATATTACATATGTTATACTATACGTACAGTATTTATCACGTTCTGTACATGCATTGGTTATACATCCCACTGGATTGGGCCAATGGAGACACAAAGGATTTGTGTCTCAAACAACTCTTCTTTCTACTTTAGCAGTAGCTCACTCTTCTTTATTGTCAATACAAGCATAACAACCATGGTTGGCATCAGAACAGCAGGATCAAAGGAAGCTGCCGCACCACACTCTGAGAAAGGAGAATTAAATGTTTTCACATTCAACCTTCCTGACCATCCATACTTTTGCATTCTTATAGATTTTTTTCTACTGTCACTTGTGCTGCAGGTGCCTCTTGGCTTATGAAAACGGAGTGATGTGGCTCTCAAATGCACGTGACATCAAGTTGATGTTCTGTTTCCTATAAGTACTATGGGTCATATCCTGCTTTTAGTTACCCCATGAAATCTCATTAAAGTCAATGGGGAAACCTTGTCCCTATTGTGGTTAACGACAGTTTTTGCCATTGATTGAATTGAGACCAGGATTTCACCCATTGGGAGCAATGGATGGTAAATTGGTTATGAATCTGTACATTTCAAAGGACATTAAGATTGTGTTTGTGTATTTGTATACACAGGAGAGGACAACACTGCAGTGGAGACCAGACCAGTAGAACAGGGGGGTGTAACTACTTTAAATGGGCTCATTACATGTGTTTTTATTCTTTTTAAATGTTTAACCAGGAGTGTTTCAGTTGTTGGGAAATAGCTGATATCTCTAGTGCTTGATGGATATTATTTCTTATTATGAGTGAAGGCTCACTAGTAGAGACGGACACACCTCATAGCCTTGGAGGTTTTATGAACTTTGCAAACTACAGATGTGATTTTCAGGGCTTGCAAAACTGGTTCACATTCACAAACATTTTCCCCTATAATTTAAAAACATACTGCCAAGGGTGCTTCTACTAAAAAACAAACAAGCCAACAACAATAAAAAAACCTTTTTCTAGAAAAAGGCAATCCTGTGCTCAGGAGTGCCGCCAGCTTTTTTGCCGCCCTAGACGACGGAAGGTCCCGCCCCCGAAATACTGATGACGACCGGGGTGGCCGAAGATCTGGCCGTCGCGGTCACCGCCCCCCAAATATTAGCGCCCTAGGCGACCGCCTAGGTCGCCTAATGGGTTGCACTGGCCCTGCCAGTGCTAGATATTAGAAGATAGAGGAATTTTCCATAAGCTAGTCTGGCACAAGTGGATGGTCTCTATAAGGTATATAATTCTCAGTAAAAATATCAAAAATGCCCTCTGTGTGTCTCAAAAGCTTGACTCTCTCATCAACAGAAGTTGGTCCAATAAAAGATATTATCTCACCCACCTTTTTGCTCTAATATCCTGGGACTGACACAGCTACAACAACACTGCGTATAACAACGTTCCTTGTACTCAACCGTTCCGTGGCCAGAGAGAGGACTTTAAGCCCCAGGACTGTCATTTGGGGACTTTTCATGACCATTAATTTCCTTGGAAAATAAAAATATAACATTTCTGAGGGGTTGTGTTTAAAGATAATTGTTTTGCATTTTGATTATGAACTGAACTGGGTAAGTAATTCAGTTTTTTTAGAAAGCTGCTACCATTGGCACTGAGTGGAAGGTTTCCAGTTGAGAGCATGTGGGCTAAGCAGTCATAGGGATAACTACATGCCAAAAGTAGATTTGAGAAAGGAAAGCATCTTCCTCTAGTACTTGCAAAACATGATGACCACCATACTCTAATTCATCCCACATTGCAATGAAAGCAGACACCCTTTTCTGCTGAAGTTGGCATCAGGAAGGCCCAACCATTTTCTTCTATCTGAAACTGACCAGGTCCTTTGGCTAAAACAGGAATTTGCTTGGTTATTTAATACAGATACATTTTTGGAAGAGAGTTATGCACCACCTTTGTTGAAAGATACAGAAAAGAAAGAATAGAAAGAGAGACTATTTAAAGACACCATGTGATTTGAACTAGTGCTGACCTTACAGTTATTATAAGGTTACAGTCTGGCTTACACGTTTTCTTTTTGTGGACCAGTGCACTGAGAGCTTAAGTCTGGTGTTCGCTCAACCCAGGCTCTAGAAAACTCATATTTTTAACAGCTGCAGTATTAACAAGAGAATCAAATCAACCACAGCGCATAGCTTCATTGACAACCTTGATGCGCTGTGTGGAAATTATTCTGCTGAGGTGCAGAGATTCCCTGAAATGCTTTGCCCTTTGGCTGCTGCCGAGGCAAAGAAGAGAATAAGGGTCTAGGCGTATGTCTACATGTACAGCACTGCAGTGGCATAGCTATATCAGTGCAGTTGCGCCGTTACAGCGTGTCTGGTGAAGACGCTCTATGCCGATGGGGGAGAGCTCTCCTGTCAGCATAATAAAACCACCTCCATGAACGGCAGAAGCTGTGTCGGTGTCAGAAGCCCTCCAGCCTACATAGCGCTGTGCATGCGAGTGCTTATGTCATCGTAACGCATGTCGCTCAGGGGGGTGTTTTATTCACACCCCTGAGAGACATAAGTTATGCCAACGTAAGCTGTAATGTAGACATAGCCTAAGATTTTTGTTGTCAGATTTCCATCAAGTTACCCCGTTTAATGTAATGGCAACCATTTAGAACACAGATTCTCTTATTCTACAAATAAAGTTACATGTTTGGGGCATGTTCTGGAGAAGCAGATGCCTATCTCATTGTCATCATTAGCTGTAGATGCTCTACTGAACACACACTGTTGGCTATGGATGGATGGATGGTGTGTTAGTGACAAGTTGCCTAAGCCTGTCACAGCCCATTTTATTTTACATACAAGGCAACTATGATGATTTTTCATCAACTGCACAAAACATTCCAGGCAGTGGACCAGATCCCACCCTGCACTCCAGCTGCCATGTGCCACTCTGCCATGTGCAGCTGGACTGTCAGTAGATCTGGTGTCCTCTTGGCTGCCAACATATGGGACATGGCCTGAGCCAGATGTGGAGCAGTTGCTTTTCCACTACAACATGGAAAAATTTCCAGTGTCATTGAAACTAGTGGAGGGAAAATCCGTTTGCACCACTTTTACAAAAAATCAAATGGCTTAGTGGTAGGGCACATTGATGAAAATAGAAAGATGGCAAGGTAAATGTCCCTTGCATTTGCTCATGCAATAATAGTACTTTCAACGGAGGATGCCAGCTCGCAATGCTGCTAATTAGACATTTCTCATAAGCTCTATAATTGACTTTAAAATAATAATTCAAGTCCTCAAATTACATAGATATTGTTAGTCATAGTAATGTACTCAGGTTGTCTGTTATACTAGTATGTTCATTTGTTATGTACATGCTTGTGTCTACAGCGTGTATTGAGTGAAGACAAATATATTACATGCAAACATTTATGTTAATGTTAACTACTTTAAACACCTGAGGTGAGATCCTGTCCCTTGATTTCCGTGAGCCGGGCTTCCACTCCTAAAGTCAGGAAATACAAAGGTTATAGATTGAGTTAAATCCTACTCACCTTGCACACGTGAGTCCTACTGATTTAAATAAATAAATGAGAAAATCAAGCAGTATTTGTCCCTATGTGTAATAAAACATTAGGCTGTACTGTGTATAGGTGATATTTTGTAAGTGTCACAAATATCACTGACATCAAACTTCAGTGGGATGTGGATTTCATGATGATCTTATTTTACTATTAGAAGAAACCCTGTATTTTACTTTATTGTACACTATTTCCTGAACTTGGGTGCTTTACCTTGCAACCCCCTAGTAGTATTAAACATAACACTCACAAAGGCCTTCATATCCACTGCACTGGGAATGTATATCATTTTCACATAGGCTGGTTCTCTAGATTTAAGGTCCAGTCCAATTTCTATTGAGGTCAGTGAGAATTGAATTGGCCATAAATGACATTCTCAGGATATCCACTGCTGCTATGTATCTTAAGCTTCTCTCACTAATGTTTTATGGCTCTTTCGGAATCAATGCAACCTTGATAAAAAGCATAAGAAGTAGATTGAGTTTCACACTGTCTCGATGAAATTGAAAAACAGCCTTTGGCATTTTTAAATATATTTTATTACGTATTTTTCCATTTGTTTTTAGAAAGAAATATGAAATCTGCATGCAACTTTCTAAATATTTCAAACATTTAAATAGCATATGATAATTTAGCAGTACAATACATTATACAGAAAGATAATATAGGGAGACTCCCTGTAGTATATTTACACGTGAAAAGGTAGTTTTGTTATTTTATTTTTAAAAAGAGGAATGCACTGCTTAATATTTAAGTATTACATTCAAAATAATGAATATGTTGCTTTGTGACTAAAACATATATATTTATTTTATATGTTTGCCCTCTCCGATTTTTCACAAAAAGGTACCTTTCAAAGATTTTTTGCTACAAATCTCCAAAATCATACACAATAGTCTTGAAAATTAAAATATCTGAAAACGGATGAAGCTGCAAACTTTTCACAAGAACCTCAGGTGAAAATAGATCAAACACATTCTTAGTAATAAAACTGCTCTAGAAATGTTTTCTAGTGTATGTAAAACATTAAGTGGGGATATGTAATATGTTTCACCTTTCAGCAAGACCCTGTTTCATTAAGAACAGATACAAAGTGATGTTCGTAGCCATTTGACAAGCCACTAAGGAACCTCATCTCTGCAGCTATCTATGCCACTACACTTCAGTGGCATGTTACACAGCAAGCTCTTCCTCAATCCCTATATTGTGCAGCTTCCACCATAGTTGGACAACGTTACTAGAAACCCTAAGCACACCACTGAAGCTTTCCCAGTACAAAAGGATAAGGGACACCATTATATAATACCGCTACAAATATTGTTTGTCTAATGAGCTTATAAAGCTCGATTGTAATCATAGTGATGTATGAATGAATACAAAAAAAGCATTTATTTAAAATGAAAAGCATGAGTTTTCACAATCTCAGTATAAAGCAGACAGGTATGAAATTTGAAGTGTGCAAGAGACAAATCTGGGAGCCTTCCGCACACAGCTATAAAATGTAAAAACTGACCCTTGGTAAAAAGTGCTTTATAATAATATAGAATTTGTGTCTTATGTCTGTGAGAGAGAAATATTCTTTGCAGAGTCCATTCCTGAAGTCAGCCAAACAAATTCCATTCCTTTTACCAAGAGTTTTCCTCTTATTCTTCATAAACCCTGGGAAATAAAAACAGAAAGCTAGGTATTTAAGTCATTTTGATTACAGTTAAAACCTTCCCCACCATCCTGGTGATTAAACACTCAGAGCCAAATTCTGCACTCATTTATATCGGTGGAAATCAGGAGGAATGTCACTAACTTCAGCAGAGTCAGTTGTATTGGCACAAATGAAAGCAGAATTTTCCACCCTTCTTCCTTTCTTGAATGCACTGAGAGTGGTCAAATCTACCACAGAAAGGATTATTAGGACATTTAAAATGAGGGACTCCACATCCAACAACATGTTTTTTGCTCCGGGAAAAGTACAAGCTAATATGTGAAAATATGTTGCTAGTTTAAATATTTAAAAGCAGAATTACTTAACTTTCCCTTTGTAATATTGCTGAAATATTCCGGGCATGCAGTCTCCACAGATTAAAACAATCTACAGTGGCATGATTATAATTGGCCCCAGAGATATTTTGGGAAAGCAGGAATTCATTTTTACACTACATTTGACTTTAAAAACCACTGACACCTCATGAAAAAACATTCTGTGGGCTTAGTCCAGCTCCCACTGAAGTCATTAGCAAAACCCTCTTTGACTTTGATGGCAATGGGACTGGGTTCAAAACATCACATATTTTGTCTCTTCCCTAAATTTTTATTACAATCAGGCTCTTGGTTTCTGAGAAGTTCGTCTGCTCCTGCTGCTTCTCTCTATGACTCCTGCAGTTAGGCTCACTTAACTCTGCTGCTGCTGGTAGCTGAAGTTTACATCTACGTCATCCTCAGATAATCCCCAGGCAAGTTTTGTAGACCACTAGGGCTTGTGGAAAATTTTACCATCAAACGTATGTTTTCATCGCAATGACTTTTTTTTTGTAAAAGGTGTCTGCTTTCTGTGGAAAATTTCATTTTTTGTCAAAATATTTCAGCTAAAATCCAAACGTTTTCAGCCAACTCTTTTGGGTTTTGGCCAAAATCTTTTGGGGTTTGACTTCTTTGGCTGAAAATGTGGAAAATTTGGGCAAAAAGATTTTTTTTTTATTTTCTTCAAAAATTTCCTTGGGGGGGGGGGGGGAACAGGGCAGGAGGAAGAATTCAGAGCCGCTCTAAACACCACTACTCTCTGGAGATTCTCCTGGAGTTGATTCTCTAAGTTGTGTTGAGTTTCAGTGCACTCTGTGTCCAGCCTAGCAATGCTCCCCTCCATAGGCCAGTGTTGCCCACTTCCAGGGTTGTGCAGCCAACAACCATCCACTTGGAGGGCAGAGGAATTACAGGAACCTTTAGCCATCCCAGCGTCCTTCCTGATGGATCTGCAGCCACTGGGGACATGTGCCCTGATAGTGTATCCCAGGGCTAATTCTAGCCCCTCCTTCCCTGCTTGTGACATCATCATGATTTCAAAAACAACTGGATGTGCTGTTGCAAAAGGGGAATTGAGACTTCAGGTGGGGAATAAGCCGTAGGAGAAAGTTAACAGGATCGTGCTGTGAGGCTGGAGGCTTAGGCCAACTCTAGGCTATATATCGACTGAGAGTCAGGAAGGCTTAATGCTGGTGGAACATAATTAAAATTAAGTTGTTAAAATTGCAGTAAAACATAGAGTGCCTGGACTTTCCTAAACGCTTATGAATGGATGACTGTAATGCTCAGATACTTATCTCTGGATTTCTCATGTTAAGAATAATAACTGTACATGTGCATTACATAACTCTCACATGGCTGGGACGGACCTCGTGATAACAAGAGCCATTAATCATTGCTGAGTTTTGCCCCTAGAAATGGCTACATCCCTTAGGGGGCAGAATGGTCAATTGACACCCATTGAAAAGCAACATGTTCCAAGGAAACTCCTTGATTCTTAGTACAAGGGGTAGGTACAGTTTACAGGACAATAAAGAAGAGGAAACTACCCAGGGATGAGTCACACAGGATGACTTCACCGAAGAATTACCTCATGGACTCCCCATCACCTTTTGCATCTGCTACCTCTGGGGTCAGAACAATCAGATGTCAGGGTTTTTGGATAAAAGCTGCCTACTGGAAGGACACAGGGCTTTATATTTGATTGGATCCTAAGAAGCAAGGGCTTTGTCTCCCAGGTAAAGGACCTTTAGCTGCCACAGCTGGGAAAAGCCTCAGCAGCTGAACTTGTAAGACTGGGTTACTTCAAACAGAAGTTTTATAAGACAATAACCTAAGTTTGTCTTTGTCTGTCTGTGTCTTTAGTATTCTTAGCATCGTGCAAATATCTCTTGCTTCATTTTCATTTAATCAATACAGCCTAAATACGTTTAGGATCGGACTGTGTTGCCTCATTGGGTAAAGGAGGGAGATCTAAGGAGGAACTGACTGACCTGTGGTGTGTGTCTGGTCCTTTGAGAACCATGGAACTTGGATGTTCTGTGACATAGCAGTGAAAGGGAGCTAATTTCACAGGGCTCCAATTACTTAGTGTCAAGAGGGACTGGGGTTTCCAAGGGGACTGTTTAAGTTCTATACTGAGGCTGGCAAAAGCCTAGAGAGTTAATAAGCAGTGCAGTTAGCTGGAGTTAGAGTCACAACTGACACTGGAGTAACTTCCCTGTTATAGAACAGCTGCCCTGAAGTGGAACCCACAGTCTGGAGATACTAAGGGGCATGACACCTTCTTCCATAGAGGGGAATAAACTGGAGAACTGACATGCAGACAGTACAATATAGGCTGAGGAGGACTCTCTCTAAACAGAATATTTCCCCAGGTTTACAGAAGGTGTCAATATGCCATCACTGTAGCCAGAACATGCTGAGCAAATTCCTAGTTCTTTTAAACAGATGAATATGTGTAATTATATCAGATGAGGTACAATTATAACCTACTCCTGCCCCTGAACTGTATTTTGGGGAGGGTGATGCGAGGAAGGGAGAACAGATTAAATGCACAGTAGTAAGCACACTTTCTGGAGATTCCTGGCCCATTCATGGGTAACTCCCTGTATATGGAACGATCTACCCTATATTGTGAAGCTTGAAAGACAACAGAGTTAGACAGGTATTGATGCTTTACTAAAATACTGTCCTGTTTGTTAACAAGGGGATGATTATATAAAGCATGTTAATAAGGCACAAGAATATTTCAAAGTTGGCATTAAAAGTCTGACAAACCCACAGACACAAGGAAATTCAAAGATAAGGCTAAGACCCCAAGCAGTGCCTTTATACCCAGGCATCACAGCACGAGTGAGGCCATGTGATACCAGGACCTTTGCCTTGGCAAGCTTAAATCTAATGCGTCTTGTTTTTATCAGCTTAAGGCAGATCGGTAATGTTACTTGAACGTAAGCATGACGGGTTACCCCCCACCTCTGGGGTGCCACATGATGCTTAGCAAATCATAACCTTTCCAAATGATATCTCACATGACTTATTTTGCCCAAAACACATCTTAGTTATGCCATATTCATATCATAACAATATCTCTATGAAGAACACGGGCATAGCGTCACAGTAAGAGTCTGTGGTTTCATTTCCTTTGTTGTTTTAATGGTAGCCTTTACAAACAGTAAGGAAATATGGCGTTACATAATAGTTGACAGTTCACAATGCATTCTATTTACTTACCAGCCCACAAACAGCTTATACAGAGCTGGCAGATAGGCAAAAATATCAACATGGAGTGGTGTCCCTTACATACATTAATGCCATGAACTTTCATCAGCCTGGCTATCCGCCCTGCACAGTGGCAAACTTGTCATCCAGGAACAAGATGTTTCCACAAAAGAATTTGCATTTGCCCTTGGCTCAGTCGACTGGATTTTTAGGGTAGGGTTCGGGTGATCACAATCTGAGCTCAATACTGAAGTTAACGAGAAAGTTCTCACTGATTAAAATGGAAAAAAGATTTGGCTCTATATTATTGCTACTTTAGAAATCCTTCCTCTCTTAACATACGTGCCTGACCCAGAGCACATTGAAGTCAATGAGAGTTTTCCATTCCACACCCTTTACTACACGACTAATTCATTCAATGTGCTTGAGCTACTGTGCATTCCCTCTGATGTCCCCAGTCCGGTTCTTTCATTCAGGCTCCAGAGTTGGTCTTTCGCTAGAGATTATGCTATGTGCTTTTCGCAGTTAACATTTCTGTAAACATTCCACGGTTCCTTAAACCTTTACATGCTGTTTAGTTTTACATTTTGATTCAGATTTCTCCCATGCTGATTTCATTATATCTTTGATGATACCCTTTCTCCTTTCCTACCCTCTTTTCTAGAAAGACTGTTGAGCATTTCCAGAATGTGAAAGAGAATGTTGCACTGGTAACTGTGGCCTCTCCTGGTGGTTCATGGAGCTTATTATTTGTATTCTGGGACCTGTAGTTTAAAGGTAGAAATGAGAGAAGAGTCCCATCTAGATTTATTAGAAAAATCAGGGGCAAGTCACTTGTCTATTCCTTTGCAATGTCCTTTAACCCTATTCCTTGAAAACCAAGTACCACTAAGATATCCTCAGAGCTGCGAACGTGCAGTGGATCCAGCAAGTGAGATATGGCAGTATATGTTTGTGACGGAGGAGTGCTTGACATTCTATTGCACCATCACAATAACAGGTGTAGATCTCAAAGGCGAGTGCTGTAAATGGACGCAGCTTGAGTCCCCCATCCACACCACTTGCGTAAATGGGATTTGTGCCAGGGAATTAAGTGGTGATTGGAGAGATGGGATCTAATCCACACCCATGGCCAGGCCCATTCCTAGGGAAGGTAAGAGTGTTACTGTTGCTCCATAGCCCAGGCCAGGCACTGGATCCAATGTCAGCATGCATCTGACGGTTCTTCTACAGTGCTCTATTTCATGGCAGCATATTCAGAGCTCAGACAGATCCAACTTCCCCCAGCCCACAGAGGGTGCAGAGAGCTGCCCACATCTACACATCCTGGGGTGCTGCATGGGTTAAGCGATACTCTACCAATGAGTGAATTTAAACCAGTGTGAGTAATATTTGTGCTCGAGGGTATCGTTACTGGAGCTGGTGGTAAGATCTTTCACTCCTCCAAGGATATCCTTTAAGTTCTGTGTACAGTAAGTCCTCCCTCTGCTACCCTTTTCCTGCCAAAAGAAAGGGGGAGACTAGCTACAGGGCGTGAGAGGAAATGAAGCTTTCTTACACTTCCCTGCTTCAGCTCCTCAACTAATAATGAGCTCTAAGAAATCGCTGGCCATCCCTACTAAGGGGAAAATTATTACAGGGCACCCAACTCCATTTCAAAGCCAATGGGGAAGTGGGCAGCTAGCTCCCTTTTGTTCCTTTAGACTTCCTCTTAATTATTTACAGACAACATAATCCATTTTAAATCTGGTGTTCATTTATGTCTGTGTTTCTTTTCTGTTTGTCACTGATGGCTTAGCTTGTGCAAAGGCCAGGATGGAAGGGGAAAGGTAGCATTGCATCCAGCAATCAAGCCATAGAGAGTTATAGCATGAAATTACAGTTTGGTGAAAATGTGCTAAAATCTGGATAATCCAATATAGGGTGGTAGTGTTTCCTAGTGCTTAGAACATGGGACCTGGAACTCCTAGTGCTTAGAACTCAGGAGACCTGGTTTCTGTTCCCAACTCTGCCACTGACTTTGTGTTTGACCCTAGGCAAGTAACTTAGCCTTTACTTGCCTTGGTTTCCTCATCTCTGATTTGGAGGCGATAAGGTGTAACAAACTTTGAAAACGTCAGATAAAAAGTACTATGCAAGTGCAAAGTACTACTATTGATTCTCAGAGCAGCCTATCCCATAACTAGGAATAAACTGCATTCAGAGCCATTTATATTATTTGACTATTTACAGATGGAATTTGTAGGCTTTATCAAATAAATCAATCACATTGAATCGATCGTTTAGAGTATGAGAATTTTACTGTAGGCATTTAGATAGTAATCTCAAGACTCTATTAATAGTATCTAACCTTGCACCACATGACCTTTTCACCTTCATGATGCTTAAAAAAAAAAAAATAGACCCAGAAGCAGTTAAACTAATGTGCTATCTGTAGCATTTTATTTAGGAGGATTTTAGCCATTTCAGTCTAATTAGTATTTGTGCCATATTCCAGAGAGAGCCATTTGGACTATTACACCTAACTGTTCTGTGCTGCCATGTCTCAAGCATTCAAGCAAGAAAGGTACGTTATTTGCCAAAAGGAACAAATGTAGTTATCTATAATGACATCACTTTATCCCACAGAAACCAGGAGTATCTTTTGCTGAGTGAAATTAATACTCACCTGCGTTTCTCCTTCCATATTGTGTACCACTTAACTAATCTCTTTGTGCTTTGGAGTTTGGGATGCAAGCAGTACTGCTGTCCTCCTCTGAACCGTGACTGCATAGTTACACTGAAATAGAAAAGGAATGATCACTACAGAAAGATCATGAATAACTCACATTGGTCACTATGAACATTTCATAAAAGCCAACGGGCTCGCTCTTGCTCCAGGTCTTTCATTCACGTTGATGAGAGTTGCACATGCGCACTGAGAGGATAACAAGCCACTATGGTCCATGGTAAAATTTGAGTTTGCAATTAGAAAACTGGGCCAGGTACTCCGCTGGTGTAGCTCCATGGTCACCAATGGAGTTAGGCCGATTTACACCAGCTGAGCTGCCCATCATTTTTAATCAATAGTTTTACTCCACGCTCTAGCAAACATTTATATTGGGGTTTAATAACTGATTTAAATAAAATGGTCAATTAGGGCCCAGTTCTGCAAACCTTTACTCAGACAAATAATTCAAGCACATTCAAAAAGTCCCATTGGACAATGCTACTTGGAAGACCAAGGATTAGGTCTGGATCACTGATTTTGTATGCAGTAATGCTTTCATTAGCAGTACTTGTGTGCTTTGCAAGTTTCTGGAGACCCAAAGGGCTAGTCTGTGGTGCAAGGAAGACAGCAGCCACCTGGGACCATCTCTAGCTTTATCAGCGTGCTGTCCAATCTATTTAAACTTGACTGTAGCTGCACTGGAGAGGAATCACAAGGACTGATGGCACCTCATCCTGGAAATAAGACCAGGCAAGGAAGGAACACATGGCCGATTTACTTCCTGGCCCTTCTGGTTTCCTCCTACTCTGTCCTTTGTTTGAGCATCAACCATTTAATGCTGGTTAATTAATGGTCTACCATAATCCAGATGATGTCATGATTTGACTGACAAATCAGCAGAGCTGGTCTAGAAATGGGAAAATAACTTAGTAAAACATTTTAAATTTCAGAGTTGCTTTTAGTTCTAAGGGTTCAAAATGGCTCAATTTTCCACTTTTGGCAACTTTTTCGGTTACGTTTTTAGCCACATTTTTTTATCCAAAATGTTCATTTTCTAGAAACCTGGTTTTGAGTATGGAGCCACAGTTTTTGGTTAAACTAAAACATTTCAAAAACAATTTAGAAAATTAAGTTGGTAAAAATTTCCGTAAG
The DNA here is from genome assembly GCF_027887155.1 of Malaclemys terrapin pileata. Lineage (NCBI taxonomy): Eukaryota > Metazoa > Chordata > Testudines > Emydidae > Malaclemys > Malaclemys terrapin. Next base: position 11,254,238 of record NC_071512.1, on the reverse strand, counting down.
AAACATTCCAGGAAAATGGAAAATTCTGAGAATGTTGAGAATTTTTCACAAAAGTTTCATTTTTGAAAAAGGGGCCAATTTTTGGATGAAAATACCTTTTTTTTAACCTTTTTTTTTACCCGCTCTACAAATCAGCAAGGGATACCACAATGCAAAATTCAGACAAAGGACAGAGAGCGGGTTGAAGCATGTCCTTTTCTTCAGCTCTGGCTACGGGACTGAATTCTTGGTTGGAGCCCCACAGGGCTGGCCCAGGGTCTCAGTATGTCTTTCACTAACTAGTCACAGAATGGGGGCTGAATTCTGGCTTTGCTTGGTTTTGCCCTCAGTAAGAGGCAAACGAATGCTGCAAAAGCACAAGACATCAAATCACTTGTAGTGGAAGCATGAACAATAGGAGCGGGAAAAGGTGTTAAGGGTCTGTGTGTGTGTTGAGGGAGGGGAATTAATGCTACAACATAGAGACCCTATGCTCTTACCTTGGGCCTCACTAAGATAATTCCTGTGTGGTTCAATCCATAGAGAACATTTTCTCATTGAACTGAATGGGAGAACTGAGACCTGTGGGCAGTGAGTTTTAATGGAATCAAGATTGAGGAATAGTATTTGCGTCCAGTGGTTATTGTCTTGGCAGTGGGATTTGTGTGTGTGTGTGTGGGACATGAAATCAGAACTCAGTCTGTGCTGTTTTGCTCAAGGAGTGTACAGAATATTTTCAGAAAATGACAAACTAAACCACAGGAGAAGAGGTGCAGGGCCTCTGGAGAACGACGGTGCATAACTCTGCTTCAGAAAAGTAATCAAGGTCAACTTTATTTGCACTAAAGTTTATTACCAACTTATGATAACATTCATGGCATGATTATCTGACTAGTTGAGTTAATAAAGGAGTTTTAAGAATGAGATGCATTGTTTTATAGTAGACGTTCATCTTATCATTTGGAGTGATACCATGTTAACTCTGTGCTGGGGGAAAAACAATCCTGAATGCTAGGGTTTCTTTTAAAGGGATATTCCAAATTCCTAATAGATTTTTGGATAAATCCATACAGTTAAATCATACTTTAATGACTGATGCACTCTTTTGCCATTGGGATTTTGTATAGTATATGGGTCATGGGTAACCCAGTTAGCACCTCCTATGATTGCCCATTGGAGGCCAGCCACTAGAGTGGGCTTTGCCATTTAACAGAATTCCTCATCCTGTGGCTGCCCTTGTTCTCTGTGTGCATATGATTCCTGCACATTGCCCCAGATGAGTTAACATTGGTGGCAGCTCCCCCAAGTGGGCCAAATGAGAGTTACTCCGTGGGAAAACCTGTACACAGAGAGCTTGGTTAATCTCAGCTGGAAGTCATTCTGCATATTTACAGCATCCGCTTCAAAGACAGTTTTGCAACAAGTCTGATGCTGAGTGGCTTCCTGCATATTTGTGTCACTCTGGGATTAGGGGTGTACCCCAGGGGACCAAAGGTAACTGTATAGTATCTTTGCCGGCCCCTAGAATCATGAAGCTGGATGGGGATTGGTCCACTCCCCTAATTTATGCTCATCTGATTATGGCTTTAAGGGGCCATTTGACAGCTAAAAATAGTTAAAGCTCCGTTCCTTTCCCCTGGCCATTGTCTCTATGCTGGGGAAAGTAACCAGGTGGCATAGTGCTGCTATGATAACTCAACTCCTTAGATCCAGCCAGCTGAGAGTGCCTCTTGACTGTCAGGTTCCTGGCTGCTTTGCCCAACTACAAATTGGGGACAAGAGAAGAAAGTCCAAGCCACCAGGTAGCCATGTGGTTGAGCTGGGCAACACATTTTAGAATCAGGGCTAGCATGTACAGTTTTTGCATAAAATCATCTGCATATTGTACCAAGCAGTTTGGGGTAGGTTGGTCCATCTGTTCTCCTATATACAGCCGTAAAGTTTCTTGTACACAAAGACAATATGTGTTCTAGGAGGTTGCACTGTTTCCATCCGCTTTTTAAATAGAATAGAGAAACTCTTATCTCTGTTGGCAGTTTCCATTAACACCAATAAGAGTTCTTAAGTCTTTGAGCAATATATAGCATATATTCTTTCTCTCTTTCTCTCTGTGTGTGTGTGTGTGTGTGTGTATATATATATCCAAATGTTTGTGAGTGATAGGAACTGGATGGAATATAAATCAGTGTAGAATTTTATTCATTATGTTTTTAATAAGAGGGTGATCTGGCTGCCATGAAATTAAAGGAGAGTTTTGCCTTCTGTCAATGAATTAAACCCTCTTCTCACAAATATTTAGCTGAATTCATTTTCAGGCTCTCTACACTTCATCTCCATTGGTAGTAGCAATGGTAAAAGTGGCAGTGTAGACCAGCTGCTTGAGTATTGGCCACCATGCTGGCTAACCCTGCTCAGAGGAGGTCTAGACAACACCAAGGGGTCAGAGATTTGCTGACTTTCACAAACTTTTCCAGTTCTACCTATGTATTTTATGTCATTAGATGAATCTCTTCCAAACAGCATATTCCAGGGTCTGCCAATCACCCTACAGTTTACACACTTCTTCCATGTAAATAGACCAGAGAACGGTCGAGCTTATGGGAAGGGTTGGAGGAGAATCAAGATCATTTACTGATTTTATTTCCTCAACAACAGCCACAAAAATCCATTACAGGAACCTGGCTTTTCTGCATCTTGTACTGAAACTATGGTATCAATCACTTCTGGTCACAGCTCCCTCCAGTTGTTCCAATATCCCCCACTTCTCCCTAGTACTGATTTCAAGTGACACTGAAGTAGATAAGAGTCACTCCCTGCAAAAGCACTAATGACAACATGTCTGCCTTCTCCTCCTCTTACACTGGTGTAAATCAGGAGAAATTCCACTGAAGTCTTAAATTCTCTCTCCACAGAATAGGAATGGCCAGCTTGTTACACCACTGGGGTGCAAAACCAGAGTAAGGCAAGGTAATAGAGGTTCTCCAAATTTGCACGGCTATACTCAAGATCAGAGCCTCGTTTGAAAGCTAATTCTTTTGCCAAGGCGTTTTAGCAAAAGCTAAAGTATTTTATATGTTTTCCTGACATTCTTATTGAAAGTGAGAATTTGCAGTAATGAGGTTCATTTCGTGCTCACCATTTCCCCTTCTCCCCTTGGCTGCCAAGTCTGGCCCTGCTTCCAGTGCTTTGGAGCAGTTGTCTCTCACAGGCTTATCCCAGCAAAGCTTGTTATTGTTTTCTTGACAGCGCTTCACCATCCAGCTTCTGCTGGCATCTTGCTTGGGGAGAGCAGATTGCTGCTTGCCTTTCCAGCAGCCAATCAAACTCCCAGGCACAGACTGAAGTCTCTAGCAGCACAGAGCGGTGTAGCAAATTCTCCAATTGCTTCTATGCTGATGCAGGTTTCAGCTCCTTTTGTTAGCCCAGGTGATTGACATAAAATAGAAAAGGCTGTTTGCACCCGCTGGAAAGAGGGCCCCGCTCCTGAGCAGAGGATTTCTGGATTCTAAATATTATTACCACTTTGCCAAAGATGCCTTTTGCTCTGACAATTCAAAGTGTTGTTTATTTAAGCCCCTGCAAGAGTTCAAAGGGTCATTGATTCAAAATGTTTGCTCGACATGTTCATTTCAAATGACTAATTTGGAACCTGAGAGTTGACTTTGCCCCGGGCAGCATGCCTCACTTTTACAATTTAAATATTTTTTAAAAATTAGTCAAGCATCGATCATCTAAATATAAAGGATATGCCCTGGGCTGCGTTAGCTAAATCCTGCCTTAGCTAGATGAGTGCAACTTCCAAATACTGCTTTCGGTTACACTGCTTGTAAATCTGGGGGAGCTGCTTTGAAATCAGTGGGTTCAATTCTTCCCTTATTGAATGGGGAGTTGGCCATTCACTTCAAAGCAGGCAGGATTGGGCCCAACCAGAGTAACTAAAAAAAGAATTTGACCCAGAGTTTACATTGGTGTAACTGAGAGCAGTCGGTGTTTTGAAGAGATATAAATCTATTGCACCGTGATATATTAAAGCATCTTTCTAAGTTTCAGTAAATTTGGTAAAATTAACTGGTAAGGAACAAATGCTACGAGATATTCAATGCCTAACCTTTTTGAAGATCTGACAAGCAGCTAATAAGAACAGATAACATTTTTTATTAAAGCTAATGTTAAAAAATTATATAATACCTAGGTTGAGAAAAGAGTATCTGTACATCTGGGTATAGGAGGACATTCTTCTGTCCTTGCAGAGCAATGGAGTCAATAGCAGAATAAGTATTTTCAGCTATTCTGACCCTATGGTTCTTATGCAGGCACATAGCCTGGTTTGTATTTTGTGCAAAGCCTTTCAAAAACTTTTACGATATACAAGACAGGATACATTAACACCCCGCTCCCATGCCATTGTTTTAAACTGTAATATACCCCACTGATCTAATCTTTAGAGCTCCTTTTGACTTTAGCTTATCAATTGTTTCTATTGAGGTTTCATTTCAGCATTGGTCAATGCATGGCTATTTGCTAATACAGATAGTGGGATTTTTCTTACAAAATTCTACTTTCAGTTACAATCCACGCAACCCTACTGAAATCAAAGGACTTGTACTAGTGTAACTGAGACAAAAATTTGCCCCAATGAATTTGGATGATTCTTCATGACTTGAAACTTTCGTGACCCAAATTCTGTTCTCATTTGTTACTCCCCATGTAAATCCACAGTAGCCTGAGTTTAGCATTCTGGATTCACATCTGGGCAGCTGAAAGTAGAATTTGACTCTAATCATTTATTAAACTAATAATTACTCTCATAAGCAATATTCTTTAGATATTTATAGTATTACGCAGATTCTGTTGTACGGACATACTACAGATAGGATTGGTTCATGTAGCTACATATTTTGTTATGGCTAACGTTGGAAATTCGTATATCAGGAAATTCTAAAAAACAAAGAAGGAGGTTGCAATACAGGGAGATGCACTTCACTTGGTACATAGTAGAAAGCATACAGGAACACTTACATGATCATTTTTTCCTTACAATGTGGATACTTTGGTTTGATTTCCAGTTTCTGAACAGCAGAGAATCTTATCTTAGGACCCTTTCTTGAGCATTTGCACTTTGATCCTACAAGGGAAAGTATTTACCATTTGTGTACAAAGTTACTGTGTACCAATTGCAGTTAATTTCCCCCCCCCCATCATTAGCTTATGTAAATATACAGACTAGTCATGTTTTAAAAACCTATAAACATTTACACTTTGGGGGGCTGTTGAGCTGAAAAGGGCAATATTTTCCTCCTGATTTACCACAGAAAGTTTTAATAACTCCCTGAGAAAGACATGTTAAAGTACTGGAACTGTTGTGGTAAATATACCCAGTACAGCAGTGTGGTCAGTGTTGATTTTTTAAAGTGCACCTGCTGTGATTAAACTAAGCTTTAACAAATGCAAAAGGAAAGAGCTAAAGTCTGTCGTAAAGATGAACAAGCTTACACGGCTCTCGGTTTTTGTCTCCACTCTACTTTCGCAAGTAGAACTTGGGGGGCGAGGGAGGGGGGGACTCTAAATTGTGCTTCTGAATTTCTTACTTGCACAAATTCTAAAGGTCTCTCCCAAGCCTGACAAAATCCGAGTTTTGTAACTGTCATTTTCGTGGAAAACTAGAAAACATCTTTGTCGGAATTTCACCCTCAGTTCAATCCGTTATACTGCATTCAAGCTAAATTCTGCACACTTCCAACTGCACAAATCTGGAGTAACTCCATTGATTTCAGAGCATTTACCCCAGATATACTGCATACCAGAATAAATGGGCTGTAAAACTATAACTGAGGGTACAACTTTGTCCCCTGTGTTTTACCTCTACTTACACCTTAAAAAACAACAGCCTGGAACTACCTTCCACTACTATTAGATTCATCATATCAATTCTTCCCCCTACAGACTGAGGACAACAAAATAATCTCATTATAGTATTTCAAGGAGCAAACACAGAATACTGAGGGGAAAAAATCACTCGAAAGAAGTTTAAATGGGGAATAGGTACAAGAAACTAACTTACCTTCTGCAGTGGCTAAGCACATTACAATGAACAGCAGAAGTAAAGCTGCTGTCAGAGGCTTCATGGTAAGACCTCAGGTATCTAAATAGATGTGTCAGAGAGCTCACTTATATAATCGGATTGCTCTTCTTGCTTCTGGTCTTTGAGCAGATTCACTGATTCACTAGCTTGATGTTGCCAGGGAAGGAACTTGGAGAACGTCTGGATTCCTTTCTCTTGCTGCTGCTGCTGCCTTGTCAGTTTTAGCTCTCTGTCTGAACTGCCTCTGCCTCTTTCCGCCTCCTGTCCTCTTTTAAAACAGCTCCTGCTGCCCTTCCTGCGAACTCATTAATATGCAGAGCGACTCAACTCACTGCAATTTCTCAACACAAGGGAGGGTGGGGATGGAAGTGATCCTAGCTAGGAGATCGGATGGGTTTATTCTAGAGAAGAGAAAAGGAAAGGGGGAAAAATAATTCATTAAATCTAGGAAAAGGGGGAGGAAGATGCGGAAATCAGGTTCTTTATACATTTGCCAGGTATTTTTGACTCGTTTTGCAGGTGGCATGAGCAAACTTGTGCGGGGTTCTCAAAGAATTGTGATGTTGGCTCCATTCTGCATGTGGTGGATGCAATTCTCGCATTGGTCTGAGCTATATTTTGAGATTGTTTCTAAGCAATGAAGGAGCTAGAGAAATGACAGCTTTCCTGGGAAATTCCCACTGGCAATGGAAATAAAGCTAAGAATAAAACGATTCTGGGAAATTTCACCTGGTGAGAAATCTTGCTGGGTTTTTTTTATTTAAAGTTCTTCAACTTTACCAGCCTTCCCAATTTAAGTGAGCTTCTGTGAATTAAATGGACAAAATTGTCCCTGTGGGGGTTAGCACAGAGAGTATTTCTGGTAGCAAGGTTTATTAGAGAAGCAATTTATTGCTTTTAAGGTGTATTTGAGCAATTTGTTCTCTCTCTCCTCCATATTTCTCTTTCAGGATCAGTTTCTGATCTCAGTTCCACCTCTCTGAATCTGGAATAACTCCTTTAAAATGAACAGGATAACTCCAGATTTATGCCCGTGTAAATGGGATGTCGTAAGATCAGAGTCAGGCCCGCAGTCTCTCTGTTAGTACTATATTTTAAATCAATAGTACTAGGAGTTGTAGTGAATGCTTCTCCTATTCCTCTGTTAATCCTGGTCATTCACTGCAGACTTCCTGTGACTGCACAAGCCACACACACACCTTTCCCTCCTCGTTTTATATACGTTTATTCACCTGTTTATAGGTCACCTATCATAAGGTTACTGAGTGCTGTACAACAAAAGCCAACATGTTATATTAATTATAGCCTTTAACCATAACCATTATTACTAACACCAATCCAAACCAGCTGAAATCCCTATCCACCCACTCACTTGTGACTAACAACCCCGATTTCAAACCCACATATTCCTAAATCTGATGCGTTCCCATTCCATATTAAGTTTTCTATAGCATTGTTATTCTTGTGTCCCTCGTTTTGAGCTTCCATCCTGCCCTGTGTTTCATGCTCGGGCGTTGGCAGGTTGAGGAGTACATGCATACCACACACACACAGCACGTTGAGCACAAGCTCATTATGCAGTTGTTTTGTTCTGCATGTTGCCTTTCATGTGAGATGTGCTGACATGCCTGGAACATTCTGAGTCTCCTGCAGGCTTGCTAATGCAAATATGTGTTAATATTTCCTTTCTGAGAGACGTGCTGCTCGTGTACAATGGACAACGGGTGTGTGTGTATGTGTGTGTTAGAGAGAAAGAGAGAGAGAGAGAGAGAGAGCACAGGCTGAGCAGCATGGCAATGAACTTGCAAGATGAAGCACACAAGTTTTGCTGGGCTTGTTTGCTACAGCTCACACAACTAGTAAATTCTTTGCTGCAGCTTTAATAAACAGGGCTTTGAAAAGCCCCAAACAAGGAAGCTTCTGCAGGACAGTGATAAAATTTGAGGGAAATTCTTGAGCTCCCCCAAATTAGGGGATCTCCTGATCTTGTATGATTTCTGGTGGGGTTGTTGTCGAGACAGCTGTTGGTTCCCATCAAGTAATGCACCTCCCTGCTCTGGTCCTGCTTCCTGGGGAGAAATTGGGCTTCTTATTGTTGAGGGGATTGCCACAAGCCAAGCGGTGCCTTATCAATGTGCGTAAGGCCAGCTTTGCTAATATCTATCTATCCGAGGTAGTTCTAAGGAGCCTCTTGCCTTGTGTAACAGAGTTGGTTGGCTCTTTTCAGCTGGTGAGGGAAGGCATGAGGCCAGAACCTCTCTGTTCTGGAAGTTCATGATAAAGGCAGCCACTGAGGAGAAAGATGTCTTGACAAGGAAGTTTGGGAAGCAAATCTGAACTGTTGCCTTTCTTCAGAGCCTAAAATCAGAACGTCAAAGTGCAGGGTGGACCAAAGATCCCCTTTCTTCTCAATGCTGGAGAGGAGATGCTTGTCACCTGAGAAGTGTAGGCCACCACAGCTTCCTCTTCTTATACCAGGAAGAGATTGGGAGGAAAAGAGTTTCTCCAGGGGAAATGGAGAACCGGGATTCCCCAGAGACTTGTCACAGATCTCTGGGGAAAATGTGTGGTCAGAGAGCCTTGAGAATTAGCACCCTGAGAAGGGGAGAACCTTTTTATTTCCTTTTTATTGGACTTTGACAGTGATCATCTGGGGGAAGTCTGTGACCCCAGAGAGCCTGAGGACAAGTACCAGGGGAAGGACAACTCATTCTTTATTGGGCTTTGCCAAAGGGGAAAAAAAAGAGGAATAAGTCACCTCTTAGGGGTTATTTTTTGAAAAGACTCAATGTGTGTGGTGTTGTGTGGATGGTGACCTGCCATGCTCTGCATCCTAATAAAGTGGGGTAAAGAGCTCCAGAATATTCCTTTAGATTTGGTTGCTTTGTGCAAGCAAATACCAAACTGATTATGAAAACGTGTTGATCGAGTTGTAATCTATCTGCAGTGTGTGTCTCTGAAAGAGCTGGTGAGACTCAGTGAATATATACATTTTCATGCACAGATGGTGACAAACACTTAGGCTGCTGTGGTGCCTTTTAGAGAACCAGGGAAGAAATCTGCCACCACTCCATAAGGAAAGGGTTCTGTCCTGTGCGAGACAGGACCAGTCACTTGTTGCTACAGTGGTTCCTCGGCCACGGAGCAAGATGTGTTTTCTAGAATTTTTTGGTAGCCTTCATATGGAGAATCAGGGAGCGTGGCTGTCTGCAGGAGAGACGTCTGAGTTCAGAGAACAAACAGCTAGTGCGCTTCCCATCACTAAAAACCTGCAGAGAATTATCCTGCCATCTTGAGCACCTTCTTCCCTGATTTCTGCTCCCCAGAGGCTGAGGAGGGCTCAAAGCATTCCTTTCGACACCCCAGGCCATCACAAACAGCTGATCAAGTATAAATGTTTTTTTTGGCACCCTAAGCGGGGAATATCACATAATAACTCACATCGTAATTAACAAGGGCTATCTAGTGCCCTCCATTCCACGTATGTGACTTCCATTAACATCTGTGAGACATGTTTAGACAGCAGCACATGTCCCCAAGGGAGAGCAGCAATATCTTTACTGGTAGCATATTACAGTCTCCGATTAGCTAATTAGAAGGACATTGTCACTGATGACAGGTCCGACATTTAATCTAATTAAATATTCTTTTCAATTATTCTTTCCAGTGCCCTAGCCCAGCATAAAACTCCCTGGCACACTGCAGAGAGGGCCTGGCTTAGTGCCTGCTGGTGAAAAGAGAGCCACTGAACAGGCCAACCACAGCTTGCCAACAGAGGCTTGGTGAATTGCATCAGGGGGCTCACAACAGTAGGCCGGATCCTCAGACTGGTGGGGGGGCTGCTCACTAGGAATGCCCAGAAGCAGCTAGCAGGCTAATGGGGCTTTCAGAGAAGAGCACACCCAACAATCAATGGAGTAAACCAGCTGGCATCAAAGCAGCTATTTAAAGAAAATCCTTAGGAGAGAAAACACTACCCACCCCCTCCATAAAGACTTTAGTCTTCCCCTCTGCTAATACCCTATGCAAATACCTGCATGCGGGGCCAAATTTTGCTCAGGTCGTTGAAGCTAAATTCATTTAAGTTAGTGTAGCTGGTGGAGCGAAGCCAGGCCCTACACTTCACTTGATGGAATTTCTCTCCCGGTTTTGTCTATAACATGATCACTTTTGAAAATTGTGACCGATCAAGATCAATTCCAAAATTTCAGGGAATGTTCTAGGCATCAGTGGGCAGAACCTTATTGATTTTGGTGAAAAACAGGAAAACCTGATTGACACTGAAATCACTATTGGGTTGCGGAGGGTATGTCTACACTGCAATGGAAAACTCGCGGCTGGCCCATGCCAGGCCAGCTGAGTCGGGTTTGCGGGGCTTGGGCTGCGGGGCTACTTCATTATCGTGTAGACTTCCAGGCTGGCGCTGGGGCTCAGGCGGTAGGACCCTGCGGGGTGGGAAGGTGTCAGAGCTCGGGCTCCTGCCTGAGCCCAGAAATCTACACTGCAATTAAACATCCCCGCAGCTCCAGCCTGGGGAGCCCAGTCACTTGGCACGGGTCAGCTGTGGGTGTCTAATTGCAGTGTAGACATCCCCTCAGGATACACAGTGAGCAGTGACCTGGAGCTGAGTCACTCTGGATGCAGAGGTGTGGCAGTGACCTTGGGGTAGGGATTGGGTTTAGGGTTAAGAAGAGTGTTAGTGGACCCCTCACCCCACTTTGGCCAAGCTTCTCTCTCCCTCCTAGCTGGGTACCTTGCCTGCCCAGGTCCCCTCAGACGGGCAGGCTGGAGTGGGGATGAGGGGCCTAGCTGTATGTACAGTTTGTCCTACAGAGGCAATGAAGTGTGCAATCCTCTAGTTGCTCTAGGGCTTTCATCAGTATAATTGAGAGCGGAATCTATCCCAGTGGCTGAGAATATTTCCCTTCTCCATAAATCTGCAAATCACTCCGTTTAGTGACATTGGTTTAAAGATACTAATACTAATACTGCATGCAACACTTTGCACCAGCTAGTCTGGCTTCACACACACGCACATGTATTTAAAGATACAAGAGGGAAATGGATTTCAGAGGAGTCTACCTCTGACATAGTCCATTGACTTTACAATTGAGGCATGGGTATGTTTTTTACCCTCCTGATTGCTGCTCACCATAACCTAGCGAGAAGGATCAAAGCCCACCCCGTTCCCCATCTCCACCTGCAATGTGCCCCTTTCTCTAACTACCCACTTGGTAGAAACTTGGTGAGGGGATAGAAGACATGAGGTCTGGATATGTACTCTGGAACTGGCTGGGTAGCACTGGCAGAACTGCCTGTGAATAGACCACTTACGTGCTTAGTGGGGTACTTAATCGCTTTGCTAAGTGGCTCAGGTTAGCTGTACCTCTGAGCAGGATTTGGCCCCAAGTGCCCTATGAAAATTTAGCCTATTTTTAATTAAGAGGCAGGGCCGGCTCCAGGGTTTGGGCCGCTCCAAGCAGCCACAAAAAAAAAAAAGCCGCGATCGTGATCTGCGGCGGCAATTCGGCAGAAGGTCCTTCGCTCCGAGCGGGAGTGAGGGACCGTCCGTCGAATTGCCACCGAATAGCTGGACATTCCGCCCCTCTCCGGAGTGGCCGCCCCAAGCACCTGCTTGCCAAGCTGGTGCCTGGAGCCGGCCCTGTTAAGAGGCCTGTTCTGCAAAGTTTATTCACGTGGGTGGCCCTTACTTACATGATGAGCAGGGCCGTCTCCAGGCACCAGCTGAGTAAGCTGGTGCTTGGGGCGTCAGACTGTTCGAGGTGGCATTCTGTCCAATCCTAGGGCGGCATGGCCGATTTTTTGTTTGTTTGTTCTTGTTCCGCTCCGGCTGCCCTGTAGGGGGCGGTGGCACGGAGAACTAGAGCGCCCTGCAGGGCAGTCCTCTTCCTTCCCTCCCCGCCGACCGGAGCAGAACCCTCACAGCAGGCGGCAGGAGGCGGCGCAGCGGGAGGGGCTGCATGGCAGCACCCGTGCTGTAGCCCTGGCCGCCCCCTTCTCTCTCTCTATCCCGCCCGCTCTCTCTCCCTCCCCCCCAGCCGATCCCCCTGCACTCGTGCTCCAGCCACGCCGCAGGTTTTGTTTTTTTTTTGCTTTGCCGTTCTGGCCTCCCCGGTTTTTTTTTTTTTTGTTCTTGGAGCGGCCAAAAAGCCAGAGCTGGCCCTGATGATGAGTCACATAGACTGCAGTGGGAGTACTGAACCTAGTTTACTCGCGTGAGTTGTTTCAGGATCATTCCCTAAGTGCTTAGGGCTCAGTTCTTTCTCTGCAGAGGCGGATCCGTGCTGGAGAGGAGGGGAAGAGAGTCACACCTGGAGGTAAGAGCCTGGGACTTGACACAAATTTAACAAATATTCAAGAAGATCAGTCCAGAGTTTCTTTTGCTTTTGGCATGGCCCTTTAGAAGCTGCTGCAGAACTGGAGGAGAAATGTGGTTCTCTTAGGTGCTGGACTTTTAGGGGACATTGGTGACATCATGTAAATTAGAGCATTATTTATGATGATTAAATATTTATTTTACAGTAGTGCCTAGAGGCCCCAACTGAAATCTGGGCTCCTTGTGCAAGGCACTTCACACACACACACACACTGAGAGACAGTTCCTGGCTCTGAGAACTTACAGGTGAAACAGGCAAAGGGGTGGAAGGGAAAACAGAGAGGAAATGACATAACTAAGGTCACAAAGCAGGTCAGTGCTGGGAATGGAATCTAGTTCTCCTGATCCTGAATCCTGAACACTATTCACCAGAAACTAAACGAAAAGCATGAATACGTGGGCTTTTGGCATGGTATGGAGGCAGAGCTATTAGTGCGTAAACATTTTCTTGTATCCCAATGGTTAGAAAATATATTATTCAAGTCACACTGGCTTCATACATTTGGTTTATTTTGTTGATAGACTAAGACAGTATTTGGGTTAAGGCAAACCACCCTTTCAGATTTAATATGCAGTTAGCTGAGAGAAAGGTACCATGAATGGAATGCATATCAGGTGCTAGTCAATATGGGAGTAACGTTTATAAAAATGGCCTGAAACAGGAGCTTATTCGCTGCCATGGGAGCAAAATATTGGGAACAGCTAATCCTTGTTTAATGCTTAAGTATGCCCAGATCATTACTAAGGAGTAAATTAGTCATTGGAAGTCACATGCTTAAATTCCTGCATATTGTGTCAGAAATTTCAGAGAGGAGTCAGACTCACACAAACAGTAGGAAATTCAGAAGCACTGTTAATTTCCCCACCCCGGATATTGCACTTTAAATTCCTCCAAGTTTGCTGTCTGCTGGAGGCAGTGGCCATTTTGCATTCGCTGCAGATGCAACCTGTGGCAAAGGAGACATGCAATGGGCTCTCTCACAGAGACTTTACTTTTATTCTTTCGTGTTTTGTTGTTTTCCCGTATAACAGCCATCGGACTGAAAGTACAGGCTGTGTGTGTGTGTCAGAGAAAACGAACTGTATGAAACTCCATTCTGTAAGCTGCGTGTTTAGGGAATTGTATTAGATCAGTAGAGGAAGTTGCAAACAGTGATGTGTGTGTGTTATGTGTAATGGTCGGGTGTGTCAAGACAGTGTCAAGTCCACCTTTTCAGCTTTAACTTGGAATGGCTTCGTTTTTACAGTTCTGAATGGTTGTTTCTGGTGTTTGACTATTGTAGGTTGGAGGTCTGAGCTTTGTATCTCAACTCTCTGACTCTGGAAACAAGAAACATTTGAGCGAAAACGTCTGCGTCCCCCTCAGTAAATGTTAAACAATGGAGGAATTTTGCAATACATAGTTCTATTCTTTTTGCAGCCACTGCTTTCTCCTGATTTTTATTTGTTTCCATTATGAGTTTAAATTCTAGACATTGTTCTCTTCCCTTGGGTCAGTTTAAGAAAACTCTCCTTATAGCCCTAAATTATTCAGCAGCCAGGATTTTCTGTTACACTCCGAACGAGTAGCTCCCAAATCAGAGCATTGCAAGGTATCTATTTCTTCTCTTTGAAACTGTTCCTCATGAATGATTAAATAAGACTGGTAATAACATGGAAGAGCAGTGTGTTGACACTCTACAATTGATCCGAGAAACATCTCAGGATATACATATCAGGATTACAAGTAAGTTCTGCCATCAGCTGATGAACTGGAAAAAAAATATGTTTTCAGTTGTGCCTAACTTTCTGTTGACTAACTTATTTGCATTCTCTAATTTTGTCTTGCATTTGCACCCAGGTGTGTAGTCTGTAGTTCACAAGATGTTCCTAGAAATAAATATTTAGTTTTGGAAATTGCCATAAAGTTTTATTTCATATTTCATACTGAAATAAGTTGGATTGGTATTGAAAAGTTAATCTAGGTTAACCTTCTCTCTGTATTTCAAGTTCCCTATAAAATACATTCCCATTATTTACTCTATAAATTTATTCCCAAATAGCAAAATCAAAACTTGAAACAAAATTCCGCGAGGCTCTTGTAGGTTTCCTTATAATCTGTATTTGCCATTTCCTGCTATTGATCAGCTCCAGAAAGCAGTTAAAATGATTCAAGCCAGGAGCACATATTTGCTGGATGAATTAGGGCCTAGAAAACATTTGTTGATGAATGTTCTCAGCTGGAGGGTTAGCTGGTGGTTTGCACATGCAGTTTTCAGGACTATACATGCACTCACAGTACTTTCATGTGAATTTACCTGAAAATCTGACTCCTTACTTGAACCTTCTATACTATTCCCGGGTCCAGTTCTACCACCCTGACCCGCATGGTGTAGTACCTTACTTCAGAAGTAGTCCCATTGATTCCAAGAAGAGAAAGGCACGATTTAATGTGAGGAAGAATGGCAGAATTGGTCCCAGTGCATATATTTTATATACACACTCTCACCAGTTGGTTCTACTGGCTTTTTTAGATCTACGGTCTCACATTACAAAAATACGATTTTTGTGTGTGTAAATGCAATGTACATCTGGGTCCCTCCTTTATAGCCTTTGAGGGTTTTTTTAAAGCATATTCTCTTTGAGAGATAATTGATAACTGTTTACACATGACTAGTAACCATGGCAATGAAACACCCACAGAAGAAAGTATTAAAGCAATTAGGTACAATTACTATAATTTAGAGTGGTTAAGTACAGAGATAAATCACTTCACTTCATCTCATGTGATGTTAGGCAGCTGAAAGGAGCAAAAGCATTCATGATAAATTTTTAGATCAAGTGTGCTCAACATATGAGTGTGTACACACACATACACGCACACACACACACACTGGATGAAATTCATGGCTATGCAGACAGCCAGTGCAAAGGCCATTTAAGTCCCATTTAAGCCAAGTTTGTCTGCTAGCCTTCTGCACAGGCGTGAATTCCACAGTTTCTGAACAACATTGGTAGAGCTTCAAAGGATACAGATGGGATTTTCCATTATTTATAAAACACTATTTCCCTGCCCTCCCTTTGGTTATTTGTAACAAACCTTTGGAAGTTTGTTAACTAAAGTGTCTTTTCCCTTGACTTCATCGGTGCTCCACAGACCTGCTGTTCTGTTATTGCAGTATTAGTTATTAATGAATGCTGAGTTTCATGCTCTCATTATTTTTCCTTAGAAAGAAAATCATATTTAAGCATTTTTAAAAAAAATAAAGCATTCTACCCAATAACACAGACAGTGAATATGGCTGAAAGAGAAGTAGGTCGTAATTTGAAGCCAGCAATTGTAAAATGTGGTTATACCCTGAATAATGACTTTGTTAAAAAAATGGCATTATGGAGGTTCCATATTCATTGTGCCTCCCCCATTTCCCTATCAAATTGGCTCAGTATGCAAGTAAAACACAACAGCCAGCCCTGCAAATTCACTCTGGGCCTTGGCAATCTGAATGGGTTGTTTCCATCTTTCATATCTCTGACAGCCCCACAGGGTACCCAGGGTTGAGAGTCACCGCATCACCATCTGCCCTTAAGCGTGAAGCAGTCTTGTTCCTTCCTGCTATGGAGCAGCTCCGTGAAACCAACAGCATCTGGCAGCACAAGCAGTATCTTCTAGGCCTCCACAGGCCTTCCTGTCTCCATACAGGTAACAATAGACAAGCACCAATCCTCAAGTTTTCAGACCATTCCCTGTAGTGTCCAGCCCCTTCTCCATGGAACTCTCATAGAATTACCAGGTCTGCTTTTCCCAAAAGAATAGTGCCCAGCCTGTAAGATTCAACTCAGATCCAGCACTTTGCTTAACACCACAGCACTTAGACATATCTATAGTGAAAACTAGACTAAGTTTATTATTGAAGATTAGAGACTCAAGTGATAGTGAGTAAGATGACTGGAAATAAATGGTTACATATAAAACAAAATTGGAACACACTTTCTAGAGACTAAACTTCATTAAGAAGTTACTCTCCGGTCTAAAGAAGTTTATCTCACCCAAAGTTCTCTTCAGCACTTTCAGCCCAGCCTGGTTGAGATCCCTTTTTCATGAAGCAAAAGTGCAGGCCTTTTATTCCATCAGGGAAGGGTGCCGGAGCATCCCCTTTGTATCCCAAATACAGTGAAACAAACCTTTGATGTATATCTCCAGATAGGATCCTTCCCTCTTGCCTCTCCTCCCCGCGGCTGTTTTTCTCTTCGAGTTAGATTTTTTTTTCTCCAAAGTCCTCACACTCCTTCGTTTGCTTTCAGTTCAGACTGATAATAGATGACCCACTGTGAATGAGACAATTCTTAGTTTACATGTAAACAGATAGATGAAGACACATATCTTGTCTGACAGAAAACCTGTTTGTCACCTTTGCTGGTGAGCAGCCGCCACACCCAGACTTTAAGAACACATTTTCAGTATATACCTAACTCCTTACATAATATCTGTACATACGTTTCACAATAATATTGAGGACCAGTGTGACACCAGCTTTCATTTGAGACCTCACATGATTTTCTCCGGTGAACCATAATGTACGTACCAGAATCAGGAGATCCCCTGCACCCCCTTGCCACTTGGCATTAAGACATTCTTGGATCACAATATCATCACCAGTGATAACAATTCTGCAGACCTTTATATGCCCTTGGTTAAACCTGAGCAACCCGTTTGCTTTCAATGGGTTTGCACAAGTGTTACTGACGGCATCATTTGAATGCAATTAGGTTGCACAGGAGAAACAGAGTGTTGTTTTTTTAAATCATCTAATAAACGCACAAAATCAGACTGTAAATGTATAGGAGATGGGCAGATCCCACTGAATGATTTGTGGGTACTAATCAGGGGGTAGGGAAACAGAAAATAGCTACAGAAAAAGGCTGCACAAATAAATATATTGCAAATAGACGAATACTATAAAAGGCACAAATACTATAGCATGCTGGGTCCTTTGTGTCAGCAGCAGGGATTGGCATTTGCAAAGATTGTGCTGAGAGTTCTGGCTGAATCTTCCATGCTCTACAAGCTCCCTAGTTGGATCTCCCAAACTTCAGTGCTTTCCTACTCATTTTACTCCCCATCCTCCTTTAGCTTCTGATTCATTCCAAAGATCTTTGGCGACCTTTCCTAGCAAATGGTTCCTTTCTGAAGAGGAGGGCAGTAGTTGCTATAGCAAATTGGAAACAAAAGCAGTGCTCCATATTCCAAAGGCTTTGGGAGAAGTTTTGGTTCTGGTGTCACTGGTACAAATGGGACTGTGTGTTTTTACTAATCCTCTGGCTCTGGAAGAAAAGGCTGTAAGATCTCATGAGCATATGCTAAGCCTCATAGCAGCTAGATATGTCGCTGTGTGTTTTTTTCAGAATGCACTAGGTCAGGGGTCAGCAACCTTTCAGAAGTGGTGTGCCGAGTCTTCATTTATTCACTCTAATTTAAGGTTTCGCGTGCCAGTAATACATTTTAACATTTTTAGAAGCTCTCTTTCTTTAAGTCTATAATCTATAACTAAACTATTGTTGTATGTAAAGTAAATAAAGTTTTTAAAATGTTTAAGAAGCTTCATTTAAAATTAAATTAAAATGCAGAGCCCCTTGGACCGGTGGCCAGGAGTGCCTCTGAAAATCAGCTCGCGTGTCGCCTTTGGCACACGTGCCATAGGTTGCCTACCCCTGCACTAGGCGGAACACAGAATTAGCAGCAGTGTCTCGTTCCCACACCTTCTCCAGGCAATGCAGAGCATAACAACCCTCCCCTCTACTCCCACAGCAACTATAATTCAGTTAAATGACATATCGGCTTTACATAGAATTAACAGGACAAAATGTACAAAGTGATGCAGGAAAGCCCAGCAAATAGCACAGCTCCGGATATCGGGATAGTATCCTTTGCTGAGTGTCTGTCACCATGTCCAAGAACACTTCTGTTCTCAGTAGCCTCTAGGCTTATTGGGGTTGGGAGAGTGCCAATTTCAATAAAGTTTAGTTTTACAAAAGTTTTATGGACACTCACTAAGATTAGTGTTCCTGAGGAGGAAGAGAATCAGTGAGGATTTCTAAGAGGGAGGTGTTCAGAATTAAAAAGGGCAGAGGGAAAACAGATTAGTTTCTTTTTTTACCTTTTCCCACAGCATGAGATCAGATGAACTCTTGGAATTCACCTAAAAAAGTTAGTGATGAGTAAAAGAAAATACTTCTTTCTGCAGTGCACTGATATAGTTAGTCTGAAATCGGTTCCTGCATTGTTAAAAAGGCTGGATAATTTCATGATCACTAGGAACATATGTATCAAAACAAGCTAAGATAAAACTCATACTGGAAGGGCCAACCCTGACACCTGAAAGTGTTCAAAACGAATCTGCCCTTCTCCAGTTCCCCACAAATATACTGTAGGTAAGCACATTACATTATTAGTTTTGCCTAGTCTTTGTCAAGCATCAGTACTGGACGCTGTTAGAGACAGGCTCTCCAACTCCAAGTAACTCTTTGTTTCTATATTTGTTCTTTCTTTCTGCTTAAAAAATGACCGTTCTCACATAATTGTATTTTCCTGCTAGAGATTTGGCAAGCTTTGAACGATTTAGAATACTGATCAGCCTTAGCCTGTACCCAGGCAAGGAGAACCTTGCAGGTAAGTTGGCAATGCCAGTCCTAAACAGCTTCATGTTATAATCCACGAGGATCATCTGGTTTTGCCAAAGAGACACTGAAATCATTGGCTAGTTCTTCAAAGGTCTGTAGCGATTTTTGATGTGCAGTCACTGTAGCAGGTCAACAAAAAGAAAATCACCAAAGAAGTATAGAACAGATGTCAAAATTGACTTCTGAAATATTTAATTTCAAGACACAATTCCAAACTGAGTAAAATAACACAGCCCACAGAGCCCTGAGACATACACTTACCCACAAAACAATTTCCCTTTTACGTCAGTGGTGGGAAACGAAAACTATCTGGAACACTGGGTGCTGTAGGAAAAATAAGATACTATATCTCCCTTTGTCAGGACAAAGTCCTAGCTTTACATCCACATTCTCTACTCTCTAGTCTAAAGAGGCTTATGAGACAAGGGCACAGTTACTGATTTGGCTCATCTTATAGGTGAGAGAAAATGATCCTTGTGCACCAATATAGACGCCCAATCAAATAATTTGCTGAGGAAGCTCTTAAAATAGGCAGACTTAATCCAAGCAACAGTTTTTCTATGATTGTTCTTAATTATACTGTCAATTGTGTTTCATTTCTCAGACACGGGTTGTTTCTTTCGGAACTCTTGACACTGTGGAAAAAGATTGCTATTGATCTGATGCATTAGCATTGCTCCTAAGACCTCTTTTATTAATGACTTCGTATACCAGACTACTATACCAGTCTTCGTATCTAGACTACGGTCCAGCTGGCACAAAAGAGCAACCTCATTCTGACCCTTTGCTTCTTTACTTGTTTAATTAGCATTTTTCAAAAATCATTTTGGCAGATCATGAAGAACCATCCAACTTTTTTCCATTGTTTGTGTACGAAGGCTGAGTATGTTGAAGAATTACATACATTTCTGACTCTAGTGACATGGAGTGGGTTGTCCCTGTGAGCGTCAGAGGGAGGCCACTTCGCCTCGCTGTGCCACCTAGTGGCCGACAGCTGAACAACATGGGATTAGCATGGTAAATCAATAAAGAGTCTATGGCCCTGGCAGCCTTTAGCCCAGCCCCGTGACTGGGACCTACAACCACCACCGTCAGGCTCAAGCACTCTGGGCAGGGCAGAGCAATAGGAATCTATGGCCCAGCCCTCTGGCTGGGGCAGACAGCAAACAAACACAGGCTGTTTGGCCTCAGGTGGGTAGGCTGCCACCGCTGGGGTGGGTTGGCAGCAGCGGGGGTAGGGGAACTGGGGTCCCACAGGTAGGGGAACTGGGGTCCCACACTACTCCACCAGGTCCCAGCCCAAGACCTCTTCCACTTGGTTCCCTAAGAACTCAGTTTGATTCCAGTCTTGTCACTCAGGTTCCTTTATCTGGCATATAGCAAAGCTACGCTGAGTTGATCAGATTCAAGTGTAAGGGTCAGCATAGGATACACCTCACATCCAGAGTTACACAGCAAAACTTTTTTCCTTATATACATTTTGACCAACACTAATAACTCATGCATTCTTAACTACACATTGCATTATACACTTCCAGATTGGTGTGGTTAATTTGTAGGAACCAAAGGATGAAGTTTAATAAAGACAAATGCAAAGTGCTCCACTTCGGAAGGAACAATCAGTTTCACACACACAGAATGGGAAGAGACTGTCTAGGAAGGAGTACGGGATCTAGGGGTTATAGTGGACCACAAGCTAAATATGAGTTAACAGTGTGATGCTGATGCAAAAAAAGCAAACATGATTCTGGGATGCATTAACAGGTGTGTTGTGAGCAAGACACGAGAAGTCGTTCTTCCGCTCTACTCTGCACTGGTTAGGCCTCAACTGGAGTATTGTGTTCAGTTCTGGGCACCGCATTTCAAGAAAGATGTGGAGAAATAGGAGAGGGTCCAGAGAAGAGCAACAAGAATGATTAAAGGTCTAGAGAACATGACCTATGAAGGAAGGCTGAAAGAAATGGGTTAGTTTAGTTTGAAAAAGAGAAGACTGAAAGGGGACATGGTAGCAGTTTTCAGGTATCTAAAAGGGTGTCATAAGGAGGAGGGAGAAAACTTGTTCATCTTAGCCTCTAAGGATAGAATAAAAAGCAATGGGCTTAAACTGCAGGAAGGGAGGTTTAGGTTGGACATTAGGAAAAAGTTCCTAACTGTTAGGGTGGTTAAACACTGGAATAAACTGCCTAGGGAGGTTGTGGAATCTCCATCTCTGGAGATATTTAAGAGTAGGTTAGATAAATGTCTATCAGGGATGGTCTAGACAGTAGCTGGTCCTGCCATGAGGACAGGGGACTGGACTTGATGACCTCTCGAGGTCCCTTCCAGTCCTAGAATCTATGAATCTATGAATCCCTGTACATCATATTCTGTCCACACACTGTGCATTCACGACTTACTCTTTACCTCCCCTTCCATTCCAGGCTTATCCTGTCCATTGTAAATAGTACCGAGGTCTTCCCCCTTACCTTAGCTAGTACAGCCATCCTGTCTGATCCATTTATCTTCCCAATCATGCCTACTAAAAAATAAGGCAAATTCCTTATGTCCAGGCCTACACTCTCCTCAGCATTTGCTATTGGTTAGCCTA
Organism: Malaclemys terrapin pileata; assembly: GCF_027887155.1. Lineage (NCBI taxonomy): Eukaryota > Metazoa > Chordata > Testudines > Emydidae > Malaclemys > Malaclemys terrapin. The sequence goes on along the minus strand of NC_071512.1, from coordinate 11,232,536 downwards.
GATGGCTCCCTGCCTAGCATGCTGGCTTCTGTCGATTGCATTTTTAGGCACATATTTCTCACTATGCATTGTATGGGCAGCCTGGTGTCTAGTCAAGGGTTTGTGGAGTCTAGTGATTTTGAAGGTATTTAAAAATTAGGTGCAGCAACACTCAGCATTGCAATGCCTAAGAGTCCCTGTGTGTATTTGGGCTGAAGACAGGGCCGGCTCCAGGCACCGGCTTGGCAAGCTGGTGCTTGGGGCAGCCTCTCCGGACAGGTCCAGCTATTTGGCGGCAATTCGGCCGATGGTCTCTCACTCCCGCTAGGAGCGAAGGACCTTCCGCTGAATTGCCGCCGCAGATCGCGATCGTGGCTTTTTTTTTTTTTTGTGGCTGCTTGGGGTGGCCAAAACCCTGGAGCCGGCCCTGGCTGAAGTCAAGGGGAGCCTTTCCGTTGACTTAAATGGGCTTTGGCTCATGCCCCAAAGAAGAAGAAATAAAGTGTAAATCATTTCACTAAGTCACAGACATCTTGGCATCAACAAGCCTCCTGACAGCTTCTCAGGAATACAGATTAGCACGCTTAATATCGTCCAGCACTGATCAAACAAACCATAAACAGCTATTTCTGGCGGACATAGCATTGTTCATTATGTCTTCTGACTTTTCTTTTTACTACGCATTTAGATACCTAGGGTGAAATACTGGCCCCGCGGAAGACAATGGAAGTTTTTCATTGACTTCAAAAGGATCGGAATTTCATTCCAGAATTCTGTCTTGAATTTTTTCAGCAGACCAAATGATATTACCCTAGGAATGGCACACAGGAATGTGGGTAAGTCATTGCCTTTGATTCCTGCCCCTAACAGCATGACATGGGCCAGAGTTTCATAGCCCATCATCTGACTGGGGTCAGAATCCATTGACTCCAACAGCTATAGAAATTGACAAATCACTGAGAATTGGGCTCATGGTATGATCATACCTGGTGTGCTGTACACTTTACTAGATGAAGTTTGAATAACCACCATTCAGACTAGAAAAAATACCATGGACTGGCGGAGAACTCTAGAGGCAGCAAAACCTGTTACCACATGAGAGATCCAGCTTCAGGTCCTGATTTCAACCTGAATTCCACAGTCAGGTGGGAGCTGGGACTACCATAGAGAATGTGCCTTCAGCCCCAGTGGATAGTGGACCACCTCTCCTCAACCAGTTGTGACTCTCTGTGGCTGTCTGAAGAAACAGCACTGAGGGATTTCAATGGGAACTGCCTCCAGTATTCCACAATGAAGGCTGCCATCAGTCAGGGCAGTAATATGGGGCATAATTGAGGAATCTTCCTTCCGCCTGACTTCCCCAGCTCATGAAAAGGGACTCCGTGTGAATACTCTTAGATACAGGTGAATGCATTCTCCTATGTTGATGCTTATGTGTCACTTAAGCATTAACACAGGTGTCCCAGAGATAGGAATCTGGCCCCTACAGAGCAGATGGGAAAAGAGATGCCTTAATCTGTTTTCTCAACTGTCATTACTTTCAGTTATAATTTATGCCCCTGTCTGCACAAACCCATCAGGAACTGAAGCAAGATAAGACAAGTAGATCTTTAACATTCTTTATGTTCTATTTTCTGCTGCTAGGAGACAATTTTGAGGGTGAGGCAGCAATTATTTGCACGTAGTTCTCCCTTCCCTAACACAATCAATGTAGGTTTCAAGGGTCAAATTCTGAAGGCTGTGTTTCTGAGATTCACCATTGCTGGCTGTTTTAGTGAAAAAACAGAACAAAAGATTTGTAAGAGTTTGCACCAGCCTTCTGCTAACCTGTCCTTAGTGGTACTTACTGCAGTGTCCCTTCAGTCTCATAAGAGGGGGAACAGCAGATGTTTTAGGAATATGTTTGTGTTTGCTACAAAAATGCAAATCGGTATCCATTAAATAGTCTACGTTATTTGTAACATTACTCAGCAGTAAATAATTTGTAGCCATTCTTCAATACAGACATATGTTGAGAGAGGTCTCACTTCAATGGAAGGAGGACTAGAATGACAACTGGGACCCAGATGGAAACAATATATATCCACTCACAGAAGGGTAACCATTCTCTTTTAATTGCGTGTAGGTGTAGGTGGAAAATTGATACTGTATCATTTATGTGAGGACTCTAACCTCCACTTCTCTTTTGCGAGACGTTTAAGATATTCTCAAATGTATTTGTTGTTCAGAATTATTTGCCGAATATTTTGAATGACCAGTTCTTGATCTGTGGCTTGTTCATGACCATTTCACTATCCAGAACTCAATACCCCAAATTCCAGCTGGGCTGGATAGTTGGAATTGGGTATCTAGATCACATGGTACTGTTTCTTTTCCTGGATTGGATAAGAATCAGTTTAACAGTGCATATGCGAGCGTTCATTATTCAAACTTTACTTTCTGGCTATTGTCCACTATACCATGAATATTCCTGTTAGTGAAACTGTTTGCTATAATGTTGGTGGAAATGAGGTGGGAACAGAACCATAGCAAAATCCATTTTTAATTCAACCAATTTGATCTTTTATACTATGGGATTTACTTGAGATCATGCAACATGTACATTGTTAAGATAATTGTGCATATATTCTAGATTCCTGAGATACCTTTAGACAAGAGTGCCAGATCCTGAGCTGGTATAAATCAGCTAAGGTTCTGGCCCAGATTTGTTTGGGTTTTTTAAGTGTGTGACTTTATTGAGTTCTGTAGGCCAAATTTCATGCTGACTTCCACCATATGCAACTCCATTCAGTTCAGTAGGGCTTCACAGAGTATAAAGCAGTGTAGAATGGAAACTAACTTGATAAAGTAATTATGTTTCTTTTGCTATTGACTCTTATAAAAACATTACTTATGACAACAGATGAATTGCCAATAGTTCTGGCTATCATCTCGCCTAGACCTCTAGGGCTTAATATGTGTTCAGTTTGAGTCCTCAGGGATGCCTGTTCTGGATTGTTTAGTTACTCACGTTAAGGCTTGTGTCTTAGGGTGGAGTTATTTGATTTATTAAAAATGTGTAATAAAATAGTAAGACAGATGCTTCCATAAATTATGTATCTCTTGAGCAGATCAAACATTCAGTTATTTGAGGTATTTTGAAGGCATCATGCATCAAGGACATGTTACAGTAATCTGATAATACAAATGGTTTTAGTTATGTTTGTATGCTGTGCTTTTCATAGTACAGTAGTTGGATTGCTCTATAGGAAATCTACCAGTCCTATGCTTTCTCTTTAGCTTTCTCACTTATGTTTTTCTGTTCATTAGGAGTATAGACCAGTTGCCTTGATGTTGAGGAGGAGAATCCTTGACCATAATGCAATCAACTGACTGGCCCGTTTCTGGGTAATTTTGTAGCTGTAGCCTTTTTTTTCTGCAGGAACTCCAGCAAAGGTTACACCTACTAGACTTCTGAAGAGAGTCCAAGAGCCAAACAGTGTACTTGGTGGTGTAAATACAGAAAAAATCCATCCTTGATAACTCACTCAGCCTATTCTCTATTCTTTGTGCACCTTGTACAAATTGGTATTTACTTGACCTGTAGTTTGGAATCCAGTAGGTATAGCTGGAATTGTATGACTTGTCAGTTGGGAGTATGTGCAGCTTAACTGGTTACAAGTTATGTGGTTCAGTTTCTGACCACAGAGCAGTTTTTATGCCGTGTTTTCATGTCCACACCAAGTACTCTCTCTTGCTGAGTTGTTAGGAGAACATTCTGGACAGCTCTCTCACATTTCCTCCGCAACAACTGTCTGTGCAAAGGACTATGGGTATGTTTTCAGACCCTTTTCTCCTCTTTTCATGCACAACTCCCTGTTCCTCCACAGAAATCAGCATTGTATTGCTCTTGTGCTCTGTCATAACCTACATGGGGTCCATAATCATCTTCTCCTTACTTTTCTTCTTATTCAATCATAGATTATAAGAGAGTCTCAATTTTTTGTGCATAGTAGGTTCATCTTCGAAGCTGCTAAACAATGTTCCATCACTTAGAGGAAGAGTAAAAAGATACTGTGTGGCTGGAGCTTCAGGCTGTAGTACAATGTGGGAATGAGAACAAGCATCGTTAGTCAGTTGTATTTAGGATTGAGAGCCTTTTAGCTCCTGAGTCTTAATCCTGACTCCTAATGTAACTCAGAGGGGAAGTCATTTAATCTCCCTTTGACTCATGCTCCCCATCTGTAAAATAAGTAGGAATATTTACCTGCCCCAAAAGCAGTGGGTGAAGGTTAATCAATTAATGATTATACAAAGTTGTAAAGCTATGTAAGTGCTCTGTGTTACTATCATATGTCTGAAGTTAAATTTCTTATACTAATTTCTCACTTGTTCTGTGAAGGGAAATGATTCACCACAAACTCTCATTTTAAATATACGGGGCCACCAGCTGATGTAAATCAACATTGCAGCATCAAAAGTGCAGCTCCATTGATTTCAATGGGACTGTGCCACTTTGCACCTGCTGAGGACCTGGCTTGTATGCAATACACTTTGGTGGCAATCAAAGAGCTGATCCGAAGACCAGTCAAAGTTGATAGGAGCCTTTCCCTGGACTTAAGTTGACTTTGGATCAGACTCTAAAGGAACGAGCACCTCATCCTATTTAAATTAGCGATTTCTTTTTAGTCTCTTGCATGCAGAGTTAAAATGCTGCTTTCACTATTAGGCACCTCGTCCACTATGCATCGGCAGCATGTGGTCCTGTGAAACTCCAGTAATGTAGCTTCCCCCTACCCATTTGTTTAATATTGCATGGTGGGGCTATTTTTCTTGTACCTTTGATGCGGTGTTCTAATGTTTTGCTCAATGACTAGAGTGGACTGGTAGAAGCACATATTTTCAGCGTGCATCATTGAAAGTAACATACATTTCAGTATGTTTCTTGAGGTTTCGTCTCGAAGGAGAAAGGAGAGCGAGGGAGCCCTTTCAGTCAGCAGTGGGCTGATAATGAGATTGTAATTGACCTTTTCAAGCTCATCAGTCTTCTTCCATGAATAAGATAACTTCAGTAGAGTCGGTCACCGTGGGCATGATTTTCAGAGTTTCTAATTTACTGACTTAGTAGCACAAGTTGCAGTTGATATGCAAACTAGACACAATCAACTCAGGATTGAATAAGGACTGGGAATGGCTGAGCCATTACAAACATTGAATCTATCGCCCCTTGTAAGTATTCTCACACTTCTTATCAAACTGTCTGTATTGGGCCAGCTTGATTATCACTTCAAAAGTTTTTTTTTTCTCTTACTTAATTGGCCTCTCAGAGTTGGTAAGACAACTCCCACCTGTTTATGCTCTCTGTATGTGTGTATATATATCTCCTCAATATTTATTCCACTCTATACGCATCCGAAGAAGTGGGCTGTAGTCCACGAAAGCTTATGCTCTAATAAATTTGTTAGTCTCTAATGTGCCACAAGTACTCCTGTTCTTTTTACAAGTTGCAGTGACTCTCAACGGGACCTTGCTTTTGAAAATCCCACTTTATATGATTAAGGGTAAAATCTCATTTGAGTATGGGGAACTCTGCATAGATAACACGCTGATCCTAGTAAGGTATACAGTATGTCAACGCTTTGAGCTGGGGGCATGATTCCCAGCTCACGGCAACATTCTCGCGCTAGCTCTGATTGAGCTGGCGCACTCCAGGGCAGCACAAATGGCATGAGAGCTAGCTGCCCCGAGTATGTGCCTTGCCCTTCTAGCTGCTCCTGCTGCCCTGGCTACATTCTATTTTTAGTGTACTGGCTCAATCAGACCTAGCCTGGGTATGTCTCCTCCAACTGGGAATCACACCCCCTGCCCTGCTCCAAGTGGAGACATACCAGTAATGCACGTCCCCACTACTCCTGCAAAGATGAGTCTATGTCCCTAAGCAAAGCGTTATCAATTCTTTAGATAGTGCTAGAATTAAATTCATTCCAGAGTCCATGGTGGTAGAGGCCGCCAGTGGTGGAAAGTCTGCTATGGGGGAGTATCTAGCCGGACAAAGATGCTGCAGCCTCTCATCTCCCAGGGTCCCATAGAAGTGGCTAGAAAAGTGGGTGGTGCTAGCCAGTGAGGAGGTATGACCAAGGTAATCAGGAGATATACTGATCCAGGGGCCTGCCTGGCACAAAAGGGAATAATTTACACCAGGGTGAGTTACGCTGGCCTCGTGCCTCTATTTTCATGTTTATAGCACAAGCTCAACCTGTATTTGCATTTTGTCCTCCTGCCAAACACAGGACAAATGCAAATAGTTTTAGTGTATTACCCCCCTTAATCACAGAAGTCTTTTCCTGGTTGGCATTGTGCTTCTTTATAGGCTACAATCTAATTATTATTGTCTTATCAGCCAATAAATCTTAACATATTCAAATTAGGTGCTGTTCACGGCTCCGCTTTTCTGAAAGATGTTTAAAGCAAACAAACTGTCTAAATACCAACCCTTGCAGTCTCCATTATTATAACTTCCTACTTCATCTTTTCTCTTTCAGTAGTTCCCTGTACAACAATGGACCAATATTCTTTGCATAAGACATTCCAGCTTGTATTGTATTAAATATTGTACTATTTGATAGGTAACATATAATGATATCATGACAAATCTTGAAGGCCTAACAGATAAAAGTCCAATTGACTTCAGCGGGAGTTTTGCTTGAGAAAGGATTTGAAGATTCAGCCCACAGAGAGAAGAAGTAGTTAAAGGTTTTCCCTAAAAGGTATATATACAAGGAGGACAACTAGGACTGAGAACATTCAGTCTTAACTTTGTTGCATTTCCTGAATTTTGAGAGTCTTGATTTCTTGTTTTTTAATATTTCAGATTTGCCATTGGAAAATATATACTGCAGTGAGAAATTAATGAGGGAAAAAGCTTAATTTCAATGGCCAAATTATGGCTGCCTTCCCATACAATGTACTGAACTGAGGCTACCCGGAGTCTTTTCTAACCAGGAGAGCAACACTACCACGCTTTACAGGTATCACAAGATTGTGCTGCTTAGCCCACTTCCCAAACACTCCTGGAGGTATTGTGTGGTATCCCAGTGCTATGACAAAACACCCATTAGCTTCTAAAGAGACAGGATTCTGTCCTATTTCCTTTATTGGGGCACACCATTTACTGCTACCCTTTGGGCACCAAAGCTGCTTCTCACCTTCCTTCTCTCTGTCTTCCTTCTACAATTTGCTGCCTACTGCCTTTTCCATTATAAAGCCTGATCAATCAGATATATGGCTTTATGATATCATGCCAGGCTGTATCGCAAAATAATGTGACTAGGCAGGTTTAATGGGGAGGCTGTCCAGAGATGTCAAGTACTAAATTACAAAGACAAAGAGAGATCTCTCACAGTTGTAAATGAATTTGTCGCCCGCTGTGCTATTTATTCCTTCTGCTCATCCTTCTGCACTCAGATTCTTATGAAGAGAGGTTTGAGTACACTCAGAAAATACTGGGAGCTAAATAAATATTCCCTAATCTTTTTTCAGGCTCCAAACCACACAGATTTTTGCTATTTTGGGGCTTCTTTGGATAAGTTTTCAAGAGGTTGAAGGCGAACAGTTTAAAGCAGATTATTAGTTTGTTTAAGCATAACATCTCCAGGAATTACTGGTGCACAACCTGATGCATTTCACATTGTTTCCCATTTGTTCCATGTATACTCTGAGCTATGGATTTAGCATAAGAAATATGCACTAGGAATAGTTCAGGCATTATCACTTCTGTAGCAATGTCAGTTTAAAACTTTCCACTTTATGGGTATGAATAACAAAGGACAGTGAGCAAATACTTTAAGTACATGCATATGTGATCCGTCACAGACCTAAAAGGCAGAAGGGTTTGTTTCTGAATTTCAGATGTCGGGCAGGAGTCTGTGGTTTGCTGAGGCCACATGGTGCAAAGTGGCTTTAAACCAGCCAGAGATTTCCAGCAAAGAATTCACCCTGTACTGGGGGAGTCACCATTTTCACAGAGCTGGCAGAGGCAGTGTAGCCAGTGTAGCCACCTGCCCCCACCTTGATGTAAGGGGAAGGAAGGGTGGAACAGGGCATGTCCGAGTGGAGCTCATCAAAACTAGCAATGAAGGTGCAGTGCCATGGGTTTCAGTGTGGGCCTCATGAATGAGTAGGTACTCGGGGGAGGGGGTGGGGGGGGGAAGGACAGGCAGCCCAAGTCTGTGTCACTGCATCCTCATTGCTATTTTTAGCAAGCTGGCTAGATTACAGTTAGCACAGGTACGTCAACACAAGATGCAAATCACATCCCTGGCTGCAGTGTTAAGAGGTAACCTATGCCTGTGGAAGGAACTGGCATAGGGCAGTCCCACCTGAAGCACCCTCTAGCGGCAGGCTGCACCATGACATCCCTTTCAGAGTTCCCAGTAACAAAGCATACAGTATTTCAAAACAATCTGTCAGACATATAATCCGTTTCTCGCCCCCAGTGTAAACAGTCATTAAGATCACCCAACACCTTGTCCTGTGGGTGCCTCACATATCACGCACTGGCGCCTTCGATCACTGCTGTCTCTGTCAGTTCTCTTCTGTCCTGGTATCAGGACAGCCGCCTCAGGCGTTCCAACTGGAATGCAACCTCGGTCTTCCTGGGGGAATCTTCACTGCCTCTCTGCTGGGGAGCCTTCCTGCCAGATGAGCATCCCTAACTTCCCTGGTCCTCTCATGGTTCCTCTGGGTCCAACTCTGCAGCCCTGGAGATGGTGGTGGTTAAGCTCCTCTGCTACCCCCTATCTTTGGCCCTCTCCAGCACTTGGTTCTGGTTGCCCGGCTTAGAACAAGCAGGGAACTCCTTCCACTGCTGCTCTTCCTGCCTTCAGCCCTCTGGCCCTGACTCTCTGGCTTGGAGTCCCCAGCCAGCAAACCCCTCTTGCTGTTCCTGGGCCGTCAGCCTTCCCCCAGGTCACAAACATACAGCCTCTGGCAGCTCTCCCCTGGCCTTTCCTAACTGGTTCTGATTCACTGAGTCTAGCTCTCTGACTGGCTCCCCTCTGGTCCTTTATAACCCACACATGCTGCCCCATCCTCTTAATTGCCCAAATGGGAGCACCTGCTCCGGCACAGGGGAGCTGGACCTACTTCATTTACTGGCCCCAGCCAGCCTGTGACAGGGACTTAGACCAGCAGTGCTAGTTAGAACAGGAGCCCTCTTGCTGCAGCTTATACTGGGGCTAGACTGTGCTGAATCAGGTGCCACAACCAGCTCCTAGTGACTACCACAGTCCATTACATGTGAATGCAGCTAGGACATAGTGGAAAATCAAGGCCATGGATGTCCATGGAGTGACTCCAGATTTACATTGGCAGAATTATATGGAGACTCAGGCTGCTGGGAGCAGTGATATTAGGGGATTCAAGATGGAAGATCTTACAGAGTCACAGACACACTCTACTTTGTTTCTCATTAAGATGTGACGTTCATCCTTTCGAAACCATCCAGTCTGAGAAATAAGGTTCGCTCATGGTTTATGGGAAACTACACAGAGTGTAATTATGGATGTAGTGTTTGAGTCAACACTGTAACACCCGAGCTCTGTTGAAATCAACACAGTTGCACCAGTGTTAAACTAGAATAATGCAATGGCAGACGAGACCTATTATTATTTTTTAAAGCTATTTGTTACATCAGCCACTTTAGTTGCATATTATAGATTCCATACGTCACATGCAGCAGAGTGGAGGAAAGGAAGGAATCACTCAGGGACATCAAGCAACCCACACTGTTGATGGCTACATTGTACAATGACACATATTTTCTGTTTCTGAGCTGTACTTTTTAAAAAGATGTCCTCACAGTTGTGGAATTTGGAGTTAATAATCAAGTATTTAATAAGCAAGGGAAGAATACAATTGAAAGGCTTGGCTCCTAGAGAGCTGTCTTCTCCTGAGAAACCTATAAATAAGAGCTAGATGGCTAGAAAGCCTCCTGCTTTCTGTGAACAATGGACAATGGGCCAAATTCTAATCTCGGCTTCATTGATAAAAATCCAGAAGAACTTCATTGCCTGTCATGGAGTAACTCCAGTTTCACACCAGTCACTGAGAGCACAGTTTGGCTGGATATGTCTTACACCTTAGGAAAACCAGTATATGAACTGTGGTGAGTCCTTTCTCTCCCAACAGCAAGTGATTGCAGCATCTGGCTGTAAGTGTGAAATTAATTCCTTGTGGGCGTTGTGCTGATGGTAGGGAAAATATTGTATTTTCCGAGGGGTCCGTAGCTGACACCTGCACTTCAGCAGCTAAAATACCCTGGGACAATTTGCTTCTCATTATTTGTTTTTTTAACCCTTTCCATGATGACTGTTGTAGCAACCCTTGCATGATGGCAACCTTTGAGATGTTCATTGAACTGTACCAAATAGCAGAGACAGCATGGTGCGAGCATTTTGTATCATGTATCTGGTACGGCATACAACCGGAAGTAAGTTAGAAGATACTGTGAACAATTGCTTTAAAAAAATGGTATGCTCCATTGTTTGGAAGCTTAAATATAACCCCAATTTACTTATTAGTTTTTCTGTTGGTCAAACATTGATTTGTCCTCTATAAAACACAGTCCAGTTTGGCTTTTCCTTGTTTTACCTCTTTATTAGCAAGCTTGTGTTACCCATGAAGTCTGCTCAAGCAATACGATTGATTTGTTGTGTTCCCTGTGCTGGTGGGGTCTGAAGCCGCAGAATAAAACAAATATTGTGAGCTCAGTGCAAATAGAAGGCTTTAGCACCCAATGCCAGGCCATAATGTGAATGACTACCCAACCTGCAAGGCAGTGGAGAATCAAGCTCAGTCTAATGTTAAAACTCTTTCTGCTTCTAGTCTACCATTTTATTTAACCTTCTTAGTATTCACCCATGTGTTGAAGCACTTATACCCTTGTACTAAGGGTCTGATCTTGCATTCCTTGCACATTTAGAACTCCCTTACAAGTCACTCAGAGGGTAAGGTACTTATCAGCATTAGTAAGGGCTGGACTTATTTGTAATTTTCTGGTCGGGAAAACATACCACATTCACAGACAAAAACATTTTCACAATCACTATGAATCCGCCAAACTAAATACATTTTGCTGATGCTAAGCCACGAGGAAGGAAATAAAACGAATCTTTCTTGCTGAGATCACAACAGTGTCATAAAACATACAAAGCGAAGGCATGCAATCATGTAGCAATTTATCTTTTGAGGTGACTAAATCCAAAATCAACAACAAGTCTCTGCTAAATTACACATTAAATTTGAATTGGTTTTATTTACATTTTCTTCTGCTTCCTGAGTTTGTAATTCAAATTGTGCCTTTGGATTTTACATTTAGCTTTGTCTTTATCAGTATTCCTCACACTGCTTACCATTTAACTGGATATATGTCCAGGATTTAGTTTGCATATTTAAATGAGTGGAATCCTGTGGATTCCACACCCCTTCATCTTTTATTCTCCTCCTCTCCTACTTCCAAGCTTTTTGGAAAAACAGAAATTTATTAATATTATTCTTTATTTCCATTGTGATAACACCCAAAGACTCCAGTCAGGATCAGGAGGACCCCAGTGTGCTAGGCACTGTATAAAACATAGAAAGCCAGGGCCCTGTTATGTAAGGAAAAGTGCAATCTCATTTCAGAAAAGATATAACACTAACTGTGACAAGCAAGAGGAGGAAAAGAGGAGGGAGGATGGAAGGATCAATAATAAGTAGAGCTGGTTGGGAATTGTTCAACAAATTTTTGTTGTTGCAAATGCTGATTCATCAATATTAGATCCAGGATAGAATTTCTGGAGAGAGAGAGAGAGAGAGAGAGAGAGAGAGAGAGACAACTAACCAACCAGAGTCTAGAGCCCTCACATGGGATGTTGGAGACTCAAGTTCAAATTGGTGTGCTGCCTAATTTAGAGAAGGGACTTGAATTTAGGCCCAGAGAGAGAATGATGGAAAATACATTTTATTTTCTAATATGTTGTACTCATGGACTTTAACAGAGAAATAATTGATGCAAGAGATAAGGCTACGCTAAATAAGTCCTTAAGCTGTGATCATATTTCTGCTATGTTAGTCAAACAAATTCAACAAGAGGCTGCCAGTGCTGGTGGTAGTTCTGCTCTCTCTGCTTCAGGGCTAATTTTCAATCATCTCGGGGTACTATGAGGATGCTAGGTGATGTTGCACTGTGGCAACTGATGTCAGCGTTCTCAGCTATAATAGTGTAGCATTTTAGGGATTGCAATTCTGGTATTAGTACAATGAATACAATAAAGACTGGCTGTTGCCCACCTCTGGACATGTAGGAGTTTTTAAACATTCATTTATACACTGACCTTCAGGGAAAGGCATATACATTGCTGAAGGTATTGTTACAATACTTTGCAGTTAAAAATGGTTTGATCCCTTTAAGTCTCTTTAAAATTAATTGGCATGTTTCACTGGTTCCAATAATAAATATTATTACATCTGTTCCATTGTTTCTTGCAGAATGTTGTTTTGATTTTAATTTGTTTCTGATGGGTCTATCCAACCTCCATTTGGGGAAATCATTCAGTTTCCATTCTTTTCTTTTGGAGTCCCATTCTGCCAACAGTGTTTCCTCTAGCTTTCTGGCTGCAGATGTCTTGGCAACGGCTGGTGTTCGGTGACCAGAATTTCTTGCAGAATGTGTGTGTGTGTGTGTGAAATTGGCAAATTGAATTGCATACAGATAGTTTGGACTCCATAGATCTGACATTACCTAGCCATTTCTCATGTAAAGCCACAACTGAAAAAAATCCCAATACATAGTCCAACACAATCTGATAAGATTTAGGGCTTGTCTACAAGGTGCTTTAGTCCATTCTACAGGGGTGTAACTTTTAGTCCACTTCAGCATGTTGCACACTAACTGGCCCAGGTGGACCCTGCTGGAGTGCACAGCAAGTTCCCTAGTGCACATCAGTGTCGTGCTGTGTGAAACTGAACTATATTAACATGCACTGGGGAGCTTTTTGTGTGCTACAGGGTCCACACAGGCTTGTTAGTGCATGACATGCTAGTGTGGATGAAATTTACACCCCTCAGGTGTGGACTAAAGCACCATTAGACAAGCCCTTATACTGTAAACTCACTGCTTGTTCTGTGTTTGTACCACACCTACCATAATCTGGTCCTGGTTCACGACTGGGTCTCTTAGGTGCTATCGCAATACAAATAATAAAAACAATATTAATGTAAGGTAATTTTATGAACTGGGACTTTTGTATATCTCTTCTATTCTAGACAGGTTCTCATACCGCCCGCTCATCACCATAATATCTGAGTACTTTCCACTGGCACATTAAGTGATGTGACGAACAATGTGCTGGCTGCTTGAAAAATTGCTACATCTGTTGCACAATATTTAATAGTTTTCTGTAATGGATTACTGCAATATATTACTTCATGCTTTCAGTGTTGAAATATGACAAGGCTCACACGTAAGTGTCTGATTCCCCGCTGCTTTTGTTTATGGGTGTCACAGATCATCGCAAAGCCTCTTAAAAAAGAAAAATAAATTGCAGGTAGGACTCGTCTCCTCTGCGCCATTGTGACAGTGGGTGGGAATTTCACGGTCTTAACCACATTCAAAAGCGATCGGGCCACTTTATGCCACCTTTCCGAGGTTGAGTACATCAGCCTGATCCTCAAAGATATTTAGGCACCTAGTTCCAATTGATTTCAACGGGATTAGGTTCTGTGCCTTCCTTACTACACACCTAGTGAGTTGAGTAATGCAGAAATTCAGTTACTTTACCATTTTAATCAAATTGACTCAGAGTTAGGGGTGGAGTCTCATCTCAGGGTTTATTTATATAAATCTACACATATGGCTTTGAGCAGGGGATTGGACTAGATACCTCCTGAGGTCCCTTCCAACCCTGATATTCTATGATTCTATGACAGGGGTCGGCAACGTTCAGCACGCAGCTCGCGAGGGTAAGCACCCTGGCGGGCCGGGCCAGTTTATTTACCTGCTGACGCGGCAGGTTCAGCCGATCGCGGTTCCCACTTGCCGCGGTTCGCCGTCCCGGGCCAATGGGGGCGGCGGGAAGCCGCGGCCAGCGCATCCCTCGGCCCGCGCCACTTCCCGCCGCCCCCATTGGCCCGGGACGGCGAACTGTGGCCAGTGGGGGCCATGATCGGCCGAACCTGACGCCTCAGCAGGTAAATAAACTGGCCCGGCCCACTAGGGTGCTTACCCTGGCGAGCCGCGTGCCGAACGTTGCCGACCCCTGTTCCATGATATGGGTTTCCATTTAACCTGGGGTGGGTCCTCTGTAGATGGAAAACACTCTTGATCAGAACCTCCGAAAATGAGGCCATTTATGTCGGTGCCTAACTTTAGGCAGCGAAGTTTGGAAATTATTTTGGCCTTTGTTCAAGGTCACACAGGGAGTCCATAGCCGAGCAAGGGGCTGTTCAACATGAGTAGGAGTGGTCGAGTCTGGTTCATAATTGTATTTGTATTCCAACAGTGCTTTGAAGCCCAAACCAAACTCAGGCTCCCATTGTGCTCAGCACTGCACAAACACACAGCGAGTAGAGATGGGGGGGGGGGAGGGCAGAGAATTCTTGCCCTACAACATTTTTCAGGATTTCAAAAGATTTTCCCATTTCTGCATCAGGATGAAATGGAGAATTTTCTAATTTTTTTTTTTGAAAAAAAAAAAAAGAGAGAGAAAAGGAGCAAGAACCATGTAGCAGCGTCCCTGCAGGGCCCTCCTAGCTCCTGCCCCTGCTGGGTTGAGAAAGAGACCTTTCTTTCTCACAGAGACCTTTAGGTGCAGTGCCCACCTGGTGCTTTTATTTACAAGATGTGCTCCCACCACCTTTCCACCACATACGTAGTCCCCTTTTTGCAGGCCGCCGGCAGGAGAGAGGGGGCAAGCGATCTCTTTCTGCTTCCCCGCACTGCCTTTCCTCTATTACAGCTTTCCACTTTCTCCCCGGCTTCCTTCCCCTGGGGCTCTTATCCAGCCCCAGCCTGATGAGGCAGCAGTCCCACTTCAAGCTTCCCCAATCAGGGCCAGGTGGTCTACCCAGCTCCAATTCCCCTCCCTTAATTGGAGCTGGAGTGAGAGAGGGTTGGCTAAGCAGTTTTCTGCTTAGTACCCAGTCACAAGCCCCCTAGACTAGCCAAGAGCTTAGGGCACTCACCTGGGACGTAGGAGACCTGTGTTCAAATTTCTGATTTGCCCGATTTAGCAAAGGAACTCAAAGCACTTGGGTATTCCAAGTCTGGGATCTGATTTCCATGGGCATGCAAATTCTTTTTATCTTGCTTGCTATGAGTGTGTGGTTGAGTCATGGCTCAAAGTCTAACCTAGTATAAACAGACGTACTTTCTCTCAAATTCCAGGGTCACTCTTCCATTCCCTGTCTGGTTTTGACCAG
Organism: Malaclemys terrapin pileata; assembly: GCF_027887155.1. Lineage (NCBI taxonomy): Eukaryota > Metazoa > Chordata > Testudines > Emydidae > Malaclemys > Malaclemys terrapin. The sequence goes on along the minus strand of NC_071512.1, from coordinate 11,217,119 downwards.
AAAGTTCATCCGGGACCTGAGAAACCTTCTCAACCAAAACTTTGTTGAAACTGACTCTTTCCTGTGAAAAAGTTTTGGTTTTCACAAATCAGCATGTTCTGTCAAAAAAATTCCTTGCCAGCTCTAATAGTGAGAGACAGTCCCTGCCCTGAGGTGCTTACAATGTAAATAGACAATACAAAGGGTGGGAGCAGAAAAAGAAGCACAGAGAGGCAAAGTGACTTGCTCAAATTCACATAGCCAAGGTCAGGGCAGAGCTGGGAGTCAAATTCAGGTCTCCTGAACCTCAGTCCAGCGCCCCGTTCACTGAACCACCGCACACAGCCTCTCCTGTTTATGTAATATACGGCTATAAGAGAATAGTGATCATTAGATTCTTTCAGTTTCAAAAGAGAATTTGAGATCTCACCAGTGCATTGAAGTTCAAGCTCATGATTTAGTTACTTTTCTGTGGAAATTATAAATATTGGGTGGCACCTGAACCAGGCGTGAAGCCTGGGGTAGGTTTTCAAGGCGCAGGCTGGGATCTGATTTCCGTGGGCATGCAAATTCTTTTTTATTTTGCTTGCTATGAGTGTGTGGTTGAGTCATGGCTGAAAGTCTAACCTAGTATGAACAGATGTACTTTCTCTTAAATTCAGCAGGATTGTGCCTTTTTACCTGATCTGAATTTATGAATGACGACTCCTGATCCTTTGTAGCTGCTTTTGATTAATTACTTTACTTTTATTACTTTCAGTACAGGGCAATTGACTTTGAGTGACTTGTAAGCTTAATGTAATAAACAGGATACTAAAGGAAATGTTATTTCATTTGTACTGATCTGCTGCTGTTTACTTTTGTGCCTTGTGACATAGTACCGGCACATAGATTTGAGTGTGACTTAAATGGATTCTGTTTGTAGTTTGGTTCTTAGAATCTGGTCTTATTTTTGCCCCTACAGTCTGTATCATAGCTCAAAATATTGGTCCTGCAAAAAGGGCATTTAATGACACTCTTCATCATTTTCTTCTGTAGTCAGAATAATAGTGGGATTGCTAAACTGTGTGGCTACAGGCTGGAATACATTAGAACACAAGATATTTTATATGAAATGATCATGTGCACCACATGCTTATCTATGTATGAATGAACATTCAGTAAAAAGAGTACAACTCAAATCTAGCTAGAAATGTACAGAGGACGCTTGATTTTCATACAGCACTGGGGTAAGAAGCAATAGAAAGAACTGTGAACAGAAGCAGGTTCTGTCTACTAGTATACTACCCTTTAAAAACAGGTTTTTCAATACTCCTAGAAGCCCGGAGGCCTGTTAATCAAGCAGGTGTCCTCCTGAAAACATGCTGATGTATGCTTCACACCTAAAAATGTTAGTGGTTATATACACAGGCACACCCACCTAAACGATTTTAAGCTATTGCCACACTCTTGGGAGAAATCTATGACCTATGTACATCTTTTATTGCAATCTATTGTGTTTTTCCACAGTCCTTATTTTTTCTTTGCAGGAATATGTAAGTTGATGAGGACTTCCTATTTTGACATTCTCAGCTCCTATTGAATCTAATTGAGTGGGTCCTAAATGTCTATGAATAATCTCCCTTGAGTTTTGACTCCCAAAGCCACAAAGTAATATTTGGTTCCTATTGAGTGTTGTGATTATTATTATTTGTATTGTGTTAGCAGGTAGGACCCCCAATCCTGGACAAGGACTCTATTGCTATAGGCACTGTACAAACACAGAACATGTTTTGAGCACTTTAATATAATAACACCCCCATTGAGTTGACAGATTTAAAAATGTGACGTGACTGAGAGGATCCCTTTAACAATCTAAGCTACTTGAACAGCTGAGAAGTTAGAGGCTAAGTTGCTTAGCATGACCATTGGCAGGTCAGAAAGTTTTCCCAGCCCACAGCTTTAATTTTGCCTGCATTTACAACATTTTAACAAAACAACTAAGGAGTTGCAGGGGGATGAAGCAGGACTTCTGCCAGAAGCCCAGATCCTCAAAGGTAGTTAGGCGCCTAACTCCCTTAAGTGTTAGGCATCTACGTATCTTTAAGAATCTGGGCCAGAGTTGGAAAAACAAAGACCAAAACTGTTAACAGGAGCCCATGATTTTGGATGCCTCAGCTCTGGGGTGCCCAACCTGAAAAGTCTTGGGCTAATTCTCAGAACTGCTGGCCATAGGTAGTTGTTTAAATATGTAACCAGAAGTTTTGAGCAGCAACAGTTCTTTCTGCCATCAGATGCCCCAGGCCTGGGTAAAATCCCCAAGGTGTGGGGATTTGTGCGTGTCAGATCTGAGCTGGGACTGTACCGCCAACTCTCCGCTGTTTTGAATCCGTTAAATTAAAATGTTACATGCACTCAGTTTGTTATATTGTTGCCTTTAGCAACATCCCAGAAAAAGTCTTGTAATTTTTTCCATTATAAATCTGTATTTCTTGGTATTCCCTTCAGCTTCAAACTTGAAAGACCAGGTCTCTGCTCAACGGGCATTTATTTTTATAACGTGTAAAAAAAAAAAAAGGCTATTTGGCTGTTTTCAAATTAGAGGTGAATTAAACATTTATTGAATTCTAGTTTCAGACCAATATCTGGTCACATCGGATCAAATGTAGTTGATATTTTAAAACCAACATTTTTCAGGGACTTACCTCTTGGGCTAGAATAGTGCATCTGCTTCTTGGTATCTTAAAAATAAAGACAGAAAATACCCAAAATATTATTGCATCTGTGAGTGGTATTATTTGGTCTATGAAAAGTTAATACATTTTCTCTCTTGGAGTCCACTTCTGCTCCTAGTATGGGGAAAATATGGCAAAACGTCAGTTCATTCCAGTAGGAGTCAGATTTGAGTTCTTAATTCAGGATTCCCTTCTGCAATGATCTGCCCAATCTTTAGTTTAATTTATGATTGAAGTACACAGAGGGCACCGACATTTTGTCTACAATGAAAGGGATTAAAAAAAAAATCTAAACTCCAAAACTAAAGGAAAGAGGTAGATAAAAATGATCAGGAAACAACACTACAAATATTATCCGCATGCTTAATTTACTTAAATTTCAATATTTCCTTGCTCGCAGAGGCAAAACTGAAAGATACGTTCACTTCTGTGACTTTGTGTTCTCTACACATAAAGATAAGCTTGGAGCAGAAAAGATGAATGCTTGAACAGGTCTCCCAGATTGTGTTTTAAATACCTGCAATATCTTTCTAAGAATATGTGTATTCAAATCATGCAATAAATATCTAATAAAATAAAAGCCATTTAGATTGATACTGACTAAGAACTCTTTTGTGATATTGTCTTGGGTGTATTTAATACACAGTGGGCGACGTAGGAGTCTTTCACTTCTGCCTGATGGCTCCTTCAGTGGCGGGGGACAGTTGATGACATCATTTTTGCTTCAGTAGGTCTCTTACAGCGTACAGAGATCTCCAGAATCACAGCAACTTTACCTGGCAGCAGCATGGTTGATGCTGGACTTCTGTCCGTTCCAGGAAGCAAGCCGCAGAAGTAGAGTAGAAAGAAGGGGGTCTTCTGGCTCTTCTTTAAAAAGTGAAGCAATCTATTATTTCATGAAACCCATCTTCTCTGAGTTAAATTAATCACCTTCGGAGCTACTTAAGTGGATGCTTATGAGTCAAAACCATTTAAACTGTGATTCTGTTTAAGGGCCATCAATTGCTTTGGTTAGGGCCCACTGACATCACTGGAAGTCTTTAATTTGACTTCACTGGGATTTGGATCAGGCTCTATGGGAACATCTAGATAGTGGCTGCAAATGCGTTAGTCCTGCTCACGCTAGCCCTTAAAAATAGCAGTGTGGGGACAGTGACACAGGTGGCAGCTTGGGCCAGCCTCCTCAGTCTGTAGCCGGGGGATTGGACAGGAACCTACCTGGGCTGCTATCCTGACCACTGCCTGTGCCGCTGTGGACACATTGCTATTTTTAGCATGCTCGCTCAAACAGGGCTAGCGTGTGTATGCTACCCAGACTGGGAAGTACGGCTCCCGGCTGCTGGGCAAATGTACCCTTAGCGAGAAGGACACATACTAAGCCAAGCCAATGAAACGTATGGGTAGGGAATATCTGTGAAAATGATGGATTTAACTGGTGAATTCCCATTTAATCCAGGATTGAACTACATTGCCTGCAGTAGATACTTTTTACTATCCTCATGGTTCAGGTTTGAACCTCCAATATAGCAAATAGGGCACCCTTCATCTTTCCACTGAACATCTGTGCCCTATTTGCTAATACCCACCCCCCGAGCCAAGCCTTTGCTAACATTCTGAAACATTTAAAAGCATTCGCTATGGTGCAGAAAGGATTAGGTGCCTTTTATTTTAGCAGATCAATGAATTAAAATACTCTCTGCTAGAGCAGTGGAATTGCACCAATGTACAGAGTGTATCTCAGTGAAAATAAGTCATTTAAAATTAGCGATCGGAAAACAGATACTTTGAATGAGTGCCAATGTACATCTGCCTATTTACAAAAGAACCAAAGGTATTAATCTGAACAAGCAAAGCCGGGTTTTTGGAATGACTGCTGCACTTTGTGAGCACAGAAGAAATATGTAGCAGAATATTAAATGCAGATGAAGAGAAAATGACTAACGTCTGTTAAGACGTGTGAAAGAACCATTTGTGTACACAGAGTTTTGAAGTGTTTCTAGAATAGCTACCAAGTGCGTTTGCCAGGTTAGCTTTCCTCTCACTGCACATGCTGGATAGGTAATCATTAGTGATGATTTACAACCTCGTTACAAGTCCGCAGCAACCCCGTAAACGGATGCTTAACGCCTGACATGCATTTTTGTTGCTCTGATGCAATGCATCTTTGGCGTCCAAACAGAGGCTTTCACTTCACCGTTGTTCAGAGTCGTGTACAACAGAGTTATACATTTCCTGAGCTCTGTAAGAGTTTAGATCACTGGGCTGTCACTCTCCATTCATTCTGGACTGCTCTATTTCCTTGAGGTTCCTCTTTCAGAAATGACAGTCCCTTGTCAGTTGCTCTGTTTCAGTGTCCGAGAAGGGGCTGAAGACCAGCTTATGACGACACCGTGAGTTGTGTTGACTGTGGATGTCAACTGCTCTGTGCAGAGGGGCCAGCTTGAGACTAATGCATCTGTTAAGTCTCACTTAAGCCCTGTTTTGAAAGACAGAAGCCACGTCTACATTACAGAGCCTTAGCCGGCATAGCTGTAGCGGAATAACTATGCAGCGGAGCTCCCTAGCATAGATGCAGCATAAGCTGACAGAGGAACGTCCCATCTCCTCAAACAACATTAGCTATGCTGACAGAAGCACTCATCTGTCAGTATAGCTGTGTTTCAATGGGGGTTCTCCCGGCCTAGTGGTGCTAGGATGACCAGACAGCAAGTGTGAAAAATCGGGACAGAGGGTGGGGGTTAATAGGAGAGTATATAAGAAAAAGACCCAAAAATCGGGACGGTCCCTATAAAATCGGGACATCTGGTCACCCTAAGTGGTGCCCCTGGGGGCGTGTGTGTGATTTTTCAGACTCCTCGCTGACATAGCTATGCTGGCAAAACGAGTGTAGACCAGGCCTCTGCGCACACGGCTTGTATCCACTGTAACTACACTGGTAGCCCCCCAGTGGGGATGCAGTTTGAGGGACACGTATGTTGATGCTGGTTTAACATATATCTGCATGGGAAGGGGCTTGAGCTATACTAGTGTAACCTATGCCAGCTCAGTGTGGCACTCTGTCCCCTCTGGGAGTGGCTAGACCACATCGTGACTGTGTGGTAGAAGTGAGCTGAGTAAGCCTCTGGAGCTCAGGACAAGCGTCCCTGTTTTGGGGGAGCGTTTAATCCACAGCAAGTGGGCATGGGCTACACCAGCATACGGCACCCTTAGACCAGTATAACTCCAGCCACACAAGGGGTTGTACTGGTATAACTAATTTGGTAAAAGAATCATGCCCCTAACCCAAATAGTTATACAGGTACAAACACTCTGTGTAGACCTAAGTGAGTCTTGAGTGTTTCTGCTGACCCCTGGACAGGGTTAGTCTCATCTTATGTTACTAGTGTTGCACCTTTGTGATGCTCTCAGGTTGTTCCCAATATTAGGGGTGAATATTAGGGCTCCATTGAACTTAATGACAAAACTCCCTTTGAGTTCTGTGGGACCAGGCTTTCTGCCTGGGTCTTTTGGGGGCTGCTAAGTATTTCTCAGTATGCCAATGGGATAGCTCAGTGGTTTAAGCATTGGTCTGCTAAACCCAGGGTTATGAGTTCAATCCTTGAGGGAGCCATTTAGGGAGCTGGGGTAAAATATCTGTCTGGGGATTGGACTAGATGACCTTCTAACCCTGATATGCTATTAAAAAAAAATATGCCAGAGCAATTTTGACTCTGTGAGCAGGACATTTTCTGCAATTTGTAATTCAATTGAAAATTTGCAGGTCAGCGATATTGTACGGTCCAAGAAGATTCCCCTGTTGATAATCAACACCCACTTGAGTGAGCTGGAATTAAGGAAGCACACAAAAGGAGAATGAAGCTGAAAAGGAGAATGAAGAGTGCTAAACATCATATAAGTGGAATTACAGCTTCACAGCTGCACTAATTGCCCCAAATACAAAGAATCAAATCAAAACAAACCCAAGCCTCTTTAGATCAAAGAAAGTTAAGTTTCATATTTCAAGTTACTCTCCCTCCAAATGATAACAATCTTGAGAAAGTTTGGCATGTTATACTAGTTGGCATGTTATACTGTAATTATTATGTTCTGTGAATTAATTACAGTTTATCACTCCAATATAAACCCAGGAACAGTTACAGATATGTTATATGGGGGGAGGGATAGCTCAGTGGTTTGAGCATTGGCCTGCTAAACCCAGAGTTGTGAGTTCAATCCTTGAGGGGGCCATTTAGGGAACTGGGGTAAAAATCTGTCTGGGGATTGGTCCTGCTTTGAGCAGGGGGTTGGACTAGATGACCTCCTGAGGTCCCTTCCAATCCTGATATTCTATGATTATATTTAGAACAAAATTTGGCCCTGGTATATTGTTTTCATACTGGAGTGATGCCGAGGTTAATCTACCATAATTGTGTCTATCACCAGATTTTAGTATAAATAAAGCAGACAGCCCTGGAATTGTTGATATAATTCTTCCATTAACATCCTGATGCCACCATAGAGCATGGCTCCCGCTGTACTATACCAGGTCTTATTTTTCATGGATTAGGCCAGGAGTTACTGAATTACTCAGTAATTGTAATTGTGTTTTGAAGAAGTCAGAGAACATTTTCCCTTCACTCAAATTCTGTTACTGCTAATAAAGTTTTGGGGATAGAGATAGAATTGATACAAGTTCCGTTTATTTCTTCCCTTGCCCACAAGAACCACTAGATCTGTAAACCATAATGCAGAGCGTAGTAAAGAAAAAGAGAAGGCTGACCAGAGGAGGAAAGCTTTTGCAAACTGAGACTAATCACTAAAGGCCTGGATTTCAGCATTGCCGAGCACCCCAATTGATGTTAATGGGAGCTACAGGTGCTCAGCATCTCTGAAAATCCAGGTCTGATCTAACAAAAAGTAATGTGGACTGTCCTGGATTTGGGTTTGTGTTGTGGCTTGGCTGCTTAAATCACACTGTAAAATAATGCCTTTCCTATGGCCTGAGGAGCTGCTGGGATTCAGTACTTGCTTCATTCCCAAACTGTTTAGTGTTGCATGAAGACTCAGGACACCTGTGCATTTTGGGACCTGATGCCTGGCCAGAGCAAACAGGACAGGTGATGAGCAGGATGAGGATTGTTTGATGGAACAGAGCTTCAGGTGTTTCTGTTTTAGGGAAATGTGATGATGGAGGTTTGAAAGAGGCCACAGGTGTTTGCAGTTGGCTGTGAAGCTCCATTTTGGATCATCTGGAGAGGGTTGATTGGTCAGAATCTATTCGGGGTTGGGTTAAGGACTACAAAGTGGGTCTCTAGCTGTGGGGCATTCATTTTAGCTAAGGAGATTGAGGTAGTAACAAGCTTCTTTCAGATGTGAGGCATTCATTTTTGGGTGGAAGTTTAACGTAACTCAGGTGCTCACTTCAGCTGGGGCGTGTGGCATAGTTTAGATGCTCACTCTGCCTTAGAACATTGATTTATCTCTGAAGCTTAGCTCCAGGCTGGGAGTTTAGTTATAGTTATTAATCATATTTATGTAGTAGTGCCTGAGGGAAAGCCAAGAATGGCAGTCTCCTTGGGCTAGGCACTGTACAAACAGAGCCTGGAGCTCACTCTAGCTGTAGGAACGTACTCCAGTCTTGAGCACTTCTCTTGGAGGACTCTTTACCCTTAATAAGGGCATTTTAAAAAGGATGTCTCTTTCTTATGGTGCTAGGATTTTGTAATTTAAATTAAATAGGTTTCCTATGGGATAGCATATAAAAAAAAAACCCTCTACAAACTTTATTCCTGACTTTCTGTTCTCTCCCCCCCCCCTTCACTGCCCTTTGGAGTTGATGACCCAGAGATATCATGTTGATGAACAAACTATTCAGAATACTGTTCATTGGAGTCCTATCAAGTTTTTTCATGATATTAAATCAGAAAAATTTTAAACCACAAGCTCTTTAGACATGGCTGTACATTAACATAAGAAATAGATAAGTGGGTTCGATAGCTAATGTTGTCATTTATGTGACACCTTTAACTCAAAGAACTTTACAAAACATTTACTAGTGGAGGTTGGCCACACCTCAGTAAGGAAATGATCCCTGTTTTGCAGATAGATAAATTGCCCCAAGATGTCAAAGGACTTCAGTGGTAAGATAGGAGCAGAAATCAAGGTTCTGCTTCTCCGCCTAACTACTAAACCACACTCTGGCTCACTCTTCTCTGGCTTATTATCTGCCTTAGTTGGAACCTTATCACTGGAAGTGTATTTGAAAGTGGTTCCAGCTATGAAATTGTTAATAGTATGCTTTTGCCATCCAGCGTGGCAAGAGACAGGCCCCTATCTTACACTGGGATGTGCTAGCACAGACTTCAGTGCAACTCTGCAATGCAGGAGTTAAAACAGCATTTCTAAAACAGTGTTACAATTCCATCACAGCTTGGCTCTAAACTCACTAGCTGGCCAAAGTGTATTGGAAACCATGTTAGCTTGAAACAGCTGAAAGATAGTTCCGGCTAAAACTGCTAAAAGCCCAGTGTAGACAGGGCCTCCATCCCATGGGCAATGCATGCAACGCTTTAACTAATAGAAATATTTAATAAGAGCACACAGATTTATGACAATACTTGTGCATCAATATAGTAATGAATAGCACATGGGGGGAAACAATGAAACTAAGGTCAAGCCTGAAGCACAGGTGAGGCCCCTTGACTCTTTCAATATGATTAACTTTACTTTTCTTGGGCTTCGATTTAGGCATAAAGGAGAAATTCATATTTTCAGTCCTTAGTTCCCTTCTGAAAAACATCTGCATGCGTGGAGTAGTTGAATCGGGCAGATTATGATGTCGGAAGTTTTAAAACAAGCCCTAACCAAAAGAATTTTGGGTGTGGTTGTATTGGTATATCCTACAATCTCAATCTATTAGAATGAAAGTCAGTGAGGAAGAACACATTTTTAAAAGATATTCAGGAACAGCCCATCCTGATTTTTAACTCTTTGCTCCACCATCAAGTGGGCTGTAGTCCACGAAAGCTTATGCTCTAATAAATTTGTTAGTCTCTAAGGTGCCACAAGTACTCCTGTTCTTTTTGCGGATACAGACTAACACGGCTGCTACTCTGAAACATCTCAGTAGTGTTTCCCCATACAGCACATATATATAGAACAGCTTTAGTGAAATTGTGGCTTGCCACTTTATGCACCCAGTAGCAAATTCATTGTTTTGCTAACCAGGGATACACTACCTGGTGAAAAATGAGGTCTCTGTCATTAGGAACAAGAGTTAAAATGTCAATCACCACCGTACAAAAACTGTGGAACCTGATCCTGGTATCATTGTTACAAACCACTGAGTTACAGTCCTTAGAGATTTTATTTTAACAAAGCAATGAATAATGCCAACTCTTATTAAGTTAATGTGACTAAAAAAGATTTGAGAGGTGTTTTCTCTACAGAATTACATGTGCCACTGAAATAATAAAAGTAGAAAAGAATCAACTAGTAACTCAAATTCCTCAGGTTATTAGGCAGTGCATGGAAAAATTCCTTTCATGTGTTCTATGTTTTATCTGCGTGACCATAACTTCTTATCTGAAATGGAAGACAGTGAGGATGGTGAAATCCTAATGACATATATAAAAATGAGGTGATAGGAGAAGGGTACTGAAAAAAGGTTAAATCCTTTATCAAATTAAGTCTACTAATACTGTATTTGAAACATTTCAGGTTTGGTCTTCTGCTTCTTAATTTGAGAAACTAATGTTTAAAATACTCACCATAAATATAGTCCGTTGCTTGGTGCTGTTTGAAACCGATTTGATTCCTCTGGCCTCTGCCTGTAAGAACTGAAATTTTTGTGCATTTTCATGTCAGGTTACACAACTGTCATTATTGGATGGTGGCTCAGTGGCTCCTGTGAAATAAGTTGGTGGTCTCAATTCATGTTACATTGGAGAGAAGTCTACAACACAAAACCAATTGCCACAGATGGCCATGACTGGTCTTTCCTCCTACCCCTAACATGGGGAGTCCCATCAAAGAGACCATGGACTGAGTGTCCACAGTGTCTGAACTTCCACCTCACCCTTAGATGTGGTTACTTGAGGTCAGAACTAAAGTCGATTAGTGGTGGCAGAGCGAATGGAGCTGTCAGGGCTGCTGTTGTCTGTGTTCGATGGTTTCTGGGTCAAGGATGAGTGACTGGCTTTATAGCGAAAATCTGGGGGGAAATGGGGAAGTGCTTAGAAATGCTGCCTTGTTATTTTTTTCCAGGGAAATTCTATTGCTTTGCACTTTAAAAGAAAGAAAGAGAGAGAGAGTTTTTTTCCCCCCAGTTTTTTACTTGTAAAAACTGTCTCATTGCGCAGAACAGCAAACTGTTACAGGTAAAATCCCAAATCTTGTACCTTCTGCAAACTTGATGAAAACGGCTGATAGTATGAATAGTTTTATTAGGACTCTGACATCCCTTTATTCTTCACATTAGGAAAGTCTCCTATCAAGTTATCATCAAGAAGACATTGTCAGTACAAACTAGTATCCAAATCCACTCACTTTGCCATGTACCCATATATACCTAATGGGAAAATACATCTGGGAAAGCACAATACCATCTCTCTGTAGAAAAGATCCTAGAGATAAAAGGGAAAATATGTGTTGCTGGAAGCAATTAAACAGCAGCAGAGTTGATCTCTAAACCTCATTCTGTCTAGATGCTTACTTGGTTAACTGATAAACTGTTCATTTCTGCCTCCCAGCCTTATCTCTCCTTATGTACTTCTGAATTTTGTACATCCTGTCAACTTCTAGATAAGAAGGGAGAGCAAATAACAAAGCCCATGTGCATCACTATGCGTCTATTCTAGGAACTACAAATCTGACAACAAACCTGTTTACACTATTACAAAGAATTTGAGGTTAAGATCATTTACTGAACTGGAGTCATGGGGTGTGGAGGTGCAAACCATTTGGTTTGATTATACAGTGGAGGGGACCATCTGTATGAGAGATCCTCCAACCCACAGACAGATGGGTCAAGAGCCCTGAGAGACACTGTTCAGCTGGAGTGCCCTCTGCAGGTCTGGAGCTCCTTGCATGAGAGAGAGTGTAGGGAAAAGAGGCCTATTGTCCCCCATGGGGGGATATCCAAAAGGACTGATATATCTTTCGGGCCTGATCCAAAGTCCATTGAAGCCAACCCCCCTTCAGACCTAGGTCAATCTAACATCTGTTGGGTATCCCACAGCCAGCAACCCCAAGAGAGGACAGTGCAGACCAGCAAAGGGAAGCAGACAGGGTAACCTGCTGATTCTATGTATTCCCTTGGCATCCTCAGTGGGTATTTTCTATCAGTATTTAATAACTATTATTTAGTGTATGGAATGTTTATTCAGCCCCCAAAGTTGTGCTAAGTGCCCCACAGAGGCATGTTAAAAGGATAAGGTTCATGTCATGAAGATCTTCATCTCATCTTAGACACAGTGCAATAAGAATGTGACAAACAGTTAACACAAAGGATGGAGCTGGACAAGGGTTATGGTTTCAGAGTAGCAGCCATGTTAGTCTGTATCCGCAAAAAGAACAGGAGTACTTGTGGCATCTTAGAGACTAACAAATTTATTAGAGCATAAGCTTTCGTATGCATCCGAAGAAGTGGGCTGTAGCCCACGAAAGCTTATGCTCTAATAAATTTGTTAGTCTCTAAGGTGCCACAAGTATTCCTGTTCTTTTTAAGGGTTATGGTAAGAGGCTCCTGTGGTGACCTAGTAATTGGCACATGCTACAACTTGATGACACTTTAATTTCTTCTGGAAATAAGTCTGTGGGTCTCAATTGACTTGTGGCAGACTAGAACAGAGGCGTGGGCTTGGGTGGGTCATGGCCCCATCCAATTAGCACCCATGCCCATCTAAATCTGAGCCTTTGTGAATGCCAAGCTTATGTACATTTATTAACTGCCTTTTTTTGAACCATGCACTCTGAGGATGGGATCTCAGGTAGTGGACATTGCCCGTCCATCATAAGTTGGGGCCCATGCAAATTTCTATTCGTAGCTACACCACCGTGACTGCAATGACATGCAATGACATTACAGTGACTGCAATGACATGAGTTGAGCTGATTGATAACTGTGTAACTAATCACGTAACGTGGGCCTCAAATTCCAAATATAGATCTTAAGCTAATGAACATTGCATAAACATGCATCAGATTAAAGTACTCTTTTTTTTAATTCTGAGTGTTCTGGTTTACAATAAACAAGGGTTCTGTGTCTATCTTCATACATAAATATTTATAGCAGGTTTGGTGGCTACTGGTTAAATGTCAAAGTTTGTGTTTCTCAGCATTTCTAGACATAATCGACCATAGATCTGCATGTGTTTTTAATACATGATGGCTTTCTACTGCTGGAAGATTTTGGACTAAGGTCAACTGTCTGAAATGTTTCTAGAAAAAAGAAAACGTTGAACAGCTTCATGTTCAGCTAGTTCCAAAATGGATGATAATGAGAGATAATTTTGACAAAGATTCCTGAGAGCGGATACAGTTCATGCAAAAACAATGCTGGGAATAATTTCAGATAATCTTGTGGCTAGTCTCCTCTGATGGAGACAGAGAGAAATATATATACACAGGCCTTCCTGCAGATTTTAAAAGTTTGTTTCAGATGCTGCCAAAAGGGAGTGTGCAGAAATATATTGGATTTTATCCGTCATAAAAACAATCAAGAATGAAAAATACAAAATACACTAGTACCCTCTGCCTGACTTTATAGGGGTCTCACTCTGCAAAGACTAAAGGGGAAGTTTTCAAAGGCACAAAGAGCACTGTCAGTAGGAATTAGATACCTAACTTCCATTTGTGCCTTTGGAAATCTTCCCCTTAATCTGTGGGACTACTGATCTGAATAGAGTTACTCGTGTAAATCTTTGCGGGATTTGGCCATTTAAATTATAAACTGTTTTGATCAAGGAACATGTCCATGTGTTTCTTTTGTAACACTGTCCTATGAAGAACTAGTAATTATCCTTGTAAAAATCTTATAAGACAACCTTATGTCACAAGGTTTCCTGCCCGTTATCTAGACCAAAGAGCTTCATATAAACTTTGATATTTATATGAACTGAGTCACCAAGGATTTTGATGCTATTATAGTGTCTCTTCCCTTCCGCACCCCGTGAAAAGCCCACCTATACTGACGGCACTCCTAGACATGCATTCACATACAAAGCTCTCATCAGCTGGAGAATAGCTTGTTCCTACGGGTTTGATCCTAGGCATTCTGTGCATGACCCTACAGAATAGGATAAAATGTACTATCGTATGTCTGTGCTCTTGGAGTCATTAAGAGAATCAGTTCAGAGGCTTTGGAGTCAGACACAGTCAATGGCACTGAGCCGCGTGTGAGGGTGGGCTTCCATGTTGAATCCTGGCCTCATTGAAGTCCTTGGGAGTTTTGCCATTGGTTTCAGTGAAATCGGATTTTACCTATAATTTTGTGTAATGACAAAGTTAAGCGGACATCATTGCACTTTCTAAGTTATGTTCAGTTAGAAAGATGCTGCAAGAGCGGAAAGATCAGAAAATTCCATGTTTCCCATGAAAGTAAATTGTAATTGAATTTTGAACAATTTAAAGTTGATATTCCGTGATTATGAAATATATTCATTAGCAAAGATATGAAGTCGTCCTTTGATTTTCTAAGTAGTAAATTGTTGGAATTATTTTAATCTGAAGCAGATTTTCAAACTTTGAAAACAGGAAAACATACCCATTCTGGGCAAGAACCACTCGGAGAGATTGGGGAGGGCAAACCACAAGCAGTTCCCTTCTCATCCGGGCCTTTTATTTACAATTGGATTCAGATGCACTATGTTCAAACTGCAAGTGGTTTTGTATTTGGGTTCTCTTGTTATGCTAAATGTCACTACTGCCAGTTACAATCCCTCTAGGACCAAGAGATAAAGCTGAGCAGAAATGAAGGCACCACACATAACATTCAATTTTTTTCTAAGCAGAAAAATTACAGCTTTAGATTATTTCATTGTTAACCCTCTTTTGGCATTTGAGCGCATAATAATCACAATTCATAGAATTAATGACTAGCTTTTTAAACTAGGGATCTGAATCCAAGAACTTCTCAGGGAAATGCTTTGCTTTTAGCTTTTAACCTTTCATTTCTGAAAAATGCCTTGCCCACTGTAGGTCAACTAATATGATTTGATATCACAATCAGAAGATGTCATAAAATGGCTGCTTATGTTATAATGCAAAACAGGAGCCCGCTCCCGTTAATGTCAAAAGCAAAACCTGCACCCAGTTCCAGAGGAACGTGGTTGGGCCTATGATTTTATTCCCACCCAATATGTCCAATATCAGACCAAAATTACAAGAATTTTATCTTGCAGGCTATTCACGATGCTTTCATCTTCAGAACACTCTCCTCTGTACAGTGATACTTGAGTTATTTTGCATCGTTTGGCACATCTTTGTTACTTCTTTTAGCTTGAGAGCACACAGACACAGTCCTGTCACGAGCAGACTGCAACAGGTAATAAATTATGCTGAGCATGGAAACAAATTTCCACAGCTTTCCATAACTTGTTTGGACTTGTTCAGATTGCCCTTGGCTTCTTTAATACGTTAGCACAAGAGCCAAATTCCTATGGCGTCTTACAGGCAACCGCTACAGCAATGAGAGTTTCATGACAGAAGAAATTAACAGCAACTGAGAGGAGTAACGCATGATGTATGATTTGCCATTTTGATGTGTTTGTTTTGCTGTTTGCTCAGTGACCAAAGAGGTATCCTTGACAACAGATGGAAAACCAGTCACAGTATTATTTTCTAAGACTCCATTGAGGATCAGGGTCACATTGTATTAGATGCTGAATAAATACGTAGACACTTCTCTTCCAATCTTTGGAAGATCTTTCAATCTAGTTTAAGACAAGAAACTGATGGAGGGTGGGGAAAAGTGATACAGCATCCAAGCAAAGTGGTTGGGGGCAGCACCAGATCTTTTAAAAACCTCTCTTTATATATAGATTGGGTTTACTTATATTATAAAAGGGTAGTTCTAGGGTTGCTTTTTTGGGATTGGGATTTCAGGGTTGAATGAGGAGAGAAAGGAAGGATGGTGAATAAAGGGAATCTGAAGAGGAAGGAAATATAAAGGAGACAGGGGACCGAGAAGAAAATGAAAGAGAAAAATTATGGAGTGAGATTGGACAGCTGAGAAGTTGCAGTGACAAGAGAGGGTTGGACTGAAGAGGGACCAACCATCAATGGTAAATTCTTTTGTATCTGATGTATTTAGATGCATAACAGTCTCCTAAAGGAAGGAAGTGGTTGCAGCCCCAGCTTTTGGGATGTTTAAACCCAGACTGGACAAAATGCTAGAAAATAACTGGGTAGGCGTACCCTTGAAGTGATGGGTCAGGGAGAGGTGATTCAGCTCTGGCAGACTCTTGACTGTGACACTACACACATGTAATTCATGCAGTGCTATAAAGTAGGAGGAAGATCATCAGATCAGTTACTAGAGCTGGTTGGAGTGTGTGTGTGTGTGTGTGTGTGTGTGTGTGTATGCAGTGGGGAGGAGCAGGGTTCTGCAGAAAATTTTGACATTTTGATGAAAAATTAAAACCCAAAATATGTAATTTCAGAGATGCTGCTGCAATGCCTCCTAGGAGTTGTAGTTTGGATGCCTCATGTGTCCATTCTCATCTACATCTCCCATGATGCACTAGTGTCTCCCCTCTTGGTGAGGGAGGTGGTGCATCATGGGAATTCCATGGCTGCACTACATCAAAGGAGATGAAGTTTGGCTGGGGAACTTAGCCCAAAGGGGAAAATAGTGACATTAGGCAACTGAACTACAATTCCCATGAAGCATCACGGCAGCATATCTGAATTGAAATATTTCAGGTTTGGGCTGAAATATTTTGGTTTTTGGGGGTTCGGTTCAAAATTTTCTGTGGAAAGCAGACACTTGTTCAATATCGAACACCCAATTTTCCATCAAAAACAATTTTGATGAAAAGTTTTCAACCTAGCAGTTACCCCATAAATAATATAGTAATAATAAAAGAAAAACCCTTTAGAAACTTTCTCAGTCTATGTAGCCTAGTGCAAACTTGCTGATTAGCCACGGGGAATATAAACCTTCAGGATCAAAGCAGCTGCTGTTGTGAGTGGAAGCAGGAGCGAAATACAGTGTTAGGAGAAAGGGGGTATGAGAGAACGAGAATAAAAATGGAAAGAAAATCACACACAATATTTTGTTCTGTTTTATTTTAAAAAATCCTCTTAGTACCATCACGTTAATTTTAAGAGGTATTAATTTTCTTTATATGGTCCCAACAATAAATGTTTAATGGTGTTAGATTACAGTGCAGTAACAATAGATTAGCTCCAACCAATAGGATTTGAATTGGCCAGGTTCTTTGCATGCAGATAACTGCTACTGTGAAATGAATATATTTTCACACGGCATACCTTTTAAAAAAATCTGTCTGTATTTCTTTTTAGATCTTGCTCAGTGCACAGAAAGCATAAACACCTTTCCTACTCCCAGGGTTTCTGTCAGTATTTTAAAGTGATATGTTATGACAAACAGGATAATAGCTCCAGGTTATGTGGGTAGATCACAGCATTTAGACTTATGATTATCACTACTTTTTAGTAGCTAAGGCAAACAGTTGCATTGATTTGAAAAAGTGCCAATCGTTCTGGATATGAATTATCTTTGTAAACCTGTTAAGGGAAAGTTACTTATGCTGATGATTGTTTTATTATACAAACATATAGACATGTCCTTTCTTCAGTACATCCACTCTCAGATTTCACTGCTACATCCCATATTTTCCTCTCTCGTCTTACTTGAGGCCAAATTTTTCCAATTTGGATGTCTAAAGTTAAAACCAATGGTGCTAAGTGCCTCTGAAAATTTAGATATCCAACTATGGATTTAGTCACCAAACCTCCCAACTGGAAAATCTTGGCCATAACTTATATTTACAACAAGTGAAATATCATGTGGTAAAGTTTCTGGAACAGACCCCTGTGGAGGTCAAAGAGATCTGACCTTTATGTGGGGATGAGGGTTGTTCCGAAGCATGGATGCTGCAGAAAAGGTAATATTGTCCAGGTTGAGTTCTCCACCGGTAACCGAGGTTCCTCTGCACATAGCGTATCTGGCTCCCAAGCCATTCCAACACCTACATATACATCGGGCCTTTCATAGGTAAATGAATGTGAATGGTGGTGCTACCAAGAAAAGGGGATAGGAGGCCAGCCACCTTGACTGATGCATCTTTAGCCACTTTTACGTGGGCCTGATTTTCCTTGGCCATGCACCTCATACAGTCATTTACACCTGTGCAGAACTGCTGAAGAAATTCCTTTTCCTAACTGAGGAGAAATCTACAAAATTCATTGTATGCAGTTCCATGCCACCCATCTGTGATAGATAACAAGCATATCAACAGTACAGGGATCCTAGGAGGAATATTCCACACTTATGTAACAGCATTACACAGTTGGGTAGATCTTTTCCCCACTTCTTCTGCACCATAAACTTATCAACTGCTGCTGAAGCCAGGATATCAAGTATGGTAAACCCTATTTTCCTAGGTATTTTAAATTCAGCTTTAATTCCTCTTGGAAAACCAAAGAGAATAATGGGGAAAAAATCCACACTGAGGTGCCCACAGGAGCCATTTAATCCAACAGAACCAAAGAATGCCTCATCTGCTTTTGGAAAGAACAATCTGACTCAGTTAATCAACTATAGTGACAGAAGAGCTGGATCTAAAGGGAAGCCAACAAGCACCTAGGGTGATAATTAATTAGCAGATAAAGAAATAAAACATGAAAAGCATTGCAAGCAGAACAGGAAGCAATAGATGATCTGAATTAATAACTCAAAAGTTAATAGAACCAACCCACAAAGGGTAACTATTTGCACTCATTTTAAATTGATTTAATCAAATTGTTTTGCTAAGTATGACAGCTCAAATGATGTCAGAAATCTTCAGCGTCCTAGACCTGTCTTTTAAATTCCTCTCCACTTTAGGAGCAAGTATTGCAAATGTCAGAGAAGCTTAAAATATTCGTTACGAAAATTCATCATTCCGGTACAGAAATATTCACGGTGATTTTCTTGGTCAGTTTCACTAGGGCTTTGGGTAATTGCCAGCTGCATTATGCCACAAATGGTAATGAGTCAGTAGGGATAGATGAGTCAAAGTAAAATGTACAGGACTGTCTATTTTCCTCGACCTTCAATTGAAAGCATGATTTGAAAATTTTATGTTGTTGGGTTCAAAACCTGTGTTGTCCCATGTGACATTTGATGCTGAATATTACATATGTGACTCAGCACGTACATGGAGGTTTTATACATTCTTATCCTGTATTGAGCAAAAATGGACCAGAACCTCAGCTTCTGTAAATCAGTGCAGGTCCATTGGTTTCCGTGGCGCTATTCCAGTTTTCACCAGTTGAGGCAGTGACCCAAAATGTTGAATCTTCTACTCTAAATTTTACTATTTTCTTTATCATCTTTTCTAACTGATTAAATCAAAATAAGTTTTCTAAGTTGCCAGGTCTTTCTTTGCAGATGCATTTAAAAGCGCATATTGTATTCATAATGATAGTGTCTTTAGCCGAAAATCTTTAATGAAGGTTGAACTGGATCTTCTAGTCAAATATCATATTTAGAAAGACCCATTTACTGGTCATTTCAGATTGCCCCAGGTTGATGGCTGGGATAAATTTTCAGTTTGGATGGACTTTTAATTTTTTTTAAATTAAAAAGTAGTTAGTACTATGTTTGAGATCTAATCTAATTACTATGCAGAAAAGTGTAATCTAAGCCTGTCTCAATTGACAAATGTTGTTACACATTTGATTAATTAAATTAAAAGGTGTATAGGGACTAATTATACTGTCAGTCCTTTTGACATTTTAAAAATAAATTCATTCCGATCTCCTTGCAGGCCCCAGACAAGTTTATTTGCATCAGAATGAAAAGAAAGATACCAAACATTCCAACTCACTCTTCTTTTCTGTCCTTCAGACCATGAATACCCCTGGAGGCCTTGCTGCTGACCCTTGCTTTGGCCAGATGGCCTTCCTAAAAAGAGAGGGGCAGTTGGTGACATTGCATGAATATAACTCAGCTGAGTGGGGATACTGCATCTAATGAGAGAATTCAGAAAACAGCTAGAGCATGAGTAGGTCAAATAGGTCACAAAACCTATCCCGTGTTAACAGCTCCCAAGCTTTTGTGCTTGCTCCATGCATGCCTATTACACATTACATGACGTTGCTTCTAGTCTTCACCTAACAAAGCATCAAGATGAGATGTTAAGATGATGATGATGATGATGATAAGTGGCTCTCTCTTCATCAGCAGCTGCATTCACAGTTGCACTGAAGTCAATGGCACTATTCCGATTTACTCCAGCTGAGGATGTGGTCCATTTTCCAATAAAACATTAAAATGCATTAGAACATAAGAACATAAGAAAGTCCGTACTGGGTCAGACCAAAGGTCCATCTAGCCCAGTATCCTGTCTACCGACAGTGGCCAATGCCAGGTGCCCCAGAGGGAGTGAACCTAACAGGCAATGATCAAGTGATCTCTCTCCTGCCATCCATCTCCACCCTCTGACAGACAGAGGCTAGGGACACCATTCCTTACTCTAATTCTACTGAATGAGTACCTGTTATACCAAAATACACTCAACCAAATGGCTTGCATGGATGTAAATACTAATAAATCCCCTCGGAGAAAGACATACAAGGGATGGATTCTGTTGGACGGATTCAGTTACATCAGTATTCTCTGCAGATTCTGAGATACGTTCGATGGTTTTGGTTGCTTTTAAAGGACAATTCAAAATAGTTTTATTGAAAAGGACAACTTAGGTTAAAAGGACATTTCTCTCTTTGTGGAGTATGATCATTATTGCACTCTGTAGTAATTTGACGTGGGAAGGTTAATAAATAATACATACTTAGAAAAGGGGATTTTTGGAGAAGTATTCTGATGTATTCATCCTTCAGAACATTCCTAATTTTGGACACATGCAGAACACAGGTATTAGTTTTCCCTTTTCTCCCTCATATCTGCATTTGGCATTTCTCTAGGTTCCCCTTGTTATTGAAGTTGGCAGTGACCAATTTTTTTTTTATTTTTATTTTTTTTGCAGACTGCCCTAAAACCAATTGCAAAACTCTCATTGATTTCAATGGGAGCTGGATCAAACCCTTAATTCGTCTCCTGAAAGCAAGTATTCAACAAAAATGCCAAAATATAATTTAATGGAAATAACTTTGAGAAAGAAGAGCCAGCCTAAAAGAGAAGGAGAAGAGGAAGAGATGAACCCGGGGAAAATGTGGGAGACAAACAGATGTAAAGATTAACAAATTTCTGTAATTTAAGAATAAAAATGTTCAAAACCCTTCATCTGAAGTCGGGTTGCTTTCTGTTTAATTTTTTTCTCCTCACAGGCAGGGAAAGTTCAGAGTACAGCTGCAGGCCCAGCTGGCTCTAGTATCAAAAGCAAATCAGAATCCAAATATAAAGCGTTGATTGCAAGTTCAAAAATACCGTACAAATCCTTAAGAGATTTGACCAGCTTTAAAATCAGGACCCTTTTCCGTTTACCCCAGTAAATACCAAGTTATTGCACAGCTGCCGAAGTGTAACTTATCTTGCAGATACAGTGAATGGAAGCTTTTTAAAAAATAAAATTGTACTTAATTTTATTTTGGGAAGAGACAGAAACCTCCAAAAATCCCATATCCCTGGAGGCTGGCATGGTAGTCGAATAGCCAACACATTGTGTTCCGTGTGGGTGATCCATGAATAGGTTTTACATTCTCAAGGTTGTGCAATGCTCTCTGTCTGTGGGTGAAAGGAACATCTTGTGTTACTTGAATGGCCTTACTCAGTCAGGCTCAGTAGTGGTATTAACAGGCTTTGAAAGCAGTGGTGTCCGGTGCCCACTTGATGGATTTGTGCAATTTTGCACTCAGCTTTTCTTTTCCTCATCTGTGTACTTATATTGCCTCCATCGTCATACTGTCTGACACTTCCCAGGTATTTATCCTGTGAGGTAGGGAAGTATTATTATCCCCAATTTACGTATAAGGAACAAAGGCACAGAGAAACTAAATGATTTGCCCAAGGTCACACAGACAGTCTGTGCCAGGAAGGGAGCTGATGCCATTGAACTCGGGGTTCCCAATCCACTGCCTCAACTGCAAGACTGTCCTTCCTCATCTCTGAATGTAATCTGTGCTTGGTGAGAAGAGCCATAGACAAGTTTTATTCTGGTCATTTGCTTCTTCACACAGCATGGGGGTCTGTATTACAGATGTTAAAACACAGCTGTTTACTCCTCTTCCTAGTATGTCATCTGAGTTTTCCCCTGGTAGTTTATTGAAATTCTAATGTCTCCTGGTATCCTTTTATAATTTTTATTAGCATAATTAGTTATGGTGCCTGAGAAAATAAATGAAACACTCAAGCAAAAGGCAGACATCTCAGTTGTGGGTTCATTCTTGTCACCTTCACAGCTAGCAGGCTGTTTTAGCCTTCATATTTAAAAATTAGACTTTTCTAATGCGGTGTGGCAGTGAAGCCAAACAAGCTCTCATTTAACAGCAAACCTTCATTCTTAGCAGGGTCTTATCACCGACAATTCTGAGTCCAGCACCAATTCCCAGACACTTTTTCTGACCTGATTGTCAAGATTCATCCCAGTGTTAAAAGGAAGTTGATATAAAACTTTTAAGGGCTGATGCAACTTGCACTGAAATCAACAGGAGCTAAATATTAAAAGGTACTGTCCTTTTCACAAAGACTTTAAGACAACGAGAGAAACATTGGTGCTGAGAGGAGACCATGCTAATTCAGTAGCAGTTCTTCAGCTATATCAGCACCTTCCAGCTTCTAGGCTGCGGGGGGACGGCTGTAAAAATAGGGAAATCAAGAATCTCAGAGCTGTGTGGAGAATTTGGTGTCAAGGAAAAGGGTGAAGTAACATTCTACAGCGATGTTTACAGTTGATATTCCAATTCGCTGTAAAAACGTTAACAGTACAAAATTATGTCTGGCAGCATGGGCCTAACTGAGACATCCAGGATGAAGACTTGTCTCTCTTGCTTTCTGTGGTAGGATGGAAAGGCTTTAGATTTTGATCCCATTTCTTTATTTCTTGTTCATGTATTGTGACAGGGACAGGACTTATTACCAGGGATAAGGCTGAACCAAAATGACACAACTTGAACATGCCTCAGTTTGGGGGACATTTATGCCTAGATTTGACACTTGTGGCTCTGTGGCCATTTCTACCGGTGACTCTGCAACTTTTCTTTTTTAGGTGACACTCATGATGGCCCAAATATTTTTGTAAATCTGCTGAAGTTCCCTAGAAGATTGACTTTTTCCCTCTGAAAACTCTCCTGGTAAAAAGCAATAAGATCAAGGATTTCTTTATAATAGTTTCAATTAATTTGGGAGAGTTGGGGCATGTCATTATCTTCTGTGTGTCCTTATTTTTATTTAAACAGGGCTATCCAATGGTAGAAGCTAGGGTCTATTTACAGCTTTTACATTTGGCCGTCAGCTCAGTGAAAATGGAACCTGAAGTAGAGCTGGTAAGGAAATTTTTTAACAAAACGTTTTTTCACCAGAACAATATTTCAATTGGGAAAGTCTCTCAGATCCAGAATGGAATTTCTGGTCAAAATCTGATAAAGACAGGGCCTTGCCAAAGCTGCCAACAGCACAGGGGTTTGGGAACTCACCTGTGATGTAGGAGGGCCGGGTTTAAGTCCCTGCTCTGTCTGATTTGGATCAATGACTTGAACCTAGGTCCTGAAATCCTCTGTGAGTGCCCTAACGATTGGAATATTCTGGGGTGGGTCTTTCTCTGTTTATTTATTTATTTATTTATTTATTTATTTCTGCAAAACATTTCAAAAGGTCTTGGTTTCATTTCAATGTAGAATGAAAACAAATTCCAAAACCTCAAAAAATAAATAAATTGTAAACCAGAATTCTTGCTTTCCAAAGAGCCCTGGTCCAAAGTTTTATTCCTTATATTGTTACCACATATTCAACATTTGCACAACTGCTAAAATAAATCACTCCCAAATATATGTGGGTATGTTGTTTCCTGTCTCGGTATTTTTTAGTTTGCTTTATTCGTGGTTTGCTCTTTGCTCTATTACATAACACAGTGTAGTGGTTCAGCAATAATTCCACTTCTTCGCCTTCTATGCATGGTCAGAAGGGACAAGAGTATGAAGCCCGCAGAGGGCCAGACATTGGTAATTGGTCAAGGAAATTAGCATTGGTCCCACTGCTGGGGGAAGAAGGCTGAAGCCTCCTGAGATACACATTGGATGTCCCAAGATTCTAGGGCTGCAATCTTGGCCCCACTCAAATCAATGAGAGATTGCCCTGGACTTCAGTAAGCCAGGATTTCACCCATAGTATTTGGCTGTTTTCTTGCAGACCCTTAGGCTCTGCCCATTTGCCATGACAGGATTTCTAGCTCTGATACTCCACCATGGTCCTATGGAGCAAGGTACATATGGCACAAGAGCAGCTCATCAAAATGCAAAGAGTTGTCTGAGCAAGGTTCCCCTTGAAGAGTTATTACGTGGCAGGGGCCTGAGGATGGGAATTACAAAGTCACCTGTAGGAGTTAGGATCCCAGTACTCATTAACTTTAAGTCTGAGTTGGGCACCTAACAGAGGGGTGAAATATTGGAACGGCCTTCCGAGGGAAACGGTGGGGGCGAGGGACCTGTCTGGTTTTAAGATTAAGTTAGATAAGTTTATGGAGGGAATGGTTTAATGGTAAAACATATTAGCTGAGGAATACCGAGCAATGGCAGGTAAATAGTATAATGGCCTAACAAGGGTCAGGCTGGAGACTCTTGCCTACATGCTCGGGGTCTTACTGATCGCCATATTTGGGGTCGGGAAGGAATTTTCCTCCAGGGTAGATTGGCTGAGGCCCTGGAGGTTTTTCGCCTTCCTCCACAGCATGGGGCAGGGATCGCTAGCAGGAGGGTTCTCTGCCAATTGAAGTCACTAAAACACAGGATTTGGGGACTTCATCAGCAGAGTCAAGGGAAGGGTAGGGACGGTTTTGTGGCCTGCAGTATGCAGGGGGTCAGACCAGATGATCACAATGGTCCCTTCTGACCTTAAAGTCTATGAGTCTATGAACTCCCTTAGGTGCCTTGGCCAATCTCAGCTTAGATCATTAAGGCCAATGGTCTCTTACTTGCATGCTATTAGAGATTTAATTTTTTTAAGATGCAGAACTAAACTGAGGAGCAAATCAATTCATTGACTCCATTCACCCCTGCTGGCACAGGTATATGCAAGTGTATCAAGGTGAGCTGATGAACCCAGCCCCCAGGGGAGGGTCGGCAGTAATTACACCCCTGCCTTTCCACAGAAATTCCTATAGGGGGCAGTGGCCCAGCGGCAGAAGCTGCTCAAGGGCATCTGTGCTCAGTCAGTACAACTCTCTGTAGCCATGTCCAGTCTTCTGCCCCGGCCAGCACCACCCACTTTTGTGGCTGGCTGTGAGGCCCTTTGTTCTGGTGGGCATCTTGCTCTGTCACTATACCGCTCTGGCTGGACTTCCCATGGCTGGAGACCTTGTGCCAAATCGGTGGAGACCATAGAGTGAATTAGACCCAGTGGGCCAGAGTCGTGGTTGAGTATAAAGCAGTATATTAGCTCCATTGGCTTCAGTAGTGCTTTCATCACTTTATAGCAGCTTCCGTTACTATGTTTCTAGATTAGTTCTCCAATCTTACAGTCTCCAGCTTCAGTTTTAGTGTCAGGCTCATGATGCTTGGTGTTTTTCTTAAAGCCCCAGCTTCTGGAGTCAGGTGATGATATAAGGAGCTCAGCTTTCTTTCTTTTTTTTTTTTAAAGTAAATTTCTAGCCTTCATGGTGATGGAGAAAAGCTTGAAAGCACGATCCCCTAAAGCTTCAAATACCAGAAATCAAATAGTGCCCCCATTTATTATTTTTAATAAATATTAAATCTCATAATTTTTAAGTCAAACTAATGATTTTGAGGGTCTGATTAATGATTTTTGAATGTTCAGGGCTCGCAATATTGGTTTAATGACACTTTTTACACACCTTCAGAACTTCCCCAACACTTTTTTGTAAGTCTGTGTTAGTTTAGTGCCTTTGGCAAATCAATAGAAATAATATACGCCAAAGGGGTTTGTTAGGAAAATTTCAAATAGTTCCACTGTGACCTGCAGGATGTTTGCCTTCTTAATAAGAACAATGACTAATTTAACTCATGCTAATGATTTAAACTTTAGCAGCTCAACTAGGAATGTAATTAAATTATTTCCTTTTTAAAGGTTGCTACCCACTTAGAAACAGTACATGTTTGTGTTTATCGTTTTCTTTTCAATGGCATTTCACAGAATAGACAACCGGGAACAACTCCTTCTCACAGAAATGCTGGAATTCATCCGGTGCAACTCCCAAAAGAGTCAACGGTATTAGTCTGGATTTGCATCAGAGTGTCTGAGCACAGAATTTGGCTGCTAATCTGTAAAAGATATATTTCAATCTAAAATTTCTGTGTAGGCTAATAGAATATTATTCTACAGCTGGGAAATAATGACAAGTATGCTAAAGCTGAGGTGAGCAATACATTGGCACCACATTGAAATTAATAGGTGACTGATACACCACTAGCAGCGTTTTGAAAGTTGTTGTTGTTTTGAGGAGAGGAGGAGAGTTGTGCTCAGCAGAACTAGGAGGGTGTTGAAGCACTGGAATGGGTTACCTAGGGAGGTGGTGGAATCTCATCCCTAGAGGTTAAGGTCCAGCTTGACAAAGCCCTGGCTGGGATGATTTAGTTGGTATTGGTCCTGCTTTGAGCAGGGGGTTGGACTAGATGACCTCCTGAGGTCTCTTCCAACCCTAATCGTCTATGATTCTATGAAGTACCTCTTCTCTTCTATGGGTTAGGTGAGCGGTCAGCAAATCTGGCTGTCAAACCAAACAAATCGCAAACTCACTTTAGAAATCATCTCTCCTGACTAGGGAAGGGCCTGAACTGCAAAGATCATCTCCAGACCTGAGCTTCTCTAGACTTCATGGGTGTTTGACTAAACCCCACAGTCCAATCTGTGGTGGAGACACAGGCCTGCTGCAGAGTTTGGATCTAAATCTGGACCCAAGCTTCATTTCATTTATAGGATCGTTCAAATACAATATTTTAGTTCAGGTTTGGAGCTGAAAATTGCAAGGCATTGACAAAGCTAGAGTATTAATGGTAAGACCCAATGATAGCTAGACAAATTCAGACTGGAGATAAGGTGTAAATTTTGAACAGTGAAGGTTAACAACAACTGGAACCACTTACAAAGGGTTAGGGTGGATTCTCCAGCTCTGGCAAGTTTTAAATCGAGGTTGGATATTTTTTTCTAAAACCTGCTCTAGTTCAAACAGGAATTATTATTTTGGGGAAGTTCTATGTCCTGTGTTATGCAGGAGGTCAGACTAGATGATTACAGTGGCCCCTTCTGGCTTTAGAATCTATGAATAACTGTATTCAGTTGTCAACATCTAAACTGTGACAAATGTAGACTACTGCATCGAAAGTAGATCATCAGAAGAACCCAGATGCTCAACATCTGCTGCCATTAATGGGTAACCCATATAAGAATACTCTACATAGTACACTGAAAGTTCCTCTTCTAGAGCTGGGAACATAATTAAGTGATGAACTGATGGGACAAACAAGACATCATGTCTAATTTGTATGCTGGCTGGTGACCACCACAGATTTACAATGGTTATTACAGAACAGACGAGAAACTTCCACTCAGATGGTCTTGTGGCTAAAGTGCCAGTTTAGGATTCAGGAGATTTTGGTTCAGTTCCTGGTTCTGCCACTGACTTCCTGTGTGATCTTGAGCAAGTCATTTAATCTCACTCAGCCTCAGTTCTCCATGTATGAAATATGGTTACCAACACATGGATAATATGAGGGTTAATCCATAAACGCTTGGGAGGTGCTCACATGCTATAGTAAAGAATGCCATAGTACATAGGTAAAATATTTTTATTTAGGTTTCTACTCTGTTATCTGAAAGGTATTTTCCTCTCTCTGTCTTGCATTTCCCCTCCGAGTTTAAACAGCTTTATTTTCCAGTGCACATTTTATCTATCTCTTGCAGGAATTTAGTCACTTGACATTTTCAGCAGTAGTCTGCAGGGGTGGTTAAATAGTGTAGCCACTAGCTATATTTATATGGTAGGTAGATTGGTTTCTTTCCAATGTCTCAGTGTGATTTTTTTCAAACCTAAGTTTAGCTCCAAAGAAATACACATTGTGTATTTTGTGCAATTTGTGAAAGTTCAGAACTATCATTAAGGAGGCATAATGAGGTGTTCTCAGCATGGTGCATCGCACAGTATCTTAAAAGATGTTAAGATTGGATCCCTGAACTTTGAAATTTCTGAACATCTCTGTAGCATGTACTCAGAATTTCCTGTTTCCTGTGGATATTGACCACCTATAGCTCCTCTATTTGTACCTTTTTAGGTTAACAACATCCTGTCCCCAACTGACTTATAAGTCTGACCCATAACTGTGCCCATTAAGTAATGTACTCTGTGCTAACCTGTTTACCACAGTATGTGTGACACAGACAATAAACAGGAGATGATCGTGTAGGGATCACTGGGTTATCACCAACAAGGAATAAACATGATTTCAGAGCTAGAAACATCCCTAAACCAATAGAATTATCTAAATAGTGTTGGGACAGGTAGGGGCAGCATGACAAGAGTTTGATTTAAAAAAAAAACACTGTGGGGATCTCATGGAATAAACAGACAATATCTCAGCAACATGTGTGTTATGGGATAAGTAAGCATATGATATAGTATGAAATATAGGCATATATGAGCCGTCTTGATTGGGATCCATCTATTAGCAGAAATTACAAGAGAGGAGAAAAGGCCATGCCTCTAATTAATAAGCACTTGGTGGTACATTGGTAAGGTAGCATGATGCAGAGGATAGGGCATTGGACTGAGACTCAGGAGACCTGGGTTCTAGTTGTGTCCCTGCTACTGACCTCATCTGTGACCTTGAGAAATTTACTTCACCTCTCTGGGCCTCTGTTCTCCACACTCTCCCCCCACACCCTAATCTCTTGTCTACTAAGATTTTAAGCATTTAGGGCAGAAACTATCTTGTGATGTGTTTGTACAGTGCCTAGCAAAATGGCCCTTCGATCTCAGTTGGGGCATCTAGGCACTTTTGGAATAATAATCTTACAAATATTTAGTTCTTATTCCAATGGCTTGAATTCCAGTTTTGTTCCAACTCCTGGTTTTCAGGGTTTTGAGTAGCCACCAGAGCCGGCTCTAGGCACCAGCTTAACAAGCAAGTGCTTGTGGTGGCCAAGGGAGAGGGGCGGCACGTGCGGCAATTTGGGGGCGGCAGGTCCCTCACTCCCTCTAGGAGCAAAGGACCTGCCGCCGAACTGCCGGCGCCGATTGCAGATTTTTTCCCCCCCAATTGTTGCTGCCGGTCGCGATTGCGATCAGGGCTTTTTTTTTTTTTTTTTTTTTTTTTGCTTGGGGTGGCAGAAATGCTGGAGCCGGCCCTGGTAGCCACCCCCAGGTAGTCTACTCCAAGGCTGACCCCTACCAGTAGGGATTGTTAAAAAGAATGTCTTTTTAGGTAAATGAATAAAAGGGGGAGACTACAGCATGCGTATAAAAGACTGGAAATAATTGCAAGGCTAAAATGCGGGGGACACATTAAGGAAGAACAAAATGCTGGAAAGCATCACGGCAATGAGCAAATCTTATGGTACAGATTAAAAAGTAATAATTTTCTCCAGAGTGGGCTTTTCCAGTTGTGAAATAAAATAAATATCCAGAGATGATTTGTATATACACATATATTTTCAAATGTAGAGTTTTATTACATTTCTTTTTTCCAAGGGCTTTTCTTTCCAGTTTGGCTGTAACCTTCCATCTAAAAAAATAATAATTCCTGCCTCAAAAATATGAAACCTAGGGATTGCTTCATTCTGTGCTCACAAAGGCAGTGATATTTGGCACCACATCTCTTACTTATTTTTTAAACGTGGCTGTAATATGCTGAGCGTATAACACGTAGGCAGCTTATGTTTTATGTTTGAGTTTCGAGGCTCTGTGTGTGTGTACACATGAAGAAAATGTACTTTAAGAGCTACATTTTGATTAAGTCTAACACATCTATGCAGTGGAGTAGAGGGAAGTAAGCGTTCTACTCCAGCCCTCTATAGCCCCAAAGAGGTATCAAGGCTACAGATCGTCTCTGGATCCAGGGGACGCTGGGGCTACCTACATGTTACTTTCTTCCATGAACAAGTCTTTGGCGAGTGGGATTTCTGTCTCCCTGTATGCTGGCAAAAGGAGCTCGCCAAGAGTAAGCATGGTGGGGAGCAAGCTTCACTAAGAAAACAGGCTGAAGTAATTTACTTAACCTTTCCTCCCTCCCCACACTGGAGCAAATGGCAGCTTGAGAAGAAATATGCCTCTGCATGATAAATCCTTCTCAGTGAGAATGGCAGTGTTTTTGCACAGGTGTGGATGTCTGCACAAGGTACAAGGAGGCAGAAATTCAGGTTCATAGAGGCAAATCATGTTTCAGTGCATGCTCATTGGGAACAACACCCATGGACCCAAAACTAGAATTTGACCCAACAATGATTAAATAAGAAATAGGCTCCAGCCACGGAATTCATATCTTGACCCAGGTCCAAACGCTGAATGGATTCAGATATGGTATTCCAGTTCTGGCCCATATTTAATTTAAAAATAGGGGATTTCAAATGTAGGACCCAATCCTATAAAATGCTTACACACATACTTAAGTTTAAGCATGTGAGCAATGTCATTTAAGTCCATTGTTAACTATAGCCCTATTAAACATTATGCATGTATTAAATATTTATGCTTACTTGACAGACTACCATTCTGTCTAAGGTTTCCAGCCTAAGTTTTTGCAAGTAATTGGGCAGAACAACTGACGTAAGACAAACAGATGCTCTTCAGCTGTATTCTTCCATAAATGAGTTTGTTTTGTTTTGTTTGTTGTCCTACCACGCATATCAAGTTTGAAAGAAATATTGGCTCTCGCCGACGAGAGGATTAATAGCATTCACATGTGCAGCAGACATCATCAGTTCTGTTAAAAGTTTGATGACCTTTTGGAGATAAAGTTTGTGTGCCCAAAATAAATAATTCATCTGCTGAAGATTTGCCCTCCCTAGCCATCTGGCTAAATCGGAAGCTTACTGCTTAGAATATCTGAGCACACTTATCATTTCATCCAACTGAGATAAAAATCTCCCTTTTTCTATTGTGTTTCAAAGCACAATTACCCGTTCCGAGGTATTACTGAACCAATGTACAGTGACAAGACCAGTTTCTGCCCTGATTTGCACCTGGATACCAGTGGTGCAGCAGAGCTGCTCTTGGCCAGTATTCTTCAAGAGCCCTTTTCAGTTTGGCCTTTACTAAAGAATTTGCATTTTTTCCAGCAATGCTCAGGTTTAGAGTTAAACTTAAAGTCGCTGCCATAGCCTCCCTCTAATCCTGCCTTAAAACTCACTCCTGTTGTGATGCCCTTAGACAATTGTCATGTGATAATGAGTAGGCAGGTGGGAGTTGCAATTTACTGTGATTATTGCAACTACTGCTTTTGACAGGCTTAATACACCTATGACTGCGGCACACAGCTAGTCTATGCTAAAACACGTCACTCCATTCTCCTCTACCCAGCTTGATGTTTGTGTCACCCACCTGTTGCATCTTTTCTTCTAGGCCCTGCTCTTGCAAAGAGTTATGAATAGGCTTAACTTTACACACCATGGCAGTTAACTTTACACACTCCGAGTAGTCCCATTAAGCACGTAGACATGTAGGGCTGGAAAGGACCTCAAGTGGCCATCTAGTCCATACCCCCGTGCTGAGGCAGGTTGGGTCAGGGCTTTAGTTTCGGGCAGGGACTGTAACTTACCATCTGTTTGTACAGTGCTTATCGTTATGGGTCTCATACCTATTTGAGGCCACTAGGTGCTACTGCAATATAAAAAGCAAATAATATAACTACAAAAACACAAAGAAGATGGTTGCCAATGATATATATTGAGTTTCCAGGTACCTGAGATGAAGGATTTTCTTTATTTTGTCTTCCTTAGTTTCCTACTTTCTCTCTCGCTTTATATTATTTCTTATATTTTGAAAATGTTAAACAGTCATTAACATAAGAAATAGTTTTGAAAAACAGAATTATAGCATAAGTGTGCATATGAATAAATAAAGCTATCCATGAGAGATCATAATATATACATTCATATCCATAAGGCACCATATATATTTCATTCAAGGTCTTTGATTCTACAATCATGCTACATATGGCATTTGGAGAAGATTTGCCCACACTAATACTGCATATGCAGATTATCTCACTCATTCATGTAAAAGATAGTGTATAAAGAACTGTGTGTGTATAAAACCGTGTGCGCAAATTTAGAAGACATGGGCTTTTTTGTTGTTTTTTAAGTTTAGCCTGTGTTCTTAAAAATTCCAACCCCTCACTCTGATGCTGTAAAATGGTGGTGAAAGGAAATGACATTAGTCTCTTCTTGTACTAAGGTCTTGCTGATACTGGGGATATGGCCGAATTTCAGCAATCAGTGGCCCATCATTTGTACTTCTGTACTAATGTAAATGCCTAAAATACTCAGTGGAGATGGTCAGAAAATGTCAATTATTTTTCATGGACATTTTTTTTTCAGAATTTCCCGTGAAAACATAAACACAAAATAGCTTTTGAAAGCTGTTTTTTGGTGACTTTTTTCAGTTTGGGGTAAAAAAAAATTTGATTTTAAAAACGTTTTCTGTAATAAATTTTGGTTTTTAAAACCCAGCAGTTTTGCTGAATGCTGAAAACGTTTACTAAAAGACTTTCCATGCCCAGTTTGTCAAAAAAAAAAAAAAAAATTCAATGAAAATGAAAAATTTCCTCCAAATTTTCATTTTGATTGAGAATCCATTTTTCACCAAAATATCATTTAGATGAAAAAACTGCCAACCAGCTGTAGTAGATTGACACTCCACTAGAGTAGTTTCAAGCCAGAGTAAACCACACTGGTGCAAATTTCCAGGTTATAATGGTTTACACCATCAACACTGGTGGTTGT
Source organism: Malaclemys terrapin pileata (assembly GCF_027887155.1). Classification (NCBI taxonomy): domain Eukaryota; kingdom Metazoa; phylum Chordata; order Testudines; family Emydidae; genus Malaclemys; species Malaclemys terrapin. The sequence continues at coordinate 11,184,155 of NC_071512.1, read as the reverse complement.
TAGTGGTTTGCCCTGGTGCTGCTGCACTGATATGGCTGAAATCTCCTGGTATGTTGTCCTCTAATGTTCTATTGGCCCTATGATATCATGACACTGGTACTGCTGCCTAAGGTGAAGTAAATGAAACTTAAGTGAGTAATTCATCCCTTCTTTTCTCCTCCTAATGGTATGCAGCAAGGAGTCTGGTCTTCTATCAGTGTCTGCACTGAGCTGCTACAGATGTTAATGGGAGTTAAAAGGATGACAACGAAGGCAAGAACAGATCCCCTAAAAGCTGCAGCAGCTCAGTGATGCATATTTCAAAAGGACCTTAGCATATTGTTTCTAACCATGAATCTACTTTTGGAACTATACATGAGCTTTTCTTTTACTGCAGACTGAGAACTAAGCCACAGTCTTCTCATTTTCCTGGGAGGAGGGAAATAGTACAATGGAACCTCATACAGCTTTCACTAAATTGCTTAGGACAGAATCTCTGAAAGAAACGTTAAATGAACATTACAGCCATTTAGAAAATCTCCCTCTCCCCACCCCGAACAAGTGAAATTAGACTGAACCGGTACCATGTCACCTTGTTATGACATTAGCGAGAACAAAATTCTCTAAGGGAAGAAGACTCCAGAAAAATCCAACTTTCAGCTGGAAAGATTTTTCAAACAGCAATTGGAACAGGACTTAAAAAATTGCTCCCTGGATTTAATGTTGCTTATTATAGATGAAACAATGAGAATGAAAGAGGAAATAATAAAGGATAGCCAGGTTTTTAAAGGTGATTGACAGACAAAAGGAAATCCCTGAGATTAGGAATTTGTATGAATCCCAAAGACTGTCAAATCTGGAAAAATTCCAAGACGAGGTACGTAGAGAAAATGAGTGAATTGCAAAAGGGATATTAAAAATGCTAAAGGAAGGTAATTGTTTTTCCTGGAATTAAATGAAAAAGGTATTTGACAATGAAAAATAAAATGTCTTGTTCAGAGACCAACCACCTGCTTCTCTGCAGCCATCATCAGAAAGGAATCATCAGTACATCACCATGTCTAAATAACAGGATGCTGGGAAGGAAACAATTTTCAAGTAATTAGTATATCAGATATCGTTCTTACAGGATCTCCAGTCTCACTGTTTAGCAAGGGATTGATTTTTGTTCCAACCAAGTGAGGGTAAATAGCTTGCCAACCCTATTACCAGGCACAGATTTGATTGGAATGTATATTGTAAGTATTCATGCTATTTACACCTTGCTGTTGTTTATTATAGCAGCACAAATATTTGTAGAGGGGCAAAGGATAAAGTGGATTCAGATTAACTGCTTTGAGAAACTCTTCTTTTAAAAAAAGATATTCTCAATTTCTCTAAGATACTGTTTCAATGGTACCTCACATCAGTCAGGTTAACAGCAATGTATAGATTGAATGGGGATAAATGTTGGCGAAATTGTGGTGAAAGAGGAGAATTTATGCATATAGGGTGGACATATTGAGTCCGTAGAGAGCATCGGGATGCAATCCATAGCCATTAATCTCTTAGCTGCTCTGCTTTTGGTAGCCTGTCACTGGAAAAAGAAAAAGACCCAGCCATTGAGGAATGTTAAAAACAACATGGTAGACTGTTGTTTGGAATAATCAACCCACTATTATGTAGCCAGCAAATAGACAGAAGACAACCAGATACTTAGATATTTGGTTACCTTGTATTCAAAGTACATTCATCTGCAAAAAACCAGCCCCACCTGTTTAATTTTTTTGAATACTAACATTTGATAGACATAGCTGGTCTATTAAATAGATTAGATTAGATTTCACTCACTTTAATAAAATCAATAGAAACAACATTATTGTAATGATGCTCACTCTCCCATATGGTAACAACCTATTTGATAGAATGACCTGATGACTATATTCCTGTACAATCTGTTGCAATGATTGTTTTGTTTCTGATACTTATATGGCAAGGATTTGTCACCTTGTTAAAACTTCCTAACTAAATAGTTAAAAAAACCTAAGCAAACATATTCTCTTGGACCCTTTATCTAACTTGCCAGTTGCCATCCAGTGTGGCAAATCTTCATGCTGCTAATGAATAAAAGGGAAATGGTGAACAAGAACGAGGCTCCAAAAGTGATGATAAAAAACCCTTTTCCTCCACAGGTATTAAAAATGTCAAAGGCCTGCTTGAAAAACACATTAAAACATGGAGAAGCCATAATCAAATCAGTTGACAAAGGGAGAGGAATTTGGTTATAGAGCTATCATCCATATTTATAGGACATACACAGGCATGCTTTAAAATATTTAATGGCTTTGCCTACTGTGCATATTAAATATGAAACCAGCAGCATGCTAATGGAGCCTTGGGATAAGGGACCATATCACTAAATGGAAAGCTGAGTTTCAAACTCTGCAGCATTTCAAAGATTGCAATTTTCAGTGATCTCCACCAAATTTTCATCTCATGTTTTATATGAGTTTTAATCAGTGCGGCATAGCTGAAATCCCATACATCACTTTGGAAATGTATCCTTGGATGTCAAATATAAACCTCCCGTATGTCTTGTATGCATGGATTGCCAAAGTTTAGATAAAGAGCTTATGCAGTAAATCCCAAACCCAGCAAACTCATGTTGAAAATGTTCCTAGAATTTTCAAGATGGGAAATGATAAACAGTTTCCCAAGCTACATAAACAAAGTGAAATGGAGGCTACCACATGTTAACAGTGTATATGATGAGTAGTTTGGCTTCATGACAATCTCTATGCCAAGATAGAACCTATGCAATAATTAGTCCTTGAAAGGGTTGCCTAGTACCTATACCACCTCAGGCTGTGATCTTGTCTTCTGTCATTGCTATTTTTATTAAAGACCTGGAGGTTGTGGAAGGTCTCAATAGGCAAGTTCCTCTATCTTTGCTCTTGGGGTTTATGATGTCACCGGAACCCCTCATGTAATGTGTTTTCATGTATTTCAATTGTCTGTTGTTAATTCTGCATATAAAATGTGGGTCTGACTCATAACACATGGACAGATTATAACAGAGGAGGGGATGTGGGATGGAACTAAAGTAGGGCTGGTATGCAAGGAGTATTGATTCTGATATATTGTTTGTGTGAGAAATACATTGAAATGGTGTTAGGACTGGGCCCTACTAGGCCAAATAGGTTTTAAACTTATCAGAGTAAAGTGTAAAGATAAGGCAGGTAGGGAATGAAGAGCATTCAATTAATGACTTATGATTTAAATAGAACTTATTAAAATTAGTGCCAAGAATAAGCTCCTGAAAATGGGGTATCTCTCTCTCTCTCTCTCTCTCTCACACACACACACACACACACACACACACACAGTTACGCACATGTCTGTTGGCAGGATCAGAGCCCAAATCAGCAGTGATTCACCAAAAATAAAGTCCTTGGTGGATTAAAGAGTATATAGTTTTAGAATACAAGACATGGGCAAATTATGGCCATTCTATCCATCCCTTATGCAGAAATTGGTTTTGAAATACTAATGGGCATTGACACAGAGACACCCCTAAATGGTCAATAACTGTTTACCAGGCTGACCCAATTTGTAAAATGTGTTGAATATTGTACTGTGAAACTCCGGAATTTCATAACAGGGAGAAGTGCTAGGAATGCTAAGGGGATGTTTTTCATAATGCAGGTTACAGTTTGCCATCATAGAGATATTAATTTTAATTTTAGCATAACTAGAAATGTATATGAAATAAAGTTCAACTGCTAATAACAGATTCTGATATGATCAAATTCATCAATATACATTTTTGTGATTTATTGTTATTGATTTTTCATAAAGGAACAAACAAAAAAAAAATACAAAATGACTTGCCACTTTTATGTTACCAAATACTGCACATTTCACAGGATATCCTATACAGTTATGCAACTTTATAACTCATCAAAGCTGCAAGACCAGACAATACAAAAGCAGACAAACTTACACAGACATAACATGTCTGTGGGTGGAAACAACTCTAAAAAAGTGATAAAAACAGACAAGTCAGGTAGAATGGAAATCTGGCATAATTTGAGCTATCTCAGCATTCTTTATCCACATGTACCAAGAAACAGTGCCCATATTTCTTTTAATTCATATAATTGCTCTCTAGGCTGATAAGCTATTCTTTTATTCGCTGCTAACTCAGAGAGGTCTGAATACTGCTCTATTCTTGGCATAAGCATACTCCTCCATTTTGTAAATCATATGCCTGGTAATCAATCCCAGCATAGGCGGTACATAACCTAGAATATAGTTTTCAGCTAAGGTTTGGTTGCTGAAATCAAGCACTCTTATCTCCACTTATTTTCACAAGCTCATCAACATCAATAAAATAACTGATGGGAGTGCATTGCAAATACAGGAATAGAGTAGGTGATATCAATGTATCTTGTGACTGATGCAGTACAGGGAGGGCTAATGGGCTCGGGTGGGGGGGGGGAGGAGGTTGAATCATGCCCTTAGTGTGGAGAAATATACAGTAGGGTTCTACAACGTAGGTTCTACAGTAGGGTTCAACGTCTGCATTAACATCACTGCTGATTATACCAGATAAAGCTACTTCTTTTTTAATCTCTTGTGCCAAAAAAATAAAAAAATACATGCTATCCAGCACACTCTTTAGACAACATTTTCCCTGTGCATCATAATAATCCTTGAGGCTTCTGTCTTGGTGGTAATCTAGCAATTAAAAGAAAATGTTACTGTTAATTAAACCTGCCATTCAACCGGAGAGGAGCATTGGTTATTGAAAAGAGCTGGATTTGATTTTGTCAGTTTGAAACAGAGGTTAGAGACACTTGCAGAGTAAAACTTTAATTAAGAAAGGAGATTTGGATTAGCATATGAGGCCGAGAGAGAATGAAAGTTCCTTTAAACCATTTGAATCTCTCTCTTTTCATAGGAAGCATAGAGACCTAAATACCAGAGCAGTTAAAGAAAGCTAAACAGAGCTAAAGCTTAAGGGTAGAAGAGATTCAGTGAGGCAGAGGGAAGAGTATAGAATGCTCCTGTTCAGTCTACTTCCCCCTGGCTCTCAATATTCAATAAACGGAGATATTCAAAGTCAGATGACAGGATATTGGGCTAGATGGACCTTTGGTCTGACCTAGTACGGCCATTCTTATGTTCTTAAGACACACAAAACATTTTGGATATGGGGCTAAGAGGAGCTTGTATAGATTCCTTAAATTTCCCTTTATAATTAATTTTACAACATGGAAGGAGCTACTGCCTGTTTATTATCGTAGACATAGTTTCCTTAAGAATATTCTGCAGTGGAAAAAACAATTTGGTGTCAATTTAGTGAGTTTCCTGCTTCCTGAAATTCCATGTGAGATGTGATGTGGTAACTATTTTCATTGAGTAAGGGACTTGTGTAACACCGATGGAGCTCTTCATCTGGGATGTTAAGGGTCCTCTGTAACCACACAATAGTTTACATATTTGCGAACAACCCAACAGAAAGATGTGCGGTTGGAGAATAAGTTGAAGTCAAGTGGTCAAAACTAGAGAGGTGTGAATGTACTTCTGGGGACTTTCACACTGGTTTACACTGGTGTAGTTCTGTGGATGTCAAAAGAGTTTTCCTGACTTACATATAAGTGAGAAGAAAGTCATGGGAGGTCTTTCCAGGGACTTCACTGGGGTTTGGATCAGCCCTTAGAGACTAACCTTGTGGTTGCAGCTATAGAAGTTAAAGGATTTCTCCCACAGAAGAAAATATAAGTTAAAAGTCTTTGCTTTCGGTAGTTACTTTTATAGACTCCACCTCTCCTGACTACTACCTGGAGCTTAATTTAAGGATTTTCTCCTCATTACTACTCTTATTAAGCAGTGTACAGATTGGGGAGGGAAAAGAGTTGTTTGGTGGGAATATCTAGAATTAATACAGTATTAGGTGTAGAATTTTACTAAATTTGTTTTATTTTCTTTTTTAAAAAGTACAGACAGTAATGGTTCCCCATAAGAATTTAATGACCACAAATATACAAAATATTTTAAACTGCATATTGGTGAGACAATATAGCTGACTAATAGAAAAGGGAATTGAGTTTGATGTCTTGAAACAAACTGATGCACCCTTTAAATGATACTGATAATTAGTTTATGGGGAAGAATACATGAGTTTTACTCCTAATTTCAGGCTTTTCTTTTCTACATGATTATAACTTCTTGGCATTATCAAATATATCAATGAACAATTTTTGATTTTTTTCCATTAATAGTATGATAGAATCTTCTGCTCTTTCTGTTAATTCATATAAACGACTTCAACTCAGGAGACTAACAAATTAGACATTTTATGAAATGACCTTTTCTGTAGATCACTGAGTTTCTATGCAAGGGCCTTTGAACTCGTTTATGGAATTACTATTAGTTACCAAGATCAGGTTAAATTAACCCTTGATACTTTCCTTTCTGCACCAAACCACACCCTTAATTGCTCAAACACCTCAGGGTTCCATTGAGGTATTCATATTTGCCGAGTAAGCAATGAGTTAACAGAAGAAAGGAGGAAGAATGGAAGTTTTTTTGCTAGAGAAATGAGTCATTCCAACTAGTCACGAGCCAATTAAACACACACACCCAGATTTCTGTCCAAGACGGTGCCATTGTCAAGAAGTGATTTAGCTGATAAAGGATGATGTCTGAGAAGTGCCAAGAGCTATGTAGTTGGTAAACTGATTTATTGTACACATTTAACATTTGTTTCTATCCGACAGATGAATGTAATTGATTGCCCTCCACCCTCTCTGTTCACACACAGAAACTGAAGCTATTTTGTTAATAAATCCAATATATTTTGAGCCTATGATCATAGCTACCAGCCGTTATAAGTTCCTGCAACAGCGAAACCTCTTGTCTTTAAGGTGCTCCAGTTCCTGCACTAAGTTTGAAAAGTGCTGATTGGGTAACGTGTAAGGATTTGGTAATTAAGGGTAGGATTTTCAAAAGCACTCAGCAAGTGTTTCTCTAACTCTGCTCCCATTCAAGTCAATGGTGAACTGTCCCTTCACTTCAGCGGGGACCAGAGTTAAGCCAATCATGGGAGCTCTTGAAAAATGTTGCCCTTTTTCTACGCTATGGACATTTTGCAAAAATTTCCCACCATTGCTAACACAAGTTCAGCTTTACCAGCTTTAACAACCTGGAGAGCCACTAGTATGGTGAGGCAATTGGTTGCCACCACTATTTTAAAGACCACTGCAGTGATTCACCACTAGGTTACTCCGGTTTTATGCTCGTGTAATGCGCTGATTTCCAGTGAGTTTCCCGGTTTTAACAGCACAGTGAAGCAGTGTTGAATCAAGCCTCCTGTCATCTACATCTTCTCAGAGAAGGTCAAAATGATCTAAGGCGAGATTGTCAAAAGCTTTCAGCATTGGCAAGCAAGTTAGACCAATTCTGAGTGCTTTTGAAAAGGCCACCCATGGTTCCGCTCCCACCAGCATTCCTTGTACAGCTTGGATCCCAACATTGCATGAGTGAGGCTGGGCTGGTGTTAGGAAGGGTAGAGAATTTTTGCAAATGCCCCCAGGTGTAGACAAGATTTATGAAGCTAAGCTGGACTCTCAGCTACCCCAGTATAAATCCTGAGTAACAAAACAGACATCAAAGGAGACGAGGATCAGGCTTATGGGGTTGTTATAACATGGTGTAATCTGAATTACATGGTGTAACCAAACAGCGATGCCTCAACATGCCCATACACCGTGCCCAGTGCCACTTTTGAGCAATGAAGTAAAGGTTTTTTTCGGTTACAGTGTGATGTATAACAAAACTCCCAAAGTACCAAAGTACGGATAGGTGCCACAAGTACTCCTGTTCTTTTTGCGGATACAGACTAACACGGCTGCTACTCTGAAAACTCCCAAAGTGACACAAAGAGTAAGAAAAATACTACAGGATACGTTTGGCAAAACAAACAGTACTAGCGTGTGTCCAGACTCCAGGATAACCCCCAAGTGACACAGACTTTGCAAAGATAGTGGTAAATTGCCAAAAGGTAAAGAAAACAAACCATCCGAGAGTATGTTGACAAGGCAGGGTCAGTCCCAGAAGTAAAAGGTATTTTCAGTAGTTTCAGTTACAGTTTAGATGGTCCGATCCAGTTTCTATGTCTCTTTAACTCTTGAACTCAATAGTTGACTGGGTGCCACAGAAACTTCCAGCTCCCTTGCACTTGTAACTGGAAACATGAACAGAAGTGAATAATAGGAGCTTCTGCAGCCCATTAGCATTGTATTCAGTTTTAATTCTTACATAGCCACAAAAGATCTAAGGGCTGGTACCCGCTGAGACAGTGGCCTATTTTCTCTTATTATTTGCCTTGTTGTACGTGACTCTGCACAAAGTGAAATTGATTATATTGCTAACAGAATGCAGAGGCTCCTGAGCTCTGGATGTTACTTACTGCAACGATCATCCAGACGGAAGTTACCCAGAACTGATACATGGGAATAGCAGGTTACATTTAGAGATGGGCCTGAGGTGCAAAGGTTGGTTACTGAGGCATTCTAGTATCTGGACCTTAGTTTTTGCCTCTTTCCTTTCTTTTCTTCTCAGGCATTCAGTGGAGCTCAGAATTCATCTTTCTGTGACAGTTTTAGCTGTTAATTTGCATTACACTAGTGGCTGGACAACCCGAGGGTTAGCACCCCACTGCACAACCAAACGAGAGAGAGTCTCTGGCCCCGTGAGCTCACAATCCATGTGGCAACCACGATGCATTCTGTTTTGTCCCAGTTATTAGTGATGCAGCTGCATCTGTGGCTAAAGTAGATTGGAAACAAAGGAATTCTGATTGCACCAGCCAATCAGGATGGGGTGAGGGGAGCTGTGGGGAAAGCCAGGGAGAGCTGGGGCAGCGCTCCCTCTGTTTTTAAAAGAGGAAGGGGAGATACTCTCCTCTTCACTCCTCCCGACTAGCTATCCCAATATCCAGTGCCTATTCTCCTTACAGTAGACTGTTTCTTATTTTGCAAAATGTTGTTTTCCTCCGATAATTGTTTTTGCCACATCTGTACTGACTTTAGGATCCAAACCAGAGGTATGTGTTCTTAAATGGACGCTGGGAACCCCTGGCCTGATGCCTCCCATATGTTGTTTTCATTAGCATCCCAGTCTTTGGGAGGAAAAATTCACTGGTGGAAATACTACGCAGCCAGCAGGAGGAGCATACATATTGCATAACCTAACTGCTGCTTTTCTCTGTACTGAGAATTCCTTATTGAATTAGAAGTGGAGCGCACAAGCCAATACAGTTGATTTAACTTGTGTCACAGATAAAATAAACTCATCGCAACATGTGACAACCACAAAGTGGCCTCCAAGGGCCACCCATGAAGGTGTCAAATGCTACCACCTGACCTGACAGGTAGGCAATCCTCCCCCCTGTGTCACACATTGGAATCATGGACTCCATATAGTTCCCAGCCCTGCAGGTGCGACAAGACCCCTGAATAGAGTGTGGGGCTGTACGTGGGACTTACCTTTGGGTATAATCAGTATGCTAGAAACAGGAACCATGTGGGCTTGATTCTCCCAGCCTTGTTCAGAAAAACTGTCATTGACTTCAAAGGGAGTTTTGCCTGAGTAAGGACTTAGTTACATTGGAATTGCTATCCTGCTGTAATAACCCAGTGAACTGTCTCTGATAGTGGCCAGTGCCAGAGGCTTCAGAGGAAGGTGCAAGAAATGCTCTAGGAGGCAGTTATAGAGTAATCTATCTGTAGGGAGAGTTTCCTTCTCTTTCCCCTCTTCCCCCAATAGATAGAGAGGTTCGTTTATATCCTGAACTATGAAGGGTTATATCCCCTCCAGAACTTGTGTTTGGCTTTTAAATTCTCACTATTGTAACTCCAAAGGTTCTCCTCATCCATATAAATCTCCTAGCTTTTTCTGAACCCCACTAAGTTCTTGGCCTCAACAATACCTTGTGGCAGAGTTCCACTGGAGAATTTTGCCTTGTGTGAAAATATTCTTTCCTTTTAAAAGTGCAGCCTTCCGGTGAATGTCTCCTTGTTCTTGTATGATAAGAGGGGGGCGAATAGAAGCAACTGTGAGGTTGGGGTCCTTTATTATGGTTGTTATGGTTTAGAGCTACCTGCATCTCTGAAAACACTTCTGGTCATCAGTCAGAAGTGGAATCCCACTATACTCCACCCTCGGACCAGGCCCAGAGCTACAGCGCCCTGTGTACCAATGGTGATTACTCAGCAGGTCCGACTGGCCGTAGTACCTGCGGTTCTTGCCTTTGGGAGCTGTGACCAGTGGTGAATACAGTGACCCCAAATGGCCTTCTTAAAGCACAGTATAGTTTCATGTTAGCAGTAGGAACACAGTGGAATGAGAAAAAAGGGTTTTTAAAACAATACAATGGTCTATGTGCACGTCTATCTTATCCCAGACTCCCCCCCCCCCCACAACTTCTGGAGTTCCCCAACAGTCTCTGCCTCAGTGTCCCATCTGCCTTCCTCATAGGAGCCTAGGACATGGGACTGGAAAGGATCTCCTGGATCATTGAGATCTGTTCCCTGCTATTGCAGGAAACCCGGACATTAAGAACAGGAGTACTTGAGGCACCTTAGAGACTAACACATTTATCTGAGCATAAGCTTTTGTGGGCTAAAAAAAAAGCTTCTACTCAAATAAATGTGTCAGTCTCTAAGGTGCCACAAGTACTCCTGTTCTTTTTGTGGATACAAACTAACACAGCTGCTACTCTGAAACCTGACATTAAGGTGGCCACTCACACATTCCCAGAACCCTAGACATTCTGCACGAGGAGGCGCCATTTTTAAGACCAGGAGGGGGCAGAGCAGTATCCCCCATCCAATATTGGCCAAAACCACATCTGGTTTGGTCCCAGTACCAGATGGGGAACAAACCTCTGAAAAAGAGGACCACCCTGTTTAACACTGGATGGGGTGGCCTCCCCACTTGTCATATAATCCTGTTAATAAGAGAGTGTCTCTGTCTTTAAACTTTTCTGCCCCTCCGAGGGCTGGGACAGTCCTGGAGAAACCTGTTTAGCAAGCCCCATCTGTGGGGGAGACAGTCCAAATGAGGCGACAGCCCTGTCTGTGGTGGAGATAGCCCAGCCAGTGCATCACAGCAAATGGCTGCAACATTATCCATAAAGTGTTTGTTTAGAGGGGCATGTGAGGATTTACCACCTCCTCTTCCTGGGGTGCATTTCTTGACAATGTTGCTAGTGAATTAACACAATGTCTGCATAGAGTTAACAACACAAGAACCTGATCAAGATAGAATATTCAGAAATTACTACAGGCAACTCGGAATCTGGCAGTAGAGGAAAATAAAAATATCCACATTTATATAACGTAGCCAAGTTTTAGTGCATTAATGGCCATCAAAATATTTTCCCATAAGGCATCCACTGGCAGCAACAGGAGCTCATTTACTAGTAAACTTCCGCTCTTTCTGCTGAGTGGTTACTGCCCGAACTTCTGTTCTGCAGCCAGGTTTTGCATCTATTATCTCAAGAGGCTTGTATCTGCACATGAAAGAGCAGCAAAGATTCATTGGGACCCAAGATGAATGAGATCAAAGCATAGAATACATGTGGTAGAGTGTGTAGTTTCCTTACCATTAGCACACAGCCTTATGCCATTAGGCATGACTTTCTGTGTGTTCGTTAAGATGCAAGCACAAACTCCTACAATAAAATAAAATCTGAAAAACAGTTAACACAATATAAGCACCAAGAAAATCAAACGAGGGGAGGGGGGGGGAAAAGGATCTAAACACCAGGTGTTCATTGATTGGACGTATCATATATTTAGACTTACCGAATACAAAGAAACTCCTCTTCTGAAGCTCTAGGTACTTAACCATTGATTTTAAAAATACACAATTCATACAGAACTCCATTTAAAATAACAAACCAAGCATAGAACTGTCCCCACATAAGCAAGCAACCAAATGGGTAATCTCATGCTGAGACAGGGGATGACTAATAGCATCACAGTGTGAACTAAACTCTGACATGGTTATGAGCTACTTTTAAACAAAACTTTCCAATTAATTAGGCCTTGTAAATCTCATGAATAAAATGCAAAATAACACATACTATGTTGCTTGTGTATTAAACCATGGAATGTCAGAGATGGATGTAAACCATTAATAACACTCTCCATAACTGAGTGGGCAAATTTGAACAGCTAGAACCATAAGCATGTCATGGGAACTCATAAAATGCATAATTAAAGGTTCACAGTGAAATTGGTATAAGGAAGAAAGAGGAGTCATGAAATAAAAGGACCAGATCTTCAGCTGGTGCAAATTTGCACCAGTGGATGCCAGTGGAGCTATATTAATTGACACAAACTGAGGATCTGGCACATGAATATAGAGGTGTTTATAGAAATGCATAACATCTGAACAGCCATTGAGCGGTGCATACACAGGATTTCTGATAGACACATGTGGCAAAAGTACGGTTGGTTTTAAATGTCCAGAACTTGAAAAGAGCTGAAGACTTTTGCTGAAAAGTCTCTCAGGAGACTGTGCCTGGAAAATTCCAGGCTCAAAGAAATTTGGTTGTGAAAGTTAGGAACAATTGAAAAGGCGACAGCAGCCTGTACATGGAAGCTGCATTTCAATGTTCTACATTCACAGAGGGAGTGGTAATGGTATGCACAAACATTCCAGATGCTTTCCTTCATTTTAGCAGCAGCTGTATAATATTAAAGATTAATTCTTTGCTGCCATGTGTTGGCACCCACTGTGTGTTCGTGACGGGAATCTGCATTAGCAGTTAGCTCTGAGAAACTCCAATTCTCCGTGTCAGAAGGTAAGTGTAATAAGAAAGGTTTCAGAGGGGTAGCTGTTTTAATCTGTATCAGCAAAAACAACGAGGAGTCCTTGTGGCACCTTAGAGACTAACACATTTATTTGGGCATAAGCTTTTGTGGGCTATAACCCACTTCATCAGATGCATGGAGTGAAAAATACAGTAGGCAGGTATATATATTATAGCACATGAAAAGATGGGAGTTGCCTTGCCAAGTGAAGGGGCTCAGTGCTAACGAGGCCAATTCAATCCATCTACATCCACCCTGATTGAATTGGCCTCGTTAGCACTGACCCCCCCACACTTGGTAAGGCAACTCCCATCTTTTCATGTGCTGTATATTTATACCTGCCTACTGTATTTTTCACCTCATGCATCTGATGAAGTGGGTTATAGCCCACGAAAGCTTATGCCCAAATAAATGTGTTAATCTCTAAGGAGCCAAAAGGACTCCTCGTTATAATAAGAAACTAATCAGTGCTGGAACAGTTCTAAAAAAAAAAAAATAGCCCATGTAATTAAAAGCATAACAAATCCCACCCAAGATCTAGAATGCTAAGTGATCCGTTGGCAAAAGACATTATCCAAGGAAAGAGCTCAGAAATGATGGTAGGAAATTCATCTCACAAAAGGGCCAATTTTTAGATTGTGGCAGAGGCAGCATGCTGCTGGATTGGCTTTGTCCAGGAACTGTGGCAGTACTATGGGAAAGTACACTGCCAAAGATATTGCTACTCCCTTTGACAGAATACACGGTGAAATCTTCTTGCACTTGACTTGTGCACACAGATTCAAGAAAGCCCATGGTCCCACTGACTTCAATGGGATTTAAGTACTTTTCTAACTAGGGATGTTTTCCTGAATCAGGGAAATGTATTCCTGAGTGGACAGAGTGTGCATTGGTGCACAGACAGCGTAGGGACATATGGAGACGAAGGATCCTTGTGCCCTCTCCTCTTTGCACACCTAATGCAGGGTGAGCCTTCAACTTTTGAAGGTTCTGATAGCGCAGTACATGAGATGTGAATATACAGAACAGATGCTCAATTTCCTGCCTCCCACATATGGATACAAGAAGCCCAACTTCAGGCACCCAGGTTTGAAAAATTAGGCTGCTGTTTACGTTGTAATCTTGCTTCTGCTGTTCAGAAGACAGGGCCTTGTCTAGCTATCTTAGATACTTTATAGGCCCCCCTTCACCATGACATCTGAGCATGCCAAAATCATTTAATGTATTTATCCCCACAACGCCCCTGAGATGTAGGGAAATGCTGTAAGCCTCTCTGGGCCTCAAATTTCCATCTGTAAAATGGGGATATGTGATTTGCCTAAGGTCATATGGGAAGTCTGTTGCAGAGCAGGGAATTGAGTTAAGGTCTCCCAAGAGCTAATCATTAGACCATTCTTCTTGCTGTTTTTTTCTTGCTTTAAATGAAAACACCACTGCATTTTTAACTTATTCCTTCATTGCAGGCTTAAAGATGTGTTGAGTACCTTTAATTTATCACTTTAAAAAAAAAGGGGGGTAAGTAAGATGGAGGAGCATATGGGCTTCCAAGCATGTTATGCAAACATGGAAACAACAACAAAAGCAGCAAGATATGGCAGTTTTAAAGAGCACTTAACTTGGCATCATACAGTTGATCATGTGCTTTCAGAGAGCCCAGAGGACCATATTATTCCTCTTTGCATTCCAGTGGTATCTCTGAAAGCAGGATTCAGCCTCAGATTTCAAGGTAGTGCCAGCTTTTTCATTTATAGTCAAATGTGAACTAAGATGTTGCAATAAACAGTCTGAGTCCCCGTGGGCTGGATCCACTCCCTCCCGCCATAAAAAACTGCAGAGAGTTTCCAATACATGGCTGTGGTTGGGGGAATGAGGTTTGGACTCAGGGGGATGCTTCACCTCAGAACTATGGAAAGGTTCATCCCACCAGAAGGGAACTGCTAGCCAGAAAGAAGCTTAAGGCAAGAGCCTAAGATCACCACACTGGATGTAGCCCTTTTAAACCTCATCCTTCGCTGACTGAGCATCAGTTAAATCCAGTACATGTCTGTGCTGGGTTTTGCATTCTTTATTATTTAGCAGAAACATTCTTGTTTTTTAATGAGAGTAATTAAACTTTGTTTGCTCCTGGGCAGAGATCTTCCGTGCCAATGTGCAGGCTGAAATAAATTTTTACAGCCCCATTATACACCCCTGGAAATAGGTGGTTGTAATGGAAATGGGGGCCGGCCCCCTCTCTCCCTCTCCTTATTATTGCAGCAGTAATAGCAGCACTGTAGTTAATTGTGCTGGATTTAAGTCTCCTGGGAAACTTGAATTAGAACTGAAGGAGGCTGGTAAGCCAAGGTGTGTCCTAATAGCGACAAGTGGTTTTGAACGTTTACCTATTGGCTTCATTGCAAATGTAGTGGATTTATGAAAAATAGATATGAAATGCTGTCAGGCCACTTTGTGAGTGAACAAAAATGCCATGGTCTGTATTTGGCATATGGAGGATAATTTATCAAATTTGTATAAACTGGACATAGTACGAGTGCATTAGTTAAGGATGGAGAACAGTTTCCATTCTAAGCCTCTGTTTTCATTTGCTCCTACCCATTTGAAACATCCGCCTTTTGGACGGAGATTTTCCAGACTTGGCCGCTGTTTGAAGGTGATCTTTTTTAGTTAGAACAAGATTAATTCAACCATATTTGCGCACAAATGGCGAAATTCACTCCCGGATGGAGGGCCAGTACAGGGGTTATATACCCATTCAGGCCCTTGGCTCAAGTGAGACTTATAGTTCCTAGGTTTTGTGCTGGCTCTCTGCACAAAGATGAATTAATTCCACTGACAGAGCAAATATATCCTGTGCCCACAAGAGAGAAAAACCATTCCACTTCTTTATGAGCCGTTCTGCCATAGAGCAGCTGGGAACAGAGAGCTTTAGATTCCCATTGAGAAGAAAGGTTCCTGGGCGGGCTAGGACTGTGTTTTTATCCATGTTCTGTAGATTTATAGTGCAATGTAAACATGTATTATTTTAAAATAATTTTATTGACGAGGAAAACTGGTTGGGGGAATATTTTGATGATTTTCTCTCTCACAAGTCAGAGATCATTTCACCAAATACTCAGCTCAAGTTGAAAAGGTAAAAGAATGAATGTTTTGCAGGTGCTTGTTAAAGGAGGAGGATGAAAACAGCATACACAAAAATTTATTAGCCTATATTTAAATTTCTTTTGCAAGGAATGTACTGTAGCCTGTCATTACACTGAGAAAGAAAATAACAGTTGGGAGAGGGAATGATCATAAAACATCTCAGGGATGCTTGAGGACACACTGTTGACATTTGAAATGATATATTTTGAAAAGGCGAATGTGAACATATTTCTTTGGCTAGGAATGGAATGGAAGGGGCCCTGGTTTATACAACAGGGACGCTGAGTCTTTCGGAGCAAAGAGGTAGCTAAATTCTGCCCCAGTGTGCACAAACACATCTCCCACTGATAATAACAGGAGCCATATGCAGAGAGAAATTGGGGCAAACAGATGAAAAAATTCAGTTGAAGAATGTATTTGAAGATCAGTGCAGGTCCTCTCAGAAGGCTGATCTGCTGTGTATCGTACCTTAATTTATCTGTTACTTTATCCATTAACTTCCCTGGTCTAGTAACATCCATTTAATGGGACCCTAATCATGGTGGGAGCCTCTAGGTGCAATAATAATATTATAATAATTAATGATGATGATCAATTAATAAAGAACATCACTCATGACTAGACAGACCTCGAATTACTTATGTTTACCCTCCATCTATAACCTTTCTTTCAAACTATTTACTTTAGAAAGTGCTTTTGAGTATTAATGATTAGAATAAAGAAAAAAATCCATTAATAGCTTTCTGAGCTCTCACAGGGTTAGATCATGCAGACTGACCTTGCCCAGAGCAAGGAGCTGTGTGGAGTTTTCACCACTCTCGATGGAGCACTGAGGTATTCTGGCTAGTGGGAGAAGAATGTCTCTTGGAGTTCCCTGGGCATAAGGGGTGCAGGCACATAGCTATCCCCTCCACAAAGTGGAAAATACTTCCTGTAGCGCTGGCATGTGATGGTAGTGGGCCAACAGTCTGCCTCCTTCCCACATTTTTGGGGGTACTGTAGGGATGGGACAGTCCTTGACTGGAATTCTACTTGACCCCGACCAAGGGAATTCCTGGTCAAGAAGATGGAATACTGAAAAATTAAATGGGAATGAATGCAAAATATCATATTAATGTTCATGGAACATGTGATTGCAGGAAAAGGGTAGAAATGTACATCAGGTACTGAGGTACTGGTAAGCTCTCTATAAGTGAATAAGAAGAGAGGTGAACTTGAAGGCAAGTGTAAGAACGCTAATGCTGTAAACTAGGGCATTGCAGGCAAAAATTTGCAAAGCAAGAATGTTTCAAAGTAACCCATCCACCAAAGAATCTATTCTTCCCTACACATGCAAATGGAAATATTTTATGCTCGACAGACTAGCACTGTCTGGCTTTAATGTCAATGTTTTGTTTTGTAATGTAATAATAGAACTTCAGAAACAGAAAATGGTTCTTTAAAATCTGTGAAATATGTAGCATGTGACATTGGGACAAACAGTTCCAGTTCCCATTGAATTCCATAACAAGTTAAGTCAGAGCTTTTACTCTCATTGTCAAGCTTTGCTCTCAGCAGTTCTAAGTTTGGGCACATCTTGACCTTTGATGCCTTACACAGTATTGCTTTTCTCTGGCATTTTGTTATGTTTTTCAGAGCTTGACATGAAATAGACTCACTGTGCGATGAATTACCTGAAAGCAACAGATCTCACGGACAATTTGGGTATTTCCTCTGGTTCTGTTGCCCACACTAACTCTGTGCCGAACAGTTGCCATTCATAATGTCAGTAGATACCTACTGAAGGTTTTCTATGGGACAAATCCCGTCCCCCTGTTCTGTGCCAGTGGAAAGGCCTGAATGCAGTGGAAATGGTGCAGTTCCAGGGTTCCCCACTTTGTATCAGCTGGAAAACCTTTCAGTGCTACATGAGCATGTGTATGTTAAGCATGAAAGTTAACTCTTAAGTACCTGCCAGATGAAGGAGCCAAAAGAGGCATGTGTGTAGGTTTATGAATGCATGCATTCTATGTGTTTGGTTAAGATATGTGGGCTCAGTTCTAGTGAGTCCTTGAGCAAGTCACTTACATCTTCTTCTACCTCAGTTCCCCCTCTGTAAGATGGGAATAGTAATACTTTCTTCCTCCTGCTCTTTGTCTATCTTGTCTGTTTACATTGTAAGATCCCTGGAACAGGAACTTTTTTTCACTGTGTGTTTGGACTATGCCAAGCACAGTGAGGGTCTCATTCTGCTGTGTCCTCTAGGGGCTAACATAATATAAATAGTAATAAGTGTATCCCATGTCACTGAAATCACTGGAGAACTAAAGAAATGGAGTGGGAGCTTTCTCAGCCCTGGTCTGAACTAGCTGTGGAGTTCAGTTTTTCACAGAGAGCGCTTCTCCCTAATTTGTTTCAGTATTTGAGTGAAGTAGGCATTACCAAAACCACAGTGTTTTAAACAGTCGGATTAACCCCCCCCCCCAATTTCCCCTTTCAACTGCAGAGCGTTCAGTTTCCTGTGACTCATGATCCCCCTTTTGGTGACCCTCCAAGGAGTCCTCCAGAAAACCACAAGGAAGTCCTGTTATTTCTAATGGTTGGAGGAAAAAATGATGGATGAGAAACAACATTTTTCAGGGTCCCTTCATACATCCTGCAGAAATACAAAATAATACAAACCCACATGTCTTTTTCTTTGCAGGTCACCATGAATTAAAACAAAACAAAAGTAACCAGTCCATTTTTCCTCTTTTTTGGAGTGCAATCCTCCTCCCTTTGAAGTCATGAGTAAAACTTCCACTGAGTTTGATGAGAGTAGGATCAGACTTCTGTACTGGCAGAAGTCAGGACCACGCTTTAACACTGGCATCTGTGAGAGAAGAACCTGGTATAAACCTTTTCAGAAACAGTAGTTTACATTGCAAGAGTTCTTGGAGTCAGGGCTCGAGTCTGATCAGAGATGTGCATTGCACTTTGTCGTGGGGCTGTTTCCCATTCGTAAACAAAGGCATGAATAGGTTCCTCAAGATAGATCTCTCTAGGTCAGTGTCCTTTATTCAGCTTTGGAAGCTGCTATTTTCTTTTAATATATAACATTTTATTGACCCCAAATGTCACCTCAGCTGTATTCCTACCTTAGAGCTTAAATCATTTTGATTCTGTAATTGTACTTTTATGCTTAATGCCTCTATTTTGAGTTAGTCAAGTTAACTTTCCCTCCTTGTGCAAATGACCTTCCCTTGCGATATTTTTATCTTTCAGTTGCCAAGTATGCACGAGTCTAAAAGGCAGCACAGTCAGCCAGTGTCTAAAGCATCAATTAGGCATATTTTATAGAAAAAGAAAAAAACAAACAAATGTTAGAAAGATGGGACTTATAAATTAATATAGACCCCAGGCTAAAATGAATACATCCATTTGGTTGGCATATATATATGTAGTGATTTTTAAAAGGCTGGTTACCATAGTAACTCCTGCATTGCATGGTCCATATGTTGTTTCTGGGAGAGAGATTTTTTTTTTTCTTCATGGAAAATTGCACCCATGAACACATGACATTTGTAAGTCTCTTAAAAAAGCAACGTTTTTCCCCTTCTTCCTAAATGTCATCAGCTGTGCAAGCGATTCCTTTGAAGTTAGATTTCCCCCCTAGTCAACTTATCAAACAAAGGAGGTGAGTTAAATCAAAATCCTTCTTTTTTTTTTCAATGTGTTCAGTAATTCTGATGAAAGCACATTTTGCCTTTATGCTCCAGGATCCATTCATACACCACACCTGCGTCATACACCTGGCACCTGGGTAAACATTTTGTAATATTTACACTTCACCCTTTCCCATAGTATTTGAGAGCTTTCAGATCAAGTGGTAGCAGTGCATACAGGGCAAATCCTGGTCCAACTGAAGCCTGGTTTTAGTGGGACTAGGATTCGGCCCATAATACAATTCCCATTAAAGATAACCTCCAATCTTGGCTTGGCAAAAGACACAGGTAAGCATTAATGGGAGAAAAAGACCCAGGCCACAAAATCTGGATGCAGATCCAAATCCAAACCTCCCGCAAGCTCAGGAGTGTTTGGACCTAGGGTTTAGAATGGGACCTTCTCTAGATGACAGTGTTCTGAAATCAATCCATATGACAGTTTCCTGCTGTTACTGGAAAAACATATACCTGCAGGGGACAGAATACCTTCATTTGTATGGATGCCAATTCTGATAGGATATTACTAGAACTGGTTTGTTGAAACATCCTGGGCTTGATGAAGTTTTAGTCACTTTTCTGGGGTGCAGGGGTCTCTGGTCATGTATAATGGAAGGGGAGGGAAGGGAGCAGGTGAGAGAGAAAGAGAAAGCAACTCTCTCACTTTATAGGCTGATGCTTAGGTCACTAGCCTGTGACATGTAAGCCACAGGTTCAAGTCCCTGTTCTACTTAATTCAGAGTGATCTGGGATGAAAACCTCTGTTCTGAATAGAGAACAAGAGAAAAATTTCAAAACCTCAGAAGTTTCTATGAGATGGAATTGTCCTCCTCTGGACAGCTCTAGGTAGTATCATTGTACAGAAATTAATGAAAAGCAATCCATATATTTATACAGTACGGGTCAGAGTCTCCGATGTGTCTGAGCTGCTCTCAGCCCAGCAGAGTGGGAGGGACACAGGTGGCTTTCTGAGCATTTCCATCCCTCATTAGTGGTTGATTCAGCAAATTTAGAGCAGCCTCCAGGCAACCTTAATATTGGTGTTTCCTGAATTTTTTGTGCTTGGCTTTGAACCTTAGCACAATTCCTTTAACATCATCATTATCTTTGGAGGGGACAGGGAGACAGGAAATTGAAAAACAAAGGAATTATATCATATGCAACTATAATGAGTTGACCCCCTGCCTGAACTACCATCAGAGTTTAAAACCAGGGCCTTCAAATACACAGCACTGGCCTCTATTGCTTGAGTTAAAGGAATAACTCCATTAGCTGACAATACTCCTGGCTGTTATCCTTCAGTAATGCTCAACCATGCAACACAAGCTTTGTTAGCAAATAATACAGATATTTGCTGTACAGCAGTAGAATACTGGGAAGACATACTCGCATACATACTATAGATCAGTTTAATTCCAGTTGACTTCAGTGGAGTTGTTACACCACAGATTAATTTGATTCTGCATATCGAATATTCACCAAAAATGCAGTCACTTGAAGAAACTTCATTTCTAGCCTTATTTTTCCAGCATTTCTCATTAAAGACTGCACCCCTGTTGCCAGTGCTCATGCATTTGACAGAGGCTGTGAATGCTGGCTTCTCAGAAAACTTCCTTTCCTCCTTCTACAGCTATCCTTCTGTTTCAGATTGGAAAGGTTTGACACACTACCAATAAAAAGAAAAGTTTATAGTTTTTATCCTGCAAACGTCCTAGATGCAGTTTCCATTATTAACACAATCAGGAGAACTAGTTTGCTTATATTGCTTCACCTGGGGCACATAAACTTAGTGGGCAGAAAATACCCCCTTGCAATAAAAGAGTTTTATATAATTGCTACCGCTTGCTGTAAGGGACAGCTAGTGTTTGAAAGTTTGAAGTTCATTTACGTCATTGAAGTAAAATCTAAGCCTGGGCTTGAAATTACTGTAATTTATATTTTTGAAGCTCAGAGCAAAACTATGACTATCCAAAGGGCAAATACCTTCCAAATCACGCATTAATACTTGCAATTTAATATGAACAAAATTAAAGGTTACAGTTCTCTGCCGTGATTCCATTTATGCAACTGAGAAGCTGCTGCTATTATTTTGTTGTGTAATTTGGAAGTTTGTTATTTTGAAATTTCTGTACGTGGTTGCTTTTCTCCGATCCTTATTAGGTGGCTGTGAATGTGCTTTCAATGAGTTACCTGTGCCCCTTGCTGATGAGAAGTGCTAACACACTTTGCATTACTATCAGGTAGGTAGATGAAAATCTCTATTTTTTTCATTGTTATAAGCTGGCACAAGGATGAGAATAGCCTGAAACTACCCAGGTTCTTATCTGGAATATATTCATGGCATTATATACATGGACATTTGACGGAACTCCACGTACACACTTCCAGCTTTGGGACCCAGAGCCAAACATTTCCTGGTTTTGTAATTATGACACTGAAAGCTGACTGACCTGTCTTTATGACATGGGCTAATGCTGGAAATATTTACCTTCTCCCTTGAACTAGAAAGAGCCTTCTATGGTCCATATTTATATTTGGTATTTCAAAACCAAACTCCTTCCCCTTCACTCCCCCAAATACCCCCCAAAGAAACCCCAACAAACAAAACACTAAATGCTTGTAAACCTGAAACTACCCCTGATTTGCTCACCTCTATCTGGCACATGCCATTTTAAAATTATGCCCTTTAAAGTGATCATGTAGCCAACACAACTTTATCTGCAAACAGAACATGATTTTGTCAAATGTTTTCATTTGTTTATTCAAACTTATTCAGTGCATTAACCATTATGATCAGATTTCCAGTGCAAAAGTCCATAGAAACTAATTAAAAAATTGCTTTCCATGGGTATTTGTGTGTGAGAGCTTAAAGTTCTGTTCCTTGGATCATTCCACCACATGAAAGCAAACACAAAGGCAGGGAAAAACAGAGGAAGCATTTCCTGTTAAGATGTGGCTGAACATTCATGGCGCATTTTGTGCTTTATTTGCCCTACCTTTGACCGTAACCATTAGGATGACCATATTGGTCACCTTTTTTTGTCAGTGAACACATAATGAGAATTTAAAGCTCAATCTTTAAGATCTAACTTGGCCAAAACTCTTATAAACACCCAGATTCTGTTTAGGAATCTTTGTGCTTCTAACTCTTGTGATTTTTTTTGTGAATCTTACATTATTTTGTGCTTTCCTTAAATCCCCAGCTCCTGGACTCCTGTGATTATGTGAGACGCTCAGCTTTCATTATTAAAAAGGTAAGCTTCTAGTCCACATGCTTGAAAATGTGACCTAAATGTGCAGGATAGTCACCGTCTTGGCCAATACACCGGGACTGAACTGGCGACGTCCAGAGCTGAAAGCATGAGCGGCTGTAGTTTGAGCGAACAAATCAAGACTTCCTGCTGTCGGCTGTAACAATTCATATTCTCTGTGGATCAATCCCAGAGAGGGACCTGTAACACACAATCACCACTCGATTAAGTTTACAATCATTTTCAAAAATGAAAAGGCAGATTTAAAAAATACCAGAATAAAATGTATAATTTTTTTAAAAGATCTCATGATTTCTCAGCCATGATTTCTTGGCGTCTGATTTAGGATTTTTGAAAACTCAGGGTTGGCAATATTGACATCTTATCAGTTTTTTGTTTGTTTGTTTACAATTACTTTCTACTAACATCCATGACCTCATGTCGTTTAAATGAACTCTGGTGAGGAAAGATCCTATGTATACCTATTACATGCCCATAAATGGTTGTCATCTCTCCTATTTTGTTTGTTTCCTTTGTGGTTTTATTTTCTTGTGAAAAAAAACAGACTGTGACTGAAAGGATTATAATTGTAATGTTTGTTTTCCGTGGCTATGGTACACCTGAAAAAGGCAGCCATAAAGCCCTCTATAAAAAATGATGGTATTTATTTTTCCTGGTTGAGTCCACAAAAATGCAGCCTGCTGAAAAAAGTATCGCTGGGCTGACTTGGTGCAAAAATTAAGAAGTTTGGTGAACCTTGCTGTGCTGAGGCGAATGGCTGTGTGTCAGTATCTGATAGCTGTGTTTCTCAACCTTTTTTGGTTGATGACCCCTTCTTCAAAGTAAAAAAAAATAATAATAAAAAAATCTCTCTTACTTTAAGAGTAAAAATGTATCAATGATAATGCAAGGTCTATATTGTGTGTGTGTGTGTGTGTGTAGAGGTTGATAGAGAATACTTGCCCATAAAGGGTAAGGGTGTGTGGGGAGTGGGTGAGTGAGATTTTCTTTGCCTTAGATTGTACTAAGATTTTCAACCCCTCATGACACACATCCCCAGTTGTCTTTTGTGACCCTGCTGAGGGTCATGACCCACAGGCTGAGAAACACTCCCGTTTAGGGAGGTACGATATACACATGCACAATCTCTCCATGAGCATGCCTGCAAACCGAAGCAATCATAGGCCTCCTTTTGAGCCTGCTAGCCATGAGCATGTCCCTTTCAAAGTGTGGTGATCCTCCTTATTATTGAAACGAATTGAGCCGGTTTAGATCTATTTATTCTTATCTTTGCAGCTTTCCACCATTTATCTTTTTAGTCCCTCATCCCACCGTACAGGTGTATAAATTATATAATCCCCCTTCTTCCATGAAAGAGAAAATGATCTCCCAGTAGACAAGTATGCTGATCATTTTATTTTATGCAGAAAGCATACATCAGGTCAGGCCCTGTTTCCCTCGAGTCCTAATTTTACTGCTGACAGAATGACAAAACACCTTCCTAGGGGTTATCTGCTTAGGTCTATTCAAGGTTTTCATAATATTTCTTAAAGGTAACCTGTTTTGCACACACATACAGTTAGTCTCTCTTCTGCCAGCCAGTGTGAAACCAGAATTAGACTTTTTATTTAAACAGGGCCTATGACACCAACTGCCAATGTGTTTTTTCATATTTCATGTGCGTTCTCTTTTCTAGTCCATGTTAGTCTCACTGTGATGCTTATGCTCCATTAGGTCTTGTTCTTGTTTGATACAATATATCACGCTCTAACCTGTAAAAGAAAGTAAAAAAAACAAGCTGGCTGGAGGACAACAATTCCATGTCATGACAATTTTTGAGGTTCCAAATTTTGTTTTCATTCCACATTACAATGAAAACAAATCCTTTTGAACCTTTTTGCAAAATGGGGCTGTTCTCTGTCTGTCTTGCCCCAGGGCCCCACAAAAGCATAATCCACCTCTGGTCATGTGATAACCTTGCTCACAGTGTGAAGTCCAGAATACACTGACAGCTGTACTAAAAGTCATACAATGCCTGGAGAAGAGCTCTGTGTGGCTTGAAAGCTGGTCTCTCTCACCAACAGAAGTTGGACCAATACAAAATATTACCTGACCCACTTATCTCTCTCATATCCTGGGACCGACATGGCTAAAACTATACTGCATACATACAATGTCTGTGACATTTCTGAAGCATGGAGGACTTTGGGGCGATGCTCTTCTGGCAGGGTGTTTTCTGACTTGTGTTTTAAAACTGCTGACCTAGATTCCTCAAAAGGCAGAGAAAAGACATGGAGCCAGAATGTGCCCCTGAGCTCCATGGGTGAGGGGGGTTTCTCTCCTCTCCCATCTACATTCACAGCCTCTTGAGCCCTGCAGAGGGTGCTCAGCAGGTCTGGGATCTGTGTCGGGGAAGGTGGCAGGACTTGGTCGGGCATGGGATGGAGGCAGCTCTAAACTGAGTGAGGAAAAGGTTGAAGGACACACATATTACCCCCCCCCCCACACACACACACACACACACTCTGATTCCTGGAAAGGCTTGGAGCCAACAATTGCATATCGATTCTTATAGCAAGAAATAATCCACCCAGAACAGTCACCAAAGAAATGCCCTGTCATGGCACACACCAGTCCTTACCATTTTCCCTAGAACCTGGGGACATAGGCTTTGCAGATCTGGGCTAGTTTGGACCAGATTGTGTGTGTATGGTGGGGTGAGTCTGAAAGTCAAGGGTCACTCACTGACAATGCCCTGCTAGCAGCTCTGAGCATCTCCCACCTTGTGCACCTCCCAGGATGGCAACTATGGTGCCAGTATCTAGGGGGAGAGAGGTAGTCTCTCAGGGAGGCAGATCCTAAGCCATTCAGGGCTTTGTCAGTCAAATGAGGACAAGAATACAGGATGTGGGGGTGGGGGGTTGTGATTGTGGCGCCACTTTTTCTTCAGGGAAGAGAGAGCCAGGCAGCAGTTGCTGACAAAGCTTAAAGGAGACCGAGCAGCTGATGAATGCTGCTAGCTCTGTTTTTTTGTGAGCTAAACGTAGCCTTTCCTGCCTTCCCTTTCTCTGTCCTTATTAGAAAATCAGCCTGTTTGGTGATGAAAGGTTAGAATCCGGCACAGGATCAATCATGACCCCCGGATGGTCATTAGCCACAGGCACAAACTCCACTAATAGAGAGGGGAGAAAGGGGATTAGAAATTTTGCTGCCTTACTGTATCCTATGGCCATTCCCTTGCCTAATTCTTGCTCTTGGTTTTTAAGAGGAAATATGATCCTCTGCCAATCTCCTTTGGCAGTGGTTTTCAAAGCCCCAGCTCTGGCCCTCTTCAGTGCCCCACGTCTATACTTACCCGCTGGTTCGGCGGCAAGCAATCGATCTTCTGGGATCGATTTATCGCGTCTTGTCTAGACGCGATAAATCAATCCCGGAAGTGCTCGCCGTCGACGCCCGTAATCCTGCTCCGCGGTAAATACCTTTAAGTTCGAACTAAGATACTTCGACTTCAGCTACGTTATTCACGTAGCTGAAGTTGCGTATCTTAGTTCGAACTGGGGGCTTAGTGTGGACCAGCCCTTAGCCTGGAGGCTTGTTATCACAGTGCTTTTGTTTGCTTCACTGGGACGTGTCTGTCCCACAGATTGCTAGAGCAGGTGTGAAGTAAGTTTAAAGCAGCAGCTGAAGGGAGTTGGGGGAGCAGTGAAGTCGAAGTATCTTAGTTCGAACTTAAACGTACTTACCGCGGGTCCACAAGTGGCAGGCAGGCTCCCCCGCCGACTCCGCCTACAGCTAGCATGAGCACTGCTATGATTCAGCCCACCGAGTATACAGACTCTCAGCTCCCACTCCAGCTGCAGTGAACCGTGGGTCAGTTTTGCAAATCAGACATGCGCCTGTCCCTCCTGATAAAAGCAAATACAAGCGGCCCAGTAAAAAGCCACAGTTTGGCCCGTTTTGCTCTACCCAGCAAGCTCAGCCCTTCATCCTCCAACGCTGAGCGCCACGTAGCTGTCTGCATGAGGCTATTTTAGGCCAGTCCAAGGCGTGTTTGTTCTACACGAGATCCTCTGGGGGGCTTCTTGAGAGTTGGCCCCCAGTGTCTCTTGCAAGCCACAGGCAGGGTGGGAAGCAGTAATTATCTGCTTAAGCTGACAGCCTGGGCCCAACAATGGTTTCATTGAAAACACATAAAGGATCAGCTCCCTGCCCTCAAATCAGAGGCCCAGACCTGGACTTGGCCCAGTCTGCAGCTCAGAGCTGCAATTGCAGGGAAAGTCCTGCTCAGCTCCGGCTGGAGCATGCTCAGTGTGGATGGAATCTGTGGGGAATTTAGCTGCTAAAAATCTAAGAAGTCTCTGTTGAGCATGTGCTAACTGGAAGTTTTCAATGGCTTATAACTTGCCCAAATTTGGGCTCATTTCCACAGGTACAGCAAAAATCATATGCTTAACACAACTCCCGGCTAAATGCTAGGTCCCTGCTCCAAAGCATGGAAGTGATAGATTTTTTTTTTTTTTTTTTTTTGGTTAAGGTAACTAGAATTTTGTAACATGGACCATACAGTATAGTTTGCCCTAGTCTTGTTCTTGGAAATGGCTGACCTGTTTTGGCTGAAATTTTCCAGAATAATTTCAGTGTGAAGCAGACATGCAGCATGGAAAATTTCAACTCAAAAGATTAAAGTTTGGCAAAGTTATAAGCAACTGAAAACAGGGTCTTATAATGGGAAATGTCAGGCAACTTTATAGGTAGCGCTATCAGTCCTGCCTATAATAGTATGAATTACTGCCTATATTATAATGGCAGGAGTCACCAGACGACATGGTTATCCAAAGTCTTACAAGTTCCCTTTATTAATATGCATGCAGTTGAATGCTATATTGTTGTTTGCTTTTTAAGATACCATTCCTCTTTGAGGGAAGCTGTGTCAGATGGCTGAACGGTTTTCTCTCTACCTTTATTTTGCTGACTAGAGTCAATGCTCAGGGCAGAGTTACTTCCTGGGTTTTGGCTACTGGTGTTTGGACTGCAGTCCCTGAAAGCAGGAATTGTCTATATGCTGTTTGCGACCACTGCTGTTGAAGGAAGGCTGTATATAGTGTAAATAAACAAATGACACTAAGGGCACGTCTACACTTAAAACGCTGCATCGGTGCAGCTGCCCTGCTGTAGCACTTTAATGAAGATGCTCTAGCCCAGTGTTTCCCAAACTTGGGACGCTGCTTGTGTAGGGAAAGCCCCTGGCGGGCCGGGCTGGTTTGTTTACCTGCTGCGTCCACAGGTCCGGCTGATTGCAGCTCTCACTGGCCGCGGTTCTCTGATCCAGGCCAATGGGAGCTGCTGGAAGTGGCGCGGGCCGAGGGCTCCTTTGGATGCATTGCCCGGGTGAGCTCCTGCCATTGTGTCTCAGTGAACCAGAGCAGCCAAAGAAGTGGCAGTACCACCAAGAAGAAAGGGGATGGCCTGGGAAAGTGCTAAGCCAGCACATCCTCGTAGCAGCCCTCTTCCAGCTGCAAACTAAAACAATAGCTCCCAGCAGAAAACCCAGAAGGGGCAGCTGCAGTAACATTAGTTCATAGGGCTCAGGAGGCCAGGCTGGCATTGGGAAGTACAATACACATTTCTCTGCACCAGCTTGGGTAAGTCTGGCCCCTTATATTCATGTTCCAGCCAATTCTTATGTAATCCCTCTGCCTCACCCCAGGGTAGGAGGTGTTTAGGGGAAGAAGGATATGGGGCCAGAACTCATGACATTCTGGCAGTGCTCAGCTGGTGGACAGTTCCTTCAGAGCCATTACCAGCTGATAAATTTAGAGCAGCCCCTAAGTTATTCTAAGTTTTTTTCTGGCTCTATCCACATTTTCAGGGAACCACAACTGGCACCGAGACAGCCCCCTCCTTTCTCAGATATGCTGAGCAGAAACTGGGTGCAGGCAAGACTATTTACCAACTTCTTTTCACAGTAAGGGTCACTGTGATTAAAAAGTCTGTAGGGGTTTTCATGCAATCCGTGCTATAATCAATCATTAGAGCACCATGAGTTATCGTTGCATTTGAATCTGCAAGGTCTCTCTTAAATCCACTGCCTTGTCCTCTTACAACTTGGGTATGCTACAGCTGAATATAGATTTGATGAATTAAAGATCCAACATAACATGACATGCCCCAGAATGTTTAGTCGAGTGTCCCCAAATTTGTTTTGCTTGTTTATCCCTACATTTGTGTTAAGCAATAATGTTCTTTGACGTTGCTTTGTGCCTTTCAGCAGTATTTTATGGAAACTCCAGTTTCTGTGCATAAGAAACCTGATGATAATAATGAGACGCTTGAAGCTTTTCAAACCAAAAAAGCACTTCAAGTAGATTCTGCATTGTGTTCTTAATCAACATTAGTTGTGTGCATTTGCATCAACACAGCCATCAGTGAGCTCAGTGCACAATGCTCCACGTGGCTCTGACTGCCGGCATTCAGTGTGTCGCAGAAGCATCAAAGGAGGCCCCCAGCTTTTAAAGATGTAAGGATGATTTCAGAAGCCTGGTCAAAGTGTGATGAAAGGTCAATAGAAAAATGATGCATATTCACAAGGCCAAATTCTGACGTTCTGAACTGCACGAGAAGCCAATCACAGAGTTTGTCTCTTCAGGAGGATGGGGTTTGCGCCTCCTCCCCTTGAAAAATAAGCCACATGACTGATCCCAAATATTGTGAGTCCTCTATTTCTAGGTGCAGTTATCCATCTGCTGTGCAGGGTCCGGGGCTCAGACCATTGTCTCAAGAACTGGCCAATTAGGAAAACACTAGCTATTAGCACCCATACTCGGGTTCGTCAGTGTAGGTATTCTGCTTGGGCCCCTGTGCAGGACCACAAGAGTGGGAGAAGAGGCTAGCTGTGCGTTTCCTCCAGATACATGCTGTTAGGCAAAAAGATTCTTTCCCCCAAGAATTAGACCACACAGGCAAATACTGAAGGAGGATTTATTCACGGCACCGGGAAGACTGGTAAACAGCTTCAAAAATATGGTGTCACAGTGGCCAGTTATATACATTTTCTTATTAATTCATTTGCATTTATTTGTACTTACAGAGACAGACATTGCTATAAGTAAAGAGAGAACTCTTAACAAAGATAATAATAGGAACAGTACATACACAGAGAAGCCATCCTGATTATATCAAGTATCTTGACTACTTTTGGGGGGGGGAGAGACGGGGTGTGTGTGCGGGAGGTAGGGATGAGTGCTTACAGATATCCGGGGCCCTGGGGGTGGTCAGCATTGGCCTTTCTTACCGATAAGTCGAGTTACTGTGTGGACATTTGAATATCTGAGTTATCCCGTATTAACAGAAACCATTGTCCTTGGGTCTCTAAAGCTTTCCTGCTTGATCTGCGGTTTCTGCCTTTGCTGTTAGCTAAATGTTAACTCTTGCTTGACAATGCACACAGGATTTTGCACTCATTACATTTGGGGAAGGGTGCAGAATCCTTAACAGGTCCGCAGTTAAGCATTTTCCTTCATGGAAACACCTGCTTAGGCTCCTTGTCAAAGATACTCTCATGAGCAGATCTGAGTTGCTAAGTCCAGAAGCAATTTAAAAATATATATAATCCACCCTCTTCCTCAGCCCCTTGCCACCACCAGATCCGATGCTTTTCAAACTGTGCATGTTAAAGAAAATGTATGGGGCTAAAACAAGCTCTAATCAGGCCAGTTACCTTTGTACTCCCCTGATTCCTTGGAGCAGCTGGGGTTTGGTCCCCAGCATAGCTTACAGTAGCCTCAGGGCTGCTCCAGTTTCTGTTTGGTTGTAAAGGCCCATTACACTGGTCAGGGATTGCCGGATGACAATACACTCAGCCAAACTGCCTTCCACTTCTGGCCAACTCCCTGGGGCAGCTTTAAGGACCTTGGCATGGCCAGCATGGTGCTAAAAGGCTGTGGTGTGGGTTTAGAGCCTTTTTGTTTGCACTTCCAAAGAGTTTTATGGTTCCAAATGTACTTTTACAGCCCTGTCTCTCGAGTGGAAGTTCTGTTGGTTATTTCTTACAAAGCTAATAAAATGATCGGGTAATTACAACTTGCACTCGGCCTACGAAGGCCAGAAGCTCTCACCCTATCACATGAGCCCAAGGCGACTCGTGGGAGGGACACAAAGGGGGGCACCAGCTAAATGGTGGGCACTTGACCTTCCCACACGACCCCCACCATGTGACTGCCCTGCCCCCAGCCTGCTCTCCCTGTCCCCTCCCACATTACCTGGCTGTGGGGGCTCTGTCCTCCCGCTGCGCTGGCTCCTGCTGGCATGTTCTGCTGCTCTTCCTGGCAGCCAGGCCCTGGACCACTCACGGATGCTGGTTCAGGCAGCGTGGCTGGAAGAGGCGGGGCTCTGGCCCTGCCTCTTCCCTTCTGGCTCTGGCCCAGCCCTTTCTTCCCCCTGCCCAGGCCACCGGGGGCACTTGACCCTGGGCAAGGGCACGTGACCCTTTGTGCCCCTCCCACCAGTCACCTCAAGGCTGCAAGTTGCAATGAATAAACACAGTTGGGTAGCGCGTTCCTCCTTAACCCATTGTGGCTTGAAGGTGCTGTGAGGAAAGCAAAAATCTCCCTGGTCCTCTGCCAATTGGCCAATGGGAGAAAACATTCCTTCTTGACCCTCTAAATAGTTGATCAGCTAGACCCACAGCCTCTGTGAGGCCAGGTTCCCATTCCTAGTTCGGGTGGGTAGGGTGGGTTGCTGGAACTGAGCTGAAAGAGGCATCACATGACCCCTGCGCTAGGCTAAATCCTGGGAGCTAGGGAATGGTGGCCAAGCATCACTCCTTTCCCCTATCTGTCCAATGGGTGCCAGAGCCTACCAGGGGGAGGAGCCACCTATGGTCCCTTGGTGAATGTCTCCCTCCCTCGCTGGTGGCACTGTGCCCCTTTCACTGCTGGCCCCATGAAGTTCCCCCACCCTTCGATGCAGGTGGGTGGCATACACAACAGAGAACTAGTCTTCATCTTTCATGCAGAATAATCTTTTATGGGTTGTACCCAAAATGAAATGAAAGTCCCTGCGGTTTGATGTTCTCTGTCATACAATTTGCCAGGGATGCTGGAGAGTAACTCAGGAAGGCACAGATATTTGCCATTTAAAAAAAAAAGTTTATACTGACCTGATGTTAACATTGCAAAATCAGTACAATGGCTTGTATGTTACTAGCCTACACAGGGACATTAGGAAACAATCAGATGAAAGCTCTAAATGGCCCTTCAAAAGACATTTTCAGGCACTGTGTATTATACAAACATTGGGTGGGGCTTCCACTTAGGACAGGATTCACTTTTAAGACCTTCATACAGTCAACTGCTGCTGGTCCATAGCAAATACAAATGAAAACTGGTTACAAATTGTTGTATGGCTCATCTGTCTGGAGAGGTATTTGCAATTCTTAGAGTTTAATACACTTACTGACAGTTTGTCAGCCTTACTGTCCCGCATTTGGGCCTCAACCCACAAAGCCTCACTAATGGTAATAATCCTTCTGACCCCAGTTAGATTTCACACAGGCTTGAGGATGGGGTCCCTGTGTTAGAATCATGTCAATAACACCAATAATATTTGGAACATTCATTCTAGAGAGTGAAGAAACACTGAATTATAATGACAGCTAATAATAACACTTTGCACTCACTGCCTCCCACTAGGTGCTCATCACCTGACAGTGTCTCCTGAGGGTATGACCACACGAGAAACACTACAACGGCACTGCATCGACCAGCCCTGAGACTCTGCCATCAACGTTACAATGGCAAAAAGAACAGGAGTACTTGTGGCACCTTAGAGACTAACAAATTTATTTGAGCATAAGCTTTCGTGGGCTACAGCCCACTTCATCAAGCCCACGAAAGCTTATGCTCAAATAAATTTGTTAGTCTCTAAGGTGCCACAAGTACTCCTGTTCTTTTTGCGGCTACAGACTAACACGGCTGCTACTCTGAAACCTGTTACAATGGCAGTGTCTTTTCCATGATCTACAATTTAAAATATGTAGCTGTATTTTCATTAGCTTAAGCGGATTAAGTCACTGATTAATGACAAATGTACATAAGCAGCAGTCCTCCTTCATTTCTTTTTCAAGGTCAAAGTCCATATTAAAGGCCAGGTCCTGCTCCCACTGAACAGAATAGCAAAACTTAACATGACTTCAGTGGACGCAGGACCAGATGCTAAGCACTAGAATCACAAAGGGACTTAGGGGTTGCAACACTCAATGTTGCAATACGTACCGTTTAGGTGCCTAGCCACCCAGTGGAATCCACAAACCCTGAGTTGACCTTGAGACTCCTCATACCATGCCTGAGGAGAGATTGGAGCCTAAGAACTGGATTCAGAAAAGCCAGCACGCTGAGGGGGGAGCTGCCTAAGTTAGCCAAGGGGAGATGCCAAGGAGGGGGTGGGCCCTAAACCCACCTCTTAAAGGGAGTTGGGTGCCTAAGTCTGGGATGAAGGGAGGTTCCTATCTCTACTTGGGATACGGTCAGGAACCCTCTCTTAGAGTCCGTATGGAAGCCGTTTCTTGCTCAGAGCATGCAGGCAAGATAGGCGGGGCAATGCTTCATTTGAGGAGCCTGCTGGAGCTTCGTCATGATAGAGGTGCCAAGCTGCTGGGCAGGTCAGGACTGAGGCATCTGTGGTCATGTGCAGATGCCTAGGGGATGCTTATGGTGAAAGCGTAGGTGTTGAGGGAGTTTTTAGATGCCTGCAGGGTAGGGTTAGGCGGACGCTGAGCTGGGGTTTTGTGAATGCACCTAAATGTTGGACTCAGGATTATAAAGTGGCAGTAAGCTCCTATGGTATTGTACACTGCAATTAGAAACCCCAGTTCGAGGTAACGTGGGGCTTGGCCTGCAGGGCTGTTTAACTGCAGTATAGATGTTCAGGCTTGGGCTGCAGCCTGAGATCTGAGTCCCTCCCACCTCATAGGGCCTAGATCCTGGGCTCCAACCCAAACATCTACACTGCAATTAAACACCTCCTTAGCCCGGGGAGCCTGAATTAGCTGGCATGGGGTTTTGAATTGCAATGTAGACATATCCTAAGTCCCTCTGTGAATCTAGCCTAAGTGAGCAGAGACAAACAATGACTGGTATTCTCTCTGTCCAGATAGGTATTGTAGGTTGGTCATTTATTCCATGCTCATCACGGAGCGTCTGACTGATACTCTGCACCTCACATGACGCGCTGTAAATTAACTTGCTGACAGCATCCTCTATCATATAGAAATAGTTAGCTCTTTATTAGTGATTTCACCTCTTGAACCTCAGGCAAATTTCAATGGATTTTACAACCCACTTGCAATAATCAGGATGATGCCACAAAGTGCACTGGCAACTAGGACCTAAAGTAACCCAGCTAGATTGGCTTTTAAAACACCCAGACAGAACATTCAGTGTACCTCATATAATTAGAATTTATGGGGAATCCCTTCAACTATCTTCTGGGTTCACAAATTGACCTCGCAAACTCCACTGCCTCCCTCCTGTAAATTTAATTATGGTTTTTCAATGCTAATTTACTTTAAAAACAAATATAGTAGTTCTTCTATCGAAAGGGAAGCCCAGGCCTGTGTGCAGGTACAGAAAAAACACACATTTCAAAAGCTAGCACAAAATGGTCCCCATTGTATGGTGCAGTGTATATGTATTTAGGGTTAGATTGTGCCTTGCCCTTATGTGGCTATGCAGGGATGTAGGAGGAGTCAGGATTCCCCTCTTCCCCCTTGTCAGGCCTGCAAAAGGGAAGGATACAATGCCAACCTTTGTGCTGGGGGAGGTCATGGGATGTACCTCAGATGCTTCCCCATGGGAGAAACTGGGCAGAGAGTTTAATTAGACTCACAGCCCCCATACAGTCTCTAGATTTCAATACCTTCTCCTTAACAATCTTCCTACTCCTCGTTCAGCTATTTCTTATTTTCCTGTACAATTCACTGTCACATTTCTATTTTAAAACATTATCTGCCGGAAACCTCAAACCGTGCCTTGCAATCCACACAAGTCAAATTCAATGGAGAAAACTTTGGTAAATTGTTTGGGCATTTTTCCATACGGATGATATTTATTAGAGTTCACAAACCACTTCTATAAAGGAGTGCACCTTCCAGAGACACAGGACACAAGTAAGAGCTGAAAATGCTCGCTGAATTGCAGTGATAAAAGGAGAAGAAAAAAACCTCGTTCAGCTGTTATGATTTTTCTAGTTTGCTTGCCACTTCTATTAGCTCTGTCATTTTGTGACATTAAACTAAGACATATGCATAAGCAGACTTGACAGCAAAATCTTCATGGCAATGAATTTCAATGCAGCAGTTTTTTTCCAGCCCTGAACACTTCATTAGCAGTCTAAATATCTTACTCATGCAGCTGAGAAATCCCATTAAAATAAAATACATTCTACTTCAAGGCAGCATCCAGTATGATAATCAGGAGGAATAATATCACATTCTACTCAAAATCATGTTTGTATATTAATGCTCTGGAATTTCAGTAAAGAGATCAAATATTATTTGAGAGCTTCTAATGTGTTCTTCTGTATTTCTCTGTTGCTCAGGCATTTGAGTATTTCTTTTTAACTTATTCTTCAAGGAGTTGTTCCATCAAATTACATCTGACAATTAAATATGAGCAAGTTGATATTTTAATGTGAAAAATAAGCTGTGACTTAGGAAGGGACAAAAAGGGAAATAGATTATTTGTTAATCAGAAATCATAGGGAATCCTAGTCACTTTCTATAATCTGAATGATTTACATGGAATAATCTATTTTTTTAAAGTATCACAATACATGGCTTTGAAAAATCTCCTTATAAGGCACAACTGAGTTCGTTTTTGTTAAGTTCCCACACTTCCTTCCTTGTTTTTATATTTTTTGGTTTATGAACCAAAGAGAATGTTATTATCTGACGTAGAGTAATGAAATGTTTTCACAGTGTTTCAAAGTTTCTAAAAAGTTAGTTTTCTGATATTTCTTCTGAACTTTATCCTTTCTTTTAAAGGTGTTGCTATGACTCACTTGATAACACCCTCTTCCCTTCCTAGCCAGGAGTCTGTGGATTTGTTTCTCAGATAAGGAGTTTTGCACATTCCCTGTTTTAGGGGTTAGTGCCCTCCTAGGAGATAGTCTTAAAGGTGCCACAGGACCCTCTGTTGCTTTTTACAGATTCAGACTAACACAGCTACCCCTCTGATACTTGACTCCTAGGAGATGACATCCTTAGAAGAAATCTTCCATTGAGGTTCCTTTTGTTCTTCACTGATTGCTGCCACGTTTGGAAGTTAAAGATCCCATGGCAGCTCTTGAAAGGACTCATAAATAACCCTGGTGTCCTAGCCAACTTCCCACTTCCAGTATAATGGAATCCAATATCCTCCAGGCTGGTTGTGAGCTGCTGTTCAGATCACACGTCTGCTCTGCTTGCCTACAAACTCAAGACCTGCCTGAGTTGAGCATGGCACAGAACCTTGGGAGAAAGCCAGAGGCTGGACACTCTCCCACTCACCAGGGCCCGGGAGGCTGATTGGGTCCCCAGTATAAGTTACAACAGCCTCAGGGCTACTTGAAATTACACTGGGCCTCAGAGGGCTGTTACACCACCAGAGATCCTCAGAGCACAGCAGTGCTCTGGCCACAGCCTAACATGCCTAGTTTTAAAGTTGAAACACAATGTTCTTTCCCTGGAAGGACCTCCTCATAGACTGAGGTCCCCTGCACGGCTGAGGAACTTTGAGAGGCATTCTGCCTATCTGAATGGCTCCTGGACACCTGCTGGAGCACAGCAGCTCTGCACAGCCCTTTGCTAAGAGCTGTGGCTAAACGACCCTCTACGAGGAAAGGCCTCACTGTTGATCAAAATGGCTTCGTCCCATCTTCTTATTGCTTTGCTGAAAGGTTTCAAAGAAAAATAACCCACCGCAGCATCTGGATAACTCAGTGTGCTCCTTCCATTAGCAGGATCAAGTGTATTATACTCCCCTTTTATTGCTGGCAACTGGTCAGAGAGGAAAGTCCCCTGTGATGAGGGCCGTATTCTCTGAATTGACTGTGGATTTTCAGGATCTGCTACAGCCACAGGCCAGGCCCCTGTCCTCATTCACCCAACAGCTCTTCGCTAAGGGGTCGTTTGGAAGGGAATGCTATGAGTTCAAATTCAGTGTTCTGAATTCCTGTGGGTGTATGTGTGGGGAAGTAGCTCTCATGCAGCCCCATCTCTTGGAGTCTGTGTTTATCTTCACCCTTTTTCTGTCTCAGAAGCTCAGCAAATGAATTGCAAAAATTTGCAACTACCCTACTATTTCTCTATACAGTCCACAACCACACCCACCACCAGTCATGTTGTCTGTCCAGTTTTTCTGGCCCTCGCTATTTCTTAGGCTTGGACTCCATCTGCTGCATGCTGCTAGGGAAACTTGTTGCTATTCAAGAGCAGTTGGTTTGGTTCCTATCTCTTTCACCCACTTCTTATCCCCCTAATGTTACATCATGGGCTAAATTCAAGTGTAAGTGACTAACCTGGAAGCCCATGCTAAGTTTCTATTTGATTCTTATTAAGCAATAACTCTTGCTGAGTTCAATGGAAGCTTTGTCTGAGTAAGGACTGCAGGGTATAGCAGTGTATTTCTGGCATGCTTCTAGCTTTGCATTAACATTTAAATAAGACCAACCTTTGCATCCACTGGAAGATGTCTTAATAACTCTGAATTTTGTAATTACTATTCATTGTTATGGGCCAGGTTCTTCTACTGGGCACGTGGAGTTAAAAGGAACACATGTTTAAAGGCAGATTTTGGTCTTAGACTAAAGAGGTTTGCCTAACGTTTTAGTGGAAAGTCCACAGCATATTATAATGGTAGGTTTCATTTCCTGGATTCTTAATACATTTTAGGAGGATTCTGTGACAGTTCCCCTAAAATCCATTTTTAAAATAGCTGCTATTTTAAAATAATAGGGGTACTGAGAGTCATTCAACCAAACAATAAGCTACTGCACTCCCAGCACCTGTAGTTCCAGCACCTATGGAGGTGCATAACCAGAGCCGAGCTATAAGAGCAGTATACATTTACAGGCTACCATACTGGAGGGATTTCATTTCAATAGCTTCCTATAATCTGTAGGCCTGATTCTCCTTGCAACCAGTGTGTAAGAGGTTGGACTCACCTTGTCACTACTGGCTCCAGGTCTAGTCCAGTCCATCTGGGTCTCTCTAGTCATAACAGGTGTGGCGACAGCTGGGTCCTAGTCTCTTGTGGGGTCCCCTCCATCCCACTCACCACCTCTGCCACATTTGGTCCCACCAGGCCTACAGGCACCTCCTCTTGTCGACCCTCAGTCCCTCTGAGGGGGCAATGCCTCTTTAGACGGCCCAATTCCTGGCAGCCCCAGCAGGCTTCCCGGGACTTATTGTCCCTTTGGGGTCCTGTCCCCTTACCAGGACCAACGTGGACCTCTTGTATTGGGCCTGGGCATATCCTCCACACATGGCCCAATCGCCCACAGGCCCAACAAGTCAGCCACCACCTAGGTTGCTTCACCCGGCGAGCTGTTCTCAGAATCTCCCCTCGTCCCTGCTGGGGTTGCGGCCCCCTGCCCCAATAGGGACAGTCTCATATCAGATGCCCCGCCCATTTGCAGGCATAGCAAGTCCTGCGCCCCTTCACAGGCCTCCTGGCCTTGGCGCTCCACTTCCCGTCCTGCCGGTGGCTCCTCCAACACTCCTGCCAGAGGAGTTGGACTAGGGCCTGCTGCTCCCTCACCAGCTGAGCCATCTGTCGATGGAGGGCTTGTTGCAGCTCCCATCATTCCTCCTGGATTCCCTGTAGGACATCAGCCCCCTTCCTTGGGGATGCTGACACCAGGACCCACCCAGGGACAACACCTGGGGTCTCCCCATAATATACCCCAGTGTACCTGGGATCCATAATCCCCTGTGTCTTTCCAAGTCTGGGCAATAGTCCCACTGTCCTCTCTCTAGCCCCTTGTGTCAGGTGCAGACCACGCTACCCACATTCTCCACCACTAATGTAAGAGGTCAGACTCACCCCTGCAGCACCTCCTGCTGGTTACTCCAGGGAATCAGCTCAATCCAGCCCAGAGCACCTTCTGCAGGCCAGTGATCCACCTTGTCACTACTGGCTCCCATATCCTTCCCATGACCCCAGTGCCCCTTGCTCTGGGTGCTGCCCCCTGGCAGTACCCACACTTGCTGGGTCTCCCCTCCCAGGGGAACCCCCACCCACTAACCCCACCTTGCCTCAGTGTAAGGCTACTGCCACTCACCATCTAGCCCCACTCCCTGGGGCAGACCTTAATAATATCCATTCAGCACAGGGTTCGGACCTGCTGCCTTGGCCTACCTCTGGGGTGCCCTCTGCAACCCCCAGTACCTTTGGCCCAGTGCTAGGCCACAGCCTGGGGCTTTCCAGGCTGAAGCTCCCCAGCCCTGCTCCACTCAGGTACCCTGTCTCAAGCTCCCTGCAGCCAGGCCCTTCTCTCTCTGAGTGCAGAGAGAGACTGCTGAGCTCCTGGCTCTCAGCCGCTTTATACAGGCCAGCTGGGGCCTGATTGGAGCGTGGCCCAGCTGCGGCTGTTTCCCCAATCAGCCCAAGTCTTTCCTTCCACAGCCCCAGCCCTCTGCAGGGCTGGCTTTAACCCTTCCCAGGCAGAAGCGGGTGTCCATCCCGCTACACAGTGCAACTCTATTGACTGGAACGGAGTTACTCCTGATTGACATCAGTGTATGCGTCAGTTCAGTTAGGCCTTATACTCCTAAATGCAGCTTTGCAATAATAATGTGTTAGGCTAAAACATTATCTAATTATTCAGTTATTCATACTGATGCATGGTGTGAGAATTTATAGAGGGCCACTTTCTGATTATTCAGGTTTGGTAGCTTGGTATATACATACAAATCCTCCCAGACTCTTTATTATGTGTTCGTCATGGAGAAAGAGAACACTGTCTCTGTGATGTCATCTCAGAATTGCCCCACAATTCCCAAGGCGGTGTGTTTGCTAGAGCATAAACTCAGCAAAAGGGAAAAGCTGAACATGTGGGCATGAAGATCTCTTGACTGATTTTCCGTTTATGGATATAGATTGGAGGCTGGGTTTATAAACATAATAATTAGTGATTGTTTAAAGAAATAAAAATAGGCACTTTGACGCTCAGAGATTTCTTGTGACTTGTGAGATATCCCCTTTTTTCAGTCCCGGGACTCACCTGAGCACATAGAGTTTAGTCGGGTGCAATAAGTTGTGGGATTTTTGCCACGCTGTGTGAAATATTTGTAGGATATCCTGAAGATGCTTACAGAAACCCTTGGAGAATAATCTTTTGCTAGCAAATCAGAGATGAAAAAAGCCAATTAAGAGTTGGTGTGGATGAAGAATTATAAGAAAATGACAGTGTACCAAACATAACTAAGAAGAAAAAAGTTACGAGCCACTTCCATGAAGACCGTAGGTGTATTAATATTCTTTGCAATATTTTTAGTGGTGAAATATTCCTGCATGTCTTTATGTATAATAGTAATATGATACCTGGAATTTAGGTCGCTCCAAAGAGTAGTGATGAACCTAATTAGTCTGTTTTTCAAATGAAAGCAGAGGTGCAAACTAGAGTTGGGCCCAAAGTGAAGCCTTAAATCCGAATCACTTCATGTCCCTGGGTCCATGGTTTTAGTTCCAGAGAAGATTCAAAACCAGAATGTTTTTTTTTTCCCCCTAGTGTTGTTTTTTTTTTTCTTTCAGATTCTGTCCAAATATCAAAATACCAAATTTTGCAGAACTCTTGCAAGAATGACTGAATTGGCACGATTTCCGAGATGTTAGAAATCTCATTCAATCTGCTCCTGTGTGAGAGTTCCCATCATTTTGGGCTGGAATCTCACAAGGGCAGCTCATGATGTAAGGGGCTGTATTTGAACTCAAACCCGTATCCTAACCTAAAAGGTAAACATTTTAAACCAGAACCAGACATAAACACCATCTCTTCAGCCCATCCCTTTTGTACAAAGCAGGACAGAGGTCTGTAAACATTGGCAGTCAAGCGGGGGGTGAGACGGTTTCTTTCTGAAGCTCAGCTACTGGTTCGGGAAACATTAAGTTTCTTATCTTGTGCCACTAAGCAGTGCCTGAGAAGCAGATAAGCTGATTTGGAATTTAAACTTACCGGGTAATTAAAAAGCTGAATGGGACACAATTTAAGGATTCCAAATTCAGTTCCTTAAGTAGGTGGAAAAGTTTAAAGTAACCTGGGGAGAAGCTGCAAATTTTAGCTGTCCTTGCATTTAAAGTCTTTAGTATTTTTTAAGTTAAAAAACCCTGTCAGTTTAAAAGTGATAAAGGAACAACAGTAAAAATTACCTGTTTTTCCTTCACCTTCTCTATATAAAGGGCATGTAGACGTCATTGTTTTCCCCGCTGATAAAATCCTAGTTCATGTACTTTTGAAAGCTGAGTCAGATCTGAGATGTCTCCAGAATGGCCAAATTGGCCAAACAAAATGTGATTTTGGACAAATGAGGGCCCGACTTTCAAAATGCAGAAAAGTGTGTCCAGTTGCATGCTGAATTCACAAATGAAATTATTGCAATTGCACATGCAGTTCATATACATACACACATGCTCAATTACACATCAAAGGGGTCATTATCAAGCACAAATATCAGAGCTGTGCATGCAGTCACAGTAATTGTGCATATAAGTTAAGTGTATAGTGGTTTGCACATCTCAGTGTTCAAATGTACATGTACCTTTCTGAAAGTCAGACCCTCAGTGTCTAGATCCGTAGTCTAACATGGAATGATTTCCATTCTGTGCACTTCACTGATCTTCTTGTTTCCACGCTACAGCTACGGGAAATAGAAGAGGAGGAGGAATTGGAAGAACTAAGTCAGGGTGTGAACAGAGCCAGGCAGGCAAATCATACAGTACTGAAAAAACATTATTTTTATGATGGTGGGCAAGAAAAAAATGGGATCCTACCATGGAACACTGCAGAGGAGACAGGGGAATGGTCAAGAAAAAATGAGGTACTACATACTATGCTTCTTATTTTAGAAGTGTGACTCCCTTACAGTCCATCCAGCCTACAGTAGTTAGAACACTGTTCTTCACCTAACAATCAGACCACATCACTCCTCTGGCCCCCTGTAGCAGACCACTGCTCACCGGCACCACGCCTCCTGCTGGTTGCCTCAGGAATTAGCTCAATTCCAGCCCACGGAGCGCCCCCTGCTGGGTGGTGTCTCGCCTGCCTCAGGCCCCCGTGTCCTTCCCAGACCCCTTTGCCCTTTATCTCAGGGTTCTGCCCCCAGCAGTCCCCACACTCTGGGTCTCCCCTCCCAAGGGAGCTCCCTCCCCCTATGCCCACCTTGTCTCAGTGGCTACTGCCAGTCGTCATCTAGCCCCCTCTCACTGGAGCAAACTGAAATCTGTAATGGCCACTCATCACTGGCAAGGGGGTAGGGCCAGCTGCCTCTGCCTATCCCTGGGCTACACCTCTTCTGCTCCGGTACCTCTTTAGGCCTTAAACAAGGCCTCAGCCTGGGGAGTTGTCAGGCTGGAACTTCCCAGCTCCTCTTGCCTTTCTCCAGCACTGCTCTGAGTCAGGTACCCTCTGTTCCCAGGCAGGTAGGCCCTTCTCCCTCCAAGGCTGGAGAGAGACTCTGACTCAGCTCCTCCCTTAGCCCTTTTATCAGGGCCTGCTGTGGCCTGATTAGGTGTGGCCACAGCTGTGGCCACTTCCCCAATCAACCTACCCTTTCTCCCAGGAGCGGGGTGACTGCCCTGCTACATCCCATTTCTATCAAGTTTAACATTCCAGGTCCTGCACAATTTCACTCTTTTTGGTTTTCAGCCATGTCCTCCTTACCTTTCTTCTCTGCTTTAGTTGCCAGCTTCAGCATCCAATGTTCTTTCCTTCTCCTATTCCCTGTTAGTTCACTGGGATTGGGAAGTCATTCCATGCATTTGGAAAGCATGGAAGAAAATAACTAACTGCAACCCTATCTTCATCAGATCTCTTTTAAAGACTTATTTCTTGCATGAAAAACTAGTCACATCAGTCATGCCCCTTTAAAAAAATGTGTCCTTGTTGAACCGCATCAGATTTCATTTGGCCCAGTCCTCCAATTTGTCTAGGTCACTCTGGACCCTATCCTTACCCTCCAGCATATCTACCTCTCCCCCAGTTTAGTGTCATCCACGGACTTGCTGAGGGTGCAATCCATGCCTTCATCCAGATCATTAATGAAGATGTTGAACAAAACCGGCCCCAGGACCGACTCCTGGGGCACTCCGCTTGATACCGGCTGCCAACTAGACATCAAGCCATTGATCACTACCTGGTGAACCTGACAATCTAGCCAGTCTACGGATTTGGTCTATATCTCTATATATAATCGATGATGAATTAGGCCATACATAGATAATTATAGATGATAGCTATAGATGGTAGATTATGCCAGTTGTAATTAATAAGGTCTCACCTGTGCTTACAAATCTGTCAGTTTATTGATAATATATATGTTTCTTTCAGTCGGTGCAACAAAGTTTGGAGGGAAACCTTGAAACCATATTGCCATTTTACCGTTCAGAAGCCTCCAACTTCTTTCTGTTGTTAATTGAAGACAGTGTTGAGGACTTTGATACTGAGCTCTCGCTTTTCAATGAACTGTCAAACTCAAGTGACTTGGTTTCCTATCCTCAATATTTACCATATTACAGAACACATGAGGAATTTTTTATCAACCCTGTG
This sequence comes from Malaclemys terrapin pileata, assembly GCF_027887155.1. Lineage (NCBI taxonomy): Eukaryota > Metazoa > Chordata > Testudines > Emydidae > Malaclemys > Malaclemys terrapin. The sequence continues at coordinate 11,140,436 of NC_071512.1, read as the reverse complement.
TCACTGGACACATTACTTATCAGAGCAGACGTGGCCGAAGGTGACATAGGAAGAGAAAAAAGAGAAGGAAGTGGTGGCTGCAAAGTTAACAGTATAAGAGAAGATGAGACCCTGAGCAACTTAGTTATTTCCACTGGATATTTTCCATATTATAGATCATATGAAGAGCACTTTGGCAGTCCAGTTTTACATGATGGCTTAAGCATTACCGCAGAGGGAAAAGAGACTAATGGAGAGAGCAATGAAAAAAGAGGAGATGTCTGTGAGGTTGCTGTTGGATGCAGTGATAAAGTAAGTTGCAAGTGAAATAGTGCTCCCATTGACTTCAATAGCACAGGATCAGTCCCTTACATCATGGTTGTAGTAGAGAGGTGTGCAGAGGGTGTATTCTTGAATCATTGCTCATGAGACAGGCGCAATGGCTTCAGCGTAGTCCAGCCACTGTGCCACCACTTGACGGGGTGGAGGGCATGTCTCCCCCACAAAGGGCTACCTCTGTTGGTCTGTGTCATGTCATTAGATTATTAATCATGTTTATTCTGGTAGTTCCGAAAGGCCAACAAAGAACGGGGTCCCTTTGTGCTAGGCGCTGTACAAACAAAGCAATAGACAGTCCCAGAAGAGCGTACAATCTAAATAGACAAGATAGAGCCAGGGTGGGATAACACACAAGCACAGTGAACAATGTGACAGTGGAAAATGTCATGTTAGTTCCACAACTTTTCTGGGTGGGTTTACTCAGGTGGGGATAAGCTGAATGGAAAGAAAAGTGAAGGGCAGGGACTTGAGGGGGGACAGAGCAGGGAAGAATATGGTAAGAGGACAGGTATGGAGCAAAGCTGAGGTGAATCCAGCTAGTCGGAGCAGAAGCAGACAAAGAAGGGACTGCTACACTGGGGAGAAAGGAGAAAATGGGGCCCGACCAGGGTCACCCAGGCCTAGAACTATGCAGAGGAGACCCCCCACCACCACACACATATGAACTCACTATGAGGGCACTAGGACTCAGGAGGTGCCAGGGTGGGGCCATGGTCTCGCACTACCTCTGGTGAATCTTGCATTGCAAGGGTGCTAGACTCAGAGTGTTTGTGTCCCCGGAGTCCAAGTACTGTTATTGTACCTGGTCCTTGCACAATGGCATGCAAACGTGGAGGCTCCTTGTGCCTCTCCCCTTCTTGCACCCTTCATCCAGGCTGAGCACAATCAAACCCAGGATGTTTCAGGCTAATGCTTCCCTCCAACCTCCAAACACACAGAGACATTTCTAGAGAGAAATGCCTTCAGTACCAGCATATTAATGAATGGGGCTCTGCAAGTGTGTGTAGGGAAGTAGCAATCCATTAGGGGAAGAGCTGGGGACAACAGGTCTTGTGTGGCATGTCCCCCAGCAAACGCCTGCAACATCTAGCAGGAAATCCCATCTACTCCTGCTCTGCCCCTCCAGCACTCTGAATTGTAAATTGCCTACTCATGTGAGTTCCCCGCAGTGGCTGTCTTTAGGTATGCAGGACTTTCTCACAGATCTCATGAGATACATGCAGTTGGGTGTCTCCACCCCCTTAGTCCCTGAGAGCTCCATTATGAGCCACACTCTTTCCCCTTCTGAATGTCCTGGGGAATTCTAATTTGCCAACCACAGATAATGGACCAAATTCACCCCTAATGTAAGCAGGCACAATGCCAAGGGTGAAATCACCCCAAAACTCCCATTCCTGTTTCATAGTTACAGACCTTAGATCTTGATCATCCATATGCTTCTTTCAGAGCATCCCACAAAGTTATAAGACAGAGAAGGAAGCAATCTCTTCCATGCCTAGTGTCAAGCCCTCTGGCTCCTTTCTATTAACTGACAGCATCACTGAAAACTGTGGTTCTGAGATCTCGCTCCTCAATGGACTATCAAGGCTGAATCAACCTTTTTCTCCCACTGGATACTTTCCATATTACAGAACATATGGAGAACTCCTTATCAGCCCAGCCACACATGATGGGTTCTCTACCAGCTCTACTGAAGTTCGGGATGATGTTGGCTCTGAAACAGCAGGAAAAGGAAAAAGCAGGTGGGATTTTAGTGGTAGCTGTGCAGTGTGCTGAAAACAAAAGATAAATGCCTGCCATCAGCAGCAGCAAGTGATCCAATTCAGGACAGAAGTCCCAGGGGAAGTTCTTAAAAGCTCTGTCAATGATGCCAGCCCAGTGAAAATCAACATTAATAAAAAAAAAAACCTGAACTATAGATGAGAAACTATTATTTTTAAAGCTCTATAGAGGAAACAGAAGGAGAGAAATTGTAACCAACATGCCTGCATTTTGAGAAATCAGAGGAATTTGATCAAGAACTAGGAAATATGGAGGAGAAGGAGGAGGAGGAAGATTAAAGCTGTGCTCTCTCTGCTGCTAATCCCAAAATAACTGAAGATCAACTCAGAACCTCAGATTGCTGAGAAGAAAGTCTTGGGTCAGTTTGGGGGCAAGATTTGAATCTAAGAACTGTCAACCCACCAATTAGAACAAACCTACATTGCTACCAGTAGTTGAAGCAGAATTCCTCTCCCTCTGTCAAGCACTCAGTCCCTGGAAAACAGAGAGGTTAGATAGTTACAAAGGAAAAGTGACAACTCAGCACCAAGGGAGATGAATGACCCAGTGGATATAGAACAAGCCTCCTGAGAATCTCTAATTACAAAAGAGGAAATAGAGTGAATCCACCAATAGCACTTCGGCTTTCTCAGGTCAGTCAACGGCTCACTTGGAAGATATTGTTTCAATTCTCATCAATGTACTGACCTACCACTTTCATTGTGATCTGAGCTTTCCGTGTTTAGTATCTCTGTTCAAGGAGAGACTTTCATTCACCTGAGCTTTCCCCTTTCCAGACCCAGTGGAGATCTGGTATGTTATGGATGTGACGTATTTGATCGTTGGTCAAGGTACTTGACACCCAACCAGTCAATTTCATGAGTGATGTTAGCAGCAGCAAAAGAGACTATGATAATAGTCAATGCCAGGAGAAGAGTGGTAAGACATGGGCCCACTGGAGATGGTGAGAGGGAAAGAATAAGCTTTTCAGCCAGGATATGTGGAGGATTTCACTTGCACTAAGAGAAGAAACATAATTGCCAGTAATAACAGTTAAATAGACTTTCCCTGTCCGCCACTAGGAGCCTCTCCTTGTATAAACAGCATCTGTTATGTTTTGTTCTCTTTCACTGACGCCACATACAGAAGAAAGCATTTTACACTAAAATCTTTGTAAACAAAACTTCATTTGAATATGTCAGTCAGTTTTGTAGCCTTGTTCACCTGCTTAATCTGTCACAAAATAATTCTTGATTACCCTAGAACATGTAAGCACGGACATCTATACTAAATTTTGAATCTGGAAGAAATAGATGTGGTTCAGGTGAAGCTTCATTGATTTACATCAGATGAGGATCTGGCCACATGCATCATTTCCATATTTCTCTGCAATCATGAGTGTTGCAACATATATTCATCACTGCCAAATATATCACCTCTTCTAGACTACTCACACAGCTGGTCAACTATGTCTTTTTTCCATTGTTGCTATGCCAGTGACTCCTTTGTTTTCAGCATAAGTTTGTATTTGTTCCAGCAACTGAATACATCTTTTAAGCATTTACCCTCTCAAAGATCACATAATTAATACTGAGATACACAAATAACTCTCTTGAAATGTCTGGAGTTAAATGAACCATTGTGCTAGAGTAGGCACTGTAGTTTATTTCCTCCTGATGATCAAAGAAGAAAGACACATCTTCCCTTTTAGGTTTTATGTATCCATATGTGGAGTAATCATGAGGTTTCCTACTGTCCTGGTGAGCATGAAACAGAATGCTGGGAAGCTGGAAGCTTCTATGTTACGTGTTGGTTTGGTAATATTTCCTCCTTGCTCCAGAGTCAGGAGAATTTTTAGTAAGAAATGAGTAGCTTTAGGTTGGACTTGGGTATTGTTCCTTTTTCTTGCTATTACGAGGAGAAAGGCACAAGGGTTAAATTAAAGTTCTATGTTAGCTCGTTGGACATCTGGCAGGATCTTTGGCCCCTGACCTGGTTACTTTGAATTGCTCGGCTGGCACAAAGTGACTAAGCAGTTGCCCTAAAGGGGAAGATGAAGTAGGTGAATTAAGTTCAGATGCCTAACATTCTGTATGAAGAACACCTACAGCACATGGTCACCAGCTCTTCAGTAGAGTAGTTCATTGACAACAATATATGGTTGTCAATCTGTTTTTTGTTCGTTTCCATTTTAACCGGGTACAGTGGAGGCATTTGTTTATGGATGCTGTTCAGACATCTTGTCCAATTTTTGTCTCTTTCACACTAATAAATCAGGAGGTTGGAACTCTTTTGCTCTATGGTTGAACTGAGCGAAGCCCTAGCAGGTAACCTCCATTGCTTTCAACAGTGAGGTCTGTGAATTGGCTGCTAGGAGAGAGTTCTGTAGAAAATATCATGAGATTGTCTTAAGACCAGCAAAAGTGGCACAACATGGAGAGAAATATGGCTTGCAAATAGGCATAACACTTAAAATTTGTTCTAAAAATATTAAGGTTAATTTTTGCATTTCAATAAATCCAGCAGATTAAATAAAGTTAGACTACATAATATCAGCTGAACAAATCCCTCTTGCCTTCTAGTAGGTATGTCCAAAAATAGCTACTCCACATTCGGCTGCACAGCATGATTTATGTGAACAATGAACATTAAAAATCAAGGATTTGGGAGATTAGTATATTACAGTCTTTTCCTTTATGGATCAGAAAAATCTAATTTAAAGAAAATCACCAAATAAATAGTATATCACATATTCCCATATGTACAACGGAGCCTACCAAAACTCATGACTTTAATATATTTTCCATACAGCTTTGTGCAGGGATAAAAGGGGAAGGATGGACGCCAGTGCTGGAAGTTTTCATTTGTTTTACAGTCTCTAAGGCATATATTATTATATTACTTTTCCACATAGTTATCCTGTACACAGCCAGCAAAATTACTTTCTTCAAATTGTTCCATATATCGGATTGCTACATTGGAGAGGGCATCATGCAGCTTCTTATCGTAGGAAATATCCTATTCAACTGGGAATGATAAACATTTCACTTCAGCCTAGAGTAGTGGTAGTACTTTCTTTCATCTTTTTACTGGAAAAATCTATAATTATTGTTCTAAGCCCTCAGTATTTCACCATTAACTGGTCCTTTAGAGTTTGCAAACCAAACAGCAATTACTTTGATGCACATCATGTCATTTTCATTGATTTCATTTAAGCCTTTAATCTCATGAATCCACAAAGTTAATTCTTAAAACAAGCCAAACAAGCCTGAACAAAATACGCCGTTTAATAACAAAACCGGTGATGAACATTACCGTCTCTTCAGGGATTTATTGTAGTGCCGCTTCTTCTTGCTCAATAACTCATGTTTGGCTTCATTTAGAAGGGAAGAAAGGACAGTGTCACAATTTTTGTTAATCTACATACTTCCCAGAGGAAAAGTTGGCCCTGATACAATGCACATTTAAGTCAATGGAAAGGCTCCCATTGACTTCAGTGAGCACTGTTTAAGAATGAGATTCAGAAAGCTTTTTTCTAGAACAGCATTCCAGGCCTTCAAGGCCTGATTGAAAGTAAACTGAAGTCAGTAGAAAGTCTCCCATTGACTTCAGTGGGCTTTGGCTCAGGCCCCATGTTGCCACATCAGGTGAAAATGAGAACTCTGAAATGTATGTTTTATCTAAAACCGAACCCCATCAAATGTTGTCTGTTTAAGGAAGTAGGTTGGCTAACTAAATAGATCTATTTAACTGCTGTGGTGGTGAGCACTGCCCCGGGACCCTGATTAGTAAAGCGCTCTCCCCTCCCTGAAATCCTGATTACGTTGATGTCTATGACTTAATAACTTTACTTTGAACTCTGTTGGAAACTAAGCTTTTGGCAAGTAGCACTTATCACAGAGGAACAGAATTCAGCATTAAATAAAGAGGCTTAAACAGGTTTCTTTTTTGCACACTAATATAGGGAAATAGAAATGATTCATTAATAGGAAGTAACTTGGCTTTCATTCAGAATTTTACTTATGGTGAATGATAAAAAAAAGCCTTGAAGTGGTACAGTAAATGTTCAGATTGAAGTACTAGCATCGAGTCCATTTCAACAGTTTATTAGTTTTTAAATGGATTATGCAGTTTGAATATGTTGTTCATATTTATGTATATTGGAATGTAGACCTGGACTGAGTGAACCTACTAATATGAGGATTTAAAGAAGATAAACCTTCCTGCGGAGCAAGCTAGTCTCATTTCATAGTTTTTGTTCTTCAGTTTCCCTAGATTTGCCAGTTTAGGCCCAATTCAGCATGCGCTTCAGGGCTTTGCTGAATGGAGATGGATTTGAGGATGTGCTTGAGTACTGTGCAGAATCTAGGACTTTGCTGAGAATCAGAGGGAAAAAATAAACATGAAAAATAAGGAAGCAAGACATCCAAGCTTCTAAACCTGCTTGGCCTTCTAAACCTGCTTGCTAGCTAGTGTAGTTACTGTTAGTGTGTGAGCCAAGTTCTGCTCTCATTGATATTGGTATAAATCCAGAGTAACTCCACTGCAGTTAAGGGAGTCACACCAGTGCAAATAAATTTGGCCCAAGATCTTTAACCAAGGGATCCTGCCCCCCCATTCTATTACCTTCTCCTACATAATCTTGTAATAAAGCCTAGGGACTTGATACACATGCGTGTTATGCATCCACTGGCATGAACACAAGGATTCTAAGAGTGGAAAGTATGGCTGGAAAGTGTTCTCACAGATCAGTTGGGTGGCTACAGGCTGAAACCCTAAACATAGGCCTATGACTTGACTACAGGATCAAGCTGAACGAAAAGGAAGCTTTGCTGTGCAGGAGAAAGTTTCTATTAAAAGTCATACTTATCTTCCTAGCAGAGGGAACTGGAAACTACTGGCCATGGGCCTGGACCAAACCCACTCACATCAGTGGCTCTGGATCCGTCCCCAAGTAAATCTCAGTTTGCATGAATGTGCACAGCCCTCCCTTTGAAGACCTTGTTTTCTTACAACAGCCTCATTAATTGTGTTATAGGTCAAGGTGACAATGTCTCATTCCAAACAGCTGCCCAGCTAGCACCTGATGTTGTAGAATAATAATGACTAATGAATCTTAATCTTTCTTTCACAATTCACTTTCATTAATATTTATATCTGGCAGATGTACCCCCATGGGACTCTTTCAATTGCTAAGTATTAGTATGCCGTGTACAGCTGATATTTTATGCAGCATCTTTCAGGACACGCTGCTAAACAGCCTGCATATTATGTGCAATTGTATTTTCAAGGGATTGTTAATGTTGCCATGTGGTATGCTATAGAAGAATGTCTATTTCAGACATGATCATCTGGCAGAATAAAAAAAACCTGAACAAAAAATATTTTTAGAAATAAAGACTCTGATGGAGATGTAAGATTAAATGCTTAAACAAAATACAGCTAGGAGAGGTCAAGGTCAGCTATGGATACATTTATTGAGCCCAGTAATTACAGCCAGGTATAATTGAAGAGATTGTTTGAGGCTATGGATTTTAAATGTGTGCTATTTTCCAGTGAGATGTATGCTTTTCACTTGATAAAGAAAAAAATCTTCCACTGAGCTGTTAAGAGAATAAACATTCATTTAAATGATCTAATTGAGCCCTCAAAATTGGGCTGAAGTCTGTTTATGACTAATTCATAATACTGCCTCTTTAGACAAATGATTAATTGGTAATTACTCTAAGAAAACAAATTAATCGTTGTGTTTTGAAAACCATGATCCTCTCTCTACACAGTGAAGCAAACCAGTTGGCTCTGGTCTCTGATTTTCTTAATTTATCTCCACTTAAGAATTTGAGTTCCATTTATTTATTTGGAGAGATCACCTCCTCTATCATTTTATGAGCTTCTGCAATAGGAAAACTGACACACATCTTCTCCTTATTTGACATGGCTCTATTTTGTTCCTTTGGCTATGCTGTTATTTAGAATTGTGCTCTCAAAGCCACCCAAATGAATTAGAATGTTGCAATTACACGGATGTTATCCTGTATGTGCGGTGACTGTAGTAAAGTCACAGAGGGTCCTGTGGCACCTTTGAGTATACTTCTGTTAGTCTCAAAGGTGCCACAGGACCCTCTGTTGCTTTTTACAGATTCAGACTAACACGGCTACCCCTCTGTAGTAAAGTCAGTAGGTGATCCTGGAATATACATTCTATTATTTGCCTGTGAACTACTAATTTGTAAACACTGGAGTGGTATGCTCAGATTTTCAAAAATAGGTCACTAAATTGCCCCTGCAAAGTCTGTGCATGTGTGGGTGCCTGGGCAAAGGATAACTAGCTGTGTAAATGTGTTCTTCTACGGCAATTAAATAGTTGTGCATGTGACGTGGTGGAACTATTTCTGAAAATCGGGCAAATAATGTCCAGCTCAGGTGAGCATGATCTCATGTGGGAATGTGTGATAAGCACGTTATCTGCAAATAGAGCCTGATTCAAAGATTGTTGTAGTGAACGGAAAGACTGCATTGACTACAGTGGGCACCGGATCAGACTCAAGCTGCTTACTAAAATAATAATAATAATAATATTAAATCCAAACTAGCATTATTTCCTTCATTTCTGATTGTTCTAGGAACTATACAAGTGTAGGGCTGGACGGATCTTTGAGAGGTCATCTGGTCTAGCCCCTGGTGCTGAGGCAGGACCAAATATACCTAGACTATCCCTGATAGGTATTTGTCTAACCTGTCCTTAAAAATCTCTAATGACAGAGATTCCATAACCTCCCTTGGAAGCTTATTCCAATGCATAACTATCCTTACAGTTAGATAATTTTTTTCTTATATCTAACCTATATCTCTCTGGCTGCTGATTAAGCCTATTACCTCTTGTCCTACCTTCGGGGGACATGCCGAATGATTGATCACTGTCCTCTTTATAACAGCGCTTAACATATTTGAAGACCGATCTCAGGTCGCCCTCAGGCTTCTTTTCTCGATATTACACATGCCCAGTTTTGTAAACCTGGGAAAAGGGAGGAAAAATGGAATCCAGTGAGGGAGGGGACAAAGGAAGTGGAGTACAAGGGGAACTGAGTAGCAAGAGCTGTTGGAGGGCAGGCAAGGAGACCCCAGAGGGGAGCTGCTGGCTGGCTGATAATGCTGTCAGCAACTGTGCTGGCAATTCAGACAGCATACGGGCAGTAATCCATTAGTGGCAGGGAGCAGAAGAAAACCTTCACTGTTAACAGTGGGGAGGAAGGAGAAATAAGGAATGCAAAGGGCAACCTGCAGGGAGAGAAGTGCAGTAGTCTTTTCTTAAGACTAAACCATGCCTCATTTTTTTAAACTTTTCCTCATAAGTCAGGTTTTCTAAACCTTTTATCATGTTTGTTGCTCTCCTCTGAAATCTCTCCAATTTTTCCACATCTTTCTTAAAGGGTGGCACCCAAAACTGGACTCAGTACTCTAGCTGAGGCCTCACCAGTGCCGAGTAGAGTGGGACAATGATCTCCCGTGTCTTACATACAACACTCCTGTTAATACACTCCAAAATATTAGCCTTTTTCACAACTGCATCACATTGTTTGCTCATATTCCATTTCCACTATAACCCCCAGATCCTTTTTATCAATACTGCCAGTTATTATCCATTTTGTATTTGTGCATTTGATTTTCCTCCCTAAGGGTAGTACTTTGCACTTGTCTTTATTGAATATCATCTTGATTTCAGACCAATCATCCGATTTGTCAAAGTAATTTTGAATTCTAATCCTGACTTCTAAAATGCTTGCAATCCCTCCTCCTGGTCTCATCTGCAAATTTTATAAGTACACTCTCCACTCCATTATCTAAGTCATTAATGAAAATGTAGAATAATATCCAACCCAGAAGAGACTGCTGCAGGACCCCACTGGATATGTCCTCCTAGTTTGACAGTGAACCTCTGATAATTACTGTGAGGATGATTTTTCAACCAATTGTGCACCCACCATATGCTAGTTTCACCTTGACCATATTCCACTAGTTTGCCTGTGAGAAATTAGAGTGGGATTGTCAAAAGCCTTACTAAATTCAAGATATATCATGTCTACTGCTTCCTTCTATCCACTAAGCCAGTAACCCTGTCAAAGAAGGAAATTAGATTGGTCTGTCATGATCTGGTCTTGATAAATCCATGTTGGCTATTAATTATCACCCTATTATCCTCTACGTGCTTACAAATGGATTGTTAATATAATAATTTGGTCCAGTCTCTTTCTAGGTATCTAAGTTAGGCTGATTGGTTTATAATTCCCTGGGTCCTCTTTGTTCTCCTTTTTAAAGATAGATACTATGTTTGCCCTTCTCCAGACCTGTGGGGCCTCATCCATCATCACGAGTTCTTGAAGATAATTGCTAATGGTTTTGAGATAATTTCTGCCAGTTCCTTAAGTACCCTAGCGTGAATTTTATCAGGCTGTGCTGACTTGAATGCATCTAATTTATCTAAAGATTCGTTAACCTATTCTTTCCCTGTTCTGGCATCTGTTCCTTTCCCCTTGTTAATATTTATTGGGCAAGTTTCTGGGGTGGGATCCCCAAAAGTTCTTAGGTGTCTAAGTCTGGAGTTTAGAGTAGACATCTCGATATCAGTTTTGGCTCCATTGCAATCCACAAAACTCCCATCAAACCCTGTAGGCACCTAAACTCACTTTGTCCCTAAGTTTTCAGAGTGAAAAGTTCCCTTGGCACCTATGTTTCAGGCTGCACACTGCTGTCTCCTTCTAGGCTCCTTCTGCCTCCCTTTCTCCCAAAGTTTTTGGGCCAGAGAGAATGACTCTGTAGTCCAGTGGATAGGGCTTCAACCTGGGAGATAGGAGATCCTGGGACCAGTCCCCCTCCTCCAATCACTCTTTCATTGTTTGTCCAGAGTGGAACAGCTTCAACAGGACAGGTTGATGTACCATCCCCCATCAGAATATCTCATAGCTCAGTGATTAGAGCACTGCTTCTGAGCGGTGGGAAGACACCCCCCCCCCATTCAAATCCTTTCTCCCCCTCTGCCTGAGAGGGGGGAATTGAATCTGAGTCTTCCACATCCCAGGGGAGTGCTCTACCCACTGGGCTACAGGTTATAAGAAGATCACCACTCCGCCTTTGGCCATATTGTGTGGAGCAAGACAGGCACCTAACTCATTTCCACAAGACACTCCTGAATCACCTAAGCCATCTGACTCCAGGCAGCAGGTCCCTGTTTGTGGATTGCTAAGCAGAGTCAGGAGAGTCCCTGCAATATGGATTTAGGCACCTATCTCCAAGAGATAGATGGGGCTTAGCACCCCATCCCCCATCAGCATCTCCTACTGGCTAGCATAGGCGGTTCCCCACCTAGCCTGCTGGCTTTTGTGAATCACTATTTAAGGCATCTATGTCTCCCCATTCATTGTACTGGGAGCCTCGATGCCCAATTCAGACTTTGTGGATCACAGTGTATTCCTGTGGTTTTCTAGGTATCTATAAGTTAGGCACTGTGATACTGAGCATCGCAGGGCTTGAATCCCTTTGTGGATCGCCACCCGGTCACAATTAACCTTTTTTTAGTGAAGATGGAAGCAAAATAGGCATTGAACACCTCAGTGTTCTCAGCACCATCCGTTATTAGCTCTCCATCCCTACTAAGTAGTGGACCTACACTTGCCTTTGCCGGTCTCTTTCTCCTAATGTATTTATAGACCTTCTTATTGTCTTTTATGTCCCTTGCTAGGTGTAACTGATTTTATACCAGGTTTCAGAGTAGCTTTTATACCATAGCTTTTCTCATGTTGTCCCTATGTGCTTGGGATATTCTCTTGTACTCATCCTTATCAATTTATCCAATGAGCGCCCCCGAAAAGGGCCTGACTGAGGAAAGGAGTGGCTAATTACTAGAACAGCCTGGGCTGGGAAAAGCTAAGTCGCTAATTAGCCCATTAACTGCAAGAGTAGAAAAGGAGCCCAGGAGGGAGAGAAGGAGAGAAAGAGAGAGCCACTGGGAGAGGCTAGCACGGCCACAGAAAAAAGGAACTCTCTGCATGGAGTGGTCTCTTCTCTCTGGCAAAAGGGGATGATTGTATGTCACCGTAAATATAATTACTGCATGGGACTGGAAAGGGTGGTGGCTGATATAATAAATGACAGGTGTTAGAGTCCTCTGTGGGGGAGGACAGGAGCCGTTAGCCTCACACTGCCCCAACTGTCTCCTGACCTACACCGATGAAAACCCTCTATCTGGGTGGTAAAGCAATGATATAATAGCATCTGATGTTACAAAGGAGACTACCAGATTAGGTGAGAGAGACATGCTGGCTTCCATCATCCTATAGTGATGATTCAAAACAGCTTTGGTTTTTTGAACTAGAACAAACAGGGTCACTGATGCGTTAGAAATGAAGATTCAAACCTGTTTTTAAACTCTGAAACTCCAGGGAGCCCAGATGGTTGCCAGGTCACTTCCTGGAGGACATGAGGCTTTGCCATCAAGCATTTTTGTACTCCTTGTGTTCAGTTTTATATGCCCTGTGATAATCCTGATAGGGTGCAGATGGTTTTGAAATTCTCTTATCATGAAGAATAGACAGGAAAGGAAAATGCTGGAAATTCCAAAGGAGTTAAAAAAATAAAAATAGAAAAAAGCAACAACCCCCACGACAATGAGCTGGTGTCAAAAGGAACTGAGTTAGGAAGAAAATAACAAAACAGAAAATCTGAACAGCTCTTCTTGAACAATCACTGTAGTAATGTGGTGGGATATGAAGGGATAGAAAACAGGATCAATATTCCTTAAGGAGCGTCAATAGACTATAAAGGCATAGAAAACATTATTTAGGTGTACCACAAACAATAACAAAATCTAAAGCGTAGAGTCTGGCTGTATGTTATGTTAGCTGGCTGCAGCCCTGGGATGGGCAACAAAAGAACGGGTTACAGCTCCTTGATTCTGGGTTGGTTCTATGCCAGCCCTGGTCCCGGTGTAGATTAGAGCCGCCTAGCTGGCTATGACCCCAAGCAACTTTTATGCCAGTGGCAAATAGCCAAGTACAGTAGCACTGCAGCCATTTCCCCTCCTGATCCAATACACAACCCTTGCCCAACAACCCAACACGGTTCCTACACAGAGGCTTGGGAGATCTAATGGTTTTTCCAGTCCGTTTGTGCCACTAAGAGGCCAGATCAAAGTATAGAATCTTTATTGCCTGGAAAAGTGACTTGCAGTTATCACCCATTCAGTCTTCAGGCAAACAATTTTAAATGTGTTGCCCAGGGTCTGCCTAAAGTAGAAAAAATACTGTCTGCTTAAATAGACCAAATATTAGCAAACAGCTCATGAGTATCCCTAATAAAACAAGAAGCTAGCATTTCTATTTGTCATTACGTGTAATACACCAGTATGACTTAATTCCTTGATGTGAATTTTGTACGTTGTGTCCCAACGTGTTCAGTGACCAGCAATGTACGGAGTGTATTGAACTATGCCTGGGGAGGATTTGGGCATTAATTTTTTTTAAAAGCACAAATGGTTTCATGGAGAAGAGATGTAGCTCAAAAGGAAGATGAGGACTATAGCATCAACATTAAGATTTTGGAAGGTTCTCAAATGACCACTAACCGAGAACCATCATATAAGATGGTCTAGAAAGAGGGGAGCTTTGGCTTTTTCCCCAATCACTTTATTCTAGGATATTTCATGACCTGATTTCCTCTGTTTGGTGACAGCTGTTGCAGTGCATTTCCTCTGTCTTCTCTGAGGATAGGTCTATACTTACCTCCAGGTCTGGCGGTAAGCAATCGATCTTCTGGGATCGATTTATCGCGTCTTGTCTAGACGCGATAAATCGATCCCGGAAGTACTCGCCGTCGACGCCGGTACTCCTGTTCCGCGAGAGGCGTACGTGGAGTCGACGGGGGAGCCTTCCTGCCGCGTCTGGACCCACGGTAAGTTCGAACTAAGGTACTTCGACTTCAGCTACGTTATTCACGTAGCTGAAGTTGCGTATCTTAGTTCGAAGTGGGGGGTTAGTGTGGACCAGGCCTGAGACCTCTTCCAGTGTAACTCTCAAAGATCACCTCTCAGATTGCCCTGTTAGAGAAACTGGTTATCAACAATCTTCCCTCAGTCCCACTCCACCTCAGAACCAATGTAAAGTGTCATCTCCATTACACCTCTGAGCACTAGCAGCCCACAGTGTGATCATTCAAAAAGGTGTGATGCTATGGTAGTTCATGCAGACCAGTCAGGGGTAGAGTCACTGCCTGCCCTATAACCCTGGGTGCTGGGCAGCTTTGGATCAGAACCCTGATACCAGCAGTATGTTCACAGCACTGTAGCCTGACCCTGGCTTCCACCAGCCTGGCTTCTCCTTGCCAGGTGACACCAACAGCCCTTCCTGTCCCAAATCTCCCCCAAACCATCTCCCTGCTGTGTTCAGTCCCTCTCACTGGACCCTCACAGAAGCTATTGACTTTGCTGCCTCCAACGAGATAGAATACACCCCAGCCTGCTAGATTAGCTGCAGATTTTACCCTTTTATTTAATAGAGATGGTCTTGTAAAAGGATAACAAGTTTATTAACAATAGAACCCAGATTTAAATGATGCCAGCAGAAGGAACAGGGATAGAAATGGTTTCAAATAGATACAAGTACAAATATGCTTCTAAATCTAAAATCCAACTTAACAAACTAGAATCTTTTGTTCAAAGTAGTTTTCATTCTCACCATAGTCATTCTTCCAGCACAGCTGGCCAGTCTTCAGCCAGGATCCAACACAGAGCACAAAGCGCTCTGTTCCCTTGTCTCCTCAAGTGAAGGATAACCCAAAGTCTTTTTTCCAGGTCCATATATTCTCCCAAAGGTCATCGTCCAGGTGTCAAGAGCCAGGAAGATGTCCTGAGGGATTCAGTCTATCTCTTCTGGGGGTGGGAGGAGGTGACATCACCTTGATCAAAGTGCCCCCTCCTGGTGAGTTCCCATGTGACGTTTCCTGCTGCAATTTTACAATGCAAATGCAGTCTTCCCCTCTGCCTGGGAGCTGATTGCTTTGTTGACTGCTGGTGTATCCCCATTGCCCATGGCTCGCAAGGTAGACAGGGCATTCCCAACCCTTTGTCTAAGAAAAATCTGGTTATCAACTTTTCGTGACCTGCTTAGTTTAAACACATTTTAGTCACATATTTCTAGCACATCTGTATAGCTCTTTGTATGTTAACTGTTCATACGTCATACCAGACTACGAATGGTCAGTGAGTTACTAGTTTTCCAATGAGATATTACAAGACACCTTCTAAATAATTATCATGACAACAGTGTGTGTATGTGTGTGTGTGTGTTGGGGGGAGGGGAGTGCACTGAGCTGGTCAGGCAGGTGCTACATACCAGGGCGCCCCTTGCCTTCTGGCTCATAGGGTCACAAAAGGATACTCCCATATCTGGGGATCCCATCTAGCAGAATGTGGTACTTTGCAGAGCAGAGATGAACAAAACTGCAGACTTTTATCTCACCCACCCAGAGCTTTGGATAAATTGGAATTCCTCCAAATCCCCCCCTGTCTTTGGTTCTCCAAAACCCAAAACCTGAGGAGGTTTTTCAAAACCAAAACCAGGTCTCCTTTGTTGTTTTCTCTAGCAGAGCCCCTGAGAGAGAACACTCCTCCCCCTGACCCTTCTTCTCTGCCTCTTTCCAAGTGAAATGCCTTGATTGTGGAAACAAGAACTTTGAGTGTAGTTTTATTGACTGGATCCTCCACACCTCGTATGAATGTACTATATGCACAGAACATTTTAGGTTGGAACTCTTAACCTTTCCCCTATTTCCCCTTCTCTTCTGCCCCCAACCACATATACACAGCCCAGATACTCCCCCTGGGAAGCTTCTAATTGTAAAGTCTTTACATTAACCCAACTCCTCATATAGCAGCAATACACTGAAATTCATTCCGCTTTGGATTTACGCACCTGACTTATTCTTCCTGACAGGCATAAGCAGAAAGCCAGAGAAGTGATGATTGAAATTCAACATTGTTGTTTTTTTTATCCTGAAAAGGTAATAGCATTTCCTTCTGTAATATTTTCACTGTCAAAAATAGTGAAGGTTTACAACCCCTTGTGGCCATTTAATACCAGTGCACCAATTGTGTCTGCTAGCTGTCACCAAAATGCACACAAATTGGACATCAAATAATTGCATACGTATCAAGCCAAATGCTAAGAAGCACAGACCTCCCTGTTAGTCCTAGAGGTAGCCCATGCCAGAGACACAGACAAGAGATATCTGAAGCCCTGTTCAATATGGATGTAGGATTAAAGCAAATCCAATAGCAACCAGGAGCAAAACCATGGAGGGATTTATAAGGAAGCAAAACATATTTTAAAATCATTGAAGAGTTTATGAGGAGACAGGGATCGGCGTTTAATACTGAAATGAAATA
Organism: Malaclemys terrapin pileata; assembly: GCF_027887155.1. Classification (NCBI taxonomy): domain Eukaryota; kingdom Metazoa; phylum Chordata; order Testudines; family Emydidae; genus Malaclemys; species Malaclemys terrapin. The sequence goes on along the minus strand of NC_071512.1, from coordinate 11,123,923 downwards.
GATTTAAAAGCTACCACAGAAATGATCTTAGCAGCTGAGTTCTATAAAAGCTACCATCCGTATAGGAAATCGGAGCAGAGATCAGAGAGAAGAAAAGAGAAAAATACTCACTTGCACTTGTTGTTCTCAGAAGACAGTGTTCACATAGGACCATATTCTTGGCTACATGTTCCTGTATATGGCAGGGAATGGAATTCTCAGGAAGGTGACATTTAAAAAAGAATTAATTGCCTTAGCAGTGGGTGAGATGCGTCTAACTAGTGGTCCCAAACATCCTCAGTTGTGAGTACTAGATTAAAAATAACCTCCCATAATAGGCAAAACCGCTCAGTCAGTCATTATTATCTGCACTGAAAGAGGAAAAAGAGCATAGAAAGAAGAGATGACACAGCATCACATGGAAGGAAAAAAAACTCTTGGTTTTATTTTTCATTAGAGGAAGAAAATGCCTTTTACAATGGAAAAGGGATGAATATCAAAGGCCAGAATTCTATTAAAACTTCTATTAAAGAAGTAAAATGACTCTTAACAGCCCTTAAAACATACATTCTAGAGAGGATCTGGCTCTGAGAGGGTCTGGTACGATATGAGTAGGCCAAAGCCTAATTTTATCCTGTAATGAGCCCCAACAATAAGTTGCTTTTGTAAAGGTCAGATAAGTAGCAAGGCTCCTCTGCTTCCTGGCGAAGCAGGGCATGGTTGTGTTCCACCCTGAATGAGCCTTATCAGGGTGTCCATGAGTCAATCCAACATTAAGATAACAACTAAGGATACAGCCAAACGGTCAGGGCCGGCTCCAGGCACCAGCTTCTCAAGCAGGTGCTTGGGGAGGCCTCTCCGGAGAGGGGCGGCAGGTCCAGGTATTCGGCGGCAATTCGGCGGACGGTCCCTCACTCCACCTGGGAGTGAAGGACCTCCCGCCAAATTGCCGCCGCAGATCGCGATCGCGGCTTTTTTTTTTTGGTTTTGGCCGCGTGGGGCGGCCAAAACCCTGGAGCCGGCCCTGCAAACGGTCATTACAGTACAATTCTGACTGACCACCTGTGTTGGTGTCAGACAACTAACCCACCAGACGGCTATTCCAACAGCTAAGTTTGGCCATGTCGAACCAAAAGACCTTCACAAATCTAACAGCTGAAGAAGAGATTGTCGGGGATGGGTCTGAGTAAAATACTGACTGGTTTCAGCAGCTTTGCACATATTGAGGGCTACTTGGTTAGACCAGAGAAAGGCCACTTATTCTTTATGGAATGTTATGAAGTCTGGATGAATTGCTAGAGCTTGGATGAAACTCAGCTGAGTAGGAACCATGTGAATATCCTATGTCATCGTGGATTTTTAATAAGGGTCCAGGGTGCTTACATTTAAAAATTCAATATATAATTCAGGACCCTAGTCACTAAGGACTAGATTCACAAAGAGGCTGCGGCAGACAGAGTAAAACAAATCTTTGAAACACTGCTGAGGGAGAAGCAGGGAAAGGTCTCTGTGTGGGAGAAGGGGGAGAGAATCTTATCAACTCTATTTCTTTTATGAGCTGAGGAATACAAGTGTTCGGTTCTCCCCCCTTTCAGTGCCCACCTTTTCATCCATTCTGTGACCCATATCCCCTCCGTGCTTCCTAGGCCAAATAACTCCCCCGTCTCCTCCAGTCCTAGAGCCCTTGCACATGGTTTCACACTCACACTACACCCACAAGAGAGATTGAACTGCAGTGCCCTCTGCAGGGTCATGGAGGAGAGACATTTTAATGTGGTCTTTTAAACAAAACGAAAGTTTTACAGCTGTGCTTCAAATAAATTATTGCCCTGGAGAGAAAACAGCATTTCCAGCCAGAGCCCCCGATCACTGAGGGCCCAACCCTGCCGGACTCACACTGGAATCAATGCCAGGTCTCGCATTCACTTCAGTGTGGTGGGATCAAGTCCCCAGGGAAGCGATATGAACACACAGCACACATCCAGGGCTTGATCCCTTAAGGAGCTGAGTAGGGTTGCCAACTTTCTAATCAAACATCCTAGCCCCGCCCCTTTCCACGAGGCCCCACCCCTTCCCCAAGGCCCCGCCCCCACTCACTACATTCCCACTCCCTCGGTGGCTCATTCTCCCCCACTCTCACTCACTTTCACTGGGCTGGGGCAGGAGATTGGGGTGCGGGAGGGGGAGAGGGCTCTAACTGGGAGTGTGGGCTTCAGAGTGGGGCCAAAAATTAGGTGTTCAGGGTATGGGAGGAGGCTCCAAGTGGGGCAGGAAGTTGGGGTGTGGGAGGGGGTGAGGGCTCTGGGGTGGGGCTGGGGATGAGGGGCTTGGGGTGCAGGAGGGGGCTCCAGGCTGGGGGGTGGGGCCAAGGGATTCAGAGTTCGGAAGAGTGTTGTGGGTTGAGGCAGGGGGTTGGGGTGTGGGAGGGGGTGAGGGCTGTGGGCTGGGAGTGCTGGCTCTGGGATGTGGCCAGGGATGAGGGGTTCAGGGTGTGACAGGGGGCTCTGGGCTGGGTCAGGGGTTTGGGATGCAGGAAGGGGTGATGGCTCTGGGTTGTGGTGCTGGCTGTGGGCTGGGGCTGGAGGGTTTGGGGTGCAGGGGAAGCTTGAAATGAAGGAACTGGAGGAACCAGAAATGGCCACAATCAAGGCAGTTTGCTGACAGATTAGTGATACCAAGGCCTGGTCCACACTAGGAGTTTATCTCGAATTTAGCAGCGTTAAACCAAATTAACCCTGCACCCGTCCACACAACGAAGCCCTTTACTTCGATATAAAGGGCTCTTAATATCGATATTTGTACTCCTCCCCGACGAGGGGAGTAGCACTGAAATCGGTATTGCCATTTCAGATTAGGGTTAGTGTGGCCGCAATTCGACGGTATTGGCCTCTGGGAGCTATCCCACAGTGCACCATTGTGACCTCTCTGGACAGCAATCTGAACTCGGATGCACTGGCCAGGTAGACAGATGAGATGAGAGGTGGCAGGCTGCAACGCTGGGGCTGCTGCGTGATCAAATGGACATGCTCCGGCGTCTGGTGGAGCTTCAGGAATGGCAGCAGGAGCACAGAGTGCCGCTGCAGCCGCTGTATAACCTCCCTCCCCCTCGCCATGTTCCATAGCCTCCTCACCCAGACGTGTAAGAACTCGGGGGGGGGGGGGGACGGGGACGCGCTGTACACCCTCCCACTTCACCCCAGTGGACAGCCCAACCAAAAGGCTGTCCTTACATTGAACTTTTTTAGTGGCCTTTTCCTTCCCTTCTATCCTCCTCCCAAACCCCACCCGGGCTACCTTGCCAGTTCTCTCCCTCTTTTTATAATCAATTAATAAAGAATGCATGATTTTTAAATGATAGTGACTTTATTTCCTTTTAAAACAAGCTGGGATCGAAGTGGGAGGGTGGGTTGCTTACAGAGAACGAGTCAATCAAGGGGGTGGGTTATCATCAAGGACAAACAAACAGAATTTTCACACCGTAGCCTGGCCAGTCATGAAACTGGTTTTCAAAGCTTCTCTGATGCGCAGCACTTCCTGGTGTGCTCTTCTAATCGCCCTGGTGTCTGGCTGCGCATAATCACCAGCCAGGTGATTTGCCTCAGCCTCCCACCCCGCCATAAAAGTCTCCCCCTTACTCTCACAGAGATTGTGGAGCACACAGCAAGCAGCAATAACAATGGGAATATTGGTTTGGCTGAGGTCTGAGCGAGTCAGTAAAGTGCGCCAGCGACCTTTTAAACGTCCAAATGCACATTCTACCACCATTCTGCGCTTGCTCAGCCTGTAGTTGAGCAGGTCCTGACTACTGTCCAGGCTGCCTGTGTATGGCTTCATGAGCCATGGCATTAAGGGATAGGCTGGGTCCCCAAGGATAGCTATAGGCATTTTAACATCCCCAACTGTTATTTTCTGGTCTGGGAAGTAAGTCCTTTGCTGCAGCCGTTTAAACAGAGTAGTGTTCCTGAAGATGCGAGTGTCATGAACCCTTCCTGGCCATCCCACGTTGATGTTGGTGAAACATCCCTTGTGATCCACCAGTGCTTGCAGCACCATTGAAAAGTACCCCTTGCAGTTCATGTACTGGCTGCCCTGGTGCTCCAGTGCCAAGATAGGGATATGGGTTCCATCTATCGCCCCACCACAGTTAGGGAATCCCATTGCAGCAAAGCCATCCACTATGACCTGCACGTTTCCCAGAGTCACTACCTTTGGTAGCAGCAGCTCAGTGATTGCTTTCACTACTTGCATCACAGCAGCCCCCACAGTAGATTTACCCACTCCAAATTGATTCCCGACTGACCAGTAGCTGTCTGGCGTTGCAAGCTTCCACAGGGCTATCACCACTCGCTTCTCAACTGTGAGGGCTGCTCTCATCTTGGTATTCTGGCGCTTCAGGGCAGGGGAAAGCAAGTCACAAAGTTCCATGAAAGTGCCCTTACGCATGCGAAAGTTTCGCAGCCACTGGGAATCGTCCCACACCCGCAACACTATGCCATCCCACCAGTCTGTGCTTGTTTCCCAGGCCCAGAATCGGCATTCCACGGCATGAACCTGCCCCATTAACAGCATGATCTCCAAAGCGCTGGGTCCTGCGGCTTGATAGAATTCCATGTCCATGTTCTCATCACTCTCGTTGCCGCGCTGCCGTAACCTACTCTCGTCGCCTGGTTTTGCAGGTTCTGGTTCAGCATAAACTGCACGATAATGCGCGAGGTGTTTACAATGTTCATGACTGCTGTCTTGAGCTGAGCAGGCTCCAAGCTTGCCGTGGTATGGCATCTGCACTGTTCACCCAGGAAAAAGGCGCAAAATGGTTGTCTGCCGTTGCTTTCCCGGAGGGAGGGGGAGGATGTACCCAGAACCACCCGCGACAATGTTTTTGGCCCCATCAGGCATTGGGATCTCAACCCAGAATTCCAATGGGCGGAGGAGACTGCGGGAACTATGGACTAGCTATGGGATAGCTATCCACAGTGCAATGCTCCGGAAATCGACACTAGCCCCGGTACATGGACGCACACCGCCGAATTATTGTGTTTAGTGTGGCCGCATACATTCGACTTTATACAATCTGTTGCCAAAAACCGGTTTCTGTAAAATTGGAATAATCCTGTAGTATAGACATACCCTAAGGTTAGGAAGCTGGATCATGGCTTTTACATTCTTTCAGCAGAGCTAGTCTCTTTGATCAATCCATTACCTTCCATAAGTTTAAACTATATGCAATATAGATGACACCTATTCTAAAACAAAGATATCCTTTCTTCTTACACCTGCCATATTACCCCTTGGCATAGAGAACAGCAAAGCCTGTTCTGATACTTGCACCTAGTGTGCAATATGGCTGATTACTGGTAAATGCTAAATGCCATGATCTGTGACAGGAGCCCCAGGTGATGCCCAAATGACTGACTGACAGGTATCTGTGTTTAGAGGGTCTAGGACTTGGCATATTAGCTGTCAATTCTGTTACACTGCTTCCATGTGATTCCTAGTATCAGTCGATATTTTCAGGTGTTCATCAGTGAGGACACATATCAATTCTATAGATGTAACCCACAAAATGAGAAAAAGGAGATGCTGTTGCTGATCTACGTGCTTATTACCCCCATTATAGATTAATGACAGATCTAGAGTTATAGATATAGTCATATTATGGATGAATCATATCTGCAATCCATAACCAACTTCTGCCGGGACTAGCAACTGAGCCCGGTGCAGGGTAGGAGCCACCAGCCAGGTCTTCCCTAGTCCCGGCCTCACCCTACAGTGATTTACCTCTCTGCCAGCTTCCCTGAGCACCTGAAACATACTTTTGGACCACTTTTGTGACTTCCTTTTGTTCCCCCATCAGAAAGTCATTTTTCTGCGGGGAAGCAAAAAGAATCTGCAATGGACATAAATTCTGTGCATACACAGTGGTGCAGAATTCCCCCAGGAGTAATACATGCTCTTTTGCATACATGTCAAACAAAGCACAGTTTGAAAATAACCATAGTTCCACTTGAGTCTCTTCTTTTGATGAGATGTTTTCTGCCAATATCCAGTGGCTATCCTGATAGAACTTAAAGATCCCATGGGATTATTAGATGGTAAGAGCAAGGGATAGCTCTGGTGTCATGGGAGATGACTGCTCTTCCAATAAACAGATTCTAAAGTTCAAAGCTGTGTGTGAATTGTAGCTAAGCACATAATGGGTATTGCGTTTGCCTACACACCCAATGTAATAATCACTTTTCTAGACACTCAGAATATGAAAAAACACCATGACAAATCCACCCCAGGTCCTATTGTATTTGACATAAATATTAAGGGATAACTTCTGCTGTCACACACACTGTGCAAACCTATGGGGGAGGGGCAGGCCATGAGGGTAGAATCTGGCCCTTCATAGTTATACTGTATTAAAGTATTCAGATTTGATCCTAAAGTGATGCAATTGTACTGCATACAAGAAGGGTCTAATGTCTGTGGATTCTATATTAGTTTCCTAACAGTGACATCCTTTCCTGTTCCCTGTTGGAATTTACATAACAGCTGTAAAAACAAATCTTTGGATGTCTACACTAGGTGAATTTCTTTTTGCTTTATGACCATTTGCACTGTTTAATAGAGCATCTGCAGCAGAAAACAATAGTCAAATTCTCTCTGTGTCTGAGAACCACTATATGCCCTATTCTTTGTATACATTACAATAATTGTTTTTACTGGCTGCATATTATTTAAAGATAACTTGGAGTTTTGATATCACCTTTTTTAAAGCATCACCACAAATCTATGCCAGTAGGACTGATTCTGGTCTCACATACACCACTGCAATTCTAATTACTTCAGTAGGGTTACTACTGAGATATACCACTATAAGTGAGACCAGAATTGGGCCCAATATATTAAATTGGATCCAAGAAAAAATTCAAACGGTGACAATAATTATTTTATGGACCAGGGAACACACCATTTTTTTTTCAATCTCCTGTTTGTCTAGAAGAAAAATGAGGGAAAAAATTGAGGAAGGAATAAAAGGAATACACAGAATGAAGGAGTACAAGGAATAAAGTGATATTCTGTACTCCTACAGATAAGGAAAAATATTCATTGAAAATATTAAAAGAAATGGGAGTGCTATTTATTATTAAAATGGCTAAAAACAGTGCCTTGGGTAGATCCAGATAAACCACTGTATGCTAAAATAAAAGGATAAATGATTTGCTTTCTTTGGTGGAAGGATTGAAAAGATTGATTTCTCTCCACAGGTGCATTTTTCCTTATGATTGTGTATATTGGATATAGTTGTATATCTGACAGCAGTGGTGTTTCCCAAATAATGTGAGAATAAGCTAAACCGTTGCAAATTACACATTAAGAAGCCACTCACCAGGCTTTTTTAATGAGTCATTTATCATATTTCTGCTAGATGGCAGTGTCTGCCCAGACTTTATCAAACTATTTTAGACACTGTTTCAAATACTGATTCTTCTACTGTGATTAGTATCTGTCAAATACTTTTCGGGACTAAAAATAAACAGTCTAATGGAAAAGATGCTCAATCATGAAGGGCTATGGGGGGCAAAGAAAAAAGAAAACACCCAAGTTATAAGAAGTCATAAGATATACACAGAAAGTATGTATTGTAGCCTCCAATGCTGATATATACCACTTATCTCTTAGCTTCAGATTTTCTTCTATCATTGGTCCTTATTATCGTAGGCAGAGGGCCTATGTACCCATTAAAACTCCTTAAGGGTGTAACTGGGACTTAAGCAATGGATAGACTTTGCATTGGCCTTTTCCACAAGGGTGCTTTTTACATCTAAATATTAGAAAGCTGCCCTACAATGAATTTCTCTATCCAATGCCCATAGAGTAAAAGTCTGAGGGTATTAGCTTATTCAAACATTATCTATGGTCCTATAAGCAGGCAGGATGGGCTTTATTCCCAACCAAAATCTTGAAGCATGTGCATAATCCTGGAACTAGGGGTGCTGCTGCACCCCCCTGGTGTGCAGTGGTTTCCATCATATCCAGGGTTTACAGTTTTGTTCAATGGCTTTCAGCACCCCCACTATAAAAATTGTTCAGGCACGATAGAGCGTGTATCGGTGTGTGTTGTGTTCCCCCCTGTGCCTAATCTGGAGGGACTATAAAGAATTCTTAAACCTTTAACATCTTTGTCTAAAAAACACCTTTGCATTTTACCTTTAAGAACAGATGGTTCATCAGCCTGTCAAAGGGCTGCACCTACTTTCCTTGGTTCTGGAGACAGACAGCATAACCCTGTTACAAAGATCAATGATTAGCTGGATTATACAGGGGAACCCCGCTATAACGCGGCCCGCGATACCGCGAATTCGGTTATAATGCGGGGCGAGTCTGGCCCCGGTGGCTGCAGCAGGCGCGGGGCATTTGGGATCCATGCCCCAGCAGCTGCAGCAGGAGCGACTCTCCCTGCAGCCCCGGCAGGCCCCTGGGGTTCTCAAGCAAAAAAAAAAAAAAAAAAGCCGCGATCACGATCGGCGGCGGCAATTGGGAAAAAAAGCCGCGATCGGCGACAGCAGTTCAGCGGCAGGTCCTTCACTCCCAGAGGGAGTAAGGGATCTGCCGCCCCCGAATTGCCGCAGGTGCCGCCCCCTCCCTTGCTTGTTAAGCTGGTGCCTGGAGCCGGCCCTGGGCGGGCGTGGCTGGCTGGGAGAGTGGGGCTGCTGCGCTCCGGCCAGCGTCTGGCTGGCGTTGCGGGGCTGCCGCCGTCCGGCTGGGAGAGCAGGGCTGGCCAGCGTCGCGGGACTGCGGAGCTGCTGCGGTCCGGCCAGGAGAGCGGGGCTGCTGCGCTCCAGCCGGCACTCTGCCCAGGGGAGCGGGGCCCCCAAAGACGGCCGCCGCCAGGGCGAATCGGCCTAAAGCCGGCCCTGCTGGCCGCCCCCCTTCTCTCTCTCCCCCCGCTCCCTCCCTCCCGTTAGCCAGGGCGCACACTCTGCTGCAAACTGAACCCAAGTACAGTGGAACCCCGCTATAACGCGACCCCGCATTTACCGTGATTGAATTTTTTGGACCCCAATGTTCACGTTATAGCGGGGTTCCACTGTACTAGCTTTTGTTTCTAGTTCTTTCACTTAAGACTGAAGTGGAGCCTAGCACGGTACAGAAAATGCAAAATGCTCTTCGACTTCATTGTATATTGTTTGCTTCTGTCAAACTATAAAACAATCATTCCTTTTCATTTGCCTACTGACTCCTACCCAGCAAATACAGTCACACTTCATGTCATGTTCTCTGTAGTATAAATATCTGCTTATGCAGTATAAGCTTTCTGCAGTCTCAGCAATCATCTTTGCTACTGTCTCTGCAGAGATCAGCAACAGCTGTGTCTTCAGTTTCGTTAGCCGCATAATGTAGGGTTTAGCATGCTATGTAAACCTGACGTTCAGTTACTAATTATGGGACTGATCCTGCAAGATGCGGAGTGCTTTGGCCCCAATCCTGCAACACATGGTGCTTGACTCTGAGAGGTCTGAATGATGCTTTTTGGAATTCACAGGATGTGATCATTTAAACAGCTGCAGTCATAAGGTGAAATTCTGCTCTCGGATCCATAAAGTAGATCTCAGCTCTACTCTGGTTCTCTTCTGACATGGCTGGACTCCTGTGGTTGTCAGTGGGACTTCTGGAGAGGAGATTAGAGGAGTGATGCTGATCTGAGGAAATAATTTTCCCTATGCATCCAACTTTGCCTTGTCCACACCGTTATATTTCTGTGGCGAGCTTTGTGAATGAAACCTTCGCCTCTTTGAAGAAGCTCCCAGTCTTCTCTAATAACATAGTAATATAGTGCTAACACTGGATTGACATTTGCTTCTGAATGGGAAAACGGCCTGGTGTACGCTGAGCCATGCACTGTGCATTATTTGCTGTAGAAATGTTTGACTGGGATTGCAATCACAACTTGGAGCCTCGTTAATACCTTTGAACAAACTGCTCCACTTAGACTCATTAGTAATACAGCCACAGAATTCATTCCGTGCCCTTCTAGCCTTCCCTGCCTGTAGTGGGGTGACTGCCCCATTCCAGTAAGGAGGGGTTAAAAGCAGCCTTGGAGAGGGCTGTGGCTGTGAAAGGCTAGGCTGATTGGGGAAGCAGCCACAGCTGGGGCCACGTCCCAATCAAGCCACAGCTGACCCTATAAAAGGGCTGTGAGCCAGGCGCTCAGGGCAGTCTCTCTCTAGCTGTCTGAGAGAGAAGGACCTGGCTGCCTGGGAGCTGAGAAGGGTACCTGAAGTGGAGCAGTGCTGGGGAAGGGCAGAGGGAGCTGGGGAGCTCCAGCCTAGTCAAACCCCAGGCTGCAGGCCTTGCTAAAAGGGCCAAAAAGGTAGTAGGGCTGCAGAGGGGTAGTCCAGAGACAGGCAAAAGCAGCAGGTCCTAGCCCCCCTGGCTGATGATGAGTGGTTTACAGACTGCAGTCTGCCCCAGTGAACAGGGGCTAGATGGGAACTGGGAGTAACCACTGAGGAGAGGTGGGGATAGAGGGTTGGGGGTTCCCCAGGGTGGGGAGAACAGACTGTGGGTTACTGCTGGGGGCAGAACCCTGATGTAAAGGGAACCGTGGTCCAGGAGGGACATGGGGGGCCAGCAGCAGGTGAGACACCAGCCTGCAGAAGGTGCTTCTCTGGGTTGGAAGAGCTACTTCCCCGGACTACCAGCAGAAGGTGCAGCGCCGGTGAGTCGTCACCCCGCTACAATGCCAAAGAAACTTCCGGCTCATTGAGGATCTTATAAATCGCTGTTATGTCTCAAATGTGGGGAAGAGAGGTAGAGAGAAACAGGCATCATTCACTGAGGGTGGCCTGGCCTTTATATTGCAATGTTTTGGAAAGTAGTGTCTTTGCTTGTTAAAGCATTGCTCAGGCACACGTCCACTGGGAAATTTCTTCAAGGTGAACAAGCCTTCACAGGTCACTGGGAGGCATCGACTTCAGTTTGTTTGGAGTTTGCAAGAGCATTCTAACTTGATAGGTTCCTTTTGAGGTGGCATCGCTTCTCTTGTTCTCTGATGAGAATCGTAGCACCGGGAACGCCTTTGGCTGTGGAAAAGGATCAAGTCCAGGATTTTTACAATGTCTCAAGACTTTTCCTACATGGCATGGTGGTGCCTAGAATGTAAATGAAGAATGATCATGGAGCAGGTATGTGTCTAGTGGTGTCCCATGGGCATCAATTCTGGGCCCTATGCTAGTTAGCATTTTTAACACAGATCTGGAAAAAACCGTAAAATCATCACTGATAAACAGAGCTGATGACAAAGCAGATGGGGGAGTGGTAAATAATGAGACGAATTGATACAGGTTACTGATACAGATTCTGGATTCTTTGATACACTGGGTGCAAGCAAACAATATCTCTTTTAATGTGGCTAAATGTAGACATCGGGGAACAAAGAATATAGGCCACACGTACAGGATGGGGGGACTCTATCCTGGGAAGCAGTGACTGAAAAAGATTTGGGAGGTGTGGTGGATAATCAGCTGAATATGAGCTCCCTGTACAACACCATGGCCAAAAGGGCTAAATGCAATCCTTGGTACATAAACAGGGGAGTATCAGCTAGAAATAGAGCCATTATTTTACAGCACTGGTGTGACTACTGCTGAAATACTGTGTCCAGTTCTGGTCTCCACAATTCAAGAAGGATGTTGATTGATTGGCGATGATTCAGATAAGAGCTCTGAGAATGGTGAAAGGATTAGAAAGCATGCCTTATGATGAGAGCCTCAAGGAGCTCAATCTATTTAGATTAACAAAGAAAAGATTAAAGGGTGACTTGATCACAGTTTATATGTAACTACATGGGGAATAAAACTTTGGTAATGGGTGCTTCAGTCTAGCAGAGGAAGGTGTAAAATGATCCAAGGGCTGGAAATTGACACTAGACAAATTCAGACAGGCAATAAGGTGTGAATTTTTAACAGTGAAGATAATTAATCATTAGACCTATTTACCAAGGGTTGTGGTGGATTCTCCATCACTGGCAATTTTTAAATCAAGACTGGATGTTTTTCTAAAAGATCTGCTCTGGGAATTTTGGGGCAGGAGTTCTCTGGCTTCTGTGACACAGCAGGTCAGACTAGATGATCACAGTAGTCCTTTCTGGCCTTGGAATTCAAGGAAACCTATGTTTTCCGATATAGACACCTGTCCTGTATGGAATGGACTGAGACAGCAACGTAGGAATTGCCAGACTGGATCAGACCCATGGTCCCTCTAGTCCAGTATCCTGTCTCTGGCAGGGGCCAATACCAGATGCTTCAGAGGAAGGCGTCAGAACTCCTCAATAGCAGATGTGGGATAATCTGCCCCCCGCTTCCCACATTAGGTGTCATTAACTAACTCTCTCTCTCTCTCTCTGCATTATATTTACTGTATGTGTGTGTGTGTATATCTATCTATATGTGTATATATAGATAGATATAATTTTTGGTAAGCTGATAATAAGCAGACTAATTAAGGAAGGGATACTGTTCATGGGGAGGAAATCTAACTTAAAAAAAAGCAATATTCTTCCACTTCTTGACATATAGCGTCTCTAACCACTGTCCTTTCCTCTCCACTCCTTATCAGGCCTTGGTCCTCTCTTGACTATGTTATATATACGTTCTCCGACTACCACCTCATCCCTTCCCTTCTCCACTGCCCTTTCTCCCACAGTCACTGTCCTTAATCATGTCTTCTCTGTGATTCCCTGCACTGGATTCCTATCCACTTCTGCATCAGGTTTCAGCTCCTTCCCATTCCCACCATCAAGGCTCTGGCCTACGTTCCCAGCCTTATCGCTTACCTCAGATCACTTTCTTCCCTCCACCAACACCTCCCATATGACCAGTACTCTTGTCTCCTCCCATTCTTGTCCCTGTGCCTCTTTGCACTAAGCCCTCATGCTCAACATGCTCTCCCAATGCTTCTCTGGTGACAAGCTCTGACCCTTCTGATTTTCAAACTCTCCTCCGGAATGTATTTCTCCCACAAAACCTGTGAAGAGGTGCACAAAGGAAGTGCTGTGTGCAGTATGGCCTACTGGATAGGGTCCTGCACTGGCCCTTAGAAGATGTGGGTTCAGTTCCCACTTGTCGCCTTGGGCAAGGAATTTCCTTCCTGGTGTCTCAGTTTCCCCATCTGTGAAATGGGGATAATGAGACTGACCTCCTTTGTAAAGTGCTTTGAGATCTAAAGACTGAAAATGCTATCTAAAAGCTAGGCGCTACATTTCTATTAACTAATTACATAGACAGAGCACTCCTGTAACAAAGCCAAGCAGTGATAACCTTCTCTCTGCTGGAGTGTAATGATTTGTTAACTACAAGAGAGGCTAACAACTGTGGCACACTTCTGCACCTCAGTTCCATGGTCACTGGTGTGTCTTCAGGTACAGTCTGGATTTAGCTGGTAGTCTTTCCATATGATGCTGTCTGCTTTACTTCATTTACACATTGATTAAATCATTTTTTGTCATTTTGGGGCTTCCTATCATTTTTTTTTTTAAATCTACTGGCCTTGATCAATTTTTTTAGGTCCCAGTCATGCTAAGAGATGTAATGCTGTAGACCCTGGGAAGGCTGAAGGCATTGCACCTGTGTATCTGTTTGCAATATTGGGGCTGCAGTTACACTTTTATAAAGAGGTTAATGTACAAAGAGGAGTTAATCCTGGACCAGCGTATCTGAAATGGAATGCATCATAATAAAGAAATATTTTACACTTGCCCAATCAATGTTTAACCTGTATTGTAAGCCTGGGAACCCATGTTGCACTTGCTGATGTGCCCCCATCATGATTAAAGCATGGGCCAGGACTGAAGTATCCAGTCGGTTTGGGCACATACAGTGCAGAGATGACCTCCAAAGAAAAATATACGGATCCTTCCAGGGCTGGAAGGAGACTTCTTCACATCCCACAAAATCCCACAAATCTCCTAGTCATATAAATGAAGGCTCTTCCAGGTACTCATGTCTCTTCCCAGTGAATCCCCTCCTAACTTTTTGCCGATAGCCACTTTACAAGTCTTTATAATTAGCTCTTTGTCAGGTAGTTCAGCCCTTTTCCAGGGCTGGTTTGAAATAGTAATGGGAAGTATCTGATTCATGGTTGCGGGCTGGTTATTCCAAGTGCTGTCAACTGCCCAGCACACTGCAAATAGATTGGCACCCACTGTGTTCAGAGATACATTTCCAGAAATTGAGCTCCTCTTCCATTTCAGTTCTAGCTTCCCAACTCTTTCTGAACTATATCCAAGTTATTTACAGGAAAGTCTGAATAACAGCTGATTGCAATTCTATTTTACAGTAACATGAACTATTTCACACTCAATATTCAAAATGTGGTGTGGAAATTTAACTGTGTGACTCCATTAAGTTAAATAGAAGACATGGCTAATTCATCATCCATCCATCCTTCTTAATGGTTATCCTATTTGGCCAGATTTTTCAATGGTCTTCATGAAAATAATACACAAAGTCCATGTGCATCCATTTATATATCATTATTATTTTATTTATTAGAGCTGGTTGAAAAACTTTTTTTTTTCCCAGCGAAAATTTAAATATTGAAAATTTTTGTCTGAAAGCCACATTATTTTGGTTTTCAGGTGTTCTGTTTTAATTTATTTATTCAAAAAAAAGAATTTTCTGTCAAAAGAGTTTTGATAAATTTTCCAGTCAGCCCTAGTCCCAGTGGAAATTTAGCTTATTATGGTGTAAAGTATCTCATTGTGTAGAACGCTTTTGAAGGTGGGGGAGGGATAATCTTTGGGGAAATTCCCTTTTCTCACTTTTTTCCCCCTCCCCGCCAAGGGCATGGCACCCACACTAGACCAGGGGTCCCCAACACGGTGCCCATGGGTGCCATGGCACCCGCCGGGGCATCCATGTGTGCCCGCTTACTGGCTGCCGGACAAGCAGCCGCCGAGAAGCGGCAACATCAAGAAGCGCTACCACAGAAATGCTGCTGAAATGCGGTCCTCGGCAGCTAGTCTTCCGGCGCCCGCCCCACGGAAAAGGTTGGGGACCACTGCACTAGACCTTCTGGCTGGCTCATGGTGTGCTTTCTTGAGAAAGCATCCCACAGACTTAATAGCGGTACATGAAGGGTCACTTTGTTCTTGTCATTTTTGTCCTCTCTTTAGATCTCACTTGTTCAGAGTCAAGAAAAACACTTTAACTCAGGATGCCTAATGTTTTAACTTTAGAGTTTATAGATTCAACTGTTTTAATCAGACCTGTTGCACCTAAATCCTAATCCAGTAGTTCCTGGCTTTTAATGTACTTAAGTAAAGTTTCCTGGCTATTAGTTGACTGAATATGAGTAAGTTCCATTTTCCCTGTTCCTCAACACCAACAAGTTTAGGTTTAAGTAGGGGCCCTATCCTACAACCCCTTACTCACATAGGTATTCCTTATGCAAGGGCATTAAGGGCTGGTCTCTAAGGGGCAGCCAGGAAAATTGAACTAAATCCAAATGAACTAAAGGTGTGAATTTGAAGTGGATTAGTTAAACGACATTAAACACCTGTGTGAACATTGTCATTGAGAATTAAGGCCACTTTAATTCTGATTAACAGTGTCCACACAGGGATATAATGAAGTTTAACTAACTAATTTTCCTGGATGTCCCTATGTAGACAAATCCTAAAGTGTGAACGGTCCCATTGGTTTCATGTACGTAATATCGAAGTCAACAGGGCTACTTGTGTGGGTAAGGTCCATTCATACGCGTTAAAGTTGGCAAGATTAGGCCCTGGAGGTCAGTGGCGTAGCCAGGTGGAGGGAACAGGGAGAGCGATCAGAAAAAAAGGTGCCACCTGCTGCGGTGCTTGTACTCACCCGGGTCTTCAGCAGCACCTCGGTGGCGGGACCTTCACTTGCTCCGCGGGGCTTCGGGGGTATTTCGGCAGTGGGTCCCTCAGTGCCGCCAAAGACATGCGGAGCTAGTGAAGGGCCCGCCACTGAAGACCCGGAGTTACTCCCATCAGTAAAAGCACCACCCGGTGAGTAAAAGCGCCGCAGCGGGTGGCTCCTTTTTAACTCACTCACAAAAAAAGGCAGCACCCGCTGCGGCGCTTTTACTCACCCGGCAGCGCTTTTACTGACAGGGCGGCACTCCGGGTCTTCGGTGGCAGGCCCTTCACTAGCTCTGGCTGTCTTCAGCGGCACTAAAGGACCCACTGGCGAAATGCTGCCGAAGCCCCTCGGAGCAAGCGAAGGTCCCGCCGCCAAAGACCGCGCCACACTGGGTGGTGAGTTTTTTTTGTGAGTGAGTTAAAAAGGTGCCACTTTTGGGGAATGTGCTCAGGGGGAGCAGCCGCGCCCCCTGCTCCCCCCCCAGCTACACCACTGCTAGAGGTCCAACTTCCCTCGGGATAGATATACTATGTGTCTTAGTCCGTACTTAGAGGGCCAGATTCTCAGCATAGCTGTGTTGAACTCAATAGAGCTACTCTTATTTACATGAGTTGGCATTCTGGATCACAGTCACTTTCCCTAGCATTCAAGGACCACAGTATGAACCCCTTTACTCATATTGTGATAGCATATGCTGCTATGTATCATACGAGAGGCAGTGTTGCTTAGTGGATAGCACATAGGGTTGAGACTGAGGAGACTTAAGTTCTGTTTCCAGCAGGTGACCTGGGCAGATCTCTTGGCCTCAGTTTCCCCATCTGTAAAATGGGAATAGTGATACTGACTTTCCTTTGAGATCTACTGATTAAAACACTATATAAGAACTAGGTATTGTTGTTATTATATTGTGACATGTGTGAGTATCAGCCCACTGACATAAGTAAGTAGTTCATACTATAGCCCTAACTCCATGCCATACCCAGAATTTCATATTAATTCATGTTTTTAAAATATTACGTCTTTGGAAAAACCCCACCTTTTCAAATGCAATTATCTTTAACTATCATTATTGCCAGTAACATAAAATCCCTTTTACAGATGCTTCTTTCAAAAGGAACAATAAGAACACAAAGTAATTTCACCTGAAATAAATGCATGATTTGTACTTAGTCAGTAACCTTCCCCATTTGTCTCTAAAAGAAAAAAAAAAAAACAGTGGGGAAATTCCTATGCTCTAGTTGTACTGTGCCTTTAAGGTTTGGGGGAATGATGTCACAGTGGGCTTTGGAGGCACTTTGAGACAGGCTGTATGAGAGGTTAGAGTCAGAGTTGTTGCAGTTTTAATACTGCTGAAACATGTGAAAGACACAAACTCTTACTACAATCCCTTTGGGACACCCGGGGGTGTTGGAGTCACTTTTCTACGTCACAGAGTCAAAGAGACACATTCAAGCAGTCCTCAACAGCACATGCTGAAGAAATTGAATGAGAACTGCAAACTTGCAAGAAACTATTTGAATAGGAGTTGTCCCGCAGTTTTAAAACATGGGCAGCCTTCAGTTAGAAGATTTTGTAGCTGGTTGGATAGGAGGTAAGTAACACTGGTGGGATATTTTGGGACAGTAACAGCAGAGTTATATAAAAATAGGTAAG
Source organism: Malaclemys terrapin pileata (assembly GCF_027887155.1). Classification (NCBI taxonomy): domain Eukaryota; kingdom Metazoa; phylum Chordata; order Testudines; family Emydidae; genus Malaclemys; species Malaclemys terrapin. Next base: position 11,106,413 of record NC_071512.1, on the reverse strand, counting down.
TGTATGTCCATTTTTAAAAAAGAAGTCTGTTGATGGATGCATTTATCAAGTTGTCCGCATTCATTCATGTTTGTGTTTGTATGTGTCGTTTGCCACATTTGTACAAAGAGGATAGTTTCAATTAAGCAGTAATAGAACATCGCACAGTTTTATCTGTCTGTTCTAAGACTACCAATATGCAATGAGATGTGGGATGTGACATTATGGTGTCATCTTTACATTACACATTCCTGAGGTAAGTGCATGACCTGCAAGGCTGAATGTCTCGAGCTGAGAAATATGTAAAATGATATTGTAACCCAACACATAAGATTATGGTTTTCTAAAGGCATTCTAGTGTTTGCCTATTGAGTTCAGGTCCCTGTGCATACAGCCTCCTATTTAAACAGCTGGGAATCCTCACTAGCCAATCAGATAGCTCCATTAATCCACACCCTTTTATGAAAGGCTTAGATCTGGTTCTGAGTGGATAGTCCTGATAATCTTATAGCCTTATCAGGACTAACTGTCACTATCAGACTAGAATTATCGATCGGGCAGTTTTCTGAAAGAATTGATTTTGGCCTTCTGTAAAATAGGTGCCATCTCAATTAGAAAGTGTAGGAAGAAGGTCCTGCAGATGTAGCTTGCACTTCTAGAGAGCTCCTTTTATCTAGAAAGATCTCAAAGTGCACCACTACAATGCAGCTCTCACTGGGTTGGAAGACAGCTGGCAGGTGGACAACACAACAGGGTAGAGAAGGAAATTTTGGCTAAGAGCAGGTGGCTACTGTTACAAAAAGTGCTACTGTCGTGGATTTTTAATGTCCACACAGGGCACCTGAGGCTTTTGTATTGGCACCACACAAGGGTGTCAGACCACTAAATAGTTCAGGTCAACGTCCTCATTTATTCAGGAAAAACTGGAATCTTTGCCAAATTACCATGAGAAAGGGTGAGGCTTGATTTCCAAAACCTGAGGAGACTGGATTGTCTGTCGTGATGTATTTTGGCTAATTTGTCCATGTCTATTACTGTAAACGCATGCATAAATGGGGCAGGAAAACTGGGTGAGCAAATAGCCAGTTAGGGATAAAATTTGCCAGTTGCATGTACAGTTTTCATGCACAATTGTACTAAATACTCCCATAAATCGAGTACATGAATGCATGTGATCCTGAGCTAAGCTTCTGGAGCAGTTTTTAAATGATTCTTATTCTCTACCCCCACTTTGCTTCTCTCCTCCCCCTTCTTGTTGTTCTCCCTTTGATGGGCCATAATGGAAATGTTTCTCATGGGCATTGCAGGGCCCCGGCTGACTTCCCACAACTCAGTAACGTGGCACTAGTCCAATGATCAACAGAGCTGTCAGTTAACGATGAAGCCATTTGTCAGGAACCAGGGCTTGTAGCAGAGCTAGGCTCTAGGCAGCCTCATCAGTACCGCTGGCCTGCCGCAGGCTGCCTGATTGGCCAGCCACCATTGGCCATGCTAACCAATTGGTTGCTGGAGCAAGCAAGCCTGCTCTTACGCCAGCAGCAGCTCGCTGGCTGCTCAGTGCTCATGGCCACCACTGTGCCTGCTGCTGGGTTACTTTGTTCTTGCTACTCCAGCCTAGCCTTTGTCCTGCCCCCCCTTTGGACTGCTTGCTCCCCTCCTTGCTCCAGTTTCTGACCCTCAGCTTCACCCATGGCTTTGGCTTCTGACTACTGACCCTGGCTATCCAGCTCCTAGCGTCCGGTTTGACCCATGCCTCTGGTTTCTGACTACGGCTTGATCCTCGGCTCTGGTTTCCAATACCTGCCCTCTGGTTTGATCCATGGCTCTGCCTTCTGATTACCTACTCTGACTTGCCCCTCAGCTCCAGCATCTAGTGCTTGACCTTCAGCTTGACTCTTGGCTCCACCTTCCAACTACTGACTCCAGTTCTGACCTAATTGTTAGTTCCTGACATCTGCTCCAGCCATGAAGTCTGACGCCCGCTCTGATCACTAGGCTAGACTGCCCTTGTCCCGGTCAGCTGACACTATTGAATGACAGAGATTTTCACACGCAGCCTCAAACACACACGCACAAAACCTGGTTAAGAGAAAATAGGTTTTGAATGGGGAACAGTGCAGAGGTTGAGTATAAAAATCTGTTCTCCATGTTGCAGACAGTGCATGGGATAGCTCCACAGCCCCTCCACATATGCTTTTCCAGCCCGTGGCCTGCAGTATCCTCTGTAAATCATGCACAGTGGTCTCTTCATGTCAAGTGGTCTCACCACCACCACCTCTCTGGGTTGGCTTTTGCGGGTCTGGCTCAGAGATTAGCTCCATCTCGCAAAGGGAATGCCGATTCTCCCTGTGCATCTGCTCTGCAACTGACATCATTGCTTCAAGATTTACCTTCAATTTGCATGGCTCTATTGATGAGTGAATTTTCACCAACTAGGTAATGAGCAGAATGAAGGCGAGTGCTCTGATTGGCCGAGGGGAGCACATATGCAATAGGGCACAGATTTGAGTTTCAGTGGGTAAATGTTACAAAAGTCTCTCCTTTTAGTTGACTCACCCAATTGTGTTTTGTCTAATGACCTTATTTTAATCCCCAGGAGCTGCAAGTGTAATTGTGGGGCATCCTCTGGACACAGTAAAGGTAAAATATTTTAAGCCGCACTTTCACTTACACAGATTGTGAGATTCATCCCTTTGCAGAGGGCCAGCAAACAACCCCCACACTAGCTTCCTGCCCATGGATAAATTTAACCCCTGAGAAAAATACACCCACATTTAGTGATATTTCTCTGTGTTTTTCTTTCTTTGTCTCACCTCTGATTTTAACACAGAGAAATTATTGAAAGATCTTTCAAAAGGAAGATATGAAAATGTGATTATCAGATAAATTCCCTGGATGGGATCAAAACTGAAAGTGAAAACTGCCCATTATATAATGTTCTGCAGACTGAAAAGGTCAGCACATACTTTATCAACCCAGGCAATGGCTGAGTTTACAAAGGGCAAAAGGCAAGCTGTATTTGTCTTTGCTGAAGAGGTATTTTTTTAAAAGTTTTCCTAAAGTTGGCAATACTGTAAGGACAAAGTACAAATCTAGCTATCCTGTTGCTAGGAGCTGCAGTTATTCAAAAGCCATTCCTATTATCCTCTTTCCTACAAGGGAAATCAGGTTATTTTTCTAGATGGATTTACAGGTGTGGTGTTAGAAGATGTTTGTTAACAGGTTCTTATACTGCAGTGCAGACAAGGCAGCATAGTCTTTAACACAGATAAAGCTGGTTGAGTTGAACACACAACTGTTGGGGCAGGTTAGTATTTTATTCTAGTCGTTGAAGCTTTAGAAGAACATACCACTCCCTCTCCTGCTCCACTGGCAAAGTGTGTTCTACATCCCCCTCTGTGGCTGGCCTGCAGGGGATAGTCATCTGCTACTGCTGCTATCTAGTGGATTTACTCCTTCAACTCAAGTGGAAGAAGCCTGTGCTTTAGGCCAGGATTCCAACTCGGCTCATGACCCCGAGTGGAGGTCATCATACTTGTATCTGAGTGCAAGGCCCAGTAGCCAGTAGAAATACCATGGCTCTGCAGCAGGGATGGTCAGGCCACAAAGCTTCTGGAGCACTTTCATCAAATGTTCCATGGTGGCTATCTCCACAACTGCATGGAGGAGTTGTGGCTGGGCAGGGGAGGGGTGTGTCAAGAATCCAAAATGAACTGCATGGATCAGGCACTCATGGAGGACCGTAGTCACTGTTACAGCCCAACGAGCTGCAGAGTAGTCACTGAGGTGCACCACTGGCTGAGAGAGGATTACATACCTTGTTGGGCAAGAACAGTGGCTCTGAGAACTGAGGAAGTGTAGACCAAAGTGGCCTATGCAATACCCTTTCTACAGGTTGAAGCAGATTTTCCCTCTCACACATGCTGCTATGGGAATTTGGGCCAGGTTTCCTCTTTTGCAGGGAAGCTAATGCTGATATCACTAGTACCCTGGAGCAATCACAGTGCTGTGTAATAAGAATCTAGCCCCTATGCATGGGCATGGGTGGGGAGCGGGGCAGGGAAGTGGGGTGGATAGGAGGGCTTCTTGCATCCTCTTCCCAGCTCCTGCAAACCTGTGCAGGGACCTGTGCAACATGTGGCTACCTGATGGCACATTTTGTTATACTTTCCTGCTATTTTTCAAAGCCAGCTAAGATTTGGTTGCCAAACTGCAATGAAAATGAACAGGAATAGGGCTTTGAGAATCTCAGCTTATAGTCCTTGTGTTCTTGCTCCAGGACAGCTGATCTTGTGTTTATTAAGAAGTTAGAGACCATCAGACTGAGGATCATTGTTGCTTGAGGTACTTGGGTTTCTTCAGGGAAGCATGGTGCTGACTACTGAAATGTGTCACTGACTGCAGAAGCAGTGCCAGGGCATTAACAAATGACACTGGGAAGCCAATATTCAGAGCCGAGTATGTAGAACAGGAATTGTGTATTGGCCATGTTGTCTATGAATTCCTCTGGAAATACTGTTTGCTTACATCCCAGAGAAGTGTCTTTCTTTAAGTCTGGCAATATGTGGCTTTGATGTCATCCTAGTGTGTGGGTGATAGAAGTTGACGATGTATGTTGTTGGGAGTGTTTGAGTTCTGTTTGTTCAGAAGCTGCCAAGTAACAAGTAGTGCATTTTTCAGTGCTTATAAAGACAACTGTCAAGCTGACACCTCTGTTACATTTGGTTCTGGATGTCGTTTGGGAATACCAAGTAGGCAGTTTTGTTACTTTTCCAAATTAGAGGGGGAAGGAATCTAACCAATATTGAACTACAAAGTGAGCATCTGAACAGTGTTTACCTATGAACATAGTGTCCAGTGGAATAAGGAATGAAGGTTTCCTCTTTCTGGGAGATGAGAAACATGGGTAAATACGTGCGTTATTTCATGTATATTAAGTTACCAGCATGGCAATTCTCAACAAACAAACCAAACACTTGGTTCAGCAGTTCCTTTCCCTTCCCCATCCCCTAAAATCCAGGCAAGTTTTTCCCTTTGTATTATGAGGTCATGTCTATAAATGGTTAGCTTCATTCACCTTTCACTCCACGTCTTTCATTTTACCCTTTACATGCCAGAACCTTCTTAAGTAGTATTTAGGTGCTGTTGCTGTTCTCAGCTTTTGCATGTGAGTCGAGATTCTGGGGCTTCTCCAAGACAAAAGCCAATTTCACTAATGAAACCAGAGAATAAACTAGAAAGCTGCTCCTATGCTCATGTCAGGGGAGGACTCCACATGAGCCTTCAAATTCACAGTTATCCCCTTTTGGTCTGTTCACTTTTATTCTAACCAATGGTTTCACATCTTTCTCCATGCTGGCAGGAGCAGCTTGCATGAGCTATCTCCTTATGGTTGTCCAAAGTCAAGGTTCTAAACTAGAACCCAAAGAAAGGACCATTCTAAGTCTAAGTCTCTGTTAAAGAGACAGCCTTCTCTAGTCATTTGCTGGGACATTCCCTTTCACTTGTGTTATCTCTGTTAGGCCACTGGTTGCTTTTCCTTGCCTCTGCTTATTTTTAGTGACTATTACTTTTGTCATTTTTAGGTGGCTTTCATTTCTAATAAGCCACTATATGCATCGCAGCAATAGAACACACTTATCCAGCTTCTTCAAGGGCATGACATCAGTGCCATTTTGAACTGGGGTCCGTTTCAACTCAGAATAAGCTTTAACGGCGATGCCTGCAGTGCTTTCACGGTTCACTCCCGTGGAGAGAAGCACACTGAATGTTGTATTCACATGCCATTGCAGTTACCCAAGTCAGACTAACTGCCAGCTTTTGAGGAATGCTTTAATTAATGAATTTGTTTATTCACAGACAGTAGTTTGCGTTCTTCTCTCTTATATATCACAAGCCAGTTTCACACACTGGCCATGCAGGTATGAGTCCTCCAAGTGAAAATATGATTTTTTGCATTCATGCACCATGACGAACCTTTAGCGTGTATAAAAACATTTCTGCATTTTAAGCATATGATGATGATGTCCCTGATCCTCAAGTCTGTTTGACCTGTACTCAAGTGCAAGTGTTATAGTGGTGTGGGACAATGGGCTCTTTACATCAGTAGTGTGCTTCCGGATCTTGGGGTCAATCAGAGCGGCCTCAGTGTAACAAGATGCTTTGCTGAATAATTTTATCCCTCCTTATTTCCAGAAGCAAATCTCATTACACTGCAGGAGGTTTCAAATTCTAGCTCTCCTGCAGATTTCCTGCCTTGCAGAGTGACTGCTATTGAATGTCACTGAGTTTCTGTAAGGAACAGCAAGTGGAATTTTAAGGCTCCAGGACAGGAGATACATTACTCATGTAAGCTTTTGTTTGTTTTTTTCAAACCTCTTTCCAACTGAAGAACTTGCCAGTGTCACACATTCCAATTTGCTATATGTTGTAAATAAAAAATTGGGCCAGATCTTTAGCTGGCATAAAATGGTGTAGCTCCACTAAAGCCAGTTATATGTAGCTGACTGTTCTTTTCTGAACTACAGTTTGGAAACTGTCCTGGTTCTGTTATTCAGAGAGCTCCTATCAAACCGCCTACTGATGTGTCCATTCTAAAGATTATTGCACTGTGACTATACGTTGGGGGCAGGATATGGTGATGCAGATAGCTAGAGATAGGGGATGCTGTGCAGAGGGGTCATGACAAGGAGGAAAATGTCATCGTAGATTTAAGGGATGGATGCAAACACTACAGGGTCATTTAGGCCATCATTCTGTGCAGCCACTTACGGAGGGGGGAAAAGAGGTAGTGCTCTTGATATTAGGATAAAAAACTGGGACTGAATTTCCGCTAAAATAAACCCGCAAGCTAAGAAAATTTGTCAGTTGATTGCAATGACTTTTTTCTATTAAAAACATGAAAGCAGCTTGATGGATGAGCTATATATGTGAGAGGTGAAATATCTGTTAAACAATACAGGGTTTGTCATGGTTAATGTGCTGGGTTTTATTACTGCTGTTGGTCCTTTTTAGAAAACATTTAAATATCTCTTTCCAGAAACAAATCCTCTTGGTTTGGAGCAATGTATAAAACACCTTTTTTTCATTAAAAGTTAGATATTTTTGGGGCTTAGAATGATTGCCTTGGCTCCATTTAATATTTAGACAACTAGCGTGAAATTCACCTAGCATTGTCAGGGCCATGGAAGGCACCCAATGCAGGAGAACTGCTGCAGATCTGGGCAGCTAAAGAGCAGGTAGGTGAGATACCCTGCACAAAGTGCAGCTGGGCTCTGCACCAGCTCCACCAGCAATGAGAGTTAAATTGCAGATGGGGCAAGGCCATTGGATCAATGATCTAGTGGCCACAATCCCCGGTGGAGGGAGTTTAAGGTTTGTGGCACCGATTCAAACACATATGCTGATGTGGAAGCCATGGAACCATGACCTAACACATGTTGACAGTTTGAATTCCTGAAACCAAGCACTCGTTTTCTTCTCCTGCCATTTACTTGGGCTTTGGGGGAGAGGGTAAATTTTCCCACTATTCAAGGTTTCTTTGAGGCATATCAACTAACTTAACGGAGAACACATGGTAAATGAATGAACTACCTGCTACACTCCCTGAAGTCTAATAACAAAAGGCTTAAAATCATAGTCAAGCTTCCACTGACAGATTAATAGACCGTAAGGCCAGAAGGGACGATTATGGTCTCGTCTGTAGTTCTGAATAACACAGACCATAGAATTTTAGCCAGTGATTCCTGCATTAAAAGCTATAACTTCTGGATGACGTACAGTAATCTTTCAGAAAGTTATCTGATGTTGATTTAAAGACTTCAGGTAACAGAGAATCCACTGCATTCCGGGGTAGCTAATAGTCTCATTTGCAAATGATATTATTCTGCATAACACGTGCTAATGATTCTGTGCAGAGTTGGGAGGCCTTGCCTTTCCATATTTCAAACCAGTACGACCATCATGGATTCTGAATGAAGCAAAGAGCCCCGAACTTCTGAGGTTCTGTTTGGATCTGCCACTGGCACAGTGCAAACTGGGCTACTGCATGTTTATTTTACTTTATTGTCCCATTTGTCCTAGGAGCAAAGCCATAATTTACTGTCAAATCAAAATGTGCATTGTTTGCATAGCATGAGCTTCCACTGAACTGAAAACGCATTGTTTCAATTACATCTCATCAATACATTTTGCAGACTCGTTTACAAGCTGGACAAGGATATGGAAATACACTTAATTGTATCCTTACCGTGTACAGAAATGAAAGTGTAAGTACCTTGGTTTGTCTATAACATGCCAGAGTAGAAAATGAAAAAGATATTAAAAGTGATTCCAAAACAGCATGCATTCAGTGCAATAGCATTCAAAGCCCTTATGTGAAGAACTGCAAGCATCTGTCCTTCTCCTCTGCCCCAGCCAACCCTGACCTATGAGAGACGATGACTCCTCAAGGAAGTGCCTAAGGACTTTGGGCCCCTTTGAGTGGGCAGGACACAGGCATGTATGACTTTTAATTTCCTTTTTATTTCTGGAAAACTGTTTTTTTCCCCCTCCCAGAATAAACCTGCTTGTGAGTGGAAGGGCAAACAACCTCTTCTGACACAGCTCCGACCTAGAGCCTAAACTTTGGAAGTGCAGAAGTGGATTGTGACTTTATGCCCAATCCTGCTCCTACTGACCTCACTCACAGAACTTCCCTGGACTTCGTTGGGAGCAGACTAAGATCCTTTCTTGTTACTTTTACTGAGAAACCCAAAATTGTTCCTAAGCCAAACTCTTGTCTACATGGGGAGCTAAAGCGCACCTGGGAGGGGTGAATTCTAATGCGCACCAACATGTTGCACACTCACTGGCCCTGACGTGCACTAAAAGTTCCCTAGTGCACATTGCAAACAATACTAAGTTAAATGCACAATAGGGAACTTTTAGTTTGCGCCAGTCAGGTCTACGTGGGCAAGTGAGTATGCAACACATTGGTGTGCATTAGAATTCACGGTGTGCCGTACTGCATCCTGTAGACAAGCCCTAAGGTGTGTCACCCTCTTGTTCAGATTCTGCATTGTTAGAACAGCCAGCCAGGCCTGTTGAAGGTAATTTGGGACCAAGCTCTGTGTTGACTTAGTCCCCACGTGACAACATGGAAGTGAATGGAATGGCCTGGGTGTAAATCAGTACAGAAACTGGCTCATAAGCATGACACAGATTTAGGTCTTATGACACTTATGGTCCGATCCTGCATTCCTTACTTGGGCAAACCTCCCATTAAACATTCAGCCAAATGATTATTAGAAACAAGGTTACCTTGGGTGTTACACTGCTGTACCTTCAGTGTGCTGTCTAATCCACTTTAATGGGAGTTTTGCCTTAGTGAGGACTGAATAGTGTGGCAGGATATGGACTAGGATATGGGCAAGTTTTCCACCTGTATAATTTATGATAATAAATGCGGGGGGGGGGGAACCTAATGAAAGGTTGATAATGCTGAACTAACAGTGTACCACCATCTGCTTTCTGTGTACAGTATAGTTAACATATCATTATTCATGACTCTCTCTTTTCTTCTGTGCGTGGTTCAGCTTCCCATGTTCATCATTTTGCAAGCTGCAGTACCTCTTCCTTGAAGTTTTACAGGCACAATTCTCCACTAGTGTCAGTCCATTGACTCCAATGGAGTGATGCCAGGAAAGAATTTGGCCCTAAATAGTTATAGTACTTTCCTATGTCTCCAGTTTTGCTGTATTAAGAATATTCCCTTATGCTGCATAATCTGTGAAAAGCACTGAAAGTAATTTCTCAGTGTCCTAAATTTGCTTCCATTTTCTAAGTGTATTGTTTCAACTAAATGTGCAACTGCTCTGCTCCAAGAAACATCTGTTATTCAGTTTTTGCATTTTTGGTCTGACATCCATCTTGGGTTTTAGTTAGCTAGCCTGACATGACATTAGTTTAAAGAATTGTTGAGAACTTACTTAGGGCATTACATTTCACATCCAATTAGCTCTATGAAAGGATCAAAGAAAACATAGGTTAAAAAATGACAAGAGAAGTACTGAGTGATCAATTTCCCACACCATTCAAAAGTAGACTTATAATTCCTGGGGAACTGAATTGAAGTGGAGATATGCAAAGTCAAGTATAGCAGGGTGTGTCCGGAATCCCAGGGGAGCCAGCTGAGGTCACTCAATTAGGGTGAACTGCAAAGAATGGGGCAGGCAATCCCCAAAGCTGGTGGATATTCCAATACTTAGATTTACCAAGCCAGCACAAAACAGCTTCTAATATACCTCACTGGTTACTCAGAAGTCAACAACACAGTTCCCTTAAAGTAACCCAGCCTCAGGCCTCCACCCAGACACCCAAATCAAAAATGATGAAGATTACTGAAAATCATATTCATCATATAAAAGAAGTTCTACCAATCCCAAAGGAGCGGACACATTACCTTCCAGGTTAATGAATATTCCAGATATTCATATACAGCCAATTCTTATTAACTAAACTAAAATGTATTTAGAAAGAAAAGAAGGGGAGTATAGGTTAAAAGATCAGTATACATACAGACATGAGTACAATCTTGAGCTTCAGATTCACAGCAGAGATGATGAGCTTTGCAGATGCAAAGAGTTCTTTCATAAATAGTTCATAGGTTATAGTCCAATGTTTGTATTCAGGGTGGTCCAGTCAGCACTGGGATCTCAGTCCTTGTGGCTTAGGCTTCCCCTGCATGAAGCCTCAAGCAAATCTGAGATGACAGGATCAGGACCCAAGCCATTTTTTATTAAATTTCAGGCCCTCTTGTGATAGCTCGGAGTTCCTCAGGGAACACTAGACACTCGTTTCCTAAGTATCGCTGGTAATTATTCATACAGATCCACATAAAGCAATTGCCTGTTTTTCCACCATTCGCAGACAATTTGCTATACATTTCAAAGAGATCATGCATGCGTCTGATGAAGTGGGTATTCACCCATGAAAGCTTATCCTCCAATACATCTGTTAGTCTTTAAGGTGCCACAGGACACTTTGTTGCTTTTTACAGATCCAGACTAACACGGCCACCCCTGATACTTGACACCTATGTTTACAGTTCATTTAAATGTTAAGATGTCCTTTAAATCTCTGAATTAACAGAATACAGCATAGACAGGGACTGTTTGATTACATTGTTGGCCTCTACCAATATATATGTAAATACACAAAAATACAAACATTATCTACCCATATGTTTTTAAGGGTTGAATTTGGGTTATTTAGCCTGCAGGATGCTTAACCATTTCTGGTCATGTGTCACACAGGGGCTATGGAATTCTAAGGTTTACTGTGAAGTGTGACCAACTAAGAAAAATAATCAAATTGATACATCTCCTTTAACTCTTGCTTTATTTCATGGTTAGGTTGTTGGATTCTTTAAAGGAATGTCTTTCCCATTGGCCAGCATTGCTGTCTACAGCTCGGTGACATTTGGTGTCTTCAGCAATACTCAAAGGTTTATTAGCCAGCAGCGCTATGGAGATTCTAACCATGCCCCGGCACTCTCGGACTTGATCGTTGCCAGCATGGTAGCAGGGGTTATCTCGGTAGGAATTGGTGGGCCTGTGGACCTGATAAAGATAAGACTACAGATGCAGACACAGACATTTTTTAAAGGTAAGAAGGCAAGGGTTGTTTTTCAGCCTTTTCTGCATACTCCGATTAATTGAATCTGTGATTCAAGGCTGGATTCTCCACCGTCTTGCATCCATTGTGCTTATTGACACTTACGCAAACACACTATGAATTAGAATTCTCCAATCCCCCAGAGCCTGATCAAAAGGCCATTGGAACCAATAAAAGACTCCCATTGACTTCAGTGGGCTCTGGATCAGGCCCTTACACCAATGGATGCGTTCTACAACTACTTTGCACCAGCATAACTGACTATGCCAGATGCAAGGCAACAGAGAATCCGGGCCATGGTCCCTAAATTAAATTGTATGCCATAAGATTCTCATAAACTGCAATGAATCCAGAAAGATTTTAATTTGCAGCAGTTGCACCAGCCAGGCCTTGAAAGAGAGGTGATCAGCCACGTATTAGATAGTGCACTAAAGGCACAGTCATCCAAGACACAGGGTAACCTTTGTTTTCAGTAATACATCTCTACCCCGATTTAACGCTGTCCTCGGGAGCCAAAAAATCTTACCGTGTTATATCGAACTTGTTTTGATCCACCGGAGCGCTGCTTTACCGTGTTATATCCGAATTCGTGTTATATCAGGTTGCGTTATATCGGGGTAGAGGTGTAGTCTGATTTTTTTGTTTGTTTGTGGAGCAAGTGACAATCTTATGTAGCAGTCTTTACTCAAGCTTCAATTGCAATTTTGCCTGAATAAGCACTGATGATGGACTACAGTATTTGACTCATGATGGTAGTATCCTCCTACCATTTATCATTAAGATCCACACTGTTGAGAGTGATTATATTTTTTCCCTATAGATTTGCTACACAAGCACGCATTGTATAATGCAACTGAGACTGCAAGATGGAGTCTAGTTTATGGGCATTTTCATCCTTTGTTCCATAGGCAAAAACTGCCTCTGATGTCCTTAGGAGTTCTAGGGACAGAAAGCAAGAGAATATTCAAACCCTTTGTGTTCATATAACTCCCATTAATGTTAAGAAGAGCAACTAAGCTTATCAAGTGGGTTAAAAAAACTCTCCATTTTCAAGCACATTTAGAATCTAGGTTACAGGAAAAAGGAACACTCAGGGTAAAATAATTCTCTAACTCAGTTCTGTCACTAGGTCAGTGCTGTATGTTAGGTCAATACAAAGTATCTCCAGAGCATGCCACCCACTCAGTTATTTAGTTCACATTTAGTGCAGTTCAAGGTGGGATTTTTGGAAGTGCTCCGTGTTGGCCTAAGTCTGCTCCCATTGAAGTCACTGATAAATTGACGTCAATAGGAGTAGAGTTGGCCCAAAGCTGAGCACTCATAAAGATGACACACACAATCTGCAAAGGAGACAAATATATGAAATTGGGAGGCATTGCATCTGACTGTTAAAAATAAAGTCCTAGTGAATTATCTCCACAGAAACCCCTTTTACATTAAAAGTTTGGACAGGAACTAACTGCATTTTTAACAAATTTAGTTTGTCCTGTGTCCATTTTCACCACTCCACCTCTCTCAGGAAAGTTTACTACTGCCTGGGACTGTAGGAAAGCAGCTTTCCTGGAGACAAACTAGATGCATGGTTTAGGGTTTGACATCTCAGTTCAATGCTAGGGGCTTCAATTTCCTGTCTGTTGGACCCAATGGGTGTTACACCCACCCTGCAGAGGAAGGACTGCGCCTCAGAACATCCCGCATCTGCAGCAAATGATGCTATTGTCCTGGCAATGAGCATTTTAAAACCAGTACAACACACTTCCAATCAAATCAGTCAGGAACTGTTTTCTTAAGTCAGATTCCTGCAGCAGTTAAGTACAATCCCTCACAAACACCAACAAAGATCTATGAGAAACAAGGAGGGTGAGGGAGTATCTTTGATTAGACCGACTTCTGTTGGTAGGAGATATAACCGATATTACCTCACCCACCTTGTCTCGCTGATATCATGGGACCAACTTGGCTACAACAAGATTTTTGCAGTCCCTCGGTTTTACATCCTTTTTTTTTTTTTTAAGTGGGTATGGCTGTGATCCAGTGGAATATTTTTAACCACTGCTGAATTTAATGATGCTCCACTTTTCTGTGCATGTCAGAGAACTTCTCTTACAGAAGTCCAATGGGGAATCAAAACCAAATGAACTCGTATTTGCTGAATCCTGCCGCTTGCCAAGAATATCAGTGACACAATTTTTCCTGTGTGAGGGAGGTGGCGAGACTAAATTTGCTTGCTCCCCTAAAGGACTGATCAACCTAGACTCTTTTTTTCTTCAGATTGTAGTTGTTAGTAATTCTAGCACTATTCCCACTCCTTTGGCTTCACCCTGCTTTATTTCAAGGCAGGACACTCTTTGAAACCTTGGACCCATTTGATCCCTCTGCCCATAGACTATTTACTCAGTCCCATGGCATTCTACAAAATATACATTACACAAAGTTTTCACAAGCAAAACCTTGTGCCAATCGATCATCATGAACATAAAATATTGATGCTGAGCTTATCTGTAAACAGACTTCTCTATCTGGGAGGAAAAAGCAAATTCTCCCACTTGCCCATCAGTGAAGTACAGCCACATGGCACATTTTTGCCTGCCATCCCTCCCCAATATGGAACAAAGTCCCAGTCCCTCCTCCCCTCAGCTCTTTATATATAGAAACTTTTTTGGTTCTCAAAACCAAAAGCGGTGATAATGATGTGTCTGGTCCTGAAAAGCTGCCATGTGCAACCTGCCACAGGCCTAAGCATTTCTGGTTATATGTGATTCATAAATATGATTCCCACCTCTTTTCATTCATTCAACAGTCAGAAGCTTTCCATCACTGCAGGCAGTTGCAAGATTTTTTTAGGTTAATAGGGAATGTCCTGATGATGTTTTTTTTTTATGAGAAATAAAATCATTATAGAAATACACTTCTTAAGGGCCTGATCTGAAGTCCATTGGAGGCTTTCCATTGACTTCAATGCTGCCAAAATTCTGAATTATTTAACTTTTCCTACTTCCCATAATTAATTGTTCTATACCAGGATAATACAATTGCTGCGGTTGGTGTTCCATTCTCACCATAGGAATTGTAATAGCTCTATTAATTCGGCCTTTGGTCCTTAGGAATCATAGCGCCAATTACTGTGCAAGTCCCATTGTGTGGGTGTTGTTTGACCCTCTCATTGTATTATTTTTACATTACTGTTCTGAAAAAGCTATATTCCAAACCCTTATGCATCACAGAGAGGGAAGGCATGCTTTAAGAATGGTGAGACCATATGTCTAATCCAGTTAATACCTTCGAGCACAGAGGTGCTGAGATCCGTCATTGCTGCGAAATTACAAAGATACCAGAAACGATGAAACAACAGATAACTGGGTATTAAAGCCATGACAACTTGACTCATTTCTAAAAATCTTGGACCAGATTCTGTCTGTTTCCAGGATGGTTCAGTTGGCATGTGAGGCGTTGCAAATACATGATTGCTGAGATTTGGGAAGGCAAATACAAAGGACACTGGGTTATTTTCTTGAATTGTTTCTATTTATGCTGGGGAGAGCAGGCAAAACTGTGATAGAAACTTGGGGAGCTTAATTATAAGGGTTGTCGACACACAGAGAGAAGCAGTGACTAGGTCTCTTTGAAGACTGACTTCCATATTTAGATGGTAGCTGGTGTTGGAAGGGGAGCAGAACTGTGGTTTTTGTTAGATCATAGTTTTGAGCGTGTTCCAGCAGTGTATAGAGCAGGCACCCAGGAGCAAAACATTTGCTGTACTGTGTGTCCCCAGATAAAGGAGCTAAGTGTTTCCTAACAAGATACATGTTTCACTGGGGCTAAAGAGGTTTAAAAGATGCTCCTGGTTAGGGACGAGTCAACTGTTTCTCATAAAAATGAGCATGGTCTGAACACCCAAAGAGAGAGCCCTACACCTTGACCCCAAATTGTGTGAGTGACGGAGGAGGAGGGAGAGCAGAGGAGGAGAGAAATATATACAAAACACGGAAACAGTTTGTTCCTTTTTTTTCTTGTTTTTCCCAGTGCAAGTAAATAAAGGTTTCAGTCAATGACTAAGGGCTGTGGAGAGGGGTATGAGAGTTCTGGACGGATGAGTTAGGACAAATAAATAAGTACTCCATCCTTGTAGTGGTGTTTAAAAAAACAAAACAAAAAACAGTGGTGTTTTTCTGTAACTACCCCCGCTCTAGCAAATTGCAGAGGAATGGGCCAGAGAGGAGGCTGTGACTGAGGAGTAGAGAAAATGCCGTGCCCTTAACCTGGGAATAACTGGGGCAAGATATCACGTAGGTAGTTTGCATCCAACACAAGTGTTATATATAAAAGGAAACCTATTGCTGTGGCCAGGAGATTGCTGTGTTAGGGAGGTGGCGTTTTGTCAGCAGGGTGGGCAAACCTCAAAGATACAGGGTTCAGCTACTGTAAGTCCTGCAACTTTTTGAGCACCAAAAATAAGCTGTATGGGTCAGAGACTGTTTTGTTCTATATTTGTACAGCATATGGCACAATGGGGTCCTGCTCCATGGCTGGGGCGCCTCGGCATTACCAAAATACAAATGATGATAAAAACAAAATGGAGAAAAGAGCAAGGTGCTGTTGAAAACGGAATATTCTTTTCATGAGTCCAGCAGTGACTCTGGCTATCTGTGGTACTTAAAATATTTACAGTCTAACTATTAATTAATATAATCCACGACCATGGCTTTGATGTTAATCATATTATGTGTTGCTATGAATGACAGTATAATGGGAAATGCCCATGGTAACCTAGGTGATATTATCTCTATTGTTGAGGCATGGAAAACTTAGAAACGCAGCCTGATGTTTTTCCTGGTAAGGTCAACAATGTGGAAATTTTGGGTTTCAGGCCCACGGTTGTTTTAGAGATTAGGTTAGATTAGGTTAGTCATCTCTCAAAGATATGGTGGAACTGTATAATATTGGAATATGTTTGCTGAGGCAAGCAGTTGAGGCAAATGACCAATGGGCTATCTTAGTGAACTAGGTGTTCTAAAGGGCAAGTTTGAATTTACATCAGGAATCTGATTTCAGGCTTCTGGTTCTTGTATGAAGGTAACTCTTGGTCAAAATGGCTTTATGCCTTTGAGTATATGGAATCACTGAAACATTGTTTTAATTCTAAGATCCAGAACTCTCTTTAAGCAGCTTCCTGAAGTTAAATTTGGCTAGCACTGAATTCAGACTCTGAAAGAACAAGTGTCAGCCAAAAGGAGCCCTCCTTCCTCTGGATCTGGAACAATTGCACCTAGACTCTTAAGCCAGCTCCCCTGCTGGTGTAAATCAGTATAGCTTCATTGCATTACTTTCTGGGCGTCGCAGAGTGATTTTGACAAGCAAGAAGCAGCTCAGAGAAGAGCTACTTAAATAAGTAGGGATTTGATACCCTATAACTGTCTAAGGGTATAAACACTGGGCACTTGAGACCATTCCTAGTCTTCATGAGATGAAATTCAGAAGGAAAAGTTGAGCTGTTATCAGGCAAAGCATCCTGGCAAGAAGATGCACTAGGTGGTGGAATTGTCTCCCATACAATGCTGGCATGAGACGTAAATCACTTTTTCTGGAACATAGTGCTGCCATCATTTCAATCACTTCAACAGACGGTTAAAGGCCATTCATTTGGGACATTTAATACTAGCCTGGACAAAATACTAATAGAACACATGCTTTATGGCATATTGCTGACAAGCAGGAGGTGGGCTGGGTGAGACCACAGGTCTTTTCTGTCTTGTATTCCTGTGATTGTCTATTTTTTAACTCAAGGCAGGTGTTCAGCTGTATCACTTCAGTCAGCTGCCTGATTGAGTCAGCACTAACAAATGATCTTCTTTAGAAGGTGGGCTTCTTCTATGTAGTTCCCCAGTGTGGCTGAGTTAATCAGCAGTAACATGGCACTCTAAAAATTGTAATTGATTTTCTAGAACCTTCGGCTCTTATAGGAACAGCACCCAAAATATTAGCTTTTAATTCACTCTGTTGTGATCTCTCTCTCTCTCTTTTTCAACTTGTTGAATTTTGCTCCAGACCAGAGGCCACTGGTAATGGGTTAAGAGAGAGACCACGACTGACCTACTGTATAAAATGCAAAGAAAAGGGTCCCAAATAGACATGTGAAGAATAGACAATAGTTTTGCCTTCTTGCTGAGCCTATAGGAATACTTGAAAAAAAGCCCATGACCAGCAATGTATTATCTCCTGACTCTAATTATGTGGACACATTTTTTCTTTGCAAACATTCAGGTTCAGATGTACTAGAAGACTGATTCAGCTAATCTCTCATAGTGAATGTCCAATGTCTGATCTCTCTGATCCAAGTGTATATCTGGAGTATCTACAATAACATCAGTGACTCTGTTGCTCAATTACACCAGTGTATCAGAGATCAGAATTTGGCCTAATATATTTATTGTAATGAAGAGCTATTTGGAATCATCATTAATGCTGACAGCTGAGACAGAAAATAAAAGTGTAGTTTGAGCTCCTGGAAAGCTGTCGTGTCTGACAATGATTTTGATTGTAAGTAGTGAGTTCTGAACTCAAAGGCCAAATATTAGTGTCCTACTAAAATTCTTATCATTAGCCGCTAGTACTCCTTTAATATAAGTTTTTCAGTCTCTCTCTTTGATATGTGTATATATATATTTCATTAGGATGTGTGACAGAGAGAGAGAGTATATCTGTAGCTATACAGTAGAACTTCCGAATTATGAACACCAGAGTTATAAACTGACTAGTCAAGCACACACTTCATTTGGAACCGGAAGTACGCAAACAGGCAGCAGCAGAGACCAAAAAAATAAAAATAAAAAGCACAGTACAGTACTGTGTTAAATGTAAACTACTAAAAAAAATAAGGGGGAAAAAAAAAGATTTGACAAGGTAAGTAAACTGTTTCTGTGCTTGCTTCATTTAAATTAAGATGGTTAAAAGCAGCATTTTTCTTCTGCATTGTAAAGTTTCAAAGCCGTAGTAAGTCAACGTTCCATTGTGAACTTTTGAAAAAGCAGCAATAACATTTTGTTCAGAGTTAGGAACAACCTCCATTCCCGAAGTGTTCGTAACTCTGAGGTGCTACTGAATCTCACTGAAATACATATACAGACCAAAGAGATACTGTGAAGACTTTAAGGGGAATGATAAACATTCTAATAGAATAGCAATATTTGACATATATGTACCTGATAGATGATAGATGCATATATAACTTGATATCACTGCCTATAGAATTGATTTCTAGTGTTTATCCACAAAAGGTTTGCACATAAGAGAGATCTGGTATCCTGCCAATCTCTGTTCATTATACACAAGTGGAATGAATGGTGACATTAAAAATATATTTGAAAAATAGTTGCCCAGGTAGCTGTAGCAATAAACTTCAAAGTGAATACATTTTCTACCAGGTGGAAATGACACCCAAGGCAGGCACAAGTTAACCTAGGCCAGCATCATAATGATCCCATTTCTTTGGGTAGAGATTCAATGAGATTTATATTGCTGATCTCCAATACAGAACAGATTTCTGATTTGGGGAAAAAAATACTTAATAAAAAAAACACACACAAATGAGGGCAAAGCACTCTGAATCTTAGGGTTTCCTGGCTTTTGTCAGCTTCTTTAATAACTATCCTGTTATTAAAATATTAAGGGGGCTTTTGGTGTTTAATTAGCAATACTATATAAACTACAAGAAGTTTACATATTTGCTTTAATTTAAAAAATGGGTACCATTTTCAAAAGTGCCCAAGTCACTTTGGTGTCAAAATTGCCTATGTCTCATAGCCAGATTTAGGTGCCTACAGATGTCAGTAGGTGCCAAGTGGGGTTGAAGTGAATGGTACCTAGGTACTTAACATGCTTAGGCATTTTAAAAAATCCTACTAGATGCCTGTCTGCATCTTTAGGTGTCTAAATACATTTGAAATCTGGCCCTGAATACTTAAGTCTCTTTTGAACACAGGATGTAAGTTCCTAAGTCACTTAAGCACTTTTGAAAATTTTACCCACTGGTTGTTTTCACATTTCAACTTAAATAATAAAGAGGAAAAGACTTCAAGGGATTAATTTTAAAAGGAGCAACTACATAAGGGAAGTTAAACAAACTAAAATGTGAGAATGCCCAAAGTATGTATAGTTAAAATGATTTGTATCTGTTTTTGCAGCAAACATAAACTTAAAGCACAGGGCAATTGGGTTTCCCGCATACAGAGGCCCAATTCACTGTGTTAGTTCAATCCTTCGGCAGGAGGGCTTAGCTGGAATGTACCGAGGTGCCGGAGCAATGCTTCTGAGGGATGTTCCTGGGTATTGCCTATACTTCATCCCTTATACAGTTCTCTGTGGCTGGATTACTCCCGAGGGATGCATATCTCCTAGTCCCTCTTCTGTGTGGATGGCAGGAGGTATAGCAGGTATGGTCATTTTGTTTCACAAGGTTGGGAAACAAATGAATATGAAGCTTAGTCTAAACTTCAGACACTTTATAGCAGTTGTATTAGTTGGATCCTAGCCGTACCCAAAACCAGTGAAAAGCAGGACAGCCAAAACACTTATTTTATTGGCCCGGTAAGATTTCTTTATTGTGTTTAGTCTTTGTGCATGAGGCACAATATATGTACCTATACACTGGATAATCTTCTGCAACAATCAATCTGAATCATAAAATGTCCGTGTTTTAAGGCCTCATTTTCCTCCCATTTACATGGCTGTAAATCAGGCCTAGTGTTGTTGAAGTCAGTGGAATTACCCTTTAATGTTTTACTTTTGATGCAGTGACTTATGAACTAAGGATGAAATCGTGGCCCCTTTCTAGTGAACTGGAATATTGCCTTTGGCTTCAATGGGGCCAGGATTTCACAAGATTTCTGTGTACAGTGGGACTGCTCATATGAGCAAAGTTAAGCACCTGTATAACTACTTGCAAGATTGGGGCCTCAGGTTTTTATTTTCTTCTCACTAAGGGCCTGATCCAAAGCCCAGTGAAATAACTGGAAAGACTCCCAGGGATGCCAGTGGGCGTTGCATCAACCCTAAGCCTGTGTAATTAGTATCAGCGTCAGTGGACTGCAGTTCACTCTTGCCTTTCAGCTTTCTGAGTGGCCCATAAGCCTGGAAGGCACTATATTACCCTGTATGTACCTCGTAAGGATAAACATGCATCCACAGCAGGAGAAGCCGCAAAACCAAGAGAGTCATCGTTAATCTTGTCTCAGTGCTGGAGGCTGAAGCCTGCTTTCTCTGTTTATACTGGCCCTTACCACTTTTATATATGCATTTAGATCTACAAAATTGCCCTTAAACTAGCTAATGATTTATTTACAATTCCTAAATCTCTGGATCCCAAATGAAGACAGTTACTTATTAGCCTGGGTAATGATTACAACACACTGGCTCTGTTTCACTTGCAGACAAACAGAACACTGGTTGATATGAACAAATTCTCTAGTATGTCAGGACATTGGCACAGCTCTAGGCACGTTCCTTCCGTCCATCTCCCCCATACAACCCAATCACACAGTCACTGTCTGGCATGAACGACCACAGGTTTCATTATAATACTGAATCAATATGCATGAGACTTTCTTAAACCATTAAATCTCTCAGCATGGAAACATCACATTCCAGAGGCAAAAAGGGAGCAAATAGAGGACTAGGTTTTCTATACGTGAGCAAGATCCTGAGTAACTGGAAGATGTCAGTCATAAGCGACGTAAGCCCCATTGAGCTTTGCAACCAGGAAAAACCCATCCGATTGCGGAGTAATCAACAGGATTCAGATTCAGTCCATCCCCATGTGATTAAAACAGTACCTCATCCACACACACCTTCGTAACCCAATGCCCTCTTTTTCAATATACCCCCAGGATTCCAGTTACTTTTAAATTGCTTCTGTTAGCAACATACTGGAAATTGTAGTTTTGTAGCTTGTGGAGCCTGGGAAGTTTTGGGGTTGGGGAAAGGTGGGGGAAGAGCCTTTCTTCACAAACTTGAATTAAGTGATACTTTCTCAAGTCTTAGTCCTGGGCACTGCAGCAGTATCTACACACACAGGGGTACTTCTGATCTGCCTGTAGTTGGTTACCTACCTTGTTCCTTACCTGTGCTACACTGACAACCAGTTCCTCAAACAGTTTGTCCGGAAATGTGGTACATTACCCCCAGAAATGCCATGTTGATGCCAGAAATGCTACTTTACACTATCATTCCAGTGTATTCATCCTTTCTGAAAGTGCCACCAATTGGATGCACTAGGTGAGTGGTGAATTAGTGGGGGTAGCAGGCTGGGGTTAAGGAAGGGTGTGTATAGACATGCACTAGCAGTGAGTATATTATTACCCACGTATCTCCAGTCATAATCACCGCAGCACAGTTGTACCACATCAGTATACGGAAGGAATTATCTTTTCCTTATTTCTAGGAGCAATTTCCTGGGGGACTGCTACTCCGATGGATGTTGTGAAAAGTCGACTTCAAGCTGATGGGGTTTATTTAAACAAATACAAAGGAATCATTGATTGTATCTCCCAGAGCTACCATAGTGAGGGCTTAAAAGTAAGTGGTATTGCGAGGGAAAAAATTGCTACTAGGCATTAATTTTTAGTGAAAAATGTAATGGCTGTTATTATCCAAACTGAGGGTAGACAATAAATAATTAAAACCAGTACAATTAATTATAAGTCATAATATTGATGACAATAAATATGTCCTAAAGAATCAAAGAATTTAAATGCTATAAGGTCGGGTTCTGCTACCCATTTTGAGTAGTACTTTACTCCATGGGAAGCACCGTTGAAATAAAAAAGTTTAATTGAGACTAGAGTGCTGTCCGTCATGAGGTTAAATGCTGGCTCCATTAAAGTCAATGGGGACATTACCATTGACGTCACTAGGACCAGGATTCATTATGTATTTTTAGTCATTCTTGGATAAGATTTGATAGGTCTGTTTCTCTGGTGCCCTTTAGCACCTACAGTCGTTTCACACAAGGACAAAGTGGGTGTAAAAAGCTGTTAAATCGGAAGGGCAGAGAATGAAGCCCAATGGGTTTATTGTATTATACACCGACGATGCCTGAACATTGCGTCATTGTCTCTGACACTTGAATGCCAGGTGCATCTTAAGCCTTCACCAAAACACTATATAGCTCATAGCTAAAGAGTGCTAAATTCCAAGTTCTGAGAGGAAAAATAACCAATTATAAAAAGAAAAATAACTGGCAAATTTGCAGTTGTGACCTGTTAAATATTTGGCATCTTTTTGGCACGTGCCAGTACGTCAGATCAACAGCCACAGAAGCTCATAGTCTGATCCTTTTCCCAGATGAGGGCTGTTTCCATCTTTTATTCTCACTCATGTGACACAGGGGAGTATGGGGCATGGACAAATATACAGCAAGTAACCATATAAAACAATGATTGGATATTCACAGGAATGAGGGCTGCAGGAGATCAACATTTTGTCTTTCTGATCTTACCCCAACTACCTCCAATGGCCAAATTTCAATGTACAGAGTCTGCAGCCAGTCATGGTTGTGCTGCTCGGAAAGGGAATCTGTGGGTCCGCCAGAGAGTTGAATACAAGGACAGTTTCATAAGGAAAACCTATTTTCGTCAGTTTCCTATTGGGTGAAACCAAAGTAATGGAGCATTGCTGGGAGATGTTGAACCCTGATTTGGATGTTTATATTCGGCAGGGCCAACGAGAAGGGAGGGGGAAATTACCGGGGCCCGGCAGTCCGGAAGGGAGCCCGGGGCCCGGCTTCCCCCCCCTCTCATCGGCCCTGTTTAGCCAGTCCGCCCTTGCTGGGGGGCCCGAAAATTTTTTTTCACCGGGGTCCGAACCCACTCTCGGCGGCCCTGATATTAGGAGAGAGAGAAACAGGGTTGTTAAAGCCCTAAGTAACCTCAGAGTGTACAAAAAAGAATTGTGGCCCCTTTGCCCACTCAGTATTGTGTGTGTTCATTCTGAATAGAAGAAGATCAAGTCCTAAGGCCTTTCTCTGTAAATCTCAGTTGATGTTTACCTTTGTCCTTGAATGTGACTTTTACAAAATGCGGACAAAGAGTTACACCTTTGTCATAAAAATTCCATCATCTCTAAAAAACAAAACACACAACTCTCCCGTCCCATATTACAAACTCCACCATGTTTAGATGCTTTATCGTACATTTCAGTGGCATAATGGACTGGGTGATCTGGCCTTGCGGTTACAGCTGGGCTCAGGTCTGCCCACCATGGGCGCTAGCTGCCAGGCAGGAGCTGGGGGAATTGCAAGAGCCAGGTTCTGTAAACAAGAGTCAGGCTGGGATTGAAGACCTAAGATCAGAAGCAATCCCAGGCTAGAATTGAGAGGCAGGAATCAGGGTCAGGCTGGAATCGAAGACCAGAAATTAGGAGATCAAGCAAAGTCTGGTGTGGCAGCGGGACAAAGTCTATGTGCTTGCCCAGACAACTTCCTGGGGCAACCCCTGAAGCTAAACAGGGTGCTTGGCCACTCAGAGGGCCACAGAGTACCGTCACTCTGGGTCTCTTGGGCAGTACATCCTGCAGTGCCTACTCTGCATATTGCTCTCTGGGTGTATCATTGCTTGCCCTCCTGGTGGCACTGTAGGACTATCAGTGGTTCTGAGCTTTGTAAAGCTGTGTTCTATTCCCTGGGTTCTACCTTATTATTTGATTAGCAAATTTCTGAATTTCAAAGAAAATGCTAGATAGCTATTTTAAATTATAGACTTCCTAGTACTGGATTACAATCAGGCAAAAAGCCTTTTTCCCTTTGTAAGGACTGAAAAATTTTTTTAATGCATTTATTTTGTAGCCAGTATCAGGCGGAGTGCCCTAGTGGTCTGTTCTGAGGCCAGTTTTGTTCAACATCTTCATTAATGATCTGGATGATGGGATGGTTTGCACCCTCAGCAAGTTTGCAGATGACACTAAGCTGGGGGAAGAGGTAGACACGCTGGAGGGTAGGGATAAGGTCCAGAGTGACCTAGACAAATTGGAGGATTGGGCTAAAAGAAATCTGGTTCAACAAGGACAAGTGCAGAGTCCTGCAGTTAGGATGGAAGAATCCCATGCACTGTTACAGGCTGGGGACTGACTGCTAAGTGGTAGTTCTGCAGAAAAGGACCTGGAGATTATAGTGGACAAGAAGCTGGATATGAGTCAACAGTGTGCCCTTGTTACCAAGGAGGCTAACAGCATATTGGGCAGCATAATAGGAGCATTGCCAGCAGATCGAGGGAAGTGATTATTCCTCTTTATTTGGCACTGGTGAAACCACATCTGGAGTATTGCGTCCAGTTTTGGGCCCCCCACTACAGAAAGGATGTGGACAAATTGGAGAGAGTCCAGTGGAGGGCAATGAAAATGATTAGGGGGCTGGAGCACATGACTTATGAGGAGAGGCTGAGGGAACTGGGCTTATTTAGTCTGCAGAAGAGAAAAGTGAGGGGAGATTTGATAGCAGCCTTCAACTACTTGAAGGAGGGGTCCAAAGAAGATGGAGTTTGTCTGTTCTCAGTTGTGGCAGATAACAGAACAAGGAGCAATGGTCTCAAGTTGAAGTGGGGAAGGTCTAGGTTGGCTATTAGGAAAAACTATTTCACTAGGAGGGTGGTGAAGCACTGGAATGGATTACCTAGGGAGGTGTGGAAGCTCCATCCTTAAAGGTTTTTAAGGCCTGGCTTGACAAAGCCCTGGCTGGGATGATCAACACCAACTACATCCTGCTTTGAGCAGGGGGTTGGACTAGATGACCTCCTGAGGTCTCTTCCAACCCTGATATTCTATGATTTTAGTCTCCACTCCTATTCCAAAATTCAGTAATCTAAATTTAATCAATGAATTTATTTAATAATATGATTCTGTTAGTAGCTTGCTAATTGAAACACTCCACTAAACATTTTGGAACTAATTAAATGGATTGTTCGTAAAAACAAGTTGATATTGGTTTTCAGTACAGTAAGAACTACGCAATAGTGCTATGTGAGACAGCAGAATTTTAAAACAGGATACAAGTTAGCAATAGAAGTGAAGTGTGTTATTAATACAATGACTCCTTTTCCACTTTACTGTTCAAGCAATCAAAAGATGCAGCCTTTTTCACTCTCAGAAACACATCATCAATTCAAAATATGATGACCAAAAGTATCAAACCTAAATCCATATTTAGTCACCCAAATAAAAGAGATGCTTAAATATGGACTTAGGCCCCTGACTTTAGGAAATCAGATTTGGAAGTGTTGGCCTATATGAAATATTGCCGTTAAGTCTATTCTGCAGTCATGTGAACTAATTCTCAATAAGGCACAGAACAATCCTACATTTTTCCTTGGATTGGAAACTGTTTTGTGAAAGCAGAAGAGAAAACTGCAAAATATTCTACTTGCACTGAGATGGACACTTAGCAAAGACAAGGGGATATAGGTCCTGATCCAACGCATGTACTTAACCTTACACCCACGAGTGACCCCACCGAAGTCAATGGGACTATTCATGTGCTTAAATTTTAAGCATGTGCTAAAGTACCTTGTTGGGTCAGGGCCTTAAAGCTGCCATGAAGGAGAAACTGGGAACTGCCCTGTCATAAGTGACTGCGTTTAGGGCCAGGCTAGGAAACTCTATGTTCCTGGAGCCCTATAGGGCCTGTGTAGCTGGTTCTATGCCACCTGCTCCTGCCCTGCTATGTCGATGGATGGTGTATTCATGTCTCCTGAGAATGAGGAGAGGTGAGGAGCACTGCAGCTATCCTTGGAAGATCCTTTGGCTTCTCCAGTTTGCAGCAGAGACTGAACCCGGATTGTAACATCTCCTCAAGCCCCAGATGTCTCATGCAGAACTCTGGTGCAACTGAAGACTAGCCCATAAAGTTTGAGCACTTCATTTGCAAAGGCAAGAGGCTCTGCAATCTTGCCTTTCATTTTCTCAGCTCGTTCAATATGGTTTTCAATGCACATGCAAGAGAGGAAGGGAGAGACAGATAAGAGAAGGGAGATTAAGAAGAAGATTTAGATTTCCTGTTTTCTGGTCACAAAGATTTAAACACGTTTTAGTTAGCCCACTTTTTATCCACTGCAGGAAAAGAAACTTCTGAGAGCCACCTCCTGCTTCTCACTGCTGCTAATATATCTGCTTGGAGGGCATTCTATAAAAACAGCAGAATATGTATGCAGCCCCATCAAACTAGCAACTTGCTATTGTATTTTGACTCTCTGGTGCCCAGATAGAAAATGCACAGATGCATGAGCACGGAAGCTAGGTAATAACTCCTCCAGCTCACAAAATGTCTATGAGCAGCTCACAATGTACCCTGTTTTGTTGTTCACATTTCCACTATGTTTTAGCTCGGTGTTGTCTTCATGAAAATATCTGATCTGTTCCTCTGTTGTAATCTTTTCCCCTCCTGAACAGGTCTTTGTTAGGGGCCTCACAGTCAACGCAGTGCGAGGATTCCCGATGAGTGCAGCCATGTTTCTTGGATATGAACTTTCACGCAAAGCACTAAGAGGAGAGCAAGCTGCGACCAATCCTTAACATCCAGGTCAGCTTCACAAAGATCTTTATTGATTTCACAGCTGCCAACGCTATTAAAAATAGAGACCTCATCACTGAAATCAGAGGAAGTTGTGGTTGCCCAGAACTTCTGAAAACCCTCTATCAAAGGTACTTACGTGGCCCCCTCCCCGTAGTATCTGAGCCTTTCACAGTCTTGTATGTGTTTATCCTCACGACACCCCTGTGAGGTAGGGAAGGGCTATTTCCCCCATTTAACAGATGAAGAATTGATGTGCAGAGAGGCTAAGTGACATTCCTAGGGTCACATAGCAGCAGCTTGGGATAGCCTGAGTACAAACCTGCCCTGACCCCGTGAGCCTCTGCCCATGCTACTCCTCGCTACACTGCTATTTTTAGCATGCTAGCTTCAGTAGAGCTAGCGAGGGCCTGTCTACCCATGCTGGGAAGGACCCTCCCAACTGCAGTCTAGACGTACCCCAAGATGCCTAAATATGGATTTAGGTACCTAACTTTAGCCATCCAGCATTGAAAGCCTTGGCCTAAGTGAAGTGCAGTGGTTCTCAAACTAGGGCCACCGCTTGTTCAGGGAAAGCCCCTGGTGGGCCGGGCTGGTTTGTTTACCTGCCGCGTCTGCAGGTTCGGCCAATCGCGGCTCCCACTGCCCGTCTTCGCTGCTCCAGGCCAATGGGGGCAGCAGGAAGGGTGGCCAGCACGTCCCTCGGCCCATGCCACTTCCTGCAGGGTCCCTCTACCACAAGGCCTAAGGAGGAGTAGAAGCAAGGCCAAAGTCTCACCCCACCTGAGGACCAGCCAGGCTGGGAGGTGGCTATCTGGGCTAGGATGCTCATGTGCTGCCTGCTCTTGGGCCTAGCATTTGCTACTGCTGAGATTAACCAGAATAGTCAGTTTTCCATAAATGAATAACAAAATACATCCAGTGCACGCACCCTCTGAGCAGAAGTCCTTACATCACTGATTACATTCAAAGCATCATTCTCTCCGCATTACCGACTTTTAAACACATCATTCTCATCCAAGGACGCAATATTGCATGAGCCCATTGGGATGACAGTTGGGAATATCATTTCCTTTTCAATGCAAACTAAATTATATGTCATGTATTTGCCTATTCTGTATAAAATGGAACATGAATGAATTAAAATGGAAAGTCATGGGGAGATTTGCTATGAACTGTGTATCTGAATTGTTCTGCCCTGCATGGCATCTGTGCCTTCAACAGCCAGACTTTGGTTTTATTTGCTAAAATTTTGGAAAGAGAAGAATAGGCCAATACGCTCCCCTTCTCTTCCCAGCACAGAGCAAAGGAGCACAGAAGACTTAGAAACTAGACCCATTATCCTGCACCATTAAGTCAATGGGAGCTTTACTATTGGCTTCAATGAGCACAGGATCAAGCCCCAGCAGAGGAAAGGGGGAAGAACCAGCAGAACGTGCTGCCTGCTGTCCCCATGTCTGAGCATGCCCATCTCTACCAGAGCAAGAACGTCTCCACCATCAGTCTAGTCCTGGATCCATGTGGCTGGGGCCACTCTTACTGCTGGATCCCAATAAAACCTTCACATGTGTTTGCCCTGCAAGATTTCCCTATTGTCTCCTTTATTTCACCCTCCAAGGTTCAGTAACTGGCCAGCCCTGTAGTGCCATTTCAGCCAGCTCCTATCCCCAACGTTCTCCCAGTACTACTCCAGGATTGGACACAGAAGACCAGCCCCTGTTTGAGAAACACTGGCCTAAATATTAACTCAAAGCTGGAAGCTGCAGGAGGGCACCAAAAATTGCACTTTCACGCAGCTTACACATTAATGTGATTTAGCTCTGACACGTGATATTGCAGAGAGCAATGAGGACGATCTGCCTTTAACTCTTTATTTCTAGGGACTTTTTTTTTTATGGAAAGATGAAAATATAGATCAAAATAAACAGAACAAAAGCAAACAATTATTCACCTAGCTATATAGAGAATTTACATCACATGAAACAATTTGTAAAATGTACTGACTGTATCTAGATATTCCATTTCATCCTGTAGAGTAGATGTGTGTATCTACTGATTATTTTTTGTGTAAAAATGTGAATAGCTGTGTTAGAAATGACGTAGGAACATGCCTCAGGTCCAGTGCATTATAGAACTTAATTTTGTGGGCTAAGAAATACAAGCAGAGTAAGACTGCTTGACACCTGCAATGTTGTTACATCTGTTCACTGTGCCTTAGGGTTTCTTTTAATGCATGATATCACTTAAGGACCTGATTCTGCCACCCTTCTTCATGCTGAGTAGGTGAGTAATCCCATTTGAATAGGGTTGCCAGGCATCCGGTTTTCAATCAGAATGCCCCGTCGAAAAGGGACTGTGGCGGCTCTGGTCGGCACTGCTGACTGGGCTATTAAAAATCCGGTCAGTGGCACAGCAGGGGCCCAGGGCTAAGGCAGGCTCCCTGCCTGCCCTAGCTCTGTGCGGCTCCTGGAAGCGGCCACCAAGTCCCTGCGACCCCTAGGTGCATGGGCAGCCAGGGAGGCGCCGTGCACTGCCCCTGCCCCAGTGCTGGCTCTGCAGCTCCCATTGGCCGGGAACCACAACCAGTGGGAGCTGTGGGGGCGGCACCTGCAGGCTGTGAGGGCAGCGCTTGGAGCCTCTCTGGCCGCCCATGTGCCTAGGGGCTGCAGGGACGTGGCAACCACTTCCTGGGAGCTGCAGTAACTGCCACTGGGACCCTGAAACCCCTCCCATACGCCTGTCTCAGCCTGGAGTCCCCTCCTGCACCACGTGCTCCCACACACACCACAACCCCCTGCCCCAGCCCTGAGCCCCCTCCCGCATCCCAAAGCCCTCATTCCTGGCCCCACCCCAGAGCCCGCACTCCCAGCTGGAGCCCTCACCCCCTCCTGCACCCCAGTCCCCTGCCCCAGCCCGGTGAAAGTGAGTGAGGGTGGGAGAGAGCAAGCGACAGAGAGGGGGGGAGGAATGAGCAGGGGTAGGGCCTCAGAGAAGGGGCAGGGCCTTGAGGGAGGGGCAGGGGTGTTCAGTTTTGTGCCATTTGAAAGTTGGCAACCCTACATTGGAACTACATGTCTGAATAAGCGCATGAGGAAGTGAGCAGAAATGGGTTCTACATGTTTATGAAAGGTACATCCTGGAGCCAACTGTGCTCCTGGAAAGCAGTGCATGATGGGAAATCTCCTACAGGGCAGATGGGATGTTAAGGCTTTAGACCTTTTAGTGTATGGATAATATTGTTCAATTAAGAAAAAAAAAAACCCAGACTCAAGTGGAATAGGCACTTTTTGCTAGGACACAGGTCCACTGAGATTGCTAAGCATTTTTAAAATGTTGGGGCTATTGTAGGGGAAGGACTCAGTCCAGCAAAAACATTTAAGACCAAATTAAGCAAATGTTTATGTGCTTTGCTGGAGTGGGGTCTATGGGAGGAGAGCTGGAGGGATTTGGGAACAGACTCTCACTATAGGATTTCCTTGTATTACAACATTTGTACAAGTGCTAATCAATGTGTATTTTAAAATCCTTTGTTCTTATGCTTTATTCTTTTCAGTCCTCCTTGCATATACAGCACTGAGAGCAACATGGGTTTCTCACAATTATTTTTATTGGTGTTTTTCCATTTGGAGCAATATAAGCCAGCCTGAGATAGGTCCTGCAGTGCTTACTCAGCCAAACTCACATTAAATAGAAGCCTGCAGGAATGGGCCATAACATAGTAGCATATTACCTTAGTGGCAAAGAAGGAGGGGGAGAGAAAGTTAAATAATAAAACAGAAAAGAGAAGAGGTGGGGAAAAAAGTAAAATATTAAACAGGTGAAAGCACTGACCACATGATGGCACCATACCCTGTCGGAAGAAATAGGAAAAGGCAGCTTATTACAAAATAACTGCAGGAGTTGAGACCACTCAGAACTCTGCCTGGCTTCATTCAAAATGCTGACCAGGCTTGCAGGAAACAGGTCTGATCAAAACGTGTCCCAGTTTGACAGAATCATTTGCAGGCACTGGACAAATCTTTTGATGAGCTTAGCTTGAGTTTAACAAAACCATAAACTAAGCAAAACACCGCAGTGTTGTTTCATGACACTTTCACGCAGATTTGCTGCTCGGACTTCTTTACAGCATTGGTGGCTCAGTGACAGAATTCTTGTCGGCCATGCAGGTGGTCTGGCTTTGAGTCTCAGCCAAAGCATCGGTTCTGCGGTGGGCTTGATGCCGAAATTAGGGAGTGAAGTTCTACGGCTTGGTTATGGAGATCAGACTAGATAATCATAATGGTACCTGCTGGGATTCAAGTCTATGGAGACGGACTCCGAAAAGGTTTAAAACCTGTCTTCAAAGTAATAAAGAATGAAGGGCTTAAAACATGTCGTGAGTTGATTTTTTTTTAAATGGTTAAGATATTACTATTGTTGTTGTAGTTGACTGAAGTAGAGAAAATGCATGATGGAAATATTCTCACCTTTTAATTAGTCCAGTTATGGTGTCTGATGTTACAATTGGAAAGTTCTCTGGATGATAACATCTCCCAGATACTTGTTTTTGTATCTTCTCTTGACCATTTTAGGCTTTTCTGGCTGAAAGGTATGATGTGGGTGCAGCATAGGGTAGTTATAACTCTACTTGCAGATCAGCATTCACAGTAAGATCTTTTTGAAGTCTTTGTGCAGGGGCTTAAGGATGCTCATTTCATAGATTTCTGTTTTCCCCCCCCCCTGTTAAAATGAGAAAAAAATCCTTTGTTTTAGTGTGTTTTTGAACTAAAGGCCTGATCTCCCACAGATGCTAGGAGCAAGGCCAAATTGCTCCCTAATGACCTGGAAATTTAATTTAAAGACTCTGTCTTTTAAAAAGTTACTGGGAGCTGGGACAAATTGTGCCTTACGGAGTTCGCTGGTACACATGGGGAGCAGGGCCCAGCTGTTGAGCAGGGATGCAACAGCATGCGAGGGGTTCATGAACTCCCAGCCCCTCCTTGCACTCCCACGCGGTAGCTGGATACATCTAGGACCTATGGACTTGATCCCTTTCCCAGCGAAGTCACTGGTACTACTCCCATTGACTGCAGTGGAGACTAGCCCCCAAAGTTCACCTCTAGTCATCACTCAGGACTTAGAGCGATTTTTACTTCAAGGAATGGACTTAAACTTTTGTTAAACCAAAGTCCTCTGAAACAGTCTCATAACGTAGTCCATTCGTAGTGAGTTGTTGGGGTCCTGGACTGTCCTGTTTGCCAGCCAATAGGACGTCTTGCCCACTGCACCTACATCTCTCTCTCTCTGTTACCATGTGCACCACATGACTAAGGCAGTACTCCAGACTGACCTAAGAACAGTATTTCTGGGATAACTGCTGCTGCAGGTCCAGTAGGGGCAGCGCAAGCACCGGGCCAAATCCAAAGGGAGTTTAGATACAATCTAATGTAGTGTAATTTACATTTTCTTAGAGCCATACTGCATACGTCAACTTAGACGCTTTGAGATTTCCTTATGGAAACTCACTTTAGCTCCTACCCATTACTTATTCCCTTCTTACCCAACACCTTTGAATTTGGCTCCTAGTGATTTTTATAGATCCTGTTAAAATCATAGCGATGATGGCGCTGCACCAGCCAGGGATTTCTTCCACATCTAAAGAATCCACAGCTGTTCACGTAAGCCAGCTGGATGGCCCTTTTGTTCCAAGAGAGCAGTGTAAAAACACCACAGTAAAGACCAAAAGCTGGCCCATTGTTTTCAAATTATGTAACCAAAATGAAACCGCTTCGACAACGGATTCTATAGTCTGAGGCCCTTTACATTCTTATCTCTAGCATCTTCAAGACCACCACATAAACTGATATTCCCTGTGATGAATTTAATTTACCATGTGTCTCATATTTGATCTTCTCTCCCATTACATCTTTCTGCTTTGCTTTTAAACCACAGATTATAATCTGTCAGAAATGAAGATATGAATTTTTTTTCTACAACTCGGAGTGAAATGTCATCTCCCCAATTTCTTTGAACATCCAGGTATGTTGTTTCATAGCAAACAGGACTCTGTTTAGCTAGAGAGTTATCATCTCTAACATACCCCTGATTTGAGCTAAGAACATCAAGTGACTTTTTGTAACCTTAAAGGAAAAATAAAAGTGCATTCTAGGAAAAAATAATGAACTCCGGAGTAAGAAGTAGGGGAAAAAAACGTAATTGTTAAAATTATACAGGACAGGCACACACACATGCATGCACTGCCCCCTCCCCCCATCTCCCCAGAATACAAATTAAATAAATGGGTTATATGTCCATTTTGAGACAATGGGGATTTTGCCCTTATGTTCAGTGGATGCTGGATCCAAGTCTTAGAGAAAATTGTAATCAGAAGTTAAAGGAGCAAAAGACTTAGTAAAATCCACATGTCCTGCAGAATGGGAATGTCTTTTTTAATAGGAACTCAATGGTTTTTATATGTAATTTACTCTTTAAGCCAAAAAAATAAAACAAAACCCTGCAGTACAGGTGGGGTATTAAGGCTTCAGGATAGATCATCAAGTTCCTAGAGATAACATATATAGACTCTCGAGTTATAGAGAAAAAGGCCATGCCTGGGTAACGAGCTGGACCACAACGTCCTGGTTCTGAAGAGGACCAAGAGATTTCCAATGACAGGGGCCAAGCTGAGTGTAAGAACTGGGGCTGATGAACGTGAGCTTCCTAAATGAAAACTGTTTAATCCATGTAACAGATGGATCGCTCACAGCCGAGGTGCCTCCTGCTGGTCATCTTGGGATTAGCTCAACTCCAGCTCTGGAGCACTCTCTGCTGAATGGTGTCTCGCCTGCCTCAGGCCCCGTGTCCCTCCCGGACCCCGGTGCCCTTTACCTCGGGGTTCTGCCTTCCGCAGTACCCCTACTCTGGGTCTCGCCTCCCAGGGGAACCTCCACCTTGCCTCAGTGGCTACTGCCAGTCATCATCTAGCCCCCGTTCACTGGGGCAAACTGCAGTCTGAAATGGCCACTCATCACTGGCAAGAAGGCTGGACCAGCTGCCTCTGCCTATTCTCGGACTACACCTCTTTAGCCCCAGTACCTGCCTTGGGCTTTTAACAAGGGCTGCAGCCTGGGGGGTTGCCAGGATGGAGCTCCCCAGCTCCTCTTGCCCTTCCCCAACACTGCTCTGCTTCAGGTACTCTTTTCTCTCAGGCAGCCAGGTCCTTCTCCCTCCAAGTCGGGAGAGAGACTTCCCAGCTCCTGGCCCCCAGCCCTCTCATCAGGGCAAGCTGGGCCCTGATTTAGTTGGCCACACCTGTAGTCAGCCACTCCCTCAGCTGCTCTCACTCCTTTAATCCCAGCCACAGCCCTCTCCAGGGCTGTTTTTAACCTCTGTTCTGCCAGAGTGGGGCAGCTCCCCCACTACAATCCTGTTTAATCACTAGTGTGATCTGGGCTCTAGGTTCAGGCATGAGAACAGCAGGTTCCACCACCACGGGACTCCTTCCTGTGACAGCAGATGCTGGCAGTGAAAATGATAAATGGAAAACCTTAAAAGATGTGAGGTTTGGTGACCCCTGCTTTCCTCTGCTTCTGGAGTCGGTTGGGAGTGAGATACTCTTGCAACAAAATACCCAGCAGAGGAGGCTAATTGCTCCGAGGGCTTCATACTTTGCAATGTCTCAAGTGTTACCAGACCTGTGACTGCTGTATAGGCAGAATGGATCACCTGCAATGTTGCTTGACCTCAGGGTCTCTGTCACTGCACTGGCCTCTACTGTGCTGTTAAGTGAGACCTGGATGACTTAGATCTGAATGTATTTTGGGAATGATCTGCATAGGAACTGGAAATGCGATGGTGTCCTCACCAGTTTGTTCTCAAGGAAAACAGAATTTGGCCCCTCTTCCTCCCTCCTCCCACTTGTGAAAAGAACAGACTTAAGCACCCCTCAAAATATATGGATTCTCTAAGGGACGCATCCCTGCTGTCGCTCCCAGAATGACACCATTCTGGGGGGTTCTTCGCTGTAGAGAGAAGTCCTGCACAGATGTTAATACTGAGTATTGACTTTTACGAGGATGCTCTGTGGAACTGGTGCAGAATGATGCACGCTCACCCATAGCCCACTTTCTCCCCATGCAGGGGTCCCTCATCCAGTGAAGAGGCTTCAGCAGAGGAAGGGAGAA
The DNA here is from genome assembly GCF_027887155.1 of Malaclemys terrapin pileata. Classification (NCBI taxonomy): domain Eukaryota; kingdom Metazoa; phylum Chordata; order Testudines; family Emydidae; genus Malaclemys; species Malaclemys terrapin. The sequence goes on along the minus strand of NC_071512.1, from coordinate 11,071,067 downwards.
TGATGCTGTGGAAGTGGCATTGCTCCTTTCTGTGCCTCCTAGCAGGGCAACCCCTGTGGTTTTGACCCCTGTGCCCAGGGAGCCACAAAAGAGGAATTGTACTGTGTAGGACTGGTTAAAAAAATGTTCATGGATAGAAAATGGGGTTTTTGACTTAATGAAAATCTTCACAGAAAATGTTTTCCTTGAAAAATTTTGAGTTTTGTCAGAACTTAGAAATGTGGGGAAGGTCAGTTTTTCCAAGAAAAGGCAAAATTTTCTGCTGGAATAAAAACACGCCTCTTTTTTCTGACCGATTCAAGTACTATTTATTTCTTTATTTATTCATAATATCTAAAGATTTAATGATCAGTAGTAATTGGCTTCCGGGGCTCCAAACCCACAGAGACTATTTCAATTCTAAGGCTCTCTCCAGTGACCATGACTGATTAGAGCTGGAGATGTTCTTCATAGTAAGCTCTCACTTCATTGTCTAGAAATAAAGGCAGAGTGGAAGTTTTACTTGGGCTCCTCTTGCTTTTTGTCACTTTGAGTCACAGCCAATCTCAGCATTAGTTCTGTGTGAGTCACATTTTGGTGGAGAAACCATTGTATAGCTCTTTGAACTTTTTTCATTTAGCTGACGCCAACTCATGTGCCACCACCTTGCTGCAACTGTACGCACAAAGGCAAAGCAGCTTTATCTCCGGAAAAAGTAAACTTTTCAACACTATCATGTCCTATTTGTGGTTAGCAAAGTGCATGCTCTCTGCAACATCTTGATAAGTGTATACCGTAAACTTTCTTGATACTTAAAACAAGACAGCATGTCATTTTGGTGTTTTCCATCTGTAGGGAATCTTTCTACTGCACAGGGAAAGAATTATAAGAATATTCTTAGAAGCCTGGTGATGGGTGATCTTCAATGATAAGCACTCAAAAGTCCAGACGCTTATCCTGATTATCCACAAGCCAAAGCCTAAAAGACTGATCTGGAAAGCTCACTTCCCATGATATGTTAGGCATACAATTCTCTATATTAATGGTGGCACACATTCATATATTATTGTGCATCGTCATAAAAATCTATTGCTTAGGGTTGATACACAAAGCCAGAACATCAAAGACCTTTGGGCTGGAATTTTCAATGATGTCTAAGGGAGTTAGATGCCCAGTCCCCACTGAATTTCAATAGGATTTGCATGCCTAACTCTCTTGGGTTCTTTTGAAAAATCCCAGTCTTACTCTCTAAATTGAACCTGGCTCTGTAACCTGCCTGTCATTGCACTTTGCTAGCTAATGATGGCGTTTGCCAGAAATGACATTGTCTAAACAAACATATAGCACTGCTGCTATGTCTGTATTTCCGGATCTGGAAACAATGGTGGTGCCATGTGAGAGGCAGAAGGCAGGATGAGCACAGCACCTTGAATGCTGAATTTACTTTGAATTCACTTCCCTGTCCAGGTTGAAATACACAAATTTCCAATACCTCTTTAAATAAAACATGCCGAAATATATTGAAAGGCCAAGAGAATGAAATAGATGAAGACTTGATATCCAAAGCAAAGGGCTTCTACCCTATTTGATTTATATATAATATATATATAATACGAAAGCTAAGGATTTTCAAACATCACAGGAAGATGTTTCAAGCATGACTTTAAAGGTCTAGCCTTTTGCTTTGAGAGAGAGAAAGAACATGGAACAATGCAGAAAAGAATTATATGGGAGTTTTATTTTAAACACATTAGGCCTGATTCTGATCTTTTTTTCACATCAATATAAATGTGGAGTTCATTTAACAAGGGTGAAAGAAAAATCTGAATCATTGGTTTTAAAAGAATAAGAATCAAACCCAATGTTTGTACAATAAAACTTCAATGCAATTCTCCTGTACAGTGAAGTTACCATTACACAGTGTAAGCAAGGTCAGAATCAGGCCAAGTTCAAGAAGGTCATTGAAAATATATTCTGTGAATCATTTACTCAACTGATTTTCACAACATTATTCTAATGAGAGAGGCTTAAGGATTTTCTAATAAAAATGGGTACGGATATTTAATAACTGATTGCAAGCTCTTTGGGGCAGAGACCGTCTTTTTGTTCTGTATTTGTACAGCCCCTAGCACAGTGGGGGCCTGGTCCATGGCTAAGCACTACGATACTACTAGTAATACCAATAATAATAATAAAAAAGATTAAGGGCTTGTCTAGATGGTGCCTTAGTCTACACAAGAGGGGTGTAAATTCCTGTGCTCACCAGAGCGTTGTGCATTAAGTAGCCAACGTGGACCCTGCTGGTGTGCACTAAAAGTTCCCTAATGCATGTTAACATAGTACTGTTTGAAATGGGACTACGGTAATGCGCACTGGGGAACTTTTAGTTCATGTCAGCACGGTCCTCGTGGTATGCTGGTACACATTAGAATTTACACTCCTATTGGTGCTGACTACAGAACAGTGTAAACAAACCCTAATAATTAGGGCCTGATCCAAAGACTCACTGAAGTCTATCGGAAGGCTCCCATTGACTTCAGGCAGTTAATGGCTGAACTGAAGTTAAAATCCTGGGCTCAAGAGATAAAATATAACCCAGTGGCTCTCAAACTTTTTTACTGGTGACCCCTTTCACATAGCAAGCCTCTGAGTGTGACCCCCCTTATAAATTAAAAACACTTTTGTATATATTTAACACCATTATAAATGCTGGAGGCAAGTGGGGTTTGGGGTGGAGGTTGACAGCTCGCGACCCCCCCATGTAATAACCTTGTGACCCCCTGAAGGGTCCCAACCCCCAGTTTGAGAACCCCTGGTATAACCAGTGTTGTTAATAGTGCCATTGCCTCAAATGTTTAGTACACTGTTGTTCAGTTACTTTAACAACAAGCAGAATATCTCGTCTGTGCCAACTTGACTGATAATGGATATAAGGAACCTGATTCAGGTGTAAGTTAGTTGCCAGTGGTGCTGGAACAATGTTTAGAGGGGGGGTGCTGAAGGCGGAAACCATGTATTCAAGCCAAGGGGTACGGCAGCATCCCTAGTTCCAGCACCTATGGTAGTTGCTCCAGATTTATCTGAAAATCAGACATGACAAGGATCTCATGGAGTAATAGAAGGGGAGAAAGAGCCAAAAGATGTAGTGATAGCCCTGGCACTCCCAACAAGTGCAGTTTAAAGGGAGGAGCCATGTGGCTCAGTTGGCAGGTGAGGTGTATTTTAATTTCTCTCTCACCCCCAATGCTCATCCTCCATGGTTCTCTCCCATTCTCACAGGAGGACAAAGGAAATGCAAACCATAAATATTGTCTGAAATCCTTTTGGAGGGAAACCTTCCAGAATCCTCTTCTATCTTCCTCTTTTTACACACCTCTAGTCTCATTACAGTCCCCCTCATTACAGTCCCTCCATCCACAAGAGGGTTGGATGCAACAAATAAAAGCTAATTGAAGTAATTACTCTTTGAACATTTTTGAAACCATCTTTCTCAGCGCACAGTGTATTTCTAAGGTTTTCCTGCTGATTAACCCTGAGCCTCCCACCTCCTGCTGTCAGAGTGACTGAATGCTACAGATTAGGTAGATAAAGTTTCTCTTGAGAACACATAAATGAAAAGAGAAAGTCTCTTTTATCCTCTACGCATTCCTCCAGTGTGATGCAGTTTCAGAAGTGATGAGTACATTGTCTCTATGCAAATGAATGGAGATATTCCTCAAAAAGCACGGGGCAAAATAGATCATTTTCCCCACCACACAGCTTTTTAGAAAGCATCAAACTTTTTCGGTTTCACCTAGGCTGTGCACCCAGGGACACTGAATGGGAGTTTTGCCATTGACCTCACTGTGAGCAAGATTGGGCCCTTATTGTCCAAAACATTTCAGAACCCTTTATTGCTGGGGTGTCTTTGAAGGACAATGCTGATGGTCATTTCCTTTCATTCTCACTGATGTTTTCTGGTTTTACTTTTGAATCCACAACAAAAGTGCAGCATGTGTCCTTTCTTTATGGTTTACTAAATGTGGTTAGACTAAAGTTTGCCCATACACCCAGCACCGACGAGAGATTCAGCCTTGGTCCCTGTGACACGGTACTGTTAGCAGCTATAAATGAAGCCCCTTTTGGGAGCCAGCACCCATTGAGAACACACCAGGCACAGTAGGAGCACATTGGTTTTGGAAGGTTAGTGCTGGTCACTTGCACCTGTAGGGAATCTGGTGAGCTAACGAGGTGATTAGGTCACCAGCTGGACAGCTCGGAGAAGAAAGCAAGCAGTATAAAAGACTGAGCCAGGCAGCAGGAAGGAGCCCCTTCCATCTGCAGCTATGTTGTATTAGACCTGGAGCCTAAAGGAAGAAATAATAATAAAGACACTTGATGAAGGTACCTGGTAGACTGTGTGTGCTGTTTAGTCACCAGAAGGGCTTACCAGTCAGGGTTTCCAGGCTGGAGGGGAAACCTGTTTGCAAGTGGGGGCTTGTCTGGGATACACCTATCAGCTAGAGCCAGGAAGGTTTGAGAGATAGCCTATATGAGGACAAGAAAAGATGGAGGAGCTGATACAGGGGCTAGCTTAGCAGCAGAAAGAGATGCAGAGGATGCTGCAGGCATTCCGGCAGACAGCTGGGATGGCAGACACCAGGCAGAGCACCAGCGAGCGTTTCAAGAGTTTGTGAAGACAGAGACGCAGCACAGCAGCACTTACAAAATTTGATAAGTCCTACTGTGAGGAACAGAAGTTTGAGGTCGGGCTGCAGCTCTGTACAATGAGCCCTGGAGATGACACCAGTGCAGTCTTACTGACTTTTGAGAGAACAGCTACTGGCCCAGTCTAGGATAAAGGGTTATGGGCCATATGGTTAGCCCCTTATCTGGCAGGAGAAGCCCAGGCTGCTTACATGGTGTTAAGCAAGGAGAACGCCAAGAACTACAATGTGTTAAAGGCTGCTATATTGGATCATGCAGGCTTGTCACCTGGAAGGAACAGACAGATATTTAGAGCCACCAGGTGGACTTATGGGGTACAGCCTAGAACCTTTACACAGAATTTGACTGATTGAGCCAACCAGTGGCTGAGGTTAAGGAGGCAGGATGTGGAAGCAGTTGTAGATGCCATGATCTTAGAACAGTTTATGCTCTGCATCTGCCTGCTTGTTCCTGTGGAGCAGGCTGGTTGAACAGCAGTGGTTACAGGAAGGAGAAACTCTAGGCATTGAGTGCATACAAGGGGAGAAAAGAACTTAGTCCCATGAGAGGTATAGGGCGGTTCAGGTGAAAAAGTGTTGGAGTTGTGAAGACTTTACCTTATCCCATGGTCTTAGGGTTGGAACCCATTTCCTTTAAGTAGGTGAAGGGAGGCCATGTGGAAGGAACCTCAATGGATGGCAGAAAAAGCAGGGGCTAGGGTCAAAAAGATAAGAGCCCACAAGTTGAGATACAAGTAAATCCTAGATAGATACTAACAGGCCAAGAAAGTGGGGCCCAAGTAGGAAATGCCAGCGCAGAGGAAAAGCTGTAGAGAGTACAACCTAGGCAGATATTAACAAGCTGAGAGAGCAGAGCCCAGGTGGAGAATACCGGCATGGAGGAGACATGAGTGAAAGAGCAAGGGTCACCTTGTACAAGGTCAACACGAAGAAAGAGTGGAAGGCAAGCCCATTATACCCCAGTTAGAAGGCCCAGAGGAGTGAGAGATCCATGAGAGATCCCTAATACCTATGGGGGAACATCAGATCATCAGACTGTGAGGTGCTGGTTGGGGAAGAGCCCTAGTGAGTGTTGAAAAAGATGGGATAGATCAAGGGCAAAAGACTGCATGATGTCCATTGTGTGATGACCTGTGGGCCAAAACACCTAAAAAGTGTTTATTCTGTGGATGGAGCATGGAAGACCCGCACTGATGGTCCACGAAAAGTCATACTAAGGTGGTGAGAGTTTGCTGCCCCTACAAGGAAGACAGAGCATGGGCAGGGAAAAACTGAGCCCCAGTGGAAAGGCCGGGCCCCAGCTAACTAGAGAAAACACATGAAGGGGAGAGGTATGTGAGAGGGTGCTGTTAGCAGCTGTAAAGAGAGCCCCTTTTAGGAGGCAACAATGGGTAGTTAGAGTAGGAGGGAGTTAGGTAGACTGATTGGTTTTGGAAGGTTAATGGAGATCACTTGCACCTGTAGAGAGTCTGATGAGCTAATGTAGTAATTAGGTCACCAGCTAGATAGCTCAGAGAAGAAAGCAAGCAGTATAAGAGACTGAGACAAGGTGCAGGAAGGAAGCCCTTTCCGTCTGCTGCTACACTGTGTTGTCTCTGGAGCCTAAGGCAAGAAATAATAATAAAGACACTTGGGGTGGGTACTCTGGTTGAGTGTGCATTCTGTTTAATCCCCAGGAGGGCTTACCAGCCAGGACTGGAGATGGTACCCATTTACAGTCCCATTGACCTAGAGTAAAATATTGCATTTTTAACAGCTATTTTCTTTTGTTCTCACTTTGTGCCATCCAGGCATGGACATAATCCCATTTCATGCACAGAAACATCCTGCTTCTGTGTCCTGGGTACACATTCAGTTTATACGCTCTGTCCTGTGAAGATGAATTTTAGGTAGCTTGGGAAAGACGCATTATGTCACTATGCTAGATCCCACAGAAGGGTATTGGCAGACTCCTGTTACCCTGGAGTCAGGGAGAAACATGCTTTTTCCACACTCTATGAATAGTTCCTCTTCTGGACAATGCCATTTGGCTTTCATGGAGCACCCAAATTTCCCCCGATGAAGGATCAAATCCTTCGGCCTCATAACCAATATATGTTGCATACCTTGATGACACGGACATCTACCATGTTGACTTGAATACTCATCCACAGAAGATAGCAACCATATTGCAATCCCTAACGGAGGTAGACCTACTAGCAAACCCTGCTAAATACTCCATCAGAAAGCATGAAACCTATCACCTAGGGTATCCCCTCGGAAAAGGCCAAATCTGGCTGCCAGTGAGCAAAATCTGATGGATGGGCCTTTCTTTAACACAGAAAAGCAGTGGGAGAATCCCCAGGTTGTTACTGAAGGTTCATGCCAGGGTTTGTCACCACAGCAATTCCCCTGTGAACCTTACCCAGAATAAAGCCCCCAGACAACTTTACTGCTTGAAAACCTGTGAAATAGCCTTTTTATCTCTCTGAGACATTGAGTAGCCTGCCAATGTTACATGAACCAGTTTTATCAAGGGATTTATACTTCAGGCCAGCACCGCTGAATTTTGCTGTGGGGCAGTACTGTCCAAAGAAACAGAGAGAGGCACACCCACTGTTCTTCCTAAGCTGAAAGCTCTTCCCTCAAGAGACAGTCTACATTGTAATCAAGAAGTGTCGCTGTGAAATGGGAAGCTAACTTCTTTTCAAGACAATCTTCAGAAAATTTCCACTCAGAGTACGCTCAGACTGACCAGCAGAGGATTCAAGATCTTGTTGCATAACAGAAGGGGGGAAACTTCAGAAACCTATATAAACCTATGAAGGAAAAGGGATGAGGGCTAACTCTGGAACTGCCAATGAGTGCAGTTTGAAGAAAGGGTCTTTATGCTCCAGGAGCCGTGGTCCTGTTAGATTCAGCCTGATTCATAACTTCTGCTATTGTTCTGGATTTGCAGACTAATCCCTGTTTGATCACATTTTTGTATCCAACTTTTCCTACCTGCTCAGGCAGAGAGTGGGAAAGGGACTGTCATGTCAAAGTTCTGCACCCATGAAACTGAGGTCAGATTCAATTGCCTGAAGGAGGCACTCACAAGCTTTGCAGCTGTAGTTCACTGTGGATGCAACTCTATCTGTGGAACCTGTAGACAGGACATTTTTACTGTCATGTTGCTGTCAACAATATCCTGCAGCCTTTTTGCCTCTTACAGAAAGGTTCTTTGACTGAGGGGGAAAGCCACAGTCTGTGTCCCTCTGGACTGTCTCCTCAGACACTTTGCACTGGGGAATGTTGTTGTGTATTTGCTTTCATGGTACATGACTTGAACTACCATGAGAGGCAAAATCCACATCTGAACAAAAAATGCTTTTGTGGAGGATTTTTTTCAACCTTTGTTTCCTGCTGTGGTCTGACAAAACAATGATAAAAATTAATCACTTCAGAGGAGCTTTCACGAATTTCCCCACCATGAAGGAAAAGCCACTTCACTAGGTGACTCAGTTACGTATTTGATTCTTCCAAATGCAGTCCAAACTTAGAGGGAAAAATAGTGGGCACTCGGTATCAGTTTAGTAGCAGGGTTTTTCCCCATTAGAAAGGGAATTTTGTGCAAGACTCAATTTAAAGGAGTGTCTGCCTGCTCTTCTGTCAACCATCAGACTGCATTGCACTTGAACACCAGAATGCTGTCATACATAGTCTTCTGTTGTGGCCTGCTCTGTGTGCAAGCACAAGTGTATTGCAGAGTCGATGAGATTATTAGGAATACACATGAGCTACTTGTAAGTGATGTGATTATTTAGTATTTTGTGTAAAAATAGATGTTTGCAAATTATAAAATGATAGTAATTGTGGGTCTTTCACTCATTATCATTTTAGGCAGAAAACTCTGAAACCTGCGACTGTAGTCTGACTAATGTAAGTGGCTGAACTCTCTCTTTGAACTTGATTACAAAATTCAATTGCAATGTGTATGCAAAATATTTACTAGGCTGGTAATACTGAATTGTAATGATTGTTCTTTTCATTTTCAGTCATGTTTATGTCTTCCCATTTCTTGGGTAAGTAAATATGCCAGATTTCGCTTTAAATACTGCAACTGTGTAAAGTGTTCAGTTTGCATGTTTTAAATTGCTTTCTCTTGGTTTTTAAAAGTTTGTGAAGAAGTTTCTTAATATAGGAGCAACAATGAAACATATAAGGCTTGATCTTGCCTCCACTGAAATAAACGGCAAAAAAGCTCTTCTAATGTTAGTGGAGCCGGATCAGGTGCATAATCAGTTAAAAGTTCCTTATGGGTCAGATTTACAAATGTATTTAGGTACCTAAAGATGTAGACAGGCACCTATCTGCAATTTCAATAGGAATTAAGTGCCTATCCTATTAGATGCTTTTAAAAATCCTACCAGGTGCCTGTCTGAATGTTGGGGTGCCCAAATACCTTTGTAAATCTTGGGAGAGAGGCTAAGTGATTAGAGATTGAGACTCCTGATGTGAGGGTTAAGCTGCAACACCAGGCCTCCATATTTTTGAAATATCCACAGATATGCTAAACATTAATTTTAGCCTGGATTATGTTTGAGTGCATATATCTTAAATTTTCAGTATCCAAGTCTTAAGTGAAATATGGCACTGGTTTCTTACTAAAGATAGGAAGCTTTTCTGTTTTAAAAACTAGCCAAAGTTCTTCAGTCAGTGTGCAATATAATGCAACCTTAATTATTTCAGTTGTGACATTCTGCTATGTTGATGAATTAGCGCTTCTCTTTTCTTGTGATGAGTATAGCTTAAAGTAAATGTAATCCAGCCTACATTAGGTTTTCTATAATATGTTCTTCATTTACCAGATTGGTTGTGAATTGTCGTGCTTTGTGGATGGATTTAAAAGAATGAATGAAACGCTGCAAGTTGGTTTCAGCGTGAGGGATAAGATTCGTCACGTTCATCGATCGCTTTCGCTACTGCAGAAAAAAAAGTGCAAAAATGTAAACATTTCTTTTATTATTTTCTCTCTTTTACATAAGATTTTGAACCTAAATATTTTATAATTATGTGTTTGACTAAATTTCTTGTGCCAGAGAATAGCAAACCCTTTGCATAGGTGCCCAACTTTAAGACGTGTCGTCCAGCTGTGGGAAAGAGGTGTGAAAATTGGCAGCCCCTATTTTGGCGCCTTTCAAAACCACAGAGAGGATTTTACATGGTCCTTCATTGACAGAAGGCGCAGAAAGGTGTTCTGGAGTGACACCTATATGTGACAGGAGATGATCCACATATCAGAGCATGTGTCTCCTGACTCAACAATGACATCTGTGCATGGACCCTTATATAGATTTTTCAGGCTCCTAAAAGGACAAATCTTCATGGTTCTGGGGATACCCCTGGAGCTGCTGCCTGCCAGAATTTGGGCATATATTTCAATGCTGATTTGGCAATATGATTTTTAAATCCTTTTTTAAAGTATTGATGTGTAAAGAAAAAAAAACTTGCTGTGGTTTTGATATACACTTAGATAGCTCAACTGACAATTCCTGGATGATCCGGAGCAGTATTACTAGAGCTCTGAAAACAGTTCAGTGGAGCTTTCCTGGCCAGGCTTCAGAGCCCAAACTCCAGCCTGAGCCCAAATGTCTACATAGATATTTTTAGTACCATAGCACAAGCCTGAGTCTGTCAACCTGGCTTCTGAGACGCGTTGCCACAGGCTGCCACTCGCTGCGTAGATGCACCCAATGAGGTCTGTGCATTTTTAGTACAGTAGTAGGTGAAGGGTATACAGAGGGAAACATAAGAGTTCACCTGAATTCCCCTTTTCTGAAGACTCAGATTCATGAACCAACTGTTGACTAGAAGGGTTTCTGTCTGTAGAGGGCTGGCCAATATGAAATTTATGACAGGTGGTAACAATATGCAGTAGCCCTGTCATTCCCAGGATATTAGAGAGACCAAGTGGGTGAGGTAATATCTTTTATTGGACCAGCTTCTGTTGGTGAGAGAGACAAGCTTTCACAGAGCTCTTCTTCAGGTCTGGGAAACTTACTCAGATTGTCACAGCTAAATACAAGCTGGAACAGATAGTTTAGCATAAATAGTTAATGCATATTTCAAGGGATCATTCAAGGTGAAGTTAACGTTAATCTACAACCCACTAACAGCTCCCCCACAGCTGCTTTCCACACCCCGCCCCCCCTGTTTTCCTTCCTATGATCTTTCACCTTGAATGGTCCCTTGAAATAGGTGTTAACTACTTATGCTAAACAATCTGTTCCAGCTTGTATTTAGCTGTATGCTGTGTAGCTGTAGCTGTGTTGGTCCCTGGCAGTTAGGCTATGTCTACACTAGGGACCTTACAGCTGCACAACTGCACTGATGCAGCTGCGCGGTTGTAAGATCTCCCGTGTAGCCACTCTATGCCGATGGGCGAGAGCTCTCCTGCTGGCATAATTAAACCACCCCCAATGAGCGGCGGTAGCCTATGTTGGCAAGAGAAGCTCTCCTGCCAACATAGCGCTGTCTACACAGGTGCTTCTGTCAGTGTAACTTATGTTGGTCAGGCCTGGGTTTTTTTTCACACTCCTGAGCGACATAAGTTTTACCGACAAAAGTGCTATTGTAGACATAGGTTTAGAGAGACAATGGCTACACTATCGAGCTTATAGCAGTGCAGCTGCACTGATGCACCTTTTTTTGTCTCTCAGGTGGTAGTGATGGCAGTTTAGCCCAAAGTAATGTGCAGCATTAAAAGAGGATATTGGAAACTCTGTTGGATTAAATCAATAGTTCCAACAGTTCCAATGTGAAAATAATTAGATTGCTAATAGCTTTTCCTGGATGTCTGGGAGAAAGAATAGTTGTCATAGGATATTGATTGAGGGAAAGAAATTCTTTCAAGATTTGAACTTGATTTGTGGTCATGAGCCAGATGTTGGTCTGAAGCTCACAGTAAATATAGCTCCATAAATACAATTTTTAAAAATCCATTGGTATCCACAGGACAAAAATAGTGGCTAGATTAGAACATATCAGTTGAGGAAATGGTCAAATCATTGAAACTGCCAGAAGAACTAGGATTTGTCTTCATGTAGAGCTCTACAGCAGCGCAGCTGCACTGGTGAAATTTCACCACTGTAGTGCTATAGTGAAGACGTTACTACGCCGACTGGAGAACTTCTCCCGTCAACATAATTAATCCACCTCTCCAAGAGGCGGTAGCTATGTCGACAGGAGAAGCTTTCCTGTCAACATAGCATGGTCTACACGGGGAGTTAGGTTGGTATAACTATGTTGGTCGGGGTGTGGATTTTTCACACCCAAGTGATGTAGATATACCCACATAGATCTGTAGTATAAACCTGACCTTAGGGAGCTGCGGAAAGAATTAAGGTGATACATTGTGATAGAACCCATCACCATCTGCACCCTCAACCAAACCCCCCTTATCACACATGTCTTTATTCAGAGCCTAAGCACTTAAACCCACAATGTTGTGGTAGGGATTTATTTTTTCTTTCCATTTTTTGTTGTTTGTTTAATTGCCTTTTTTTTTTCTACCACAGCTCCTGTCCTGTAGAGGACCCTGTCACTCAAATTCCACTGGGAACATAGAGAAATTCTTAACACTCGTCAAAACAACCTTTCAGCAAGTGAACAAGGAGAAAAGCAGGAAAAAATGACAAAGGAGAAAAAATGTTATTTATTGTATTTATTATCTAAATAAAACATGAAAGACAGTAATTTGCTAAAAACAATAAAATTATATTTTACATGAACACCAATGACTTTCAAGCATCCTTTTTTTTACACTTTTTTTTTTCCAGTGGCACAAAAGAATTTATGTCTGGTCATATGGAGGCTTGGGCCCAGATCCACAAAACTATTTAGGCTCCTAACTTCTATTGAAATCAATAGAATCCTTGATCCTTAGCTAAACCAAGCTAATGTTCAGCACAGCTAAGGTGGTGGTGAGAGGGAGGGCAAAGGTAGTTCTAAATCACTTTTCCACCTTCTCCAGTCCGGAGGCTGAACCATCCTCTAGTATGAGTTAGAGCAGCCTGTGGCTGTAATTAGACTGTAGAAAGGTAAGCTTATTACAACAGTGATGTCTGAAACCACAGACTGCCTGAAACAATCGTTCAGAGAGGTGTGAACTTCCCCTGTGCAACTAAGTCAGTGTTAACTCTGAATGCTAACCATGTCTTAAATGTCAACATTGTGACTATTTCACTATTGAATAATGCTCTCAAGAAAGAAGGGGGATGATCCTATTATACAACACAGTGATTTTTTTAAATCTTCATATCTCCTTTCAGCATCTTAAGTGGGTGAAAAGAACAGGAGTACTTGTGGCGCCTTAGAGACTAACAAATTTATTAGAGCATAAGCTTTCGTGGACTACAGCCCGCATCCGAAGAAGTGGGCTGTAGTCCACGAAAGCTTATGCTCTAATAAATTTGTTAGTCTCTAAGGCGCCACAAGTACTCCTGTTCTTTTTGCGGATACAGACTAACACGGCTGTTACTCTGAAACCTGTTATTAAGTGAGTGAAGTTATTTGCAATTATAAGCTTTGGAGAGTATGTGTCACTAGTTTTTTTTCTCTTTGATGGTGGCATGGACTTTGAATTCCCATTTTAAGTGGAAAACTGAAGTTTTCTTTCTGCATCATTGTCCTACTCTTTGATGATATTATCTGTGTAAACTTTAGACAGTGGCAGATTTCTTTATGCCCTGTTGCAGACTTTCACTTAAATGTCCACTTGAGTTGTTTTCTGAATTTCCAGAGGAAAGAAGGTCATAAAAAGGTCATTTACATTCAAAAACAGGAACCTGATGCAAACCCTGGCACACCTGTGTTGCAGATGTCATGTGACATTTTAGTTAAAAAAAGAAACTGTACAATAATACTGTGATAGTTGTCACAGGGTCGCTGGTCCCTTTCTGTGAAATGTGTCTGCAGTGATTGTACCAGCACAGGTGTGTCCCGGGTTGACCTGATTAAGACAACAGGTATCTGGGGTAAATAAATGAGAAGACGGCTGTGATTAGGGTGAAGACCTCTGGAGAGAATTAGAGGCATAGCATTCCTGGAGAAGGCTGAGGACAGAAGGGTAAGGAAAACAGCAGAAGGGCTAGTCTGCTACCTTTCCTAAGCAGAGGTTTGCAAATCAGAAAGAAGCCTGGGAAGGACTCCAGCTGGAAGGTCTAAAGTGGCTTCTTTTAGTAAAAGAACAGGGAGGGACCAAAGAAGATACAGAAGATGCTGGAGCAGGAGTATGAAGTGAAGTGTGGTTTGGGACTGTGGTTTGGGATTTTACAGACTATGTGCATTGTGTGTGGGATAAATTTACTGTCTTGGGCTTTCAAGGACTACTTGCACTATGTGGGATAATAATGGATCCTGGGCAGAGGTAATTTCAGATGCAAGAGAACTTGTGGTGGAGTTTTTAAGCAGCCTGAGAGAGGAAACTGAGATGGCAATCCTGTGTTACTGCACCCGGCTGCAAGGCGGTGTTGGGGGATTGTGACAAAGGCCAAGGAATCAAGGGGGAAAACCACTCTTACCTGTGGTAAAACTGTTCTGTTTATACACTGATCACATGCTGCTCTCATACTGGTTGTATCAGAGAACACTTCTTTGCAGAAGTTGTTAAAGAAATGCTCCACTAACTTCACTCCTCAAAGCACTTACAAATAGAAAACAAAAATCAGTTTTCCACAATAACTTATAATGGCATGCTCTACCGAAGGCTGGAGTGTGAATAGTGGGTAGATCAGAAGACTGGGGGACAGGGATCCTGAGAATTATGCCTAGCGCTGCTATTTACCCACCATTTAACTTTGGGTGAGTAATGTAACCTCTGTGCCTTGTTGCCCATCTGTAACATGGGGATAATACTACATACTTCAGATGGGTTATGAAACTTAATTATTTAACACTGTTTGAAAAGCAGCTTGAAATCCTTGGCGGGACAGTGCCATACAAATACAGTGATTTTAATATGGGTCTGCACACACTGAGCTTTTCGGAGGATCAGATTTTAAAGCAGCTACTGTATATGCACGTTAAGATTTTTTTAATAAGATCTCTTTGCATGCAAGCAGAGCCGGCTCTACCATTTTTGCCGCCCCAAGCAAAAAAAAAAAAAAAAAAAAGCGGTTCGGACTGTCCAAGAATGGACAGAATGCCGCCCCTTAGCATGTGCCGCCCCAGGCATGTGCTTGCTCTGCTGGTTTCTGGAGCCAGCCCTGCATGCAAGTGGTTCCAAGGGATTCAATGCATCTGTGGGACACTGCCCAGGGTCTCCTCCTGGCTCCATGGTAGCAGGACTCTGCAGATTTTCCCCAGGACAGTCAAGCATGGTTGACTCCCCGGGAAAAAAAAAAAGACAAGTTGGGTGAGGTAATATCTCATACTGGATCAACTTCTGTTGGTGAAAGAGACAAGCTTTTGAGCTTTCACAAAGCTCTTCTTCAAGTCTGAGAAAGGTGCTCAGTGTCAGAGCTAAATTAGTTAACACATTCTAAGGGACCATTGAAGGTGAAATGGGCAGTTAATATCTCTGCTTTTGTATGACAAAGGAGTGTTAATGGACTATAGACTGCTTGTAGTGAGCCATAAATCCAGTGTCTTTACTGAGTCCATGATTTTTACTGTCTAACAAAGTTATGAATATAAGCTCTCCAGGAGCTCAATAAAGACGGCACATTTCCTATAACTTTATTTGGTTGACATTTGTGACATCCAGTTTAGTTTCAGTAACCAGGGCCGGCTCTAGGCACCAGCAAAACAAGCTGGTGCTTGGGGCGGCACATTTTAAGGGGCAGCATTCTGGCGCGGGCCATGCCGCCCCTAAAAATGTGCCCCGGCCGCCCTAACTCACCTCCGCTGCTGCCGCTCGCACGCCACTGCTCGCCCTCCCTCCCAGGCTCTCAAACCCGGGAGGGAGGGGGAGATCCCGAGCGGCCGTGGCGCGGGAAACAGCTGATTCGCGCGCCGCTGCTCCCCCTCCTTCCCAGGCTCTCAAACCTGGGAGGGAGGGGGAGACCCCGAGTGGCCGCGGCACGCGAAACAGCTGATTTGCGCGCCGTGGCTGCTTGGGATCTCCCCCTCCCTCCCGGGTTTGAGAGCCTGGGAGGGAGGGGGAGCAGCGGCGCGCAAATCAGCTGTTTCGCGCGCCGCGGCCGCTCGGGATCTCACCCTCCCTCCCGGGTTTGAGAGCCTGGGGGGAGGAGGCAGGGCTGGGGATTTGGGGAAGGGGCAGAGTTGAGGCGGGGCCGGGGGTGGGGTAAGAAAAAAACGGGGGGAGGGGAGGCGGCCAAAATTGTTTTTGCTTGGGGCGGCAAAAATCCTAGAGCCGGCCCTGTCAGTAACTCTGCAGAAAATTAATGCCACTTCAGTTATCTGTATTTTGTTTTACCTTTATTTGTTCATTGTTAACATACATGAACTTTCAATACAAGTATAAACAAATCTTATTCGTAACTCATATTTGTTACCTTTTTTAAAATAAATAAATAAATAAATTAATTAATGGAGATATCCCATCTCCTAGAACTGGAAGGGACCTCGAAAGGTCATTGAGTCCAGCCCCCTGCCTTCACTAGCAGGACCAAGTACTGATTTTGCCCCAGATCCCTAAGTGGCCCCCTCAAGGATTGAACTCACAACCCTGGGTTTAGCAGGCCAATGCTCAAACCACTGAGCTATCCCTCCCCATTTGTGTCTGGTCAACCTCTTATTCTGTTCCCAAAAAGTAACCAGACATTATTAAATTGATGTGATACTGGTATAATGTCTGGTGGTGGTGGTGGTTGAAAAGACTTCATGTACTTTGTTCCTCCATGATACTCTGTTGGGGGAATCTGTACATTTCCAAAAAACGAGCTATTGCACATACACTGCTAGTCGTAAGTGTGTAATCAGTGGGTATGTTTATGCTGCAATTAGACATCCTTGGGTTGCCTGTGGCAAATAACTCGTTCGCCTGGGGTTCAGGCTAAGTGGCTGTTTAATTGAAGTGTAGTCAGGCAAGATGAGGAGTAGCAAAATACCATGAGAGACTTTTTTCTTTTCTTGTGGTATTCCCACTACAGCTGGAATCAGGAAGTAATAAAATCTTGGTGTTCTTCTATAATAGTCCAAATTAACCACTTTCAGATTCCCCCATCAAGCCCAGAGTCAGCAAGATACTTATACATGCATCTGACTTTAAATACATAAGTA
Organism: Malaclemys terrapin pileata; assembly: GCF_027887155.1. Classification (NCBI taxonomy): domain Eukaryota; kingdom Metazoa; phylum Chordata; order Testudines; family Emydidae; genus Malaclemys; species Malaclemys terrapin. Next base: position 11,054,178 of record NC_071512.1, on the reverse strand, counting down.
GTTCCAGTGCTTTCAGATAGCTTGCTGAATCAGGCCTCCAATCTAGTGTCAGACCCTGAGCAGAACTCTGAGTATTGCTCATCTAGCTGCTAATACATAGATTCCTGGGATGTATCTCCAGTTGCACATCTAAATTGCTTTAATATTTCCATCACCCTGTTATTGTGGCACTTTGTACCCATGTTCTATAAAAACCAAATCTAAAATCAAAACAATGATGCACTTTTATAGATGACTGGAAGATCTCTGGGATCATAAGATTGCAGATACACTATTAAAACTTGTTTACTTTAATAAAGAGGGCGGGAATCCAAACTTTGACACTTCTGGTCCCACAACTCTTTTGATTACAACTAAGACATATGATTTCACAATAACTGTAGCTATCACAAGCTACAGCTGGTAAGTTTAGTTTTGACCATCAGATGTCTGCATTGGATGAATGTAGTCTGCATCCAGAGAAAAGTTACCTTTGTAACATCATAATGAGAAACTCCCTTGAATGAGAGAGAGAAAAAGGGAGGAAAAATACTTAGCAATCTGCAAGATTTCTACTACTTCATCTTGGGTTGTAATATTTTAGTCATACACCATGATTATGAAAGGAAGGATGATTTTGTGCTTAAAGCATTTGATGAAGAAAAATTAGACTGAGGTTAAATTCCTAACTCTGGCACAGACTTCTTGAATCTTGTGTGACATTGGGCAAGTCACTTGATCACTCTGCACATGACTTCCCCATCTATTAAATGGGGATAATGCTTCCTTTTCTCCATCCTCTCTTTTTTTTTTGAGTTATTTGATTGTAAACTCATCTGGGCAGGGACTGTCTCGTACTTTGTGTTTTTTATATAATGGAGCTGTGGGTAAAATTTTCAAAAACACCTAAGTGATTTTCAAAGAGATAGTCTCAAGCACCTAAGTCACTTTGGAAAATGGGACTTAGGCTCCAAAGTCATTTAAGCACTTCTGAAAATTTTACTTGTGATCTTATTTGGGCTCAAGACACTACTGTGATAGGAGCAATTTTACACAAAGTGGTATTATCACTTACACGTGCAATAAGCTAACCCTTGCTGGATACCCAGGATATTTCTCCTTCAAATGGAGCTCATGAAAGATGAGAAATTCCTCCACACTGAAATAGGTAAACTCAAATGTCAGGCTCTTCAAATGCACTACTTCAAACTACATACTCTGGAGTGGATTCTGGTCCCTGCTCTGGCCCCTATACACCACTCCGTGTTCGGGTGCCCTGAAGAAGCCCAAAAGAATTCTCACAGTACAGGAGCAGTATAGGACTGAGGTAAGTAGCTCCAGGCTCTGGCACAGGGGGAATTCCAAGGGTAGGTCCAGAAGTGACAGGAGAAGATCCAGGGTGCAGCTGTGTAGTGCTGAGTGCCACCAGGATTCCAGAGGTAGCTATGAGGAGCCTGCTGTAAATTATGCTGGGGCAGTTTTGGTTCCCACAGCAATCCAGATTCCATGCAGCACAAACGTGATGTCAAGACCCCTTTGCTTCTGCTCTTCCTGGGCTGTGTTTTCTGTGTTGCCTCTCCTGAGGGATGCAGCACAAAATCTAATCCCGTGTCCTCACATTGCTTCTTCCCCAGTGGCAGAATTGCGCCTTCCCAGCAAATCTTAACACTCTGTCAGTGGGATACTTTGCAAGCCTGGAGACAACCCTGTTGGGAAGGCTGGCTCTGCTCTAAGCCTCCATGTACAGAAGTGTATTCCCCTTCTACTTCACAGCTATGGTTCTTCCTATCTGCCCCTCTTGTGCAGATCTGAGAAACTGCTACTTTCTCTGTGGTATTTCTCTCTCTCAAATTTGCCCCCACCCCCACCACTGCATAGCTGCCAAAAGAAAACAAGACTTGCATATACAGTCTCCATTTGTTACTGTAACAAAGTTACCTTTTCTGTTCTCTCCAATATCTTTATCTAGTAATCTCACTAAAACCGTCTGTCATGTTACATTCTCTGCTTGAAAGGAAGTGGAAGGGGGGTAAAAGTAGGCTAAATGCTTGTCATACAAGATTGTTTGTCTGTATAGACAAACAATGTCCTGCAACAGACTCCACAATGGATAACTAGTAACCAGTAACACTTTTAAACATTCCCTCCCCATATTCATTTCAATCAGGGAGCACAAATATAAGAAAGTTGCACTTCACTAGGTCACTGGAAGTGCATTTGCACTCAATCAGGCTCTCTTCTGCAGTCACAAGAATCGAGGCCAATGATGTTGCCTCTCTAGACCAGCCAACTCCAGTGCAGAGGCGATTAAGGCAACAGCATGTAGTCCAGTGCTGATATGCACCAGTGGTAACAAGGTTGTTTTCTACTCTCGTTTGCCATAACTAAACCCTGATCTGTTTGGGTGACAATGTTAGGGGTTTAATGATAGCAAGAAAACTTTGTTGTGATTAGAGTCGACTCAGCGTTGATTATATCATATAGCAGATGTCTTGGATCTGTGCGCTGCCTTGTGTGCTTTACTCTACTAGCAACTTCCTAGCGTATATCAGGAGGAGCAATACCTGCAAGGATGTAGAGGCTGTTGATGTGAGTAGGCTTAAGGTATCCCATAATATAGCAGCAGGTGGTGTTAAGTACAGTGGCTAGCTTCTTTGCAAGAGGGGATCATGCCTACCTTGCCCAGGTATAGTGAGCAGAGGAGCAGTGAAGGGTCTGTGCTGTTGATTGAAGAGTGGACAGGTCTACACCCTACTTGCCTTCATTAGGCGGTCGCTATCAGCCTTAAAGGTTGCAAATCCTGCTAAACACTTCATACTACCACTTTCCCACTTGATCCTTGTCACTGGAGTTAATTTTTTTTTCTGAAATATACACCGCATTAAAAACTGAACACACACACACAAATATTCTCAGAACTGGTATCATTTTTGGTGTCTTAAATTTGGTACTGTATCAAGAAAGAAAATAATACTAAGCTTGTATCAGGATGTAATCTAGAAAAAGTGGTAACATCACAGGGAGTAAACAAAATGCTAAACTTTTGGTAGTTTTACAATGCAAAGTATCTTACTGTCACAAATTCAAAGGCAAGCGAAGGAATACCAGCAGAAACAGATTGTACAGGAAAATAGCTTTGCTAGATTTGTTGATTGAGTCAATAATTGTTGTTGTTTTTCATCTGTAAGCTTTCGTATCAAATATTCATTTCCAGATATTATGTCAACAAAAAACCCAGGAGTAATGGGAGTTTCCCCTGCCTCCCCAATACAATGGAATTATAATAGAGTGAAATATTAAGGGAAATCATGACTTGTGAGGTACAGATAATAATCAGTCTACTTCTGACTTTATAAGCACCCTGTGGGAGAGTAGATAAGTTCTGTTTTATTTGACTTCAGGCAGGATATAAATCAGTCATCTGGCTATATAGATGTTCCATGGTGTCAGAAAAAGCATTTCCCACCAAACTGATTTTGCTTTGCAAGCTTCCGAAGGCTTAATCACGTATTAATAAAGAAGGAGAATGCAACAGGGGAAAAAAGTATCCTACCAGACTGTGAAGATTGCAACATGCCTGGAAACCATAGGGCATTTGTCAGAATAGCAATACAATTAGGAGTCAACTTTGTTAGTTGCTAAGGGAAAGATAAGTGCAGATGGTCCTTTAAATTTTATTACCTATTTACAGTCCATTACCATAGGGCCCAAAGGTGCTGTTTGTACCTCCACTCCACACACAATCTTTGGCTGGTGCAGCTTCTAGGCCAGTCCCTCAATACAAATTAGAAAAGCCTCATCACTGCTATAAACTAATTGTCCCCAGAGACTGTTCCAGCAACTGGAAATACCAGGCCATTGGGACAACCTGTCCACACCAACTTTTTCTGTGCAAAACGTCTTTAAATTGCCCTAAGTGGAAAACTGAGGATCTCCCCTGCACAGGGGAAACTTCCAGTGGTGTAGAGCAATGTGGGGTTTACATCAGGGTTGGGAGCGGGGGGGGGCAAAGGATATGCACTTCAGCAATCCCCAGCTACCAGAATAGCTCCAAGCATGGAAACTGAAGGTAAAAACTATCACCAGTGTAACTGAGTGGGGAATTTTTATTTTGTGGCATTTTACACCCACTTTACATGCATTTGGCAGCAGCAATTGGGAGGGAATGAGGAAAGTAAGGAGTCACCGGGGAATGCTGTTAATCTCTACTTGGGTATGTATAACCTAATGTATACAAGACGCAGTTACAAGCAGAGAGAACACTCTGACAATAAAAATACTTACCCCCCAAAATGGAAAGCCAGCTGGAACATTAGAACCCAAACAGGAAATTTTTTGAAACTCTTTTAAAGATTCAAGGGCTGCTTACTGAAGTCAAAACATAAATGGAACCTCTTTCAACAAACAGAAGCAACTGTGAACTTATCTGAGGATAGATTTCCCAGCTGGAGGAACTTCAAAGATTTCTCCAGGCACGGGTAGTAGGAGATGCCTGCCCGTGCTGGATTAAATAATGCTTACATTTTCTTCCAGAGTGACAGTGGAGCACGCTTCATGGTAAGAACAATTGCTCAGGGTAGGCCAACCATACAGAACAGACAAAGAGACAGGCCCAGCAGCAGAAGTGTTTTAATAAGTGAGAGAGGGAGACATTGATATAAAAAAAAAAGGGCAAAAGAAGAATAAGGAAAAAAAAAGATACGGAAAGGGGCATCTGTAGAAGGTCAAGGAATAATGTGTGAATAAACAAGAGGAGGATGAAGAGGCCCGTTAAGGAAGAACTAAAATGATATAGAAAAGAATTCTATTCACACACAAGCATACCCCAAACCTTTGTTACCAGAGCTTAGGTATTCTAGGCAGGGCTGGTAGCACCCCTATTATTAAGGTTGATCCATTATAAGACCCTGTTTTCAGTTGCTTAAAACTTTGCGCATTTGGGCTGAAATTTCCCATGCTAGTTGTCTGCCTCAGGCTGATTATTTACTGGAAATTTTCAGCCCAGATGGTTCAGTCATATTCAAGAATGAGGCTAGGGAATAAAACATTTTTTTTGCCTATATTAAAAAAAGGCTTGACCTTTCTTGAACAGATGTAATGCCCTCATGCTTTGGAGCAGGGACTTGAAATGTGGTAGGGGGATGCCTTTGTGTCTGGGATGTGCCTTTATTTCCATGGAAATCTGCCCAAACTTGGCCAGGTTATAGATCTTTGAAAAATGGTAGCCCACACCCATGCCCAGTAAAGACTTCTTTGACATTTAGCATTTAAACTCTCCAAAGATTCTGTCCTTATTAAGCATGCTTCATCCCCTCATAGCTCCTAGATGTGACTGGACTGTGCATGTGCCATCCTCACAGAGTGACTGAGCATGCTTCAGCTCAAGGGTTACAGGGGTTCAGAAGGATTTTCCCTGTAGTGGCTGCTCCAGGCCAGGTCCAGAAACTGGCAGCAGGGAGCCTGTCTCTACTGTGTTCTTGGTGACACCTCCCAACTTGCTGGTGCCCTAGGTAGCGTGAAGGAAGAACCCGTCTGATTCGAATGTAGAGAGGACAAAAGACGGATTGCGGGTAGTGAAAGAACTAGATTGGGACAAGGAGTCTGGTGACACTAGAGCTGAAGTGGGGAGAGGGACTGGGACTAGTTGGGTAAGGGGGCTGGGAGCTAGTGGGAAGACTTGGATTAGGAATTTAAAGGGGTGGGGAGGGGAGGTTGGGACTGGGAGCTGAGTGGGAGAGGCTGGAAATTGGAGCCGGAAGGGTTGTGGCTGCTGAGGCTGGTTGGACAAGCAGACTAGGACTAGTGGCTGAGAGGGGGAGAGTGGGACTGGTTGGATAATGAGACTAGGAGCCAGGGCTGGGGAAAGGCTGGGACTGGTTGAGAACACTGAGATTGGATAAGGAGCTGGGGGCAAGGAGGTGGGTTGGAACTGGTTAGACAAAGAGACTGGGACTAAGACCAGTGCGGCGGGAATATGGGTGAGGGGAGATAGATCTGAGAAGGGGTTGTGGTGCAGGGTCAGAATTGGGACTGGCTGGGCAAAGAAACAGGGACAAGTAGCCAGGGATGGGGGGAGACAGACAAGGAATCAGTGGGGTGGGAGGGGAGAGATAGATTGGATGAGAAACTGGGTGGGGAGAATTGGGACTGGCTGGGCAGGAGGGGTGAACTGGGACCAGCGGGGCAAGACACTAAGAACTGACATGGGGAGGGAGAGAAACTGGCAGTAATGGTGGGGACCGGGACTCAGACACCAGGCCTGGAATGGGAGACTGGGACTGGATAGGTCAAGAGAATAAGACTTGGACAAGGAACCAGAGATAGGGAAAAGACAGAACTGGGTTGGGGACAGGTTGGGGGGCCTGGGCAGAAGAGATCAAGATTGGGAGGAAGAGGAGTCTGGGCCCACTGGAGCACACATCTTCAGAGCCTGGAATGGAACCCAAGATTTCCAAGTGTCACCATTCCTCTGCTGTCAGGAAAAAGCAGTATGTGATCATGTAGTCAGAGACTGTACCATAATACATACGCATAAGGGGGCTGCATTAAGGTTGCACAGGCAACCTTAATTCTGGCATTTCCTACCTTTGGAGTGCTTGACTTTGCAACCTTAATGTCCTTTTAATGTAGTTTTTTTGTGTTGTAGGTCTAGATGATGTTAAAAGCTGCAGCACAATGGTCAGAGGCTAAAGCCATTGGAGGTGTGTAGCTTAACATGGTGATAATTGGCACCAGGTGAACAAAGTAAGCACAGAGCGGGGAAAGTGTGGGGGGTCTGTCTGCACATGAAAAATGCAGCTGCTAAGTACTGAAATGACTAAAGAAGTCAAGCTGAACTTAAAATTTTTGTTACATTAGATAGCATTGTACGATACATCCATGAGAGAATATTGAGTACTGACATCTAAATGAATGTCAAGATTTTTGTTAATAATTCCCTATATCCAGTGTTGTCATGTAAAGTGTCTTTTCACATTGGAACGGTGTTTACTGAAACAGCTGTTAAGGTTCATTACTAATGTAGAGCAATCTGACCTGGAACTATCTCTTTAGATACACAGTTGTACTTGCAGTGTTAGGGTTTTACAACCAGTTGTGCCAAGAGCTAATTGAATTACTTCATTCCAAACTCATTTTTGACAAAAATGTTTTTTTTCATCAGAATGTTTGTTTCTGTAGGAAATGTCAATTTTGACTAAATTTTCACGTTTTCATCAAAAAACCGCAAACTAAAAGTGTTTTGGTTTTCAAGAGCCGAAAATTTTCTCTAGTTTCAATTTTCAGGTTTTTTTAGTGTAACTCTGAAAATTTTGGAAGAATTTCAGTAAAAACAAAACCTTTTTTTGTTTTCATCAGAATCTGTCTTGGAAACACAGCTGAGTTATATGAATGCAATTCTCTTACTTTAGTTTTCAAAACATGATCATATGATAACTGTGAATTCACACCTAGCAAGCTTACTAATCATGTTTATATTAATATATACTGCGAAAATCTGGGCAGCTATCTCATATTGCCTCATCAGAGAGTAAAGTCCCTGGAGGAGAGGCTCATGAAATAACATCAGCAGCTTGTGGAACAATGTACTCTGGAGTGTCCTCCACCTATCCAAAATGTACCAACCAGGCCACTAAGATATGGGGTCCTATCTACACTGCAAAAAATCAGTGGGCTGAGCTTCTTACAGGAAGACACCCGCATGCTAGCCTAGGCCACCAGCAAGGGCAAAACAAGCATTAGGCATGTTTGTTTGAGGACACAAACCAAATTTTGAGTTGACCAGGCCTTAGAATGGTTTCAAACTCAGTTAAAAGTTATGGGATAGACAGGATTTTAATCTCCAGGCCTTTTCTGATTGTGTGTCTGTTCACATTTCCAGGTTACTGTACCATGCTGATGAGTCCTAACAGCATGAGACATGTTTACAACTGCACACCTGGCTTGGGGACCAACTTCATTATATTGAGTGTTCCTGGAAGAAGCCCAGACTTTCAGGATTATAGAGAAGCTTTTAAAATAGATTGAGACAAGTTTGTTTGCACAATCTTGTCACATAAATTTATCAACAGGAAGTTAAAGAAAACATTAGCCTGCAGGTGTGGTACAAGAATATTCAGTTGTTAATTAGATTGGTTTTGTGTAACTTTCTGGGGCTTACAGGAGTAAGAAAAGAGCCAAAAGACAGGGAGGGAACTTTCTGTTCCCTCTATAGGGAAAAAAAGGAAGAAACCAGCTGGGGCTACCTTCATTTACAGCAATTATAACATTGCTTACCAGTAATTCCACCTACTGAGTTTTGTTTCGTTGCTTGGATTTTGTTTGTTTTGATTGTATAAATAACTATTATTAATACTATTCTGATGAAAGGGTATAGGAATTTGTGTTCCGAAGTGAGTGGGTTAACATGACTTTCCAGATAGTGGATTTTGGTTTGGTAACAACAAAACTCAAGCTTAATATAGAAGGGAGACCTGACAAAGTGGTTCTTTCTGAACTGGAGCAGTCTGGCAGAGGCCAACTACCCCTTAACTGCTACTGAGTCTAACTGGACCCATGAGTGGGTTTTGTGATGGGACTAAGTTCTGAACCTCTGTAAATCAGAGGATTATTATTTGGATCTGGGGTTAACCTAACTCCTGATGCACTGATTTGGGTTGTTCAGCTTCCTGAATATGAGAGAGAGAGAGAAAGTTCTCATATGTCTTTTTACTGTTTTTCCCCATTTCCCCAATAAAATAAGATACTTCTGATTTTATGTCCCCAAGGACTCTGAGTTCTTACAAGTGGGAAAGAATCACTTAGAAAGGGGACCAGGGAAGCTGTATTTCAGTTTCTCGGAGATGGAAGTAGGAGTAGTGCTCTGGGTGTGGGCTTGAGCCATATTTTTATTTATTTTACAAAAAAGTCCCCTAAACAGAGTAAACCCAGCCAGTATAGCTGCCATTAGCAGTTGGGAGAAGGGTGGCCTTCATTTATGTTTTATTCTCCCTTTTTAATGCATACAATTAATAGTGATAAAAGAGAATTAGAGATAAAATAGAATATTAAGAATTCTGGGCAATATTCAGGGCATAGCTAAGCTGAATTTAGTGGAGGATCCATGGTAGGAGTGAAACATGAGCCTTGGTTTAACTAGGGGTTGAACCTAAGGGCTGCTCTAAATTATGCTGGCTAGAGCAGTCCTCTAGGTACTCTGACTCTGCATCCTCATATATTTACCTCTAATGGGGTAGAGGTGCAGACAAGAAGTGTGGGAAGAGGATCAACCTGCAGATCCATAGGAAAAACAAAACTAATATTATGGGTCTTAGGCCCTGTCTTCTGCTCTGTTTTCTAGGGTTACTGTCCCTTGTGGCTCTGATCTACCTATCCTCTCCAGTAGTGGGGGAGGCATGGAAGGGAGTTAACACTGCTTGTAGCATTTAAGTTCCTAGGTTAGAAATTGAAACACCCAGTATTGTACCACTGAACTGACACATTAAATTTGGTAAGTGGTGGTGGAGTTTTTCCATGAAAGCATCAAGTATTGGCTACTGCCAGAGGCAGGATATTGGACCAATGGCATAAGATTTGTAATTACCATTTTTAAAGAATAAATGTATCTGATAGGATAATTACAAATCTTATGCCGTTGGTCCAATATCCTGCCTCTGGCAGTAGCCAATACCTGACGCTTTCACGGAACTGACTTCCTACTATTTGAGATGTCACTAGAGTAATGTGAGCTCCCTCTTGTGACCAAGTGGTGCTATTGCAACTTGTTAAAGTAACACCAAACTGAGAGGATTCATGTGGCAATAATCCATTCTTTGGAGCACTGCGCAAAGAAACCATATTTCAAATAGTAGAAAGTCAGTTAGTTCTGAGTTGTAGTTCTGGGGGGTGAATGAGAACATGATGCCTGCTTGTCAGCCAAGCAAACCCCCTTCTACCCTAAAAGGCAAGGTATCAACATATAACAGGTCTGCTGGGGAGGTCCCTGAGATGCATATATTCTCAGATGGCCTGTTGTCAATGTCACTGACCCAGCTAGCAGGCAGTCTGTATGCAGAGGTTACAAAAACCAGGGCAAAACTGTCCTTGGTGAAACTGACGGGGACACAAGGACAAGCCCTAACAACAGAAACATCCCCGTTTTTTCAGAGACAACTGGTCACTGTACTTTGCCTTCTTTCCTACTCTCCCTTCTGTGATAGAAAGGGAGCTTCTATTGTTTGTAATAACAGTACATATAATCTGGGAAATATTATTATTATTATAAAATTATTTATTATTATTATTATTATTCTAAAACATTACTTTTATAAAGATCTTTGCAATCTTATGAAACGGCCAAATTCTATCAAAATCAATACAAGGACATTGCCATATAGTATATAAAGGTGTGATGCCACTTATACTGAATAAATAAATAAATATTTCTCCCCATTGCTTATATCAACTGAAAGGCTATTGATATTGCTCTGAATGTATACAGTGCTAGAACTCAGATATATTTTAAATTGCAACAAGTACTCTACAACTGCAAGGGCCTGATTGTCCTTATGGCCTCGCACCTTGTGTGCTCTTTTACACCTGCCATGCAAGTGTGTACTCCAGCAAACTTGTATGAGTGATATTTATATAATATACAACTTTCCATTGCTTCTTTCCTGCTGCAATATTACACAAGATAACATGCATATTACACAATCCTTCTGCTGTCAATGGATTTGCACAAGGAATGAAACTGGCCTCCACTGTGTTTTGCTTTCCCTTCCTCTCTCTCCCCATTAAGAAAATAAGAATAGGAAGATGTATTGTGAAAAATTCAGAGCCGCTCAAAAACGTTTGCATCTGAAAATATACAACAGAACCAAATACTTTGGGTCATTTATCTATTAACATACCAGTGTGGCAGGTTTAATGTGTGTACCCACCAAGAAAGGACATCAGACATTTATGCAACAAGATAGCAAGGAAGAGGCATTGGTATTGGAGCCACCTGAGTAACAAGTTGCTCAGATCCTGAGAACAAAGAAATAAATGGGCAGATTTAGTATAAAAAAAAGAGAGAAATGAGAACAGGTAGTATTAAAAAAACAAGGCTGAAGACTGTTCAGAACACTGCAGAAATTATTCTGCATTCAGGTTCCTCTGCAAAATTAGGAGATAAAGTTTGGTTTGCAAACATCAGTATAAACTATCTGCTCCTAGAAAGGTGATCCTTCCTAACATATGGTGCTCTTCCTGCGGGGTTGCTCTTCCTGCAAGATTTGAAGAATAGATCCCAACAAAAAACTAGTCTTTCCCAAATTGGAAAACCTCTAGCCTAGGCTTGTGGAGCTTGACTAGAAAAAAGTTAGATTCATGGTAATAAACTGATGGCACAACATTATGGTGACTTGCTGATAAATTGTAAAATCTAGCAGAACGTCTCCCATTTCTCAAATTTTCTAAGATTATGGCTTCTCAATTTTGTTCATTCTATGACTTTACAGATATCCAAAATGGAGTTACTGTGCTAGACAAATGGCTTTGGTCAAGGATTCATCAAAATAGAGTTTGAGGCAGGTCTGTAGTTCTCCCCATGGACTAGGTGAAATGTAACACACATTTCTGAGAAGATTCTTCATAATCCAGTTAAAAGGAGGATAAATCCGATAATGTTTAGCAGATGTTAATAAAGCAGGAAACTAATGAAAGCACTCTTTCAAAGTCTTCTTTTGAGGGACTGATATTTCAGTCTGGACAATCTGTGGGCCATCTTTATTACCCACTAAATCTCTGGAGCTGCTGAGGGCCAGCGTTCAATCCCCAGCATGAATTAGATAACCTACATTATTCCAGGCTACAGTAACTCACAGGGAGTTGCTCCTATTCGAATACAATCCTCAGCTGGCCACCTAGGCCATCTTTAAATCAGCTTTGTGTATATGGAATAGAGGCTAAGATCTGGCCTCATGAGTTTCTTCTCTACACAGGATTAATCTGCAAGGGAGGATTTTGCCATGAATGCCCTGATGTTTTGTGTTTTCTTGGCTGTGGCAGTGACATCCATTAGTTAAAGGTGCTAATTATAGTTGTAAATATATTAGGGATGACACAGGAGCTAAATATATATTATGTGTTCCCCCTACTTAAAGGTATTAATCAGAATTCAAGTATGCATGAGCCATCTGCGTGTAACTTGTCACTTCTAGGTCATTCATGACATGTGTGTGATAAATATTCTGAGTTGGAGAATATAATTGTTTTTCAAAACTGACAACTATATATTTGACAACAATTTTTTTCACAGTAGAAAACTTTTTAAGCTTGCTGGCAACTTTGATATCTATGATCATTAGAACATATTTAGTCTTAATAGCAAGTAGCCCATACCTTGTGGATAATTAGTGGGCAGAGTAACTTGTCAGAAGCTGGTAATTAAAAATTAATGTGCAGAGTGATTAATCAGAATTATTAAGAAAGATGGCTCCTGGTTTCTTTTTAGAGACTAAAATACACTGCTCTTAAGAGATTTAATATCCAGCATACAGGATAACAGAGAAACAGAAAATCTCAACTACATTCCACATCTGATTTTCTTAATATTTGTTTCACTTTTGAATTTAGAGACAAGCATTCTTGCAAAATGACAGTCATAATCTTTTATATTCAAGTAATCTCATCAACTTTTAGCCTACATTTAACCTTGTGTCACCATTTGTTAGTGTTTTGGCACTTTTACTGCTCATCATTTGTTAAGCATTGAGAGTCTGATGGTGCAATATAGAAAAATAAACTTTCTGTTTCAGGAGCCTTATGTACAGTAGGGTTCCCACCAGTGTTGCCACTGAAGTACCATGACTTGCCAGAGGAATATTTTATTATTATTTAATAGAGAAGAAAACAAGGGGGTTACTTTGGAAAAATCAGATATGTATGTTTTCAGAAAAACTAAAAGCTGAAAAAATGTTTCTTCTAGCTGCTTGTTTACAGAGAAAGCTGCAGCAAATGTTAATATTTCACTGAGTGACTAGTCCTTTGTCTTTTGTTTTGCAATTCAGTGAACGCTATTGACCTGCGCCTATTTTCTTCCACATCAGATTTATCTGGAAGGCATGTTATCAGTGTCCTACATAATGAGTAAATGATTTTGAAATATACCACCTATTAAACTCACGGACCAAATACGGGGAAAAGAATGTATGGTTGTACCACAGTTCGGATGACTTGCTTAGTAAATCATGCTTACTGTTTATTTATGGAGTCAGTAATTTTAGAAGATGTTAATACATTTTTACAAGCCTGACTATAGCATTTAAAAATATCTAAACATAACAAACCTCCTCCCTGCTCTTTCTTAACTATTATTAAGGAAGACCTTTTTTAAAAATAGCTGTAAACTGTAATTTTAATTAAAAAAAAATATTTGAAAATTAGTAAGTATGTTGTTGTGGGTTTTTTTCAACAAAACAAAAACAAATCAGGAAACTTGCATATTTACCAAAGCAGATTTCTTCTTGTCACATGTCCTTGAAAACAGCTGTTGCCTCGTGGAGTTACTAGCAAGCCTCCCCCAAACATGACATGCTAACCTACTTCCAGGGTATTATTGTCATTTGCTACTTCAGTCTCCTTGGTAATTCCAAGCCATTAGAGTTGCACTGTTTAATCATACAATAGCTTCAGTATTTTGCTGTAAAGAAAAGAATGACAACAGAAAATTGGTCATTGCATTTACAGTAGTATTTGTGAAATACTTCCAATATAGCTCTTCATGACAGAGACTTAATATATCTTTGGTCAGCACAATGGGGCCTAATCCTGACTGGAGCCTCTGGTCACTGACATCATATAAACATTTAATGATGGTGATAATTAATAGCTACATTTATTGATGCAGTGTGAAACCTTATTGGTATTAGAATTTAGCAGAACATTGTTAAGACTGCATGTTGGTGTGCTTCAGATTTAAATTTTTATGAAAATAGTATACACAGGCCAAAAGACACCTAGATGATTTAGATATGCAATTCCCATTGCAATTAATGGGAATTGTGCATTTAAATCTCATAGGTGACTTAGAAAATCTCAGCCTAAAGTTGTTTGCAGACAAAAGATATCCCAAGGAAAGACTGGACGTGCTACTCCTCCTAGCTGCCCTCCCTCAAGTGAATGCCCTGGGACACAGCATGCAAGGCTGGTGAGGGGAGGAATGTAGGAAGAGGCTACACCATCTTTTAGGCTTTGATGAATTACCTGAACAAAGCACAATAAATCGCATGGAATTATAAATCACAAATTAATTACATTTGGTTAGGTCAATACTTTCAGAATGCATAAAAATGACTGAGGAGATTGTGAAATCACTTGACAGGGAGGTGCATATTCTTGACCCTGCCATCACCACTCTCTCTTGAATCAAAAAACATCAAGGCCACCCAGCAGAATCCATAGGTTAGCTGCTCTTTTACATGTGTTCAGGGCCAATAAGGGAAGACCATTGGAAGCAAAACTGCTCTAATTGCATTTCTAAATTATAATTTAAACAATTTCAAAATTCTGCTAAAGTGGATTATAAAAAAACAAGGGGGAGAAGAAATAGAGTATGATCAGAAACAAATTGAGGAAAGGAAAGAAGAACCAGTGCTGCCCTACTTGTTAAGGGTTTGTTTACAGGAATTTTTTGAGAGAAAGTATAATTTCAGCAAAAGTTAGTTTTACAATAAATGTTGCTAGTCAGTGAATATCTTCTGAAAACTAGAGTGGCTGCAAATATTATAGCAGGTATGCAGAACTATGCTTCTTCTGATAACATTAAGCTGAATGCTAAACATTGTGAAAGAAGTACTGAGGACCATGAAGATCATGAAAATATGCCAGAAAATCAATGCAATGAAGACAGCAGCACCTACCCAGAGAGGATACCAGAAACTTTTATTGAAAGCAAAATCCTGCCATCCCAGGGCAAGATATCATGTCAAGCTGGTTCAATGGGTGCCAATTACAGCTGTTGTCTTCATAAGCAAAGTGTTTGATATCAAAGAAACTCTCTTGTAATATCGTGGTTGCCACTAAAGTGCTTGCCATATTTTGGAATATCATAAGCATCTGCTTAGTTTTTTTTCCATTTTGTATCAATATGTATTGTGACAAAGTTTCTAAGCTCGCTTTAAAAACTTTTTTTTTTTTAAGCAACCGATGCTTCAGAAGATGATATTGTCAAATCACGTTTCTTCTCTTTTAGAATGATTCCTTTAGGTCTGGGTGCAGATCTGGCAGCTGAGCTTAGACTCCATAGGAAAAGTTCTATACTGTAATTAAATTCTTTCATTTTCTCTGGAGGAAAATGCATCAATATGAATCTATACCAATACTCTCACCAGAAATCTATACCTCAATTTTCCTCCCTTCTATTCTCTTTTTTTCCATCTCTTCTTACATTCCTCCCTCTCTCCTTTCATCTTTCTATTCTCTTACCTAACTTTCAGGTAACTAAACTGCTGGTCTACAGGGCCTCTAAAAGAAGAACAGGAGTACTTGTGGCACCTTAGAGACTAACAAATTTATTAGAGCATAAGCTTTCGTGGACTACAGCCCACTTCTTCGGATGCATATAGAATGGAACATATATTGAGGAGATATATATACACACATACAGAGAGCATAAACAGGTGGGAGTTGTCTTACCAACTCTGAGAGGCCAATTAATTAAGAGAAAAAAAACTTTTGAAGTGATAATCAAGCTAGCCCAGTACAGACAGTTTGATAAGAAGTGTGAGAATACTTACAAGGGGAGATAGATTCAATGTTTGTAATGGCTCAGCCATTCCCAGTCCTTATTCAAACCGGAGTTGATTGTGTCTAGTTTGCATATCAATTCTAGCTCAGCAGTCTCTCATTGGAGGACTACAAGCTATCAGGAACAGTATCCCTGATAATGTCACAGCTAACCTGGTGGCTGAACTTTGTGATTTTGTCCTCACCCACAACTATTTCACATTTGGGGACAATATATACCTTCAAGTCAGCGGCACTGCTATGGGTACCCGCATGGCCCCACAATATGCCAACATTTTTATGGCTGACTTAGAACAACGCTTCCTTAGCTCTCGTCCCCTAACGCCCCTACTCTACTTGCGCTACATTGATGACATCTTCAACATCTGGACCCATGGAAAAGAAGCCCTTGAAGAATTTCACCATGATTTCAATAATTTCCATCCCACCATCAACCTCAACCTAGATCAATCCACACAAGCAGTCCATTTCCTGGACACTATTGTGCTAATAAGCGATGGTCACATAAATACCACCCTATACCGGAAACCTACTGACCGCTACACTTACCTACATGCCTCCAGCTTCCATCCAGGACACACCACACGATCCATTGTCTACATCCCTCGGATAGAGACAAGCACCTACAAGATCTCTAACAAGCATTCTTAAAACTACAATACCCACCTGCTGAAGTGAAAAAACAGATTGACAGAGCCAGACGAGTACCCAGAAGTCACCTCCTACAAGACAGGCCCAACAAAGAAAATAACAGAACACCACTAGCTGTCACCTTCAGCCCCCAACTAAAACCTCTCCAGCGCATCATCAGAGATCTACAACCTATCCTGAAAGATGATCCTTTACTCTCACAGATCTTGGGAGACAGACCTGTCCTTGCTTACAGACAACCCCCCAACCTAAAGCAAATACTCACCAGCAACCACACATCACTGAACAAAACCACTAACCTAGGAACCTATCCTTGTAACAAACCCCGATGCCAACTCTGTCCACATATCTATTCAAGTGACATCATCATAGGACCTAATCACATCAGCCATACCATCAGGGGCTCGTTCACCTGCACATCTACCAATGTGATATATGCCATCATGTGCCAGCAATGCCCCTCTGCCATGTACATTGGCCAAACAGGACAGTCTCTACGCAAAAGAATTAATGGACACAAATCTGACATCAGGAATCAAAATACTCAAAAACCAGTGGGAGAACACTTTAACCTGTCTGGTCATTCAGTGACAGACCTGCGGGTGGCTATATTACAACAGAAAAACTTCAAAAACAGACTCCAACGAGAGACTGCTGAGCTAGAATTGATATGCAAACTAGACACAATCAACTCCGGTTTGAATAAGGACTGGGAATGGCTGAGCCATTACAAACATTGAATCTATCTCCCCTTGTAAGTATTCTCACACTTCTTATCAAACTGTCTGTACTGGGCTAGCTTGATTATCACTTCAAAAGTTTTTTTTCTCTTAATTAATTGGCCTCTCAGAGTTGGTAAGACAACTCCCACCTGTTTATGCTCTCTGTATGTGTGTATATATATCTCCTCAATATATGTTCCATTCTATATGCATCCGAAGAAGTGGGCTGTAGTCCACGAAAGCTTATGCTCTAATAAATTTGTTAGTCTCTAAGGTGCCACAAGTACTCCTGTTCTTCTTTTTGCGGATACAGACTAACACGGCTGCTACTCTGAAACCTACAGGGCCTCTGAAAGTCAAGCAAAAGATGTCTCAAGTTGGCCCCCCAAAAATAGAGGAACCCAAAATTAGTGAACACATTAAAAATGTGTTCATCTGTAGCTTTTACAATTGCAAAAATAAAAATAATCTTCACTATTTGAACCAAATGAAAATGAATGCATTGGTAACCTGCCAGAGTCTGCAGTGCAGTCATCATGAAGCAATAGCTATGAAAGGCATGAACTGTTTCCATTAATCTCTGAGGGGGGGTGATAGTTACTCTGCAGCCTAATGATAATGGTGTGAATGTCAAAGCTGATCAAAGCACATAAAGGAGGATGATCATACTATGAACACCTACATGATCTATTTTGAATGACATTTCATATTAGCATCAAGAGTTGGTGGAACTTGAATTGTGGCTAGTTTGAAAAAGTCCTGTCCCTTCCCCCACCCTCATATCTGACTTCTATTATTCTTAATATACAGCATTTTACAAAACACATATTCTGATCCTGCAAACGGAAATTTGCCTAACTTTAAAGACAACAGGATTTCTCTCAGTGTGTAAAGTTAAGCACAAAGTTCTTTTGTAAGTTGTTGCAACCTCAATAGAGAAAACCATGTACTTGCTTTTCTACAGAGAAAGCGTAACAAAAGACAGGGCAATTTGAATATCAGTTAAGTGCAATCAGACCTATTCCTTATAGTATTCCAATGGTTAATGGCAGTGCACCAAGGATAAGCATATAACCGGTAGATTTAGATGCCAACAGTTATAAATCTCCATTCATCTCTGTTTACTATCTACCCTGTATTCTTGTCTGTAGAGAGTAACTGTAATGCCAAAAGTTTTTGGTATTTTTAATAACAGTTTATTTAAAGAGAAATTGTGCATGCAATTAATTTTTAGGTACAACAAAGAACCTAACCATGGTTTTGTTCTCTCTCTCTTTCTTTCTTGAAGTGTTGATTATAATGCAGTCAAGTACTTTATAGGTAAGAATATATTTGTGATTTTCTGTAATAAACTGATTTCTTATTGTTATTTTATGTTATATAATAACTTGAAGATTAAATGAAAATAGTATAATGCATATTTACTTCAAATTTTTCTTGTTAGCTCTTTACTGTGTTTCCTTAGTTCGCAGCTGTACTTCAAGAAGTTGGATTCTAATCAATTGAGGATTTCCTGTAGAAAAAAAAGTTTCACTTTTGAAAATCATGCAACATAACCCATTCTTACACTTACACCAATGCTGACAATACCTTTCCAGGTCAGAACAAAAGTAAAACCCATCCACTACATGCAAAAAAATAAATCCTGCAACATATAATACATGCACATAAAGCTAATTATCCCAAGTTAAAGATTTTGTATGTGTCTACAACTATATTAAGATACGGTAAAATGTTATGGTCAGCTAATTACTGTCATGCAAATGCCAAGAAATCCATGGGCATTAGAAGAAGTGTATGGTTGCAGTGGGTAATGAATTCAGATTGTTCATAAATAAATATAAACATAGAGAAACACTTGTTTTTCTCATGCAAGAACAGACCAGCTGTTAACTACTGAAATCAATGCAGGATGTCAATCAAGTATTTTCTTAGTGAACAAGACTGCAGTGTGGGCACTAACCCACTCCTGTATTTGCATTGTTATTTGTGTAGTAATAACAGAATCTACCTAGACCATCAAGACTGGTGTAAAAACCTTCCTATATGTTACTCTCAAGTAGTCTATTTTAAAAGTGGTCAGGTAAGTAGAGCTAAATCTCTCTCCTGTGTAATTTGCAAACGTCAGGCTGATTAACCTTTGTCTCATTTAAACTCTCAAATAAAATAAGTATTAGGATTCAGTCCTAAAATTTGGTATCTAGTAGATAATAAAAGGATAAGGTCATTTCAATTAGGATTGAAAATGTACTTTTCCTCAGTATTCTCTTGATGTTCTTTTGCATGCAACGACAGGTCTATTTAGAAAGATCCAGCAACATGTCTAGGCCCTGAAGAAAGATACCAGCTGCCAATTATAGAAATCTTGTTTCCAAAGGAGAGGCAACTAGAGAAGGAAGGGAAAATGTGTGGTATTATTTTCTATAGTGTTTAATTAAAGGGACTACTTCTTTGGCCACTAGAGGCTGAAATACCTATATTCCTACCTAGTAACTCTAGGATACTTCCCTCTCTCAGCCCTCCCCACAAAGGATGTAGCGAGAGGCCATTCTTGGATGTTAAAACTGCCTCTTGGGGTCCACAGGCAGCGGGGTGTGAATGGGAGTAGTCCTGAGGCTGCTCTAACTTACACCAGAAACCAGCCTGGTCCATTGCTGGTCCTAGGTGGAGGGGGCATAAGGTAGCTTCATGCCACCTTTATACCACACTGCCTCTGTTCGTGCATCAAGGGGGGAAACAGAGACAATTTCTTCTCCCCCTTGTTTATGTGACTACAGCATCCAGTGGTGGGCTGGCCTGGGAGGGCGGGTCCTCAACACTGGGCGTGGGGGGCAGCACCGCGATGCCTGCCTGCCACTGAATGGCTGGGCTGCTGGGGCTGGCGCTGAGGAGAAAGTGGGTCTCAGCCTTAGGCGGAGGGAGGTGGGGGTGGGGGTGGGCCCGGCCCGGGGTTGCTGTGCAGGGCCTGGCAGGGAGAAGAGGGAGCCCCCTCAGCACAACTTGACGTGCTCCGCAAGCGTCCGCCTCGTTGTGGCGCAGGAGCGGCAGGTGACTCTAAAACGGACTTTTCCCGCCACCTAGCGGTGGATGACCAGAAGCGCGCAGACGACGCATGCGCCAGGTCACAGAGGCCCGGGAGCGGCCAGCGCATGCGCTGCAGAGAGTGCGCTTGGCGGGGGAGTCTGTGAAGGAGCTCCGCCCTCCTGAGGCACGGCGGCAGCTCTGCTGGCTCCCTGTTGGTTCTGACCCCCCCCCGGACCCCTCCACCCAGTCAGCAGGTGGGGGGCATCGCGGCCGCAGCGGTGAGTGCGAGGGGAGGAGGGGGGGTTGCCGGCGGGCGGGCGGGCGCGCGCGCCGGGGGGAATTAGCTCCTGCGCAATATGGCGGGGCTGAGGAGAAGGGGGCGGAGCAGCCCTGGGAGCGGGGGACAGGCGCTGTCGCCGTGCTTCGGGCTGGAGCAGGGCGCTGCTTGGGGGCAGCGGACGGGGGGCGCACTGGGGAGAGGCGGGGCGGTGTTGGGGCCGAGGAGGAGCCGTGAATGTGGGTAGGGCGGGGCTGGGAGTGAAGGGGGCGGGGCTGGGAGATAGGGGGCGGGGCTGAGAGGTGGGGGGTGGAGAGAGGGTGATGCAGGCTGTGTATTGGGAAGGGGGGGGGCGGGGTGATAAAGCCCTAACTTGTACAGTCAGGAACTGCAGCAGTAAATGGTCATTGGCCTCTGAGACCTTAATTCACTCTGAGCCCCAAAGCTGCTTCTGCTCCTGACGTCTGTCCTGGCGTGTGCGTGTCCCCGGTGGTTGTTTATAAACCGCGGCCCAGCTGCTGGGGTTATTACAGTCTCCTCCCCCGTTCGGTCTTTCAGACTGGTGCCCTCCCAGTGAGAGGAGAGCAAAATGAAATATCCCTGACCTCTCCAGGGCTATTAAGCAAAATCTTCCATCAGACACTAAACTCCGTGTGTAATAGTTAAACATCTCTTCTCAGGTGAGAGACTTGGCAGATCTAGTGGGCGAGAGGTAATATTGTCATTAGCTGAAAGGAGCAAGTGTTTCAGAGATACTCTGCATCTGATGAAGTGGGTTTTAGCTCACAAAAGCTTATGCTGATATAAGTTTGTTAGTCTCTAAGGTGCCACAAGTACTCCTCATTGTTTTTGCTGATATAGACTAACACGGCTACTTCTCTGAAATCTGTTAGGCTTGGCTGGGTTGATGTCACCTTTCAGTTTGTAGATGAAGCTAAACTGGGGGCTCACTCCGGAGACTTCTCATAGTTGTTGGTCTCTGCAGATTAAAAACAAAAAAAAAACAAAAAAAAAGGAGAGGGTCAGGTTAAAAAGGTAGGATTTTCCTAATTTGGAGTGCACCAGACTACTACTTAAAATTAGGGTGAAATGCTGCAGGAAACACTGTAGGGAGCATCTTGATTTCTATTATTCCATAAAGAATAGGTAGCGTTGATAGGTAAAACTACTGTAGGGGGGCTTTTAAAGTGTTTCATTGGAGCACTGAATAATTTATGTAATAAGGGGATTTTAAAAAAGCAGCTTTATAATAAAACTGGAAAAGGGGATTGCTTTTCAAACAGAAGTTTAACAGGATTTCTGAGTAATTGCAGTTTACTACTTGGAAAAACAAAAATTTTAAAGTCATGGGTAAAAGTAGCCAACATTCTGTAACTTATTTTTTTACGTTACTTGGGCTAACAAATTAGAACCTTTTTGAAAGTCTGGCACCCACCTTCATATTTAAAGTAACCGTTATCACACAAAAAGAACAGAAGTACTTGTGGCACCTTAGAGACTAACAAATTTATTAGAGCATAAGCTTTCGTGGGCTACAACCCACTTCTTCGGATGCATACATTCTGACATACATACATACATACATTAAAGGAGGGAGGAATGGTTGTTATTGTTATGAAGAGAGCTTATCTTTTTACAGTCAAATAGTATTCTGAAGCAAGTGTATTCCAGTTGTCAGTACTTGTAGGACAAAGTTGCACAAAATGAAACATCCGTCTCCTGACCAGGATGGTATTTATCTTACAAAAATGTCAAGCTGTGTCTTTCCTCTGAAATAGCAGTAGTCCCATCTTAACTGGTAATTGAGTATAATCAGTCTCCTATTACTGACTTCACTCTTATTTCTTTAAGCTTTGACTTTCCCTTTATTTAGGACCTGATGCTGCTCTCAGTGAAGCCAATGGGAGCAGACACTAAGCCATTAAACTCCATTAAAAGCCTAGAGCAGGGGTTCGCACAACAACATTTTTGGTGACCTCAATGCGGCCGCCAACTCTTGCTGGTGGCTGCTCTGACAAATTTTCCTAAAATACTTTAGGAAAAATAAATGAATATGCACATTTGTTTCCAAATCATTGGAATTGATTTATGGAGGTTTTTGGTTTTTTGCAGACTCAATAACAAAAAATAATGTACAGTTGTATTTTGGTGCCTCTGACCTCTGCTGCCTCCACTTGCCACCCAACCTTCCCCCTCGCCCCCAACTGTCTCTAGCTCTTCCTGCCTCCCTCAGCCCCCACGGATCCCCCAGGCCTCGTAGTCTCCCATTGGCTCACCCCCTCCCCCCCGGGCCCTGCTGTTCCCTCCCCCCAATGCTTCCACAGCCATGCACCCTATGCTTACCCTACTCCTTGCCTCTTGACCGCAGTGCCTTGGAAGACCGGCCCTAGCGCCCAATCCAGAGCCCCATGGCTTGAACCGGGGTGGGAGTTGGGTGGGGCTGAAGCCCAGAGCCCCGCTACCCAAGAGGGGCTAAAGCCTGGAGCCCCGTGGGTGGGGGTGTGGCTGAACCATGGAGCCTGCTGCCAGAGCCCCAAGATGATGGGGATTGGGGGCGGGGAGTTAAGCCTGCCCCCTGCAGCTGAAGCCATCTCTGCTCAGGAGGGTGTCATGGCCACAGGAAAAACCCCTGGTGGCTGTATTTGATAAATGTTGGCCTAGAGTCTGTTCCCATTGGATTCAGTGTCTGGTGGCAAGAGCACAAGACAAAATAGTAGGAGACCTGTGTTTTGTTCGATGCTGACACAGACATTCTGTTACCTTGGACAAATCACTTAAGTACCTGTGCCTCAGTTTATACCTGGAAAAAAAAAATTATCTTTGCAAAGTGCTTTGAGAGCCGTATGTTGAAGGTGTTATGTTAAGTACAGAGTATCAAAATGACTTAAAATTATAGTTTTATTTGTAATAGTATTCAAAGCAAATACTGCTTTCTTTGGAATGTACGATCTTGGTTAAAGTGGATTCGGGGGGCGTGAGGTATTTTTTCTTACAGGTAACATTTTAGGTTCCTGTAAATTAACACATTTTTAAAATTGAAGTTTCACCTATTATTCTGTCTTTGCATTCTTTCTGTGCTAATTAGACTTGTCAGTCTTGCTTGTTTTAATGTCTAATGACTTCTCTCTGATTTTTGTTCACAAGCACAAAACCGCTCTGTTTGCATTGCACACACCACAGGGTAATGTATTAGTTTAAAAACTAACTTTCTATTGGAATCTTGAGCCTGGGGATTGTGAGAGATTATAAAAACACACATTAAATAGATTTAATCAACTCTCTCTCCCAAGTTTCTCATAGTTCTCTAGACTCTAGCTAAAGTACAGATTGCTGAGTTATTTGAAATTTGTTTCTTTTGCTTTAAATTCTATTTTGCATAATAGGAATTATGGAAAACCAAATAAGAATGATTAGTTAGTATTTACAGTGTTTAAAAGAATGACACCAGCATATGATGTTAACAATATGGGATGTTAAAACTTGTCAGGAGATAAATATACATTAATTCAAGGTCTCTCACAGTCTTATGTAGGCAAACTTTCTTAATTCTTTACTGTTCTAGACAGGTGATTTTGGTTCCAGCTATGCATTTGAACTATGCATTCTTAAATACAGAATTTTGTCAGTGTGTCAGTTAAATTATGGACTGCCTGTGGCAGTTCATCCAAACACTAACATTAGAATTTTAAAAATTTAAACCAATTATTTAATTACTAAGAATGTCCACTCATTTACCTTGCCAACGTGATACTTGCAGCCAGGCTCTTCCAGTTTTTCTCTCCCATCACTCCAAAATCCAAATACAATATGCACATAATGATTTGAAAACTATTCTAATTTCTATGGAATTTCACCACTACTATATATTCTAAATGTCACTTCAATCAAATGTTCAAATAAGGGAAAAAAATCTTTAACTTACAAATCAGGTCAAAGCTTTTTCATCTTTCTCTGGAAAATTGTCAGCTTCTTTTTATCACAAAACTCCTGATTTCTAGATTGATCTCTGAAACATTCAGGGCTTCTCTCAGTTATCTTTTAGTAGGGTTAAGCAGTATCTCATTACACTAACGTGGCCCAGCATTTTTAATTTTTTGCAGCTTCAAAACTCTAAATAGCTTATTAATCTTAGTTGTCTAGAAAACATGCTAAATCAAAGTTGTTGGTGAAACACAAGTGCTCATCATACATATTTAGTTATTTACAGTTATTTTAACTTAAGTATGTACTTTCTAAGAAGCATTTAGCTTAATAGCCAAATTGTCAGTTGAGCAAAATACATGTTTTTTTGTCAGGGTGTTCTGTCTTGCTTTCAACTCCTATTCTGGTTCGATGTTTCAAATCTTTGTCATTTTTTGACCTGCCCACATAACTTCGCCAAGAAGAGGAACCAGCCCTCAACACCGATCAGAAACTGTATAAAACTAGCCTTGTTTTGTTCAGCAATTCTCTCCTTCAGAATAAAAAAATCCTGACAAAGAACATGAATTTTGCCCAAGTGACAACTTGCATTTTTGTTTCTCGACTTTTTACCATTCAGTCCTGGGATCAAGAACTGCAAGAAAAGTTTATGAATCTTTAGGTGCAGGTGTCTTATGCCATCAAGTTTGTGTAAGACCTGTGAGGCTTTACCAGATTTGCAAAACGTCTTGGGACATAATGGATTGCAAGAGACATTTTATCAAGGCAATCATTGAACATCTGCCCGTTATTTTAGTTCCAGTCAACAACATTCTTCCCCAGACCGCTTCCCTGAGGCCTCTCTTGTGGTGTACCCCTTGGCCAACCTTACATGGCTCTTTGTTCTTTCCCAATTTGTGGTTTCTGTCACCACTCCTAGATGCCTAAAGAAATGTCTGTTTTGAAGCTAGAGTATCTTTACGTAAAGTCTCTTCACATTCCTTGTTTTCTGTATTTGTTTAGTAGTTCATCAT
Source organism: Malaclemys terrapin pileata (assembly GCF_027887155.1). NCBI lineage: Eukaryota > Metazoa > Chordata > Testudines > Emydidae > Malaclemys > Malaclemys terrapin. Next base: position 11,028,823 of record NC_071512.1, on the reverse strand, counting down.
GCAGCAATATAAAGTTATTTACTTGATCTAACACCAATAGGATATAAGTTTAAACAATAAGGCAAAACACCTGTCTATACTCCATACAAATACTTGGTTATTCCCTACAGTTTAGTGACAAGGTTGGTAGGATCACTTCTTATGTTAAGCTTTGTGTGCAGTTGCCAGTTATAGTCAGTCAGTCAGACCTTACGGTTATTTAGCTCTTAGAACATTTGGTTAAGGTTACCTTAAACTTCACATTGGCTTCTCTGCATAAGTGGATTACCTTTTTAATAAGAAACAAACACCTTTAATTATTAGTCATATTTATTATCACATTTCTTTTTAAACTATCAGAGGGGTAGCCGTGTTAGTCTGAATCTGTAAAAAGCAACAGAGGGTCCTGTGGCACCTTTGAGACTAACAGAAGTATTGGGAGCATAAGCTTTCGTGGGTAAGAACCTCACTTCTTCAGATGCAAGTTGTGCATCTGAAGAAGTGAGGTTCTTACCCACGAAAGCTTATGCTCCCAATACTTCTGTTAGTCTCAAAGGTGCCACGGGGACCCTCTGTTGCTTTTTAAGCTAGATAGCATTGTCTGCACTATATGCAATACTTTTTATTGTTTTAGTTTTCCTTAAGGAAATTTCTTTAGACTGCGGGAGTCTGCTTCTTTTCTGAAAACCTTAGGTAACTTTACATTTTCTGTCCAGCTTCTAAAACTTTAATCAATACTCTTTCTCATATACAAACACAAACCATTATTGGATTAAATGTAATTGCTTTATTTACTGTATAAATCTACATTGTGAACTTCTAATATTTCAATAAAAGGAAAAGCTAAGAGAAATCTACTTCATTATAACTTGCAGTTTGTGGTTAGTTTAAGTCTCTAACTGTTGCATAGTTACCCAATCTAATTCTCTGTGAAACATAGAAGGATCTGTTTGATTTACTGTATAAATCCATATTGGGAACCTCTATGCATATTCAGTATAAGAAAAATAAGAGGAATTTATTTAACCATGAATTGTAAATTATGATGAGCTTAAATAACTAGCTGTTGTAGTTACCCCAACTTAAATCTTAATGAAACACAGAAGCATCTCCTGCTTTTTGGCATGTTGTGATTCATAAATGCGCTACTGGTCAAAGTTGTAATAAGCAAACCACCAAAGATGATATTGGAAAGCTTTCTTAATATGCAAAACTGAGTGGCATTTGAGATAATGAAGTAGAAGGTGACTGCAAATAGCATTCTTGCCTTAGACTATAGTTTCTCAAATTGAACAATGATGGGAGGAATACCAAAGTGCTGAAAATAGGACAGATGGGATGAGTGAGCCTTTTGTTAGTATTTTTCAGAAATACAAAAAAGTACTGAACTAGCATATTTATATCTACTCTATGCTCTCACAAAAATAATCTTACTGATCTGATTATAGGAAAGAGATTCTTAATGCTGTTTTAAAACAGATGAAATTGATCCAGAAAGCTCTTTATATAGTAGCATAACGTGATAAAGGAAATAAATCTTTGACACAGGAAAAACAAGGAAAAGCCTACATGGTTGCTCTTTAATATACTTAGTGTTTTCTGTGACTGTAGATGACATTAATATTTAATTCAGGTAGTGGGTTGGTTTTTTTTTTTTTTTTGTTAAGGTCAGTGCTCATGGCAACAAATGACTGGTAGCATTGGATCAGTAGAGCAAATGTTTAAACAACTCCTTATAATTTGACCGATACAGGTTAAGAGTAAGTGTATAACTCATCTTTCAATTTCATGCTTCTCTTCAGCAGAGACTACCAATTCTATCTGTAGTATTTGCAATATGGAAAAATACCCACGTGCCATTGGGCTAACACAACCAAACTTGTTTTTGCTATGCTGAGGGATGCTAAATTTCTCTGTATGAATGTCAGTAGGGAAGGCAAAGGCTAATGAGGTGACTGTAGTTCCTTATTAACTGACTCATTCTTATACTGGATGGAATCTCAGCATTAGTTCTTAAACTTAACTTAAAGTTTTTTTGGCATTTTTATCTAGACAGGAAGTGAAAGCGGACAGATGCTGGTGAATGCCCCATGGCCGCGACTACAACAGTTCATTCGTCCACTACCCACCATAACTTGGAAGCTTTCTTTAGGTAAGGAAATTGCCTCAGACTGTCCTATACAACTTATAAAATTGGGCTTTTATATCTAATTATGTTGGTTCTATACCTTCATAGTTGTAAAATATCTGTGCATGTTGTATGTCACAGTTGCTTTGTTTTCAATTGTGATCTTATGCATAGTATATTTCTGTAATTACTAATTATAAAGTATTTACTGTCAAAGTTTTCTTGTATACTGTAATAATTAATAACATTCTTGCAGAAAGGTAGTACATGTGTAGAACGACCAAAAGTGATCAAAAGGATACAGTCAACTTAGAAGAAAGATTTTTGTTGTTTGTTTGTTTTGTTTGTTTTTGGGTTTTTTTTTGTTAGGAACAGTAGGATGTACAAGTAATACAAGATTACTGTAACTGAGAGACATTGAAGTTAAAAAACATTCTCTGGATGCTATCCACAGATTCCGTCCTGTGTTTTGGTTGTTTAACATCAGACGAGTACAGCTCCCCAGCTCTTAGATTCTCTTACTTGTGTGAGCAACACCTTCTTTTCCTGCCCACGCATGGAAAACTTATGTATCCCTTTGCAGACTTGCTTGGTTGAGGGTAATGGTACACAATCAATACCATATTATTAAACCAACACCATAAGTGTAACTTCAGTCCCTATAATTGTACAACTAATGATAACTGGGTGCATTCTGAAGGCATAAAGTGGCCCAAGATTAGAGCCATACACCTTGCAGTTCCCTGCTCTGTTACAAAACTCTTTGCTGAGCGAACATGATGAGACTAGCTGCTTCAGTAGTGCTCTTGGTTTAATTAAAATACTTTAAGAATTCTTTAAGAATTCTAATAAAGTCCCGCATGGGTTTCCCAGACTTTGCAGGTCAGTTTGTCTTTGGTCGATGACTTCACAGGTCAATTCATCTTCTGGGACCCCTCCCTGCCTTCTGGTTAAGGAATCCTTTCATACATGCAGGATGACTCAGCAATGGGATGGATGTTCAAATACCTGAAAGGTGCTGATGTTAGACAGGAACTTCCACATTCTTTGGAGGTATGTGTGCATGTGCACCTCTGATTCAAGGCTACCTTGATTATATCACCGGAAAATTAGACTAGTTAACTTCAGTTGTAGAAAATATATTGTAAGCTATTTTTAAGAAATAGCTGTATATGTGACATACATCTTATTTTAGATTTTAGTTAATGCCAGAATGGAACAGAAGGTTCTGTGAATACTTATGTATAAAAGAAAAATTTGAAAAAAAGAGAGATCTACATTTATGGTGATCGTCCATGATCTATAAGCAATAAACTTTTTTTTTTCTTTCCAGTTTGTGGTTCTAAATTTGGTACTGCACAACATTGTGATGCAACTATGCAAGAGTTTTAAAATATTATAGAAGTATATAGAATACCAAAACTATATGAGACTCAAAAATAGCTAAACTAAAATAGTATGATAGTTAATGTAATAATTACCATATTTTGTTGTTGCTGACAACCTGCAGTCTGCTTTCATGTACCATATATATTAGCATTTACAAGGTACTACTTATTCCACTCTTTGGCCCCACCCTAGCATATGGGGTGTGGTCACAATCTTGCATTCTCATGAGTCTCAACTGCCCAAACAATCCTTGGGGACCAATGGCAGCAGCCGCAGTTTCAGCAAGCCTCTGCACACTACCTCCTCATCTATACTGGATGCCAAATGTCTGCTTCTGAGCAACTCACCCTTTATGTTTAGAGAAAGGGCATGCACAGTTTTCATAGTTGTATCATTTAGATGATGTAGAGTCATAGGAGTAGAATTAAAATTTTAACAGTGTGTAGTAGTTTGTGAAATTTTGAAGTTAATAATATGTTGCATGCAAAAAATATAAATATTGCAAAGGCAAGCACTCAAAATTTGGAAATGCTAGGATTAAGGTTGCCAGGGTAGCCTTGATTCGGCCCCCTTATGTGATCATTGTAATGCATATGCACAACATTTTTTTTCCATATGTGCTGATGGCAGAGGAATGGCGAGACTCTCTGGAGAGGAATCTCTTGGGCACAGACTCTTCTTCCCATTTTCCCCCAACCATGACCCCTTCTGTGCTGTCTCTTCCCCACTCTTGGTTGCTAGGCCAATTCTCCTTACCTAGCAAGCCCCAGTTTCCACTCCTGAGGCTTCTTATCCCAGTCTTTGTACAGCTAGGCCTAGTCTCACCCCCCTGAACTTCCAGTCCCAGGTCCTCCTAGCCTCCATTCATCACCCACCACCTATGTTCCCTATCCCCATGGTCTCTTCCCCAAGGCTCCTCATCTAGTATGTGTCATGTCTCCCTTCTCCAGGCTCCTTACCCAGCCAGTCATTGTCTCTCCAATGCTCTTTCAGATTTTGGTCTCCCCGCCCACTGGCGCTCATCCAGTTACAATCTACCACACCAAATTTTGCTGTTGTCCCTCTGCATTCAAATTGAGATCTCCTCTTCCATCCTGCCTGGGCCCAATGATGTCCTTGAGAGTTGGTCTCCTGTGCTATCAGTTCTGGTGTCCAGCCTGACCTGCAGCAATCTTGTGCAACAATTTCAAGGAAAGTCCTGCTCAGCTCCAAGCTGGAGCATGTGATCAAAATCATAAGGGAGTTTAGCTGTGACGCTCTGGCAAGTCTCTGCTGAGCATGTGTAAGTGCAGTTTGTCAAAGGTTTATAACTTGGCCAAACTTGGGCACATTTTCACAGAAATAAGACACATCCTTGAAACAAAAGACTCCCCCTGCCAAATGAAAGTCCCTCATGCAAAGCATGTGGTTGCTTATCAAAGATGATGATGCCGGAAATTAACATGGGGAAGCATGTTTTCCCTATACCTTATTATTAGAAATAGCTGAGCTATTTTGGCTGACGGATTTTTTTTTTTCAAAAAATTCAGCCGGAGGAAGAAATCTGGCATGGAAAACTTCATCCCAGGCAGTTTAAAGTTGTCAAAGTTACAAGGAACCAAAAACGGGATCTTATAATGGGACGCTACCAACTCTGCCTGTAATATCAAAATACTAACTTTAACGTTATACTGCAGATACATTTAGTGATTCTCTGGACAGTTGTTAAATTGATCAGTTAGATGACTGTCTGACAAAATGGTCTGAATAGTGAAGCAACACATTAAGTGTATATTAACAAGAGCTAGTGTGCTGCTCTTCTTTAAATTAGTAAAAATCAAATTCTTGATTAGATTTGAAACACTCTTTTCTGTTAGATCAGAAAAACTTATTATTTAGTCATTTAAAAAGACAAAACTTCAGTTGTTATATCTCCCGATTTATTGTGACTTTAATCACAATTTCTTTTTTTAACATGGTTTTCCTCTCCCTATTGCTGTGTGAAGACTACACAACAGGAAACTTAAGTACAGTGAAACTGACAATACAAAGAGCAGAATACTTTTCTCATCTTTCAGTTATAGTAATCTAGGTGGTCAATTTCAAAAAACAAAAACAAAACTTGGTCAATAATAAACTAGCTTCTTTGTGAAGTTACAGCATGCTGAAGTAGGATCCTTACACTGTAGGGGCAAGTGTCGGATAAATGTCTGTAGCCTAAATAAACATCAATGTGTAAAATAAACAAAAGATCGGTTTGGGAAAAAATAGGCATTGACAGTGTACCTTAAACTATAACACAGACAAATATAGAAATTACTAATGGACTCGCTAGTTTGAGCCTTCTTACTTAAACCTAGTAGCAAATCCCATAGGTTTATTTTCAGTGGAAATTTATGCGTATGATTAATTATTATTATTATTATTATTTTTTTTTTGGAGAAGGCAGTTGGTGGTATACTTGCATGAAATACTGTCAAAGGAAACTGCCCTTGGGTAGCTCATCTGGACGTAGGAAACTTGGTTTCATTAATTGTGTTACAGAGCATAACATATATATATAATATATGGAAATGAGACTCTTACTACTGTATGTACATTGTATGTAGTGCAGAGACATTTTGTATGGTAGTCAGATATACTTAGGCTTTGCTAACATATCTGTTTTTGTTTTTGTGATCTGTACTTTTTTTTTTTAGAGATCTATTGTACTTGAAAACATACAGAAAGCTTTGTACCTTCATTACGTCACACCACTCTAGTAACTGAAATTGTTTGCTCTCAAAATGAAGAGAATCAGGCGGACTGTTAAAACTGAGAATCCAATTCTCCAAGCACCACAAAGATCAAAAAAACAGAAAACTTTTTTCTATGGATCAGCATTTGGCAAGTCTCACCTGCAAACCTTGATGGACTGGGGAACGCTGCCACTCCATGTAGTTTTACATATTTTTCAGTTCCTGCCTTTAGTAGATCGAGCACGGGCATCTTCTGTTTGCCGAAGGTGGAATGAAGTTTTTCATATTCCTGACCTGTGGAGGAAGTTTGAATTTGAGCTTAACCAACCAGCTACTTCTTATTTAAAGTCTACTCACCCTGATCTCATTCAGCAAATTATCAAGAGACATGCTGATGATCTGCAGTATGTCAGCTTCAAGGTAAAGATAGGGGTGGAGGCTTGTTTTGTCACTTTACAGGACAGCTGTGTTTGTATTGCATCTCCATCCAAAAACCTTTCTTTTTTTTTCTTAAGAATAAATTGGTATGACTATTTTATTGAATGCATGGAAAGTTATATTCAAAGATGTTTGCAGCAATTTTTTTTCAGAAGGAAGCAGTTGCTAAAATTATGTACTTCCTATACATGCACAGTATCTACTTCACATGATTTTCATAGCCTGTTGTATTTAATTTAGTGTATTATTTGAAAAAATTAATTTTGCACAACATCGTCATAATTTTGACATTAAATAGTAGCTATTTACCTTTTGTGTTTAAAAATTACAAGACCAGTATTGTTGTTGGAAGTATTCTGTGTGGATAGGATGTCAATCCTAGTCTTAGAGTTTTTGTTATAGTGGTACTAAATCAGAAGTGGGCAAACTTTTTGGCCCAAGGGCCACATCTCGGTATAGAAATTGTATGGTGGGCCATGAATGCTCTCGAAATTGGGGTTGGGGTGTGGGAGGGGGTGAGGGCTCTGGCTGGGGGTGCGGGATCTGGGGTGGGGCTGGGGATGAGGGGTTTGGAGTGTAGGATGGTGCTCTGGGCTGGGACTGAGGGGTTCGGAGGGCAGGAGGTGGCTCAAGGCTGTGGCAGCAGGATGTGGCACCGGGGGGAGGGGCGTGTCTCAGAGGTGCAGGCCAGCACTTACCTCAAGCAGCTCCCAGAAGCAGCGGCATGTCCCCCCTTCGGCTCCTACGCAGAGGCACAGCCAGGCCACTCGCCCGGCCAATGGGAGCTGCGGGGGCAGCATGCGGAGCAGAGCCCCCTGGCTGCCCCTATGCATAGGAGCCGGAGGAGGGACATCCGCTACTTCCGAGTGCCATGCGGAGCATTTCCCAATGCGGCCTGTAATTTGCCCACCCCTGCACTAAGTGCTCTACAGACTAATTCTCAGCTTCTGGGAGGGAAGAAGGGAAGTAGTATTTTCTACCTCTTAAACATGTAGAAATTAAAGCAGAGATGTAAAGGTCCCATCCAATTGCAAAGAAAATGTAATCAAAATAGTATATCTAACTACATATGTGAAAGGATATCACACAACTTTTTATATGCTGCACATGAATATTGAGGTGATTGAGAAATGTTAATGTCCAAGAAACAGCATGGTAATGTACACACACACACACGTACACACACACACACGTACACACACACTTCATGTTCGGAGTACTACCTTAACGTAGTTCTCCCTTTATTCGGGTGTTGGACCATTCAGATGATAACATTAATGTAGCTTGTCTTGGAGATATACTACTCAAAGTATAGCAATTACGTAGATAGAATCTACACTGGAAGACCATCTTAATTACATTTGGGGATTATAATGTTGTAACCAGGTCCCCTTACATGGGTGAATTTATAGTGTAAAATAGCCCTAAGTTTGTGAACACCACAGAGGTGGAGTTAATGTCAGTCAGGATTAAACTCAAGTTCCTTTCTCCTAACACTGTCATTAGTAATTTCCGTTTTTAGTTGCCTTCAGAGTTCTTGTAATGCAGTTCTGTAGCAGTCCATGGTTAATATTTTAATCAGTTACTTTAAGTACATGTAGCTACTTTACATAGTACAACTGATTTGCCTCTTAATATGTCATCTGAATAGTGATCCAGATAGCAATATGTAGCTCATATCTTAAAAGCTCTTGACAAAGGAGTTGGGTATCACCCCCATTTTACAGATGTGGAAACTGAAGTACAGATGTAAAGAGGCTTGCCCCAAGGTCTTCCAGCAGGTCAGTGGCAGAGCCATGAATAGAACCCAGGTCTCACTAGGCTACACGGTGTGTAATGTGGACCACTTTGCTGCATTACTTTTATTTATCCTGTTTTTAGACCAGAATAAACCCCAAAAGTCTGACAGGTGATAATTATGAAGGAAGAGGCATCAGCTATGGAATTATAGTATACATTAACCTGCAATTCAGTACTAGTCATGCATGCAAATTGGGATGTTGATAAAGAAATGCAGAGATAGATGAATAGCCTTAAGATGTCTGGTGTTCTCAGGACTGTCAGAAAATCACAGTGTAATAAGTATTGTAGGCAAGTACTTTTCATGACTTTTTGCTGCCTTCAAATTATTAACCACGTAATAAGCTTCACATTCCTTTCTTGGAGCAAATAAAAGTTGGTATAATGCAATCTACTAGTTTAAAAAAAAAAACTGGTCCTACTCTATTTTGGATATTAAATATATTTTATCATGCTGTTGACTTTCTAGGAAGCAATACAAAATGACTTCAATGTTTTAAAATTGTCTTTTAGGTTGATAGTAGTACTGAGTCTGCAGAAGCTGCCTGTGACATCCTTTCTCAATTGGTGAATTGTTCTATCAAGACATTAGGTTTGATTTCAACAGCAAAACCAAGTTTTATGAATGTCTCCAAGGTAATGTCCTATGGATTCTCAAATTTTACCTTGCTAGATAGTGTAATAAACCATTTAATATCTAAGCATGTTAAACTATGTAGATATTATTGAATTAAAAAGAAAAGTAATTTTTACAAACCCAACACTTTAATTTTAAAGTACACAAATGCACAAAGTTCTGTTTCTTACCATATATTTCTCTAAACGCTCATTTTCATGTTTGTATTTTAAAGTATGACATACATTTGACAACATTCCATTCTTAGAACTTTTTGCCCAGCTGATACTGGCTTCTATAAAACTAGTATCTATATATCCAGGACTCTGGGTCATGTGACCTTGATTATGGCCCTAGTTGGGAATGTATCTAAGCATTTGCTTATGTCCTAATGACTTCAATGAGTCTTAAGCCTGTGCTGAAGCATGGTGCTTAATCCAGATTTGGAACATTTGGGAAGCAAATGCATGGCTCAAGACTAGGGCTGTCGATAAATCGCACTTAACTCATGCAATTAACTTAAAAAAAATTAATGGTGATTTAAAAAAATTAATCGTGATTAATCACAGTTAACAATAGAATACCAATTTAAATTTATTAAATATGTTTGTTTTTCTACATTTTCAAATATCGATTTCAATTACAACACAGAATAAAAAGTGTACAGTGCTCACTTTATACTTTTTATTACAAATATTTGCACTGTAAAAAATGATAAACAATAGTATTTTTCAGTTCACCTCATACAAGTACTGTAGTGCAATCTCTTTATCATGAAAGTGCTCCTTACATATGTTTTAGTTGTTTGTTTTGTTTCTGAGTGAAGTTACATAACAAAACAATGTAACATTTTAGAGCCTACAAGTCCACTAGGTCCTACTTCTTGTTCAGCCAATCATGAAGAGAATCAAGTTTGTTTACATTTACGGGAGATAATGCTGCCTCCTTAAGTACAATGTCACCTGAAAGTGAGAACAGGCGTTCACATGGCACTGTTGTAACTGGCGTCACAAGATATTTACGTGTCAGATGCGCTAAAGATTCCTATGCCTCTTCATACTTCAGCCATTGTTCCAGAGGACATGCTTCCATGCTGATAACACTTGTTAATAAAAAAAAAAAAGTGTTAATTAAATTTGACTTAACTCCTTGGGAGAGAATTGTATGTCTCCTGCTCTGTTTTACCTGCATTCTGCCATATATTTTGTGTTATGACAGTCTCGGATGATGACCCAGCACATGTTGTTCGTTTTAAGAACACTCACTGGAAATCTGACAAAATGCAAAGAAGATACCAATGTGAAATTTCTAAAGATAGCTACAGCACTCGATCCAGGATTTAAGAATCTAAAATGCCTTCCAAAATCTGAGAGGGGTGAGATGTAGAGCATGCTTTCAGAAGTCTTAAAAGAGCAATAATCTGAGGCAGAAACTACAGAACCCAAACCACCAAAAAAGAAAATCAACCTTCTGCTGGTGGCATCTGACTCAGATGATGAAAATGAACATGTCAGTCCACACTGCTTCGGATCGTTATCAGCAGAACCTGTCATCAGCATCGACGCATGTCCTCTGGAATGGTGGTTGAAGCATCAAGGGGCATATGCATAGGCGGTGGGTGGAGCCCCACTCCGGGGAGGCTAGCCCCCAGCTCTGCCCCTTCCACCCACTGCCAGAGCCATGAGACCCCCTGTACCCTTCCCCTTGGCTAGAGGAGCCCCAGGTCAGCTGCAGCCCAGAGCTCCCCCTTATCTCTCCCCCACACACACACCCAGAGGAGCCTGGGCTGGGCTGGCTGAAGCCCCAAGCCAAGCCTCCCCACACCTGGAGGAGCTCGGAGGTGACCGCATTCATACCTCACCTTCCCTCCCTGGACCCAACCCACCCATGGCCCAGGGGAAAAGCATCTATAGAAGACACTTTTTGAAATGCCTCATGCGGATTCCGGGGTGGCTGCTGAGGTGGTATGTGCCTCCTCTGCCACCCTGGAACCTGCATAGGGCATAATAAAGCAAAAACTTCACCGCCAAAGCGTGCAGCCAGGGGTCCAGTGGCTGTGGCTGTACTGGGGGAGGCAGAGCTTCCCATGGCCTATTATACCCGCCGCCCATGGACATATGAATCTTTGTCACATCTGGCATGTAAATACCTTGTGACACCAGCTACAACAGTGCCATGCAAACGCCTGTTCTCACTTTCAGGTGACATTAGAAACAAGAAGCAGCATTATCTTCTGCAAATGTAAATAAACTTGTTTGTCTGAGTGATTGGCTGAACAAGGAATAGGACTAATTGGACTTGTAGGCCCTAAAGTTTTACATTTTATTTTTGAATGCAGGTCTTTTTGTATATAATTATCATGAAAGTTGAATTACAAATGTAGAAAGAGATTGCACTACAGTACTTGTATTAGTATTTTTCAATTCACCTATTTCTTTTTTACAGTGAAAATATTTGTAATAAAGAATAAATAAGTGAACACTGTCGACTTTGTATTCTGTTATAATTGAAATCAAAATATTTAAAAACGTAGAAAACATCAAAAAATATTTTAAAAAATTATGATTAATTAATCATGCTGTTAAATGGTATTCTATTGTTTATGTAATCGCTTGACAGCCCTATTCAGGACTCCAAAATTGAAGTGGTATAAATCAGATCTCCAGAAGTGAGGGGCTACAATACTTAATTTTGCATACATATGTAAGTATATCCTTTCCTTTTTTCCTCTCAATGGGCTCAATTATCGCTCCATCAAAGGTTAGTCCTGAGAGGTCTCAGTTCAGTTTCTTGATGAAATTTTTTTTTCTTAATTTGGTATTTTTACTTACTGGTATTCTGTAGCTACTTCAAGCTCTTCATTATATGCACTTTTTTCTTTGAAAAGAGGGGAAATGGGGAAGAGGGCAGAACTGCTTGTGTTCACTGTAAGCATTAAAATAACCCCTAGTTTGAGAGTAAATACTATATTATTTATTACATAACTTAGGGGATTGATTAAATAAGAATTTATAATTACACTAATTATTTTACCCCTTCGGCCCATGTAAGACAAAACTAATGGTTCTACCTTGAGGCAAAAGTTCAATCAACTATGCCAGGGGTCGGCAACCTATGGCACGCGTGCCAAACACGGCACACGAGCCGATTTTGAGTGGCACGCAGCTCCCCTGATGTGGTCCCAGCCCTCAGCCCCTCCACCCACCGCTCTCCCCTGCGGGCAGGAGGCAGAAGCTTGGTTCTGCAGCAGCCAAGCTTCCCCTCCTCCTCCTCTTCTTCCCCCAGCGTGGTGCCTTCTTTCCCTGCGCCAATCAGCTGATGGCCCTAGCGACAGGGAGGGGGAAGAGCGGCAGCATGCACAGAGCTCACTAGAGGAGGCAGAGAGAGTTAGGGACGGAGCCTGGGGGAAGCGGGTGGAACAGGGCATATCCCTTCCAGCCCCCTGCCTTGAGCCACTCAGGGCAGGGGGCTGGGAGCACTCCCACGAGCCGAGCACCCCAGCCCTCTGACCTGACCCTCCCACACACACTCAGCCTTCTGCCCTGCACCCCCCACAGCCCCAGCCCTCTCCCCTGACCCTCGAACCCCCCCTTACACCCAGCCTTCTGCCCTGCACCCCCCCACACCTCCAGCCCTTTGCCCTGAACACCCCCACACACACACCCTAGCCTTTTGCCCTGAACCTCCTCCCCCAGCCCTCTGCCCTGACCCCTGAAACACCCACACCCAGGTCTGGGGTCCCGGCCGCAGGCTCTACTCAGCCCACTGCCGGCCTAGGTGAACAGAACCCCAGGCTGGCAGCGAGTTGAGCAGGCTTGTGGCATAAGATCAGCATTTTAATTTAATTTTAAATGACGCTTCTTAAACATTTTGAAAACCTTGTGTACTTTACATACAATAGTTTAGTTATATAATATAGACTTATAGAAAGAGACCTTCTAAAAACGTTAAAATGAATTACCGGTACGTGAAACCTTAAATTAGAGTGAATAAATGAAGACTCGGCACACCACTTTTGAAAGGCTGCCTACCCCTGAACTATGCTATGGATATAATAACATTAAATGTCCACTGAAGGATAACTTCCACCCCCCCTCACTTTCTCTGAACAGGCTCATTTTGCATCAGCACTGACAGTAGTTTTTGTAAACTCCAAGTCATTATCATCCATCAAAATTGATGACACACCAGTTGATGATCCATCTTTGAAGGTTCTTGTTGCTAACAATAGCGATACTCTAAAACTGCTAAAAATGAGCAGCTGTCCTCATGTGTCACCTGCTGGTGAGTAGTAAATCTGTTTAAAAAAGGAAGTAGTAATGCAGTAGTTACTGTTGAGGATGCATTTCTGTTAATCTGTTTTCAGGTACTTAACATTTGGAATAAATTATTTTTCCACTTAAAATCTTTCATGCAAATTCTCAGTTCAAAGGTGGTACATAAACCTTCCACTTGACTATTCTCAGTTGTCTAGACCGTGGGAAAATGTCGTCTTTATGTCAAGCATTTTTGGAGTAATCCAAGTGAAAGGAAAGCATAAGAATAGTATTTATATACCTTTCGTATTACTTTAAATTTTTCTGGTGGTGTTCCTGTTTTTGGGATTCGTCCATGCTATTTTAGTCATTCTAATGCTTTGTTTTACTTCTGTAAAGAATTAAATTTTAGATAAAAAAAAAAAAAAAAAATTTAAACCTGTGCACTTAGCCCGACATGAAAGCAAGTACTTGTTTATATATAGCACTATCTCTTTCTGTAATATAAGTATAAAGGGCATGACTCTTGCTGTGTGAAGAAATTTTGCTTGAAATAATGAAGTTGTAAGTATTAAAATTCATGAACTGCTCATAGCGTGCACAGTATTTTCTAAACTAATCAACTTCCGTTCCATAATATACTCAAGATAACACGAGCATTTACGGTACCTGTACCTCTGTTCATTGAAAAAACATAACTTTATGTGGCTTCGTTGTCAAAATCAAGTAATGCAGTGCAAAAGAAGCTTGAATACAAATTTGTGGTGGGAATTTCCTGAATTATGTTAGGTATTTACTCACATACTTTAAGGTCAGAAGGGAGGGACCATTATGATCTTCTAGTCTGACCTCCTGCACAACGCAGGCCACAGAATCTCACCCACCCACTCCTGTAACAAACCCCTGACCTATGTCTGAGCTATTGAAGTCCTCAACTTGTGGTTTAAAGACTTCAATGTGCAGAGAATCCTGCAGCAAGTGACCTGTGCCTCACGCTGCAGAGGAAGGCAAAAAACCCTCAGGGCCTCTGCCAATCTGCCCTGGAGGAAAATTCCTTCCCGATCCCAAATATGGCTATCAGCTAAACCCTGAGCTTACCCAGGAAAGAATTCTCTGCAGTAACTCAGATCCCATCCTATCTAGTGTCCCATCACAGGCCATTGGGCATATTTACCACTAATAGTCAAAGATCAAATGGTCTGAGGTAAACAGGATGAAGTTTAACAAAGACAAATGCAAAGTGCTCCACTTAGGAAGGATAAATCAGTTTCACACATACAGAATGGGAAGAGACTGTCTAGGAAGGAGTACGGCAGAAAGGGATCTAGGGGTTATAGTGGATCACAAGCTAAATATGAATCAACAGTGTGATGCTGTTGCAAAAAAAAAAAGCAAACCTGTTTCTGGGATGCATAAACAGGTGTGTTGTGAGCAAGACACGAGAAGTCATTCTTCTGCTCTCTACTCTGCTCTGGTTAGGCCTCAACTGGAGTATTGTGTCCAGTTCTGGGCACTACATTTCAAGAAAGATGTGGAGAAATTGGAGAGGGTCCAGAAAAGAGCAACAAGAATGATTAAAGGTCTTGAGAACATGACCTATGAAGGAAGGCTGAAAGAATTGGGTTTATTTAGTTTGGAAAAGAGAAGACTGAGAGGGGACATGATAGTGGTTTTCAGGTATCTAAAAGGGTGACAGGAGGAGGGAGAAAACTTGTTCACCTTAGCCTCTAAGGATAGAACAAGAAGCAATGGGCTTAAACTGCTGCAAGGGAGGTTTAGGTTGGACATTAGGAAAAAGTTCCTAACTGTCAGGGTGGTTAAACACTGGAATAAATTGCCTAGGGAGGTTGTGGAATCTCCATCTCTGGAGATATTTAAGAGTAGGTTAGATAAATGTCTATCAGGGATGGTCTAGTCAGTATTTGGTCCTGCCATGAGGGCAGGGGACTGGACTTGATGACCTCTCAAGATCCCTTCCAGTCCTAGAATCTATGAATCAATTAATTGCCAAAATTAGGCTATCTCATCATACCATCCCTTCCATAAACTTATCTGGCTTCAAGACTAAGCTTGATAGGTCTTTTGCCTCCACTGCTCCCCTTGGAAGGCTATTCCAGAACTTCACTCCTCTGGTGGTTAGAAGCCTTCATCTAATTTCAAGTCTAAATGTTATTCATTTATATGTGGTCATTATAACTTTATCAATGACAAACTCTGCATATTCTGAGTCTAAAAACATCTTAAAGTGACTGAAAGAAGTTTGTGAGTCTCTGTTTTTCTCAACATAAATATTAAACTAGTTCAGTTGTGTACTGAGGCTTTTGAATGCCAGCTCAGTTGCAGTTTGCACAACTAAAAATCAAACTGCATTCTTAAATATCCTTACTAGTTAAAGCTTCTGTGGACCAAATTGTTCCCTTAGTAACAGATGTACAACTCGTCTTCATATTATGCCTCAGTAATACTTGTCCCTATTCATTGCATTCAGAGGCTTTTTACAAGTATGACTGAATGAAATTTAGTAAGCAGTTCTTTTGGTATACAAATAGGCTAAAATTCAGTTCACTCTCTTACAGATGTAGGCATATTCTAGGACTAACAGGAGTAAAAAGCAGTAGGGGGAAAATAATCACTAAAATAACCAGATATGAACGAACAAAAGAAGCAGAACTGTGAAGTAGGAAGATTCCATATTTATCTAGCCATTTTTCACAGAGCTTCATTTTATATTTTACACTAACTTTTTAAATAAAGAGATTTGTTTGACAGCATTTAGGGGTGCCATCAAATATGAACTATTGTAAAGCTGACCGCTTTAAACTTCCTCAAAACCTACAAAAACAACCCTTTCTATTATCATTGCTTTTCTGGAGATATTAGACATTGTTCTGGGATATGGGTATGCTAAACAGAATAACACACAGTTTAGTGGTTTGAATAAAATGTTTTAATTTAAACTAAGTATACAAATATATATTGTACTTTATAAAAGAAATATATGCAATTTATGTATTTCAATTTTTTTGTCTTAGGAATTCTTTGTGTTGCTGACCAGTGTCATGGCCTTAGGGAACTGGCTTTGAATTATTACATACTAAGTGATGAACTGCTGCTGGCTCTTTCAAGTGAGAAACATGTTAACCTTGAACATCTTCGCATAGATGTTGTGAGTGAAAATCCTGGACAAATTGAATTTCATACTATTAAAAAGCAAAGTTGGGATGCACTTGTTAAGCACTCCCCCAAAGTCAATATTGTGATGTACTTCTTTTTATATGAAGAGGAATTTGATGCATTTTTCAGAGAAGAAACTCCTGTTACGCACCTTTACTTTGGTCGTGCAGTAAGCAAAGCCATGTTAGGTCGTATTGGAATGAACTGCCCCAGGTTGGTTGAATTGGTGGTGTGTGCTAATGGACTTCAGCCACTGGATGATGAACTCATTTGCATTGCTGAACGCTGTAAGAACCTAACGGCGATGGGCCTTGGTGAATGTGAGGTTACCTGCAGAGGTTTTATTGAGTTTGTAAAGATGTGTGGAGGGAGGCTCACCCAGCTTTCTATTATGGAGGAGGTACTAATTCCAGATAATGATTACAACCTGGATCAAATTCATTCAGAAGTCTCCAAACACCTTGGAAGAATGTGGTTCCCTGATATGATGCCTACCTGGTAAACCTAGCTATAGAAAGTATTACTATATGGTCAAAACTGGTTAGATCAAGATGTTGCTTGCTATGCAAATAAGAAATTATAAAATAAAGCATCGAAACTTAATTTTAAATTTCTCAAGTTTAATAAACTGCATATAGGCTAAAGCGAAGTGCTTGAGTGACGATGTTAGATTAAATTAGAAAGTAGAATCTCATATACTTAACAATAGATACATTGAAAGGATGTCTGGGTTAGAGATGTTTCATCCTCCAATTAAATTAAGCACATTCATTTGGCCTCTGTTAAATTAAATTGTTCCATTAAACACAGTTAGTACAAAGTTTTTAAGGTGTTCTATGATGTTAGTCTTTCTGATGTGGTTAAAGGGAGTCTGAAGCTAGATTGCTTGATAGGGAGTTAAATGGAACTTTCAGGTAAACTATTACTTGCAGTGTTTATCCACTTGTTCACTAATAATTTTTTGTTGAACATGTAGAACAAATACTTGGTATCATAATAGCAATCTGAAATAGTGTAGCTAATTAAATCTGTTTTTAATGTGCTTGTATACATGTGTTTGAATATTGTGGCATACGTCCTTAATTTGCCACAATAAAGAAAAAGCTTTTGATTTTAACTTGCTCTCTGTACTCAATTTTCACTTTATCAGTAAGTTGTACCATAAAGATAATGTATAATTCATTGTTTCTCTTCCTATGTACTGACTTACCTGTACAGGAAAAAAACAAACCTTGTTAAAATTGATGTACCTAATAATTCATGGTGTTTCAGTTGTTGGCTAAGCAGTGAAGCACTTTGGTAACTGTATGTAGGAAATAGTAGCGCTTTCATTTGAGAAGGTGTATGCTTTTATCTTTAAGACCAGTTTTTTTAATCTTAAACACTAAACTGTCAGGATTCTGGCCCATGCTCCCTTCACAAACGATCTATTAAGATGTCCCAAAAGGGTCACAGTTGTATTCCTCTTCCTGGTGTAGGGATGGCTATGATATCTCAGCGACACTAGCACAGAAGTATGCTGGTAGGGCAGAGGGTGTGATTGGGGTGTACCACCTGGATCCAGTTATTTTCCCCACCTGACATAAAATTAAAAGCTTAGAGCAACCCAAGGCTTTCCTAATGCCCCATTAAACCCTGGGAATTGGGGAGCCTCAGCTGTGCCTCACAGAACTCTGCCCTAACCACTAAATCCTCCTATAGTGAGTGTCCGGGGATGATCCTGTTTTCATTAAGTAAGCAAGACTTGCAACCTAAATGAGTGTCCTGCCTGTGTAAGGACTGTAGGATTGACTTATTGCATATCCGCACTAAAGAATCCTGTGCTGAAGGCAATCTTTCTTTTACTTGAAATGGGGTAAAGGTCATTAGTACGAAGTAGAACATGTGTGTTTGTTTTTTGTGATCCACTTTTATACACTAATGTAAATTGTGGTGGATTGTACCATAGTTTGTCTATCTACCTGCTTGTAGCAGCAAATCAGAGATGTGTGCATTTGGTTGATCTGTATTAGGTTTGTCACATCAAAGTAAAATCCAAGTAGAGTCGCTTCTTTCGTTAATCTAATTTCTCTGCTGTACAAATAATTTTGGGTTAGGTGTTGGCTATCTCCACCATTCCCTCAAACAAAATGGTTTGAAAAGTTATACACAACATAAAATAAGAGATAATTTGGGTAAAACACACTGAATGTATTTGAATTGATCAATAGTGAGTTTTTAAAAACTACACAAGACAAATATTGTAGAAGAGACTGTGTAATATCACTTGTTAACCAAGCGGTTCATAAGTGGTAAATTTATATAATCTAAATTAGTTCCAAATATTATTTTGATGAGTATTTTTGTAATTTTAGTTTAAACTGTAAATTTAATAAACTGATCTAACCTGCCCACTGATTTTGAAAAATTTTATATTGGTTTTAATGAAAGTAGTTAAAGGGCAACATTTTAGAATAAGTGACAGGTGAAGGTAAACATACATAGGAGTACAAATGGAAGGGAATCCGATTGTTTGTTTTTTTTAATTGGGGGGCGGGAGGTTAATAGTAGGGGAAGACTGTTTCTTTGTTAGTTGATATAACTGCATTATTATCTCAAATGTCAGCCTGGATACATTCTCATCATTAAAATTAACGACTTTATTTTCCTCATCTGTCATAGCTCGGGGACTGGAAAGAGCTGACTTTCTCTCACTGTGGGGTTTTAGTCACCCTGTGCTTCCTCCTTTACTTACAGTACAGCATGTATATTAAAATGGAACTTGCTCAAAATTGAACCTTTGTTAACAATGTTATTTTATGCAGCATAGAAACACTTATGATAGCAGTAAAAATTAATGCAAGTGTCTTAGTTACTTGTATATTTATAAGTATTTTCATAACCCTCCTCTACTACCCCTCCACTAAAAAAGTAACTAAAATACCTCAAGCCTTTGCTTTTCCCTAAAACTAAACATGAAACCTTGTTTCAACTATAGGCTGCTCTAATAAAGGATTTGTAATTATTGCTGTTTTGAACTCTGATTTCAAGGGTGTGTAACATGACTGCTTTTAACCCCCCTGGCCTCAATCTGTCAGTTGGTTAGTTCACGCATTTTTAATTAAAGATTAACAGAACTGGTTAAACAGATTTGCCTCCCCAAAAGAGCTGGTTTATGTACCTACATCTTTTTTAACAAGGCATTTTTATCTCTTGAATTTCCCAGCAATCCAGTGAAATAATAGCCCTGTATGTTTTTAAAAAAAAAACTGCCCATGCTTGATTACATCATAAGGAAGCAGGCATACTCCTGTGGATATTGGAATAGTATGGTGGACCTGAGTTCTGTCTCTGGTGAACTCACTGATTTGCTGTCACCTTGAACTAATGACTACCATTCCAGGGGGATGTCTGCACAGCAAAGAAAAGCCCCCGGCTGGCTCATTGCAAACCCATTTTAAATGTAAAAGGAGGGGCTGCGGTTCCCGGGTTAACATGCAGCACAAACCCAACTACCCCCCCCCCCAATTTTCTGGGATGATCACTTCACCCCTCCCCCCCACTACGTGGCTAACAGCGGGGAACATTTCTGTTCAGCTGAGCAGGAACGGGCACCTCTGAATGTCTCCTTAATAAAATCACCCCATTTCAACCAGGTGACCCTGAATGATCTCACTCTCCTGAGGATAACAGAGCGATAAGGAATGGATGTTGTCTGCATGCCAGCAAACAGCGGGACCATACGCTGCCATGCTTTGTTATGTAATGATTCCAGACTACGTGCTACTGGCCTGGCGTGGTAAAGCGTCCTACCATGGCGGACGGGATAAGGCAGCCCTCCCCAGAAACCTTTTGCAAAGGCTTTGGGAGTACATGAAGGAGAGCTTTCTGGAGATGTCCCTGGAGGATTTCCGCTCCATCCCCATACACGTTAACAGACTTTTCCAGTAGCTATACTGGCCGCGGTTGCCAGGGCAAATTAATCATTAATAATTAAACACGCTTGCTTTTAAACCATGTGTAATATTTACAAAGGTACACTCACCAGAGGTCCCCTGTATGCCCTCAGGGTCTGGGAGCACACCTTGGGTGAGTTCGGGGGTTACTGGCTCCAGGTCCAGGGTGATAAACATATCCTGGCTGTTGGGGAAACTGGTTTCTCTGCTTCCTTGCTGCTGTGAGCTATCTACATTATCTTCATCCTCCTCTTCCTCGTACCCCGAACCCTCTTCCCTGTGTGTTTCTCCAGTGACGGAGTCATAGCACACGGTTGGGGTAGTGGTGGCTGCACCCCCTAGCGTGGCATGCAGCTCCGCGTAGAAGCAGCATGTTTGCGGCTCTGCCCCGGACCTTCCATTTGCCTCTCTGGCTTTGTGGTAGGCTTGCCTTAGCTCCTTAATTTTCACGCAGCACTGCTGTGCGTCCCTGTTATGGTCTCTGTCCTTCATGGCCTTGGAGACCTTTTCTAATATTTTGCCATTTCGTTTACTGCTATGGAGTTCAACTAGCACTGATTCATCTCCCCATATGGCGAGCAGATCCCGTACCTCCCGTTCGGTCCATGCTGGAGCTCTTTTGCGATCCTGGGACTCCATCACGGTTACCTGTGCTGATGAGCTCTGCGTGGTCACCTGTGCTCTCCACGCTGGGCAAACAGGAAATGAAATTCAAACGTTCGCGGGGCTTTTCCTGTCTACCTGGTCAGTGCATCTGAGTTGAGAGTGCTGTCCAGAGCGGTCACAATGAAGCACTGGGGGATAGCTCCCGGAGGCCAATAACGTCGAATTCCGTCCACACTACCCCAATTCTGACCCGCTAAGGCTGATTTTTATCGCTAATCCCCTTGTCGGAGGTGGAGTAAAGAAACCGGTTTAAAGGGCCCCTTAAGTCGAAAGAAAGGGCTTTGTCATGTGAACATGTCCAGGCTTAATTTGATTTAACGCTGCTAAAGTCGACCTAAACTCGTAGTGTAGACTAGGCCTTAGAGACTGTCCCCACAGCAAAAAGGGAGATACTGATCCTGATTTCTACTATTTGAGTTGCTTTTGGAGTTTAGAGACACACACACACACACACACCTATTTTTTTATGAAGACTATTTTGAACTAAAAAATGCTGATTCTGAAATATGAATTAGTTTCCTATTTTAGGCCAAGATGGTGCTATACTTGCTTTCAACAATTAAAAAAAAATAATAAAATAAAATGTCATACTATATTTTTTTTTAGTTAAAGATGATCATATCTTCCATAAGGAAAGAGTGTGCAGTTCCTGGTGGATTTATAGAAGGAGAGAAAGTTGGGCACCAATAAGATGGGAAGTCCCAGGGAGTCTAGTGGGAGGACAAAGGATATGCCATCTAGAAGTAACACATGATAGGCTACTGCAAAACAACAGGTAGGGTGTTAGGGGTTGCCAGACAGAGCCTGTTCTAAGGAATGTTATAGGAGAGCTAGGGATATGGTAGATGTAGCCGAGTTCAGAGTTTGGACAAGCATTAGAGCTTTTGAATATTTATCTACACTGAACTTCAGATCTTTTATCTTTCCCCTCTTCCGCCAAGAATCAAGTTTTTACAGTGCTAGTATTGGTTTTGAAAGGGCTCCTACATACTTGCATGCTTTGTATTTCTACATTTTGGCTTTAGTAGGTATATTTAATTCTCTGCATAATTAAAAAAAATATTAATTTCACTTAGAATTATAAGTGAACACAAAAAAACTTTGAATACTGCTTTTAAATAAAAGCACACTACCCTCCCTTCATACCTGTATTCTTTTAGACCTGGAAATATCCAAAACTAGCCTGTTTTTCCCATGTATAATTTGAAAGTTGTTCTCTGATCCAAAAGAAACATTGAACTTGTAAAGTTCATTAAATAAAAATGTGGCTGGTAAAATTTTGCTAACTTATTAATGCAAAGTTTTAAATTTTGTAGATCCAAAGTAAATGTTGAAACACAGGTTGGTCAATTTATGGCATCAGCAGTAGTTCTGCTGTTCCTGAAAAAGCAGGGTATTGTTGGATTGATGAATGTTGAGGTGTGATTGTGGACTATGAAAAGCCTCTTGGCAGCTGTGTGAGCCCCATCCTTCCTACAGGTCCTTTGGTGCTGCCTTTTTCTTTTTTTGGGGGGGAGGGGGGGGCGGAGGAAGAGATACAAGGCCTTTGCCTGCTCACAGCCAGCATCTACTTGGTCACAGTATGTAGCTCTGTGGGATCTGTTTTCTTGCAAGGAAATGATTTGTCAGTTTTTCCCCCAGCATAACATTCAGATCCTATGAGGTTTGGGTGAAATAAAGTGTACTTTTTAAGGCACAGGGAAGAACCACTGGAACACACTGGATTTCTGTCCCATCTGACTTAGATTATATGTAAGAGACTTTATGGGCTATTCTGTACACTTCAGTTTAAAAGCAATATTATCATTCCTGATCCATTACTGATGAGCTATTCCCTTAGACTCAACTATTCTCTCTGCCTCTCAGAGGTGGCTCAGTAGAAACATCTGTCATCTACTTCAAGTCTGGCCCCTCCTATAAGCTCAATTCCCTCGAGTATTCAAGACAAAAAATCACCATTTCCCATTTCTTGAGTCACTCTACCTATTAATTTCACTAAAATGCATCATCTTGGTTAGACAGCTGGTTTCCTTAGGGTGTTACCTCAATTTACTTAAACACTGGTTGTTAAATCATGGTCACTGCAAATAGCATCTTGGTTTGACTTTTGTATGTTTCAGCCAATTAATCACCCTGCAATTTCATCTTTTCCCTTAATGTCTTCTAATTGAATAGAGATTCTCCTGTAGCTGTTATTACTGGGACTCGTTTAGCAACGAAAACAGAGAGGTAACACTTTTCCTGTTTAAAAGTTCATATTGAGGTCGTCTATGCACGTAGTGAAGAGAACAGTTCCTATTTTATGTATTAGACTAAGATCAAATAAAAACAAGTATTGATACCAAAAAGGTTGTAACTGGGCAAAGTAGTACTTCTGATATAGCTCATTGCTAAGCCTGAGATTACGATGTCTTAGGCAAATAATCATTGGTATGCTAAACTTATGGGTGACACACGGCTACTGTGCATATTGTGATGCTGGTAAGCAGGTGCCAGCTCACGCCAATGTCCCCGGGTCTCAGTTGAACACTGGCAAATACTTAGCTGGAATCAGGCTGGCTTACTTGTGTGTTAGTATTGTTGACAAAGGCATTAGAATTATAAGAATGTGGTTAGACTTTATTGAATGCTTGTGAGTTGCTGCCTGCATTAATCTCAATCAAATCCTATTGTGACGTTCCCTTCTGGTGTTTTCCGCACTGGTGATCTGCTTGGTCACTCCAATCGTTGACTCTGGGAGTCAGCCTTACCCTGCTCTGCTGTGAGAACCCCCACTGCTGGGCTGTTCACGCACAGCCTCTGGCATGTGAGCTGCTCCTTGGATTGTGCAACCGAATGACACTAGCCAATAGCTCCGGTCCAAGACACAACCCTAAGAACCTCCACCCTGCAGTGTTCAGTTATGCCCGCTGGACGCTGCAAGCTCATATGAGTTTGTCAATATAACAAAGACATTGATATGCACCAGGCTTGTTATCCCAAGGGGAGTCTCTGACACGCTTCAAACCAAAGCACTGCTTCAGGTAGAATAAACACAGATTTATTAACTACAACGATAGATTTTAAGTGATTATAAGTCAAAGCATAATAAGTCTGATTTGGTCAAATGGAATAAAAGCAGAATGCATTCTAAGCTGCTCTTAACACTTTCAATGCCCTTACAGACTTAGATGTTTCTCACTACAGGCTGGCTGGTTGCCCTTCAGCCAGGCTCTTCCCTTTGATCAGCGCTTCAGTCGCTTGGTGGTGATGTCTGTAGATGGAGGTGGAAGAGAGAGGAACAGCATGGCAAACGTCTCTCCCTTTTATCATGTTCTTTCTTCCCTCTTGGCTTTGCGCCCTTCTCTCCCTCTCCCTTTCAGAGTCAGGTGAGCATTACCTCAGCATAGTCCCTGTCTGACCAAGGGAAAGGGGGTGACTCACTCGGGAGTCCAACAGATCCTTTGTTGCTTCCTAGGCCAGTGTCCTTTGTTCCTGTGAGGCTGGGCTGGGTTTGTCTCATACATGCCCTGATGATGTGTGAACTGCCCCTCTGCTCTTGGAGAGTTTTTCCCTGTGCTTATTTTAAGCCATGAAGACACATTTTCAGCCTCATAACTATATACATGAAATTACAACCTATAACATCACTATAACAACAATGCTCAGTGCATCATGAGCCTTCCAAAGAGACCGGACATGACAAACTTTGCATTAGATACCACACAATCATTTTATAAGGATGAACATGGGGGTGTAGGGTGTTCCCACGAGGTGCAGAATGTCACACCTATATTTATTTGAGAGGTTATATTGTGAGCCTCAGAGTATGTAAATCACCAGATAGGAGAGGGACATTAATTAAAGTGAAGTACTGATCTGCAACAGAAGGTGTTATGTCCTGCCCAACAGGAAAGGTTCATTGATACCAGATGTATTTATTGTGGGGCATTAAAGAGGACAAATTATGGGTGTTCTACCCTCCCCCATGAAGACCAGTCACATGAGTGGATTCCTCCTATCGGGAGTTTGCAGCTCAGGGCATGTGGCAGGAGAGAGAAAAAAACCCTAACATGAAGAAACTGATTTTATCTCTATGCTTGGACTCAGAGGAAGCAGGGATGGGGATTTTCTAGGCATAAGCAAGAGATCCCAGTTGCTTAGCCTGAGGCTAGGTCTACACTAGCGGGGGGGTCGCCCTAAGATACGAGACTTCAGCTACGCGAATAGTGTAGCTGAAGTTGGTGTATCTTAGGTCGACTTACCTGGCTGTGAGGACAGCGGCAAGTTGACCGCTGCCGCTCCCCACATCGACTCCACTTCCACCTCTCGACGCGGTGGAGTTCCGGAGTCGACGGCAGAGCGATCGGGGATCAATTTTATCGCGTCTACATTAGACGAGATAAATTGATCCCTGATAGATCGATCACTATCCGGCGGGTAGTGTAGACATACCCTGATTTAGCCCCTAAAGGACATACAGAGCTTGCTGAATATAGAGGCTTCTATTGCATTTTGAAACTTAAATTGTAACTTGTGTACATGTTTACTTGCTTTAACCTTGTAAATAACACTCTAATTTCCTTTTCCTAGTTAATGAATCTTTATATTCATCGTCTTTGATGTGAGATCTAAGGTGCAATTGACCTGGGGTAAGTGACTGGTCCTTTGGAGCTAGGAATAACCTGAATATTGCTGTGATTCTTGGTGTTAGTGGCCATGTATCACAAAAATATGCTCCCCTGAATAGTGAGATAGATTGGCGTACACAAGTGGACTGTCTGTGACTCCATGGTTAGGCTGTTACAGTGCCTGAAGTGTTTCCACTTGATAATTGGTTGGTGAAATCTAAGGTGATGTCTACACTACCACGGTAAGTCGACCTAAGTTATGCAGCTCCAGCTACGTGTATAACATAGCTGGAGTCCACATAACTTAGGTTGACTTACTGTGGTGTCTTCCCCTCGCTAGGTCAATGGGAGACACTTTCCCGTCGACTTACCTTACTCTTCTCATTCCGGGTGGAGTATCGGGGTCGACCAGAGAGTGCTCTGCCATCGATTTAGTGGGTCTTCACTAGACCTTCTAAATAAACCCCCAGTGCATCGATTGTCAGAGCGTTGATCCAGCGGTAGTGTAAACATAGCCTAAGTATAGAATTCGCAATCAATTTGGGGTATGTGCCCTGTTTCTTAAGTCTGCCCTGAGGATGGTACATTCTTTGAGTTGCTACAGCCCGTGTTACACACGCTATGTACACGTTTACTCTGCTGTCTGCGCTAATGTCTTTTTTCCTTCCCATGGTCTAAATTTTTAGGTGGGAGATTGGGAAAAAAAAACCTCACTTTTGGTTGCTCAGATTTTATTTGCGGTTTTGTACACTTCCATTTCATGTAAGTTTCCATTTATAAGTTGCCAGTAGGATTTGAGTAGTCACAGTTCTGGATGCGAACATGAGATATCGTACCAGGATACACGCTCTGCATTGGCATCATTATTCCAATTTTAGATCCCTTCCTGATCCAGCCTCTGCTTCTCAAAGGCCTGATAAAGGCCAGTTTTATGCAAGAACCTTTAGGGGAGGATAAAGGAGAGAGATTAAAGGAAGATATCAAAGTTCTGATAGGCATCAGATCCCCTTGGCTATCTCTACTCTGGCAGTTTTCAAGAAAATGCACTAGCACTGGTGCAGTCCAGACAGCAGCAAACATAAAATTAAGATTTTCAGGGTTGGTATTTTTGAGTGATGGGGAAAAGATTTTTTTTCTCTTTAAACTAACCGTGGCATACTTCAAGCTCCTTGTTCTCATACTTCTTTCCCCTTTCTACAAGGTTGTCCTTACTTTAGGTCCTCATTTTGTTCCACCATCTAAGTGTGTGGAGAGCTATAGGGGGAAAAGGGTGTATTCTGGTCCTGTTGATGGAGACGTTGGACTGTTTTAAGAGTGAATGAGTTGTACTTGGATATGAATACAGGAACAGACAGTTCTTATTCATAGATTCATAGATTCTAGGACTGGAAGGGACCTCGAGAGGTCATCGAGTCCAGTCCCCTGCCCGCATGGCAGGACCAAATACTGCCTAGACCATCCCTAATAGACATTTATCTAACCTACTCTTAAATATCTCCAGAGACGGAGATTCCACAACCTCCCTAGGCAATTTGTTCCAGTGTTTAACCACCCTGACAGTTAGGAACTTTTTCCTAATGTCCAATCTAGACCTCCCTTGCTGCAGTTTAAACCCATTGTTTCTGGTTCTATCCTTAGAGGCTAAGGTGAACAAGTTCTCTCCCTCCTCCTTATGACACCCTTTTATATACCTGAAAACTGCTATCATGTCCCCTCTCAGTCTTCTCTTTTCCAAACTAAACAAACCCAATTCTTTCAGCCTTCCTTCATAGGTCATGTTCTCAAGACCTTTAATCATTCTTGTTGCTCTTCTTTGGACCCTTTCCAGTTTCTCCACATCTTTTTTAAAATGCGGCGCCCAGAACTGGACACAATACTCCAGCTGAGGCCTAACCAGAGCAGAGTAGAGCGGAAGAATGACTTCTCGTGTCTTGCTCACAACACACCTGTTAATACATCCCAGAATCATGTTTGCTTTTTTTGCAACAGCATCACACTGTTGACTCATATTTAGCTTGTGGTCCACTATAACCCCTAGATCCCTTTCTGCCGTACTCCTTCCTAGACAGTCTTTTCCCATTCTGTATGTGTGAAATTGATTTTTCCTTCCTAAGTGGAGCACTTTGCATTTGTCTTTGTTAAACTTCATCCTGTTTAACTCAGACCATTTCTCCAATTTGTCCAGATCATTTTGAATTATGACCCTGTCCTCCAAAGCAGTTGCAATCCCTCCCAGTTTGGTATCATCCGCAAACTTAATAAGCGTACTTTCTATGCCAATATCTAAGTCGTTGATGAAGATATTGAACAGAGCCGGTCCCAAAACAGACCCCTGCGGTACCCCTGAGTGAAACATGGGCCTTGGCCTACTCTATAGTTACGCTTTGCTTAACTTTTAACTTTTGTGTAGATTGTTCTTCTTCCATAGGGCTACAATTGCCTAGGAAGGTAAAATTATTTAATGACCAGTATTTAAAGACTTTTATCTATGGTAGCTCAGTTACCTGATTTTACTTCACGGAGTAAGATTCCATCATCAATGGCATTATTATTTCCAAAGGGTTTAATGCGTCTCACAATCAGGCCACTAAAAGGAGCATACACTCCTGATCCGTCCTGGCATATAACGTCCACTGCTAGGTGCTTTCCGCCATTTCTGAAAATATGGACATATGTAAGTAATGACACTACCTTTTGACATAGACTCATAGACTTTAAGGTCAGAAGGGACCATTATGATCATCTAGTCTGACCTCCCGCATGATGCAGGCCACAAAGCCGTCCCAACCCTTTCCCTTGACTCTGCTGTTGAAGTCCCCAAATCCAGTGGTTTAGAGACTTCAATTAGCAGAGAATCCTCCAGCTAGCGATCCCTGCCCCATGCTTTGCAGACATGTTCTCCAGCCCTAAAGACTGTTACCATGTACCATGTAGATTCTTTAAAGCAAAATGGACTATCCTTAGCTTATTTGCACTTAAAATTTGTATTTCTGCGATGAAAGTAGAAAAGTTTTAGGTTTCAATCTAGATTGAATTACTGCAAAACTCTCAACTGCTAAGCAGAACTGGTCAAAAATGGATTTGATTATGTTTTTTTTTTTTTTTTTTATGTTCACTTAATTTTTGTGCGTGGAATTTTCCCAGGTTGCTAAACAAAAAAACAAACTCCTGAACTGAAATATTTTCCTCTGTCAAAACTGGAAAAAAACGAAACAAAACAAAACAAAAAAAATCACACTTTGGAGATTTTGTTTCTCAGTGAAAATCCAGGGGGGAAAAAAAAGTCTATGAACAAAATGGAAATTTTCTTTTGCTAGTGTTGGGGGTGGGGCAAAGACGTCTTTCATTAAAACAAACAAAAATATTTTATGGAAAGTTGACCATCTCTGCTGTTAGCACCATGAAATTAGAGATATTAGCTGTCTGTCCACTTGCATATGAGGCTAAAAAGAACACTTGAAGTGAGACCTCTCACTGGTGTAAATCCAATGAGGAACTTCATTGAAACTATCCTGATTTACACTGTCTGAGCATCTCACCCATGAGCTGGGAGATTGAGGTGACTCAGCTGGTTGGACGTGAGATTACAGACCATATCATTTTTTACTAATTGGTTCAGTTCTGCCCCAGATCTACAGCAACAGTCAACAGAAAAGTGAAATCATCTGGTCGTTCCAGACCAGATCCTACTGGGCAAGTATCCTGTCTCTATCACAAAAATAAACTAAAGTAGCACTAAAGTACGGTACTTTGGGACAATTGTTTGACAGCCTCATCAATGAAAGCCAATGAATGAATGAGCCTGGAGACAACTTCTACTCCCATTCTATCACATGAGGACTACTGCACATTGGAAGGACGTTCACACTGTTCTTGTTTAGTCAATTGCTTTGCAGTGTTATTCTGACACACTTCGCAAGCCTTAAATGCTTGGAAAAGATGGCTAAGCTCACTAGTCTATTTTCTTCTTTATTAGCATTCTTATTATTTAAGCAACAACAAACAACCCCAAAAAAAGCCATTACCAAAAACCCTGTGTCCAAATTATACTACCTTGGGGCTCCATAATATCCACAGCCATACTTATCACAGCCCCTTATGCTGTTCCAAGTATTCCCATCACAGATTTGTGCCCATCGTCCTGCAGCAACTTAAGAAGAAATAGAAAATACAAAAGTAAGCACATTTTTTATTTTTGTACAGGACAGAATGTTGCATACTAAATGTTTTCTGTGCAAATAATTGATTAAAAATAAGAAATTGAAATTAATTAGTGATCTGTTAGTGTCACTTTCCAATACACATTGTGTGTCTTGCACAAAACAGTGGCTCTTTCTTTAACTTAGTGGAAGCAGAGTGATGTATTTTGTCTTAAGTGAAATACATAGTTCAGAAGACAAGACTTTGATTTTTTAGGTAGAAGAATAACTAATGACACCAACAAGTTTCTTTACAGACTCCTAAAAAGATTACCATGCTTCGCTGTTGCCTCCCTAACTAACTTTTTGTTTTGTACAGCACTGGTACAATGGGATCCTGGTCCATTACTAGGGCTACTAGCTGCTACCTCAATACAAATAATTAACTTAGGCTAAGGGTCAGATGCCTTCAGTGGAAATGTATTGATGTTAATCAAGGATATAAGGACCTGATTTAGCTCTGCAATACAAGAGTATATAATGGGGGACGCTATAGATGTTGGGTTTTCATCATGCTGACCTTCAGAGAAGTGCTTCACAAAACATTTTATGTCTCTGTTTGCTCCCAACCCTAGTTTTTACAATGAGGCTTTATCTGTGCTAGATTTTTCTTAAAATTTCCTACAGTTACTACCACTAGTGGCAACAGCAAAACAGCTAGTGTAGACTGATCACTGGTGTTCTAACCATCCTGTTATCTAACTTTGCCCTGGGCAGATATAGCCAACAAGTAGCACCCCCCTGATTCTACTACTGGAATTTCTCATGGGTTCACCAGTAAAATCAACGGTAAGAAATTTACAGAAAGACCTTGTGTGGACTAGGCTAGAGATTTTGGGGCTGATTCTGATCTCATTCTGGTTATAAATCAATTAAGTTAAACTGCAGTGAGATCAGAACTGGGTCATTTCTCTAAATCTCAAGAGGTTCTCAGTGTGATTATCTGTAACAGAGTAGCTATGATGTTACAAAGATACATTAAAGATAATGGTAAAACCCTCTAGAAACAAAGCAAAGCTAATAACTTGGATGGTTGTATATACCTGTATTCTTATGTCTCAAAAACTAATTTAAATTCTTTAAACCACTTAGTGTGTCAAATCACTAACTCCATATCACTGACACACATTTTTCTCAGAGAATAGATTTTTAAAACATTGTATTTTACATTAACTCTTCATAAAATAAATACTTCAGGATAGATTTTCCTGCAAGAATATTTAGTTAATAGTAAACCTGATGCACTTCTATAAAAAGGCTGTTTTGAAATAAAAGCATCAAGAAAATATATGACATAGTCATCTTAACTTACCAATGGAAACCAAACCAGCAAAAACAATCAGTTTGAGTGTGAGCATTTTGCACCTGTTTCACCAGAGTTCTCTATCAAATCAAAGTTATAATGTATAGTCTCTCTGCGTGTCCTAGAAAGGCTGTTTGCCTTCCCACCCAATCAGACTTGAGTAGAGTATTGAAACAATGTAAGGCAGAGATTAGGCAATTAAGATGTTAACAGAAAATACAACTGTTGAAAGTCAAGTGCAATAATTACCTACTTGCCACATAAAATCAGACAAATGAAACAGCCTGAGAAATTGCACAGCTTTTGATGAGGTGCTGTAATTGTGCCAAGAGAGATGGGAGAAAGGGGAGTGGAACTCAGAAAATAGTGCCTATGCACTGAGGGTCCATGAGAAATAGAACAGATGAGCCAAACCCAATTAATTACTTTGGGTCTTTCATGCATATCCAATATCTTTACTGCTCCTATACCTACTATTGGCTTTGCTTGAAATGTGTGTTCACTATAATCCTTTGAATAGGGTCACAAATAATATAGAAGAAAAAGTTAATGATGGGTGAGTTAGTATCAACTGATACTTAAAAACTCCATAAAAATGTTGCCGCTTCAGAGGGAGACATGCCAGTTGTAGTGGCAGCAGCTTCTTATCCCACTCAGCCAGCTGCTCATGTTTTCTAGCATGTAAACTGTGTGGAGCAGGTAGTGGTGACTGCATGGTGATATGGGATAGTTACCTTTCCCCTCCATGTTCCCAGCCATTGTGCATTCTGTACCATGCAGTATGTGCAACAAGTCCGCAAGTTACAATGAACACAAGCTATCAGTCTTGTAGTGAGAAAGTATATCTGTGCCTGAAGAAGCAATGGACCAGAAGTCATGGGCCTTCCATGGAAAAGGCATTATTAGTTAGGATTGCACTTCAGGAATATTGGTGATTTCCTACCCCGCTGTTCTTGGTGTCTGTAGGGATGTAGGTCAATAGGTATTCCCTCAGCTATACTGGGGCTGAGTTATTTAAGCCTTTCATTGTGCTGCATACTTTTGCTGTTAACATTCATGAAATTAGAGAGATCCAGTGCAGGGCTTGGAGCATAGGGATCACCAACATTTGGTTTTTGGACAGCAGGGCTCAAACTGTTGTCTTACCTTATTTTATGGCAGCTGTAATCTGCTGGTTGCTTTCAGAAGTAGCCCAAAATGGTATTTTACAGTTTGTCACTTTGTAGTTAGCTTCTCTGATAAACTGACATTCTTTGATTCCCTACTGCCAAGGATGATGTGAAAGAGAATTAATACATTGTGCTTTGAACTTGGTATAGTTATGAGAGAAAGAAATGTACTGCATTTACTTGCAGCATTGTATCCATTTAGCAGTCATCTTTTGAGACCAACTGTAATTAGTAGCTGATGGAAAATTAAAAAGTCTTGTATTTATATAATATACAGGAGCTCAAAAAATTCTCCACCAGTCTGAAACAAAACTTATACAATGGCAGTCTAGTCACACTGAATGGACTAGCTTGACTTCATTGGCAATGAAGTCCACAATATGATCTTCAATATTTAATCTTAGAGACAACCAAAGAGAAATGGGGTAGTGAGCTGGGTGCAGATCCTTAAAGTATTTAGGCCCTTAGCTGCCGTAGATTTCAGTGGGAATTAGGTGCCTAAATACATACCCATAGTGCAATGAAGGCAAATACAGTTGCTCAGCTTGCATAACAGAAGCATGTGGAAAGCGTATGGATACAGACCCTGAATGCTGTGCTCAGTTGCCTTACTGATTTAGGATGCTGAATCTCATTTTCAAAAGTGATTTAGGCAGTTAGGAGCCAAAATCCCATCGACAGTCTACTGGGATGCTCATGAAAATGGATAGTGTGAAGGCAGCTACTATCTTTAGTATTTACTTAGTAGGAACCAAGTTGTTTAGTGAGTCATTGTATAGAAGGGTATGCATCCCCTTTGCACAGAGAGCATAATGTAGTTGTCAGTTCTGTGACTGTACCTGAAAAGTGTGTTGGCTAACCATAGAACAAGTAACTAGAGCTCAGTGTGCAATTGTGTATGACCACTAGAATAAGTCCGCGGTTTCTGTTTTATGTATTAGGATGTACTAGAATGAAAATACAGAAAGAGAAATAATAACGAATTAAGAATAAAGTAGATGTATTTAACTAAAATACAGAACTTAATAAGCTTTGTCTGAAAAACGTGTATCGCTTTCCTAACAATTTCTTGTATTCTCACTACAAACCAGCAGGCTGTGCTAGCTGATAGATTTGGTGGCAAGTCACCTTTGGCAGTTCTGTAGCATGTATCTTCAAACTATTTGGTTTTATAGTAACCTCACTGTTATCACTCATGGATAAGCAGAAGACAAGGTCCTGTTCCGTTTCCCAATACTGATTTAAAATGGCTTCATTTGGAACTTCGTTAACCTCTTTAGATTATACTTTCAGGGACTGAGCCCAAATATCCCTCCCAGTACACAGACGCCCCCCTCCCCCCCCCGAGTTATCCTCTAGATGCAAAGCTAATGACTTGGTTGGCTATATATACTCTAGTTTTCAGACCTATTAAGAGTAATTTAAAACAACCTTAACTTTGCAATTCTCATGGCATTTCTTTAAACCACATGAGTTATATTAGTCATGCCAAATAGTTGATCAAATATATGCACATGGATGCTTTATATTTTGTCAGTTAATAGGTCTTTTAAAATATTGTATTTTCCATTAACTCTTCATAAACTAAATACATCAGGATGGATTTTGCTGCAAGAATATTTAGCTGATATTTAAGCTTCTGCTAAAAAGTCTGTTAAACCCTCATGAAAATACATTAAATAGTCAACTTACCAATGGGAACCTAGCCAAAACACAGTCAGTATGTGTGTGAACATTTTGCAGCTGTTTTAGCAGAATTCTCTCATAAAATCAGCATTATAATGTACTGTGTGTCTTTTGCTATTTGTGTTCTAGAAAGGTTAAATCTGTCTGCCTACCCATTCACACATGAGTAGAGCTTTGAAACTATGTAAAGCAATTCTCAAATTAAGAAACTGGGATGTTAAGAGAAAATACAACTGTTGATATGTCCAGTTGTGAAAGGAACATGCAATAAGCCCCTTGCAACATAAAATCAGATAGAACTGGAACAACGGCCTGAAAGATTGCACAGCTCTTGAGCACCTGCAATTGTGACATGTCCTCCCAGCTACAATGGATTAGGATCAAGAGAGGTGCAGAAAAGGGAAGGGTACCAAGAATATAGTGCCTAAGGCCTGAGGATCTGCAAGAAGTAGATCAGATGAGTCAAACCCAATAACATATCCTGGGTCTTTTATGCACAACCAATATGTCTTTCTTGCTTTGCTGCTTCTATACCCACTATTGCCTTCCCTTGATGTGTGTGCTCATTATAACCCTTCCAATGGGATCACCATGCATATAGCAGGCAAAGTTAAATGCTGGGTGGATTAGTATAAACTTGCACTTTAAAAGTCCACAGATATTCTGCTGCTTTCAGAGGGAAAATGCCATTATCCCGGCCTGCCAGGTATTCTTCCTTTTTCAGTGTTGCAGTGGCACTGACAAGTATACTGTGTGGAGCAGCGGGTGGTGGCTGCATGGTGGTATCAGGTAATTAATTATATTTCCTCTTTCCAATGCAGTGCTTGGAGCCTAGGGATCACCTATATGTGTTTGTTGGAAGAGCCACTGTGACGGGTTAGATCACAGAAACCCCCTTGGGAGCTGCCACCCAATGTGCAAAGACTACCCCTGCTTCTGTTTTCCCTGCCAGCTCAGGACTCCAGCACCCTGTCTTGCTGAGCCAGACACTCCCGTCTGGCTCCAGACACAGACCCAGGGTCTGAATCACTTGTCCCAAAGCTGCAAGTTTACCTGAAAACAGCTCGCAGTAGCGTGCTTGTCTTTAGCACTCAGATGCCCAACTCCCAATGGGATCTAAACCCAGATAAATCAGTTTTGCCCTGCATAAAGCTTATGCAGGGCAAATTCATAAATTGTTCGCCCTCTATAACACTGATAGAGAGATATGCACAGTTGTTTGCTCCCCCAGGTATTAATACATACTCTGAGTAAATTACTAAATAAAAAGTGATTTTATTAAATACAGACAGTAGGATTTAAGTGGTTCAAAGTAGTAACAGACAGAACAAAGTAAGTCACCAAGCAAAATAAAATAAAATGCGCAAATCTATGCCTAATCAAACTAAATACAGATAATCTCACCCTCAGAGAGGCTTCAGTAAGTTTTTCTCAGACTGGACACCTTCCAGGCCTGGGCACAATCCTTTCCCCTGGTACAGCTCTTGTTGCAGCTCAGGTGGTAGCTAGGGGATTCTTCATGATGGCTCCTCTCCCTCCCTGTTCTCTTCCCCCCTTTATATATCTTTTGCATAAGGCGGGAACTCTTTGTCTCTCTGGGTTTCCACCCCACCTCACTGGAAAAGCACCAGCTTAAAGATGGATTCCAGTTCAGGTGACATGATCACATGTCACTGCAAGACTTCATTACTCACTTGCCAGCACACACATATACAGGAAGACTCACAGGTAAATACAGCCATCTGCAGACAATGGGAGTCATCAAGATTCCAAACCATCATTAATGGTCCACACTTTACCCAATTACAATAGGCCCTCAGAGTTACATTTTATATTTCTAGTTTTAGATACAAGAGTGGTACATTTATACAAATCAGATGATCACACTCAGTAGATTATAAGCTTTGTAATGATACCTTACAAGAGACCTTTTGCATGAGGCATATCCCAGTTACTTACATTCACTTATTACCGTATTTTCTCTAAAACTATCTCAGTTACATTATATTGACTTATTATCAAGTTTTTATAAAACCATATAGACTGCACAACGTCACACCGGGCTCAAGCTATTGTTCTACGTTGTTCCATGGCAGCAACCATCTGCTAGTGGTTTTCAAAAAGTAGCCCCAACTGATTTTTTTTCAGCCTGTCACTTTGTTAGCTTCTCTTTTTCATTTTCATTCTTGTTACTAGGGCAATAAAATAGATGGTTACTGGGCTTTTGTAGTTGTGGTATTCAGAAAGAAATGTGCTGTATTCATTTGCGGTGTTGTCTCTTTGTTTTCTTTTCAGAGACCAATTGTAATTAATAGCTGAGGGAAAATTACATATACTTGAAGCCACAACATTTTTAAAGAAAGACCTAATAAAAAATATCCTGCCTGTGTAACACTGACAGACCCAGTCGTCCGAGGGCAGGATTGAAGCTGGGACCTCTGGTGCTTAGTGCATGAGCTTCTGCTACATGCACTAAAAGTCATATGCCTCTTAGCTAGGGTGACCAGACAGCAAGTGTGAAAAATCGGGACAGGGGGTGGGGGGGTAATAGGAGCCTATTTAAGAAAAAGACCCATAAATCGGGACTGTCCCTATAAAATCGGGACATCTGGTCACCCTACTCTTAGCTAAGGCTGTAGCGCAGACTCATTAATCTCTCTCTAAGTGGTCTCGATGCCACTAGATGGGAGAGACCACCACACCCAGGAGGTGTGGGGGTTATCTGCATGAAACAAAACTGGCAGGATAGCAATGTAGTTTCACTAAATAGTCTAGCTTGACTTCATTGGCAATGAAGTGCAAAATATGGTCTGTGCTATTTTATCTTAGAGACCATCAAAGAGGGCAGTGAGATGGTGTAATGACATTTGCTAATCATAAATAAAAGGAGTAGATGAGGTGCGTGTAAGGGGTGCACACTGACTGGCACAGTTTTATTAGTTATAGGCTAGACATTCAGCTGGTCTATATTAGCATAGCTCATCAGAGTCACACCAGCCAATCTACACTACATAATGTGACTAGAATGCCATCCTGCTGGTTTGATTTCAGCCCAGAGGGGAATTTTTTTGAGATCCTTCTTTACATATGTGGATAGTCAGTAGATCAACTCCAATTTACAGCACCTGAGGATCTGGCCAATGAGGTTCTTCTTCACAGCCATTCATAAGAGTTTACCTAATTCTCTACTAGATGCAACATAACTTCCCAAGACCTACCATCCACTTCACTGAAGGTATTTGATTTGATTTCCTAATAACAAGCCTCTAGTGTTTGTGACGTTATTTAACAAATTACATCTTCTGTGGAGATTTAAACATTTTGAAGTGTGTATTGATTTTTACCTCATGATAGTAAGTCAAATGTGTTTAGTGTGGCACAGAAACTGATTCTGAGCACTACTTTTCTTCTGAGCTGTATTCAATGCTTTCCTAACCTGGTTTAAGAATTTAAAAAGCTGATTCCCATAAAAAGGGATATTGTGAAGGCTTCTGTCTTTAGTAATTACTCAGTAGGATCCTTATTATCTTTAGCAATAGATTTTATAGAAGGATTAAGTGCACCCCCGCACAGATAGCACAGTGTAAATTTTCAGTTCTGTACCTTAAATGTGAATTGGTTTCATTTAAAAAAAAAAAAAAAAATTAGGGCTCAATTTCTAACCATGTTTATAACTACTAGAACAAGAGTTAGTGAATTCTGTTTCATATATTAGGATTTATTAGAATGATAAAATACAGAAGGAGAAACAATAAGAAAAAATAAAACTCAAAACCCAACAAAAATAAAACGAAACTAAATGAAATTTGCAACAAAGAGTCCTGTGGCACCTTAAAGACCAACAGATGTATTGGAGCATAAGCTTTCGTGGGTGAATGCCCACTGGTCTGACGAAGCGGGCATTCACCCACAAAAGCTTATGCTCTAATACGTCTGTTGGTCTTTAAGGTGCCACAGGACTCTTAGTCTGGATCTGTAAAAAGCAACAAACACGGCTACCCTTCTGATAAATGAAATTTAATTCCAATATAGGACTAAATAAGCTGTATCCAAAAAGCTTGGATAGTTACACCAATTGCTTGTATTGTGGTTTTCACTAAGAACCAGTAGGCTTCCCTAGTTGATCAATTTTCCAGCCTCTAGATTTGGTCACAAGTCACTTTGAAGCTATAATTCGTTTTGGAATTGTAAGTATTTGGCTTTATCATTGTTCTCAGGGAAGTATAATCAGAAGGCAAAGGCCTATTCCGATGCAAATATTGATTGTAAACTGCTCCAACTGTTAGCTTGGGAAAATCACTTCCCCATTCTAGGCTGCATGTTCCCTGTCTGTGAAATGGAGATAATGAAAGCACGAAGAAGGGTCAGGTGCTTTGAGATTGATGAATGACAAGTAGAAAAGCACATGTGAGAGCACGTTCTCTAACCTTCCCTGAGCTAGTCAATGCAAGAGGTGGTTGTTGCTTCTCTAGAGCAGAAGAAATGAAAGAAACACATGGCAGTTTGACAGAAGCTGCTTGTAGCCTGGGAAAGAAGTCAGAGAACCTGTTGTTGATGTGGTATTGGTGTGTGTTGGCGGGAGGTTACTTAGGAAGGGGTCAGCTAAAGGGAAAGGGAGGGGGCTGAGTGGGACAGGGCAGGAGAGGAGAGGTGGGATGACCAGGTGTGGAGTGAAGCTAAGGTGAGGAGAGTGTGAGTGTAATTGCAGCACGTGTAGACATACCTAATCTAGTCTTGATCTAATTAGGTGAAGGAAAATGCATCCTTTTAAAGCACAGGGGAGAACCACTAGAACACACAGGATATAAATCCTGTCTGCCTGGCTTGGGGTGTAAGTGATTTTTATGGGCTACTCTATAAACTTCAGTTACAATGAAAAGATAATAGAAATATTACCCCTCTGTTCCCATTATGGATAAGCAGTCCCCTTAGACTCTACAAATCTCTCTGCCTTTCAGCTGAATAAAGAGGTTGTCCTGCTTCTCTTATTACCTGGACTCATTTAGAAATGCAAAAAGAGAAAGCACTTCTCTTCTTAAAGAGTTCACACCAAGAGTCCCTGCATGTAATGAAGAAATCGTAGTTTAGGTATTAGACAAAGATACAACATTAAAACGAGTATTCGTATCAAAAAAGGTTGCAATGGACAAGTTGGTATTTCTGGCATAGTTTATTGCAGAGCATGAGATTATAGTATCATAAGCACCAGCACGCCAAGTTGATAGACACATGGCTACTGTGACTGACATATACATTTCTCTTTTGCTGTATGTCTAAAACATCTTTTTGTTTCCCATGCACTATACTTTTGTAATGTAGCCTGTCTGGGGAAGTGGGACAGTAATTTTACTTGGGACTTTGTACATTTCCATTTAATGTACATTTCCGATTATAAATTGCGAGTGGGATTTGAGCGGTCACAGTTCTGGACGTGAACATGAGATGTTATACCAGGATATATGCTTTGCATTTGCAGCATTACTCCAATTTTTTGCCCCTTCTTGATCTGACCTCTGTATGTAACCGGCCTGATGTAGAACATATGTATGCAGAAACCTTGAGGAGAGGAGAGGAAAAACGAAAAGATTTAGGGAGGGCAAAGAAAACATCAAAGTTGATCATCATCTGATCTCCTTGACTGGTTGTACTATGGCAATTTTTGGATTATATTCCAATCTCGTACTGCCATTGGTGCTAGCAGTGCTGGCAGAACTTGTGCAGTCCAGCCAGCAGCATTCATGAAATTGGGATTACCAGGGCTTTTTGGGCATGGTGGGGGAGAAGAAGTGAAGATTTTTTTTTTCTAGTCCCAAGCTATGGTATATTTCAAGCTCCCTCTTTTAATACTCCCTCCTCCAATTTTTCCTCTTTCTTTTCCTCACTCCAGATCCTCATTTTTCTCCCATTATCTAAGTGGGTGGAGAGGTATAGGGCAAAGGAGTGTGCTGCTGGTCTGTTGATGGAGAATTTGGCCTGTTAGTTTTCAAAGAGTGAATGAATTGTACTTGGATTCAAATACAGGAACAGACCGTTCTGAGAGAAACACTGGCCTTGGCCTACTCTATACAGTTATGTTTTGCTTAACTTTGTTTAGGTTGTGCATCTTCCATAGCTCTCCAGTTGGTTAAGAATGGAAGGTGAACTTATTCAATGACTAAAATATTTGAAGTTTATCAGAGATTTATCGATGTTCAGTTACCTGATCCACGAAGTTGGATGCCATTATTAATGGCATTATTCCTTCTATAGGGGTTTACTCGTCTCTCAATAGTGCCACTAAAAGGAGCATACACTGTTGATCCGTCTTTGCATATTACGTCCACCCCTCGGTGCTTTCTGCCAATTCTAAAAATGTGCAAGTAATAAGACAATGCTGATTTACATATTCATCAGCATTAAAGCTTGATACTAGATACACCATGTAGATTGTTAGAACAACAAAGGAGCTATGGCTACCATTGTTAGCTTTGTTGTGTTTCCGATTTGTATTTCTGCAATGGCGGTAGAAATCATTGAGGTTTCATTCCAGTTGTAGTAATTGTAAATCTCTCAATTCTTAAACCGAGCTGGTTAAAAATTCATTTCATTTGTCAAGAAAATTACTGAAAAAAAATTCAAATCTTCTATACTTTTTAAGTTTTCTTGGAATATACCAGCATTTCAAATATACAAAAAGAAAATATTCGCCCTGCCCCTCCACCTCCCATGTAGAGCAACAGCAACCTGAGAAACGGAAATGTTTTCCTGCGTTGGAAATGGATACTATAAATGATGTCTGAACTCAGAATTTTTGTTTTTAGTGAACATTTCATTATTTTAGCAACAGCAATGAAAAAACCCAAAACACCCGTTCCACACACACAAAATTGTTCTCAGCATATTACAATGAACTTCCGTAATGTCCACAGCCAAATCTGTCACAGCCCCTTATTTTGTTTGAAGGATTTCCAGCACATATCATTCCCCATGGTCCTGCAGCACCTGAAAAAGAAATGGCATATACAGAAGTGAAGGAATTTTTTTTTAGCCTTAAACAGGACAGAAGCATTATTTATAAAATGTTTGCTGTGCAACTAATGGGGATAATATAGGCGGACATTAAATTTAATTGGTAATCTGTGTTAAATGTGTCACTTTTCAATACATAGTGCTTGTGAGTCCCAAAAAACTAATGGTTCTGCATGTAATTGTTTTAATGTAAGCAGATTGGTGGGTTTTTTGACCAATTCAGATGTCAGCTTAGTTCAATGCGGGAGTCAGAAAACAAAAGTATAGTTTTCTGTTGCTGCAAGTTGAGAAGCTGTCTGACGGCAGCAGGAGAACCCACATAAATAACTTTTCTGCTTTGCCAGCTTTCCTAGCCCTGACTTTCAACACAGTTGACCCGCGGAGCTGGGGATTTGCAGGTTGCAAGAGTTCCCTTAATGATAGGTCAGAAGTGAGCAGCTCCAAGTCCCTACTTCTATACAGCCTTCATCTAAACTTCCCTGGAGCCCATTCATGGACTTCAATAGACTCTTGATCAGGTACTATGCCAGGCTAAAAAGAAAAGTAAATTACTTGGGTGTATTGAGGAAAAGGGAACCTGTTGCCTCCTTTACTTGTTTTTGTGTGTTGATAAACGAAAATTACCAAAGAGTGGTGAAAAGAAGAACAGGAGTACTTGTGGCACCTTAGAGACTAACAAATTTATTAGAGCATAAGCTTTCGTGGACTACAGCCCACTTCTTCGGATGCGGAAATTTGACAGACATGTAGGAACAAAGGGCCCTGCTCCTAAAATCTCTTAATCTAGGAAAGATCTATATTCATCAGTAGATACTTACATCAATTGTATTGTTTGCATTGCTATTATATAGGCCTTACTCAGCTCTTCATTTAGAGACTGAAAACCCGGAACCCATAATTCAGAAGATTAGGGAGTGTCACTTGGAAACTGTAACACTGTCGCAGATGCATTCCCCAGAGTACTTTGCACTCCCTTTCTGTGTGTGAAA
Source organism: Malaclemys terrapin pileata (assembly GCF_027887155.1). NCBI lineage: Eukaryota > Metazoa > Chordata > Testudines > Emydidae > Malaclemys > Malaclemys terrapin. Next base: position 10,986,761 of record NC_071512.1, on the reverse strand, counting down.
GAATTATATACATACAAGACAGTGCTTGAAGAGCCTGTGTGCTAGGTGGTGTCAGGTTCAGTCATCATGATGTTCCAAAGTGGGAAATTCTGAAAACTGGTGCAGCTCTAAAAGGTAACAGCAGCTTCAGAATTTCAACTTCAGTGGGACATAGGATGACCAGTTGAAAGACTGAAATCAATTCATGCTAAACTTGTAAGAGCGAGTCCAGCAAAGGTTTCTTTTCCATGTGTATTATGTTATTTTTTAGGAAGAAAGGGCTACTCTACCTGTTTTACTTTCAATTTAGCATATAAATCTAAGTGGAAACACGGTGGTTTTAAGACTTTCATGGCACCTGAATGTCAAACCATTGTAGAATTTGAAATATGTTCATTTCTAGCTAGAGGCAGAATTTTCTTTCACGGGAAATAAAATCCTTAAAACAAACCCTTGAGTGCTTCACAAAACCTCCTTTGACTCTGGTTTCTCCCAGCTCTATTTTTCACAACGAGGTATCATCTGTGCTAGATTTCTCTTTATATTTCCCATGGTTCTTTCCACTAGTGGCAGGAACAGTAAACCAGATAGTGTAGACCAGTTGCTGGTGCTTCTTCTAGCCTGTTATCTAACTCGTTCCTGGTGCATCCAGATGACAGGATGGTTAAAATTCCAATAGCAGCTGTTGTCTGGTTCGAACTCTCCTTCCTCTGAGCCCACCACTGATAGAGCTGCCCCAATAGAATCAACCCTAGGAAGTCTTAAGAAAAAGCCTACTACAGACAAGGCCAGAGACTCTGATCCTGATTCTGATCTCATTCTGGTTGTTATACACAAAGTTACACTGGTGTAAGAGAGGACAGAATTAGGTCATATCTCTCCAAATCTTGAAGGTTAAATGCTCAATGTGACTTTTTCCAGTACAATAGCAACGGTATTACAAAGGCACAGCAAATGGTAAGTTCCTCTAAATACCAAGCAAAGCTAATAACTTGGTTGGCTGTATATACTCTAGTTCTCAAATCTATTAAGAGTAATTTAAAACCACCTTAACTTTGCAATTCTCATGGCATTTCTTTAAACCACATAATGAGTTATATTAGTCATGCCCAATGGTTGATAAAATAGACGCGCATGGATGTTTTTTATATATTGTCAGTTAATAGTTCTTTTAAAATATTGTATGGTACATTAACTCTTCAGAAACTAAATACATCAGGATGGATTTTGATGCAAGAATATGTAGTTGATATTGAATCTTTTGCTAAAAAGTCTGTTTGAAAAAAGCCTCTCAAGACAAGGCATGAAACAGTAATCTTAACTTACCAATGGAAACCAAGGCAGCAAAAACAATCCGTTTGAGTGGGAACATGTTGCAGCTGTCGCACCAGAGTTCTCTGCTCAAGTCGAAGTTATAATGTACAGAGTCTGTGTGTTATTTATGTGTTCTGGAATAGCTTAGTCTGTGTGCCTGGCAAATCAGAGTTTAGAACTACGGAGGGCAGTATTCCCAGATTAGGCAACTGTGATGTTAAGAAAAAATATAACCGTTGATATGTCCAGTTGTGAAAGGCAAATGTAATAACTAGCCCCTTGCCACAAGGAACAACAGCCTGAAAACTTGCACAACTCTTGAGCAGCTAGAGTTATGACATGTCCTCCCGGCTACATGGGATGAGACCAAGAGAGGTGCAGAAAAGGGAAAGGTACCAAGAACACATGCCCTAGACCCAGTGGATCCACAGGAAGTAGAGCAGATGAGCCTAACTCAATAAAATATTCTGGGTCTTTTATGCACAGCCAGAATGTGTCTCCTACTTTGCTGCTCCTATACCCACTATTACCTTCCCTTGATGTGTGTGCTCTTTATGACCCTACCACTGGGATCACAGAGAATATAACAGGCAAAGTTAAATGCTGGGTGGATTAGTATAAACTAGCACTTAAGAAGTCCCTAGATATTCTGCCGCTTTCAGAGGGAAAATGCCATAATCCCAGCCCGTCAGCCGTTCATCCTTTCCAGTGATGCACTGGCATGTGAATTGTGTGGAGCCGCTCGTAGTAGTTGCATGGTGATATCAGGTAATTAATTAGCTTTCTCTTTTCCCAGTGTACTGCTTGAAGTATTGGGATCGCCATTTGTGATAGTTTGAAGAGCAGGCTGAAGCTATTTTCTATCGTGGTTCCTGGCAGCAGTTATCAGCTAATGGTTTTCAAAAAGTAGCTGTAAATAAATTTTATTTCACCGAGTCTGTGACTTTACTTTTAACTTTTGTCAAAGTCTAATTCATTTTTTTTTCCCATTTACATTCTTGTTACTAGGAACTAGGGCAATCAAATATAGATTGTTCTTGTGCTTTGTGTAGTTATGGGATTAAGAAAGAAATGTGCTGTATTGATTTGCAGTGTTCACTCTTTCTTTCTCTGTTTTCTTGTCCGAGACCAATTGTAATTAGCAGCTGAGGGACAATTACATATACTTGAAGCCAGAACACTTTTTTTTTTTTAAAGAAAGGCTATTAAAAAATCCTGCCTGCTTGAAACAAAACTGGCAGGATGATAATGGAGTTCCACTAAATGGTCTAGCTTGGCTTCACTGGCAATGAAGTGCAAAATATGGTCTGCTCGGTTTTATTTTAGAGACCACCAAAGAGGGCATTTGGGTAGTGAGATGGTGTAATGAAAGGAAAGACATTTGCACATCATGAATAAAAAGTAGAAGAGGAGCATATAAAGGGTGCACACTGACTGGCACAGTTTTATTAGTCATAGGCTAGACACTCAGCTGGTATAGATTAGCATAGCTCATCAACGTCAAAGATTTAACTTCTGTATAGGCTCTTAAATATTTTCATGCTTGCTTTTGTTCAATGTTTTAAATATTTTGGTTTTAGTAGGTGTTCTTTGAAAAAGGTGTTTTCTAATTAAAAATATAAATACCCCTTCTCACACCCATGCTCCGTTACACACTGAAATCTCCAAAACTACTTTGTTTTCTTCGTGTATAATTTGCCAGGTGATCTCTGGCCCAAAAGAAACATTTGAACCTGCAAAGTTTAATAAAAATGGGGCTAGTAAAATTTCACTAAATTTGGAGTTTTAAATGTGAGAAAGCAAAGGTAAACCTTGAAACACAAGTTAGTGCACTTCTGGCACTACCAATAGTACCAATAGTACTACCAATAGTTCGGCTGTTCCTTTAAAAGCAGGCCATTGTTGGACTGATGAATGTTGAGGTTTGACATAGTCTGAGAAACACCTTGGCAGCTCCCTGCTCCCCACTACCAACCCGTTCTTCAGTACTCGCTTCTTTGGAGAGATATCAGCCCTGTGCCTGCTTACAACCACTGCATACTTGGGCATGGTGTGGGCCATTATAGGATCTGCTTTCTTGTGAGACAACGTTCTCAAACGCCTGTAAGTTTCCCCCCCCACACACCCAGTGTAACGTTCAGATCCAATTAGGCGCAGATGAAGTAAAATGCATCCTTTTAAAGCACTGGGGAGATATGCTAGAACACACAGGTTATGAATTCTCTCTGCCACAGATGGAGTGTTAGAGATTTTTATGGGCTATTCTATAAACTTCAGTTACAATGAAAACATAATAGAAATATTACCCCTCTCTTCCCATAAGCAATTCTCTTAGACTCTACTACTCTCTCTGCCTTTGAACTGAATAAAGAGGTTGTCCTGCTTCTCTTATTACTTGGACTCATTTAGAAATGCAAAAAGAGAGAGCACTTCTCTTCTTCAAGAGTTCACATCAAGAGTCCCTGCATGTAATGAAGAGACCCTAGTTTACGTATTCGACAAAGATACAATATTAAAACAAATATCGATATAAAAAAGGTTGCGGATGGACAGGTTGGTTTGGCATAGTTTATTGCTGAGCACGAGATTACAATGTCATTGGCAAATAAGCACCGGCATGCTAAACTGCTTGTGAGACACGTGGCTAGCTACTGTGGCTGACATATGCATTTTTATTTTGCTGCATGTGTAAAATGTCTTTTCCTTTCCCATGGACTACATACAGTCTGTGGAGGAGGAGAAGAAATTTGCTTTTGTTTGCTCAGATGATTTTATTTGGGATTTTGTACATTTCCATTGAATGTACATTTCCGTTTATAAATTGCGAGTGGGATCTAAGCGGTTACAGTTCTGGACGTGAACATGGGATGTCATACCACGATATACTCTTTGCATTGGCAGCATTACTCCAATTTTTTGTCCCTTATTGATCCAACCACGGTATCGAACTGGCCTGATGTAGAACATATGTATGCAGAAACCTTGAGGGTAGAGGAGAAAAAAATATTAGAGGGGAGAAAAGAAACATCAAAGTTGATCATCATCTGATCTCCTTGGCTGGTTGAACTATGGAAATTTGAAGATTGTCTTCCAATCTCATACTGCCATTGGTGCTAGCAGTGCCGGCAGCACTAGTGCAGTCCGGCCAACAGCATTTATGAAATTGGGATTATCGGGGCAATTTGTGGAGGGAGGAAAAAGGTGAAGAATTTTTTTCTTCTGGACCCAAACTACAGTATATTTCAAGCTTTGTGTTTTCATGCTCCTCCTTCCCCTGCGCCCTTTTTCCTCTTTGTTTTCCTCACTTTAGATCCTCGTTGTTCTCCCATTTTCTAAGTGGGTGCAGAGCTATAGGGGGAAAAGGAGTAGTTTGCTGGTCCTGTTGATGGAGAACTTGGCCCATTATGTTTTTAAGAGTGAATGAATTGTACTTGGATTTAAATACAGGACCAGACTCTTCTAAGTGAAACACAAGCCTTGGCTACTCAATACAGTTGTTTTGCTTAAATTTGTTTAGGTTATGCTTCTTCCATAGCTCTCCAGTTGGTTAAGAATGGAAGGTGAATGTATTTAATGACTAATATTTAAAGTTGATCAAAGATTTATATGTGATAGCTTCAGTTACCTGATCCACGGAGGAGGAGGCCATTATTAATGGCATTATTCTTCCTATACGGGTTAACTCGTCCCCCAATTGTGCCACTAAAAGGTGCATACACTGTTGATCCATCTCTGCATATTACGTCCACTCCCCGGTGCTTTCCTCCTACAATCCTGGAAATGTGTAAATGTGCAAGTAATGAGACAATGCTGATTTACATATTCATTAGCCTTAAAGCCTGATACTAGATGCACCATGTAGATCAGCGGTTCTCAATTTTTTTTTTTCCCCGCGGACCACGTGAAAATTGCTGAGGGTCTCGGTGGACCCCTTAATGATCTTTCCAAATGTTGTTTGTACCGTGAGCTAACTATTGTAAAGCGCTTTGGATAAAAGCGCTATATTTTTTAAAAACTCTTTATAATAATTAACGTTTTTTTTGTTCTACAAATAAAAGCACACAACTCATATTTTAATATCAGTAATCTTACCTTTCTAATGCGATGGATGTGCCCTCTCTCCCCTGCCGCGGCAGCCCCTGAGCTGGGGCTGGGAGGGAGGAAGGGGGTGTCTCGTCCTCTCTCCCCCACTGCAGCAGCCACAGAGCTGGGGCTGGGAAGGAGGGTCATCTCTCCCTGGCAGCCACAGCCCTGGAGCTGGAGAAAGTCGCCTCTTTCTCTGGCCGCCACAGTCCTGCACGTCCCAAATTCCCCCCACCAACTCTTCTCACCCCATTGCTCCCTCCCACCTACCCCCTATTCCCCCGCAAGGCCACCACCTCACCTTTATATATGCATCTTCTCCAGGGTCCAGGCACCTAATTAGTGGAACCACGCCTGCGCGGCGCCACTAATTAGGAGGGTGGCCCTTCATTCTCTTGTGTGCAGCGCACCTTAGCAGGAACCCAGGGGTGCACCTTAGCCGGAACTATCCATGGACCACCTGAATGCAGCTCGCGGACACCTGGTGGTCCACGGACCACAGTTTGAGAACCTCTGATGTAGATTTTTAAAGCAACACAGGGGCTACGGCTACCATTGTTAGCTTAGTTGTGTATTTTCTGCAATGGCGATAGAAGAGTTTGAGGTTCCCAGTCCAGTTGTAATAATTGCAAATCTCTCTCCGTTCTTAATCAGAGCTCTCCCATTCTCAGTACCCCACCTTCCCCCCATTCTCAGTGTAATTCTATCATATGAGAGATTAATGCACATTGGAAGGACATTGCCACGGTTCATGTTCAGCGAATTGTCGAGCAGCGGTGTCCTTCTGACAGACTTCAGAAGCCATGAGTGCTATAAATGATGTCTAAATTCAGAAGTTTTTGTTCTTAGTGGACATTTCATTATTTTAGCAACAATAATGAACAAACAAAACACCCGTTCCACACACAGAAAAAGTGCTCTCAATATACTACCTTGGAGCTCCATAATGTCCACAGCCAAATTTGTCACAGCCCCTTACTTTGTTCCTAGGATTCCCAGCACATATCTGTCCCCATGGTCCTGCAGCAACTTGAAAAGAAATGGAATATACAAAAGTGAAGCAAATTTTCTAGCCTTAAACAGGACAGAAATGTTTATATAAAAAGTTTGCTGTGCAACTAATGGAGTTAATAAAGGTGGATGCTAGAATTTCATTAGAAATCTGTGTTATAATGTGTCACTTTCCAATACACATTGCTTGTGTGACTCACAAACTAATGACTATGCATTTCTTTGCTTTAATGTAAGCAAAATGGTTGTTTTTTTCTTTTAAGTCGAATACACTGTTCAGAAGAAAATGATATTTTTTTTTTTGTGATAGGAATAACTGATCCTACCAACAAGTTTTCCTGACAGAACTCTAAAAGGGTTTATGGTGTTTGTACAGCACCTGGCACAGTGGGGTTCCTGGCCCATAACTAGGGCACCTAAGTGCTACTGCAATACAAATAGTGTACCGTAAGTGAGGCTAAGGATCAGACACTACCCTCCACCTTCAGTGCAAATTTATTGATGACAGTCAAGAATTTGAGGGCATTATTTCACTCTGAAGTAGAAGAGTGTACGCATATGGGGTTGTAGGATGCCATGGATGTTGGCTTTCTATTATGCCAATCTATTCAGATGTCAGCTTAGATCACTGACGGATTCAGAAAACAAAAGAATGGTCCTCCGTAGCTGCAAGTTGAGAATCTGCCAAGTGCAGCATGAGAGTTCACGTAAATAACTTTTCTGCTTTTCCTGCTGTCCTAGCCCTGACTCTCAACACAGTTGACCCGTGGAGCTGGGGATTTGCAGCTTGCAAGAGTTCCATTAATGCTAGGTGAGAAGTGAGCAGCTGCAAGTCCCTGCTTCTATATAGCCTTCATCTAAACTCCCCTGGAGCCCATTCATGGACTTCAATGGACTCTAGATCAGGTTCTGTGCCAGGCCAAAAAGAAAAGAAAAAGTTACTTGAGTTTATTGAGGAAAAGTGAACCTATTGTCTCCTTCACTTGTTTGTGTGTTGACAGAGGTAAAATTATCAAAGAGTGGTGTGAATTTGACAGACATATAGGAGCAGAACCCTCTGTTCCTACCAAATCTCTTTATGCAGAAAAGATCTATATTCATTGGTAGATACTTATATCAGTAGTAGTGTTTCCGTTGCTATTACACAGGCCTTGCTATTACACAGGCTGTCTATTTAGAGATGGAAAACCCAGAACTCAGAAGATTATGGAGAGTAACAGATGCATTCCTCAGAGTACTTTGCTCTCCCTTTCCCTGGTTGGTTTCTTCAATAGGATTATCTTTACAGGAGACATAGTCTCATGCTCCTGTAAGTGCTAGCTGGTGTCAGCCACAGCCAGCACCATGTTCCAAAGCTGGGCATTCAGAGAACAGTAGCAGTAACCTCAGAAGTTCAACTTCAGTGGGAGGTAGGATGCCTGGTTGACAGACTGGAATCAATACATGCTAAACTTGTAAAAGTGAGTCCCGGTATTATTTTGAACTCCAGCAAAGGTTTCTTTTCCATGAGTATTATGTTAATTTTTGGGAAGGAAGGGCTACTCAACATGCTGCAGGCTGAATTTAGCATATAAATCTACATGCAATATAAACAGAGGAGTTTTTAGACTTTCATAGCATCTGGATATCAAAATATTATAGAACTTGAAATATGTTTTTTTTTTTTTCCTAGCTAGAATAAGAATTTTCTTACATTGGAAATACAGTCCTTAGAACAAACCTTTGACTGCTTCACCAAACCTTTTTTGGCTCTGGTTTCTCCCAGCCCCAGTTTTCAAAAGAAGAGGTTTCATCTGTGCTAGATTTCTCTTTATATTTCCCATGGTTATTTCCACTAGTGGTAGGAACAGCAGACCAGATAGTGTAGACCAGTCACTGGGCTTTTTCCATTCTATTATCTAATTCACCCAGGTTGGATCCAGATGACAGGATGGTACAAAGGCTATAGCAACAGTTGTCTGGCTTAAGCTCTCATTCCCCACCACTGAGTCTACAGAACAAGGAGTAATGGTCTCAAGTTGCAGTGGGGGAGGTCTAAGTTGGATATTAGGAAAAACTTTCTCACTAGGAGGGTGGTGAAGCACTGGAATGGGTTACCTAGGGAGGTGGTGGAATCTCCTTCCTTAGAGGTTTTTAAGGTCAGGCTTGACAAAGCTCTGGCTGGGAAGATTTAGTTGTGGACTGGTCATGCTTTGGACTGGACAACCTCCTGAGGTCCCTTCCAACCCTGATATTCTATGATTCTATACCACTGATGCAACTGCCACAATAGAATCAACTCTATGAAGTCTTAAGAAAAAGCCTACTGCAAACAAGGCCAGAGACTCTGAGTCTGATTCTGATCTCATTCTGGTTGTTATACGTGAAACTACACTGGTGTAAGGGAGGTCAGAATTAGGTTATATATCTCCAAACCTTGAAGATTAAATGATCAATGTGATTTGTTGCTGTACAGTAGCAATTGCATAACAAAGGCACCTAGAAACCAAGCAAAGTTAGTAATTTGGTTGTTTGTATGTATTCTCATTTTCAGACCTATTAAGAGTAATTTAAAACCACCTTAACTTTGCAATTTTCATGGCATTTCTTTAAATCACAGTGAGTTATAGTAATCACACCAAATTGTTGATAAAATAGATGCACGTGGGTGCTTTTTTATATTATTAATAGATAGTTCATTAAAATATGATATGTTACATTAACTCTTCAAAAACTAATTAAATCAGGATGGATTTTGATGCAAGAATATTTAGCTGATATTCAAGCTTCTGCTAAAAAGGCTGTTAAACCCTCACGAAAATACATGAAATAGTAATCTTAACTTACCAATGGAAACCAAGGCAACAAAAACAATCACTTTGAGTGGGAACATGTTACAGCTGTTTCGCCAGAGTTCTCTGTTCGAGTTGAAGTTACGATGTACAGTGTCTGTGTGTTATTTATGTGTTCTGGAATGGCTTGGTCTGTGTGCCTGGCAAATCGGAGTTTAGAACTATGGAGGGCAGTATTCCCAGATTAGGCAACCTGGATGTTAAGAAAAAACATAACCACTGATATGTCCAGTTGTGAAATGTAATAATTAGCCCCTTGCCACATAAAAACTGACGGAAATGGAACAACAGCCTGAGAAGTTGCTTAGCTTTTGGGCAGCCACAGTTGTGACATGTCTTCCCTGCAACATTTGATGAGACGAAGAGAATTGCAGAAAAGGGAAGGGTACCAAGAATACATTGCCTAGGCCCTGTGGATCCAAAGTAGAGCAGATGAACCAAACATTGGGTCTTTTAGGCATAACCAATATGTGTCTCTTACTTTGCAGCTCCTATACCCACTACTTCCTTCCCTTGATGTGCTCATTATAACCCTTCCAATGGGATCACAGAAAATGTAACAGGCAAAGTTAAATGCTGGGTGGATTAGTATAAACTTGCACTTAAAAATTCCATAGATATTCTGAGGCTTTCCGAGGGAAAATGCCGTTATCCCAGCCTGCCAGGTGTTCTTCCTTTCCAGTGGTGCAGTGGCACTGACAAGTATACTGTGTGGAGCAGCTGGTGGTGGCTGCATGGTGATCTGAAGTAATTAATTACCTTTCTCCTTTCCCAATGCAGTTGGGATCTAGACAAGCCTTATTAATTGCATTATCTCTTTACTAGATGCTGTAAATGTAGGTAACAGGACAAGGTCCCTGACCCTGAGAGATTGTAGTTTAACAGACAACATAATTAGTGGTGGGAAAGGGAGCACTGAAAAACTGTGCAGATGAATGAAAATGTTAAACACACGTGTCTTGTAGCTGAATGTTAAGGTGGCTATGGTAAATGTGACTGTTCTTTGACCATGGGTAAGTGTCTGACTCTAACAGTAACAAACTCTGTATGTCCTGAATCTAAAAACACATGATCAAAGTCACTTCAAAACAAAAGTTGGTGGGGCTCAAATACTAAATTTGTTCAACTGTGAAAGCTGTTTCTTAACCCCAGATCACAGGTGAAATTTGCAAACATGAAATTTAAACTGCAGTCTTGTATATCATCACCAGTTAAAAATCTGTAGGCCAGATTCTGCCCTGAGTTGGAAAGATACAACTCATGGTCACCAGATTATGCCTCAGTAATACTTGTCCTGTCCTTATTCAGTTGTGTTAGTAGCTTTTTATAAGTATGAGTGAATGAAACTTAGTAAACAGTTCTGTTGGTACACAAGTAGGCTAGAATTCAGTTCAGTCTCTTATAGGTAGCTGTCAGTCTAGGGCTAACAGGAGTAAAAAGCCCTGGTGGGAAATAATCACTGAAATAAGCAGTTCTGAAGAAGCCAAGGGAGCAGAATTGTGAAGTAAGAAGGTTGCATATTTACTTAGCTACTTTCCAAAGTAGAATTTCATTTGATATTTTGCACTACATTTTGTCATGAAGAGATTTGTTTGACAGCAATTAGGGGTGTCATCAACTATTACCTGTTGTAAAGCTGAGAACTATTGGCCTCATTGCAACCTCCAGAAACAACCCTTCATAGTTTTGAGGCATTTATTAATTTCATTTTGGGGGATTTATATTGAGCTGGTTTTGAGTTTTCAGTAGCTGCCCCAATATCAGGGTTTTTCAGAACTGAATAGTGTGTGTGTACATTGCATTCTGTAGTGAGTGTTCCCTAATGCATCTTAATTTAGTACTGTTTCAAAGAGTACTAAGTTAAAGCACAGAAGGGAACCTTTAGTGTGCACCAGCAGGGTCTACATGGACCAATTAATGTACAACATGTTAATGTGATTTAGAAATCACACCCCATAATCCACGTTACATTGCTTTATGGAGACAAGCTCTTAGATCAAGTCACCTTTTCTGGTGTTTGCAGCCTGCATGTCCCTGCTGACGAAAGCCATGCTGGAGACCACCTGGTATGAGAGGTGTATGTTGGTGGAATCCCTCAGGAAGCAGGCAAGAAAGCTCTAGGAGGAGTTGGCTCATCTGCAGAGTTTGGGAGCATGAGGACTCCATTCACAGGACACACCTGGAAATATCTGGGGCACAGGATGCTAGCCAACTATCAATGGCTACAGCGGCACCAAAGGAGGAAGGAGAACTTGTTGCTCTATGGGGAGGAGGTGGCTCTTGGTCACTTCAGGCAGTAGACAGTGCTCCACCCCTCACCCAGGTCCCCATCCATCACAGTATGCTGCACCGGCAACAGGAGGTGAGGAGCAGATCCCAAAGTCTGAGGTCTGAAGGAAGTGTCATTTGCCCCCAAGGCTGTGGGAGGCTCACTGCCACCACACCCAAGAGGAGGAGGCTTAAAGTTCTGTTGGTTGGGGACTTCCTTGTGAGTGGGACACAGTCATTAGTTTGTCGACCTGACATGATGTCTCAGGGAGGTATGTCGCCTTCCTGGAGCCCACAAGGGAGATGTTATGGGAAGGTTGCTGAGGCTTAACTGTCCCTCTGACCACTGCCCTGTTCTTGTCATCCATGTAAGTGCTAATGATACTGTCAGGTATGACCCATATCAGATCATCAGTGACTACGGGGCTCTGGGAGTGAGGGTGAAGAAGTCAGGCACAGGTGGAACTCCCACCCATGCTTTCTGTTGAGGATAAAGGCCCAGGCAGGGATACTTGCATCCTGGAGATGAACGCACGGCTTCGCAGATGGTGTTGACAGAAGGGTTTTGGCTTCCTCAACCGTTGGACGCTGTTCTGGGAAGCAGCACTGCTGAGAAAAGATGGGGTCTACCTGAACAAGAAGGGGAAGAGCATCTTTGCGCCCTGACTCTCCAATCTAGTGAGGACAGCTTTAAACTAGGTTCAAAGGGGGCAGGTGACAAAAGCCCACAAGTGAGCATTAAAAAGGCAACCTTAACAGAGGGCTAGGTGTTGGGGGGAGGGGGGGAGGGCATGGAAAATTACAATAGGGACATAAGAGTAACAAGAGGGAAATCAGTGAGGGAATCTGCTCAGTATCTTAGATATCTATAGACTAATGCAGGGGTCGGCAACGTTTGTCACGCGGCTCGCCAGGGTAAGCACCTTAGTGGGCCTGGCCAGTTTATTTACCTGCTGACGCAGCAGGTTTGGCCAATCGCGGCTCCCACTGGCTGCAGTTTGCTGTCCTGGGCCAATAGGGGCAGCGGGAAGACGTGGCCAGCACATCCTTCGCCCGCGCCCCCATTGGCCCGGGATGGCGAACCGCGGCCAGTGGGGGCTGCGATCGTCCGAACCTGCCACGTCAGCAGGTAAATAAACTGGCCCGGCCCACTAAGGTGCTTACCGTGGCGAGCCGCGTGACAAACGTTGCCGACCCCTGGACTAATGTAAGGAGTATGGGTAATAAACAGGAACAACTAGAAGTATTATTACCGAAGCTAAATTATGACTTAATTAGCTTCACAGAGACTTGGTGGGATAAATCTTGTGACTGGAATATTGGAATAAAGCAAGATAGCTTTTTTTAGGAAAGGCAGGCAGGGAATAAAGGGAGGAGGTGTTGTGTTATACATCAAGAATATGTACACTTGTTTTGAGGTCCAGAAGGAGGTGAGAGGCAGACCAGTTGAAAGTCTCTGGGTAAAGATGAAAGGGGGATGTTAGGGATGATGTTATGGTAAGGGTCTACAGCAAATCAGAAAGAGGAGGTGGAGGAGGCATTTCTAAAGCAGATAATTAAAATATTGAAAACAAAAGACCTGGTAATAATGGGGAATTTTAATTACTGAGGTATCTGTTGGAAAAATAATACAGCAAAACAAAATTTCCAATAATTTCTTGGAATGTATTGAAGATAACTTTCTGTTTTAGAAAGTGGAGGAAGTAACCAAGGAGACAGCCATTTTAGCCTTGATTCTTGACCAACCGGGAGGAATTAGTTGCGAATCTGAAGGTGGAAGGCAGTTTGGATGAAAGTGATAATGAAATGATAGATGTCATGATCCTAAGGAAGAGAAGGAGTGAAAACAGCAGAATAAGGACAGTCGCCTTTTAAAAAATAATAATAATAAAAAAGGTAGGCCTTAGCAAACTCGGAAATCTGGACAGTAAGGTCCCACGGGAAGACAATCTGAAGGGACAAATGAGTTGAAGAAAGCAGGCAGTTTCTCCAGGAGATAATGTTAAAGGAATAATTGCAAAGTACCCTGAAGGAAAGGAAAGATAGAAGGAATAGGAAGAGGCCAATATGGCTTCATCAGGAGCTCTTTAATGACCTGAAAATCAAAAAGGAATCCTAGAAAAAAGTGGAATCAATGCTAGCAAGGGATATAAAAGCAGTAAGGAAAGGTTCTTTAAATACATTAGGAGTAAGAGAAACATGAAAGAAACTATAGGCCTCTACTTAGCGAGGAATGAGCGCTAATAACTGACATCAAGAAGATTGAGGGGTTCAATACCTATAGTGCTTTAGTCTTCACTAAAAAGTTAATGGTGACCAGATACTCAACAAAGTAACATTAACAACAAGGTGCAAGGAACACAAGCTAACCTAGGGAAAGAACAGGTTAAAGAATATTTTGATAAGCAGGGTCTGATTAAATCCATCCTAGGCTACTTAAGGAACCAACTGAAGCAATCTTGGAACCATTAGCAATTATCTTTGAGAAGTCACAGAGGATGGTGAGGTCCCAGAGGACTGAAAAAAGGAGAACTCTCTTTAAAAGGGGAACAGATCCAAGGAACTAGACAGTGTAACTTTGCTAATACGAAAGGTACTGGAACAAATTATTAAACAATAAATTTGTAAGCACCTACAGGATAATAGGGTTTTAAGGAATAGGCAGCACAGATTTATCAAGAGCAAATCATGCAAAACCAACTTCATGTCCTTCTTCCAAAGGTTACCTAGTGGATGGGGGAGAAACAGTCAATATAATGACAGATTTCAGAGTAGCAGCCGTGTTAGTCTGTATCCACAAAAAGAACAGGAGTACTTGTGGCACCTTAGAGACTAACAAATTTATTAGAGCATAAGTCAATATAATGTATCTTGCTTTTAGTAAGGATTTTGACACAGTCCCATGGACATTCTCATACTCAAACTAGGGAAATGTGGCCTGCATGAAATTACTATGAGGTGGATCAAAACTGGTTGAAAGGCTGTACTCAAAGAATAGTTATCAGTGGCTCACTGTCAAACTGAGTCTATAGTGGGAACTTGCCAGAGTCAGTCCTGGATCTGGTACAATTCAATATTTCATTAATAACGTGGATAAGGGAATGTGCTTATAAAATGTGTGGATGACATCAAGCTGGGAGGGGTTGCAAACATTTTGGAGGACAGGATTTAGAAATGAAAACAACCTTGACAAATTAGAGAATAGGTCTCAAATTAACAAGATGAAGTGCAGTCAAGACGAGCAAAGTGCTACACTTACAAAGGAAAAATCAAATGCCCAACTACAAAAGGGGGAATAAGTGGCTACTTGTAGTACTGTTGAAAAGGATCAGGGGATTATACTGAACTCCCATCATTGCAAGTTTTTAAGAACAAGTTGGACAAACACGTGTCAGTGATGGTCGAGGTTTGTGTGGTCCTGTGTCAGTGCAGGGGGCTCAACTTGATGATCTCTCAAGGTCCCTTCCAGCCCTACGTTGCTAAATTCCAATTTCCCTTTTTAAATCTCTGTATGTTGATTAAAACCAAAAATCAGAAGCCCTGTTTATACTCTGAGGCCTGAAGCCCTAGAGGGAGGGAGCTGGCTGTCGACACCTGTGTGGGACTAGAGCAAAGAACAGCCCAGAGGTGCTTTAGAACTCCAGCTAGATAGAGGCTCCAGAGGGGTGGAAGCTCTCTGCTGCCATCTGTGGGTGAGCAAGGGGAAAGGGTTGATCGATCTCTGAAGAAACAGCACAGAGCTAATGCTGTGGGGTGAGCTGAGGTGGCTTTGAGGCAGTGGGCCATGCTGAGCTGAGGTAGTGGACAGGGCTGGGCTGACTGAGGCAGCTTTGACTGGGCATATGGAGCTGGGCTGCAGCAGTTTCGAGGTAGCAGGTGTCACAGAGGCATCACTGAGGTGGCTTGGACAGCAGCAGCAGGCTCGCTGAGGGACTCTTTGCAGGCTTCTTCCCTAGCAATCAATAATGCAATGGTTCCAGCTGGGAGAGGTGGTAGAGCCCCCAGAGCTGTCCCCGCAGCTCTTCCCTCAGAGGCTGGAGATGGACCTGCCCAACTTTCTTGGACAACAAACTGTGAGTAGGGAGCAGGGCAGTGGATGATGGTCACATGCATTGCCCCATTAACCGTGCACAGCCAGGAGAGGACTGTTGCCAAGACACCTGGAGTGATGGCAGTCTTACGTAATTGATATTCTTGCTTAATTAATTGCTGGCTTTCCCACATTTATTGTCAGTCTCCCTTCCTTTCCTCCCCCACCCCAGTACGTACATGCACAAACCAAAGGGAAGGAATTCAGTTTGTTGTTGGGCCTGCAGTGAAATTATCGGGGAAGGCTGAGTTCCTTAGACTTCTGAGGTAATGGCAACTGGATGGATGGTTGGAAAATTAACCTGGATACAATCCAATCCTTAAACTTCACACCTTCTATTTTATCTCAAATGTTCAAATTGTTTGTGGGGGGAGACTGGAAAGAGCGGACTCTCTCATACTGTAGGATTTTAGTCACACTCTGCTTCCACCCTTCTTTGCCCACAATGCAGCAGCTGGGAGTGCCTCAAACCCTGAAACTGAAAAAATGTGTTAAAATGGAACTTGCTCAAACTTTTACCTCTAAAATTCCTCCTACTCACAACATGTTGCTAACAAAGGAGTATTTCATGCTGCATATGGTAACTCATGATAAATACAGCCATTAATATTTACTTCTGATTTAGACTTTTTTTTGAATATTTTTAAGTATTTTCATAAAGAGCCCCCAAAGGGGGCAAATTATATCTCAAGACTTTGCTGTTCCCTAAAACTAAACAGGAGACCCTGTTTCAGCTCTAGGCTGTTCTAAAAAGGGTTTGGAATTATTGCTCTTATGAGCTCTGATTTCAAGGGATTGTGACATGGAAACATTTGTAATCACTCTGGCCTCAGCCTGTCAGAGTTGGTCAGCTCATACCACATTTTTAACTGAATGTTAACAAAACTGGATGAGCAGTTTTCTCCTTTGCCTCCACAGGGGAGCTATTTTATGTACCTACAATATATATTCCACCTTCTGCTAAAAAGTCTGTTTGAAAAAGACTCAAGAAAATGAATGAAATAGTAATCTTAACTTACTTCTGTACCTACAATGTATTTTTATTTCAACTTTGCCAGCAGTTCTATGAAATGATAGTCCTGTGTTTTTTGTTGTTTTGTTTTGTAGTCCATGCTGTACTGCAACATCAGGAAGCAGCATGCTTCTGTGGTGACAGGACTAGCCTGAGGGCATGGCTACACTTGCAGATGTAGAGCGCTTTGAGTTAAACCAGCCTTCGGAGAGCGCAGTAGGGAAAGCGCTGCAGTCTGTCCACACTGACCACTTCAAGCACACTGGCGTGGCCACATTTGTGGCACTTGCAGCAGCATTGGGAGCGGTGTATTATGGGCAGCTATCCCAGCATGCAAGTGACTGCAACGTGCTTTTCAAATGGGGGGTGGGGTGGAGTGTGAGAGGGAGTGTGTTGTGTGTATGAGAGGGGAGAGAGAGTGGGTTTTGGGGGGACTGAGAGCATGTCAGCATGCTGTCTTGTAAGTTCACCTCTCTCTCTCACACACAGCATTCCACAGTAATGGTTGCTTTGTCTGTGCTGATAAGAATGCTGGCTGTCAGAAACGGAGCTTTGAAAGGGCATAGCCGCATTCCTGCAGCAATTCAAAAACAATGACAAGACTGGCCACTTGACTTAAGGGGATTATGGGATGTTTCTGGAGGCCAATCAGAGCACAGTAATGCAACACCTCGTTCACACTGATGCCCGGGCGTTGTAGCCAAGGCGCAGCAAACATTATTCCACTCACCGAGGTGGAGTACCAGGAGTGCTCTGGCCATGGAGTCAGAGCGCTCTACGTGCCTTGCCAGTGTGGACGGGTAGTGAGCTAGGGCGCCCGGGGCTGCTTTAATGTGCTCTAACTCGCAAGTGTAGCCAAGCCCTGAGATGGACTCCACCTGATTGGGAGGGAAATAGACTTCTGGAATGGAGGTCGGCACAGCTAATTAAAAAAGCTCTAAACTAGGAATTCAGGAGAGATGGTTGGGAGTTGCTCAAAAATCTCCATGACTGATTCTAACATTGTGTGTGTGTGTGGGGGGAGGGTATCAAGTAAGAAAGGATACAGCAATGGAGAAAGGAACAACAGAGGGGAGGAGAATGGATGTCCAAAGGAAAGATAATGCTAATGCCAGTGACAGTCAGGTAGGCGATACTGGCAATGGAATGACTGTACCTAATCGGGTGAAGTCAAGCAGAAACAACTGAGGTGTTGTCTGTATACCAATGCAAGTATTCTGGGTAACAGCATGGAGGAACTAAAACTACTGGTGCAGGAAGTGAAACCAGATATTATAGGGATTAGAGAAACATGGTGGAATAGTAGTCATGAGTGGTGTACAGTTATTGAATGGTCAACACTACTACTAGCTGTTCAGGAAAGACCGAAGTAAAGGTGATAGAGTAGCATTGTATATTAATGATGAGGTAGACTGTAAAGAAATTAGAAATGATGGAATGGATAAAACAGAATCTGTTTGGTTCAAAATCATTTTGGGGAAGAAAACTAACAGAGGTTCCACTGGGATAGTGCGTAGGGTTTGCTGCAGATCCCCAGAATCTGATTTGAATATGGAAAGAAACTGCTTTAATATTTTTAATTAAATAAATACTACTGGAAATTGTGTGATTACGGGAAACTTTAATTTCCCAGATATAGGTTGGAGGACAAGTGCTACTAATAATGGTAGGGTCCACCTACTCCTGGATGTGATAGCTGACAGATTTCTTCACTGAATAGTTACCAATACTAAATCTAAAAGAGCATCACCTCTTGCTGGTTTGGTAAGTAGCAAGGACCTCATAGAAAACTGGTTGTAAAGGAAAGCCCTTGGTTCAAATGATCATGAGCTAATCCATTTTAAACTAAATAAGTCTGCAACTAGGGTCCTTTATTTAAAAGGACAAACTTTAAAAAAATAAGAGAATTAGTTAGGGAAGTGGACTAGACTGAAGAACTCAAGGATCTGAATGTGGAGGAGGCTTGGAATTATTTTAAGTCAAAGTTGCAGAAGCCTATCTGAAGCCTGCATCCCAAGCCAGGGGGAAAAAATCATAGGGAAGGGTTGCTGGCCAAACTGGATGAGCAAGCATCTGAAACAGGTTATTAGGAGAAAGCAGAAAGCTTCGAAGGCCAGGCAGTGATGGATCTTGTAAAGGAAATTGAAATCAATAGTAAAAGATTCTATATCAGTGGTCCCCAAACTGTGAGGCATGCCCCTCTATGGGTGCGCAGAGGGACATTTGAGGGGGTGCAGTAGGGCCTTGGGCAGCCCCCATGGAGGGCGGGGAGGGAGCACCACCCAGCTCTGCTGCAGCCCTGCCCCCAGCGGTGGCACCACCTCCCAGGTGCTGTCATGGTCCCAGCTCCCGGCCCTGCCCTGGCCATGGCTCTGCTCCCAGCCCTGACCATGTCCCAAGCCCTGCCCCTGGCCTCGGTCTCAGCCCCAGCCCCACCCCCAGCTGTGGCCCTGGCCTCGGTTCCTGGCCTGGCCGCGGCTCCAGCCCCAGCCCCGGCCTGCTTACCCCTGTCTGTGCCCCGGGGGAGGGGAGGGTTTGGACAGGGGCTGGGGGGCGACAAGTGAAGTTGGGGACCACTGTTCTATAACCATATAAACAAAAAGAAAACAAGGAAAGAAGAAGTGGGACTATTAAGCATTGAGGATGGGCTGGAGATTAAAGATTATCTAGGCATGGTCCAACAGCTAAATGAATACTTTGCCTCAGCTTTTAATAAGCATAATGAGGAGCTATGGGGTAATGGGCGGGACAAATGAGGATATGGTAGTAAAATTACCACATCCCTGGTGGAAGTGAAACTCAGACAGCTTAATGAGACCAAAATAAGGGGGGCCTAGATAATCTCCACCTAAGAATATTAAAGAAACTGGCACGTGAAATTGTGAGCCCCGTAGCAGGGATTTTTAATGAATCCGTAAACTCGGGGGTTGTACCCTGTGACTGGATAGTTGCCAATATAGTACCTATTTTTAAGAAATGGAAAAAAGTGATCAGGAAAACTACAGGCCTGTTAGTTTGACCTCAATTGTATGCAAGGTTTTAGAACAATTTTTGAAAAAGAGCGTAGCTAAATTCATTGAAGTAAAAAGTAATGGGATAAAATACAACATGGTTTTACAAAAGCTAGATCATGCCAGAACAACCTGATCTTTGTTTGAAAAGGTAACTGATTTTTTTAGAGGAAAGAAATGCAGTAGATCTAATCTACCTGGGTTTTAGTAAAGCATTTTATACAGTTCCACATGGGAAATTTAGTGAAATTGGAGAAGATGGAGATTAATATGAGAATTGAAAGGTGGATAAGGTACTAGTTGAAGGGGAGACTATAATGGGTCATACTGAAAGGTGAACTGTCAGGCTGGAAGGAGGTAACTCGTGAAGTTCCTAAGGGATTGGTCTTGGGACCAATTCATGACTTTGGCACAAAAAGTGGGAGTGTGCTAATAAAATTTGCAGGTGACACAAAATTGGGAGGTATTGCCAATATGGAGGACGACCAGAATATCATACAAGAAGATCTGGAGGACCTTGAAAACTGGAGTAATAGAAAAGGGCCATTATGGGATCTGCCTTCTTGAAAGAGAGTGTTCTCAAAAGTCTGTCAGTGTTTTTCCCCCGGGCTACAATTCAGATCCACTTAGGTGAAGATGGAGTAAAACACATCCACTACTCTCTCTGCCTGTCAACTGAATAAAGAGGTTGTGCTGCCTGTTTTATTACCTGGACTCATTTAGAAATAGAGAGAGAGAACTTTTCTTCTCTAATATTTCACATCAAGAGTTCATGCATCTAATGAAGAGTTCCCAGTTTACATATTAGACAAAGATACGATATTAAAACAAGTATTGATACCAAAAAAGGTTGCAATTGGACGGGCCGGTAATTTTGGTATAGTTTATTGCTGAGCTTGAGATTACAATGTCATCATGTTCAGATAAGCACTAGCATGTTAAACTGGTAGCGAGACACATGGCTACTGTGGCTGACATACTCATTTTTATTTTGCTGTATGCGTAATACATCTTTTCCTTTCCCATGGATTACATTTTTTTAGGCAGCGTCTCTAGGAAGGAGGAAAGAAACTTGATTTTTTTTGAAATTTTGTACGTTTTCATTTCATATATCTTTGCATTTATAAATTACCAGTAGGATCTGATTTGTTACAGTTCTCAATATGAACATGAGATGTTATACCAGGATATACTTTTTGCATTGGCAGCATTACTCCAATTTTGTTGCCCTTTGTGATCTGGCCTCGGTGTTTAACAGGCTTGATATAGAGCATTTTTACGCAGAAACCTTGATGGGAGGAACAAAAAAAAAAAAAAGAGAAAGATTAAGGAAGGGTAAAAGAAACATCAATATTTGGTCATCTGATCTCCTTGGCTGTTTCTACTCTGGCCAGAGTCAAAATATCTTCCACTCTTGTACTGTTCATTAGTGCTAAAAGTGCTTTCAGCACAAGTGCAGTCCAGTCTACAGTATTCATGAAATTGAGGTTTTCAGGGCTGTTGTCCTTTGAGGGAAAGTGGTGGAGAATTTTCTCTTAAAGAATTGAACTATAATATATTTCAAGATCCAGGTTCTAATACTTTGTTTTTCCTCTTTGTTTCCTTCACTTTAGGTCATCATTTTGTCCCATTGTCTAAGTGGGTGGAGAGGATTGTGTTGCTGGTCCTGTTTAT
The DNA here is from genome assembly GCF_027887155.1 of Malaclemys terrapin pileata. Classification (NCBI taxonomy): domain Eukaryota; kingdom Metazoa; phylum Chordata; order Testudines; family Emydidae; genus Malaclemys; species Malaclemys terrapin. The sequence continues at coordinate 10,965,488 of NC_071512.1, read as the reverse complement.
GGAGAATTTGGCCAGTCATGTTTTGAAGAGTGAATAAGTTGTGCTTGGATTCAAATACAGGAACAGACAGTTCTGACTGAAATACAGGCTTTGACCTATTCTGTACAGTTATGCTTTGTTTACCACCCAAATGTGCTTAGGTTGTGCTTCTTCCACAACTCTCCAATTGGTCAAGAATTAGGTAAAATTATTTCATGAGACATATTTAACGTTTATTAAAGATCAATACTATGGCAGCTGACTTACCTGATCCACGGAGTTGGAGTCCATTATTAATGGCATTATTGAATTTATAGGGGATAACTTGTCTCTCAATAGTACCACTAAAAGGAGCATACACCGTTGATCCATCATTGCATACAACATCCACCCCTAGATGTTGTCTTATGGTGCCATCTCTGAAAAGGCATACATGTGTAAGTAATGAGACATTGCTGATTTACATATTGTATAGCCATAATGTCTAATATCGTATACCATGTAGATTATTTAAAGCAACACAGGGGCTATGGCTACTTATTATTAACTTAGTTGTATTTTAATTTTGTAGCTTTGTAATGCTAGTAGAAATATTTGAGGCTTCAATGCAGCTTCAATAACTGAAAAACTCTCAAAAGTTAATCAGATCTGGTGGAAAAAAAAAAGCATAGGTTTCAATTTCCATGCAAAATATTAAAAGGTGGAATACAACCCATGCCTGGGGGATTTTGTTTTTAAATGAAAACCCAGAAAAAATGTATAAACAATGTGCAAATTTTCTCATAGGGACATGGGAGGAAAAATCTTTTGTCATTTTAAAAAAAAAAAAAAATTGATGGAAATAGTTTGACCAGCTCTACTGTTAATATCCCTAGTTAACCTCGTGTTGCTAGCGGACTGATCACTTATGAGGCTCAAAAGAACACTTCACCTTACACTGGTATAAATCAGTGGAACTCCAGTTGACTTCCTAGGAGCTTTGTTGACTTATACCTACTGAGCATATGACCAGGGGCGGCTCCAAGCACCAGCGCAGCAAGCGCGTGCCTGGGGCAGCAAACCACAGGGGGCAGCCTGCCGGTCACTGTGAGGGCGGCAGTCAGGCTGCCTTCGGGAGGTCCGCCAGTCCCGTGGCTTCGGCGGCAATTCGGCAGCGGGTACGCTGAATCCGCGTTACCAGCGGACCTCCCGCAGGCATGCCGCCGAAGCCTGCCTCACTGCCGTGCTTGGGGTGGCAAAATACCCAGAGCCGCCCCCGCATAGGACCTATGAGCTGGAGACTCAGATCACTCAAGCGCTTGGAAATGAGACCATTTCAATGTTATTTCTTAACTAGTTCTGTCTTGCCCAGGTCTAGAGCTGCGTGTAAATCATCTGGTGGTCTGAGTCCAATTCCTAGTGGGCAAATGTCCTGTTCTCATCACAAAAATACTTAGAAGTAGCAGTAATGTATGTAAGGACCCTTCTTGAAAGCCCCAACAATATGAAGGTCAAGGACTGAATGGGTCATGGAGTCTGCTATCTCCTATGCTCAGTGTGAATGTATCACTTAAGGGTTACTGCACAGTAGAAGGACATTGCCACATTCTTTTTTCATCAGTTGGTCTGCAGTGGTGTCATTCTGACACACTTCACAAGCCTTAAGTGCTTTAAATGATGGCTGTTAAACTCAGATTTTTTTTGTTCTACGTGAACGTGTCATTATTTTAGCAACAACAACGAACAAAGAAAAAATGCATTGCCAAAAAAAAGTGTTAATAAATATACTACTTTGATTTCCTTCGAGCGCCGTAGTTTCCACATCCTTTGTTATCACAGCCCCTTATTTTGTTTGAAGGATTCCCAGCACATATTTGTCCCCATGGTCCTGCAGCAACTTAAAAAAAAATATAGCAAATGTAAGCATATTTTCTATTTTTCTACGATAGAAAGTTGCATACTAAGTATTTGCTATGCAACTAATGGAATAAAATTGGAGGACACTGGAATTCATTAGTAATCTGCTTTGTACAGTGACACTTTCCAATACAGATTGCTTGTGTGAGTCCCAGAAACTAGTGGCTCTATCATTCTTTACTTGAATGTAAGCAGAGTGGTGTTTTTTTACTTTTAAGTCGAATACATACTTTAGAAGAGAAGATTTTGAGATTTGATATAGGAATAACTGATCTAACCAACAAATATATATATATTTTTTACAGAAACCGAAAAGAATTCTCAGCCTTGACTTAGATTGTAAAATCTTTGGAGCGGGGAATCTCTGTTGTTTGTACAGCCCACAGCACAATGGGGTCCTGACCCATGACTGGGACTCCTAGGTGCTACTGTCATATAAATAATGAATAACAACTGAGGCTAAGGGTCAGATTCTATCCTCCTTGATTGGGGAAATTGAATGATGGTAATAAAGCATTTGAGGGCATTATTTAACTCTGAAGTAGAAGAGTACACATGTGGGGTCATAGGAGGCTATGGATGTTGGCTCTCCATCAGGCTGACCTATTCACAGGAAAGCTTAGCACACGGAGTCAAAAATTGAAAGAATTCTCCTTTATAGCTGCAAGTTGAGGAGCTGCCTCCAGGCAGCAGGAAACCACATATAAATAATCTTTTGGTCTTTCCAGCTTGCCTAACCCTGCCTCTCATAATAGTTAATCTGCAGAGCTGGGGATTTGCAGTTTGCAAGTGTTCCATTATTGCTAGGAAAGAAGCAAGTAGCTCCAAGCCCCAACTTCTATATAGCCCTCAGCTAAAGCCTCCTGAAGCCTGTTCTTGGACTTCAGTGCACTCCAGATCAGGTTCTTGGCAAGGCTGAAAAGAGAAGTAAATTACTTGGGTGTACTGAGTTAAAATGAACCTATTTCCTCCTTCACTTGCTTGTGTATGTTGATAAGTTACCGAAGACTATTGGGAATTTGGCAGACATCTAAAAAGAAAAGATCTTCTTTTTTATCTAGAAAAGATACATATTCATAAGCAGATATTAACATAAATAACATTGTTTCCATCATCTTGGCTGTTGGTCAGCCCTTACTCAGCTCTCTATTTCGAGATGGAAAATCCAGAATCTGTAATTCAGAAGATGGTAGAGTGTCACTTGGCATTTTAACCACCCTGTCATCTAAATTCACACCAGGCTAGATTATCACTTTGCCACTCATTTAGCTGCCCCAATGGAATAAACTCTAGGAAGTCTTAAGAAGAAAAAGCCTAGTGCAGACAAGACCAGAGACTCTGGGACTATTCTGATCTATTCTGATCTCATTCTGTTTAAAAAATCAATGAAATTACACCGGTGTAAGTGAGATCAGAATTGGGTCACATCTCTTCAGACTTTGAAGGTTAGTTGCTCAATATGACTTTCTCTAATATTGTGTTACAAAGACAAAGTAAAAGATAAATTCCTCTAGAAATAATGTAGAGCTAATAATTTGAGTGCTTGCATATACTCTAGTTTTCAGACCTATTAAGACTAATTTAAAACCCCCACCTTAATTTTAAAATTCTTGTGTTGTTACTTTAAGCCAGGGATAATCATTTATTTTTTTGTCAAGGTCCAAATTTCTTGGTCAAGCTATAATCAAAGTCTAGACTCCAGAGAAAATAAAACAAAAATAACAACGATGATAGTAAATAAGACTTTGCGGTCTGTTCAAAAGCGTCTGGTGGTCCAGATTTGGCTGGCGGTCCGCCTATTGATTACCCCTGCTTTAAACCATGTAGTGTGTCATAGTAGTCACTACAAATTGCTGCTAAAATAGATGCACATGAATAATTTTAGATTTTGTCAATTAGCTAATCTATAAAGGATGGATTTTTCTGCAAGAATATTAAGCTGATATTCCACCATCTGCTAAAAAGTCTGTTTGGAAAAAAAGACTCAAGGAAATGAATAAAATAGTAATCTTAACTTACCAATGGAAACCAAGGCAACAAAAAGAATCAATTTGAGTGGGATCATTTTGCAGACGTGTCACCGGAGTTCTCTGCCTAAGTTAAAGCTATAACATACGTCTCTTTGCTATTTATATGTTGTAGAAAGGCTGAGTCTGTTTGCCTAGCAAATCAGAGCTTAGAACTATAGAAGGCAGAATTTTCAAATTACGCAACTCTGATGTTAAGAAAAAAAATATCAGCGTGGATGTGTCCAGTTGTGAAATGGAATAATTAGCCCCTTGCAACATAAAAGCAAACGGAAATGGAACAACAGCCTCAAAATTAGCACAGCTCTTGAGGAGGTACAGTTAAACCACATCTTCCTCCAGCTGCAAAAGCTGGGACCAAGAGAGCTGCAGAGAAGGTTGGGGGCTAGGGGATGGGGAAGGGTACTAAAAATATGTTGCCTAGGCCTTGAGGATCCACGAGAGTGGAAGAGATGAGCCAAATGCAGTGAAATGTCCTAGGTCTTTTATGCACAGCCAATATGTCTCTTTTACTTGTTGCTCCTATAACCATTGCTGCCTTCCCTTGATGTGTGTGTTCATTATAACCCTTTCAAGGGGGTCACAGAAATTATAGCAGGCAAAGTTAATGCTGGTTGGGTTTGTATAAACCTGCACTTAAAAATTCTGTAGATGTTCTGCAACTTTTAGATGGAAAATGCCATTATTCTGGCCAGCCCCTCATCCTTTCCAAGGGTGCAGGGGCATGGCATGTAAATGATGTGGAGAAATTGGTGGTGGCTGCATGGTTATATCAAGTAATTAATTACGTTTCCCCTTTCCCAATGCAGTGCTTGGAGCATAGGGATCACCTATATGTGGCAGTTTGAAGAGCAGGGCTCAAGCTATTCTACGTTGTTCCATGGTGGCAGCCATCTGCTAGTGGTTTGGAGAAGGAGCCCATGTGACCCTGCTGGAGCAGGTGCCAGCTCATGACAAGGCCCTGAGGCCTCACTTAGCACTGACAAATGCACAACTGGAAAGCAGTCTGGCTCGCCGGCATGTTAGCTCTGATAAAATAAAAGTTCGGTTTATGAGGATATGTTTAGACTCGATAAAATGCATGTAGGATGCTGCATGTATTGGTCTCGCTTATAACATCTGTATTTTATGGGATACTGTTAAAAAGTTTTAACAGTATCCCTGATGACAGATTCAGACTAACACGGCTACCCCTCTGATACTTGTATTTTATGGTATCTCATGAATGTTTGCACTGTAAAACTTCTGTAACTGTGTAACCCATCAAACAGGAAAGAAGCCTTAATTAATGGATCATGCTGGTCCTGCACACCAGACCCATTGAAACCAAAGGAACCATTGTGAAATATCGAAGGACAAAGACTTCGTTGATTGTCTCCTTCTCCACCTCCCCCCACCCATGAAGAGAAGACAAGTGCCAATATAGGACTGAATAAGCTGTGTCCAAAAAAGCTTGTATATTTTCACCGGCCGTTTGTATTATAGTTTTCACTAAGAACCAGCAGGCTACCCTAGCTGATCAGTTTTCCAGTCACTAGATTTGGTCACAAGCCGCTTTGAAGCTATAATGTGCTGTGGAACTGCTGAGATTTGGCTTTATTGTAACCTCCCTGTTCTCAGGGAAGTATAATCAGAAGGCCAGGCCCTAGTCTGATGACATCTCTGAACTCTGGGTCTTCACTAACCAAGGCCAGCCAACTATGAAGGGGGTGCCGTAGAGGGACAGGGGAGTGATGTGTTAAAGGGAGATTAGTTCATCAGACTTTCCCACTTCAAAGTGGGGAACTGAGGCAAAGGACACTGCCCAATGCACTGTGGGATTGGGTTTGCTTATGGTCAAATGCTTTTGAATGTGGTTGTGATGTTTTCCCAAATTAAGGCTTGGTTCCCTTTCCCTTTTAATAAAGTTCTCTTCTTTTATACACTGACTCAGTGCTTACAAGTGGGGAAGTATTCTCTCTTAGAGGAACCCATGGGGTCTTGTTAGGTTTTCCCTGATTACTGAATGGGGGCTCGAGCCGGTTCTATTCTGTATTTTTAAGAGGAACATCTAAATAATGAACCTGGCCATTGTTGCTACCAACTCGATCTGGCAGAAGAGTTATAACTTTAACAGCAACAAATTCTGCACGTCCTGAGTCTAAATAAAACTTACTAAAGTCACTTAAAAATAAAGTTAGTGGGGCTCCAGTACTAAATTTGTTCAGATATGAAAGATGTTTCTTAACCCCAGATCACAGGTGGAATTTGCAAATGTGAAAATCAATCTGCATTCTTACATATTGCCGCAAATCTGTACAAATCTACAGGCCAAATTCTGCCTTTAGTTACAAAAGTACAACTTCTGCTCACCAGATTATGCCTGAGTAATACTTGTCCAAATTCATCACCCTTTGTGGCTTTTTACAAGGATGAGTGATTGAACCTTAGTAACTTTGCACACAAGTAGGCTAGAATTCAGTTCACTCTCTTATAGATGGCTGGCAATCTAGGGCTAACAGGAATAAAAAGCCCGGGGGGTGGAGGGGAGAGAGGAGGGAATAATCACTGAAATAAGCAGTACTGAAGAAGCTAAGGGAGCAGAACTGTGAAGTAAGAAGGTTGCGTGTTTACTTAGCCACTTTTCTAAGTAGAATTTTATTTTATATTTTGCACTAAATTTTGTCATGAAGCTATTTGTTTGACAGCAGTTAGGGGTATCATCAACTATTACCTGTTGTAAAGTTGAGAACTATTGACCTCATTGCAACCTCCAGAAACAACCCTTCATAGTTTTGAGGCATTTATTAATTTCATTTTGGGGGATTTATATTTAGCTGGTTTTGAGTTTTCTGTAGCCACAGACATTCATTTTTAGTCCTGGTTTAGACTTTTTTGTATATTTAAATATTTTCATAAACAGCCCAACCAAGTGACAAAATATCTCGAGACCTTGTTGTGCCCTAAAACTAAACATGAGACCCTGTTTCAGATCTAGGCTGTGCTAAAAATAGGTTTGGAATTATTACTCTTATGAACGCTGATTTTCAAGCTTTTATAACATGGCAACGCCTTTAACCCCATTGGCCTCATCCTGTCAGAGTTGGTCAGCTCACACCCCTTTTTTAATGGAATGTTAACAAAGCTGGTTGATCAGTTTTCTCCTTTGCCTCCACAGAAGAGCTGTTTTATGTACCTGCATCTTCTTAAAAAAGTATTTTTATATTTTAACTTTGCCAGCAGATCAGTGAAATGATAGTCCTGGGTGTTTAAAATAAAAAGTCCATGCTTTATTTCAACATCAGGAGCAGCATGATCCTATGGAGACAGGACTAACCTGGTGGCCTTGGGTTCCATCCCTGACACTCTCACTCACTAGTTGTTACCTGGGTAAATCATTTCACTATTCTAGGCTTCATTTTCCCCATCTGTGGAATGGGAATATTGAAACCACAAAGAAGGCTCAAGTGCTTTGAAATCCATGAATGACAAATATAAAGGCAAGCGTGAGGGGACATTCCCTAACTTTTCCCCTAGGCTAGTCAATGCAAGGGGTGCTTGCTGCTTCTCTGCAGCAGAACAAATGAAAGAAAAGCATGACAGTTTAACTGAAGCAGCTCGTCGTTTGGGAAGGAAATAAGAGAACCCGTTGTTGATGTGGTATTGATGAGGTGCCAGGATGAAACATGCATAAATGTTTATCGGGTGGTCACGTACTGTGTTGTATGGATATCCTTGTCATTATTATTAATTACTTCTATTCCTGTAGTGTGTAGGAGCCCCAGTTGTGGAGCAGAACCCCATGGTGCTGGGAGCTGTACAATGACAGAAGAAACAGATGGTCCCTGTGACAGGTTGGATCACAGAAACCCCGCTGGGAGCTGCCAACTGATGCGCCAACATTACCCCTGCTCCTATTTTCCCTGCCAGCTCAGGACTCTAACACCCTGTCTTGCTGAGCCAGACACTCCCGTCTGCTCCAACACAGATCCAGGGTCTGAATTACTTGCCCCAAGGCTGCAGGTTTACCTGAAAACAGCTCACAAAAGTGTGCTTGTCTTTAGCACTCAGATGCCCAACTCCCAATGGGGTCTAAACCCAAATAAATCTGTTTTACCCTTTATAAAGCTCATAAATTGTTCGCCCTCTATAACATTGATAGAGAGATATGCACAGTTGTTTGCTCCCTCAGGTATTAATACATACTCTGAGTTAATTAATAAGGAAAAAAGTGATTTTATTAAATACAGAAAATAGGATTTAAGTGGTTCCAAGTAGTAACAGACAGAACAAAGTAAGTTACCAAGCAAAATAAAATAAAATGCGCAAATCTATGTCTAATCAAACACTGAATACAGATAAGATCCTCACCAGTTCCAGAATGCTCCCTTTTACAGGCTAATCTCCTTTTAGCCTGGGTCCAGCAATCCCTCACACCCCCTTTAGTTACTGTCCTTTGTTCCAGTTTCCTTCCAGTATTCTGGGGGGTGGAGAGGCTCCTTCTTTAGCCAGCTGAAGACAAAATGGAGGGGTCTCCCATGGGTTTAAATAGACTTTCTCTTGTGGGTGGAGACTCCCCTCCTCACTCCTATGCAAAGTCCAGCTCCAAGATGGAGTTCTGGAGTCACCTGGGCAAGTCACATGTCCCTGCATGACTCAGTCTTTACAGGCCGAAGCCATTGCCCACATGGTATCTTGTATGTCTCCAGGAAGACTTCTTATGTGAATTGGAGCATTCCAAGATGCATTGTTCCCCAAGTGCTTCCTCATTAGGTACTTACCCTTGCAAATTCCTTCCTAAAGAAACTGACCAAATGCCTCACAAAGCTTACTTAGAAACCAAGCAAGTATACAGCCCATATTCTTAACCTCAAGTAGAAAATGATATATATGTACAAATAGGATGAATAGATATAGTAGACCATAACCCTTACGGAGATATGTTACATGGCACAGGCAGCACAAAACATATACCAGTTATGTCATACGTACATTTATAAGCACCCCCCATAAAGCCTTATGGGGTACACTGTCACAGTCCCTACCCCAAAGAGCCTCCAATCCAAGTATAAGATGAGACAACAGACTGACAAAGAGACCATGAGAGAATATTGTCTAAGTAGAGAAGAGACAGACAGGCCAGGGCAAAGGGAATACCACACAGCGTGAGCAATGGGATGATGGCAAATGTCACCTTAGTTCCATGATTTGTGATGTGTGTTTGGGGAGGTTACATAAGAAAGGCTCAGCTAAAGGGAAAGGAACGGGGCTGGGTGGGAGAGGGCAGGAGAGGAGAGGTGGGATGACCAGATGTGGAGTGCAGGTAAGGTGAGGAGACTGTGGATGTGTGTGTACTGCAACTGGGAGGTGTAATTGCAGCATGTGTAGACATACCTGACTTAGCCTTGCTCTTATTAGAACAAAGGTAGCCTGAGTAACAACAGCACTGAAGGGAAAGCAGCGTGTTCAGCAGCCAGTGGAATTTTTACCCAATGTCCAGGGAGGGCAGCAGGGTCTAGCCCAGGCAGCTACCATGCTAGCTCAGAGCTTGGGCATGTCTCCACGTGCTATAATCACACTTCCTGACTACTGTGTCGACATACCCTGTGGGTCAGTGGACGGCTGGAGCTAACAGTCACAGGGCAGAGAAAGGTAGAGAAATTGCAGCAGTTTTGCCTGAAATGTCCAAAGGTCCCTGCTTTGGCTGTTCTTGTTGGTAACCGCTGGAGTCTCTGGCTGGCTGCTCTTTGCAGTTCTCCAAGAAGACCAGGTGGTGGTGGGGAGGGGAGGCACCGCTTAGGTCCTAATGTCTCCTATGTGTGTGTGTGTGTGGGGGGGGGGGGTGGAGGGTGGGCGGGTAGGTGTCTTTCCTGCACAGTTCGTTCTGGGTTCAAGGGATCCTTGGGGGAGGGATGGTTCTAGCTGGAGCCCATTTTACTCCCCCTGCAGCTGCTTTGGCTCTTGTTCCTGTTTTATTGAGCATAGGTACAAACTGCTCCCAAAACATCACGCTGTCACTGGTGAGAGAAACTCCCATGTGCTAGTTGGCCCCGTCCTGAAGATTGTACTGTGCAGGGTATTGAAACTACCAGGCGGAGCCTGTTCTAAAGGCTGTTGTAGGAGGGCATGGGCCTAGGAACATTTCACTAAACTGTTAATGTGAAGTTTTAAATGTTAGACAGCAAAAGCAAACTTTGAAACACAAGTTGGTGTGTTATGGCATCAGCAATCGTTCTGCTGTTCCTTTAGCAGCAGGCCATTAGGGGACGGATGAATATGGAGGTGTGACATCATATGAGAAACACCTTGACAGCTGCTTCCTCCCCTCCCCTACCTCACCAGTCCATCAGTACTCACTTCTTTGGAGGGAGAGATACCAGTCCTTTGCCTGCGTACAACCACTGCATACTTGGTCATAGTGGGGGTTGCTTTAGCATCTGCCTGCTTACAAGAGAACGTTCTCAAAAGTCTGTCAGTGTTTTCCCCCCTGGGTACCATTCAGATCAAATTCGATATAGTTGAAGGAAAATGCATCCTTTTAAAGCAAAAGGGAGAACCACTAGAACACACAGCATATAAATCCTGTCTGTCTGGTATGGGATGTAATTGATTTTATGGGCGATTCTATAAACTTCAGTTACAGAAAGAAGATAAAAGAAATATATTACCTTTCTGTTCTCATTATGGATAAACTTTTCTCTACTACTCTCTCTGCCTTTCAACTGAATGAAGGTTTATCCTGCCTCTGTTATTACCTGAACTCATTTGGAAATGCAAAAAGAGAGAGCACTTTCTTCTTTAAAAGTACACACCAAAAATCCATAAATGTAATGAAAAGTTCCTAGCTTATGTATTAGCAAAGATACAATATTAAAACAGGTATTGATTCCCAAAAAGGTTGCAGTGGGACAGGTTGTACTTCTGGCATAGTTTATCGATGAGCTTGAGATGACAGTATCTCAAGTTGGCATGCTAAGTTGATAGTGCGACAACTGTGGCTGACATGTACGTTTCTATGTTGCTGTATGTGTAAAATGTCTTTTCCTTTCCCATAGATTATATTTTCTAATCTAGCCTGTCTGTGGTGCCGGGGAAGAAACTTGCTCTTATTTGCTCAGATGATTTTATTTGGGATTTTGTACATTTTCATTTAATATTCATTTCCACTTATAAATTGAGTGGGATCTGAGCGGTCACAGTTCTGGACCTGAACATGAGATATTATACTGGGAAATACGCTTTGCATTGGCAACATTACTCCAATTTTTTGTCCCATTCCGACCTGACCTCTGTATGTAACCGGCTCAATGTAGAATATTTTTACGCAGAAACCTTGAGGAGAGGGGAGGGAAAAAAAAGATTTAGGGGGTGTGACACATGGTTAGAAAGGGTTAAACATCCTGCAAAATAAATAACCCTCAAAAGACCTGTGGAGAGGGAATGTTTGTGTTTTTGTGTATTTACATATGTCTGAGTAGGGTCGACAATGTAATCAACAGTCCCTGCATATGCTGTACTCTGATAATTCAGAGGTCAAAAGAACATCCAGCATTTAAATGAATTGTAAACACAGGATATCTCAGTATTCATCTCTCTTTGAAATGTACTGTGAATGGTGGAGGAACAAGCAAATGGCCTTATATTAATTTATATAGCCAAGTACCCGTGATGGATCAAAGTCATGCTAATTACCTTTTGAACTCCCAACTTGTCAAAGAGGATATGAAATTGTATAAAAGATCCTTGGGTCCTAATTCTGTCTTCTCAGATCTGCTTAGGCTTCATTAGGGGAAGTTTGAGTCACAAGACTGAGGGCCCAGTTATGCTGGTACGCCCTGAATATGAGATTTGGACATTGGACTATAACCTATGAACTATTTCTGAAAGAACTCTTTGCAACTATAAAGCTCACCATCTCTGCTATGAATCTGCATCTCAATGAATTGAACCCATGTCTGTATGTATATTAATCTTTTAACCATACTCTCTCTTTTTTATAAATGTTAGTTTAGTTAATAAGAATTGGCTGTAGCGTGTATTTGGGTAAGATCTGGAATATTCAATAACTTGGTGTCCAATGTGTCCGATCCTTTGGGATTGGTAGAACCTTTTCTTTTATATGATGAAATAGGATTTACAGAAATTTTCATCATATTTGTCGTAGGTACCTGGATGGAGGCCTGAGGCTGGATCACTTTAAGGGAACTGTGTTGTTTGGACTTCTGAGTAACCAGTAAGGTAATAAAGAAGCTGTTTTATGCTGGCTTGGTAAATCTAAGTATTGGAATAGCCACCAGCTTTTTGGGGTTTGTCTGCCCCATTATTTGCAGTTCACCCTAATTGAGTGACCACAGCTGGCTCCCCACTAGGACCCCAGTCACAGGAGGGATAAAGGAAACATCAAATTTTGATCATCATCTGATCTCCTTGGCTGGTTGTACTATGGCAATTTTCAGATTGTCTTCCAGTCGTGTACTACCATTGGTGCGAGCAGTGCTGCCAGCACTAGTGCAGTCCAGCCAACAGGACTCGTTCATGAAATTGGCATTTCTGAGGTTTTTAATGGGGGACGGAGAGGGGGAAGAAGAGGTGAAGAAAGGTTTCCTAAAGACCTGAACTACAGTATATTTCAAGCTCCCTCTTGAAATACTCCCCCCCACTTTGCTCTTTTTTTCTTCACTTTAGACCCTTATTTTTCTCCCATTCTCTATGTGGGTGCAGAGCTGTAGGGGACATGGAGTGGTTTGCTGGTCCTGTTGATGGAGAATTTGGCCTGTTATGTATTTAAGAGTGAATGAGTTGCACTTGGATTCAAATACAGGACCAGACCGTTCTGAGAGAAACACTGGCCTTGGCCTACTCTATACAGTTATGTTTTGCTTAACTTTGTTTAGGTTGTGCATCTTCCATAGCTCTCCAGTTGGTTAAGAATGGAAGGTGAACTTATTCAATGACTAATATTTGAAGTTGATCAAAGATTTATATATTGGTGCTCAGTTACCTGATCCACGAAGTTGGATGCCATTATTAATAGCCTTATTCTTCACATGGGGTTAGCTTGTCCATCAATCATGCCACTAAAAGGTGCATACACTGTTGATCTGTCTCTGCATATTACGTCCACCCCCAGGTGGTTTCTTCTTTTAGGTCTGAAAATGTGTAAACGTGCAAGTAATGAGACAATGCTGATTTACATATTCATTAGTCTTAAAGCCTGATATTAGATACACCATGCAGATTATTTAAAGCAACACAGAGGCCATGGCTACTATTGTTAGCTTAGTTGGGTTTCAGATTTGTATTTCTACAGTGGAGGTAGAAGGGTTTGAGGTTTCATTCTAGTTGTAATAATGGCATATCCCCTCTCAATTCTTAATCAGAGCTGGTCAAAAATTCCATTTAATTTGTCAAGAAAATTATTTGGGAAAAAAAAATCTTTACTTTTAAACTTTTTAAATTTTCTTGGCATATATCAGGCTTTCAAACAAAGAAAAAGAAAATATTGCCCACGCACAACCACCACCTCAGAAGGGGAAATGTTTTCCTTTGTCAGAAATGAAAAATAAAAAAGAATTTGAGATTTTCAATTTTTTTCAGTGAAAACCCAAAGAAATTCCTTGAACAAAAGAGAAATTTCCACAAGACGACCTGGGAGGAAAAAGCCTTTTTTTTATTGCAAATGAATAAATAAAATTGATAGAAATGTTTTGACCAGCTCTACTCTTAAAATCTCTCACTAGTTTCCTGGTGCTGCAAGCTGTCAATTCACTTAAAGGCTCAAAAGTACACTGGACTGTCCATTGGTGTAAAGCAACATAACTCCAGTGACTTCATTGCAGCTAGGCTGACGTACACCAGCTGAGCATATGACCTATGAGCTGGGGACTGGGGTCACTCAAGTGTGTGGAAGTGAGACTATTTAAATGTTATTTCTTAACTAGTTCTGTCCTGTCCATGTCTAGAGCAACAAAGAACTGCATATACAATCATTTGGTGGTCTGAGTCCAGTTCCTAGTCAGCAAATGTCCTGCCCCCTTCACAAAAATCCTTGGAAGTGCCACTAAGATACTTAAGGCCCCTCCTTGGCAGCCTCAACAATAAGGAGCCAAGGTCTGAATGGGTCAAGGAGAGGACTCTCCCATTCTCAGTGTGATTCTATTATATGAGAGATTAATGCACATTGGAAGGACATTGCCACGGTTCTTTGTTTAGCGAATTGCTTAGCAGTGGTGTCCTTCTAACACATTTCAGAAGCCCTGAGTGCTATAAAAGATGGCTAAACTCAGATTTTTTTCTTCTTAGTGAACATTTCATTATTTTAACAATAACAATGAACAAACAAAACACCCGTTACACACACAAATAGTGCCCTTAGAGTATACTGCCTTAGAGCTCCATAATATCCATGGCCATATATGTCACAGCCCCATATTTTGTTCCTAGGATTCCCTGCACATATCGGTCCCCATGGTCCTGCAGCAACTTAAAAACAAATGGAATATAGGAAACTGAAACAAATTTTCTAGTCTTAAACAGGACAGAAATGTTATATAAAATGTTTGCTGTGCAACTAATGGAGTTTAGAGGAGGATGCTAGAATTTCATTAGTAATCTGTGTTATAATGTGTCACTTTCCAATTCATGTTGCTTGTGTGCGTCCCACAAACTAATAGCTCTGCACCTCTTTGCTTTAATGTAAACAGAATGGTGGGTTTTTTTCCCCTTTCAGTAGAATACACTGTTCAGAAGACAAGATTTCGATATTTTTTGTCATAAGAGTAAATGATCCTACAAAAAAGTTTCCCTTACAGATCTCTAAAAGGATTCCTGTGCTTCAATTAGATCATAAACTGTTTGGAGCAGGGACTCTCTCTAGCTTATGTTTGTACAGCACCTGGCACAGTGGGGTCCTGCTCAATGACTAGGGAACCCAACTGCTACTGTAATACAAATAGTGTCTAGCAACTGAGGCTAAGGATCAGAGACTACCCTACACCTTCAATTCAAATTAATTGATGACAGTCAAGGATTTGAAGGCATTATTTCACTCTGAAGTAGAAGAGCCACATATGAGGTCATAGGAGGTTATGGATGTTGGTTTCCATCAGGCGATCTATTCAGATATCAGCTTAGCTCACGGAGAGAGTCAGAAAACAAAAGTATATTCCTCTGTAGCTGCAAGTTGAGAAGCTGCCTGACGGCTGCATTAGATCACATGTAAATATTTTTTCTGCTTTACCAGCTTTCCTAGCCCTGACTCTCAAGGCAGCGGACCCACAGAGCTGGGGATTTGCAGCTTGCAAGACTTCCAATAATGCTAGGACAGAGGTGAGCAGAGATGAACTGTAATACTAACAGAGGACTAAATAAACGGTGTCCAAAAAACATGCATAATTGCACCACTAATTACTTCTATTGTAGTTTTCATTAGGAACCAGCAGGCTGCGTTAGTTGTTCAGTTTACCAGCCAATACATTTGGTGATAAGTCATAGGAAGCTATAATATATTCTGGAACTGCAAAGTATTTGACTTTATTATAACCAGGGGTGAAAGTGAGCCGGTATGGGCCAGTACTCCATACCGGTAAGAACCCGCACCGGCCCACACCCAGCCCACATTAAAGCACTTTAATGTCTCTGCCCCTTTTGCCTCCCCTGTTGGCAGCCCTGTTTGTAGGGTCCGTACCAGCAGGACCGCCGACAGGTGGGAGGAAGGGGTAGCAACGTTAAAGCGCTGCCGTGGCAAAGGACCCTGCAGTGCTTTAACCCCTGCCCCTTCCTCCCCCCACCCCGGCCGCCGATGGGCAGGGGGGGAGGGGGGGCAAAGGGAGCAGCTGCCCTGGGGCCAGCGATTTAAAAGGGCCCAGGTGTCCGGACGCCGCTGCAGAGCCCCGGACCTTTTAAATCAACACGGGAGCCCCGGGACAGGCGGCCTGGAAGGGCTGGCTGGGGGATGCTGACCCCCCGGCCCCACCCTTTCCGCCCGAGGCCCCACCCCATACCGGTAAGTGTCCTCAGTTACTTTCACCCCTGATTGTAACCTCCATTTCTCCGGGGAGTATAATCAGAAGGCCCGGCCCTATTCTCTTATTTCCTTCTCAAACAACAAGCTGCTTCAGATAAACTGACATGTGTTTCTTTCATTTGTTCTGCTGCAGAGAAGCAACAACCACCTCTTGCATTGACTAGCCTAGGGGAAAGTTAGAGAAAGTTCCCTAATGCTTGCTTTTATACTTGTCATTCATTGATCACAAATCACTCAAGCCTTCTTTGCAGTTTCACTATCCCCATTCAGTACCCAGAAAGATAATGGAGCAAACAATTAAGCAATCCATTTGTAGCCACCTAGAAGATAATATGGTGATAAGTAACAAATAAGTAACAAATCCTTTTAAAACAGCCTAATAACTTTCTTTGACAGGGTAACAAGCCTTATGGACAGGAGGAAAAGAGTAGATGTGTTATATCTTGACTTTAGTAAGGCTTTTGATACTGTCTCACATGACCTTCTCATAAATAAACTAAGGAAATACAACCTAGATGGAGCTACTATAAGGTGGGTGCATAACTGGCTGGAAAACTGTTCCCAGAGAGTAGTTGTCAGTGGTTCACAGTCATGCTGGAAGGTCATATCAAGTGGAGTCCCACAGGAATCAGTTCTGGGTCCAGTTTTGTTCGGCATCTTCATCAGTGATTTAGATAATGGCACAAAGAGTACACTTATAAAGTTTGTGGATGATACCAAACTGGGGGGTGTGGTGAGTGCTTTGGAGGATAGGCAGTAGCCTAGCTGGGGGGGGGAGCAGGGCAGCGGCCGCTCCCCCACTGAGCATCTTAGTGCCTTTTTAATTATTACTACCTGTCGGCGCTCTGGGTCTTCGGCAGCACTTCGACGGCAGGCCCTCACTCGCTCCGGGTGTCTTCAGCGGCACTGAAGGAAATGCCACCGAAGACCCGTGGAGTGAGTGAAGGTCCCGCCACCAAGTTGCCGCCGAAGACCCAGAGTGCCACCGGGTGAGTAAAAGCACTGCCCCGTCAGTAAAAGCGCTGCAGCAGGTGGCGCCTTTTTTTTTTATGCTCCCCCTGTTCCCTCCACCTGGCTACACCACTGAGGATAGGATTAAAATTCAATATGATCTGGACAAACCTGAAAAATGGTCTGAATCAAGCATGGGAATTCTTTTAGAGTTCTGGAAGACAAACTTGTTGGTTGGATCAATTATTCCTATAGCAGATGATATCAAAATATTCTCTTCTAAAGTATGTATTCTACTTAAAAGTAAAAGAAGAGGGGGCATGAAAGGAAGAGGGCTGAGAGCACATCCACCATGTCTGAAAGTCCCATAAAATTATATGTAACCTAATTTTTCATTTTTTTACAGCTAAGCAGCCTGGGAAATAATGACTCCCTAAAGGCATGCACCTGGCAGAGGAAGAGACAAGAATATAAACTTAGCTCTCAGTCCCCGGCTATCACCAATAGGTCACATTCCCTCCCTTCCCAAAATAACTACAGTTTGCCTTATTCATGCTTCAGCAGTCTCCATTTCTTGAATTTCCTGTAATGTGGTTTAACCACATTATTATAAGATTTCTTATTTTTACATTCAGCCATGCTCCAGACGGTACCCTGTGGCTTTTCCTGATGTTAACTCTGATGGTGTATCATAGGTGGATGTATCATAAGATAGACTTATGTAACTGACCAGGAGGTGTCCCATTTTCTGGTGAGACAAGGAAGAACATTTCCTGAAACTCTCAAATAAGGTTCTATTTTCCCACAACTTTTCCAAAATAAGGTCAATTACTCAGTGGTCACCTTGTGAAGTACAAAATTGGCTAACTAGCTGAATTTCTCCCCAAAAGTGTGGTGTCTGTTTGTGTGCAGGCCTGCCCAAGTAGCTTTACAAATTATTTTAAATTCTCTTCCCACCTTCCATCCAATTAAATTCCTGATTTCAGAAAGATAACTACAGACTGCTGAGTACAGAGAAAGATATCTGCCATTTGTCCTTGAAATCTCCCCTTTTTATTTTTAAGCCCCTTGTTCAGTTGTTAAAAACACCCCAAACAAATTAATTGCATTGCATTCTCCTAAACCACATAAGTACTTTTGCCAAAGGGTTTGGCATTTCCACACTTTTTATTATCTGCCCTGTTGGGACACCTCTGCAGAGAAGGCTCTGTTCTCAATCAAGATAACTGACTCTCCTTAAATTTCCCTGATAATGTCTGATTGGCTGGGAAATGAGACACAACCTATTTTGTAAAAAGCAACAAAGTGTCCTGTGGCACCTTTATTTAACCCCTTATATACCTATATAATACTATAGTACCTATACCTACAGTATCTCTCTATATAATCACTTTAGCAGGAAATAATAAATGTTCTTGGGAGTTCAGTTGGATTCTTTGAATAATTGTAGAGGATTTAAAGATACAATTAAAGTGTGAAACCAGAGAACTATACTCTCCTGGGGGTAGATAAAGGCATGTTATTCTTTTCCATACATCATTTATATGATTTCTAGGTGTACTCATCATGGACATGACATATATGATTAATTTGTTGTGAGTATCAAATATTGTAACTTTTTTCCTCTTCTGCAAATAGTAATAACATGGCTGAAGAAGCATCATTCCATTCAGCACAAGAATATTTCTATAGGTTTGTTTCTATATTAAATTGCGAAGGGACAGATTCTGCTACCTATACTCACATTGAAAAATTATATTATTCCACAAAGAGTCCATAAAAATAAATGGAGTATATTTGAATAAAGTATTGTTATGAGCTGGATGGAACCTTGTTAAACATAAAACTGCCACCTAGGACAAAAGGACTGTGGGAAACAGCTAGGGAGCTTTTGCCTGAGTACTGTTTTGGACTGGTGTGCAGTATGGGGCAAAACTGGGAATATGAAAGAGAGAGCATGTGCCTAAAGAACTAGGGGTCACCAAATGAAATTAATAGGCAGCAGGTTTAAAACAAACAATGGAACTCCTTGCCAGCGGATGTTGTGAAGGCCAAGACTATAACAGGGTTCAAAAAAGAACTAGGTACATTCATGGAGGATAGATCTGTCAATGGCTATTAGCAAGGATGGGCAGGGATGGTGTCCCTAGCCTCTGTTTGCCAGCGGCTGGGACTGAGTGACAGGGGATGGGTCACTTGATGATTGCCTGTTTTGTTCATTCCCTCTGGGGCACCTGGCATTGGCCACTGTTGGAAGACAGGATACTGGGCTAGATGGACCTTTGGTCTGACCCAGTATGACTATTCTAATGTTCTTATGTAAAGGAGTATCTGAAAGTGCAGTGCCCAACTCTTGTAAAAAAATGGAGAAAGGTTTCTTGGGTCAGGTAGCTGGCTGAAAAGGGTGCTCCTGCTCTTTCCTTCTATTCAATTCCTTCTGTGTTCAGAGACACAGTACTTTATACATTATTTGTAAAGAAACAAAACCGCATCAGAGAAAATACCAGATCCTATCAATTTCTACTTCCAACTGGAACATCCCCCAAGCCCCAAAATTTGGACTAGTCACTTGGGTCAAAAGGGATAACACTGATGCTAGGAGCAGGATCTAGCTTCTAAGGAGAGAGAGTGTGAACTGGTATTCTTATTGAACCAAGATGGAACGAATAACGGAGGCACCAGCAGAATTGTATTGACCTTCTTTGGTGTGGTCAGTAGGTGCCTTTCCCAACCTGCACAAACACTAAATATAGATTCCAAACTCAGCTCCTTGCTGGAGTCTGCCTTTCTCAAAAAAAGAGAACAATAAGGAGCAGCTCAAACCGTCTTTCTCCGATTTCTCCCTCAGGATTGCTTTCCCTAGACAGAGCTACGCCCACATCTCTTCTCTCTTGGTGGGATAACAAGTCATTGCCCTAAGGGAGTCAGCAGACCCACTTAACCCTTTCCCAGCAGGGTAATGGGATGATATGTTTCAGGCCATTGACAGCCTTTTACAAGGATCTCCAAGGACTAAGCCATGTTGCAAGTACTGTGATGACATAGTTACTTACTGACCAAACTCCAGCCTTGGATATGCCCAGAAGTTACTTCAGTGGGTGCCGCACATGTATCTAAAGGCAGAATTTATTCCTTATACAGGAAAGAGACTCCATAATGATATTTATTTCTTCATATTATTAGTTCTTATTCTACACATTCCCTCACCTCTTCATTTCACCCATTTTGTTCTTTTATCTGAACTACAAATGAGTACTAGACCTGGGAAAAAACAAACTTTGTGGACACAACTTCTCCCTCCCCCCTCCTCCCCCCCCCCAAAAAAATGCAGACTTGGGTTGACTGAAACATTTCAGGAACATATGAATTCACAGAGTTGTTTTTTTTGTTTTGTTTTACCAAAACAAGTTCCACTTTGACATTTTCAGAACTAAATTTGTGAGTCAAAATTACTTTCTTTGGAAATTTACTTCAATTTTATTTGAAAATAAAAAAATTAAAAAGTTCAAAAAAAAATTCAATGCCCAGGAAACCAAAAAAAAAAAAAAAAAAAAGGTCTCCTCACAGCTTTAATCAGCACATTCCCATACATGCAAGACTTCCAATAATGCTAGGACAGAGGTGAGCAGAGATGAACTGTAATACTATTAGAGGACTAAATAAGCAGTGTCCAAAAACCTTGCATAATTGCCTCACCAAATACTTCTATTGTAATTTTCATTAGGAACCAGCAGGGTGCGTTAGTTGTTCAGTTTACCAGCCAATACGTTTGGTCACAAGTCATAGGAAGCTATAATAGTGAAAACATTATCTACTCTGGAACTGCAAAGTATTTGACTTAATTGCAACCTCCATTTCTCTGGGGAGTATAATCAGAAGGCCCGGCCCTATTCTGTGTCTCCCAACGCCCTTCACTGCTCTCTGCAAGTTTTTTCCCCCTCTGATGGGTTTTGGTTTAAGCAGAGGCTGGGGTGTGTGTGTGTGTGTCTTTCATGAGTCAGGTTAGATACTGCACCCTGGTTCCCCAAGAACACAGAGGTGTCTGGTATCAGCTCCCTCCCTCTAGGGCTTGAGGCCTCAGAGTATAAATAGGGCTTCTGATTTTCGGTTTTAACCAACACACACAAATTTAAAAGGGAAATTTTAATTTATAGAATCATAGCAATATCGGGTTGGAAAGGACCTCGAGGGATCATCAAGTCCATCCCCTGGTTCTGACGCAGGGCTAAGCAAACCTTGACCATCATTGACAGGTGTTTGTCCAACCTGTTCTGACGCAGGGCTAAGCAAACCTTGACCATCATTGACAGGTGTTTGTCCAACCTGTTCTTAAAAACCTCCAATGGTGGGAGTTCAATCTGTGATTCACTATAATCCCCAGATCCTTTTTGGCAGTACTACAAGCTAGACACTTATTCCCCATTTTGTAGATGGGCATTTGATGTTTCCTTTGTAAGTGTAGCATTTTCTTTGTCTTGATTGCACGTCATCTTGTTGATTTGAGACCTATTCTCTAATTTGTCAAGGTTGTTTTGAATTCTAAATCCTGCCTTTCAAAATGCTTGGAACCCCTCCCAGCTTGATGTCATCCACACAATTTATAAGCACACTCCCTTATCCAAGTCATTAATGAAATATTGAATTGTACCGGATCCGGGACTGGCTCTTGCAAGTCCCCACTATATACTCAGTTTGACAGTGAGCCACTAACTATTCTTTGAGTACAGCCTTTCAACCAGTTTTGATCCTTATAGTAATTTCATCTAGACCACATTTCCCTAGTTTGAGTATGAGAATGTCCTATGGGATTGTGTCCAAAGCCTCACTAAAGCAAGACGTATCACATCTACGGCTTCTCTCCTATCCACTAGGCCAACAACCCATCAAAGAAGGACATTACATTGGTTAGGCACAGTCGTGAGGCGGAGTGGTCTCCCTCCAAACTGGAATGTGAGGGACCACTACATTATAGGGCTTCTGATTTTCGGTTTTAACCAACACACACAAATTTAAAAGGGAAATTTTAATTTATAGAATCATAGCAATATCGGGTTGGAAAGGACCTCGAGGGATCATCAAGTCCATCCCCTGGTTCTGACGCAGGGCTAAGCAAACCTATAGTAGGCAGAGTGGCCTCCCTCCCTACTTGAGTGTGAGTAGGGTTACCATTCGTCCGGATTTACCCGGACATGTCCTCCTTTTTGTGCTAAAAATAGCGTCCGGGGGGAATTTGTAAATCACTCAAAATGTCCGGGATTTCCCCCCTCCCCGGCAGAGCAGAGCGAGCGGCTGGGAGGGATGCAGGAAAGTCACGGGCTGGACTCTGGAGCAGCTGTAGAGGAGCTCCTCCCCCCCTCCCTCCCTCCCTGCATTCTGAGCCGGCAGCTCCTCCTCCCCGGCAGCCCCGCGCCCCGCTCAGGCAGCACTGTGCAGGGCCAGGCACTGGGTTGTGTGTTGTGCGGGGGAGCGCAGCCACGTGTCCGGCTCGCACAGAGCCCAACACCCTGTTCTGAGCAGCAGGGTAAGGGGGCCAGGGGGCAGGAGAAGGGGCAGGGAGGTTCTGGAGGTGGCAGTCAAGAAACGGGGGGGGGGGTCGGGAATTCAGGGTGGGGCTTTTTGGAGGGAGTGGAGAAAGTTTTGGGCAGTCAGGGTACAGGTAGGGGGTAGGGTCCTGGGGGGCAGTTGGAGGGGTCTTAGGAGGGGGCAGTTAGGGGACACGGAACAGGGAGGCTTAGGTAGGGGGTGGGGTTCTGGAGGGCAGTTAGGAGCAGGGGTCCCAGGAGGGGGCAGTCAGGGGACAAGGAGCGGGGGGGTGGGAGGCTGGGAGTTCTGGGGGGGAGCTGTCAGGGGGCAGGAGTGGGGAGAGGGATCGGAGCAGTCAGGGGACAGGGAGCAGAGGGGTTTAGATGGGTTGGGAGTTCTGGGGGGGGGCTGTCAGGGGGTGGGGAGTGGTTGGATGGGGCGTGGGAGTCCCAGGGGTCTGCCTGGGGGTGGGGGTGTGGATAAGGGTTGGGGCAGTCAGGGGACAAGAGGAGGGAGGCTTAGATAGGGGGTGGAGTCCTGGGGGGCAGTTAGGGGCAGGGGTCCCAGGAGGGGGCAGTCAGGGGACAAGGAACGGGGGGAGGGTTGGGGGTTCTGGGGGGGCGGGAAGTGGGAGGGGCAGGGGCGGGGCTAGGGCGGGGCTCCTCCCGTCCTCTTTTTTGCTTGCTGAAATATGGTAACCCTAGTGTGAGGGACCACTGCAGGCACAATTTGCTCTTGGTGAATCCATGCTGGCTATTCCTTATAACCCTGTTCTCCTGTAGGTGCTTACAAATTGATTGTTTAATAATTTGTTCCAGTATCTTTTCTATTATCAACGTTACACTGTCTACTCTGTCCTTCCCTGGATCCTCTCTGTTTCCCTTTTTAAAGAGAGTTACCCATCTCCAGTCCTCTGGGACCTCACCTTGGAGTTCTCAAAGATAATTGCTAGCAGTTCCAAGATTGCTTTAGATAGTTCGTTAAGTACCCTCAGATGGATTTCATCAGGCCCTGCTAACTTGAATAAATCTAACTTATCAAACTATTATTTAACCTGTTCTTTCCCTAGCTTGGCTTGTGTTCCTTCCCCTTGTTATTAATGTTACTTGTGTTGAGTATCTGGTCACCATTAACTTTTTTAGTGACTACGGAAGCACAATAGATATTAAATCCCTCAGTCTTCTTGGTATCAGTTATTAGTTCTCATTCCTCACTAAGTAGAGGTCTACACTTTCCTTCATTTTTCTCTTGCTCCTAATGTATTTAAAGAACCTTTTCTTATAGCCTTTTATGTCCCTTGCTAGGTGTAACTTATTTTGTGCCCTGGCTTTTTGGATTTTGTTCCTATATGCATGTGTTATTCTTTTGTACTCCTCCTTAGCATTGTTTCCACTTTCTGTAGGATTCCTTTTTGATTTTCAGATAATTAATGAGCTCCTCTTCCTATTCCTCCTATCTTTCCTTTACATCAGGATAGTTTGCAGTTATGCCTTTAATATTGTCTCCTTGAGAAACTGCCAGCATTTCTCAACCCCTTTATCCCTTAGATTGTCTTCCCGTGGGACCTTACATTCTAGTTTTCTGAGTTTTTTAATGTCTGCTTTTTTTTTAAGGTGACTGTCCTTATTCTGCTGCTTTCACTGCTTCTCTTCCTTCGAACCATGACATCCGTCATTTCATCATCACTTTCACACAAATTGCCTTTCACCTTCAGATTCACAACCAATTCCTCCCTGTTGGTCGGAGTCAAGTCTAAAATGGCTGACTCCCTGGTTTCTTCCTCCACTTTCTGAAACGGAAAGTGTTCCCCAATGTATTCCAAGAAATTATTCGAAAATTTGTGTTTTGCCATATTACTTTCCAAAAAGATGCCTCAGTAATTAAAGTTCCCTATTACTACCAGGTCATTTGTTTTTGATATTTCTGTTATTTGTTTTAGAAATGCCTCATCCACCTCCTCTTCCTGATTTGGTGTAGACCATTACCATAACGTCACCCCTAACATCCCCCTTTTATCTTTACTCAGAGACTTTTTCAACTAGTCTGCCTCTCACCTCCTTCTGGACCTCAAAACAAGTGTACATATTCTTGATGTATAATGCAACACCTCCTCCCTTTATTCCCTGCCTGTCTTTCTTAAAAAAGCTATCCTACTCTATTCCAATATTTGAGTCACAAAATTTATCCCTCTAAGTCTCTGTGAAGCTAATTAAGTATATTTTAGCTTAGGCCCGGCCCCCCGCCCTTGGCCCCTGCCCCGGCTGTTTCATGCAGGGAAAGAGGAAATCCCATCATCCTCCCTCCCCCTGCAGCCCAGCCAAATCTAGCAGCTGAGCCCAGCGCAGGGTAGGAGCCACTGGCCCCGGGGCATCCCCACCCCCACAATGGTTTATCTATCCACCGGGTTCCCTGGGGAGAGGCGTGTGACTGCTCTTGCGGCTTCCCTTTGCTTTCCTGTCAGAAAGTCATTTTTCTGTGGGGAAGCAAAGAAATCTGTGGGGGACATGAATTCTGTGGGCATGCAGTGGCGCAGAATTTCCCCAGGAGTAATATACATTTTTATTTTGCTTTATGTGTAAAATGTCTTTTTCTTTCCCATGGACTACCTTTTTAATTTACCCTGTCTGAGTAGGAGGGGAAGAAACTTGCTTTTGTTTGTTCAGATGATTTTATTTGGGATTTTGTACATTTCCATTTAATATACATTTCCGTTTATAAGTAGCGAGTGACATTAAAGCGGTTACAGTTCTGGACATGAACATGAGATGTTATACCAGGATATACTCTTTGCATTGGCAGCATTTCTCCAATTTTTTGTCCCTTGTCGATCCAACCTCTGTATGTAACAGGCCTGATATAGAACATATGGACGCAGAAACCTTGAGACAAGGAGGGGGGGTGAGATTTAGGGAGGATAAAGGAAACATCAAACTTTGATCATTCTCTGATCTCCTTGGCTGATTTTACTCTGACAAATTTCTGATTATCTTTCAATCTTGTACTGTCATTGGTGTTAGCACTGCTGGGAGCTCTAGTGCAGTCCAGCTAACCAGTAAAGCTGGTGTCTTTGGGAGGTCGGGGGAGGAATTTTTTTCTTATGGAACCAAACTACCGTGTATTTCAAGCTCCCTCTTTTTATTTTCCTTCTCTCATTTTTGTCTTTGTTTTCTTCACTTTAGGTCCTCATTTTTGTTCATTTGTCTAAGTGGGTGGAGAGCTAGAGGGGAAAAGGAGTGTGTTGCTGTTCCTTTTGATGGAGAATTTGGCCTGCTTTGTGTTTGAGTGAATGAGTTGTACTTGTATTCAAATATAGGACCAGATAGATTTGAGTGATACACCGGCATTGGCCTACTTTACACAGTTATGATTTGCTTAACTTCCAAGTTTGTTTAGATCGTGCTTCTACCCTAGCTCTCCAATTGGTTCAGAATAGAAGGTAAACTTGTTTAATGACAAATCTTTAATAAATATTTAAATATTAGAGTATGGTAGCTCAGTTACCTGATCCACGAAGTTTGACACCGTTATTAATGACACTTCTCCCTCCATGGGGGTTCATTCGTCTCTCAATCATGCCACTGAAAGGAGCATACACTGTTGAGCCATCTCCGCATATAACATCCACCCCTAGGTGCTTTCTTTTACCGTCCTCTCTGTAAGTGTGTAAACGTGCAAGTAATAAACAATGCTGACTTACATGGTCATTAGCCCTAAAGTATCACACTAGATACACCATGTAGATTATTTAAAGCAACACAGGGGGGTATGGCTACCATTGTTAGCTTAGTTGTATTTCAAATTTTGTATTTCTGCAATGGCGGTAGAAGGAATTGAAGGTTCAGTCCAGTTATAATAATTGCAAATCTCTCTCAACTGTTAATCCGAGCGAGTCAAAAATATATTTTATTTTCTTTAAAAATTATTGAAAGAAATAAAATCTTCACTTTTACACTTTTTGAGTGTTTGGGGGATATACCAGGGTTTCAAAAAACAAAACAAAGTAACACAACCTCCCCCTCACCCCGCCAACATATACATATTTCCTTAGTTAACATGAAAAACAAAAAAACTTCACATTTTGAGGTTTTTGATATTTGTGAAAACACATAAAAGCTCCTTGAACAAAAGGAAAATTGCTCAAGAAGGCCTGGGAGGAAAATAAACCTTTAATCATTGAGTTTAAAAAAAAAAGTAAATTAGTAAGTTTGATAGAACTGGTCAAAACATTTCCATCTTCTCCTCTAATTAGTTTGATGGTGCTGCAGCCTGTTCACTCACTTACAAGGCTCAAAAGAACATTGGAGCTTCCACGAGTGTAAATCAGCAGAACTCCAATGACTTCATCGCTGCTACGCCCCCTTTACACAAGCTGAGCACCTGACCTATGAGTTGGGAACTGGGGTCACTCAAGTGTGTGGAAGTGAGACCATTTCAATGTTATTCCTTAACTAGTTCTGTCCCACCCGCGTCTAGAACAACAAACTGAACAGCCTCTAGAGAGCTGCATGTGAAATCATCTGGTGGTCTGAGTCCAGTTCCTAGAGAGCAAATGTCCTGTCCCCATCACAAAAATCCTTAGAAATAGCACTAAAGTAACTAAGGACCCATCCATGAGGGCCAAGGACTGAATGGGTCCTGGTGACGACTCTCTCCCTATTCTCAGTGTGAGTCTGTCAATGACGCTGGAAGGATTGTTGCCCTGGTTCTTGTTTTGCAAACTGCTCTTCAGTGGTGTCATTCCGTCAGACTTCAGAAGCCCTGAGTGCTTTAAATGACAGTTGAACTCAGAAGTTTTGGTTCTTAGTGAACAGTTCGTTATTTTAGCAACAACAATGAACAAATAAAACACCCGTTCCACACACAGAAAAAGCGCTCTCAGTATCCTACCTTGGAGCTGAATAATATCCGCAGCCATATCCATCGCAACCCCTTGCTTTGTTCCTAGGATTCCCAGCACATATCTGTCCCCATGGTCCTGCAGCAACTTAAGAAGAAATGGAATATACAAAATTGAAGCTTTTTGGCTTGTTCAAGACATAATGCTACATATTAAATGTTTGGTATGCAACTAATAGATTTAAAATAGGAGGACGCTGAACTTTCTCTAATAATATGCGTTATAATGTGTCACTTCCAAATATACATTGGTTGTGTGAGTGCCACGGATGAATGGCTCTTTATTTCTTTAAGTTAGTGTGAACAGAGTGGTGTTCTTTTTCCTTTTAAATAGAATACACAGTATAGAAGAGAAGATCTTGATATTTTTGACATAGGAATAATTTTGATCCAAGTTTTTCTTGTAGAACTCTGGAAGGGTTCCAATGCTTTACTTAGATTGTAAGCTCTTTGGAGCAGGGGCTCACTTTTTTGTGTGTATTTGCACAGCACCTGACACACTGAGATTCTGGCCCATGACTGTGGCATGTAGATGATACTGCAATAGAAATAATGAATAATAACTTAGGCTAAGGATCAGATACTATCCTCCCTCTTCAGTGGAAATTTCTGGATGGTAATAAGGATTTGAGTTGTTTATTTAGCTCTGAAGTAGAAGAATATGCGTGAGGGGTCAGAGGAGGCTATGAATGTTGGCTGTCCATCAGTCTGAACTATTTAGAGGAAAACGTAGCTTACTGAGAGAGTCAGAAAACAAAACAACACTCCATTGTAACTGCAAATTGAGATTATGCTTGAGGGCAGCGGAAGAACACACCTTTCCAGCTTGCCTCGGCCTGAGTCTCAGAAAAGTGAACCTGCAGAGCTGGGGATTTGCATTCTGTAAGAGTCATATAATTGATAGGACATAATTGACCCAGCAAGCTTCTGTTTCGACACAGCCCTCAATAAAAGCCCCCTGACATCCCTTCATGGACTTCAGCGCACTCTAGATCAGGTTCTATGCCAGGTGAAAATGAAGCGTAAATTACTTGGATGTCTTTTGAGAACTGCTAAGTGGAAGGCCAGGCCTCTCTGTTTCACAATATTGATTTAAAACTGTTCCTTTTTGAGTTTTTTACCTCCTTCTGATAACACTTTTTGGGCCTGAGCTCTGCTTGGTGTAGCTGAGGAGGGGAGAGTGAAACTGACTTTCTGCCGCCTTTCTTCCAGCATGAGGAACACGAGCTTCAACTCCCCCGGAAGACTTTTTAATTCTTGGAGGAGTGGTAGGCAGGAAGGGGTGGCATGGAGGTGGCTGTGTCCCCCAGGTATTCCTATCCAAGGGCTTTTTCTAACTGGCTGATTAAACCAAGTTTCTGTGTCATTTTGTGCCTCCAGAGCAGTGCAAAGGGCGAAGCATTTAGCCTACTATTTGTCTTGCAGCAGCATGCTATGTATTTTACAGTTAGAAAAGAAGACAAGGTCCCTATCCCGGTGAACTTGCAATTTAACAGACAACATACAAACAAACCAAGTGGTGGGAAAGGGAGCACTGAAAAGCTGTGCAATGGAGCCCACACTTTGTACTTCCATGTTGTTTGTACAGAATGTGTGGGAAGGAGTTTTTTAAACACCCATATTCACAAGATTAACCTAGTTATAGGGAGCATGGGTCTCGGTCAAGAAAGTGTTTGGGTTGGAACACTTAGATTTTTTCAGATTTTTTTGACCAAAACAATTCAGTTAATTCAACATATGTTCATGAAATGTTTCAGTCAACCCAAATCTGCATTGTTCTGCAAAAAAAAGAGTTGTGGCCAAAGTGTTTTTCCAGCTCTAGTGCTCATTCATAGTTCAGACAAAAGAACAAAATGGGAGAAATGAAGAGGTGAGGGAATGTGTAGAATAAGAACTAATAAGGTGAAGAAATAAATATCATTATGGAGTCTCTTTCCTGTATGAGGAATAAATTCTGCCTTTAAATCAGTGATTCTCAACCTGCGACCCATGAGCTGATTGTCACCCAATCAACACACAGCTGTGGCCCATGTGACATCCTCAGGGCCTTACAGGTAGTATTGGATGTGCCCCACAATGGTAAATAGGTTGATAATCACTGCTTTGAATACATGTGCGGTTCCCACTGAAGTAAGTGCTGGGCATATCCAAGGCTGGAGATTGGTCGCTAAGAAACTATGTGACCATGGTACTGGCAATATGGCTTAGTCCTTGAAGATTCCTGTAAAAGGCGCTCATTGGAATGAAACATACCATCCTATTACCCTGCTGGGGAAGAGATAAGTGGGTTCTGCTGACTCCCTTAGGGCAATGACTTTTTATCCCACCAAGAGAGAAGAGATGTGGGTGTAGCTCTGTCTAGGGGAAACAGTCCTGAGGGAGGAATCAGAGGAAGAAGGTTTGAGCTAATCCTTACTGTTCTTTCTCTTTTTTATTTATTTATTTGTTTATTTTTAAAGAAAGGCAGACCCCAGCAAGGAGCTGAGTTTGGAATCTATATATAGTGTTTGTGCAGGTTGGGAAAGGTACCTACTGACCACACCAAAGAAGGTCAATACAATTCTGCTGGTGCCTCCATTATTCGTTCCATCTTGGTTCAATAAGGATACCAGTTCACAATCTCTCTCCTTGGAAACTAGATCCTGCTCCTAGCATCAGTGTTACCCCTTTTGACCCAAGTGGCTAGTCCAAGTTTCAGGGCCCTGAGGGCTGTTCCAGTTGGAAGTAGAAATTGATAGGATTGGTATTTTCTCTGATGCAGTTTTGTTTCTTTACAAATAATGTCTAAAGTACTGTGTCTCTGAACACAGAAGGAATCGAATAACAGAAAATAGCAAGAGCACCTTTTCAGCCAGCTCCCCTGATCCAAAAAACCTTTCTCCAATTTTTTTTTAAGGGTCAGCCACTGCACTTTCTGATACTCCTCTAGGCGCACTCTCTGTCTTTCATATTCCCCGTTTTGCTCCATACCCCACACCACCCCAAAACAATACTCAGCCAAAAGCTCCCTGGCAGTTTCCCACCCTTCTTTTGTCCTAGGTAGCAGTTTTATGTCTAACAGGGTTCCACCCAGCTCATAACAATACTTTATTCTAGATATGCTCCATTTATTTTTATGGACCCTTTGTAGAATAATATATTTTTCAATGTGAGTATAGGTAGCAGAATCCATCCCTTGGCAATTTAATATAGAAACAAACCTATAGAAATATTCTAGGATGATGCCTCTTCAGCCATGCTATTACTATTTACAGCAGAGGGAAAAGGTTATAATATCTGATACTCACCACAAGACATTAATCATGTCTGCCATGTCCATAACGAATTCACCTAGTAATTACATAGCTGATGCATGGAAAAGAATAACATGCCTTTATCTACACCCAGGAGAGTATAGTTTTCTGATTTCATGCTTTAATAGTATTTTTAAATCCTCTACAATTATTCAAAGAATCCAAGAGCATTTTTTATTTCTTGATACAGTGATTGTATAGAGAGATACTGTACCGGGCCGGCTCTAGGGTTTTTGCCGCCCCAGGCAGCAAAAAAAAAAAAAAAAAAAAAAAAAAAGCACGTTCTGCGGCACTACCGCTGCTGCTTCATCCAAGAGGGAGTGAGGGACCCGCCGCCAAATTGCCACCGAAGAGCCGGACGTGCCGCCCCTCTCCGTTGGCCGCCCCAAGCACCTGCTTGCTAAGCTGGTGCCTGGAGCCGGCCCTGACTATAGATATAGCTGTTGTTGGATAATATAGGTATATAAGGGGGTCAGTTAGCTTGGTTAAAGAAAATATATGCCTTGCACTTAGCAGTTGTGGGAAGGCTTTGAAAAATGGTCTGCTTGATTGGAAATACTGGGCTTGAAATGTGGCTTACTTGGAAAAAAATGGACCTAAAAAGTAACTGATAACATAGGACCTTGGAAAAGGCCTCAATTATCCCAGATGGTTCTAACAATAAAGGAGGATTGTGCCTAATGAACCAGGAATGACTCCAATCAGACCAAAACCTGGTTATTAGCTAGGATATTGAGAGTCAATATGACATCACTTGTTTGATGCACAGTATAAAAGAACCAGGCTTGCTAAGGGTGTTTATCAGATCCTATCCAATCACACTGAAGCAAGCCAGGATGCAAGGGGTTATCCCGAGACTGATCCTCTCATGAGTATTCTGATCAAATGCTTATGAATGTGTATTTATTGTATGGATGACTGCTTAGTGCTTAAGCTTTTAGACATGTTTGAAGCAATTGCACAAATACAATTTGGCCTTTAGATTTAACAAAGGGATTTATGGTTAAATGGGTGTTGTGGTGGTATCCTCATAAACAATTATATCCAATGGTTATACAGAAGCGGATACACATACCAAATCACGAGTGAAGAAAGGATGTGAGAAATATGTTTGAGCTATTAGTGGTTCCATAAAGGCCTTCACAAGTAATATAGAGTAAATGGGGTAAAAAGTGTGTATTTCTCTCAAACCTGTTTCCTCGAATAGGACTTGGTCACTTGGAGGAAAGACCTTTTATACAGTAGTAACCGAAAAATACCTAAATCTAATCACATCCAAGAAACTTACATTGCATGACAGCAATTTATTTAAAAACAGAGAACGTTTCCTCCTCTGTTGTTCTGGTCCTTTTATTACAGGATCACAGATAGAGAAACAGTCTGAAATGGTCTGTACCTTTTGATCTTTGTCATTATTTAAAACCATTTACAGGTTTTTGGGAGAAACCCCAAATTGCTGATGGAGTTAATATACTGTTACCTGTCTATAATCTCTCTTATGCAATGGACATAGATTAATACTATTAATATTTTACTGTAATCTTTATCAGTAACTTGTATGGATTTTGCTGTTAAAGTATTTATACAAAATTAAGATGTGATTTTTCAAAAGCACAAGTTGCAGTTAAGCCCAGATCTGCCCTTCCTTAAGAGTGTTTTTCCAGCAAAAAATGCTAGTTTAAAATCAGCAACATTACAATATTATTTTGACTTACCAGAGGAAATCAAGGTAGCAACAATGATTGCTCTGACTCTGAGCATCTTCGTCTGTGTCACCAGAGTTGTGGTTTCAAGTGAAGGGTCTAAAATACTTTGCTTTCTATTTATGCATTCCAAAAGAGGTTGTGTCTTAGTTCCCAGCCAATCAGACATTAGCAGGGAAATTTAATAGGAACCCGTTATCTTGGTTGAGAACTTAATCTGTAAAGCAAATATCAACCGGAACAGAGCCTTTTTGTGGGGGCGTCCTGGCAGGGCAGATAATAAATATTGTGGAAACGCCAAACCCTTCGGCAAAAGTAATTATTTTGTTTAGGAGAATGCAATGCAATTAACTTGTCTGGGGTATTTTTAACAACTGAACAGTGGGTTTTTTTAAAAAAAAGGGAGAATTCAAGGACAAATTGCGATATCTATTTCTGCATTCCTCAGAGGTCTGTAGCTAAATTCCTGATTTCAGAAAGATAGTTGGATGGAAGCTAGGAAGAGAATTCCAGCTAATCTGTAAAGGTACTTGGGCAGGGCTGCAGACACACACACACACCTCACTTTTGGGAAGGAAATCAGCTAGTTGGACAATTCTGTACTTCAGAATGTGATCACTGAGTAATCAACCTTATTTTGGAAAAGTTGTGGGCAAATAGAACCTTATTAGAGTGTTCCAGGAAATGTTCTTCCTTGTCTCACCAGAAAATGGGACACTTCGTGCTCAGTTACATAAGTCTATTTCATTATACATCCTAGATTTGATACACCTTCAGAGTTAACACCAGGAAAAGCCACAGGGTTACAGTCTGGAGCATGGCTTAATGTAAAAACAGGAAACCTTCTAGTAATGTGATTAAACCAAATTACAGGAAATTCAAGAAATGGAGAATGCTGAAGCATGAATAAGGCAAACTGTAGTTATTTTGGAGAAGGGAGGGAATGTGACCTATTGGTGGTATCCAGAGGCTGAGAGTTAAGTTTATATTCTTGTCTCTTCCTTTGCCAGGTGTAAGTCTTTAGGGCGTCATTATTTCCCAGATGGCCAACCTGTAAAAGAAAAATGAAAAAATAGGTTACATATAATTTGATTATGGGATGTTCAGACCTGGTGGATGTACTCTCACCCCTTTTCCTTTCATTCCCCCTCTCTTTCCTTTCATAGTATCAAACTTGCTTCTGAAAAGCAATTGCCTTTCCAATCTTGGTGACAAAACCAGAAGGAGGAGGTTTAGATACAGGGGACTCAAACAAAAAATCCTTGTCCTCATAAAGTTGGAGGGGGTTAGAATGAAATTAAATACAACAATAGAAAGAAAGAGTGTTGATATGTATTCTTCTGTACTTAGTGGCAACACGGAAAAAAAGGAAGGAAATGGGGAAAAGTCAAGAAACCTGGAATGTTGATATATTCTTTTCATTTTGATGAAAAACTGGACACTTTAAGAAAAGGGGCTGGAGGTTATGAAATCATCGAGTGCTTAATAAAAGGCAATTTTTTCCCCAAAAAAGTTTTGAAGGAAAAATTTTGGCCATTTCTACTCTCAAGGTATGATTTAGTGCTAGGAATTCATATGTTGCAAAGGGTAAAGGCTGCTCATTTTCAAAGTCCAAATACACAGACCACAAAATACACCTCTACCTTGATATAACGTGACCTGATATAACACGAATTCAGATATAACGCGGTAAAGCAGTGCTCCGGGGGGACGGGGCTGCGCACTCCGGCGGATCAAAGCAAGTTCGATATAACGCGGTTTCACCTATAACACGGTAAGATTTTTTGGTCCCGAGGACAGCATTATATCAGGGTAGAGGTGTATTTCAAACCATTAATAAATAAGATTGGATGAATTATTTTTCCTAATAAAACAGAGTGAATATTTTGTTCTTTTTTGTGAAGTTACTAAAAATCCTTTCCAAATCTTATTTGATTAACCTTAGTCATTGCACTTACGTAGCAAACAGCAGTGGCGCGTTTCAGGTCCCCCGCATCTATAGTTAGCGTATGAACCAGAACAATAATTGCTCCTATACTGACATATCCCTCTGTGGTCTAAACAAGCTCGATCGCGGAACAGAATCCACACGTGCTCGTTCAGTTTACCTAGGAAATAACAGAGTTCTTTAAAATCTCATTAGAAATTGATACTATCCATCATTTATTTGAGTAACCACGATCACAGTGACACCGGCATTAATCACTGGCACAGACTCTGTCCATGAAAGATTTTCTCCAGGACTGTGTCCAGACCAATGGTAAAGGACTCACCCCATTACTTGTCCTTATATCCTCTTGCATAGCCCTAAGCAATTCCTCCTCTTTCTCAGGGATTTCAAATGTCAAACACTTGTAAATGGTTATCCTGACTCCCTTAGTTATTATCTAGCCAAGCTATGTATAGTCTTTAATCCTTCCTCAAAAGCCAATCTTTTGATCCTCTTCATCATTTTATTACCACTTCCGTTTGCTGGCACCTTATGGGTATTGGTTGCTCACAGCTGTATATGGAGATCTAGGCACGATCTCAGTACCATACAGTAGTGGGCCAGATGAAACAGAGGTCCCATCCATATGCCTCCAGAGGAAGGCACATCATTCCCCACCCTCACCACCATTACGTGGCTAAATCTGCAATATTTTTAGGAGGGGAAGATTTCAGCTTGACCCCAGCTGGTGACCAGGTGACATGCTGGGCTAAAGAACACCTACGAGGCATGGTTCAAATCCACTTATGCTGGTTTCCCATAGCCTGGATGGGGTTTCCCCTGAGCTTAATTTTCTCTGAGGAGTCTCAGCTCCAGAAAACGTAAAGAGCCATTGCAGAAGAAGCAGGAAGAGGTGTTTCTCTGGTCCTCCTACTAATTTAGGGATGGAAATCCACCTAGCCAGATGATCCTTCCCATGGAGGGAAGGAGTCTCCTCAACACTTCCATGAAAGCACAAAATGGTGGAAGGAGGCAGCCAGGCCATCCCCCGCTCTCTCCTATGGAATCTGAGGGAAGAGAAGGGGATGTACCTCAGAAGAAAAATTCAGATAAGGGATGGCGGAACCAAGGGTTTGTCACAAGTCAGTTGAGGGCCACTTCACCTTGAATGATTCCTTAGAATATGTGCTAACCACTTATGGTAAACTCTCTCTTCAATCTTGTAGTTAGCCTTGACACTAAGTACCTTTCTCAGAACTGAAGAAGAGCTCTGTGTAACTTGAAATCTTGTCTCTCTCACCAACAGAAGTTGGTCTAATGAAATATTACTTCACCCACCTTGTCTTTCTAAGACTATTCTTATGAAGTCTTGATGTATTATAAATGTATACTTTTGAAAACTGATATCAATAGACTATAAAATAGCTTGTACTTACATGAAGTAGGGCAAGGCATGCAGCATTTTCTATTTTTATCACTTCCGCACAACCCAGAAACCATCTCAGACCAGCATCTTTTTTGCCGGTAGTCATAGCACTTCCCAAGTTTTTTCTCACATTGAACATCAGCAGCAACTAACAAGTAGAAAAGACTTGGTTCAGAAATGTCACGGACATGTTATGCTGGGCTATTACAGTGAAGTGCAAAGGGGTAACTGAATAGTAAATAAGTGCTAATAAAATTCCTGAGGAGTTCCTCACTAACTATTACTCTGGACTTGGCTGTACCTCTATGAAAGCTGAGCTGTGAGGGTTTTCTCACTAGTTCTCTAAAATAAGTCATCCGCATTGAAAATGCACATTCAGTGTGGAATCCGAACAGAAGTAAGTGCCCTACTCTTTTTAAAAAAGAGAGAGAAAAAAGGCTTAATTTAGAATGTCACTCACCCTCTGTGAAGACGAATGACTTAGTTTTTTTTTTTGGGGGGGGGGGGGGGTCTGATTTCTAAAATGAGAAACTTTTAACCAATTGAAAACTTATTTCTTAGCATGATCAGTGGCCACTTATTAAGATTTTAGGTATAGCCTAGTTGTTCCCCTCCCCACCTGAATGATATCAGTAAGGAGCAGAGTGAACTACATTCTGCGGTGACCAGAAGGCCAAATTGAGAGTCATGAGGGAACTGCTTGTTCCAGGCTGCTGCTGGGACAATTTGCCTGAGATTCCAAATGTTTCATTGAGAAGCACATAGCAAAATCCCCCAACTGCTTATTTGGATCCCAGGCTCTGCAATGTGATCTGCCAGTTCAGAATCCCATGCCCATCCAGAGTCTAGTCCTACAAGGGACCCTGCAGGGATGCAGGGGCCCAGACTAGACATTGCAAGATAGGTAAGTTAGCTGATATGTCTTTGTGAACACACAACCTTTGCTTTGTAATCACACATACAGCTGCCCTGGTAACCCAGCCTTCCAGAAATCTTTCCAGCCAAACAGCAGCAACAGCAAAGGGGTGGTGTCATTCTCCCCCATTTCATTCATCTAAGATGTGAATTTCAGAACCTTGTTTATAGCATGCTCAATAATGTTAACATTTGCACAGGCAATTTCTTCCTCCTTCCAACCACGAACAGTAGGCAAAGAGAGGATTGTTAGGAAAGGAAATTGTTAACAGACAGTTTTTCCCCTAGCAAATGAAAAAGTTAGATACAGCAATACCATTCATGAAGGTGTATACTATTCAGGCCAAGCGAAAGATACTTGTTTGTCAAGAAAGTGCAAAAATGTTTCCCCCAAACTTCCCCTAAAATTTTCATATACATTTGTTTGTTTGTTTTTTAATTTTCAAACTTTATCCCATCCCTAATTAACCCACACAGGACCAAGCCAGGTTTGTTCATCACTAGCCTCACCAAACATTACAGATGTTCTCCAAAATCTTTTATTTCAAAATATTCCATTATAATTTAAACTGATCAATACTGAATAGCAGCAAAATTCCCTATCAGCAAATCTGTTAGGTTCTCTTTAGTTCTATTTTGATTAAATTAGAGTTGCTAAATGAGAAAGTAAAGACTAGAATGACACCATCCTTTACAGTCCTCACATTTCTAATTAAAATCCTCTTGGAGACTATACCTCTAGAACTAACTCTGTATTGCTGAAAATATTGATAAACTTTTAACTGATTTTTACTGGTGTAATACTCCTCCACTATTATATATAGATAATATTTTAAAATCTATTTTACTGTAGCAATTTAAAACAATAAACTTCTATAGAATTTGCAGTTCAGTATAATCTCAATGATAATAATTACTAATAACTAGCTTTTATATAGCATCTTATATCCATAGATATCAATTAAGCTGGGTCACTTTAAGTTCATCTAGACAAGTTGACTTTGTTATAGACTTACCGACTGAAATCAAGGCAAAGACAAAAATCAGTGAAATCATTCTGTACGCTTCACCACGATTCTATGCTCATGCAACAGTATTGGACTTTCTTCTCATCCTGCTACTTATGAATACCAGTGAAGGCCACCCTGGCTTTCAAGCCAATCCAAATTCATATACTTTCAATTCAGTGTAAAGGAGGCAGTCTTATTACATGAGCTAATCTGGAGACAAAAATGCCGTCTCAGTGTGTATTGCTCCAATACAAAACATATGAGCACATGGGGATTTCTGCCTGAGAGATATCCAAAACCAGGATTTTCTCTCAATTCTCCACCAAGTCATGCACAATAAACATGCTAGCTATGTTTGACTCTAAAATATTGCTGTGCCCCAGATGACTTTAGGTGAATGGGCCTTTAAAAGCTTGTTTCTGTTGTTTCCTAGATATTGAAAAACTGTCACTCGAAACCTGGATTAACAGGTATGACACTATCCCTGTCACAGACCCTTGACTAATCCTGCTTTCTTTACTGAGGGGGAAATGGAGTTCAGTGGGAATAATTGCTGAGTATGGACTGCAAGATTTGCCCCCTTTGTATCCTCTCTCTTTATTTTTCAGCTTGTTTTGTTCCGACTTCTCATGAAATTAGTTGAATGGGTTAAACTTGCTAAGCCTAAATTATTTGCTGAATGTTTTATGCTATCTTCTTGGACAAAGATAAGAGATGAATGCTCATTGGCTGCTTTTTTTTGAGCAGGAGCGGCAAGGATACAATCTCTTCCTTGTTCACGTTCTGTATCTTCGGTTATAATTTATTTCACATGAATGTACAAAGGAACACTGAGTACAAATGTGAGTATCTGCTCCATTGTCCGAAACCTAGAAAAGTATTCTGATGACCTAAGGGAATTTCTTATTAATGGTTAACATTCATATTTGCCATCAGTCCGAAGCATAGCTGGTTTTCCTTTGCTGAGTAGCTCGTAGCAGAAAGAATTGGAGCAAGTGAGAGAAAGTCAGAGCCAGAAATGGGCAGACTGAATCAAAAGCAAATTTACACCTTGTTATCTTCCATAATTGAAGAGCCAGTAAGTAAGAGTGTGTGGAAGACCAGAGATATTGAAGCCAGAAACCTGAATGTTTTCTCTCAGAATAACACAGCTAACATTCAGAATTGGTAAGATCAATACAGGAGGAAGAGTAAGGGTCGGGGAAACTGTTCCAGAATCCTATGGAGGAAATCCTAACCCCACTGAAGTCAATATCAGTTTTGCTAGTGATCTCATTAGAGCCAGTATTTCACCCTAAAAGAACTTTTAAAGAAACCCCCGAGAGAAGTAAAAGATTGTTCACCCACATCTTAGAAGACAGTTTGGGCCTTACTGTGGCACACCATAGAAAACCCTATAATATCTCAGCACTCCACACCCAATGCATGTGCCCTCTGTAAGATAGGGGTATCATTATTCTCATCATGAAACTGAGACACAGAAAGCCACATTTACAAAGGTATTTAGGCACCTAAAGATGCAGCGAGGTGGAGAGCGGCCTTAATAAGTGTGCATAAGAGAGTTTGGTGCATACCTCCCATTGACTTTCAACAAGGCACCTAATCTGCTTAGGAGTTTTGTGAAACCCACTAGGGCTAGATCCACAGAGGGGATGTAGATAGAACATTGCAATGCCTAACTTTAGCACCCTGCTCCTGTGATTCTACAGCTGTGGGTTAGGATTTCAGGCTCCCTAACCACTGGGCTATAGGATATCCACGGGTAGGTTTCTTGATGATATTCCACTTTGTATACAATTCTTACATCTTCAGTGGGCCAGACAGTGCGTGAGAGAGACTCTATAGCCTGGTAGTTAGGGCACTTACCTGTGAAGGTGGGAGACCCAAGTTAAGGTCCCTACTCTGATGAATATTTAAGTATTTTATACAACAAAGTGGGACAGCTTCAACAGGAGAGATTGAGAAAAAGCCTCCCCATGATGTACTGTAGCCCAGTGGTCAGGACATACGTCATGATGGTCAAGTCCCTGTTCCAACTCAGGCAGAGTGGGGATTTGACCATAGACCTCCTGCATCCTGGGTAAATGTTCTCACCACTGAGCTATCAGATATAATGGGGGCAGCACCACCTTCTTCTCCTCCAACTGTGTTTTGTTGTGCCCGAAACAGTTAAATGTGCCCTAAGGCAGCTTCTCAGCATGCCCGTTGAATTGGGTGCCACAGATGAATTAGGCAGATGAACACCAAGTTTGTGATTCCTGCCAGAGCTTGGGCATTGAGCAGCTAAGCGGAAATGTAGGTGCTAGGGACTTTAGGTGCTTCCAGGGGAGGTGGCAGCTGGGCAGGGATTTCAAGAATGTCGATTTTGGATTTGGATAGCTAAAGTGGCTGTTAGGCACTTAAATCCATTTGTGGATCTAGCTCTATATGTGTATTTAGGCACCAAAATACCTTTATAAATCTGCCCCAGAGAGATTAAGGGATTTGCCCAAAGTCTCCAAGAAAAATCTGCAGCAGAGCTAGGAACAAGACTCAAATTGCCTGAGTCCCAGTCCATAAGACCTTTCCTTCTTCCTACCTCACAGAAGTTATCACCATTATCTGAAGCTGAGGAGGACGCATACTGAGGTGATCCCTGACCAGCTAGGCTCATTTCACCATCTCCCATTGTATCCTATCTGGTAAGAACAAAGAATTTAATCAGGAACTAGAAATGCTGAGTATCTGTAAAGTGTATTCCATCATATTCATCTTTTACTAGGAATAAAGATTTATCTTGGTCATCTTTCTTTAGGAACCAGAATTGACTTAGTAATGTATTAAACAATGGAGGCAAATAGGGTGACCAGATGTCCCGATTTTATAGGGATAGTCCCGATATTTGGGGCTTTTTCTTATATAGGCTCCTATTACCCCCACCCTCTGTCCCGATTTTTCACACTTGCTGTCTGGTCACCCTAGAGGCAAATTACATCTGAAGGGGAGTTAGTGACCTAGATAAAGGTACACCCAGAGCCGATTTATAGCAGTGAGTGAAATTACAATGTGTCTGATTCCAAACAGAGTAGGCAGTGAACACTCGCTGTTCTAAAGGTAACAGATTCAGAATGTAACCGGGGCTCTATATCCATCTCTTTTTATTTCTTCATCATGACAGGTTCAAAGAGATGCATGGTTACTGATGTGTCCTCTTTGACAAGTGTTTTCGGGATCTTTTGCTGTTAGCACTATATAACAAATGACTACGTCCACTTGTGATGTGGGATGGGTGGAAGAAAACCAAATGAATGGAAAAACAGAAAAACAGGCCATTATAACATGTTCCAAGGGTATAATTTTTCATGATCTTTCTGTATCTGAATGTGTGCATCAATTTTAAGATTTTCTTCAGGGACAGGTGGGATGGGAGGCGTGTGGGGAGAGAGAATCAGCTACATGCAGTAAGAAGTCAGCAGAGAAAGGGAAATTTTTAAGGAGGTGTCTGCCTATTTTCATACATTTTTGTTCCAGATTTTCAAAAGCACAGAACCTGGCTTACATATTTGATAGCTGGTGGGTGTCCCATTGACTTTAATGGAGTCACACTGGCTTTACACTAGTGTAAGTGAAATAAGAATCTGGCACTAAATTGTCTCTTGATCCTTCCAGGTGGTCAGAACTCTGGCAGTTAAATTCCGCAGTGAATAGAAATGGTGGTGCAAGCTGCACATTGGGTGTTCGAGACTCAGAAAATGAGTAGAAGATCTTAAATAGATTCAGTTTCATTTCAGAGTCAAGCCAGTGTAGATTGCGTAAATGTAAAGGCCGCCTCTGTCAGAAAAGTACAAATGAAACTTAATTAAAACAAAATTAGATAACAGATTCATTAAATCCTACCCCAGAACTCCTCAAACCCAGCAAAAGCAATCTCCAAGAACTCTACCTATGCTGTGATCTCAAAAAGATTTCCTTAAAGGAAATGTGGCTGACTCAAAATCTATCGTGAAGCAATAGATCACACAGACAGGGTGGGTCACATAAGTAGCTTTAATAGAATAGTTGCCTTGGTATAACATGCTTCATGGGCAAAACGCCCACCGGGATGACTTCCCAGCCTAAATAACACATGCAGACAAATGTATCCATCCTTTGTTTAATTTTTTGAGCTTCTTAGGAATCCAGGTACAGGAATATGAATGTTGCTCTGTGCTTTTAGTTCTATCAGTCACTCCATGTATATAAAACAAATAGCCCATCTAGTAAGTGTCTTGTTATTTCTTTTTAGTAGCAGATACAAATGAAAACACCCTTAAACCAGTTTAAAACATCTAAACTGCTACAGATTAAAAGAGAATCAAATCTAGCCTATTTTGTGACGGATACTTGTGAATTCCAATAATGAAGGCAGAGAGGATTGTTTTGCAGTCTAAGAATTAGATTGAAAAATATTCAGATTTCCGGAAACCACAGGTTTGTATTTCCCTCAATCATGGAATTTCAGAATGGTCCATTATAAAAGTCTTGGATCTTCCCCTGGTGTATTTGCTACTTGCCACTGTCAGACAAAGCTACCAAAGTAGATGGACCACTTGTCGATCATTTATGTCAATTCCCATGTTCTTTCTTTGCACATTGGCTCTCTGTTTCTTTCATTAGCTTTCTACAGGTTGGAGGGAGCAGACAAAAAGAGGGGAGTGACTCAGTCATAAAAGCTGCCTGTTACAGAATGTGTCAACAGTATTTCATTATTTCTGTCTCTTCTCTTTAACGAAAAAAGGTAAAAGCTGATTACAAAGCATAGAGCAAGCAGAGCATTTCAGCTGATGCTAATTAGTAAAACACTGAAGTAATCATCCTGAGAGATGATTTCCATCGTACTCCAGTGGTCAAAAGGCCTGACAGAATACCAACTTTTTTTTCCCGCTAAATGTCTCACGCATTTACAGAAAGGTGAATTAGCTTTTCAAACTTGTGTTCACAAGGAAACCATTTTTTTAACATTTAAAATGTCTTCCTGAAACATAGCAAGTATTCTGTGTAATCAGCACCAAAGGCGAACGATGTGAATCGAACCAAATTAGTCCAAGTCGAATTTTAAAGAGAGCCCTTGTTGCAAAGATCTGTGGAAAACTGTTTGGAAACACTCAGCCCCTGCACATAAGGGGTTTGTAGGTTTCTCTATGCCTTGTTGCAGTTCAGTGAATCTAAATAACTATTTGCAGTACAGGCCAGCAGAGGGAGTATTAGTTTTTGTTTGTAAGCAATCCCTCATTGATACAAGAACTCAATTGTTTTCATTCTTTTAAATTTTCTTTAGAG
This sequence comes from Malaclemys terrapin pileata, assembly GCF_027887155.1. NCBI lineage: Eukaryota > Metazoa > Chordata > Testudines > Emydidae > Malaclemys > Malaclemys terrapin. The sequence goes on along the minus strand of NC_071512.1, from coordinate 10,922,637 downwards.
CGCAAAAGAGATTACAGTTGTCTCCTGCTATTAAAAACTTGATAGGAATATAATGTACGTGTGGGAACAAACTTTCCTGTTTAGTTTGAGATACACTATTATGTACAATAATATTCTTATAGTTTTCCTCCAACACAACCATAAATCTGTGTGTGGGAGTGGGTCTGGAACAACAGGAGGCAGGGGAAGAGTGTGGGGGGAGGTCCAGAACAGAGAGAGGCAGAAGAGATGTGTGTGTGTGGGAGGGGGGCGGGGGGGGGGTTGGAGCAGTGGGAGGCAGAGGAGGTGTGGGAAAGTTTAGAACAGTGGGAGGCAGAGGAGACATGGAGTGGGGGTCTGGAGTGGTGGGAGACAGAGGAGGCATGGAGGGGGTCTGGAGTGGTAGAGGCAGGGGACGATGGGAGGGTCTAGAGCAGTTGGAGGCAGGGGAGGAATGTGGGGGAGGTCTGGTGTGGTGGGAGGCAGGGATGTATGTGTGTCTATGTTTGAAAATGCACACTCATCTCTTTGTATGTGAAAATTGTAACAGCAGTATGTGCTGTATGTGCTGTTTTGAAAAAAAAAGTCTTAATACGATGTGTAACTGATCTTGGGTGAGGGAGAGCCACTTTTTTTTCTTTTTTCTTTTTGGGCTGGTGCCATTCAACAATGAGAAACTGTTAACCACTTGAAAAATTACTTCTCAGCATGCTAAGTGGCCCTGTGCTATTTTTTACAAATATATAGTTTAGGTGTTCCCCACCTCTGCTAAATAATATCAATAAGGAGCAGAGTGAATGGCACTGGGCAGTGAGTAAGAGGTCAAGTTGAGAGTCATGGGGGAACTGCTTGATCCAGGCTGCTTCTGGGATAATTTGCCTGAGCTCTATTTCAAATGTTTCATTGAGAAGCAAATAGCAAAATCCTCCAACTGCATATTTGGATCCCAGTCGCTGCCAGGTCAGAGCCCTGTGCCCATGCAGAGACCAGTCCCAAAGGACCCGCAGAGGTGCCGGAGGCCAATCTAGACATTGCTAGATTGGTGAGTTAGCTGCTATCTCTTCGTGAACTCCCAGCCTTTGATTTGTAATCACAAATACAGCTGTCCTGGTAACCCAGCCTTCCAGAAACCTTTCCCACCAACAGCGGCAACAGCAAAGGGGTGGTGTCATTCTCCCCCATCTCATTTACTCATGTGAATTTCACAACTTTGCTTACACCAGGCTCAATAATGTTAACATTTACACAGGCAATTTTCTTCCTCCTTCCAACCATGAACAGTTGGCAAAGAAAAGATAATTAGGAGAGAAAAGCCCAAAAGACTTTGGGGTTAGCTGTGCTGCTAACGAATGAAATGAATGAAAACACCTAAACAGCATTATCATTTGTAAGGTTTTGTTCTATTTAGAGCAGGTAGGATAAAATTACTGCCCACTGGAAACTTGTCAAAAAACTGCTAAAATTTTTCCCCCAAACTTCCCCTAAAATGTGCATATACATTTCAGAGTTGTTTTAAAAAAAGTAATTTTCTAATTTATCCAATGGAGGACAGGGCTATGTTTGTTCAACACGAGTCTCCCAAGATATTTCAGATATTTCCCAAAATATTTTCTTTAAAAACTTTTCCATTATAGAGCTATTAATAAGTTAAACTGATCAATAATGAACAGCAACACATTTACCTAACACCAAAACTGTCTGGTTCCCTTTAGTTCCATTTTATTAATGTATAGCTGCTAAATGGGAAACAAAGACTAGAATAATCCAAAACTTTCCAGACTTCACATTCCTAGTGAAAACCCTCTTGGAGACTATCCCTCTGGAAATAACTCCGGTTTGCTGAGAATGTTGATTAACTCTTAATTTTTGTTTTCTGATTTCACATTCCACAGCCATTATATACAGATTAAATAAAAAGTCAATTTTACTATAGCATTTTACAAAAAAGGATGAGTGCAGATTTTGCAGTTAAAATATAATGTTAATAAAAACAATAATAACAAATCATAGTAACTAGCTGTTATACAGTGCTTTTCATTCATAGATCTCAATGAAGTTAAAGCAAGATTATTGGGATCAGTGTAAGTTCATCCAGACAGCCTCTGACTTTATTATAGACTTACCAGTTGAAATAAAGGCAGCAAAAAAATTGTGTGAAATCATTCTGTATATTTTACCCCAATTCTGTGCTCAAAGAAAGCACTGGACTTTTTTCTGATCCTGCTACTTACGAATACCACTGAAGGCCACACTGGCTTTCCAAGCAGTCCAGATTCATATACTCTTTTGATCCACTACAAAGGGGACAATCTTATGTTGAGTTAAATCAGGAGAGGAAAATGTCAAGCCAGCGTGTACTCTTCAAATACAAAACATATTGGCACGTTGGGATTTCTAAAGACAAAATTTTCATAACACTCAACAAACTCATGCACAGTAAATAATTCAGCTCGTCGTGAATATAAAACATTGCTGCACCATAGATGAATTTAGGTGAATGGGCCTTTGAAAGCTTGGTTCTTTTGTTTCCTCGATACTGATAAAATGGCTGCGAAGAGGTCACTGGAAACCTAAATTAACACATATGACGCTATCCCTGTCACAGACCCTTGACTAAATCCTGCTTTCTTTACTGAGGGGGAAATGGAGTTCAGTGGGGGAAATTGCTGAGTACGGACTGCAAGATTTGCCCCCTTTGTACCCCCTGGGCTTGCTTTTCAGCTAATTTTATTCAGACTCCTTATGAAAATAGTTTAACGGGTTAAACTTGCTAAATTTGTGGTAAATTTTTTACACTATCCTCTTGGACAAAGCTAAGAGATTAATGTTCATTAGCTGGTTCCTTGAGTGGGAGAGGCAAGGAGACAATCTCTTTCTTGTTCATGTTCTGTACCTTCTCTTGTCATTTGTCTCGCATGAATTAACAAAGTAACAATGAGTACAAATTTACCTATTGTGAACACCCAAGTGAATTTCTTATTAATGCTTGACGTTCCCATTTGCTATGAGCCCTAACCACGGCTGGTTTTCCATTGCTGAGCGGCTAGTAGCAGAAAGGGTTGGAGCAATAGCTTTTGGGATGTTGCATTTATGGTGAGTGTGAGAGCCAGAGATGGACAGACTGATACAAAAGCAAGTTTAGATCTTGTTAACTTCCATAGTTTAAGAGCCAGTAAGTAAGAGTGTGTGGAAGGCTGGAGATACCGAAGCCAGAAACCTGAATGTTTTCTTTCCGAATAACACAGCTAACATTCAGAATTGTTGAGAACAATACAGGAGAGAGGGAGTGTGTGTGTCAGGGGAACTGTTCCAGAACCCTATGGAGGAAATCCTAACCCCACTGGACTCAAGTGCAGTTTTGCTATTGATTTCCGTAGGGCCAGGATTTCACCCCAAAAGAGCTCATAAAGAACCCCCGAGAGGAGTAAAAGAGATTGTTCACCAACACCTGAGGACACAACTAGGCTTATTTACCGGGTTTTCTGTGGTATCTCAGCACTCCACACAATATATATTTATCCTCCCAACCACCCGTCAGAGAGGGGAATATTATTATCCCCATTTCACAGATGTGGGACTGAGGCATAGGTGAGGGGGGGCACCTAAAGATACAGATAGTGGCCGAGTGTGATTTACAAAAGACTATTAGGTACCTAACTCCCACTGACTTTCCACCTTCTTGACTTAGCACAATATAACAAAATACTAAGCCCATCTGTAATGTGGGGTGGGTGGGAGGAAACCAAATGAAAGGAGAGAAAGAAAAACAGGCCCTATAGCTCGTTCCAAAGGTCTGAGTGCAAATTTTCATAGATCTTCTGTATTTTGAAAGCATCTACCAAATTTAGGAATCTCTTAAGTGACAGGTGAGTTTTGGGCGGGGCAGATCAGCTACACCCAGTAAGCAGTCAGCCCTGGAAGGGAAATTTTTAAGGTGGTGTCTGGTTACTTTTAGACATTGTTGGACCAGATTTCCAAAAGTGCAGGCACCTGACATACATTTTTTGACAGCGGGCAGGTGTGCCATTGACCTTAGTGGTGTAACATTTGGCTTTATGCTGGGGTACGCAAAATAATACTCTGGCACCAAATTGTCTCTTGATCTTTCCGAAAAGTCAGAACTCCCGATGTTAAATTCCACGGTGTATAGAAGTGTTGGTGCAAGCTGCAAGTTAATAGAGCATGTAAATTAACCCAAGTTAATTGGAAATCCCTTAATGCAGGTTATGACATGAGCAAAAAGTGTAACCTAGGCAAACCCTCAAGCAACTCAACAGGGGTGCAAGCAGCCCAAAGGCAATATATATAAAGCAGGCTCCTCCCACATCCCACCTGACCCTCCCCTCCCCCGATACAGAGCCTCAGAACTTCCAGCAGTAAACACAGGGCTCTGTAGAGACCCTAGGGTTGTGGCAGGAACCGTGTTACAGTGCTGTAAAGAGATGTCTGATCCTCTTCTGCCATTGACCATTTACAGCAATTTAAAATTTACATAATATGAAAAACATTAAATAGTGTCAAGGCTTTGCCCCGCCCAAAACGGTTTAGGATTTTTTTCCCCCCCAGGATGCAATTCCACTCGCCTTTGCTGGCCTTCATGCTCACAGCTGCTTCTCTCAGAGTAGGATTATCTCAGCTGACGTGCCACAGGAATATATTGTGTTGGGATGTGTTTAACAAAAGCTAAGATTCGTTTAAAGGTGGAGGCTGAGATTTTCAAAGCCGGTCAGGGCAATTAGTCACTCAACTCCCATTAACTTCAATGGGAGCTGTGTAGCCTAATCGCATAATCGTCTTTGAAAATCTCAGCCTTGCTAAGTAGGAGGAGAAGAGCACATTGCTGAGACTTGCCTTGGTCCTGAAGAAGAAAAAAAAAAACAGCGAAGACTTAGGCCGCAATCCACAAAGGTACTTAGGCACCTAAATCCCAGTTTTAGCAACACTGTGAACTACACAATCCTTTCTCAGCAGCCACCTAACTATTTTGGTGACTATACTCACAGGGCACCTGTACTTCTGTTGGAAAAGTTCCCTAGTCACTGAAGTTTCAGCCTCTGAATATCTGCACTGCTGCTTCACTCATGCCTAAGCCCTAGTGTGATCCCCAAATCAAGGGAAGATAAGCCTTCCCCCGCCTATTGCCTGCAGAACCCGATCCAGTAAGCAGGCTCAGAGGTTTCTGACTCCGAGGCCGTTAGAATTTTAGGATTAGCTAACATAGAGGTTGAATGATCGTATGGAACAGCGTGGAGAAAATGTGGGAATCTTTCCTGTGGGTTAAAACCGGTTCAGATGGAAAAAGGAAACCAAACTGGAGCCTGTGAGTATAAAATCAAAGAAGTTAGTGATGGAAGATGGCTATCAGGTCCTCCACCCCATTTCCATTCCAGTGCAAGATTATATCTTGCAGTGCATTTCATCCTGTCTTCTTATAAAGTCCCAAGGGATGGGGCTTCTGGCACTTGCCTTGAGAGACTATTCCATAATATATCTCACAATTTTGAATACTGTTCCTGATACTCAGTTTTATCCCATACTCCTAGCTATACCGCATGTGCAACACTAAATAATCAGTCTCCCTTAAAATATGAGTAAACTGCTTTCATATTCTATCACCGTCCCTTGTCATCATGTAGTCGCACTGCCCCAGGTGCAGAGCAGAGCAGACTGAATTCTGGCTGAGTCCTTGCTTCCCCATCTCTTCCTATAGGAAATAAACTGTGCAAGCTACATTACTGGCACCACTTAGTTCCCCCTCAGCTCAACTTGCTGAGCAGAGCAACCACTGGGGGGAGAAGTGGATATGTGGAGCCAAGATTCTACCCACTTCTGCAGGGAGGAAGCCCCTGGGGGCAGCTTCTCTTCTCCCTGCACTCGGACTGGCAATGGGGGTAAGCCAGTGCAGAGAACTAGGGATGTATCTTATACCACCTTCCTCTCCTGTGACTTAAGGTAGATGTAGGCAGCTCACAGCTGAGCCCTCATGAATGACATTCTACCATAGTTCTGCAAAACAAAGCAACCAAATATCAAAATTGTACATGTAACAAACAATTAAGCAACTGACACTTTACATGAATATCCTGGAGAGGCTTCTGGAGAAGCCCATGTGCGTCCGGAATAGGCAAACCCGGCGGTGGCGTTCAAACCTCTTGTCAGTTTATGAAGCTATGGTTTAGCCATAGCTTGGAGGGGATGAGAGATGATGTCACTGAAACCGTGGCTGGGGTCAGTCATATCCTTTCATCAGACTCTTGAGAAACACACCAGGATCCGGAAAGGGCAGTATTATGCCTGTGGCAAAGTCAGTGGGATGTTTTGTGTGTTTTTGGTCTATGATTCTATGTGGTGCTAAATCACACAATTTATTAGACCAGGAGTGGGCAAACTTTTTGGGCCGAGGGCCACATCTGGGTGGGGAAATTGTATGCAGGGCCGGGGCAGGGGGTTGGGGTGCGGGAGGGAGTGTGGGGTGTGGGAGGGGATGCGGTGTGCAGGAAGGGGCTCAGGGCAAGGGATTGGGGCAGAGGAGGGGTGTATGAGGGGGCTCAGGGAAGGGGGTTGGGGTGTAGGAGGGGTGCAGAGTGCAGGAGGGGGCTCAGGGCAGGGGTGTAGGAGGGGTGCAGACTGCGGGTGGGGGCTCAGATCAGGGGTTGGGGTACACAGGGGTGCAGGGTGCAGCAGGGAGCTCAGGGCAGGGGATTGGGATGCATGGATGCAGGATGTATGAGGGGGCTCAGGGCAGGGGGTTGGGGTGCAGGAGGGGTGCGAGGTGCAGGCAGGGGACTTAAGGCAGGAAGTTGGGGGGCAGGGGGCAGGAGGGGTTCAGCCTCCGGCCCGGCACTGCTTACCTAAAGCGACTCCGAGGTGGCAGTGGCACGCACTGGGGCCAGGGCAGGCTCCCTGCGTGCCTGCCCTGACCCCATGCCACGCCACTCCAGGAAGTGCTGCGGCCCCTGGGGGGGAGCGGGCAGGGAGGGCTCCACGTGCGCTGCCCTTGCCGTGCCTCCAGGTACCTCCCCCGAAGCTCCCATTGGTCGTGGTTCCCCGTTCCCGGCCAATGGGAACTGCGGGGGGCGGTGCCTGGAGGCAAGGGCAACGCACGGAGCAGGACCGGCTCTAGGCACCGGCAAAGCAAGCAGGTGCTTGGGGCGGCACATTTCCAGGGGCGGCATTCCAGCCTCCCTTTCTTTGGGGGGCAGTTGTGCTCTCGGAGCTGTGCCACTTAGATGGGGCGAGGGCGCTGCACCCCGGGCCGCAGTGGGAAGCCCCAGCCCAGGGATGCTGAGCTGCCAGGGTCCAGCTGCTACCTGGGGAGGAGAGGGCGAGTCCTGCCGGGGAGCCGGGGCTGCGTTGCCTTGTGCTACCCCTTATATCGGGGCGTCTCTGTGCGGATGGCCTCTGTATATGGATGGCTGACCGCAATACATGCACGTACTTAGTTCCTGATTCCTCAGATTCCATCTTCGCTACCCTACTTGATCTCTGGTTAAATGAATCATAATGCAAAACCTGTAGATCTCAGGATATAAAAATACCTACCTCTTGTGTACAGTTTTCATCAGTAAATCTCATAGCATGTTAAAAGAAGGTCAGCCTTATTATTCCTATTTTACAGATGGGGAAACTGAGGCACAGGGCCAGTGACTTCCCCAATATCACTCAGGGGGCCAGTGGCAGAGCTGCAAATAAACCCGGGTCTTCTGAGCTCCAGGCCAGTGTGCTATCTACTAGGCTCAGGATAGCCTCACCCACATCTGGCCACTTGTACCATCAGGGACCAGCACTGGATACTGGCTGCTCCTATGCCACATGGCTATTGTTTCTCCTATTCCTGGCTCCTCATATGCAAGTTGTCTGAATGGTGCAGACGGGCAGCTATTAGCTGCATGTTACAGAATAAGTCACTCCTTTTTTTCTGCAGGCTATGCTCATTATCGGACATGAGGAGCTGACCGTCTGTTGCTACAGTAGGAGATCTGCTGCAGGTAGTGGTGGAAGTAATGTGGTGCCTACTTGCCTTTCTTCTCTTACCGGCCCATCCAGCCCACATTCTGTACTTCTCTCTCTGCCATGCAGCATGTGGCTCATTGGTGAGATCCTGTGAATTCTGCTATTCCAAGGCCAGGAATTCCTGCAGAATTGTGCTCCAGACTCTTAGCTTTCATTTAGAAAAAGAAGTTTCTACCCCTTAGAGGTTGCAAAGAAACCCCTGGAAAACGGGAGCTGAACCTAAGCGATGCAGTGTTGTCTGCTGGAGTCCGCAGACAGCCTGAAACCATAGCTCTGAGATGCATGAACTGGCCCATTCGTCTCCCTGTGCTGATCATTTTAATTGTCAACCTTGTGAATTATTTCACTTCTGATCATTTTAGCTCAAAATCCCTAACTTGTCTCCCAGGCCCCCTGGTGCCCAAAGCTTCAGACCTTATTTAGCCAGCTGCCCCAACCTCTATTCCTGCCCCACCACAAACAACATCTAAAATGCATTGTCAATGCAGACATCTGCAGTATACCGGGAACTAAACATGTGAGAACAGTGTCCAACCAAATATAAAAATACATCATACAGCTACTCGACTAATGATTATTCATATTTAATAAGACCCGTATTTTTAATTTTAGAAGACGCAATCACATTATTTTCAGAGTGCTGCAGAATCAATTTGCTGAAGAGTAAGTACATGGGGCATTGCTCATAGGTATGCAGATAAAATCTAGAAGTGCTACCTTCATGCTGGCAGGTTTTTCTATGGCAGAATACTGCTTCCTGCTAGTATTTATTTTTGTGTATAGGAATGACCTCTTGGCTGGTTTCTGAAAGGAAGCTACATCATTATAAACCACTGTCTAAGCTACTGCTAAGTGTTTAAGCTACTGTATATCCAGTATTTTTGGTGTTTATGAAAATGCTACCAAGTGACGATCAATGCTGCACTCTGAGGCCCTGATTCAGGAAAGTTAAGCAAGGGGTTAAGGGCATCTTCCTGAATACAGATGCTTTCCTGCATCAGAGCCCCAATGCAGAAAGAATTCTGATTGAAAAGGATTGGGACTGAAGTCTGAATAAAGACAGAGAGGAGAAGAATTGACATTAAGGATAAAAGCTGTCATCAAGGAGATGCTGCTGCTGGGAAGGATACATATATAGCGGCTTCAGAGTAGCATGGATGTCAGTTCAGTACAAAGCAACAGAGGGTCCTGTGGCACCTTTGAGACTAACAGAAGTACTGGGAGCATAAGCTTTCGTGGGTAAGAACCTCACTTCTTCAGATGCAAGAAGTGAGGTTCTTACCCACGAAAGCTTATGCTCCCAGTACTTCTGTTAGTTTCAAAGGTGCCACAGGACCCTCTGTTGCTTTTTACAGATTCAGACTAACACGGCTACCCCTCTGATACAGTTCAGTACAAGACACCATAGTAAAAGGCATCCTCTGATCATGAATCCAGTAGCATCAGAGAATGGGCACAATAGCCTTGCTTCTCTTCACCGTGGAAGGTTTGATTAAGAAGCCAGGCATGGCGTCATTAATTAATTGTTCAACTGGCAGAGAAGAAATAGACACTAGTGTCCGCAATGTTCTTCCTCGTGGTGGTGGTGATGATTTATTCTTACTTTGTATTGTGGTGGTACCTAGGAATCCGAGCCCTGCATGAGGACCTCTTTGTGCTGGGTGCCGTACAGACACAGAATAAAAAGATGGTCCCTGCTGTTGTAGTAAAGGGGCCTGCACATTTACCTGGATTGTGAGCTCAGCTGTGAAAAGTGAGTGAAAGTTCATAAAGTGTCATAAAAAGTGTTGGTGGGAAAAGGTGCAAAAAGGAAACAGAAGGAATTAGTCTAAACAAAAAACCTTACTGCTATAACTCAAGGACTGTGTAATCATGCCTGGTAAACAAGAGAAGTGTGGGATCAGGAATCAGTGAACCACAATTGGTGTTGGATATTAGGCCTATCTGGTGGACAAAATCATGAGTGGATGGGCCATTCCTCCCATAACTCCCTTTTGGGGTCCTCAGAAAGAGGCTTTTGGGGGAGGGGAACTAATGGACTGCGATGCTGGCTGACTGAAAGACGAGAGACGGGGAAGGACAGCACAGGGTTAAAGAGCAGCTCTGAGCTCAGGAGGCCCTGTTCCTCTGCCCTTGCTGAGCATGCTCCAATTGAAGGCAGAGTTTAAAAGGGAGCTGGCTGGCGCAGTGGGATGTGGATAAAGCAGGGAGAAAAACTTGATCTGGAAACTCTGGAGGAGGACAGAGCCAGATCCAGACTGGGAGAAGGAACTTCGGTGAGTGGCAGTCCTTTTGGGCCAGAGCCAAGTAGGCAGCCCTCGAGATAGTGCTTACAGGGATAAACTGTAGCATGCTGTAGGAAAGATGGAGATAGGAAATGACCCAGGGAGGCTGATTTGAGGCACCCCAAGATGGAAGATGCTGGACAGGCCTCACAGGGCCTTGGGTCAGAACCCACTGGAGCAGGAGAGCCTGGTTTCCCCTACTTCTCCTACTGCAACCACTAGGTGGGGTGGTCACTGGGAATTGCAACCACTAGGCAGTGGACCACGGACCCGTGGCACACCTAAATTAATACAACACTGCCCCAAGGAGCAGATGCAGATGGACTAATGGGGGAGTACAAGATAACAGTGAGACAGTATTGGTCAACATGATGGGCAGTGATCCCAGTTGCCTAACCTTTGCTAAGGTATTTTTTTTTTAAACATCATGGCAAAAGGGAGTTTTAATGAGGGATTTGAAGGAGGACAATGAGATGGCTTTGCAGACATTTGCGGAGCTTATCCCAAATGGTCAAAGGTCTTGTTGGAGAAAGAAAAAAGGTGCATGATTGAAATTTTAACAAGTAGGCAATGGAGGCTGGCATTACTGGCAAAGTGGAGGTAGGAGCTGACATCTTGATAGCACATGACAGACAATAGGTAGGGATAGGCCATGAAGGTCTTGAAAGTAAAGACAAGTAGTTTGATGCGATGGAGAAAGGAGAGGTAGTGGATGAATTGGTCAAAAAGACAAGCTAGGAAATTATCCTTGCAATAGCATTGTGAATGGCTTGACAGGGGCGAGATGAGATTTGTGAAGGCCAGAAAAGAGGATGCTACAGTAATCGAGATGATGAGATCCTGGACAAGTATTTTAGTTGAGTGAATGCAGAGGAAAAGCCATATCTTTGAGATGTTATGCAGAAAGAATCAGCAAGATTTAGACACAGCTTGGATGTGAGAGCCAAGTCCAAGGTGATGCCCAGGTTACAGGCCTGAGTGACAGGGAGGAGAGTGGTTGTCTACTGTGATCAACAGGGGAGGAAAAACTGAGTGGGGGCAAAGATGAGGACATGTTTTGGCCATGTTGACTGTAAGCTGATGGCAGGACATCTACAAGGAGATGTTAGAGAGGCAGGCTGAGATTTTAGTTTGGATAGAAGGTGAGCAGTCCAGAGTAGCGGTAGGTCTGTGAGTCCTCTGTATACAGAAGATAGTTAAATTTGAGCAGAGAATATTTCTGGGTTTCTCTCGGAATGGGTTAAGATGACACTCTTATATGGCAATATTTCAAACCCTGATTCTAATAATATCAGCAACCAGCAAGTGGCCAAACACAGTCTTCCTGTATAATTATTACACTCCGCAGTTAAAGGGCAGATTCATCGGTGAGCTCCTCTTGCCCCATGTTGCTTCATTGGAACGACAGTTCATTCTTTTTCTTTGTATTTATTCTTGGATTGCTGATAATTGGCTTGTGTGGCTTCTCATGGACTAGCTTAAAATAGTATAATTTCTTACAGGGAAATGTAACCAAATATTTATGTTCTCTAGTGAGCTTAATTAAAATCCCCCTAGGCTCATTAGCATCAAAGCCTTTTCTTTGTTTCTTAAAGAATAACAACAAGGTCACCAGCTAGCCTTTTCCATGCTCTCACAGCTCTAATAGGAAATTCCCTATTGTCCTGGGTTGTCTAGATGAAAATTGCACAGTCTAAAACTAAAAAGGAACATCTATCTTGTGATGGATGCTTGGTTCTTGTTTGGTCCATCTCTAGTGTGAAATAAGGGAAGTTTTGCAAACTTCAATAATTAACATGTTAGATCTAAACCACTGTTGGATGTTTACACGACCCATTTTACCTGAACCCACAATGCTGAAGGAGTTCAGGAGAGCTTGTTAGATACATTCTGGTTTTGGACCATCTCTGCTTACGAAGCAGGGTTCAGAACAACATCAACAGTTGCACAGTAGCTATGTGCCAAACGCTTATAGGGAAGAGGATTATAAACTGTACATCACTACAGTAGGGCCTGACGGTAAGGAAACCATGACTCTGGCACTGTGGTGTCTCAAGACGGTGGCTCTTCTGTTTGCTTCCATGGTTTCACAATGGAGAGCGAGAAGGAACCTGCCCTTTCTGATCTTCCATTCCCAGGAAGCTTAATTCACCATGGCTTTCCATGTGCCACAGGAAATGGAGGCATTGTGGGCTGGCACTGAGATACCAATCAACAAGATTGATTTGCTTTTGGCTTATGGTCCTGCTTGCAATTAATATTCTAAAGGAAGTCGTATCTTGTTGCTTTAATGAAAATAGCTTTAGAAATTAAACTGCTACCTGACTGAAAACACTTCCTTAATTAGCTCTGCTTCATCATGACTAAAGATCCAAGAGGTGGAGAAGGGGCAGTAATGCCTCAAATAACAATGAACTCATTGCTAACTAGCCTCACAACTGTGCTCTAATCTGACATCTATATGACACCTTAATGTCATTATGTCCCTGAAATCAAGTTAGGCACTTAAACTTTTAGGCACTTTTGAAAATCTTACTAAGCAACAGAGACTACCCGTGCCTGCCAATAGTGGGGGGGAGAGGGAAGTAGAGTGAGGGCAGCTGGCTTCACATGTGTTACTGAGCATGCTCTGTTTGTGTGAGCATGCTTAATACAAGCCAAGCGGCAAATGGGGGGGGCATGTGCCCCCACACTAGGGTTGCCAACCCTCCAGGATTGTCCTGGAGTCTTCAGGAATTAAAGATTAATCTTTAATTAAAGATTATGTCATGTGATGAAATCTCCAGGAATTGGTCCAACCAAAGTTGGCAACCCTACCCACCATGCATCACCTCTGCTAGGCACCAATCTGCATCTTTAGTGCCTAAGTACTTTTGAAAATCTGAAACTAAGCAACTTTTTAAACTGGAACTTGGGCTCTGAAGTCACTTAGGTGCTTTTAAATATTTTATCTGTCCTCTTTCAGTTTCAGAGGGAGATGAATGGGACTGTTCACACCTCGCCATTCAAATAGGTGTCTGCAAAATCAGACAGCTCAAATTCAAGGGAGTCTTTGGCCTTCATGCTGCAATCCTTACTCATCTCAATAGCTCCATCAACATCAAGGACTGGAGGACTGAGTCATTTAAATGGACAATTTAAATATGTTAAAAATATGTTGCTTTTATGAATTTGTAAAAAGAACAACATTCTCTTGGTCAAATTGAAAAAGGCATTTTTACAGTAACAGTAACTATATAATTCATTTAAAAAAAACAATGTGTTACATTGCTCGCCATTACAGTTGATGATATATTTGTATTGGTCAACCTTCAGATTTAAAATATGAGATATGCCAAACTACTTTTTAAACGTATTACTGATGAAATCTATAATTGGGAAACTTTCTAATAATTTAAGTATATGTTAAGTTTTCATCTATATTGGAAATGTACAGTACATTAAAGCATAAGCCACATTTTCAGAAAATAATTTGTTTTCTCAAGAGGACAGTAAGAATTTTGTTAGCTGTTTTCAGTACAGACACGAGGTGGCTGAGGTAATATCTTTTATTGGACACACTTCTCAAAACTCTTTTCTTCATGTCACTGATATGACACCTCTGCATATTTGCAGTACAGGCCAGCAGAGGGAGCAATAGCTTTTTGTTTGTATTTGAACTTTCTTCTTTGAAAGTTTACCTTTATCCCTCTCAATCATTGGCATTCTTCTGAAAAGTTTTGTTTAGAGAGCAAAGGGCTTACTGTCGTCTTGAGCTATTAAAAATGGATACAAACGTAATGTTCTCATCAGAAGAATTATTCCTGTTTAGTTTGAGATACAATAATATTCTTATAATTCCCTCGTCCTTCCCAATAGAAACTTCTGCCCACAAAGTATAAGTAATATGCAACTGTCTAAAATGTGTAAAGACAAGCTGGCAAAGAAATGATAGGACTAAGTATAAAGTATCTTTTTGCATGTCACGTGGCACTTGATCCATTTTTTTTATCAACAATCGCTTTCCAAGAGAAACATGCTGGAAATGTTAGAAAAGCCCAATGATGCTGTAGTAAATTATTCTTAGCTATCAGAGTCAGATAACATTTTACCCAGTGGCCAGGAAGTTATGAGAGATTCTTGTTGCTTTCACTGTGTGGTGAGTTTTTAGTCTCACTGATTGCAAATGAAATATTTTCTCATGAATCGCTTGACTCTGACAGAAATTTGCCTCGGACTGAAACTATTATTCCCCTGCTTTGCTTTTATATGGTTGTTTTTTAAATCAAAAAACATTGTTGCCATAGGTCAAGTTACGATCTCTTTTCTAACAGTCTTTTAGCAGTCACTCTTTTCAGTAACTTCATGAACTGATTTTAGATTTTTCTCCTGTAGTAAAACGTTCTGAAACTATTCTCACATTGTATGCCCAGTTAGTCAGGAGGAATTCAGTACAGCCGTTACATAATCCTCATTTGCATGATTGGGTCCCAAAGCCACTTGATTATTTATAATCCTTATAAATCAATTGCCCATGATCAAATATTTCTTTAAAACAACCAGTCAAAAATAATTTTTCCTATGTCAGGGGTCAGCAAACTAGCCTGAAGGAATTCTGGATGGCCAAGTGATCCTCTTCGGAGAGCTAAATCTGTCTCAATCCATTTTCATAAGGCCGTGTCATGATCCCACTGAAGTCAATAGGATTTTTGCCATTGACTTCAATGGGAGCCAATTTTCTCCATGTTATGCAGTCTAGGATATGTATTCACAAGGGTAAACTACTTTCTTTGTACCTCGACATACTGTTATGAGTAGTAAAAGATAATTTTACTAGATTACAGACTAGTGGATGTTGGTGGAGAGAGTATTGATCAAAGTCTTATTAGCTGCATAGCAGTGGGTTGTCTGAGTGGTGCTTATTCACCAGTGTGCACTGTTATGCAGTTTTCAGTTCTCAGTGGATTTCCAAAATTCTTTAAAAGCAGCACTGTAATTTTGCACTGTTGCAATAGTGAGGGTATTCATAGCGTCCTGGCCAAATACTAGCGCCTTGAGATTAGTGACAGGATGATTCCAGGTCTGAAATCTGTAACCTTTATCAATTGTGGCATTTTCCTATACGAGGTGGTATGAAAGTAATGAAGATTGTGAAAATGATCAGAATACTTATGAATGCTGATCCTTACGAACATCTCACGTTCAAATAATACACCACAAATAGGAACCGTACATTGTGGCTATTTTTAAAGCCAGCGACTCAACTCAACTGTAAATATTTTACTTTCAAAACTGCAAAGCAAAGTTTCCCTATTGAAATGTTGCTTCCCCAAAAATGGGTCTTGATTTTAACTTCCTTGGAAAAAACCTGCATCTTTTTTTTTTCTGTCGCTGTCTGTCTCCTGTTCCCAACCTGCTACAGATTATTCATGTCAGTTGTGGTTAATTGGCTATTGGAGGCCTGTGAAGTCTTTGATTTACTAGATTGGCTACATTCAATGTTTCCCAGAACAGTGGCTCAGTCCTTCCTAACAATACGTTCAAATGTTTACCAGTGATATAATTTCCTCAGTTTTGACACTCATCAGAGGCAGCCTATTACATACAATTTTGTCTTCTCCGTATCCCAGTGGCAGGCTTAGCACAAATTGTATCCACTTTAAACAATAGTTATGTTTGCTGCTCAGTGTCCTAAACCTGGAAGCCCGGTTTCGTGATATAAATAATATGCACAGTTGGACATCTACGTTAACCATGTATGATGAGATCACTTCCAGTAAAATCTTGAAATACAGTGATGTGAAAAACATCTGGTTGTTGTGCATTTGATTTAAACGTAGACATCTTGGACAAAGGGACTATATATTTCTTAATAAGTTCTGTGCTTTGTGGAAGTTTCCAGACAATTTACTCATTACACATCAAATGCAGGCACTTCTATGATCTCTTTTTTCAAATGTATTAACTATCATATTCAGCTTTAAAATATCTTCTAATTTAGCCCAGCAATTCCCCTTCCTACACACCCAAAAAAGAATCCAGCAAAATAGGGAGCGCCCTGCTGAAAGCAGTAAGGTAACTATTATCTATCATATGCAGGGTCAACTTCAGCCGTCCATCACGTGACTCTTGATTTCAGTGGGCCAGTAGCAGGGCTGGATTTGGCCCACTGTTTGTGGAAGAGACAGGAGCCAAATCAAATATTCTGGGTGAATACCAGACATATAAAAAAATGCCTGGAGAAAAATACCCTGAATATCGTTGCTTGGAAAAGGTATTTGGAAAGGGGTTGCCAAGGTTAGCTTACGTTGAGTGCACTTGGCTAGCTTTCCCCAACAGGGGGAGCAAAGGAACAGGCATTGGCTCACTCTTCTCCATCCTATCAAAAGATCTGGCTGGGTTGTTTTCCCTCTCTCCTAGGTCACATAGGGAGACCTCCCAAAGATGCCTTACTAAGGAGAAGGGAAGGGAGAATCCACACATAGAACATCTTCCCTTCATCTCTGTGGGAATGAGCAATTTAGGTCTGCTCACAAAACGAAACAATTGAGAACATAAACAACACCCCAGCCCCTGCAAGTTAGCTTTTCCCAGGATAAAGAAGAGCATTTTCAGTGCCTCTCACACTATACATGATCCCTCTGAGGCTTGATAAAAAATGTTGTCTCAGTGGAAATCACTACATGACAAGCAAGTGCTTGATCAGGAGAAAAGAGCTGGTAACAGATGGAAAGACCAACTTTAATAATCCCTTTGGGGCAGGGAGTAGTTTGCATTTCTCTCCAGGAGCCCTCTGTGATGGAAGAAGTAACATGTCTAAGATCCAGAGGGAGCGGTGAGTCATCTCCATGGAAGGGAAGGTTACTGTGATGTGGGACTCAGAGCTTGTGGGAACAGAAGAAATGGGAGATCAGTGTCTTCACCCAAATGCAGCTAGAAATTGCTTCATACAATAAACAGACTGTATATGTTCTATCTGTATCTTCCCCTGTGCTTCACCATTTCCTTCTGTTTGTAAATTATTTATAATCTGTTCCTGATGCCTTCAGAATCCATGTTAGGGGAAGCATGAGTGAATACTAGAAGGATATGCTACTGTACAGGTGTTTTCATGTAATGGTACTCATCATTCTCCAGGACACAATCTTCACTGTCTAATAGATAAAGCCTCAGGCCAGTGAGAAATTAAGTAGCATATCAACAGCTGCTCATCAAGATACAGTCCTTATGAGTAAACTTGCTGGGTGTGTTCAGAAACCCTATAGGCAGTTGACTTCAAAGAGAGAGATGTCAGTTAATATTAGGGCCTAATCACTGCTGTATTTTTACTGCAATGTGGCAACCTTTTCCTGATGCCTCTTGGGTGTGTATTGAATGCCGCAGGGGGGCTATCCATTAAACTTGCTTGTTTCTCCACATTACGTGTTGCTTCTCCTTCTAGGCTTCACTTTGTATTTCTCTCGCTCAATATCTTTGTAGTGCTTTATCTTGCCTTTCCCCAATGTAACATTGCTCCTCTCTCTTCCTTCCATTTTGTGGTCTCTTTATTCCTCCTCATTGTATTTTGTCCCCCTATTTCTCTTCCCATTCCTCCTTTCTCCATTTTGCATTCAGTCTTTCTTGTTTGTTCCGGCTGCTTTTTCATGGGCCGGCATCATGCCTGGTGTAATTAACCTGAATTCAGCAGAGTCATGTAAGGGATGAATTTGGCACTGCCTCTGGAAAGCAAATGTTCCAAAGAGCAATATGAATGCAGTCAATATGGTGTCTGTGTCTTCAAAACAAAAAACATACAGTACGTAAGAGAGGAGCAGCAATGCAGCACATTAGTTACCATGGTAATGATGCTGTTTAGCAAATTGTATAAAGGAAAATTCTACTTAGATGGCCAAAGACATGAATTAGAGCTGTCCCTTGGCAGGTTTCACTTAGAAACTGGTGGTTTAAAAAATGTGTGTATGTATATTTCTAGTTCTTCATTTCTCAATTGACTGTCCTTTCTGAAATGTGGAAAATATTCAGAGAGACATTGCCATGTTTCCCACGTCTTTACTTGATGCCCTACTTACAGCTCTTCTGAGGCAATTCTTCCTTGTATAAAACAAACTATACAGGCCAGTATTTATTTTTTAGGACTGATCTGTGGTGGCTGCACAGAGAACCAACCTCCCCCCCCCCACACACAACCCCCCCGGTGTAACTGTATCTGACCCATAAATAAAAGTATTCTCTCCACTGCCACAAAACTGTACACCCTGAAAGCAGAACCTTGTCAGCTTTCACTTAGCTTATTTTACAAACTCAGTCCTTGCACCATAGCCCCCACTGGCAGACTCACCCCCATGTCCCAGCAAAGGTTTAATAGCTATGCTGTAGGCTAGTCTTATATTGCTTGAGCCTTCGTTAGTTTTACAGAATAAATAGCAGTGCATTACTCATGTGCACTGAAAAAATCTAAATTAATCTCTTCCCACCCAAATTAGAGATGGGTTTTGAATCACAGTTTCAGAGCCAATGTTTTGGTTGGGGGAGGAGGGAGATTCACATCTTGCAGCTTTGGCTCAGTTCTAATGGAAAGAAGGTACATTTTGTGATTGAAACATCCATGATTTTTTTAACAGGTTTGTCCACATGCTTGATCATTTACAGTGTGTGAAAGCCCTGAGTCTCCCAATCCTTTGTGCCAAACACTGAGATTCTCTGCAATTTAGAATAATAGGAAAGAGGAAAATGTGATCGGCTCCTTTTTATTTTACCTAGTCCTGTGGCCTGCGTAAATACTTCAGCATTTATCTGCTTGCCTTGAAGATGCCCCATCTCAAAGCTAGATCTGCATGTGCGTCCATCTTGTATGGAAGGACTCACCCAGGTTTAAGATGGGGCTAGTAATGCCCACTTCTCAGAGCTGCAGAATGTCTAGTTTCCTCCCTTTTGGGGGCATTGGAGTTGCTGAGATTGGGGGTGCTCTGGGATTTAAGCGTTCATATAGAAGATGAGCCTTCTGGTGCTGCAAAGCAGCAAGTTATTGCAAGAGCTGTGTTAGGGTACGTCTATACTTACCTACGGGTCCAGCGGTAAGCAATTGATCTGGGATCGATTTATCGCGTCTTGTCTAGACATGATAAATCGATCCCGGATTGATCCCGGAAGTGCTCGCCGTCGACGCTGCTCTGCGAGAGGAGTATGCGGAGTCGACGGGGGAGCCTGCTTGCCGCATGTGGACCCGCGGTAAGTTTGAACTAAGATAGTTCGACTTCAGCTATATGAATAACGTAGCTGAAGTTGCGTATCTTAGTTCGAAGTGGGGGGTTAGTGTGGACCAGCCCTAAGACTGTGAGAAGAGAGAGGTGCAAAAAGGGATGGATGGGAGAGGGAGTAGAGAAGGACGGCTATGCAGTGACAACGCTCTCCGTTGGAAGATTTCATTTCCTGTGTAACAGCACATGTACCCTCGCGGGATTAATGCAGTTGGATGCAAGTTACATTTTCTTATAAATTCATTACGATTTTCAGCAAATTTCTTGTAAAAAAAAAAAATGACACAGAAGAAAAGCTAATACATGGCCGTATCCTGATCCTTGTTGACACCCACTTCTCCAATGGCACAAATGGGTCTTTAAAAAGTCTGCCCTAAATAGGCAGTTGAAGATTCATAGGGAAATGCTCTGATGGTGTAGCAGGCTCTGTGCCACCCCTTCCTGCTTATCTCAGTGGACTGGGAGAGGATGGTGTTTGTTGGAGGTGTGGACTGGCGTGGCTAGAGTAAACCATGCTCTGGTAAGAGAGCTGTAAGATGTCATTATTTAGACTGCTCGAAATTACACCGAGGGCAGACCTGGCATCTGTTTGGCCACAGCCACCTTCAGCACCTTCATACACTTGTCCCAGCACAGGTATTGAGCCCACAGTTCCCATATGCAGATATCTTAGTGCTTGTCAGGAATTTTGCAACAGAATGTCCACCTGAAAATGTTGATTTGTCAAAACTGAAACTGGTTGTGGGAAAAGGTTGGTTTCAGTGAATTTTCTAATTCAAATTTTTTTGACAAAATAATTGAAATTGTCAAAACGTCTCCTTTTGACACTTTCAAAATGCAAAGGTCTGGGCTTTATTTTTGCTTCTAAGCCAATTTTTCTTTCAAAATATTAAATTTATACTAAAAGAAGGTTAAACATTTTTAAAGGTCTAAATTGAGACAAAATGTTTTGATTAACCCATCTGTTTATTTTTTTCAGATTAGCAATGTGTGACCATTGTCAAGACTTCGACTTTTCATCCCAATTTGGGACAGGAACATTTTTTGAAACCTCAAAAACTCTCATAGGGTGGAAACGCTCACATTTCCCTCCTAGCTCTAATTTTACTCCTAAATATCTCTATTGCCATATAATGAATTGAGCGATCTATTCCTTTACAATTATACTATTGTGAATGTGGGCACCCTTGTGTATGCTAAAAACAAAACAGAAACCCCAAATCAAAACAAACCCTAAGAAATGCAGGAAACATTAGATTTGTGTGTCTTCCAGAAATTACTTTGCAGTGAATTTCCTCTTTGTCACTGTTTCAATCTGAGTCTGTTTCCAAGTTCTGTGCATAGTACTGACAGAGTTAGGATTGTAGGATATTATGAGGCTTCTTAATTATTGTAATTTATATTGTAGAGGAGTATAATTCACTGCTTTTAACACTAATCTACAGTCAAGCTTTGGACTAGTCTGCTACTGCATTATCATCCAGGAATATGAAAAACCAATCACAATTTAAGCTATTTGTGTAGAGTTATGGTGCTAGTCAACCTCCTTCTTGCTACTTTTGCAGGATCTGGATATACATATCTCTGTGAAGTAGCATATGTTGTAGGAAATGTGAGAAGATATAAAGAACTCATCCAGTATTTCATCCCAGAGACATTAGTATTAGCCCCTATTATATTCTGCCTCTGATCTTAAATCAGTGTTTTTCACTTGCTTTACCAAAGCCTTGGATCCGATCATGCAGACCCTTTGTATGTAGAAGTCCCCACTGGCACCAACAGGAGTACTGCACATAGTGGCTTTCCAGTCAAAGATCTGAACTTGGGCTATTATTCAAAAGTCTTCAGTACGTGCTGCAAAATGTTTCACTGGAAACTATCTGAGATTCTAAACAAGCTGTGATTTATTACTTCCTCATAAAAGGGAACTCCCAGGGATGTGCACTGGAAGAGTACAATTATTCTGTGTAAACTCGTTGGAAAGCCTGTGAACCACAAAAAAGTTGAGAAAACCTAAGATCCTGGTTTTGCAGACCAATTACCAGTGATCAGTAACTGGAAAATATTCCTTCAACCAAACTGTCTGCGTACTGAGTCTGACTCATCTAAAACCAGACTACTAAGACAAGTCACCTCTCATAATAAAAAACCTGGCTAGCCCAACACATAAATATTCTTTTCAAGTAGCCACATTACTATATCCATAAAGCATGTTCTTCTAAGCCTGCTGTGGGTCATTTTCCATGAAAGCACAACCCAGGCATGATAATCCCAGCTACTATATAACATCTGCTCTACATTTTCACATGATTTATGTAAACTTATTGCAAACTATATATATATGGATGCTAGCCATGGTTAAAATGCCAGCCTCACATAAAACAACATAGAAAAAATAAAAATTCTGCTTATTACTATAATGCAATCAAATATGATGTATTCATTTAAAAAGCTATTTTGTGACCCAAATTCATGCCAGGCACGTCTAACATTTAAAAAAAATCCACATCACATTTTTTGATATAAAAGACTGGGGGGTCAGATGCATACTGAGTAGTATTTTACTCCCTGAATTAGCCATGGATTTCAGTGGGACTGAAGTACTATTCAGTGTGAGTAAAGATATCAGAGTATTTGACTGCTTCATTAAGTTACCTGGTTTAGTGTGAACACTCAGGAACCTCTCATTATTTTGTTACAACATCAGTTCGAGTTCATCACATGTCTCCACTCACTCCCCTCTTTAATTTTATTCTTTCAAGGGCAAATCCTTTTTTATTTTTCCCCTTAATAGAAAATGTTTTTCTGGCTGAAGGGAAGCCTGAGTTCTATATTAGGGGGAAGTAAAACTCCCACTGAATGCCAAGGTGCCACAAAGGGGACTCTATGAACTGGATTTGTGTTTTCATTAGAATTCTTCTCTCCTACTCCTATCACTCAGTTGGTCTCCTTTTCTGTTGTACTTTGTTGTGCTCTACTTTTCACCCTGACTTTTCCCGCTTGAAGTTTTTTCTCTCTGCTGCTTTATTTCAGTCTCTCTCCTAAGCAGAATGCCAACCAAATAGCATTGGAGTTGGAGTCCAGTTTTGAAATGTGCCCAACCAGCATGTCAAAAGGCAAGTAGGGCACTCTTCTAACATTACAGAATTAAAAATCATTATAAAAAAAAAAACATACAGAGGAATTAAGTCAGACCTTGGGCCAGATCCTCAGCTGGTGTAAATCAATATAGCTCCATTAACTTCAATAGAGCAACCTCATTTCACACCTGCTCAGAATGATGATGATGATGATGATGATTTTATTATTTGTGTTTTGGTAGTACCTAAATATCACCACTGAGATCGGGGCCCCGTTATGCTAGGTGATGCACAAACTCAGAGTTGGGACAGTGGTCCTTCTAGGCCATATGTAACCCTTTGACACAATATACTGATGCAATATCTTGCACAGATGCTGTAACGAACTGTCATGGCAATGCACCATGATGACTGGTTTGTGGAGAGCCACAATCCATTTGGTGACCAGCTGCTAGTCTGGGCTTCCAACACTGAATGCAACTGATTGATAAGGTCTGATCCTGCAAACTTTAAGTTGTGTGAGAGAGGACGGTCCGTGCGAGGGTTCAGTTCTGCTTCTATTGGATGAAAATCGCCCCAGAGCACAAGTTGAGCACAAGGCCTGTGCACACAGTAAGTCCCACTTAAGCCTTCAAAACTGGTGGTTAGGCCTTGGGTTGGCCTACGCAAGGGTGAATTTTACACAAGCGAGCTAACTGATTGCTTTCTAGTGGACTAATCACATGAATACAATTACTCATGTGACTAAAGTTTAGAAGGGCTGGACCTCAGGAGATCTAGGCTGAAATCCTGGCCCCACTGAAGTAAGTAGGAGTTTTGCCATTGACTTCAGTGGAACTGGGATTTCACCCTGGTTTCTATTTCAAGTTCTGCTGTAGATTTACCGTGTAACTGTAGACAAGTTGCTTAACTTGTCTGTGTGCTTCCCCTGCATAAAATTGGGATAATACTTATATTCCTCAAGAGGACATTGTAATGAGGTCCTGGAATGGGAGGTGCTGTATAAATGCAAAGCACGATTAAGTTTATATAGTAATTAAACTGTGGTGATATTTTTCTCCTCCATGCTCCTCCGTTAATGTTAACTAGTCTTTTTCTGGTATGATAACATGCTCTTAAATATAATGCAGACAGCAGCACAGTGGGAGCTTGCATCTCATGTTCCCTTCTAAATGATTCCACTTTGGGATGAAAATTAAAAGCAGCCCTTGCCAAACAGACTTCAATAGCAGCAAGAAGTCAGCTGTAGGTGCTCAAATGGATTTGAATCACAGCCTGCAATTATGATATGCTCTACAATATGTTTTTCGTTTTCTTAAGCAAGGCATTTATTAGACAATAGCATAGTGTGCTTTATGCTGAAAGGCAAGAAAATTGAAGGGAAGCTTAGAAGGTGGAAGAACAAGAGGAAAGAGTGTCCTTTTTTACAATTCAGTCTCCTTACTGTTTTTCCTGGTAGGCTCAATTTTATGTGACTATTTTTTGTTTTTCCTCCCTTTAAGCTGACTGGAGCCTTCCATTGTAAAAATGTTCTGTTATTTAACGTTTTTTTTCTTTTAAAAATCTTCAACTGTGAATGGCAATTATGTAATTGGATTTTTTAAATACTCCTTAATTATTACAAATGTTTTTTGGAACATGTTAGCAGCTCTTTCTATGAGTTAATTTCCTAGCAAATGTTCACCGTTGATACAAATCTTTGTGCCATGCTTTGGGTCCTATAATGCTGCTGGGAGACAGGTATACCTCCATGTTAAAACAGGGCAAACTTTTTGCAGTTGAACAATGTATTCAACTTATCATTATTTACTTGTATTATAATAGTGTCTGGATGCTGTCACCAAGACCAAGGCCTCATTATACTAGTCATGTAATTGCCTATAATACACAACAGTCCTTGCCCTGAAGAGTTTACAGTCTAAATTGGGAAGCTAGACAAAATCTGGGGAAAAGGAAGTGTTGTTATATCTATTTTACAGGTGGTGGAAGCTGAGGCATGAAGATTCAGTGACTTGTCCAAGGTCACTTAAAAAGCCTTTGACACAGCCAGAAATTGACTCCAGATCCCCTGATTCCCAGTTCAGTGCCTTAAGCACAAGATTAACCTTCCTCTTGATGAATCATAGAATCATAGGACTGGAAGGGCCCTCTAGAGTTCATCTAGTCCAGTCCCCTGCACTCATGGTAACTATTATCCCTGATAGGTGTTTGTCTAACTTGCTCTTAAAAATCTTCAATGTGCCCCAATTTTTGTTTGCAAATTATCCATGAATAGACAGATTTTTACAAATGTGTATATTGTTCTAAGTTACTCAATTAGTGGCTTATAAGAACATATTCTGCCTCTGGGTTATTTATCAACTATTATTCACCATGACTATTACGGTAAATATTTGCTATTTCTAATTTGTGCTGTCACGTGGAATTGTTTCTGCTCCTTGCATAATTTACATAACCCAGATTGCTTTGTAGATGGCGGTGCAAAAACTTCCATCATGAATGCAAATACATGATCATTCATAACACTGTCACTTTCCCTGGACCTTCTGGCTAATGACAGCGTAAGAGTCCTGGAAAGTAAATCACGGGGTTACAAATGCTGTCAAAGCAAAGGTTCACAAAAAATTACCTCCACTCTACTCCATTCTTTAATTTCTCAGATGTTATTCATTGATTGGTTTATATCTTTCATCCAAACTTGCTTCTAAAAATGGGATTTATACCCAGAGTTAGAGTGAAATGATGTCTTGGATTTTCTGGGGCAGCAGTCAGATTTTCTGGGAAAGTCAGAAAGGAGAAATGTATGATGTCTTTCCATAACTATTGCAGCAGCACAAGAGGTTGCTAGTGGGATCTTGCTTTCTGCCCTCACTTCCCTGCATGACCATGTAGAACGGGGTCACAATCAAGCTCTGATTTATTTTCTCTCAATCATTTTTCCAAGAGCTTTATTCAGATTTCCTGCCCCCCTCTAAATACTGTATTATCCCTTCCAGTCCAGCAGATCGGGATTACTCATAACTCATATAGTTAGTGGTAAACTGAGCAGTTAGCTTCTTTGTATTCTTGTGGTGTTATTTTTTACTTGATTATTTCTCCAGCTTCCAGTCCATCAGCACCAGTCACCTGAGAATCTTTGCATCCCCAAGAGATACAGATTCCTCTGAAGCATGAAAGTTGAGCTTAAATGACACATATACCATATAATGTATGTCTGAAACAGTTGACAGCTCTACTCAGCCTTGGCCCTAATTCACCAAACCTTCCCTATTTAGCTGAGTATCTAAGCATGTGCTTGAATTTAAGCACATGTTTAAGTGCTTTGCTGAATAGGGATGGACTTAGGCACAGCTTTGCATATTGGCCTTTCTGATTACAAAGTGATGGGGAAATTTTGTAGTAGACATTAACATTACCCTAAGATTATACATTGAAATCCTGATTTATGTACTTATAAAAAAGAAAAAATAATTCACATTGATAGTAGACATGTTTGCTGATGAGTGTCTCTAATCTTCTGATCTTCATATTTGTGCAGATGATCAGGGAACAATGTTAATTAACTAAAGCTAGTTGACTGCTACGAAACAGTTTGTGCAAACACTGATTTGAATTTTGAACCATTCTGCAACTTGATAAAATCTTGCAAACGGGTCTTTGTTCACACTAATGTTCACCCCACTCTGTTGATCATACACAAGTCTGAGTTAACATATGGACAATGATACTTGGGCATGAACAAGAGTGCTCATTATTTGCTATTCTCCTGTTTAAATGTTCAATTAGTCAGGAAGTAGCAACACAACCACGTGACTAAGGGCTTATCTACAATGGATATAGGGTGACCAGACAGCAAGTGTGAAAAATCAGGACGGGGGCGGGAGTGGTAATAGGAGCTTATATAAGAAAAAGACCCAAAAATCGGGACTGTCCCTATAAAATTGGGACATCTGGTCACCCTAAATGGATATGTTTGCTCACCAATATATCAGCACCGGTCCAGTCAGGCAGCTGGGTAGGGGTGCTGAAAATGTTTTCTGCCCAAAGTGACAAAACACCTTGGGCTGGCCCTGAGTCCAACCCCCTACCGAAGATGTGCTGTGCCACCATAAAAAGTGACTTCCATTGGAACAGCTTCTCCTGGTTTCAGAGAGGTGTGAGCTGAACAAGTCATTTGTATGCAGGCTTTGGATTAGGCTGGTATGGGGTAATATGACATACTGACTCCTCTCTGAGACTGCATTCTTGGCCTCCAGAATCCCACCTGTGCTTTAAAAAGCCCCATTAAATCACTAGTTGTTATGGTTGTGAAGAAAACCTCTCAAATGTGAACAGTGTTACCAATGAGTAATGAGTCTGCAAAGAGCTTGGAAAAATAGCACCTTGAGATATGATCTGCCCCATTCATTTCAGCAAGGTGCCCAGTAACGACCATTTAAATGTACATATTATTAACGCTTTCATTCCTCATGTAAAGAAAGGAGAGGGCGGATCACAGATTTTCACACTGCAGTAGTGGCTAGTCTGACTTTTCTATTTATATCATCTTCACAATTCCCATACTTCAATACTAGTCCTCCAAGGTACACAAATGTTTCTAGTTCTTTGTCTCTACCTCCTGTCTTCTGGTGGCGGCACTTTTTATCTTCTCTGTGCTGATGAGCTTCAATCCGAATTTTCTGCTTTCCTGCTCTACCTCAGCAGTTATTCTCTTTAAATCCTCCTTGATCGATGCCGTGAGGTCAATATTAGTCTGCAATTCTATGGCCTAGTCTTCACTTACCGGCTGGTCCGGCGGCACGCCATCGATGTTCTGGGATCAATTTATCGCGTCTGGTTAAGACGCGATAAATCGATCCCGGATCGATCCCGGAAGTGCTCACAGTCGGCGCCGGTACTCCAGCTCGCCGAGAGGAGTACGCGGCGTCGACGGGGGGAGACTTCCGGCCGCGTCTGGACCGTGGTAAGTTCGGACTAAGGTACTTCGAATTCAGCTACGTTATTAACATAGCTGAATTTGCGTACCTTAGTCCGAAGTCCGGACTAAGTGGGGACCAGCCCTAAGTTGTTCACTGTCCTACCACATAAGATGTCCCCTCCCATTTCATGTCTCAGGCCTGGTCCACACTAACCCCCCACTTCGGACTAAGGTACACAAATTCAGCTACGTTAATAACATAGCTGAATTCAAAGTACCTTAGTCCGAACTTACCGTGGGTCCACACGTGGCAGGCAGGCTCCCCTGTCGACTCCGCGTACTCCTCTCGCCGAGCAGGAGTACTGCTGTCGATGGCAAGTACTTCCGGGATCGATCTGGGATCAATTTATCGTGTCTAGACAAGACGCGATAAATCGATCCCAGAAGATCGATCGCTTACATCCAGACCAGGAAGTTAGTATAGACGTACCCTCAGTGCTATAGCCATTACTGCTTCCATTACCGAGCTGATCAAATCTGGTAATCGCATGCATCCATGTCTTACTCCTACAGTTGTCCTGAGCCATTCCATCAGCTTCTTGTCTAGCCTCACTGCACTCACTGAATTGCAGTAGAGGTTTTCTGCCAGTTTGATCATTTTTTTGCGGATGCCATACAGTCTCATAACTTGCCCTAATCTTTTCTGTCATATGCTACCAAAAGCCTATTTGAACTCTATCAAGTTGTTGTAAGAGGTTCAGTTGTATTCTATGTATGTCACAAATAACTGATCTGTTGGACTTCATCCTAGTCCAGATTTTATGTGTTCCTCTGCAAGTGCCAGTTCCACATACATCTTCATTCTCCTTTGCCACATCTTGACGAATGCTTTTCCTGGCACACTCAGTAAGGTGATTCTTCTGTAGTTCAACAGGCTGACTGGAGAAATAAAACAGAAAGCAAAGGAGACAAATGACTGGATGAGCGAACAATGTGAAGAACCAGAAGACTGTGTGAAGAGAAATGTGACACAGGGGTTGTATCTCAAGATAAAAGAACTGAGTGGGACATACAAGTTGAAGATGTTGGTGGTGAAAGACAAATGCAGGTGAATAACTGAGGGCTAACAAGCAGAGAATAAGCCATACAAAGAATATTTTGAAGATCTGTACAATGTGCAGAACACAGGAGATGAAACAATCCTGAAGAAACTTCTCTGCCCAAATGAGGGAGAGCATTCGCCGAAATTCTTGGAAGAAGAAGTAAAGATCCCAAAAGAAAGCTTGAAAAAACAAAAAGGGACTGGAAAGGGAAAACATAACCACAGAGCTGCTACAAGCAGGTGAGGAATGCATGATAAATGTAATGCACGAGCTATTCAACAAGATTTACAAACAAGAGCAAGTGTTGAGTAAATGGGAGGGGGGAGGGGAGAGCAATCTGTAAAAAAGGAGATAAGAGTATGTGCAAGAACTACAAAGGGGGATTCATGAAAGCCACAATTTCCAGAAGTGTTCACTAAGTTTTTGTGCCTCTGTTTTTGCATACCTAGGTTAGACACCTTGTGCCTGACTGCTGAGAAACCATAGCACAACTTCAGCTGGTGTTAATTGTCATAGCTCTATAATGGAATTGTGACAATTTACACCAGCTGGCCCCTATGTTTGCAAGTGTCCAACCCAGAAATTTAAGAATAAGGCTAAACAAATTAGAGATAAGACAGCCTATTGCCCCACCAACTCAGATGATTTACATTAATGCTAGTGGGACTTGTGTGTTGAAGCCACATGACTAAATCAAGGAGATTAAGGCTTTGTCTACACTACCACGGTAAGTCAACCTACGCTACGCAACTCCAGCTACGTGAATAACATAGCTGGAGTCAACGTACCTTAGGTCGAGTTATCACGGGGTCTACACCGCGAGGGATCGACGAGAGAAAATCTCCCATCGACTTACTTTACTCTTCTTGTCAGGGGTAGAATACAGGGGTCCACTGGAGAGCGATCTGCTGTCAATTTGATAGGTCTTTACTAGACCCACTAAATCGACTGCCAGTGGATCGATTTCAGAGTGTTGATCCCTGCTATAGTGTAGACCTGCCCTAAGTCAAAAGAGCAGACTTTACATGCTTAAGTCCGTAAAGCATAGAATCCGAAGGTGGTTATAGTAAAAGCATACTGCAAGTAATCCACTGCTATTTTCTGCTCCTGTAAAGCTGCCACAACGCCCATACGTGATGGGGACAAAGTCAAAGGACAAGGGGAAAAATAATCTTTCCAACCAGAACACTAGCTTCATGTTAATAAGCAACACGACCGTTAAAAGAACATTTTTGAAAGACTTTAGCACAAGCCTTGACTTGGCGTGTCAGGCCAACATCTGTGCCAAGGAAGGATGAGCTACTGAATATCATTTTTTTTCATCTAATGTGGTGGTGGCAGTCATGGTTGGGGAGTGAGCCAAATGGAATTTACATCAGTCCCTCCTGCCACCTGGCCAAGAAACAAGATTGGAACTCTCTGTGGAAGAAACCATTTATCCTTACTGGCAAGACAAATGGTTCTTAATTATACCTGTTAACTAAGATTGAAAGAAAAAATAGAAACGTAATGCATTTTCATATTGGTTGGCATTTATTTTGATCCAGAAGTGCTAGAAGGTGCCTCATACTATCTCTCGTGATATTGGGAAGAGCTGAATGGATAATGCAAAATCTAAATGGTGTCATGCTGTGGGTAAGCAATGCAGCTCAGATTTCAAATAACACCAGATTGATCAAAATTCACTAAACGTTTTATCTAATAATTTTTTGAATAATAAAACAATTTGAGAAAATGGTGATGCATTTGCAGGCCTTCCACAAACAGAAAAAGAGGGGAATTTTGTCACATCAATTATGTATCATGAATAACTCATTCACCTCTAATATATTCAGTTCCATGACAGTGAATATGCCTTGCAATTAAATCAAAAGAGTATCATACCAATGGTATGCCGGGTTCATTAAATATAGGAAATAAATGAACCTTGGGAGTCATGGTTCACATAAACAACCTATTGCCTGGATGCTTATTCAAATCAGTCCCACCATACCCCATCTGTTGTAATCCAGGTTTTCCTGGGAGTAAAACAGTTTTGGCAACAATGCTGACCCTCCCTGTATAACAGATTGTCTAATGCCAGTGAATGTTGTACACATGGAGCTAAATCCTATAGTCCATACAGTGGGTCATAACTCCCTCGAATTAGTGTGTACAACTCCAATAGGAGTTCATGAAAATTGTACCTGGCAGAATATTTTTTGGGGGAAATCCTGCTGTCTTTATTCAGATAAAATTCCCACTGAAACTTCTGCCAGCCCTACCTGGGTAAGGATCTTAGAATTTGTCTCATACAAAAAAATATTCTGCACTCTGTTAATGTGTGTGGTAGCTAACTAATATGCATGGTGTTAAATAATCTGTTGTTTTCATATTGATATTAAAATCTTAAAATTCTCCACAACAAAATAATTTATTTATCCAGCATATCTAGGTCTTTTGGGTCAGCACTCTTCCTCCCAGAGCAGAGTTCTTTGAACTTAGCAGTAGAGACTAAATTTTTTACTCACTGTAGCATTATCCTGCAGTCTTTTTGGTGAAGTTTGATTGATAAGAAAGCAGAAGGAAGAAACGCCTCCTGCAATATTAGTTTAGCGACCTTACTGGAGTGGGGAAAAACACACACACACTGTTCTGCCAGGAAACAGTAGCTGTCATTAAGGAACGGGGAGCAACTTGTCAGTGGATCATGTCAACGTGTGATACATTTGCTGCTGCAGACATCTGGAAGTGGTTTAGTAGAAAGGAGTCATTAAGGTCTGCTCCTCATGATACTGCTTTTTTTTTTTTTTCCTTTTGGAATAAGAACATAAGAACAGCCATACTGGGTCAGACCAAAGGTCCATCTAGCCCAGTATCCTGTTTTCCGACAGTGGCCAGGGAGAATGAACAGAACAGGTAATCATCAAGTGATCCATTCCCTGTCTCCCATTCCCAGCTTCTGGCAAACAGAGGCTAGGTACACCATTCCTGCCCATCCCAGCTAATAACCATTGATGGACCTATCCTCCGTGAATTTATCTAGTTCTTTTTTGAACCCTGTTATAGTATTGGCCTTCACAGCATCCTCTGGCAAGGAGTTCCACAGGTTAACTGTGCATTGTGTGAAAAAATACTTCCTTTTGTTTGTTTTAAACCTGCTGCCTATTAATTTCATTTGGTGGCCCCTATTTATTGTATTATGAGAAATCGTAAATAACACTTCCTTATTTACTTTCGCCACACCAGTCATGATTTTATAGACCTTTATCATATCCGCCCTTCGTCGTCTCTTTTCCAAGATGAAAAGTCACAGTCTTATTAATCTCTCCTCCTACGGCAGCCATTCCATACCCCTAATCATTTCTGTGGCCCTTTTCTGAACCTTTTCCAAGTCCAATATATCTTTTTTGAGATGGAGTGACCACATCTGCATGCAGTATTCAAGATGTGAGCATACCATGGATTTATATAGAGGCAATATCATATTTTCTGTCTCATTAGCTATCTCTTTCTTAATGATTCCCAACATTCTGTTCGCTTTTTTTGATGGCCGCTGCACATTGAGTGGATGTTTTCAGAGAACTATCCGCAGTGACTCCAAGATCTCTTTCTTGAGTGGTAACAGCTAATTTAGATCCCATCATTTTTTATGTATAGTTGGGATTACATTTTCCAATGTGCATTACTTTACATTTATCAACATTGAATTTCATCTGCCATTTGGTTGCTCAGTCACCACCCAGTTTTGTGAGATCCTTTTGTAGCTCTTCACAGTCTGCCTGAGACTTAACTATCTTGAATAGTTTTGTATCATCTGCAAATTTTGCCACCTCAGTGTTCACTCCCTTTTCCAGATCTTTTATGAATAAATTGAACAGCACTGGTCCTAGTACAGATTCTTGGAGGACTCTGCTGTTTACCTCTCTCCATTCTGAAAACTGACCATTTATTCCTACACTTTGTTTCCTATCTTTTAACCAGTTACCAATCCATGAGAGAACCTTCCCTCTTATCCCATGACAGCTTATTTGCTTAAGAGCCTTTGGAGAGGGACCTTGTCAAAGGCTTTCTGAAAATCTAAGTACACTATATCCACTGGATCCACCTTGTCCACATGCTTGTTGACCCCCTCAGAGA
Organism: Malaclemys terrapin pileata; assembly: GCF_027887155.1. Taxonomy (NCBI): domain Eukaryota; kingdom Metazoa; phylum Chordata; order Testudines; family Emydidae; genus Malaclemys; species Malaclemys terrapin. Next base: position 10,889,904 of record NC_071512.1, on the reverse strand, counting down.
ATGCTAGTAGATTCTTGAGGCATGATTTCCTTTTACAAAAACCATGTTGACTATTCCCAAACAAATTACGTTCATCTATATGTCTGACAATTTTGTTAATTACTATAGTTTCAACCAGTTTGCCCGGTACTGAAGTCAGGTTTACCGGCCTGTAATTGCCGGGATCACCTCTGGAGCCCTTTTTAAAAATTGGCGTCACATTAGCTATCCTCCGATCATTTGGTACAGAAGTTGATTTAAATGATAGGTTACAGATGACAGTTAGTAGTCCTGCAATTTCACATTTGAGTTCCTTCAGAACTCTTGGGTGAATACCATCTGATCCTGCTGACTTGTTACTACTTAGTTTATCAGTTTGTTCCAAAACCTCCTCTAATAACACCTCAATCTGGGACAGTTCCCCAGCTTTGTCACCTAAAAAGAATGGCTCAGGTTTGGGAATCTCCCTCACATCCTCAACCATGAAGACCGATGTAAAAAATTCATTTAGTTTCTCCATAATGGCCTTATCGTCCTTGAGTGCTCCTTTAGCATCTTGATCGTCCAGTGGCCCCACTGGTTGTTTAGCAGACTTCCTGCTTCTGATGTACTTAAAAAAAAATTGCTATTACTTTTTGAGTGTTTGGCTAGCTGTTCTTCAAATTCTTTTTTGGCCTTCCTAATTATATTTTTTACACTTCATTTGCCCGAGTTTATGCTTCTTTCTATTTTCCTCATTCGGATTTAACTTCCACTTTTGAAAGGATGCCTTTTTGCCTCTCACTGCTTGTTTTACTTAGTTGTTTAGCCATGGTGGATCTTTTTTGGTTCTCTTACTATAGGTTTTAATTTGAGGTATACATTTAAGTTGAGCCTCTATTATGGTGTCTTTAAAAAGTTTCCTTGCAGCTTGCAGGGATTTTACTTTTGGTGCTGTACCTTTTAATTTCTGTTTAACTAATCTCCTCATTTTTGTGTAGTTTCCCTTTCTGAATTTAAATGCTACAGTGTTGGGCCGCTGTGGTGTTTTCCACACCACAGGGATATTAAATTTAATTATATTATGGTCACTGTTACCAAGGAGTCCAGCTATATTCACCTCTTGGACCTGATCTTGTGCTCCACTTAGGACTAAATCAAGAATTGCCTCTCCTCTTGTAGGTTCCAGGACTAGCTGCTCCAAGAAGCAGTCTTTTAAGGTGTCAAGGTCTTTTAAGGTGTCAAGAAACTTTATCTCTGCATTCCTTCCTGAGGTGATATGTACCCAGTCAATAGGGGGATAGTTGAAATCCCCCATTATTATTGAGTTTTTTTATTTTAATAGCCTCTGTAATCTCCCTGAGCATTTCACAGTCACTATCATCATCCTGGTCAGGTGGTCTGTAATATATCCCTACTGCTATATTCTTATTATTAGAGCATGGAATTACTATCCATAGAGATTCTATGGTACAGTTTGGTTCATTTAAGATTTGATTCTACGCTTTCTTTCACATATAGTGCCACTCCTCCACCAGCATGACCTGTTTTGTCCTTCTGATATATTTTGTACCCTGGTATTACTGTATCCCATTGATTATCCTCATTCCACTAAGTATCTGTGATGCCTATTATATCAATAGCATCATTTAATACAAGGCACTTTAGTTCATCCATCTTATTATTTAGACTTTTTGCACTGGTATATAAGTACTTTAAAAACTTGTCCCTTTTTAGCTGTCTGCCATTACATGATGTAACTGAATGGGACTTTTTTTCTTTTGACATAAAAATACAAAAGTGTCACAGCCACAGTATTACTGAAACATTGCTTACTTTCTCATTTTACCATGTAATTATAAAATGAATCCATTGAAATATAAATATTGTACTTACATTTCAGTGTATAGTATATAGAGGCAGTATAAACAAGTCAACGTATGAAATTGTAGTTTGTATTGACTTCACTCATGCTTTTTATGTAGCCTGTTGTAAAACGAGGCAAATATCTAGATGAGTTTATGTGCCCTGTGGAAGACCTCTTCATATTCCATGGTTGAGGACCACTGGCTTAGACCTCTCACCTACGTGATGGGTTCTGAAATTGCAGGGTCCTCAAAGAAAAAGTACCTGGGAATAGATCCAGTAAGGAAAACCCTGATGGATGGAGCCACGTGCAGCAGTAGCTAAAGATGCCCAAAGGGGGCTTGGGATAGAAAACAGTACTGAGCACTTGAGAGTGACATTAGGGTGAAGAATGGCCCATCCTTATCTGAACTTCACCCCTATGCAGAGAGCCAGCGCTATGTATCAGTTAACTCATGGAACAAGGGAACGTCACCCTGGGAGCATGGCGCTCCAGTCTGGGCAGCTCGCGGAGGTTATGAAGGTCCAGCAAAGGCAGGGAAGATGATCCGAGGTGCAGCAGGACTTACACATTACGAGGGACTGCAAAAACTGACCAAATCTAGCCTTGAAATTAAATGTGACGCGCAAAAGGAAAATGGAACAGTCCCTCTTTTTTATACTAATATGAGAGTAAGCCACTATTTAAGGGTAATCATGAACCAGTTAATGGCACACAGCTAAATCTAAAATCAGATTCGAACTAATACGTCCTCCTACAGATTGTAGTTACCATCACAAAAAGTCAGAGAGTCAAACAGTTATGGTTACTGGATAATTTTACACCAGTGTTGGTGTATTTACCTATGGGTAGGTTAGGGCTTATTGTACATTGGGCATAGAATAAGCATATTGCTATTAGCAACGATCCCACACTTCACTTTGATTCCCACTATGTTTATATACCACAAGGTTGATTCAATCCATGTCATCCCCCTGCCTGAAAGCAACAGGGTTCGCCCAGTGCATTGTTGTATGCAGGTGATGGATGATCGGTCTTGGATACCTTCAGCACATCTTTGTCCCACTCCTTCCCTATTACCCAGCTGTTTGTCCTGTTCCCTTTCCCTCTGCAGAAGGGCCGCTACGAGACGTACATTAACCTGCTGTGCGTGAAGATAAAAGTTGGGACGGATGATCTGGAGAAAATCGAAGCCAGCCTTTTCATGGTGGAAGCTGACGACGTCTCCTTGCGGAAGACACATTCAAGCCCTTCCCTGAGCCAAGGACACTTGTCTGTACATAGCAAGGTGGAAAAGGTCGTTATCGAGCAGAACACTTAACAGGTAACACTACTGCGGGCGAAACCAATCAGTGAGGCTTAGTACTCCTTGACTAGATCGATGAGCACAATTATACCTAGAAAACCATATGAACAAAACTGGTAGACGTACATGACATGGATTCTGATCCAGCGAAAGAAATCAAAGAAGCTTTAGTTTGCACTTTGCTAATTTTTTCCCAGTGCCCTGACGTTTCAGTGTCATTGACTCTCTATTTTCCCCCTTCAGTGTTCCTTTTACTACTGCTCCTTGTGTGCATGTAATAAAGGCAAACACTCACAGGTGAAAGTCAATGGGACTACTCATGGTAATAACGTTAAAAATGTGCATAAATGTTTGCAATATGAGGTTCTTAGAAATTAAGTTTCAGGAATACTGCAAAGTATCTGCCAATTCAAGATTCTTTCTTCTTCTGAGAAGTAACTTTTCCTCTCTTACTGTCAGGCAAAAAAGCCTCCCGCCGCCCCCCCCCCCCCAGTGCGGCAGGGGAGGGTGGTGAGCCCGCCGCGGCTCCGCTGGCGGCCGGAGCCCAGGAGGAGGGCGGAGAGCCCGGCCGGGGCTCCACTCTCCCTGGCGGCCAGAGCGCCGGGAGGAGGGCGGAGTGCCCGCCGCGGCTCCGCTCTCCCCGGCGGCCAGAGCGCCAGGGGGAGGGCGGAGAGCCCGGCCGGGGCTCTCCCCGGCGGCCAGAGCTGGAGCACCACGCCGCGCTGCCCCCCTCCAGGTGCCTCCCCAAGCACAAGCTTGGTGGGCTGGTGCCTGGAGCCGGCCCTGCTTACTGTGGAGTAAATTGAACAAAACATGCTGGTCCTTAATGCTGTCTTATGTAGTAATGCTATACCAGTCTCCAAACAGTTTCTTGACTTAACATCACTCTGTAATTCAGAATATTTTAATATGTTTCTCAATATGACCATATGGTTTATATAAAACTTTTGGATTACCTCATAAATGTAATCATAAACTCTGGATAATACATTGGAGAATGTACAGCAGGGAACACTGTTGTTCTGGCAAAAGTATAGTAGACTGGATGATCTAATAGATCTTTTCCATCTCTAATTTCAATAATTCCATGTGAAATATATCCAGAAGGAAAGGAAACAGGTGATTGTGAAGATATCTTGTGACCATTAAGTAATTATGGACCAAATCAAGCCCTCTGGGGGTTTTTGGGGGGAGCATGTGGTTATGGGGTGGAGATGGGGAAATGCTTTTATACATAGCACTGTCTCCCTAAAAATCCACATGGAAATTCTTATGCTCAGCTGTGGAATCCCATCTCTGGAATTTGACTCTGGAGTCCTAGCCAGGCCACATAGGGTGACATCCTGGCCCCACTGAATTCAATGGGAGTTTTGCCATGGATTCAATGGGGCCAGGATTTCACTCACAGTTAGCAGGAGTGCAGAAGCAGTGTTCTGGCTAAAGCCCATTTCTAGTTATTGACACAGCATGGTTTGTGCATCTTTTTGGCAGGAAATGGTTATCTTCCTTGCATTTCAGAAGAATTTTCAGCCTCTTGTAGTTTAATTAAAGCTAATAAATCTCATTTTTTCAGAACTACATCATAATAAAATAAAAGAAATCAGATTTCAAAGTTTATCCTCCCAAAATAACAGTCTATTATAGTTTGGCTCAGGACACTTGAAAATTTACTCTATGGCTACATCTGAAAATGGCCTACAGCCAACCACAGCAGATTACCACATTAACATTGGGCATCTATCAAACATTTAAATCAGTTGCAGTGAGCCAAGAAAAAAAAACTTTCTTTTATTCATTGTAAAGTCTGAAGACTCCACTCTCAAAGTGGAATGTTCTCCCATGGTGCCGTGGAGTTTTCCATCATTTATGCTGCTAGGCCTAAATGCAAATAAATACAATGATTCAGGGTATATGGTTGTATATTTTCTTTAGGTTCTTGATAGTCTGTTTATTGAAATGTGGGGGGCATTTGAAAAATAAGAAAGAAAAGAGAACAAATGAGCCCTAGAAATTCTTGGTAGGAACTGTTTTCAATCTCTCTCTGTCTTTCCTCTGTAATTCTATATGAGGTAGAGTGGGTAAGAGGCCCTGTAGCCTCTGAATAGAGCTTGAGTACATTACATTATTACATTGCTAAATAATTTTAATGCATCATCTATCTCAGATGCTGGGAAAAAATAGAAAAAACAGATAAAGGACCAGATTTTTAAAGCCAGCCCAGCCTCTATACTTGTGCTTGCAAGTTTTTGTCTATTTTTCATGTGTGTGACTTGTTTGTATTGGAGATATCAAAGCAGGCACAATAATACACCAAAGGGAAGCAGAATATTGGATAATAATTACCACTGAGGCTGAATATAGCAATGCATGGTTAATGGCCTCTCTAGACCAGTGGTTCTCAAAGCCGGTCCGCCGCTTGTTCAGGGAAAGCCCCTGGCAAGCTGGGCCGGTTTGTTTACCTGCCGCATCCGCAGGTTCGGCCAATTGCGGCTCCCACTGGCTGCAGTTCGCCGCTGCAGGCCAATGGGGGCTGCAGGAAGTGGCGCGGGCTGAGGGACGTGCTGACCGCCCTTCCTGCAGCCCCCATTGGCCTGGAACAGCGAACTGCGGCCAGTGGGAGCCGCAATCGACCGAACCTGCGGACGCAGCAGGTAAGCAAACCTGCCCGGCCTGCCAGGGGCTTTCCCTGAACAAGTGGCGGCCCAAGTTTGAGAACCCACTGCTCTAGACCAGGAAAATAGGTCATGGTTAAAAACTTATTAATGGCAACATTTTAGCTAACACTTTCTAAGCACTTGTCTGGATATGGCTTAGCACCTTTAAAAATGTGTTAGCTGGTCAGAGTCAACCCTAAATAGTCCTTAAGGCCTCTTCTATACTAGAAACTTGTATTGCTTTAACCATATCGATATAGTTGAAGCAGTATTACCTCCTTGCTGTGTATGCAGTTAAGCTGGTATAAAGATGCTTTATCTCGGTATAGCTATTTCTACACAGGAGGAGGATTAACTCTACCAGTAAAAGTCACCCTTATACTGGTATAACTGTGTCCACACTAGAGTTTTTACCGATGTGATGAGATGTACCTCCCCCACACCAGCCCCGAAAGGGTTAACTGTGCTTTACAGCCCAAGGAAGCCCCATCCCTCGACTCCGCTGTGCGTGCTCAGCCTGGAGGTGGAGTATAAAAGGAAGAAGCCCAACTCAGTCTGGGCAGGCTGCTGAAGGGGGGAGGACGCGGACTGCAGGCTCTCTCCAGGGAGTTGCTACAGGCCCTGATTACAAAGCCACAGCACACAGAGCTCCAGACGGACTCCAGGCCTCCTGATGAGCCCAGATAAGGGACCGCGCCGACAGGAGCTAGGCCACTTGAGGACCCCAGAGACCTGAGGGAACTGTGGAGCCTCACCGAGAGAGAAAGGGTAGGAAGCAGCCCAGGGGACTTCGACTTTTCTCCGGTGAGTGAACCGAGGAAGCAGTCAGTATGTTTCGGGAGGATCTTCGCTGACTCGGTGGTGAGCACCCCCACACCCGCTAGGGCCCTGGGCTGGGACTTGGAGGAGCAGGGAGGCCCCGAGGTACCTTGTGAGCCACACACCCCTAAGTGGCACCCCACTTCCCCAATCGGCCATGCAATCTCACAGAGGCGGGTTACTTTATTGACTCTGGCCATTAGGCCGCGTTGCCCTGAGTGGAAGGGACGCCCTTATTGACTCCGGCCATTAGCCCCCGCTGTCCTGAGTGGAAAGGCCACTTTACTGACTCTGGCCATTAGGCCCCGCTGCCCTGAGTGGAAAGGCTGCTTTACTGACTCCAGCCACTAGGCCGTACTGCCATGTTTTATAATGAAGGTTACGAACACAGAACCTAACTGGCTACTATAGAGGTTTTTTCCCCTCTTCTCACCATACGTGACCCAGCACACGGGAAGGAGTGTACCTACCCCACGACAACCGGAATAACTATTTTTGTAAAAAATCACACCTCTAATGAAATAGCTATAGTACTAAAACTTTTAAGTGTAGACGAAGCCTAAGAGAATAATTTGTCCCTCAGTGATTGTAAAGAAAATTGAAAAGGGAAAATAATATTATCTAGCTTATTTTGAGTTGCTTTTAAAAGGATGTATTTAACAATGAGGGTTTATGTTGCCTTGGTCATGGATCATCACTACGAAAGTTAATGAGACAACTTGTGAGAGTAAAGCAAGCCGGATTTGGCCTTGGTTATGTGTTTAAATCCATCATAAGGGGATTGGTACAGTTCATGGTGAAGACTCTGATAGGAGAGGCTGCTAGTCTTCAGGGTGCAAGCCATAAAGGCCCTTATGCACCTAAATCTCAACTTGTCTACGTCCAGTTTTTAGGCACCACTGTGATCTACCGAACTCCCACTCAACTGCTGCCTAACCATAGCCATGGATCTGAAAGGCATGGGGGCATAAATCTAGTCAATTCCCCTTTTGCAGCAGGCTGTCTGTGTCAGGCACTTGTAGAAGGAAATTAGAATTAGCTAGTTTCCTCCTTCAGCAAACTCTGGATACATCATAGGGAGCTGTCTGGAAAGGGAAATTTACTAGGATTATGTGATCCTAATCAGTTTCCTTTTATAGCCAGATCCATGTGTGAAGGCAAGAGTTTGCTGCAGAAGGGCATCTGCAATATCTTTAACATATGGAGCCAGGAAAACAGGCACAAAGGGTGTGTGTGTGTGTGTGTGTGTATGTGTGTGTGCACGTGTGCACACACATGTTTATGCTTTAGAGACGGAGAGTTTAAAAAGACATAAAAAGGAAAGGAAACACAAAGGAAAGGGGGTGGGGGCCAAAAAAGAGGGATATTAATTAGAAAAACAGGAGGGAGAGAGGAGCAGGGAGAGGATAAGACATTAAATATCAAATACTGAAAATAAATATTACCAATGTGAATATTTTGCTTAACTTTCTTCAGTGTAATAATATCTGTGGTCTAGAATTTTAAAGAGAGGGCCAAATATGGTTCATTTCATTCATGCAAATGGTCTTATTGATGTCTGTGGCCCACATCCTCAAATATATTTAGATATTTCAATGGGAGTTAGGCACCTAAATGCCTTTGAGGATGTGGGTCTCAAAGCCCACTGAAGTCAATGGGGAGTCTTCCCATTGACTTTAAAGGGCTTTGGATCAGGCCTCATTACACCCGTCAAATGAGTAGGGGAGTAGATATGTGTATGGTGAGTGCACTAGAAAGTAGAGTGCCAGCCCTTTTTGTCCACTTCACCCTGCTTGATGCAATATCACATCATATGAATGTTCAAACAGTAAAGTGGTTTAGAGCCCAATCCAGCAAACACTTAGTACCTAGCAAGCCTACAGCCGTGAGTTGTCCCATTGACTAGAGCTAACTATTTGCAGGCTGAGGCCCACGGCACATTGATCAATTAGCTGTGCCTACTGTTCACTGTGATCTTCTGCCACCCACAAGACTTTGTCTTGTTAAGGGAACATGCCCAGGAACTAGAATTTGAACAGCTGCTTTGTGTTTCCTGAAATAACAAAATAACTAAGCCTTGACTAGTGGCTGGCATCACCTCTCCGCAGCTCATGCATTCTGCCGGCATGATGCCTTACACAGCCAGTTCCCTATAGAATGGTGAATATGAGAAATGGTCTCCTGGATCACCATCTCTCAGGGGACCATGTGCAGACACAAAAGCTGAAAAAGATTGACGAAACAAAGAAACGAGTGTGGAGAGGATGAGGAATTGGCAGGGGACAAACTTAGCCCCAAAGTCCATTTGCTTGTCTTCTGTGGAGCTTCTCAAGTGAGTAAAGTGAGCAGGATTTGGTCCACATGACCTTGTCAATTTTATTATGAAACTGGGGGACCAGATCTCAGCTTGTGTAAAACAGAACTGCTTCACTGAAGTGAAATGGAGTTATGTTGATTTATATCATCTGCTTTTTTCTCTAACAGTTTGACTTGATCTTGCCAGGTGCTGAGTTACTTCAACTCCAGTGCTTCACTGGTTGAGTCCCTTTATTCCTATGTTATCAATCTACTGGTTAATTTGGACATTTTCAGAGTCCTGCTTTACAGAAGCGGCTGTCTCTCGCTGTCTAGGAAATGCAGTACAAAAATAGCAAGCAACTAAAAAGTAAATCTCTATGGCAGTGTTTCCCAAACTTGGGACGCCGCTTGTTTAGGGAAAGCCCTTGGCGGGCCGGGCCGGTTTATTTACCTGCCCCGTCCGCAGATCCGGCCGATCGCAGCTCCCACTGGCCGCGGTTCGCTGCTCCGGGCCCATGGGAGCCGCGGGAAGTGGCGGCCAGTACATCCCTTGGCCCGTGCTGCTTCACACAGCTCCCACGGGCCTGGAGCAGTGAACCACAGCCAGTGCGAGCCGCGATCGGCCGGACCTGCAGATGGGGCAGGTAAACAAAACGGCCCGGCCCACCAGGGGCTTTCCCTGCACAAGCGGCATCCCAAGTTTGGGAAACACTGCTCTATGGTTTCATTTGGCTGGTTCAATTTTTGGTTTTAGCTTGTTTGTTTAGACTGCAAAGGTACTATGGTGTTTTCTAATTTCCATTGTCACCTGTTGATGGTGATGGGAATTTTCCACGATCTTACAAATGTCCAAATAATAAAATAAATGAATGACTATTTAATGGCCTTCCACATCAATTTGTTCATTTGTTAGAATGTAGTCCATTGAACTTAAAACAAGCAGAGGCTGAAAAGTCCTCAAAAATTCTTCAGTGGCACTATCTGGAATGAGCTCTGTATAAGGGAAAGTTGAGGGTAATCTGGGAAAACATAGCACTTGATGTCAGCACTACTCCCAACAAAGATTAAAGTTAAAGAGAGATTAAATACTTTTTGGAAATGAATGTGGCTATATTGACTGTATATACTTTATAATTACCGGATTACTGGACAATAATTATGGCCAACCATGTATGACTTGTTAATTCTAGGCGGTTGATCCTAATTAAGTGTTTTCCATGTCTATTTCTCCAGAAATCAGTTGGAATTGTTTTTCAGAAACTCTCCAGAAGTGGCCACCAACCTCCTGCTCTTCCTACGCAGCTCACACAAAAATGTCAACAATATTTATGATCTAAACAGTTCAATCCTTCCAGCCTTCAGATTTGTTTACCACAGAAAAAGCTCTCCAAATAATGTCTTTATTATTGCTAAAGGCTTCTTCTGTTTGGCTTGGTGATACCTCTTAAGATGCATTAGATTCCTCTCTTCTGTTTAAGCAGCTGCCGTTACTGGCCATTGCTTAGTCTAAAATTGTGTATGCAAGCCTTTGTATGAGTGCAGGCTCATATATGACTGTTTCTAGAGTATTCATACATGAGTGCATGGAAAGTCGATTGGGAATGTATTTCCATTCAACCTTAACAATTATCTGCATGCCTAAAAGCAAAGGGTAAAAGGAGTGCAAGACAGAATGATGGTAATTCAAAAATAACCCCCCAGGGTGGTTCTGGCAGCTGGAGCTCACTGGGCAGGGGGAGTGCTGGTCATTCCTTTGTGCTGAGGGCCCAGGAGTGGACTGTCACAGGAGTGGCTCTACACTGATCTGAACATGCCTCTTATGTATGGTGAGCCGCAAGGGGCTGCTATGCTGGCTTTGCACAGGTACGAGTTAGTACTCAGAAAGTGAGAGGCCATGTCTCCACTACACAATTATGTCATAGAATCATAGGGTTGGACGGGACCTCATCTAGTCCAACCCCCTGCTCAAAGCAGGACCAATCCCCAACTTTTTTTTTGCCCCAGATCCCTAAATGGCCCCCTCAAGGATTGAGCTCACAACCCTAGATTTAGCAGGCCAATGCTCAAACCACTGAGTTATCTCTCCTACAACCTAACTTATGTTGGCATCCAGCCACCGGAGTTATTAAAGTGCTTGTGTGCGTGCACACTGGGCTCTTTGTGTCAGCGGTGCACATCCTCCCTAGGAAAAGCATGTATCAATTGGCTAGTCAGCGTGGGGCATTGTGACATAGCTCCCGGAAGCCAGTTACAGTCGACCAAGCTACGCTGATGCTTGTGTTGACCTAATTACATTGACCACGACTCTACGTGCCCGGGGAGGCGATGTTACTAAATCGGTATACGGAGGCAGGAGCCAAATTTAAGTGAAGACACTTCCAGTGAAGACACCTAGGTTGATGCCAGGCAGCTTATGTTGACCTAACCGTGTAGTGTGGACCAGGCCAGAGAGAGAGAGACATCAAACCCCACTTGCCATAAGTAAAAACATAAACCTGGAAGGAAATATATTTAAGGGGAAAAAAATCCATACGCCAATCTGACCTGAAAGTCACTGGAAGGTAAGGCCCTTTATCGTCTGTTACACAGATTCATGCTCAACCTGGCACTCTGTAATCGACAAGGGAAGACACCCTGACATCCCTGTCAGTGACAGCTAATCACAGGAGGAAATAATCAGCATGTGTGTTTTTTGGCTCTCTTATCACTTCAGTTCTTTCTCTCCCTTTATTGCCAAGCCAGATCAGGATGCTAAAGCCTGGTGACATGTTTACATTGCTTGGGATCTACAATCCTGTCCCCAACCCTACCCCCGACCTGCTCCCCTATTCCCCCCATTTTCTCTGCCCCCTCCCTTGCTCCCCTGCTCCCCTCCACCAGCACAAGGGCGGGAGAGGCTGGGTGGCAGGGACAGAAAGGGGGACAAGCTTTGGGGGGGATGGAAGAGTAGCTTGGGGGAACGTGGGCTGCAGGAGCCGATCAAGAGGGAGAGAACAGGGCAGGGGCTGAAGGGAAGGAGAGTGTGTGTGTGTGGAGAGAGGATAGATCAGCGTTCCCCCCTCTCCCCTGGCTTGGGGGAGCAGGACTCCCTCCTCATTGGATGCTGTGTGAACGCTCCCGCTCCGGTTTCAATCGGCTGCCAGAGGCGGAGGGGGGCTGCCAAGGCCGCAGCCTGCTCCCCCTGCCCGGGGCTCTCCCAGAGTAGCTCCCCCCACACACGGTCCCTCTGGCTGCGGCCGGGGTGGGAGCTGCGCTCCCCGGCCCGGGGGCACCAGGGGCAGCGCGATCCCACTGCCTGACCCGGCTCCGCCCCCTGCCCGGCCCCGCTCAGTCCCTCTGGCTCGTATTTAACCGCGGCTGGCCGCCCTGCCGGGCTCTCACTTCCCCGCCGGCTCAGTCCCGTCCCCGCGGCGCGCCATGGAGCGCGGCGTGCTGCTGCTGGCGCTGGCCTGGGCGCTGGGGGTGACTCTGTCCGGGGCAGCCAGGAGCCCCTACCAGCAGGTCCTGCACCACAGCCGGCTGCGCGGCCGGCAGCACGGGTAAGGCGGGACCCAGCGCTCCGCTGGAGCCGGGCCGGGGGGCTCCGCACTTCGCTCCGCAGCGCCTGGCCGCAGACCTCTGCCGGCCCCGAGCGGGGGGACTGGAGACTCCCCGGGCGCCAGCCTCTGCCCGCCGGGAGATGGGTGGGCTGGAGGCTAGTGCTCATTGATTTATTCCTGCAGGGCCGGCCAGGGAAACTAGCCGCCTTTGACAGTTAAGGGATCAAGGCTTATTTATCCCCCTGTGTTTGCAGGTACTGGGGTAGATGCTGCTTAGTCTGTTTAATCATTTGTATTGGTACAATCAGACTTAGACATATACAATGAAATCTACTCGAATGAGATGCTGCCTATAATCAATCCGGACTCTCAGAAGCGAGTGTATGCACACCCATACATAATATTTCGTGCGTGTGTGTGTGTGTACACACCTTTTGAAACTTAGAGTGTGGTAGGATGAACACATCAGCGATAGCCTGGAATAATGGTAGAGACCCCAAAATTCAGCTTCTCTCCAGTAGCGTTAACCACTTAAATACTGCAGGATGTACTGTTGTCACCTCTGGACAAGTTTAGTCTTTCTGTGCCCCCAAAGTAGGAAAGAATTTGTTGAAAAATATTGACCATAATGACATTTCAATGGGAAATCAGAAAATTCCAAAGTTTGTAAGCCGTCTCTATTTTCCACCTAATGTATCTCAGAGGGGTTTCAGTAGCTTTATTAATGGTTGTAAGGCATCCTGAGCTGCTAAGAGGAAGGTACTTACACACAAGTAAAGTTACATGGATGCTGTTCTACTGAACAAATGTTTGCAAAACTAATAATATGATACTGTATATTTAAATATAAACAGTAGTGAGATTGTGTCACAAAATAACAGATTTTATGCATGACTTATTTTTTCCTTTGGTGCCTTGGTATTGCACGGGCCATTTTAGACCAGTTTACATTGTTATATTTATGTATCACATAAAATTAATTTCTGTTTAGAGTGGCCCTTCGTGGCTGGGACTTTATCGTCCGGTTTTGTCTATAAGGACTTTGGCATAGTTCTGATGCTAGACTCCTGGCTCCTTGGGGCAGGGACAATCTTTTATATTTGTGCCTTCAGAGCATCAAGAATGTTATCCACACTTAACATCATGCAAAATCAGGACTACAGCATTTAGACAACACATGAGAAAGAGAAGGTGTTTGTAGTGAATTTTACATGGAGTGTTTGCATAATGTTTTAATTTGTCTTATTTTGTTGATCTGCAGAGCTGAAATTCTCCATGTCTATTTCTGGTTTAATTTTATGTTTACATATTCTGAAGTAATGTCAGACAGATTTTAAAGGGCTTTTTTTTTTCCCCCTAATCAACTGTCGTGTTTCATGTAAACCTTTTCAATAGATCTTGAAAGAATTCTTGACAAAAGTAATCAGTTCTTTAATAGTATACTTCCCAAAGAACATCTAAAAATGTGTGTAGACATCTTCTCCTGGATTGGTAACACACACGGTACTGATGCTGGTTCTATTGACACAGATGCATTGTTAGCTATAACACTAACTGTGAAATCTGTAGTTTGTGACACTGACTCACGCCTCTCTTGAGATCTGACTGGGAATCTCATAGAATCTTGAAGTGGGTACAAAATTCACATGGCTCACCATTGCAACATGATGTTGATTAAAGGGAAGCTACAGGTCAGATGGGTAGTTGGAGCCAAGGCCACAAAAGGTTTTTTGTTCTTTTTAAAGGCAGAAATGGTGAAATATTGCGATCAACATGTCATCTGGAAACTAGATCAGCTATTGTAAAAACAGTATATTAGAGATATAGAACCTTAATGGATGAGTTCTAGAGACTATTGCCTGTCTTAAGTAATTGGCATGCAATGTTGCCCTCCATGTACATATGCCTTGAAACTAAACAATGGCTAAGTTCTGCTAATAACTTTAAGATGAAAGTGTGCCAATTGGTAAGTTACTACAGCCCTATCTTACATTAAATGAATGTATTTCTCCTAAGACTCTTCATTTCTGGAGACAGAGGAGAATGTTGTTGCCAGTACAATCAATAGAAGTAGAGGCACACTTCTGCCATTGCTTTCCTAACAGCACTGGCATCTCTGGGGGAGTACAAGAAGCGAGTGTTTATGGATGAAGTGAATCACATGCTGCTGTCAGTTACCCTGATGTAAGTGGGGATAGGGATAACTCAGTGGTTTGAGCATTGGCCTGCTAAACCCAGGGTTGTGTGCTCAATCCTTGAGGGGGCCATTTAGGGATCTGGGGCAAAAAAATAGTTGGAGATTGGTCCTGCTTTGAGCAGGCAGCTGGACTAGATGACCTCCTGAGGTCCCTTCCAACCCTGATATTCTATGATTCTATGAAATCCTGCATAACTGAAAGCAGAATTTGGCCCACTAGTCCCTTTCTGATCGACAGAGCTTTATAAAAACAGTTCCGTTTTATCAGCATCAAGTAAGCGCAAACTAAGTATTTGGATGCCAACGTATGGCTGTGTCAAACATGTAGCAATAGAGAAACAACCAAAGGATTCTTGGACATAGTGCATTCATGTATCATTAGCAGAGACCTTAAAAGGGCCAGATTCTGTCACCCTTACTCATGTTGTATATCACCTTGCTCCATGAGTAGTTCTATTGAAGCCAATAGTACTCATTGCATAGGAAGATACTACTCAACAGGAGTAAGGGAGACAGAATCTGGAGCTATAGAAATAAGTGACAGTTTATGCACATTTTAAAAAGAGTGAACAGGGGCAGATCTGTGAGTGGGGCTGCAGTTAAGAATCGCAGAAGATAAAGTAACACCAACATAGAAATATTTGCTTGGGGGAAAGTATTGCGTGACAATAATGCGTTTCCACTGTCCTAAAATAGGCAGTGACTTACTCCATTGAAGGCAGGTAGGTAAATCATTGTGATCGAGCTGCATATTCTTTTTGGAAGCATCCACTATGTGCTAGGCTGTTTCCAAACTTTCAAGGACAGTTCCTACTCTAAGGATATCAGTTAAGGACCAACTGGCGAGCAACACGTGATCAACGAAAGGAAACAATTTATATATAAGTCAACTTGTTTCACTTTAAATTGTTGCACAGCTGAAATAAGGGACTTACGTGTAGAGTACTGACAGATTCATTTAAATCTAAACTAGGCAGAACACTATAATATACAGTGCATCTACTCTAGTTTTGTTATGGGAATCACTGAAAACACACCATTTTTTTTTCTTTACTGGGGCTTGATCTGAACCTGCATGGCATTGTACTGATAAATCAAAACCTGAACAGCAGCAGCATGTAGCGTCAGTATTTTAGCTTAAAAAAAAGGGAATTGGTTAATATGAAAACAGTACTCCGAGTACCAAGTATTTCTTCATCAGCCTCTTAACAAGTAGGAGACCATTCCAAAGGATGCAGAAGACACGATAAAACTAGTTCTCCAGTAGCCACACACGTAAAGGATGAATCCTGGCGGGACT
Source organism: Malaclemys terrapin pileata (assembly GCF_027887155.1). NCBI lineage: Eukaryota > Metazoa > Chordata > Testudines > Emydidae > Malaclemys > Malaclemys terrapin. The sequence goes on along the minus strand of NC_071512.1, from coordinate 10,873,966 downwards.
GTCCAATCAAATGGACACTGAAATCTAGGAGCTCTTTGGTTGTAGCCAGACTTGCTCGCCGCAGTGCGAGAGAAGCCAAGGTAGGCTGAGTCAGAAGGTGCAGGAATGTCTGTGGGTTGTACCTTTGGGGCGGGATCGTCCACTGGTGTCCGTTGGCGTAGCTGCACTAAAGTCAATGAGGCTAGGCCAGGCTAGGCCAACTGAAGAGCCGGCAGTCTGATTTATTTTTACTCGTTTTTAATTTTTTCCCCTGCATGCCACATTTTGCACGTAAAGTGCAATGAATGCTTTCAAGCAGAAATGCATTGTTTTGATTGGAAATGGCAGAAATTATGGAAACTGTGAGTGTGAGCTCAATACTGTGAAGCACTGAGAGCCCTCAACTTCCAATGACTTCAGTGGGTGGCAAAAGTGCCCGGCACCGAGCAGGACTGGGCTCTGTCTCTATAGATGAAAGCTGCAGCGAGATTAACAAAGACTTACTGAAGAGAAGCCAAACTCCCACTGAGACTGGCCGTGGATTTAGCAAACATATATAGTAGAACCTCACTAATTCATACTAATGGCTGGGAGACCAACCATTGGAGAACTGAGCTTTTGTGCAATAGTGAGAACGTGACCCACACAGGCGGGTGAGGGTGAATCCATACCACACCACAAAATCTCCTGTGTTTATTTGGACAAGGAAGCATTGTTCGTAATACCTCAGAACATATGTGCAAACAGACTGTAGTAGTGTATTTTGCCTGAGTAAGTGTAAGTAACAGGAGACCACTGTGATTTGTTTCTCTCCCCTCCCCCCAGGTTTCTGGCTCAGTGAATTACAGCTCCACTGATTCCTGTAACATGCAGAGCACCTCTTGGGAATAGTGCTGGCAGTCGGTGCTCCACAGGAGTAGGCCACTAGTAACCCGCTGCTGGAATTGTTGGGAACTGTTGAGGAAAGCAAACAATGTATTGGAGCCAAGCTACATTCAGAGCTTGACCCTACATGGTGCTGAGATCCACAGATCCTGCTAACTTAGCTCTGAGTTGTGGGTGTTCACCACGTCTAGGGATCAGGACCCTGGGGCAGTAGTTTGTGTGGGAGACATCCCATCCCTAAAGGCAACAAACTGTACTGCCAGCATTTACCATCCTTTTGTCCATATCCTGCTACTCCTGAAATCAGCATAGCTTAGTGTACAGACCGATATAATGACCCTATTCATCCTGTCAGATGCTGAGCACTTTGGCCCTGATCCATTGACTTCCGTGGGACAGTTTGCTTAACAGATTTGCAGGATTGCGTCCAGAGTGCTCGGCCCCTTGCAGGATAACTGATGGATACTATCAATGTGCTCATATTAATCCATCATTTAATCTATGAAAAACTTACTGTGTTGAAACAGTAGCACACGTTAACTATTAGTAACACAACAATTCTGATTTCATGTACAAAATAGTTCTAGTTTAATCTTCAGCTAAGGATCCTGATATTTTTAATTAAAAAAATAGTTATTTCTTTTGTTCCCTTTATTTAAATATCTTCACCCTGTTATCTACTCTATCAAGTCTTTATCCGGAGCTTATTTTCCTTTGTGAGTTGGTGTCCATAGTGGAACCCCTGATGCAACTAAGAGTAGGTTAGATAAATGTCTACCAGGGATGGTCTAGACAGTATTTTGTCCTGCCATGCGGGCAGGGGACTGGACTCAGTGACCTCTCAAGGTCCCTTCCAGTCCTAGAATCTATGAAACTGTAATTTTAGCTGTAATTTTTTATTGTTGAGGGGCTGGAAAAGGTCAGGTTTTTGCATTCAGGAAAGAAAAATCCTGGCTTGATGAAGGGAGAGCACTTTCTCAGTTTAATTTATAGTAGTCACTATGGATTCTGATTTCTTAGAAAGGTAAATTGCAGGTATAAAATATTCCTCCTTCATAAAAATCGAAGTGCTGCTTTCAGACCTACTGTCAATGGGGTATCTCTTAATGTTATATGTCTGAATGAGGGAGAAACTTATAGTATCTTTTCTGTCTTTCTTTATCTATAGCCCCAATGTGTGTGCTGTACAGAAGCTTCTTGGAACAAACAGGAAATACTACACAAACTGCAAACAGTGGTACCAGAGAAAAGTCTGTGGAAAATCAACGTAAGTACTTGAGAGTATCTAGAAATCTCACTAAAAAGCTTCAGTATGGATACACACATTAGGCTTTTTTGGCTCAAAACAAAGTGTTTTTATGAAAAAGAAACCGCTGTTAGTAAACACGCTGGACATGTGATTACAATGTAGGGCTTCTTGTTTATATGTACTTCAGATCAGTTTAATTAAATGCTGTTATCCGCATTCTAATTGATTTTTAAACAGTGCATTTTGAGGAAAGGCTCTCATATTTATCAGACATCTTATGTGCTAATTGGAATGAACGGTCAGACACAAACCCCTGCTAGCCTCCCAAAAGTTGAGAAATCATTGGACAGGTAAGGGCCACTTGTTCTGAGGCCTTAAATGGGATTTCAGTAGTGTCATATCCTTGGCAGTGATGTGTTAATTTCACTCTTGGTAAATAAAAACATGGGGAACCTTCTTATTTCTTATGCATTATACGTTGAGTCTTCAGCATCCATTCCCAAATAAATCTTTCTGTCTCATGATTGCCCATCTGTAAAACTTTGATGATCCTCAAGCACTTTGGTATGTTACAGATGGAAAGGGCTGCATAAATCCAAATTATTCATTATAAATGGGGGGTATTTTTCTGCACTTACAGAGCTCTCAGTGCTGTAATGAAGTATGTACAGGTGTTATCTGGTACCTAACTGTTCATCTCCCATATCTAGACCCCATACTGCTTCTCTACAAAGAAGCAGCTCAGAGCTGATGGATGTTGGGAACAATATAAAATGTATGGTCATATGTAGATTTTTGGGTTATGGAGAAAAAACAAAGTGAGAGGGTCAGATTAAGACAATATTTTTTCCTGAAAGAGTCATCCGAAAACTAATTAGGCTTTCAGATCAGTTCTGTGCCCAAACCTGCAAATATTAATCTTCAAGTAGCTGTTGCATAAAGTAATCTATGGAACCAGCCTCCGCACTTCCTTTTGAAAGGTGCAGTCATCACATAATGTGTATGCCATGCTTGTGCTGGCCTTGAGATGAAGTCTGTCTGTCTCTTCCAAGAGCCACAAGCCTTTGCAAGGTCACGCAAGCCCCCCAAAATCATAATTTGGGTCTGAGGTAGCTTCACAAGCTTCTGAGAGACAGATGCCAGTTGGAGGGTTTTATGTAAGCTAGTTCTGTGTTTTCTAACACCAATGTTAAACAAAGGTTTCCATGCAAATTTAAAAAAAAGTAAGAGTTGAAATGAAAGGATTAGCAATTTCTACTTGACTGAGCTCGTGTAGAAAATCATTTAATCAAGAGAACTGACATCAAATCACCCAGATGTTTGTGAGAACAGTTGGGAAAGTATTTTACTGCCCAGTCCAGTATGAAACCAAGTCTTTGGGATGTCTTAACCGTCTCGAGTTCAAATGAAATAAACTTTCTTTGCTAAACAGCAAACTGAGAGATCTTTCACCGTGTCTACCGGAATGGACAAACTGGAGTTTAAGTTGGATTCTAAAGAAAACAGTAGATTGGCTTAACTGGATGTACTGAGCCTCAGTTTGGTTCTCTGTGTTAATTGTATAGTTAAGAGGTAGGAAAACCAGAAATTGCCTCTTAGCACAGTTTCTGGGCTTTCAGCATATTTCCATTTGATTCAGCTAAAGGAATGGATTCCTTAGTCTTTACATGGAGGTGCTGTAACTCATTAAAACTGAAGAAAGACTATATTAGTCCATGGGAGGCTAAGAGCCCATTCCCAGCTTGCTCACTCCTCCACTGACCCATCCCATCCCCTCCTTTCTTCCCACCCTTGCTGTGGATGCGAGATGAATGGAGAGTGTTCCACCAGCTTTGCAGAAGTGGCTGAGACCCTTTGATGCGTGGGCTGGAGGGCAGGAGGGCAAGTCTGATCTGGCCTATGATTTGGAGATATAGAATTATACATTAAAAAGGAAATACTTATTTTGATTTCACCTCCCCTTTTTTCCGCATAGTAGATGTGAGCTCCACAGGGAAGTGTCTCCAGCAAACGTCTCTGATTAGAGCTGCAGTACTGGAGCCAGCGGGGAGTGTATCAGGGAAGTAGGCCTCATGCTGTAGGCAAATTGCATTAGGTGCTTGGATTTTTACCAAACATTGAAAAAAGATCCCTGTACCCATCTTGCCAAGGATGTACTTACGAGGGCTGTCGGTGGAAGACTGTTTCCCAGAGAAAGCAGAGTCAAGATCCTCCATGTGGATCGGAGAGGAGATTGTCGTCAGAATAAGACAGGTAGACAAGCTGTTACAGCCCTGAAGCAATAGTAACTTCCACTCCCAGTAGGATCAGCAGGTTTACTTGCTTAGGTCATGTGGAATGCAATAAAAGGACCTGATTCTGCCACCCTTGCTTGCATTCAGTAATACCTGAATTCATGAGCTGTTCCACTGATTTCAGTGGGCCTGCTCAAACAGTTAAGCCTGGCTCTCTTTCAGAGTGGCAAAATCCTTCTCCAAAGGATTACCCTGACAGTCCAGTCATTGCAACACCCACACCCACCATCTTTAAAAATGCTACAGAAACTGGACAGGAAAAATGCTGTGCATATTTTAAGGACATATTAAATGGCTCTTATTAAACTAATATTACTCCGCTCTTAAGTTATCTTTGATTTCTATGTAACTTGTCTGTGATCTCGGGCATTAGGAGACAAGTGGCTCATTTTTCTGGCCAAGCTTCCTTTCTCACATTTACAACCTGTATGTATTTTTGAAGCTGCAATTCCCAGTGGGTAGACTTAGCATTTACACATGATCTGGTGGAGTAGTTACATCCCTGAACGATCTACATTATTCCTGCACATAATTGCAGGGACAAAAGGGGAATCCAGGTTTTAAAAAAATCTGTCCTAAAAACTCTTTTTGATATATGTATGTTGCCCCTCCTTCATTTTAGAAATCACATTATTCTACCTGAATGGTTTAAAACACAGCAGTAGTAGTATATTAAGGTCGACTCATGCAAATGCTACTGTGGGTTGTCTCATAGATATCAACAGACTCCTTATGGTAGTAAGCACCTGCCTGGGAGTAAGTTTTTGCAGGCTTTCATCCTTAATTCATATAGTTTTGGACCATTGCTGTAAAATACTTGAGCATATATGCAATACATTGTATCTGATTAATAATGGACATTTCAACAGATGTATCAAATGTGACTCCAACTGTCTTGTCTGCTTCTTTGGTGTTCTGCTCTTTGCTAAAGAATTGAATTGTGGTGTTTGGAAGAAATGAAATGATGTGGGATGAGACACCGGGCAAGATGTCTGATATTACTTTGATTTAATGAGCAAAGTCTTTGTGTTGGCAACTAAGCAATTTTCTACTTTTGGTTATGTAGTTAATCCAAAGGCAAAGGGGTATTTTATTTATCTATCTCCATTTATATTTTCCTAAATCCAATGGCAGCACTATTAGAGCCTTATGCTTTTTGAATCATGAACATAATTAAACTCCTTACTTTTCTGTTAAGAACAAAGAGAGCCTGGATAATTTCGCTTTTAAAATCCTTCAAAAATCATTGATTGTATGAAGCTGCCCCTTAACGCTTTCCCTCGTTCCCATGCTGATTTAACATTCTTCTTTTGGCTGACGTGATTTCTCCAGTTCAGGAAAAGAACAAGTCTCTGGTTCTCGTTATAAAACAAAACATATGAGTTTAATTACAGAAAATTATTATAAATGGATCTTTATTTGGTAATGTATGCTTGAGCTTATTTTTATTACCTTGAAAAATGCACTTAAATTTTAATTTTGGACCCTCAGATCACAACAGTGTGAAACAATGACTAATAAAAATGGGGAAGCTCCGTGTAAGTTTTACTGCATATTGAATTTTACAGCGGAGCCTTTTGAAACTAAAATCTGATTTAATAACTATAAAGATTTTACTTGAAACTACTTGACTGGGAGGGCAGGAAATTGTGGTCAGAAGGCATTACAGAACGTATGACAAATGCTCTTTGTAGGAGAGCATTCTGACGGGGGTTGCTTATTTAACCTTCATAGCTGGCACCAGCCTTGTTGAGATGTAATGATCTGTAACCAATGATCAGACATCATAAACCTGTACTGAATTTGGCAAATTCAAGTGCTGTCAAGTAGCATACCACCGGCTTGTTCTGTAAGTTGTGAAGTGTATTTCATGATTTTTGTTGTAAACTATGTAATGTGTAGCCATATAAGAACAAAACTTAACTGAATGCCTACACTGACTATAAATACTCATACAGGCTCATATGGGACTATGTACATTATGGGCAAAATTCTGCCTAACCGGTACATGTGGGCTTGGATGTGGGGGGGTTGCAAGAATATAACAGAGGGCAGAATTTGGTCCTGTATTTGGAACCTTCCATTTGCTAGAAATATTGCTAAAACCCCTTGTCACACAACTTTCTGCAGTTTCATCTGCCTTGACATTAACAGTACAGCTACCAACAACCGTTGCATCGATTAGCATGGGCACTTTTTTCACTCTGAGCCAATGTCTCTCCTTTTGTTGCGTACTGTGATCTACTGCAGTCTTCTTCCTTGGCTGCCTGACATACTGTAGTTTCATTCGCAGTGGCCTCATGCCAGTGTGACCTTTTACTCCATGATAGACCTCTGGCGGGGTTAGGAGTGATGCAGATCCCATCCAGTGTATGACACTGAATGGGTTAAAACCCTATCCCTGATTAGGAGTAGTTTCATCAAGTATTTGCTCTACCTGGGTCACAACTGACTGTGGGAGAACATGGCTGACTTAAGTGAGTTAGCAGGTCCTAGCTGGGAGATTGCCCAGGCATTTGATTTGAAAATGCAACCGAGCCGAGGTGGAAGCAAATGACCTCATTGTGCTGAGCAGCAGGGAGGTTTTGGGAAGCCCTTACTCTCCGAGCACTCATCAGTGTTGTGCGTAGACAGAGCATGATTTTTTTTGTGAACAACCCAGGAGGGTGTTAGGTTATTTTCAGATCCAGCCACAAAAGACCAAAGATCACTGGGTCTAATTCATCCCTGGGGTAACTCCACCCAGATCAGTAGTGTTACTCCAGGGCTGGATTGAGCCCACAGTTCTGTACTGCCTTTTAAAATGTGCTTATGTGGCAAGCTCCAAGCAGAGGCACAAAAATTTAGACTGAAGATCTCATTAACAAGCGGACTCCCTCCCCTGAACAGCTCCACGCCCTCCCTGCCATCTCCACTCCTCACCCCAAAGGCAAAAGCTGGAGGAGGCAGGTGAGTCTTAATCCATGCCCTGAAGCACAGAACCTGGCTCTGATGGACAGAGAGAGCCAATTTCACAGCCAGAGTCTTTCTCCTAATAATACCTTTCTTGCTTGTGTAACCCACACACCTCCTGGGTGTGGTGTTCTGTCCCATTTAGTGGCACCGAGACCACTTAGCGAGAGAGATTAATGAGTCTGCTCTGCAGCCTTTGCTAACAGCCAGTTGGCTTTTAACTCATGCGGTAGAGGCTCATGCACTAAGCTTCAGAGGTCCCCGGTTCGATCCCGCCTGCTGATGACCTGGGTCGGTCAGCATTACACTTGCAGCCTAGATGTTTAAAGCTAGGGCCCACTAGTTGATCTCAACTGGTACAATGATAATCTACCCCAGCTGGCCTCCCCATATGGTCTAGAGCAGTGATTCTCAAAGTCAGTCTGCCGCTTGTTCAGGGAAAGCCCCTGGCAGTCCGGGCCGGTTTGTTTACCTGCCGCGTCTGCAGGTTTGGCCGATCACGGTGCCCACTGGCCGCGGTTCGCTGCTCCAGGCCAATGGGGGCTGCGGGAAGTGGCGCGGGCCGAGGGAGCTGCGAACCGCGGCCAGTGGGAGCCACGATCGGCTGAACCTGCGGAGGTGGCAGGTAAACAACCGGCCCGCATCACCAGGGGCTTTCCCTGAACAAGCGGCGGACTGGCTTTGAGAAGCACTGGTCTAGAGGCAGCCTCTGAGATAGCCAGGATTTAAACCATTTAGGGCTTTTACGGATGAAAATCAACACGTTAGCTTCTGGGGACAATCCAACAGGAAGTTAGGGGAGGCTCTGGAGAAGTGCTACATCCTACAGCTTTGAACAGCCCACCTTCTGTACTGACTGAAGCATCTAAGAAGGTATTGCGGCAATCCAGTTCAGAGGTCACTACGGCATAGCTACCACAGATATGAGCACTATAGAAAGACCTAGATAGACAGATATGGCTACAGCAAATTCTGTGTTGGAGAGGAGGAATGTACAGCATTTGTTTTTCTTTTCCAGTTGATATGGAGCTGGCCCCTCTGCAACAGAAGGTCAAAACTCTGTCCCCGATGGTTGGGCATTGATAGCATGCTCTAGTTTGTCACCGATTCCATTGGCCAGTGAAAGTATTTGGTGTCCTCTTATTGGCTGCTGATGTCCCAACCCTGCCTCCCCAGGAATATTGTAATGACAGCAATTTTAAAGTTTGATATTTTACACAGCCCTGTAACTTTTGCATGGTGCCTTACAGAGGTGAAAAAAGAGGGATGACGCTTGCCTGGAAGAGCTGCCCCTCTACATAGGCCAGACACAAGAAAGGATGGCTGCAGGTGACAGGAAGGGAGAAGAGCGAAAAAGAGATGGGAATCACGTTAGGATACATCTTTTTTTTTTTTTTTTTTAAACGGAAAATGAGGTAGTGCAGAAAAGGAGTGGGGAGATAGACAGCCAGGTGGGAGGACAATGGACATCTTTGGTGCACAGGGTGGCTGGTCAAGGCACATAGGTCTGGTAAGTGACCCCTTCCTGTGACTGCAAGACCCCTTGCACTGGAGCAGAGATTCACTCAGGGCAAAGGCAGGCAATGGTGCTATAGGAGCTGGCACTAAAGCCATTACCACATTCCAGTTAGCATCTCCCTCTGTTGAGGGGCACAATGGTGGCTCCAGCCTTTACCTGCTGATACAACTTCACCACCCTCAGCAGGCTTTTCATCGCTGGAGGCAGCCTCCAGTGGTGTTACCCTGGAATGAGTTTAGACCACATTCTGTGATGCGTATCAGGAGCTTCCTGCCCCGTTAGTCATAGCTCATTAATTTCCAGTCAATCTGTAAATGAACCTTTTTAATGACTACATCATAGCTCAAGAATTACTTATGCTGAGCTTCAGAATGATTTCTCTTTAATCCGCTCCCTGCCACTGATTATGGTTCTGAACTGAGGGACTGTCTAGACTTGAGTTAGGGTCTTGGGTGGAAAAAAGGGAAATTAGAGTTACGGGGGTGGGAAAGGGGAGAGACTAAAGTGTTACTAATGAACATGGAAGGTAGGAGAGCTGAGAAAAGTGGACAGCAGGGTGTTAAGATCCCAAGTCGTCAAAGAAGGGATTGCTTTAGGCAAATTCTTTCCCACATGGCATATATAATGTCTAGACCATCAGTCTGGATTTGCTTTGTAATTTTGTTAGGAAACCATGACACAGAATTTATTTGCTGCTGTCACAGAAGTGCAGGTATTTGTTTCACTTACTGACTCCTAATTACCCAGAGGAATTCTGTTTAAATTCAAGGCATTTTCACTGTGTTTGTGTGTTTTGAAACAGTGTTCAAATGATGATAAATATCTGAGGGCTTTGGGTTTTGCTTTCTTTTTTTAACCCAGCTCCCTGAAAGTCAGCTCTTGAAATTCTGCAGAGGGGGAAAGGGTACCTTGTAAGAGGAGTGTCTGTTCTTCTTCACTATGGTGGCACTAAGATCAAATTGTTTTGTCCCCTTCTAACAGCTGCAAAGGTGACCAGTAAAACAAACCTCAGAGAACAATAAATTGGTAAACTCTGTTTTGATTTTTTTCCCCCTCTGTTAATATAGACACGTATTTTCTTAAGGGGGACAGATCTGAAAACAATGCTTCTGCCTGCACTTATTTCTTAACCTGTAAAGTGGCACATGCAATGGGCTAGTTCCTCAGTTGATGTAAATTGCTATAAATCAAAGCAACTACATTGATTGACACCATGTGAGGATCTGGTGGGTGGTTTTGTTATAACAGACCAGGCAGGGAATAAGTGGATGGTGGTTAAATGAAATCGACAGTTCTGTAATCAATCGGTTTGCCACTTCCAATGATTTCTCTGGCCCCTTATGTCAGTGTGTATGAGAGATTGCAGACTCCATTCCCACTCACTGTAAGTAACTGCAGTTGGTGAACTAATCTGCTCGAGCAATTAATAAAGTTGCAAAGCTTTGGATGTAAATGAGCTAATAGCTGTTCTAAAGGGAAGACTTGGGCTGACAACAGGGCTGAAAGAAAACATGAGGCTGCTTTGTTAAGGGAAACATGATAGAATTCCAGCCTGTTATCCAAACAGTGATTAAATGTGGTTAGAAGCCCAGGAGATATCTGAATAGCTTGTTTTAATGTGCTAAAGTAAACTGGCGCTTGCAGCTTCATTCCTTACCAAGTAGACACAAGGGACTGTTACTGAGTGCTCCAGACATTGTTTAAGAGACATTGTAACTCCAAGCCAAAGTAATTAAAACGACTAAAATTTAATAAAAGGAGTTTTCTTCTGCCTCAAACGTGTCATAGTATTAATGTACAGTGTCAATCAACTTATACTTTTCCTCCCCACCCATAGAATTCAGTTCTTGGCTTTATAAAAGAAAAATACCGTCTGAACAATTATTACTAGTTCTAGAACGTATGGCTGCACCTCCTGTGAGGAAGCAACATTGCATGGAGACCATACTTGAATCCTGTATGTAGGCTTTTGGTTGTAACTATCCTGGGGTTTATTTAATGAACCCCCCAGTGAATGGGAAAGGAATAAAACATTAATAAAAGAAACTGCCAGGCGTCTCTGGTGAACTGCTGCATGCAGCCATGTGCAGTCTTCTCAATCCCTGCCTTCAGGATACATCTCCAAATTCCTGTGTTCATAATACTGTCCCTTATGAGGGAGCGTCTCCTAAATTATAATCTTCTACAAACATATCTCTACAATAGTTAGCATTGTGTGCATCCGCCACCATTGTGCTATTCTCTAGGTGGTTGTTTAGGATGTGATATTTTGGTCTAAAATGGGGTGTCATGTATACTGCACAGTGATTCATTTTATGGGGTTGCATGAGTAAGGAGTGAAGGACTTGCTAGAGGAGGAGGGGAGGTGAATATGTAAGGGGTATAGAGGTGTGATCTGTTTGTGTAAGAGGGCATTGACTCCCCTTCACAGAAAATGAAATACACAATGAACCCTGTGGCCTTACGACAAGTTTCAGAGTAACAGCCGTGTTAGTCTGTATCCGCAAAAAGAAGAACAGGAGTACTTGTGGCACCTTAGAGACTAACAAATTTATTAGAGCATAAGCTTTCGTGGACTACAGCCCACTTCTTCGGATGCATATATGAATATGAGGGGAGCAACTGGCTATTAAGGTGTAAACAAAAGATCAATCAATGCCTGTTCACCATCCTTTGTTTTTTCGCATAGTAATTCCATTGTTATGACCCAGCAAGCTCTTGAAACTGATTAGACTTCTTAACAATAAGCAATTCAGAGAAGGAATTTTGTCAATTTCAATTCCCTGGTATGGGCCAGGGGGGAGCCCAGTAGTGGAGCTGGCAGGGAGACCAATGGAGTATACAGTGTGAACGCATGTGCTTCCAACTTGTGGACATACACCTACTGTGATGTAGATTGAGCAAAATCCAGTTGGCTAGTAGACTGGGATAGACCAAACCCAGGTCTGGTCAAGTGAAATATAATTACTTGGTTCCAACCAGACAAACTGCTTACCTCTGTTATAAGGGATGTTGACCTGCCTTAAGGCCAGGGGGGGGAAAAATTGGCTTCCCAACTCCATTTTTGTTTCACCAATTGTCTACTTGGCTAGAATTCTCCTTTAGGAATAGAGTGCACTTGGCTAATTAGATGATTAGATGAAATGGATTCACCAGTATATTTTGTGTCACTCCTCTCTTGGGGACAAACTGATGTGACCAGCACTTAAAAAGTCTGGGTGCACTGTCAGCATGGATGTGCTGAATATTAAGACTGAATGTCTATCTCCATTTTCTTGCAAATACCATTGAATTGCACTTGTGCTCTGTAGCATGCTTCAAGGAAACATAGCCAAGACCAAATTTAGGCAGGCCTCTTTTATTGCTATATCTCTTTGAAAACTCATGTCTAAATTGCCATCCACTGTCACTCATAGATCTCTTATGGGTCCTTACATACAGTAGAAGTATGATTTGCATCCAACACACTTTAATTTTTTTAAATGAATCAGTGTGACTTTTGAGTTCCATGCTGTTTTTAGACAAGTCACCTTATTTGTATTTTAAATAAATAAAATAAAAATCTTCATCTTGCTGTGATGGTAGTTGCGAATCAGTCACCTTCCTACTCTATCAACTGGCATTATAAGATTGTTTTCAGGCCTCTATTTGGATATATAGGGAACAAACCCTCAAGGGAAATGTTTGATTTATGCCGAGAGGGAAGCTTGCAATCCTGAAAGAGATAATGGTCAGGTCTACACTATAGATTTATATTGGAAAAATCCAACCCCCTGAGCCACGTACACCTCTACCCTTATATAACGCGACCTGATATAACACGAATTTGGCTATAACGCGGTAAAGCAGCGCTCCAGAGCGGTGGGGCTGCGGACTCCGGTGGATCAAAGCAAGTTCGATAGAATGCGGTTTCACCTATAATGCGGTAAGATTTTTTGGCTCCCGAGGACAGCATTATATCGGGGTAGAATTGTAGTTATAGTGACCTAACCCCCGGTGTAGACAGCACTATCTCGGCAGGAGAGCTTCTCCAGTCAGTATAGCTACCACCTCTCATGCTGACGGGCGAAGCTCTCCCCTCAGAGTAGGAGCGGCTTCATTTAAGCACTACAGCAGCCCAGCCACATAAAATACTGCACTAGTGTGCAGCTCATTGAAGTGTAGACCCACCCAAAGAATAGCTAGTTATTTAGCCAGGAAGGATTTGCTTTATGCCCAACATACATGGGAACTGTAGTCAAATGTAGAGAACAGCAGTTGTCCCTCCATGATTATCTTGGGCTGCCTGAGTAGAAGCGGCATGGATTGAAAAACTGTTTGTCATTATCTGAGGTGTCTGTGTCCTATTACAGAATGATCAGCTACGAGTGCTGCCCTGGATATGAAAAGGTACCTGGAGAAAAAGGCTGCCCAGCTGGTAAAAATGTGTTCTGTTTCTATAGATGCTTTATAATTCTGCAGCTCTAGCATAGACAGTTGTTCAAAGTGAATTTGATTCTTGGGCATTGTGTGATTTTTAATACTCCCCTCTCCATGGAAGGGCAAACCCACCAAGTAGAGCACTAAGTTATGGGGCACATCAGCTCCAGGACATGCAAAGTTTTGACAGAAATGTTCTATCCCCTTAAAACTATTGAACGCATATTCTAAGTTAAGATAGTTTGGCTGTTAGAAAATACTCATGCCAGTGGGTAATATAACTCTACTGGAAATTTAATATAAAACTCTCTACTGTAACACAGTTTTCCACAGCATGCTTATTGTTTTAGTGAGTATGAATTTAGCAAAATATATTTGATTAGAAGATACATAGTGACCTCAAAAAAGGTGGGAAATCCCCTGGATACAGTAAAAAGGTTTGTGCTTTGTCATTGTCTTTGAATCATTCCCTACCCAATCCTTTTGCTACTGTGGGGATTGCAATATTTCATTTTAAATGCTGCAGACCAAATTCTCAGCTGGTGCACATTGGTGAAGCTCCACTGAGGTCAAGGTACGGTGCCAATTTATACCAGCCAAGGATCTGGCCCTGTGGAATTTGGGGCTCATGAAAGGGAGAGGCCACTCGCATTGGATTCAGTCAGGCATATTCATTCGTGTGTCCTGCGGGAGGCAAGTTTACCTGGTGAGATGTTGCAGCAGCACGAGGTTCTGCAGTCTCTGTACTAGTCGGGTGCCTGCAGCTAGTCAGCTCTGGAAATGGACAGTGCTTGCCCAGAGTTGGTGTGGTTGGAGTAGCAGGGGATGCATTGATTCAGTGTATCCCATAGGCAGCTTCTACGAGGGTGAAGGGTCCTAAGGGAGTCCAAGGGAGATTAGACCAGCCCTAAGGGAAGGTGATACCACCACTGTCCAGGGAGATTCCACCTGGGACACAGTGTACTCAGCAGCTGCAGGGAGATACAGTTTACATCTCCTAGGACCAAAATGTACAAATCTAAGCCCCAAAATGTGAACTCACATCTCTAAATGTGAACAATCAGGGGAAAATGTAAAACCTCAGGTCTAATGACAGACCATATGAAACTGATAAACCTCTTTGGTTCTTGACTTTCTAGCCGCAATTACATGGGGCCCAATTTGGACTGTCGTTTTACACCAGTATAAATCCAAAGTAACTCCATTTAAGGTTGTCAATTCTGGATTTATACTGCTGTATAATCTCACCCAGTTTTAGGACAGCAGTGAAGGATAAACTAGTATTCTAATACCAACAAACATACATCTGCCGGGGGATCATTTCAGAAGAATGCAGGGATGGGGGAATGAAGTTGTCAGCATACAGAACATTGTGTGATTTTTATATTGTATCCTGCTATGTCTTGGGGGAGGCGGGACAAAACATGGGAAATCGAGTGGAGCACCTAGACCTATATCAAACGATTCCTTTGATGTCTGAGTTTGCTGATGTGTTTCATTTCCAGATACGTTTTTTGCCAGCAGCTCTGTTTTCATTCAGCAATGTGCAGGGAGATGGGAATGGCTGTGGGCTGGAACTGCTCCCGTGTTATCAAATTTGATATTTTCTTCTTTCAGCATTGCCACTTTCAAACATCTATGACACCCTGGGGATTGTTGGAGCCTCCACCACCCAACTGTACTCTCTCAGCTCTAACCTGAAACCAGAAATTGAAGGACCTGGAAGTTTTACAATCTTTGCCCCAAACAATGAGGCCTGGTCTGCTTTGCCTGCTGTAAGATTAAATCCATCTTCTTTCTTGTTCTCTCCCCGACTCTTCTAGAGTCACAGCGCTGAGTCCTCAGAATAGGTACAGCCCTACCAGAGGCAGTGTAAGCTTGATCAGAGCTAGGGCCGTCTAGTCCAGCATCGTCTCTCACAGCCCCAGATGCTTCAGAGGAAAGTGCAAGAACCCTGGAGTAACCAATCTGCTTCCTGCCCCGTGTTAGGTCTCATGATGATTTCTAACAGTTGGAGGATGCCTGAAGCATGAGTGTTAATATCCCTCCCACAATTTTTTGTGGATCTTTAATTAAGATCACTCTGGATATTCTTTTAGCCATATAAATGTCCAGTCTCTTTTTTTGAGTTCTTGACCTCAACGACTTCCTGTGACAGTGAGTTCCATAGTTTAGTTACACATTATGGGAAAAAGCATTCACCGCAAGTCACACCAGTGTGCCTCAACCCTGAGCCGGAGAGACCATTCCTAGGAATGGGAGAGAATTCAGACTTGTTCACCTTGTGTATGCCAAATTGTACATTTTAATAGTAAAATAAATAGATATTGGGCCAGGGATGATCTTTTCATGACGTGCACCTGCTGTGCCTAGCACAATGGCACTCCGATCTTTGTTTGTAGACTTTCTAGGAGCTACCACAATACAAATGATGATCATAAATGAAAGTTTATGGCTAGACACATACATAGTTATGGCTAGTTATACATGAAAGTATGGCTTTAAAGTCCAAGACAAGCGTGTCCCTTAGGTTTGCCCAACTTTCATTTTAAAACAGCATTTGAAGTACTGGTTCCCTGGCTTCTATTTAGATAGACAGATTATTGAAAGATGTTGCCAGGGAACTTTACAGTCAGGGGCGGCTCTATGTATTTTGCTGCCACAAGCACGGCAGTCAGGCGGCTTTCGGCGGCGCACCTGCAGGAGGTCCAGCTGGTAACACGGATTTGGCAGCATGCCTGTGGGAGGTCCGCCGGTCCTGCAGCCTTGGTGTACCCGCCGCCGAATTGCCGCCAAAGCCGCGGGACCGGCGGACCTCCCGCAGGCATGCCGCTGAAGGCTCCTTGATTGCCGCCTCCACAATGACCGGCAGGCCGCCCCCCGCGGCTTGCCGCCCCAGGCACGCGCTTGGTGCACTGGTGCCTGGAGCCGCCCCTGTTTACAGTGGCATGGAATGCTGTAGAAATCCATTTGGGAGTCAAGATCCGTGCTGGAAAATCCCCGTGCAATAGCAGGGCTCCTGCTATTGAAGGAATTCTATTTACACTAGATTTAATGGCACTAAGTAATTTTCTGGCAAAATTTTGATTTTTTGCTTATTTTCAGGAAATGTTGGATTCATTGGTCAGTAATGTTAACATTGAACTGCTAAATGCTCTTCGCTACCATATGGTGAACAAACGGGTCCTAACAGATGACCTGAAACATGGAACGTCTCTTCCTTCAATGTACCAGAATATTGATCTCCAGATCCACCACTATCCTAATGGAGTAAGTTAATTACCTGTACTACTGTAACAATAGGGGCCAGATCCTCAAATGGAGTAAACTGATGCAAGTCAATGGATCTATGCAAGTTATCCCAGACTTCTTGTACTGTATCTTTTTTTGGTAAAATATTAATGATAAACAGACCAAAAACTCTGAGGAAGAGGGTCCGATACAGGAAGGTGATTGGTGCCCATTGACTTCAATGAGAATTGAAGGCACTCTGCATGTTCCAGGATTGAGCCCCAAATTAGCTGAGCAGATATTGTCACAACACCATAGACTTAGCTTGATTCTCTTCTGTCTCAGAGCTCTACTTAGTGCAGTGTGGGGTGGAGTGTCGGAGCTGATTCTCAGTAGAATATAGATGCGTGGATACACATAAGAAATATAAACAGGTAGATGCTGTAACATTGTTCTATATATAAATACCTGGTTCAGTATATAGGTGCACAAGGAGCTTGTATAGAATTTTTATACACAGATGATGCAATAATGTTACACTCAGGTAAGCATGCTGATGTTATGTATTTGCTTATACTTCATGCTATAGTGAGAGTAGTTTTGCTGCAGTATAATTGTCAAATGGGTTTTAAGCTTCCGATTACAGAACTATATACTAGGAGCATTTCTTGAAAAGTATAACTTCAGAGTCATTACAGTGTTAAGTATGAAACTAAAAGGCAATTAGATTCATTATGTAGCTAGCCTTCTAGCATATATGATTTATGAGGTATCATAAAGCATAATCAAACTGCAGTTTGTCACTATTATAAAGGGTAACCAGTTATTTAGAATATATATGAATGGCATCTTTATAGATATAGGGCCTGAGCCTGCAACCCTTACTTACCTGAGTAATTCTTATTTTCAGGTACATTGAAGTCACTGGATTACTCATTTGATTATGGGTGGGGCCTATAGTACAGTACAATTCTAGCTTGGCCAGTAATGTTTTTTTTTAATTTCCTGTATATTGGGACTGGTTAACCAAGCTGCATGCTGTTGAGTTTCAGATGCAGTAAACAGTAGAGTTACCTATAGAGGAATGCTTTGTAAAAGAGCTCCTGAGAGCAGTTGCACAGAAAGATACTGCTGCTTCCTGATGATTAATAGCATCGCATCCTCTCTACACCGATTTCTTTAACTTCTCCTAGTACTAATGCAGTTTGTGGATTGTGGGTGGTTGTTGGTTTTTTTGTTGTTTTTGTTTTAATTAATTTAACTCTATCCCCTCTGGATCGTTTCCTCTGCAGATCGTGACCGTGAATTGTGCCAGACTTTTGAAAGCAGACCATCATGCCACCAATGGAGTGGTCCATCTGATAGATAAAGTCATCGCTACCACAACGAACAGTATCCAGCAAATCGTTGAGACCTACGAAAATCTTGAAACTCTTCGGGTGAGTTCATCTCAAGGGTTTACAGCGTGTTAGTTCATGCTTTCATTCATGATTTTCAAAGGTGTCCAACTCCCACTGAATTTCAGTAGGATGTATGTAACCAAGGACTTGTCTGCACTTTAAAGTTTTGCTGCTTTATCTTTGCCAGCAAAGTGCTTATGCTGATATAGCTTATTCTGATTTGGAATCTATACCAGTATAAAGCATCATATACTGGTATAACTGTC
The DNA here is from genome assembly GCF_027887155.1 of Malaclemys terrapin pileata. Lineage (NCBI taxonomy): Eukaryota > Metazoa > Chordata > Testudines > Emydidae > Malaclemys > Malaclemys terrapin. The sequence goes on along the minus strand of NC_071512.1, from coordinate 10,855,772 downwards.
TACACAGAGGCTTTTACTTGTTTAACTCTGTCAATAAAAATCACATCGCTTACTGATAGTTATTTTGGTAAAACTTTTTAAATGTACACCAGGCCTCACTCCCTTATTTCCTTTTGAAAATCCTGGCATTAGAGGTTATTATTCAGAAACATTGACCCAATTGATTTAATAAATAAAGTATTAATTGTTAATGCACATCTTATACATTGAACTTTAACACCTAAACATAAACTGGCATTTCCCAGTTAACCAGGTTAAGGAGCTGAGCCAGTGCCGTTTGAAGTCACTCGGATCCTTTCAATTGACTTCAATAGGTATTGGAGCAAGCCCTAAATCACTGGTTAGGAACCCTCCCCCCACGCCGATGTGTTCCAAAGGGTACGTCCACACTACCCGCCCGATCGGCGGGTAGCGATCGATCTATCGGGGATCGATTTATCGCGTCTCATCTAGACGCGATAAATTGATCCCCGAATGCGCTCCCCATCGACTCTGGAACTCCACCAGGGTGAGAGGCAGAAGCAGAGTCGACGGGGGAGCCGCAGCCGTCGATCCCGTGCCGTGAGGACGGGAGGTAAGTCGATCTAAGATACGTCGACTTCAGCTACGAGAATAGCGTAGCTGAAGTTGCGTATCTTAGATCGATCCCCGCCCTCAGTGTAGACCAGGCCAAAGATTGCCTGCCTGAAGGGTGAGGCGCTGCTAAGTACGTAAGGCCAGATTTTTCAGAAAAGGTATTTAGGTGCCTATGGATGCAGATAGGCACCAGATGCTTTTAAAAGTCTGCTCCTTAGCCCTTGTCTGAGTGGGGGGGCGGGAATGTTTTTCCTTCTTTGTATTCTTGTTGAGTGTATTCTAGCCTCTCTCCTCCCATTTCTTTAAAGACTGCTGTGGCTGCGTCTGGTCTTAATACCTTGTTAGAAAATGATGGTCAGTTCACACTCTTGGCTCCAACCAATGAAGCCTTTGAGAAGATCCCACAAGAAACACTGGACAGGATCCTTGGGGACCCAGAAGCTCTCAAAGGTAAATGACCGTTTACCAAGTGTGTTGAAAGGTAGAAAAGTATTTTTGCAGCTCAAGTAGGTAAGTAAGAGAACTGACCCTTGATATGCTCTGACATAGGCTGGAATAATCCACTTGACGTTATCCTATTTATTTATTTATTTGTATTTTTTACACTAGATGGCACATCCTTTTCTTTAGGACAAAACATGGGGAACTTAAGCTCCACATGCTGCACCAAGGTGTGTGTGTGTGTGTGTGTGTGTGTGTGTGTGTGTGTGTGTGTGTGTGTGTTAGTGTTAGCTGGGCATAGGAGAGCTCCAGAGGGGAAAGAGAGGAAGCCATGCATTCCCCAGAGCACACAGCGGTCCACAGGGGAATTGAGACTGGGGTTTCCAAAGGTGTTTGGGAGCTTGACTCCAAACTCCTTTAGAAATCTCTGCCTGAGTGGGCAAAAAAATCCTAAGACACACAAAGCAACCAATCCTCCAGCTCTACCTTACTGCTACAGAGTCCGTGTGTGTGATTGTACTGGGAACTCTGCTCTATGGCAGTAAGAGGGCAAAGGTTCCCCACACAAACAGCCTATGCCTGCACTGTGAAGTGGAACTACAGCTCTTCTGCTGTGTAGGACAGCCTTTGCACCCAGACAGGGATGGGGCAGGATTTGGGCCAGAAAGAATGACTATCTTCAGATCAAAACGAATGCACTTCTTGGGCTGCTGTGTAAAGAGGAAAAAGTGTTTCTCCTGCTATAAACATCCAGGCAGCTTAATGGTTTTTTTAGAGAGTAAAATTATGGGCCATGCTATCTTGCTCATGTGATCGGTTCCACAGCTACTAGTCCATCTGAATGGCCATCCGGACACAGATCCTTGTATCCAGCCAAGCCCTGCTTATTGTAGGACCTGGGGAGTGGGCAAAGATCCACCTTTGCACTCCCTCCAGCCAATGGCCGCTTCAAGTCCCAGGTAGAAGTTACAACAGTCTCCGAGGTGCTGGTGGTGGCCCCCTAGGAGCTGTTATGCAGCCTGGAATTGCATGCCATCCCACCCCAAACTCTGAGATTGAGAGGAAGTAATGCTGAGCCTACTTGGGCGGGGAATCCCTAGCTGCATCCCTTTGGGTTACTGGAGTAGCACAAAGGGGAGTTAGTTGGGGCTGGTATCTGGCCTTTATCTATCACCAGCAGAAGATTAATTTTTCCTAGAGAAGTTAAATATCTCAGGCCAAATCCTACCCTCAACTACAGCACAGTAAATCTGGAGAAACTCACTGATGTCAATAGAGCTCCTTCAGGTTTCCACTGATGTAACTCTCTGGATAGCAGTTAGACCCATATCTTGGACAAGAATGGAGCCTCTATTACATTTCACTACTTCCTCGGCGGCTTTGAGTGAAGTGGCCTCCAAATGAGGCTGGCTGCTATTACCTTGAATTACAGTCTTCTGCATCTTGCAGAGTGAAGATTGCGCTGCTAAAACCCATAATAATGTCTGCCTGTTTACGCGAGTAGAGAGCGAGAACTCCATTCTAAATCTTTGCTAATGTAGCAAAAACTAGATTGTATTCTCCATAGAAACTAGAGTACTGTAAATTACTCCTTTTTGTGCAGGTTTGGTCACTTGCAGGGGTCTTAGTCCATAGGCTGTAAAATCTTATCAATCATTGTAAGCTCTTCTGGGACAGGTCTTTGTACGGTGCCTAGCACAGTGGGGTTCTGGCCCTTGACTAGGGCTCCGAGGCGCTACAAATAATAATTTCCAAGCTGACTTTCTATTTACCATGTGCGTTTTCTCTCTTCTAGACCTGTTAAACCATCACATACTGAAATCAGCCATGTGTGCCGAGGCCATTATTGCTGGCTTGTCCATGGAGACTCTGGAAGGTACCATGTTGGAAGTAGGCTGTATTGGTGATGAACTCACCCTGAATGGAAGGCCTATCATTGCTGAAAAGGATGTCCTAGCTATCAATGGTGTAGTACATTTTGTTAATGAGCTTCTGATTCCAGACTCAGGTAAAATCATTGATCGGTATCCTGGGTTTTTTTTTTTCTTTTTGTTTGTTTAGTGGGGTTTAATATATTTTGTACTAGAATATTCACCAGGCAATCTAACAAGCATGCCTGTGCACACACTAATATGTCTGCTCACCTAAGCCGGTATTTGCACATACAAATTAGGTAACTATGTATGTCATTAGGTTCTCAATTACCTGACCTGTATGTGCAAATACAGGGTTTTTCATGATCCTTCGGGGAGGCTGACATGCACCTTTACATTGGTGATGTCCTTTTGCTCCTCCTCTCCAACCCTGCTTTGGAAATGTTTTTTCAGTAGAATTTTGTATCATTAGTTTAACAGGGTGTCTAATTTAAAGTTCTAAGGCCCTTTAATGAAGGACTCATTGGAAATAATTCAACAGAAGGCAAAGAGAAGATGGTGTTGTACTCAGTCAAAAAAAATCAAGGCTGGGACTTTCAGAGAAGCGGGAGTTGGGACATCCAACTCCCTTTGAAATTCAGTGTCTGCTTTGAAAATCCCCGTATGACTGCTTTGGAAATAAGTAGTGCTCATAATTGATCATTTTTGCATCCATTTGCTTTCCAGCAGTATGCATTGCTCATTAGTATGTATTTCTAATTACAAATAGATGGTACTCCATGCTGAAACAAATTAATTGAAGCATTTAATATAGTTTTAACAAGTGATTTCTGTTTTTTTTTTCTTTAGCTAAAACTTTGTTTGAGTTAGGTAAAGAATCTGATGTTTCAACGTCTATTGACCTTTTTAGACAAGCTGATCTCAGCTCTCATCTCACTGGAAAGGAGCGTGTGACGCTTCTTGCCCCAATAAACATTGTGTTCAAAGGTAAACTTTGGAAATCTTCTGTATGTTCCATTGGTTCTGATCATAGACCTGCTTCTGGGAGAAACCAGAGTTGTATGTCAGATTTTTACTATTGTTAATGATTGCTTTCTTCATTAAGGGAGGGGTGTGTGTGTGTGTGTGTGTGTGTGTGTGTGTGTGTGTGTGTGTACACACACTCGCGCTCTCATATAAGCTGGTTCTGCTAGGGGCACAGACTGGTTTTGAAACTGAAAGGCGACACAGATACCATATTTATTATTTAGATCCTTGTAGAGTCTTAATGATAGTGTTAAAATGAATCACTGTGTGTCGAAATGCTTTTTGCTGCAGATGGGACTCCTCCTATGAATCGGAACACGAAGAGTTTGCTTCTAGATCACATTCTTAAAGAACAGCTTTCTTCTAAATATCTTTACCATGGACAGGAGCTAGAAACTCTGGGTGGCAAAAAACTGAGAGTTTTTGTATACCGCAACGTGAGTGTCTATTTAACTCTTTCTTAGTCTGATACAGTATTATTGCTCTAGAAGGGCAGTTGCTCTGTTATTCGTGTCTCACTGATAACACATCAGGGTGAGATTCTGGCCCCAGTGACATCAATGGGATTTCTTCCATCGAATTCATTGGGGTCAGGATTTCAACGCAGATCTGCAAACTCCGTTTGGGATCTGAGCGTGAGGCTGTGTTCTTTCTTTCTCATCCATCATCTGTAGCAAAGATTCTGGAGGCCAAATGGTGCCCTCGGTTATACATATGGAAGCCTGCTAAAGGCTAATTGATAATTCATTAAGCTCATTTTTTATATTCTATAAAAGTGAAAAATACAAACAAACAATGTAACAATTAAAATATTCTGTCCCTTGAAGTGTATTTTAATTTATTTTGTCTGTGTTTATATTTGCAGAACCTCTGCATTGAAAACGTCTGTATTGCTGCCCATGACAGGAGAGGAAGGTTTGGCACCTTGTTCACGGTGGACAAAATGTTGACTCCACCAGTAGGAACAGTCATGGATGTTCTAAAGGCAGACCAACGTTTCAGGTGTGTAGTCACATTGCTTAATGCACCTTATGGAAAGTGCTCCGATACTGTGGTGATGAGCACAATATCAGAACCCATACAGAATAGACTAGGTGACATTTTGTTCTTGCTGTTAGTCATGCAGTAGCAACAGAGCTGTCAAAGCAATTCCAATTAACTATGGGTTGAAGTCATTGCTATATATATTTTGTTAATGAAAAAGCATCTAAATGCATGTCTTCCTAAATTATAAGCAGCATAACTTTAAATAAAAAATGGGGTTTAAAATTCATTTAAGTACTAAGTGAGTCCAGAATATCTGTTGCGTCCCCCAATTTGTTCCTTGTTTCAAATTATCAAAGGGCCCTAGACCAACTCGGTAGGAACTGGATTGGGATCTAAAAAGAATCATCTGTAGGTTAATACAGTCAGAATGTGATTCAAAGCCCCAGGGAAAGACTGCCATTGGCTTCAGTGGACTTTGGATTAGGCCTTAACTTCTTGTCAACCAACTTTTCAATTAAATTATTTGCCAGAACCTGTTGTATTTTGTAGCTTTAACATTATAATTTTTCTTGGAAATACCTACAGCAGTTACTCTTTCGCTGAATGTATCTGCCATTACAATAAGGATAAATGTGGGCTTAAACAAATGAAGCCTACAACCAGTGTTTAATTTGTGCCATGGCTTGCCAGGGCTGAGCCGTGGCACCCAGGGCCGGCTCCAGGCACCAGCCCTACAAGCATGAGCTTGGGGCGGCACCTGGAGGGGGGTGGCACTCACCTGGGGAGAGCGGGACCCGCGGCTGGGCTCGCTGCCCTCCTCCCGGCGCTCTGGCCGGCTGGGAAGAGTGGGGCCGCCCTCCTTCCGGAGCTCTGGCCACTCGGGGAGAGCGGGCCCATGGCCGGGCTCGCCGCCCTTCCTGTGGCACTCTGACCGGCCAGGGAGAGTGGGGCCATGGCCGGGCTCGGCGCCCTCCCCTGCCGCGCTCCCTGCCAGGGGGCAGGGAGCAGCGGGAGGCTTTTTTGCCTGGGGTGGCAAAAAAGCCAGAGCCGGCCCTGGTGGCACCTGTAGGCTGGGCAGCTTCTAACCCTGGCACCTCTGGGCTTCCTGCATCAGTTATGAATATAAAAAATTGCTTGAGCCCTGGCACCTCTTTCATTACAAATTAAGCACTGCCTACAACTGTGTGTGTTGTGTGTGTCTTGCAGTACGTTGGTGGCTGCCATCCAATCTGCAGGTCTAATGGAGACATTAAATAGGCCAGGTACCTTCACGGTGTTTGCTCCAACAAACGAAGCTTTCCAAGCTATGCCACGAGGGGAATTGAACAAACTTATGGGTAAATATTCATAGATCTGGATTTTTAATGTTGTGTAATGTTGAAGGACTAACCAGGATAAATATGCCTTCAGTATCACATTCTTTGATCCTTAAAATTCATGTCTCCCTATCCATTGAACGCTCTCCTCCTACATAACCAACTCGTATGCCATGCCCCAACAGAACGCTTGTGATCCGTACAGCAGGCATCAAAAAGTGGCCTTAAATTTTCCTGTGAGGCAGATACAAGGTCTCTGGGAACGTTGGGGATACAATGGCATCTGTATGATTGTTCAGAGCAGGCAGTGAACACTCCCCTGCCTGGGCTTAGCTCTGCTGGCAGGTGTAGACTGGTTGGGATCATGGAACCACAATTGCTTCACCTGACCATGGTGTTTCTAGCAATGCAGTTGGCGCTTGCGGTCTCTGGTCCTCACATGCCGGCAGTGCAAGAACTATGAGCCTGCCTGCAGGGAAAGAAGAAAACAAATCTGGCTATAAGAAAGAGACCGATATTTTGGACTAGGAAAAGATAAAGACCAGGAGGAGACTGATGTCCTGTAAAGCAGGGGTTCTCAACCTTTTTCTTTCTGAGCCCCCCTCAACATATTATAAAAACTCCATGGCCCACGTGTGCCACAACTGTTTTTTCTGCATATAAAAGCCAGGGCCGGCATTAGGGGGTAGCAAACAGGGCAATTGCCTGGGGCCCCCACACAACAGGGGGCCCCCACATTGCTCAGGCTCTGACTTCAACCCCGGGTGACAGGGCTAAAGGCCTCAGGCTTCAGACCCATGCGGTGGGGCTTCGGCTTTCTACTCTGGGTCCCAGCGAGTCCAGCACTGGCCCTGCTTGGCGGGCCCCCTGAAACCTGCTTGTGGACCCTGGACCCCTGGTTGAGAACCACTGTGGTAAAGCACAGGCTTCCAGACATGACATGGAAAAAGTATGGGAACTTTTACAGCCATCTTCTGTATAAGCAACAGAATGTTGTCCCTTTTTGAGTTTAAAAAATGGATGTGGTTTGGAAAGAATGCTGGGTATTCATTTAAAACCCAACCAAACACTGACCTCATAATCTGTAAAGCATCTGTATGTGGTAGCTGGCTAGCCTTTTAAGTGCATGGAGCAGTAATCTATTGCATCAGCCTGTGCAGTCATTCTAGTGTTTATATGTATAAATATTTCACAACTGTTTTTGCAACTACTGTAACCAGCTCCACGGGTGAAATATCCCAGATGCGAGTGCTTGAAATGTTCTTGGTTTTGTCTAAGCAAATATTTAGCTTATGGTTCTGAAGGTGAAGTGAATCATGCTGGTGAGGGTATGCAGTGTGAACTGACTCACATGGACCACAGAGGAAAAGACTTGCAACTTTGTCTCACTAAGCTGCTGAAATAAAATAGACATCTTGTTAAATGGGCTGCTTTCATTTTGGACCAAGGCCCAGATTTTTAAATGGATTTAGGTGTCTACCTCTCATTAAAATCAGTGGAAGTTAGGTGCCTGAATACCTTTACAAATCTGACCCTCAGCATCACATGTTCTGTCTGACGTAGAGTTTAGTTGTTGGCACTGCATCTCTAAGGAAAAAATGAGAGAGATTGATGTCCACTATTGCTCCACTCTCTGACTAACCAGGAAACAGATTGCGAGGAATACATCAACTTGGTTCTTCCAGGACCTGATCCAAAGCCTAGTGAATTTAATAGAGACTCCTGTTTGACGTCAGTGGGGTTTGGATCAGACTCTGTGATACCAATGTCTGTAAATTCTGTTGGTTCCATGAAAATAGTGACTCTTCACCTGGTTCACCTAATGCCACAATTTAGCTCATGAGCAAGCTTTGCATCTATTTTAAAGTAATATTAGTATCCGCAACTCTGGTGATATGTGAACTAGCAGACGAGATTCTGAGTTCCTACTTTTTTTTTTAAACCCAATCAATACCAGGAAACAGGGCGGGCTCCAGGGTTTTGGCCGCCCCAAGCAGCCAAACAAAAAAAAAAAAAGCCGCGATCGCGATCTGCGGCGACAATTCAGTGGGAGGTCCTTCGCTCCGAGCAGGAGTGAGGGACCGTCCGCCGAATTGCCGCCAAACAGCTGGACGTGCCGCCCCTCTCTGAAGTGGCGCCCTAAGCACCTGCTTAGTAAGCTGGTGTCTGGAGCCAGCCCTGCCAGGAAATAAAGCAAATATAAAGAAACACTTAATTTTGGAGACAGACAATGAGGGGCATGTTGAAAAACGAAGTGACTGGGAGTGGCTCTGGGTTGTCATCTTGTTAGATTTCATAAACTAAGCAGGGTTGGGACTGATGTGTACTAGGATGGGAAACCAACTGGAAGCAGTAGGAAATATCTACAAGTGACTATTGACTCAATACCTCTGCATGGGGTTTGAGGGCACTGCACTACTGATGCAGCTATCTTTTGGACCATGAACTGGTCTTGACTACAGTTGGGTGATATTTTCCAGATAAAACTACCCCCCCCGCCCTCACCCCCCTTCCTAAAAGATGCAGATTTGGGTTGACTGAAACATTTTGTGAATTTGTGTTGATTCACTGAATTGTTTAGGTTGAAATGTTTTTCACCTTTTTAAAAATAAAACATCTCAATTTTTCAACTCAAAACAATATTTTGCTTAGAATTTTACTTCAATTTTATTTTGAAAAGTTTTAGAAAAACTCAAAATTACCCACTTGGTTTTGGGTCAAGTAAAACACTTTTTTTGAATTCTGGAATTAATCTTTTTATTATTATTATTTGTTTAAATTGTTTGAATTTTTTTGTATTGGCTAAAACTGAAACATACTTTTTTGATTTCCCCCCCCACCCCACCACCAGCTTTGGCCAGCAAACAGGAAAACTCAGTTATTTGCACAGCTCTAGTCCTGCCTCTTTGTGATTAAAGATCCCAGGACACTTTCTGCACAGATGTGTTAACCCTGATGTTCTAACCAGTTCCAGCTAGGATATTTATATTTTTACCTCCCTAAATAACCTCTGTACTTTGAACTAGCTACGATATTTTCCATTTGATGCCAGAGGTGATTGCATTTCAGTAAAGGGTGAAGTGACTTTTATGCATATGCAGTGGTGGTGTAGCCATGTTGGTCCTGGGATATTAGAGAGACCAGATAGTGAGATAATCTTTTAATAAAAAATATTACCTCACTCACCTGTATATGCATATGGCATTTAGCTCTTAAAACTATGACAGTGTATAGGGAATAAGCTGTAACATTATCCTGTAAACATATGTTTCTTCTGCCAGGTAATGCGAAACAACTTGCTACCATTCTGAAGTATCATATTGGGGATGAAATCTTGATCAGTGGAGCAGTTGGAGCTCTTGTGAGATTGAAGTCTTTGCAGGGTGATAAAATTGAAGTTAGCGCTGTAAGTTTTTGTGTGTTTTTTGGGGGGGATTTCCTTGGGGTTTTTTGTTTTCTGGTTTGTTTTCAACAATATGGTTATGCTCACTTGGCCAATGTCAAAACCGCTTCCAAATGGACATATGCTCTCACTAAATGGCATCACTGGTTCCTAGCAGAGAAATGTGTAACCTCAGGAAGCAGACAGTCTTAACAGAGGTTACTGTTTCTTGAGATCTCAGGAAAAGCCTTCTAGGGAGAAAACAGGCTAACTTTATTGTAGAGGTTTGGGGGGAGGGTTGTCCCATCTGTTAAATGGTGGCTTCACTTTTTTCCCCCTCCAGAAAAACAATGTAGTGAATGTGAACAAGGAACCTGTTGCCGAAACTGATATCATGGCCACTAATGGTGTGATTTATGCTGTGAATGCGGTCTTACAACCTCCAGGTTGGTCAACATTTCTAAATATATAAAGCTGCTGGCTAGGAATGTCAGTGATGTTTTGCACAGTTTATAAAAGGAAATACCGTTTTCTCTGCAGAAGGTAAGAGAAGGGGTATTCTGTGCAGGTTTAGTAGGAAGCAAAATGTGTATAGTTGTATTTGTTATAGCAAATATATTAGTTCTTTAAGTTCTGCTAGCTGAATAGGTACAATTTTTGATATTTTGTGAGCAGCTGTGCAATATACCATCAGTCATATAGTCTGTTCATTTTACACAATGCAGTTACACTATAAAATATCAGTATCCAGTGTTTTTTAAAATATTTTACCACATATGGTGTCACAGTTGAAACTGTTCAACTGAGTTCTATTCAAGTTTACACTTAAGTTTGATCCCAGTTCAGCAAGCTACATAAGCATGCCTAGCTTTAAACATAGAATCATAGAATATCAGGGTTGGAAGGGACCTCAGGGAGGTCATCTAGTCTAACCCCCTTCTCAAAGCAGGATCAATCCCCAAATAGCCCTCTCAAGGATTGAGCTCACAACCCTGGGTTTAGGAGGCCAGTGCTCAAACCACTGAGCTATCCCTCCCCAACATGTAAGCGTCCTGCTGAAGTCAATGGAACTTAGGCATGTGCTTATCTTTAAGCACATCTCAAGAGGGGTCCTGACCAGGGATGAATCAGGGCCTTTGTATATTGTGCTCCTGCTCTGAAGGAGCTAATGGTAGTGTAGTGACTCTGTACAGCTCTCGGCTACAGTGAGCAATTTGTAAAGGACAGTGGAACAATAGCCAGATAGTCATGTACTCGTCAATTAAAGTACAGTAGAGAATGGGCTGTCACAGGAATAGTTCAAATCAACCCAAGTTACTCAGAACCAGCTGTGGGACCATTGCATGCTTGGCTGTCTGAGGAAGGGGGATGAGCTATTAAGTATTCTAATTCAGTGGGTGATGTTGTATTGATGTGTGATTGATTTCATGCCTAGCTACAGAACACTAGCAGAGGGAAGCAAGAAATATTTTAAAGTCTATATTAATGATGTTTGAATTACATCCTCAGCTTTCAGGCCTCAAGAAAGAGGAGATGAGCCTGCAGATCCTGCACTAGAAATCTTCAAACAGGCATCTGCATTATCCAAGGTAAACAAAATTTAGCTCACGTATTGGGACACTCCTGAAATTACAGACCTATTAACCATTTTTAAGCATCCTTATATTTATTCAGTTTTTGATTTATGAAAATACTAATTACATTACACTCTGGACCCTCAGCAGTCTTTTCTTGCTTGCTTGCAGTTTAAAAAAATACATTTTATAACATACTGCAGATAAAATCCTGGTGCTGTAAGACACGGGCCAAACCTCAACAGCATATGTTGTAAAAATGACATTTGAATACATCATTTTCCCTGCTCCTTTGTTCAGATCCAGTAAGTTCTCTACTGCAAGGAGCTTCCCCTCTGCATTTGTTTGTTGTGCCAGGCACTCCTAGATAACTGTAACTGTAGAAGTAAAAATTAGAAAGTAACATGTTTAACTTGTTGACCGATGGGAGAAGTAGAAGATTCTTATCCACCATTAAACTATATATCATACCCCATAACTACCTCAGACCTCCCCTCGGGAAGATGCCTTGGAGAGGAGATGGACCTGACACTGATCCTTGCCACTTACAGATCCAGGGTCTTTTAGAGCACTGGGGCAAGGAGTTCCATAATCGTGGGACCTTCCACTGAGAATGCCTTTCCACCAGCCTCTTGATGGCACACTCTAAAACTCTCTAACTCCCCAGCTGATCTCTGTGGCCCTGGTGGTAGACGGGGGGGGAGGTGTCTCGGGTAGCCAGAACCCCAATCATGTAGGACTTGAGAGCTTGATTCTACAAAGGCAGGTGCTTAACATTTGTGACCAATCATCCATTGAAGTCACAGTGTATAAAGTTTAAGTACATACAGAAGCCTGCTCAGGATTGCAACCGTAGCCATCATAGTCAATACCTTCACTTGCCCCCCAAACACAACTAGAAAGTCAGCGTTTGTCTTTGAGGTGCTAGCGTAATATGCTTCCTGCGGCTCACATCACTGAATGGCGGATGCAGTTGTAGTCTGCTCAAGTTATTGCTGCTGAGGCTTCGATATTAAAGCAGATTTTAAAAAATGGCTTATTTTTCAACCGATCCTTTTTTGCTGATAGTTTTCAAACATTTTGACTAGCTCTGTTCAGTATACTTGGAAAAGATTGATACATTTGTTGCTATCTGTTATAGATAAGCATCAGAATTATTTTAGTTTTTAAATATTCTTTTCTTACAGGTTTCCCACAGGAGTTCTCGGCTAGGTAAATAACACATCTTACTTTCTCTCTTGTACTCTCTGGGATGTTTCCGATTTTACTAGCCCTTTGTCACCTCTGCTTTCCCTTTTAGGAGTCAAATTCCAATAGGTCTGTTTGCTACTGTGCTCACGGAACTCTACATGTCACCAACTTCCACTTATCACTTTAAATCAATCCCTCCCCCCAATAAACGTGCACTGTTAGGTTGCCTTCGACCTATTTCATAAGTGCTGAATAAAAAAAATCCATGTGGAACCTGCAGTTGGAGTTGCACTATGATCCTCTAAAGCAGGGATCGCAACCTTTGGCATGCGGCCCGTCAGGGAAAGCCGCTCGCGGGCCGAGACGCTTTGTTTACCTGCAGCATCCGCAGGTTCGGCCGATCGCAGCTCCCACTTGCCACGGTTCGCCGTTCCAGGCCAATGGGGGCTGTGGGAAGCGGCGCAGGCTGGGCCACCTCTTCCTGCAGCCTCCACTGGCCCGGAATGGCGAACCGCAGCCAGTGTGAGCTGCTATCAGCCAAACCTGCAGACGCTGCAGGTAAACAAAGCGTCTCGGGCCGCATGCCAAAGGTGGCTGATCCCTGCTCTAAAGGGATCCTTGATATTTTCCTACCCATCCTGATGCTGGTGTGTAGTCACATACGGTAGGTATTACAAGGCCAGACCATCTGTTTATAAGTTTTATTTCATAGAGTTTAAGGTCACATGGAACCACTAGATCATCTCATCTGACTTCTGTATATCACAGGCCATTTAAATTTCACCCAGTTGCCATTATATTGAGCCTAATAACTTGGGTTAGACTAAAGCATTGCAGGCCTCTGGAGATGTAACTACACCCTACCTCGATATAACGCTGTCCTCGGGAGCCAAAAAATCTTACCGTGTTATAGGTGAAACCACGTTATATCGAACTTGCTTTGATCCGCCGGAGTGTGCAGCCCCGCCCCCCCCGGAGCGCTGCTTTACCGCGTTATATCCAAATTCGTGTTCTGTCGGGTCGCGTTATATCGGGGTAGAGGTGTATTTGTGTGCCACAGGAGAGACCAAGGTGCCACCATACAATTGCAAGCTTAGTATTAATGATGTTCCAATAAACAGGAAATGCAGATCAGAAATAATAAAACCGTTGCCTCCTCTTATTGGACTTAAAGGACCAGATCCTTGAGAGGCTTTGAACACCTGCAACTCCCTGTGCAGTCAGTGGAAGTTATAAGTGCTCACTGCTTCTCTCAGGAATGAGCCCAAAACATGCACTGCAAGCACAACCAAGAGCCCATTAAAATCAATGGGAATCCTTCCACTGACTTTAGTAAGACTTGAATAGAACCATATGAGCACAGAGCAAAAGCAAATGTATATGGCTGGCTACTGATTTCTGTCCAAGTGAGATGAATTATATTGTGTGAATCCAGGGGAAGGTGGAATTAAATGTTGCTGTGCATTGTATTTTTCACATCTGTCTCTTCTTCCTTTCCCTTTCCAGCGCCTCAGTATTCCAGGTTATTAGCAAGGATGAAACAGTAAAGTGAAGAACATTCAGCAGAACAATCAACTTTTGCTGTCATTTTAAGGGAAGGACAGAATTGCTTTTAAAATGCAAATATCACACTTAAGTTTATTTTGTTTCCATCTCAAATGGATAGGAGAAAAAAGCCATATTTTTCAAACCATTTTTGCTTCTTTTTTTTTTTTTACCTTTAGGAGCTGTACATTAAGGCTAATGCTTTTCAGAAGTAACCCCTGATTCTGGATGCTTCAAGTTTAGGTACCCAATCTGTGGTAGTTGTGGGCCTTATTTTTCAGAAGAACAAGTGCTGATTACAGCTCTGGTTGAGGAAAGCACTTAAGCACGTATTTGGGTCCGTCCCTGTTCAGGACAGTTAAGGGCTATCCTGAACAGGGACACTTTCCTGAATCAAGACTTATCTTCAGCTCTGACTTCAACTGCAGTTGTGGATTCTAAGCACCCCTGAAAATCAAGATCAAAAGTATGGTCTCAATTTGTGCAGCCCTCTCCCCCCACCCCCCAAAAAATCCAAAGTCTGTGCCACCTTTTGAAAACATTCACTCTAGTGACAGTGCTGTAATTGTACACTATCACCTTTCAATAGATCACATAGGTGCCAACCTTACAGTTGATTACACAGTGATTGTTTTAACTTATCCTTTTGTTGAACTCACTAAATGTTTTCTGAGCAATACTGTGTTTTAAACCAAAGAATACATCTTTTCTTTCTTCTCCCCACCCCCTGTGTTTTGAAAGTCTTCCATGCAAGTCTGAGTTTGAGGTTTGTTTGTTTTTTTTAAAAAAGCCTTCTGTTGATATTAGGGAATTTGCATGATATAAACTGTGGTCTGAACTGTTCTAGTTTTGTTTGGTTTTGTTTATGCATATGGATTTGACTTGGCTGTCTTGGTTCACAAGAAGACTGAAAATACATCATATCTGCAATGAGACTTCTCCCTCTCAGAAGCCTTCAAATAAATGATTCATTTGTAATAACTTGGTTTTTTAAAAAAACCCAATAAAATCAAAAACATATGACCATGACAGCAGCATGATTTTTATTGTTCGAGGGTACAGTTTGACTTCGGACTTGCTGGGGACTTAGGTTATATTTGGCCTGGTAAATACTGTGGGCCAAATCATGGCTGCATTAGAGGGGGGAGAAAAACAAGAAACCCCTTCTTCTTGTTTTCTCTTGCTGCAGTTCTCTCCCCAAATCCTGAGCAGCCATAATTTGGCTGGTTGCACCGCAGAATGGCCTGGAAGGTGGGAGTAGTCCTGGCTGCTTGTAGGGGTAATGGTCCCTCTGAGTGAGGCTGGAGGCTTGATTCCCCCTGACCATCAACTGGCAGGGCAGTATTATTTAGCTCTGACTGTAAAAAGAAAGGAGAAAAATCAATCGGTTTGGAAACTCCCACTTGTTTCTGTTTTGAGATCTTGTGCCTCTTTACAAGTGGCTTGTTGAAAGGGATAATCTCTAACCTTGCTCTTGTGCTTCTCCTGAAGAGATTACCTTGCAGGATTCTCATTCCAGGGTCTCAAGCCTCCACCGGGTGACTGGCTCCATTTCCCAAAGCGACAGGGTTTTTTGTTTTTGTTTGTTTTTAAGGGCTGCAGTCCCACGCACAGAAGGTGGGACATTCAGCCCCTGCAGTCTGAGTGGTACAGCTCACCTCCACCCCTGAGATTCTGTAGCTGTTTATGCACCGAAGCTGGCCCTACATGGGACTAGGACAGCTGGCTTGAGGCTCTGTGAGTGGCTCTGTGACACTCCTGGGTGGGGTGTGCTGTCCCATCTAGTGGCATTGAGACCACTTAAAGAGATCTGGAGCCGTAGCTAAGGACCCTGTGGCTTTTAGCTCATGCAGTAGAGGCTCATGCACTAAGCTCCACAGGCCCCAGGTTCGATCCCGCCCGCCAATGTCCAGGGTCTGTCCGTGTTCTATTAGTCTTCTACAGTACCACCAGGTGTCCATGCTGCGGGTTATACTCCATCGCTCCACAAGCCTCCAAGGATCCTGAGACCTCTGCAAGCTCTGACTGGGGCACACCAGTGGCCATCACATTGCATTGAGGTTAAAGTCTCTGGAGTCAGCTCAACAGGTGAGGTGGGTGGAGGCTTAAATCACTAATTCCTGCTACCAAGTGTTGAGGCATGTCCAAAGACCATCTAAAAGGCAAAACTCTCTGGCCTCTCTGTATACCGGCCAGAAAACAGCCCCTGGACCCCTCCACTGATTTGTGGTAGTCCGTGTCTTCACACTCCAAACAATAACCTATTAGAAGAAATATGAAAAACAATTAGCAGAGAAATTAACTTTAATGCCTGGAGGCCTCTAGGAGCTTAATGAGCATCAAATCAATCTCCTTTTACGAAGAAGACTTGGAAAGCGGACATGTGGCTGCCTTCCTTCCTGGAGTTCTGCTGCATTTTCTAAACATCTGGAGTTAAGCTTTTGATATTAGGATGCCAGGAACGTTCCTTCACTGAGTTAGTCTTTATATTCACTGTTGGGCCCATCTGTTAGCCTGTATAAAACAAATAAGGCAAATGTATAAACACCTCACTTCAGAAATATTAAATAAGCTTCTCTTGTTTTCCAAGCTGAGAAAAATGCCAATTTATTTTTCTTGCATTAAATGCAAAACAACTTTCCACACACTATCTGAGCCACATGTAAAGTAACTCCTCACTTAACATAGTTATGTTCCTGAAAAATGCGACTTTAAGCAAAACTATGTTAAGTAAATCCAATTTCCCCATAAGAATTAACCCCCTCATTTACATTAAATTCCAGGGAAATTTTTTTCACCAGACAAAACTATATTTTATTTTTATATAATATCACACACACACACAATATACACAATTTAATACTGTACACAGGAATGATGATTGTGAAGCTTGGTTGAGGTGGTGAAGTAAGAGGGTAGGATATTTCCCAAGGAATGCCTTACATTGTTGTTAATATAGCCTCACACTCTACAAGGCAGCACGAATGGAGGGAGGGTAGACAGTAGGGCAGACATGCCCCTTTAAGCATGCTGACCACACTCTAAGTCACATTGCCTTTTTAAAAAAAAAAAAAAAAATCAAGAAGTTGAGACAGCAGCTGCACTTCCTCCGTCCTGAGCCCTGTCATGTCCCCACCCTCCTCTGTATGGAGTGGGGGGAGTGGGACACCCTGACATTAGCCCCCCTCTTTCCCCTTCCCCTACACAGCAAGCAGGAGGCTCCCAGGAGCAGCTCCAAGGCAGAGGGCAGGAGCAGCACATGGCAGTGTGGGGGGAGGGACAGCTGAACTGCTGGCAATTTGTAACCTGCTGAGTGGCTGCTGCACAGGGAACTTAGGGTAGGGTTACCATATCTCATAAATAAAAAAAGAGGACCCTCCACAGACCCTGGCCCCGCCCATTTCCCCACCCCTAGCCCCACCCCAACTCCGCTCCCTCCCACTCCCAGCCAGGGGGAAAGGGCTGCCCTAGTGCTACCAGCTTCACGGTTTCCCGGGCAGCCCCCAGCCCCTGCGCCCCCAGCCGGTGCTTCCCCGGGAGGGGAAGCGCCCAGCCCCGGGCGCAGGGTCTGGAGGCTGCCCAGCAAACGGTGAAGCCGGTAGCGCTCGGGCTTTGGGCAGCCCCTATGCCTCTGGACCCTGCGCCCCCAGCCGGGCACTTCCCCTCTGGGGCTCCGGCGGCTCTGCGTAACTTACACTGTATAAGTTACACAGAGCCGAAGAGGAGCAGAGCCTCCACGGCTGGAGGCTCTGCTCCTCTTAGGCTCTGTTTAAGAGCCGGGCTGCCCCAGCGCTACCGGCTTCAGGCAGCCCCCGTACCTCCGGACCCTGTGCCGCCGGAGCCTGGGAGGGGAAGTGCGCGGCTGGGGGCACAGGGTCCAGAGGCAAGGGGGCTGCCTGAATCCGGTAGCGCTCAGGCAGCCCGGCTCTTAAACAGAGCCGAAGAGGGGCAGAGCCTCCAGCGGCTGCGGCTCTGTGTAACTGACACTGTGTCAGTTACACAGAGCCCCGGGGACTGGAGGCTCCAGCCGCCGCGGCTCTGCTCCTCTTCGGCTCTGGTTAAGAGCCGGGCTGCCTGAGCGCTACCGGATTCAGGCAGCCCCCTGCGTCCCCAGCCGGGCACTTCC
The DNA here is from genome assembly GCF_027887155.1 of Malaclemys terrapin pileata. NCBI lineage: Eukaryota > Metazoa > Chordata > Testudines > Emydidae > Malaclemys > Malaclemys terrapin. The sequence goes on along the minus strand of NC_071512.1, from coordinate 10,837,734 downwards.
CCTCCCGGGCTCCGGCGGCGCAGGGTCTGGAGACACGGGGCTGCCCGAAACCGATAGCGTTCAGGCAGCCCGCCTCTTAAACAGAGCCGAAGAGTCAGGGAGGAGCAGAGCCGCCATTTTCCCGGACATGTTCGGCTTTTTGGCAATTCCCCCCGGATGGGGGTTTGACTGCTGAAAAGCCGGACATGTCCGGGGAAAAAGAGGACGTATGGTAACCCTACTTAGGGGAGGGGGGGCTGCTGGTCCACTGTGGTTCCAAGCCCCCACCAGCCAGCTGCAACAGGCTGCTCTTCCTGCAAACAGTGGACAAAGCAGGCGGCTGCCAAACAATGTTATAAGGGAGCATTGCGCAACTTTAAACGAGTATGTTCCCTAATTGATCAGCAACGTAACAACATTAACTAGGACAACTTTAAGTGAGGAGTTACTGTATAATGGGAATCTGAAAAACAGCCTCTTTTTGCCTGAGTTCCCGCACTTCTTAATTTTCTACACGATTAACTTGATTTTGGGATCTGAATCTTCTGAAAACAGAGCAGTGACATAGAGCTTTTCAACTCTCTATTCACAGGAGCCTGAGACAATGGCACATGGGGGACCCTGTGCCCACCGCATGCTGTGCGCCACATGCACTTTTACCTTAATATGAGTGGAGGGATCACAGGAGCAGGCCCAAATTTTACTGGGGGCGGGGATGGCATTTTTCAGCAAATTTTGTTGCAGGAAGAAGGCTTGAAAATCAGCCAGTGATAAGCAAAGATAGTAGAGGCTCCTGCCCTCTCTAAAGTGGGTAGGCCAACCTGGCCCATAGTTTGAGACTGAGGACACTAATTCTAGGGAAGCCAAGGGAAATGCTGCTCATTTAACTATTGTTTTAGTCTACACACAGCTCCATCATGCTAATACCAGAATTTCAATTAGAAATACTCACATTTTATTATTTATATCGCAGTAGTGCCTAGGTCCCCAGTCATGGTCCTGGTCCCACAGTATACCACATCCTGGACAAACACTGAACAAAAAGATGATCCACGCTGCAAAGAGTTTTCAGTCTAAGATAAGAGGTAGTAACAGATACAGATGTGGGAGCACAAGGAAACGGTGGGACAATACTGGGTAGCAGGAGAGGGAGTGATTTCAGCACAGAGAGAGTCTAGCCATTGAGTTTTTTGTAGGCATCGAGGCAAAGGAGAAATCTAAGGGGCTGATTTTAAGGACGACAGTGAGGCGCTTTTGTGGATGTTTGAGGCACTTCTCCCATGCACAAGAAGCAAAATAGAAGAAAGCACAAAGGTACTTGTTTGAAAATGTAACAAGTGGGCAATGAAGGCCAGCAATGCTGGTTGCTCGGAGGTGGGAGTTTGCAGCTTGATAGTGCACGAGAAATGATCGGTAGGGTGTGAAGGACGTTGAAAGTGAAGACAAGTCATTTGTGCTTGATGTGATGGGGAGCCAGCAGAATGATGCAAAGATGGGTGTGATGAGGTCAAAGCAACAAGCCCCTTTTCTACAGAATCAAAAATATTAAAGTTAATTTTCAGTCTTTCCATTTCAGATCTTGCCTTTCCCATCACTGACCTGTCCTGCTGTTGTGATTGCTTTATATCAGATGGCATCTTTGAAGACTCCTATGCCCCTAAATGACCTACATTCCATTCAAAATCAAGGGGACTTGTGCTTCTAGGTTTACCTAGGCCCTTTGGGAAATCCCACCCATTCATTCCTATTCCTTCACTTTGCTTTTCTTTTTCTTTCACATCTTTTTTTGTCATCTTTCCCTTCTCTTTCTCCCTCCCTTCTGCCACTCAATCTTTTCTTCCACTCGCCAACTGTTCTTCCTCCTCTCCATCCCCTAAGACTTGTAACCCCACATTTCCATACTCCTGCTATAGCCTCTTTACCCTTTCCACTGCCTAGCCATAAAGCACCCCTTGGCCGCACCGTTGTGCCCTGCTCTACTAGGGCTGAAGGTGGCCTGAAGAAAATAAAGACTCTGCTCCGATCAGCACTGGCATCAGAGAGACGTACATGCTCTTTCCTTGTTTCTCCTGTCATCTCAGCTGGGAGCAGGCATGCTCTTAGCTGAGAAGAGCTGAGGGCTGCAACTAAGAATGGGAAATATTTTCTCTGGTAGCACTTTTGGAAGCACCGAAGTGCTGTTGTGTGCTTGTGTGTCTTTGGAAATTTTAGAGGGGAGCTGCTCCCTTGCTTCCCTGGCCACTGCTATCTTGCGTGTTCTCTCTCTACAGCTGGAGAGAGCTAAAGCATTGGCTGATCCGAGTTTTACCCGTATTCCATTAACGCTATTTCTGATTTTTTTTAATCAGTTACATTTTGCGGATGTACGAGTGTGTTGCTTAGGTTTTTGAGGGGTTAAGGGGGAGAGCACAGCAGCTGGAGACACAGGGAGAGCTGAGATGAGAATGTTGAACTTGCTCTTTGTTTTCTAAAGGGAAATCATTACATAATCTGGCTAAATAAGGAAGGGAAAGGAAGATCCTTCAAAGAAGGAACTGACCCTTGCTGAGAAAAAACATAACTCTCCTAGGGAAGTACAAGTTTAAGAGCGGAGGACTCCCACAGAGACATGGTCAAGTGACTGACCCTAATAAGTTACACTGGAAAAACAAATTACCAACTGAGAAATATAGTGGAATATAAATATTAGGCCTGTCCAATGTAAACACTCCATATTGCTATCAGCTAAGCAATAAGAAACCAATTTGGTAGCCTATGTATTAGCTATAGGCTTTCCAGATACTAGCTGTTTTATAGAAGTACAGCTAATTCATACTACTACAGCATAACAAAGTATGTTCACTGCAGTACTAGGGGATGGGACAAGGAGTCTGCAAAGTTAACCACAGACTCTTACCCAGGTGTTGCCCTAAACACCCTCCGCTCCACCCACCCAAACCTCTCACCTGAGTTTGGTGGTGCTTTCAGCCTAGGCTGGTTCCACCTGGCTGGGGGTGTGGGTTAGAGCCCAAGATCCACATTCACTCTGGCTGATAATTCACCCACTTTGCAGGGAGGATGCAAGCTAAATCACTCAAGTGCTGCTAGTCAGCCAATGCCTTCCTCCGTGTGCCTGGAAGGACAGAAAAATTCTCCCACAATTCTCTAGGAGAGAATCATAGAGCAGCTCAAGTTACTGCAGCACAAAGAGCCCAGGGCTGAGCCATCCGAAGGCCTAGCAACACACACAGGTGAGTGCAGCACCAGTGAGAACACAGTACCTCAGGTGTAGCTGAGCAGTGTGGCTGTTCACATCTGGGCTAGGTTAACCCAGATGCTGTGACAGACGTATCCAACGGGGCTAGAGCCAAATAACAGGGGAACAGCTAAAAAAGAGGAACAGGCACAATTGTATAACATTTCAAAAGCAAAAAATTTGCTGCAAGAGTCAACCAAACAAAAGTGAACAACGGTAAAGAAAGACGGGTGAGCATCTGGACCCCCATATGTCAATGGAGTGGAGTTTTGTTATTGATGTCAATGAGACTAGGATTTCACCCCTAGTTTTGAAATATGTATTTTACTCTCATTTGGCTCTAAACTAGTCTCAGCTAAATGAGTCTCAAACAGTGGATTCCTTCAAGTGATGAGGCAGTTATGCAACTGGATGTGGGTTACAAGTCTTTTGTCTTTTAGAATGCTGGTTCAAATCCAGGCCAGAGCTGGAATGAATAAAAACTATGAGCTAATGCTGTTGAGTAGCCTATGTGGAATGGAATGATGGTTTCAGTCCAGTTTCCAGAGAAAAGTTCCATCAAAAAAAATCCCAAAAAACCACACCAATATTTGCTCCTGTGATGGGCAGTGTTAGGAGAAAGCCAAAGGGAAATTCACCCACCGGGAAATTCACCCACCCACTTAAATCTAGAGTTGGTCATTCCAGTCCAGGTTAATTGTCTACTGCAGGTTTTTGTGCACCTCCTCTGAAGCAGCTGGTGCTGGCCCCTGCTGAAGACAGGATACTGAATTAGGTGGACCATAGGTCTCATGCAATGTGATATTTCCTAAGTTCTTAAGGTTGAAACACATTGGCAGGGCAATGTGGAGAAACTGATTTGGCTGCTGCATATGTTCTGCCCATTGTGTGAATAAACTGAGGACTTTGCTCTTCAAGGCAACAACAAACTAAGCCAATATGATCTCAAGAGTTATTAGTCATTCTAGCCAATAGGGTATTTCAGGATAATTGGGAAACAGGCTGAAACTTCAAATTTGAGCTCCATTGGTTCCAGGCTGATACTTTGTAGATCAGGAATCTTGGAATGGCACTTTAACGCATACCCCAGCAGCAATGATTGTGACATCTACAGAAGCTCTAAATTTCACCACTCAGAGACGCTGTAAATCCACTTTCACCTTAGTGTATGTGGTGAGCTCTCTACCATTATCCCTGTGTCATAGTCGATACACTAAATTCCCATTGGCATCAGTGGGAGTTACGTACAAGGCTTAACCAACTGGAAAAAATGCAATTTGCTCAGACAGCCTCTGCTATTCTCTTCTCCATTAAAGGAGTTCAGCTATTTCACAGGGATCTCTCCGTGCCAAGTTCAGCACTACTCCAAGCTCCAGGCTTGTGAAATATTTCTCTCCTGGCACGGCTACCTGTGACTGCTGTCCATCAGAATACTGTGCTGGAATCTGTTTAATCTCCAGAAAAGCAATTAACTTCCACAGTCACCATATTGGCCTCAGGTGTGGCAATATATTGCATATTGCCTTGCCAGGGCCGGCTCTGGCTTTTTGGCCGCCCCAAGCAAAAACAAAAAACAAAACGGGGCGGCCAGAACGGCAAAGCAAAAAAAATGGCGGTGCGGCCGGAGCGCGGGTGCAGGGGGACTGGCTTGGGGGGGGAGGGAGAGGGTGGGAGAGAGAGAAGGGGGCGGCCAGGGCTACAGCAGGGACGCTGCCATGCAGCCCCTCCCGCTGCGTCGCCGCTTGCCACGAGGGCTCTGCTCCGGTCGGCGGGGAGGGAAGGAAGAGGACTGCCCTGCAGGGCGCACTGGTTCTCCGCTCCGCCGCCCCCTACATGGCGGCCGGAGCGGAACAAGAACAAAACAACAACAACAAAAGCGGCCGTGCCACCCTAGGATTGGGCAGAATGCCGCCTCCAACAATCTGCCGCCCCAAGCACTAGCTTGTTCAGCTGGTGCCTGGAGCCGGCCCTGTGCCTTGCATGTGTTCTTTTAAAACAATTGTTTGGACATAGTAAGCTTTGGCATGTGAGCTAGATAGCAGATGCCCAGCTTAACTCTTCGGGGCTTAATTGGAGAGGCTGTGCGTGAGAGGGGGCAGAACGTACCATAGCTCAGTAGTGTTAGGCTTGTGGTTTGTTGCACACTTAAGCAAGGTTTATTGATACAGTGCGTTAGATTTTCAGCACCTGTATTTAGGCATCTTTATTGTCTCTGCAATAATTATTGTGCAATAATAGTGACTGCACATGTTAAAATGTCCTTGCATGATGTTATTTATCAATGATCATGGATGCATCCATGGAGTGAAAAGTGAAAATCATCAGCTAGAATTTGCATTCCCCTCCAGAAGTTGATGAGATGTTGCACCCATAAGCAGTATGAGGTTTTTCATTTCTCTGGTGGGGAAATATTTTTAACAAATAAAAGATCCCTCAGAATTCAAGGTTTCCCTCTCACCAGTTCATTATGTGCTCTAAAATGGGCCAGTTTCAGCTGAAAAAAAACTCAATACGTTGAAATGCCTCAGTGAAAATAGGCCAATTGATGAGCAAAGATGGGTCTTTAGGGGAGCCCACTTTTTTATTTTAGGAAAAGTATTTTCACACTGAAAACATGCAAAAATGTGCAGTTTTGCTTTACATGTCGTCTTTGTAATAACGGCCTTCCAATTAAGAAAAACACTTAAGCACATGCCCTCGCCCATCTGGATTCAGGGACAGCTCTTTGGCTTATCTGTAAGCATGCTAACTCCCATGAACTGCCATAAGATTTAAGCATGCATCTAACTGCTGTCCAGAATAGGGATGATTTCCTACATCAGAATCATGGAAAATAAGGAAAATATGCAAAGGGTTGGAAATTATACAAAACAGCAAACATTTTTATATGAAATGATTCATACAGGGAAGGCAAACATGGTGTTTTTGCCCATTTGGATTTTGAAACAATGTCATAAAAATAGCAGCTTCAGAGACACTATTTCCTTCTAGAACATTCTTTCCTTTAAGCCCAGTCTTCTGCAAACTTATTTTATATAAGGGAAAAAACAACAACACTGCTTTATTCTGAGAAAAATTCTACATGTAGTGATGTAGTGGAAAATGTGTGCTCACTCAACAGCACAGAAACCTTGGAGCATTGTTTCACTAGTTTACAAAGAAAACTTGGAGTTGATTTGACCCATCTGCTCATATTTGGGTAGTCAGTCGAACAAAACCATGCATCAGACAAATGCAGAAGCACTAGTGACCTGTACGTGCATCTCTTTAAGGACTTTCACAGATACACTATGGAAGGGTGACACATGAGGCCTTTTGATAGCCACAGACAAAGGCAGAAGTGAAACCACTCATGTGCCATCACTGGGAAAAATTATAGTCCATAGTTTAACTATATATGTATTTTTAATTGCTACAAATGATCTATATCAAACAGTTACACCTGTTAAATTTTTCTCTAAGGGCTGGTCCACACTAAGCCCCCAGTTCGAACTAAGATACGCAACTTCAGCTACCTGAATAACGTAGCTGAAGTCGAAGTATCTTAGTTCGAACTTAAAGGTACTTACCGTGGGTCCACACGCGGCAGGCAGGCTCCCCCGTCGACTCCGCCTACTCCTCTCGTGGAGCAGGATTACCGGCTCTTCCGGGATAAATTTATTGCATCTAGACAAGACGCGATAAATCGATCCCAGAAGATCGATTGCTTGCCGCCAAACCAGCAGGTAAGTATAGACGTACCCTGAGGGAGTAAGAAAAAGGTTAGGGTTAGTTACTGGAAAAGAGCAATGAGCTCGTCTTGTGCTGTTTAGCTGTAGTGCAGGCAACATCTTGGTGTTTTTTAGTTCTTTTTTAGTGACAACACGGAAAGTTTGCAGAAAGTTATAAATTCCCAGGGAAAGGTACTTGAGCTGAAGTTTCTTTCAATGTGGGTCAAAGCTGTATTGATTTTGTAGAATTTCATATGAGCAAGTGTTTTGCAAAGACTCAGAGTTTTTTTACATAAGAACATAACAGCCATACTGGGTCAGACCAGAGGTCCATCTAGCCCAGTATCCTGTCTTCCGACAGTGGCCAATGCCAGGTGCCCCAGAGGGAATGAACAGAACAGGTAATCCTCAAGTGATCCATCCCCTGTTGCCCATTCCCAGCTTCTGGCAAACAGAGGCTAGGAACACCATCCCTGCCCATCCTGGCCAATAGCCATTGATGGACCTATCCTCCATGAACTTATCTAGTTCATTTTTGAACCCAAATTAGAAAGATAAAGATGTTATTTGTCAAAGGCAGAAGAAGGTATTAGACACTTAGAAAATCATGCAGCAAGGAGTAAAGCAGGCTGTCTACCCTCTTAAGTTATAGTAACTTTCTTGAGGGTCAGTCACGTCCTCCTGGAAAGAATGAGGGGGAAAAGGGGGGCATGGTTGTCGGTCCCCAGCTGCTTTATCAGCCTCTGAGATCCATGAGCAGCTGGATGCATGTTGCAGCAGACTTCAGGCTTAAAGCCACCTTTTGTGACCCACTTTGTGGATGCTCTTTGTGCTCCCAGGCAGCAGCCAAGAAGCAGGGCCATGGACTCTGAAACTTAGCTTGAGCTGAATGGGTGTTTTGTATCTGTACAACGTTGCTATAAGGCTGTATAAGAATGTTCCTGTTTGTATTCAGTCCCTGATGGGGGAACTCAGTTGAGTTAGGGCAGGGAGGAAAAAAAGAAATTGACCTGTAATAGGGCCAAATGATTTCTTTTTTTTTTTTTTTTAAACCAAGAGCCCGTGGACTTTTTCTGGATGAATCCTCCCCAGTAAATGTACAGGCTTTGCAACTGGGAACGAGAAAAGGGCCAGGAGTTATTGCCTATCAGCCTTATTTAGGATATAAACTGGAGAGTGCTAAGAGAGAAACAGTCCCAAACTCACCCCTTACAATCCTCCAATAAGGCAAATTAAGCATTTGATCCTGCAAGCTTTACTCACATGAATAATTGCTACTCCCGCTATTTGTCCATTGACTCCAATGGATGTCATGGGGCTACTCAGAAGAGTGACGGTTACTTATGGGCATCTGAGGTGCAGGATTGTGCCCTTGTAGTGTTACTGATGATCAGAAACAGCAAAATAAATAAATGGAAGCCGTGCATTACTCATGCAGGGCAAAGGGCACCTGCTGTTGGGCAACGTTCACTAGTATTGATGCAAAAGTTTCCTTTGAAACCATCTAAAAAACCCTCTGAGGAGCAAGGAATATTAGCAGAAGGTGGTCAGGGTAGGACCAGCTGTTAGCATTTTAAGTACAGGAAATCCAATCTGAGTTTCTTATAAACGAGCTAAGTGAGTACGGCAGGAAACAGATGGGGGATGTGCCTGCACGATTATTAGAAGTTGCTAGTTGCTCACGCCACAATTTTTTTTTTCTACCACATGAAAACTGCAAATTAGGAACTTGTAAGATAGTCGTTTTAAAACTGAGTTTTTTTCCAATGCAAAATTGATTGTGTGTTTCTTTCCTCTGTGCCCAGTTCACTCTAGCTTCTTGGTCCTGTTTCACTAAAGCATATGGGGCAGCAGGAAAATAACCTTTCCCCAGCCTTTTCTCAATCAGTAACCCTGAGCCACATTTTCATTATGAAGTTTTTTTGAACTGTGCTAGATAGTATAACAGGAACATTGTGAGCTGGGCTTCCGCCTAAAAAATGAGGACATACAAAGTTGCTGCACTGAGTGTGTCCGTCTGACTATAGAAGCCCATGTGGGGGGTATATGGGGTTCTATAGTCCCTTGGCGATGGTGGGATGACCTGGCTTTATCTCTGAGTGATCCTTAGCATCATACTGGGTTTTATTTATATTCGTGATTTTTAAAATTATTTTTGAGGTGTTTCTAATATTAGTAACACAATGGCCTAGATAACCCACTTATTCAAGGGGGGGGAAACAGTAGGAGAGCATCAAATGGGGAGGTTTCCCTGGCTGGCACACCACAACCCTAGCTGCTGCCCTTAGGAAGGGGTGTGGATTTCTGAGACAGTACTGCCTCTCCTCCCTGCAGACCTCAGGGGCTGGAAGCAGAGCCTACCACACAGCCAGTCCCTGGGCAATCTAATGCCCACCGCTGGCCTGTAGGAGGCTGCCTTATTGGCAACCCAGCCTGATTGGTTGGACGCATCAGCAGATAGGCTCTTAAGTCCAGCAGCAGTCAGGGCCGTCCCTCGGGGGTGTGTGGCCCAGGACCTAGGCGCCGAGTTTCTAATCTGCCCTGGGTGCTCCCCCCGGCTCTGCCCAGGCCCTGCCCCACTCCACCTCTTTCTCCAAGGCCTCACCCACATCCCGCCTCTTCCCTGCCCAATTCTGCCCCCCTCAAGATCCACTCAATGAGTGCCCAGTCAGATCTCAGGTCTTCAGCTGTCACCTGTCTCTGGGTAGGGACCTTTATCCCACTCTCCTCTGACCAGAGGTTTTTAAGGCTGCACAGCTCCCTGCCTTACGGTGTGATCTCCCCAACAAGCCAGTCTGCCTAACAGCCAGCGCCAGCACTTGGCTTTCTCTCTGCGGGTTACAAACAATGTATTTCCAGCAGTCACAAGTTACCCCACAGCTCTTTCTAAGCAAGCCTGTTTATTCTGAATGCAAAAGCATTACAGAGAACACATAAACACAATAAACAGACTTAAACATGCCAGGAGTCACCCATCAATCTTATGGAGCCCTAGCAAGCCAAAGCCTTTCCAACACGGGATGACGCTCCCCCTTTGCTGCATCAGAAAGACAGCTCCAAGTCGTTTAAATCCAGCCTCTTTATGTCAAAAGCCCTTTCTTTTTCTGTTGGTCTCTGGAAAACTGAGTTTGAACCAGTATTTGCAAGCTTCCCCACCTCTTTGGAGGTGTTTACAACCTAAGTGATTTACCTTAATCATCCCCCACACACTGTTTTTGGAAGAGCTGTGATAGCCTCTTGACTCTGGTGATCCAGTCCTGGCACAAACATCTCCCTCTTCCCCCAGCTGCCATTACTGCTGGGGAGGGGCAGGAAAGCCTGGGGTGGGAAAGGGGGAGATGAGATGGGAGTGGAGAGGAAGGAAGGATGTGTGAAAGAGGAGGGCAGAGGGGAGAACAGCTTGGACATTTTGAGGGACAGGTGGGGTTGGCTGCTGCAGATTAGAGAAGGGAAGGAATTGTAATAATCCAGGTGTGCCCCAGAGAGCAGCAGGAGGGTGGGGAGCGGGTGGCGGGAGGAGCGACAGCTCGGCATGGTTCTGTGCAACACTCAATACAGCACATCGGGGGTGGGCAGGAGAGGAGCTCTCAGAACAGAACAAACATGGGGGCTGCCCATGGGGCGGGGCACAGGGCAGAGCAGGAGGCAGCAGTGGTGTGCAGTGGGTAGAGCATGGTCAGGAGATGGGGTCATGGCTCCCTCTGTTTTCCCATCAGTAAAACCAGATCAATGACCCCAGCCTGAGGCGAGCAGTTGCTTCTGTTTTCTTCCTGAGCCGCAGAGAGGGGGAAGGGAGCTGCCCGACCTGTGAGCAGAGGCTCCATGGGACTGGGGCATGGCTGCACGGCCTGGCCCCGTTGGGCCTGGGGTTTGATCATGTCACAAGTGGGGCTTACCCAAGCACGGAGAAATTCTTCAGCTTCTTACACACACATCCATGCACAGACACACACACAATGCATGGACACACTCACACCTGGACATGCACCAAACCCACGCACATACACACATTTGGCTGGGATGATTCAGTTGGGGATTGATCCTGCTTTGAGCAGGGGGTTGGACTAGATGACCTCCTGAGGTCCCTTCCAACCCTGATATGCTATGCTATGAACCTTCACTCCTCACGGTGCATACAACCCTGGCCCACAGTGATACATGCACTTAAGAAATATGGCCTCCAAAGATATGGCATGTGGTTACGATATCTGTCCCAGCTGTGTCAATTCCCAAGCTCACAGATAAACATTTTTCATTCCATTAATATCCCAGACAGAACTGCACACACATGTTTCTATGAGGCTACACAAGTCCCTTTTACAGCCTGAGGGTCATCTCCCTGTCAAAGGGTAGAATGCAGCAATGGGCAGTTAAAAATCAGACCGTCTGGGGGAAGTTACCTGAGCAGCAAGTGTTTCCTCTCTACCTGACATTCCCATTCTTCAGTCAGTCTCTTGCTCAGTCGCTTAGTGTAAAAAGAGTAACCTCTGTCTCAGGTTAGCTGTATCTGAGGCAATATCATAAACTGTATTATTTGATTGTTCCACAGCTCCTCTAGAGAAAGCAGGTGCATCTGGCACTTTTATTCATTCGCTTCTCCCCTGTCCCTCATTTATATGATAGTGCAGTGAGTCCTAAGGGCATCTGGACACAACAGAAATGGTCTGAAGTAACGAGGATGAAATTCAATAAGGACAAATGCAAAGGACTCCAATCGGAACAATCGGTTGCACACATACAAAATGGGAAATGACTGCCTAGGAAGGAGTACTGCAGAAAGGGATCTGGGGGTCAGAGTGGACCACAAGCTAAATATGCGTCAACAATGTAACACTGCTGCAAAAAAAAAAAAAATCATTCTGGGATGTATTAGCAGGAGTGTTGTAAACAAGACACAAGAAGTAATCCTTCTGCTCTACTCCGCGCTGATTAGGCCTCAACTGGAGTATTGTGTCCAGTTCTGGGCGCCACATTTCAGGAAAGATGTGGTCAAATTGGAGAAAGTCCAGAGAAGAGCAACAAAAATGATTAAAAGTCTAGAAAACTTTTAGAAAACTGATCTATGAGGGAAGATTGAAAAAATTGGATTTGTTTTGTCTGGAAAAGAGACGACTGAGAGGGGACATGAAAACAGTTTTCAAGTACATAAAAGGTTGTTACAAGGAGAAAGGAGAAAAATTGTTCGTCTTAACCTCCGAGGATAAGACAAGAAGCAATGGGCTTAAATTGCAGCAAGGGTGGTTTAGGTTGGACATTAGGAAAAACTTCCTAACTGCTAGTGTGGTTAAGCACTGGAATAAATTGCCTAGGGAGGTTGTGGAATCTCCATCATTGGAGATTTTTAAGAGCAGGTTAGACAAACATCTGTCAGGGATGGTTTAGATAATACTTAGTCCTGCCTTGAGTGCAGGGGACTGGACTAGATGACCTCTCGAGGTCCCCGTCTTCTCTTTTCCAGACTATGATAGTTGTCAATAGGGGACCTCGTCCTTGAACAGTTTCAAATCTCAGCACTGAGCTGTGCATGGTTCTCCTACCTCCTAGATCATGTGGCTGAGAGAGCCGATAATTGAGAGCAGGTACTCCGCTCTCAGCAAGGAAGCTGAGCTGTGCTAGGAGGCTCTGCAGGAATGGGCAAGGACCTGTGGCAGTGGCTCCTTGCTGAGCGGGAGCCTGAGAAGGGCTGTTTGTGGAAGGAGCTGGATGCTAAGGACTGTTAACAGTGTGGAAGGGCAGTCTGCTGCCCACAGTTCAGGGCCCAAGGTCTGGGGCCTGCAGTAGAGGGCTATCTGTGATGCCATGTAGAGAGGTGCTGCAGAAACCCTGGACGCTGGGACTGTTGAGCATGGGGGAATGCTGAAGGGTTGTTTTTGTTGGGGATCTTGCTTTGCCCTGAAGGGTTTTCTTTTTTGTCTTTTGGTTGGAGGCCAAATCACCAACAAACTCCAAATCCGCTGTCTAGCTAGTGGGGAAACTGAAGCATTAGGTGCATCTGAACACCAGATCAGGTAAGCTGCTGTCTTAGTAATGAATGAGGCTTAGTCTGAGTCCAAGCCTGCAGGCCAAGAAGTCCGGAGTTCTGACACTGACTTCCCAGGGTGCTTTGGGCAAAGCCCTTAACCTCTGTGCCTCAGTTTCCATATTTGCCAAATGGGCATAGATTCATAGATTCATAGATTATAGGACTGGAAGGGACCTCGAGAGGTCATCGAGTCCAGTCCCCTGCCCGCATGGCAGGACCAAATACTGTCTAGACCATCCCTGATAGACATTTATCTAACCTACTCTTAAATATCTCCAGAGACGGAGATTCCACAACCTCCCTAGGCAATTTGTTCCAGTGTTTAACCACCCTGACAGTTAGGAACTTTTTCCTAATGTCCAACCTAGACCTCCCTTGCTGCAGTTTAAACCCATTGTTTCTGGTTCTATCCTTAGAGGCTAAGGTGAACAAGTTCTCTCCCTCCTCCTTATGACACCCTTTTAGATACCTGAAAACTGCTATCATGTCCCCTCTCAGTCTTCTCTTTTCCAAACTAAACAAACCCAATTCTTTCAGCCTTCCTTCATAGGTCATATTCTCAAGACCTTTAATCATTCTTGTTGCTCTTCTTTGGACCCTTTCCAATTTCTCCACATCTTTTTTAAAATGCGGCGCCCAGAACTGGACACAATACTCCAGCTGAGGCCTAACCAGAGCAGAGTAGAGCGGAAGAATGACTTCTCGTGTCTTGCTCACAACACACCTGTTAATGCATCCCAGAATCATGTTTGCTTTTTTTGCAACAGCATCACACTGTTGACTCATATTTAGCTTGTGGTCCACTATAACCCCTAGATCCCTTTCTGCCGTACTCCTTCCTAGACAGTCTTTTCCCATTCTGTATGTGTGAAATTGATTTTTCCTTCCTAAGTGGAGCACTTTGCATTTGTCTTTGTTAAACTTCATCCTGTTTACCTCAGCCCATTTCTCCAATTTGTCCAGATCATTTTGAATTATGACCCTGTCCTCCAAAGTAGTTGCAATCCCTCCCAGTTTGGTATCATCCGCAAACTTAATAAGCGTACTTTCTATGCCAATATCTAAGTCGTTGATGAAGATATTGAACAGAGCCGGTCCCAAAACAGACCCCTGCGGAACCCCACTCGTTACGCCTTTCCAGCAGGATTGGGAACCATTAATAACAACTCTCTGAGTACGGTTATCCAGCCAGTTATGCACCCACCTTATAGTAGCCCCATCTAATTTGTATTTGCCTAGTTTATCGATAAGAATATCATGCGAGACCGTATCAAATGCCTTACTAAAGTCTAGGTATACCACATCCACCGCTTCACCCTTATCCACAAGGCTCGTTATCCTATCAAAGAAAGCTATCAGATTGGTTTGACATGATTTGTTCTTCACAAATCCATGCTGGCTGTTCCCTATCACCTTACCACCTTCCAAGTGTTTGCAGATGATTTCCTTAATTACTTGCTCCATTATCTTCCCTGGCACAGAAGTTAAACTAACTGGTCTGTAGTTACCTGGGTTGTTTTTATTTCCCTTTTTATAGATGGGCACTATATTTGCCCTTTTCCAGTCTTCTGGAATCTCTCCTGTCTCCCATGACTTTCCAAAGATAATAGCTAGAGGCTCAGATACCTCCTCTATTAGCTCCTTGAGTATTCTAGGATGCATTTCATCAGGCCCGGGTGACTTGCAGGCATCTAACTTTTCTAAGTGATTTTTAACTTGTTCTTTTTTTATTTTATCCGCTAAACCTACCCCCTTCCCATTAGCATTCACTATGTTAGGCATTCCTTCAGGCTTCTCGGTGAAGACCGAAACAAAGAAGTCATTAAGCATCTCTGCCATTTCCAAGTTTCCTGTTACTGTTTCTGGCATATCTGTCCCCACCTCCTAGGAGGGCTGATGAGGGATGTGATGTTGTGCAGTCTATATGGTTTTATAAGAACATAATAAGAAGTGAATATAATGTAACTGGAATATGCTTCATGCAAAAGGTCTCTTGTAAGGTATCATTACAAAGCTTATAATCTACTGAGTGTGATCATCCTATTTGTATAAACGTACCACTCTTGTATATAAAACTAGAAATATGAAATATAACTCTGAGGGCCTATTGTAATTATGCAAAGTGTGGGCCATTAATAGTGGTTTGGAATCTCGATGACTCCCATTAACCAGGACAATTGTCTGCAGATGGCTGTGTTTACTTGTGAGTCTTCCTGTCTATGTGTGTGCTGGCAAGTGGGTAATAAAGTCTTGCAGTGACATGTGATCATGTCACCTGACCTGGAATCCATCTTTAACCTGGTGCTTTTCCAGTGGAGGAGGGGGGATGGAAACCCAGAGGGACAAAGGGTTCCCGCCTTATGCAAAAGCTATATAAAGGGGTGGAAAAGAACAAGGAAGGAGAGAGGAGCCATCATGAAGAATCCCCCAGCTATCACCTGAGCTGGAACAAGCGCTGTACCAGGGGAAAGAATTGTGCCCAGGCCTGGAAGGTGTCCAGTCTGAGAAAAAACTTACTGAAGCATCTCTGAGGGTGAGATTATCTGTATTCAGTTTGATTAGACATAGATTTGCGCATTTTATTTTATTTTGCTTGGTGACTTACTTTGTTCTGTCTGTTACTATTTGGAACCACTTAAATCCTATTCTCTGCATTTAATAACATCACTTTTTCCTTATTAATTAACTCAGAGTATGTATTAATACCTGGGGGAGCAAACAACTATGCATATCTCTCTATCAGTGTTATAGAGGGCGAACAATTTATGAGTTTGTCCTGTATAAGCTTTATGCAGGGTAAAATGGATTTATTTGGGTTTAGACCCCATTGGGAGTTGGGCATCTGAGTGCTATAGACAAGCACACTTTTGTGAGCTGTTTTCAGGTAAACTTGCAGCTTTGGGACAAGTGATTCAGACCCTGGGTCCGTGTTGGAGCAGACGGGAGTGTCTGGCTCAGCAAGACAGGGTGCTGGAGTCCTGAGCTGGCAGAGAAAACAGGAGGAGGGGTAGTCTTGGTACGTCAGGTGGCAGCTCCCAATGGGGTTTCTGTGATCCAACCCGTCACAAGGGTTTGTTAGCTACGGCTTGTAAAACACTTTGCAGATGGAAACTATTCCGTGTTTTTATTTGAAGTGATGACAGTAGTGGAGAGACGCCTGGCTGAAGGGCTGCAGAGAGCTCTCTCTTTGCTCTGTCTCGACAGAAACATCACACGTGGGGCTGTTGTTCCTGACAGCCTCTTGTTCCTGCCCTGTAACTAATGTTCAATGACGGAAGAGGCAGGGGCAAAAGGAAGAACTGAGCAGGACAGCTTTTTTCTTTTAAAGAGAGAACAGAGACCCCTCATCTGTGTCCTGCTCCTCCCTCCTGCCTTCTTGCATGTCTACATGTGTGACTTGGAGGCTTGTACATAGAGGCTGACTTAACAGCAGCGAGAAGGGCCCATGAACATCCCCATACAGCTTCAACTGTGCCAGCCATCTGCAATGGGTGCAGTCGGCAGATAGGGAGGATGCGATGCACTGTGGACGGGGGCTCCACGTCAGGCCCAGTAGCTCTTTGCAAAGGGGGCCATTGGGAGTGGAATGAACGAAGCACCCCAGGCCCTAAGGCACCCCTATACACCTTTACCACAAAGGGCACAGACTGAGAGCAGCCACCATCTTATCTTATAGTCTGTAATAGTAGTCATGGAGGGGGGCTTCAGTTTCTTAGTGTTCCCTGTATAAATCCCAGTGACTCAGGCTTTCAGCAAGGAGAAGTGGATTTCACTCGCAGGGCCAGCACTATATTAGGATCAAGATCTGCTGTGCAGATGTAAGGACAGCTCTGCCGCTGGATAAAAACGATAACTCTCCTATTGAATGAATACTAGATTGTTTGCACATCTGGGATATAATGAGGGAGAAGGATACACAGAGGCACAAAGGATGCAGTGAACAAAGGGGAGGGAAAGGAGTAGCCAGCACTAAGAAGGAAACTTAGAAAACACAAAACATGTAAAGCACTGGAAGGAGAGTGGAATGACTAACACACAGAGGAGGTGGTCCTTTCCATGTCTACCAAATGTTCTTCCACAGCTACTGTCTCTGGATACTACACAAGAGCACTGTAACTTTCCTGGTTAAAATTTGCCTCTTAAACCACTGTCTGTTAAAGCATATTTTCCAGCTGTTATGAATGCCGTGCACTAAACTGAGCCCCTTTGTTCCCTGGAGCAATCTTTTCTCATGGGACTGCTCCACAAATAAGGATCACTCCTGGGAGTGAGGGTTTTCAGGCTCAAACCCATCCCCCTTTTATTTTGTGTTAATTGCAACCAGATTTCCTTCAGAGAGTCTGTTGAAATATTTATAAATATCATCCTGAACAGCTGTTAGTGCCAAACAGGAAATTTAAAATGAGCAAACTTTTCTAAGTGGTGAATATAAACTGTAGTAAGGAATCAGTAAATAAAATTTAAAAAGTGTATCAGTTCAGATATTACATGTTACGACGTTACATAGTCTGTAGCTTTTCTATATGAACAGCATGTCTGGACAGTGATAAAAAAAGGGCTCGTATTGTAAATGGGATGTATTCTGAATTTAGGAGGATTTGAGAGGTCAGTGGGCTGCTACACGGAATGTGCAGTAGATTTTAAGTTAGGGCATGTTAGTGGAGACGCACAGGGAAGCTTTTATTGCCAGTGGTCATGCTGTACCAGTTCTGCATGATGGATGCATAGATTCTAAGCTATGTGTCTCAGAAAGTCTGCACTTTGAACTGTTTGCTATTTTAAACAGGCAAAAACCAGAACAAAATCCAGTGAAAACTACAGTGAAAACTGAAGGCCAAATTCAGCCTTCGTGTAAGCAGAGTAGAGCTGCATCCATTGCACCGGGAATGAATTTGCCCCAGCATGTCTGGAATTCCATGCAACACTTTGCTAAAGGTTTTTTCCCTAGAATTCCTTGTTTCTGTTGACACGGTATTCTTGGAGAAGAGGGTGACTGAAATATGACAGACGTGTCAAAATTATCATTTTAAAGTGTTGTGGAATTATCTGTGATTATTTTAGAAGACCTGCGTTAAAACAAAAAGACAAAATTGAATGAATCCAGGATATTTCCCCCTTTTCTAGGAGGTGTAACATAGGGCAAAACCCAACAGGATTTCTCAAAAACTGATTGTAAAAGCGGATGAATCTCAGTGGTGCTGTCAACGTGGCAAAGGGATGAGATAAGGCAAATTCATAGATTATAAAGCCAAAAGAAAGCCCTGTGACCATTTACTCTGACCTCCTGCATAACACGGCCCTAGGACTTCCCTGAGTTCATTCCTGTTGGAATGAGAGCAGATCTTTTAGAAAAAACATCCAGTCTTGATTTTAAAATGGCCAGTAATGGTAATTACCCACACTGTTTAAAAACTTGCACCTTTTTTTCCAGTCTGAATTTGTCTAGCTTTGTCTTCCAGCCACTGGTTCTTGTTATACTGTTGTCGGCTAGATTGTTCCCCAGGCAGGTACTTATAGACTGTGACCAAGTCAACCCCTTAACCTCCTCTTTGTTAAGCTAAATAGATGGAGCTCCTTGAGTCTACCACTCAGAAGGCGTGTCTTCCAGTCCCTTAATCATTTTCCTGCTCTTCTCTGAACTCTCCTCCTCTTTCACTGATTTTAATCTTGTAATTCTGAACTCTTATAATTCTTCAGTTCCAAGTAAGACGTGCAGATCTGTAGCCTGTGGGCTTTTGAGAAAGTAGGGTTTACAAATGACCTATGTACTGTAGGCCATATAACCAAAAGAGCAGCATGATTCCAGCAGCTCCTATTGTGGCGCTTACAGCCAGACTTTCTAAGGGCCCAGCATCCAAATACTGAACTCTTGAATATCTGTCTACTTCTTATGGTGCCTTAATGGGACGGAGAAGAGCTCATGAAAACCAGGTCCCAATTGTGGGTGCTGAGCTTATTTGGAGGCTGGTCATAGATGCCAAATCCCTACTTACTATAACTGCATGAAAAGGTCCCCTTGACTTCAATGGGGACTTCAAACCTTGCATGAGAGAGGTGACTGGGATTTGGCTCTAGATAGACATGTACTGACTGGTTGTAGATGTGTTGAACTGGCAGCACGCATATTAAGATGGGGGGGAGGAGGTTATTTAAGGTAATGACTTGTAAAGCTTCTTGTAAACTTACTATTCTTCTCCACATTTTCTTCTGCAATAATCAACTTTGTGAGGTCCCAAAAGCATGAAGCTTTTAAGTGTATTCATAGCACTTGCTGCCTACTTGAATGGGAGTCTGCTTGGATTATTTGTGTCAGAAAATAAGGCACACGGTGGATCAGCTGAGCTATGGCCTCTTGATTTATCACTGGAGAGCACATGAGGAATGGAAGACCGGTTTTATACCGTGCACAGGAGTAACAAGCAATATTTATGGCAGGATACAGGGACACTACCTGTGCATCAGAATACACCCTGACAACTTCTCTGAGCGATCTGTACATCTGTTGTCCGGAACTGCTGTGAACTTAATGTGCTGAAATTTACCACACCAAAAAAATATAAATAGCTTTTATTTTCGAAATCCATCTTTCCAGCCCATTGACTGATCTCTTCAGAGGTTGCTGCTGAACGTTCCTTTTGGTGTCGGTCTTTCTTGGAGCCTTAACAATTGAACAGCTACTGTGAGTGAGCGAGCACTGGACTGTTTCGGCTGCTGGGCAATATGCCACTGGCCAGCACCACACTCAAAAGTGGGTGATGCTGACTGGGATGGGGACAGGGCTTTTAGTGCATCCTTAGGCTGGGTCTACACTACCCACCTGAATCGGCGGGTAGAAATCGACCTCTCGGGGATTGATTTATCGCGTCCCGTTGGGACGCGACAATCGATCCCTGAATCGACGCGCTTACTCCACCAGCGGAGGTGGGAGTAAGCGCCGTCGACGGGAAGCTGCGGAGGTCGATTTTGCCGCTGTCCTCACAGCGGGGTAAGTCAGCTACGATACGTCGAATTCAGCTACACTATTCACGTAGCTGAATTTGCGTATCTTAAATCGACTCCCCCCTGTAGTGTAGATGTAGCCTTAGGCTGCTTCCATGTCTGGGCTTATAGAGCGCAACAGTCTGAGGTTCAAGCTGTCCTGCCTTGGTAGTTGGGCCTGGATGCCTTTCCAATGGTGGTGAATCTTACCCTGAGCACAGAGGAACCTGTACCTTTGCAATTTGATCTTCCTAGCACCAA
The DNA here is from genome assembly GCF_027887155.1 of Malaclemys terrapin pileata. NCBI lineage: Eukaryota > Metazoa > Chordata > Testudines > Emydidae > Malaclemys > Malaclemys terrapin. The sequence continues at coordinate 10,817,549 of NC_071512.1, read as the reverse complement.
CGAATGGACACTAAGCCCAGTATCTTTAAGGCAGTTTTATCCTCATTTTGCTGCCTATCTACTGTATTGAAAATAAGGCATCAGGGCAGCACCGAAATATTTCAAGATCTAGAGCAGGGGTAGGCAACCTATGGCATGTATGCCAAAGGCAGCACGCAAGCTGATTTTCAGTGGCACTCACACTGCCCAGGTCCTGGCCACCAGTCTGGGGGGCTCTGCATTTTAAATTAATTTTAAGTGAAGTTGCTTAAACATTTTAAAAACCTTATTTACTTTACATACAACAATAGTTTAGTTGTATATTATAAACTTATAGAAAGAGACCTTCTAAAAATGTTAAAATGTATTACTGGCACGCGAAACCTTAAATCGGAGTGAATAAATGAAGACTCGGCACACCACTTCTGAAAAGTTGCCGACCCCTGATATAGAGGTTCCCATTATGCCACTGGGATACCATGGCACCTGGATTCCAAAAGTGAGGTCCTTCAATAGTGCCCACATAACTTTTTCTTAATGAAAAATAGTTCTAAACACAATAGCACACTTGTCACTTATCACCACGTATTCCAAGAGTAATATTAAATGTCCATCAACTCAAATGTTCATTTACTATAGTAACTATACGTGCAAAATGACAGGTTTCAGAGTAGCAGCCGTGTTAGTCTGTATACGCAAAAAGAAGAACAGGAGTACTGTTACTCTGAAAGGAGTACTTGTGGCACCTTAGAGACTAAGGTTAGTCTCTAAGGTGCCACAAGTACTCCCGTTTTTCTTTATACGTGCAAACTGGCCCTAGTTGAGTGATGTCTCCCCGCCTCTCTTCAGACTCAACCAGGTGTTTGAATGCATCAGTTCCATGGCTGGATTGAAAAAAACAATCCAATCTAGCTCTTGAGCCAGCCTTACTAGAGATCTGATTTTGCTTTCAGGCCTTCATTGCAGATCTCCATCCTGGAGCAGTTCTGCATTTGAGGGGCTGATGGCAGTCTCCTTCACAATACAATATCGATGCACCAACTGTTCTGCCATCCGCCAAAAAGTGTGGCTTTCCATACGCTTTCCCCACTTGTGATGGTAGATCCGGGTTCCCCAAAAGGGTTTGACTTGGCCAAAACAAGAATGATTTAGCATAATACACAAGGTCTTTGTGTTCTGTCATCTGAAACGAGTACATCAAGAGCTAATTTACAGAGCTTAATTAACACCAGACACTTAATTGGAATAAACAATACCCCTGTGCCTCCTCAGATGTGTAACCAGTTCGGAGTTTTACATCCCAGCAGAGAAAAATACGGTTGTTTAATTTATTCCTAAACATATACTAAAGGTCGCTACGTGTCTTAGGCTGGGATTTTCAAAGGAGTCCAAGGGAATTAGGCACCAAACTGTCACCTGACTAGGATTTGGGTAACTAAATCCCATAGGCACTTTGAAAGAAATAAAATAAAAACCTCCTGCAGCCCAAGTTTGGGATTTTCAAATGGTTCTAGGAAGTTGTATAACAGCTGGAAATACCCACTGCAATGTCTGATTTTGCTGTTTTGAGTATGTAATCAAGAACATCTTAAAGATGCAAGCACAAGAGAAAAAGGAACTGAGGTAAACCACTCAAAATCAAGTCTTAGTCCTGTATAAGGGAGCGGGTCTAGTAACAAGGCTCAGATGTGAGTTGAAAGACCTAATAGGGCAACAATTTGCTCTGTCTGAAAGTCTTTTCCTGTGTAAATAGAGAGAAAGACCTGGTGTCCCAGATCAAGATCTAATTTAAGACTCTTGCTATCATATTCTGTTTTTCCCCTTTATCCTTGGTGTTGAGGGATTCTATGTCACATATATTATTTTAAATCCATACACACACAACTCAGATTGCCACTCTATAACTCTTAAACTGTGGAAAAATATTTAAGGCATGATTATGCTCTTTCCCCCCACCCCAGTGTAAATAAGGAGTAAGGCCCCATTCTAGAGTCTTTCCTCTGATTTCCATGGGGTTAGCCCTGTGAGCAAGGGGAAGGCTCTGGCCATTCTCTGCTCAGCCATTTTTGCAGGGGTTTTTGAGTTAATAACTCAATCCTGAAAGGCGAAATTGAGGTACAGCAAAACAGCTGGAAGAACCAGTGAGTCATGAGGGGATTGTAGCACTCTAATTGCCAAATACAAGCTCACAGATGGCTTTGAGCGAGTGTTTATTCCATCTGCTAATCAAAGTAACATGCAAGAGAGGAACGAGCTACAGGTCTGATTTTTACAAATGCCCATTATAGCTTAGGTTATTTGTGGTAGAAGCAAAATGGAACGTTTGGAAACAGTTGGAGAAACTTAGCTGGCCAAAATACTGGGAACCAAATCCTTAGCTGTAGTCAAAGGCCTGACTGAAATCTAGATATATAATGTCTGCTGCTTCCCTCCATCCCACTAGGCCAGTAACCCTGTCAAAGAAGGAAAATAGGTTGGTTTGGTATGATTTGTTCTTGATTAAACCCATGTTGGTGATTACATATCACCCGGTTATCCTTTAGGTCAGAGATTGGCAACCTTTGGCACGTGGCCCTTCAGGGAAACCCGCTGGCGGGCCGGGACAATTTGTTTACCTGCAGCTGAACCTGTGGGTGCTAATTGCAGCTCCCACTGGCCGCGGTTCACCTCTCCAGGCCAATTGGGGCTGCAGGAAGCGGCGGCCAGCGCGTCCCTCAGCCTGCGCCGCTTCCCGCAGTTCCCATTGGCCTGGAGTGGTGAACCGCGGCCAGTGGGAGCTGTGATCGGCCGAACCTGCGGATGCTGCAGGTAAACAAACCGTCCCAGCCCGCCAATGGCTTTCCCTGAGGGGCCGCATGCCAAAGGTTGCCAATCCCTGCTTTGGGTGCTTACAAATGGTTAAAAGTTTGTTAAAATCTCCTTTTTCAAAGTTTGTTGTCCTTATTCTGCTGCTCTCACTCCTGCCTTTCCTTAGAATCCTGAAGTCATTCATTTTCACCCAAGTGTCTGTCTTTGAATGAGGTAGTCATTAAGAGCTATCAACAAGTGAACAGGCTGTGCCCAAACAGAGCAATGGAATGGCTGAAGCCAGCGCTATCTCTCTCTCTCTCTAGAGTGGAGAGAATGGAAAACTGCCAGGAGGGAAAAAAGATACTGAGGTGATGGGTTTTTCTGTTTTGTTTTGTTTTGTTTTAAAGACAAACCCTACAAAGGCTGAGCAGTTGGGGTGGGAATTGCAGAGGAGCACAAAGGGGTATGTTTTTGGAGCAAGGAGGAGCCTTTTTGAATGCTTGACCAGCCAAGCACTGAAGGACACAGATTCTAGGAATGACACAGAGAGCAAGACTCCATGTTCCAGAGGAGGCACCATGTGCAGGAGGGAAGTTGAGAGAGGAAGGATCTTGGATTTCTTAGAAGACTTTGCCCAAAGAATGCCCAAGAGTGGTGAGGAAACTGAGGCATGAAAAGGCGTCCAAGTGCTTATCGCTTTGTCTAGATCTGTATATCTCTTGTGCTGTTTAAAGTGTGATTGTTTTTAGAAATCTTCTTGCAAGTCTGTCTTTTTGCTTCAATTAGCATGTGCACCGTCCGTCCCCCCCAAGGGAAAACTACAAACCAGAGTACCCACAGACTGGGGATCTGGGAATAGATATGATTAAGCTACTAGGGTGACTTGGGGTTAGGGGAGGGTCAGCACTGGTTCTGGGACCCTCAGGCAGTTGGGCCGTGAGGTCCCACTCCCATTAAGGGGTAATGGACAGAAAGTCTGTGCCTGGGAAGTGTGCCAGAGAGGCTGGATCCCACTCACACCAAGGGAAGCTTAAAAGCACATGGGTTCAGGACTGGATACTAACCTAGCAGCCAGTGAGTATCCAGCAGGGGGAGCTTGACCAGGGCTGTGACAAGCCCAGTGTCTTGAAATGTAGGGTGTTGTGTTGTGTTTTTTTTTTAAAGCATATCACTAGGTGCTCCATAAGGCAGTCACATGTCATTGGACAGTCCAAAGGAATACGATCCTCATCGGGAGCCCCTGGGCTAAATCAAAGTTGTGAACCTAATTAGCCTTACCCTAGCCGTGCTGCAAGTGAAAGATGTTGCTGCCAGTGAGAGCGTGTCCCTTGCAGCGTATTGTAAATGTGCCAATTGATGGTCTCGGAGTGGGCTTCTAGCCCTGATCTTACAAAAGGGTTCTGCCCACCTGGAGTCCTGTTTGTGGGTTTTAGGTGGAGCATCAATTTGTCATTGTGTCTCCTCCCCCTCCTCATCCCCTGTTTCCTGTGCTTTTATTTTTAAAAGGGGGGAAATAAATAAGGAACTTGTAATTTGGTTGTAGTGGGAGCACATACCTTCTGAAGATCACTCAGATAACACGACTCTCCCCTTGTATGCAGTGTAGTTTGTAGCCCTCTGGATCCCAGGATATTAGAGAGACAAGGCAGGTGAGGTAATATCTTATTGGACCAACTTCAGTTGGTGAGAGAGACAAGCTTTTGAGCCACCCTCTTTCCCTGTAACTTGCATATGCACAAGAGTCAGTTCTGCTCTTCTATTACCGGAGTGTTATTTTTGGAGGTAGCATTGTAGTCAATGGGAGTTTTACTGTTGATGTCAGCAGACTTGACTCCTTGTGCTATTTTAACTGAGAGGAGAGTGGCTCAGATATAAAGGTAAAAATGACTTAGCTGATGCTGTCAGCATCCAAATTTGTCTGTCCATTAAAGGAAGGTGCCTTTAAAAAAACCCACAAATACTGCACACAAGCAATAACCAACAATCCTGTAAACAGCTAACAGTTCTAGTCCTATACAATCTGTAAATGCATGTCCAATTTCATGTACATTTTAAAACCACCCTGTAAGCATAATTCTGTGAATGACTGTTTGGGCTAAAACGTGCTTCCTGTTATAACATGCATGTGGGATGCAAATTCTGCCAAGTTTTTTGATCACTTTTATCCCAATACATCTAACGCCTGTTATAGTTTACCTTTTGTTTTTGTCTCCACTTCATCTTACAGCCTTCATATAATGCTGTATTAGGTTTTATGAGTACTCATAGAATATACACCACCACTGTCGCACATTAATGATGTCCCTTTTTTGCGATAAACTCCATCCACATTTTTCTGTTCCTAACAATCTGTTTATGGAGCCCAGGCCTTCACTATTCTACTAGTCCAGTACATCATGACTGTAGAACTTCATGCCGTAAGTTGTGATTGCATAATTTAATTACACTAGAAAGCTGAATGGTTGTTACTTAAAAACAAGCCTGCATCTCTGCTATCGTAGGACAAATATAATTAGAACAGCCTGCGTAATATTAAACCCAGGAACCTTTTTTGGCCTGTGCTGGTTTTGGGTAAGCAGTTGTATAAAAGTGCTCATCTGGACTAATCATAAAGAGTCTTTTCCATTGTCTTTGTATTAATCATTCCCAGCATGCTACATGGAAGCCAGGAGGGAATGTCAGAAGCAAACATAAGGTTTTGATAAGTTTAGGGGATACATAGGTATCTTCCTCCTCCTCCTGTATACATGAAATATTGGGCAAAAAGAAGTAAAGAATGTTTAAATATAAAGTGTATTAAAAAAGGAAAATGATACGTTGCACTAAAAACTAGGACACCCAGCAGCTATGTAAAGAGTACACGTACCTTTTGTTAAAAGTCATGGAGGGGAACATTCTGGGTGCCCTAACATCCTACAGTCCCAGCTCCATTCCACTGTGTCAGTTTCTCTCCTGTTTGTGTAGCAGATGGATGCTGGAAAAAGTCCAAGTCACCTCTGACTTTTTGCGCTTTCCATATTGACATCTCTTAACCACAGAGCCTTTCCTGTGGAGCAACCCTACAGTGGATAAACCCCAGTTATCCTAAGGTCTGTGGGATACCTGGAACTTTGGGGGTAACTGGGGGAGTCAGGCCAGCAGGGTCCCCTGGCCACAGACGTCAAAGCTTGCTGGCAGCGTCTCAGATTAGAGTCATCTGGCTTCCGCAGCAGAACTCCGGGGAAAGAATTAGAGCTGAGATCCAGCACCGAAACTGAGGCCCTTCTGAATCGTGCCAAGTCAGCTATGCCAGTAATCAAAGCTTCACACACGTGAAACCACCTTATAATGAAAATAGGCTCCTGTCCCTAACTGTACTAGGGGCATGGCCCTGTTTTGGATAAGAGTTTCACGTATGGTCAGTGAGGTTAGGCTAACTGAAATTGCCCTGTACCAACTTAATTAACTCTACAACTAGCAAACTTTTCCTCTCCCTTTGATCCACTTCTCCATCCTCTTTCTCCTTCCCCTTAGTCCCTGGCTTTCTCTTTAGAGCAGAGGTGGGCAAACTACGGCCTATGGGCCACATCCGGGCCACGGAACCGTCCTGCCTGGCCCTTGAGCTCCCGGCTCCTCCCCCACTGCCCCCCTTCCCCTGCAGCCACGCCGCCGCGCGGGCAGCACTCTGGGTGGCGGGGTTGCGCACTCCTGCCAAGCAGAGTGGCAGTGTGTCTACCTCCAGCCGGGCGGCACAGCTGCCAGACGTTCTGCTCTGAGCAGCATGGTAAGGGGGCCAGGAGGTTGGATAAGGGGCGAGAGGTCTTGGGGGGGGAGTCAGGGGACAGGGAGTGGCTGGATGGGGCAGAGGTTCTGGGGGGCGGTCAGGGGACGGGGAATGTGGGGGTGTTGGATAAGCGTGGGAGTCCCAGGGGGCGGGGGTGTGGATAGGGGTCAGGGGATGGGAAACAGGGGGGGGTTGGATAGTCGTAGGGTTCTGGGGGGCCTGTCTGGGGGTGGGGGTGTGGATAGGCATCGGGGCAGTCAGGGGACTGGGAGCAGGGAGGTTGGATAGGAGTGGGATCTCGAGGGGCGGTTAGGACCGGGGGTCCTGGGAGAGGGTGGTCAGGGAACAAGGAGCAGGGGGGTTGGATGGGTCAGGAGTTCTGAGGGGGGCAGTCAGGGGGCAGGAAGTGGGAGGGGTCAGATAGGAGGTGGGGGCCAGACTGTTTGGGGAGGCACAGTGTTCCCTACCCAGCCCTCCATACAGTTTTGCAATCCCAACGTGGCCCTCGGGCCAAAAAGTTTGCCCTGCTTTAAATGATCTTGCTTCACTTGTTAATTCTATAATAACTATTATTAATGCCTTGAATTCTACTCCTTCACTTTGCTATACCCTTCCCCTTCACAACCTCTTTCTACTGCTTCATTGCCTGCCTTTTTCCTTCCTTTTCCATCGCACACCATGAGATTTCCTACTTCTTCATTCCTTCCCATGTGCACCCATTGCCCTCTTACTTGTTTCTTGCTTTAGACCCAGAGTTTCAAATGTTTCAAATGTGATCTCTATATGCACAACTTCTGCATGTGAAACACCTGAGTGTGCTGTTTTGGGGGACTGTCATACTTGTGCACAAGATACAGAATTCACACATCTGTTCGAGCAAGTAGGTTTCACATATGGAGGCTGAGATTTTCAGAGGGGACTGGGCTCCCAATATCTGTTAAAATGAATGGGAATTGGGAAGCCAAATCACCTATGTAGTTTTGAAAAGCTCAGCCATAAATGTTGTTTTCCCTGGACGTGCAGGCAATAGCATTTAAGATTTGCAGAAGCAAAGCTGTCCATGTACAGAGGCTGAGATAAGCCTTTTAAAAAAAGTTTTGCTTCCATATGTCAAGTTTCAAGTAGCAATCTGGGGTTACATCCTTCTGTAGTCCAGTCTAAAATGGCATTTACTCTGGGTGACCTTTGGCTAGTGGCAAAACCACATTCCTTTCCAAATGCCAGTTTCCGCTAGCTAATGCTCTTTCCTGACCCTAGATATTCATAGGTCCTTTTTAAGATTTAAGTGGCTTTCCCCTCCCCTTACACTAATGTCCTTGAACATCATCTTTAAAATGGGTCTTTGACGTGTTAATGGTTCCTCCCAGATAAATGTCTCCTACTAATAGCAAGAAAATTTTTGGACAAAGGATATCCAGTCAAAATTATTTTGAGAAGAGACTGGGTATATTTTGGAATCTGACAGGCTCATAGATTTAACACACCATTATAAATCAGACATCCAGATACACAAGGTAAAATTTAATATTGAACAGGATGGACGCTTTCCATGATAAAGGCATGTCATGCTTCTGGACAGCATGGGCAACTCGTATCTAGCTTTGACTGTAGTTTTCACCTTTGATATTGAAACTCTGATTTTTCTTTCTCTTCTAGCCCCTATTCCTTCCATAATCTCTCTGTCTGCTATTTCGCTAGGGGGCCAAACACTTTTTTTAAAATGAACCTAGAAAAAAACAGACTTTCTTTATATTCTCCTCTTCCTCTCTCTCTCCCCGCATCTTTCTCTGGCTTCCTGCCTGTCAATATCAAAACAGATTCCTTTAAACTGATTCCTGTAACTTCTGCCCGCAATCTTTGGCCTCTCACTATATTTACTACATGCATCTCATCTTGTCAGTTTCAACTTCTTAATATTTGCAGAATTCATCCTTCTTCTTTTTCTCCAATAAGGACCTTGTCATCTCCCATCTCCTGTCTGGACTTCTATAATTCTCCAGGCTGTTCTCTTTGCTTCTTCTTTTTAATCATCCCAGCATGTTCAAAATAAGGATGGAGTACTTATTTATCAAACTGCTTGTCTCTGCAACGCATTCCCTCCACCCCCACCCCACACACACTTCTTCGTCAGCCCCACTGACTTCCCGGTGATGTTCGAATTGTTTAAGATCCTAGTTCTGTCCTCCACATCACTGGTCTGATATGGTTTCCTATCACAAATGTATTTATCTGTTTTCCTCTCATGCTCTCCATTCTTAAACTAGCGTTGCCTTTGGTATATTCCTATTCCCTGCACTCTTTGTGTCTTTTCTACTCTTTTGCTCATCAATGGACCTGGGGCTTCTAAGCCACCTTTATGCAACTATCTTCCTTCAAATCTCTCCTAAAAACTCTTTAACAAATATTTTCTATCCATTTCTTATTTCTCATGCTTCTTTCCCTTCTGCAAATCCAGTGCTGAGCACTCTTATGAGATGCTTGGTTTCCCCAGCCCCCTAACACTCCCACTGGAGTCACAATCCCTGAATCTCTTACTTTATAGTGTCTCTTCTTACCTATTCCCTTTCTTTTCCTATCCCCCCTCTTTTTTTAATCAAAGAACTATTTATTGTAACACTTTTTAATTGTAAAAGTGCCCTAATGAAAGGCATTCTTGTTAAATAAAACATCAGCAATAAAATAAGATTCTGCTATGTAAAATTTCTTGTCCATTATTTCAAGCAAGCTCTTTCCACAACTGTTTTAAGAGGTTCAGACTGGATTCAGACAGACTAGGGATTTCAGAAATCATTTCCTTGCATTTACTGCCTTTCTAAGCTTCCAGTCTGTTGTAGGTTTCTGTCCTGGGTTTTCCTTTGCAGCCTACTTTCATCTGCAGAGTTATTTAAATGTGGCTACTATGCCTTATCCCATTTCCTCAATAAGGAATGTTTTGTATTAAGTAGAAAAAGTGCCTTGACCAAGCCCTATAGAACCAGAACTGATTTTCACCGGGCCTTGATCCAAGAGCTTTCAATCCCAAACCACCCTGCCCTTTAGAGAGCTCTGGCTGTTATTTAAAATATTTTCACCTTACGTGAAGGAAGTAGCCAGACCAGCACTTATGACTGCGCTGAATGACCCAGCAGGTTTCTACAGGAGTCTTCTCAGACGCAACACGTACATGATGTGCTAGTGGCTGAAGGGTTGGTTCGCTTTATTATTAAAGGGACATTAGGGTAGCTCATGGACTGCTTGTCCTGACTCATCCATGGTTTGTGTGGCTTTGGGCAAGTCCTTTAACTTCTCTGCACAATGGGGATCATTGTAGTCCTACACAATACTTGCCTCCTTGGGGGGGGAGGTGTTTTGAGGATTAATTAGCTAATGTTTGTACATGTCTTTGAAGAAGTAATTGTGCATGGTGCTGTACAGTAAGTGAGCCATGCCAAATAAACTATTCCCTTTCCTCAAGCATCTATGTCCTAAGGCTCTGAACCTGCAAAGTATACTGCATTCTTGCTCTTCCCTATCCTCTCATGGGGTCACCCAGCTCTGCTAGCCAGCACATAAGAGAGCATGAAGCCATGACTCCACTTACTTTCTGTCTCCTCATCTTCTTTGGGATGCTACGTGCTCTGTGGGAATGAACTTGGTAACATCCCTGTATCCCCTGTAAGGAATTCCTTACTCCTTCCCCGACCACTGCGAGGCCCCCTGAGGGCTGGCCAGAATCTCGCCCGAAGTGACTGAGCGCTCCATATGTATGCAAGCTTGTGGGATTGGACCCTCTGAGCACAGTTAGATACAATACAGAAATCAGTCAAACCATGTTGTGTGATCATGATAATTTCCTCCATCATACCTACAAACTACAGTAGAGTGCAGTGTGTGGGGGGAATTCTTGAATGGCTTTTGCAATGTTTATAACTTTATTTTTCAGTTTAATTTGAAAAAAAAAAATCTAAAACTTTTTTTATTTTGAGACCAAAAGTGATTGTTGCATAGTCAAGTCAGTAAAATCCCAACATTTAACGTCCTAAACTACAGATATTCCTTCCAGCTGATGAAGACCATGTGCTTATATCTCTCTTGGTGGTAGTCAAAAATGTTACATTCTTCAGAGAACTAGATCAGGTCTTAAATCTACCTGCCTCTGTTTTTACCTGTGGCTGTAGCCCACAAAAGCTTATGCTCAAATAAATTTGTTAATCTCTAAGGTGCCACAAGTACTCCTGTTCTTTTTGTGGCTACAGACTTTAACATGGCTGCTACTCGGAAACCTGTTTTTACCCGGATGACTTTCTGTTTTTGTTGCCTGTTGGGTCTCTCTTTAGGAACTGCAGTGGCCCCAGGAAGTAAAATGCTGCTCCATATTAGTACCATAGACTCAATTCCAGCTTCGGATGTGCTGCAAAGACTGTTAATACTGTATATAAGAAACATCCATGGCTGTGTGTGTATGCAGATCCACATTGGTGTCTATTTCAACATTTCTAGAAATGCCTGCCCTTGATTGTAAGGTTTGAATCATATCTCATATACGCTACAGCAGACGCATGTTTGAACCTGCAATCTTTTCATGCTTGAAATTCCTCTTCCCTATGGTCAGGATCTATGTCTTAGTTATGAACTTTTCTAAAATGACTCCAAATAACCTTCTATCAGTTGTTAAACATCACTGTTAATATGCTTGTCTTTTACCATGTCATTAGTTTGATTTGTTTATTTAATGCTGTCAGGAAGTGGTAGGTATCCCGCTAACTAGCTGAAAAGTGGAAGAAAGTGGCCTTCCCCCCACCACCCCCATTGTCAACAAATCTAAAAAACTTTATTTTATTTCCCGTGGGAGAAGCCAATTCCATAGCACTTCATCAACAAACACCAGGGGACAAATTGAGTTCTGGTATGAATGGATGCAGCTCCACTGACTTCCATGGAGTTGTTCTTATTTACACCAAGGCTGACTTGGACCCCTGGAGATTACCCCTGAGGTGGGTCTCTCAGGTTGTCCTATACGTATGGCTGAGAAAATTGCTCCTGAGAAGTGTATATTGGTACAAATGAATGGGTGAATAAAAATTCACCATTGTATTACACACTGCAGATAACCTGCAGTAATCAAGATTGGAATGATAATACTTAGTTTCGCACATCTGGCCTGACTCTGTACAGTAATTGTAAAGGTGAGATCAATGATTTTTGCTAGGTCATTGCAAACTACAGTGTGTTCTGCTCTGACACAGAACCTGTCCTACACACACACACACACACACACACACACACGAGACTCAATAGACTCGCTAGAGTTGACAACATCGCAGATGCGGCACAAAAGTGCTGGAGTAAATCTGGACCTCTGTCATTAAGGCTGCTTTTCTGTTGCTCGGGTCTTTAATAGCTGCTTCATCAGCACGGCAGGCCTCCTTGCAGAACTGCTTTGCACAGTAAAGGCCTGCTTCTACTGAAACACGGGGAGGGTTTGGCATTGATTTCAGTCTGAATGAGACTTGAAATCCTGGCTTATTTCTGCATGTTGGGCCTGATCCAAAGCTAACAGACGTCAGTGGAAAGATGCTCTTTGACTTAAGTGGACTTAGGTTGAACCAGGCCCACAGTCTCTCTCTCTCTGCAGTTTACTCCTATGCCTTGTTTTGTGGGATTGTAGCTTCTAAGTGCATGGGAGACCAAGACACCCCCACCCCAACCCTTTCTTTCCTAGTAACATGATTCCACATTTTATAATGTGCTTGAATTGTCCAAATTCTTTCAAAACTTCTCTCTATGATGTGAAAAACACACTGACAGCAATGAAATCTGCTTAGTTTTTAGAGGAGTTATTACTTCTGCCTTGTGCCATAATACATTCTGGCATGCTCTTGAGATGAAGGTGTCTGGAGTTCGGTTTATAGAACAAAAATAACACTGACTCTAAGTGACTGATAAGAAAGGCTCTGCTTTCTTCAGATCCAAACAACTGGAAGGGGAAAAAAATCCTCTTAAATTTCCCTAGTCACCTAGAATCTATTTTATAGCATTATAAAACCAACCTATTTGATTAGAAAGAAACAATAAGAAGAGAGGATTAAAATATAACTCTAAATCAGGTATTTTTTAAAAATCCACTGCTGTTGGCCAAGTAGATTATTTTTGCATAAATGTTTAGATTTTAATCTCTATTCCTACAAACTTTGGGGGCCAGAAATCTGATTTCCCTCCCCCTGTTCCCTCCTTATATACCCTTATCAATAAACATTCCCTAGTGGGATTTTCAAAAGCACCTATCTGCAACTTTAGGCACCTAAATACCTTTAAAAATCTGGCACTCGGTTCTTATCAACTTCATTGAGTTGTATTGATGGTTTCATGCTGGGCACCTTTCTGGGCTCTGAGCTTTCTGGGTGTTAAGCATCTTCCGGAATTAGGCCCTGAAATTCTGACCCAAACCCTCCTGAAGACAATATGAGTCTATTTGTTTCAGTGGGCTTTGGCTCAGGGCCTAATGGACAGTATCTCTGTTTAAAACAACAGCAACCTGTTTCCCCCATTCCTGAATGTTCATTTTTTTTTCACACTTAATTTATCCTTGATTAAAACACAACTTTCAGAGCAGTTTTCACAAATGCTGTGGTAAACACACCTCTTTCCACTAGTAACAATCCAGCTTTAAAAGTTCACTGGTGAAGGGCTAAGGTTGCTGCGGCAAGAGGAGGGGAGTTACCCTCTCAGTGACAAGACAAGTAGATAGCCAGTGAGGACTCGGATGCCAGGACCTGAACTACCGAGAGTGAGGTTCACTTCTCAGGCCAGCCCTGGATGGGACAGAATGCAGGTTACTTAAGTTCTCTGGGTAATAGTTCCATCTCGGGAACCAGTTGGGCTCTCGAGCCCCTTGAGTCAGTGTAGAAAGTCTGGGAGGAATAAAGTGCAGTAGTCTGGACTAGTAGGGTGGACTGATCTTCAACCAGAAGGTAGTTTAGTTAACCACATATCTCCAGGTACCTCTGCCATCCATGTAGCCACCTCAGGCCATGAAGCTCTCATACCCTGAAGGAAACCTCCCAAGAAACTGAGGAAGTCTTAGAGGGGGAAACATATTCCACAATCCAGGGATATCACTGAAGGCAGGCATCTCCTTACTGAAGAAGGCATGACCTTGTGGACACAGCTGCTGTGAAGGCTATTTCTGAGAGAAGATCTCTTCCTGGGACAGAGCCACATGGCTTTGGGTCCATTACTGGAAGCGGGCTCCTTAAAGGTGGCAGAGAGGGGAGTTCAAAATGTTGGCACCAAAGATCCTTTGCTCTTTAAAGGCACAAAGGAATTGTCTACATCTAGGTAAATAACATGGCGTTATTCCCTAACGTATTGAAAAAATCAACACAGGCTTTCAGCTTAGCAAGAGTCCCTAAAAACAGGTACTTCTCAGGAAAGATCTGAAAGAGCTTTGCTTCTAGCAGAACATCTCCATTTGTTTATATATAAAACCAGCTTAGTGAGGCACCAAGTGGTTGCTTGTGCCTAAGACTGCTCAGTACATTTATTTTAACTGGATAATTGTTGGCTTTGGAAATGTCTCCTTCCTCGCCCTAGTAATTACAGCTTTTCTCTCACACACGTTTTGAATTGTATTATGTCTAGAGTCAGAAATAGGGGTGGTTTCCTGCTACTCAAAGTCCTTTCTTTTATATCATCTTGCTACTTTTCTTCTAGATGTCCATATTTTTAGCAAACCCCTTGAAAATAAATAAATAAAATACCCGTAAAGGCTGTGTAGAACTACTCCATACTGCCCATGTCTGTAAAACTGATCTCTCAAATATAGGAGGTCATGTGACCAAATGAATAAGTGCCAGGACTGCACTTGAGAGACCTGGGCTGGCTTCCCAGCTTTGCCACTGTCCTGCTGGGTGACTTTGGGCAACTGGCTTTGCCTCTCTGCCTATGTTTCCCCATCTGTAAAATGGGGAATAACTATAACTAGTGCTTCCTTTGTAAAGTACTTTGAGACCTATGGCTGCAAAGTACTATAGGAGAGTCATTTGGTAACAATGACTCTTATGTCCAATTCTGTCTAAGGAGATGTTGTAGATTAACATCATTGTGTGGTAGTTGATGTTACATGCTGATTTTTTTTTTTTAATGGCACCCCGGTGTTATTACTCTTAAAAGCATCTTTAATGTGCTATGAGTTCTGCATTCCCTTTCCCATCTTCTCTGTCCTCTTTGTCATATGTCGGACATAAATCTAGCCGTGAGTTAGGGTGACCAATGGGCAGGTTGGAGCTGGGGCAGGAAAAAGCAGCAGGTATTTGGCAGGAAGCATATTGACATTTCCCTTCAGAAACGATGGTTAGGATAAAGCAACAGAGGGTCCTGTGGCACCTTTAAGACTAACAGAAGTATTGGGAGCATAAGCTTTCGTGGGTAAGAACCTCACTTCTTCAGATGCAAGTGGTTAGGATAGCATCTTGAAAAGGCGACCGTTGTAGTAGGAAACACTGTGATGCACAAGCTTGTCCACTGCAGATCGTGAGGCACAAGTGCCACTCAAGCTCTTCAAATAGTAGCTGTCCTCTGTGGGGAATAGATTGATTTTGCCATAAGATCATAAGAATGAGACACTCTGACTAAACGTGAGAAGTCTTGAGTTTCTCAGATGAACTACAGTGCCGGGAACATGGACACACAAAGCAGCTGAGCAGAGCGGCATCATGGATCACCAAACAGGTGAACAAGAAAAAGGCCACATGCTGTTCTTGCTTATGCTGCTCCAGTCCCATTGATGTCAATGAGAGTGGACCACTGTAATGACACACGCACACTGATTATTTGGGGAATTAATTTGCTCACTGTGGAGGCCATTGCCTCTCCCCACGATGAACATGGGTATGTAACCGCTGTTCTAGCTAAAAGGTGTTGCATTGTGTGAATACATAGTGAGAATATACTAGTGAAAATCACACCTTTAAAGATGTACCATACTTGGCCCATCTGGGTAATGTGATGGCATGATTATTTTCACAGGTATCTTTTAACTCATCTACTTACAGAGAGTTAACAATGTGCCTATGCAAATTGGTATAATTTAGGCATTGCTTCCCGTACTGAATTCTATTCATTTCTGTACATTGCGGTGTCACTCCCCAAATGATCAGACGACTTTATTGTTTAGTGCTTAGATACCATAGTGGTGAGGCCATAGAGAGGTGGATTCTTTACATAAACATCAATGGCAAGATAAAAGACTTGCAGGAAAGAAGAAATTAAACCTGGCTACATGCGAAAATGGCTCAGGCAGAAATTACATTCATTCATCATCATCTGGATAGCATAGCCTTGTCTTCCTTGAAGGCCTTCCCTGGAGTCAATGGAAAGAGGTTCACTGATTTCAGTGGGAATTGGGTTTGGCACTAAGGGAATAATATTTTTCACTTCTATAATTTAGACTTCTATATATTCCTTTCATCCAAGGCCATTGAGCATTAATCAGTGACGGCTCATGGTGACACCATTGTGAGGAAGACAAATATTATTGTTTATATCATCTTTGTCCTTAATAAGGATTGATGATTCATGAGAAAATCTTGTGTTTGGAACTGCGAATGGAGGGTTCTGAAGCAGATGTGCACAGCCTGCTGTGTCTAGGCCTCATTTCAATGTCCCATTGCTTAATAGCCAACTGACACAGCATCCGCGTGTTGCACTGCTGTGTGAAAACTCTGGAATTTGAGAGGAACCTGGAGACTTTAAACTGCCTGATCAGCAGCGGCGGGAAAGGGGTCAGGAAGAAAATAAGCAACAAGTGGCAGCTCAAGAAGGGAGAGGTCACAGAGGGACACGTCTGACTTTGAGGTCTGTGAGGAAGTAGGGGAGGTGGGGTGTCCTTTGTCAGAAAGTGGAAAAACACAATAAACAGTTTAGAACCAGGGCTGATAATGAGTGAGGAGGCAGGCTGGCTTTATCTCCCTTCCAGAAGAACAGTGGAGTGACTCCTTCCAATTTTGTGCTGGGCTATGTACTCAACGCGGTATGAGCAATGACCATTCTGGAACTAGGATAAAGTGAATTCAGGAAAATCTTTGGGGGTGCTCATTGTTTTTCAGACTGTGCAGTGCGGAGAGGAGAAGGTGGCCTGCTTATTCCAGAGGTGAAAGTAAGCTGGTATGCCCCGGTACAGCATACCGGTGCGCCGTACCGAGGCAGATCGGCTTCCCCTGGCAGCAATTTAAAGGGCCTGGGGCTCCCAGCAGTGGCTGGAGCCCCGAGCCCTTTAAACTGCCACCAGAGCCTTGCTGGCGGAGCCCTGAGGAAATGGCGGCGGGGCTCGGGCGGTGATTTAAAGGGCCTGGGGCTCGGCCGCCGCTACTGCCCCAGTCCTTAAAATAGCCACCGGAATACTGCCGCCGCCTCCCCTGGGCTCTGGCAGCAGGGCTCTGGGGACGATTTAAAGGGCCCGGGGCTCCCACTGCCGCTACCCTCCGGGGCCCTTTAAATCGCCACCCGAGCCCCGCTGCTGGAGCCCTGAGGTAGGAGCCGCGGGGCTCTGGCAGTAATTTAAAGGGCCAGCAGCTCCCGGCTGCCGCTACTGCAGTGGAGCCGTGGTCCCTTTAAAGCTCTGCCAAAGGCCTAGGCCCCCTCCGATGGTGATTTAAAGGGCCCGGGGCTCCACTGTGGTAGCAGCAGCGGGAGCCCCGGGCCCTTGAAATCACCCCCAGGGCTCCCAGCCGCCTCTGCAACTGGTAGCTCCAGGGGTGATTTAAAGGGCCCGGGGCTCCCAGCTGCTGCTACCACAGCCCCAGCCCTGGGCCCTTTAAATCCTGATTTAAAGGGCCCGGGGATTTAAAGGCCCCGCCTCTTCTGGTAGAGGCCCCGCCTCTTCTGGTTGTGACCCCACCCCCTTCTAAGGACTAAGGAGTACTGGTAAGTCCTTTAAGTTACTTTCACCCCTGGCTTATTCCCATAAATGACTCCTGCTACTGATGTATTCCATTATTGAGTTATACGTGCCTGCCCACTTATAACTTGGAGACGGAATAAGTTTGTAGAACAAGGAAGAATATTAGGAACTGCACATGCAGCTGTCTGAAAACGTGAACATCTAAACAGTAAATGCAAGCACTGATTGCACATGGCCACAATGGCAAAGGGTAAGGCTCACTTCCAAGTTCAGCAGTTAAAGGAAATGATCATATCTCCAAAGGAAAACTCCCAGCATCAATATAAAAATTCATCTGCACATAATTTAGAACATTCATGATTCTTAATGCTGACATTGTTTCCTGTGAATGCAAAAGCGACTTGCTTTGTGCTTGGTCTGATTACACAAAGGTATTAACACCATCTACAAAGAACATAGGATAGTTTTAATCTCTGTTTCTATGACACGATTACTGAGGATTTTTAATTGCCATCACAGCCAGTTAGAAAAAATTGTATTGACTCACCTATGGGGGTGACTCAGATTTTTGGATTTTAAATTGACTGTGAAACACCCAGATCTCACAGCAATGGGCTCCATATGGTCACTGATTAAAACACCAGTGCTCCGTGTTTAACCACAGGAGTGCTTTACCAAACGAGTAGATAGCATATTCAGGGCACAAAGCAAAGCCCATATCTCAGGGAAGGTGTCCCCCGAAATAATGGAGTAGGCGCCACGGGTAGCTGTCTTCTGGAAAATGAACAAGGGAAAGGTTGAGGAGTTTGGTCCTACTTTGAACAGCACTCACTGAGTCCTGTACAAGGGTGAACTTTGCCCCTATGCAAAAGGCCAGCATGTGGCCTATGCATTACTTCAGTCCCCCTTAAGCACTAGGTGGGACGTAGGTCTGGTGTTGGCCCTCTACAATGAGGTAGTCTTCACCCACAGAGCCAGACCCAGCACCCAGGTGCTGAGCACCCCACTGAAGTCAATGGGTGTTGAGGGCATTCAGCACTTTGCAGAATCAGACCCCTAGATATTATAGTAATGGGTGCTTTAGAAAAACCCGTTAGACTGATAGTGGTGGAAATTAGGTCTTCATCGTACGAGACTGCAGGCTCAACACAAACCTGTTTCAGCTACAGGTTTGGTTTGGTTTCCTGCTGCCGTTTGTCATTTGATGCCATTAGCAGACAGATGGGAAGGAATAATTTCCCCAAGCACAACAGTGTCATCTGATTAAATATTTCTAAAGTTACCATTATGGATGTGTTGTTAATAGAGAGGGAACAGGTGCAGAAATGTATTGGATAATGAATAAAGTGTGTGTGTGTGTGTGTGTGTGAGAGAGAGAGAGAGAGAGAGAGAGAGAGAGAGAGAGAGTGCAAAATAGTACAGCATATTGTCAGGGCTGTAGGGCTGGGGAGAATCAGAGTCTGAATTCCAGTGTTCGTAGCTTGTCATGTTCACTTGTGTTCTTGGTGAGAACTCAGAATTGCAAAGTCAAGAGAAAATGAAAAGTCCTTTATGAAATGGAGGCAGAGAATACCCAAAGTATGTCGAACCTCAACCCAAAGTTCACTTTGAGTCTCTGGCAAAGGTCCCAGTGTGTGGGGTAGAGTTTACAGAGCCAGTTCACCCCTCTCGAGTTGTTTGGTGTTGTAACACAGTGCTGGCCCCGATTGTTCTGGTGCTCCCCTTGCAGTGCAGCTCCATCATGGGTATGGGCAGCAACGTGAAACTTACCTGCTTCGGGTACTCTGTGCAATGGAGATCAGAAATATGGCAACTTTCACTTTGTTTCCTATAGAGCTGGCCAAAAAATGGGAGGAACTTTTCATTAAAAAGTGTCTTCATTTTTTCCTGCCCCCCACCAAATTGAATTTCAACCAGCTAATTATCTCCCTGTGCTGCAGGAAAGCTGTGAAAGAAGGACAGAAAGGGTTGGGGAAGACCATATATAGAAACGCAGAAAGACAGCCTTCACAGAACAGGTAGTGGAACGGAAAGAATCAAAACGGAAGCGGCGGAGGAAGAGGAGGAAAAAGCACAGGAGAGAGTGATAATTTGGAGGCATTTGCAGTCGTGCTGTTCCATTTCTTTCTTAATAGCTTCAGTGGTCCTCTGCTTCTCACACAAGCAGCTGAGAAACCAATGGGGAGGAAAAATAAAACAAAGATATACAGGTGGAATTTAACTCCTGATAACAATGTCGAGGGCAAATTCCAGCTCAGGTTTGTGCAGGTGCCACAACCAGCAATAAAATAGCTGGTTCCAAATATCGGCAAAAGAACCCACAATATTTTGAAGTCCCCTAAAGCGATGGGACAAGGATCTCTGCCACATGAAGAGATTTTCCTCACAATTACAAGACTGGCATTGCCGTAAAAATATCAGAAAGTACTCAAGAAATCAGTCCTGCTGTTATCAACTCCGCCTCTAAGGGAAAAGTGCTTGCCTCTTGCTGGTTTTTTCCTCATCCTTTTTTATGGTTTATTCTTGTCGATGAAATAAACAAAGACCCCAAAAAACTTTAAAACAAATCCTTAGGACCACACTGCCCCTTTAAGTAGTAATATTGTCAAACTACAAATCAGTAACAGACCTAGAATGTCATCTATTTTGTGCCAAATAAGCTGACTTTTAACCAAGCCAGTTATTCCCCAATGGAAGAAATGCCTCAAGAAACACCAGAGAATGGGCTTCCTGGCATAAATTAAAAATTACTAATGCTCTAAGGTTTTCCTATGTAGCGCCCTTTGCGGACTGGAGTTGGCTCCCATGCTTCTCAGTGGAATCCAGAGATGGGCCGTTAAATAAGTAGCGAGTCGTCTTTGGGGGTTAACGCTATGCTGAACCTCCTGAGAGACATGGCTCAGGCGGCACAGGCGGGGGAGGGGGGGCTTTACATCATGCTTGCACCCCCTGAATTCTGGGTGGTTACATTTGGGTTGTTTTGGCTCTTGTAAGACCACCTCTCCCCAGAGTGCTCTGCAGGCATATCTATATTGGTGTGCTATACCAGCAACGCGCTCTTGGTGTGGACACAGCAAAGGTGTGCTTTTACTGGTATAGCTTATTCCATCACCCCCAAACAAAACAAGCTATGTTGGTAAAAGCACAGTTTTGCCAGTATCATTGCATCTACAGTTTCTGCCAGCATAGCTATGTCGAAAGGGGTTCACACCTCTGCATACTCCTGGTGGCGCAGGTATGTTGGTCAGAAGTCTGTAGTGAAGACGCTGCCTAACTTAGAGCAGTCCTGGAGATGCTACAACATTTGATTATCTCCCTTCACCTTGCCTTATAAGGAGGGGCAGTCTGGAGCTGCTGCAGTTAGTTCCACTCTGCTCTTGTGCCAGGGGACATCTTCTCTGACTTACAGTAGAATATAGGGTTGACCCTGCCAGCAGGTAGGGGTTCTTGGGGGACAACTACTGCACTGGTGAGGTGTAAAATAAACTTTATTAAGAAAATGCAAAAACAGGGAAAATCTAATAGTGAGGGGTATGGGGTTTGTTAAGGTAGACAATTGGGGAAGGGTTTGTTTTAGTAAATAGGATAGGGGATTTCAATAGTGGGGTACAATACAGTGGGGTAACCAATTAACACTGAAGTATAAATGTAACAGGTAGCTAACAGTTTCTATGTAAAGGATGTGTCACAGCAGCATATAACCAACTAACAGTTATGGGTAAAATGTGTTAAATAACCAACAACTCTAGGTAAAAATGTATCACAGTGGTGTAAATATAAAATGTGAGGGGTGTTAGAGAGAAAAAGGGTAACCAATGGGGTTTTATGCTAGACTTCAGTAATACAATTGAGGTCTGGCAGCAGTAGGAGCAGGGTGAGCACATGGGGAAGGGATTAAGAGAGAGAGAGAGAGCAGACAGGCTGCAAGTTTAAACAGCAGAGAGACAATTATACAGAACAAAGCAAAATCTTATCTATGATTTAACTTAACCAAGACTACACAAATTAGCAAGTAACAAAACACAATGCAACAATTCTTTAAGCCTAACTTACAGAGTACAATGCAAGCAATTTTCTAAACCTAACTTAACCACGACTATGCAAAATGAAATTACAATGTATCTAGACTAAAGGCTAAATCTAACCTAATGGGTGCACCTTATACTAGGGGTAGTTCCAGAGGGCAGAGTGGTGTGTGCCCAGCATACAGCTTCAGCTTCAAGAGGGGGGGGATGTTTAACTAGTGGTGGCTGCAAGCAGGCTTATTTCTAGCAGCAAAGGCGCTGCGGAACTAGAAGCAGATTACAGATACAGACCAAGGAGTTAGCTTGGGTCTGCCTGCTGGGGAAAGAAAGCCAGCAGCTAGAACAAGGGGTGTGTGCAAGAGGTTTTTCCTTACCAATCCTCAAAGCAACAGCAGGAACAGCAGTTTCAGCATCAGAGGACGCAGAGAGGACTCGATTCGCTTACAATAATCAGGAGATCTCCAGGCACAAATTCATTGTTCGTGGGAGGGGAGTTTAAAAACGGGGGTACGCTCAAAAACAAACGAGAGTGGGGAGAGGGCCCCCCAAAGACCCCTAGCTGATCAGACCAGGTGGCAAAGCAAGGACCTTCTCCAAGGTCTGATCAGAAAATGGTTTTAAGGGCAAACTCAGGCAGTTTCCCGCCAGTAACTTTGATTGGTTCCCCTTAATCCAGGGGAGGAGAGAAGGCAGGGAAAACTGCAGGTAGGCACAGGACATGTCTGGGCAAGTTCTGAGTCACAGGTATGATTCATATGCTTAGCTATGTGGCCACTTTAGGTCTCGCATACCTGGGCAGAGCACCCTACACCGAGCCGGGTCCGAACAAAGAAGCTAGACAAAGGAGCGAAAAGCCCCCCTCTCTGAGCGGAGCAATGGCTCCAGTCAGCCTGCACAAGCCATTTCCATGAGCAGGGCCAGACTGTGACTTTGGTCAGTTCCATGGCCAGGGGGGCGGCCACTCAGCACAAACAGAAAGGAAGGGAAAAATAGGAATCCAGCCGGGGGACAGCTGTAACAGACAAAGGTCTGGAATGAGGGTATAACTAGGGCCCATTTGTTAGCACCCACAAACAATTCTGCACAGAAAAATATGTATCCCCCCAAGACAAAAATCTGAGGGAGAATATCAAATGGACAGAAAATACTCTGTCACTTTTGTTTGAGATGAACCAAAGAATTGTTACAAAAGTTTGCCCTTGAAACATTGTTAGCACTGCCACCTGCAGGTGAAGTGAGTGTGTGAGAGAGATTGAATTTGATATGTTACAAAGAGGAAACAACGAATTCTTTCTGTTCTGCTGATCTCTATAAATACTATTTCTAGCTGAAATTCAGTCCACTTTTCAAATCATTCTTTATATTTGCCATTATGTAAGGGAGATTTTATTGTATTCTTCTTATTGGTAAAGGGATTGTAAAGATTACTCGGCAGCAGTTCTCCTTGTGGGTTGGAGTTCAGATGCAGATTGAAGGTGATGCCTGGCCCTGAGAACCAATGCTGAAAGCTGAGGAGACATTTCAGCCTCAATTTTAGTGAGCTCCATCAAAAGGCACAGGATGAGAGAGTTAAAGTTGGAGTCTCAAAATCACATGATCCCATGACTTTCGTGCCATGAAATAAATCATTTATTGCTACCCTAATGATTGCAAAATATGGGCCTGAATCCAGCAGCGAGACTACTCAAGTGAGTAACCCTCAGAAGGGCTTCTGTGAGGATTGGGGGAGCATGCTACAGAACAGCTCCCCCCCGGCCTAGTTCTACTAGCTTTTGCTCCCATCTGGCACGTGCTGGGGCAGGCCTCAGGCTGATCATCAAAGGTCGGAGGAGGGTTTTGAACATTTGCTGTGGCCCTGATCCTGCAGGCCCTTCCGCACGTGAGTGGCCCTTGCTTGTGCCATCAGCCCATTTGAATTCAGGGGGTCTGCTGATCAGAGTGAGGGGTTGTGAGCCCTGTTGCCACAACTGGGCCTGCTTGGGAATTAACCATGAAAAGTAGGTCAAGTTGTTTTTAATAAATAAATGTTATAAACAGATACAAGAAACCCCAACAAAACAACTGAATTCGCCTGAACAAAAAGGCCTATTAATATAACTCAATGACTGTTAAAATCATGCTTGTGGAACAAGAAATGTTAACACGAAAACCTTACTTAATACATTTCAAATGCTTTAATGGTTTCCCCTTCTTTCTTGTATCTTTAATAAAAGTTCAGAATGGTTTGTAATGGTGTGTTTGCTCAGCGGGCAGAGGTCTCTATATACCCAACCCAGACCTTGTTTAACTCTGTTCAACGTTGGACAGGACAATGACTGGGTTAGATTAACACTTTTTGACCCATTTATTTAATCTAAATGAATACAAGAGCCTGTCCGAGTTACTCAGTGAAATCCACTTAATCCACTTCCTGGAATGCCTCTGCCATTGAATTGGAATGAATGCCAGGTGGAGGCTGAGTGCGCTGCATTGCAGTGGCTCTAAAGAATGAGCGAATGGTGCGCCAGGCTGTGATGTGAGACATGATTGATGTTGTTTACGAGCCTTTTCAGAGTGGCTTGCAGGTGTGTGCTGGCACCGGGCAATTCTCTATCCACTTCCTGCTGCTTCACTGCTCTAGAGGAGGCGATCTCACCTCTAGTACAGTTGTTCGAATGGTTTGTACAATTCTTATTTCTACAGCTGCACACGGGATAGAAATGATTGTCTCCCTGCACGTACTCCACAAATCAGAATAACAACTCCCTTGGCAGGTTTCCTCTTCCGCCGGGGTCTGTGCCAGTTAAGATTCTATTTGATGTGTGATTAGGAAACTGCTCAGACCTAGATAACAAACTGCTGCGAGAAAGCCCCCTCGCTCTGTACAGCCTAGTCCTGCTGATGGAGAGCCTGCTGGTGGCCAGCCTCTGCACAGGCCAGCCCTAAGTTCATTCCTGAGCACACAGAGCTGCTAGCCCTGCACTAGCCAGCCCAAAGAGGTTGGAAGGGACATGGCCCTACCCAATCCCCAGTGGCTGATGACACCGAGGAGCATGTGTTGTTTCCCCCCAGAAGGGAGAGTAATGCATCTGCCCCACCTAGCTCCCCTGGGAACTCCAGGAGCATTGTGCCTGGGGGTGTGATTTCACCCGGCTCCCAAAGTGGGCCAGTGTCTTAAAGCACAAGGATTCAGTGACTTGTCTCAGATAATGAACTGCAAGCAGCCCAACCAGAAAAAAACAGGTGAAATTCATGGAGCAAGTGACTTGGTACCAGTTCTTTGCTCAATTATACCGTTTCCAGACCCCCAATACATTTAGCCACTTTGCAAGCAAGCAGTGACAATGCCTCGGTTGCACACGTGGTGTAAATTGGGAAGCTGGGATCAGCTGAGAGAGAAAGGTACGTCCCCAAAGGTGTGTCTGTATTGAATGCATGCATGTCATAACCGCCTGACTTTTCACAGCTCTAAACAAGAGGTCCATCTAGTGGTGAATCGTTTTAGAGCATTCATGTAATGGTAAACTTCATTGGATTCAGAGTGGTAGCCGTGTTAGACTGTATCAGCACCTTAGAGACTAACAAATTTATTTGGGCATAAGCTTTCGTGGGCTTTCACTTCCGATGCATGAAGTGAAAAATACAGGAGCAGGTATAAATACATGAAAGGATGGGGGTTGCTTTACCGAGTGTGAGGTCAGTCTAAAGAGAGAAATCAATTAACAGTAGGATATCAAGGAAGGAGAAATAACTTTTGAAGTGGTAAGAGAGTGGCCCATTACAGACAGTTGACAAGAAGGTGTGAGTAACAGTAGGGAGAAAATAGTATTGGGGGGAAATTAGGTTTAGGTTTTGTAATGACCCAACCACTCCCAGTCTTTATTCAGGCCTAATCTGATGGTATCTCATTTGCAAATTAATTCCAGTTCTGCAGCTTCACGTTGGAGTCTGTTTCTGAAGTTTTTTTTGTTAGTCTCTATGGTGCCACAAGGACTCCTCGTGGTTTCTTTCATTGGATTGTTATTCATTTGTATGCACCTCCTACCCTGCACGGTCCCTCCCTATGGGCTGTATGTTACAGGTTCTTTCTTCAAAATATCTTCTAATACTGCCTACAAAATCCTACTCTCGGGGATGGGGCAGTGGGAAAGGCTGGGCACACCAGTGCTTTATTTCTGCTACTGCTGCACGGTTGTTTCTCAGCTCCCTACCTCTCACCTACTGCTTTGGGAGATCATATTCTTGATGTTGGATGACCCTGTATTCCTTGGCGGTTTAACTTCATGGTTCACCCATTTCATGGAGCTTAAGCCTTTGGAAAGGAAATTGCAGAACAGGCAGTCCTTGGTAGTTAGCTCTATACTGCACTGCTACCGCCACCAAACCCTGCCTTTCTAAGCATGACAACCTCTAGGCTTGGCAGTTCCTAGCCCAGACACCTCTGGGCGTGCTGCATCCGTCATGAATGTAAAAAAATTGCTTGAGCCCCGGCATCTCTTTCATTACAAATTGAGCACTGATGACAACAGAGAAGCCAAACATTAGGCAGCAGCCTTCACTTTATCACACAATTGCACACTGCATTTGCAAACACAATGGGAACCCAATAAAGAAGCTTTCAAAGAGGTAACCAAGCAGTTCTCCCTGATGGAGCCAGCGATCAGTGAAGAGATAAGAAAGCACGCAACCGAATACAGGCAAGATTTTCAAAAGCAAGCTGCACTGGACTGACTTGGCTCCCACTGAACCCCAGGGTAATACTCTCAATGAGGCAGATCTTCAGCTGGTATAAGTTGTCATGGCTCTGTTGACTGTGGAAGTGATGGCAATTTGCACCAGAACACTGCCCAGGGACTTCGAAGGGAGCAGAGTCAGGCCACTACTGGAATGCTCACACCCAATGTGTCTTTCAGACCACTTGCCTTTGGTAGCTGAAAATATAAAATGTAATGCCTGCTACAGGGGAAGGGACAAAACTAGCAGGGAAAGGTCATTTGCTTTCCTGCTTCTTAGAAGCAATTACAGACCGCAGAAAAATAGATAGGCAAAATAGTAATGTATAGTAATAGACGATGGTGAAGTTTTCTTTACACTTCGTGCTGGGGACATCTCTGCTTGTCTTAGAAACGCAGCATCAGGCGAGCCCTGGACTGTCTTAACTTCACTGACTTTATTTATATTTTCCTGTGCTGTCCCCACCCTGGATTCAGTGGCTTGGCAGCACTGGCAAGGGAAGGCAGCCCTGTGCGTTTGGGTGGGAATACTCAAGGACAATGAAAACACAGGGGTGTCCAAATGTTCGTAGTAGTCCAAGGTCAGCTATTGTTTCAAGGGTATATAAATAGCCACACACTCGTAGTAAAGAAAACTAAGACTTACTTTTTAATTAGAGCTCCTTTTCCTTTTTAGGTCTGAGGTAAGGCGAGCGAAATAAACTGTAATATGGTATAAAAGTAGGAAAGATACCAAAGCCTTGGCTCCAGGCAAACCTGGATTTATCTATTTAACAAAAAAAAAGTTCTGTACTTTGTGTCTTGAGCCCAATAGGCAGAACCCAAATTGCTAGACCTGACCTGAGAAATCTGTCAAACGTACAAAATGTAAATGTTGCATATCTTGAATGATCCATATGCTTTTTTAAGCATACAGATGAGATGGAGAATTCTTCTCCAAAGTGTAATGACTTTGTAAATTCAGATTTTAAAAAATTCAATGAGAGATCCAAGTAACTGAATTTAGAAGAGTTTCAAGGTATAGTAGAATCTCAGAGTTACGAACACCTCAGGAATGGAGGTTGTTCTGAACTCTGAAATGTTCGTAACTCTGAACAAAACATTATGGTGGTTCTTTCAAAAGTTTACAAGTGAACATTGACTTAATACAGCTTTGAAACTTTACTATGCAAAAGAAAAAAGCTGCTTTCCCTTGTATTTTTTTTTAGTAGTTTATTTATGTTTAACACAGTATTGTATTGTATTTGCATTATATGTTTTTGGCTTTGCTGCTGCCTGATTATATACTTCTGGTTCCAAATGAGGTGTGTGATTGGCTGGTCAGTTTGTAACTCTTGTAACTCTGAGGGTATGTCTACACTACGAAATTAGTTCGAATTTATAGAAGCCGGTTTTATTGAAATCGGTTGTATACAGCCGATTGTGTATGTCCACACAATAAAATGCTCTAGGTGCTCTAGTCGGCAGACCGCGTCCACAGTACGAGGCTAGCGTCGACTTCCGGAGCATTGCACTATGGGTAGCTATCCCACAGCTATCCCACAGTTCCCGCAGTCTCCGCCGCCCCTTGGAATTCTGGGTTGAGATCCCAATGCCCGGATGATGCAAAACAGTGTCGCGGGCGGTTCTGGGTACATGTCGTCAGGCCCCTACCTCCCCCGTCACAGCAACGGCAGACAATAGATTCGCGCCTTTTTACCTGGGTTACCTGGGTTACCTGTGCAGACAACATGGAGCCCGCTCAGCACAGCTGAGCTCACCGTCACCATATGTCCTCTTGGTGCCGGCAGACGTGGGACTGCATTGCTACACAGCAGCAGCTGCTAACTGCCTTTTGGCGGTAGACGGTGCAGTAGACTGGTAGCCTTCATCGGCGATCTGGGTGCTGGCAGCCGTGGGGCTTGCCTTTTGGCAGTAAATGGTGTATTATGACTGTTAGCCGGCCTATTACAAGTCGGGTCATCGCACATTAGCAGAGTCTTCCCTGAGCAGCAGCTCGTGCAATAGGCCTGAAGACCATCGTCATACACCGCCCCGTATTTGCTGCCAAGCACCCAGAAAGATGCCGAGGGCTATCAGTCACGCTGCACCGTCGTCTTAAGATGTAAAAAATAGATTTTCTCTGTATTCATTTGCTTCCCCCTCCCTCCGTCAAATCAACGGCCTGCTAAACCCAGGGTTTTCAGTTTAATCTTTGGGGGGGACCAGTCTGTGACAGTTGTTTGTGTCTCTCCCTGATGCACAGCCACCGTTCTTTATTTTAATTCCCTGTGCCTGTACGCCATGTCGTCACTCGGCCCCCCTCCCTCCTTCCCCTAGGCCGTCAGATACTACGTTTGCGCCACAGCTCGAGCCGAGAAGCGGTTCGCGCCTTTTCTTTGAATTCTGGGTTGAGATCCCAATGCCCGGATGATGCAAAACAGTGTCGCGGGCGGTTCTGGGTACATGTCGTCAGGCCCCTACCTCCCCCGTCACAGCAACGGCAGACAATAGATTCGCGCCTTTTACCTGGGTTACCTGGGTTACCTGTGCAGACAACATGGAGCCCGCTCAGCACAGCTGAGCTCATCGTCACCATATGTCCTCTGGGTGCCGGCAGACGTGGGACTGCATTGCTACACAGCAGCAGCTGCTAACTGCCTTTTGGCGGTAGACGGTGTAGCATGAGTGATAGCCGTGGGGCTGGCAGCCGTAGGGCTGCATTGCACCAGCCCCTTCCAGGCGATGGTATATTATGACTGGTACCCGTCGTCATCGTACTGGAGTGGCTGTCAATCATGGCCACCTGGGCAGACATGCTACTGTCTCGATGATGACGGTTACCAGTCATAATATACTATTTTCTGCCAATTGCCCAATATTGTCTGCTAAGCACCCAGAAGAGGCCGAGGGCGATGCTGGGTGCTGGCGGACGTGGGGCTGGCAGACGTGGGGCTGCATTGCTACACAGCAGCAGCCCCTTGCCTTTTGGCAGATGATGGTATATTATGATTGGTACCCATCATCATCGTACTGGTATGGCTGTCACTCATGCTGCAGCGTCGGCTGCCACCTTAAGATGTAAAAAATAGATTTGTTCTGTGTTCATTTGCTTCCCCTTCCTCCGTGAAATCAACGGCCTGCTAAGCCCAGGGTTTCCAGTTTAATCTTTGGGGGGACCATTCTGTGTGACAGTTGTTTGTGTTTCTCCCTGTTCCTGTACCTGTACGCCATGTCGTCACTCAGCCCTCCCTCCCTCCCTCCCTCCTTCTCCTGGTCCATCAGATACTACTTTCGCGCCTTTTTTCTGACCAGGCGCCATAGCTAGCACTGGGATCATGGAGCCCGCTCAGATCACCGCGGCAATTATGAGCACTATGAACACCACGCGCATTGTCCTGGAGTATATGCAGAGCCAGAACATGCCAAGGCGAAACCCGGACCAGGCGAGGAGGCGATTGCAGCACGGCGACGAGAGTGATGAGGAAATTGACATAGCCATAGACCTCTCACAAGGCACAGGCCCCAGCAATGTGGAAATCATGGTGTCACTGGGGCAGGTTGATACCGTGGAACGCCGATTCTGGGCCCGGGAAACAAGCACAGACTGGTGGGATCGCATCGTGCTGCAGGTATGGGACGATTCCCAGTGGCTGCGAAACTTTCGCATGCGTAAGGCCACTTTCATGGAACTTTGTGACTTGCTTTCCCCTGCCCTGAAGCGCCAGAATACCAAGATGAGAGCAGCCCTCACAGTTGAGAAGCGAGTGGCGATAGCCCTGTGGAAGCTTGCAACGCCAGACAGCTACCGGTCAGTCGGGAATCAATTTGGAGTGGGCAAATCTACGGTGGGGGCTGCTGTGATCCAATTTGCCAGGGCAATGAAAGACCTGGTGATAGCAAGGGTAGTGACTCTGGGCAACGTGCAGTCAATAGTGGATGGTTTTGCTGAAGTGGGATTCCCAAACTGTGGCGGGGCCATAGACGGAACCCATATCCCTATCTTGTCACCGGAGCACCAAGCCACCGACTACGTAAACCGCAAGGAGTACTTTTCAATGCTGCTGCAAGCCCTGGTGGATCACAAGGGACGTTTCACCAACATCAACGTGGGATGGCCGGGAAAGGTACATGATGCTCGCGTCTTCAGGAACTCTGCTCTGTTTCGAAAGCTGGAGGAAGGGACTTTCTTCCCGGACCAGAAAGTGACCATTGGGGATGTTGAAATGCCTATCGTGATCCTTGGGGACCCAGCCTACCCCTTAATGCCATGGCTCATGAAGCCGTACACAGGCAGCCTGGACAGGAGTCAGGACCTGTTCAACTACAGGCTGAGCAAGTGCCGAATGGTGGTGGAATGTGCATTTGGACGTTTAAAAGCGCGCTGGCGCAGCTTACTGACTCGCTCAGACCTCAGCGAAAAGAATATCCCTATTGTTATTGCTGCTTGCTGTGCGCTCCACAATATCTGTGAGAGTAAGGGGGAGACCTTTATGGCGGGGTGGGAGGTTGAGGCAACTCGCCTGGCCGCTGATTACGCGCAGCCAGACACCAGGGCGGTTAGAGGAGCACAGCAGGGCGCGGTGCGCATCAGAGAAGCTTTGAAAACGAGTTTTGTGACTGGCCAGGCTACTGTGTGAAACTTCTGTTTGTTTCTCCTTGATGAACCCTCCAACCCCTCCCCCCCCCCGACCCGGTTCACTCTACTTCCCTGTAAACCAACCACCCCACCCCACCCTCCCCTCCCCCTTGCAGAGGCAATAAAGTCATTGTTTTTTCACATTCATGCATTCTTTATTAGTTCCTTACAGAGGTAGGGGGATAATTGCCAAGGTAGCCTGGGATGGGTGGGGGAGGAGGGATGGAAAAGGACACACTGCATTTTAAAACTTTAACTCTTATTGAAGGCCAGCCTTCTGATGCTTTGGCGATCATCTGGGGTGGAGTGACTGGGTGGACGGAGGCCCCCCCACCGTGTTCTTGGGCGTCTGGGTGAGGAGGCTATGGAACTTGGGGAGGAGGGCTGTTGGTTACACAGGGGCTGTAGCGGCGGTCTCTGCTCCTGCTGCCTTTCCTGCAACTCAACCATACGCTCGAGCATATCACTTTGATGCTCCAGCAGACGGAGCATTGCCTCTTGCCATCTGTCTGCAAGCTGACGCCACCTATCGTCTTCAGCCGGCCACTTGCTCTGTTCTTCCCGCGATTCAGCCCGCCACCTCTCCTCTCGTTCATATTGGGCTTTTCTCATCTCCGTCATTGACTGCCTCCACGCATTCTGCTGTGCTCTATCAGCCTGGGCGGACATCTGCAGCTCCGTGAACATCTCGTCCCTCGTCTTACGTTTTCTCTTTCTAATGTTCACGAGCCTCTGCGAAGGAGAAACATTTGCAGCTGGTGGAGGAGAAGGGAGAGGTGGTTAAAAAAGACACATTTTAGGGAACAATGGGTACACTCTTTCATTACAAGGTCGCATATTTCGGCTTGCAGGCAGCCATCGTAGGCCACAGTGTTTTGGCTTTTTTAACCTTCTTAACATGCGGGAAAGGTTGCAAACAGCAGCGCATTTCCCATATCAAGGATGAATTGGGTTGTCCATTTAAAATGGGGTTTCAATGTAAAAGGAGGGGGCTGCGGTTTCCCAGTTAACATGCGGCACAAACACAGGTAAACCACCCCCCCCACACACACACACACGATTCTCTGGGATGATCACTTCACCCCTCCCCCCCACCGCGTGGTTAACAGCGGGGAACATTTCTGGTCAGAAGAGCAGGAACGGGCGCCTCTGAATGTCCCCCTTAATAAAATCACCCCATTTCAACCAGGAGAGCTTTCTGGAGATGTCCCTGGAGGATTTCCGCTCCATCCCCATACACGTTAACAGACTTGCTTGCTTTTTTTTTGTAATGTTTACAAATATTTACAAAGTTACACTCACCAGAGGTCTCCTGTGTGCCCTGAGGGTCTTGGGTGAGTTCGGGGGTTACTGGTTCCAGGTCCAGGGTCACAAACATATCCTGGCTGTTGGGGAAACCGGTTTCTCCGCTTCCTTGCTGCTGTGAGCTACCTACAGTACCTCCATCGTCATCTTCCTCGTTCCCCGAACCGTCTTCCCTGTGTGTTTCTCCAGTGAGAGAGTCATAGCACACGGTTGGGGTAGTGGTGGCTGCACCCCCTAGGATCGCATGCAGCTCCGCGTAGTAGCGGCAAGTTTGCAGCTCTGCCCCGGACCTTCCGTTTGCTTCTCTGGCTTTGTGGTAGGCTTGCCTTAGCTCCTTAATTTTCACGCGGCACTGCTGTGTGTCCTTGTTATGGCCTCGGTCCTTCATGGCCTTGGAGATCTTTTCTAATACTTTTCCATTTCTTTTACTGCTACGGAGTTCAGCTATCACTGCTTCATCTCCCCATATGGCGAGCAGATCTCGTACCTCCCGTTCGGTCCATGCTGGAGCTCTTTTGCGATCCTGGGAGGACTCCATGACGGTTACCTGTGCTGATGAGCTCTGCGTGGTCACCTGTGCTCTCCACGCTGGGCAAACAGGAAATGAAATTCAAACCTTCGCGGGTCTTTTCCTGTCTACCTGGTCAGTGCATCTGAGTTGAGAGCGCTGTCCAGAGCGGTCACAATGAAGCACTGTGGGATAGCTCCCGGAGGCCAATAACATCGAATTCCGTCCACACTACCCCAATTCCGACCCGCAAAGGCCGGTTTTATCGCTAATCCCCTCGTCGGAGGTGGTGTAAAGAAACCGGTTTAAAGGGCCCTTTAATTCGAAAGAAAGGGCCTCGTTGTGTGGACGTGTCCAGGCTTAATTCGGTTTAACGCTGCTAAAGTCGACCTAAACCCGTAGTGTAGACCAGGCCTGAGGCTCTCCTGTATATGAGGTGGTGACTGTCTCAATGATATATTCAAAATCTTAAAGGGCAGTCAACAGTGTATTCGTACTTTTTTGTTCGTTTTTTAAATGTTCCTGTTATGTCTGTTCCAAGACACCTGTCATGAGGGCTGGATGACTCAGGGTTTTTGTAATATAATATAGAGCTACTGCCGTCTAGGGTACAAGTTCAAATCCAGCTGAGGTTGTTAGTAATAACTGTTTTTGCTACTATCTGGTGGCTTTTTGGTGATGCCTTACTGCATATGCATTACTGCAAATGACTTGTGGTTGCAACCCAGTTCCTGCTGACCAAACCACTACTTTCACTGACTGGGTATCTTTCTTGACCGCCTAGGCCCAGATAGCAGCAAACAGGGTTAATCCTTCACTACCTCGCCTCGTGAAACACTACAGTAATAATCGCTCATACCATTGCATGCAGTAAGCTTACTATTGAGTAAGATGTGGTGGCTCAGGACCATTACTCTCACACCTCTTTTATGAAGGCAGACTGTGCCTGCCTGACACACAGATAGGGCAGTGTGAAGCCCTTCCAGTTCCACTATCTACGCCTCTTCTGTGGCAGGTGAGGAGAACTACATGAAAGATTGTGAGGGGCTCAGATACTGTAATAACGGGGACCAAATAAGTACCTAAGAGACTTCAAAGGGAACAGGATTTTTCCCATTTAAATTCACATAAGGTATCCACACATTAAGGCTACGGGCACTATGGCCCACATCCTCAAAGATATTTAGGCCCCTAAACACCTTTGGGGCTCTGGGGGCCCGGGTATTAATTGGTACATATTTAAGTAAATTAAATAAATCAGGCACCTTGCATCAGCATTCATTTGGCTAAGAAAAAACATATTTCAGAAAAACTGCCTCCGAACTGCTGTGTAAAACTAATGTCTCAGTTGTAATGTTGTTATGCAAAGAGACCACTCCTCACTAGCACATCTTCTCTAACTCCTACATTCAGAACCTTTATCCACATCCAGGACAAATTTTATTTCTTTCCTACGAAAATATTTGTTTCCAGAAATTGATTTGTGGAACCTGGTTTGCATCCTAATTTCTTTTTTGTTTTAATGAACTAGAAACCGAGCTGAATATTTAATTGCCCTTGTCTATGTGAAATGATTGTGGGGACTGTATATGCCATTTGATGACTACACTGATGTGATCACGTGTTACAAAATATAACTGTGTGTATTTAGCTTTCAGACTTCAAATTACAGTGAAAATGCCTTAAAAATGTGGATGGCATTCATTAGACCATTATCTGCCATTATATTTTCGGTGTACACTTTAGCTTAAGTCTTGCCTTTCACAAGCCTATGAACTGAAAAGAGATATAGGTACTGCACATCTTTCCTTTTTTAAGCTTCCCAACTAAATCGTTCCTGCTCGAAATCAATGCCTGCCAGTGTGGCCTGTGAAATTTCCTGAGGAAGTAGTTAAACAGTGCTGTAAAAATGGGACAGATTTAGCAAGTAAGCGAAGTCCAGCATTGTTTCCAGAGATGCCTGACATCAAAAGAAATGGAGGGTTGGGAAGTTCATGCAAATAGGCTTCTCCTCCCCACCCACCCACCCTTTGGCAGATCTGGGCCCCAGCATCTCCACTCAGTCATTGGAGAGGCTCTGGCAGCATTGCTGTGCAGCAACCCACAAGGAGAACATCACAGGGTGGAGACTGAAGGACCCCTGGGTGTCAAGTGCAAAGCTAGAGTCTCTCTCTTCTAACACTGACCAAGGAATTCTATTGGGGTAAAGGGAACAGTGCTATCCCCTAACGCCACTTTGCTTCTGTGTCACTGTAGCGCCTCTACTTTGAACCCCGGTCGGCCACCAGTCCTGCCTGACCACCTGCTCCATGCTCTGTGACAGAAGCCACAGGAGGCCGTGAATCCTGACCCTTGCTAGGTGACTGAGAGATCCTCCTGTAGCCCTCTCCCCATGCCGGGTGTGAGGCCAGGCAATAAAGCTCCGGCTCTTCCTGGCACACCTGTGTGTTGCCCTTCTCCTCCCTTTCTGGGATGCACCTAGGACAGGCTCCATGGAGGTTAGGGGTCTTAGTGTCTGCATGGAGATCCTGTCAGAGGACAGTACGTACTGAGACGTCAGGGCTGCTGGGTCTGTCCCATAGCAGCAGGGTGAGGAATATTGTCTTGGGACGTGCCTCTGCTTCCAGGGAAATGTGGGAGTGCTGCAACCGCTTCCTGTGGTTCCCAACCGGCTTCCCTTCCACACAGAGGGAGTCAGCCAGCTTCACTTGCTCCCCATTTGTGCCAGATTGAATTTTCAGGGGGAAAGATACCGTGGAGGCAGCACTCCTTCCCTTCCATGTGGTGAGAGAGTGTCCCATCCAGGGAGGGCAAGTTTGAGCCTAGGGACCCAAATCCTGCCGTCCTGATTTAGACCAAGCTCCCGTTAATATCAATGAGCCAGGAAAGTCAGACTCGGCCATTTGCAATGCGTGCGATGCTACAGAGGCAGGAGTAGAAATAAGGGGCCGGATAGGTCACACTTCCTTTCCAGTTATACCAGCTAAGGATCTGTCTCCCCATCTTGTACTTGGAGTGTTAAACTGCTCCCTTCACTGTCCTTTCATTTCCACAGACAAATGCTGTCAATGTTCATCTGAAACGTTCCCTTTCATAACCCTCTTTTCAGTTCCCTACGCAGCTCTGCTACAGGAGGTCAAGTTATGGACTAATCAGTTACTGAAAGTAGATTTTAACTGTATTCTGGCAACTCTCTCATTTATGAATATTTACTGAAAATGCAGGACCTAAATAAGCATCTATATTTAGGAAGTGGTGCATGAGAGGAAGTATTCTGTATTGAATGGGACATTTGAATTGCAGTGAAGCATGAAGCGATTGGAGAATAAACATTGGCGTAAGGGGTGGAAAAGAATCAGAACACTGGAACTTACCGACTGACAGCTACAGTGGAAAAGGTTGTTGTGTCTTTGCCTGCAGTGAGCTCTAGGAGAGAAGAAAAGGTATTTTTCTCCTCAAACTGTGTCAATCCAGTTCT
This sequence comes from Malaclemys terrapin pileata, assembly GCF_027887155.1. Lineage (NCBI taxonomy): Eukaryota > Metazoa > Chordata > Testudines > Emydidae > Malaclemys > Malaclemys terrapin. The sequence continues at coordinate 10,781,492 of NC_071512.1, read as the reverse complement.
AGAAAGGAACAGGCTGACTGATTGCATGCAATCTTACAGTAGTCTCTTGTGCATTTCTCTTAACGCACATGCCGATTCCTCAGAATAATATAAATTAAATAAGGGGCTTAAAAACATGCATTTCATTGTCGTGAATTTCTGGGAGCTCAGTAATTCTGTTTTGGCAGATTAATTTGGCAGTGCCACATAATGATTTCTTGAGAGGATCATTAGTGACTATTCATTACCCCTTTTTACTTAAGAACTAGAAGCCTAAAGAAAATAAAATGATTTCTCAGAATAAAAAATTAAGATTTAATGAAAGCGCTTTTATTAAAGGGTGAGGTGCCTGCTTCAGGAATAATCCGTGGGAATTTGTCAATTTCTCTCCCCGCACCACAATACAGTCTTTGCAAAGGCTCGATGAGTGACTGAGGCAAGGAATTTGACATTTAATTGTCTCCTGCTTCCTCTATGAATTAATCTATTCCCAGAAACTCTATTCTTCAAGGCTTTTTTTTTAATCCATTGGAAGTAAGTTCATATTTTTAATATTTGATTTTAATTTGCTTATCATTGAAAACTTAATATCATGGGCCAAACCCTGCCCAGCTCACAAGGGGTAGCTTGTTGAAGTCATTGGCACTTTCAGATGTGAGCTTGATTTGGGTCCTTATTTTTTGGCCTATGAGTTGTATACTGTTTAACATACTACACTATTGCGGGGGGGAGGAGAAGCAGCAGAGATGGGGCCCATACCAAAACCCAGATACAATTTTAAGCTTGTGACCTCAGACCCATCTCTGCAATAGAGAGGCTGATTTTCAATGCATTTTATTCTGAGCTTTTCAAAACAATACTAAGCCAATAACTTGAGTGCTAGCACATGGCCATTATAACCTAGCCTCCTGATATTTACAATACTATCAATTCTGCTGGGTAAATATCTCTTACTAAGGGCTTGTCTATATTTACCGCGCTGGTTCGGCGGCAGGCAATCGAACTTCTGGGTTCGATTTATCGCGTCTAGTCTGGACGCGATAAATCGAACTCAGAAGTGCTCCCCGTCGACTCCGGTAATCCTGCTCGCCGCGAGGAGTACGCGGAGTCGACGGGGGAGCCTGCCTGCCGGGTCTGGACGGGGGTAAGTTCGAACTAAGGTATGTCGACTTCAGCTACGTTATTCACGTAGCTGAAGTTGCGTACCTTAGTTCGATTTGGGGGTTTAGTGTAGACCAAGCCTAAGAGATTTGTTAGCCAACCTCTTCCACTACTTACTGAATAACTCAACAGGCACTTTTGTTTCTAGCACTAAGGAATGCTTAGTCAGGGCCAGGTTTTGAATCACATCTTTGGTTAAGGTACGCACACGGATGGCCCCACTTGAGTCAATGGGATTACATGTGTAAGGCTAGATCTACACTGGGGGGGGGGGGGGATCGATTTAAGATACGCTATTATTCGACTTACCCCGCTGTGAGGACAGCGGCAAATCGACCGCTGCTGCTCCCCCGTCGACGGCGCTTACTCCTCCTGACGAGGTGGGAGTATGTGTATCGATTCGGGGATCAATTTATCACGTCTAGATAAGACGCGATAAATCGATCCCCGAGAGATCGATTTCTACCTGCCGATCCGGGCGGGTAGTGTAGACTAGCCCTTAGTAACTGTTCACCATTCGGAGTAAGGGCGCCATGATCTTGCCTGGAATGATTTGGAAGCTTTTTTAATTGTGAAGTATTTACTGGTGGTAAAGGTCTCTTCCGGTTCATGAATTGCAGATACCTATAGGTAGGTGAAGATGAAATAAGTACTGGCAAAGGCGCTACAGAGAGAGAGAGAGAGAGAGAGAGAGAGAGAGAGTTGCACGATGTGGGGAAAAGTGCAAGATGGTCAGAGTCTGTTGCGTGTGTGATAACTGGTTAATTTTCTAACAACTATGTAGCTATTTTATCAATGTTTTAAAAAAGAGACCAATAGATCTGATAGCAGAGTCTTCTCCAGAGAAATCATTCCAAACACATAGATTTGAAAGTGGAAAAAATCTTTTTTTCAAAAGTGGCCGCCTTGCATCTCTATTAACCCTGCCGAGTTTGTGCCTGAGGTCAAGCTCTGTATTTAATGTCTTTGTCACTGGGATGGCACCATCTTGGTGAGGAGTAGAGTGACTTTCTCTGTGCATGTTGAAGTAGTTCCACTTGGCTTAACAATTTGTTAAGAAAAAGTCATTTCCACTGCAAAGACCATAGCCCCATTTTTTTTTTCATTTATGATCCAAATCAAGGATGGTCCAAATGCAGCCCATTGAGATTTGGTTGTGTCTGACCAGCTTCCCTGAGCTTTATTACAAGGGAGAGGTTACAGCAGACTACATGTCCCAGGATGCATTTGCCCCACCTTGATCCAAGCAGGTTGCACCTCTGTGTAAAAATGTGTCAGTTGCAGTCTGCTCCTTTTCTGCATCTTACATGCAACCTTTGAACTCCTCACAAGCTACCAGTGCTACCTTTGGCTGGGCAGTTTTGACCCTATCTCATAGAACTGGAAGTGATTGAGTCCAGTCCAGTCCCCTGCCTTCAATCGCAGGACCAAGTACTGGCCCTGATTGATTTCCCCCCCCCCCCTCATCCCTAAATGGCCCCCTCAAGAATTGAACTCACAACCCTGGGTTTACCCAGCCAATGCTCAAACCACTGAGCATCCCTCCCCCCAATATTACCCTTGTTCTGTGGCCTTTCTTTTCTAATGGATGACTGTCCCTTAAGCACAGCTATTGTCACTTCTGCTTCATGATGGTAAACTACAGACCTGACCCTGTTCAAACACTGGGGCTGTGCATATCAGTAATTTGGATTACTGGTGCAATTTGCAACTAGAGTCCACCAGAGGGAGCAAGGCAAATGATTCATTACACCTGTGGTGCAATTGCTTATCTATGTGTAATCTATTGGTGTCTGGTGTCGATGGAGCATGGAGGGTTCAAACAGTTTAATTTTCAATGTATTAAGGCATGATTTACACACTGTCTGGAATTGTGGGCCTGATATACCCTTAGAGGTGCTACCTGGTGTCTTCACTGCATAATTCGCCTGGGCGATTGACACCTGGGTGTGAGTGTCCCCACTGTAAAGCTTTATTCGCATTACTGTGTCCTCACTATTTCTGCTCTTGTCTGTGCCTGTCTTGGGGCATGTCCCATGCTGCTTTGTGCTGAGACAGTCGTGTCAATTATAGTAGAACTTGTCCCTCCTTTGGTGGGTGGAGAGAGGATTGTGGGAAAGGTATTGGAGGACTAGCTGCACTTGAGTGATGATTTTTGTTTGTTTGTTTGTTTGTTTGTTTTTTGCCTGTGTTCTAGCAGTAAAGTGGGTGGGTTCCAGCCCAAATTAAATCAGTGCCTGGCTTAAACCTGTACACCCAAACCAACCATGCGAAATATATTGGTTGTAATTCTGAGGAAGTGAAGGAAGCGCTAACAATTAATTTTTACACTGGGTCTCCTGGACACCTTATGCATTGTGTGAGCCTCTCTAATATTCCAAGGAATGAAGGCAACAACTGAGGCGTATAGTCCTTGCTATGAATAATGGTGATTGTTAAGAACAGCATTGTAGCATTTCCTCGTGTGTTTTCAGTAGACCGTGATCTTGAGAAAGATCCAAGTTTTGTCGCTGGCTTCTGCCTCCGTGAATCGTTGAATCAAAGCACTAGATCCAAGGTGAAGAGTGTGAACTTACTAATCCCGTTCTGAACTTTGCATCTTGAGCCCATCTCTCATTTATATTCACTCATGTTGCCACAAATGAGCTTGAAATAAGGCTGGCTTGAGCTTTTCCCAACTCATGCCAAACACTACGATTTCCTGAAGGCGGTCGTGCATGTTAAACTTCTCTAGCATATTTTATTCTTCTTTGGAAGGAATTTCCCCTCCCCCCCCCCCCCCAGCCTTGGTCATGATGCAGCCTTGGTATTGTTTTAAAGGAATTGAAAGGCCATGTGTATTTGTCCTTTCTGTGGATCCTGTCATTTCTGTTAAGTTTGTTTTGATCATTTTTCCAGGTGTCTGGGGTCATCCTCGCTGCAAGCTGAGGAACACGTACAGTGCAGTAAAAATTTATTTTCCTGATTTTATAGGGAACATGGAGCCTATAACAGTGTTTCTAAATAATAACTTCCAGGGGAAAAAAGTGTTTTAATAGATAAACTTCTAGCACAAATTAACAATTTGTAACACAACTTTATTATTATGGACGTGCATGAGCCCTCATCCTTCACCGTTAAAATCAATGGGACCTCTGCAATTGGTTTCAGATGGCATGGGACCAGGCCCTTGGTGGACAGTGGACTTCCCAAATATGTTGCAGTTAGAGGGGCAAATTCTTGCTCACTTTACACATCCTACTGAAGTCATTGGAACTCCTGCGGTGGATAGGTGAGCAGGATTTGCCCTAACACTCTATTCACATTCCTGAAGATTCACCCTTGTGGGTAATAATTGTGCAGTAATGGTTGCAATCTCCCACTAGTTGCTCCCAAGAATTTACTAGCTTTTTTCCTTTGGTGTGACTTCATCTCCCAATACATGCGAGGAACTAGTGAATGCCAGAGGAGCTCTATCTGACAGAGCTCACCGGGTCTTGATCAGGGCAGAACTGAGCCCCATAAAAACAGCTCCCCTTCTCCATGGTCTCACTTTCTCTGGTTAGACTCTACGCGGGTCTGAGTGGATATCTGTGAAACATTTTGACTGGGATCCCAGAGAAATCATGAAGGGTGTAGAACGGAAACATTAGTGTATTCCACAGAGGAACCAGGCTTCTGACCCAAGCACTCTGAACTTTGGAGAAGTTTGGATTCATTTATTGTCTCAAGCCCATCTTAGTGTTTTCTTCTCTGTGCATAGTGCAGTGGTCTCTCAAACCCAGGCAGCAGTTATATACTCCTAACTTCATATGCTAGAGAATGTTTTAGAACTGTTGAAGACTGCCTGTGTGGATTTGATCTGTACTCAACTCTTGCGTGTCTTTAATACAAGTAGGGCTTGCAAATAATTCATCAGCTCCAGTGCTGGGTTTTACTCCTGGTTTGTTACTGGCCATTACTTTTACTTGGAAGAGACTTTTCACCCATTTCTGGCTCATAAATGTTAAGCACCACAGAAACAGTCACACATGACAAAGAATGGTTCATGGTGTTTATGGTTCAGCACTTTGGTGGGAAGACCGGGATGTTTGGCTTGCTTACACCGATGCTGTACCTCTCTTGAGGATACACAGGAAGAGGACTTTCTCTCTCCAGGGCTGTCAATCTAGAACCTTTCATCAGCACTACATTCACTGTAAATAATTGAAGGGATTTTTTTCACAAGCCCTCAGTATTGGCCTTATTCTGCTGCCATTAAAGTGAATGGTAAAATTCCCACTGAATTCGAAGGGAGCAGAGCTAAGCCAACACTGAGAGGGTGCGGAAATCCCACTCCGTAGCAGTAATAATTGAGAGAGTCAGGGCTGTCCCTAGGAGGGTGCGGGGCCTGGGACAAACCATCCCCAACTGGCTTGAGGACTCTGGGCATGGGGCTGGCAGCTGGGAGCCCAGGGGTGCTGCAGCACCCCCCAGACCTCTAGTTCCTGCACCACCTTCTGGGACCGACCGCACCAGCCAATCACACCGGCCCACAGGGACCCCCAAAGCTCAGGGCTCGTCGTGGTCACCCCAATTCGCCCTACCTAAGGGATGGCTCTGGAGAGAGTTACTGGGTAACATTTTCAGTAGCATCTGGGCTGCTCAGTCTTACTTTGATTTAAGTCCCATTAAAAGTGAATGGGACTTAGTAGCGAATGGCCCTGATTTTTAAAGGTATGTAGGTATTGCTTTGCTCAGGGGCACAATGCCTAACTGATTTAGGATCGCAAATCTCATTTTCAAAAGTGATTTAGGCACTTAGTAGCCAAAATCCATTTGAGAGTCGATGAAATTTAGACTCCTAGGTTGCTAAACCCCTTTTGAAAATGATATATAGGCTCCTAACTCAGTTAGGCCTTGCAACACTGAATGCAGCAATGCCTAAATACCATTAAAAATCTGAGTCTAGGCACCTATGTCACTTGAAAATGGGCTCCTATCTCTCTCAGGCACTTTTTGAAAATTTTACCCATTAGCTCTGTGTGTAAGTCCAACCTTTGTTTTTGCATTCCTTATGTTTAATTCATAGATGTTTCTATGGACTCGTCTCCCAAGTCTCTGCTTGGAGTTGCAATGACTTTCCTTTGCTATACAAACTTCCAAAGATTTGGGTTTTTGGTGAGTGCCCCCCAGCACTGAGACCACATGTGACAGCTTAGGGAAAAAACTCCTGGTGACCATCCGTTTAGCGTCAGATCTTTAGCTGGTGTCATTTGGCATAGCTCAATATTGCTGTGCCAAGTTACACCAGCTGAGGCTCTGTCCTTTCATTTGGAAAATTTATTAACTTTCCATTTGATTAATATCTTCATCAGGGAGTTTCCTGAGGAAACCACTTGTGGTGACTTCATTTGAATGCTGAACAAAACATGTGGGGAGGGGATCCCGTGGCTTGGATTTTCAAAAGCACCTAAGGGAACTGGGCCAAGATTTTTAAAGATAGGCACTTCTGAAAACCCCAGTAGGCTCTTAAGTGCCTTTAAAATCTGGTCCTTGGAGCCTAGCTCCCACTGACATTCAAACTCCCTTGGAGGCCTTAGAAAATCTACCCCAGTGTCTTTCAATCAAACTCTCCAGCTAAGTACTCCTCAGTTAAGGTTTATGTCAGTGGAGCTGGAAAGAATTTCAGGTATTGCTGAACAGACAACACTACAGTGTAGCTGCTGTTCTGCAGGTCTGACAACTCCCACCTTATACACTGCACATGGCTATAGTTTGATACCAAGGATGGCATGTTAGTAACTCGAAGCACTAGCTTAGTCACCTCTATATTGTTCTCTCTTGAAGGGTAATCCAGCAGATAGCTTGAAGAATTTCACTAGATATGAGGAAGTTCTCCAAACAAGCCACTGAAAGAATAGCTAAAGCAACTGATTATTCATTGCACGCCTTAATTTAAGCATGTACATTGCTTCCTAGCATTGTTACCACGACAACCATCTCCATATTTCAAGAACAATCCCTTTAGCCATTAAACTACCAAGTGTGTACTCATCATAAGAACATAAGAGCGGCCATACTGGGTCAGACCAAAGGTCCATCTAGCCCAGGATCCTGTCTTCCAACAGTGGCCCATGCCAGGTGCCCCAGAGGGAATGAACAGAACAGGTAATCATCAAGTGATCCATCCCGTCGCCCATTCCCAGCTTCTGGCAAACAGCCAGGCTAATAGCCATCTATCTAGTTCTTATCTAGTTCTTTTTTAAACCCTGTTATAGTCTTGGCCTTCACAACATCCTCTGGGAAGGAGTTGACTGTGCATTATGTGAAAAATACTTCCTTTTGTTTGTTTTAAACCTGATCCCTATTAATTTCATTTGGTGACCCCCTAGTTCTGTGTTATGAGAAATAACACTTCCTTATTTACTTTCTCCACACCACTCATGATTTTATAGACCTCTATCATATCGTCTTTTTTCCAAGCTGAAAAGTCCCAGTTTTATTAATCTTTCCTCATATGGCAGCGATTCTATACCCCTAATCATTTTTGTTGCCCTTTACTGAACCATTTCCAATTCCAATATATCTTTTTTGAGATGGGGCGACCACATCTGCACGCAGTATTCATGGATTTATATACAGGCAATATGATATTTTCTGTCTTATTAGCTATCCCTTTCTTAATGAGTCCCATCATTCTATTCGCTTTTTTGACTACCGCTGCACATTGAGTGGATGTTTTCAGAGAACTATCCACAATGACTCCAACATCTCTTCCTTGAGTGATAACAGCAAATATAGACCCCATCATTTTATATGTATAGTTGGGATTATGTTTTCCAATGTGTATTACTTTGCATTCATCAATATTTAATTTAATCTGTCATTTTGTTGCCCAGTCACCCAGTTTTGTGAAATCCTTTTGTAGCTCTTCGCAGTCTGCTTAGGATTTAACTATCTTAAGTAGTTTTGTATCATCTGCAAATTTTGCCACCACACTGTTTACCCCTTTTTCCAGATCATTTATGAATACGTTGAATAGGACTGGGCCTAGCACAGACCCCTGGGGGACACCACTATTTACCGCCCTCCATTCTGAAAACTGACCATTTATTCCTACCCTTTGTTTCCTATCTTTTAACCAGTTTCCAATCCGTGAGAGGACCTTCCCTCTTATCCCATGACAGCTTCTTTGCTTAAGAGCCTTTGATGAGGGACCTTATCAAAGGCTTTCTGAAAATCTAACTACGTAAACTATATCCACTATATCCACTTATCCACATGCTTGTTGACCCCCTCAAAGAATTCTACTGGATTGCTGAGGCATGGTTTCCCTTTCCAAAAAACATGTTGACTATTTCCCAACAAATTATGTTCATCTGTGTGTCTGACAATTTTGTTAATTACTATACTTTCAACCAGTTTGCCCGCTACTGACATCAGGCTTACTGGGCTGTAACTGCCGGGATCACCTCTGGAGCCCTTTTTAAAAATTGGCGTCACATTATCTATCCTCCAGTCATTTGACACAGAAGTTGATTTAATTGATAGGTTACAAACTACAGTTAGTAGTCCTGCAATTTCACATTTGAGTTCCTTCAGAACTCTTGGGTGAATACTATCTGGTCCTGGTGACTTATTACTGTTTAGTTTATCAATTTGTTCCAAAATCTCCTCTAATGACACCTTAATCTGGGACAGTTCCTCAGATTTGTCACGTAAAAAGAATGGCTCAGGTTTGGGACTCTCCACCACATCCTCATTTAGTTTCTCTGCAATGGCCTTATCATCCTTGAGTGCTCCTTTAGCATCTCGATCGTCCAGTGGCCCCACTGGTTGTTCAGCAGGCTTCCTGCTTCTGATGTACATAAAAAAATTTTGCTATTACTTTTTAAGTCTTTGGCTAGCTGTTCTTCAAATTCCTTTTTGGCCTTCCTAATTATATTTTTACACTTAATTTAGCCACGGTGCCACTTTTGGTTCATTTAAGATTTTTACTTCATTTGATTGTACGCTTTCTTTCACATATAGTGCCACATCCCCAAGCACAAACTGTTCTGTCCTTCCGATATATTGTGTACCCAAGTATTACCATGTCCCATTGATTATTCTCATTCCACCAAGTTTCTGTGATGCCTATTATATCAATATCCTCATTTAATACGAGGCACTCTAGTTCACCCATCTTATTATTTAGACTTCTAGCATTTGTATATAAGCACTTTAAAAACTTGTCACTTTTTAGCTGTCTGCCATTACACGATGTAATTGAATGGGACTCTTTTTCAGCTGACCGTTTCTCATCAAATCCTACCTGTATTTTATCATCTTCCATCCTCTCCTCCTTACTAGGACATAAGAAATCTCCATTAATAGATTCTCCCCAAGGGATGTCTCTGGGCTAGTCTATCTACCCGCCCGGATCGGCAGGTAGAAATTGATCTCTCGGGAATCGATTTATCATGTCTCATCTAGACGGATAAATCGATCCCTGAATCAACACGCTTACTCCCATCTCGTCAGGAGGATTAAGCACTGTCGACGGGGGAGCCGAGGCGGTCGATTTGCCGCCGTCCTCACAGCGGGGTAAGTCGAATAGGATACGCTGAATGCAGCTATGCTATTCGCATAGCTGAATTTGCGTATCTTAAATCGACCCTCCCCCCTTAGTGTAGACCTAGCCTCTGTCTTAACCATGTGCTTGTCCACACCTGTCTGCTTTCCTCCAGCCCTTAGTTTAAAAAACTGCTCTGCCACCTTTTTAATTTTAAGTGGTTTAGCTGGAGCCCATCCTTCCTGTATAGGCTCCTCCTTTCCCAAAAGTTTCCCCAGTTCCTAATAAATCTAACCCTCTCCTCCCTACACCATCCACGCATTGAGACCCTGCCATTCTGCGTGTCTAAATGGCCCTGCACGTGGAACTTGAAACATTTCAGCGAATGCTACCATGGAGGTCCTGGACTTCAGTCTCTTACCTAGCAGCCTAAATTTGGCCTCCAGGACCTCTCTCCTATCCTTCCTTATGTCATTGGTACTTACATGTATCATAACAAAATAATTCATAATCCAATGGACCAAGTGCCAGGAAAAAATGTAATCAAGCAGTCTTATGATCCTCAAAAGAAATATTTTGCTGATTTAATATGCATTTGGATTTATTTGTGTTTAAAAGTGGATGATATGAATGTGAAGAATGTTTGAGAAAACAGTTACAGTTAATGTTTGGATGTTGCTGAAATGTGGCATGAAAGAAAAAGTTACATGGGATCCTGCTGGATTTGATGGTATGATAAAACCCATGTGTCTCCAACCTTCCTATCAACTGCTGAGAATTCAAAAGATGCTCAGCCATTGGGCTGGGTCTAGGGAAGTGTGGGATTTATTCCCCTGTAACCAGTACCACCCCCTCTAGCTTTTTGTATTGCAATGACCTTGGGCCAGGCAGCAAATGGCAAAACAACAATCCTATCACTATCACAGCAAGAAGAAGCAAAAGCACTGCTTGTGAATTTACATTTGCAAACTCCATTGGCAAACACAAATCGAGTTCACAAAGGCTTTGTGCATTTAAATTCCAACACTTGCTTCCATGGCTGATAAGCACAAAGCCCGCTTGTGTTCAGAGGTCAAGTCGAGGCCCCATTGGAAAAGTTACCCTGTCATTTTTTCATGCTCCATGTGCCAAATAATAAAATTTTAGGTTCCACTGACCCACAACAAATACTATGAAACAAGGTGGTGGCAAAAACCACCGAGAACCCAGAATGTTGTGATGATTAAGAACTTAGGGCCAAATTCGCCACCACAGCAATGGGAAATCAGCCATAACACCGGCTTAACTGATACACTGGGGTTATGGCTGTTTTGCATTGCTAGAATTGAGCAAAGCAGCTAGAGCACACCAGTGAATCTGGCCTTTACTTTTTAAATATTTCAAAAGAATTAATCTGACATGATAGATATTTGGAGGTATTTCCTGATCATTTTATTTATAGTCTTATACCAAACCTAAAATCCCCATAATTTTGCTTGTAAAAATATGGACAAATTCCCCTCCACCCCAATTAATAATAAAAACAGATGCAAAATAGCCTCTCTCTGATTTTGTTTACTCGCTGGGAGTTTGATTATGCAAAGTTTGCCAATTCCGGTCTGTCACTGCTGCAGCCTCCTTGAAGAAAGATTTCATGCTGTCAGGCATGCTCCCGAGTCCACAAGGACCATCAACCGTGCCTGCCATTGAGACAACATAACCATGAGTCCAAGCCCCACCTCTGCAACCTCTCACTTTGGACCGCAATGAGGAATCTCACGAACAACCAGATGTCTGACCATTTCCCCTATTGACAGCGCCAAATGTTCTTTCCTGTAAAGCCCTGTTGCTTTTTGTTTCCAGTCTGTCTATCTGCTCCTGGTTATCATTTATTAACTTTAAATCCCTTTCACACTCAACATGGCAAATATCAATCTCACATGAATGAGATGTAACGACTGGGAAACATTTGCACGGTTGCATTATCGCATGTTATAGCTCTATGCACTAAAGGCAAACTGAATGCAAAATGTTATTTCCATTTCCATTAGGGGATGAAAATAACTGGATGTGATTGCAGATTACTGTTACAGGCATGTACGTATTGAAAAGCCTCAAAGAGCATCCTGTTACAGTTAATGGGCTGCATTCAGACCACTTCATGCTGTGATGCCATCATATCTCACAAATTAAGCAGGGTCGAGATAGATCATTACCTGGAAAGACGATCTCAGAAAAATGCACAGGTGTTGGTAATACTCTTCGCTCGGAATTGGTATCAAACCAGTACCCCAGTGAAGTATTAGGGGACCAGTTAGTGTATGTAAACTGCTGTGAGACCCTCAGGTAAAAAGAAGTACACAGTATTATATTTATAAATAAAACAATGCAGTATAGGTTTGCTAACTCTACAGGATTGTCCTGGAGTCTCCAGGAATTAAAGATTAATCTTTAATTAAAGAAAATGTCATGTGATGAAACTCGTGGAATTTGTCCAACCAAAGTTGGTAACCCTAATGGAGGAGTGCATTTTTGAAGAGGTTGCCATATGGGAAAGTACATCCCATGGTTCTGAAGGAATTAAAAAATATAGCAATTGAATGAAGGGAGACCAAACAAAGACCCCCCCAGATCTGAATGCCTCTGCACATTGACGAAGTTCAGATCCAGAATTTGTGACTCGGGCCTGCCATGAGAAGTGTGCATACAACTTTGGTGGCCTGCCTAAATTTGCTGAAAATCAAAGTACCAGTGTGTATTTTCCCACTTCAATAGCATTCTGCAGAAGTATATACTGAAACACTCTGGCCATGTTTAATACTTTTTAAATGTTTGAACATTACAGCTATTAAACAAGATTTCCCCCCTTCCTTTTGTTGAATTTAAAATGAAAGCTAGATAGATTCTTGTTTACGGTCTCTTAGACTTGGCTCTTTTACTGCCAATGCCACAAATGATGTCATTTGTTTAGCGAGAGACTGACTCTCAGAAATGCCAAATGTAATTAGAATCTTTATTTTCAACTGCATGTCACAAACACTCATGGTGAGAAATGTTTTTTTTAATCTTTTGAACTTTTAGACTGCGAGGCTGAGCAAATTGGAGTTTTCCCTGACAGGGACATTGTCAGAAGTTTCAACCTACCGTGACAGAAATACTTCACACGTTATTAGTAATTGTTCTCTGGATTCTGAAAGTTTATAAACTCTGAGAAAGGAAAGTGGTGACATCATTAAACATAACTTCTCTGTTGGGTAAGAAAAAAAAATAATCCCCTCAAACTGCAGAGGTTGAGCCAGATTCTTTCGCCTGCTCCAGAATGTTTATGCCACATGGGTGGAACAAAGAGGGCAGGTCAAATCCTGCCAATGGAGAAGGCCTCTGCTGGTTTAGAGCCATCAGAGCTGGCTCCTATACTATCCATGACATTTAGGCTGTTTCTATGCTGGAGATGTAATTTCCAGCTCGCGTAGACATACCCATGCTAGCTCTGGTTAATCTAGTGCACTCAAAATAGCAGTGTAACCACAGCTTTGTGGGTGGTGGGATGGGCTAGCTGCCTGTGTACAATCACATCTGAAACCCTAGGTATGTACTCAGCAGGGCTTGCCCTCCCACTGTGACAGCACTGTGACTTTTAGCATGCTGGCTTGATCAAACTGGGTGTGGCAACCATCTCATTTAAGTACTGGAATGGGTTATCTAGGGAGGTGGTGGAATCACCTTCCTTGGAGGTTTTTAAGGCCTGGCTTGACAAAGCCCTGGCTGGGATGATTTAGTTGGGGATTGGTCCTGCTTTGAGCAGGGGGTTGGACTAGATGACCTCCTGAGGTCTCTTCCAACCCTGATATTCTATGATTCTATGATTTGCAGGTATCTCTTCACCTCTCCTGCTCTGCTCACTGCATCAAGTGAAAATTGGACACCACAGAAAATCTGAACCTCTGAACCCAGTGCTGAAACCCATACTCTGACAAAACTCCCATTCACGACAGTAGGAATCTTGTCAGAAAAAGGACAAATTTAGCACTTTGGGCCTCAGTTCAGAAAAGCATCCAAAATAGGCGGATGCTTATTTAAAATGTCTTGGTTCTATTTTGGCACAGTTTCTGTAATTTGCATTCTCCAATTCCACTGCTGAATCCATCTGGAGCCTCACTGCAGTCAGTCTGGCCAGGATGAAAATACTGTAGTGGTGGTCTGCCTCTTTAACGGTAGGGGGGCTGGGGGCCAGCCAGGCCTGTTCAATTATCAGACCCATCTGGGAAGGGGTCAGGTCATTCCTATAAAGGGCTGAGAGAAGTCAGCTGAAGAGGGGAGCTGTGGCTGGCTCTTGCATGAGGGGAGGGAGGAGGTGCAAGGGGAAAGGCCGCTGGGTGCCTGCAGCCTGCTTTGGTCAGGAGAATAGCATAGCCTTCGTTCAGGTGTTATCCTGGGGATTTTATGTTTGAAGAATAAAATCATGCCCTGAAGGAGGGGCCTGAAATGATTTTGGGTGTGATGTTAGTCCTGCCTGGGCTGGGAGAGACAGGCCAGCAGCCCTACTAATATCGTGATAAGTACCTTTCTTAGTGTTTCAGAGTAGCAGCCATGTTAGTCTGTATCCGCAAAAAGAATAGGAATACTTGTGGCACCTTAGAGACTAACAAATTTATTAGAGCATTTATTATGCTCTAATAAATTTGTTAGTCTCTAAGGTGCCACAAGTACTCCTGTTCTTTTTTCTTAGTGTTGCTGGCACAGAAGGCCCGAGGGTGGCAACAGTGGGGTTTGTTGCCTGGTGTGCTTCGCGCCAATGAACACACCAGGGTGGAGAAGCAGACAACGTTCATTCAAGAGCTCTGAATAGGCACTAGGAGACCAGCATGTCTCAAATCAAGCACGCTGATACAAGCAGTCTTTCCCTTTTTATCCTTTTTTTTCCTTCCCTACCTCCCCCTCCTTCTTCCCCCTGCAGCAGTTACATTAAACGACCTTGGCTGTGTAGCTTGTTCGCAATGTTCCCTTCTGCAAGTTATTTTGTCCTTCAGCTAGAAGCATGTAGGTTCCCCTTATCACTACCGCTTTCCAGCTGCTGGCCTGTGAGGTTAGTAAAGTTTAACATGGAGGGGCTTTGGTTCACTTTGGCCTAGAGCGGGGGGGCTTCATCGACTCTCGTGGTCTCCCCCTCCCCTGAGTTACCTAGGGTGATGCCTAGTGACACCAACATTAGGATATTTGTCTCATTCCAGTCAAAACCAGCTAGGATAAAGTTGCACCACGGATAGCTCAGAAATAAGCAGTAGAACCTCCAGTGAAGCAATGGGAGCGGTGTGAGTGGTTAGATTTGGTTCAGTATTTCTTAAAACTTACCCAACATTTTCAGACATCATAAAAAAGGCTCCAATTTTATTCATGTTAGTTTTTGTCCCTACTGAATATTACCTATGCATAGGCTCAAGGAGATAAATGTGGGGCCCTGGTACACCGTACTGGCTGGGGCCCTACCTCCTCCTATTTCACCTTATGTATGCAGATTTTAAAGATGTTTGGGGGGGCCCTCTGAGCTTGGGGATGGGATACAGTTATCCCCCATTTGTCCCCATCTTGCCCACCCTGCTTGTGCAGAAGTGAAAGTGAATGGAATACAGGCTGATGCAGTGACTTGTTTAATGGTCTTACCTGCCATGGGTGACTCTCATCTGGACTGGCCAGGACTACTGAGGAGGTAGGATTAAGCCCATTAAGAGCTAAAGGACCATTAAAAAACCAGGCAGAATTTTGACACACAGAACATTTACTTTATGGACAACAAGAGTAGCAGCTGTAATAACAGTGACTAGCTGTAAAGATTTTGCAAATGTGGTGTGACATGGTGGCAGGACAAAATATTGTGGGGTACAAAGTGCTGAACTCAAGAGATCAGGTTTATGTAAACCTCCTGACCCCTACATGAGTGTATTTTAAAAAAAAAGATGTGAGCAAAACCAGATTTTTAAACTGAAACAAAAATCTTCTTCTATTGAGTCCCTTTAAGATACAATTTAGGAGGTCAAATACTTTTTAATTCTAGCTGCTAATGCAGTAAAACAAAGAGGGCTGCTCCCCCTGCTTTCACCATCTCGTGTTTGACCCTGCTGAGGTGAGCATGTAAGCTTTAGTTCCTTTAGCAATAGCTACTTCAGGTACATTGAGGCCTGCTTTCCTAAGTCACCATGGCCACTGCCCCAGCCATGGTGTCAGTACATGGTGACACTACTTGGAAGAAGAACCCATTTGGAGGGAAGCATAGAATATCTAGGAAAGCAAGATGGTGCTTGAACAATTTGCTCTGAGCAATACCACTGCTAACCTGGGATGAAAAAAAGCCCTCTCTTTTTTTTGTTTTGTTTTTTGTGCCCATTCCCCAAATTAATGCTGAGCAAAACAGTGTTTGAAATGTTCACTGTTTGGTTTTTTGCTCTGTCCTCTTCCTGCTTCATAGGATACCCTGACTGAAGAGAAGAGAGGGAGCCTGACTAAATCTGCCAGCACTGAGCTGTCTTGGCATGACTGATTTTCTTGGTCTGTTCCACAAGAGAAAAATCTCTGCGCCCATAAGCCATGATTCAGGAAAGTACTTAAGTCCATGCCTATAGGTATATGTGGTCTAAGTGCTTTCTCGAATGGGAATGCTTACCTAAATTGGGGCATTAGTCAGCAGGTGAAGATGTTTTGGGCCCAAGTTAGTAAGCTGTTGAAATGTCAGTCTTTCTCTTCTTAGCTAGAGGAAGGAGAGGCAGTATTGCCCAATGGATAGGGCACTAGGCTGGGACTCGGGAGACGTGGGTTCTATTCCTAGCTCTGGAACTGGCCTGCTAAATGACCTTGGGAAAGGTCACCTCTTTATGTCTCTTCCACAATCTGTAAAATGGAGATGATATTTGCTCCTTTGTAAAGCTCTTTGAGAGCTCTGGGTGAGAAGTGCTATATACAAGTAAAGTATGCTATGGTCACTACTCAAAATTGCCAAATGGGTCAGTAAATACTTCATTTAGATCACTCCTTTGAGGATGGAAAAGTCATTGTCTAAAGAGACAATTTAGAATAATAAATTAGAACCATGCGCTAAAATCAGAGAGAAAATATCCGAAGCTCTGTAAATCCATTAAAATGCCTGAGGGAGAGGAAGCCAGAATCATTACAGAGGCTGATGAACTCGTATGCCATAGAATCTACGAAAAAATAAGTTTGGCGAATACAGTTAAATCTTGGGACCTGAGAATCCTGAGATTCCACAAGTATAATAAAGAGCCTCTGATGACTTTAGAGAAGCACTCCTCTGATAGATTGGGTATATTTTTGCTGAATAAATTGAAAGCAGCACTTTCTATAACACATGGGGAAAGTAGCAATGAGATTGTTTCAAATCCAGGCCAAGTCACACTGTTAATAACTTTTGTCTTCACGGCTCACAGATACTGAATTGTAATACATTTGTATCAAACAGGAATAAACAGTGTTGCAGCAAAATACTCCTAATGTTCCCAGTTATTGTGAGGCCTAGACAAACCCAATGTCATTGCCTTCCTCTTTACAGCAGGATTTGCTTGATTTCAATGTAAATTTCCTCTGCTTTTACCTTGCAAATAGAGGCAGGATTAGAAGCAAATACCTACATCATCTTTTGATTCTGATCAGCTTCCTGCCCTCTTTCATGTAATCTAATCTGATGTAATTTGATGGGGACCTTACTTCTCAGTCTATTTAATATATGTTGGGGGAGGGGGGGGATGTGGAATCTAAACTGGATTATTGCAGATGTTTTGGTCTGCATGGAATCCTAAATTGAATCATTTTGTACTTTTAAAAAGGTGGCTTTGGTTTTTTTTTTATTCTTCTGCAAGGATTGCATCCACACTTTCAGCTCCTAGCTGTACATCTTTTTATTTGGGCAGAGTTCAGACTAATGCTCGTAATTAGGGCCCTACCAAATTCACTGCCATGAAAAACGCGTCACAGACCGTGAAATCTGGTCTTTTGTGTGCTTTTACTCTATACTATATCAATTTCACAGGGCAGATCAGCGTTTCTCAGATTGGGGGTTCTGACCCAAAAGGGAGTTGCAGGGGGGTCACAAGATTATTTTAGGGGGGATTGTGGTATCGCCACCCTTACTTTTGAGCTGCCTTCACAGCTGGGTGGCTGGAGAGTGGTGGCAGCTGACTGAGGGCCCTGCTCTGCAGGCAGCAGCCCAGAAGTAAGAGTGGCAATATCGTATCATGCCATCCTCCTGTAGTGTTGCTGACGGTGGCTTTGCCTTCAGAGCTGGGCTCCCAGTCAGCAGCCGCCGCTCTCCAGCTGCCCAGCTCTGACGGCAGCGCTGCCGCCAGCAGCAGCACAGAAGTAAGGGTAGCAGTACCACAACCCCCGCTACCATAAACTTGTGACCCCCCCCATAACTCCTTTTTGGGTCAGGACTCCCTACAGTTACAACACCGTAAAATTTCATATTTAAATGGCTGAAATCATGAAATTTACTGTTTTAAAAATCTTATGACTGTGAAATTGACCAAAATGGATCACGAATTTGGTAGGGCCCTTTTCATAATCAATCTTACACTATTGGAGTACAGTTACACTGAGGCTAGGTCTGTGCCTGCAAATAATTTTGAAATATGGCCTGCCTATGTTTTAGATCCAAAGCCTGTGTTCTGTCTTCATTCTGAAAGCCCCCCGAAACTAAGATCTGACCCTTTAAATTGTAAGTTACTGAAAGGAAAAATGAGGTCTATAGAAAGCTTTTGTACACATTTCCTGGGTAAAATTAACCTGCTCAGGGAACGAGGGCACCTCCTTACTTCCTGGTGCAAGCTACCTATACCAGATATAGCAGCAAGGAGAAGGGAGCAACCTTGGCAGGGTCGCAGCATCCGGCAGGAAGTGCCAGGGACTCAGTGGAGCCTTGACTCTGTTCCCTTACTGCACTCCAGCCAGTGCTCTGTAGCTGGCAGGATGGGGCCATGCAGTGTTCCAGGCCTGGGGCCCCCGCAGCCCAGAGCAGGGGAAAACCAAGAGGAAGAGAGTGACTCAGGCTGAGTCACAATGTGATTCCTAGTCTGCTCCTGGGGCAGCAAGTTGTTGTGTAAGAGGCCTCACAGAGTTTGTGGCAAAGCCACAACATACACTTATGGAGGGAGGAACCTCAGCCTCTAGATTAGAATGGAAAGGGGTCAGGATGACCCTGTTCTTTGGAGCAGAACTGGGGAATATTGGAGACGAATTGTGAGGAAGCTACTGTAGAACTCATGATTTCTATGGGCTTTGCTCTGTGGATACAAAGAAGCCTTCAATCAGTGATGCAATCACATTCAAATGCTGAGGAGGATCCCTGAGTGAAAAATGCATTAGTGCTGGAATTGCACTGAGGGCAACCCTGGGCTAGAAAAACGTTGTCCCCTCTTAGTCCTCCTGCAGTGGTTGCACCTTTGATTTCAATCACTGATGCCTTCAAACCAGCTCCACTCATCAAGAGTATATTATCTTTGCTTTTTAAAAGACTACTTAGTGGCAAACACATATGGAATGAATCCCTCTGACTGGCAACTTGGTCCTGTTATTCAACTGAATGTGGTAATGAGACATATTGTACAGTAACCAAATGGGTGAACACACAATTTTTATATTATCAAAACAATGGGTTTTGGCAGCGTGTGTGTTAACAAGCCAGACTTCTGACCACACAAATTGTCCAGAAAAGGAAAAACAATGTGCCTTTTGACACTGAGGTGAACAGTGCTCCATCCCTGAAATTCACAGCAGATATGATTTAACAGAGAGATCGTCAGCCACAGAAAGCATGGAATCCGATTGCTTAGTGTCAAGTAGAAATCAACATCCATGTGAAAACAATGCCAACTTCTTAAGATAAGGGCAGCTACGAATTGAATGAAGGCAAATGCTGTTCTCTGCTTACATTTTCCCATTTGAGTTGAGGCCATTATGTGCATAATGAGGCTGAAAAACCATGAGTGTTAATCTGGTTTTGATAACTTAATATAGAGTTTTTTCCCTGCAATCATTCATGGCCATTTGCAGATAAAAACATCTTCCTTTTTTAATCAGTGTTGTACAATGAGAACAGTTTATTGTAGAACGTTAACAACTTCCAGTAAATAAAGATCTGTAGAATAAAAAAGGGGCTATTCAAGCTGCATTGCTCCTCTGACAAGCTATGAAGCTATTTCATCCTTGAGCACAAGAGCTAAAACATAATGGAATTCCTACTGTGTGTTTTCATGCCTGCCAGGACATAAAGAAGCATAACAAAATGTCCAGTGTGCCCCTAACTATTAACTTGGATGACTAAGGAGGCCTTTAGAAAACAAAGGCACCATGGGAAATATTTGTGATGGGGGAGGGGAAAAAATAAATGAAAAGGATAAGAGATAAAAATTGAAGATTCTCCCACAGACATGCCACTGCCAGTGAAATAACATTGTGCCCTTTATAATGAAAGGCAATCTGCAAATAGCGCATCAGCACAGATGAGTTTATTTTTCTCTGCTACACGGAAGAACTTAAAGGCCGGATTCACAAAGAGACTAATCATTTCTTGTCAGAGCAACAGATACAGTATTTTAAACAAATAACGGGTGAAACTACTTTGAGTCACATTATTGGCCCTTTTGCGTCGAGGGGAAATGGGGATAAATGTTGACTTGGAGCCAAATTCTGATCTTACGTGCACAACTCCCTCAGAAATCAATGCTGGCATCCATGGGCAGAATTTTACCCTATGTCAGCATGATCTTGCACAAAATCAGTGGGGTTAATGATACAGATAGTGGCCATCTCCCTACTGCGCATGGATAAGAATCCCAGTGAAGTGCCTGCAAAGAGGCTTCTGTGGGATCAGGAGATGGGGACAGCATGCAGCAGAGAACTCGGGTAGTTCTCCACATCTCCACGCATCCTCCAGTCAGGCTCTATGAGAAGGAATCCACAGCCCACTTACATGAATATGGATGTTAACACTCCCTAGAGCTATTTTTTTTCAGGCTGTCCACAGATTCAGACAGATGAACATTGCATCCTTTTACATGCTATTCCCAAGAGGAAGGTTCTCTTTGCAACCATAAAGGCCAGAGACCCCGAAATTATTTTTTAAACGAATACTTAGATTTTGGAGCACAACGTGGCAGCTTGCTGAGCCATGCTGAGCTGACTCAGTTCGCCCCCTGTATGATGATGTGCTTCCACAAGGACACTTGTCGGAATAATAAAGTTCTACAGAGAGGTATCAAGAGGGTAAGATGGTCTATCGCCCAGCACGTTGATGAGGAGACAGTTTTCAGAGGAAATAGTCTCAGAGCCAGATTGTGTGGTTTTAAGCCAGGGTCTGCATTGTGGGCAATGCAAAGGGGCTGTGCTGCAGTGGGAGTCCCTGGAGGAATTCATGTTGACTCAGCTGGAACTCCTCATGGGCCTCAGTGGGCACACTGTCACCTTTGGAAAGAATGCCATATGCTTTCCCAGCTGTTCTGGTTGAGCTCAGCTTGTTGGCAGTGTGGGTGTGGCTCAGTCCTCTCACCCCAATTCCTTGGTGGTGGTTAGTGATGCTAGCCTAGAACAATCCTTGCTTTCAGGGAGCATCAGGAGTGCATTGTCACTTGCCCCCGTTTAGGGAAGCAAATGCCTCGTGGCCTCTTCCCCAGATTCCAGTGCACTTGTGCACAGCCAGCTACATAGCAAGAAGTTATTTAATAGTTTCAGTCTACCGCAAATAGAATAACTTTTCCAAGAAGATTATCCCCTCCTTTCCTCTGGGATGAAGAATTCTACTGGGAAGGCCTGACAACACTGTGATCTGTCTTTTGAAAGAGAGGCCCTGTGTCTCCAAAGGCTCTTGCTTCTCTAATGCAGGTGTTTATGTGGTGGCATTCTGCCAGGATGGCACAGCAAAGTTCATTGTCCTGAAGCTTTCCTTTTGCTATAAAAGAACGCCCCCAGGCTCCAAACATTAGCACTCTAGCATTATGCAACATGGCATCAGACCAAATGGCAAGCATGTCATTAAAAAACACACGTGCCAAAGCCGTGTCTAAAAGTTGTTTGGAATACAGTGGACTCCCTGTAATCCACTCCACCGAATCTGAACTCCACTCTATGCAGCATTTTTTAACATACTTCTTCACTGCTAACTTATTCTGACCATGTTAAGTAGACACAGATTTAGTATTGCAATGCGCAAATGTTGTGCATTAAAATGCTGTATTAACATAAGGCGAAATCCTACAGCCATTAATCAACCCTTATTCAGGAAGAAGCCAAGAGGACCTTTGCCTGCATAAAAATTGTATGACTTGGCCTATAATATATAATCATCTCAATTATACCCCATAACCCTATTGAACTCATTGAATTTTACGGACTCAAAATGGTTGCACAGGTATAAATGTATGATGGAATTGGCTGTCAATATTCAACATTTCTTTGGAGCAACTTTATCAATGGAATCCAGCCATCATCCCTTATTGGCTTTTCAGCTCTGATCTGTGGGAGGAGGCAGAAGGCGCTGCTGAGGAACTGGTCCTATGTTCATAGTGTAAATAATAAAAATAAAAACTAAGAAGTCTGAGTCTATAGCCACCCCCCACAAGAAACTAGCCCATTGCAGAAGTCCAAACTCTTCCTGTACTCAGAAGCTAGGACGATACTTCTGGATTTGCAAAACAGAAAAGAAACAACAGTTTTCAATGCCTAATGTGCACATTGGGCCTGACTTCCCTCTCCCTTTATACCAGTGTAAATTAAGAAGAATTCAGCTGGAGGCAATGGAAGGATACTGTTGCAAAACTGGTACAAGTGAAAGGTGAATCGGGCCCATTATTTTCATAGTACTAACCCTCATCTAAATGATCAGCATTCAGCTCCTGAGGGATTCAAGAAAAACCAAGACCACATGTGTGCACAGCCCTGCATGTCAGAAACAGCCAAACTCAGGAAGTGCTAAAATAGTTATAGCTTACAGTGATTCTGGATGTGAAGTTGGCATCTTTGGCTTAAACTCATGGTTTTGAAATGCAATATCATTCCAGGGTGTTTGAAAATGACTTATCTACCCTGAATGTACCCTTGCTTCAAACTACCTTGTGTTTCATAATACAGGGCCAAATAATGCAGTCCTTACTGAAAGCCCTATGCTCCTCTTGATACAAGGCACAGAGGAAACATGGGATGATATCTCTGCAGATTCAGAATGTGTGTGTTTGGGGGTGGAAGGGAGCAGTCACTCCACAGCATTACCTACCCTGTATGGGCCAAAGGAAGACTTTCTGCAGATCTTTGCATGATCATTTTCTTCAGGTAAGTGTCAAGCAGGTAGTGGGGACAGGACCAGGGAAAAGCCACCCTACTCAACATTTTTCACTGACTAATAAATGGTATTTCCAATAGATTTTTGAGGCAGCAGTGGCTAACGCCAGCATGAATATTTTGTGCTTCTGAGGAAAATCTGAATGTTCTTTGCAAGCTCCTTATGTCTCTTAGGCTCTTGCTCTAATAATAATTTTTTTCTGTCTTTTAAAAACAAGTAATGTTCATAAGATAAAAATAGAAGCACATCACTCACGTTAAAGGCAGTTTTCACATTCAGTTTGTAGTAGTGTCAGTATAAATGAAAATAGTTGTACAGAGAATGGCATTCCATTTTGCAGAGGATTTCAAAATTTGTTCATGTTCCAGTTTCATAAACTTTGAAATTTTCCAAAGGAAAATTTGAATTCCAATTTTTTTTTCTTTTTTTTTGGTTCAGAATGATTAAAATCTTTCATTTTGGCATAACTGAAATATTCTCTTTTTGACTTAAAAAAAACCAACAATTGAAATAAGCCATTTCAAGAGGAAAAATCAAAATGTTTTGTTCCAATAATGTCAAAAAGTCAATTTTTTAAATTCAAAATGAAATTTTGGCAAAATTGATATGATTTTGCAAAACGTTTCAATTTCAAAAGAACTGCATTTTCCAATAGAAAATTGTTCCATCCAAGTTTTTCCTAACAGCTCTATAAAGGAATTTGTATTTGATGACTGCTGATGACTGTTTTAGCTCTGATCACTGCATTGGTGAATCAATCTAAGCGTATTAATGGTTTTAAATGTATCATTTTTAATGAAAAAAAAATGGTTTGCAAGTCATTTATCTGAGTAACACAATCTTGCATACAACATTTTATAATAATGTTTAATTTCTTTCTTTCCTTTTTGTTTTGTTTGTTTTAATTAAAAACCTAAGGATGACTGGAACTCATGTTGGCTAACCTTCAGACTTGAGTCATTCATTCTTCTTGAGATAAACAACTGGTCCCACTAAATTACCTAATCCAGCTGTATTTAGAAAAACAGGTGCAACCAAACCTTCCCAGACATCAGTGTTTTATGTCAGAACGTGAAACACTTGCAAATAATGATTTCACCCCTGGATGTAGAACCAATTCATTTGAGTTCACACATGATGTGGGAATTCATAAAGGCAGATTCTCAGCTGGTGTAAATTGGTGTAACTCCATTAAAGTCAGTGGAGCCAATTTAAGCCAGCTGCAGCTCTGGCTCAGAGTCTCTTAACAACACAACAATATTTCTATGTTTGAAGTAAAAGCAATTGAACATAAAAAGCCCGAACATGCTCTAGTTTAATAAAAAAATGATGGCCACTGAGACTAGTGTAGACACACTCATTCATTCATTCATTGCTTATAAGACAGCCTCTCACTAATAGATAGTAACAGTGTGATAGCATCAAGGAAATGTACAACACATTTTGTGGATGGGTGTTTTTCCTAAGGGACTGTATGATTATTCGGTTTATCATTTTCTTCAGAGAGGCAAAACCTTAATTCTTATTTGCTTGCTTGTCAGTTTGTTGGTCTTGAAAGTAAAAGACGTTTTGCCAAAACAAGCTCATGGAGACAGATGCAATGCCATCAGCCTTAGGAAACTGATACAGCAAAGTACGTAATGTCAATGGGACTTAAGCATGTACTTAAAGTAAAATATGGACAGAAGCACTTTACTGAATAGAAATGAGATTACTCTCATCTAAGCAAATGCTTAATATTTTGCCGAATTAGGGTTTCCGAACCTAACAGCTCTGAAAGGAAGACTATCCCACTGGTGAAAGTTGGGCTTTTCTAGTTAAGTTTGTCTGACAAAGGGTGCAGGTAAATGTACAGATTACTTGTTTAAGTAGATATGTTGGAATAACAAAAACATTACTTATACTAAAGTCTGAGGGTGATGTGCTGTGCTTTAAGAAATACATCTGCTAGGCTTATGGCATTACAATTGCTGCTAGTTCCTTTTTTTTTCTTTAACAAAATGCGAGATCTACAGATAATTGCTCTGGAGGCTGGAGGCACTCAACACCTGGCAGGCTAGGCACAGGACAAATATTACATGGGTCTCCACGCACTGTTCCTGCAATGAGCTTTAGCTCAGACTTTGCCGGCCCAAGGAAGTGGTTCAGTCTACATGCCTGCTGATCTCAGACCACTCTGCTGAGATTGGTAACAAATCAGTGCCAGTAGTAGTGATAGCTTCTGTGATGAGAACCTAGATTTAAACCTCCAATGCATTTCACATTGAATAGGTTATGAGATAACCTTCTTGTGGCTATAATATCCACACTGGATCTCCATAAGGGACTTAGAGGTAAACACCTTCATATTCCCTGAGCCATCCAGTCCCCCGTAGCCTGTACATTCTGCTTTCTTAATGGACACTAAACCAGTGGAGGATTGATGTAGGAAAACTCTGCTCTATCACTACTTCTCCCACAACATGCCTTTCACACAAGGGGAGTGCGGAGAATGAGAAGGGGACACAGGCACAGGCCTGCCTACAACTCAGTTATTCCCAACAGGGAATTTCTCCATGCTGGGGGTATTCTCTGCTCAGAATTTGTTGCCAGATTGCATTCCCTTTATACTACTTGAGTGTTGTAAAGAAGCCATAATGCACTGGACAACCTGGCCCCTTATTCTTACAAATTGTGGAACAAATTTAGGCCTGAGCTGGATATATGTATTGCAGAGGCCCCCAAACACCACAGAGCGAAGGGGAGCGGGCGGGAAGGAGGATCTGATTCTCACTCCCCACTGAAACAATGGAGATGCTGCTATCCTACAGTCCCACGTCATTGGAGTCATGGAAAGGCATTCTGGGATGGGGCATAGAAGTCATCCGCACATTTTAGCACACAACATGCATGCTGATGCAGCTTCATCTTCCTCCATCCTGTGCAAATTAATCCCCCTCCTTCAGGATTAATCTGCCTGAAGGATTTGGGAGGGGGGAGTTCAATTTAACACTGTTTTTGCAAGATTAATGTGTCCTGTTTACAGGAAGAGAGGGGTAACTACTTGGTCTAGACCCAGAATTTGACCCAAATTCTTTAAATACCCAAAACTGTTTACATTGATTAATTTAAATAATCTGTGCTGCTTGCAGACAAGAGTGTCTGATGAGTGACACCAGGTAGAAGTTGTCTTCAAATGCATCTGCCTAATTAGTATTGTACAAACCAATATATATTATTAATTATAATTTTCATCTCCTTTATTTACTGATAATCTTCAAAATATGGCAATCAGAGAGTACAGAATTGGAATAATAATACTACCTTTACTTGCATAGTAGATAGGTGACAATAGTATGTGGTTATGTTTGCTGCACCATATTATTAAACACTGAGGACCAAAATATGCTATTATGCTCATACAACCCCCATTGACTTAAAGGCTTTGTGCAGCGTGATTGAATATAAATCTAAATATGTATCTTGCATATCATATTGTGCCTGCTTATTAATGCACAATCAAACCTGGGCTGCAGAAAGGCAAGAAAGGATTGATTTTAAATTGTTTTATTGTGGCCTTTTCAGGAATATTACTTTGGGTTACCCAGGCTGTAATACCTAGTTCCTTCTACTGATTCTAGAAAAAGAAAAATGGCAGAGTTCATGATGTGACTGGAACACTTCAATGGAACTATATCTGCTTTATGCATATGTAAGCCACACACCTCCTGGGTGTGGTGCTCTGTCCCATTTAGTGGCACCGAGACCACTTAGAAAGAGAGTTAAATGAGTCTGCGCTGCACCCTTAGCTGAGAGCCAGTTGGCTTTTAGCTCATACTGTAGAGCAGTGGTTCCCAAATATTAACAACCCGTGAACCCCTTTCACTAAAATGTGATATCTCTTGAACCCCCTCCTAAAAATGAATATTGCCAGGGATTTAAGTTTAAATCTTCTCAGTGTGATGCTAACAACCAACAAACTAGAAAATGAGAAGATTCACTCACCTCTCACTGAAACAAAACAGCACTCCAGAGAGAATGACTTGGTATCGAATTACTGAGGCACCTTAACGCTGCTACATTGACTACAACGTGGTTCTAGCTGGTTTGGGGCGCAAACACCTTTTCTTCTGCCACCAGGTCCATCCCTAGGGGGGGTGCCCCAGGAGGGACAAATTAGCCTGGACCACCCTCCAGGAACAGCGTGGCCTCTTGCTCACTTTGCCCCTCATGCCACGCAACTTCCCATGTCTGCCAAGGACAGGGGTCCGAGCTGCCGCCTGCGCGCCTGGGGTCCCAGCTGTCTCCCTGCCCGTGACGAGGCTTAGGCTGCTGGCCCCACGCCAGGGTCTGGGCTGCCGGCTCTGCACTCCGCAGGGCTCACGCTGCTGACCCCCGCTGACTGCTGGGGCTTGTGCTGCTAGCCCCAACTGCCCGGCCCCGCGCACCATCGGGCTCGGGCTGCCAGCCCCAACTGCCATGGGCTCAGGCTGCCGGCCCCACGCTGACCGGGGCTTGGCTGCTGCCTCCGCAACCGGGTCCCACCTGCTGCCTCCCAGGCTCAGGGTCCTCTGGCTGCCATTAAGGAAATTTTTCTGGCGAACCACCTGTAACATTGTGCCAACCGCCAGGGGTTCACAAACCCCAGTTGGGGAGCCACTGCTGTAGAGGCTCATGCACTAAGTTCCAGAGGTCCCTGGTTCAGTCCCACCCGCTGACGATGGCGTTACTTACATAAAAGTACATTGTTAGAGAAGCAGTGCAATCCAGTGGTTAGAGTGCAGAACTGGGAGGATGGGACAAGATTATAGTTTCTACTATCTCCAGCTCTGCCACAGACTTGCTGCATGACCCTTGGGCAGGTCACCTTCTCCATCTGTGCTTCATTTTCCCTATCTTTAAAATGCAGATAATAATACTTTTCTCACCAGAGGAATGAATTAGTAAATGTTTGTCAAGGGGTTTAATATCCTTGGAGGAAAGATGTGCTGGAAGTGTCCATTTCAAAGCATACTATTCTCCATTGTATAAAATGAAAATTGAAGGGCTGAAGGAAGAAAATCTAGTATGCTTAGCTGTATTCAGGGGCGGGTCTATGTATTTTGTCCCCCCAAGCATGGCAGTCAGGCAGCCTTTGGCGGCATGCCTGCGGGAAGTCCGCCAGTCCCGCGCCTTCGGCGTACCCACCGCCAAATTGCCGCTGAAACTGTGGGACCGGCAGACCTCCGGCAGGCATGCCGCCGAAAGCTGTCTGACTGCCCCCCTCACGGCGACTGGCAGGCCGCCTCCCGCGGCTTGCCGTCCCAGGTACACACTTGGTGCGCTGGTGCCTGGAGACGCCCCTGGCTGTATTAATATTATTTGCAAAGAAACATTACACAACATGACTGGTTTAACATAATGAAGATTAATTAAACTGAGGCGTCTCTTCAAATCACCTTTAATGTGCCACTGTTAGTAATAGTTTAGATTATAATAATTAATGAATATTTGTATAACAGTGTAAACTCATTATAGACTTGTGGAATCTCTCGCACCTGAAGCTCATTGTTCTTATCTGACAGTGAAAGCCCTGCTGGTGTAAACAAAAATCATTTCACATAATCGTGGCTCTGAATAGTCTTATCCCCGTTAATAGCTTTGGTTGGTTATTATTTGTGTAATTTACAAGTTTATACTGATTTTATAGCGTAACAGAGATACTCGAGTTGCTGCACTAACAATTTTAGAAACATATAAGATATTATATAATAAAATATAAACACAGTAAAATAGTAGCCAATAAGGTCAGTCATAGCAGTCCTAATTACCCAGTGAGCATGGAGGACCAAGACGCATGGTATGTGCTTAAGCACTAGACTGAAAAGAGCCTTATTGTAATTGTTAAGGGCTCATCCTCCATTCACTTAGTCCCATGAATGATTTTACTTACCAGTGTAAGTGTTTGCAGCTGTACAAGTTGGCCTGGGACCCTGGGTACTTACTTAGGTGGCTAGCCCCTGCTGAAGTCCATGCTGCCACACCTTCACTGCTATTGGTACACTAGCTTGCTAGATTAAAGCTAGTTCCAGTGTTTCTACATGTGCTGCCACCATAAATACAGCTATAAATTGTAAGAATAAGCGTGAATATAGCTATATAAGTACAATGCACCTGGAAGTCTCCAAGGACTCTGCTGTAAGCAGGATAGCCAGCCATTTCATGTTCAATACATTTCCCGAGCGAGAGCATATACTTTGCTCTCTCCTAGAGACTTACCTTTTGTTCGGTTGTCCTTTTAATCTAAAATAAGGGTCGTTTAGCCCAAAAGTATCTATTTACAGGGAAACAGAAAACAAATAGTCAGTACATTTGAGAATATCACCGTTGGTTCATAGTTGGCAAACAGGAAAAAAAATGCACTGAACAAATTATTCACTGGGAAAAAAAATCAATACTTTCTAGTAACGATATGATTTAATCATTTTTATGTGGATTGTATGAAAGACGCCATATAAAATATGGCTACATTGTACTGGAATTAAGGACATTATTTCAAGATGGAAGAAGGAAACAAAAATAAAATTGAGGGATAACTTTTCCACAAAGTTTCTAAAGTGGGAATCTGAACTCTTTCTCTCTTACACATAAACACAGATTTCCCAGCTTAACTGCCTGTGCTCCTTTGCTGCGGAGTGTGTGTTATCTGATACCTCAGTTCTCCCAGCAGGCAGGGGGATACTTTGCTTATGGCTCCACCCCTAGCCTCTCTGTCGCCAGTATGAGAGAAGAAGACAGAGAAATAGAAATCACTTGGAAAGGAACTAGATAGAAAAAAATAAGTGCAGAGAAAATGGAACGGCAATAACATTTTCCAAGGTAAAACTGACTTTTGTTCATGTGGTTATTTTTTTCTACAGCAGTGCTTCTACTTCTTCATTTGTTAAACGCTGAACTTATTTTGGAAAAAGGGGAAGGAGATCTTCTGACATGGCATAAGTTTCTAAAAGTTTGCAGATTTTACTATTTCAACTGTGATTTGTACTCTTTTTAGGCACCTCAACAATGCAGCTGAGGTCTAAATATGTGCCTGTGAAAGTGGAATCCCAGAGATAGTATATGTTAGCAAGGTCATTGCTGTTAACTTCTGGGATTCCAGTTAAAGCATGAAGTGATAAAGATTTATTAAATAACAATACTGTAGTTGTGTAAAATTCATGACATCCAGAGTGGGTTTGGAATAATGCAGAATCTAAATATAGAGAAGCTGGAGTCTTGTGCTGAAGTGTAGCTTTTGAAAACGGATACGAAAAGATTCTTGACTAAAAAAGATTTTGTTTTAATGGTTTTAGGAGTTCTATTCCAGCTGGTTTAGCAAATTGTATAATATTTTATTCTTCAACATCTTTTAGCCTAATCCAAATACACCATTCTGTAGTTACTACAATGGGAAGCAAATAATGTAGAAAATATATTACATGATAACACATGCTTACAACAAATGAAGTAGTTTGTGTATTTTAAATATGATCTAAAAGTGCCTCGAGAACCCAAAATGTCATTCTGTAGAAGATGTGTGCACTGTAATTAGGGTTGTGAACTATTTTGGTGACACAGCCTTACATGGGGCCCATCTAAGCATCTGAAGCAAAAAAGTTTATGAACTTTTAACTTTCCCTCTGCAATACCAAATGTAGAGGAGTTTAAACATCAGTACTTCCAAACAGAGAAATATTTTCATCCAATTTCTTGCAGCATTGTAAAAGGCATCTTAAATTTAAAAGCTGTTTTTCTCCATGTAGCTCTCTCTTTTTTTAAAAATACTTGCATAATAGAGCTGTTTCAAAAGGGGTGAGGGGGAAATGGCACCACTGAAGAAATGATGAGAAGTCCAATTTTTGGCTACTTTCTATGAAAAGTGGATTATTACCTTCACCGTTTTTCTTCACTTGTTTGTCAGGCAACATTTAATTTTCATCTCAGTAAATGTCCCACTTCTATTTTTGACTACATAAAAAGCTATTTTTTTTTTGCTGAAAATAGCTCCGGTGAAAAAGAAAGCAAAATGAAAGTAATTTGTAAAATGTGTGCCTAAAAGTTGCAAAAGTTATGCTCCATTTTTACTTTCACTATTATACAAAATTCGGTACCAAAGGGAATAGCATTTGTTTTTTATTGTAAAAGTATTTGCTTATATTTGTGCAAAACAGAAAAGGCCAATAACATTTTTGCACTTTTTCAGCAGGTTCATTTCCTGAGATAGACATTAGTGTACTTATATTTGCAGATTTTGATACTGGAGAGAAAATTTTTAAAGCAAACCACAATCTTTGCTTAAGGGTTAGAAAAAATACAGTTGTGTAACTTTGTGCAAAGATACATTTAAACTCAAAGGGGCCTAATTCTTGATCCTTACCCTGGTTTTGCACCTGTGTAACTCTAGGGACATCAGAGGAGATACTTTACATTATTTAAATCAGCCTGAGAGGAGACTCAGGCCTATGCAGCTCATATGTGGGCGATTTTTGATTCCTGGGAATATTGACATCACTAATTGTACCGCTGTCCTGATGAATGGCATGTCATAGTAATGGCACTCGAATATTTTGTCTTGCTGAATCATTTGGGTTGATAACTAAAAAGAATTGTGTATGCATGTATATGTATGGAAGGTTGGTTTGGTCCTCTTTAGCATTGTTTATCTTTAACGTTACTCATTGCTCGTAAGATAAAGATATAGATATATCAATGTGCTTTCTACTTGCTCTAGATTGTTTAGTCATAAGAGCCCACCATAAAATGTAAGTAGTCTTCACAGTTGCACTCCCTGAGAGCCAGAAGTATCTGTGTAATAAATGGATTGAGAGCATCATGTCTGCACATATGTACTGTGGGGTGCATTAACTTTATTGTAACAGATATGACAGACCACCATAAATACAGCTATAAATTGTATATTTTTGTGGGAAATATTCCTTTGTTTTAAAGAATGAAATAATTTGGTTTCACATATTAAAAAGAGGAAAACTTTTTTTTCTCTCTGCTGCAGTGTAAATCTGCTTGGTTACATCCAAGCATCTCCAGAAGGGTGGGTGTAACCCAGAGAATTTGGCCCATTGTGTGAGCAATGTGTTGTATTTCCAATGTTTCCACTATTTAGGGCTCAAAATAGTTTTCTTGTGGCTTTGGCTGTGCAGCCACAAGGACAACTTTCAGTGCATAGCTATTGTAAGAGGTTAGCCCTAACTCCACAGCAGAAAGTGGAAAAGTCGACATCTAACTCAGCGTTTTGTCAACTAATTAGTATGATGCGGCACGTTAGACCTCCCCACCATTCCATATATGAATGTGTCCCACCCAGATGTCAGACACTTTCAAAATTGAGCATGCTCAGGAGAGTATCTTGATATTTGGGAGTGACAACCAATAACCTTGGAAGTTATACACACTGGGTTCTGTGCCTGACACACAATGTACTACACATTTAGAGGAACCATAAGGTATGCAAGTTGCCACTTTCACTGAGAGGTCGATAATGCGACATCCAGTGGCCAGTTGCTGACGTTGGTGAATTTGCACAAAGCACGAAAAACACCAAAGTTTAACAGGAGCACCACGTGAAGGTTGTTGTCTTGCTCCCAGGTATGCAAATGAATAAATCTGTAGTGACTTAAAAATCTGTCCGCAGAGCTTAAACCTTAAATAAAGGGGAAAAAACCCTGATAATGAGCTACCTGAGTATAATAATAAAACAGTAGAAGTTTATAGTGATGTGAGATTAATTTCCCTTGTATATTACAGTTTTCTATAACTTCTGTTTCATGCTCCAGCATTTCTGTTCTCAGTGATTTAGAGCACAGGTTCACAACCTGGTTGACACAAACAGCTCCAGGTACAATTCTGACCACCCTCCTATTCCTTATAGCCAGAAGGGAGTGGGTCTTAAAATTCTGGGAAGTGTTGTTATAACATGGGAACACGGTATAGAAAAGGTTGAGAACTGCTGATTCAGAGTTAATAAAAGTGAGAGTACACCACGGTTCTCTCCGTGAAAGCTAAAAGGAGTGTAAAATAAAGGATGATCTATGCAGTGAACAACATTGGATAGATATTCTGAAGAATCAAGCAATTTTAAATTCCTCTCTCTGGTATTTCCTCTGTGAGAGTGTTTTATTTTGAGTTAAGTAAATGGGACATTTTGTCTGCTCTTCCAGGAAGTTTTTCTCCTCTTCAAGGACTACATCCAATTAACAGTGTTTTGCTCCAGCAAGATTCTTTCTTTAATGGCAGTTGGATCATGCTGTAATACAGAAACTTGAAACAGTATTCAAACAAAGGGTCCGCTTGTTGGTAGCTTCTTCTGTGACCTACTCTGTCCTTGGTCCTCTCCACATCATTTCCCATGGCTTTGATTAGTATTTTTATGCTTACAACTCTCAATCTACTTTTCCACCTCTATCTCTGTTCAATCTTGCACTTTCACCACCTTTCAGACATATCAACATGGATATCTCATCAACAGCTCATGCACTTTCCTCTGTGTTCTTTTCAGTGCGGAGAAGACCATTGGTGCTCAACTGAGAATAGTCATATTAATCTTGCCATAACGTTCCCTGTTTATAACATCTTCATTAATATATCAGTGTTTGATCGCGTGCTTGGTCCAAGTCATTTTTCCAGTCAATTAATAATAGAAAGTTTGTGGCTTTAACTTTATTCATAGATATAACATTAACTTTCCCTCCACTGATCTGCAACCTCATTTGAATACCTAGTATCACACATCTGTAGCATCAGCGCACAAGGACATGCTGTTGCACATCCTTTCCCTTACTGTTCAGTGAGCTGTGTCATTTGTCATTCAACATCAGATCACCAGCAGGGGGGCAATGATAGCAACAATAATGTGGAAATGCTGTCTAGTAATGCAAGCAAAACTATTTCCTGGCTTTTTTTTTCTTCTTCACATTTGGATAGGTCACAGGGACATAACAGGACTTTTCATATTGCTCCAACTAACTTTAAAAGGAGTTTGTTATACTTTGTGGTTCTGTTCTGCAAGAGCATCCACATTGACCATTATAGAACTCAGGGGCCATGCGCTTGATAAGATAATATCCCATAGTAGCCCCTAATTCACCACAGATGAGTGGTTAAACATTTCACTCCATATTTTGAAAACACCTGTTGTACGTGGGGGTGGGGGAAGAAAGTCTATCTAATTAGATATCTAATTATCTAAATTCGGATTAATCCCGTAGTGTAGACATACCCTAAGACATACTAAACCTCCGTATTTACTTTCTTGCTGGGAAGTAGCTACTGGTCATGTATTTTGCTTGTTTTCATCAAGCAGTGAATCGTGGGGTTACCTGAAAAGATGAAATGGATAAAAAGAAGAACAGCAGCTCCCTCCCTACTCCTTAAGCTCTCCTCAAAAGTTGGTCCTATTCCTCTGCACAGACACCTAAAAAGTGACGGTTCCTCCCCACCATAACACTTGTAGATATAAGTGATATGTTTGCCCTTCCCATCTTGGTATACTGTTCCCCTCAGCCAAAACAGAAATGTATTGTTTCAAATTCCTCTCCCCTCCCTCGCCCCTATTCCCCAAATAGACAGCAGTGAGAGGGAGTACGTTTGTAGATTCATAGATTCCAGGGCCTGAAGGGTGCATTGGGATCATCTAGTCCAGCAGTTCTTAACCTGGGGTGCATGCACCCTGTGGGAGTGCGAGATGCCCTTTCTGGGGGTGCGAGACATGCCAGATTTTTTTAGAAGGTAAATCATCGAAAACACAAACTAAGCACAAGCACATAAGTACAACTACTTTGTTTAATCAAACTTATGTATTTATTAACATTATACATTTTTAACTATTACTGTAATATACAAACTAAAATATATCTAGGTTTAAGGGGTGCGAGAACATATTTTTTAGCTTTAAGTGGTGCGAGAACATATTTTGATTTTTGATAAGGGGTGTGAGAACATATTTTGAGAACCAAAGGGGTGCAGGCTGCAGTAAAGGTTAAGAACCACTGATCTAGTCTGACCTCCTGTATAACACTGGGCAGAGAACTCTCTCAAAGTAATTCCTAGGGCATATCTTTTAGAAAACCATCCAATCTTGATTTAAAAATTGTCAGTGATGGAGAATCCACTATGACCCTTGGTAAATTGTTCCAATGGCTAATTACTCTCACTGTTAAAATGTATGCCTTATTTCCAGTCTGAATTTGTCTAGCTTCAACTTCCAGCCATTGGGTCATATTATACCTTTCTTTGCTAGGCTTGAGGCCTATTATTCAATATTTGTTCCCGATGTAGATATTTGTAGACTGCAATCAAGTCACCCCTTAACCGTCTCTTTGTTAAGCTAAACAGATGATTGAGCTCCTTGAATCTGTCACTATAAGGCATGTTTTCTATTCCTTTAGTCATTCTTGTGGCGCTTCTCTGAACCCTCTCCAATTTATCAGCATCCTCCTTAAACTGTGGGCAGCAGAACTGAACACAGTATTCCAACAGCAGTCGCACGAGTGCCAAATACAGAGGTAAAATAACTCTCTATGTGAGATTCCCATTTAGGCATCCCAGGATTGCATTTTGGTCATAGTGTCACATTGGGAGCTCTTGTTCAGCTGATTATTCACCATGACCCCCAAAACTTTTTCAGAGTCACTGCTTCCCGGAACAGAGTCCCGCATCCTGTAAGTGGGGCCTACATTCTTTCCCCCCTGATGTATATATTTACACTTAGCCCTATTAAAACCCATATTGTTTGCTTGCGGTCAGTTTCCCAAGAGCTCGAGATCGCTCTGAATCAATGAGCTGGCCTCTTCATTATTTACCACTCCCCCAATTTTTGTGTCACCTGACAACTTTATCAGTGATGATTTGATGTTTTCTTTCAAGTCATTGATAAAAATGTTAAGTAGCATAGGGCCAAGAACCAGTCCCTGTGGGACACGACTGGAAACACTTGTTTGATGATGATTCCCCATTTACAATTATATTTTGAAATGTATGTTAGCCAATTTTAAATCCATTTAATGTGCGCCATGTTAGTTGTATATGGTTCTAGTTTTTTAATCAAAATGTTGTGTGGTACCTAGGCAAATGCCTCACAGAAGACTCAAGTATATTCCATCATCACTATTACCTTTATCAACCAAACTTGTAATCTCACCAAAAAAAAATCAAGTTAGTTTGAAAGAGTCTATTTTCCATAAACCCATGTCAATTTGCATTAATTACATTACCCTCCTTTAATTCTTTATTAATAGAGTCCCAAAACAGATGCTCCATTGTCTTGCCGGTATTGATGTCAGGTTAACAGGCCTCTACTTACCCAGGTCATCCCATTTACCCTTTTTTTAAATTGGCACATTAGCTTTCTTCTAGTCTTCTGGAACTTCCCCAGTGCTCCAAGACTTGTTGAAAATCAGCATTAATGGTCCAGCAAACTCCTCGGCAGGCTCTTTAAAAACTCTTGGATGCAAGTTATCTGGGCCTGCTGATTTAAAAATATCTAACTTTAATAGCTTCTGTTTAACAGCCTTCATACCATACTACTGAAATGGAAAGAGTGTTATCAGCATATGATGGAACTATATTTTCCCCCAAATACAGATCAGTAATATTCATTGAGCACATCTACCTTTTCTGCATTGTTATTGATAATTCTACCACTTCCATCTAGTAATGGACCAATACCATTGTCAGGATTCTTTTTGATCCTAATATATTAAAAAAGCTCCTTAATACTGTCCTTAACTCTGCTGGTCATAGAGTTCTTCTTGTGTCCCTTTGCTTCCCTTAGCAATTTCCTACAATTCCTAATTTCTGATTTATATTCTTTACTATCAACTTCCTCTTTCTTCCATATGTTTATATATATATAGTTGCTTTCACCTTCCCTCTAAACCAGGTCATTTTTTTAACCAGTATGGCCTTCTTTCTCAGTTGGCTGATTGCCGCTTTTGGGGCATTTAATAAGGCGATCTTAAATTATTCCCAATTATAATTCACATTTTTCTGATTAAATTCTTCCTCCCAGCTGATTTATCTCATAATTGTTTTCAGCATTATGAAACTGGCTCTATTAAAGTACCAGGTATATATATTACTAGTATGAACTTTATTCTGCTTCCACAGTATAAATGTGATCAAGTCATGATCACTTGTACCTAAGGTTCTGTGATCAGTTCTTCTTTATCTGTTAGGCCAAGGCCTAATAAAAAAGTCTCTTGTGTTGGCTACAACCCTTTTTGAGTTAGGAAATTGTCATCTATAACCTGTAGAATATCAAGGATGTTTTAGTACTGGCAGCATGAGACCTCCAGCATATGTCACTCATATTGAAGTCCCCCATGATTACATAGTTTTCCCCCCCTACACATTATATATAGGCATGTAAGGAGGCAGTCATTCTGTTCCCATTTGTGATTTGGTGGTCTGTAGCAGACATCAACTTTAATACCCCATCTTGTGCTCCCTGATGATTCAGAAACAGGTAATGCCATTTTTGATAGAGTGCCACACCCCCTCCCCTTTTGCCCACTCGATCCATCCTAAATAGTGTATAGCCATTGATTTTTACAATCCAATAATGCATATCCTCCCACCAGATTTCAACTAGATTGGAATTTCTCATTTATGAGCATAAATTCAATCTCCCCTATGCTATCCTATCCTCCCCACACCCTTCTGATTCTAAGCTGAAGTGAGGAATACCCCATCCTGATCTTGCAAGAATCCACCTGTTACTTAACATGGTTGTAAAATGGTTTAGAACAGGGATCGGCAACCTTTGGCACGCGGTTCCCCAGGATAAGCACCCTGGCGGGCCTGGCCAGTTTGTTTACCTGCCGCGTCAGCAGGTTCGGCTGATCGCGGCTCCCACTGGCCGCGGTTCGCAGCTCCAGGCCAATGGGGGCTGCGGGAAGCGGCGCGGGCTGAGGGATGTGCTGGCCACCCTTCCTGCAGCCCCCATTGGCCTAGAGGGGCGAATGGGAGCCAGTGGGAGCCGTGATTTGCCGAAAATGCCGACACAGCAGCTAAACAACCGGCCCGGCCGGCCAGGGTGCTTATCCTGGTGAGTCGCGTGCCAAAGGTTGCCGATCCCTGGTTTAGAAGATGTGTAATGCAAACACGTTAACTATTTTTAAACTGTTTCCCCCCCCGCCTCCCCCGGCCACCAGCAGTTTAAAAGTTCAATTTAAACAATGCAGTCATTTTAGGAGTCACAGGAAGGCCAAGTTTTTATAATTCAGTAACCTTTTTGTAGACAGTTTCTTTGCAATTCAAACATCATATTTAGTTATCAAACTGCTAGTTTCCAGGCAAACAAAAAGAAATGCAATGTTCATATTCAAAATATGAAAAGAAGATCAGAATAATATAACTTGAAATGTACATGTTGCTTCTAATAATTTGGGGCCTGATCTTATCATTGATTTCAATGGGCTTTGGATCAGGCCCTGTGGCATTGTATTAATAATAAATACTAATAATAATTTTTATTACTGTAGCACCTAGTAGCCCTAGTCATGGACCAGGACCCCATTTGTGCTAGGCGCTCTACAAACATAACAAAAAGAGGGTCCCTGAGTTAGCCCCAGTATGAAGGGGGCATAGACTGTATTATATGACTGACAGATGATTTTAAGAGACATCTGTCACAGTAATCTGTCCTCTTTACTAAGACTGGAGGAATCTATTAGGAAATGGAGCTGAGATCATCAGAAAACATTTGCCTGAGTTTAGGAAGCAAGAATAAGATTTTTATAAATGTGCATTTGCTTCTGCATAATCTGGACTCTCAATTACCGATTAAATGTTTGTATGACTAGATGTTTAAGTAGTGATTTCCATGCAAATTACTACAATTGCATGCCTGCATTTCTAAAAGTCTGGGCCTGTGAGTATAAAAAATAGTAGATCGACTTCTTTTTGGAATTCAAACGGTTTCTGTCAACAATACATTCAGGATGACTTGAATCCACTTGTTGCATGTTTTATATTGACCTAGTTATATTATTCATGATGGAAGTTCTGAGACAGGCGTGAAGAAAACATATTATGTACTGCACTAGAGATCAGCCCATCTGATCTAAATTGATATACACTTGTCAGAGGTGGTCTACTATTTTTTGTGACAGTGCTTTTGTAAGGGCTTTAAGAATATACAAAACTTGAATTAATGTTTA
This sequence comes from Malaclemys terrapin pileata, assembly GCF_027887155.1. Taxonomy (NCBI): domain Eukaryota; kingdom Metazoa; phylum Chordata; order Testudines; family Emydidae; genus Malaclemys; species Malaclemys terrapin. Next base: position 10,742,350 of record NC_071512.1, on the reverse strand, counting down.
TAAAATGTCATTTCTAACTCCCTGTTGACTGGAAGGAGGTAGTCCAGGTTCCACTCATTTGGTCTTTGGACACTTGACATTGTCAACATTTTTCTCATTGAATAATTCTTTGCCTCTACTGCAGAACAAGGAGAGAAACTTTCCTCTCACCTGCTGGAATATACTCACCATTGGCTTGCTCCAAAATATTGAGGATACTCTTCGAAATAATACTTTGCCTTCAGAGATGCTATGTGGTTCAAGCACTGTGCTAGGGTTACCATATTTTGTGCCTCCAAAAGGAGGACACTCCATGGGGCCCCGGCCCCGCCCCCAACTCCGCCCCTTCCCCAAAGTCTCCGCCCCCTCCCCTGCTTCCCGCGAACATTTGATTCGCGGGAAGCCTGAAGCAGGTAAGCGGGGTGTGGGGGGAGGAGGCGCGGCCCAGGCTGGCCCCCCCTGCGTTTCCAGCCTGGGTCGGCTCGGGCCCTGGGGTGCCGGCCCCGGGCCCGGCCGACCACCCCCGGCCCGCCCAGCACTTCTGGTCCCCGGCCCCCGGGCGAGCACCCCCGGCCCGGCCCTCGGGCCCCCGGCCGAGCACCGCCGGCCCCCGGCGGCCCGGCACACCCCCCGGCGGCCCAACACCGCCGGCCCCTGGTGGCCCCCGGCGGCCCGGCGCACCCCCCGGCAGCCCAGCACCGCCAGCCCCCGCACCCCCTGGCCACCCAGCACCGCCGGCCCGGCGCACCCCCTGGCCACCCAGCACCGCCGGCCCGGCGCACCCCCCGGCCGCCCAGCACCGCCGGCCCCCGGCCCAGCGGCGCCGGATTTTCCTGGACATGTTCGGCTTTTTGGGATTTCCCCCCGGATGGGGATTTGAGTCCCAAAAAGCCGGACATGTCCGGGAAAATCCGGACGTATGGTAACCCTAACTGTGCCCAACGCAACCTTCTCTGTAGGTTTAAATTAAGAATTACATACCTCTTTATATTTTGTCTCTCCCCCTCACTCCCCAACTTAGAGTACTTTAACCTTCTCCATCAGTAACAGGACTCTGGCATGTTTCTACAACATGCCCATAGTAATTCTATTGTATCTTTCATCAGGCTTTGTAAGACTGTGTTAAGTAACTCTCCAATACGAGTACATTTTGTTTCATGGAGACATGGCTGGCACATGAACAACACCTAAAATGCCTGCTGCCTATTTGTTATTTGCTTTATTAATTAAGCTAAACAAAAGGGTTGGAAAAGGCCCAGCTTTTTTGTTGTTGTTCCATTTTCAGATGGGTTGGCCAAGCCAGAACAATTGTTATCCTAATGGCTACAAAGAAGGTGATGATGCAGCTCCATTCAAAGAGCTATTCTGCAAAAATAAAAGACATTTTATTTTTTTAATTCATACTTCTAGCAATGATAAAGTACCTCCACAGTATTTTGTAACTATAGTTTAATTTCTGCAAAAATAAATATTAGCATATTATTTTTCCAGCTCTGCATTGGTGCAGAGATGTTGTATCAAAAGGTGGTTGATTACGTTCACTGGCTAAACTACCTCTAGCCTTTTTCTCCACACTTACTAAATTGCAATAGAAACATATGCCTGGGGAATTACTTGAGTCCTCTGTGGGTGTGTCTACACTGCAATTAAACACCCCTGGCTGGCTCACATCAGCTGACTTGCTCCTGAGGCTTGCGCCGCAGAACTGTAAAATTGTGGTATAGGGACCGTGCAAGGGGGAGAGACCCAGAGCCTTAACTCCAGACAGAGCCCAAACATCGACACTGCAGTTTTATAGCACCGCAGACTGAGCCCCACAAGCCCAAGTCAGCTAACATGCGCTAGCCGTGGGTGTTTAATTGCAGTGTAGACATAGCCTGTGTCTGTCTAGTCACAACATGCTGGGGGAAATCATTCTGCTGAAGACTTCTATTTACACTAGACATAATCCTGAGCCACAGAATTTGGATCTGGATCCAAATTTTTCCAAAGCTCTGGCGTTTGAATCTAAAGCATAAGTTTGGCACACTGCAGAGGCAGTAGAATGACACAAAATTTAGTTTGGTTGCGTTTTTGATTTAGTTCAATTTCTAATTTACACAAATAAAATGTGTGGGTCTTTTTGGCTTACTATTTCATACTGTAATGCTCATATTTTCCTGTCTCTCTAACTCTATTTTCTAATGAATATATTGTACTGTGCTGTGAATGTCTACCTTCTTGTGTTTCCCTGCAATACCCTAGCAGCTATTGCGTTGCTATATTTCTTCAAGAAAGGTGTCTGTCCACTTACATTTCAAGGAAATAAGAACTGCAAGAAAAGTACAGGACACAATTTAATTTCATGGGACACCATCCCACAGTTGTTTTGTTTGTGGTACAATAATTACATAATGTATGATTCTTTATAGGATTATTGCTTGGCAACATCCTTTTTTAAAAATGCTACCAAACATTTCTTAGTAGCTCTTTATTAGATTACAGGTAGGGTGTTCAGTAATTTAAGAGAAGTCCTTCATCCGCTGCAGTTTTACAATACTCAGCTTGCCACCAAAAAAAACACAACACAAACTCCTGAGCAGGATGGGCAGGGAAGTTATGGTCAAGCCCTGCTGGCTAGCCATTTGCATTGAGTAGTGTTTCATCTATGATGGGAGCCAGTGCTAACTCTCATAACCAGGATTTTCTAAGCTCGTTGGGGTAAATGTAGTCCCTCCTTTTGGGTTTGGAAGAGGAAAGCACCCAGTACGCTGTGGACTCCACCAGAGTCATAGCCTGAGACTGAGTGTCTGAATAGGGGCAGTACGAAACACAGAGGCTGCGGCAGGAGGGTTTAAAGTAGAGCAGGTGGAAAAGGTGTCTCCTCCCACCCCAGCAAATAACTGAAATAGGTAATTTTATGGCCAAACTCTTCATTTTGGAAATACAACCACGATGCCTCCTGTCACTGTAGTTTGGTTGCAGCGTGCCCCATGATCACACTACATCTCCCAGCATGTGCTATAGCCTCCCCTCTTCCTGAGCCATAGTGGTGCTTCATGGGAGTTCCTGGCCCACTATGCATAATGTAGCCAAGCTGGGGAAAACAGCCCATGAGGGAGGAATGAGGCAGGTGAATGCCATCACGCCTGGGGCACCAGTGCAGCATCTTGAAATTGAAAGTGTTCCATTTTCCTGCCCCTCCGCCCCCCATTTTGTCAAAAATCCAATTTTCTGTTGGAAAAAAAAATGAAGTTTTGATAGAAAATATCCACCTTGCCGTAGTATAAAGACTTTTGCCCTTCCCCATCCCTCTTCAGCTCCCTGCTTGTCACCCCCCCTGCTCTCCTCACTGACCCCAGCTCCTCAACACTTCCCACAGCCCCAACCTCCCCTACTCTCCACCCTGACCCTAGCTCCTCTCCAACTCTCCCCCATCCTCACAACCCCCTTCTGCCCCCCAGACCTCACCTTGCTCTCCACCCTGACCCTAGCTCCTCTTCCATAGCCCCCAACTCCCACCCTGCTCTCCACCCTGCCCCTAGCTCCTCTTCCATAGCCCCCAACTCCCACCCTGCTCTCCACCCTGCCCCTAGCTCCTCTCCCACAGCCCCCCAACCCCCACCCTGCTCTCCACCCTGCCCCTAGCTCCTCTCCCACAGCCCCCCAACCCCCACCCTGCTCTCCACCCTGACCCTAGCTCCTCTCCCACAGCCCCCCAACCCCCACCCTGCTCTCCACCCTGACCCTAGCTCCTCTCCCACAGCCCCCCAACCCCCACCCTGCTCTCCACCCTGACCCTAGCTCCTCTCCCACAGCCCCCCAACCCCCACCCTGCTCTCCACCCTGACCCTAGCTCCTCTCCCACAGCCCCCCAACCCCCACCCTGCTCTCCACCCTGACCCTAGCTCCTCTCCCACAGCCCCCCAACCCCCACCCTGCTCTCCACCCTGACCCTAGCTCCTCTCCCACAGCCCCCAACCCCCACCCTGCTCTCCACCCTGCCCCTAGCTCCTCTCCCACAGCCCCCCAACTCCCACCCTGCTCTCCACCCTGCCCCTAGCTCCTCTCCCACAGCCCCCCAACTCCCACCCTGCTCTCCACCCTGACCCTAGCTCCTCTCCCACAGCCCCCCAACCCCCACCCTGCTCTCCACCCTGACCCTAGCTCCTCTCCCACAGCCCCCCAACCCCCACCCTGCTCTCCACCCTGCCCCTAGCTCCTCTCCCACAGCCCCCAACTCCCACCCTGCTCTCCACCCTGACCCTAGCTCCTCTCCCACAGCCCCCAACTCCCACCCTGCTCTCCACCCTGACCCTAGCTCCTCTCCCACAGCCCCCCAACCCCCACCCTGCTCTCCACCCTGCCCCTAGCTCCTCTCCCACAGCCCCCCAACCCCCACCCTGCTCTCCACCCTGACCCTAGCTCCTCTTCCACAGCCCCCAACTCCCACCCTGCTCTCCACCCTGCCCCTAGCTCCTCTCCCACAGCCCCCAACTCCCACCCTGCTCTCCACCCTGACCCTAGCTCCTCTCCCACAGCCCCCCAACCCCCACCCTGCTCTCCACCCTGCCCCTAGCTCCTCTCCCACAGCCCCCAACTCCCACCCTGCTCTCCACCCTGACCCTAGCTACTCTCCCACAGCCCCCAACTCCCACCCTGCTCTCCACCCTGCCCCTAGCTCCTCTCCCACAGCCCCCAACCCCCACCCTGCTCTCCACCCTGACCCTAGCTCCTCTTCCACAGCCCCCAACTCCCACCCTGCTCTCCACCCTGCCCCTAGCTCCTCTCCCACAGCCCCCCAACCCCCACCCTGCTCCTAGCTCCTCTCCCACAGCCCCCCAACCCCCACCCTGCTCTCCACCCTGCCCCTAGCTCCTCTCCCACAGCCCCCCAACCCCCACCCTGCTCTCCACCCTGCCCCTAGCTCCTCTCCCACAGCCCCCCAACCCCCACCCTGCTCTCCACCCTGCCCCTAGCTCCTCTCCCACAGCCCCCCAACCCCCACCCTGCTCTCCACCCTGCCCCTAGCTCCTCTCCCACAGCCCCCCAACCCCCACCCTGCTTTCCACCCTGCCCCTAGCTCCTCTCCCACAGCCCCCAACTCCCACCCTGCTCTCCACCCTGACCCTAGCTCCTCTCCCACAGCCCCCCAACCCCCACCCTGCTCTCCACCCTGACCCTAGCTCCTCTCCCACAGCCCCCCAACCCCCACCCTGCTCTCCACCCTGCCCCTAGCTCCTCTCCCACAGCCCCCAACTCCCACCCTGCTCTCCACCCTGCCCCTAGCTCCTCTCCCACAGCCCCCCAACCCCCACCCTGCTCTCCACCCTGCCCCTAGCTCCTCTCCCACAGCCCCCCAACCCCCACCCTGCTCTCCACCCTGACCCTAGCTCCTCTCCCACAGCCCCCCAACCCCCACCCTGCTCTCCACCCTGCCCCTAGCTCCTCTCCCACAGCCCCCAACTCCCACCCTGCTCTCCACCCTGACCCTAGCTCCTCTCCCACAGCCCCCAACTCCCACCCTGCTCTCCACCCTGCCCCTAGCTCCTCTCCCACAGCCCCCAACTCCCACCCTGCTCTCCACCCTGCCCCTAGCTCCTCTCCCACAGCCCCCCAACCCCCACCCTGCTCTCCACCCTGCCCCTAGCTCCTCTCCCACAGCCCCCCAACCCCCACCCTGACCCTAGCTCTTCTTCAACACTCCCCCCACCCGCTCTTCACTCTTACTTCAAATCCCCACTTCCTCCCCCAGCCCCCTCTCCCTGTAGCTGGGATTGGCTCGGAGCCCTCCCTGCCCAGCCGGCGCCTGCGCAGTGCCGCAGGAATCTGTCTGCGCGCGCTCGCTCTCTCTCTCCCCCCCCCCCCCGGCCCAGATTCACATCCGGGGCTCTGGGCCCGGCTCTGCCCGAGCGGAGGCGCCGTGCGTGTCCCGCCGTCAGCGCGGTCTGACTAAAGTTCTGCCGAGAGCGAGGCTGGGGCCGGCGCTCGCGGGCCGGTCGCTGCGCGTCCGGTGAGTGTGAGCAGCGGCCTGTTCCCGGGGGTCGGGATGTCCCCAGCGCCCGGGGCTTCTGCGGCGGGTCCCTGACCCCACTGGGGGCTCTAGGGCCGGACCCCGGCCAACAGGGTACCCCCCCCCCCGGAGCGGGCCGGGCCGGGCTGGCTTGTCCCGTTGAGAGGGAGAAGGGGGGTGGGCGCGCCTGGGCTCGGCCGGGGGTCGGTGGGCGTTGAGGAAGGCGGGGGCGGGCGGGCGAATTGTGGCCGCCTCGTGGAGAGTTTAAGTGAAAGTCCTATAAGTAGTCCTATAAGCAAGTCACACTTACTACTTAGTCCTATAAGTAGCAAGTGTGAAACATCGGGACAGGGGGTGGGGGGTCATAGGGGCCTATATAAGAAAAAGCCCCAGCGATTAGGACTGTCCCTATAAAATTGGGACAGCTGGTCACCCTACCCTATATTTTCCCTAGCAGCCTGTGTCGGGAGGGAGTGTCCCTGCTCGGCAGGTTTGGTCAAGGCTTGGCAGTGCCTGAGGAGCTGCAGAGTGACTGCACACACCCGGGGGGGCAGAAGGGCATCTGAGACCAATAAGAAAGATGACACATCTCAGAGGGGTAGCCGTGTTAGTCTGTAGCCATAAAAACAACGCAGAGTCCGGTGGCACCTTACAGACTAGCAGATTTATTTGGGCATAAGCTTGTGTGAGTAAAAAACCCCACTGCTGATGCATCTGAAGAAGTGGGTGTTTTACCCACGAAAGCTTAGGAACAAGAAAGATGACCGATACTTCCCGGTGAGGGGAGTGGAAAGAGTAGGGACTGTTTAGTTTAGTGAGGAGGCTTCAGATAGGACATGAGAGGTGAGTAAAGTACTGTCAGTTGCACCTGGTTACACTTCCTTGTAATACAAATGTAAGGGGGCGGGACATTCAGTGAAATTGCAGATCAGCTCACATAACGCTGATCACTGGAAATAAGTTTTGTGTGTTCGTATCTGTGGAACTCCTTGCCTCAAATTGTTAAAGGTTAGGATTTAACAGGATTTTAAAAAGATGAGGAACTAATCAGAACAATCATAGTTACGTTATCTACAATGTAAACAAGGCTGTAAACCCTCATGGTTTGTGGCATACATCAGCCACTGAATGGGACATTTGTGGACAGGTGGTTATTCCGTAATTGTAAGCATATTCTGTAATTATTCACTCTGGCAGTGGTTCTCGACCTGTGGTGTCCACAGGCTATGTCTAAGGCAGTGGTGGTTATCAAAATGTTCAGGATCGTGTCCCCCCTTACCCCTATTTGCAGTCCCTCCCCCCAGGCTGGGAGCGGGACCACAGGTGGGGTGGGATGAGGGCATGGACAGGGGTAAGGGTGCCGAGGCCAGGAGCAGAGCCCTCGCGGGGGGGGCTCCCCCTCCTCTGCTCCCATCCCCTGTGGGGCTGGCCCAGGCCTCAGCTATGCTGCCCCCATCCCCTATGGGGGCTGGCCCAGGCCTCATCTGCACCTCTGTGAACATTCCTCCAGGCCCCACAGTTTGGGGACCTCTGCTCTAAAGGGTCCATGAAAGACTTGGATTGAAAACTCACTGAACAGAATTCTACTATATATACAGACAGTAGATTTCCAAAGGGGTCCACACCTTCAATGGAAAATTTTTCGGGGTCTGCAAATAAAAAAAAAGTTGAGAACCACTACACTATGGGATTTCTTGTACCTTCATGCAGTACAGAGTATGGCCTGATACAGGGTATTCAGTTAGATCAGGGGTGGCCAACCTGTGGCTCTGGAGCCACATGCGGTTCTTCAAAGGTTAATATGCGGCTCCTTGTATAGGTGCTGACTCCGAAGTTGGAGCTACAGATGCTGACTTTCCAATGTGCTGTGGGTTGCTCACTGTTCAACCCCCTGCTCTGCCTTAGGTCCTGCCCCTTCTCCCGAACCTGCCATGTCCTTGCTCCTCCCCCCTCCCCACCAGAGCCTCTTGCACACTGCAAAACAGCTGATTGTGGTGGGCAAGAGGGATGGGGAGGCGCTGGTTGGCGGGGCTGTCAGTGGGCAGGAGGCGCTGGGGACTGGAGGGGGGTAGTGGATGGGGGGCTGCTGACCTATTACTGTGGCTCTTTGGCAATGTTCATTGGTAAATTCTGGCTCCTTTTCAGGCTCAGGTTGGCCACCTCTGGATTAGATGGACTACTTCTCTGATCCATTAAGGCAATTCCTGTGTTTCCATGGCTTGTGGATCTGATCAGGGGGACATAATAGAGGAAGCATGGTCTTGTGGTTAAAACACAAGACTGGAAGTCAAGTGACCTGTGGGTTTTTTCCATTTCTGTGACTTCCTATGTGAACTTGGACCAACTATTTAATCTCTTTGTTTAATTTTCCTCTTCTGTAAAGTGGGGGTAGTACCTCCCTGCCTCCCAGAGACATAATTCACCAAGGTTTGTATAATGGCTTGTGGTTCTTTAATGGAAGGTGTTATGAAATTGTATTCTACTTAGTGAATAACTTGAAGATCAGATACAATATAATGAGATATCCAGGGAATAACTTGCAAAGTTTGTATTATTGTGCTATACTTCCACATTGTCTTGTTTATAGCTGCAATATTCAGTTGTAGATACCATGTCATGCTGCTCTCCTCTCACTGTAATAGAGCCACTTACTTTAAACCCCAAATATTCAGCTACTGTGGTGGCCTTTTAACCATGGCTTTGGAGCGGAGCACGGAGCAGCTCTGGAGCAGTGTTTTTCCCTGGAGCTGGAGCGGAGCCAGAGCACAGCTCTAAAGCCCGGCTTTTAACGTAAATTAATTAATAATAATAAAAGTAAGGATTATTCAATGCACACTTTTCCCAGCTGCAGTAATACTTAGGAACCCTGCTGTTCGTGAGTACCATAACTTTGTCAGATTCTGAATCTTGCTTTTGGTTGTGTTCAACCTCATTTTCCCCCCTTTCCTCTATCTACATTTCGCTGCCATATTCTTCAAAAGCTGCAGTATTTCTCACTAGTCAGCAAACAATGGTGATACAAGGTGATAGAAAAGCTAGTAACTTCACTAAAGGAGTTTTAGTTAGTATAATTTTTGAAAACATTAAAATAAACTTTATGTGGTTGAATCAAATGTGCTGCTTGATTTCATAATTTGATCCCCATAGGAAGACAGTAGTGGTTCCACGCTTACCTCACTTGTATCAAACTTTGCTGACTAAGCCTTGAAATTACAGTTAATCGCCTCAAGGCATTTATTTTTGAAAAAAACATCTGCCCAGTGGTTTACTTAACTTAATGAAACCAGCATATTTTGCTGCCAGATATGGAGGATATATTATAGAGGGGGGAGGAAATTTTGAAAGAACTTTTTCAATGAAAGCAAAGGAGACACAAGATAAATAAAATAAAGATGATTAAAAAATGAATGAGGGAAGAAGAAAGTAACTTCTTATACTTCTCGGGGGAGTTTTAGAACTATGAGGAATGCAAAGGAGGGATGGGATATTGTCATCAGTGGGACTTGGATTGAATTGTTTCTCTGATATTTTTAGTTACTGAAGTTAGTACATTTGAAGACTACACGCTACAGTGTTGAATAACTTCCTTGCCCTCCTGAATTTTAACCCATGGCTGAACCTGAAGGAGCTCAAGCCTACGGACCATGTTTTTCTTTGTTTCCTTATTTTTGCTATGAAGTCAGACTTTAAATACTTGTTTTGATGACCTGCTTTATAATCTTCATATTGATAGAGTACTTACCTTAATGCCTAGTATTGTTCTTATCTCTCTCAATGCAGAATGCTAATAATGGTTTATTAAATGCGCTATATGCATTTCAAGGGTTGCTTGAACAGTCTTTACATAGGATTACGGTAAATCTTTAAAATCAAGAAGCAGTTATTTGTAACTGGTCCTTTTTTAGATTCTGCTGTTTAGGGAGGTGTTAAGTGAAAGTGCCTATCTGTTCTTTGCTTTTAAAATAGGGTTAAACCATTGCATGGAGACGTTCTTTGTGACAATTGTATAGTGTTCGCCAAAGACCTTTACTCTTTTCCATTCTTGGGAGGTGGAGTGAGAGGAGCATGGGTGATCTGATTTAAAATGCAAATCAAAATCTCTTCTAACAAATCAGTATAGCTGTTACAAAGAACACTGTAAAAGACTTTAAAAACTCATCTTCTATTGTATATAAAATATTACGTCAACAAACTGAAGCTCCTGCAGTAAGGGAACAAGCTCATGCAAATTAATGGTATTTATCCTTATCACATGGAATATTTGTGCATTTCATGGCTCACATTGATAACTCATTTAAAATTACTTTCATGTTTTAATATTTAATACATTATCTCACACATCCGTGGCTTTGTAAATTCTTATGCTGTTCTCTGATGGAAACCTCTTCAGCAATGTTCCTGGATGCATGCAAAAGAGTTTGGCTGGCACTTCTACATGCTTGTCCAGTGCAGATTGGCAAGGTGTAGAGCAATGTCTGCCAAGTCTGTATCCCTACTGACCTACTACCAAGGTTGAGCCTGCCAATGACTGTCATCCTTGACATAGAGGATCTTTGTCTGACTAGTTGACACTGATCCACCAATTATGAGGTAGTGTCTCTGAATTCTGGGTCAGTGGATGTCACAAACTGACAAATCCAGAATATTTTGCCATTAACTCACAGTGCAAGGGAAAGAAGTACATTAGCGAATTACTGTTGTCAGTCTTCCCTCTAAATTCTGGGGCTTTTGTAAGGTTGTCACAGCTTTAACACAGTGGAATCTTCTGTATATATTTCCTCTTTTTTTTTTTTTTTTTTTTTTTTTTTTAAGAGAATTTTTCATGGAAGTTTGTAAAAATTTCTCCTTTCTGGAGAATGCATTTTCTCATGGATAGTGTTTAGCATCTTGTACTGTATTTAGGCTCTTTCACATGAACAGCTAAACTTTTGGAAGGGTTCATGCAGCTTCTTAAATGTCTTTATTTTAATGTGTTGTAGGACTTTTGAAAAGTGCTGTCTTGATAGACCTGGAGAAAGAATGTCTTTCGTTTTTCCACAGAACAGGGATAGTATGGGCTGCAGTTGTGTAAATTTTCACCATTCTTCTTTTGGAGAGAGTGCTTTTAGTGATGAGTGCAGTTCATTTGAAATGACCATCTAGTCCTTGGGATCTGTCTGCTAAAACTGCCCACATAGGCATCAGTTTGTGTCCTTGTTTTGGTGACTTCCTCATGTGAATAGTTGTTAATTGCGAGTTGTCTACTTGTATAGACATCTACCATAGTTTACCTAGTTAAAGTGTTAGACATGTATATCATCTAAGAATATACTGATTAGAATGACAAATTTATATTTACCTTCGTTGATAAGCTTCATTTAAAAAAAATCTGTTTCAACTGATGTGGCAGTATGGAAATAAAAAGAACAAGTATTAAATTGAAGAGCAGTATTTGAAATACTTCATAGCTTTTGTTGTTAAATCATTCAGTTGTGGATGTTAAAGCTTGTTGTTCGGTTTTTTTTTAAGATCAAGCTATTTTTCTATTTCTAATATCTATATTTTTACCCCCCCCACCCCCCCACCCCAAATTGCCTTACTTTGGATGTCTGAATAGAAAGAAGCAAGTGACTTTAATGGTAATATGAAATCAATTGTCACCATGGTTTATATGGAAATCCAATTGGCTGAAAGTCAAAACAATTTTTCTAAAAACTGCCCAACTTCCAATTTAGTAGTCTGTAAGTAGTTTATTTTTTAAATTTTAAGGTGATATTGTGTTTGTGAAAAAAGCTGAATTCTTATTCCTGAAGCGGAAACTTGATATTTACAGAACAAGTATGGCACAAGCAGTGGCAATGCAGACTTCCTTTTAACTACCCCATGAAAGTTCATCATTCATTACTTGAAGTGAAACTGATTCAGCGTGGGAATGTAACTTGTTCTCAGGCCAGATACTACAGACCTATATCGGTATAACTACATCGCTCAGGGGTGTGGATTTTTCACACCATATAGGCAGCATTATGTTGAAGGGAGAACTTTTCCTGTCAACATAGCTACCGCCTCTTGGGGAGAAGCTCTCCCTTTGACATAGTAACGTTTTCACTAAAGCACTACAGTGGCACAGCTGCAGCTCTGTATGTGCAGACAAACCTTCAATGACCATTCAAACCTTCATATATGTGGTAGAATTACATGAACAACTATACTACCGTAACCATCACTTCCTAGAAACAAGCAAGGAATTATTTTTCCTGAAGAAAAGACTGTAATGAATCCTGTGACATCGGTGCATAGACAGGGTCTACAGTGTAAACTACCAGTGAATATGAAATGAGTTTGCCAACTCACAAGGGTCCCTAGTGAGCTAAGTGATGCCAGAAAATATATCTGCACAGAGGGCAAATATCAACAGAAGGAAGGGACTCTAAACAAAATCAGGTGCAGTGGAAGAATAGTATAGTTGCCTCATAGTTTCAAAGATCTCGTTAATCAAATTATTTAGTTTCCATCGTAGGAAGAGATGTTATAAAGGGTTCATGTGTTCTAGATCAGTATATATGCAAATGTATGTATATAGTTAATATAAAGAATAAATATGAGCCATAGATCGTTGTGTTCATAAATTTGTGGAACCAATAAAGTTGTTGTGAACTGCAAATGGCTTCTGTAGTACAAGCCTTGTAACCGACATGACAGCGGAGATTCTAACCAAACTTCCAGTTGTGTAGATAATTCTAGTGGGTAGCTTGTTGTTTATATTATGAAACTGAGTCATTAAAAGCCACTTCTTTACTGACAAATACGTTCACTGTTTCAGTTTGGACATGGTGTTCAGGAATCCTTATGTTTCTGTCTCTTGCATTTTTAAAACTAGTAAGTAGACTAATTTATCAGGAAGGTAGTTCTTCTGCTCCTTCATTGTAATCTATTATGCAATTCTTATCTATTTCATTCTTTATCTAACAGTTCAGATGGAAGAATGTAGGGTTTATCTCATATCATTATATACCAGCCACATGTCATCTTTTGTTGATATGATCTGGCATGAGTCTTGTTCAGGTCCTGTTAATCCAGAAGCTTGGTTGCCATGATATTAGGCCAGCGGTGTTTGTAATGAAAGGTGTTGGTAAAATGCTTTTTCACATATAAGTAAGTGTGAGGGGAAGAGAAATGTTTAATTTTGGTGACAGGGCAGTTGTTCAGCTACCAGTCTCATAGTTGTTTCATTCAATAGCTGAAAGACTTACAAATAAAATATTTCCTTGACAAATGAAACTTAATCTGCCATTTCTACTGATAACCAGCTTTGTTTATATTCAGCTGGCCTGATATGGTACTAAGAAGGGGTTCAAACAATGGACTTGTTCACACAGATTGTTTCCTTCCATTTGCTGCAACTATTAGAAAGAACCCTAGATCTATAAATCAAGTCTGCCCCAAAGTCTAGTTTGGATATAGAGATTACTTCCTCTTGTGTTCAGTAACGAAGCACTCACCATGTCACCTACCAGGTTACATTATGTTTTTATACCACGAATAAAGAGCCACGTGCATTACTTGGGCACGTTAAAGTACTTTTGTATAGTTTTAGGCTATCAAAATATTGTGCAAACAACCTGACATTCCAAGTACTTAAGTAGCTGAGTAGGATAGATGTTTGTGAAATGCATTGTGGATTCCCTAGATTTCAAGGGATTTTATTTGGACTGGTCTGTTAAAACCCTTCATGACTGCTTTTTTTATTTGTGAAAAGGAAACTAGACACAACGAACACTCTTTGTTGTTGTCTGAGATGAGCTCTTGGGTAATTTATACCTTTCTGAAAAAGCACCTGAGCCTAAAATTCATTTTTGAACAAATGATCTTATTGCTGGGACTGAACGTTGCGCTGCAGCCACAACTAATCATAACATCTATGTCTTTGCTTAAAAGTATCGGGAACACTGACTTTTGAACGTGGATGTTCCATTGAAGTATTTCAAGCAGCAGTCACTCTGGTACCGCAGAACCTTTATATAAATGGCTTTTGACCCCATATTATCTGCATAAAACACAAGTGAGGGGGTCTAAATTTAGGATATGTATGTAGCTTATAAATGTTAACACCCTTTAAAAACTGCAGCTTTTAGGATAAAAACACATTTCATTTTTTTTAGACAAATAGCTTAAAAGATTATTTTTATGGCACTAATAAAGATCCAAAGAAATAATCAGGATTTTAATCTACCAATAAATACAGCTTTTTTTGCACTCTGTATTTTGTATTAAAATAAGGCTTTAACCTTCATCAATATTGCTCTCTCTAAATGCCATCTTCCCAAGGGCTTATAATGAAAGCAGAATTCACAGTACCATTTAACCTGCTGGAGGTGTTATTGATTTTACACGGCTCTTAAATGAAAAGTGGAGATGAATTTCTCTTAAAGATGACCAGGAAGTTTGATCATGTTGTCAGGTAGCCAAAATTGATTTGTGGTATATGAAGTTGAGTGTTTTATGGTGTACAAATTATATAGTTCTGCTCAGTTAACAGAATCGTCTTAGTTTTAGTTTGTCTATCTAGTTGAATTTCTGAGATCCTCATCTTCTGTGATGTTAAGAGGGCTCTTACAAGCCAATCTAGTACAATAACCACCTATAAATTGACAACCGGTCCTTGAGTCAGTTTTACTACTGTTTAAGACGTTGTTTCAAGTACATGTATTGGGTAAAGTTAGGTGTACTTTAAATTCCTGTATGTAAATGAGTCTTTATTCTGCACTGCATGGTGTTCATGGTTCCCTTCCATCTGAGAGAATAAGGGCATGTCTTCACTAGCAACGTTAACATGGCTGTGTAGTCGCGGCACCAGCGCTGGGGCAAAACCCACCTCTACAAGGGGAATAGCTACCAGCGCTGGTGCACTGTCTACACTGGCACTTTACAGCACTGAAACTTGCAGCGCTTGGGGGTGTGTGTGTGTGTGTGTGTGTGTGTTTTCACACTCCTGAGCGCGAAAGTTGCAGAGTTGTAAGGTGCCAGTGTAGACAAGCCCTTAATACAAGGACACTTGCCACTCAAGGTCTATGAGCCAAATAGTGAAAAAGGAACTTTCTCAATTTAAATCTTTTCCTTTAGATGGTGCATACATCCCAAAATGCTGAACAAAGCATGGATCAGTGTAACTGTCTTAACAGACTCTCTTGGTGCATTCCAATACTGAGAGATGGGAAAAGATAAGACCAGTTTGAAATGGTTTGAACACCACGGTCTCAGACCCAATAGGAGTTTTGTTCCTCTTTGCATAATATTGTGCTATGCAAAGGGAGGAGATGGTCTTTCATTACTCCTATTCTCTTCAGCTGTTTTAAAATATTTAAAATAAAATGCTTTCCTGAATGATATCCTTTAACAATTCATAACAACCTGGCCTTTGTAGGCAAGTTTCTTAGTATGTTATCCTTTGTAGTCTTATCCATTCCCATTTTTCAGGAGAATGGCAATGGTCATTTTTCTCAAAGACACTCAAGAACCCCAAAAGCCTCAACCTTCTGTTGTTAGATCTCAGGAACACAGCACCTTAGTTTTGCAGTCTGATTATTGAGCGCTCAGAGCAGGAAAGCAGACGATATCTACCCCAACATTTTTTCCTAAAATCATGTGTGTTGAAGACAGAAAGGTAATGAAATTCTGTTGACATTTGCTTCCTGCCAATTGATTCTCACTTCACCAAAATTGAGAACACTAAAGCACTTCTAACAGGAAAGCAGCGTTGTGGGTGCTTAGGTTGGTTATTATAAAGGACCTCTTTGCCTTTAATGACATTTTTTTTCTCTTTCTCTAACGTTCATTATGGTTTTAAATGCCATTTGCTTACTGTATCTGTATCAAATGTTTCACAAGGAATATAAAATTGGTAAAATTTCAAATATATATTGCATGTTATGGCACATACCAAATAAAATACTATTGATTGGTACATGTTCTGCACTTCTATTGCATAACACAGGGGACAGCCATATCAGAATGGTTTAGAAGAAAACATCTAGAAATGTCCTAAAATCAGTTAAATGCTAAGGGATCTCTAGGGTATGCATTTGCAGTAATAATTCATAATAAGTGTTTCCTATGGCTGTGCTCTGCCACTTGGTAGTATTTAATGGCTCTTTTTAAAATTTAAAATAATATAAATAGCAAAACTTGTAATTTGTTTTTTTTCTCTCACAGGGCTACATTAAGCTTGTGAAAACATGTCAAAAATAGAACATGTGTTTGGGATTTTTTTGTTTGTTTGTTCCTTTCCCTGATATTCTATGTGGACATATATAGTGATTTTGTCATTTATTTATTAGAGGTGGAGTGAGCAAGGGCTAAGATCTTAAAACTCCTGACAGTTTATTTTGTGGGGTTTTGGTCTGGTTTTACCACTGGGTTGCTTCTTAGCTTTGGGAAAAATGAGCATGATACTTATTTACCTTACGGAGTGAATTAATGTTTATAAGGAAGCTTGGAGGGGGAGCATATTAATAAGAGCTAGCAAATGAGTGATACTCATATCTGGAAAGTAAGTTACTTATGACTGAGCAGCTTTTACTTGTCTTTTACTAAACTTGCATGCTATTTAAGGTGATAAACTCAGTCTGTTCTTTTGGCTAAACTTTGTCCCTTTTCTGTGTTTCCCGTTACTTGTAACGATGCATATAGGTAAAGGCTTTCTGTATGATCGTTCAGGCAGAAAACAAACTTTTCACTGAAATAACATGGCAGCCATTTGTCACATCTCTCTTTTGCCTGGAAACTAATTATGAGTAATTGCTGTTTAAAAAATAGCAGCTGTAATGTAAAGATGGTTATGGAGCACAGAATAAGTGCTTATCAAAACAGTGTAACGTCTATCTTCTTTCTCTTTTCTTTTTTGTTAGTATGGTGTGTATTTAGGAGCAAGTAAGAAGTATTTTTAATAGGGTTTCTACTGATGCTTTTCTCAGTTTTGAATTCCTTATTACTTAGGCATACCTCCCTGAGCTTTCATAGAAACGGATGCTGGGTTGAGAGGTAGGGTATCTAGGATAGTTTTTCTTCCTGTAGAAAGTCTGTCCAAAGTAGTGTTAACCTTTTGTCTTTATCATGGCAAAGTGTGCCTTCCTTTATTTAAAATAAAATAAAATAAAAGCTGAATGTGGTTAGAGTATTGATATTTTGGTTCCGAATTACTTACACTTTTACCCTTGGCTGATATTCAAAATGGTTGCTTGATGTAGGCTTACGTTAATGCTTTAGTTGCAGTCATAAAGTGTAATAACCAGTGCCGTAAACAGTTTTTCTGGTGGCTAAATATTAAATATTAGGAAGGTACCCATCGTTATCGCTAGTTATTTTTAAAGCTGTCTGACAGGATGGGGTCTGAAGTTAAAAAACACCACCAATTATTTTAGGTAATCTAATTTACTTGTATGGGTTGTAAGAAAAGTAACGAAAGTTCTGATGATTAAAGACAGTGGTATGAGAATGGTGACATCTTGAAAGTGAATAATTTTATCTTGTTTAGGACTGAAATACTTAAATGGATTTTTTTTTTCCTCCCGTATGCAGATTCAGTGTTCCAGAGTATGTTAGATGTTCTCATTCACCAGAGTTTATCAAAAGCTGAGAGACAATATTGTTTGGCAGTCTCTGTAGCAAGAAAGGAAGCATCTTTTGTTATTGACATCCTTTCTCTTAGCTCCGCTCTTGCTTTTTACCAGCTGCTCATTGTCTGTACTTGCTTGTGTAGTAATCACAAGGGATTTCAGGAGCTCTTATCAGCTAGTTGCCACAGCACATCATTTCCTCATGTCATCTTTACTCCCTGTTTTAAAAAAAAACAAACACAGATTTACACCAGAATCTGGTGGGTATTAGAGAAAACAAGGGCCATGTGTGAACGCTGTTTCTTTATGACGTTGTGTACAGAACAGTACTGTTCAAATTAACTCCCTCAAACATTTTATGGTAAAGGTCTTACTTCTGGCACTTATTCTGCAGTCTCCACCATTTTAGGAAGAAAATGTATTGCAAAAGCTTGAAAATCCGCTGCTTATAATCCTTATCCCAGCAGCCAGGAGACTGGGGGAAAGTGGCCAAGTGTATCGGTGAGGTGGCCACGGTGATTGACTATGTCTAAAACCATTTTTTATTAGCTATCCTCAGTTATTCTTCCAATCTCCTCATTATTAGTCAGCTACAAACAATGGAATACCCAAGCAGAGTCCAAGAATAGCACCCTGGTAGAAGCTTCAGCATACTCTCCCTTCTCGGCAGTAAGGTGATGTCAGGATAGGGCTCTCCAGAGCAGTGGCTCTCATCCTTTCCAGACTCCTGTACCCCTTTCAGGAGTCTAATTTGTCTTGTGTACCCCCAAGTTTCACCTCACTTAAAAACTACTTGCTTACAAAATCAGACATAAAATGTCATAGAACAGTATTACTGAGAAATCGTTTGTTCTCATTTGACCACATAATTATAAAATAAATCAATTGGAACATAAATATTGTACTTACATTTTGGCATATAGAGCAGTATAAACAAATCATTGGCTGTATAAAATTTTAGTTTGTACTGAGTTCGCTAGTCCTTTTTATGTAGCATGTTGTAAAACTAGGCAAATATCTAGATGAGTTGTACCTTCTGGAAGACCCCTGCATACCCCTGGTTGAGAACCACTGCTCCAGAGTATTGCCCTTGGAACTTGCTGGTTACCGGTATCACTCAATTTGTCTGTATCTATCTTTTGGTGAGTAGAATTAGTTCTTCTATTTGTAGTCTAGTAAACTTTTTAGCTATTAAGCAAATACGTTTTGTATGTGTGTTTTACCTATGCCATATCTACGCTAAACTGTATACTATAAAAAGCTAACTTGGAAAGCTTTGCATTGAAGTCCCATTAAACCAACCAATGTTAGGAAATCCAAAGTTACAGGAGATGGAGAGGAGTCTGAAAGGAGTCCTACAAAATTTTCCTTCCGTTAAAAGAATGGTAGTTGTGATGTGGGACTTCAATGGTTTTTTAAAAATTAGATCTAAAATCAAGGGTGGAAATAATTACTCTTCCTATTTAATACACCTCTACCCTGATATAACGCTGTTCTCGGGAGCCAAAAAATCTTAACACGTTATAGGTGAAACCGCGTTATATTAAACTTGCTTTGATCCGCCGGAGCGTGCAGCTCTTTCCTCCTCCCCCCCCCCCCCCCCCCCCCCCCCCCCGGTAGCACTGCTTTACCGCATTATATCTGAATTCGCATTCTATCGGGTCACGTTATATCGGGGTAGAGGTGTATCTGAATTGTTTTCAGCTCAGCCTTCCTCTTCCCTCCCACCAAAAACCCCCAAACAAAACATAGTGGCTAACTACTTGCTATTTTTTGTTCTTTGTTTTAAACAGGACTAAATTAGAAGAATCGTCCCTTTTGCTTTATAAGTGACATCTATTCAATCAGGAGTTGTCTTCCAAGAAATAATACAGTTGGTCAGTTGCTTCTTGTAGACATTGACATTTATTTATAGAAAGGTTTTCTGAAGACTTGTGTCAAATGACGTCAATGGCCAGTTTGTTCTCTTTTACTAGCCCAGCTGTAAAGCGTTTATTGGGCTGGAAACAAGGAGATGAAGAGGAAAAATGGGCGGAAAAGGCAGTTGATGCTTTGGTAAAAAAGTTGAAAAAGAAAAAGGGTGCTATGGAAGAATTAGAAAAAGCCTTGAGCAGTCCCGGACAACCCAGCAAGTGTGTTACTATTCCTCGTTCTTTAGATGGGAGACTTCAAGTTTCTCACAGAAAAGGCCTGCCCCATGTTATATACTGTCGTGTCTGGCGTTGGCCTGATCTTCAGAGTCATCATGAGTTGAAGCCATTGGATATTTGTGAATTTCCTTTTGGATCTAAACAGAAGGAAGTTTGTATTAATCCTTATCACTACAAAAGGGTGGAGAGCCCAGGTAAGTTTGAGCTTTGCTGTCTATAAAACTGAACAAATTGCCCACGGACAGTGTTGCTTTGCCAGCTAAATTGTTAGGGGCAGGAGTGGGGTGGAGTATAACATTCTGGTTAGAATAGGTGCAGTTTTCCTGGTAAAAACCTTACAGCTGCAGTTTACTGTGTAGCATTTGATCTATGGAAGAGATTTCTAAATCCTGGTCCTGATAGTCAATGACAGAATTGTTATTGACTTTATTGTGACGAGTATTCAGCTCTAAATACAAAAGTAGTCAACGAAAGACTTCATATTCTTTGAGAAATTTAGCTATAAACCTCAGAATTCTTATTAGTAGTCAGTATTTTTTTAATCACTGGGTGTTCTATCAGGCTCAGTGTTCATGAGACAGGAAGAAGAGCTGTGGAGCGACTGTGGTGCTCCCCAGTCAAGTTCTAGACAACAGGTGATTGGGGGAGGGCAGACGAGGAATGATTAGATACAGCCATGTTCCTGGTACAAGGTTCCCAAAGGTAAGCAAGATTAAAGTGGAGAATTTGCACACACAAGTCAGGAATTTGTAAGTTGCTGTTTTTACAACACTATCTCAGAAACGGTGCTTGTAGGAAGGTGTATATTTGAAAGCATCTGTACAGAATCCAAAATAACATGTATCAGATGTGTACTTGGATTGCTAATGTTGTTGTAGAAACATTGACTTTTGAATTTCCTTACTTGAGTTTAGAGTTCAATGTATTAATGTAGCTTTTTGCACTTAATTGTATGTTAGGAGGACACTAATCCTTTAAAATCATTAGTACTTTCCACTTGGTATCCACGCTCTGTACAAAAGGCTCACTAAATTGGTAACCAATAACTTTTGTGTTGTGAAGTATAAATTAAGTTTGGCAGGAAAAAGAGCAGAAGTGTAAAGTAGTTTTACAAAGTATATATTTTTAAAAAATCCACAAATTGTAAGAAGCACTTAAATCTTATAACCCCCTCTTCTTGCTTCTCCTCAGCTGGTAATGGGATATTTTTTTTTATTTTTTTTTATTTTTTTGTAATTAGTGAATAGTTAGTGCATTATTTTATGCTGTTTTGTTTTAGCTATATTTTTAACAATTTTGTTTTGTCTGATTTGTTTTTTTGTTTTTGTTTTGTTTTTTTTAGTTCTACCTCCAGTGTTAGTGCCTAGACATAGTGAATTCAATCCACAGCACAGCCTTCTAGTTCAGTTCAGGAACCTAAGCCACAATGAACCGCACATGCCACAAAATGCTACGTTTCCAGATTCTTTCCAACAACCCAACAGCACTCCGTTTTCCATTTCACCAAACAGCCCCTACCCACCTTCTCCAGTGAGCAGCACTTACCCGAGTTCCCCTGCCAGTTCTGGACCATCTAGTCCATTTCAGCTACCAGGTGAGAACAGTCTGTATGCAAACTCTGCTGAGAAATTAAAACATGCTTGTATAGTAATACCAAAAGCTATTGTAATTCCCTGTAGCCTCTGTTTGTTTCTGGTATCAATTGATATTGGCTTAATATCAACCAATTCTGATTCTCTGTTAATCATTCATTACTACTTTTCTTTTTCCTTGATATGTGTCAGAGCTCTTGTGAATTATTTGTTATAGTTTTTATTTTTCAAATACCATCTGACGTGTGGCTAGGATATGGAAAAATGGGATTACTAAATGAATTCCGTGTTTTTTAAATATGAGGTGCAAAGCAGAGAGGAAATATCTTAATATGTAACAGTCCTCTTTTAAAACAAGGAATTTGACATGAACAAATTCTGAATTCACAGAGGGCATAGCTTATGTTAAATATCATCCAGTAGTACGGAATGGCAGTTTCTTATAAGACCTCAAATACTGCTGTTGTGCTGAAGAGTATTGACTTGGGACTCTTAATAAATACATGCATCTAACTAAGAATGTGTATATATACTCATCACTCTAATAACCAAGCACCTGACAAAATTTAAGTGTGGCCTAGCTGAGTGAGCAAAGCAAGGCCTTATGCTCCACTTGATGGCATTTGTCAGTCTTCATTTATAGTTTTAACTTGTGTGTTTTTTCCTTATTTGAAGCTGATACTCCACCTCCTGCATATATGCCTCCTGAAGATCAGATGGGGCAGGATAATTCACAGTCTATGGACACAAGCAACACTATGATTTCTCAAATTATGCCAAATATATCCAGCAGAGGTAAGATAGTATGGTGTATAATTAATTTTTGGCTGGCTTATTTAATGCTGAGATCCAGATTCAGTGGTGACTTAATTGGAGTAATTTATCTGGTGTTAAGTAGATATAACTTGCAAATGAAAATGGAAGAAGTCCAGGGTTGTACCAGGAGGAGCAGCCACCAGGAAGAGAATGCAAGATGAAACAACCCCAATCTAGTTCATTTTTACACCGTTTTGTTGGTTGGCTTGTTTTTAAACCAGTTAAGAAGAAAACCACAAAATCTCTTTTTTGAATTGAGCTTGTTTTAATAATTAGGGGCCTGATTTTTTTATTTATTTATTTCCCCCCCCCAGGAGGGTCTGAACAATATCTTTTACTTTTGATTGCACGTGGAGTTTTGCTTGCTCAGCATCCCTGAATATCAGGCCTCAAAATGTCAATTATAAACAAGTTTATACAGAAAATCTTTCTCTTCTTGTTTGTTTATTTGGCAGCACTTGTATAATTTTTCCCTTTGTTTGAATGAATCTTTCACATAAGCCTCAGGAAGAGGGAAAGGCACCAAAATAAGAAAATGATCGTGAAACAAAACTTTCAGAGTAACTCAGGGCAGGTGTAGTACCTGTAGGTGTTCTTACTCACCTTTTTTTAAACTGACTAGATTTCAACAAATTGGTAGTGGCCTTTTTAACCATATCATACTGCCTTTCAAGTCTGAGCACAAGATACAGGTGTGAGATTGCAGGAGCAATTTTTTCCTGCTAACTAGTGGGGTAACTAGTGGTGTTCCCCAAGGGTCAGTCCTAAGACCAATCCGATTCAACTTATTCATAAATGATCTGGAGAAAGGGGTAAAAAGTGAGGAGGCAAAGTTTGCAGATGATACTAAACTGCTCAAGATAGTTAAGACCAAAGCAGATTGTGAAGAACTTCAAAAAGATCTCACAAAACTAAGTGATTGGGCAACAAAATGGCAAATGAAATTTAATGTGGCTAAATGTAAAGTAATGCACACTGGAAAAAAATAACCCAAACTATACATACAATTTAGCTACAACAAATCAGGAAAAAGATCTTGGAGTCATCGTGGATAATTCTCTGAAGATGTCCACGCAGTGTGCAGAGGCGGTCAAAAAAGCAAACAGGATGTTAGGAATCATTAAAAAGGGATAGAGAATAAGACGGAGAATATATTATTGCCCTTATATAAATCAGTGGTACGCCCACATCTTGAATACTGTGTACAGATGTGGTCTCATCTCAAAAAAGATATACTGGCACTAGAATGGGTTCAGAGAAGGGCAACTAAAATGATTAGGGGTTTGGAGAGGGTCCCATATGAGGAGTGATTAAAGAGGCTAGGACTTCTCTTTTCCAAGCTGAAGAGACTAAGGGGGGATATGATAGAGGTATATAAAATTGAGTGATGTGGAGAAAGTGGATAAGGAAAAGTTATTTACTTATTCCCATAATACAAGAACTAGGCGTCACCAAATGAAATTAATAGGCAGCAGGTTTAAAACAAATAAAAGGAAGTTCTTCACACAGCACACAGTCAACTTGTGGAACTCCTTACCTGAGGAGGTTGTAAAGGCTAGGACTATATCAGCGTTTAAAAGAGAACTGGATACATTCATGGAGGTTAAGTCCATTAATATCTACTATTAGCCACGAAGGGTTAGGAATGGTGTCCCTAGACTCTGTTTGTTTGTCAGAGGGTGGAGATGGATGGCAGGAGAGAGATCACTTGATCATTACCTGTTAGGTTCACTCCCTCTGGGGCACCTGGCATTGGCCGCTATCGGTAGACAGGATACTGGGCTAGATGGACCTTTGATCTGACCCAGTACGGCCATTCTTATGCTATGTGAAAGGAATTGTTAAATGTTTCTAAATTGAAATACATATTGACTTATTTTAATTTCATTTTATTATAGATGTTCAACCTGTTGCTTATGAAGAGCCCAAGCACTGGTGTTCAATTGTGTACTATGAATTAAACAATCGCGTTGGAGAGGCTTTTCACGCATCTTCCACCAGTGTCTTAGTGGATGGATTTACAGATCCTTCTAACAATAAAAATAGGTTCTGCTTAGGTTTGCTGTCCAATGTTAATCGCAACTCAACTATTGAGAACACTAGGCGACATATTGGAAAAGGTAATTCATAAGTGTACTTTATGCCTTGTCAGGGTTCCTTCCCCACTCTGAACTCTGGGGTACAGATGTGGGGACCCGCATGAAAGACCCCCTAAGCTTATTTTTACCAGCTTAGGTTAAAACTTTTCCAAGGCACAAGTTCCACCTTGTCCTTGATCGCTGCCATCACCAAGTGATTTAAACAAAATTCAGGGACCCCTACCTCCCCCAAAATATCCCCCCCCAAGCTCCTACACCCCCTTTCCTGGGGAGGCTTGAGAATAATATCCTAACCAATTGCTTACAAAGGGAGCACAGATCAACACCCCTGGGTCTTTAGGACACTGAAAAACAATCAGGTTCTTAAAAGAAGTTTATTTAAAAAAAAAATAAAAGAATCACCTCTGTAAAATCAGGATGGGAGATAACTTTACAGGGTAACAAAAAGATTCCAAACACAGAGGATTTCCCCTCTAGGCAAAACTTTAAAGTTACAAAAACAGGGATAAACCTCCGTCTTAGCACAGGGAAAATTCACAAGCTAAAACAAAAGAAAATCTAACGCATTTCTTTGCTATTACCTACTATTTCTGCAATACTAGATGCTTAGTCCAGATATGGCTTAGAGAGATATATATGTCCTGCCCTGGTTTCTTTGGTGACTCTGAGAGAACAAAACAAAGACACTTTCAAATCTGTGGGGGAAGATTCTTTTTTGTGTCTTCTCCCCTTATTGGTCCCTTTGTTCAGGTGCCAACCAGGTTATCTGAGCTTCTTAACCCTCTACAGATAAAAGAGGAATTAACCCGTTACAGGATAAAGAGGAATTTTATGCTACCCTTAGCTGTATGGTTATGACATGCCTCTTTTATGATTAAAAGCAATAAGTTGACAAGCAAAGACTTCATTGAAAACAGGCATATTGCAATGTGCAAAAATTGAAATTGTATATGGTGGTTGCAGTGGCACATAATAAGCCTGGAGAAAAGGTTTATTTAAACAAATTGTGATTTATACGTATTTGTATATATGTGATACACATTGAAGAATGCTGATCACAGAATCCATCCAACTAATCTAAATGATGTACAATATAAAACTCCCCTTCTAGAGTAGGTAGAATAGTTAGCAAACAAGCCTGCTGTGACTGTACTGTATTCAGTGCCAGCACTTCAACAGAATTGTAGGTCCTGGGAGTATCTGTCAAGTGTTCTCTCTCTCTCACACTCACACTCACACTCACACACACACACACACACAATTTTAGATTTGTTCCTCGGAAAAAGTGCTTGCTGCTGCTTAATATTTGAGAGTTTTGTTCTCAGTTCACACAGGATATTTGAGTGCTGTCTAGTATGTTTAAATATCCTGCATAGGTTGAAAGCAAAACTAAAATAAGGCTATAAGTATCTGTTTTGTCAGAGTGAATCCAAGATGGGTGAGGGATGTGGGTAGTCCTGGATTTGACAGATCTTGCAGTTTGCCCCTGGGTCTGCCACACTTTTCAGCTGATAGCACTATATGGACACACAATTTTCACACAGATGAAGCCTGCTCGATCTCTTAAAGTATTTTAGTGAATTTTTAAAATGTCCCTTCATGTGCCTTTCCTTATTCATGTCTTGAGAAGAGAACACTTTTCTTATTGCCCTGCTTTATAAAGATCATTTTAGTACTTAAAATTGTTTAGATTATTCTCAAAATTGCATTACATTGGTCAAACTGAAACAGTTGCATAGTGCCTTAGAAAGCCTATGGTACTATAACAAGAACTATAACCTTTTTCTTTTGGGCTACTTCTGATGTGGACTACTGGAACCATCAATAGATTAGAAATGGAGACAGTATTACAGAGCTGTGCTAATTGTGTTACTCCTGAGGGCATTCTGTACCAAAACATTTAAAAATTCTGCAAGTTTTATTTGTCAAATGAATGTGGAGATTCCAGCATGGCATTGGGGAGCATAGGCCACTGGATGCAACAGAAGTGGGACTCTGAAGCGGTGGTCCAGATGAAGGTTTGGGGGTCTGGGTGGGCACAGAATTCCCCCAGGACGACTGGGTTGAGAGGCTTGCATAAGTTAAAACTTAAAGTTAAAATCTGTAATCTTAATAATGTAATTTTAACTCCAGGATAAGTGTAGAGTCACTGCTCCTGGGACAGTTGAATTTTCTAGGATTATTTCTGTTAACTTCACAAGGGAATACAGATACATTTCTGCTTATGAAATTTACCCTGAATGTCTCCCCTTTCTTGGCCTCACTATAACAAAACAGCCACCAAAAAATGCCAAACTTCTCACATTTTTGTAAAAGCACTGCAGCTCAGCCATGGGTCGCTTTTGAAATTTCAGAATTAAATAGCTTACAAGTTACTTCTTCATCTTGAGTTTTATTTTCCCCCGGGAAAAGCAGACATTTCTGTCACAACCTGCTATGTACCTCTGTTCTCCAATTCAGCTCCTCAGAAATCCCCAACCAATGCCTGACCCTGGGAAGGCCAACTGAGTATTGGGGCAAGAAAGAAGCAGAATAGAACAGAATTACATGGGAGAGAGGCCTGACCCCAAATCCACTGTGAGCCACTTGCAGTTGATCGACTGACAAAGCCATCTGCTTCGAAGTTCCTTTCCCCAAACTTCATCCCACCCCAGACTCCCAGTGGATGTGATGACTTCACCAATAGCCGTCAGTCTGAAAGATCAGTTCAGGTCTTCCCTTATTATATGCAGTGTTGTAGCTGTGTCGGTCTCAGGATACTAGAGAGACAAGATGGGTGAGGTAATATCTTTTATTGGACCAACTTCTGTTGGTGAGAGAGACTAGCTTTTGGGCTTATGGAGCTGCTCTTCAGGTCAGAGAAAGTTACTCAGAGTGTCACAGCTCAATACAAGATGGAACAGATAGTTTAGCAAAAGCAGTTCACATATTTCAAGGGGCCTTTGAGGATGAGGACTAATAGATCAGATACAGAGTGATTGCTTTGTGAAAAATATTCACCCACAGGTTGTATGGTGTTTTTGTCTTTTATCATTTTCCTATGTGAGTTCATTTGAGAGTGTAGTGATTGTTTATCTGGTTTCATTCACACAGTTGCTATTGGGCCATTTAATACAGAAGTACAGCACATATTATGATAGGCATGTGTAGGACCCATGGATCTTGAAAGGTGGGTTTGTGTGTAAAGGGGGGTTGGGGGGTGATGATCGTTGTAGCAGTGGAGATGCATCTGTTCTGGGAGGATCTAGCGCTGCTTTGAGCTGGACACTGGGCATTCTGCCCTATAATTGATAAGAGAAGGCCATCTAGTGGCTGATATAAAATGAAGTAGTTTGAGATGAAAGTGTTTTGAACTGCTTGTGTGCATGTGACTGGAAAAATATCTTTTCAGGGAAGTTCTTCAAATGGAAGGCTGACTAAATTGTCTCAGAGCTCAAGGGAGTTACTTGCAGTAATACAGCTTGAAACAATTTTTTAATCTGTTTTTTTTTTTTTTTTTCCTTTTTGTTTTTAAGGAGTTCATCTCTACTATGTCGGTGGGGAAGTCTATGCTGAGTGCTTAAGTGACAGCAGCATATTTGTACAGAGCAGGAACTGCAACTACCATCATGGCTTTCACCCTACAACTGTGTGCAAGATTCCCAGTGGCTGCAGCCTTAAAATTTTTAACAATCAGGAGTTTGCTCAGCTTTTAGCTCAGTCTGTCAATCATGGATTTGAGGCAGTGTATGAGCTCACCAAAATGTGCACCATTCGAATGAGTTTTGTAAAGGTAAATACATTCTTTATCTAAGCATTTAAATTTACTGTGGAATGAGAGAGGTTGAAGCAAAGTATTCAGATTGGCATTGATACTATACTGCAGAAAGTTATTTGCAATGCAACATGATTTTTACATTTTAATCTGACACCTTGTATTGGAGTATCATTTACTGTTTTAGGTATGATACATGCCAGGTAAGTGTATTGACCATAGTAGTTTAGTAGGTCCCTACTCCATCTGGTCCAGTTAAATCAGGGGTCTCAAACTCAATTTACCTTAGGGCCAGTGCTGGTCCTCAAATCCTCCCAGCAGGCCAATAATGTCACTGAAGATGGTGTTCAGAAAAGCAAATGTTTATATTGTATTTTTTATTTCGAATTTCTTAGACATAATAAAACTGTCATACAACTTTATACAATTCTTTGCCTGCCAGAGAGTTTTTAGTGTTCGCCAGACACCTGGCAGTGCTTCAGTTCTGTAAGTTTGTTGATGTTTGGCTGCAGTGACTGAGCAGTTGAAACCTTCAGGATTGCAGCCAGGTGTGCATCAGATAGTTGTGTTCAGTATTTTGACTTGTTTATATTAATTGTGGAAAAAAGTGACACTGCTTCCAGGGCTGACTCTGCCCGGTAACTAATGATGCTGCCTCCGTGGCTGACTCTGCCCGGGGACTAGTGATGGTATCTCTGTCCCTCTCCCCAGCCAATGAGAGCTGCGGGGGGCGGCACCTGCAGCAGACTTTGCCAGCAGCGTGGCAACATGTGTCTCCTGCGTAGGCTGCAGTGGGGTGGTTCTCGGGCCGTAGATTGCCCACGGGACGGGACTTTGAGACCCTTGAGTTAAATGCTTCCTTTCTCAGATCCAAAGCATGCTATAACTCTTGTAAACTTCCATTTCTAAAGGAGACTTGTAATGTGCACTCGCACTTCAGTTTGAATGATGGGGCAAGAATAAAGTGACCCTCTGGACCACTAACATGGCTGTGATCCATATGGTAAAACTGAACGAATAACATGTATAACAGTTTGACTTCTCCTTGTGCCTTCCTCAATTCCTGCTCCCCCAAAAAGTTTGAGTTCTTAGACAAATTAATTTAATCAACCTCTTGGGCCTTCAGTATACTTTTTTTTTGTAGAATGAAGGGAGACTTATTTTTTAAATGCAGCCAAATTGTATTCTCAGTGTGCCTTTTAAAAAATAAACAAAAAAGGAATTCTGCAATATGTGTAGTTTTCAAAAAACCTGGTTTTCTATTAGTAAATGGTCTGACTCTTACTTTTACTGTAGTAAAAGAGGTGAATTGTGCCACTAAGCTCTTCTGTATCTGGTCTTTAAAAGGATGCTCAATATTGGGTATTCAAGGTTGAAACAAAATGTATATTGAACATTTGTATAGCCCCATAGTAGTGCAGAAATAGAATAAGATACAGATGTGTTCTCAGTCTGCACAGTTAAAGAAAGGAAGTGTGTGTAGAGATCACTGTAAGGTGGTCAGTGGAGGAAGGATTTTTGAAAAGTGGGTTTTCTAGGAGGGAGAGGGTGTTTGATGGGTAATTAATTAATAAACACAGTTAACTTAATACATTTGTAAAATAATTTATTTTGTTAAAGTCCCATGGAGCAGTGATAATCTGAGGTTTTATTGCTTGTGGAGGCCACTCTTCCAACCTGTCTGTGTAGTTCTTGCACAATAATCCTGTGGAGCATGTGGGGTGTTCTTGTACTCACAAAGAACTGACTTTGAAAATACAGTTGGTGTTAATCATAGTAAAAAAGCATCTGTTTTTTCTGATATTCTGAAGTAAAAGGCATGGGTCTAATTTACTCCTGGAATTTTCTTTACAAAGAACTCTTCTGAGACTCTAGTGTTAATTCAGTGGTCCTTTCTGGCCTTAAAAATCTATGATCACCTAGTCTGACCAGCTGCGTAGCACAAGCCATAGGAATTAATACAAGCTTTGAGTCCAATAACTTGTGGAATTGCAGCCTCTATCACTTGGAATCCATCAATGATTGATTTTATACAATATTAGTGTTAGCACTTCTTTCTGTTATGTACTTGTTTTATGGTAATCCTAGGGGCCTTAAATTAGATTGGAACCCTATCATGTTGTGTACTCTACAAACTCCTACTGAGACTGTCTTTTTCCCGAAGAGCTTAAACAAAGCAGACAGAAGTTAGGAGAAAGGAAGTATCATACAAATTTTATAAATGGAGAAATGAGACACAAGGGTTAATCTTGGCCAAGGTTACACAAGAAGTCTGTTAGAGACAGGACCAGAACCCAGAGCTCCTGAGTCCATAGTCCAGTGACAACCTCAACACCGTCCTTCCTCTTCTTCTTCCTTTTTTTTTTTCCTCCTCTACCCCTCCCCCCTTCCCCTTTAGATTACAATTGTTCTTGCTTATTTGGGGGCCTCTAATAGGCTGTAGGACATTTAAAGCTAACTTTGTATTTCCTGTTGCTAAAATTAGTTTGGATTAAGAGCATACACTCATAACGTCAAAGGTATAACATTTTGTTCATTTTTATAGGGTTGGGGAGCGGAATATCACCGGCAAGATGTCACAAGCACCCCATGCTGGATAGAAATTCATCTTCATGGGCCCCTTCAGTGGCTGGATAAAGTACTTACACAAATGGGCTCACCACTTAATCCCATCTCTTCAGTTTCATAGTGCTTCAGTATTACCTTCAACTCTACCTTTAGTGAACTTATTTTAATTCTTCCAGTGTGGATACTGTGAGCTAGATGGAGAACAGATATGGTTTAACTTTTTACCCCCTTTGTGACCAATTCCATTACATATTGTTGATTTATTTTTACATTTCAAATTGCTCTTGTGATACTAAAGTGACAATTGAGCCCTATTGGGGAAAGTGGGGTGCGAAGTCTCTTGAAAAATTTGCAACACTTTTCCCCCTCTTCATATGAAACTTAAACAGGTATATGTCTAACTGGAACATATTTTCTTCACTGTCACATAGGGACAAGAATTTTGAAGACAGATTTTAGGAGTAAATACATATCATAGATTTTTAGTGTTAATAGAACTGTACATGTGTGGCTCCAGATTTCAATCATTATTTTATATGTAGCTGCGTAACATCTTATGGAAGACTTCTGTCGTAAACAAAGCCTTTATTACAGCAAAGTTTGCCTCAATTTGAACAATGTGATTTAAGTGTACACCTCTTGAAATACTTTTTTTTTTTTTTTTTTTTTTTAACAGATATGGATGGTGTAAAAACATTTGCATTAACTTTTGGAAAGTGCAGTCACAAACACACTATATGCATTGCAGAATATAAATTGGCCTTGTCCCATTCCAGTTTTATAACATTGCTTTTAACAACCATTTAAAGAGTAATTGATACAAGGTAAACTTTTGGCACTGCTGTGGACTAGTCAGTTCTTGTTTTTGCCCTGATATACACCCATGCTGTTTTGGATGTAATTGCCAACACCTGGCTTTTTAGGTACCCTTTTGTATTTTAGCATACACATCACTTTTTATAAATGGCAGTACTTACATTGCAAAGGAGCTAAGTTCTCTAGCTGTCTGTTTTACCTATCCAGAATTGGCATGTTTTAGGCCTCTTAAATCATTTAGCAGTTATGCACTATTAGTGATGACCCTATACTTCACTTCCAATACAGATTTGATTAATCTCTCTCTTTCTCATACTGTTTGAAGACTGAATGGCTTAGCAAATTGGTAATTGAGTGCAGAGCCTTTTTATTTCTACATCAAATGCAGATGTGGTAGATAATTATCAAAAATCGTTACTGTAAAGACTTGCGTCCTGTGTGAAATGGTGCTCTTTATCCCAATCCTGATGAATGAGTTTCTTCTTGTATAGTCTAGGCCTACAGTTGACATTCTTAGCAGAGAAGCTAACGATTGAATGCAGATAGAGATTAAGTTGCCCTTTCTCCCACATAGGAAATCCTTCAGGGTCCGGGTTGAAGCACACTGGTGTATGGCTGTGAGAAGGCTTGTACTGCAGCTGCCTGCTGTATTTGTTGTCACTAATTGGAGGACTTTGATGCCCAGTCTGTCAATACAAACACTAAATAAAAAAGGGGGAATCTATGGGTAATTCCTTTTCCTAAGAAAATGAGGGAAAGAAATGTATTGTGGAGAATACTAGGTGCAGTGAATTATGGCCTGTCTCCTGTAATTCTAAAGTTTTTTCTGTGCAGAGCGCAAGGCCCGTTATGTATAATAACTATTCACCTTCCCCTTTCCCTATCGCAAACTCATGTTATTTACCCACCCAGATAAAATGTTTGGGGGAGAGGCTGAAAACTCTAAAACTCAAGTACTTATTAAAGGATGCTTTGTAGTTAGCTACTGCAGTCCCACGGTTTTGATCACTTAAGTTCTTCTTGTGTCCTTTTATTGAATGACAGAGTTTGTGCTTACATGTGGTAATCCCTGTATCACCTAGTACATAAGTAAATAATCTTTTTAAAGGAACAAAATTGTTTACATATCATGATAAATTCTGTTTCTTATAAAATGCCTTAAAGGAATAAAGCTAAACTGATAAACGTTCACAGATCTATAATGCTGTCTTGTACAGGAATAAGTATTTGTACTTGATCTTAAACACTTTCTCCAGCTTTTTAAAAATAAAACATTTTCAGGAAAAAGGAGAGTAACATTACTTTGTCACTTATCTTCTGAACCACTGTTTATTCCTTTGAACTACAGCCAACAATGGCTTTATTGAAAGAGCTACAAATTCAGCTGTTGCCCACAAGATCAGGCCTTCCATAGTCAAAATGAACATTTTCCTACACCCATATTTGAGTTCTCGTCATAAGTTTGTGAATCTGCATATATTTGACACTATGGTATATTTTCTAGAATAACTTTTATGATTAATGGTTTGACACGTCAGATTAAGAGTACAATCTCCGTTGCAGGGCCTCTACTAAAATTAAAAGATTTCACTGCATCCAAGCTTGACTTTTTTTTTTAATTGACTTCATCTATACTCATGTAAATGCCTAGCTAAAGCTAAGTAAATGATTCAGGAATGGGTGCGTGGGTGTGCACGAGCCAGAACTAGTGCTTAATATGGGCAGGCTGGCTACATGTGCATCAATACTGTAATCCTAGCAATACAGTAGAACCTCAGAGTTACGAGGTGACCGGTCCACCAGACACCTCATTTGGAACTGGAAGTAAGCAATCAGGCAGCAGCAGAGACGCACCAAAAAAAGCAAATACAGTATAGTACATTGCGTTAAACGTAAACTACAGGTTTGACCTTTCTAGTCCGGCACCCTCGGGACCTGACTAGTGCCGAACCAGAGAATTTGCTGAACCATGGGAAGTCAATGCAGAGTGCCAGCGGGTCTCCATAGGTGCGGGAAGTAGGAGGAGTGCAGGGGATGCTACAGCACCTCCAGGCTTTGCGCCCAGTGTGGGGCCCCCCTACGTGGGGGCACCGCTGCCACCTGGAGTCCTGGCTGCTGGCACCCCGCCTGGGGGCTCCGATGCCAGCCCGGGGTCCCAGCTGCTGGCCCCATGTCCTCCCACTCCCTCCTGGAGTTTGAATGCCGCAAATCAGCTATTCGCGGTGCTCCGGAAGCGCTGAGAGGGAGGAGTTGGTAAACACAGGGGAGTAGGGGCCAGAGGGAGAAGCTTGGTGCCGGTGGATGCTCCACACCAATGTTGGCTCCTATGCTGGACCATGGATGTTGCTGGACCAGGGAGTGCCCAATTAGAGAAGTTCAACCTGTACTTAAAAAAAGGAAAGCAGCATTTTTCTTCATAGTAAAGTTTCAAAGCTGCATTAAGTCAATGTTCAGTTGTAAACTTTTGAAAGAACCGTAATGTTATGAATATTTCAGAGTTCGGAACAACCTCCATTCCTGAGATGTTCATATCTTAGTGCCTTGCTCCTACATTTTCTTTTGCAGAGGCAGGCTTGCTAAGTGCTGCGCTTGCAATTTTTAAGCGGTGCTTATAAATACTAGGTCTCTTTAAGAGCTTTCTAGTTTTGTGTGGTGCAGAGCTATGATATATTTAGTTCTGTTTAGTTTTATTTGTCTGGGAGTATCACTGTTCACACATCTATGAAAGGATAGGCTGTCTGAGAAGTGCTTGACACTAAATACACCTCTACCCTGATATAACGCTGTCCTCAGGAGCCAAAAAAATCTTACCGCGTTATAGATGAAACCGCGTTATATCGAATTTGCTTTGATCCATCGGAGCGCGCAGCGTCCCCTCCCGGAGCACTGCTTTACCACATTATATCCGAATTCGTGTTATATCTGGGTAGAGGTGCATGTTTAAATTCTATGACGGCAAAGATGGCAGCACCGATCACACTACACCTGTGAGTGCAGTTGCTGTTCAATTACATTGCAAACAGGTACAGAGAAACTGGATGGGTCAGAGTATTGGAAATAGAAGTTCAAACCTGGCCCTGTTCAGACTCAATGTTGCCATTGTATGAAACTTTATTTTACATAGGGCAAAATAGCTAACACTTCAGTCTTTGGTGGGCATGTTTCTATATCTCACCAGCCATTCATTGTTAGCTTTGTTGGTAATACCAGCACAGAGCCTAAAGATAGAACAGGTGTATACACTGAACTACCGTTTTGGCCGGCTCATAAAGCTACCATGGCATGACAGAGTGAAGTGAAAGTTTGGACAGAGGACTTTAGCCTTACAAGCTGTCAATCCAGAACTTTTCATGAGTATTCACTTCATTTAATTGTACATGAAGGGGCAATATTGGGTTATGAGATCCTGTAGAACCAATATGTAACTTTTTGGTACGACTGAACAGATAAAAATGGCTGGTTAGTCAAAATAATTGAGCAGATTACATGTTGTGATTGGTATAGGATTTCTTAAAGGAAACCTTGGCATTCTTGATGTTTTGTGAGAAGCTATTGATTTTTTTTCCATAGTATTACAATGTAAAAGTTGTACAGTATACCTGTTGGGTAAATAGTCTTGTAGTCTAGGGCTGGAAAACCCATGTAAAAATGTCAAGATTTTCCTAGCTTGAAATACTCTGGAAACCGTTAGGTAGCAGTTTTCAATAAATAAAAGCCATTTTAAAAGTTTTTGCCTCAAAGAAAAGTTATTATTTTTATTTTTCTAGTCATTAAGTCTTTCCTTATGGAGGAAACCCATTTTGAATTCAAATTGATAGACTAAACCATTGCATCACAATGTACTGCTGCCCATATTTGAATAAACATGAAAAATCCCCTTTCAGAATGGCTTTTTTCCTGTTTTACTCTAAATATAATTCAGCGGATGCCTCCAGTACTTACAAATGTATGTCTATATAGGTATGTTTAAAAAGTATAATTTGAATGTCCTACAAGGTATAATAACCCATAAACTCTTGTCACTACTGGTGTGTTTAGTTATATAGGTATTGCTCCTTATTGAAGTGAGAACAGGGAAACTGCCTCTGGAATGAAATTCCCTGGAACATTTTGAGGCTATAATGTAGGGTTCTAAAAAAAAAAAAGCTTAATGTATTTGAGAATTCTTTTGTCAGCTGGATTGTGAGGTAAGTTGATTACAACATATTAAGGTACATCACAATAACAATATTGGCTTATATACAAAAATACATTGTACATATCACCCAACATACTGTGGGTAATGGATACCAGCAATTTGACATCAGTTGTTTGCCATATGTAAAATCTTAGCTGTAACACTTATTAAATAATATTCTGACTAGTAATTTTTTGAATATACCCATGGCTAGCATAACAGTCTTAAACAACCAAGCGTTGAAACTAGTGACTGACTTCCTCATGTGAAGAAGAAAACTAAAAATATTCCTTTTGAAACTGTTTTCTTAAATATTTCAATAAAACTTAATGATCAGAGCAACTGCCTTCATTATGGTTTGACCTGTTTTAACAGACTTTTTAAAGGGGGAGAGAAGTTAACATTCTTGTCCTAACTTCCACATTACTCTTTGCTCTAGTTACCAAGATAATTAGAGTTTATGGTTTTAGGGTAACACTTAGAGTGGTGAGGAGAGGATAAGTTAAGGGAAAACTTGAAGCTTTTATAGAATATACACCAAATATACCTCAAACATAACCTTTTTTTTGCAGTGTTAATTTGGTTGTGGAGGGTACAGTTGGACTGCAAAGGCCCTGAATGCTTCCTGAGAGCTCTATTCAGCACGGGGTGGGGGATGGTGGGGTAACTTGAATAACAAATTTTCAAAATGTTAGATTTTTTTTTTTTTTTTTTTTTAACATGCCAGTTTATACTGGATCCAAACTTTACCTAGAAATAAATGCTAATACTGGGAAATCAGATCTAGAATATATCTGAAACATGCGTCCTTTAGCACAGTGGTTTTCAACCTGTGGTCTGTTTACCCGGGGGGATCCGCAGACGATGCCTAAGATTTCCAAAGGGGTCTGCACCTCCATTGGAAATTTTTTAGGGGTCTGCAAATGAAAAAGGATTGAAAACCACTGCTATAGCACAACATAGACTAATCTGAGTCTTTCATAGAGTAAAACCTGATTAGCATTTTCCGCTCTGAATTTACGCAGTTATGATCATATTCAAGGGTGCCCAGTATTTTACAGGAAATAATAAATTCTCTGCTCTCAAGATAATGTACAGAGTTACATACTATGCCAGTCCACATAAAAGCAACAGGAGGGACCAGTTATTTCATTAGTTAGTACAAAGCTGAAAGGGAGGTGATGGCATTGCTTGATCTTGTCAACGCTTCCTGCTTAGCGACTTGCTGTGGGCAGGCACCAACCTTCTGATAGTAATGCTGCTGATGATTTTCAAAGGTTTTCTCGATCAAAAAATTGGATGCTTTCCCGGATGCAAGATACAATTTTAGTCAAAATGAAACCCCCCTCATCCCAGAATTGCCAGTAGCCTAGGAATTAAGGCACTCCCTTGGGATGTACCCTTCCCTGTCTCAACCTATGTCTGCCATATCTCAGGTGAGTGCCCTAACGGCTGGGCTATTGGCTATTCCCATTTTCTGCAAAACTTTTTGGAAGGTCTTGGTTTTGTTCTGTGGAATAAAAATAAAATGTTAAAAATTTTCACCAACCAGAATTCTTGTTTTCTAGCAAGCCCTACTCAGGAGGCTATTAAAAGCAGTTCGAACACTGTCAGTTTGGGGACAATGTACAGAAATATAAAACATCAGGGTTAAATTAAAAACAACTTTAAAAATGTCCACCTGTAATAGTGTGGTCTTGCCATAGCGACAACTGAGACTTGCTGTGACAGGATCCCGGCGGTGCAGCCTGGGATTGTGGGACCACAGTGCCCCATGAGCTCTCGCCAGTCTGGGCTATCTCACAATGCCTTGCTAGTGATCAGCAGCAAAACCCTCCTGGTGCTGTGCTCGCTCAGCGCATAATGGCATATGGCGACCCCCACCCAGCTATATTGCATGAATGTTCCCAGAGCCACTCATGAATCACATAGGGAAAGGCACCAGAGCCCAGTCCCCCATCCTGTCTTCTCCCCCACACACTCACACCAGCTCTGTACCCCAGGAATATAACATCTTGCACTGCTTCAAGATGAGGACTGCAAACTTATTAACTGGTTCACCACTTCATCAATGGAAAGTGGACATACCCCAGCCTTTGCAAACCTGAGCAGATTTTCCACACCCTTCAGGCAACCTCTCTGGTAAAGATAAACAGGCAAATTTATTGATTACAAAAGAGAGATTTTAAGTGACAGGCAAAAAGCCAGATTAGTTACCAAAAGAAAATATAAGCACACAGTCTAACCTCTCAACCCTATTAGACTGGGCAACATCAAGATTAAGCAGTTTTTCCTCATCCCACTGAATATTGCAGTTCATAGTACACAGATTTCACCCTTGAAATCTGGGCCAGTCTCCTCTGCTTAAGTCTTCTCAGTGTCCTTGTTGCTTGCAGCATGGGCGGGGGGGCAGGGGAAAAGTTCCACCATGAGGCCCCTGTGCTCTGTTTTATACCTGCAGTACCATATCCTTGGAAAATACAAGTCCAGGCATGTCTGGGAGTATTGCTGAGCAATTCCCCTGGTGTGGCCTCATGCAGGTGAGTTATTGAATTGTAGATCCCTTGTTGGACAATGGCTGGTGATGTCTGTTCAGCAGCACCCACCCAGGTGTTGGTGACCTCTGTTGGTGATTGTCTCTGTAAAGCTAGTATCTGGGCGCCTCCCAAACCCACAGCATATTTTAGTGAAAACCATACAGCGCATTCTTATAATCAGGAGCGGCACCAGGGTTTTCGGCGCGAGTGAAGGACCCGCCGCAGAATTGCCGCCGAAGACCCGGAGCGCAGAAGGACCCCTCCGCCGCAGAATTGCCGCCCCCCAAATCCTGCTGCCCTAGGTGACAGCCTAGGTCACCTAAATGGAAGCGCCGGCCCTGCTTATAATTTAATATGCATTGATACACATATTTGGGTAGAAGAGTGACTTTCAGACGATCATAACCTTTCCCCTGATACTTTACAAGGCATGCTTTATATGCAATATCACAATTATATAAACATGAGGAACATGGTGGTTACAGGATGCTCCCCTGAGAGCACTTGTTTTTGTCCCACTTCCTCCTCAAATCCTCAAAGGTCATTTCCAACTTCACATTTTGCATGTGTAGCTGGTGAGTAGATTTCTTTGCCCAAATGCTTGTCATTTGTGAGAGACGGGAGTTTGTGGTGAGAGAGGAAGCAATTGCTGGTTCATGTTTTTCACTTTCTTCTAACAACATGTCTTCTCACCTTCCCCCCTCACCCCCTTCCAAAGAAACGTTCTAGAAAGTTCAAATAAAATGTAATTAGATCCTACTGCACAGAACCATTTCTGACCCAGGGGCAGTTATTTTTTGCAAGTGAATAGCTAGCTTTCCAAACTAGCAATGTCAAAATGGCCTCTTGGGCTCTAGTGTACTTTAAAGGGTGTCAAATGAATGAAAACCGAAGCTTTCATTTAAAAATAAAATAAAGCCTCTAGCCCTCTTCCTGGTGGAGACAGCAGTCAAATTAGAAACCTTGCTAAGTAATTTGTTGGAGGTCTTTATGTTTTAAAAGACCAGAACCCATTTCCTCCATGGTAGTTGCTTTCTTGAAATAGAACCCATCCCCATAACTTCAGAACTTTGGGTTACTTTTCAACTTAACCCTAACTTTAAAGCTTATGGGATTCTAATAGTATTTGTAATAATTACCACCTTTTGTAAGGCTTTTTACCCTTGATTTGCTATGTTTTTCTCGAATTGCAGCTAAATAAGCTTTTGTCTGGAAATTTAGTATTGTATTAACAGCTTTCTACAGCTGATATTACTCTCAGTTGAAACGTATATATTAGAACAAAATGTAAAAGCTTTATTAGTCCTGTCTGTTTTTTCCTGTGAGGGAATTTAAAAGTATTGTCATAATGGATACAGTTCATGCCTGCTCACTATCCAAACTAAACATTGCTCACGTAATAGCTTTACTCTGAAGACAGAGCTTTAAACAAAAATACTCCACATTCTGGGTTAAGTGCCATAGTTCCTACTCTCAGTCCTAATGGAGGAGATAGCCAAATTTCCAATTGGCATATAAAATAAAAATGGAGCACTTATGAAACCAATCTCTTAAATGTGTCTGAAGTCTTGCTTGTTTTGGCTAATCCATGTAACTTCAACTCTAACATGTCAAATATATGAATACAGGGTCTCTTGAAATTTAGCTAAAACTGTCACTTATGCCTGTAGCATTTCATGTAGTGTACAGCTTACAATTTTCTATTTAGTATAAATATAAGTGACATTTAGAGTCTATTTTCTATAGCGATTTCTCTAGTTAACCCATTGCGTGAGATATTGAAACAAAGAACACATGTTTAATAGCATTCTCAAATTCAGTAGTGAAGGTAGAACTATCAGCCTTCATTAAAGGGGTTTAATTTTCTGATACAAATTTTTAAAAGGTAAAATCTATAGAATCGAAGCTCTTAGACTATTACTAGATAGTTATTTTTTGTTTGCATTGTTGAATATTCAAATTTCCTACTCGGCTTTGAAAATTTCTGCTATACCGTGCGTATTGTCAAGGAGAATAGCAGCTTCAAATACTAATAGAAAAGAACTTTTCAGAGAGTTAAACTAGTACAAAGCCAGCTGTTTCTCGAGTGCTGGATACAGTAGGACTACAGCCAGACATGAATCTCACCAATAGGAAGCTGTGAACACTCTGGGTACCAAAGTGGAAAAAGAGTTGGCAATTAATTGAAAATAGGATTCTGTGTGTGTGAGAGAGAGAATGGGAGGACCCTTGAAAACATTTCTGTCTCTGACCCCTACCTGTCTGCAGTTCTCCAGATGTCACTTCTCCTATGTTCCTCTTGGGCTCACTGCCTTCTATGAGGCAGAAGCATTAGGAAGAACTGCCTGTCTGAATTTTCCCTTTTAACATGCTAAAGTAACCAGAGCTGAGCACTATGACATTTATAAAGGGGGGCCCTGCTGTGTCAGTTGTATACCCATGCTCCTGTTTGCACCCCAAGGATCATGCCCTCTAGGTTTTCCCAGAGGTACCCAATACCTCTGAGCTACCCTGTCTCTGGAGCAGTGGTTCTCAAACTTTTGTATTGGTGACCCCTTTCACATAGCAAGCCTCTGAATGCAACCCCCCTTATACATTAAAAACCCATTTTTTATATATTATAAACCATTATAAATGCTGGCGGAAAAGTGGGGTTTGGGGTGGAGGCTGACCGCTCACAACCCCCCATGTAATAACCTCGTGACCCCCAGAGGGGTCCCAACCCCCCTTTGAGAACCGCTGCTCTAGAAACAGAAGAGAAGATTCACTCTGTTTTCTTATCAACGGGGCCTAAGGCTGCAACTTCCTGTTCCCCGAGGCTTCGTCTTCACTCCTAAAAAGAGGGGGTTTCATATCGTGGTGATGTGTTAGCCATCCTGATGTAAAAACACAGCAAGGACAAGGCACTCTAGTTTTAATGCAAGGACAGCCCCAGCCACTCATCAGATGCAAAGCGTGTATGTGTGCTGTACTGCCATAGCTGCTGCCTCTCTAGAACTGCAGTAGTTGTCCCAGCAACCACTGAAGCAATCTTTGCTTGTGCCTCCTGGCTTGTCCCTGCCAAACTTGCCTTTCTTGCAAAGGTTTGTGCACTTGTTTAATGTTAAGCATGAGTAATCCTATTTAGTTCAAGTCGACTCACAGTTCGTCTTTGCAGGATTGGGGGCTTAGATGGCCTTAGCTCTCTCTGTGCGGTGGTGCCTGTCTATCTTTGCCATGCCCGCTGCCTATCCCATTTTCACATGCCCATCCTTCAGTGCCAGCCCAGACGCTGGCAGCACCCAGAAAACTGTTAGTGACTCATATTAAAGGGGATCCTATGTACGTGTTCCTGCTTGAGCCCCAGGGAGCGACGTAGGTTGGTTTCTGCGCCCACACAGGTTTTTGAAAATTTAGCCCTTTAGGGGGAAAAAGTAGAAATAACCGATCAATACTGTAACATATTAAGACACTCCAGACACGTCTTACTGAGAGATTAATCTGTTGCTTGGCTTTATGCCTTAAAGCATACCTGAGGCATGTCCTAGTAAAATATATCCTGCTTTCTCTTAATACTGTATTCAAAGATCCCCCTCACCTAGAGAAAACAATCTTTAAAAAGCTATTCAGTAGCTATTCAGTTATTGCTTCTGCCCTTGAGTAATGGTACCATTCATCTGTGGATCCATTCAGCAGGTTGCATATGCAGCAGTCAAGAATGTTGAGTCAGTGCATTAATTTGAGCTTTTTAAAATTTGCTTTCACGGAGAAAGCACTTTGTGTCACAGAAATACTGACTTTTCCATTTAACATGTCATCTTCAGTATCTCAGCCTATAAGATTTAGTGTTCCATTGACAAAATAGTAGAGCTTTATATTCATCAGGCAAAAGCTTTATGTAGAGCTAAATAATACATGCAGTCAATGAGTTTTGTCCAGAAAATGAATAAACTTAATTGCATACTTAAATCACCGAACTTCTCATTTGCACAAGACTCTTCTGATCTGAGGTACATGGTCATCTTTTGCAAATTTGTATGAAAAGGCAGCTGCTGAGGTTCTACCGGGTCAAGAAATGTGATCACTGACGAGTAAATGCAGAACCTGACCCACTGGTTCTAATTTATTCTATCTTCTGCTAATATGTAGCTGAGGTCAGTCAACTTGGCCCAGAAATCAGGTACTTTGTTTTTGTTCAAAAAGAAAAGCATGTTTAGTCATCAGCCCACACTCTGTGACGTTGTTTTAAGATTTCAAAGGGAAACTGGAGACAATGTTAATCTTCTGATTTGGGATGCAAAGCAAGCTGTCTTCCATTTTATTCTGCTAAAATGGATTCCTGAAAAAATCCCCAAGCAATGTAAATTCTAATTCATTTGATGAAGCTTTGGTGTATTTAAATCCTTGGTGTTACCACAATTCTAGATGAGTATTAGTAAGTTAATGGGTTTATTGCGTGGGTATCTTTCTGCAGTAGACAGGCAATGGTGGTTTTGGATGAGAACATTTACAATGTAACATTTAACACAAAGCATGCCAACTGTTTCATGGGTACAGATACGTACTTAGATATCATCTTGCTGGGTAGGTAACACATAGAGAAAATATACTTTTCTATTAATTATACACTAGGAATCCCCACTTCAGTTGTTGCAAATTTGTAGAGGGAGAACAAATCTTGAAGAGGAGTGGATCACCAAGAAGAGTAGAGAGAGGGTGGCAAAAGACTTTTGAAATCTGTGATTTAATCCATCCCTGCCTTTGCTCTTGTGTCTCGAGGATCACATGAAGCCAAAACTGAAGTTAAACTCATGGGGGTTTAAATCTCAACAATGCAAAACTGCCAGAAAAGTTAACTGCAACCCCACGTGAATCAGCTTTTTATATGGCCTCACTACTTCTTCAGTCCCTTTTTTAGCCAAACCACAACTCTGTACTTTTCTGGTGGTGGGCTATTGATTTCCCCCCCCCCCCCCGCCATCCAAGCCACTCAACCCAAGTGCGGATCTTTGTCACCCTTTGTGTTCTGGTAAGTCCCATATTGTTCACTGTCTTCTGAGTCTGGTTCATAATCAGTTGCCGGCATTTACTGAAAGGAAAACTTTTCTGGCCTGATGCAAAGCCCAGTGGAAAGACTCCCACTGCCTTGAGTAGGCTTTGGATCAGATCTTCTCGGAAGCCATTCTTCTAGGAGGCCACATGTGGGGAGAGTTTAAGTATCTGAGTACAAATGCCAAAAGAGAGAGTGCAAATCTCAGTGCTTGTGTGTTCAGTAAGTCGGTGGATTGTACCAACGCAGAAGATCTGGTGCAAGCGTTACCAACCAACACACAAAATTCCAAGAAATCAGGTCCTTCAGCACGTGACTACTCTTCCCTTTTCCAGGCAGAGTGCACCCACGAGCCATGTCTCGTGGAATACACCATTCATTTGTGAAGTGTTCTACAGGGTCTCCTGTCTGAAAATTGCTACACAGCTATTAAAGAACTATAGCAACACATGCACTCTCGCTGATGAAAAATGCCACAGGAAATTGGTTAGATCCGTCTGTCTAGCCTTGTATCCTGCCTCTGAATGGCCTGTATCGGATGGATCAGGAGAAGGTGCAAGAAACTCTTCAGTAGGCAGCTATGGAATAGCCTGCTCCCAGGGACAGTGTCCTCCTAACACAAGCCAGTCAGAGGCTGCCTTATGCCCTGAAGCATAAAAGCGAAATCCTAACCCAATTGACATTAATGGGAGTTTTTCCATTAACGACGATGGGAGCAGGATTTTATCTTGAGGGTTTATATCCCCTGCAGAACCCTTAGATTTTAATTTTCTTTTTAGGGATTTAAAAAAAAAATCTTTACTGGATGTATCTCTGGATGTTCTTAATCATATCAATCTCCCGTCTTTTTTGAATCCCAGTACTGTAGCATCAACCTTACTTTTGCTTAATATTTTTATTATTTGTACTGTGGGAATGCCTAGCTAGGAACCCTGGTCATAAGCCAAGAAAGTTCACCCTTCCAAAGCACTTATGGTATTTTTATTTAAAGATATTTTAAAATGTAACTTTTTAATAAAAAAGTATACCAGGTTTATTTTTACCAGCTTATTTTTCCTATGT
This sequence comes from Malaclemys terrapin pileata, assembly GCF_027887155.1. NCBI lineage: Eukaryota > Metazoa > Chordata > Testudines > Emydidae > Malaclemys > Malaclemys terrapin. The sequence continues at coordinate 10,698,185 of NC_071512.1, read as the reverse complement.
CTAGGTAGCCTCACATACATTAAGAAAATATGAGAGTGGGGGGGATTTTCTTTCCTCATTTTTAAAAGCTGAATTTCCAATGTGAAAAGAACACACTTTATTTCCAAGACTGAATTTTTACAGCCCATTGAAATTCATTTGCGCAAATTATGCACAACAGTTCTTGTAAGATGCTCCATTTCCTCTTCTGCTAAGGAGCTGATTTAAAAAATGAAGTTACTAAATGATGAAAATAGCTTTACATTGTGCGTTGGGCACTGCTGAATCACCTGTTTGCAGGAAAACAGATCTGGAGTGCAATGCTGTGTGTATGGGTACAAAATGCCCAAATCTTGCATGCAATGTATTTCATACTTTCAAACTGAAACTTGCTTAAAAGTATCCATTAGTGTAGAATGCTAAGAATGCCAGCTTCGTTTTACTTGATTGAAAACAGTGCTTATGAAGATGCAGTGAAAATAGTGAGAATCAAATAAAACACTTTGAATATATCGCAAATTCCATAGTTCTGTGCCATAATCTTTTAGTTAGCTAGTTAATTCTCTACTGAAGAATACACAGTCTTGGTGATGGTGGCGAGAACCCTGTTCTAACACATGTGAAGTCATAAAGGTCAAGTATCAGGGGGTAGCCGTGTTAGTCTGTATCTACAAAAACAACAAGGAGTCTGGTGGCCCCTTAAAGACTAACAGATTTATTTGGGCATAAGCTTTCGTGGGTAAAAACCTCACTTCTTCGGACTGCTTGTGCATCCGAAGAAGTGAGGTTTTTACCCATGAAAACTTATGCCCAAATAAATCTGTTAGTCTTTAAGATGCCACCAGACTCCTTGTTGTTTTAATGAAGGTCAATTTACTGCAAAATGAAGAGAGAGATTTTTAACTGTGCCTAGTGTGATGGGAAGGGGGACATGGTAAATTATCCTGTGTCCAGAATTTTGCTGTGCAAGGCCCACTGCTTGTGTAGTTTTTTATTAAATATAACTATGTGCTGACATTTGACAGGTGTGGAACTGCTCTGTAATAATATATGAATACTGTAGAGCTGGTTATTGGGAAGTTCCCTGTGGTTAATTTAATAGCAGGCTATAAGAGAAACAAGCAGGATGGAAGAAGAATAGTTCAAGATAGGCCACACCTCTGCAAACACTTGAGACTTGTCGCAGGACAGAGGCAGAGCCAGAGGCCCTGAGAAGTCTTTTTGTAGGAAATGTCAATATTTCAAAAATAAGTTTTTTCATTCCGATTCGGAACAAAAATGAGAAAATTCAAAATGTCCTGTATCGAGGAGATTCTGAAAAATGTTGTTTTGGAAAAATCCAAACATTGGTTTGATTTCTCTGAAACAAAATGGAGCATCTGGCTACCCTGACTCCCAGAGACTCCTTGAGTTGCCCCTGACACCCGGAAACTCACTGGGCTTCCCCTGATATAGAGTGGCTACCCAGGAGACCGTAGGGAGCCACAGTTGTGCCGCTGTAAGGGCTGTAGCATAGACACGGTTGCACTTTCAAGGCTGTATCTTCACTACGAAAAAGCTGTGTTCTTAGCTTGGGCTAATTAGCTCGAGATACAATCTTAGTGAAGACAAGGCAGTTTGTAGTTTTCACAAGCCAGGGAAATCCCTAAGCTGCCCCATTGTCCTTATTGTGACCTGTTAACTCATGTGAAAACTACAAACTGCCTTGTCTTCACTAGGATATCACCTTGAGTTAGTTAACTCAAGTTAAGAACACACGTTTCCCCCCTAGTGAAGACAAGGCTATTCCTGTGACGAGATAGAGATTTGAAGGAATTTGTTAAAGAGGGGTGTATGATGTTTGGTTCTAGTCCTCCCAAATAATATTTAATTCAGAGCAACTGAGGGTTATTATAGTCATCTTGTATTTCTGTTGCCTCTGTGAAACTGCCTTCATGATATCTGGAGCAGATACTATTTTGGGTATATTGGGAATGTGAAAAGTTTCTTACCTGGCAGGTCTTGATTTTAGGGTTTTCCCCTCTAGCACTCATTGGCATCACTAATACTTAAATTGGAGTAGGCAGTTCTATTCTTTGTCACGCTTTCAGCATTATTAAGGCTGTTTCTAGTGTGTCATGGAAAATGAATATCATACACTCACTTTTCAGGAGGTAAGGAAAAGGAATGCTGACTCTTATTTTTCTTTAAAAAGTATGTATGTGTCATTTTATGTCAAAAGATATTTTCTCTGAAGGGGTTAAAAATAACTGTTTTCCATTCACCTTTTGAAGGTGCAAGCCTCTTGTTGTAAACAACACTGTTATTTTGGAGACTAAATTGAAATGCTCTATATAATCCAATCATTTGCATGAAATCTTTCTTCCTAAAGTCTCTCCAAACCCAAGATCTATTCTCAGGAAAATCATGAACCTCTCAAGAAAGCACTGAAGTGGGAAGATTAGTTGGATATAGCTTTGGAGTGGAGATTTTAAAGTTACTGCAAGGTAAAATGAAGCAGATACTATAGCCTCTAAAAGCCAAAAAGAAGATTAAGTCTTGGGGCTTTTTTGGTAGATTTTAAATCTCTGGTGAACAGTTCATTGCTGTTCTAAAAATGATCTTATTATGAAGACAATGGGGAAAAAACATCTCATTAAGTTTCCACTAACAGATGCAGTTCCAACAAACACTGAGAGAAATGTAACCCTAGGAATGAACAGACCATGTGTTCCGAGAATGTTTGCTAATGGTTGCTAACACCACTTCCTGTTCCCGTGCCAGGAAACACAGATAGAGAAATTCCTGCTGTTGCAATGAAGATAGAAATGGAAAACGAACCAGTTGCAAGGAAAGGATAAAGGTGATGATAACCTTCTCCCTAAGATGTTTTGTAAGGTGCGCTGTGTGTGTGTACTGATGCATGTTAAACCAACTTCCCATAAGTTTCTTTGCATAAACCTGCAGCTTGTAAATTACTTTGTAATGTGCAGTAATTAACTTCAGAAAGGGAGACGGGGGGAGGGAATGAAGCCCCCAGAGCATTCACAATCCAATCATGTCTCCCTTGCACCTTTTCAGACTGATTTATTTGGCGATGTTTCTAGGTTGAATGTGCTTCCAAATACCAAACCTTTAAAGCTATAGGTTTTCTAAAGGATCATGAAAAAGAAGGCTTTCATCAGAACAGCATCTCCCCCCAACACTTCAATTGTGTTTAGATCAATCCACCCACTCCTATATAAATATCGAGTCCCATTGTACAATATGTCGCTGCAGGAAATCAGGGCTCTTCATCCTATTCAGCCGCTCCAGCTGCTAGTCATTGAAATCTGCTTTTGTAAATATGGAAGCCCAGAAACAACCCCTAAGTGACATAATTCACAAGTGACTAAACTTGGCTATTTTCAATAGTCTCTACATTATTTACAAAAGTCCCTGTTTCGTCGTGAAAATTAAACCGTGGAGGAGCCTAGGTCCCTACGGTTCCCATTTTGAAGTGGTGGTTCGGGACCTGGCCTTTCCTTTCCTTAGAAGACACTAAAAGATGAAATCCCGGAAGAAGTGGCGCAATTACAAATTGCTGGAGGTTGAACGTCCATTCCAAGTGTCTGATCACACAACTCAGTTTAGCCCTTGGACTTATAGACACAAGCACCCACATTTAACAGCCTTCTCACATGTAACTGAAATACTGAACCGTTGTCTTTTATCCCTAGCCTGCTGCCTGGCTACATATTTTATTTTAATGACAGGTTTCTGAGTCCTATGGAAGAATCTTTTCTTCCAGGTGTAAATCACAGTGGCTCTTTCACACAATTATCCCATCATTAGGCAAATACGCTGCATATTTTCTTAAAAATAAATAAATAAGGGTGGAGGAGGGTCTTTGAAGGTAAACACCAAACTGCTCCTAGGCTGGTTGCTAATTCAGGGCTAATTAGAAGGGCAAACGGGTATTTATTTAAATTCCTAACAGGTATAGGTGCCCATCCTGTGCTGTAGGAACAGATCCTATGAATCGAAATCATACACCAGTGCAAAAGAAGTGACTCCACGATGCCCACCTCAGCTCAGCCACTCCTCAACGGCCTTAGAAAAGAGAGAAGAAAAATGGGAATTGCTTAGAATGCTAACGAACTTGGGCTCTGATAGACCGAGCTCCAAAACTAAAGGCCTCCTGCAAAGATCATACTGGCAGCAGCTCCATCTTGACTATCCAGCCCGACGGCGTCGCCGATCTGAGCTGTGTCACAGGGCAGTTGGTCAGGTAAGCAGGTTCCAAGCTGTAGAGGTTAAAACCAAGAGCTGGAAATTAACCCAGAAGCTTTTTGGAAGCAAGTGCAGAGATCAAGGAGTGCTGGTCCAATGTGCTGCCAATATGTAACTCCACTTAAAAAGAAGACTGCAGCATTCTGCACCAGCTGCAGGTTTCCAATGGTCCCATTGTGTAGCCCCCTCAAGAGCGCATTACAGCAATCTAATCGTGCAGTGACAATGGCCAGGCTAATTGTAGCAAGAGTGGCATCAAAGAGAAAAGGTCACAGTCAACTTGCCGGGGCAAGGTAGGAATAATGGTTCATGTCCCTAGCTTTATAACAAGAAGTACTCCAACCCTTTTCAGCACATAGGCTCTGAGTTGGCAGGGCATATTAGATATACTTAATTTAAGCATGAGTAGCTCTATTGGAGTTAATATTCACGTACTTAAAGTTAAGCATCTGCTTAAGTGCCTCTCTGAATCAGGGCCATATTCATGGTTACAGAATTTGTGTCAGACTTCAGATGGTTATTAAGTACAAAAGGTGATGTCCTTTTTACAGTAGTACACTGCTCTTTGAGGTAAAGTATAATCTCCTTTGCAGAGAAGTTGAAATTGTATTGCCACCATTAAGCAATCCTATAGGAGGTCATAGTACATACACAAATACTAGACATATGTTTTTTTTAGTAACGTAAGTGCGAAAACCTTGCACAAGGAATATTTACTATCATGCTTAACAGGAGTCATGGGCTGGCATAAGAAAATTGAATTCATGGTCAAGAATGCTTCTAAATAATCCTTGGTTGTCCCCTGTCTGTGGCCTTGCTGTCAACATTTTGGGTTTAGTAAAAGAGAATATATCTGATCTCTCCCCCACATTTGTTAAAATTGCATTAACACACCAGAGATGTGTAGCATCTTTGGGGGCTGGTAAGAAAAATGCAGATGTTCAGTCAACTGTTGTTGCTACCAAGTACCATTGTAAATATCATTGTAAGTGTGCCATATTCTTTTGATGACCCTCCTCTTGTCATTAACCCTTTAAAAATAGGATTCTGCTGTGTTTTTTCTTGTGTGATGGAATATTTTAATACAAATGAATTACAGTACAATGCAAAACACACTTTAAAAGGTCGTAATTGTTGTGCCAATGGAAATTCTTAGACCAAACTTGTTATTTATGATCATTTAAAACACACTATCATTGTATAAAAGCCATTTATTGCCTAGTTTGATTACTTAATCCTCTAACTCTTACATTTAGATGTGTTGAGCTAAATGCAGTTCCCATATAAACACTGCATTTATACTCGAGTGAGTCCTTGGAGTTACACCAGTGTTAAACTGGTTTAAGTGAGATAAGAATTGCTCCTTGTGAAAAAAGTCAGACCTAGTTATATGGTAGTTTTGTTCTTCTCTCTGATAAAAGCATAAAGTGTTCACTACTCTGAGAGCATAAAAGGATAGTTGATTTGTCAATGGTAACATTTCTTGTAAGGTAAGAGAGCTTGCAAACAGGTTACACACACACACACATACACATGTGGTTGTGTCTATATCAGCTTACTGTATGTGTGTATGTTATCTGTTTGTAAACTCTTTACAGTTGGCTTTAAAAGAAGTTACATACACACAACATTCCCATGATACTCTGTATGTTAATGAACTGAAACATACGTACAACTTTTGCTCTTAGTGACACCAGCTGAATCCCATTTGTTTCACTTGGATTGTGCCAGTGTCATTAAGAGTAGAATCTGGCCTTATGTGTATGTGTCTATATACATACACCTGTATACCTACAGCCTCAACCTTGGTGAACCACTGGGTACATGACATTCTTTGACTATTAATTAGAATGACGATGCATACCAGTCACTGTGCAGTTCTTTCTCTGCAAAACTGGGATTACAGACTAGAAGTATGCAGCTCTGTAGTAAATCACTTCTTTTGTACACGTAAAGTATCAAGTCAATTAGTAAGTATAAACAGACATTTTCATGTAGCTCTTATAACAGCACCTCACTGCTAATTAATTGCAATTTAAATTTGTCACCAGTGACCACTGCTGAGTAAATGGCACCATCCTCCATCCATGCTTCTAATTTTTTCAGTAGTATGCCAAAAGCATGGGATGAAAATGATTGTGAGCATTAAAGTAACCATTCTTATAAAATTGTGATTCCTGCTTTTCAATTTGTTACTCATTTTTTTTTGCACCAAAATGGGACTGATGTTATCCTCTCATAATTAGTTTCCATGCCACAGTGGCATTTTTCCACCCCAATGATCCTTTTGGGTTGATACATTGGTTAATGCAGCTTTTGTTGTTGTTGCTCAAGAAAGTTTAAACTAAGTTACCTCATTCTTAAGTGGTCCATTTAGCAGAACTGGGGCCTGAAAATCTCACCAAGAGACACTAGAACAGTGATACTCAGACTGTGACTCGCGAGCCACAAGTGGCTCTTTAAGGTGTCTCCTGCAGCTTTAGCAGCACATGACATTAAAACACTGTGATTTAATTATTAACCAATCTAAGTTATTTACCAATCAAGATGTTTTACTATATTATTAACCAATTAAGTTATGAACTTCTACTAAGTTAATAACTTATTTGCTGTGAGAATAATATATAAAAACTAAGTATTTCCCCTGCCATTCTATTTAAATATGAATAGTACTATAGTAAATGAAACAAAAAATTCACACTACGGTGGATCTTTTGGGTAATGTTGATCACTAATTTGGGTCCTGAGTCACTGAGGTCTGAGTATCCCTGCACTAGAACATCAAGAATGCTGGTTAACAGGATCACAGAAGAGATGCTAAAAGAGATGCATGTTTGGCTTACGGTCTTTACCAGAAATATCTTCCATTACATTGCCACATGTTTCCAGTAACAATAAAGCAAAATGGGTCTGTAAAGTAAATTGATTTCCTCATTGTGGCCCTCAAGTAAATATATTAACATTTCTACATTTGATGCCATGATTTTCCAAATACAGGCTACAGTTCCACCAGATGTACAAATTAGAGATTATTGTCAAGGCAAATGCCATTGTACCTTGATTGAATGGGTCAGTGATGAAATTTGCATACATATAGAGTTAAACAGAGGTTTCTACTATCTGCAATGCATTTCTTTTGTATGTATCTCTGTACATAAATTAAACATAATAATGCTTTATCTTTTTAATTCATAAAAGGACTTTTTATTTACATCTACTCTAATATACATACAGCAATTTTTTTTCCCTGCAAGGAATTTTTTCTCTTAATACCGAGACTCCAAACGTTATTTAAAAGGGGATTGGATCCACCTAACAGCGTAAGGAAATAACATTTTATTGCACAGGTTTTCTGGCTCATGCTAGTGCTATATATCAAAGCAAAACTGTATTAAACAAGGCTTCCCCTTTGTGGTTTTAGACAGCTTGTGTCCTCCATGTACTCCTTGTTTCTCTGAGTGATCTGTCATAAGGTAGAGTAGCAAAAAAAGAATTTTTCAACTGACAGTTAATAAAGAGCACAATTATTATCACAGTCAAAAGCAGGAAGAAAAACAGAACAACGTAAGTCACCAGATCTGGCTTATTTATTTCCCCTTCTTTTAACACCCTGGCTGTTGACATATAAAACGCGGAGGAGCTTACTGGTCTCTGTGTGCTGTTCAGGTAGGGGGTATTGGTCTGAATGATTAGGTGAGCTTCAGTGGCACTGGTTGAATTTAACAATTCACTATACATGTTCTTGCTTAAATTTTCTTCCCCTGTAGGTGTATCAGAAGAGAGCAAAAGTGTCAGTCGTTGGTGTGGAAAAGGACTGTTCCCATTTGTAACGGGCTGAAATCCAGCCACATACTGTATAAACGTAAATGCAGCAATTCAGTTCACTTACATGGCTCAGTGAGTTTGCTTCTTTCAGTCTCCCTGGATCACATTTACATCATTAATCCTCAAATAGTAATCAGAAAAAAATGTGTATATATATATCTATATATATACCTCTTATTCGGGCACTTGCTCTCTCAGACAAAACCAGGGCTTATGCCAAATGGACTGGGTCTTCTGTGTGAACTGAACTGGTTACCTGGGATGAGTTGACAGGATCTTCTTAATTTTCCTGGGAGTGGAATGTGGCAGCCTCCCGTGCATAGAAACAAGACTCTCCTCTTTAACAAAACCCTGTACTGTAAGCCAAACAGAGAAGAAGAAATGCTTTGTATAGCAGCACTTGCTTGTTTTGAAGGGAAGGCACAACAGATTTCCAGGTGATTATCTGAAGAGCGATGCACACAAATCCAGTGTTAAATAAGGTCCACGTCCACCAAAAGAAGCAGCTTCCTCTTTGACATCTAGTTGAATTCGCAGTTGCAATTCCCTCCCTCTGGGAACTCCTCACTGCTGGAATGCTGGTTCTTTGTAGCATTAGTTGACTTTCTTGATCTGTTAATTGTGCACTGTGCAGCTAGCACTGAGAAGCTTTCGCTTTCTGGATTAGCTTTTTCAGTTGCTTTAAAGAAAAAAAAAAGCCTCCTTTGTTTAAAACAAAAATAAGTTCTGAGCTCTTTCGAAGCCTCTTCCTCACCCCTGCTCCAGCTAAGCTGTTAGCTGGAACTGGGATCTGGGCATAAATATGTGAAACGTGACTTTTCCCTTTAAACAGACACTCCACCACAGCGTCACTTGCTACTATGTGAAGGGAAGAATTACACAGTGGTGCTGAATGCTTCTTGCAGTGACTTGATGCTAAAAGGGAAGAGATCTCATGATAGATCCTCATGAGTTTCAAGGCTCTGGGTGGAAAGCTAGACATGGGGACGGGGGTGGGAAACAAAGCAAAAGTAAATTGCATCAGAGTCTCTCTCTCTCTCTCTTCCTTGGACTTTTGTTATTAAAATGGGTCTCTCTAGGGTAAATAAGAAAATGTCTTTTTTTTTCTACATAGTCCCCAGCACCCTCTACACCCTGACAATTAGCATGTTAATTCTTTTTCATCAAATTACTTATATACTGCCATTAGCTGCTGGCTGGCTGCCAGCTCCCCTTAGCAATCCCTCACTTCAATACATCAGATAAACATGGGTAATACTTTATTGTAACCATCAGTACTCAAAAATGGGAGGGGGGGGGCGGCCAACGGGGAAGAGGGAGCATTTGTTAGCTTGAGAGAGGACACTATGAACCACTCTCTTCACCCTCAGGACACGAATACAAGCAATCCTTAGAGCAGCTTATGAAGATTTTTTTATCACATCCCAATTCTGGATGGTTAAGCATTTTAATTACCATAATAAAATAATTCTGCCTTAAAAGAGAGGAAATGTAAAAGGAGGAATCTTATATACAATGATTTTTTTAAAAAGTTTCTGTTCAGGAAAAGAGATTGGTTTAGGCCCTGATATTCATTGAGGCACTTAAGCACCTGCTGAACTTTAAGCACCTGGATAAGCCCATCTACTTCAATGAGACCTCTTTTGTACTTAAAATTAGGCACATGCTTAAGACTCTTTGTACACATACCCCTCACTCTGGCCTTGAGTCAGCAGTCTGTCTCTTTTCAGTAAAGCACTTAAGCATGTGCTTAACTTTCAGCCTGTGTTGAAGGCCCATTAACTTCCCTGGGACCAGCACTTCCACAGGAGGCCCGTGCTGCTCGAGGGTGTATGGACATTAGTCTTTATTCATCCATTCAGGGGTGAATCATTTCTTTTTCTACATTGCCCGTTTTGAAAAAGTGCTAAATTTCTTTCTCTATTGTGTTTGCCGCCCAGGAGCCATAGACAGGTCATCCAGAGGGGCCAGGGCATGGGCTGAACACCCCTGGTTCCAGCACCTACGCTCTCCCAAGTAAACAGCATTGTCGGGGAATGCATTTGCTCTCCCTGGTCAGCTCTTCTCAAGCCTGGGCCTCACGGACTGTGTCCTATCTGCTAATTTCCTCCTATCTAGCGCGGTAGGAGTTGAACTGAACTCTGCCTAGCTGCCTCTTTCTCTCTTTAAAAAAAAAAAAAAAAAACGAGCTGGAGAAATGAGAGACGCCTCTGAGGCGCCGAATTAGACAAATGAAATGGAGAAAATTTTAATGCTGCAGCAGTTTGAAAAAGTATTAGTTATAAATAGCTCCTTTAAAAAATGTTACCAAGCCTGTAAAAAAAAAAAAAAAAAAAAAAAAACCAGCACAATGCACAAGTGTAAACGTCATAACAGTGGGAAACAAAAGTAATGGATGCATTTTAGTCCAGTTTAAAAATGTGTTTTCATGGCTGTTTTGAGGTGTTCTGCTTATTACTCAGAGGCAGAAGGTGGTGGTAGAGGTGGGACTTGTCCAGCACTGCCTCAGCTGATGTCTGTCTCTTGCATGCAGCATGCCAGGGGGCAGCTCAACAGGTGCATTGTGGGACTGCACCGAGAAGACCAGTTGCACTCCTGCCTCAGCAAGCTCAGTGTTTGCTCGCTACACTGTCTGGCAGACCCCAGTGCTGCGTGCTTGGTGAGTCAAAGCAGTGGTGTGAACCAATATAAGCACTTTCTGTGTGGGCCCCAAAGGATGGCACAGCCATGCCAGGGGGTGGTTCATATAAACAAGCTTTGTGTCCTGAGAACAGGGCCGGCTCCAGGCGCCAGCGGAGGAAGCACATGCCTGGGGCGGCACATGCTAAGGGGCGGCATTCCGTCCATTCTTGGGGCGGCTTTTTTTTTTTTTTTTTTTGCTTAGGGCGGCAAAAATGGTAGAGCCGGCCCTGCCTGAGAATGGAGTGGGGGAGCTAACTTCTCCCGGGGCCCGGCCATTTCCTGCAGGTGTTCTGGCGTGCACAGAGGCACGTAGCCAGCCAACATGGTTCCTTTCGCTGCTACAAAATTGTATCTTAAGCTCTTGGAAGCTTTCTTTGCCCTACAGACATAACAATTTAGCTACAGTGTTAAGAATTTGCATTCAGAGCCGTTGTTAATTGTTGTGGTCCAGCCACCCAGCAGCTGGCATTGGAATGACATCATTAGCATGTTTTACAAGTACCTTGCGTACACTGAGTAAGCGCTTGCTGCTGCCTTTTTGGCCAAAATATGATATAGGCGTTAATAAGAAGCCTGGGAGTAAGTCAGTCATGTTTTCAGCTAAAGCCAGGAAATTTAGGCTTAATTTCAAGACGGCTAATTTGCCCTAAATAATTCCTTAATTACAAAATTAAGAGCTGATCCTTTTCCTTTATTATCCTTAAGGAGGGTCTGGTTCAACGTCTGTAATTTTTCCTCATGCGCTCATCTCTTGTTTGGTAATGTTTTTGAATTCCCATAAGTAGGATTCTAAAATGTCTGGGAAAGATGCGCCGAAGGCATGTGTGTGGACCCTAACACCATTGGAGGGTTGTCTTGCTATGCTTAGCCCTTTTCACCTTTAAAACTCAAAGAGCTTTACGAAGCTGGCAAAGCATTATTATCCTCATTTTAATGGCTGGGGCCATAGGCGCCGACTTCCCCTCTGCCCTGTGGGTGCTCGACCCCCCCACCCTGCCCCTGCACAACCCTTGCCCCGCCCCAATTCCACCCCCTTTCCCCAAGTCCCTGCCCCTGCCCCGCCTCTTTACTGCCTCCTCCCTGAAGCGCGCCACATCCCCACTCCTTTCCCTCCCTCCTGGAAAGTCCTAAGTGCCACCAAACAGCTGTTAGGTGGTGGGCGGGAAGCGCTGGGAGGGAAAGGAGCGGGGATGCCACACTGACGGAGGGAGGAGCAGGAGGCTAGGAGGGTGGGGGGAGCATGGCTGCCGGTGGGTGCAGAGGTTCAGGGCTAGGGTATGAACTGGATCACGCCCCCATGCAAAGCAGTAAGCCTCCACTCTGCACTCTTGCATGAGCTACCCAGATCTTGGGTGCCTGCCTATTTCTTTTCGCTCCCTCAAGAACTCCACCAACCCATTACCCTCTGGCCTGGTATAGGGGGAAGCCTAGGCCAGCAGCAAATTACTACCCCCTGGAGCAAGGCGCAGATGGGGGGAATCCTGACTCAGGGATGTGGTGTCACTGTGACTGGTACAGGTTGCAGCATTGCCTCTAAAGCAGGGGTACGCAAACTTTTTGGCCCGAGGGCCACATTGGGGTTGCAAAACTGTATGGAGGGCCGGGTAAGGAAGGCTGTGCCTCCCCAAACAACCTGCCCCCCGCCCCCTCCCACTTCCCGCCCCCGACTGCCCCCCTCAGAATCCCCGACCCATCCAACCCCCCTCGCTCCTTGTCCCTTAATCCCCTGCCCCAACCGCCCCCTGGAGCCCCACCCCCTATCCAACCCCCCTGCTCCCAGTCCCCTGACTGCCCCGACCCCTACTCACATGCCCCCGACAGGCCCCCCGGGACCCGAGGCCTATCCCACCCCCCCCCCGTTCCCCATCTCCTGACCCCTATCCACACCCCTGCCCCCGGAGACTCCCAGGCTTATCCAAACCCCCCCCGCCACATTCCCCATCCCCTGACCACCCCCCAGAACCTCTGCCCCATCCAACCGCCCCTGCTCCCTGTCCCCTGACTTCCCCCCAGGACTCCCCACCCCTTATCCAACCCCCTGGCCCCAGCCCCGGCCCCCTTACCATTCTGCTCAGAGCAGCATGTCTGGCCACCGTGCTGCCTGGCAGGAGCGCGCAACCCCGCCATCCAGAGCGCTGCCCGTGCGGCGTGGCTGTGGGGGAGAGGGGACAGCAGGGGTGGGGCCAGGGGCTAGCCTCCCCAGCAGGGAGCTCAAGGGCTGGGTAGGACAGTCCCGTGGGCCGGATGTGGCCCACAGGCCGTAGTTTGCCCACCTCTGCTCTCAAGTCAGAGCATAGTCTGACTGCTGCTCCCTACTCCCACTGGTGAGCCAAGGAAGGCCCCTGAAATCAGTGGGGCTCCTCATGTGAGTAACTACTCACTAGCAGGAGTAAGGGGTTCAAAATCTGGCCCTAAGTATTTTGCCTAAGATACAATACGATATGTCAATGGCAGTCCTAGGAAGAGAACCCAACTCTCCTGACGTGTGGTCCAATGCCCTAGTATTAATCAAACACTGAAATGAATTATTCATCGTTTTTATAACGGAAAGCAGGGATCATTCCATTTATTATGTGGGTGCCGCACCAACAGTCTCCTACTCGCTTTACAGACTGACAAAGTAATAGTATTTGCTGTAACAATCACTCACCCACTACAAATAAACAGGAGATAATCTTGGTGGGTAATGGGTCATGTAGGGGACAGTCCCTTTGTGAATAACTGAAGTCTTTCCCCAACTCTGCACTTGTGAATAGCACACGATCCAACCTTTGTGTACATATCAAGATAAATATCAGCTGAGTGAAATGAAGGAGGAAATAAAACATTAGCTTTCTCAGTAACATAACCATTTACAATGTGTATTACAATCCTTCTGCTTTTAAGAGTAAACTGCAATCCAGGGGAATTGTTTCTATTAGCAGAGTAAAATGTAACAAATCATAGGCTGTAACCTAGCATAACCTAAAAACTGCTATAATGACTCAAAATGTTATAAAGGAAAGAAAATAATGAGTCTATATTTTTTTAAAAAGTCACTCTAAAGGAAAACACTTCTTATCGGATGTCATAGACGAATCATAGAATTATAGGAGATTAGAGTTGGAAGAGACCTCAGGAGGTCATCTAGTCCAACCATCTACTCAAAGCAGAACCAACCCCAACCAAATCATCCCAGCCAGGGCTTTGTCAAGATGGGCCTTAAAAACCTCTACAGATGGTGATTCCACCACCTCCCTAGGGAACCCATTCCAATGCTTCACCACCCTCCTAGTGAAATAGTTTTTTCTAATATCCAACCTAGACCTCCCCCACTGCAACTTGAGACCATTACTCCTTGTTCTGTCATCTGGTACCACTGAGAACAGTCTAGATCCATCCTCTTTGGAACCCCCCTTCAGGTAGTTGAAGGCTGCTATCAAATCCCCCCTCATTCTTCTCTTCTGCAGACTAAACAAGCCCAGTTCCCTTAGCCTCTCCTCATAAATCATGTGCTCCAGCCCCATAATGTCCTTGAAATAAAAATTAATGTGCCTAAAATGAAATCTCCAACCCAAGTTTTAGGCCCCTAATCAGGCCATTTTTTTACTTAGGTGCCTAAATGTGATGCCTAAAGAATATGGGCCTAATAGCTTTTGTATAACATTTAGAACTCTGCTCCAGCGTCAGTTTTTGCTGTGCGTATCTTCACAACGGTATCTTGCAAGTTGCCATCAGAATTTGTGCATCACATTATGGAGGAGATTTTTGCCAATGCCATCAAGGTGAAATTCATCCCAACACAGTGGCCATGTGCTCTGCCAAATCCTCCCCTTTTCTCTTTTTTCTGCACAGAGCCACCGATTCAGTGGGATATTTCAATGTGTCTGGAAGGAGAGGCAAGAGAGACTATAAATTAGTGCAAGAGCCCTGCATGTGCTGAAGACTGTGGAGCATGGGGGTTCTTGGAGTGGATCCTGAGGCCCACAATTATATAGATCCTCTGGTTCTTCTCTATCCAAGCAAATGTGGGAGAGCAAAGACTGAGGAGAATAGTCAAGCCAATCAGTTGAGTAGTGGCTCCACTCCAGTTCTACTTGAGGAGAGGACATTCCCTTCCCTTATGCCCCAAATTACTCAGGTTGGTTGGCAGAGACATGATTTGGCCCTTTGCGGGGGCTCCAAACTCTTATGTGGCACTGTGGTGAGTTTCACCCTCAGCAAGGAGAGGGTTTTTTTGAGGTGGAAATATCATCTCCTAGGTGAAAAAATAAGGCAAACGTTCCCCTATTTCTCCCAGGCAATGATCAATGATTCCCCATAATCTGAACAAAACTGGTGTTTCCACCTCAGTAATTCTCTGTGTGTGGGTTCCTCGAGGACAAGTTATTCCATAAATTCATTTTTTTTTCTGGAAGCATTTGGTGTTAGTCAAAGACAGGAGGTTTGGACTAGATGGGGCACCGGTCTACTCTGCTACGGGCAGTCTCTATGTCCTAATATTAAACGCTACAGTTTTATGAAATGGCTGCAATGTAATATCTGTAAAGAAAACAATGGAAGAGATACTTCTCTTCATGGGCTCTAGTAATTCTCCGCTTAGATTTGAATACTGTCATCTGGTCCCACCAATGCTTTTTAATCAAGTTACAGGCTAGGTAAAAGGTAATTTCTGCACTGTTCTGAATAAGTTCCTCTGTGATTCTTTTGGGCTATAAAGTAGAAAAAAATCTTTTCCCCTTTCATGCATCTTTTCAAGTAAAACTGAATGAATCTCTTTCCCCATTACTGCACATAATGCATCCAGACTAAATATAACCATCTTCCGGAATGTTCCCTTGTTACACTGTAACACATCATCACACTTACTGTAATTAAATGTATGAGCTGCATTGTAGGGAAGTCTGATCACTAGGGAATGAGCCCTACCAGTCACCTGTCCTTTATCATTCGAGACAATACCTAACTCTCAGATCACAATTCTTTGTGTGAGCATTACGGCACCGCCTTAGTTTTCCTTACCCTACTTTGCTAGCATTAGGAGTTGAGGATGATGAGAAGTATTGCTAGGGGGAAACTTTGAAGATCAGCACAGGATTTTTATCTCAATAGTACAAGTCTTTCTTCTGTCATTTCTTCGTTGCTTACACCCTCCTTTGTAGGCAAGGTGCTGCACAGTCCTGAGAATTCCAAATGGACTGTCACTTATGAATTGAGATGGGTTCCATTCCTGTTGCAGAGTTAAATGATGACTTTGAACTCAAGCGTTCACATGAGTGAGCAGAGCAGAGCAGAAATCAGTCGGCCTGATACAAGCATTTGATGTGCCAAATAAAAAATATCCCACTAGCTAGATGGCTGAGATGGTTGAATGCTGCATTAAAAAATCCTGCAAATCTTTGTTTGAGTTTAGAAATGACCCGACTCTGGCCATGCATATGTTCCCTTTGCATTTGTTTATTGTGAACATTTAAGTGAGCATAGTTAAGTCACATGAACTCTCATGGAAAGTGCATTTTAAATCTGCACATGCGGGTGCAATGGTATATTTTGTATGGCATGGGACGCTGCTTGATTACCATAGCAGAGGTATGCCCCTTACTGGAGTCCCGGTGCAGCGACAATTAAACAAACCTGACAGGATCTAATTCCTCTCTCCAAGGATGGACTCTGCTAACTATGAAGGTCAGAGAGGGGGCCCCTTAAATTTAAACCCTCCATTCAACCACTCAATCTTACAGGACTGTGTTTTTTCTATGGAAGATGCCGTAGGCAAAGATTGTATAACCCAGAAAGGAAAAAGTGCCATCTTTTCGAAGATTTCCTAAGGTTCCAGCTCCCTAGGAAAGAGATTCAAAGAAATAGGGGGCTTATTCTTGTCTTCCTCTTAATTATATAAGTTGTGCTCATTTAGTGAGGACATGGAAACAATACCATGTGACTTCTATGAACAAGTATCCAATCTATGAACAAGCTGGTCCACTCACTCCATCAAATAAAAATGACACAAAAGTGCCCAATAAAGTGAAGAACCCCTGCTGGCAGACATTCTGAGAGCAGCACCCCAGTGTTCGACAGAAAACTGGGGAGTGAACTCTTGTTCGCTCAGCTCTAAGATAGCCCAGCTAGTTAAGAATATGTGAGAGCAACAAATGCACTTTCTACTAGTGCATTCAACGACCCCATTTGTGAGAAGGAATAAACAGCCCTCTAATACACAAAGCTGTATCCATTGATCTCTGCCTTGGGAAGGCAGGAACCAGAAGGTGAAAATGAAGCACAGTCTAACACTACAAATATTACAATCTCCTGTGGACTTTAGAAACAAACCAATGTCATTCTTGAAATGGGATGGGCCATTTAAGGCTGCTTGGCTGAAGACCTGTAAGGCTACATCTATACAGAAACCCCCCGACTTACGCAATTGTACCGTTCCGGAAAGCCTTGTGTAACTTGAATTTTGCATAAGTCGGAAACATATATCCATACGTTATGCAAAAATTTCTGCAACTCGAAAATCCTATTTTTGGCCTATGGAACTTTTTCCGTAAGTGTGAATTTGCATAAGTCGGGTCTTGCGTAACCCAGGGAGCATCTGTACTTCAAGCACTACAGCTGAATTTTTCACTCCCCTTAAGTGACATTGTGAGAGTGAGCTAAAGTTTAGGTGTAGACTAAAGGCACAACCATTCATGTTACAGTATAATCTCAGACAATGGTTCTAATGTTCTCCTAGTGGGACCTACCGCTGAGCTAGCCAAGTTCTAGCTGGGACCCTCCTCCCCCACAGACATTCTGATTCAGCAGTATGGAGAGGCCAGGTTGGTTATGACCATTTTACCTACTGTTGTTAGGAGAATAGCCTAGGCCTTTGATGACCTGGTTCAAGTCCCTGCTCTGTCACAAATGTAGTGTGTGTCCTTGGGCAAGTCCTTTAGTCTCTATAGGTTAAATTCTGTAGGAATTGCAGAGCATAACTTTTAGGTACCCTTCCACCTAGTAGAATGCTCAGTCCTAAGTTAGGTTCCCTGGACTTCCTGTACAATATACAGGGAGTGTTAGATGCCTAGGAAAGGCAGTAACAGAAACTAGCTAGCTGAGTGGGGAAGCTGTCTAAGATAGCTAGTAGGAAATGCAGAGGAGACGCATGGGGGGTCTAAGCCCTGCCCCTCCAAGGTAGTTAGGTGCTTAGCTACCAGAAGATGAAACCTGTCAATTGCCTTAAAGTTTTTCCATTTTAAAAAGGTTCTTTTTTTTTTTGTAAAGCAAATCTATCCTCCACACACAACTATATGGTATTGGAACGAAGATGAGTACAATCCATTTTCAGGGCAAGCACACACAATGGAAGAGCAAATGTTGGGCATGAAAGATGCTGATCTGCAGGCTTCTCAGTCATTGTGTGACTTTATGGCCATATCTGCACCTGTGTGACAAGAGCACTAAATCTAATCATGGGCGTGTGTGACGTTTGGTACCTCGTGAGAACACACTACACCCCCATGTTCATCCTTATCAAATAATTGTGTGGTATCCAATGCAAAGTTTGTCATGCTGGGTGTCTTCAGAAGGCTCATGATGCACTGAGCATTGTTGTTATAGGTTATAATTTCATGTATATAGTTATGAGGCTGAAACTGTATCCTCATGGATTAAAGCAAGCCCAGACAAAAACTCTCCAGAAGCAGAGGGGCAGTTGACACCGCATCAGGGCATGTATGAGACAAACCCAGCCCAGCCTCACAGGAACAAAGGACACTGGCTTAGGCAGCAACAAAAGGATCTGTTGGACTCTCGAGTGAGTCACTCCCTTCCTTTGATCAGCTTGGGACTGCGATGAGGTAATGCTCACCTGACTCTAAAGGGGGGGGGGCAAAGCCAAGAGGGAAGAAAGGACATGATAAAAGGGAGAAACTTTGCCATGCTCTTCCTCTCTCTTCCACCTACATCTACAGACACCGCACCAAGTGACTGAAGCGCTGATCAAAGGGGAGAGCCTGACTGAAGGGAAACCAGCCAGCCTGTGGTGAGCAGCATCTAAGTTTGTAAGGGCACTGAAAGTGTTAAGATCAGCTTAGAATGCGTTTTGCTTTTATTTCATTTGACCAAATCTGACTTGTTATGCTTTATCTTATAATCACTTAAAATCTATCTTTGTAGTTAATACATTTGTTTGGCTATTCTACCTGAAGCAGTGTGTTTGGTTTGAAGCGTGTCAAAGAATCCCCTTGGGATAATAAGCCTGGCATATATCAATTTCTTTGTTAAATTGATGAACTCATATAAACTTGCAGCATCCAGCAGGCCTAACCGGACACTGCAAGACGGAGGTTCCTAGGATTGTATTTGGGACCGGAGATATTGGCTAGTGTCATTCGGTTGCACAATCCAAGGAGCACCCCTTTCTTGAGAAAGATTACAAAATACTGCATGTGCTTGGCAACGACTTTAAGGCATATTTTATCTATGACTGAACAAAATGAAAAGAACCGTGAGCATGCTATTCCTCTGCCGGCAAAGCAAGATACCGCCAGTTTAATTGTTTGTCTGCCACTTGCTAAGGATGAATTGTTTTATAATTTCTAGTTGTAATGCCTAAGGGTTCAGCTCTAAAAAAACTAAATGTGTGTATCTCTTCTTCGTGAAAGCTCTTCCAAGTGTTGAAGATGGGCACCCCGCAGAAAACAAAAAGAGCATCTCTTAGCCATTAACCAAGGCTTCTAATGTTTGAGTCTTATGGATTGAACTCGTTAATGTTCCAGGGTTACTAAATGTTCCCAGCAACATAGACAAAGGGCTGGTCTACACTGAAAACTTACATTGTCATTGCTATGTCTCCCCGGGGTTTGAAAAATCCACAGCCCCGAGAAATGTAGTTAAGCCGACATAACCCCCAGTGTAGACAGGGCAAGGTCGACAGAAGAATTCTTCCATCACACTAGCTGCCATCTTGCAGGGAGTTGGATTAACTACAGTGACGGAGAACTGCTCCTGTCACGGTAATGAGTGTCTATAGTGAAGTGCTACAGAGGTGCCACTGTAGCATTTTAAATGTCTTCCTCGCCCAAATCTCCCTCCTCTGGCTGCTGCGGGAGGGAGTTATAGAAACTTCTGTGCTTCCTGCCTGCAAGAATCAGGGCAGGGGTGTTTCCGAGGTGGAGGAAGCGGGAAAGCCCAACTGCCAGGCCGTGATGAAAGATAAGACACCTACCAGGAGAGCCTGACCACCAGATTCGGGTTGAGAGAAGGGAGACCCACCCTCCTCCCTCAGCCTCTAGAGTCCCAATAATAAAATGACATCACCTCCTTCTAAGGCTGGACTCTTTATCCCTCTCCCTGACTTTGTGGCTCAATGACTTTGGCACACCAATACTCATCCACCAGGACTGCAGTAGTTATTGTTTGTGGTAACACCTATTTGTCTCAAATGAAATCAGGATCCCATTGTGCTAAGCACTGTAGGCATGAGCTCCTCATGGAGGTTACAATCTAAATAGACAAGACAGGCAGAGAGTGGGCATGACTTCCCCAAAGGCATGCATCTGTTCACTGGCAAGGCATAGATCTCCTGATGTCCATTCCAGAGCTCAGACCATTAGGCTTATTAACCTTTTGGTCAAAAAGAATAGGATCGATTCTCTTTGGATGTTTCCAATGCCAATTCTTAATTGCCTATTGTCTATATGTCTCTCTCTTTGTGCCCCATGCAGGACTCTCATTCTGTGCCTGCTTGGAGAGCAAGAGTCTGGGAATAAAATCAGGGACTCATGCATGGCTGGAGTGCAGCTACCAGGCCAGTGGCTGGAAAGAAACCCAGGCATGGATCCACAATGGCACAAAGATGTGCTCTGAGCATGTCTTCCAGAGTGGTCCCCACAGGCAAATTTGGTGGAGGAACATCCAACTTCACCTGGTTTGGGCAACATGCTGGAGCTTAGGTGTGAGATATCCATCTGGCTGCCTGAAGTGAGGCAGAAACATAGGTGCCTAGGGGATTTTTAAAGAGAAAATTCAGGTACAGAGGGATTTTGAGTGCCTATAGGCACAGGCGCTGACTTTTATATTTCCTGGTAGATGCTACACCCCTGCTCTGTCCCCGAGGCTCTACCCACACTCTTCCCCTGAGGCCCCACCCTTGTTCTGCCTCTTCCTGCCCCAGATCTGCCCCCTCCCCCGAGACCCCCCTCGCCCGCCTCCAAGTGCCTCCCGCCAGCCACCAAACAGCTAACCGGCGGCCAAACCGAACAGCTGTAGCTGGTGGGTGCTGAGCACCCATTGGTTTTTTTTTCCATGGGTGCTCAGGGATGAAAGTAACTTAAAGGACTTACCGGTACTCTGGAGTCCTTAGGAGGGGCAGGGCCTCAACCAGAAGAGGCGTGGCCTCTACCGGAAGAGGTGGGGCCTTTCAATCCCCAGGCCCTTTAAATCACTTTAAAGGGCCTCGGGCTGTGGTAGCAGCAGCTGGGAGCCCTGGGCCCTTTAAATCATCCCCGGAGCTACCAGCTGCAGAGGTACCAGCATCCCCTGAGCTACCAGCTGGGAGCCCCGGGGGTGATTTAAAGGGCCAGGGGCTCCAGCTGCTGCTACCGAGTGGAGCCCCAGGCCCTTTAAATCACCATCAGAGGGGGCTCCGGCCTCTGGCGGAGCTTGAAAGGGTCCGCGGCTCCATTGCAGTAGCGGCAGCCGGGAGCCCCTGGCCCTTTAAATCACCACCAGAGCCCCGCGGCTGCTACCCCAGGGCTCCAGCAGTGGGGCTTGGGTGGTGATTTAAAGGATCCCGGAGGGTAGCGGCAGTAGGAGCCCCGGGCCCTTTAAATCGTCCCCGGAGCCCTGCTGCCAGAGCCCAGGGGAGGCGGTGGTGGTGCTCCGGCGGCTATTTTAAGGGCCGGGGTGGTAGTGCCGTCCGAGCCCCTGGCCCTTTAAATTGCCGCCTGAGCCCCGCCACCGCTACCCCAGGGCTCCGGCAGCAGGGCTCTGGCGGCAGTTTAAAGGGCTCAGGGCTCCAGCCGCTGCTGGGATCCCCAGACCCTTTAAATTGCCACCAGGAGAAGCTGATCTGCCTCGGTCCGGCACACCGGTATGCCGTACCGGGGCGTACTGGCTTACTTTCACCTCTGTGGGTGCTTGATCCCCGGCACACCCACGAAGTTGGCACCTATGCCTACAGGTTTAGGTGGCAGCTATTTTAAGGATCTCAATGACATCTACATTTTGGTCTAAGGTGAGTAAAGTGGAGAGTTAGGTTCCTATGCCCTTTTGTGAATCTGAGCCCCAGCCCTTCCATTCCGAACTGTGTGTCCAATGTCTGCCAGCGCTGGTGTTTCTAAACATAGCATGCGTCTTGGGGACAGGATGATAAAACTCTTTACAAATAGCGAGAAGGTGTATTCCACTTGAGCCATCCAGGATGCAAATGAGAAGACAGAGGTCACCCTTTGAGGGCAAAATAACATAAACTGGGAGAGTTTAATCTCAGAGAAACAGTGACGATTAATGCAATTTGCTCATGAGAAGGGGTGGCAATGCACAAGCTTTTCAAGTTCTGCTCTTCTGATGTCTCTGCTTCATACACATCCGTAATTGAGTGTCACTAGTCAGCTGGTTTAAAACATTCTAGCAGGCATCCTCCTGAAAAGGCTGATTTTTAGATCGTGGATCATCAGTTTTAGTGTTTTGCAGAATGGTGACATTCATTGGCCACCAGCTAGAAGAAGGAATTATAAAAATGCCCTCGGGAGCGTTGACATGAAACGTATGCTAATTGACTGCACTGATAAAGAAGGAAAATCTAGGAACCCGTAAAACCGGATTATATAAATAATCTAAAATCTTATTAATTTGTGAATGTCTGTGCTTTCCTGGAGTGAATTATTTTGGCTGCCATCACTTGATCATGGAAATGAATTTCAAAAGGGCAGTGAGTGATATTAGTTAGAATAACGTTATTAGCCTGTTCACCTCTGTATTATTGGTCTAAAATGAAAACTGTATGAAATATGATGCCAGGAAGAATACACTACTTCAGCACTCAAAACCCCTTGAAATGTTTGCCACTAATGCCCCAGATTAGTAAAATTTCAGCTGAGATTTAACTTTAAGGAGAAAAGGCATAATAAATATACTGTAGGTTTTTTCAGAGCTATGCAGAAAGTTACTGTTGCTCAGCAAAGTAATGTCTCTGAGAAACATTTTGCTATTTTTAGACAAATAATTTCCAGTTTTATAATAATAAGGTTTGAGTATATCCTTCTGGGGAGTACAGTACTGTGCTTTATTAAAATTCATACTGCATAACATAAAAACCTGGCACTATCTCTGACAACTGCAAACCACAGGACTATTAACTTTAAATGACTGAAATGTGACTATTGCTTAACCCATTGGTAAACTTTTAAGGAGATTGCGTAAAGTGGAAGATTGTCATGATTATCAGATTAGGCTTCATAAAATGATTGAATAATTATGAATACCCATTAACTTTAAAGCATTATGTCAGCCATGAAACCTCGCAAATTGAATTTCGTACTAATTAGTAAGGGAATTTTGACAAATATAGTAGGATCTACCACATACAGCGTGTTGATTTTTTTCTTTCTTTTCAGGGAGTCACACACTTATAATAGAGAGAGGCTAGTTCTTTGAGTAACATCCCTTGAGAGCTCCACTTCAGGCACCGATCCCATATTCAGTACCACAAGCATTTAGATGTACAAAAGACCTCTGGAAAATGGATGAAATGGAGTCCTCGCTCCTCAAGCATCTCTGGTACTGAGACCCCGATCTCTGGACCACCATCCTCTGGTACTGCAGGACTCTTCACCGTTTTCTGTGGGTGCTCCTCCATTGGCTGAGATGAAGGAGACTTCCAGTCAGTCTCCTCTATTTCTGTTCAGGGTTCTCCAACATGTCCCTTCAGGAACCCATTCTCTGAGAGTCACAGGGAAGACCACGCTCGTTATCAAGGGTGATGGAACCAAACCTGCATGCTGACCTTCTCCCCTCAGTGGCCACACTGGAACCTCTGGGCTGCCTATTGACAACCGTTTGCCAGCCCACAAGTAGTGTCTTATAGGGAGGCCAGAGTTGTACAGTCCTCTTCTCCCCAACTAGCCCCACCACAGAAGGAGATGTTTGAGGAGCAGGACACTAGGGCAGATAAAGAGGCCACCCCTCAAATACCTATTTCACCCTCATCTCCAGATGAGGCAATAATGCCTCCGCCACCACCCATGGCCAATGAGTTTTGGCAATTTCAATATCTCACAAAGAAGATAACTCTTCAAATTCCACTTCAAAAGGTCAATGATTCACAGCACAAACAGATTCATGGCTTTTATTGAACATCTGCCACCGGGTCATAAGGAGTAATTCCAGTTCATCATCTCTGAGGGCCAGTTATTGGCCAGAACTGCTCTTCTGGTATCCTTAGGTGCTGCAGACACTGCTGCCAGATCTATCTCCACAGCAATGGTTATGTGCAGGGCATCATGGCTCTAAGTCTCTGGGTTACTGAGAGGAGTACAAACACTGTGGGGGGCCTCCCCTTCAACAGTCATAAGCTTTTCTTGGTAACCACAGTTGAGTCCTCACACACGCTGAAGGACTCTAGGACTACTTTACAATTCTTGGGCATATATACACCTATACATAAAAAAAGGTTTAGTAGGTCACAGACTACCCAGAGATTGTGTCCTGCTCAGGTTTCTGGGCTTCATAGATCCTCTGAACCTTCCCCAGGGAAAGGCATAGATTTCAGAGAAAGAGGGCTGCCTGACTGCCCTCCACAACCACCCATTCATCTTCAAAGCAACAGTTTTGATGGGTTGGTTGAGGGTTCAAATCCTCCTGCACCTCTGATTTCACAGCTGGCCAATTGGCACATGTTCCCCCTTTTGTGGACCAACTTGCCTATTTCCAACATGTGTGGAGGTGGCTTACTACAGACAAGTGGTTCATAAAGGTAATAACATTGGGCTCTACCATTCATTTTACATCACTGCCTCCCTCCCAGCCCCCTTCACTATCCCTCTGCAGGCACCTCTCTCAAAAGCTTTTATTGAGACAAGAAGTGAACTCTCTCCTTCAGTTAGGAGCTATAGAGATGGTCCCTCCTCATCACAAGGGCAAGGGTTTTTACTCAGTGTTTTCTTATGCCAAAGAAGGCTGGAGGGTGGAGATCTTAGATCCAAGCCTTCTATACAAGTTCGTAAAGTCTCAAAAGTTCAGGATGGTGAATCTGGCAGATATAATTTCTTCACTAGAGAAAGGGAATTGGTTTTCAGCCCTCAACCTACATGATGACTATTTTCATATAACGACAGGTTTCAGAGTAGCAGCCGTGTTAGTCTGTATCCGCAAAAAGAAGAACAGGAGTACTTGTGGCACCTTAGAGACTAACAAATTTATTAGAGCATAAGCTTTCGTGGACTACAGCCCAGAAAGCTTATGCTCTAATAAATTTGTTAGTCTCTAAGGTGCCACAAGTACTCCTGTTCTTTTTTTTCATATAACGATACATCCATCGCACAGGCAATACCCTACACTAGGCCAAGATCATTTCCAATACCAAGCACTTCTCTTCATCCTTTCCTTGGCCCCAAGGGTATTCTCAAAGGTCCTGGCAATAGTGGCTGCTTACCTCTGATGAGAAGCAACCCTAGTATTCCTGTATCTGCATGGCTGGCTGGCTACTCAAGGGCTGTTCCTACAAAGTAGTACTGTCTTTCACCTTGCTTTGTTCCAGGAGTTGGTCTGCAACTGAATGTAAAAAAATCCACGTTAACCCCTGTGCAGATGATACAGTTTATAGGAGCGTATTTGGACTTATTGACAGCCAGAGCCTTCCTTTGGTAACTTTGTCAGGCCTGGTGAGGACAATTCAAAGGAGCCATCAGACCACAATAAGGAACTGCCTTCAGCTCCTGGGGCACATGGCAGCAACAGCTGCTTCCAGGATTCGCTCCCAATGACCTGTTCTCTAGTCAGAGACACCCTGGACAGACAGGTGATAGTTCCTCTACAAGCAAGGGACTCCCTCACAGGCATTTCTTTCTACCACCCAGCTCCATCAGTGACTAACAACAGATGCATCAATGTTGGGGTGGGGAGCCCACCTCAATGCCCTTACGATTCAGGGCAGATGGACAACTCAGGAAACCAGTTTCCACATCAATTGGTTGGAGCTCAGGGTTATCAGGCGCCATATCAAACCCCTCATCAGGGGCAAATCAGTCAGGGTCATGATGGACAGCATATCCGGCATGTTCTATATCAACAAGCCAGGAGAAGCAAGATCCCCCTCCCTATGCGCCAAAGCCGTGAAACTGTGGATCCACGGAACTGGTGTATAGCTCATCAGATCTAAATCTCTGCAGTCTTCCTACCAGGTATTCAGAACACCACTGCCAATGTCCTCAGCAGGCACTTCTCAAAGGACTACAAATGGGCACTAGATACCCAAGTTCTCCACAATATATTCCTAAGAGGGGGACTGCCAGAGGCGAATCTCTTCACCACCTCCAGAAACAGGAAGTGCTCTATTTTCTGCTGAAGAGGAGGTCTGGGACACCTTGGAAGAAGGGGCTTTTCTATGTGTTTGCCCCAGTACCACTGATACTGTGAGGAACAAAATCAGAAAGTTCAGGCCAAAATTATCCTTATGGTACTGACCTGGCCAAGACAAACTTGGTATCCTTCCTTGCTCACCTATGTAACCAACCATTGTTCAAGCTCTGGATCTGAACTTGCGCACTCACTCCCATCTCTAGGTTTCGTTTTGTTACTGTTGCTTTTAGCTTTAATCCTTGTCTCTCCTTCATCCTCTTCCACCTCCATCCCCGATGCTCCTTCAAAGCAGTGCTATACTTAATTCACAATACATATATATTCACATAATGAACACAGGAGCTGCCAGCCTGGATCAGATCAGAGTCTAATCCAGTGGCCAACACCAGAGGAAGGTATAAAAATCCCTACAGCCAGCAGTTCTGGGCTAACCTGACCTTAGGGAAAGTTTCCTCCTAACCCCTAATAGCTAAAGGTTGTCTTTAGCCCTGAAGCATGATGGTTTAGGTCTCTTTCCACCAACAGTATTATATACTAAAGCATTCTATATATGGGTTAGCTAATGTTTTGCTCTCAT
Organism: Malaclemys terrapin pileata; assembly: GCF_027887155.1. Taxonomy (NCBI): domain Eukaryota; kingdom Metazoa; phylum Chordata; order Testudines; family Emydidae; genus Malaclemys; species Malaclemys terrapin. Next base: position 10,671,328 of record NC_071512.1, on the reverse strand, counting down.
TTACCTTTGTGCTATTTGGCTTGTCGTCCTTTTTAACAAGTATAATGATAAATGCAGGAGGCCTAATATCCCTCAGCATCTCTTATTTTAAAATGTGTTGAGATCATGCACATCGTGGTATGAAGGCCTGACAGTAACTGAAGGAGTTGTACATAAATGGAAAAGTAACGAGCCAACCTTGAATTCTATCAGAACAGAATGGTATGCTGACATTCATGGAAGAGCGGCAGGGGCTGAGTTAGCTAGCAATTCCGGCAGCATCTAATTGACTCAGAAGTAATTGGCAATACTATTTGGGTGCTAGCGAGGCAATTATTGCCGTAATAAAGCAAGAGGAGCTGGGAGGGGAAGGCTATAAAAGGAAGGTAGAGTAGTACAGGGGAATATTTGTACAGAAAAGATAGTTCCTCAGTGGTTTTAACAGGAAATATCTATGGTGCGTCTATGGCCCCCCATTACAATGGTATGTGATCATCTCACAGTCTATTTAATGCTTTTTAAGACTTACAACAGCCCTGTGAGAGAAAAAAAGCATTTTACAGCTGGCAAGTCAAGGCACAGAGCCTCAGAGCCTCAAAAGTACTTCGATGCCGAACTCCCATTGAAATCAACACACAAATCAGCATTGCAGCACCTGAAGTCCCCTTTGTGAATCCCATGTTTTGGCAAGCAACCAGACCAGCCGCAGTCGTCCGCTATTTAGAGAGGACACTGGCCATGCACATTAGCAACAGGTTTCCCGGCTGATCACAACAGATATTAAAATAAATAAGCTTTTTGCACTTAGGAACAACAGTGTGCAAAGCAGATTAACAGTTCTGAACTGCCTCCTAAATATTGAGTATTCAGACCAACTTTGCTGGAGCAATTCAGAACTACAGTGTCACTCGGGCTTTTAGGAGGAGTGAGGGGGGAAGCCACATTTGTGGTTCCTGACAGCTCAGCAACTTAATTCCCCGCAAAGTGTACAGGGTGATCATCTTGACAATTATGGTTTTAAAATGAAATAAAAAATTAAAAGAAAAAAATCTTAACTGTGTTTCGTAATGTGGTTTGGAAAGGAATTAAAGACAGAGGGTCATTTCCCACCTTTTAGAGCCCTTTGCAAAACCAAGTTCCACATGTGAGGAGCTCATCTTGCGGGCAGCACTCTCCAGGCACAGGTATGAGGATAATTAATTGGGTAATTGATGGCTGCCGAGTTAATCCCCTACCTTGTGCATTGACACCCACACAGAAATCTACATCTTCACCCACATATCAAACTATATTTTATCTCACTGACACCATCAAAGGCATGTAACACATACTGCAGTGCGAATCATGTTAAAGAAAATAAGGCCTTCTCTTCTTGTCACACTAGGAAAAAAACCCAACTCTCTTAACCAGGGCTGGCCTTAGGGATGGGTGACATGGGTAGCCACCCAGGGTGCCAGGGTCAGGGGGTGCGATCAGTGCTTAATTTGTGCTGGGGCTGAGACCTAGCACCTCTGGGCTCCTGGCCAGCAGCTGCTGCTCTCCAGCTGCCCAGCTGTGAAGGCAGCACCGCCACCAACAGAAGCCCAGAAGTAAAGATGGCATAGCATGGTATTGCCACCATTACTTCTGCACGTTACTGCCTTCAGAGCTGGGTGCCTGACCAGCAACCATCGCTCTCCAGCCACCATGTGAAGGGGAAAGGAGTGGGGCTGTCCTGGGGGGTGAGGCTGTGGAAGGGAGCTTGGGGCAATGTGGAGGAGTCAGCAGTGTCTGGGGGCTATGGGGGGATGCATGGGGAGGCAGTGGGGGCCAGGGGCAATGGGGGGGATGGATGGGGGGGCAGCGGGGGCCAGGGGCACCAAAATACGTTTGCCCAGGGCACCATTTTCCCTAAGGCCCTGCTCTTAACTATATAATCATTTGCTCCAAAATACATTACTCTATCTGTCTTAACACTGTCACATGCCACTGCTTCAGTGATCTGCTTTTAATCTAGGCCTTTTGTGGTGAGATTTGAGGCGGGCTCGCTTCTCATTTTTCAGGGCTTCTTTGAGCTGCAAGAAACAAGAGAAGCCCCTGGCATATTTGTTATCTAAATCTTGCAAAATAACTTGTCCACAGGGTCACTTTTGAGCCACCCCTCCATAGGTTACATTATTTATATAGATTTTTTTTGAAGTACAAGGGGAGATAAAAAATGAGATGAATCAAAACAACTTGAAAGGGCATTCAGATGTACGGAATGATGGTCGGCACTGCATGGGGCTCTCGGGAGAGCTTTGTTTTGGTTTATTTTTAACTGATCAACCTTTAATGTTTGCTCTTTGTGAGAGAGAAAATAATCTCTCCTGTGAGTCTGAGGTAGACACCATATTAGACTTGGGGATCATGGTGTGGTTTCTTGGGTAGCCAGGGACACTGTCACAAATAAAGTGCTTGCTTCTGCAAGATATTGTAATTTACTAAGTATCTCCCGAGTGAGCAAACTCGTGCAGCCAAGGAATAAAATCACAAAACAATGAACTCCTTCTACATCTAGTGCAATCACTCTCCTCACATGAGCCGTTATAAAAACACCAGGCTGACCCAGGAATTATTCCTACCTCATTTTACTTAAAATATGGATTCCATTTGGCTAAACAAAATGAATGCAACAATCTCCAGAAGCTATGCATCTTCATAGTTTAATTTGACAATCTGCCTCTCCTGCGGAGCTCTGACCCATTTCTTTGTTTGCTCACAAATAATTCTGTCATTACCTTCCCCCAAACTCAGGACTGCTGGTGCCTGGAGAATTCTTCAGCTCAGGATTCCAAAGAGAAGGGTCTGAATCCGAAAGGAACTATTTAGTATCAGTTTCCCTTGTGAGTCATTCTGTCAGACTCTGTATTAGACTGAAAAGTGAGCCAGGGAAGAGAAATGTAGCAAAATAGGAATGACAAGAGAGAATATTTCTTGTTTCTGGCTCAGTTGAAGACTGGTGCACATAGAATTTGTACATGTAACTCCTTTGCCTCATCTTCATTAATATACCTCTCAAGAGTTAAAGATGATTATGGAGACGCAATCAGATACCCAATGACACATTCTCCGTACCTCACTATGGGTTTTGAGAGTCTGAAGCTATGCATCATGTGACGCTGTGCCTGCCCCATGAGGCATTGCAAACCCTTCCCAAAGCACCCTGCGGGCAGTTGCACAGTGGGATAGCTACCACAATGCACTGCTCTCTTTGCCGTTGCAAGAGCTGCTAATGTGGATGCACTCCAGCATCGGGAGCACAGTGTGGACACACAACAGCGGTTTAAATTCAGTATTTTAAGAAAAGTGATATAACTTGTGGCGCAGAAACTTGCCAGTGTAGACATACACTAGGTTTGTACCCATATAACTGTCAGTAAAAAACAAACAACAAAAAAACATTCACACCCTAACCAAAATAGTTATACTGATATAAGATCTCTGTGTAGAGCAGACCTGTGGTCTCCTATCCACTTTCCTGCTTCAGGGAACTTTGTTGTATATGTAAACCAGCTGCAACGCCTCTAATGCATGGAAAAGACTTGGGAGAAGTGGTGGGCCCGGGATGTGATTATGGAGAATCGCCCTCTTTTCATACTCTGAGATGCTGATTGCTTGAGTGATTAATTAGTTTACAATGAGTGACAAACCACTTTACGGTTAATTTACATTTTCTTTTTATGGTGGAAATTAGACACTGTGCCTTTAAAGTAGTTCCTTTTAATGTTTGCTTTCTGGCACTGAAAGTTCTAATATCTCAGTTCCCTCTTGCAACACAGACAGTGTATGTAAGCAAATGTCACACACATACTTCTCATCTTCAAAAGAAAATAAATGAGAGCCAACTTCCATCCCGAAGCATGGTTCCTAGTCCTATGGGGGTGGATTGGGGGTCAGTTCAGTCTCCCTGTCTATTCCACCCTCCAGTAAAGCCACCAGTTGAGATTGTGTGTTTTCTAATGTAGACACTTGGACTCCAGGAATCTAGCTCCCACTATATAAGCTCACAGACAATCATCAGCGGTAGTGATTTACAGGGCCAGTGGCAGAGCCCTCTATTGAAGAACTTAGTCCTGACATTGTGCTCTCATCTCCAGTCGTCAAAATTCAGACCCTTTATGTATGTGGTCCAGTGTTTCTAAATAACGCTACTGGATGACTGCAAAGCAGATTTTCTTTTCCGCCTGGGAATCTTGCTTCAAAACTGAAGTTTCTGTTCTGATCCTAAATATTCTTCCATGCCGGAGACACAGTAGGAAGTAACACACACAACAGATCGGAATTCATAATTGTACCTTAATTATTATTGCATTCAGGTTGGGTGGGCTGGGTCTTGATTTTGTGTAGATAAGCAGGGCATTAGAGATTAAACATCCTAAGGAATATACGGTACATGACACAGTTAGTAATGACTCTGTTTGTATTACATGAGACATAAAATTATCCTGTTCTACTAAAATATGTAAACAGTGTAAAATAAACTGTGATGGAAGGTGATTCTCTGTTGCCAGAAAACCCTTGTATTTTAAGATTTCCTGGATGTGCTTATAGTGTAGAAGAGGAGCCAGAAAACCTGTTTGGGGAATTAATGTTCTTCCTATAAGAAGAACTATACATAGGTTTGGAAGGATTCGATTTTTTATCGGTAAAGGTCATTAAACTTCAACTTCGCCATATGCACCCAAACTGATGGAAAAATATTTCCATCGATAATAATTGAAATATACAGATAAGCAGCATTTTCTTATTTTGCCTGAGAACTCACTGAAGTTTGGTTTCAGAATGTTTACTTTGTATCTTTTGAATATAATGTTGACAATTTGTGTTTTAACAGTTACAAAGTGGAACGTTCTGAATCTCAACATTTACAGTCATTGAAAACCTATCTGACCCTGCCTATAATTCTCACAACTGTGAAAAAGTGTTAAAAATAAATATCGCTATCTGTCAAAATTATACACACTAAAAATCAAATTCTCCCATGGCTAGCTTTATAGTGATTGAAGCGAGGCCAATGGAACAGTGAAGATCTTATTATATCAGAAGGAGTTATTTGGCAGAATAAAGGAAGTTTGTAATGGAAATATTGAAGCATTCTTAGCTAAGAGCAATATCCAAACAGGGGAAGTATGTAACCATATAGGGTGGGATTGTCTAAAGCACTCCGCATTGACCCAGCTCTGCTCCCTTTGAAGTCGATGAGAGTTTTCCCATTAACTTTAACTGGCACAGAGAGTTAGGCCAATGCTTGAATGCTTGAAAAGCCCACCAATACTGAACAGTACTGGATGTCATCATGTGTTAAGCAACCTACTTCCCTAGGTCTGAAGCCAATCGAGTTAAGTAGAGTCATGCCAGCTGGAGATCTGGCCCATTACTATTACATACAAAGTATACCTTCTAGTTCCCACTGGCTTTGCAAAATGGGTGTTTGCCTTCAACTTACCTAGGGCCCATCCCAGCTCCTACTGACTTAAGTAGAAGTTGGTTCAGGCCACTAGCCGATTCAACTATGGGGGACAGATACGCAAAAGTGTTTAGCACCCAGAAGTCCCCATGACCACATCCCTGAGCTCAGTTGCGGTTGCTGAGCTCTCCTGAAAATCTGCTTCTAATTCCTCAGGACTGCCCTACAAATGCCAGGGCAAATCCTTGTCTTCAATGGGAGTTGTAGCACCCAGGAATATGGCTGAATTTGACCCTAAGAGTTTTGATTAAAATTACGCACTTACAGTTGTTGTTCTTCCTCGATATGAAAATGATGCTGTTGAACTAAAATTTTTTTTGTTTGAACAGCATATCCTTTAGAATGCCATCCACTACTGATTTAAAGGCTACAAGCAATAATGAATTTACCACTTCCCTTAGTAAACATTTAATTCCCTCAATGAAGTTGAGTCTTAAAAGTCACAAAACACCATGGTTAAGGTTGCATGTGCCCTTGTGCATATGTATTACAATAAAGAATTTCATTGCACAGTCACATACTCTAAGATATGTATCTAAGGTGAGTGGAAAGATCACATGATATTATATTGTATTATTTGATAATAGCTTGTGATCAGGTAATTAAAGAATGCATATGAAGAAGAGGGGTGAGTTAAGGTTGTGGCATTTTGATTGCTTAACAGTACAACCCAAATGTTCTATTTCATAGTATTTTGCAATGAAGCTTGGTCTTCAGTGTTTTGAATGAAGTGAAGCCAAAGTTTGCAATAATTTTCTAGCTTTCTTTGCTTGGCATATAATGTCTTTTTTTTGGTTTTGTTTTAAGCTTTGCCTGCTCCATACCATAGTGCTTTGCTTGGGATTAGCAGAACTCGGTATTGCATACAGAAAGAAACTGCCTGTCCTGTATTTCTTTTAGGAATTAAATATCCTAATCCACTGTATTCAATTTGAATACGTTTTACTATCTGCAGTTGCCAATATCCTTCTGGAAAACTTTAGCAGACAGACTCTTTGAAAATAATAAGGTGATTCAGTGGTGAAAATCTGCTTCAAAATTTAGGGAGAAAAAAGTAACCCCCTTCCAAATGATTACCTGTCTGTGAGAAATGATGGGTTCCCCCCTCCCATCTCTGAATATTGGCCCTGGGAGCTCACTCGGCACTGCCTAATCCTGATCATAATGGGGCTATTTTATTTTTTTAAAAATCGGTGTATAATATATTATAAGTATAATAAACTCCTTGGCATTAGTGGGGGCCACAGCTTCTGCCATTATAGTAAAATGAAACCTCTCTAGGCCAGATGGTGATGTTAAGCTCAGCCCTGAGCAAGGGGTGATGTGAAAGCTGCACCAACCCAGGGGCATCACCAGGAGAGACTGTGAGTTAGAGATACCCCTCTGAGGCACAATTCTTCCCTTGCTTCGTTGCTCCACAAGGGGTAGCAATTTACCACTGGAATAAGCCAGCAGTAAATTACTACCTACCTTTCCTTCCACTAGCTCAGCTGTTCTGACCAGTGAATGGGGTGTGGGAAGCGAGCATGGCCCCTTGGCAGAGTAGCTGAACCAGCATAGGGGTGTGTGTGCATGTGCAGTAATTTAGTGCAGGCTCATGCTCTGCCTATTCCACACTAGGAATAAAATATCGGATATTTGGGGCTTTTTCTTATATAGGCTCCTATTAATACCACCCCCCCATCCCAATTTTTCACACTTGCTGTCTGGTCACCCTATTCCACACCCACTTGTTCTGGGGAGTAGCCTCTCTGAGGATATGTCTACACAGCCTTTTGGAGCTTTGAAGTTGTGGCTCAGGCTCTGAAGCCTAGGGGATGTGGAGCTGCAGCTTGAAAATGCTGTTTCCACAACTGTTTTTAGAGCACAAGCATGAGCTCCGCTAAGTTCGCTAACCTGAGTCTGTTGGCCCAGGCTGGGAGGCTCACTCCAAAATGTTGCGTGGACAGACCTTCTGTGCCTGGATCCAAAATTTGGGTAGCTGGTCTGGGAGGCAGAAAGGGGCAAAGGGGGATCTTACTGGAGCCAGTCACTCTCTTGCGTGGGAATGGAGTCAAAATCACAATCTAACCCTACAATGGGTTTATAATTCGACCTCGCTTATTCACTTTGGGTTGCTCCTTACTCTGGCGTCAATGGGAGCACATAGAATAAAGTACAATTTAACACAGCAAGAGACTCACACCCTCAATTCCCAAACTGTAGTCTAAACATTTGTCCATCTCCTAAAATATTAATGTAATCCAACCACAGAGTGAATGTATCATCTTCAAAAGTTGTGCTACCTTGGGTCCAGCTAAGAGTTTTTAAGAAATGAAAAATGTACATCTAACAATAGTTTAATTTAAATACCTCATGTGTCTCAAAATGCTGCAAATTCACACTTAGGATAAGCAATTTTCATTCTATTGAATTTTTTGACGTTTGATTTTGTAAAGCATGTAATAGAAAACTGTGCCCATTTACTCATTTCAGAAGCCAGAAACTTCAGAAGTTAATGCAGAATTATTTTTAGTGTGTATTTGAGTTTATTCATGCTGAAAGGTAGTACTTATCTTTTGTAATTTTACAGCAGTGATTTGAATAAAAACATGAGTATAGTTCCACTTTAAATGCCATGTGACATGTGGGAGCAGGATTAAATCTATCCGAAGATGCCAAAATATGAGAGTTTTTTCACAGGTCCCCAGGGATCCACATAATATTTCTGAGGGCTCATATTTGCGATGGGACCTATACATTTATATGTGTAAAAATGCAAGGATCCAGTCATGCAGAGAGTATGTTATTCCAAATAAGCAAAAGTAACTTCTGATCCAACACTGAGTAAAACTTAAAAAAAAAAAGAATAAATAGCGTATTGTGTTTAAAAATGCCCCCTTTGGGTCCAACTGCCTCATTTGAAGTGCCAGCATCAGCAATACAGAGGAGAGAACTAAGTTTTTAGGTAGAATTCTGCAGCTCTCCAGTTAAATGTTTCACCCAGAGCTGAATGAATAATTTGCAGATATCCAATGAATTCAGCATCTTTTTGTTCTCAGAACATCCAGGAGCAGATTGTAATTTTCTCAAATTATTTCTAGCTGGGCAGTTAAGTTTCATTTTTTTTAATTATTAATATTTTTGTGTTCACCAATGAGAAGCACCCAAAATTACAGCGTGGTTTCTTCAGACACGACTGGATTGCTTCAAACACTCACACTAAGAGAATGGGCAGGCAGGTGACCAGAATGAAATCATTTGAAAATGACAGCAAATGTGTGCAGAAAAATCTTTTGCACAATTGCTCAGCTCCAATTTCAGCCCACAAGAATTTGCATCTAAATTTTGTACTTGGAGATAACCCAGTGTGCATCTGATGCTAGAAGGAGTTATGCTATAAAAATAATGCTAAGTGACTCACGATGCTAATGAGGCTATGGTTATGCAACAGATAAAACCTGCAACTATTCTACCTTATTTTCTTTGTACAGTTTGCAAATTGTGTATTCTGGTATTCTAGACAATATGGATTGCCCCAACCTATGGGCCTATACTTGTATTGCCGTGGAAGGCTTTCTTATAGAGCAAAGAGTGTGAACTGAGTTTTCAAAGTATCTGTCACAAAAAAGTGTCATTAATAGTTGTGCTACACGATTCTTTTACAACAACATTTAAGGGGACATCATTCTACAATGTATTTCTTGTCCTAATTTATTTCCTTACTGAGAACATTTGGAAGGAGTTTTCCAGATATGTGAGTCCTAATGAACAAGCTTCTTTGCATTTATGTGTTTACTTCACAATGAAATCTCTTAGCCTCCAAGCCAGACTTGACATTTTAAACTGTATGACTGTTCTGGAGCTTTGGAGGGAAAGGCTTACAAGGGTAATTCATCGTGGCAGAACAAATTTAGAAAGGAACAGAAAAATTGGTGTTGAGAGGCCAGTGTTTACATATGACGCTTCCATTTCAGCAGTTTATAGAAATGTGAGATTTAAAAGACCTGTCTGGGTGGCTGTGAAAAAGGTCTGCTTAGAAACTTGACCTAAAATCAGAGTGGGTTTGGATTTAGCAGCATTTGCAAATGTTGACCTTGGTCCAAGAGTATTTGTGTCTTTGTGATCTCAGACATGCTATTCATGAAGTTCTAGGACTGCCCAACTCCTCATCCTTCTACCTACAGATGTTGTTATAACTATAAAGGGAAGGGTAACAGCCCTCCTGTGTACAATACTACAAAATCCCTCCTGGCCAGAGACACCAAAATCCTTTTACCTGTAAAGGGTTAAGAAGCTCAGGTAACCTGGCTGACATCTGACCCAAAGGACCAATTAGGGGACAAGATACTTTCAAATCTTGGTGGGGGGAAGGCTTTTGTTTGTGCTTTTTGTTTTGGGGGTTGTTTGCTCTTGGGACTAAGAGGGACCAGACATCAATCCATGCTCTCCAAATCTTCTGAAAAAGTCTCTCATATTTCAAACTTGTAAGTAACAGCCAGGCAAGGTGTGTTAGGGTTATCTTTGTTTTCTCAACTTGTAAATGTACCTTTTGCTAGAGGGTTTACCTCTGTTTGCTGTAACTTTGAACTTAAGGCTAGAGGGGGTTCCTCTGGGCTCTTTGAATCTGATTACCCTGTAAAGTTATTTTCCATCCTGATTTTACAGAGATGATTTTTTACCTTTCTTTCTTTAATTAAAAGCCTTCTTTTTAAGAACCTGATTGATTTTTCCTTGTTTTAAGATCCAAGGGGATTGGATCTGGACTCACTAGGAATTGGTGGTGGAAAGGAGGGGGAATGGTTAGTTTCTCCTTGTTTTAAGATCCAAGAGTTTGGATCGGTGTTCATCAGGAAATTGGTGGAGAAGTCTCTCAAAGCTATCCAGGGAAGGGAGTCAGTACTTGGGAGTGGTGGCAGCAAAACCAGATCTAAGCTGGTAATTCAGTTTAGAGGTTCACATGCAGGTCCCCCATCTGTACTCTAAAGTTCAGAGTGGGGAAGGAACCTTGACAGATGTCCTATCAGCTGCTTGCCCTAGGCCAGAGTACCTTACCTTAGATAGCCCCTCTATGCCTCTTTGGAGTCTCCACAGTACTTTAAACAGCTGCAACCTCAGGCCTTGTTGGGGCTGCAAGTTATGAACCACTGCCAACCCCAGCATCGAATGGTCTTTGGTGGTGTCAGAAAGCAGGAAGTAGAAGCTCATAAAGGCTTTAACATTGTTTCAGTGAGCTGGGGAGTATGGGTTTTCCCCTAATCCTTAGCTTGACAGGGAGATTTCAGTGGTTAACCATTAATGGCTTTAGTCCCAGAGATGTCATAAAGCAGAGATTCTAGGCTGAGATGAATACAATAATTCATTAGAATGAAGCTTGGAAATATGCATAGATGAAAAGCAAACTGAAGATTATTTTTTCTCTTTTAATTAGAGGAGTTTTTCATGCATATGTCAATGGGAAGAAGCTCTAGGAAAGTTTAAATCTCAGTACCTTTAATGTTATCAAGTGAGAAGCAAGTCTTAGGGAAATTGTTTATTTAAATGAGGGAACCATTTTATGCATGCAGCTCTTAGAGACGCATATGGGAGTTGTGTATGACATATCTTCATTCCAGCTTTGTTATTCGCTTGTGTTTATGTACCTTAGTCAAAGCAGATTACTAGGTTTTCTATTTACTATGTATTCATAAGGAGCTCTTTGCGTGGAACTTTTATTTGATAAGGTATGGTTTTTATATTGGAATCTTCTTGTCAAAGCCATTTCTGTATAAAGAAAAGAAGATTAAATGGGTATTGAAATGTAAAAACCCAAACCCTCCTTAGAACTTCTTATGATGATCAGGAATCCAAAAGCCCATTAAAAAAGTTATGTTCTTTGAGACAGATTGAGAGTTTATCAGCCTTGCAGAAAGGATGGTCCATAACTGCTCTCCTCAGGAGAAGCTCCAGAAAGGAATTGTGACAGAAAGGTTGTCTACGTGCTCGGCTGCACTAGCTTAAATTAAGGTGTGATTGTAAAGTAATTCAGTTACTGTGTGGACACACTTACTTCAGTTTAATTTAGGGCTAGTCTACAGAGGAATCAATGCAGCTGTGTTAAATCAGAAATGTGAAAAAGCCATGCCCTTGAGCAACATAGCTAAGCCGACCTAAGTCCCCATGTAGGCAGTGCTAGGTTGACGGAAGAACTCCTCTGTCAACCTAGCTACCACCTCTCGGGGAGGTGGATTTTTACCACTGCCTACTCTGCATCACTCACAGCAGCATGATGCAGATTCAACCTCATGGGTGGCCATGGAGCCAGTCACTTTAATTTGTTCACCCACCAAGAGTTTTGACTGATTAGCTGGGAGGAACTCGGTTAATCACCACTCAAATGCCACCTCCAGGAGAGACATGCAGATAGAACAATTAAGTGCTGCTAGTCTCAAAAGGAGTCCGTCCATTAGGATATAGCAGAGAACATGGAATAGAGCAAAATCTGCGCTAAGTACCATCTCCAGTTCCTGCCTTAAATTGACCATATGAAAATATGAGAATTTTCCAGTTTGGGTCTGTTGGACGTACCTCATAACAAGTGAGTGTTGAGAGAATGTGGAATCAGTCAGGGCCACCCAGAGGATTCAGGGGGCCTAGGGTCTTTGGCGGCTGGGGGCCCCCACTGCCAAATTGCTGCCAAAGACCCGGCACTTCGGCGGCGGGTCCCAGGGTGGAAGGACCCCCTGCCACGGGTCTTCAGGGCACTTCGGCAGCGGGTCCCAGAGCGGAAGGACCTCCCCGCCGCCGAAGATCTGGAGCGGAAGACGCTCCTGGGTCCCGGGCCCCGCGAGAGTTTTCCGGGGCCCCCGGAGTGAGTGAAGGACCCCGCTCCAGGGCCCCCGAAAAACTCTCAGAGGGGCCTGTGCGGGGCCCAGGGTCTGGGGCAAATTGCCCCACTTGTCCCCCCCCCCCCCCGGGGTGGCCCTGGAATCGGTCAGTGCTACGCTCGACTGATGCAGTAGCTCATGGTGTCGGACGCCATCAGGTGGTCGAGGGACATGAACATAGAACACATCACCAGACATCGGCAATACCAGGAGGGATGAGTTGGAGTTCAAATGAGAAGTGCAGTAAGGAAAGTAACTGAAATACTTTCTTGATAGATAGTATTTTCTAAATGGACAATATACCCCGATTCTCAATTAGTGAGGGACAATCTTCACTCATTGACATATGCTGATTATGTACTCTATTTATCATTTGACTTTTAAAAACAAACACTGTATTTGTGGATAACCTAACCACTATACGCAGATGTACAGACACTCTTTTCTCAACCTATGTATTATATAATTTTAACATTAGCTTTAATAAAAATTTTAAATCTGTAAAAAATAAAATGCCCATGTTTGCTATTCACTTTGTTGGTCGTGTAAGACTAGATCTTTTATTTTTACATTACATTGAACTTATTTTCTAGATAAAGTGCCTCCTGGTTCTGTTGTAAAACAGTCCGACACTTTAAACAAGTAAAGAAACACTTAATATACTAATTAGAGGAGCAGCTGTTTTCAAAATCCTGATGTTACCTTAGAAAAATTATTCCAAGCTATCGAAAATAGCTGCTCCTCTACTTAGTACACGGAGTGCTTATACTATTTTCTTGTGGAAAGTATCAAGTGTCAAACTTTTTCAGTACAACACAAACAAGCCATTTCAATAAGAAAATAAGATACAATGTTTCAAGCGATAATAAGTATCAACTGCTCAACTTTAAAAATAAAATAGACTATTTTGATGATTATGTCATAATATGACATCATGATAGGAAATGACATGTCATATTATGCATTACAACTGCTGCTGCCATGAAATAATGTAAAATAAAAAAAAATTGAATCAAATTTTGTTTTAAAATGAAATTTCAAAAGTTTCCCAAACAAAAGCTTTCTGAAATGAAAAAAGTTTCAAAACCTTTTGTGTGAAACTGTAATACATATTTGTTTTAATATGTACATGTAGGGCCAGATCCTGGGAACAGGTGAGCACCTGTATATTTTTGTTGCTGCCACCAGAGTCCAGCCCCTCTCTGGGTTTGTCACAGAGGTGATTTGTCTCTAGGGTTGTTCCCAGAGGTGAAAGTAAGCTGGTAAGAGTCCGGTGCGCTGTACCAGAGCAGATCGGCTTCCCCTGGTGGCAATTTAAAGGGCCTGGGGCTACCAGCAGCAGCTGGCCACGCCTCTTCCGGTTGAGGCCCCAGCCCGTCCTAAGGACTCTGAAGTACTGGTAAGTCCTTTAAGTTACTTTCACCCCTGGTTATTCCAGGTAGGCAGCAGAGTCTAAATGCTCCTTTTATTTAAACAGTTAAATGGAACAGCTCTGAATGAAATTTACCCAACTGAGTCCTTGTTTAGTTACTTTAGACCATTCCCCCTTCTCCCCCACTGGGGCCCAGCAGCGAGGTACAGGAATATTATCTCTGGGTCCTTCAGCCCTGCCTGTGTTGATTAAGTCTCTGTCACTTTTGTTCTCTACAAGGAAGAATTAAACAGTGGCTGCTAGCAATAACACTAGCTGGGTAAACTTTTATCTTTGTTGCTAATCTGTCCATGACACTAGTGCGTTATAAATTGAGTCACTCTCCCTCCCTCCTCTTCCCTTTCTACCTCCTTTCTTCAAGTTCCTTCTCCTTAACCTGAGTCCCTATATATAGCCTTTAAAACACATTTCTGTCTTGTGAGCAGTTACATTTCCAGCAAGATGTATCAATTCTACATATTCTATAAGTAGAAATCTTGTTAAAATGCGTAAAGCCTCCATTAACTGCTGCCATTTGTGTCGGTCCTTGTAGCAGAGTTGAGGACTCACTGGCATGGTGCCTCCTGCTGGTCATCTTGGGAATTAGCTCTTGTCCAGCCCGGAGCGCCCTCTGCTGGCTGGTGTCTCACCTGCCTCAGGCCCCATGTCCCTTCCAGACCCCGCAGTACCCCCAGACCCTGCAGTACCCTCACACTCTGGGTCTCCCCTCCCAGGGGAACCCCAACCCTCTACACCCACCTTGCCTCAGTGGCTACTGCCAGCCGTCATGTAGCCCCTTCTCTCTGGGGCAGACTGCAGTCTGTAATGGCCACTCATCATTGGCAAGGGGGTTGGACCAGCTGCCTCTGCCTATCCCTGGGCTACACCTCCGCAGCCCCAGTGCCTCTTTAGGCCTTGCACAAGGCCTCAGCCTGGGGAGTTGCCAGGCTGGAACTTCCCAGCTCCTCTTGCCTTTCCCCAGCACTGTTCTGCTTCCGGTACCCTGAGCTCCCAGTCAGCTAGGCCCTTCTCTCTCCAAGGCTGAAGAGAGACTCCCTGCCTTCTGGCCCTGCAGCTCTTTTATAGGGCCCAGCCTGGCCCTGATTGGCTGCCTCCCAGCCTTTTCCTACTGGCTCTCACCCCCAGCCCTCTCCAAGGGCTGGCCGTTAACCCTTTCAGGGCCGGAGTGGGGTGACCACCCCGCTACAGTCCTCTATAGTCAAATCACTTAGGCCCTGATCTTCAAAGATGTTCAGGCACCTGAGGATCTGGTCCTTAGTTAGCCGCATTAAGATGCCTGGTCTGCATCATCACACACTTGCATATTATAGGCCTGATTCCTATGCTCAGGTTACTCCATTTTTACGGGGGTGATTTCAAAGTGTTACACCACCCTAAAGCTAGATAACCCATCAGTGGCTCAGGCCCAGGATGTTGCTGGTGTTTTACTCTTTTGTTTGGCTTCTCTTTCAATGTATTTCATGGAGACACAAGAGTTGTGTCACCTAAAGTAACTAAAATCTAAACTTCATAGAAATAAGCCCTGCCTGAAGCGGCAGCAGAACTATATGCACAATAGAAAAAGCACAGTGCTTCTCTCTGGCAGGCTCCCTTGCTTCTTTGCTTCTGCGAATTTTAAGTCTGCCAAGAGTGAGAGACGTTACAGGAGATACGGTAGCTCGTCTCCGGCTCAGCTATAAACATCTCACTACAATAAAGCATCTTTCTAGCCTCGTCTGACTCCTAACAGAACATACTCATCTGAAATTGCTGGCAGCAGGTGTGCAGGGTCTCCCTGTTGTAGAGCTGTATATAATCTTATGATGTCTCTGTAGTTAGAGAAATCCATAGACCCACCAAACTTGTGCATCTGCCATACAAATGACAAGTTCTGGGGGCAGAGTTGCTGGCCCATGGACTGAGTCTTTTTCTTTTTTTTCCTATTCCGTTTAAGCCTCAGGAGGAATGTAGTTAATTGTTGTAATTTGTTTGTGAAATTAACATACAAGAAGATAGAAAAGGTCTTCGGCAGCTTATCCCATTATGACTTGTGGGCAAATAATTTCATTACTGGGAAACATTAATGTACAAAGTGTATTCTAATACTACCAGCTGGATTTGTGTTCCACATGCCTTGCAGTGCCAGCGGAGGGGCTGGATAATGGACTAGGCACAGCGGTTCTCAAACTGTGGGTTGGGACCCCAAAGTGGGTTGCAACCCCGTTTTAATGGGGCCGCTGGGGCTGGCATTAGACTTGCTCGGGCCCGGGGCTGAAGCCAAACCACTGCCTGGGGCCGAAGCCCAAGGGATCCAGCCCGGGTGGTGGGACTCAGCTTACAGGTGCCTGCACCTGGGGCTGAAGCCATTGGGCTTCAACTTTGGCCCTCCGCCCGGGGCAGAAAGGCTTGGCAGGCTCAGGTTTCAGTTTGGGGTCATGTAGTAATTTTTGTTGTCAGAAGAGGGTCATGGTGCAATGAAGTGTGAGAACCCCTGGACTAGGAGTTCCAATGTTCCCCTCAGAGGCATTAGGAGTTCCAATGTTCCCCTCAGAGGCATTAGGAGTTCCAATGTTCCCCTCAGCGGCATTAGGAGTTCCAATGTTCCCCTCAGAGGCATTAGGAGTTCCAATGTTCCCCTCAGCTCCTGTTGTCGAATTTGGTCTCAGCCTGTGGTGACTCCAGCTTTCCATACAGAAGTAAAGGAAGGACCCGGGCGACTATTATAAGATCACATGGTTAATCAATAGGGCAGGGTTACCTTCCACTGCTTCTTACTTCTCATAGACAAGCTGGCAGAAGGGCGTTCTTAGGAGGGATTTGAAGGAAGTGAGGATACTTCATAAATAGTTTTTTTTCCCCCTTGTGCGGAACCTACACATCTCAAAAAGATTCCTTTAATTCATGTGTCTTTCGGTAAATTAAGGGGGGAAATGGAAATTGCTGTTTCTTTTTTTATCTTTGCAGCTGGTATTTTATCCATACAATCCATCAAAAGGTATTTTGCCAGCAACGTTATTTAAACTGCAATAGGAGGCTAGTTACTCTTATTGAAAATGCATAAGATAAACACATTTGGCATTTAATTTGTTGTGGCCAACAGGAAAATAAATCACCGGGAAGTCAGTGTGAAGAAAATATTTGAGTAAGGTAGATATCTGAATCCACTGTGTGTGGTCTCTCTTATACCAGGACAATATATTTTGTATGCACGGTTTATTTTATATCAGGATAAGTAAAGTGTTTGGTTCATATTGTTTGTCATACTAACTTCATTTTAAAATGGGTTTTTGCTTGGGGAAGAATTTAAACATAGCCGAAGATGAAGCATCTGTCTAGCAGCTACTAGGTCAATAAACATTATTAGATATATTTGTATTAAACAGATCCCAGCCAGCCCCCCTTCACTTTCCCCAGGCAGTGGATTTTAGGCTCATTAATTATCTTCAGTAAAACACACCAGGCTTAGTAGTGCATGAATAAATGACTGCTTTGTTCCAAAGCTAAGTTTACACCTAATTTATTAGAGCCACAAAGAAAACAAATGAGAAGGGAGAGCTGAGACAGCTGGAGTCCTGAGAACCTAATCAGCCCAAACAAGGGAGTATAGTAGTTCAAAAAGAAAGTAGGAGTAGGATTGAGCAGTAAGGAGGGGGTGTAAAGGCCCTGATCAAGTGCCCATGGATGTTAATGGAAAAACTTCCTATTATTTCCAATGAGAGTTGGCTCTGGTCAACAGAATGGCTACTAATGGGTCCAAGGCATCTGATGTACAAGCTATCTATTTATGCATGAAATGCAGGATGGCTATATATACATGCACACTGTGAAGGGGAAAGTGAAAAGAAGCTGAACTGGGTAGATCAGGTATCAGAGGGGTAGCCGTGTTAGTCTGAATCTGTAAAAAGCAACAGAGGGTCCTGTGGCACCTTTGAGACTAACAGAAGTACTGGGAGCATAAGCTTTCGTGGGTAAGAACCTCACTTCTTCAGATGCAAGTAATGGAAATCTCCAGAGGCAGGTATAAATCAGTGTGGAGATAACGAGGTTAGTTCAATCAGGGAGGGTGAGGTGCTCTGCTAGCAGTTGAGGTGTGAACACCAAGGGAGGAGAAACACTCAGTGTCCTCTGTAAGTTGAGACCCCGGATGGGAGGGAGAAGAAAAAAGGTTAAGTGTGTGGTAACAAACAAAGCAAGAAGGGTAATCTGTATGGAGCCTCTCACCCTAGACAACAGCAAATATTCCATCTTTCATGAATCAGAGGATGAGCCAACTGAGAAGAGGACAAACCATGCCAACCAGCTACTTAAAAGCAAGGACTGCAAGGGAACCAAGGTATTGAAGAAGATACGTGATTTTGACTAGTGACTTCAGGGGAGTATAGGTAGAGAGTGTGATGAAACATCCCCAAGTTACCTCTGAGCCTGCTTAAGCCTGATGAGTCATCCCTTAGCCAGAGAACATGATGAATCATCAGAGGGCAGTTACCTGCAGATATTATGATAGGCCTCATGCCATTCAAGCAGGGTTCAGCCCATCCACAGGTGAGGACCCACCCAGGTGATCCCAAGACAGGTAGATAGGCTCTCATAAGGGAAGCAATCTCTTTAGTCTGCTCAGACTGTCAGAATCACCCATATACCTGTCTGGGGATGACTAATCAGCTTTAGGCAGGCTCGGACTCAGAGGTAACTCTGGGAGAACTCATGTGAGAGAGAAAACGTGCACTGGGATTTGAAGAGATTACTGGAGGGTGAAGTTAAACAGTTACAACAACACAATGTTACCAAGTGACTAATAGTTATCGTTTTAGAAATTTGTATTTATTCTTCGAAGTCTAATAAATAAAACATTGATTGAAACCCAGTATAAAGGGGAATAAATGAGAGAAACCAGGTAGGTGTGAAAATGTTGTGGGTTTTTTTTGTTATTTTTAATAGCATTATTAAAAATGCATCAAACAGCTTTCAGACTCTGAGACGGAGGCATGGCAAGGGAAGAAGGTTGATTTGTGGTTACGGTCCTGAACTGGGGCTCAGGAGTTCATAATGGGGATAGTAATTTCTCTCATCCTTTGTCTGTCTTGTCTATTTAGACTGAAGGTTCTTCAGAGCAGGGACTCTCTCTTAAGGTGTTTCTGTACGTTGTCTGGCACGACACGGTCCCCATCCCAACTGGGACCTCTAGGTGCTATTGTAATGTAAATAATAAAGGAAATAGATAATAATAAAAATCATAGACATTTTTTAATATAGGAATATTGTAATTTATTTTTTTTTACTTCTGGACTGTAAGCTTGGGTACCTATACATTTGGGGGTGTATTAACAGGAGCATCGCTGGGATAAAACAGCTGGGGGTGTATTAACAGAAGTGCCATATGTAAGACATGGCTGTGGTGAGGCCTACTCGGCTGTGATGAGGCCTCAGCTGGAGTACTGTGTCCAGTTTTGGGTATCACACTTTAAGAAAGATGTGAACAAATTGAAGAGAGTCCAGAGGAGAGTAACAAAAATGATAAAAGGTTTAGCAGACCTGACCTCTGAGGAAAAGTTGAAAGAATTGTGAATGCTTAGTCTAGAGAACAGAAGGCTGAGGGGGGACATGATAACAGTCTTCAAATAGATAAAATATTGTTATAAAGAGGATGGTGATCAATTGTTCTCCATGTCCACCGAGGGTAGGACAAGAAGTAATTGGCTTGGTTTGCAGCAAGGTCAGATATTAGGAAAAACTTTCTAACCATAAGGATAGTTAAGCATGGAAACAGGTTACCTAGGGAGGTTGTAGAATCCCTGTCATTGGAGGTTTTGAGTAACAGGTTACACAAACACCTGTCAGGGATGGTCTAGAGATACTTAATCCTACCTCAGCGCAGGGGGGATGGACTAAATGACCTCTTGGGGTCCCTTTCAGCCCTACATTTTATGATTAAAATTGATTATTACAGTTTCCAACTGAAATAATAATGCAAAAGCAGAGACGAGGCTGGGAATGAGCAGCTCCTGTTGGAGACAGAAGATGGAACAGATGCTAGAGATTTTGGTGAGAACATCCGATTTGACTATTTTGAATTGTGAATGCTGTAATTTTGGGAGTGGTGGGTTGGTCCGACAGAAAGGTGGCAGATGGGATGAGAGGAAGATAATTAATAGAAATGTTAGCAAGCAGCCTTGTAGTTACTCAGGGTATTTATTCTGAAACGTGAATTCTGAAAATGGAAATAGCGTGAGGTTGCACAGATGGGATGATGACTGCATGGGGATGGGTACTAAAGGCTAAGACAAAGGACAAGCTGAAAATATGTAGAAATACAAATACTTAAACATGCAGTCTAGGTGGGATCAGGTAGTTGGGATGGGCATAAGTGTGTGCTGGCATTGCCTGGCTGATGCAGATGAGGTCACAAGAGAGTGAAGATGGCTTTAGGTGGTTTTGTAAATATTAAGAATTTCAGATGTAGGCTCGGTAGGTGTTAATGAGAGATTAAAATATTTGGCAGAGATTTGTGCTAGACTGAACGAGAATTTTTCAGCGGTGGAAGCACATAGTGGGCGTGGCAGTTGAAGAGCAGACCACAAGGGCTGCTTGGAACATATCTGTATTCAACGCAAAAGAGGGTCAACCATCATTTCTCTGCCTCTTCCTACCAGACACTACCTGCTAGCAGCAACAATGGCTACAGACCTTAAGTAAGAGGCATGTTTTATGGCACAGCTCATTTGCACAGTGGTGAACTAAGCTGGCAGAGAAAAACATAGGAATGGAACACATGGAAAATGCCTATCATTAAGGAAGAGAGAAGAGCAGAAAGTTCCAAGGAATTCACACTCCTGTGCAGTCTAAACTACTTGGTAAGTACTGAAATACCAAGAGGCACCACAGAAAACCATAAGACAGATAAACAGACAGATACCTTTCAGACGTATGATGAAATCATGAAGATAAGGTCTACCCAGGGGTTCTCAAACTTCATTGCAACAAAAAAATTTCTACATGACCCCAGGAGGGGGGACGGAAGCCTGAGCCTGCCCACGCCCTGCTGACCTGGGCGGGGGGACCAAAGCCAAACCCAAAGGCGTCAACCCCAGGCAGGGGCCTGTAATCTGAGCCCCACCACCCAGGTCTGAAGCCCTTGGGCTTTTGCTTCGGCCAAGGGTGGTGGGGCTTGGGCTTCACTTTGGGGTCCCAACCCACAGTTTGAGAACCACTGAGTCTATGCTATAAAGAGTTTACAATATAAAGGCTAGTATGCAATCAAAAGTAGCATTAAATCACAGAACAAAAAGACTTTCCTTTCCCCAAAGAGATCACAATGGAAGGCAGGCAGGATTAGGCTGTCTGAATAACAGGATGTGGAGGAGAAAGGTAGGTGGGCAATATATTTGTCAGAGTTCATAGGTTTCTAATAACAAGGCAACTTACATATAATAAAGATTAAAACCTCTCTTTTGATCAATTGAGTTGACCATCAGTTGAGTAGGTTACAAACAGCCCTGTAAAAAGTAGTGGGGTTGGGGGGGGAGGGGCAGGTTCATGTTAATGGGTGGAGGGGTTACTTAATGAACTGTTGCAAGCGCTTTAATTTCCATATGAGTTTTGATCTCAGCTCGAATTGCCATGCACTGCACGATTTGGTGGCTCCATATGACTTTCATTTGAAAACAGGCAAAACTTGGAAGCTGCCTTTGCTTTGAATTTTTGGGTTCAATGCAGAACTTAAAACAAAATTCAGGAGGTGATCACTAAACCTGAAAAGAAAAAAAAAAGATTCACATGGACTGCTCTGATCCAAAATAACCTGGTTTCTCAAAACTCTATGTCACAGGAAGTGCGTGACCGAATGAGAGTCTGAAAATAAGGAGGAGGAGGCTAGAATGTAATAGAAGTCTGCAGGTGGGGATGAATTCATGATGAGACTGATCTACCTTTAACTTACCAGCAGGTGGCACTTTTGGATTCCTTTAAATAGTGAAACCTCTGGAAGGTCTACGTGATGCACACACGTAGCAGGTTAAATAGCCAGTGCTCTTGGTATTATATTTCAGCAAACAGAGAATGTGAAAGGAATGATCAGCAATGGAGATGATAAACTGAATTTAAGATAAATAATGGACATCAGTTTCTTTGCCCTGGGTACCAGAAAGCTTGCAGACTTATTCTTGGTGTCAAAAGAAGATTGTTTGGCTCAGGTGGTATGAAGCATCAGCTGCTAGATGTTAATACTAATGCATTTAGTGTCAGGAAATCTAACTCCCATCTTCTTCCTGACACGAAGAAGCGATTACTGTCAGATACGGGGTTCGTACTCGCAGGAGTGTACAGTGTCAGCATAATGGGCATTCATTCCAGGCCTCGGACAACATAAGCTATTCAAAAGGCTGCTGTCATTCTGAAAAGCAGTGTTATAGTGAGACTTTACAAAACAAGGGCAGGGAAGTTTCCTCTATATTCTTCTGGTTGGGAGGGGAGAATGGATTTGCTCACTCTTTGGAAGAAGGAGAGGGTCAGCCCCCCAAATCAGCGCTCTCTCTGCATTAGTTCCATGGCCCTGTAGAGCTTTCCCCAGCTCCATGATAACAGAACATTCCCAATGGAAAAATGCTAAGACTTCTTTACTTGTTACAGCCCCTGGCTGCCCAAAGGGTTCCTTTGTGTAGAGAGGGTGTGGGGCATGTTTCTAATCCCATTACTGTTGAAATTAGGATTCCCCAGGGCAAATAGTTATGATTATGAATTTGAAATTTGCTTGCTGTAGGATTTTCAAAGAGTTCAGCACTTGCTTTGAAAACTCAAGCCGTAAACTCTGCTTTTTGAGAAAACTTTTCATCTTTGCGAGAATATTTGTGCAAAGCAAATGCAGGGGGGATGAGAAAACAGTCAATACAAATTAATTTGTATATTTGTAGAAAGTGTTTTACAATACTTGCCCAGCTCCACGGGGTCTGATCCAAGTCTATGAAGTCAATAGGATTCCTTCCATTGACTTCAGTGGGCATGGGTTGGGCCGGGCCGGATCAGATGAAAATACAATGCATAACTCAAGCACAGGAAATCATACGCACCCAAATTCCTTAACTTAGTTTAAGTTAATTGGCTTTACTTAGATCATTTGAAGATGGGTCCCATACTACAGAGTTTTCGTTGTGTTCTTGTAAAGTCCTCACTATCCTGAAAGCTTTCCTTCTTTGTCTTCATTAGATTTGACTTCAGAAGAGAAGTATTTTTTCCTCCCTAGAAGGACAGATTAACCATTAGTTTGTTGAAAAATACCATCCACCAGGGGTACGGCATTCCACTTAGATGGAATTTGACTTTGCTATGCCAATTATTAATGTATGAATTTCAAAATATGTTTTATGCTGATAAAGCTTCTTACAGCTTTTCCTCTAAAACTATATGAAAGAAAGTGGTGCTGACATAAGTACTTTGGAATAAATAATGTGCAATAGCTTCTACTATAAATATATGCCAGTTCATTATTTTCTCTAAACTTTTAAAGTAGCTATGTTGATTAGTTATCAGTTGTGAGGAAAGTCACTTGGGATTGCCATGAAATCTGAATTTGCTTGCAAAACAATTTTCTATTTTAAATCTGGTCAAACTGGCAATTATTTTTCTAGCCTAGCTACCCCCTTTTCCCTCTTCATCGGTCTGTATTTTCACACTGTATTATCCCCCCTTTTGTATTTTGAAGTGAAATTCCTGCTTGTGAAAGGTGGCTGAATGACAGTGTTGGAATGTTTACTCTCCGGATAGGCCCAGCTAGTCCTCTCCTACTAACCCTACTAGTGTGCTTCATTCCAGAGGGACAGCTTCCAAGGATGAAAAGCTACAAAATAAGTTCATTCTTCCTATCCCTTCAACCATTGACGTCTTCTGAGACTGCCAATAAATATGCCAGTTGTAGTTTTTGTGGCCTGTATGCTAGATCTGGAATGAGACTACTGACTTATTTTGTGCAGGTCACTATACAGCTGTTAGATGATGATGGAGACGTTTGGTCACTACTGATCTGTGCTGGATAGTGTTTCTTCTTTATGTGATCAAGTTTTTGGTTGCTAGCATGGAGAACCTTCCCATCTCTCTCTTTTGAGTTGGGAATTATGTAGAAAAAGTCTGAGCAAGAAAACAACAATAGGGCAAGTGTGGGTCAAGGAGAGTCAAACAGGCATCATTTAGATGAATTGTTATGATTAGAGGCCATGTCATCTCGCAGATAGAGACCAGAACTGGGATTCAGGAGATCTGAGGTGTGGTCAGGACAGTCCTGTGCCCTAGCTATTCCTCAGTTGCCCGGGTCCATACAAATACGGAGAGATAAACAAGAGAAGCCTCTAGGGCTGCCTCACCAGAATTAGGGGCTGTCCTGGCTCCCAGCAGTCCCAGTATTGGGTGGGGAGGGGCGAGATGCTCCATCCCCTTCAATTCTACAGCAGGCTCAGCTCCAACACCAGAACAAATTTGACCCAATGACTATGTGATGACTTGTGGAAGTTGACTAAATTTCCCCCTCTTCCCACTGCTTACATTTTTACATGGCATCTTGATGAGTGAGACAGCCCTATAACCGTTGTATTAGTATAAGCATCTGCCTCAGGGAGCACCTTAGTCCACAACATTCCATAATTTTCATTCCCCTTCATAGCTGATTCGCTGCTACCCAAATTTAATAGACCTCTGAGAGAAAACTACCCAATAGCTGTCAGTCTGTAAATATTTCAGAAGCCTTGGAGCAAATGATACCTTTCTCACTGCTTCCAGCCCTTCATACATTGTTAATGGAACATTTCTAGACTTGGGCATCTTCAAGTTGGAACCATCACTTCTGACAATCTGCCTGGTAAAGGTCATTAGCATAGTAATGAAGCCACACACACTACTGCACAAAGAGAACACGAATGACAGCTAGTGCTGGGAAGTAAACGGTACAGCACTGCACATACCACAGTATCTGACAGCTACAACCTCTATTGTTAATTTCATGCCCCAAGTTGAGAAAATTAGAAATAATTGAAAGGGTCAGAAATGGGAAGTTCTGTGTTTTCTGGGGTTAGTTCTGTTCAATAACTGGACGAGTATGTGTGTATTAATATTCAGGTAAGGTATAGAGAGGAAATCTCTCAGTTTGTATCCCATGAAATATATATAAAGGCAGATCATCTCCAAGGCAATTCCATGAAGCTGCTTTCCCGGAGATATTCCTCTATTGTCCCCTGAGGCAGGGCCAGCTCCAGGCACCAGCCGAGCAAGCTCGTGCTTGGGGTGGCAGATTCCAAAGGGCGGCATTCCATCTAATCTTTTTTTTTTTTGCGCTTCACCGCTTTGGCTGCCCCTGCAGGTTTTTTCTTTTTGGTTTGCTGCTCCCGCCGCCCTGTAGGGATTCTCAAATAATTCTTCTTCTGACCGCTTGGACCACAGTGGATACAAATATTATTCTAAGGATTTTAAAAACTGGAAAGCTGTTTTTTATGCACAACTTTTAAGGCAATGATTGGCTATTACACCTGCCTCGGAAGCAGTTTTATTTATTTATTTGGCATGTACAATCCGGTCAAGCCAAGTCACAGCATTCTCATCAACAACGTTCAAGGCACGAAGACCTCCAGGAAGTTGAGTCATTTTGCAGTCCTCAGCAATGTGTGTCATGGTTTGTGGCTGCCCACCTTGACATAGTGGACTAAAATGCCACTGAAATTCTGCAGCACAAATTCTATGTCTGATATGAAATCGGTTCAGAAGACTCCATTGCCTTCACAGTAAATCAAACCAGTGAGATTGGATGTTAATGGAATTTGTTAAAAAAAGATTTAAAAAGTTTATTTTTGAACACAGTTTGGCTCCTGATGGCAGCAAGTTAATCCTCAGTATAATATATTACTGTGACAAACCATATATAATTCTACATTAATTCAACCACAGGCCTTGATATTCCTTCAGATCTGTGTAACTGGGGTGTATTTTCTGAACAGTCAACAAAGTAACATTTGATGTTGAGTGGTGATAGAAATTTGACATGATACCGTGTCTCAGCTCTTAGGGATATGGCAAGCAGCCGAAGACTGATTGAAGTTTGGAATCCAGATCTTATCTTTTAGGCTTGGAAGAAATATTAATCCTGAATCCATGAGTTTCACTTATATACATCATGCAAAAATATTAATGATCAGTGAGTTATACCTTTTGGGTATATATCTTGACTAGTGTGGTAGGGGTAGTGAGTATGTCAGGCCTACTGACACAGCGCAGTGAACCACAAATGGGCCTCTGTATCATGGTTTCCTACAACAAAGTTTGAGAAATGATTGACACCTGAGAAAAGCAGAGTGGGAGTGTTGTGCATCCTTTCTGCACAAGTTTAAATGTTTGCACAAGAGGCAAGGCATTGGAGAATCAGACCTAGATAATGTCACTGGAGTTATGCCAGAATCACCCTAAGGTCAGAGGAGAATCAGGCCTCCAGTGTTGAAGTATTTGTGTAGCCCCCTGCTATTCTAGATGCCTCAAAGAAGAGAAGAGGAGGACACTTTAAGGTACCTGAGTAGCCACAGGGGGCCAAGCCAAGAGCCTAATTGACATGCCAGGACAACCAACAACTGGTCCCAGATAGCCTGCATATGTCTGGAACTGCTCACACCTGTGTACTGAGCCCTGCAAGACTGGCTACAGTGATTTGCATTTCAGCAGCATGGGGAGATGCAGCCATCAATTGCTGTATGAGGGAAGGAGAGCCGGTGCATTACACTGCAGAGGACTAACCGCCGGCTGCACCTGAGAAGTCGCCCCTGCACTGGAAGCCAGAGCTTGCAAACACTAGAAAGTCACTATACCCGGAAGGCTGCTGCTTGCTCAGGGAGATATACCACAACTTTCCACCAAATACCAACCCCACCACCCAGTGAAGGCTTATTGGGAGACCCAGGGTCTCCTGTAGATCTGTGTATTCACTTTGTGGGCTGTTGACTATTTGAGGCACAGAGTGTTTGATTATTGTTATGTGATGGGTTTTTTACTCATTTGTTACCCTCGATTCACCCTGCCTTCTCCCTTTCATCCCTGGTTCCTACCTTTACCCTTTCTTTTCATTTAACCTTCTCTTTTCCTGGAATAAAGCATGAGTTTCTCCATTGGTTCTTTTTTTTTAAATATAATATTAATGTCCTAGAGATCATGGGGGTTGAATGTTGGTATATTCACTCAGCCATTTGGCATAGGTATTGCACACTGACAATCCAGGTAGCTCCAGTAACCAGCACGCTAAGATCAGACACCTACCATTAGCTTAAAGAGCACAAGAAATCTGGTCTTAAGGTGGCCCTACAAAGCCACTTAGGAGAGGGAGCAAGTGAACTCTACCACCCCAGGGGTGCTCTAGCAGGGGCTTACCTTTAATTATTTTTTACAAGTGGCATTGCGGAGGCAGTTTGAGACCCTAGATAAATAGACTGGTCACCACTGTGGGCACAATCCACCTCCCTTTAAAGTAAATGGAAAGCAGTACTGACATTAACTTCAATGATGGATGGGCCAGGCTCTGAAGTATGACCAGATGGCTACGTTCAAGTCTGAGAGGTAGGAGTCTACCATTTTTATCAATCAGGAAACTAGCCGCAAATGTTGTAGTAAGCTTTCCTCTACTAGAAATTACCTTAGCAGCCAAGTAGTTTGGCTTAACAAATGCATCCATTTTTGGAAAGCTAATACAGATGAGACAGGTTTACAGAGCTGGAGGGATAATTTTTTAAGGTAAAGCACAGGAATTTAAATGTTGTGACTCTCATTATTGTCAAGTTAGAAACCCTGAAAATAATGTGTGGAAAAGAAACACAGACATAACCTTAACTACAGCTGTGCTTCCATAATCATGGCTCCTGCTATAATGTGCAGAGCTAAGTCTGTTTTGTGAATTTTTTCTCTTCTTGGGTTAATGAAAGAACCCAACAGCCCTGTTGACTACGCAAATCAACAGTAAATTAAGTGCATCCTGTCAGCTGAAGGTAATTTTAATGGTAGGCCAGGGGTCTCTCACTAATTAAAAGAAACATTTATTACTTGCTTCTGGGATTCGTTCCAAGAATGGAAAATACAGTTCCAAATGGCTTTCAAAACAAATCGCTTTCCCCCATCGAGTGCTGTACCTCAGACCAGCCGAAGATAGAGTGCATGAGGGGCGAGAGAGGTGGTGAGTGGAAGAAGGAACAAAAATGAATAGAATGGACTAGTAGGGAACATACCAAAGAAAGAATAAGCAACATGTCAAAGGAGAAGCAAGGGGGATTAGAAGCTTTCTATCACATTAAGCAAAATGTCAATTCACCTTCCTCACACACACCGCTTCTCAAGTACAGTCTCGTGTATTTTGGCTATAAATCCTCTTTCACCCAACCCCTAGCTTGGGCTGGTCGCTTAATGTAATTTCTGTTCTGCAAACCATCCTGGGCCTCAATCCTACAATGAGTTCTCTGCAAGCCTGTATCCTCATGAGGATTATTGCAGGCTCATGGCCTTAGGGTGAAACCTGGGTCACTGAAGTCAATGAGAGGTTTGCAAATGACTTCAATGGAGCAAGGATTTCACCCTTAGCATTGAATTGGTACAGAAGCATTTCCAGAAACCCTCATCTAGCTTTTTCTATCTAACCGGTTTTCTCTGTCTTCCATTTTTAAGAAGGGCTCCAAAACTGGTGGAGCTCATCAGAAGTTTTTGAATTTTTGAAGGTTCAAACAACTGTGGGGTTCTTTTCCCCCATGGAAATTTTTTTTAAAAAAGTTTGAAAAAATGAGTTGTTTTGACCAGCTCTAATTGGCAGTCCTCATGTCTCTGTGGGACAGAGAGCCTTCTCCGGGGTCTGGTCCAGCATTGTGGAACACACTTCCCCAGGAACTAAGAACCATCTCAAACCTCCCCACCTCCTGCTCCAGGTGCAAGGTGAGGTGCACTTCTGCGACCTGCCTCCTCTAACAAACATAGATCAACATGTAATTATATAGATATATACACAATTCCAAACCAAAACCACTCCACTGCACACACCTCTCCCCGGGGGGAGAGGACGAGAGAACAAAAACATGGCAGATGTAGTCATGTCACTTAGTGCACTCCTGGAAGGTGCTCGGATACTACGGCAATAAGAGTGGTAGAAGAACCTATATAGAATAGGCTGGGTGGTGAGACCTGAAAACACCTGTCTGTGGGGGGAAATGGAGGCACTCCTTCTGGTTCCTTGATTGGTGTTAACAGAAACAGTGGTGCTACGGTGCCACAGGAACATTGGTAGCACAGCTGGGCAGAGATGCTCCCATGCTACCACAGACAGCTCATTATTTCTTGTGGAAGTAAGTGTGGCAGGAGTGTGTCTGTGGTAATGGGTCGGGGCTGAAATCAGGAAAAGACACCCCTCTCCCCCGCCTAAGGTGAAAATTGTGCATCTATTTTGGTTGATCCCTTGGCACGACCACAATAAACATGATTAATAGTAAATATTGGTGAGCGCTTACTCACAGGAATAGCCCCTTTGACGCCAACCAACATGAATAAGAAGCGGCACAATCTAACCCTAAATCTTCAACCTTAACCCACAGGGTTGTGCTTACAAATGTCTTGCCAGTTTCTGCAGCAGGAAAATTCTCCCCCAGCAGGAACCAGGATTTTTAGGGCCCCGTACGTTGTGCCGGCACTTTTTAGGCAATGGAAAAGAGTTGGAGCATGAATGAGGATCTGATTCCAGGTTTCTGGTCTCTTTGGGCCAAAACCAACATCAGTGTAGAGAAAATTAAGCTGCTTTATACATGTGTGTTTGTGTTTCACTCCTTTCAAAATGGACAAATAAGTGTCTCTATGTATCTTTTACGGTCTTATTTATTCAGCTTCTGGAATTAATGCCATTCTGTAAAGGGTTCTTTTGTTGGTATTAAGTGTTCTAGTCCTCTCCCTTTTGTTTTTTAATGGGGAGAGCAAGGACAAGGAGGTGGGTAGGGGATGTTTCATGTTGACAATGACTGACCAGTGGTGAGGTTTTTGCCTTGTTTTCACTTTGCCTGTTCCAGCCACTCACGATTCTAACTATTGTCAATAGCACCATTTTCCCTTTGCTGAAACGTCTTCTTTGTCGCAATGTCATTCCATAGCTGGCCCTCTTCAAAAGAGTGATTCTGTCACCTGACAGGGATTCTGCTTCTTTTGTTCAGCCTCTTTGTTCTGCATGGTAACTTGTCTGTTTTCCTATCACTCATAAGATACAAGCCTGGGTTTTAACCATATTCATCACTTTTAGTTCAGCTCACAGCAGAAAAACACGCCTCTTTTATTTTCCCTCTCTAGGTCGGGTTGATCTGTACGTCGGCAATGGGAGTGGGGGAAATGAAGCTTACGCAGCTCTTCCATCTATCTCCGTAGATGAGAAGAAACCAGTGGAGTCAAAGAGCCGCCCATGTAGAGATCAGTGGGGATTTTGCCAGTGACTTCAATGGGAGAAGGATCTGGCGCTTACACAAAAGAAGTTCTTATTTGGGGGTCAGGAAGGCTAATGCGCTTAATTTGTTTTGGGGTATTTTAGATGGTTTGTATTAATGTTAGGATTTTATTCATGCCTCTGCAATGCTCTCAGCAGCTGTTGGCTGGGGCATGGGAGTGACCGAGAGCAGGATGTGAACTTTGATTTCCTGTGAGACTTGGCTGCCTCTAAACGGCTGAGCTAACCCAAAGCAGGATATTCCAATTAATTAGGTTACAGCTGTATTGTGTCTTTGCATGAGTCACTGGGTGCAGATTTTGCTTTGCCTGGTTGAGTCAGTACAATAGGCAGCAGGATTAGAGATGGGATGATTTGGGGTGGCTTTGGCCTGGGCAAACTCTCAGTGGCATGTTTTGCCTTTTGCAAATGGAAGGCATCATCTTTCCTGAATGTGGGATTTGGATTGGCTGGAACTAGATCTGTGGGATATCTTACACCTTCCTAAATTCGCCTGCTCATTTATGAGTTTCTAACTAAAATAATTTTGTTCCTCTTGAAATTGTGATGGTCCTGCTTCTAGGCTTGCTGCCAAAGGAATGAAACAAATAAAATCCATAAAGACCCCAGCGTGTAGGAGCACACCGCAGAGTGATCTAATCACTCCAAGCTTATCTGTTAAACTAATGATGCAGGAGCCTCAAAAGGCCGGGAGCAAACTTCGGATGTCTGGCTGTCATGTAAACCTAACTAAATACCTTCCAGGCTCCACTGTTCCTGATCCACACATAACCCCACTCCCTTTATCAAGATCCTCCCCCTGACTACATCCATTGCTTCCTAGCTGGTGCTGTGCTCTCGGTAGGGATGTGTGGTGGACTGATGTTCTCCTCACACCCTCAGCATGGAGAGTAGCCTTGCTCTTTCCTCTGGCATCGTCAACAGCTAGCTATGCTTCACTAGCCTGGCTCTGGCCTTCCCTTTTCGTAATCATGTTATACCTCAGACTTGCCATAGTGGCCAGGTTTCCCAGAACCAAGAGAGAATTGGCATGATGAGAGGAACTGACTTTCTTTGACAATTCAGGGCTATTCTTTGTTTCCTCTGTAACCCACGGGATCCCTTATTGCAACACCATTTGAACATGGATGTATAAGTTCAGCAAAAGAACATTGTTTACATAGCTCTTTCACCGAACTTACATGATCTTAGGCAAGTGAAATAATAAAGTGTCTACAGCTACGAGGCTCAGTGCAGCTTACAGCCGGTATGTGAAATACATCTTTTAATAAGGCGATTCCTCTATCGCTATTTCACTCCAGCGGGATTTCTAAGGGAGAACAGTAATGAGCAGATGGATTCCCAAAGTCTTAGAAAAATATCAGAACAAACCCAGGACTTGCACATTGGTGGATACAGAGTGACCCTCATCTCAGGTATTTGTTTGACTGTGCTGTGTATTCTCTCCCCACCTCCCTTCATTTGTTGTGAACACAGAGTACTCCAAATTCACTTTGAAACAATGCTAGACAATATCTATTGTCCAATGGGCCTGATCCTGAGAGATGTTAGCACCTTCCATGAGCTGCTGTGCTCCGTCCGCTCCCATTACAAGATGCATTCAGCATTTTGCAGGATGGGCCCCCAGTGTTACCATGTTACCCAGGAAACTAGCATCTGCCATGGAAACTGAGCATCTGTTTCTATTAGTAACAGCAGCTTGTGACTATGTTTAAGTGAGTGCGTGTGCTTCTTGGCTGGGGCAAATGAGGGGGAAGTAAGAACAATGCAAGGAGCTTTCCCTTATCCCTCCCACACAAGAGTGGGGACAATCTGTCTGTAACATGCATGTATCCTTTCAACCGATGATCATTATTACTTTAAAAGCTCTTCCTATGCAATTAAAGATGGGCACATGTCATTTTGCCATTAGCCAGAATAGAATGATACCCAAGCATTATACCCCCTGTAGCCTGAAAAAAGGCTCTTTTTGTAAGTGTGAATACCCGGAAGGTTTCTGTTGAGGTGTCAATGAAAGACGTGCAGCATCAGATGGAGATGAAGCAGCAGCAGGAGAAAACTCTTTTGGGGCAGTTCTCTTTAACAACAACAGGATGTCAATACGTTCCCAGCTGCTACATGGAGATAGAGACTAATTATATATCAATGAATAAGCAGCCCATAAGAAGCCGAGTTGTATTCACTACCTTTTACAACCCAAAGAAATGGTCTTCCTGGATCTGTGCTTAAAGTCTGCAGGCAAACGTTATGTGATTGATCCAAAAACTATTGAAGTCCACAGGAATTTTCGCATTGACTTCAGTGGGTTTTGGTCAGGCCTCTGCTGCATAAACCTACCTGTACATCAGAGTTTGGCACGTATTCCTGGATATCAGCATTTTGAATGCTGTGCCACCAAAGCACAAAAAAAGCAACATGGGGAGGAATGAAATACTCAAAAATCAGCACAAAAATGGTGAATTGTGGATCTATGTTTGTTCTCCCCAGTCATTCCAGAGCAGCCAAGACTCATTTGAGAAACTTGAAATTAATTTGAAGGCAGTTTTGAAAGTCTTTCCCTTCTTGATGTCATGGGGGATTTTTCTGTATATTTCAATGAGACATTTACAATTTCCCTCATTGAAGTAAATACATAGGCCCTGAGAAGTGGTGTGTGAAATGAATGGGCTAATAAACATCAATGAATGAACTTTCTCAATAAGCATGTTAATTAAAAACATGAATATCATTCTGGGGGAAAAAAGCATATTTGCATATACAAGTACAACCCCCTGGGGAATGTGTGTCATGGGGCCCACTCTCTGCTGATGCACAGAGTTGGAACAACTCCCAGCTAATGCTCAAATTGTAGCTGCTTATGCTTTTAGTTCTGAATGTCTCTGGTTCAATACCCAGTGTTTTGGCTAAGAGGCCAGCCATCACACAAGCAGAAGAGTAGATGCATTTTAGTTCAAAGAAGGCAAGAGATAAGGATAACCTGAGGTTCACTTTAGGCCCAGAATCACCAAAGCAATTAAGCCCAAGCTTAAATGTTTTGCTGAATCAAGGCCTGAGCCCTCAACTGTCAAGCTCAACAACATGCAAGAAGTGGACTGTTCTGATTAGCTTTGCGTTATCCCAGCATTTCTAATCAATGGTAGTTATCTCAAACTTGGCTTGTTTTCTAGCCCCCCCCCTCATCAAGTCAAGTTTGAAGAAAATCAGTTCAGTAGATTTAAATTTGTGAATGTTTGTCGCCGTCAGTCCCGCACAGTTTATACGTCAGGTGGTTTTGGACACATTTTAAGGATGCCTTGGTTATGGATTGCTGACATAAGACTCCCTCAAATGGAATACCTTTGGATAATGCACATTATAAGATTCACTCTGGTGAAGCCAGAGGAATTCGTAAACTCCTCAAGCTGACTAGCTCTGGATTGTTTTCCTTTGTTTTTAATTTCATTTGGCTTCTATAAAACTAGGAAAATTAAATGCCAAAAGCTCTCCTACCTTAATGTTCAGGTTATAAGCTGAAGCACTCAAAAGTCAGGATGGTCCAGTAAGTATCCGTGCACAATATTAACTCAGCCATATTGCAGATATGAGCCAAGGGGGCCATAAATGACTGCATTTGAATGCCTCAGTTCTTGGGTGCCCAACTGGAAACCTTAAAAGAGTCTGATTTTCAGAGTGTGGGTGCCCAGCACTTCCCGAAAAGCTGACTCCTTTAAGATGTCTTGGCCATCTAGTTTCCATACACAGATTGTGTGGAAGGGAGTTAACTATGGAGATGTGAGTAGCATTCACTATATTTTGAGAGATGAAAACTGATTACCACAGTATTCCTATCTTTGCAGATCTGGCTGAGGCTCTCAATGTTGCATAACAGGCAGCTCAGAGAGAAGCTACTGGTGCAGTCACTGAAGGATCAAGACCTGCATAACTTCTTATTTTTAGAGGCCCCTAGTAAATGGATTTTAAAAAAAAGGCAATGCTGAAGGAACATAACTCTCTCATGATTGTGATCTTGGATTCTTGCCTTGCTTTCTCTGGTCAATATATCCAAA
The DNA here is from genome assembly GCF_027887155.1 of Malaclemys terrapin pileata. Lineage (NCBI taxonomy): Eukaryota > Metazoa > Chordata > Testudines > Emydidae > Malaclemys > Malaclemys terrapin. The sequence continues at coordinate 10,637,091 of NC_071512.1, read as the reverse complement.
GTCAAAATCATGTCCCTCCCCCTCACCAGTGTTAAAATAATTTGTTAGTGCTGTCGAGTGGGCAATATTTATAAACAACTCCTGCAATGGGTGCCCTGCTAAATAAATCGTACACCAGATGGGAGCTAAGAAAAGCACATTCTGCTCCAAAAGATACATCACGAGCCATGCGTAGCTAGCTATCCAGACTGCAGGTTTCAACAATGGAGGGCCTGACCCTGAAAAGTCTTCACAGGATCAGGTCTGGAATGTACAGCCTGTTTGTAATGGCATAAGTGACTTTGGAAATTTAATTATGGAGGCAATTCTTGGAGATATAGAGTGGGATTGGCCACCCAGATAATTGCATAGAGGGTTCTACCTTCTCATATGGAAGTGGCAGTCAGTCACGTCTCTCACACTGATCTCTTTGGTTAGCACCTGTCCTAGGGGAAGGAGGTGGACACTGGGTGGACTCAGAGTAGGGATGGATGGGCCAGGGGTAGGACTGGGATGGATGCAGTGACCTGCCAGTGAATCCCTAGAAATGATAATATAGCCTCAGTCTGCATAATCTTTTCAGCAGAGCATTGCCCCACTTCAACCACTACCCTCTGGGATTCCAGGGACAGGCAGACACCCTAATAGCACACCTCCGGTGGACCCATGCTGCTAGGAAACAGAGAATGAAGGATATACCACTCAGCTCTGGGACGCAGCCTCTCTTCCGGAGGTCCTGGCAGCTTCCTATTGATTCCCTGGCATCCTCCAGGTTGGGGATGGACCTGTAGACTAGTCCCCCAGAAGGGAAAGAAGCACTGCAAACCTCACTCTTGTGGGAACTACATGAGGGGAATCTTCAGCGAGATTTCCCTCAACACAGGAGGCGGCACAGGACAGTGCTCTCATGGAGAAAGAGCCTGATTTTTGCCATAGCAAAAATGTTGTAAAGTTATGCTTAAAGTAAAGGCTTGGGTGTCCTACCCTCATGCCACAATGTCCTTTTGAGAGCTCTACTAGAAAGATCACTGGAGTGGTCTCCCTGTGGCCTCTGCTTCATTCTTCTGAAGATGCTTAGCCACAGCTTCTACACATGATCTCATTTGAGAACAGAGCCTTTTATCCGAAGAGGAAAGTGGCATATCATACGGAGAACACATCAACAGTGAAGAGAAACCCACCTGGATGGGAAATGATCATTGATTGAGTAAGATAATTCCTGTTAATCCTAGCTGAATCGTTATGAATGTATTTATAATTGTTTGCCTAATTACAGGTACTTCTCAGATGGTTTCAGCAGAATGAAATGGAAGTAAAAGAACTACTAAAGCTGCAAATGTAATGCAATGTATTATTACTGCTCTTATTATGTATTTGTATTAGGGTAGTGCCCTGAAGTCCCAGCTAGGAACAAGGATCCATTGTGCTAGGTACTGTGTAAACCTATAGTGAGAGTCAGTCTCTGCTCTGAAGAGCTTGCAATTTAAACAGACAAGGTCAAAGAGAAAAGGCTAGCTCTTAGGAATGTTATGTAGCTGCAAGATTTGGATAATGTGCGAGGTAGAGACAGTGGGTGGAATTAATGAGGACACTCAGGTTAAGAGCAGGAGTGTCTGGGAGGGAAATGGTGTCATATGTTGAGGGGATAGGCATAGCCAGCAGGAAAGCTCAGATTGAAAGAGAGAGAATATCCATCTAACACACTAAGGAGAGACTCTAAGCAAGACATTTTTATGAGGGCTTAGGATTAACTGAGAATCACAGGCCTGATCTTTAATGGGGACTACTCATAGGTACAGGGGGCTGCCTAGAGGAGCCATTGCAAGATGAGGGCCTTACTTTGCTTTTTTCCTAGAGATAAGCAAGGTGTATTGCCAAAGTGAAGTACAGACAGCTGTTTTTGGATGGGTACTCAGGGTGCTGCTATTTATTTGAGGAACTAAAACACACTGCAGAAATACTGGTGTACTACAGGGGGCGCCGCTGCGGGCGTACCATCTGCAACTCAACTAGACCAGTGAGATAGCTTAGTGGTTTGAGCATTGGCCTGCTAAACCCATGGTTGTGAATTCAATCCTTGAGGGGGCCATTTAGGGATCTGGGGTAAAATCAGTACTTGGTCCTGCTAGTAAAGGCAGGGGGCTGGATTCAATGACCTTTCAAGGTCACTTCCAGGAGATATGGATATCTCCATTAATTTATTTATTTATTAACTTCACCAAATGAGAAAATAATTCTGCAGATTAGCTGTACATAATTATTATTAGTACAAATAGAGGGCATGGGGTTTCATTTCAAACATTGGAACTTGAGGGAACATAGTCGGCAGGTTTCTATCTATGGGAAGACGGGGGGCTTCAGGGAGACATTGACTGTGGCAAGTATTTGGCTTGTACAATTTCAGGTAGCTGCAGAGTCTGGATAGAGTCTGGGTTTTGACAATTGAAATTGGACTGTGACTAATTTTGAGCTGTAAGTATTTTGGAAGCTAATGTGACATTTTTGTGACAGATCTTTGTTTGACTGTCAATTTTTTTGGAAGCATATGCTAATTTTTTTAAATTGTTATTGCAGCCCCTCCAGGGTTTTTTAACGTGTTCTCAAATGGCACATGAGCCGGTGAGTTTTCTAAAATTTGTTATTTTAAAATTCCTGATTGAACAATTCCTGCAACTATATTTCCCCTGCTGATGGTGCATGAGCAATCTTGTGACTATTCAGTATTTTAAAATTGAGCTTTATCGGTGTGTTTGGATCGGATACACAAGTCACAAAAGTGTGTTTCTGTTTCTTGATTGGATGAGCATAATTCTTAGATTCAGTGTGAAAAATGTGGTCACAGCCGGCTCCAGGCACCAGCCGAGCAAGCTGGTGCTTGGGGCGGTAGCTTGTAGGAGGCGGCATTCCGCCCAAGCCCAGGGCGGCACGGACGCGCTTTTGTTGTTGTTCCGCTCCGGCCGCCCTGTAGGGGGCAGTGGCGTGGAGGACGGGAGCGCCCTGCAGCAAGCCCGGGAGGGCAGCCTGCATTCTTCCCTCCCAGCCGACCGGAGTGGCGCGGAGCTGAAGCCCTGGCCGCCCTCCTTCTCCCCCTCCCCCCGCTTCCTCCCCCTCCCCCCGCAGAGTCCCCCTGCACCCTGGCTCCGGCCGCACCACAAGTTTTTTTTTTTTTTTTTTGCTTGGGGCGGCCAGAAAGCCACAGCCGGCCCTGAATGTGGTGGTGCTCTATCAGAACTACACATACTTCATCTGGATCTCTTCACCCAGCGCAGATGAAGGCAAGCAGGAAGAAGCCCTTTCTGATAGTCACCTAACCACTTACACTTAAGAGTCCTACCTTTCCCAGATCCGAGGAAGAGCTCTGTGGAGCTCAGAAGTTTGTCTCTCTCACCAACACAAGTTCGTCCAATAAAAGATATGACTTTACCCACCTCGTCTCTCTAATAGGCTGACACCATTACAGCAACAATATTAACATGAGCAGTTTTAATGGTTCTAGCCTGCTCTCCTTTGAGCATGGCGCTTCATAGAGAGAAACAAATTGAGGCCATGTCTGCACTACAGTGGAACCGCAGCTGTGCCGCTGTAATGTCATAGTCTAGATGGTTCCTACGTCAACTGAAGGGTTTTTCTGTCAATGTAATTAATCCATCTCTGAGTGGTGGTAGCTAAATTGATGACAAAATTCTTCTGTTGACCCAGACGTGTCTACACAGGGGATTAGGTCCACATAACTGGCAGCGAGGACATCATTTTCCACAGGCCTGAGTGACGTAGCTAGGTTGCTCTAATTTGTAAGCGTACAGGGTTAAGAGTTCCACAGACATACAGGAGCATCTGGGCTGTCTAACAGAATGCAAATTTGTTCGGTTCTGTTCCTGTCACTTAAGAGTAAGATAATCTAATTTAACTTGTAGTTAAGTGTAAAATTACATGAGACTAACTGCACGTAGTCTGCTGGTAGTTTTAAACAAAACCCTCTCTTCTCTCATGCTTCGTTCGAGCCGCTAAATAAAAATAACTTTTTTAAAGAAGGTTGTTAGTTAAGCTCTCTGGTCACAGACTCCTGAAGGGAGGAAATCCGGGTACCTGAAACACACTCAGGGCTGGTCTACACTTAGTCCGGACTTCGGACTAAGGTACGCAAATTCAGCTACGTTAATAACGTAGCTGAATTCGAAGTACCTTACTCCGGACTTACCGCGGTCCAGACGCGGCCGGAAGTCTCCCCCCGTCGACGCCGCGTACTCCTCTCGGCGAGCTGGAGTACCGGCGTCGATTGTGAGCACTTCCGGGATCGATCTGGGATCGATTTATCGCGTCTTAACCAGACGCGATAAATCGATCCCAGAACATCGATGGCGTGCCTCCGGACCAGCCGGTAAGTGAAGACTAGGCCTCAGATTTGCAGAGTGATAGGTGGTTAGTACACATGGGATAGCACATCCAGGATCCAGGCTACTTCTGAAGCAGATTAATTATTCTGGAATAAAGTCACGATGATTCTAGAATAGTGCAGAATAGTTATTCTGCTATAGCTATGCCGGTCAGTTACCCTGTGTAGTCAAGTCCTTATGAAATTCCACCCTGAAGCAGATAAAGAGAACAATACTAACACCTGAGGGCGCTGCACTCAGAGAAACCAGAAAGGGGACAGAGGCGTACCACAGCACTCAGGTTTTGAGTAAGAATGCTCGTGTTTATAAATTCATCATCCAGGATGAGTTTCAGATATTCAGCCTGTTTTTGAGAACATTCTGGCCATTTAACTTTTTCATTAGACTACCCAAGAAAAATACACACATATGCTAAACATTTGAATGAATACTTGCATTATATTTTTGCAGTATTGCCCCAGCTGTAGTCACTAGCCACCTCATTTAGTTTTCTATATAAATTATATTAAATTGATAAAATTCATTAGTCTTCGTTTCCTGCATAACAAGCTGAAATATGAGCTATTCTATCACAAATATATATTCTGTATACAACATTACCAATAAATCATGCCCTTTTGACTTAAAGACAGATGCCAACACTGGCAGGTTACGTGTGGCGCATGTTTACAACATTTTAGATATGGTTTCACACAATTTCACAGACACACAGACTGACACAATTCCATGCAAAATGGGATGTGACAAAGATAAAATTTCACACAGCTTAAGTTTGTGTGTGTGCTTGTATGTACCCTATTTAATGTACATACATATACAAAAGAAATAACTGAATTAATCGCTCTCTGGGGCTTACGTTAATTATTTATTTCAATTGTATTTTAAACATACAGTGAATGAAAAAAATGTCAAGTAATAATGATTTTCTAATTATAGTCATTATTATCTTAAATCTAATAGTACTTTTTCTTGGTTTATAATAGGCAGAGCATTGCATTAGTTAAGAAACAGTTTAAATTGTGCATCAGAAATCCAGTGTTTAAACAGCTAACTCTTGGACAAATTATCTACTGAAAACAGATGTTTTGAATTATATACTAATATTTTCCATTATAACCCGGAGTCTTTACTGTCCAGCCCTTAACTTAAATGGATTTTTTTGTCCTAAACTATTTGGGATTTTCTTTTCCAATCCATATTCATTAGAAGTCTTTTTCACCATTATTTAATAACAAATTGACAGCTTTCTGAATTTGTGTCTTTTTAATATAGTGTATGCCCATTCAGAAACCAAATAATAGGAACTGGAGCACAAGGAAAATTACGCAAGGAATCAGGGGGAAAAAAAAAAAAAAAAGCTTTAAATCTCATGCTTCCGGGTAAATGAAAAATGATCTTGGAGAAGGGGGTTGGAGGAGATGGGATTGGACACACAAATTCTGCCCTCACTTTCCTGATCTAAATCCACCGAGGCCAATGGGTTATACACCAAATGGACCTGGGCACTGATCATTTTAAAAGGTGAATTCAAAACAAGGAAGGACTCTTACTGAGTAGTAGTTCAGGCCTGCACACTTGTATTCTCCTTTGTCTGCCTTAAACCAGTGTCCATTCCCATAGGACTGGAATAGTGAGCAGGTTTGTCCAAATCTTGATGTATCAAGGTAGGTACCATCAGAAACAAACCCGACCTAATGAAACTAGCCTTCAGCATGCCCTCGCTCCTTCTTCATAATGATTTGGGAAGGCAGAAGCAAAGGGAGAGAAAGGACAGAAAGGTAGGAGATGAGAGGAGAGGTGGGAAATGGAGGCAGGAGGGAACAAGTGTTTCATAACTTCAACTTTAGAGAAACTCAACTAAATAAAAGTCTCTTTAAAACTATGTCAATCTGACACGAGGCTCAAACTTCTCACTTCTCTATGGACCTGCACAAAGTCGATTGAAGTCAATGAAAAGATTCCCACGGACTTCAACAGTCTTTGGAGCAGGTCCTGTATGACATGTCAGTACACCATCTATGAGCCATATCTTTCCTAGCTGATGGGAAGGAAGAGTCCTTTAAAAGCTGAATGCAGGGATACAGTAATGGAAAATGCATGTATATGATAGCTTCAAGAGCCATTTTGTGCTTACATACAGCACATCCTGTCCTCTGATACGGTGCTGTATGCTCACACTGTAGTCACTACCTAAACATGTAGTGTACATTTCCAGTTATAGACAGGGATACTACAGCAACCATGTTACAACCCTTGAGGATTTATTTTCAGCTGGAGTGAGTCCAGTCTCCCCATCTGTGGGAGTAACTTGAACTCAAATGTTTGTGTTCATACAATGATTTGTGGTTGTAGACTGAAGTAACTGCACTTTCCGATTGCTGGTCTGCACCTGAAACCAAGTAGTTAGAGATGTAACCACTCTCGTTTGTGCCTGCAACTGAATTGCGGGGACAAATTTTGCAGGCATACATGTAGGGTGACCAGACGTCCCAATTTTATCAGGACTGTCCCGATATTTCCTTGTTTGTCCCGCGTCCCGACCAATGTTAGGTCGGGACACTGGACAAACAAGCAAATACTCCGGAGCCCGGAAGTGCTCGTGCCCCCCCCCCCGCCCCTTCCTTTCCCCATTGGCTCCCTCCCCAAATCCCCGCCTCTTCCCCAGGCTCGCCCTTCTTCCTCCCTCCGCAAGCGCTGGAGGGAGGCCCAGGAGACGCAGGGGAAGCGCAGTGCCGGGGTGAGTGTGAGTCCGGCCTGGCCCCGAGCGCAGGCAGGACTCAGTCAGGCAGTACCTGGAGGGAGAGGAGGGGGGCGGCCCGCGGGGCCAGGCGGCAGCTGTTCTCCCCCCCGGGCAGCGGGACTCAGGAGCAGACGGTGCTGCAGCTCCCACTGCCGCGAGGGGAGGAAGCGGCCGATGGCCAAGCTCGGCGGCTGCAGCTCTGGCACCCGGGCCCGAACCCCCAAGCCCGGGCCTGTTGTGGGGACCCAGCAGCACGCACGCTGTGCCCAGCCCCTGGCCAGTCACGTCTGGGCTGGCTGCCCAGCTGGTGCTATCCTGCGGCGGCCCCAGAGTTGGGGCGGGCGGCCCCAGCCCCCCCGTCTCGCTCGGGTCCTGCAGGGGAACGAATGGGGCTAGACTGCCAATGCCTCCACCAGGACAGAAAATCTCTGGCAGCAGAGATGAAAGTCTAAGGATCCAGAACTACTTGTGTGTCGTATTTGGATGAGGAAAGTAGAGCTGATAATACTGTCCTATTCAGAGGATGAATGAATCTTGTTAACCTGAATCTGTTATTTCCATCTCTCTCCACTGCTGTGTGTTGTAGCGATACCTGAATGTTAATTTTCTTACAGGGCCAACTCTCCGAGGAACTTTAAAAATGAACCACCTAGCGACTCACTAAATGCTTCTGGAACGGCGTCTTTGAACTGTGCGTTGAAAGGGATAGAATAACGAGGGACAGTATAAGGAGGAAGAGAATCTTTGGATTTTGCAGGCAATATTTGCTTTCTTGGGTGGTCAAGTATCATTTATTCAGTGTCCAGTGAGCTGGAGGGCGAGGGAAAGCAGAAAGCTGATAGCATCTGTCTCAGTATTTTTACCAGTTGTTTTAGAGAGTCTGGAAAATATTTAAAAGACCATAAAAGGGAAGTGAAGGGATGTGAATTCTGGAACAGTGGTGGCCTTATTAGGAGATAATAAAGTGAAGGAAGGTAAAAGATCTGTCCCTCATTTAAAATGAAAGGGCCAGACTGTCCCTCCCTATGGAAAAATCCACAGCCGTGGGTGGTGAAAAGGCATCTTGGAACCCCACAAGGTTTGAGGTTCTGCAGGGTAAACAGAGCACAACTGTGTAGATTTCAGGAGACCCATTGAAATAGCCCACAATGCCTCTCTGTATGCAGGGGTCACCTTTCCCCGTGGCAAAATGGCTGTCCCAGGAGCCATGCTACCATTGTCTGAACACCTGCAACACTGGTGAGAACCAAGGCAGCTGGTTGAGAGTCATGAAGTGACAAACCCACTATTATAATGAGGAAATCTTCTAAAGACCCTCACAATCATCTGACAGAGAAAGGAAGACCTTGCTTAATCTTTAAAAAGTTTCTCAGTATATGTATACACCTGGGATGATCATGTGATGACATTGTAATTCATGGTGAGTGCAACCCACCACCTTAACATTTCCCCATCTAGGCTGTTTATATGAACTAGAGCTGCGCATGTGTACTAAAAAATGATCAGCAAGCAAACCCTTCCTGGAGTAGATGCCTGTGACAGACTAGTGGAGAAGCTGAATGAGAGATCAACACAGAGGACTGCGTATGACCCACTTTGGCTGTTCCCACTCCATGTACTGGGTACTCACACATCTGCTTTGTGCTTCCAGTTTCATAGGACCCACAGAAAGGGGACTGCTAGAAGATTTTGTCGAGACTGTGACATTGAACCTCCTAGAGCTCACACATACCCCCAGGTCCCTGGCGGTAAAGTTCAAAGGGTATGGACGCAAAGAGTGTTCTTACATTGGCTTTTAATGAGAATGAGCCAGTCAGCGCTGCAAGTCAAGTCAGGGATACAAAGAGTGATAAAAGCTAACGTGTCTAAGTGACATTCGTTTCCCTGGAGTGAAGGAAGCTGATGAGCCACGAGATAGCAGGACATAATTTCTAATGTCTTTTCTCCCCATTATTTATTTTTAGTTTTGCCAAGTCTGACACTTGTCAGAGACAGCAAAGAAAAGGAAACAGTCTGGAAAAGTCAATTTGTGCTTGGGAGAATTGTTTTTTTTTTTTTTTAATTGTACACTAACACCAGATAGTACTCAGGAAATAGGAGGTAGCCCAGCCGTGACTACACAGCGCTTTCTGCAGGGAAAACATTGCAGAATCTTATTCCGTTCCGACAGAGACATAAATTGCATTCACCCATGCTTTTGGGACACTGATGTCAGGGTTCTGTGCAAAAACCAGATCTGTTCGTGAACCTTTTAGCCAAATATTCCCATTGACTCAACTGCTTTGCTTACCTGAACTAGCAGCTCCAAATATGTGAATCATCTAGGTACGCTAGGCAGGCATTCAGTGTCTTATTCTTTGCTTGTATTCTTCTCATTTTAACGTTCTGACCATTGGAACAGAACCTCAATTGGTACAAATTGGCATAGCTCCACTAAAGTCAAGGGAGCTATCTCAGTTTACACCCGTGGAGAATCCGGCCTAATGACCACGTTCAGTATTTAAGTGCCACCTCTCAGCATTCTGCCACAGGCTGCCCCTGAGAAACAAGGCTGAGATGATGCTCAGAGGAAAGAGAAGGAGGAGAAATCCTAAAAGAGGTTAGTGGGCAGAGCTATTTTTATGGGTCCTACTGCTTCAGGCTCTGTGACATCAACCAGAGATCAGCGATAGGCGTCGTGATTCTAGGGTGTGGCTAGCAGTCAGGATGCCTTTTGTTTAACCATGTCCGATTACCTTGAACAGAGCGTATCCTTGTGCAAAGTGGTGCAAGCGCAGAGGAAGAAAGATTTTACAAATGGGCTCCTGGGTGTCCTGAAGAGCGTTCTGCACGACCGAAGCATGATGTCAAGACTGGAGAGTATTAGAGGAACAGGGGACTACAGGAGTTTACGGGGGAATAGCTTTAATTACAGTTGTGTTTCACTCCCCAGGACATTCAAAATAGCACCAGGAAAATGCAAAGACCAATAATACAATGGTAGAGAAGGCTTGGTATAAATGCCAAAGAAATGCATCTTACCCAGGTTTAAATAATGAAATGCAGGGAATGTACTGAAAGGCTTTACCAGGAGAATTGGAACAGATATACTAGGGGCAGGAGAAAGGGAGAGATGGCTACGGAAAGAGCAGTGGAAGAGCGCTGGTTTGTTTTTTCATGTTTGAAAGAATAATGCCAACCATACTGGAGATGGTGACACCTAAAGAACATGTTATTCATGAAGTGTTTTGGAGCCCTTAGGTGATCTCTTCATTTCTATAGCAGTTAACTGTTGTTACTGATTATGCGTCCTCTGTCATGTAGGCACTTGCTGAGGAGGGACCATTGTTTAATCAATTGTACTTAGAGGTACTGTGACATTATTGATATAATCTGGGACCATATAGATCATTGTTGCAACCATGGTCCTGTAGTGGCACCAAATCTTGTATAAAGGGGGTCAAATGAGGTGTCTAAGACAAGGTTCTGCAGGGTAAACAGAGCACAACCGTGTAGATTTCAGGAGACCCATTGAGTTTTACTGGTTATGATTATGCTGTCTATATGTATCAATTTTGTAGTTGAAGTTATGAATATTGGCTCTATACTGTCTGTATTTCAAACTTATGTTATGCTTCTGGGAGACTTCCCAGACAAGCTGGTGTTAGCTCAGCCTAGCCTGCCTGATGGCCCATTAAGGACCATCAGCTATATAACTGACCCATTGAGAGAAGGCAAATACACCTTGCAACTCAGCAAAGTATGCAGGGACTGGCCCATGTGACTCCAGACTCCATTTTGCTGTAATTTTCCACAGTAAGGACAAAGAGGTGTCCTTACACCTGGAAAAGGCTATAAAAGGCTGATGCCTCATCTCCATCTTGTCTTCAATCCTGCTTCTTACCTCTGGAGGGACTTTGCTACAAACTGAAGCTCTGAACAAAGGACTGATGACCCATCCCAGGTAGGGATGTACTCCAGAGACTTGATTTGAACCTGCAGTTTATTCTATCTCTGCTACAAGCCTGAACCAAGAACTTTGCCATTACTGTATGTAATTGATTCCATTTAACCAATTCTAGCTCTTATCTCTATCTTTTTCCTTTTATGAATAAACCTTTAGATTTTAGATTCTAAAGGATTGGCAACAGCGTGATTTGTGGTAAGAGCTGATTTGTATATTGACCTGGGTCTGGGGCTTGGTCCTTTGGGATCGAGAGAACCTTTTTCCTTTTACTGGGGCATTGGTTTTCATAACCATTCATCCCCATAACAGGTGGCACTGGTGGTGATACTGGGAAACTGGAGTGTCTAAGGGAATTGCTTGTGTGACTTGTGGTTAGCCAGTGGGGTGAGACCAAAGTCCTCTTTGTCTGGCTGGTTTGGTTTGCCTTAGAGGTGGAAAAACCCCAGCCTAGGGCTATAACTGCCCTGTTTTAAGCGATTTGTCCTGAATTGGCACTCTCAGTTGGGTCCCGCCAGAACTGCATCGTTACAGGTACCCAGCACTCCTTCACCATGTCTGGTGAATTCTGATGTTCTGCTATTGCATCATTAAAATCCCAAGGCTCTGGGCCTGGAGGAGTAACGCCAGGCACTGGAACAGGAAAAAGCAAAGACCCAGAAATCTGGCTGCCATCCAAATTCAGAATCCCTTCGGGTTTAAAAGGAAGATGATTTTGCTGAAGGGGGTTTAGCGTTAGCACAGACCACTTTCCAAAACTCCCATAGAAAAGGGCCAACAATAATGGCACCAAAATAGAGGCAAGAGGAAAGAAAATAAATATCTAGGCAAAAACCTCAGCTGATTTGCTATGTCAGTTTAAACCACCTGCAGATCTGTCCCCTAGATCATGCAGTAAACACGATAGCCACCAGAGAATATGTCATGAGGCTTTCCCATAGATTTCTATTAAGATTTCCTGGTATTATAGAAGTCTGTCTTCCAAATAATAAATGTAAATCTTCTTTGCAAACTGATGGTGGCAGCCCTTTGGATTTGCTTCTGGTTCAGTGATATGTTAAATGACACAATGATTTATTAAAAAGCCAAACTGGGGAGAAATTGGTGCCTCTTGCTGACATCTATAATCTATGTTGGGTGAACATCTAAAGGATTCAGGAAGCCAGATCAATTACCTTCCTTGCCATGTATTTTAATTATGTGTCTTTTGAAATATAGTAGATTATGGCCTTACTTATTTTTCCTCAGATAGCTATTCCTCTACAGATTGCATACAACCCTATAATTTTCTGACATGGCAAGGTTATAAAACACCTGCAAACTCACGTATTCTGTGCTGGGAAATCTGACAATTTAAGAAGTTCCATCTGTGTCCAGACAATGATGGTTTTTGATAGCCTGCTAAAATGCCCTTCTCTTTCTACTCTGACAAATTTCGGGGAAATGAATGAAATCTGTAATCCTGCATGGGAACGTGAGGGCATTAGATGATTAATTGGTTTCAAGGGTGCTAAACAGCAGTCCCTTAGACACGGCTTGAGTTGATTAATAGGTAGTTTGCAAGGGTGGAAATCACTGCTATATTTTGTAGTGTTGTTCTATTATTAAACTATTGAAAGAGTATTGAGCCACACACTGCTTTATATTAAGCCACCGCTTCCTGTGTTTATCTGCACCGCCTGGGGAGTAGAACAGTGGCTGCCACTCTGACACTCCAACTTCCAAGCAGGGAAGAGATAATGAATACTTGATGGAAGGATCTTTAGTTCTTCCCGTTGTGCAATAATTATAGACTGAAATGTTTTCTAAACAGGAAGGTTTGGCTCAGCCATTGAGGGAATAAACAACGTGGACCCCTCACTCCACATGGCCAAAGCAGTACTGGGGTGTCCAGCCAGGTCCCTGGAGCCTTGCTCAGCTAGGGGATAGGAAGCCAGGAAGAGCTGGCCTCTCTAACCCCTCAGATCCCCGACTGGCTACAGAGCTGGCAGGAAACCGCACCCTTAACGCCAGCTCTCCCCACATTGGACAATGGGGATGCCGGTTGAGAAGAGACTGCACAGGGTGCAGGAAAGGGCATGTGCTCCTGGAGCTGACAGATTGCAGCAGGACCCGAGTCTGAGCCCAGGGCTGGCAGAGAGGCATCAGAATAGAGGCAAGAGGAAAGAAAATAAATATCTAGGCAAGAACCTCAGCTGGAGGAAGCTCTGAGTAGAGCTGAGACAATGAAACACTCCCAGCTTTGAAGAAATGAGCACCTAATGTTACTCCTGAGCAACTGGGGGGAAGGATAGCTCAGTGGTTTGAGCATTGGCTTGCTAAACCCAGGATTATGAGTTCAATTCCTGAGGGGGCCATTTAGGGATCTGGGGCAAAATCAGTACTTGGTCCTGCTAGCAAAGGCCAGGGGCTGGACTCAATGACCTTTCAGGGTCCCTTCCAGCTCTAGGAGATAGGCATATCTCCAAATATTATTTATTAATTGTTCCTGGCCAGTGGGAGCTATGACCAGCTTATGCCTGTTGGAGGGAGGGCTACTGTGGGAACTTTTCAGGGTGGTGATGAGCGAAATATTGTAAATCGAACAAATAAAATCAGAGTGTGGGACTCCAAGAATCCCTCCCTCCCTACAGGACCCATCAAGACGACACTAGGCTTCCAAATCACTTTGTAAAACAAATCCTCCAGATGTCCTGAAGTGAAGAGTGAGCTGCCATGCTGAATAATGCATATTTTGAACACATCATGCGTGTAATTTCGCTGTGTTAGTGAGTATAATTCAACACCCAGCCAAGTATAATATATAAACACTCAGAAGCAGGAGTATCAAACCCCATTAGCGCTGCTTTTTGCTCACACTTGCAAGCAGCAGCATGACAACTGGACAGCAGTTTATTTATTTTAACTATTCAATGACGTCTACAAATGCACTTCACACCTACAAAGCAGGTAGGATCAGAGGCAGGGCTGCCCAGAGGGAGGGGGGGGCAAGTGGGGCAATTTGCCCCAGGCCCTGTAGGGGCCCTGCAAGCCCTGGCCCGGGGGCGGTCCAGGTCTTCAGTGGCAGGGGACCCTTCAGTTGCTGCGGGTCTTCGGCGGCATTTCGGCAGCTGGTCCTTCAGTGCTGCCGAAGACACGGAGCATCTGAAGGGCCCCCTGCTGCCAAAGACCCGGACCGCCGCCGGGTGAGTACAAGCACTGCAGCCAGGGCCAAAATCGGGCCCTGCGCCCCTAGGAGGGCCCCGCAACACCCCGAAGGAGCTGCCGCCGAAGTCCCGCCACTGTCTTCGGTGGCAGCTCAATTGCTGCGGCGGAGGAAGGTCCCTCTGTTGCAGTGCCGCCGAAGGCACCGGCAGCCGATTGAGCTGCCGCTCAAGTCCCAGCACTGTTGGCAGCAGCAGCCCAATCGTTGCCACTGTCTTCGGCGGCATTTCGGCGGAGGGTCCTTCCTCCAAGTCAGCGATTGAGCTGCCGCCGAAGACAGCGGCGGGACTTGGGCAGCAGCTCCTTCGAATCGGGCCCCGCGGTGCCTTAAGCCGGCCCTGGCCACAGCTCCCCCGCTTTGCCCCAGGCCCCCTGAATCCACTGGGCGGTCCTGATCAGAGGGGCAAGACTGATCTTACCTGTGGCTGCTCAGATAGCTAGTAGCTTGGAAAGCAGAGCAAGGGAGATCAGTAAAGCAGTGGGGCCTTTCCACCCACCCACCCACCGCCCGCTAGCTGTCTTGTCTTTCCCACCTTGTTATAGGAACAGAAACACTAATGCGGAACAAATCCAATTATTTTGTGTGAACAAAAAAACCTTTTTTCTCCGTCTTTTTGTGAGGGGGTGGAGAGGAGAGGCAGGTTTTGTCACGTTCAGCCAGAAGCAAGTTATTTGACATTAGTTTTGGGGGGCAAATATGAATATCTTTTTTCAGAAATGTCTGAAGTGTCCAGGACACAGTGCAAATCAGCTTTCCAGACTTTAGAGTGGTAGCCGTGTTAGTAGGTATCCGCAAAAAGAACGAGGAGTACTTGTGGCACCTTAGAGACTCCTCATTCTTTTTCCAGACTTTGTTCACCGTGAAAAACAAGGCTGCAGAAGATACAGTAACAAAGACAGATAAAATACTATAAATATCAGCACACTGATGGGACCTCCTGTACACTCATAGGTTTGGATAGGTACGCTCCATCCCTCTCTGCCCAAACTAACAAACCCGATTAGTACATCTGCTGATACTCCAGTTCTGGGCAAAAGGCCGGTTCAATAGCTTCTAAAGGGTGGCAGTGTGAGCTTGGGGATAGTGCACCAGAGCAGGACTTGAGACTGGGGTTCTATCCTGGCTCTGCCACTGGCTTGCTGGGTGACCTTGTGAAAGACATGTCACCTTTGTGCCTCAATTATCCCCATTTTACAGATGGGTATAATGATACTGACCTCCTTGGTAAAGCTCTTTGAGAGCTACTGATGATAAGTAGTGTCTAAGAGCTAGGCATTATTAATTATTATAATTAAGGGAAGCCCCAAAAAGGATGGCTATGGCCTGTGCATACTGTAGGCTTGTACAGGTAAATAGTGTAAGGGTTTTGCTGTACCACTTCATCGCTGTCTGCTTCCTGTCTACAATCTTCATGTCTATACTGAAACGCTTTTGATTATAAACACATCCACAGCCTACTGCAGCACTCCACTGAAAATCTCCATGCCCATGGGTGTGTTGACAGGCTCAATGGATTATGATCAAATATCTCTAGCATTGATTTGATGTGTTTCTTGCAGGTGTCTGCTTGGAAAGTTAAAATGGGAAAAGGTTTGTCCATTGCACATATTTATTTTTCTTAGGGTTGCCAGGTGTCTGGTTTTCGACCAGAACGCCCGGTCAAAAAGGGATCCTGGCGGCTCCGGTCAGCACCGCTGACCAGGCCTTTAAAAGCCCGATTGGTGGTGCTGCGGGTCTAAGGCAGGCTAGTCCCTACCTGTCCTGGCATCACACTGCCCCCGTCCTGAGCACCAGCTCCACACTCCGATTGGCCAGGAAACGCGGCCAGTGGGAGCTGGGGGGATGGTGCCTGTGGGCAAGAGCAGCGCGGCTGGCCCCCTGCCTAGGAGCCGGACCTGCTGCTGGCTGCTTCCGAGGCACAGTGCGGAGCCAGGACAGGTAGAGTGCCTTAGTCCCACTGCGCCACTGACCGGGAGCCACCCGAGGCAAGCCTGTGCCCCAACCCCCTGCCCCAACCCCCTGCCCTGAAACCCCCCCAAACCCAGAGCCCCCTCCTGCACTCCAAACCCCTCATCTTCAGCCCCACCCCAGAGCCTGTACCTCTTCCCACACCTCAACCTCTGCCTCAACCAGGGGCCCCCCTCCCACATTCAGAATCCCTCAGCCCCATCCCTGGCCTGGAGCCCCCTCTTGCACCCCAAACCCTTCATCCCTGTCCCCACCTCAGAGCCCACATCACCAGTGGGAGCCCTCACCCCTTCCCACACCCCAACTCGCTGCCCCAGCCCAGAGCCCCCTCCCAGACCCGTAACCCCTCATTTCTGGCACCATCCTGGAGCCCATACTCCCAGTTAGAGCCCACACCTCAACTCCCTGCCCCATGAAAGTGAGTGAGTGTGGGGGAGAGCGAGCCACCAAGGGAGAGGGAATGTAGTGAGCAGGGCCTCAGGAAAGGGGTGGGGCGGGGGAGCCTCAGGAAGGGGCGGGGCTAGGGTGTTCAGATTAGAAAATTGGCAACCCCTATTTTCAATGTATATAACCAGTAGATACCACAGCATGGAATTAGCAATGACACTTACTTTATTCTGAATATAATTCTTCATTGGCCATGACATCCACCCCTTTCCCCAGTAGAAAGAATTTCAGCATGCTTCATATATAGGAGGGCTACAGTGGCACATCGGTAGAATAAATGGAGCATTTTTTGCAAACTCCACAGCCGCGGCGGCACGAGAAGCAGGACAGGCTAGCTTCTCTAAATACCTATGGTCTCAGATGGTTACGTACTTGGGGCTGCTAGCTCATCCCCCTGTCTGCACTGCTGTGACTACGCTCTGTTTTTAGTGCACTAGTGGATCACAACCGTGGGAGTCACGCCCACTGCTCCAAGTGAAGACATACCCACAGAGGGAATAAATTCAGACCTTAGGCGGTCTCTAGGAAATATTTTTTACAGGACCAGGGTAGCATTTTTCAAGTGAATTGCTATAGTTTAATTGGTTAGGGTGGTTGACTTGAGCTCTAACAGTATAATTCCAAAATATTGTCCTTTTTTCCCCAGCAAAAATAAGATGCGGCTCCAGGCACGCTCTATTTATGTTATCGATGCCCTGATGCAGCTGTTGCATGTGGAAAAGTTTCAGAGATTCTTTCAATTTTGAATCTGGGAAAGATAAAGACAACAGAATCTGTGGATGGTGACAGTGAAAGAAACAGTGAGAGGTTGAGAACTGGGGGCTGTTATGAGAATACCCTTGATTTAGGGGGTCTAATATACCTTCAGATGGGCTCAACAGAAGCATATGCATCAGATACAGACATGACAGTTCAGTCTTCAATTTTGCAAGGCTTAAAGCAAAAAGAAAAGTAACAGAACTTTACTTTTCGAGGGGAGGGTTAGCTCAGTGGTTTGCGCATTGGCCTGCTAAACCCAGGGTTGTGAGTTCAATCCTTGAGGGGGCCACTTAAGGATCTGGGGCAAAATCAGTACTTGGTCTTGCTAGTGAAGGCAGGGGGCTGGACTCAATGACCTTTTGGGGTCCCTTCCAGTTCTAGGAGATAGGATATCTCCATATATTATTATTATTTATTATTACTAATAAGAGAAGCACTCTTTGCAGATGATTGTGCCCTCCTAGCACACAGAGGGAGAGATCTCCAGTGCATTGTAGATCACTTTGCTGAAGCATCAAAATTGTTTGGCCTCACAATCAACCTGGAGAAAACTGTGGTGTTGCACCAATCATCTTCACTGCTCTGTGCCATATCCCCTAGCATATCCATTAGTAGAATCCAACTAAAGCAAGTTGACAGTTTTACCTGTCTCGGCAGCAGTGTCTCCCATGATGGATCTCTTGACAAAGAGATCACGAACAGGATACAGAAGCTTCTCAGTCATTAGGAAAGTTACGTAACAAAGTCTTAAAATCCCACAACATAATCTCTCAACAAAAATAAAACTTCATCATGCTTTTGTGCTCACATCTCTCCTCTACGGCTGCAAGATCTGGACACCATACAAATGGCATATCAAACAGCTAGAGGCCTTCTACATGCGGTCTCTGCGCACCACGATGGGATCCGCTGGCAGGACAAAATTACCAACCTGGAGGTTCTCCAAAAGTCAAATGCCACAAGTATTGAGGCCATGCTGATAAAAGCTCGGCTACGCTGAGCTGGACACACCAATTTTCTATGGAGAATTGGCACAAGGACACTGGAATCAAGGTCGCTCCAGAAAGCGCTACAAGGACAGCATCAAAAACAGCACACGCTTTGGTGCAATAAAACCAAATGATCTTGAGAAAGCTGCGTTAAATAGATCAGAATGGCAACACACGGCACTCAGCTTTCCAAGCCTTTGAAGAGGACAGAAATAATCGATTGTTAGCTGCAAGGGAAAAGCGTCATACTACTGCTATCGCTACCAAGATGCTCACCGATGACTTTGTCTACCCGATCTGCTCATGAGCACGCGCGTCACGCTTTGGACTTCCGAGTCACTCCAGAATCCACAAAAAGAGAGATAACGAAAACGTCATCGTCAAACTACACACACACTGTACCTTTGAGATTATTTGAGCCATGTCTTGGCTTTACTCTTGTTCAAGAAGCCACTGAACTATTCAAAATTATCTTTTACACTATGAAATGCTATTTAGAGCTGTGGGAAGTGGCCTGGCTTAGCTGTATTGAGCACTCCACATTATTTAAACCTTTTATCCAGTTCTCAGACTGGCTCACTCATTACTGCCCAATTATCTGTATTATCGGGGATATAGACATTATTATTGAGGTTCCTATTAGCTCTGCACAGAGAGATGCACTTGACTTCTTCCACTACTACAGGTAACTTCTCTTAAATTACAGCTCACAGGATACATAGGTGTACTCTGTCAAACTCCTAGGAATTCTGACCCACACCTCATGCAAGAGGAATAGGAGGAAGAACTGGATTATTTGGACTTTGGGAAATTTTCATGTATTATTGAATTGTCATTTTTAATTAAGAAAAGTTTTTTATGTCTGGAAAGATTTCTGTTTCCAGCTCTGCAGACCACATTCCAGCTTGCTTGACTGATGCACATTTGAGAGATTCTCTTCTATCAGGACTAGAGGAGAGACTAGGAGAGACGGTTGGAAGGGAAGCTAGCGTGCTGCTACAAAAGCTTTTGGAGCATCTCTTATGTGGGGAAAGGGCTGTGTTGTACTAGTATAATCCACGTAAAGTGCTCCCAGGTATGGCAGAGATGGGCACCTCCTACATGCTTGTAACCGTACTATTAACATCTGGAGAGATCAAAAGAACCTGCTTGTTCTGGGAGGTACAAAAGGCGTGATTCTGCTCTCCACTCCAAAGAAGTTATTTCCACTTTCCCCTAGTGTGAGGAGAGTCAGGCCCCAGGCATTTTGCTGATGAGTTCGTGCAGCTGATTCTCCACTTTTGAACCTCACGTAGCGATTTACATTTGGAAAAGTGGGTCTAAAGTCTAAAAATCCTCCCCTAGCCTGAGTGGCGAGTTCTGATTTGGTAGCATTCTGTGCATGTGAAAATGACAACTTGAAGTGCAAGACAGAGAAGGATCTAGCCAATGAGATTAAGGCCAGCAACTGAAAGAATACCTGACATTAACAAAAACAACAAACAAAAAAACCCTGCTAGAAACTGCACCAGAGGCAAATGAAACATAGAAAGAAACATCAGCTCCATTTCCAACAAAAAGACATTGCAATGTATCCTAATTGCTTGATGTTAGAATACAGTTTAAGGTATTTACTAAATACTGGTCAGATTCTTGCAGCTGCATGTCTACTTACGGCATCCTGAAGTGTTGCTATAATTAGCCAACAAAAAACCCTGCAAGAGCTGAGCGTAGAAAGAAGAGTTTTGTTTCGGGCAGCTTTGGTTTACCTTTCATAGAACATGGTTGGGATAGGCTGAGCTAGATTACTGATTCACGAGCACAACCTGCTGGTTCTGAGTGCAACAGAACAAAAACAAATTTGTACATTTGAACACTTATGATTTCTCCTCATTTCTGTACTTCCCATATTGATTTCTAGTCTCCCTTCGGTAACTATTAAATGTTACTTTAATAAACCATACAGGAACCCCAAAGCCACTGTATATTTCATACGTCCCCCTGAGCCCTACTTAATCAACTTAAGTATCTAGGGTGGAATTTTCAAAAGCGCCTAAGTGCTTTAAGATTATGAATCCCATTGAAAGTCAAGGGACCTGTGCTCCTATGGCTAGGCATGTCTGAAAATCCTGCCCTTAAAACACTTCTCACTAAAATAAGAGAGTGCCCATTCCTCACGCTTGCTGCGCTCGACAATCTTGTGAAAACACACTTCTGTGAATGAACAGACCTACCAGTCACCCCCAAGATCAAATCCAATAACACAGCAAACTAATCAATAGAACAAATGAATGGGCCTCCTCGCAAAATCCCTCCTCAACTCTGACAGAGCCAGGGGGAAAACGTGGGCCTTGCAGCTCACTCTGAAGACCAACAAACTAGGCTGTTACTGACCAAGAACAGAGGCAAGTTCCTAAGGCTCAGGGTCTTGCTGGCCACCCCTCTCCCTTTCACATGATGGGGGACTCATGTGGTATTAATGCAGGTGTTAGGTTAACCAATTCACTTTGACAGGCCACAGACACAACCCATCCTTGGGACACTGTCCTGTGGGGGGCTAACACAGTTTCTAGGTTGGGGGTTTAGGAACTAGTTTCACCAAACCCCTGAGGCAAGGGCCTTACCAGGGCTAGGTTCCAGTCTAGGGGACCCTTTCTAAACTAAATAAAGCATATGGCTCAAGCCCCCAC
This sequence comes from Malaclemys terrapin pileata, assembly GCF_027887155.1. Lineage (NCBI taxonomy): Eukaryota > Metazoa > Chordata > Testudines > Emydidae > Malaclemys > Malaclemys terrapin. The sequence goes on along the minus strand of NC_071512.1, from coordinate 10,615,998 downwards.
CCAACATTTTATTCTGTCCCCATTTAAGGAACTTAAAATGTAACACCCACCCTGGTCACCTTCCCAGGTGTTTCTTCCTGACTCGGAGGCCGTCAGGAGTCTTTGGGAATATGAGTCACAGCTACCTTTTCTTTGAGAAAAACCCATTAAGCACATATTTACCCTAAAATAGAAATGAGCAAACTCTGAGCAGTGCCTCAGGGGGCTGACTGGCCCCACAGTCCCCATTATCAATTGCCCAGCTTGTTGGGGGCACAGCATGTAGTGACAAGACAAACTCCACCCACATGAACTTCACTCACAAATCCAAATTGGCTCAGTGGTGGTGGTGCTGGTTTTAGTTGCTGGCTCTCCTGCATGCTCCTATCCAATGATGCACACGCTGCCTGGGCCTGCTGCAGAGTGCAACTAGCTGACCTGGCTTTGCAAAGTCAGCTCCAATCACTTCAGCTGCTGCCCCTGATGCACTGCTACTGCTGATGGGAGTTGTAGTTCACCTGCCCCTTCTCTGGGCTGGGTTCCCCAACTGTACTACATTTCCGATGATGCACCAGGCCAGGGATATACATCATGCACCTTGGTAGCACGGCAAGAGTAGAAACCATGTTGTATCATGGGAAAGATGGGGGCCTAACCCACAGAGGAGAATGGGAGCATAAGGCAGCCAAACTACAGCACCCATGAGGCAATGTGATGGCATTTCCAAATCAAAATTTTTTATTTTCAGCCAGACATTTTTGGTTTTTGGCCAAAAGCTTTTGGTTCTTGGATGAAAATTTCAATTTTTGATTTTTCAACAAAAAGTTGATTTTTCCAACCCCCTCCCCCACAACTTCCATTTTCTAATTAGTGCACAATAAATAGGCAGGGAGGGACTCATTAAAGAGGGATTTTTTCAGTTAAAACCTCTGGTTTCCATAATACCAATTAAATCTTCATAATTAGTTTAACATACACTTAGGGAGTTTTGTTGTTGTTTTTTTGTAAATCAGCTACTCTTATTAGATGGCTCACTCAAAATTAAGACCACTTAGTTGTTGAAGTCTATTTCTATTGTGCCCCTCTATCCTGCAGTGATTATTGCTCCTGATAAGGCATCTGCTATTCGATCACCGTTGTCCTTTATCTGATGTCAATAACACTATTTTCAGGACTCAAGTACTGCCACATGGTGAGCGTACCACCCACCGGCACATGCTGTGACCCCCCCAGGAAGGAAATTGATGGCCTCAGTCTCAATAATGTCATACTCATATCCATCCAGTATGCTTCATTTCTCATTGCTCTGAGAACCGTGACATGTGCCTGTGGCAACACTCAGGGATTAAAAAATAAAATGCCAAGTGAAAGTCACTAAAAAGTGAGCTCACCCAATGATCTGAAAAATGCAAATAGCGGAGATCCTCAGCTGAGTTGTCTGCTTCAGGAGATTAGGGTGGCTTTGTGCATAGTTTTTTTGCAGTGTTCTCATTCTTTCTTAGCTGGCTTGAGATCTGATTGACAAAGTCAAGTGGTGACAAGGTGGGTGAGGTAATATCTTTTACTGGACCAACTTGTGTTGAGACACAAGTTGCACTTGTACTGCAGCATGCAATGTAATGAACCTTCTCTGTGCTCTCAGTGACTGTGATGATGTAGCATAATACCATCCCTTATATGGTTTTACAGAGTTCCCAGATGTGAGTAAACCAGGAAAACTCATCGGCTCATGACTGAAATCTACATGCAAGTGTGTAACTAACTATGCTTATTATTTGCATTATCCTAGCAGCTAGGGGCCCAAACTGAGATCAAGGCCCCATTGTACTAGCTGCTAGATATATGCATAATAAGATAGTCCCTGGCCCAAAGAGCTTAGAATTTTCATAGAAAAGACACACAAAGGATGGATTATTATCCCCAATTTAGAGATGGGGAACTCAGGCACAGAGTAATTCAGGGACTTGCCCAAGGTCTCATAGGAAACAGGGATTGAACCCACATTTCTTGAATCCCAATCCAATGCCACAGCTATAAAACAATCCCTTGTCGCTTTCTACAGGTCATCCACATGTTTTGGAGGTATGACAGCCAGTCCATATGTCCAGCATAGATACTAGAAGATCTTCAGAGAACACAAGCATAAGTCAATTTGCATGTCAGGAACAGATACATAAATCTCTTTGACAGTTTAAAAAATTATGTCCCCATAGTGACACTGAGATAAAGCTTATGTATACTTTAATTAAAAAGTAAAGCCAACCAAGCAGGTGGGCGGGGAGACGGGGTGGTGGATAATACCCAGAGGGAATAAAATAAATAGATTGGCTGTGGAGCTACAACTGCTTTAATAATAGTGTATTTGCTTAAGTGTATTTAATAAAGTTACATGAGCCTTTCAGCAGACTTCATCAGTGGGATAAAGAAGGATCTGGGACAAAGGTACCATCTGCTGATGCCTAGAGATCCAGCTCCCAGGGTCGCCTGATGACATCAAAATCTCAGCTTTCATTTTAACATGCCCTCAAATTAGTGAAGAAATATTTGAAAATGTGAACAGGGGACGGGTCTTTATGGCCATTTTGTCTTATTGCGTTTATAGAGGATTGTGTTATTATTTGTCTGTTATATTACAGCAGCTCCCTGAGGCGTCAGTCAATTGTGCTAAGCCCTGTATAAATATGTCGTACAGAGCCAGTCTCTGACCTACATCTAGGTTAATGACAAGATGTAATGACAGGTGGATGAAACTATTTAATGGGCAGGAAGGTGGAGAGGTAACAATACTAGGAACACGGAGTCATGCACACAGTGGAGTTGCTACCAGCACAGCTGTTACTGTGTTATAGCCAGAGTACTGGCAAAATGCTTTTATGACTATAACAAAATCACAAGCATGCATTAAAGACTGTAGGACCTTCGGTCTTCCTCTAAAAGACATGGGGGCTTTATCCAGGGCAGATTTCCTGACCTTGGCTACCCCTTTGACCCTTTTATTCTCCAACTACTGAGTATTCAGGGAGGTGATTCTGAGTCAAGCTGAGAGAAAGGGTGAAATGCCCAACACCTTGCTAGTGCCATTGCATTGTCTCCTATGCATAATTGCTTTCTAGAAAGGTAATTCAGAGTTTAATTGCATCTGACAGTTCAATGCTTCTCAAACCTGCACACTGTATTGATACAGCTCTTCATTGAATAAAGCTTAGTCTCCCAGTTCCTCTTCTTACTGCATAACACAAGTGAACTAAAGCAAAGATTTCTGGGTCTGATCCTCTACCGCTATACATCTGCATAGCTCCATTGACTTTCCCAGTGCTCTGTTGATTGCCCCCAGTTGAGAATCTCTAACCTCTGTAGGCAGTATGAACTGTCCCTGTAAACTTGTCAGCAACTGTCCTGTAATTCACCAAGTATCTATTGATTAGTATGAAATTCCATGAACACTGCCTGTCTCTCAGTCAATTCCTCAATAGACTGTCTTTCTGATTTCCTTTATTCAGGCCTGGGGCTGTCCACATAATCTTACATTTTTTAATTAAGCCAGTCTGCTTTGGCTCTCTGAAGTTGCCCTTCTCCAGTAGATTATTTAAAATAAAGCCAGGCTCTGGTAATTTTGCATGAGGTTGGGCTGTAATCAGGGTGCACAGCATTCTTCTAGGCACTCTCCCATGCTGCTGTTATTGCTCTGATATGACGCTTTAGGTAGAATCACAGACAAGGTTGCTCCTGTACCAAGTCCTAGGGCAAAATTCACCTCAAACTAAAGATATAACAGTACAATATAAAGACCATATTTACTGGTCTCGTTTTGGGCCCTGATCCTGTGTAACGGAAGCCAAAGCTCCCATTGGCATCAATGGTACAGCATTGAGCCATTAGAGTGGCTCAGTTCATCCTTTAGCACCCCCTAGTGGCCTGTGCCTTTTTTTCCCCATTTAGTCTCACATTTAACTTGAAATGAACTTCACACAGTTGCTTTGTTTCAGATGGAACAGAGCACTGATGTTTGTTGTAGCTTTCCTCATAAACTGCTCTCTTTTTTTTTAAATTAGTCAATTAGTTTAAAGAAACAGTGGGCCTTCTGACTGTGCCCCCCTTTTTGTAAAGCTATTTTGTTCCTTGGCAGGTATACAAGTATAAAGGAATCAAATGAGCAACCAGTGATCCAGTAATGGGCTAGTCTGTGATGCTTCAACATTTTCCTTTCGCCTTGCTATTTCATTTCCAGCTTGTTTCGCTTGCAGACCTACCGAGTTAGGAACCTACAGTAGCATCTTGCAAAGAACAAACGAGGCACCTTTGTGGATGTGACTTTCATTTTCGTCTAGCGGTGGGACTTGCTGCGCCAGCTCCAGTCAGCGGGGGGCTGAAGCATGAGCAGCCATGGGAAGCAAGGCAGCTGGTTGAGGCCCTAAGTTGGGGACGGTGGAGTGACAATGGTTAGGTTGGGGCAGGGGTGTGAGAGCGGTGGGGGGCAGGGGAGAAGAAGTGAGGATTAAGGGGGCCAGGGGCACACAACAGAGGGCGGTTATTACATGCATTCTGGCCTAACTACAACATAGTACTGGAGCAGTGTTGCAATATGTTCCAACTCAGCCCTGGCCACGAACCAGTACAGTGTTCTGGGGCAATACTGGCCAGGTTATTGAACTAGATGGAGCGGGGTCTGATCCAGTACAAAAATTACTGTGTGCCTATAGTTACTCATTCATGGGGAGGAGGAAGGGGGGAGCACAGCAGAGAGACGCAACAGCAGTAAGAGATAAGAACATGCAGCTTGTCTCTGTGGTGCTTGCAATTTAGTTGCTGGGGAAAAAAAAAAAAATCACATGCAAAGTGTATCACTCAAGACCCAGCTAGCCACTCTGGGACCTGGTGAGCTTTTACCGGAACTAGCCCTTGTTTATAGCTTTTAACCAGGTTTGTCTTATTCTTGCAATCAGAGCTAAGAAAATGGTTCTCAGAGGATAAAGTAGGTGATGAATTTAGCTTCTCTTTCTGCTTGGGGCATGTCTGCCAATAACTTGTGATTTCCTCAGCTGTATTCCACTGTTGTCATCATGAATGACTATGAAGGGTTACTAGGAATGACAATAGATAGTCATTGGGCCTGAGAGCTAGTGAGACTGATTCTCCAGCGGGTAATTGGAGCACTCACTCCTCTGGGAGAAGGGAGCCCCGCAGTCCAGTTCTTGCACACCAATGAACCTTAAAAATGGAACAGCTTCACAAGGGGAGATTGAGAATGTCCCATCCCCAAATATCCTATAGCCTGGTGGCTAAGGCAGCATCCTGCAATGTGACAAACCCAAGTTCAGATCCCTTTTCCACATCAGGCAGAGGGGAGAATTGACGTGCCATGTCCCAGAGAGTGCACTAACCACTAGGTTAAAGTGGAGGTGCCTGCTTCTGCTGTTTTATAAATATTTTGGGCTCAAACAAAACATTTAAGTTTGCCCCGGAATTGTTCAGCCAGTTTGACTCACTGAAACATTTCCAAAAGTGTCATTTTCAGTTTGATCCAACAACGAAACCTTTTTGTTCCCAATTTCTCAAAATTGGCCAGTGAACCAAAACATTCATTATTCACCCAGCTCTCCTGGACACAGGCTCCTGAAGTGAGGAAAACCAGGTCCCCAACCCCTGTCAGACCTGCAGAATGGTACGTAGTAGGTACACAGAGTGTAGTGTCACCAGGATCCATCTATGGGGGAGGGTGTCTCAAGACTCACCCCAAGACAGGTACGGGCAAAAGGGCCAAGAACTGAGAGGCCTGCACTCAGAGCAACCAGAAAGGGGGTAGAGGAGCAGCTAGCCCCCAATTGTGACAACTATTTAAAAATAAAAAACAATCAAGCTTCTCTTTTCAGAAGAATGTACATGGTGGACGTGGGAGAGAAGGGGAGGCAGAGCGGAGAGACACAACAACAGTGAGAGATAAGAACAGGCAGCTTGTTTCTCTGATGCTTGCAATTTAGTCGCTGAGAAGAAAAAAAAAACAACAGGCAAAGCGTATCACTCAAGACCCAGTTAACCAGTGGCAAACTTTTACCAGAACTAGCCACAGTTTATAGCTTGCCTTTCTGGTCACAGCAAAATGATGCAAGGTTAGATTTATCCTGGCTGGCTAACCCAGACTCTTATTAAATAGAAGACAAAAGGAAGAGAGAAAAGGGAGGGGGAAGAAGGCGAGCAAAGAAATGGAACCACTGAGCAAGAGAAATAGCAGGAATTTTAGAATCACCTGGAGATGGTGATGTCATCTAGGTCCTTCTCTTGTGTTGGTCTGGTCAGAATTACAGAGGCTTCAGCAAATGATGAGACTCTGAATGTCCAAGTGGTTCTCCAGTATAGATCCATTCCCTATGGACCTTATTCAGGGAGACATTCTCCACCCATATCAGTGATAGCTCTTCTAGTTCTGCTAAATCCCTGGTGATGGTGTCGAGGCCAGCAATGGGGTCATCGAGCCATGCTTCGCCCTGGCTCCAGAGCATGCGCTGCCACACCCACTCTCAGTCAAGGAGGTTTATCAAACAAACAGGAAACAGTCTTAACTCAGTCCTTAGGCCTCTGCTCCAGGCAGCTTCCCAGTCACATCCATTCCTTTCCTGGAGCAGCATCTGCAGGGCTGCTTCCCCAAGCCCTGGCCCCTTGCTCCAGCAACCCATTATAGGAGCTAGCTCCACTCCAGTGTGGCTTCTCCTCCCCAGGGCTCAGCCTGTCTCAATCCTTCCTCCTCCAGGTGCCCATTAGCAGCCCTTTAAAGGCCCAGGTGTAGCCCAACCCTCTTTAATTAGCTGGATTGGATTCACCTGCTGTGGTCCAGGGGGCGCTGGGCTCAATCTATGACAAATGGTGATGGGTGACCAGGAAGGTTTTGACAAAGAGCAGACAAAGTTTCACAAACATTTACATTATTTCCCCCTCTCATCATGTTTTTCAACCAACTCCACCTAAACCACAAGAAAGAGGCTAAGTGCTTTTGGCAAAGAAGCACTGCCCAGTAAGGGTGGCATTGCTGTCCATCACTAGCTGATTGAGACAAATGCACAGTGATCGATATACACACCCACTTCCACTCACCTTAATGTTTCAGTTTTCAGGCGTTAGTCTCCTTTGCTATGCTTTTCAGTAAAACCATCTGTGACAAAAAGTTTGGTTTTTGAATGAAAAGAATAGAAACTTGTTTTGATTCAATTCAAATCATATTTAAATGAAAAAAACATTTTTTTCTTCCGATCAATTGAAAGAGGATGTTTCAGTTTTGAATTGCTTCATGAAAAAAAAAAAAAAAAAGTTTGGGCAATGCAGAAACATTTTATACAACTGATAAAACCCTCAACCACTAAAAATGTTCACCTTTTTTTTTTTAAAAAGCTCCATTCTGAGCCTTGGCTGACTTCTTTAGCTGCCTCTGAGCCAACAGTCTAATCAGGGGTTTTGAGAAACTGGTTACTCAGTTGTGTCAACTGATGTCTCCCCCCATACAAAATATCTGAAGCATGCAAGCTTAAAAATTGCATTCCAGGAGCATTCATCTGCGTAGCTCTCAATCTCTTGATAGGTCATCGAGAGTGAACACAAAAGGGAAGCAATTACAACTAACTCAAATTTATTTTCAAATCTGGGTGAAGACTTGTGGGTATTTTTCTTTTTACAGAACTTTCCCTACCCTTCTTTTATTCGCCTCTTAAAATCCACAGTGGTATTATGATCATTTATGGGAAATTACTGCATGCAGAACAATAAGTTAACTACCTGGTTATGACAGACCTGCAGCGCTACATTTACATATTAGAAAAGCAGGTGGTAACTGAATGGAAATATGAAAGCCTCCGCGCAGAAGTTCAACAAAGCTATTCATATTACAGCACTAATCGGCCTTGTCAGAATGTTCATTGACTGCAATTTTCATCTCTTAGAGCCTGATCCGAAGCCCATTGGAGTCAAATGAAACACTCCCGTTATTGTCATTGGGTTTTGGATCAAGCCATGCATAATTAGAATTAGAATTTAGTCTCCCAAGGGCTGTAATTCCTTGGTGTAATTTCAGCTCTTGGATTTAGTGTGCAAGCTCTGAGTGGTGTTGCTGGCCTGTGATGTACAAATCAGACTAGATGCTGTGGTGGTCTCTTCTGGCCTAAAATTGTACAACTATGACTCTAATTGCACAATTTTAGATGTAATATAGATGATAGAGTGGCAATCGTCTTATTGTCTGAATGCAAATGAGTAGGCATGTGATTTTGCACCTGATTTCATGACAGCACCCAGGGCCGGCTCTAGGCACCAGCAAAGCAAGCAGTTGTTTGGGGCGGCAGATTTGCAAAGGGCGCAAGAATCCAGCATGGGAGCTGAGAACCAACAGGGGTTCCTGGGAGCTGTAGTTCCTTGGTTAGCTCCCTGCCAATAGAGCCAGCCCTGGAGCGGGGAAAGAACTACATTTCCCAGCATTCCCTTGGCCACTAGCAACAGAAAAGGGTGGGGGAAGGAATATGGAACTGAAATCTGGAGCTTGCTGTGAATGATAGGAACAGAGCCAGCTCTAGGTTTTTTGCTGCCCCCTCTCCCCGCACTCCTGTATTGCCCCAGCCCTGGACTCTCCCCCGCCCACACCCCCTGCTGCCCCAGCTCTGGCCCCCACCTGCACCCTCAGCCCTGGGCTCTCCCCTCACCCGCATCTCCTGCCACCCCAGCCTTGGGCTCTCCCGCGCCCACACCCCCTGCCGCCTCAGCTCTGGCCCCCACCTACACTCTCCTGCCACCCCAGCCCTGGGCTCTCCCCCGCCCACACCCCCGGCCGCCTCAGCTCTGGCCCCCACCTGCATTCCCCTGCTGCCCCAGCCCTGGGCTCTCCCCCACCCCCCGCACCCCCCTGCCGCCCCAACTCTGGCTCCCATCCGCACCTCCTGCCACCCCAGCTCTGGGTCCTCCCCCACCCACATCCCCTGCAGCCCCAGCTCTGGCCCCCACCAGCATTTCCCTGCTGCCCCAGCCCTGGGCTCTCCCCCTGCCCGCACCCCCTACCGCCCCAGCCTGGGCTCTCCCCCAAAGAAGGAATTGGGGGGACTAAATGGACGGTGCACCTCTCTATCTGAAGCCTAGCAATGGAGGTATGTGGATCCCACTAGAATTTAAAATGAAAAGTAAGGAGGGGAGGCTCTGGACCTGGGCAGCTTTAGATACAGTACCAGGCACTTAGGAGGATTTCCACTTCTGAGCCATGGAAGCAGAAATTGACTTTTCCTTTCCAGATATAGCTAATATTCAGAAAGGGAATCTAGCACCTGCCTTCCAGATTTGAACACCCACAAAATTCAAGAGTACTCAAGCTTAATTTGGGTAGCTGTTACTTCATTTCTCCCAAATCAAATATACTGATCCACTGTAACTTGCTGTAAAAAAAGTAGAATAAATTGAGCAAGAAATGCTTCCCAGTGGTTATTAGGACTGGAATTGCTATTTTCAACAGCCATTGCTTTTTTTTTTTTTTTAAGTTTTAGTTTTATTTGTTTAAAAGGAAGACCGTGATAGTGCATTCCCCATAGAAACAAAGACTGGAACAAAAGAATAATAAAGGCACCTCAACTTTTCCTCATTTATGTAGGACAGTCTTATAATATGCATCCAGATATCCTCCAATCACACAAGCTGAAAATTGTTCCACTTTACTGCAGTTCTGTAACCATATGGGAACCAATCCTGTCTGTGTTCTGTGCACATCCAAAATTCCTGCTGAATGACCCGCCCTGGGAGCGAGTTACCAGTGACCCAGGGCTGGGGTGGGGGGCAGCCAAAAATTGTTTTGCTTGGGGCAGCAAAAAACCTAGAGCCGGCCCTGACAGCACCCCCTGCAATTCACAATTTTTGCATGAAATGCACAGGGCAGTAACTGGAAGTGGTCCATGTGATATGATGATATTATTTTGGAGTATCACAGATGACTATATTCCATCATTCCAAAGTCTTTTTGAAAACCCTTTTCTTCATAAACACGGTCTGGCTAAATCATTTCTCTTTTCAAAGTGAAAACCAAGCACTTCATATGAGCAATATTCATAGGTTTAGACAGAGGAAGGTAGCTCAAAATAATCATGGGTATTTACACGTTAAAAGAAAAACTGTTATACAGTGCTATTATGTGTTGCCTTCCTGGCAAACACCGTGCGGCGAGAATTTGATCACGGTATTGCATTGCAGCTGATTGTAAAGCAAAGCCCTTTTCCCCTCATTGTGAATAACAGCAGTGGAAAATGCTAATGTGTACTGGCACACTGTAGCATGTCAAGTGACAGGTCACATCCAGGGAAGATAGCATCAGTTGTCTTTTCAGCCAATTCTTCTCTAAACTTAGTCCAAATAATGTTACCCATTTTATTTCCAACTAGAAATTCAGTAGCACAAATAGACATGACTGAAGTTATCTAATTTATGTTTTACCGTCTCAGTAGGTGTCCACACATTCATGTATGAATCTCAACACAGTAATTTCAAACTAAGTATCACCCTGACAGAGTTATTCAGAGCGCAGACTATGAAGAGTTCCAGAAATTCTAGTTCTATAATTATACTATGATGCTTTTCGACTCTCATCAGCAGTAGGCTGTTAGTGTATGTAACTTTGGTCCTGCTCACACATTGTCAAAAGCCAGTGAAACTTCTATGTGGGGGGTATTTAAAAGATCAGACAAATATGTCACTCAAGGTACAACAAATATTGTGAGGTAATTTTATTCCCCCCCCCTCATTTTTAGGTAAAAATATTACAGTATACAAGATAATCTTATTAAAGGTAAAAATACATTATTTTGATTTTTTTTCTCTAAACAGGTCTACCTACAGTACACGTTTTTCTTTTTGTTTTTATTTTTATTTTTTTACAAATATAACTATTACTCTACTAGGCTATCTGTGTTCTCATCTGGCACTTAAGAACTGATCACAGGTCACCTTCTGATTCTGCTTATTTTTCTTAGCTGATATCTAAATGTAATGGTCATCTCATAGGTGCACCTTGTAAACAAACAGTACAGTTTAGTGTTTCCAAAGTAATAAGTGTGCTTTGAGCAGCTTAAAACACCAAATAAATCATGTTCTGAACGTTTCCCTTGTATGAGTACAACCGGAGGACTTTGTACCACTGCAGCTTGTACATTGGTGTAATTTTTAAAACTTCTCCCTGTTTTTCTTTACTATGGCTGAGCAAATAACTCCTAGCAAATCCTTTTTTGACAAATTCCCCCTTTTTGTTGATGGAATGTCCCCAGCCAGCTTGAGGGGGTCCCCCCCCCCAAATGTATTCATAGTTTGAAACCATTCAGCAACATTCTTTGTGAATTTCATCGATGCTATGGCTTGCCATTTGACATTCAAAATCTGAGCTGAGTTGCCTCATTGTGATTGGTCACAAGTCACATGGTATTGTTATTCTTCCTTGACTGAATGAGTTAACTCTTAAAATGAAGTTTCTAGTATAAATCCTCGTAGGAAGGCAATTCGAGATCACTACATTTTACTGTGTGTTTTCACATTTGCTTTCCATTAACCTCAGTGCTGTTCTAACTCAATTTCATGGGTGTCCATGGAAAGCGAGCACAAAAGGAGTGCACACCTCTAAGTGAAGGTGAATTTGTTTAAAAGTTTTAATGAATATTTGTGGAATATTATTCTGCAGGGTTCACCCAGATGTAAGGCCTAGCTGTAATGGGTCAAATCTCCAGTTGACAGAAATCAGTTTGGCTCCATTGACTTCAATGGAACTATGCTGATTCATGCCAGCTAAGGATTTGGCTGTTTGATTTTTTAAAAAGGTGCTTTGGGTATCTAATATAAGTATGATTATCTTTTGGAGATGGTGCATTTATTTCTGATGTCAATGGACTTGTTTTACACCCAAATGTCACCTTTATATCGTAAAGATATTAACTGATTGTTGGCTTCACCCAAAAACATATTCTAATGCACAGGGCCCTCACCAATATTTCTTAGGTGGCAAAAGTTGAGGACTCCGTACGCATCTCTTGCACTGTTTTTGCTCCCTTAAAATGCTGGTTGAAATATCAAATAATGTTTAGAAAACTAGTTGTCTTTCTCTTTGTTCACCATCAAATATCCTTATTTAAGTTCTTCCCAAACTTGTCACTCAGCTGCTGTATTAGTTTTGCTAACTCTCCAGTAGCTTCTGACTTTTCTTCTAGAAGCTCGTAGCGGAGACTGGAAATATCTTGCTTAATCTCTTTAAGTTCTCCTACGATGAAAAAAAAAAGTTCTTGTAAATGAGACTGAATTAAACAAGTCATCGCCGTGTTTTAATTCCGAAGAATGAGCTCATTTGGGAATGCAAACTATGGGCTTGGCACTAAATGTGTGGGAACCTCCATAGAGTAGCAGTTACACAAAATTCCCCCCACGGACTTAATGAAACGAACTCCATTAATACTGCTAACAGTAGTAATGTGTGGAGAGTTCTTGTTCTTTCCAAGCCCACTCCTTCACCACATACAGATTCCCAAGCTACACAGCGGCTTTTTAGGATTCAGAATAATGCTTCAGAGAGATCATTCCCTTGCCAGCATTCCCTTTTCCATATATACTGAGTAGGGAACTACACGGATTCCATCCCTTCCAGCTGCAGAGGGGACAGCTCAGGACAATGTTTTTAAAAGGGGCTTTCTAAGGCCCACATGAATGTACAGTGTAATGTGCCATTAAGAAGTATGGGTCTGTTGGAAAAAAGGGTGGCCTTGGCTGTATGGTGGAATGGTGCTGTAAGTGCCCTAGGCAAATAAAAGATGTGTTTGTGATGTAAAGTATAGAAAGCTTAGCAGAGATATTGGGCAGGATTCTATCCTCTGCTCTGACCCCTGTACGCCACCATGATGATGTACGGGGTCTAGGAAAGCCTCTTAACCAACTGGGGGAGAATTTGTCTAGTGCAGGCACTGGGTAGGACAGTTGGAAGCTGCCTTACACAGGTCCCTTCACAAGCCCTAGTGTAGGGGGTTAGCCAAGGGCTGAGAGGAAAGAGGAGGTGGGTCCATACACCATGCCACTATGGTGATTCTGGACAACGCCAAGGGTAGGTCTGCTGTAACTTAGAGAAGCTCCCTAGAGAACCTAAATTATAGTGGAGATCATTTCAGCCCACAGAAAGGGCCAAAATTGCCAGGCCACAAAGATGGTTTGAACTATGCCCACCAGGGTATGCCTGTGCATGCTGCCTCTCCAGAAGCTGCCCCAGACAGCCTCACCCATCTGATTTATGATTTGACATATCAGTTTGGAACTGAATGGAGATGCCTGATTTCAGCTTTAGTGATTGTAACATCATGAATCGTAAAAGCCACTTGCCTTCATTGACTTCATCATTCTCTCGATCAACCTGAGCCTTCAGGACATATCGCTTAATAAGACGCTTCATTATTTTCTGAAAAGTGAATAAAAATGGTTAAACGGTATGATATTGGTTGTCTGTAATCCTAGATCTATTATGAACAGTTTGAGCTACAGAGTGATGAAATCCTGGCTTCACTGGATCAATCAGAGTTTTGTTATTGATTTCAGTGGAGCCAGGATCTTACCTTTATATTTACGCACTTGGTGTTATAATAGTTGAACAACAAATATTTAATGAGCATCCCACAAGAAAGGCAGATCAAAGAATACTGTGGGACACATCCGAATTTGGTGGATAGCCCATAAATGCAAAGTAACTACAAATGGTTAACTATCAAACTAAGAAGTGGGATCACGTTTAGGTTTTGGGGATGTAGGTTGCTGTTTCAAGTATTCATAAGAAAAAATCTGGATGAAAAAATAAGTTGTTTATTAATGACATTATATAATTCACTCATTACTTTGAACTAAGTGCCTGATCCCAAATTTACTGAAGTCAATGGAAAGACTCCCACTGACTCCTGTGGGTGTTGGATCAGGGGCTAGGAGAACTAGGAAACAGGAAACTCACTGAAGGATAGAGAGAAGAGTCAGAAAGATCCAACAATGTTGGAAAAAAGGATTAAAATGAACATTACCTTAGAAAAATGGCATGTATTTAATATACACAGCAAAAAAAGAATACCATGTAGCTGTATGAAATGGAAGATTATTGGATAGAAAGAAGTACAGACATATATAGGAATGAGAGCAGACAACAAATCAGATATGAGCTTGCAATGTGATGCTGTTGCAAAAGTGCTGAAGCTATGTTTATACATAGAGGTATAAAAGAAGTCCAGTTTACAGTAGGCTACAACTGGAGTCCTGTGGAGTCTTCTTCAGTATGGGGGGAAAAACATTGATAGACTGGAGTGCTGAAGATGGGCAGCAAACATGACAAAAGGATTAAAGGAACTGACCTCCCAGGGTATGTCCACACTGCAACAAAAACCCCACGGCACCAAGTGTCAGAGCCCAGGTCAATTGACGTGGGCTTGCGGGGCTAAAAATTGCAGGGTAGACATTCAGGGTTGGGCTGGAACTCAGGACATGAGACCCCACAAGAGGGGAGGGTCTCCAAGCTCAGGCTCCAGCCTGAGCCCAATTGCATACAGTGCAATTTTTAGCTCAGGAGTCCAAGCCTTGCCAGCCCGAGTCAGCTTACCTGGGCCAGCCATGGCCATGCCACAGGTCTTTTATTGCAGTGTACATGGACCCCAGGGGACTACCTTTAAGAGTCCAAAGTTAGGCATATCTATTTTTAGACCCCAAAATAGCTCATTTGGGTGCCCAAGTGCATGATTAATCTACATTTGAGTGTGTAAAACTGTATGGAAGTGTATGCATTCTTGCTTGGGAGGAATTTCCTCATGCAAAGTGGAGTAATGGAAGCTTATCAGGCCCCCTTGCAGGGTTCCCCCTTCTGCTCCACCAGGGGGCTGAAGTTCCCCACCATGAGGCAGCATCCAAATGGCATGACTGAGCCCAAAATGTTTTGTTTCTTGGGGGGAATTTCAACCCAACGATCAATGCAGGTGGTGCTCAATCTGCAAGGAGGCTACATCCCTTTGGGATTTGGCTCTGATGATGATGTAACTCCAACCAGGATTTTTGGATCTTTTCCTGTCTAACTGAGGGATATTCTCCATCTGCCTTCAAGAAGAGCTGCATTGACATCCCTTTTTCGAGCACGCAGACACTAGAAAGGGAAAAGACCATCTGCGTCTACCTTCATCTTAAATTACCACAGTCCCTGCTCCTGGGAGTCGCTTCACTGATTCATCACAGGAGGCAAAGACATCTCTTATTTACTGAGTTCACTTTGTTTGACCTTTAGATTTATAATCTTATAAACAGCCACACAGCTGAAAAGACTTTAAGGGGGGGTTACTGTGCCTGGACAATGATGTTGAGCATTAGTCACTGCGGGGCACAGCCTGTGCCCGGTGCCTGACCTCAGTCACTGGGCTGATCACTGGGCAGATGCACAAGGACCAGGGAAGAGGACTCTGACACCTCAGGATACAGTCCACCTTCTGTTGCCCTTCTTCATAGGGACAAGAAAGGAGAATCCAGACAATGGCAGATACTCTAGACCAACTATCCCCACCTCCCTTGGACTGCTCATGTTCCGTCCTCTCCTGCCCCTGCCTGCTGCCATGCAAGGAGCCGCTCCCAAGCTGAATTTTCTGTCTGCACCATCTCAGCATGCATGCATACACAGCCCTCTCCTTTGGTGCAGCAGAACCACACTCGTTCGGGTGCCTGGGGAGCCTCCATACCCTTAAAGGCAGGAACTGGACTTGCCTTCCGGATCTTGCTCCTGCTCCCACAGAAAATCTAGGATAGGGCTAAGAAAGCTCTCACGGTCTTCACTCTACTTACAGTACTATGAATGACTGAGGCATGTTACCTGGCTTCTGTGTAATGATGCGAATGGCTACTCCCATTGGGACTGAAAGGCATTCATTTTACAGTGGTCTGTTTGAGCAGTTTTGTCATTTTTGGATAAAAAATGGTGGGGGACAACAGCAACTTAACATCTATCTGCCTAAGGCACTCAAATGTCCCCCCATCTTAGTATCTGAGCATCTCGCAATTGTTAAAATATACTGGTCCTCACATCATCCCTGATTGGCAGAGAAATTCTATCATCCCCATTTTATGAATGGGTAACTGAGACACAGGGAGTAAGAAATTTGCCTAACCTCACAGAAGTAGTCTGTAACAGAGCAGGGAACTTGACCCAAGTCTCCCAAGACCCTAGCTAGCGCGCTAATCACAGGAGCATCCTACCCATAAAACCTAGATTCAGGCCCATCTGCCCACTGAACAAGAAGAAATTCTGTTGCTTTAAATGTCACTGGCAATCTCCCCAAAGGTTTTGAGGCACAAAAACCCCTAAACCAAAGCAAAACCAAAACCACCCCACCCCTTCTTCCTGATCATTAAGTAACTAGATGTGAACTGTAGCAATATAAAGGCAGGTGAATGACAAAAAAGAATCCAGTTACTTGTATATGTGTTATCTAGTGATGGAATGTGGAATGTTTAGGACTGTGTCTTTCTATAGACGAGATCTCTCTCTAACCAGGTGGGTCAGTTAAGGGAATACATATGAGACACAGTGCACATACTGTATGCTGGAGATGGCCAAGGTAGTTCAATCCAGATGGAAGACGTGTTGCCACCTGAGAAAACATAAATTGAGGAACATTCTGGGGAAAGTGGGGAAATACTAGATCCCAACAGAAACAATTTTCAAAATAGGAGACAAAAATAGGGAACTTGCAGGAAAACAAGGAATCAACATATAACGAATGCCATTATCTTCTTGACATTTACCATCACAGAGTATTTACCTGGGCCAGCCACAGTATTTGCAGTACAGTCTATATTTACAATGAGTAGTACTCTACATGCCATGTAGCTACAGGTGGCAATGGTCAAGATCTTCATGGTGCCAACTATACCAGAGAATATACCGTTGTAAGGATACTGAACAGAAGTAATGCAAATGTAACAATTCTTTATCAAGAATCTGAGGGGTGGATATCACTTTGCAGCCTTTGGAGACATTCCTTGCAATATCTCCAGCAATGCTACTGTGTATTTTTGCCTTAATATTGTATTGTGGCTTTGCATCTCTATTGCCATCTACCACCCCTTCTGGGTTCTTTGCTACTGTAAGTGAAATGGCTTCTCAACCACATAGTTACTGGTCAAGAAAGTCATCATAATTTTCAACCCTCCAGACCTTGCTCACCCAAACAGTTCCATTGATTTCAATGGTGTGATACTCATCTAAGAAAGAGTTTCAGGAGCAGACCTTAATTAGTAAGTTATTGCCTTCTAGGCAGAAATCAATCTTCTTTATGTATTTATTGGCCCTACCTTCAAATACTCTTTGTTCCTTCAGTTTTTCAAGTACCTTCTATAGACTTTATCTTGCTGGGTCAAAGGAGACTGAAAAATGGTCTTGTGGTTAAGACACTGGAATGGGACTCAGGAGATCTGGGGTCAATTTCTGGCTCTGTCACAGAGGGCCATATTTTAAATGGTTTTTAGGTGCCGAAAGATGTAGATAGATACCTAATGGGATGTTCAACTCCAGGGGAGTTAGGCACTTAGTTGCTTTTGAACATCATATTAGGCATCTGTCTACATCTTTAGGCCCTGAATACCTTTAAAAACTTTTGAAAATGTTACCCAATATCTAATATTTACTACACATATTTATACCTTTTTATCCCAATAACCAATTCCTTTCCTTAACCCTGTTAACAATTTACAAATACTTGATATGTGTAGATGTTAACCATGTACCTGTTTAGTTGGAGATTTTGCTACTACATACATAACCCACTGTTTCCACATAAAATAAGTCTACCAGAAGCATAAATTCTCAGGATGGGAACTTGGTGAATAATTGATTTTTTTGGTTTGGTGTCTAAACTGAAAAATTCTAAAGAAAAGAAATAAAATTGTTTTGAGTCAATCCAAAATGACAATTTTTCAGTTTTCTCACCAAAACAAAAACTGACAAAGAAATTGTTTCAGGGTGAATAAAACATTTCATTTGACCCAAAATGAAAGGTTTAGTTTCATTTCGAGTGGTTTTTAAAACCCTTTTTTGATTTTTTTTTAGTGAAATCTAGGTAAATTTCAAAACTAATTGCAATTTTGAAATGAAAAGTCAAAGTGTTTCATTTAATAAATGTCACGTTGAAACATTTCAACTTTTTTGAAAGCTTTTTTCCAAATTTCTAGTGGCCATATTCACCCTAAATTCTCTAACAGTTTTTGGTTGACCCAAACCTGCATTTTTTGGCAAATAAGTAATTTGTAAAAAATATTTCACCCAGTTCTACTCAGGACTTTACAACAATGGTAATTTCACAGTGTGGGGAGAGTAAGCTGCGTCATCACGGCTCTCATAATTATTTTTGTAACATATCACATTGCACATCCAGCTAAATAGGACAAAATATTGCCAAAGAAAGCACACGAGGGAGTTAAAGTAAAGTCTAGAGAGACAACATTGTGTCAGGACAAAATGAAACACTGTCAATGAGTCTAGGTCTAGGATGAAGCTCGGGTGAACTTTTCTTGTAAGTTCAATACCAGTGACTGGCAATTAATTACCATGACAATCACGTTAATGTCAAATGTATTTCTGTAGCTGCCATGCTGCCGTAAGCAACTGTGAAACTAAAAGGACTGGGCTCAGTCCCATAAACTACTGTGTCCTTTGATTTGGCATAGGTCATTGCTTGACACATCACAGGGTGGAGGAGTCCACTGTATATTGACAAATCTGAGCCTTGCAAATAAACCTTGTTCGCTTACAGATCTTTTCCCTTGCTCTTGATGTTTTACTGTCATTACCTGATATCTCGCGGGCTTGTTATAAGCCTTCTTCACAGTAAAATTTTCTGAATTTCGAGCGCTTGACTGAAAACGAACTTTCTGAAATTATAAAACATAATGAAACATTAAATCTGTAACAGCTTCTTTCCCCAAACAACCGCTCCGCCTCAGACTAAACAGTCTTATGCAAACATTAGAAAATGTTGCATTCTGTGAGCAGGTTGGAGATCCTGCAGAAGAAAACCAGCACTTCCATTCCCCAATTGATAATATAATTAATATCTAGCTCGTTCATAGCATTTTTCATCAGAAGATCTCAAAGTGCTTCACAGAGGAGACAAGTAGGTCATCCCCATTTCACAGACAGGAAAACAGAGGCACAGAAAGGTGAAGTGACTTGCCCAAGGCCGTTCAGCAGCCCAGGGGGAGAGAGAGAAATTGAACGCAGATCTCTGATACCTAGTCCAGTGCTCTATCTTCTAGGCTACATTGCCTCTGCCAGTTTATAGGAGGGTGCAGAGGGAGACAACCCGCTCATTTCTTTGCCAAAACGAACGGAAGAATTATTGGATGAGAAATTCAATCTCATATTGTCTAAACAAAAGGTGTTTTAACGGTATCCCTCTCACACCTCTTTGAGACAGGCAGGTGTTAAGAGGCGAGAGGCAG
Organism: Malaclemys terrapin pileata; assembly: GCF_027887155.1. Classification (NCBI taxonomy): domain Eukaryota; kingdom Metazoa; phylum Chordata; order Testudines; family Emydidae; genus Malaclemys; species Malaclemys terrapin. Next base: position 10,596,540 of record NC_071512.1, on the reverse strand, counting down.
TGCTTTCTTAATTACTTCTCATTTTTTTGGCAATCGTGGCTGAATTTGAAAATAGCTTTTTGAATAAAGAGAAGAGAAAATTACTCGTCAGACCCAATGGATAGTATCAATTAACACCAATCAGCCACTGAGACACATTGCAGATTACAATGGCAAGCTCTGTAAAGCCCTCCTCTGCATTCCTCTCCTACATTCTTCCTTGTCCTGGTCTATACTAGGCTTGCTTCAGTTCTTCCTCTTATTTCCACTATCCCTCGGCTTTTCTCTGACCCATTGTCAGCTTCTTCTTTGATAGCTCCTCCTATTCTCCTCCTTTCTGCATATTCCTTTGATCTCAATCTTCGTCCCCTTTCCTCCCAGCTCATTTCTATGCTTCTTTCCTCTTATTTGCCTCTGCTATTTTGCCAACGCAATGAATTTCTTTGGTCCCATCAGGGCAGAGTGGCTGCCTCTCTTCGGCTCTACATCTGTGCTCCACAGAGCCTCCCTTCTCCTCAGCGTATGTCCTGTGAATGGCAGAAGCAGCTGGCAGTTTTCAGTTCACAGGGCCTAAAAATGTGCAGTGACACTGAGAGGAAAATTTAAAAGCATGCCCTGAAGTAACTTAGAACATGCCCCCTGAATATTAACAAGCCCCCTGAAGCTCCTGGTGATGCTGTCTCAGAGCAGCACTGCAGCCTCTGTCACGCGCAGCAACTGTAGCCAAAGACAAAAATCCAACACATTTTTTTAGGTCTCGGTTCCCAAAGTTGTTTTTTGTTTTAAACCCGGCTTGAGCCGAGGAAGCTAAATGAGGGTCAGTGCAGTTTAAACGACGTGGACTCGTCACGTGTTTTAATTTTTGCTGAGTTTGATGGCCACGGCAAATCAGCTGCAGCTGAATTTTGGATGAAACGCTTTGGGCATTTTATTCAAAAACTCCAAAGCAACAGAAGTGCTGCAAAGGAAGAGAATACATTTGCCAAGGGTTTTTTTGGCTTTTTTTAAAATCTGCTTGCTAAGAACAGTTTTGTCCCAATGACATTTCTGCAAATAATATATTTCCACAGGATCAGGTTCTCCCCAATTACACTGACATTTCTTCAGGAGCAATTCTGTTGGAAAGTGTCAGCTTTTTAGGAATGTTTCTCTGTGTGTCTCCTATTTTGTCATGCAGAAGCTCATTGGTACGAAGGGAAAACTAACTTGCCTCTCACAAATGTGCCCATTCCAAAGTCAGCGGAGTTGTGCTGTCCCAAAGCACACATCTCTTTCAAAAGAATGAACAGGTGGCGGAAGAGGCAGGGCCTATCTATTACTGTGTATGATTGTCATTAGGCAGCTGAAAGTGGGGAGGTTGTTAATTGCGGCTTCAAGTTGCTGGGAAAAGTTAATATTCCCTGGTTGGGACCCTGCTTCCAATGATAAAATCAGATGTGGTATTAAATGTTGATTTTTACATAATGACAAAAAAAAAAAGAGAGAATTTAGGCAATATATAAAGAACAGTTTCAAGAGGCAGCATAGAAACCTGGAGTAGGAGTCAGGAGACCTGCATTCTTCTGCTCCCAGTTCTTCCATTAGCCTGCTTTGTGATTCCTAGGGGAAGTCACTTCACCTGTTCCCCTTCCCAGTCTATTTAGCCCATAAACTCTTTGGGGTGGGACTGTCTTTCACTAGATGTCTGCACAGTGTCTAACTCAAGGAGGCCACTACCTTGATTAGGGGCTCCAGGTGCTACTGTAATAAAAACAATAAATAAGTTAAGAGTAATACTGTACACCAGGTAATACTGTACTACCAATAATAAATAAGTCAGAGTTCAATGCTAAGCAGCTCTTTTTGCTCATCTGTGAACTAAGTAAAAATCCTTCCCTCGTTGCCCACGAAGGACATGATAGTCTATTTACATTCAGGATGTTAAAAGAAAAGAAGCACATGACATACCCGTAGCTTGGAATTCAGCATACCCATCTCAAGATCATTTTCACAGTTTTTGGCCTTAGATTTGCAGAGTTTTATGAGGCACATTTTTATTCTCATTATGAGATAATAAAATGATTTAGGGCTTGGCACTAGATTAAAAGGAGCAGGCAGAGTCCTTCCTTCATCAAAGTATGATAACCAGAGCTTGGCACGAGCAAATTTCCACTCCACATCTGCATCCTCCTGCGGTGGGGAAGGGAAAATGAATTGCAGAATTAGTGCTTTGAAAGGAATTGAGAAGTATTATTGCATTGGCACTCAGACAGATGCACAAAGGTGACTTAGCTGGAAAGGGTATGAACCTTGTCACTGAAGGCCACTCAACAGGAGTGTTTCTGATACAAAAGTCTTGCAGATTTATGACTCCCAAATCCATTTAACCTCTGTATACTGAAATCTGGGTATTTACTTGTATGCGCCACCTTTTCCAGCTGCTTTCAGTTGGCGCACAGACAATATGCAAGACCATGTTCTGAACGTAGGACCGCCCTCTTTAATTACATATTTTGGGGGTGTACTACCTTTCATTTCAATGTGGGGAGTCAGGTGGGGCAGGTAAGGACTGAAGTGGTAGGAAAAGGAATCCAGCAAGCAGTGGCGATACAGCCAAAAAACAAAACCAAACAAAAGAACCCTGAGTCCAATTTCAGAGCTGAGTGAATGATGATGTCAAGAAGCTGCAAAATCTCCTCTGGGCTGCTGGGCAACATACATGGGAGAAGTCAGGGTAGGTCCAGTGCCCCAGGCAGATACCTTTTAGTGCAGTGGGGGAAACTGGAAGGCACTGACATACCTCCCAGTACCGCCAGCTGTTGCTGTGGGGAAGGAGTGGCTGGGGTTGGGGACATTAATAATCAGTCCTCCGCCAGCTCCTTCCAGAAGTTGCTGTTCCTCGTGTGGAGGAAGGAGACAGGTGAGCCCAGTACCCAGACGGGCCTGTTCCTATCTGTCTGCTGGAGGCCCAGGAGGAATAAAGATTAAATAATTATCCTTTCCAACATGCTTCCTACGCTTTGTCTGCTAAGCCAGGTGCGGTTTCCAAACGTCACGAGTTCCTAGGCTTCTCTAGAGCAACCTTGCAGTGAGCACGATTTGAACAGAGCAGCTGGTCAAAGACCGCAGAGAGAATGTCAGTCTTGCAGCCGGCTGAATTGACTGTCACATTCCTTCTAGTTTAGGATTACCATATTTAAGGTTTTAAAAAGGAGGACACTCCACGGGGCCCTGGCCCCACCCCTTTCCCGCCCCGCCACGCCCCAACTCTACCCCTTCCTCAAAGTCCCCACCCCAACTCCGCCCCTCCCCTGAACACCCCGCATTCCCCCTCCCCCCTCCCAGCCACGCGAAACAGCTGCCCGAGCGCTACCGGCTTCACGGTTTGCCGGGCAGCCTCCAGATCCTGCGCTTCCCCTCCCAGGCTCCGGCTGCGCTGGGGAAGCGCCCGGCCGGGGGCGCAGCAAGTCTGGAGGTCTGGGGGCTGCTCGGCAAACCGTGAAGCCGGTAGCGCTTGGGCAGCTCGGCTCTTCAGCTACACAGAGCCGAGGTGTCTGGGGGGAGCAGCAGCCGCCGTCGCCGCAGCGGGGAATCCGCCTGCAGCTCGCAGCCTGCCGGAGCCGCTCAGGTAAGCAGGGGACTGGGGCAGGGATGCCGGCATTTTCCCGGACATGTTCGGCTTTTTGGCAATTCCCCCCGGACGGGGATTTGAGGACCAAAAAGCCGGACATGTCTGGGAAAATCCGGACGTATGGTAACCCTATTCTAGCTTGGATAATTAGGAATTCCACCAGGTGGCAGAGAGAGTCTGAGATGTGAAGTACCCCCGGTCCTTTTATTTGCTGTGCTGAACATGGCCCTGTTTCTTCGGATGGCAAAGAAACACATACAAAAAATGTGTCTGATATTTGGGCCTCGCTGATAAATAGAATTATCTAAGGATATATTTTCAATGCAAAGCACGGGGAAGTGGGTATGTAATTTCCATTCAAAATAAACTGTGTGTCAAGTTAATCACAGCAATATTTAACTCCTAGGTAACGGTTATCATCTGATTCACTAAAATATTCTGAACAGCAGCTTGGGCCACTTATCTCTTCTGATAATTGAAAACTATAAGAAAATACCAGCTGATTTCCTTGTTTGTCCTATTTGTATTCATCATCATTACATCTTGGTTCTCCATCAGTCAGCACGTCACATAAGCAAGTTCACTTCTCAGTTAAGATGATTCACCATTATTAGATTGTCAAGGTGAGCCAAGACACCAAGAACATTTCTGAAGATAAATGTAAGGTCAGTGCAGTCTTTATTGATCCGAGTGGCATTTATGATTTTACTCAGTACTTGTATGGTCTGACCCTTATTTCAAGATTGTTTACTGGGTGACAAAAAACTGGGTTACAGCTGTTTTCATTGTGGTATATATAGAAGCCAGTAGCATCAATGGGAAAATAGGTTTGCCAGTAATCTGTACTCACTTCTGTACTATGGTAAAATGTAGAATGCAACTCGCTCATCAGGACACACCTCTGATGATGCCCCTGTGTTTGGCAGCCTGTCAGAAATGGGCATATTACAAAATGGAGGCCTTGGGCCAAATTCTGCCCTTGCTTATGAAGATGCAACTTCATTGACTTCAATGGAGCAGTGCTCCCTTTGCCCCATTTAGCCCCTATTGACTTACTCCTGAGGGAATTCTGTGCCAAAAAATTAATTATGGGCACAATATTTTAAAATTCTGGAAATTTTATTTGTCAATAAATAAATGTGGCTCCAGCATGGCAATGGGGAGCATGGGCCACTGGCTGCACTGAGGTGGGAGATCACCCTGCAGCCCCCACCTCCCGCGGTACAGAGACTTGGCAGTGAGGTTACGCTGGACCTTGACACAGAGCAAGGGCTGGGCCTGCCCCAGAAATGCCCTGGGGCCCTGTCCCATTGCGCCAGGTACAGCTGGGGGTGGGCAGGCTCATCCCAAGAGGATCGAAGGGTGGAGGGGCTTAGTGTGTGGGGATCCAGGTGTTGGGTGAGAGGTTTCTGTGTGGGGCAATCTGGGTGCAGGAGGCTCCGTGGGAGATCTGGATGCACAGGGGCTCGTTGGGGTGTTCTGGATGCAGGGGCAATGGGACTCTGTAGGGGATCCAGGTGAAGGTGGTTGCGGCTTGGGGAGTGGGGCTTGATGGGGTGGGGGTCCAGCTGGTTGGGGATCAGTGGGGTGGGGGTCTGGGTGTAGGGTGACCAGATGAGATGAAGAAAATATCAGGACACTGGCGGGGGGAGGGGGACAAAAAAAGAAAAAAGCACCCGGTACAAAATATCGGGAGAAATAGCTCAAAATCGGGACAGTGCCGATTTTATCGGGACGTCTGGTCACCCTACCTGGGTGTGAGGCGGTAGGGCTTGTCAGGGTGAGGGTTCGATGGGCCTGCTTAATGGGGGAGCCCCAGCTCCTGCCGAGGGGATGCTGCATGCTGGGCTCCTGCTTCCCCTCACGATTCCCCTATCCTCTTTTCTTCTCCATTCCCCTCCCTTCACTCCCACATTCCCCTCCCCCTGCCCTATTCCACCCTCTTCCTTCCCCACTGCCTCTTCCCTCCACCCCCTCACCCCCCTTCCCTCATTTCCCCCACCTCTCCTTACCCAGTCCCACTGCAGGCACTCACTGTTGCACAGAATAGAAAACAGGAAGGCTCCCAGCACACAGAAGGGGAGCAGGACTGGCACTAGGACCCAGGAGGCAGCGTTCAGCTGCAGAGTCAGCAGCGCAGAGCCACAGCCTTCTTCAGCTGGGCAGCTCTGCGCTTGCAGAAATGATGGGGGGCAGTGGCACCAGGGCCGGCGCTTCCATTTAGGCGACCTAGGCCGTTGCCTGGGGCACCAGGATTTGGGGGGGGGGCAGCATTTTGCCGCCCTTGGCAGCAATTTGGCGGTGGGGGCTCCTTCCGTGCTCCGGGTCTTCGGCGGCAATTCTGCGGCGGGTCCTTCACTCGCTCCGGGACCCGCTGCCGAAGTGCCCCAAAGACCGGGAGCGCCAAAGGAGCCCCCCTGCCGCAGAATTGCCGACGACGACCGGGAGCGCGGAAGGACCCCTGCCTAGGGCGCCAAAAACCCTGGCGCTGCTCCTGAGTGGCACATAACCCAGTGTGCCCCCCCCATGCATCACCTCTGTTTGGAGGGGGGCAATCCCCCCCCCCAAAAAAAAAAAAAACTATGCCCATGGTCATCCCCCCGCACGGCTTCCCTGCAGTTTTCTGCAGGGAAACACAGGAAATCTGCGGGGGTGTTTTCTGTGGGTGCACAGTCTTGCAGAATCCCCCCAATTTATCTTTGTGACATTTGATGAGCTTTGTAGCCCATTAAGCATTATTTGATGGATAAATTATTGGATGAATGGCTGCTATATTCCTTGCTATGGACAGCCCTGTTACCCATTAGAGAAATGAAAAGGAAGAATATTCTACATCATCCCTATGATAAAACAAGGGGGAAAATATCTACCTCTGGTGCGCATTGCACCAGACCAAATACAGTTTGATGATCTCAGAATTCTATAAGGCAGCACTGATATAATTTGAATTATTCCCTTTTTACCAGCTATTACAAATACTGATTATGACTCTCCCACACTATTTCCAATCATATTCTGAAATACTCCATAAGTGGTACACTAAAACTAATTCTGGTGTTTGTACACAGAAAATGTTCAACGCTCATAAATTGGTACACACTTCCAGACCACAAGGTGCTAGAGCAAACCCACCAGTTACTATCTCTGAACTTTCATTATAATCGTATTCTCAGCCAAATGCAAAACTAATATGGCCTAGTAATTCCTAGCCTACAAACAGCTGCTCTCTTTCCTCCGGCTATATAAGTACTTATATTAACAACGCCACGCAAATATTATATTCTAACAAAAAGCAAATGTAATATTCATGCATGATTTCATTTCTTCCCTTTTTCAATACGGAGTCAACTAAAAAGTTACTCATGCTCCCTAATAAAGACTCCCTTCTGAAAGAGCCCCTGCTTGAACCTTGCTTAGATGTAAAGTTATTCTTTTTAGCTAAACAACTCTGTCCTAGACTTATACCCTGGGCGTTGTATGCGTTGTTTGCCTTATCTACCTGGGCTTGCACTATTAATGACTGTTCCCGACTCTATGGGACCTAATCTTTAAAAGTGTGGGTGCAAAACTACACATGCTTAGTTTAGGGGTGTATAAACAGTTATGCATGAGTGCAAACCACATTTGCATGGACACTTGTGCACACAAACCAGGGCTTCTATGTGTGCATTGAGGTATTTGTGTGCCTAAACTGAATAAATGAAAACAGCATGCACGCACTTTGGAAGAGCCTTTCCATGAAATGTTTAGCCTAGAGCTCTGATTTTGTTGTGCAGCACAGATAGCTTTACATGAGGGGTTTTTGGTTTGTTTTCTTTATTCGATAGTAGCAACCTTAGAAATATTGATGCTGGAGAGCATGTCTTCCTGCAATTAAGAAGCTGTAAGATGGCACTGCAAAAACGGTGGGAAGAGTTTCCTCCAAGTAAAATAGGAGGTTGAGGCCCTTGGAAAGTAAGTCTCATCTCAGAGGAAGAGAAACTAACTGAGAAACTTGATCTTAAATGTTAAGGATCTCTTGGGGAATACGACTGTGCCTTCTGAATGCAGGGAAAGCTTCTTGGATAGGCACTATGTAAGTGTTTGCTGACATTCGTCCTGATTGCAGCAGACATAAGACGCAGGGGTATATTTTCAGCTCTGGTCTTTTGCAGAGCTGGGTTCTGAGTTTAGATCAGAACAGCTAATTAATACAAATCCAACTGTAGGAATTTGACATTGAAGAAACTGGGACAAGAAAGAGGTGAATCATCCCTGACAACAGTGTCCAATATTAATAACTTCCCCTGCTTTATTTATATTAGCAGAAAGTTTTTTCTCCAAAGTATGTAGCAAATCCAGCCTGCTAATATGAACAATACAGGGCACAGTTCACTGAATCCTGAATATACATTTCTGCAACTATTCATTCAGATTCTCTAATGAGTCAGCCTCTGCTCTTCGTGGCCCTTTCGTGTTTGCGTCCTACAAACATTCTTGTAACAGAGGTTTACTTGCACAAATGTTCATGGAGAATGAATTTCAAAGCTGCCATGCCTGAGTTTGGGGAATCCATTTAATCTAATCTATTTTTGTGACTCTAACCTAGACAGTGAACGCTCACAAAGAACTGTTTATGCGTTTGAAAAAAATCAAGAACTACTTTCATATAATGAATAAATCTAAGGAAATTGTGATCTGCTCAGAGATATTCTACAAACAAAAGGAAGATAAATTTGTTGTATGAATGATTCACTGTGAATTATTTGCTTAGGTCTAATTCTGGGATAGAGACTTTTCAGTCACCATAGAATTTTACGATAAATTGCTTGTGTCACACTATGGGCTGGTCCACACTAACCCCCCATTTCGAACTAAGATACGCAACTTCAGCTACGTTATTCACATGCGGCAGGCAGGCTCCCTCGTCCACTCCGCATACTCCTCTCGCCGAGCAGGAGTACCGGCGTCGACGGTGAGCACTTCCGGGATCGATTTATTGCGTCTAGACAAGATGTGATAAATCGATCCCAGAAGATCGATTGCTTACCACCGGACCCGGAGGTAAGTATAGACGTACCCTATGACATCTTCTATAGTACATCCTGTAATGTCCTTGTTTTTATAACATATAACAGTAAATTAAAAGTATACATATATTCTCTAATCAAATCTTACCTCAATTTCCTGATAGGAGTTGTTGATCATGGCTATTAACATATTGAGCAGCACCACCACCATGGTAACATTATAAACTCCATAGAGTACATATCCAATATTCTCAATGAACTTATGATCATACTTCAGCACCACTGATATCACTTCAGACAAGCCAAATATTGACCAGAATAAGGTTTTAAAACTTTCTTCTACCCTAAAAACAAAACAAACAATTATTTCACATTGTCATCTCCAGATTGGCAAGACGAGACATTACTAATAAAAACGGCACTTGGTCAGAGTAAATATGACGTCTCTGTGCAATCAGTGCAGGCAATGATCAATCACCCTGTGGACTGCCAAGTCATATTTCCTGAACTGATAACAGTATGTGACATCCCAAACAAATCATAAAACAATACCACCTCTGTATCTGCCCCATCTGCTTTTTCCCAACCTCATTAACTATGAGCTAGATTGTAACTTCAACTCTGTATCCCTGGAGTAGGGTGACCTGATGTCCCGATTTTATAGGGACAGTTCTGAGTTTTGGGTCTTTTTCTTATATAAGATCCTATTACCCCCATCCCCCACCCTCTGTCCCAATTTTTCACATTTGCTGTCTGGTCACCTTACCCTGGAGAGGTAGTAAGAACCCCTACAAGGGCTAACTGGAACTTCAGACCTAGCTGCAGGGCTAAGTAGGGATGCTCATCTCATCCATGTATGTCCTCCCTGAAGCAGGTGGGCAGGGAACGGTTAGGGTGGGAATAGGGAGTGGCTGGACCGTGACAGAGAATGGGCAGAGCCTTGGTTCCATCCCCCTGCTGGCTGGACTTCTAGAGTTCAAAGAGAGAATCTGTGGAGAGGCATTGTGGGTGGAAGGGAATTTGGAGGCAAAGGGTCAAGAGAGTTTTTCCAGCCAGTGGTTTCCAGGGCGTGTTTGAAAGTGGAGGAGATGGAGCCGGAGGAAAGGGAGAGATTAAAGAATAGGGAGAAGAAAGGAGATAAAACAGTGCCAGAGAGGGGAAGATCTGGGAAGGGTGGAGTCAAGGTGGTAGGTCAGGAGGAGGGAGATGTGTGACTCAGAGAAGGGTGAAGCATAAAATATGGAAGGGAATATGAATGGCTCAAAGGGGAAAGGGGAGGACAGTGAGAGATCCTGGTACAGGAACCACACTTTGCCTTTGAAGAAATCTCCTTGGCTCTTTATTCAAAGGCAAAATGACCAGGACTGACCGGTACCCATCTGATAATAATTCAAACTATCCATTGACTTTCAGTGAATACACTCCTTTATAAAACATTATGGCCTTTACAATTGAGACTGATGAAACGTTTCATATTTCTACGGCAGCTTAACCCTGAGAAATCACTTTATGAAGCAGATTATAGACTCACCACAAATTACCCTCTGAAAATAATAAGCTTTTACAAGAACTTCAGTGGCATAGCAGGAAAAGGAATTAATTACTATCATTTAAAGTAGAGCAAAGACCATGGTCAGTTGCATTATGCACCACTGCAACAACTAAGTATTATCGGTATCACAGCCCATTATACGATCTCCTTCCACTTGAGTACAGCAGTAGGGAATTTATTAAATTTACGGGGGATGTTCTTTGTGGGAATAACTCCACTGGCTTCAGTGGTGCTGCACAAACAGAGAAGTTGGACCTATGAGTTTCAAAGAGATGTTACATGGGATTAGAACCTCAATGAGCACATGCCTTCCTATTTTTCTGCCATGTTACCCAAAAATTCAGGTTGCCTATCAATATATTGCCCACCTCTTTCATTTATACTAAATGAAACCTAGAAATGATCAGAGGTTTTCTCACTTCAGGCACATGTTGGACAGAGTTTATGATTTCTGAGTACAGTAGTTGGAACATCTTTCCAAGTTACCAAGCTATGGCACTTTTCCATATGGCAGACATTTCCTCTTGTTTTAATACTCCCATTTTTGTTCTTTGCATTGATCTACCGTGATAACTGCCATCCATATGATGGAGTACTTAAATAACAGAATCCGGCCAATGCTTCTTCCATTAAATATTGCACTTTCCAGTTAAATTGCATTTATAGAGCCTAATACTCCGGCTTAGAAGCCTGTCATCTAAGTCACTTATCCAACTAATAAAAGACTGTAACCACCAACTTTGATCCTTGCAGCAACCTGCAATTAAACTTCTTTTTTAATTTGGAAAGGTTCCACTTGTTTTCTACCCTGCAGGCAATTTTTAATATAATGTGTCAACTCTGCTCCTTTTCCACAACTTTAGCATTAACCTCTGTGCTGGAACGTTGCCATGTTCTCTTCGAAAACGTAATTACTGGCTGTATGTGGCTGTGGCAGTACAAAAGATTCATGAAGAATTCTAGCAAATTAGTTATAGAAACAGAGCGTTCCTTTTCTGAGATGGTGAAAGATTGACCGAACAAAATTTGTGCATTTCCTAATTATCCTCCATAACCATCCTCAGCAAAACGTCAATATCCAAGGACTTGTCTCTGATGTGAGAAAACTATAAGCCTGGTGCATCCCAAATGTGGATCCACTGTTTCACTGTGGAGATGGGCCTGAGTCCCTCAGACTGGATTTCAATCCAGATCCAACTTTCCCTGGTGTTCAGGAATGCTTAGATGTGGGGGGGTTAGTTTGCCCTGTTGTACAGAAAGGAGCAGTGATGTGCTGGTGAGGGTTGTGAGAGGTTCCCAAGAGGTCCTTATTAATCCATCGTTACATTTAAGAAAAGACTGCAATAATGCCTCTGTCTGTCATTTCAGGGTGCTGCCTAATTGTATGGTTCCTCGGCCTTAGCATAACATAAGGTGAATGTTATTTTTATCAGTGCCCGTAGTTAAAATATTGGCAGCAAGTCACTGGAAAAGAGAAGTGGGGACCCAGATTCTGAATATCGCTGAAGTTCAGGTGTGTTTAGATCCAGGATTTTGGTCCAGGTTTGTTTTCATTTGTCATGGATTCTTTCATTCTTTCTTTCACACTGTATGTTCTAAGGCCCTCTTGTTATGGGGCCTACATCTTGGGAGAGATTCAGGGCTGAAGGAAGCAGATCCAACATAGGGCAAAGCATTAGTGCAGTTGATCGCCTCGGCTGAGCTAGTAATAATGGAGCAGAAGCTGGCAGATGGGGTGTGTGTGTGTGTGTGTGTGTTTGTGCAAGTATAGGCGGCACTAAACTTGAGAGAGTTCTTACAACCTCCTTCAAAGCAAAAGCACTGAGTGTGGCACAGCTCTGGCAGCACCGTTCCCGTCACACTGCACCAAGGCTCTCTGTGCTTTTGGATTAATGTCTAGCTCACTTGCCATGATAAAAACATTTTCGAACCCATGAGTAATACTGACTGGAGTCATTCTACTTACAAAGCCTGGCAGAAGCACCCCTGACTTCTGTAATCTAGCTGCACAACTGTCCCCCAAAAGGACTAGACTTGGGAGACTCTCGTTTATTTCTCTGCTCTGCCACAGACTTCGTGTGACCTTGGGAAATGCACTTAGGGCCAGATTTTCAAAGGTATTTAGGTGCCTAAAGACTCAGATTGATGCCCACTGGGATTTTCAAAAGTGCCTAAGTAGTTGGGCTCCTAACTTCCACTGATTTTACCATTTTGAATCCGAACCTATTGAAATCAATGGGAGTTGGAAGCCTAATCTGTTTAGCCACTTTTGAAAATCCCACTAGGTGTCTGCCTGCATCTTCAAGCACCTACACTTTGAAAATCTGGCCCTTTGTCATTTTGTGCCTCAGTTCCCCATCTATGAAATAGGTGCTCCCCTACCTCACAGGATAAATACATGATAAATACATCTTTATTAATGATCTGGAGGATGGTGTGGACTGCACTCTCAGCAAGTTTGCAGATGACACTAAACTGGGAGGCGTGGTAGATACACTGGAGGGTAGGGATCGGATACAGAGGGACCTAGACAAATTAGAGGATTGGGCCAAAAAAAACCTGATGAGATTCAACAAGGACAAGTGCAGAGTCCTGCACTTAGGACGGAAGAATCCTATGCACTACTACAGACTAGGGACCGAATGGCTAGGTAGCAGTTCTGCAGAAAAGGACCTAGGGATCACAGTGGACGAGAAGCTGGATGAGAGTCAACAGTGTGCTCTTGTTGCCAAGAAGGCTAACGGCATTTTGGGCTGTATAAGTATCCAGCAGATGGAGGAACATGATTGTTCCCCTTTATTCAACATTGGTGAGGCCTCATCTGGAGTACTGTGTCCAGTTTTGGGCCCCACACTACAAGAAGGATGTGGAAAAATTGGAAAGAGTCCGGTGGAGGGCAACAAAAATGATTAGGGGTCTGGAGCACATGACTTACGAGGAGAGGCTGAGGAAACTGGGATTGTTTAGTCTCCAGAAGAGAAGAATGAGGGGGGATTTGATAGCTGCTTTCAACTACCTGAAGGGGGGTTCCAAAGAGGATGGAGCTCGGCTGTTCTCAGTGGTGGCAGATGACAGAACAAGGAGCAATGTTCTCAAGTTGCAGTGGGGGAGGTCTAGGTTGGATATTAGGAAACGCTATTTCACTAGGAGGGTGGTGAAGCACTGGAATGCATTACCCAGGGAGGTGGTGGAATCTCCTTCCTTGGAGGTTTTTAAGGCCCGGCTTAACAAAGCCCTGGCTGGGATGATTTAGTTGGGAATTGGTCCTGCTTTGAGCAGGGGGTTGGACTAGATGACCTCCTGAGGTCCCTTCCAACCCTGATATTCTATGATTCTATGAGAAATCTGATGCACTCAGATACTATGATACTATAGGATGGTATTTTAAAGTTTTAATTATACTCTAGTTAAGATCCAACTCTGGTTTATGTCTTTGATACAGGGGTTGAAACACAAGTTCTTTCCTGTCAGTAGCTGAAAGTGTTAAAAGAAGCAATGTAGAGACTATTTAAAGAAGAGTTTTAATCAATATCTAAAGTAAAACACAATAATACTCTGACTTTCTATATTGCCTTTGATCAGTGATCTGAATATGCTTCACTGACAGTAACTAACAAAGTCCAAGATCCCCACTCCTGTGAGGGAGTAGGTGTTTTGTCCTTATAGATGGGCAAACTAAAGGACAAAGAAATCTAGTGATTTATTCAAATGTACATGGTGAGTCATGGACTGAAGCAGAATCTGAAACCTAGAGAGAGCTGGTTTCCTGTCTTTTGCTGTAATGACTATACTTCACTATATAATCTCCCCTGTTTTAATGCGTTTCAATATATACTTCAATGCACAGGGGTTATTTTCCCCTCAGTGCACACATTATTCCCATGAAAGCTAAATAGAATTTTATGCTTTTGCATCAAGGAGAGACTAAAATCAATAGAATATGTGAGATTAGTTGCATGCTGACTTTGATTAAGCATTATTGTTCTTTCCATCAGAGGGGTTCCCCACCAGTCCATGATATCATATAAATCTCTTTTGTAGTATTCGTCTTCTGGTTAAGAAAGCTCAAGGCATCCTTTCAGACTGAGCTCTTCCCCATGAGTAGGAAGTGCTTAGCTTCTCCAGCATGAAATACAGTCAATATTATATAAAATGTAGCATTTTAATGAAGGGAAATGAAAAGAAAAGTCTCCAAGTAATGATGAAACTGAATGAACTGAATGAATTGAATTTCTCTTTAGGAGGTGGGGGCAGTGCCGGTGCAACCTATTAGGCGACCTAGGCGGTCGCCTGGAGCACTAGCATTTGGGGAGCGGCATTTTATTCGGCGGTGACCGCAGCGGCTGGATCTTTGGCCGCCCCGGTCGTTGTCAGCATTTAGGCGGAGGGAGCTGGGGCAGGGGGGCGCGGGGAGGGCTGCCTGCAGCAAGGAACGGGGGGGGGGCAGCACTCAGGGGAACTCCCCGCCCCAGCTCACCTCTGCTCCACCTCCTCCCCTGAGCACGCCGCCCCACTCTGCTTCTCTCCCTCCCAGGCTTGCGGCACCAAACAGCTGATTGGCGCCTGCAAGCCTGGAAGGCGGGAGAAGTGGAGCAGCGACGGCGTGCTCAGGGAGGAGGCGGAGCAGAGGTGAGCTGGGATGGGGAGCTGCCGCACGGTTCCCTGGGCGGGAGGATGCCTCAGGGTGAGGGGGGGTGGGGAGCTGCTGCGGGGTGGGTGCCTCAGGGCGGAGGGGGGGGTGGGGAGCTGCCGCAGGGCTTGGAAGGGGGCGGAGCAGAGGTGAGCTGAGGTGGGGAGCTGCCGCACGGCTCCCCGGGCCGAAGGGGGAGTTGCCACGGGGGAGGTGCCTCAGGGCGGAGGGGGGGTGGGGAGCTGCCACAGGGCTTGGGAAGGGGGCGGAGCAGAGGTGAGCTGGGGTGGGGAGCTGCTGCACGGCTCCCCGGGACGGGGGGGGGGAGCTGCCACGGGGGAGGCGCCTCAGGGCGGAGGGTGGGTGGGGAGCTGCCGCAGCGCTCGGGTGGGGAAGGGCACAAGGTGGAAGTTTCGCCTAGGGCGTGAAACTTCCTTGCACCGGCCCTAGGTGGGGGGCTTCAACCTGATTTGTGATGCAGAACGCAGTATGAATGCAATCAGTCCTGCTTCCATTTCAATTTTGTTTCTATAGCATGATCTGAATTATGAACTGTTTCAACATCTGTGTTCTGCATACAACATAAAAAATGAACAGATAAACATAACTATGATCTGTAGCAACTGCAATGAAAATTCTGAAAGGGGAAAAAATTAAGTGTTTTTAAAAAATATTTTGCAATTATACAGTTAGCTAAACAGACCCTGTATTTAGCAGTCTAAAATGAAGCAGGAGTAGCATACACTTTGTTCCTTCTGCAAGAGGAATATGCACATTTCAGAGACAATAGCACCCTTTGTATGCTACCTCTGATTCATAAACCACTGATGTAGTCAGTGGTTTAGTATGCACTGTTCTTTAGAGTACAAGACCAACAAAACTGAACATGTGATGTGAAAAGTGCAGTACCACACAAGAAGGTGAGTTCTGAAGTGACTCTGGATATTCACTAACTACAATAATTAGTAGAGCTAAGCAAATAATTCAGAGTCCTCTTTTTGACAAATTTAATTTCTTTTTGACGCTTACAAATTGCCCATGAGAAGCTTATCATTTTCTCAAGAGTATGCATCATTCATTGAGTAATATCACTGAATAGTTCTTAATAGATCTGTTAAGCAATTCATTGTGGATATCCAATATTCAGCCTGTGTAGAGACCACAATCCAACTCTCATTGAATTATTATTACTATTACAGTCATAGACTAGGATCCCTTTGTGCTAGGTCCCATACAAACAGAGAACAAAAAGACAGAGAAATAGGTTAGTTTTGATTTGATCTGCAGACCATGTGGTTCTTTTTCTATTTCATGACTGAGTGAACATATCCCTTAGACTCAGTTTCCAGTGCAAGCAATTGCATTTTCCAGTTCAAAATTTGCTTTCTGTAAATTTTCTATGATCTTCACTTAAAATCCTCGATTTTCACAAACATTCCTACCAGTAAATGCATTTGAAGAAATCTTTGCACAACAACCACACAAGGGTTATGAACACAGCAAAAGAAAAAACTTGTTTTTGTTTTTTCCGCGTGAATTTTCACAGAAGCTGTTTAAAGTAGTTGCCCAACTGCAATAATTTGTTCCTCCTTCTCTTCATGAGACAGTTAGTGCCATTTGTGAATACCCACCATATTCTGCAGCAGAACTCACTGACAGCTCAGTAAAATATTGAAGGTATGATACATGGTTGCCCATATGCTAATGTATTCTTGATATTTGTAAATTAACAACATATGTTTATGACTAAACACCATAAGATTTCCAGCTTTGTGAAAGTGTCTGAGAATGGTCTAAAATGAATGTTAATCCCTGAGCTGTACGGTATATGCATTATTTAAAAAAGACTGCACATCTCCCTTCCTAATCACATATTTCACACTCCAGGGTATTAAAATAATCTGAAATAGGAATACGGGAGCCCGGAAATCTACTCTTACTAACTGAACAGCATTAGGAACAAAGTTGGAGGAATGTTCGCCGATGTGAATTTTCCTAACAGTGCTAATTGAAAAGTGCTGGGCAAGATAACAGAATCCCTGGCCCTGCAATCTGACCTGCTCAGGGGCACTTTTTAGCCTGTGTGGAGCACCAGGGGGATTCCATGGGGACATTCTCTCTGAATGGATCAGGTTGTGGGATCCAGGCCAAAAGTGCCAACGCACTACTTCCGGTGGCATTGTCAGATGTTCAGACAGCACCCACCTCTACTCTGCTGGTAAAGAATCTGCTATCCTAAAGTAGTAACTTGGTACTTTTACACCCTAATTTGAGTTTTGACTTCTCTTCCAAATTCTTACACGGCTTATTTGGGTTCTTCCGATCGGTGTTTACTAACAATACTAACTCGTTGCAGGGCAGATAGATGAGCATCTAGTATTTGGAATCTCCAGAGGATCTGGACTTAAAGAAGAAGACCATTTTATTTCCCCTTTGGGCAGGTATCTCCCAACCACCCACACTCTCTTGTTACAACTTGATCCTGCAACCTTTACTACTGGAAGTAATTTTTACTCTAGGGAATAGTCACCATTTCAATCAAGGCTTGTTCATCATTCAAGTGACAATACACGCTGCAAGGTTTATAATGAGAACCTCGTGGTTAGTTAAGCTTGTCAGTAAATAGCAATGCTGCACAATGATATTGCATCAGTGATGGCCTAAAATTCATTATCCAACTATTTTGGAATCATGGACCAATGGAGAACCATAACTGATGGTTGTTATTCCACCAGGCAGTCGGGGAGATATTGACTGAGCTACTGATTAACTCCTGTACTTCAAGGGCATAGTCTTCTATTTGTATGATTAACATGTCTCCTCCTACATACTCAGTTTTCTTTTACCTTGTTATTAGAAACAGAGAAATGTGTTTGCAGCCAGTCCTGGAAATCCCTCCATTAAAATGTATCCTAAGGCAACAGAAGAACTGTAGGAAGCATATTTTCTTTGATTAGAAAGTTTAAACTCTACTTTATAAAGCATATGTTATGCTACACAGTGGAGTAATACAGCTGGATCCTATATGTTGGAAAGAATCTGTAGTTCATACGAGACAGAAACTAAGTTGGGAAGATCATTTCCTCACACTGGGGCTAACAGCAGCATCCCTCCATCCATTGTGTGATATAGTATATGAATAACACATCAAAATGCCAGATCCTGTTTACTTTGACTTAGGTTAGTGCTTCAGTATCAATTTACTTAAACATTTACTCAACTAAATGTCACTGCAGGGGTTGTCTTAAAGTGGCATCATTAGGTTAGACGTACAAAGGGGGGACATTATATTGCGTCCCTCCGACTCTCCTCTGTCTTGCATCACAGATGGGAGCACAAGCAGGGGTCAAATAGCCCCAGACTTTTCCGAGGGAAGCAATGGGACAACTGTGATAAACTGCCTCTCCTCCTTGGGAGCCAATTTAATCCCATCTCTGCCTATGCTCACAGTTCAAACTCCATGGGGTATGGAACAGCTGCCGTATGAGGAGAGATTAATAAGACTGGGACTTTTCAGCTTGGAAAAGAGACGACTAAGGGGGAATATGAGAGAGGTCTATAAAACCTTGACTGGAGTGGAGAAAGTAAATAAGGAAGTGTTATTTACTCCTTCTGATAACAAGAACTAGGGGCCACCAAATGAAATTAATAGGCAGCAGGTTTAAAACAAACAAAAAGAAGTATTTTTTTCACACAATGCACAGTCAACCCGTGGAACTCCTTGCCAGAGGATTGTGAAGGCCAAGACTATAACTGGGTTCAAAAAAGAACTAGATACATTCATGGAGGATGGGTCCATCAATGGCTATTAGCCAGGATGAGCAGGGATGGTGTCCCTAGCCTCTGTTTGCCAGAATCTAGGAATGGGTGACAGGGGATAGATTACTTGATGATTACCCGTTCTGGTCATTCCCTCTGGGGCACCTGGCATTGGCCACTGTCAGAAGACAGGATACTGGGCTAGAGGGACCTTTGGTCTGACCCCATATGCCCATTCTTATGTATGTTCTTATAGATGAAATCCTGTCCCCACTGAAGTCAATGGCAAAACACCTGCTGATGTCAACATTTCATCGCATGGCTTTGTGGGCCTGTCAGGGCAGACCTGGGGAATAACATGGCCACCTCTGAGTGGAAGTGCACCTGGGAATTAACCCTAGTTGAAACGAACTCCTACCCTGTGCTTTCTGCCTCGAGGGTATATGGCTAGGGAAGCTAATAGCAGCACAACTCCTGAGGGATCCATGCTGATGATGTGTGTGCCCGGAGAGAGGTGTGGAGAGGCCTCTCCTTGCACCCCAATATGTATGGGGTTGGGCATGGACTTCTGTGTGGATCCATAAGGTTTCTAGTTTGCACTTCCTACTGCCTCCAAGAGGCTCCAAACCCTTTCACAGGGGCATTAATTAGAAACTCAATGAGTTCACTCCTGTGGTGTTTTCCAAACACTGTTTCCCTTCCTGCTATTTTTGATGATGATGGGAATATATAGCCCACAGTTATTAGATTCTGGCATATAGGAGTACTAATTGGTTACCACATATCTAGTCTCCAAATGACAGGTGTGATATCAAACATCATAGCTTAGCCTGAATAAAGTCAGACATATTTTGAGGAACCACTTCTCACTTACAGTCCTATTATTCAGCCATTGCACATACTGTAGAGCCACTGAAGTACATTATTTGAGGAATGATTTGTTGCAACATTCAAGCAGCTGTAATACAGTATATACAGCAAACAACTACAAAATGCAGACAACCTCCAGCTTCTCAAGGTTGTTGATTTATTGGATGGGCACTAGAGGGAGATCACGAGCAACCTAGTCAGCATCTTTCCTTGTATCTTGCCCATATGCTGGCAGGATATTATGCATGTCTTCACGGTGTTCTCTATTAAGAAATGCACTTGATTTAGGGAATGTGGAACTCCCTGTCTTATATTCCTCACTGTTATTTATTTATTGCTTTTTTTCAAATGCATCAATAGCACTTTTTAGACACTTGGTTCTTTAGATACACCTCTACCCCAATATAACGCTGTCCTCGGGAGCCAAAAAAGCTTACCGCGTTATAGGTGAAACTGCGTTATATCGAACTTGCTTTGATCCACCAGAGTGCGCAGCCCCCCCTCCCCCCGGGGCACTGCTTTACTGCGTTATATCCGAATTCGTGTTATAGCGGGTCGCGTTATATCGGGGGAGAGGTGTACATGTTGCCTTGCATAGCAGCCACATGCAGGTGTGAAATTACAGATGCAAAACGTGTGCAATTTTACTGCTTCATCATTTTACATACACTTTGGTAGAAGTAGCTTTTGGATAATAATTAGGTGTTTAATCCTTTCTGTGCTGATCACAAACGCAACATGGCCTGCTGTATTGACTGCTCTTCTTAAAGGTAAAAATACAAAAGGATTTCTTTTTCACTGCTGTCAAGATAATTTTATGAAAATTTCCTCTGCTCTTTCCACTCACCTCAAAGAACCATTTTCCTGCTTGTGTTTTACCCTAGAAATAACAGATTCTGAGTTACTGGGTTTCCTTTTTTGCAGACTGCACACTCTTTGAAAGAGACCTGGGATAGGACATCAAAACTGGAGGCTGTACTACTGGTCTCCCAGCCAAAGTCTGAACCTCCCCATTCAATTGAAACAGTAGCTTAAGGTGCAGCACTTCCAGGCAAACAGTAACCGAGACAAGAATGTCAGAAGTCTGCAATATATTCTAGGGCACCTCTGACCCAGGGAAATTTTAAAGCCTGCAAGCTCAGCAGTTACCAGCTTAGCAGAGACTGCTAGACTCAGTAGGACCCTACCATAAATATATGGTGAAGTTAAGGGGACTTTGGGAGCCAATGTAGTGCATTGAGGGAGATAAAATGTAAAGGAAGAGGGGAGGAACTGAGTGACTGGGTGGGTCAGAGATGATTGGATTTAGGGGGAAAGAAAAAAAGAGGGCTTGGATGGAGGGTCCTTTCTGCTTATTAAACATTGCACCAGGTTTTAGCCATGCACCTTTCATTGGCTCTAATGGATTCATTCAGTTAGAGCCCTCTTCACCACTTGGAATAATTAAACAATGCAGCAATATAGTGCAAACGACATGAGTCGCAGAAGGCATGCAGGTTAGATATGATGCAGCCCAGTAAGGGATACTACTAGGTCTAGAACTATAATCTATATAGCCTCCTTTTCCTAGGTACTCACGTTGTAAATGCTGGGTTATATTTTGCACCAAGGTAGTAAGAGTAAAGGTTGAACATTCCAATCATGAAGGCAACAAACACCATGATGAAGATGACCATGAATTTGAAGATATCCTTCACTGTCCTTCCCAAAGAGATCTGAAGAGGGCCAAAGCTTTCATTGGCTGGAAGAATGTAAGCAATACGGGAGAAGCTGAGTACCACAGCTATTGCATATAGTCCTTCTGATATGATCTGAGGGTCCGAGGGAAGCCACTTGTTCCTGGCTGAAACAATACACATATATAAGCTATTAGTAACAGAAAATGTTAGAAATATAAATATAAATGACCCATAAAATAGGTCCTGGGTCTCGGTTCTGACCAGGACTGGAACGAAAAGTGTAGGAATCTACTAGGAATCTGCAGGTCTCACAGTGCTTTACAAAGATGGATAGGAATGATTAGCCACATTTTTCAGCTAGAGAAACCGAGGCACAGGAAGTTTGCTGTGATTTACCCAAGGCACACAGGCAGTCAGGGGCAGAACTGGGAATCAGCACCCAGATTCCCTGACTCCCAGTCCAATGCATCATCATCTCCTGCTCCAACTGATGGCAATGGGAGTTTTGTCATTGTGGATCAGAATCACACTGATGAGAAAATTTCCAGCTTTTAATTATTGAATTAACAGCACCATATAAATACACAAAATGTAACGTAACCTTCAAGGACTCATGACTCAAACAGCTCATGGCAAAACCTGTCCTCATGAGATTAGATCGAAGATGTTTGGATTTGTTCAGATAAAGCCAATCGAACCACCAAACCTTGTAATAGATCTATATTGTGTTAACTTTTTTAATTAAAAAGACCTGACAATTTAGCCACTTCTTTTAACAAGTTCCTTGCTGATACTATATGCATACAAATCAGTTGTCTAATCTACCTGGTTTTGAATATGCTTTGAATATAAGCATCAAGGGGTTCTTTTGCATGAACTGAGACTCAGCATTTAATACAAGGCGTTTGACCCAAAACTAAAACATGTACCATATTTCAATACACAGGAATAAAGTTGAGTATTATTTGTATGAACCCAGATGAAATGAAAAGAAGCAGAGTATTCCCTGCAGCATATCTGTAAAGTTCAGTTCTGAACTTAAAGCAGGAGGCTGGCTACATTTTTAACTGCCTGTTTATGCTTAGTCAATATTAGGGGTGGAGGTGGGGAATGTTTTCATATTAGTTTATAGTTTGTTCTATATCAGTTTACAACCAATTGTTACCTTACTAACCAAAGTTCATGAATAAATATAACTAACATTTAATACAAATATATTACTCTGGAACCAAGAATTAGTAGGGCAAAATACTGGCTCCATTAAAGTCAATGGGATTTGTTGTCATTGATTTCAATGGGGCCAAGATTTTACCTGTAGTTTTTTAAAAGAAATTGAAAGGAAAATATATATTATCTAAGCACACTGCAGCAAACAGTTCTAATGTTGGAGAAAAAAAAAGAGCTTTATTTCTCTAGTGTTTACTTGAGATAATAGATTTAGAAAATAATTTAACACCGTTAGTTTCCATTGAAAAGCAGAAGCAAGTGGTTTTCTGAGGTTTTGCTCTTTTTCAAAGTTGGATAATCATATAATTAACAACAACCACCAAGTAAAAAGCAAATCATCCAAGTTTGTTAATACCCCTGGGCAAAATAAATAAATGTACAAATTAGATTTTTTTTTCAAAATTTCCAGGTCATAATAGATAGTTCCGTATCAAACTCCTTAAGTAAGGCATATGGCATGAACTCCTGAGGATCAAAACAGTAACTGAACATAAAAAGATGCACTTAAATTTAATTTTACATATATAATAATTGAATTGTTTATGCACAGGCTATTTCACTTCATTTTACAAGACTGCAATTTACCACGAGGCAACTAACACCCATTTTCCATGCAACCTCTATCATCAAACACTACAGCTCGATACGTTATGACTAATCACTTGATTCTTATAATTACTTTAAAAAACGTACAATAATTGGATGTGTATTATAAAAATATAAGCCATGAAAGTTTTTGTCATAACAAACAAATTAAAATATAACTTCAGGTATTAAAAAGCTTTTAATTATCACACGTTATCATTTAAAATGTTGTTGTTTATAGTTTTTGTTAAATTGATGCTCCTATTACGTGGTGAAAATTGAAAATACGTAGCCTGGGAAAATCACAATTTTCTGTAAAACTCTTCATAAAAGCGATGGGTAAATAATAATCTATGGATGGATAAACTATATAGAAATCTCCCTGGTATGTATGTGTGTATATATAAAATATAAAAGATCCTTCTTCAAGCACAGTGAGAAAATACATTTGGATTAAATATCAGCCAAAGGTTATTACCTGGAAAATTCCTCTCCCTCCCCCAGCCCTGACTTTTTTTCTACAGGTTTTTCCCAAGGGTAAAAATGACAAAAGGTTTATAAATAATAAAATGCTTCCACAAGATGGAGCTCCTCACCATATAACAAAAGACTTTTTTTACAATATTCCAGCAGCAAAGCAGAAAGAAGAAAAACAGAATGTAACAATTTCAGGCATCATCAAAGTTTGTCCGGTGATTGAGAGAGAAGCTTATCTCCAAATATTGTGTTTGAAAATGTAATTATTTGTAAATATTAGGACTGTGCACACAGGGCTAGAACTTTATTCTGTTGTAAATTAGCATTGCTCCACTGACTTCAATGGAGCAAGCTATCCTGATTTACACCAGCTGAGGATCTGATCCATTTTTCCATTAGTGATTTGGGTTATTTTTAGGCAGGTAATTCTAAATTTGGTAGGAATGTGGGGGCTTGTCCCCATGCTGTGTATCCAACCCCTAACCTAAGTGCAAAGCTTTTATTCATTTTTCAAACCTAAGGAAGGACCATTTGAATCCTAGGAAATATTTTGTCAACTGCATATTACAGCGGTTCCCATTCTCATTATTATTTAGAAAAAAGAAGACTCCAAGGTGAAGATTTTCCAAAGCACTAAAGGTGGAATCCTGACCCCATGAAATCAATGGTAAAATGTGCACTGACTTCAGTGGGGCTAGGATGTCAGCCAAAGCACAATTTAGGTGGTCAACTCCTATTGAAAGTCAATAAGAGTTGGGCTACTAACTCTCCTTTATGCCTTTGATGATCACCCCTCAAATATTTAAAACATACGTATGAGAAGATAAAGAATAATTTTATTATTGCATGCATATTTTCTATTACAGATGGTCAAACATTGTTATAGATAATATTTGTTAAGGATTTAGCTCCTTTTCTGGGCAGCAAATCATTCATACGGTTTTATTGGATACGAGTCTGAGCAGAATTTGCTCCCATACTTGCTTTTGCTTTTCATATGTGCAGAAATGCAAGGTACAACTGAGGGGATCATAGGTTACCCTCCATATGTGATATGACAAGAGATTGTATCTCAGATGTGGAAATATTGGCCTGTTCTCATAAATTGTCACTGAGGAATGAAAGCAAAGGAAACCCTTGCACAGTATTTTGTTAATTTTATCCTCTTCTGAATGCACTTTCTTGGTTCCTTCTCTGCTATATTTTCTTAGGTGGGGAATATGTAACCTAAAGTCGTTAAATGGAGGCATGCAATATTACTAGTCTGATATTCCATGTCTAGTCACCCACTGATGGGAGTGACATAAAATATATTAGCTTATCCAGAATGAGATCAAAGACATATGCAGGCATGGCAACAACAACTCAAAGTAAACAGGAAGCTTTTTTTCATACAAACTGTTACAAATAAGTGGTTCATCTTTTTATGCTAAAAGCCCAGTCCTTGCATCGTTTTATATGTAGAATTTCCATGACTTCAATTGGAGTTCCACCTGCCAAATGATAAGACCATAAAGCTGCCAGCTCACTCATTTGTTAGCAAAGCGTGCCTCCTATATTTGAAAAATAGAGCAGATTCCCTTATATGTAATTTAAATTAGATTCTATTCCCTTCTGGTTTCATGATTATTAGTTGCTCGGGGTTATTTTGTCAACATATGATACGATTGAGTCTGGTCTCAGTACACGTTCAGAGACTGAGAGAAGCTTAAATCTCTGTTCCTCTTTAGCTTATGTTAGCTGTTTACCAATAGGGCTGGAATTGATAGATCTGAAAAGAATAATCAGCTTTAATTTGGAAAAACTTCATGAATGTAAAAGAAGAAGCAAGCTGCTAATTCTACACTGCCACACACACTAGCCTGAAAGAACGGGAAGCATTAAATCCTCAAAATCATCTTACCATAAGTAAAGTAAGCAATTTCAGGGGGAAGGGTGACATTACTGAGGTCATCATCCTGAACGTACTGGTCTACATACTGTTGTGCTTCAGTTGCTTTGAGAAAAGCCATGAACCTTGCAGTGAACGATGCCACAAAGATAGATAGCATCCCAAAATCCAGCAGGTTCCAAAGATGCATGACATATTCGCGTGGACCCTCTTCCCAGATTTCTTTGCATTCTGACCATATCATACCTGAGGGAAAGACATATTTACATAGGATATTTAGACATCAAATCCAGAAGGTGCATTCTTTATTCTATTGGCTTTCGAACAGGTGCAGTTGGAAATGGAATGAGGTTTTGGGCTAATGAGGATTTTCAGGATTAAAACAAATAATTCCCCAACTCCCAAATGGAATGAATTTTCTCAGAGTAACTGGCTTAGAGCATGTTTGTTCTTAAGATTGTTATTTAAAAAATGCCAACTTTGAAGAAGATACAGTCTGGTACTTAAAAGGCTGCCATGTCCATATAGGGTTGAATTGTCCAAAGTTCTCAGTACTGACCTAACTTGGCTCCTGTTGAAAGCAATGATAAAACACCCACTGACTTCAGTGGGAGCAGAGTCAGGAGAGCACTGAGAACTTTAGAAAATCCTCTCACTGTATTCTAATGGAATTGAGTCTCATCCAACTGTTTGGGAAAAGTTATGAATTCCCAGACCTGTCCCCATTCCTAAAATAAACACAAACCCAACCTTCTGGAAGTTTCCTTTGAATTTCCCTCCTGCCCCCCATGCTCACACAAAAAAAGGGGCGGGGGGACACATGGTTGTAGCTTTCTGCAGGTTGCTGGTTGGGAAGGGAAGCAGAACCTGCCATAATAATGTGAGAAAGTTAGAATCATAGAATATCAGGGTTGGAAGGGACCTTGGGATATCATCTAGTCCAAACCCCTGCTCAAAGCAAGACCAATCCCCAGCTATTTTTTTTTGGTCCAGATCCCTAAATGGCCCCCTCAGGGATTGAAGTCATAACCCTGGGTTTAGCAGACTAATGCTCAAACCACTGAGCTATCCCTCCCCCCAAACTAGTTAATTCTAATGTGACCAGCAACAGTAAATGCTAGCTATCTCATGAGGAAGTCCATTCTCCATGAGACTTCTTGTTAAATTTAGAAGTTCAGATAAACTTCTACATGTTGGAATGCTCATCCACATGGAACTCTGATCCATAACTCACAAGCCTTTGCTTTGATCTTCAGATGGAATTGGGGCAGTTTGATAACAAACTTATTGTCATGTAGCAATTCTGAATTAGAGATGGGCCTGAGTTGTTCATCTCAGCTTTTTTTTTTTTTTTGAGGGGTTTGTGGGATAGAAATGGGGGGGCGGGGGTGGTCAGCTCATTTTAGAAATTCATAGATTGCAATGCCAGAAAGGACCAATGTGATCATCTAGTAATCTAACCTCCTGAACAACACAGACATAGAACTTCCCCAAAATAATTCCTAGAGCAGATCTTTTAGAAAAGTATCCACTCTTGATTTAAAAAGCATCAGTGATGGAGATTCCACCACAACCCTTGGTAAATTGTTCCAGTGGTTAATTATCCTCACTGTCAAAAATTTACACCTTATTTATCTAGCTGCAACTTCCAGCCATTGGATTGTGTTACACCTTTCACTACTAAATTGAAGAGCCCATTAATAAATATTTGTTCCCCATGTAGATATGTATAAACCAGTGGCGGAAAACCTGTGGCCTGTGGGCCACACGCGGCCCATCACAGTAATCTGCTGGCGGGCCGCAAGACAGTTTGTTTACATTGACCATTGGCAGGCATGACCGCCCGCAGCTCCCAGTGGCCACGGTTCGCCATTCCCGGGTTAGGGTTAGTCATGATCACTTGTAACTAAGCTACCATTAATTTTATAGTTTGGTGAGCAGTTCCTTTTTATCTGTTAGGACCAGGTCTAATAAAGAGTTTCCCCAACAGCCAACAGCACAATTCAGATCCTCTGACAACCCCATAACAAAATTCAGGCCAAGAGGGGCTTAGAGTCTTGGTTCTGGCCCCTCTATTCAGATTATTTACAAAATACGTTTCACACACTAACAAGAATTTTAATTTTTTTCTGAACTGCTTCATATGATAGGTGGAAATCCACCAGCAATGCAGCCCCACTAGTCATTACTCAGTTATAGTATCACAGCTGCTTGGGGAAGTTTAGAACTATACCAGGCTTCAGCCAATACTATAAGTCTTCCTCTTTCAGGCATAAAAGCCACCAGCTTCATCTCGATAAAACAAAAGACAGTAATTAGCATTGCTGGTATGAGTCAGACACAGCCAGTGTACCCAAGCGTCTGCTGGCATGTGTCATTAGCAGACTGGTTACTCAGTGGTGGATGCTCTTTTTCTTTGATGGTTTTTCCTGTTACTTGTCAAATCCTTAGGGCCTTATGGAGATGCAGCTTGTCCTCTATAGGGTTAATACCCAGGCAGGGGGAAGGAAATATGTTGGATTCCCTCTGGAGGATTTTTCCCCACATTCTTGTATCAGGGGACAGGCTTTGTTCCAGAAGAAAGAGATGGCATGGCCCATAGACCATACAACTACCTGGAGATCTGTAGGGATCTCCAGATCTCAAGGATCCATGGTCGGGTGCAAGTTCCTCAGCATCAAGGCCCTGTGTCTGCAGTAGCTCTGGCCCCACGTGGTTCTGGCTCTGACCCCTGGAGGAGCTGAATTGCACTGTAAGGGACTCCCCTAGATCTGACCACTGCTGAGGAGGAGTTGCCAACTGTAATATAACTTCCGGCTTTATCAAAAGTCTGGGAGAAACCTCTCCAGGCCGCAAGAGAGGACAATGTGTATTCCCTTGGCCCACCCATTGCCTGCTCTCTCCCTCCCATCTTCAGACCTATGGAGTGCCCTTTGCAGAGACCAGGGGAGATCCATATATGTAGGGAACCCTCCTCACATGGATTCAAAAGGCATGAGCTAGCCTTTTCACTCAGGCGGGTCTCCAGATGAAGTCAATGGCAACTTCACTGAGCAAAATCCAAGGTCCTGATTCTGCAGCCCTTACTCATGTGCAGTAGCAGTTAGTAGCAAATAGCCTCATGGAAAGGTGGAAGAATTGGGCTCTGAATAAGGTTCTCCAGATCTGGCCCGCAGTCAGGATGAAATATTAAAGAAGTGCATTCATAGCTGAAAAAATCTCAGTAATTGGTGAATACTAACCTGTAGGCTAGTCCATTTTGTGGATTTATATTTGTCCACTAAACACTCCAGGAAATATTTATTTGCGGGTTATCTTTCCATGTAAATTGCTCCCGGTTTGAATATTAACTAACCCATCATAATTAGTTTCTAGTCTAGGTTAGTTAAATTATGATAAACCACAGGGATTTTGCAGTAGGAATACTTAATGAAGAAAGAAATGTGCAAAATTAAGTAGAATGAGTACAATTAGAATCATGACTACATAAAGGTATCACATTATCGACCCATGTTTGACATCAATCATTGCTGGTTGAGGATCATTCTATATAACTATGTTGCAGAAAGTCTATGCAAGAGAGCAGAAGAGCATAATGATAAATTCAGACAGGTTTACCAAAACCTTTGCTTTAGATAAAAGTATTGTAGATTAATTAAAGCAGCTAGCAGATTCATGGCATGGAAAACCATAGGATGCAATAAAAACAAGATGACCAGGATGAGAATGTGAAGGACTAGACCATTAGCAGCTATCAGAAATTGATGGCATTTTATTTCTTCTGTTATAATTGTGCTGGCTTTGGGGTCGTCTGAAGTTTGTGTAAGTGAAAGGCACAGGGAAAAATTCTGCCCCAAGTTACACCCATGAAACCTCAATGAAACTAATGGGGTTGCATGTGTTTACGTGAGGACAGAATCTGATGCATAGCTTCCACTTTTATTTTATGAATGTTCTCCCAAAGGGCAAATACATCGGAAGTACCACTTTTGACACATATATTCATTCAGGGGTGAAAGTAACTTACCGGTACTCCAGAGTCCTGCGGAGGGGGAGGGGCCTCAACCGGAAGAGGCATGGCCTCTACCGGAAGAGGTGGGGCCTTTAAATCCCAAGGCTTTTAAATCAGGATTTAAAGGGCTCGGGGATCCGGCTGAAGCTAGGAGCCCCGGGCCCTTTAAATCACCGCCGGAGCTACCAGCTGCAGAGGCGGCTGGGAGCCCTGGGGTTTGGGCAAGGGTGAAAGTAATTTACATTTCTTACCCATATGGTCCAATCGCAAGCAACCCACCTCTCCTACCTACTTCATGGATCCCTCCCATTGCATGACATAGATGTAGAAAATAAAGCTGCTACTACTACTAAAAATACTGTCTGT
The DNA here is from genome assembly GCF_027887155.1 of Malaclemys terrapin pileata. Lineage (NCBI taxonomy): Eukaryota > Metazoa > Chordata > Testudines > Emydidae > Malaclemys > Malaclemys terrapin. The sequence continues at coordinate 10,566,894 of NC_071512.1, read as the reverse complement.
AATAAAACTTTAATATTGGAATAAGCCTGAAAAAGTGAAAACTCACTGTCACATTTTTCTCCATGTCTTCCCTCCTCCTCCAGCCAGGTTGCCAATGCTAGGCCATGCTTTCCCCCTGCCTGGCTCTCAGCAGCGGCTGCAGGGGCTCCCTCCCTCCCAGGGGAGGGAGGAGACGAGAAACCAAGGTGACAGTGAGTTTTCCCCTTCCACCTGCTTTTATTAGCTCTGGATTTAAGCTGTGCAGCCAAATGCTTGTATTTGTTGTGTATATTAGTATTCTGCCCCCCATCCCGGGGACAGAAAAGAACTGCTCTTGCCATGGTCAAACACACCCTCCCCCGATCCCCAACCCCCAGCAACTGTGAGTGAAATTAACAAGGATGCCAGAAACGGCTCCTAACCCCGGGGGCTGAACCACGCAGGGAACAGCTGAGAGTTTAAACTGTTCTTATGCAGGGGGTAGGCTTGCTTCTCCCTCTCAGCCAGTCTCCCTGCTCCCTGCTGCAAGCTAGAGGGGAGCCCCTGCAGTCGCTGCTGAGAGCCAGGCAGGGGGAAAGCACGGAGCCTAGCATCTTCAGCCTGGCTGGAGGAGGAGTCAGACTGCACCTTTTCTTACCGGTCCTCCGTACCGGCCCGTACAGGCTTACTTTCACCTCTGTATTCATTCCAGGTTCAGTAAAGAAAGGAGAACCAGACTATAGGCACAGCAACAAGATAGTAAACAGAGAGGAAGCACAGAAAAGGAAGAACTAACCCCCTGTATACTATAGGGAACAGCAAGTGACTTTTACATTAATTATTAAATTTACTATCCTGATACCATACATCACCCATGATCTGCTGTGGACAGATAGTGGACAGATTTGGAGCCCTCCCAGGGAAAAAGTGATTGTGTGGTTAATGAGAGCAGTTGTATTCAGAATATATGAACTTGTGCAACTGCTTTTGCTCTAGGATTTCTGTTTTTCTACATAAAACTTTTTGGATTTCAGTGGGAACCGGGTAACTAACTCCCCCAGCATCCTTTGAAAATCTCAGTCTTAGGGACTTTCTTTCTCACCTAAAGACAATAAAAGGAGTGATCTTAGCTAAAACAGGCAGCAGAAGGACAAGAGCAGTAAAGGACATGCCTTAAAAGCAAACTTGTGAGTACTGTTGGAAACATGTACAGAAAGGGCACAATTCTCCTATCAGATCATCACAGTACAGTAACGCCTCACTTAAAGTCGTCCTGGTTAATGTTGTTTCGGTGTTACGTTGCTGATCAATTAGGGAACATGCCCATTTAAAGTTGTTTAAAGTTGTGCAATGCTCCACTCTCACGTTGTTTGGCTGCCTGAATTCTCCACAGCTGGCAGCCTCCCTACACCCCCCCCCCACACACACACACAGCGCCTCCCATCCGCTGGCAGACCCCACGGATCAGCGCCTTCCCCCTACTCCCCCTGTCTCCTGCCCGCAGCAATCAGCTGGCTTGCGGAGTTTAGGAGACAGGAGGGAGGGGGGAGGAGCGAGGACTTGGCATGCAGGTTCCCCATCCCTCCCCTGCCTCCTGAACACCGCGAACCAGCTGATTGTCCCGGGCAAGAGGCGAGGGGAGAGGAGCGAGGACTCGGCACGCCTCCCCCGCCTTCTGCCTGCGGCAGTCAGCTGGCTTGCAGCGTTCAGAAGGGAGGGGGGAGGATCGAGAAAGTAAAGGGGGAAGAGGTGGGGGGGAAGAAGGGGCGGGTCAAGGGTGGGGGTTTGGGGGAAGGGATGGAGTGGATGGGCCGAGGGTTGAGCCCCCACACCCCCAGCAAAGTCAGTGCCTGTGCTTGCAAGAACAGCAAGAGGAGCAGTCAGACAATCCATCCTCTTCCACTCTCTGACTCCACCACCTCAACCAAGCTTCATACACAGCAGGGATGATTGTAGTATTACACTGTTTCTTTAAAATTGTTTAAAACTTATACCTGTATTAAATTGCTTGTTTAAAATTGTTTAAAATGTATATAATGCCTTTTGCCTGGCAAAAAAAAAAAAAATTCCCTGGAACCTAACCCCCCCTAATTATATTCATTCTTATGGGGAAATTGGATTCACTTAACATCATTTCACTTAAAGTCGCATTTTTCAGGAACATAACTACAATGTTAAGTGAGGAGTTACTGTATTTCTCAGCTCTGGGAGTGTGTTTACTCTACATGTCTGGAGCTCCCATTGATGTCAAAGGGAGATTTACACTGGTAGGACAAGCACAGCTGAAATGCACTGGGCAACGTGGGTGTCAAACACTGTGATTCCAATCTGATAATGTTCTACACCCAGTTTGCACTGGGGCAAATGACTATACAAGTTGCAGGGCTGTGGAGAATCATGCTCTTTGTGTGTGTTTGAGAGCAGAATGTTGCACAGATGAACTGCTAACCTGCCTAAAACACGATTTTCTCTCCCTCCTTTGAAATGGTCATGTTTAGACAGTAACTATGGGATGGATCTATTGTAAATTATCACCCTCACTGTGTTTAGTTGGGAACCTAAGGCAGAATTCTCATCTTTGTCCAACTCTAACCTGAATTTTACTATGGATTATTTTGCTCTCAACACATGTACACTTAAGTCAAAATCTTCTGTGGATTTTGTATCTCCAGCAAGATTTCTTTGCAGACCATACAGTGTCCTGGCCACTGTGCAATAGTTAACAGTGTCATGTTGTCATGGGATAATGCCACTTTTAACACTTCTCATTATTTTACTGGATGGAAGCCAGATAACTCAACCAGCCAATTTTCCCAAAAAGAATTAAGGCCAAGGGACCAGGAACTAATTACCTGAAAATGACTGGCTGAAGTAGAAACAAGTTATGTGTCATCAGCATTCATCATCACTGTCATAGGATGAAGGAGGAAGGAAAACAAAAACAGAAACATGGAGGATATGAGTTAAAAGCAGAGTAGTGAGAAAGAAAATCATGCCTCTTACTTGTACGGTGAACTTCATTCCTGGTGGATACCTCCACAGCTCACTATGGGTACAGTAACTGCGGAATGAGGACTCTGTAATGCCCTACATTTCCAGATGTGTGTATCTGGCACACAGGTGTTGGAGTTAATATACCTCAGCAGCCATATGCACTCGTCTCTCTTTTGGGAGGTGTTTCTGTGTATGCTTATGTGTGGGATCTTTATCCATAATAATTTCACATAAAGAGATAAGGCAGTTCACCAGCTCTCCAGGTACTCCATCCTTGAAGTACAGCTCTCATTACTCTCAGATTTCCATCTAACAGCCATCTGGATGACTTATTTTTTGACTATAATTAAGTACCATAAGTACCACAAGTACCACAATGCTCACTCCCTCTCGATATGTGAAACCCTCGAAGATACTTTAGATCAAGTTAAAATAAGGTTGGCATTTATAACAGCAATTTCTCCCAAGGACTTAAGTGTCAGTGACTGAGAAAGACAGATCACTAATGAAAACAGTGTTAACACCAAGGATGGAACTTCCTTTCCGGGGGCTTAAAAGCACAAATATCAATGGAACTTTGCATGGAAGAGGCAAAAGTCTGATAAGTTATTTTGAACATGTATTGAGCTAGATTTTCATCTAGTGTACATCGGTTTAACGCCATTGATGGACGGATGCCAATTTACACAGAATCTAGCTCACAGTTTTAATCAATTTAATAACTAAACCAGACCGCACTGGTAGGTAGCAGTATTTTGATGGGTAGTGAACCAGAGACACTGGATATAACTAAAACAGTGGAAGCCATAGAAACATGTCCCTCTAACTGAATTTTGGTTAATATTATTATTAGAGCTAGTCAGAAAATGTTTTTCCCCCAGGGAAAATTTTAAAAAAACATGTCCAGTGGAAAATTTCGACTTCTTATTGAAAAAAGACCACTTGAATATATTCCAGTTTTTGCCAGTCAATAACTAGAATATTTTCAGACCCCCAAAAATAAACAAATAAAAGCTTTCAGGAAACACTGAAAAACAATCAGTTGAAAACTGCTGAACATTGAAAAATTCTTGTTGGTTTTGGCCCATGAAAATGGGCTGAGGCAATGAGTTCAGTGCAACGTAGGAGAGAAATAAATATGTAGCATAGCAAATTACATTAATAAAAGTTGTGTGAGCCTGACTGATCCCAAATCCACTGAAGACAAAACCTCCTGAGAGCTTTTCTATTTTCTCCAGTGGGCTTTGGCTCAAGTCTGTGGTGAAGTGTTGGGATTGCACCTTTCAGTGTAGTGAAATGTATTCCCTTACTCACCATGCTCTGTTTTGCTACATACTCTCACTACGCGGGAGGTGGCTTGTTGGATCTATAGAGAGGAGCTGCTAGAAAAGATGGTCACCACCACAGGTTCTTTCCAATGTTTCCAAAAAACAAGCCCAGCAACAAATGGGATACACGAATATGAGTATGATAGGTGGGTATGGAATGTTACAGAATCTGACGACATGGTTAGATGAAAAACCTGCCTGCTGTGACCAGAACCAGAGCAGTCAGAAAGTGCATGGTGCTAAAGGCAAGTAACCCAGTAAAGCTCTCTAACTGCCATCACCAGAAAACTCTTAATAACAATTAGAGTCCCACATCTGCTTCTGAACCCACCTAGTTTCCAACCAACTGCACTCTTTTAAGGACAATCACATTACGAGGTTCAGGATAAGGGTAATTTGGTTATAACCTCTTGTTTTCACTGAAATAATGTGAATGGAATACGAGTGAAATGGTAGGTTCCCCGTCCAGAGAATACAGCGCATGCTGGTGCTGGGATGTGGGGAGTTATTCTGAGAGAATAGAGATGTAATCAGAAAATCTCATTATACCTCAGAAGTCTGTACAAAGAACCAGCTTTCCTTCTCCCAGAAAACTGAAATAATTTGCTTTCAGTTAATGTTTTCTTCTTCCTACCGCAAGAAGTCAGATACCTGCAACCTATAAAAAGAATGCCCTGGCCAAAACCTAATCATCTCCTCCAAACTCTTTTAATATCGCTTTAAAAATAAATCATTCATACATTATTCTGTCCAGTATGCCAGCTATTCTTTTTCTCTATCCAATATCCTGTAGGTAATTCTGCTTACTGCAAAGCCAGAGAATAATACATTTGTGACCAGGCTAAGAGAAAGCCAAGAGATATAAGGGATCTGATTCTGCTCTTACACGGGTGTAATTCCAACCACTTGCATGGAACTAGGGAGCTATTTAGCCTTGATTCTTCTCTCACATCAGACCAGTATGTTGAGGAAATTAGCTACTGTGAAGTCAGAATCAATAAGGTAAGCCTATTGAGACTGGTGCTCCAGGGTAGTGGGGCTTGCAAGTGGTAAGTAAGCAGTAAGCGAGTAGATCAATATCTTCTCCACCTGCAGGACTTCGGACACCACTACAAACATATTTGAAACTCATCAGTAGTTTAATTTATGGCTCTATTTAAAGTCATAGAGTTTCAGGTCAGAAGAGACTATCAGATCATTTAGTCTGACTGCCTGTGCATCACAGGCCACCAACACCGCCGAGCAGCTACACACTAAACTCAATATCCAATAAAACACTCGTGGCTGGCCTGTGTCAACTGACTCGGGCGCGTGGGGCTTGGGCTGTGGGGCTGGCTGTAAAATTGTACTGTAGATATTCGGGCTTGGGCTGGAGCCTGCACTCTGGAACCCCATGAGTGGGGAGGTTCCCACAGGAGACCAGACCACAGGCAGGGAATAGGAGAGACTGAGGTGCACCAATGCCTGAGGCCCCTGCAATGGCAGGGAATTGATAAGGTGAGATATGCCCAGATAATCCCAACAAGTGACCTGCATCCAACGCTACAAAGGAAGACAACCTGTCCTTCCCCCCAACAAAGCAGATCATTACCAATCTGGCCTAGGGAAAAATTCCTTCCCAACCCCACATATGGTGATCAGTTAGACCGTGAGCTAAGCACACGAAAGAGAGGGAACATTCAGTGTCACTTCAGAACACTGGCTCATCCTGTCCAATGTCCCATCTTCAGCCCTGGCCACCTCCGATGCTTCAGAGGAAGGAGGAAAACAAAACAAACAAAACAAAAACACTCCCCGTGGACAATACGTGCTTAACTTACTGCTTGGCAATATTCATCCAAATGGATCTGCCTTGCTCTTTAATCATTTCAGATAGAACCTATTCCAGTGCTTCACTCATCATTTGTTTTTCTTTTAAACCATTTGATTGCCAGGCTCTCGTTCATTTGCTACGTTACCATTCCTCTCTTGAAAAAGTTGGGTGTAATTTAGCAGAATTTAAACTAACAGGGTTCTATAGAAATTACTCTAAAAACCAATAGAGAAACCTGTAGAGAACAAGCATTTTCTATAAAAATTCTCTTTTTCCCTATGGGTTGAAAGAGATGTCCCAGTTAAACCAACAGAGCAGGCTTTGCCTGAGGCATTCAACATTACTAGAATAAAGTATGCATCTGTCAGAGTGCATTCAGCAGCTGTGACCAAGACAGAGCTGTCCCCTGACCCTATTGAAGTCAATGCTATTGTGCCACATACTTCATTGGGATCCACATTTATCTCTGAATGTTTTTCTTTGGCAGATCACCACCGACAATTCTTCAGTTATTTCCTATCATGATATCCTGGACTTCACTGCAGGATTAAAAGATGATACCATTTTTACTTACCTAAAACCCACTTCATGATTAGTAATTCTGTCCATGAGAACTGAGTAGTTTTTACTCTAAATATTTGTTTGGGATGATCCGTGATGGTCTCGTTGGGAAGATTTTTCACTCCTTCAAACCGGTCTGAGGCATTCACTACTAACAGTCCAAGGAAGATTGTAAAAGAAACTGCATGTGCCACAAACTTCATGAAAGGGCTTCGGAGGATCCGTCCCAGCTGAAAACAAAATGTGTACAAGACAAAGGTTTTATGATTATTATTATTTTCCTGGTCTAGTTCCCATGTTTGTAAGTGTTTTTCTCTATAACAGATGAGAGTATTTATTCTTTGGAAGTTTGCTGAAAACTCCAGAACTGAGCTACTCTTCATGTATTCAAGTCTATAGAAAGTTTGTTCTTTGCTGCTTCCAGATCATGTGCAGGGCATTGTGAATTAGGCTAACTATTCATTTAGGCTAACTGTAGGTCTTAGAATGTTCCATTTCTCTCTTACTACCCACAGATGTTTGCATGATATCTAAATTGTCCTGTTCACTCTAAGGCAGAAAGGAACAAAAATCTATATTTTATATACGTCTGTGTTTATTTTTATATAGATATAGAGATATGAAAACATAGTGTATCAGACTAGTCTGGACCTAATTCTCCTCTCCCTCATCACAGTCTAAACTGGTATAAATCAGGCCCTGTGCTAGTATAATAAATCTCTGTGATAGCTGATTATCTAGTAGATCTCTCATTAACTTGTCTGACACAATATTTTCTATAAAAAGTTCTTTGATAACGCTTTTAATATACATCAGCATGCTAATTGTCTACTGTAATTATTACAGCAGTTACTGAGTTTCTCAATACACCACAATGACCTATTTTAATACAATAAAAGCAGAAGTGATGTAAGCACTGATCTGAATCAAGTTCTTTTCAGAGTAACTAAAGTTTCTCTCATCCTTATTGAGAAACGCCGTTACCTAGTTGTCTATTTAGATAACCCTTATCTCTAAGAATTTCCCCTGAATTAAGACTATATTACCCCCGAAAGAATATGTCAGTGCTCGCCGTGTGATTATTTGCTCTTGGACCAATACCGTCATGAAGAGACACCCATTCCACAAATGCTTTCTCCCTGTATATTGGAGATGAAGGATTATTTTCACAACCTTCCTTTGTATCTAATATTTTGATCCTTAAACAGAGAAGAGATGTGGGAAGGGTTTAGACACTAAATTCCCCTCGCTTTCCTCCCCTCTTCCTAAGCAATCAATTCCTCAAGAAAGAGCCTTGTCTTTGAAACTGGGTTTCAGTGGTTAAATCTATATATTGCTTTACTCTAGTTCTTTGACTGTTTCTGTAGAGTTTGACTATCCAGTCAATATGAAATACTAAATATTTTAAAACCCAGAAAACAACTATGCCAAGATTCTTTAGCGTTAACAAAAATTAGTTCTGTTCAGTTTCTTATGTTTTTCGAGTGTCTGAATTTCTAAAACTGCAAATATATCTTTTAAAAGATTGCCAAAGCTGGTTAACCTGTTGAAAAATTTAGGTCAGATAAAATTCCTGAAAGAGTTTTCCAAATGTGTGAATAGAAAAATGTGATCCTTATCTCAGCCCTACAGTAGCCAGGCATTTAAGTACCTGCTTACGTCCCACTGAGGTCAATTAGAAATGCTTAAACACTGGCTTAGTGCTTTATCAAATTGAGTTCTGAGTTGCCACAGCAAATGATAGCTTTGTCTAAGTTGGGAGATTTTGCAAAAGTGTCCGACCATTGCTACCACTGATTCAGCTCCCCATTGCCAGGAACAGTAGGTGTGTTAGTATAAGAAAGCATCAGCCACTGCTGTTTTAAAGACTGTGTTGTGTACGCATGCTTTATGAAGGTTTAGTACTCATATCATTCTTAAATAGCTGGTGGCTGTATGAAGTCCTTTCTATACTACCACTCCCACCAGATTGCTACCACTGAGAGAGCTGAATTGCTGGTAGAAATGGCAGAAGAGTTGGGCAAAAATATCCTAGAATAGGTACAGCCCATGGAACCAATTGTGCAAACTCTTACTCATGTGACCCACCCTGATTCACACAAAGTCCCATTGTCTTCAGTGGGCCTCAGTCATGTGAGTAAGGGTTTGCACTATATGTTGGAATATGCTTTGGTACTTCCTCTGAAGAAACCCCCATGGTCTCTGATCCATTTATGAATAAATGCACTTTGATGCAATAAATTGTTTGAGTTGGTTTCCATCTTTATGTCAGCGTTCATTTCTGTTCAGAGAGCTGTCGATGAAGCTGATCAGTGTCATAAGTCTATTTACCGGTTTGCAACATTTGGACCTAGAACAATGGGTCGCAAATTTTTTTACTGGTGACCCCTTTCACATGGCAAGCCTTTGAGTGCGACCCTCCCAATAAATTAAACACACTTTTAAATATATTTAACACCATTATAAATGCTGGTGGCAAGGGGGGTTTGGGGTAGAGGTTGGCAGCTCGCGACCCCCCATGTAATGACCTCGTGACCCCCGAGGGGTCCTGACCCCCAGTTTGAGAACACCTGGCCTAGAATCTGTAGCTCTCCAGGTCTTGATATTTCTTGTCTGATTTCAGATCTGAAGAAATGCATTCAGTGCTTAAATGTTAAACTCGGTCAATTTTAAGACTAGGTGAGGAAGAACACATTCGTATGATGTAGAACCCACAGAAACCTTGCTCCAAACCTCAAAACAAGACAGAAAAGATTTGTTTTGAGGTTTCAAACAAGAGAAGTATCATTATCCCCCCACTTACAATTCATTTTTCATCGACTCCTTCACTTGACAAAAATGAACGCTGGAGGGAACTTGAGTCTGTTTGCAATAGCATGGGGGAGGGAAGCATATATGGAATGCAATTTAGGAGGATTTATTGTTTAATTCTTGATCTTTCTTGTTGTTCTGCTACTTCTCTTCCGTCTGATTTTACAGAGAAAAAAATGGGATAGAAAGTAAGATGAATAGAGATGTGATGCGCTACCCTTTGGAGCATAGAAGTGTGGTTCTCTAGAGACTTTGTGGATGCCTCCTTCAGGGCTGACATGCATCACTACAAAGAACTTTTTAGGAAAAAATCTCTGAAAAATGGGAGTCTGGTGAGTGAAAGAATGTCTGAATGAATCACCTAACCACGGCCCCAATTCAGGAAAGACTTACTCACATGCTTAAGTGCTCGCTTTCTTTCAAGATAGCCTGTAAACACATACTAAAAGTTAAGCTTGTGCTTAGCTACTGTCCTAAATAGGGATGCTTCCTGGAATCAAGATTTGTGTGAGCAGATGCATAGGCCAGTATGCAGGTGAGTAAGTGGCTAAAATTGGGGGTGAACAGTTCAATAATATAATAAGATATACCTATCTCATAGAACTGGAAGGGACCTTGAAAGGTCATTGAGTCCAACCCCCTGCCTTCACTAGCAGGACCAAGTACTGATTTTTGTCCTAGATTCCTAAGTGGCCCCCTCAAGGATTGAGCTCACAACCCTGGGTTTAATAGGCCAATGCTCAAACCACTGAGCTATCCCTCCCCCCAATATAACAAGCTAGGAGCTGGCAGTAATCCTGGAGAGACAGACCCTTCTATACATAGGAAATGTTTCAAAAATTTCCCATCACTTCTAATATTGGTTCAGTGCCACCATTATGAGCCCTAGTGTAGACAGTGCACCCGCTGCCAATGCCGTTTTAAGCCCAGCCTTGTTAGATAGTTGCACACAAAGACTGGCAGACTGTTTACACTAGGACTTCCAAAGTTTTTAACACCATTGCTGGTGTTAGTAGCAGTGGGAAATTTTTGAATATTGCTGTTAGTGTAGAGGGGGCCATAGGATAAGACTGGAACTATACCTATCATAGAATATAATTTTCCATATAAACACCAGTCAGGCCAAGGCAATTACAAATAAGAAAAGCCTGAAGGCGACTATGGACATATTGATCATTGCCTGGAACTTCTTAAGAAAACTCATTTTGAACGTATATGTTCCCAGTTCTATTCTGAATTAAAAGGGGGAAGAGAGCTCCAATGGACTACAAATTGTCTTTGAATTATTAGGTGCTCCCTTCTGCCAATGTACCCTTAAAACAGTTATCCATTGCATTACTGAAGGAAGCTTAGTGGGTTTTCTTCTTGAAGTGCAGTTTTTCATATCTTCAAAGAAATCTCATTTTTATCTGAGTGTTGCAGGAGCTGAAAGTGTTGAGTGGAATCTTTTGTAGAAAACTGATGAAACATTAATTCTTTCAAATAACTCAGTGCCTTATGACAATTATATATAAGGCACAATCTAGTTAAATTCTGGGTGCATGACCTACTTGTTTGTACTACTGGCCCCATTACCTTATTAATTCCAAACATTGCTTTTCATCAAACAGGAATGCTTCCTGGAATCTGGGCTTGTGTTTGATTGTTACTGGCAAAGAGGACAGCAACAATCACAGAATACAAATCACAAAGAGTCATTTCAAAAGAACGGCTTGTTTCAGGACTGAAGATCCATTATATATATTTTGAAAAGGAATAAAGCTAGGAGACATATCAAAGAGAGAAAACAAATACAAAATAGACAATATCAAATAAATAGAAGGGAAAGGAAAGATTCTAAAATAGGAAATAATTGAATCAAAGAGGAGGGGAACAATGTAAAGAAACACACGGCTGAAGGAAAAGCACGTAGACTTTTTTTAATATTAAGAATGTTTTTAAAAGGGGTAGGTGTGAAAAAAGATAACTGGAAGAAAAAGTTGGGGTTAGATACTCAGCTGGTATAAATTAAAATAGTTCCCTTGCTGGAGCAGTGATGGAGCTAGACCAGCGGCGGGTCTGGCTCTTAATTTGGAATGCACAAATGTACGAAAGCCACATGACAATTTGTACACTGAGAGAACTTTGTAAATTAGTGAGTGTAGCATTCAAAAGTGTTTGAATTAAATACCAGCTTTGGTCAGCCTGGAAAATGTAGCAGTGGTATTCCTTTAAGATCCACACACAACCCAACGTCTACCTGCTCAGGGCACCCAAATTAAGTACCACTACCAGCAGATTGGGCAGATCTTGAGAATTCCATCCTCCCTCTTCTCGTTTGCTTCCTTTGATTAGCAGTGAAATAGTTAATAATGTTGCCATAGGAATTATCATTAGGTTTAAGAATTAACATCTCATCTAGATGCATGGGTCAGTTCACACCTCTCAGAGTAGCTATTCCAGCATTGGTTTACACTCCTTCTTAACCATAAGGGCTAGAGATTTAAATTGTTTTACCTTAGAGACTAACAAATTTATTAGAGCTCTAATAAATTTGTTAGTCTCTAAGGTGCCACAAGTACTCCTGTTCTTCTTTTTGCGGATACAGACTAACACGGCTGTTACTCTGAAACTTAAATTGTTTTGTAAAGCTTAGATTTCACAGCACACAATGACAGCCTCCAAACCATTAGCAGCTCACAAACTCATGTCAAGGCGGACTCGTCTGACTCCTGTATTTGGCCTGTTAACATACCATACTGGAATGGGATATCGTCTGTACAGTTTGGGATAAAGTCAATAATCTGCTCCCCTTTCAGAGGTAAATGAATAAAAGAGCCAGGGACCATATTGCTTTTAGTGCCAACTGATCGGTAGAGCTGAGTGCAAGAGAAGTTTTCATTTAGAGGCAAGTTCTGTTCTTCGATACACTAGCAGCAGAGTTGCTCTGATTACCCTGTAGCGTGAAATTTGGCTCCAACTAAAGACTGCAAGATTTGGCAGATACATTTGAAGAACTGGTGTATTAGAAGCTACCCTCATTGTTGGTCAGGACTAACTCTTGTAGTCAGCATCCCAAGTTGTTATATAATGGAACTTATTATTGGTGTCATATTAACAGCCAGCATTGATAAAAATGTGTTTTTGATGAAATGTGATGAAATTTGATGAAAAAGTGTTCACATTCTCAATTAGCTTGAGAAATAGAAACTAGTCAGGGGTTATTTTGAAGGATGTTGAGTATTAAACATCACTCATAGTCTCATCTGTTTTAGAAGCCCTACATTTTCTAGAAGATTGGTCTTTTGAAAATTATAGTCTTTTCTTAATACCCATCAATGGATCTGTAACCTTTTGGACTTGGCAAACGTAGAAAGAATTCCTTACAGGCATTTAAAGGAAATGGGACCAAATGTTTTGAGGACTGAATCAACTAGCTATCACTTCTATTACTTTTAAGTAGGTTTGATAAGCCCTCTCCTGGAGATACAGTGGATGATGCGGCCAAATGTTCTTCCCTCACCCAAAGTAGTGAAAAAGCTATTTATTGCTCAACCATATGCACATTTATTTCCCCTTGTCTGAGCATTTTCTCTCAGGATAGAAGCGCCACCACAGAACTGGTACTGCAGGCAATTGTTCAAACTTAATGACCAACTGATGGCTGACTCAGGTACTTTCCCTCTAGCTCTTCTTAATAGAACTTTCAGCAGCTTTTAATACTGTCAATCCCTGGATGTCTATAATAGATACAGAACAACTTTTAATGTTTCCTCATCTTCCCCCTCCCAAGTTTTGGAGACTGGGCCATATTATGCTATTAGGTACAGGGACTTAATCTACTCTTCTAGTTGACATTCAACAATCCACCTCTGGTTGTCATGGAATGCTAATTCATTTTTATGGTGTCCCATGACACCACTAACTAAAAAGAAAAACGTGAGAAAGAAATAGTAACACACCCACACACACACACACACCCACACACACACACAAAAGCACCCTGGCAGAGAGGAGGAAGGACAGAAAAACAGGTTAAAAATGGAAAGAGATAGGAACATATGTTAGGATGAGCAAAGAGACAAGAAACATTTCCCCCAAGTTATTCACCCTTTCTGCTCTTTTTTCTTCTCCTTCTGTATCCCATTCAAATTCTTTCACCCGTTACCATTTTTTTCCTATTTCCATTCTTTCCTTCTTGCTTGTTTGATCAGATTTTCCATTTCCTCCACCCCCATCCTTATTATTTTTGAAGATTAATTTCAGAACACTCTCACTTGCTGCATTGGCAATGAGCTTGTTCTCACTCATGGCAAATCTCAGAGGACAACATTGTTTGTGATCTTAGTTTAGAAAGACTTTTGACATCATTCCAAGCATTGAATATAAATAACCATAAACAACATGCACCTTAACCAGTCTGTACCTTGCTGCAGGGAGCGATCCAGTATGCTATGGCGAGGAAAGGAAGGCCTACCGAGACTCCAAAGACAGCCAAGAATTTCACAGCTATAGACTGCTGACGTAAGCCTGAGAGATTTTCATACCACATGGTGAGCAGTTGCTGCTGACAGTTGGGATGAGCAACAAACTGTAAACAAAAAAGAAAAATTAAAAAATAAAGGTAACTGTAGCATTTCCAAAGAGCATGAGATTTCAGAAAGCAAACTGCTGTGCCTCAAACGTAGACTGCAGTATGGAGATAGACAGCTGGTTATAGTACGTTCTGCAGCCCAGCAGAGCCAAGCATGTTTTGTTTTTTGTAATCAGCCATAGCTCATAGTATAATTGTTCAGAAAATTGCTGATTAGTCTCTCTAAATATGTGCTCACTGGCAACATTTGTTCAGCTCTCAACTTCTGTTTCTCTTGTGGGGACAGACTTTGCTATGCCTGATCAGACCAATGGCCCATTAATCTAGTATCCTGTCTCAGACAGTGGCCAGTGCCAAAGGAGAGCTAATGTCAGGGGTGGAATTTGAACCTTAACTCCCGGGAGGACTGCAACTTTAGCACAGCTCTATAGACTCTGCATCCCTTCCTCTTTATAATCATTACCACCATCACCATTAATAATAATAAGAAGAAGGGACAAATCCTGAGGACTTCACCCATTTTTTATGCAGATTCTACATTAAAGCCACTAGGATATGAAGTAACCACTCTAGAATTAGGGCATACAGGCCCCTATTCAACAATCACTTAACTCCATTCACAGGCTTACGTCCATCCCTATTCAGCAAACATCTTGAGCACACGCTTAAATGCTTTGATGAATAGGGATGGACTTTTGCATGTGCTTAAGTGGTCTGCTAAACTGGGGCCATAATGAATATATCAGCAAACCAGTTTTTATTAAAGAAAAAGGGCCATTAGCAGTTTCAGAGCCACTGTTCAGATTTCATTTTCCATGTAGCAAACAATGAGGTGAAGTAAAACTTATATTTAATCAAACCTTTGTCAAAGGCTAATGTAGAGGGCAAATTTTTTTGTACAAAACAAAATTAACTACATATTAGTTTAAATGTTAAACCAGCATTAACATCTCCTTGCAGGGGCCAGGGGGAGAAATCATACATTTGGGAATATCAATTTGATATTCAATTTGCGCTTCAAACGTGAACTGAGATGGGATTGATGCTTGAGTAAAGAGGAGCTATGAAACATTGCTATGGACTGTGACCTAGATGATAAAAAAGTTTTGCAGCTAAGTAGAATTTGTTATTCATCACTAATGTTACACTGACTACCCATAGACCCAACGAGAAGGTTTTTTCCCCCTATTTGCATCATTCTATTGCTTCAACATAGTACAAAATGTTAGGCTGATCCTTGTAATTAGCAAGTGTAAACTCTTTATCTGAGATTATCTTTAAAATAAATGGAAGAACATTACTCACGGATCTGCAAAACAGTAAATGAGATACAAAATACACAAGACTGCTCAGGTACACACAGTGTACAGGGATATTTCTTATCCCAAAGTGGAGATTCTTCTTCATTCTTTCTGCACCACAGAAAAGAACATGCTAGTAGCTGACAATCCAAAGGCCAGTTTCCTAACGGAAGAATTACAGCACCATTGGGTCTCATGGACACATTTTATTATAGAAGATTAAGAGGCTTTGGTTCCCATCTTCCCACAGAGTGATTCCATTTACAAAATGTATAATGTGACTACTTTTTAATTATGTTTCATTATGATTAAAGATAAGGATAATTAAAAGAAAAGATAAAAGGAAATATGTTATTATTGCAGTTAATTTTGTTAGTGAGGAAGGAGTTGTCCATTTGTGGGTTTTGAATGGTATTGAATAAGAGAAGATTAAAAATATTGAATATTTCTCCAGTCTTTCCAAAATTGGGAATAAAGAAAAAAGTCTGGATTTGAATGGATTTATAGTAAAATGACACAAAAAAAAAATGAAAAGGACAGAAAGTCTAACTAGTGCTTTCATATTAACTATCTTTGTGATAACACAAATGGTGTGTGTGTGTGTGTGAAATCACACTAATATCTGTTTATATAATGGAAAGTTACACTTGGTTAAAATGTGTTTTTAATTGTTTCTTTATTGCTAGTACAGATTGAAATACAATAACATGCTAATTAGGATTACTGTGAAACGGTGATTTCTGTTCGGCAAATAACAGCACTTTAATATATGCTTTTCAGTTAAAAGACAAGCTTTCGGGCCTATCTTTGGATTTACGAATACTGCTGAGTTGAGCTGAGCAAACAGTTCATAGTGAATTATTTATTTGACAAAACAAATTTTGCCTTTTTCTGTACACAAATTTTCCCTGGGGGAGTTTACAATTTTCTTTAATCCATATATTCATCTATATTTGCAAAAATAACTAAAACAAAAAATTCTTGGTCTATAAATAACTGGTCAGCTGTTCATGGTGAGCATTTCAAATTTGAGCTTAATTGGTGACTATGGCCATCTGACTATGAATTACAGGGGGTCCCCAATAGGGGAATCTGTTCCGATTTACGTTGGTGATCCAAATATCTGTCGTTTGCCCGGATCAGGACTGACGTAAATTTGAACATGTTCCCCTATTGTCCAGTACAGTACTGTATTTGAGTCCGCTGGCCATGTTCAAGGCTTATTACCTATGGAGAAAGTTCTCCATGCTGATTTAGGAGATGGCAGGTGAAGGAAAGCCCAGTGTAAATGCGTTTTGGAAGTCCTAAACACCTTGAATGGCGTGGAAAACATTGACGCGTCGTGGGAAGCAGTCACTTCGCAATGTATGAATGGTGTTTGGTGCTGTGAATGGCCAGATGCTGACCACAGCTTCATGGGATTTGATGCTGTTCCTGCTCTCGAGCAAGAAATTGTCACGGTAGTGAAGGATGTCAGCGTCGAGGAGGTAGAGGAGAATGAAGTACAGGAGTTGTTGGAGTCTGACACTGAGCAACTGACAAATGAGGAACTGATTGAGCTGGACCAACAACGGATATCCGAAGAAAGCAAGGATGAGGATGACGATGATGTCCCTCCCGCACCCCAATCCCAATCCCCTGCCCCAGCCTGGTGAAAGTGTGTGAGGGTGAGGGAGAGCAAGCAAGGGGGGTGGGGAGTGGAGTGAGCGGGGGTGGGGCTTCAGAGAAGGGGCAGGGCAGGGGTGTGGCCTCAGGGAAGGGGCAGGGCAGGGGCAGGGCAAGGGTCTTTGGGTTTGCTCAATTAGACAGTTGGCAATCCTACCGGGCAGGCATGTGGAAGCCCTGGCCATGCCGGAAGAGTGCGCGCAGCAGCGCAGCTGGCAACTCGCTGGGCACCAGCCAGTGCCGGCACAGCAACACCCAAGTGTCAGGTGGACCGCGTCCCCATGGATGTGGCTTGTGTGTGCATGGGGGCCCACTGACTGTTCTGCCCTGGGGCCCGGAATTGCTGTTGGCGGCTCTGCATGCTAGTTACCATCCCAAAGAAATGAGCAGACATTTTAATCTATTTATTGTTTCACTGTTTCTGGAAACAGCTACAATGAAAAATGAAAAAATGTGGAAAATGAGAAGAAATTGCCATAAAAACCGGATTTATTGGAATGATTTATTTTCTCCTACACAATTTAGATTGGCAATCTGCCATAAAGCCCTCATGACATTCATCTTTTTCTGACTAATATTAAAAGGAGGGAAGAATAAAATCAGAGAGGGAAGATAGCTGATTAGAATTAATTCAAGCGCTCATTTTCTGATAGTACGCTACAATTTTTCATTATGTTTGCTCCATCAGATATTAATGACATTCTCAGTGACCCTTGGCTAATGCTAACTTTCCCTCTATGTTGATCAAAATGTCATAAATTGATCTTAGATTCTCATCAAACGCTTACATTACAGATGAATTTAACTTTCCTTTCTGGGGATCAACACTGACATTAAATTAAAAGATGACACTAAAGGCTTCGCTAGTATCCTGGGCACAGAAAATAACAGAGTTCAAAACAGACCAAAGGAAATGTGTTTTTATGATAGTGAAGTTGTAGCAAATGAGGAATTGTGATGTATTACATTTAATTCTAGAAGTCCAAGTTCTGCAGAGCTTTATCAAGCAGAACTCTCATCAACTTCCCATAATGCAAATGTGCAAAGGGAAACAACAATTTGGCAACAAGAGTGGAGCTGTGCAGAGGAGTGAGATGGCATTAATGTTGTAAGGAGCACTAAGTGTGTGGGGGGGTGTGAAGGGGGGCACGGTGTGGATCGGGAAAGATAAGACTAACACTCAAGCTCCTGGCACACATGCAGAGCTGGACTGGGTGTAAACAGTAGCTAGACCTATTTAATGGCACCAGCCATTGTGGTTCTCCTCAGAGCTGTGTAAATCAGCATTTCTCCATTGAAGCCAATGAAGCCACACTTATTTATACTAACTGCAAAGCTAACTGGCCCTACGCCTTTGAACAGCTACATAGTTTAGAAACGGCTGCAGCAACCCTCTTCCTGCTCCTCATCACACCAGCGCCTGCTAGGAGGCATCCTTTGGTCCCTATTCCACATCCGTCATTGCCATAGCTCAGGATGGTTACAGGATTTAAAATAAATCATGTCTGTCCAGGGGGCACCACCTGATAATACATATAATCCCAGACACCCGCCTACAGTGAGAACGTCAGACCAAATACAGGCATCAAGGCTCCCAAAGCCACTGTCTTGAGTTCTACAGAATGAAGTGGACTGCAGAGCTGAGGGCCCCCTAGCCCTCCGTGCTATTGTTACCTGCCAGGGAGCTCAGACTAGGGGTCTCCTCCAATTCCCATTGAAATAAATAGTCTCCCATTGACTTCAACGGGAACTGAATTGGGCCAAAGGGATCATTTTCCTCACAGAATTAGTCAGTACTGTCAGAAGCTGTTATGATGATATACTATCTTGGATAGTAGCTTTCTCAAATTGCTATATAATTTGATGGATGACAGCCATTTACCCTTGCTCATCATGCATGTATTGTAGGTGGGCAAGTATTCCACAGTTCTCACAATAAGGGACAACGGTTTTCCCAATAGACTAGTTAAAAATTCTCTGTATTGTCACGGATAATATATAATAAAGTCATGTGTCGGTAACTGCATAATAAGCTGCATTGTTCTTGCAGTTTGAGGAGATTTTAAATAGATAGACACCTTAGTTTTTATTTAGTACCAATTATCTGGGACAAAGAGGATATCTGGACCCTGAGTTCCAGTTGTTACTGATGCATTATTATTTATTAGTTGAATTGTGGTAGTGCCTAGGAACTACAGTGATGGACTAGGGCCCTACTGTGCTAGGTACTGTACAAATACAGAACAAAAAGATGGTCTTTGCCAAAGGAATAGCAGCATTACCCTGGCTCACATTATATGTAATAAATGAGAAGTGTCAAGATGAGAGGATTCACCATGTCTAGAAAATTCAGAAGCACGTAAACCAATATTCATATAATACATATATAAGTTAAAAAGCCTTCTGTTTTATATGATAAACATAAAAGCCATGAATATGTCAATGGGAATGGAGTAATTTTATGATGATTCAGGTAAAAACAGAAATCAACTACAGACTAATGGACTCTCTCATACAGAAAAACAGAACCTCAAAGAAATGCTACTTCCCTTATGATTTATCTACTACTACGTGCGAAGGGATTATCCACTCAGACTGGATTATTTTGCTTTGCTAATGGCACCTTAGCTCTAAATAGTCAATGACTGAAGCCAAAAAGAATCCAAACACTCATTGATGAAATGTTAAATCTCTTTGAAAAATTTACGCCAAAAGTAAAATCCCAAACTTGTGACGTTAGTAGTTCTTTGATGCAAACATTCCTGTCACTTCTCCTAAAATCCCCCTTAGCTATAAACCTTCCAACAAATGCTGGCAGAATTCAATATATAAAATACGTTATTCAGATTAAAAATAGGATATTTAATCAGCTAATTAGAATTAGAAAGGAAGCTGCCTAGATAGATTTTCAAGTTGTTTATAGGAAAAAATGTGTAATGTCCAAAGATACTACAAGGCTCAGGTGCAAGTCCTATTTCTCTAGACCAGTGTTTCCCAAACTTGGGACGCCGCTTGTGTAGGGAAAGCCCCTGGCAGGCCAGGCAGGTTTGTTTACTGGCTTGTCCGCAGGTCCAGCTGATCGCGCCTCCCACTGGCCGCGGTTTGCTGCTCCAGGCCAATGGGAGCTGCTGGAAGCAGCACGGGCCGAGGGATGTGCTGGCCGCCACTTCCAGCAGCTCCCATTGCCCTGGAGCAGCGATCTGCGGCCAGTGGGAGCCGTGATCGGCCGAACCTGCGGACGCGGCAGGTAAACAAACCGGCCTGGCCCGCCAGGGGCTTTCCCTGCACAATCGGCATCCCAAGTTTGGAAAACACTGCTCTAGACCAACCCTTATGTTTTCACTATGAAGCACGTATCTATTCAGTTAATTTATTGCTTCTCTAAACCTACCATTAACTACCATTAAACACCTTTTTAATGGTTTTAAACACCTAGCACTAACTCCTGAAACCCTCACTCAGAAGAACAGTGCCTAGAATGCCAAAGACCCCATTGAAGATGATGGGACTCCTCTGATGAGCACTCTGGTGAGTGACTGCAAGATTGTGCCTTTAAACAATAAAGGAAAATATGTACGTACCAAGTGGTTTTCATCTCTGTATTTATCCACTTTGAACTGGTGCACTGTCCAGGATTAGGGCATAAACTCCCTGAACCCATGGGAGATATTCTCACTCCTACCATGTCCTTCCTGCAGCAGCAGGGAGAGCCCAGAAAAGCACATGAGGAGCATGCAATCTGCTTTCCCCAGCACACTGTCCTGTACAGATACGTACAGCCATGACCCCACTTCCTCCCATCTCCTATGGAGTCACGTGAGTCCTCGGGTTTATGTGGAGATGCCAGTGTTTGTATTTCCCCAGGAGATGAGACTGCAATTGTGCCTGGCCTTTGGCTGGGGCTTGGAAAAGAGGGAAGGCTCCATGTGCCCTCTCCTAGCACATTTATGAACATGAAGGCCAGTTACTGTCTGGCCTCTGTCTCTAAAGTGCCTTGAAAATCTGAATGCTACGTAAATGTTAAGTCCAAAACTTAGATAGAAAAGTTTCCTGGCAATTTTGTATGACTTAGTGGGCTGTAGCCCACGAAAGCTTATGCTCTAATAAATGTGTTAGTCTCTAAGGTGCCACAAGTACTCCTGTTCTTTTTGCGGATACAGACTAACACGGCTGCTACTCTGAAAGATATTCAGATACCTGCAGAGTTCTTTCTAACATTGCTCTCAAGAAATTCTATGGCAGATTCTTAATAATTCTAAACTAATGATAAGTTTGTGAAAGGGCTACATTTAGCCCTGGTGTATTGTGGTGCAACTGATCCATCATGTATGCCTCACTCTATTTGGTTTCAAAGGTTTGATGTCCTTCCCTTAAAACTGAATGGGATTAAAATTGAGCCTTTCCCAGTAATTTAGTAGCTGGATATGAATTTGATGAATATCCCCCTTTTCATTAGACAAATGAGCATAACGATTAAGACTGGCATTTGGGATCACATTTAGGATTTGAGCACTTAACTCCCTTAGAAAACCCAACCTAGGAGCAAACTAATTTCCATTATGTAGTACTGCCAAATACTCATTAGTCAAGATTTCTGCAGTGAAATCCTGGGGGCACTAAAGTCAATGGCAAACTCCCATTTACGTCAGTGGAGCCAGAATTTCATCCTTCGTTTCCCTTCCCATTTTGCCATTGACTGGTTGCAAGACCTAAACAAGTTGTCTTAACATTTCTGTGCATCTGTTTCCTCATCTGTAACATGTATATACTGATACATACCTACCATATAGGGTCATTATCTTAATTAATATTCTTTAAATGCTTCAATATTCTAGGATGGAAGATGCTAAACAAATACAAAGTATGACTAATAACCACCACATCCAGTTTCCTGCAGTTCAATTCTTGTCAAACTGCTGCACTCTGGTCCATATCATCTTCACCTCATGCAAAATGCAGCTCCACGTTTTTTAAGTAGTTTAAAAAAATAGCGACCCAAAGCACTGTCTCCAATCCCGGGTTGTCTGCACTAGAAATCTGTCTCCTGCGCATTGTTTTTGTTATATTATTATTTACTTTTCAGTTGACCTCAGCATTTGCTCGTTGTGATTTTACACAAAGAAACCCGCTCTTTACTTATATTCAGATTTGTATCTGTTAGCTGAAGTTCTGATCCTGCAAATTCCTAGGCATGTGAGTAATTTTATGAATGTTGAGTAGTGTCACTGAAATCAGCGGGGCCAAAGTCTGCTCAGATTTTCATCCCCACTGCCTCATTTGCTGTAGTTGGGTCACAGAGATATAAATGACAGCAGAATTTTACGAATCATTTTCTCTATTTGGATTAGACAGAAAATCAATACATTAAAGTCCAGTCTTATCTGTAGAAATCCTCCTCTGTAGATTGCCAAATGCACCATTGGCAATGGGGAAGCACAGATGTAAGTGAAGGCCTGATTTCTCCTGAAGGATCCTTATTACCAGTTTATGCATGAGAAGGGGAAGAACAAAAGCTTGTTTCTTACAGCCCAGGCTGAGGGTTTGTAAACGGGTAGTTGGGGACTGTGTGTGTGTGTGGGGGGGGGGGGGGGGGAGTATTTTAATTGTAAACTCAGCATATTTTACCTGGAATCATTGAGATGCAAGGAACATGAACCCCATGATGCCAGTTTCAGAATTACCTTTCAGGGTAGAACCAAACTTTAAGTCTTAAGATTTTAAAAAGCCATTACTCCTTTTGTAAAACTATCCACAGACTTCTTTATCATCCATATGGTAATAAGATAGACAGCTTTCATGGTAGAGGAGGTAAAAATGATCCAAGACCAAACCCCTTGATCCAAACATTCCCAAACTTTAGAGAGGTCCAGATCTGAATCCACACTTGTTGGCTTGTTCCTATCACTATCGTGATCTGCAAACAAACCCTGGATTTGAACAACCCAAACTTTAGAGTACACTAACTCCTTGTTTAACGTTGTCGTTATGTTCCTGAAAAATGAGATTTTAAGCGAAACGATGTTAAGCGAATCCAATTTCCCCATAAGAATTAATGTAAATGGGGGGGTGCTAGGTTCCAGGGAAATTTTTTTCACCAGACCAAAAAACTATATATAAGTTTTAAACAAACAATTTAATACTATACACAGCAATGATGATTGTGAAGCTTGGCTGAGTTGGTGAAGTTAGAGGGTGGAAGAGGGTGGGATATTTCCCCCCCCCACCGCACAGCAAGTAGGAGGCTCCCGAGAGCAGCTCCAAGGCAGAGGGCAGGAGCAGCACATGCCAGTGGGGGGAGGGACAGCTGAACTGCTGGCAATTGGTAGCCTGTTGGGTGGATGCTGCACAGGGAACTTAGGAGAGCGGGGAGCTGATAGGGGGCTGCCGGTCCACCCTGGTTCCCAGCCCCCACCAGCCAGCTGTATCGGACTGCTCTTCCTGCAAGCAGTGGACAAAGCAGGCGGCTGCCAAACAATGTTATAAGGGAGCATTACACAACTTTAAATGAGCACGTTCTCTAATTGATCAGCAACGTAACAACAAAACAACGTTAACCCGGACGACTTTAACTGAGGAGTTACTGTAGTTTTGATTTGGATCTAGATCTGGATCTCACCTAGGGTGACCAGACAGCAAGTGTGAAAAATCGGGATGGGGGGAGGCGATATAAGAAAAAGACCCAAAAATCGTGACTCTCCCTATAAAAATGTCACATCTGGTCACCCTAATCTCACCCTTAAGACTTAATCTTCTCTCTCATAGTAGGCCAGGAGGATGTTGGGTCTGATTCTTTATTCAGCAATGTGTTTTGTAATTTCTACTAATGGGATCAGGATCTTGCCTTGAAAGGGCAACAGGAGGACTAATGGAGTGGAGGTCAGTATTTGAAAGCCACATGCTCGCATAATTACCATTGGAGAACCAAATGTCCTCAATGCATTGCAGAATTCAAGATAAGGTGCTGGGATGCTCTTTTAAAATAGGTAGTGTGAATTATAAGCAGTGATTTAGCCAGGCAGCAAAAGTAAAATCCGTACAAAACAGCTGCCTTGTTGAATATTTTTTAAAAAGAAGAAAACTCCAATTAGTAAAATAGAAAGAAAAACTGATGGAATAGATAGAACTGCCAGGACCATTTCAAATGCTATTCTATTACATTTCAACAGGTATGTGCACTAAAGCACCATATGAAAAATATGATTTTAATAACCCTTTTAGTAACGGATGCGGGAATAAATTATTTGTCTGGGATTTTTATTCACATTAGAAAACTAAATTAAGCCTAATATTCTTGAAATGCAAACCAGATAATGCCAAGCTTACATGAACACTGTAGCCAATGCAGTGAATGCAAATTTTAATTCATATTTTTGTCAGTTTCTCCTGCATTGAGGGCAGGGCATGGGCTGCCTCTGATGGCTTATTTGTAATCTGTAGTCTTCTTTGCTAAGCATTTTTCTGCAGCCTGTTGGATAAGGTGGTTGGTTCTGCTTTACAGAAAACAGGGGTTTTGTATTCAAGTGGGATGTGTGTTTGTTGGAAGTTGTATTGCTAATATCTGTTTTCCCCTTTTTGTGAATGCATGAATAAATCCTTATCACTTAATTAATCTTCTAAAAACAAGCTAGAAAACTGAAAGTCCCAGCTTTGACTCTCATTAGAGATAGAAAGAAAACATCTTTGAGATACCTGTATAGAACCAAACCTACTAGAAAATCTTCTCATAAAAACCTTAAATGGTGGAACATATTTTTCTTGAGGTTTTCTACTTACCGCATTTTAACAGCATACTCCCCCGCTTCCCGCCCCGAAAAAAAAGAAACCACACAGTAGCAGGTCTACTGCTTCTTGAAAGATAGATGAAGCCAAAATTGGGAGCATCCAGGGTCAGATTTATAGCTGAACATATGAATTGCTCTTTTAACAAAATAATTTTAATTTTAATAAAGATACTTTTTATTTTGTCTCTTGCCTCATACAAGTGTTTTGATTCTGCCCCTTCCCCCCCAACAGTTTAAGACTGTATGGTACTTTGCCAATGAAATTAATTAAATGTGCAGATTACAGTAAATTGGAAAGTGTTACAAACCACCAATGATGACAGAGAAATAATTAATCGATGCCTAGAGAGGTTGACTGTATGGAGAGGAAATAAAATGAGATTCAAATTTGAAAAAAATCCAAGCTAATGCATCTGGGAGGGGGGAAATAATCAGAACCACAGATATTCAATGGGGAAGCAGTAATACTGAGAGAGACCTAGAGATGCTAGGATACAGCAAAAATATATCCACATGTATTGACAATGTGATTTTGAATGAATATCTTGGAGAAAAGAAATCAAGCCCAGAATTTTCAGTGGAAGTTAGCAGCCTAAATACCTTGTTCAGTTATGGTGAGAGCACACCTGGAATACCTCCATTCACGCTGTAGGAAGGTGTACACAAAATAGAGAACAAAATGATCAAAATGCTTTAGGGATTGAGTTAAAAGAAATTAGAAGAGTTACATTTGACTACTATATCCTGAGCTTGACAATGACTAAGGAGAGAGCATCTAACAAACATATCTGAGACTTCATCAAGACCTCCAGCTAAATTTGGGATAACTTTACTTCATATCTCTGATATTTATGAAAACAAACAGGGAAAAATAAGTATGTTTTGGCCCTTTTTGTGCAATATAGAGAAGCTGAAAAGGGCAGAAAGACAACTCTGTAAAAGCTTTTGAAGGTTTCCGTTCAGTCCTCCAGCAGAGACTCTGAGAGACCTGGTGTTTTTAATAAATTCTTCTCCTGGTGGTCTCGGTTCAGGTTGGTGCTTACGCACATTAGAGCTGGTTGAGAAATCAGAATTTCTGCCCCTCAGGAAATTCTGATATTTTTAAATTTGTTTTTGCTCTGAAAGAGTACAAAAAGTCCAAATACAGAATTTTTTCACAGAATGGACAGTTCAGAAGGATTTCAGTTTACAACAGTTTTGACATTCACAAATAGAAATGTTTCATTTCATTTTGATAAACTGAATCACATCATTTTGTTTCATCTTGATTCAACACCGTGTCCCCCTGAGATGCCTCATGGGAGTTGTAGGTCAGCTGCTTTATGCTGCTTTCTCCTCTATGGCTCAGGCCTCCCAGCTAGACTACATCTCCCATGATACACTGTGATCACATAATTCCCACGATGCACCACATCTGTTCAACCAGAGGGGAGGTCATGAGCCCAAAAACTCCAGAGTTTAAATTGAACTTTCAAAGAGAACATTACATTTCCTGTCCTTTGAGGACTTGTTTTCTGAACTTGAACTGAAAGTTATCACTGGTGTAAATCTGAAGTAACTTCATAGACATCAAAGGAGTTAATCTGGATTGACATCAGTATAACTCTGAGCAGAATTTGGTCTAGAATGTTCTAACATGTCCTATGGATGTAAATCATTGGCCTCCATGATTCTAAAACTTTTCATAGTCTTGTTCCAACCTCCCACAAAGATGGACTTTGTCTTTCTCTCTGTGTCACTTTACTGCTCCCTATCCTCCCTTCACTTAATCTGGCCACACCTAATGCGAGTTTTCTCTGCTCTGCAGCCTCTGCCATCTGGAGCCGACTTCCAGCAATGCTCCATCTCCCTGACTGTCCATTTCAAAACTCCCCTTTGAACATATGTTTTGATCATTAGGCCTCTTCATTTTTCTCTCCCTTGGCTACAATGCTTTAACTCTATAAGTCTCTTGTTATTTAACTCTGTGAAGCAATTTGTGTGAAAGACATCATACAAAATAAAACTGCATCCTCCGTATAAATAAATCAGGGCCTCAGATTATCTCAGCAGTTCCTGAGAGTTGGGCTTCATACGCCCTTGAGTACCTGAGCTCCGTGACCAATTCGGTGAAAAATTATAATTTAATGCAGCAGCCAGCATTCTATTTGGAGCATCTTCCAAATGTTAATTATTAATAATGCAATTATGAGGAAAAGTTCCTGTACCATCTCTGTATTAAATAGAATTTGCACAGCCATCTGGTGTTCTGTTTAATTCTTATTAATTTTTTTCCCAAATCCAATTTGTATGTCTTGCTGTTAATTAAATTAAATTCTGTGACACAGGGAGGTGGTCTGGCTTTGTGACGGCCAGGAACTCTACTGGCAACTGGGAAACAGGAGCTGGGCACTCGACATCTGCAATTAAAGGCAATGGGGTGATGATGCGCCCAGCATCTGGAAAGAAGGGGGATGAATGTCAGCTCCCGCAGAGAGACACTGGCTTTAGACCTCAAGGAAAATGTTGGCCTATCAGATCCCTACCAACATTAAAGGATAACGGGAAAAAAGCGTGACAATGAGGACAGAAGAGATCATTGAAAGATACTGCATAGATCGCTAAAGCAGGGGAATTGATTAATAAGTAAAATGGTATTCCAGTGATATATCAAGAAGCAATGTGCATTCCTTCACTGGGACTCATCTACAGGTTGGCTGCAGTTCTGAGTAAGTTGAGCATTAATTCCTAGGTAGAGGACATGTCCTAAGCAAGGATGTCTGAATTGGCACAGAGGAAATAAAAACCTTCCCTGCCTGTATACCTCCACCCCTATGAACTTTTGCTCCCATTTAGAAATAAATCCGTTCATGGGGTAACTTTGGTACATCTTTGGTGACTGGGATCAGAACTGTGGGATTGAAATGATTCAAGAAAGTCTGTTTCTGTGCTATTTCTGGCTAATTGCTTCCCTTTATTTATTGTATGCTTACAGTATGTTTGGATCTGTCAGAAAAAAATCGGTCCCGAGGAGCTTTCACAGGTAGGGCTGTCTGAAAGGTGGGACTAGATCTATGTCTGTCATGCATTTGTGTTTATTTTTAATTGTATTTGTTTTTCATGTTTTTTTCTTAACTTACAAAGTTGACTTTAGTAACCATGAGAGCTGGTATCCTGGTGCCACTTTCCAGCTTCTGACCATGGAAATACTATGAAAATATCAGACTTCACATTATTATGGCCCCATAAATGGTTTCCCGTTACATTAAAAACAAAACAAAACACAATAACCAAAATTAAACACCCTCTCCCCCAACAAACACAACATACATACAAATACTAAGATAGGAATATGTGTTTACACTCCAGGAGCCTTAACATTCTATCTCCTCTGCAGAGAATGGCACTGAATTAGCATAAAAAAAGGATTGTCTTCCTTTAAAATAGATGACAGATTCATTCACCACTTGCACACAGCAATGGCTCCCTCGGCCTCACCCCTTGTCTAGTCTCTCCAGAGACACCATATACAGAGTTTCTGCATGATGCAGGGAATACATACGCCCTGCACAACTTGCCCTTCCTGTACCCATGCATCCAACGTTCTTCACAGCAGAACTACATCAGTTCCTTTGCAGTGGGGTTCTCCACAGCTAGAGAGGAAAGGGCTTATTTTCCCACTGTGCATACAAACACTAATCACAGTCTAAGAAAATAAGAATGGCCATACTAGGTCAGAGCAATGGCCCATCTAGCCCAGTATCCTGTCTTCTGACAGTGGCCAGTGCCAGATACTTCAGAGGGAATGAACAGAACAGGGCAATTTATCGAGTGATCCACCCCGTCGTCCAGTCCCAGCCTTGTGCTAATTAATATCATGATGACAGTCTTTTGACGCACCAGTCAAAGGTGTCAAACCTTCTTGGAAGGCTTCCAGCACTTATGCAATACCTATGTTTTTGCATGATGTTTTCTCTACTCCAGCGGATTGGTTATTTCACTACTTGACAAAATATTGGGATTGTAACTTTCAGAACCATTCTCAGGAAATGACAAAATGTACAACCAGCTAAATAATTTGAAGAGTCAGGGTGACTCTGGGAACTTTGAATGAAGTGTACAATTATAAACGTGTGATAGGCATCGGGGCACTTGTGTTAGTTCCTCTGGGATAGGCAGAGTTTGACAAGAGTTATGGTCTCAGGTAGTGTTTTAAAGGTCTGTTTACAGCAATCAGCTTCGGTAAGTGGTGTAATTTTATCTTCCTTCTGGCTGTAAAGTAGGTATGGAACAGAGCTTTTAATTCTATGATTACCTTCTATATTGGGCATTTCATTATACTGCAGAAAGTTCAACTGTCATGTTTTCTTAATCTTGCCAATGTTACTGAAGTAGTTGGCTCTCTTTTCAGTTAAATAAAAGAAGAGAAACACTTTAAAAACATTAAATTAGGCACTTCTGATGCTTTGCCAGAACTGCTTTCCAATATTCAGCTTGTGTCTGAAAGTACTAATAAAAAACCCAAGATACTGATCAATAAAACTGCCTACTTTCAATTGAACCGTGTATTGCTTATTGGAGTAATAAATGGGTGAAGTTAATAGAGGCTCTTTGTGCAAATGATCAACAAATAAATATCAAAGAAAAATTTATTTACAGCCTGAACCAAAGATCACTGAACTCAACAGAAAGATTCCCATTGATGTCAATGGACTTTGGATCAGGCCCTTGAACTGGTCTTAGAAAACGGAGGTACCAAAAACATGGCACCGTTTCTGGTTACAGGTTATTAGGGAGCACAACAGGAAAGAAAATGTAAGATAAAGAAGATACTGTTTCAGAACTGAAATGAGCTTTAAGCTGTGTGTGTAGGATTAATGTTTCTTTATAATATCCCTGATCCAGGGGAAGGAGGAAAGATGACAGAGCTGCTTTTAAAATGCTAAGAGAAGTGTTTGATTTGGTGACCTCATTTAACAGTGCCTGCTTCTTTTGCAGTAGCCTGGTGGACAAGAGTAAAATGGTGCTTCTTAGCCTTCATTTCAAAACCGTATTATTTCCTTCCCTTTCTCTCCTTGTGGTGTACTGTCTGATGGCCGTCAAGGGGACTGATCATTTAGCAGCTGTGAAAAATTAAGGAAACGTGCAAATTTCTATTAGCTCATTTTTCTGAGTTGGTGGCTGCATTGTAAGAGAGACTATGAAGTAATAGGGTTAATGAGTGGAAAAGAATAAAAGGGGGAAGATTGAAGAAATATGTCTAAAGGCCTGGCGATGGGCTAATCCTGCCTTAGCCTGGGGGTCCCTTGCCACTCTCTCTCAGACTGTGGAAAGGATAAGATAACAAAATATTGGCAGAGGCATCAGTGGAAAAACTAAAATCAGGACCACTAAATAAAGATTGACAATATAAATTATGCGCTGAGGACTTCCATCAAGGAAAGCCTACCATAGGCAGTTAGATTGCTAATAGGAAGACATGAATCGAGAAGCAGAATGGTAGAAGGAGATAGAATATCAAATATTCAGTAAAACTTTGAATCCAAATATGAGTGAACATTGAAATGCCAACTTGATGAAAAACTATAATATTTCATATATATTTTAATGGGTGACTTAGTTACTATGATCCTTCTTGTCATCCACTGAAACACAATATGGAATATTTCAGGCTCCGTCCTATCTAAGTGCACTTATGTCAGAATATCTTTACTTCTCTCTACCACGTATATCTTCGTGGGCTGAAGAAGGCAAAAAACCAACAGAGCACATTTCAGACTACTAATAATAATGGGACAGATTCTCAACTGGAGTAAGTCAGTGCAGCTTTATTAAAATAATGGAGCTACATTGATATACCAGCTGACAATCTTATATAATGTACCCGAAATAACATTTGGTCTAAAAATGGCAAAAATGAATGGGAATTCCCAGGAATTCCCGGTGAATGATTTGGCCCAGAATGTTGGAAGCAGAAAGCCAAGTGGGAGTTGGAAAGGACAGTTCTGTTGTAGCTGATAGAATGCCCAGGTAGCTGCTGGCATGGGTAGAGGATGTGAATACTGAATTTGCCAGCAGCAGTGCCACTCAGACAGCCTAATATTGCTGAAATATCATTTTGCACCTTGAGAGCAGTGATTTCCCTTTACCCAAGTACATACCGGGGCATCTCAGTCCCAGGGTGCAGTCAAAAGCTGCAAACTTGAGCAACGGCATAGTCCATTTCTGGTTCCACTGCTGCAGGATTGCAGGATAAGTAGAGCTCAATCAGCCATAACTCAGAAGACATTTGCACCTTGAATTTGCCAGAGGCAGGGAGGACTGTCATACATAAGTCAGCCTGCCGGCTAGATTTCCCCATTTGTGGGTTAGTGATTTTGGTGCTTCAGGTGTGGGATGGAGGTCGAGCAGCATTTCTTCACAGAGCTGTCTTTTACATTTTGAGGGCCAGATGCCGATCTCAATTTCGCCTATACAAATATTCTGTAATTTCACTGATTTTGATAGTGTTACTCTGATTTACATCAGTGTAACAAGATCCAGAATCCATCCATAAAAAAAAACAAAAAACATGCACACTATATATGATTTCCCTAAATTGGAAGTAAGTTTCAAAGTGAAAGTTTTTATACACATACCCCTCAAATGCCTTTATACCTCTTTCCACGGAAGGAAGTCATTACTGGTGTATTTTCATCACTACATTTTTGTATAGAGATTGTTCATCTATTTAGCAATACAGTGTATGATAAATATCAACCTGCTACCATAAGTCACTGCCAATAATGAAAGCCCATTATTAAATATTTGTTCTCCACGTAGGTACTTATAGACTGTAATCAAGTTGCCCCTTAACCTTCTCTTTGTTAAGCTAAATAGACTCCATGAGCTCAATCTATCACTATAAGGCAGGTTTTCTAATCATTCTCATGGCTCTTTTTTGAACTCTGTTGAAATTTTTTTCAACATCTTTGAATTGTGGACACCAGAACTGCAGAGTATTCCAGCAGCAGCTTCACCAGTGGCAAATACAGAGATAAAACAACCTCTCTACTGCTACTCACCATTCCTCTGTTTATGCAACCATTAGCCCCCCCTTTTGTCCATAACGTCACACTGGGAGCTCATGTCCAGCTGATTATCCACTGTGACCCCAAATCTTTTTCAGTCACTGCTTCCCAGGATAGAGTCCCCCATCCTGTAAGTATGGCCTACATTCTTTGTTCCCTGATGTATTTAGTCATACTAAAACACATTGTTTAACTACACGCAGCTTAAGAGTGATCCAGATCCCTCTCTATCAATGGCCTGTTCTCTTCATTATTTACCACACCTCCACTTTGTGTGCCATCTGTCAACTTTATAAGTGATGATTTTGTTATCTTCCAGATCATTGATAAGAATGTTAACTAGTATACGGTCAAACATTAACCCCTGCGGGACTCCACTGGAAACATATCGGCTCAATGATGATTCCCTGTTTACAATTACATTTTGAGACCTGTCAGTTAGCCATCTTTTCGTCTGTTTAATGTGTGCCATGTTAACTGTATTGTTTTACGTTTTTTAATCACAATGTTGTGCAGTACCAAGTCAAACACCTTACAGAAGTCTTAGTATATTACGCCAACACTATTACTTTTATCAACAAAACTTGCAATCTCAAAAAAAAAAAATACACCAAGTTAGTCTAACAGGATCTACTTTCCATAAACCCTTGATGACTGGCATTAATTATATTACCCTTCTTTAATTCTTTATTAATTGAGTCCAGGATCAGCTGCTCTCTAGCCTGCCCAGGTCCAATATCAGAATATATACAATAGAAATGTGGTGAGAGAAATATAGACAAGAACAGACTGCGAAATGCTACACAGAGAACCAACACAAGATTTACTGAAGACAGTATTCATATGTTATGTAATTGATCTAGTACTTACAATAAATGATGCCCAAATTAGGATGATCAGTTTTGAAGAATATATTTTGTAACAGAAGGACAAAATATGTAGTTGATCTCAACTGCATACAACAAATCAGAACACTTTTTTTTTTTTTTTTGGATTCGTCTGATGCTGCAGAACTGGCAAGTCAATAGGGACGCTGTGGGCATGCATTATGAAACAATGCACTCACTGGAGATGAGCCTCTGAAAATGAGCTGGCTAAAAGGCTAATGGAACAGGTATACTGAAGGCAGTGCAATGATTGACACAGCAGTTCAGCTACATCTTGTCCAACGCACAGTTTCAAAGTTCTCTGTACCTAGGAGACGAGTACAGTACTTGTGAGAAGAAACAGAGAATGAAGGAAAGCAGTGGAGAGGACTTGATGTGCTCAGCAAAAGTGTCTGGTGTTCTCAAAAGCTTTGCTTTAGCTATTACCTTGTTAGTCTTCTAGGGATCATTCTTTGATGATACAGTACAAGGGTATTTCGGACTAGTTAGCCTTCTAAAAGGACACAAGGGCAAATTCTGTTCTGACTTACAACAGTACAAGCCCACAGAAGTCAATGAGCTGGCACCTGTTCAAGACACAGAATTTGGCCCAATTTGTTTAAGGGAGTTCAACTGGGGATGGCTGGAGTCTTGATACTAAACTCCGAGTATGGGACAGTGCATAGCTGCACCATCCTGGGAAGAATAATTTGTCTTTCTGTTATACAGACTAGCTCCATACCATTTTCCCCCTTATGAAAGCATTTAAATTAAGAGTTAAGTTTCTCTTTAATTAACTGCTTCCATAACAGGAAGAGACCTTCTCTGGCTAACAAAGCAATGTTGTTGAGAGGCAGAAGTAAGCAGGTGGTGGGGGAAGGAGATAGCAGATGTTAGCTGGAAAATTTGGAACAACTCTTTAAGCCCAGTTATCGGAGCCCAATTTCCATCAAAGCACATTGTTGAAATCATTAATCTGCACCTCCCAGACCTGGTATTTGCCAGAACCAAATTTTTCATTCAGAGCATGCTTCCATAAAGCAGAACATTTTAAATATTTTTCTAAAACGAAACCATTTCTTCTCTCTTTTGCTGCTTTCAAAATATTTTCCTTACGCTCAGAAGACCAGCTTTGATGATCCCCTTTCAACATCCCTATCTGTTCCACTAATTAAGTTCTCTTACTGTAACATCAATGCAGAAGAAGTTACCTTTAAAAATGTGACCTGATCAAATGAGTGATCCAACGTTGGCACTTACTTTTGGAAAAGTGGAAGAATAGGTCCTAGAATTTTTTTAATATTGATTTATTTTTCTATACATTAATGAAGCAGAGCTAGTAGAGAGACATAGCTAACTCTTACACTCTCTGCTTCAACACAGAGTGGATGGGATTAATGCAGTGTCTATTTCAAAAAGAGTTTGCTGGGATCAATAAAACACTTAATAACTTTTGAATGAATTTGGTCAGTATATCAGAAATGAACAACAGCAGCTCCAAGAAGGCAGGGTTATAAGAACAGCTGTACCGGGTCAGACCAAAGGTCCATCTAACCCAGTATCCTGTCTTCCAACAGTGGCCAATGCCAAGTGCCCCAGGCGGAACGCACAGAACAGGTAATCATCAGATGATCCATCCCCTGTTGCCCATCCCCAGCTTCTAGCAGACAGAGGCTAGGGTCACCATCCTGGCTAATAGCCATTGATGGCCCTATCCTCCATGAACTTATCTAGTACTTTTTTGAACCCTGTGATAGTCTTGGCCTTCACAACATCCTCTGGCAAGGAGTTCCACATACTGACTGTCCGTTGTGTGAAAAAATACTTCTGTTTGTTTAAACCTGCTGCCTATTAATTTCATTTGGTGAACCTTAGTTCTTGTGTTATGAGAAGGAGTAAATAACACTTCCTTATTTACTTTCTCCACACCAGTCATGATTTTATAGACCTCTATTATATCCCCCCTTAGTCGTCTCTTTTCCAAGCTGAAAAATCCCAGTCTTATTAATCTCTCCTCATACAGAAGCTGTTCCAGGCCCCTAATCATTTTTGTTGCCCTTTTCTGAACCTTTTCCAATCCCAATATATCTTTTTTGAAATGGGGTGACCACAACTGCATGCAGTATTCAAGATGTGGGTGTACCATGGATTTATATAGAGGCAATATGATATTTTTTGTCTGATTATCTATCCCTTTCTTAATGAGTCCCAACATTCTGTTTGCTTTTTTTGATTGCCGCTGCACATTAAATGGATGTTTTCACAGAACTATCCACGATGACGCCAAGATCTCTTTCTTGAGGTTAAGTGACGCAGGAGTATTTTAGCCTGATAAGGCCTTTTAGCAAATGCTGAAGTCTAACTTCTGGATATTCAGTCAAAAAAATCAGAAGATACTTTTGCATGAGTTAAATTTATTTACTGCCATGTCAGCACTCATTCTCTCAATGGTATCAGAGAGGGATTTTCAAAAGCATTCTGTGTGGGCCTAACCGCTTGCACTGAAGCCTGTAAGGGTTTTGCTTATGATTTCAAAAGGAACATTGTCTTGAATAGGAGCAGAGTTAGGGGTTGCTTCATTTCTTTTTTACTGCTTATGAAATGTGACAGATAGAGGATGTCAATCTCCAGGGCTCTCGCTTTATCCATACACAGACTTCTCCATATTATACCATTCATGGTTCTCAGTCATTTCCTGGAGGGTGAACCTTGAGGATGAGTATGGAATTATGGGTACATCTACAACTCCACTGGCAGTAGCTACTGCACAAGCGTAGTGGAGACAGGCTCATGAAAACCATGGCCCTATTCCTGACTAAAATGGTGCTTACACTATTGCTGATCTCAGTGTTACTGCATCATTGCTGGAAAATCGCATATGTAGACTGTCAAGAATGCCAATTTTAGTATGTGGGAATATGTCATTTAGGACCGTGTGTAAGAGAGAACCAACACCTTCAGATCCATTGTCAAAATACACCTCTTTCACAATGTGTACATCCCTTCAGATTGGCATTATTACCTGCCCATTAGTCTGCCAGTTCCTTGAGTCAGGGTAGCGCTGTTCAGAAATTTTCCAGCAGAACATTTTTTTTCCAACCAGAGAATGCCGATTTCTTGAAATAGAAATGTTCAATGGGAAAGTGTTGATTTCAATGACATTTTGATGGAAACCAAGCAGGTTTCTGACAGCTTGCCCATGTCCCCAGAAGCCTTGAGATCCTTAACTCCCAAACTCCCCAGTAGCTTTCCAGGGAATTGGCAAACCCACCAGGGAGGTTGCTGAGGAGCCCAGGCTACCAGGCTTTGAGACCTTGGCAGTCCATCTGACTGGGAAACTTGGGCTCCCCAACCCTGATTGGGGAAGTCCAGGTTCTGCAGTAGCCCACCATTTGGACTGGTGGGGTGCTTGGAATCCAGGAAGCTGACTGAAATTGACATAATTCTTGTTAGTTTCCCTACAGCTAAATAGCAGCCATGAAACTGGTCAGACAGTTGTTAATTTCACTCAGCAGCTCCTAGCTGTGAGCAATAGCAGGGGTAGGGTATTGGGGTTTCCATTTTTTGTTGAGGGGGATCTTCTATGAGAAATCCCAGTACCTGGCAGGGTAGAGGGGAGCTTGGTCACCCAGGCTCCGTGGCTCCCAGGTTCTTGGGAAACCTGTTAGCTGGGGATCTCGGGGAACATTTTGCAAACACTGAAACATGCCTTCTGTGGGAACATTTCAGTGTGCCCAAAACAGACTATTATGGAATTCAAGTTCGGTGAACAACGTCGAGTTTTTATCTTTTTGTCCTGATGGGGGCCAATTTTCCCCCAAAAAACTATTTTGTTGTTGTTGAGGAATTGGAATTCTGTTTTCTCACCAGATCTAGTCAGGGGCCTTTTCTCGTCCATAAATGCTATGTGTGGGGCATGCTTATTCTGTGGCACTACATAACGAGTGGGGTTGTTTTTTTCAAACTACTTAAGTGACTTCAGAGCATAAGTCCCACTGACTTTCATGGGACATGGATCAGAGCTTGCTGGCTGAAGCTCAGTCTGGATAAGACCGAGATGATGTCTGAAAGTTTGGAAAACAACCGGGTGATCTGATGAGGCTGGTATCTCCCTCTAAGCGTATGTCTACCCAGCAAAAAACGACCCACAGAGCAAGTCTCAGGTCAACTATGCCTTGTGCTGTGGGGCTAAACGTTGCAGTGTAGATGTTTGAGCTCAGGCCAGAGCCTGGGCTCTGAAACTTGGTGAGGGGGGAAGGTGTTGGAGCCCAGGCACCAGCCCAAGCCTCCATGTCTATACTGCTATTTTTAGCTCTACAGTTTGAGCCCCGAGAGTCCCAATCAGTTGACCTAGACTCTAAGACTCATTGCCGTGAGGGTTTTTTTTTGGGGGGGGGAAGGGGCTGTGTAGATGTATCCCTTAGACTGAGAGTGTGCTTCTGATATTTGTTAGTTGCATTTGCAATCTGGGGGTTGTATTGAACCCCCAGCTACTCTTCTGTGAGACAAGCTTTCAAGCTCGTACAGAGCTCTTCTTCAGGTCTTATCTCTCTCACCAACATAAGATGGCCCAATAAAAGGTATTACTTTGTCCACCTTGTCTCTCTAATATCCTGGCACTCACACCGCTACAGTAACACTGCATATTGCAATGGCAGTGACTTGAGACCACTACCAAACTTTTCCACAGTCCTACTTGTGTAAGCTACCCTAGAGATGAGAGGCCCCTATATAATTTTACCAATCCCTTGAGCCATCCAACCTTCCTTTTAACATTGTAAAAGCACCACCATATCCATAATAATTAACAGTTTAACGGTAACATTTTCCATATTAAAATGTGCAACCACCTGCAAATAAAGCCATAGAAAGGCTAAATTCCAAGGATTAACCCTGGTCCCACTGAAAGCAATGGATGTTTTACCAACTAAAGGAAAGATCTTACCTTTTTGACCTCATATTTAATGGCAAGTTTAATTCTGCTCAGGCTTGGGCGGGGGTGCTCAGGCCACACTTTTATGTTCACATCTCCATTCAGAATAGCCTCCACTTCTTCTGTATCCCTGCAGAGATCCAGTACACCCACAACAAAATCCTTGCATTGCATAGATAACTTCCTGTAATCATTCTAGTGAAACAAAGAGAAACAAAAGTCATTTATCGTTGTGACCCGAAAACACATGTTTTTAAAAGAAACAAACAGCCAGTTAAGCTGAAGTTCAGGATTTATCCATGTAAAACCTTTTGCTGGCTGGAGGCTGAAGCTGCCAGGTTTGTGTTGGGGCATATTTACATTTTCACAAGTATTAGTGGATTTCCTCCATAATAAACTAGCACCGTCTCCATCAGTTAATGTTGATTTTTATGGCAAAAGGGTAAAACTCTGTTCATATAGGTCAGGTACTATGGCAGGGGTCGGCAATGTTCGGCACGCGGCTTGCCAGGGTAAGCACCCTAGCGGGCCGGGCCAGTTCATTTACCTGCACTGGCAGGTTCAGCAGATCGCGGCCCCCACTGGCCGTGGTTCGCCATCCTGGGCCAATGGGTGTGGCGGGAAGCCACGGCCAGCACATCCCTCAGCCCGCGCCGCTTCCCGCCACCCCCATTGGTCCGGGACGGCGAACCGCGGTGAGTGGGGGCTGCGATCAGCCAAATCTGCCGCGTCAGCAGGTAAATAAACTGGCCCGGCCCGCTAGTGTGCTTACCCTGGCGAGCCGCGTGCCGAACGTTGCCGACCCCGGTACTATGGTGATATGGGCAATATGAATGATAGACAAACAGACAGGCAATCATTAGTGTTCACGAATTTGCCCCCACATTTTGGCACCCCTCCCCTCTTTTTAGGGTGGAAGCGGGCTCCAGTGGCACAATGGGTTAGTGCAGAGTACTTATAGAGCAGTGCTATATGGAGTGATGCTGATGTTGTGAGTTCAAGCACCACTTTGCTTTAAGCAAATGGCTTCTGCAGTTCATTTTGGGGGTCAGACTAGATGACCAACCCTGATATTCTATGATTCTATGACAACTCTACTGTCCTGAAGGGCAGTTTTCATTTTCACCCTTGGTTTTAAGTGAATACAAACAATACTTTGCTTTGGCAAAATTCCACATATAATGTGTTTCCTTCCCTCTAGTCCATGTCATATCCGCAGGAGAGGAAAAAGTGTTTCCTCCGTGGCTCCACTATTAATCAGTTTAGAAATTGTACAAAAAGGAAATGCTGTTTGAAAATATTTTATTAAACTAATAGATGTGTTTGCAAAACTGGTCTTAGGGATGTCCAGCCCACATGATTTATTTACATATACTCACACCAAAATGTGTTAAGACACAAATGTCTTCAGTGAATTCAATGTAATTCAGTTGAATTACAACAAAAAACTGCCACCTCTTTTGTGTTCTTTAATTAAATTTCTTAGGTTATTTCTCCAGAAAGTACAGAGGAGATTCTTAATTCCATTTCAACCAGATTATTGGGTACTAAAATATAATCAGTCCCAAGAGAGCCTTCAGTGCAACATGTATACCCCCAAATTAAAAAGCAACAGAGGGTCCTGTGGCACCTTTGAGACTAACAGAAGTATTGGGAGCATAAGCTTTCGTGGGTAAGAACCTCACTTCTTCAGATGCAAGTAGTGAGGTTCTTACCCACGAAAGTTTATGCTCCCAATACTTCTGTTAGTCTCAAAGGTGCCACAGGACCCTCTGTTGCTTTTTACAGATTCAGACTAACACGGCTACCCCTCTGATACTTGACCCCCAAATTAAAAAACAGAGAACCAAAATGTGCCACCATGGCTCAAGAGCAAAGGTCCTCTCATGTTCGACGGGGACAGGTGAGCAAAGCCCACAGGTAAGTGGGGAACATGGAGACCGGGGAGATGGGTCAGAAACGAGAGGGAGTGTGGGCTATATTGGCAGAGAGAAAGGAGAGTCAGGACAAAACTGGGAGGAAAGATCAAACCAGTATCTTAGATGCCTATATACAAATGCGAGAAGTATGGGGAATAAGCAGGAAGAACTGGAGGTGCTAATAAATAAATACAACTATGACATTGTTGGCATCACTGAAACTTGGTGGGATAATACACATGATTGGAATGTTGGTGTGGATGGGTACAGCTTGCTCAGGAAGGATAGACAGGGGAAAAAGGGAGGAGGTGTTGCCTTCTTTATTAAAAATGTACACACTTGGACTGAGGTAGAGATGGACATAGGAGACGGAAGTGTTGAGAGTCTCTGGGTTAGGCTTAAAGGGGCAAAAAACAAGGGAGATGTCATGCTAGGAGTCTACTACAGGCCACCTAACCAGGTGGAAGAGGTGGATGAGGCTTTTTTCAAGCAACTAACAAAATCATCCAAAGCCCAAGATTTGGTGGTGATAGGGGACTTCAACTATCCGGATATATGTTGGGAAAATAACACAGCGGGGCACAGACTATCCAACAAATTCTTGGACTGCATTGGAGACAACTTTTTATTTCAGAAGGTTGAAAAAGCTACTAGGGGGGAAGCTGTTCTAGACTTGATTTTAACAAATAGGGAGGAACTCGTTGAGAATGTGAAAGTAGAAGGCAGCCTGGGTGAAAGTGATCATGAAATCATAGAGTTTGCAATTCTAAGGAAGGGTAGAAGGGAGAACAGCAAAATAGAGACAATGGATTTCAGGAAGGCAGATTTTGGGAAGCTCAGAGAGCTGATAGGTAAGGTCCCATGGGAATCAAGACTGAGGGGAAAAACAACTGAGGAGAGTTGGCAGTTTTTCAAAGGGACACTATTAAGGGCCCAAAAGCAAGCTATTCCGCTGGTTAGGAAAGATAGAAAATGTGGCAAAAGACCACCTTGGCTTAACCACGAGATCTTGCATGATCTAAAAAATAAAAAGGAGTCATATAAAAAATGGAAACTAGGACAGATTACAAAGGATGAATATAGGCAAACAACACAGGAATGCAGGGGCAAGATTAGAAAGGCAAAGGCACAAAATGAGCTCAAACTAGCTATGGGAATAAAAGGAAACAAGAAGACTTTTTATCAATACATTAGAAGCAAGAGGAAGACCAAAGACAGGGTAGGCCCACTGCTTAGTGAAGAGGGAGAAACAGTAACAGGAAACTTGGAAATGGCGGAGATGCTTAATGACTTCTTTGTTTCGGTCTTCACCGAGAAGTCTGAAGGAATGCCTAACATAGGGTATGTCTACACTACGAAATTAGTTCGAATTTATAGAAGCCGGTTTTATTGAAATCGGTTGTATACAGCCGATTGTGTATGTCCACACAATAAAATGCTCTAGGTGCTCTAGTCGGCAGACCGCGTCCACAGTACGAGGCTAGCGTCGACTTCCGGAGCATTGCACTATGGGTAGCTTTCCCACAGCTATCCCACAGTTCCCGCAGTCTCCGCCGCCCCTTGGAATTCTGGGTTGAGATCCCAATGCCCGGATGATGCAAAACAGTGTCGCGGGCGGTTCTGGGTACATGTCGTCAGGCCCCTCCCTCCCCCGTCACAGCAACGGCAGACAATAGATTCACGCCCTTTTATCTGGGTTAGTTACCTGGGTTACCTGTGCAGACAACATGGAGCCCGCTCAGCACAGCTGAGCTCACCGTCACTATATATCCTCTTGGTGCCGGCAGACGTGGGACTGCATTGCTACACAGCAGCAGCTGCTAACTGCCTTTTGGCGGTAGACGGTGCAGTAGACTGGTAGCCTTCATCGGCGATCTGGGTGCTGGCAGCCGTGGGGCTTGCCTTTTGGCAGTAAATGGTGTATTATGACTGTTAGCCGGCCTATTACAAGTCGGGTCATCGCACATTAGCAGAGTCTTCCCTGAGCAGCAGCTCGTGCAATAGGCCTGAAGACCATCGTCATACACCGCCCCGTATTTGCTGCCAAGCACCCAGAAAGATGCCGAGGGCTATCAGTCACGCTGCACCGTCGTCTTAAGATGTAAAAAATAGATTTTCTCTGTATTCATTTGCTTCCCCCTCCCTCCGTCAAATCAACGGCCTGCTAAACCCAGGGTTTTCAGTTTAATCTTTGGGGGGGACCAGTCTGTGACAGTTGTTTGTGTCTCTCCCTGATGCACAGCCACCGTTCTTTATTTTAATTCCCTGTGCCTGTACGCCATGTCGTCACTCGGCCCCCCTCCCTCCTTCCCCTAGGCCGTCAGATACTACGTTTGCGCCACAGCTCGAGCCGCGAAGCGGTTCACGCCTTTTCTTTGAATTCTGGGTTGAGATCCCAATGCCCGGATGATGCAAAACAGTGTCGCGGGCGGTTCTGGGTACATGTCGTCAGGCCCCTCCCTCCCCCGTCACAGCAACGGCAGACAATAGATTCGCGCCTTTTTACCTGGGTTACCTGGGTTACCTGTGCAGACAACATGGAGCCCGCTCAGCACAGCTGAGCTCACCGTCACCATATGTCCTCTGGGTGCCGGCAGACGTGGGACTGCATTGCTACACAGCAGCAGCTGCTAACTGCCTTTTGGCAGTAGACGGTGTAGCATGAGTGATAGCCGTGGGGCTGGCAGCCGTAGGGCTGCATTGCACCAGCCCCTTCCAGGCGATGGTATATTATGACTGGTACCCGTCGTCGTCGTACTGGAGTGGCTGTCAATCATGGCCACCTGGGCAGACATGCTACTGTCTC
The DNA here is from genome assembly GCF_027887155.1 of Malaclemys terrapin pileata. Classification (NCBI taxonomy): domain Eukaryota; kingdom Metazoa; phylum Chordata; order Testudines; family Emydidae; genus Malaclemys; species Malaclemys terrapin. Next base: position 10,524,536 of record NC_071512.1, on the reverse strand, counting down.
GATGATGACGGTTACCAGTCATAATGTACTATTTTCTGCCAATTGCCCAATATTGTCTGCTAAGCACCCAGAAGAGGCCGAGGGCGATGCTGGGTGCTGGCGGACGTGGGGCTGGCAGACATGGGGCTGCATTGCTACACAGCAGCAGCCCCTTGCCTTTTGGCAGATGATGGTATATTATGATTGGTACCCATCATCATCATACTGGTATGGCTGTCACTCATGCTGCAGCGTCGGCTGCCACCTTAAGATGTAAAAAATAGATTTATTCTGTGTTCATTTGCTTCCCCTTCCTCCGTGAAATCAACGGCCTGCTAAGCCCAGGGTTTCCAGTTTAATCTTTGGGGGGACCATTCTGTGTGACAGTTGTTTGTGTTTCTCCCTGTTCCTGTACCTGTACGCCATGTCGTCACTTGGCCCTCCCTCCCTCCCTCCCTCCCTCCCGCCCTCCTTCTCCTGGTCCATCAGATACTACTTTCGCGCCTTTTTTCTGACCAGGCGCCATAGCTAGCACTGGGATCATGGAGCCCGCTCAGATCACCGCGGCAATTATGAGCACTATGAACACCACGCGCATTGTCCTGGAGTATATGCAGAGCCAGAACATGCCAAGGCGAAACCCGGACCAGGCGAGGAGGCGATTGCAGCACGGCGACGAGAGTGATGAGGAAATTGACATGGCCATAGACCTCTCACAAGGCACAGGCCCCAGCAATGTGGAAATCATGGTGTCACTGGGGCAGGTTGATACCGTGGAACGCCGATTCTGGGCCCGGGAAACAAGCACAGACTGGTGGGATCGCATCGTGCTGCAGGTATGGGACGATTCCCAGTGGCTGCGAAACTTTCGCATGCGTAAGGCCACTTTCATGGAACTTTGTGACTTGCTTTCCCCTGCCCTGAAGCGCCAGAATACCAAGATGAGAGCAGCCCTCACAGTTGAGAAGCGAGTGGCGATAGCCCTGTGGAAGCTTGCAACGCCAGACAGCTACCGGTCAGTCGGGAATCAATTTGGAGTGGGCAAATCTACGGTGGGGGCTGCTGTGATCCAATTTGCCAGGGCAATGAAAGACCTGGTGATAGCAAGGGTAGTGACTCTGGGCAACGTGCAGTCAATAGTGGATGGTTTTGCTGAAATGGGATTCCCAAACTGTGGCGGGGCCATAGACGGAACCCATATCCCTATCTTGTCACCGGAGCACCAAGCCACCGACTACGTAAACCGCAAGGGGTACTTTTCAATGCTGCTGCAAGCCCTGGTGGATCACAAGGGACGTTTCACCAACATCAACGTGGGATGGCCGGGAAAGGTACATGATGCTCGCGTCTTCAGGAACTCTGCTCTGTTTCGAAAGCTGGAGGAAGGGACTTTCTTCCCGGACCAGAAAGTGACCATTGGGGATGTTGAAATGCCTATCGTGATCCTTGGGGACCCAGCCTACCCCTTAATGCCATGGCTCATGAAGCCGTACACAGGCAGCCTGGACAGGAGTCAGGACCTGTTCAACTACAGGCTGAGCAAGTGCCGAATGGTGGTGGAATGTGCATTTGGACGTTTAAAAGCGCGCTGGCGCAGCTTACTGACTCGCTCAGACCTCAGCGAAAAGAATATCCCTATTGTTATTGCTGCTTGCTGTGCGCTCCACAATATCTGTGAGAGTAAGGGGGAGACCTTTATGGCGGGGTGGGAGGTTGAGGCAACTCGCCTGGCCGCTGATTACGCGCAGCCAGACACCAGGGCGGTTAGAGGAGCACAGCAGGGCGCGGTGCGCATCAGAGAAGCTTTGAAAACGAGTTTTGTGACTGGCCAGGCTACTGTGTGAAACTTCTGTTTGTTTCTCCTTGATGAACCCTCCAACCCCCCCCCCCCGACCCGGTTCACTCTACTTCCCTGTAAACCAACCACCCCACCCCACCCTCCCCTCCCCCTTGCAGAGGCAATAAAGTCATTGTTTTTTCACATTCATGCATTCTTTATTAGTTCCTTACAGAGGTAGGGGGATAATTGCCAAGGTAGCCTGGGATGGGTGGGGGAGGAGGGATGGAAAAGGACACACTGCATTTTAAAACTTTAACTCTTATTGAAGGCCAGCCTTCTGATGCTTTGGCGATCATCTGGGGTGGAGTGACTGGGTGGACGGAGGCCCCCCCACCGTGTTCTTGGGCGTCTGGGTGAGGAGGCTATGGAACTTGGGGAGGAGGGCTGTTGGTTACACAGGGGCTGTAGCGGCGGTCTCTGCTCCTGCTGCCTTTCCTGCAACTCAACCATACGCTCGAGCATATCACTTTGATGCTCCAGCAGACGGAGCATTGCCTCTTGCCGTCTGTCTGCAAGCTGACGCCACCTATCGTCTTCAGCCCGCCACTTGCTCTGTTCTTCCCGCGATTCAGCCCGCCACCTCTCCTCTCGTTCATATTGGGCTTTTCTCATCTCCGTCATTGACTGCCTCCACGCATTCTGCTGTGCTCTATCAGCCTGGGCGGACATCTGCAGCTCCGTGAACATCTCGTCCCTCGTCTTACGTTTTCTCTTTCTAATGTTCACGAGCCTCTGCGAAGGAGAAACATTTGCAGCTGGTGGAGGAGAAGGGAGAGGTGGTTAAAAAGGACACATTTTAGGGAACAATGGGTACACTCTTTCATTACAAGGTCGCATATTTCGGCTTGCAGGCAGCCATCGTAGGCCACAGTGTTTTGGCTTTTTTAACCTTCTTAACATGCGGGAAAGGTTGCAAACAGCAGCGCATTTCCCATATCAAGGATGAATTGGGTTGTCCATTTAAAATGGGGTTTCAATGTAAAAGGAGGGGGCTGCGGTTTCCCGGTTAACATGCGGCACAAACACAAGTAAACCACCCCCCCACACACACACACACACGATTCTCTGGGATGATCACTTCACCCCTCCCCCCCACCGCGTGGTTAACAGCGGGGAACATTTCTGGTCAGAAGAGCAGGAACGGGCGCCTCTGAATGTCCCCCTTAATAAAATCACCCCATTTCAACCAGGAGAGCTTTCTGGAGATGTCCCTGGAGGATTTCCGCCCCATCCCCATACACGTTAACAGACTTGCTTGCTTTTTTTTTGTAATGTTTACAAATATTTACAAAGTTACACTCACCAGAGGTCTCCTGTGTGCCCTGAGGGTCTTGGGTGAGTTCGGGGGTTACTGGTTCCAGGTCCAGGGTCACAAACATATCCTGGCTGTTGGGGAAACCGGTTTCTCCGCTTCCTTGCTGCTGTGAGCTACCTACAGTACCTCCATCGTCATCTTCCTCGTTCCCCGAACCGTCTTCCCTGTGTGTTTCTCCAGTGAGAGAGTCATAGCACACGGTTGGGGTAGTGGTGGCTGCACCCCCTAGGATCGCATGCAGCTCCGCGTAGTAGCGGCAAGTTTGCGGCTCTGCCCCGGACCTTCCGTTTGCTTCTCTGGCTTTGTGGTAGGCTTGCCTTAGCTCCTTAATTTTCACGCGGCACTGCTGTGTGTCCCTGTTATGGCCTCGGTCCTTCATGGCCTTGGAGATCTTTTCTAATACTTTTCCATTTCTTTTACTGCTACGGAGTTCAGCTATCACTGCTTCATCTCCCCATATGGCGAGCAGATCTCGTACCTCCCGTTCGGTCCATGCTGGAGCTCTTTTGCGATCCTGGGAGGACTCCATGACGGTTACCTGTGCTGATGAGCTCTGCGTGGTCACCTGTGCTCTCCACGCTGGGCAAACAGGAAATGAAATTCAAACCTTCGCGGGTCTTTTCCTGTCTACCTGGTCAGTGCATCTGAGTTGAGAGCGCTGTCCAGAGCGGTCACAATGAAGCACTGTGGGATAGCTCCCGGAGGCCAATAACATCGAATTCCGTCCACACTACCCCAATTCCGACCCGCAAAGGCCGGTTTTATCGCTAATCCCCTCGTCGGAGGTGGTGTAAAGAAACCGGTTTAAAGGGCCCTTTAATTCGAAAGAAAGGGCCTCGTTGTGTGGACGTGTCCAGGCTTAATTCGGTTTAACGCTGCTAAAGTCGACCTAAACCCGTAGTGTAGACCAGGCCATAGTGAATGCTAATGGGAAGGGGGTAGGTTTAGCGGATAAAATAAAAAAAGAACAAGTTAAAAATCACTTAGAAAAGTTAGATGCCTGCAAGTCACCTGGGCCTGATGAAATGCATCCTAGAATACTCAAGGAGCTAATAGAGGAGGTATCTGAGCCTCTAGCTATTATCTTTGGAAAGTCATGGGAGACGGGAGAGATTCCAGAAGACTGGAAAAGGGCAAATATAGTGCCCATCTATAAAAAGGGAAATAAAAACAACCCAGGTAACTACAGACCAGTTAGTTTAACTTCTGTGCCAGGGAAGATAATGGAGCAAGTAATTAAGGAAATCATCTGCAAACACTTGGAAGGTGGTAAGGTGATAGGGAACAGCCAGCATGGATTTGTGAAGAACAAATCATGTCAAACCAATCTGATAGCTTTCTTTGATAGGATAACGAGCTTTGTGGATAAGGGTGAAGCGGTGGATGTGGTATACCTAGACTTTAGTAAGGCATTTGATACGGTCTCGCATGATATTCTTATCGATAAACTAGGCAAATACAAATTAGATGGGGCTATATAAGGTGGGTGCATAACTGGCTGGATAACCGTACTCAGAGAGTTGTTATTAATGGTTCCCAATCCTGCTGGAAAGGTGTAACGAGTGGGGTTCCGCAGGGGTCTGTTTTGGGACCGGCTCTGTTCAATATCTTCATCAACGACTTAGATATTGGCATAGAAAGTACGCTTATTAAGTTTGCGGATGATACCAAACTGGGAGGGATTGCAACTACTTTGGAGGACAGGGTCATAATTCAAAATGATCTGGACAAATTGGAGAAATGGGCTGAGGTAAACAGGATGAAGTTTAACAAAGACAAATGCAAAGTGCTCCACTTAGGAAGGAAAAATCAATTTCACACATACAGAATGGGAAAAGACTGTCTAGGAAGGAGTACGGCAGAAAGGGATCTAGGGGTTATAGTGGACCACAAGCTAAATATGAGTTAACAGTGTGATGCTGATGCAAAAAAAGCAAACATGATTCTGGGATGCATTAACAGGTGTGTTGTGAGCAAGACACGAGAAGTCATTCTTCCGCTCTACTCTGCTCTGGTTAGGCCTCAGCTGGAGTATTGTGTCCAGTTCTGGGCACCGCATTTTAAAAAAGATGTGGAGAAATTGGAAAGGGTCCAAAGAAGAGCAACAAGAATGATTAAAGGTCTTGAGAACATGACCTATGAAGGAAGGCTGAAAGAACTGGGTTTGTTTAGTTTGGAAAAGAGAAGACTGAGAGGGGACATGATAGCAGTTTTCAGGTATCTAAAAGGGTGTCATAAGGAGGAGGGAGAGAACTTGTTCACCTTAGCCTCTAAGGATAGAACCAGAAACAATGGGTTTAAACTGCAGCAAGGGAGGTCTAGGTTGGACATTAGGAAAAAGTTCCTAACTGTCAGGGTGGTTAAACACTGGAACAAATTGCCTAGGGAGGTTGTGGAATCTCCGTCTCTGGAGATATTTAAGAGTAGGTTAGATAAATGTCTATCAGGGATGGTCTAGACAGTATTTGGTCCTGCCATGCGGGCAGGGGACTGGACTTGATGACCTCTCGAGGTCCCTTCCAGTCCTATAATCTATGAATCTATGAATCTATGGATTGGTAACTGGTTAAAAGATAGGAAACAAAGGGTAGGAATAAAGGGTAGGTCAGTTTTAAGAATGGAGAGAGGTAAATAGTGGTGTCCCCCAGGGGTCTGTACTGGGACCAGTAGTATTCAACATATTCACAAATGATCTGGGAAAAGGGGTAAATAGTGAGGTGGCAAAATTTGCAGATGATACAAAACTACTCAAGATAGTTAAGTCCAAAACAGACTGCGAAGAGCTACAAAGGGGTCCAACAAAACTGGGTGACTGGGCAACAAAATGGCAGATGAAATTCAATGTTGATAAATGCAAAGCAAGGTACATTGGAAAACATAATCCCAGCTATACATATAAAAGTATGGGGTCTAAATTAGCTGTTACAACTCAAGGAAGAGATCTTACAGTCATTATGGATAGTTCTCTGAAAACATCCATTCAATGTGCAGCGGCAGTTCAAAAAGTGAAAAGAATGTTGGGAATCATTAAGAAAGCGATAGGTAAGAAAGAAAATATCATATTGCCTCTGTATAAATCCATGGTACGTCCACATCTTGGATACTACATGCAGATGTGGTCGCCCCATCTCAAAAAAGATATATTGGAATTGGAAAAGGTTCAGAAAAGGGCAACAAAAATGATTAGGGGTCTGGAACAGCTTCTGTATGAGGAGAGATTAGTAAGACTGGGACTTTTCAGTATGGAAAAGAGATGACAAAGGGAGGATATGATATAAAATCATGACTGGTGTGGAGAAAGTAAATAAGGAAGTGTTATTTACTCCTTCTCATAACATAAGAACAAGGGGCCACCAAATGAAATTAATAGGCAGCAAGTTTAAAAAACAAACAAAAGGAAGTATTTTTTCAGAATGCACAGTCAACCTGTGGAACTTCTTGCAAGAGGATGTTGTGAAGGCCAAGATTATCACAGGGTTCAAAAAAGAACTAGATAAATTAATGGAGCACAGGTCCATCAATGGCTATTAGCCAGGATGTGCAGAGATGGTGTCCCCAGCCTCTGTTTGCCAGAAGCTGGGAATGGGCAACAGGGGATGGATCACTTGATGAATGGCTGTTCTGTTCATTTCCTCTGGGGCACCTGGCATTGGCCACTGTCGGAAGACAGGATAGTGGGCTAGATGGACCGTTGATCTGATCCAATATGATCATTCTTATGTTCTAACACGCTTGTTGAAATACTACTCCAGGAAACATGGTTCCAAAAACTCAACATGAGTTCCTATGAAGTAATTTCACCTCACAGCCAGATTTAGGCTGTGCTTGTGAGGGTAGTGGTGAAATGTAGTTAATTTGGTAAGAATCATTTTACTGAAAGCCCTTATTCTAAATCAAGCAGTGATTGATTTACACATGGTGGGAGAAGAAAAAAAGAAAAAAGAAACGACCACCATTGAAACTGACCAAATGCAATTAAAATCAAACAAGATTAAGACTGCTGTTAACACAATAACAAAACCATGCATAGACCCAAAGCAACAAATACAAATAATAGACACAAGCTCTTACAGCCTCGAGAGATCTTTTCAAATTAGTTTTGATGAATTAATTCAATTCAGTTGCTCACCTAATTAAGCAATCAACCTAAAACTAAGATAGTTAAACCTATCTTTGATGAAATGCTAAGAGTTGCTTGGTGGTATATTCCTGCATTTTCTAAATTATTGTATCTAACATTCAAACATAACAACATGTTGCAGTGCTGTAACGTCTGTGAGCCTAAGATCTCAAAGCACTGTACAAACATTATTTAAGTGGCACATCAACCTGGGAACTAGATGTTATTACATCCACTTTAATGGGGAATAAACAAAGGGACAGAAGGACAGATTTACAAAAGAATTTAGGTGCCTAAAGATTCACACAGACACCTAATGTTGAATTTACAGAAGCGTCTTACCTCTTAGGGTATGTCTATACTGCTATGTAAACCCAGGGTTAGAACTAGGGCTCAAGCCTAATCCCGCTTCTGTCTACACACATCAAGCCAAACCACATCTTGGACCCAGAGTCCCAGGAGGGTGGAGGGTCTGAGAGTGAGTCAAACCGGGACCATGAGTTCAAGCCTTATTGCAGATGGACTCAGTCTGAGAGTCTGCCAAAAGTATTTCACAATCCCACAGGTCAACTTTCTTTGTTCTCTGGACAGTCAAGTTTGGTGGACAGTCAAATTTTCCCACACTGCAAACAAACAATAGAGTGGCCATATTTTGGGAGCAGCTAGGAAGCCTGGGATATGGGTGGTTGGACTCAGGCCCACATAATGCAGGGTAGATGCGGGAGCTCCAGGTCTGGACCCAGGGTTCAACAATTTCGAACCTGTGAGTTACAAATGTTTGTAGATGCTCAAACTCTAGGTTAATACACCCAGAGTCTGCGAACTCAAGTTCTACTAAACATGGGCTTACATTACAGTGTAGACATGCTCTTAGGCATTTTTGTAAATCCAGAGTACATCCTTAGGTGTCTAAATAGCTTTGTAAATCTGGCCCAGACACATGAAGAGACTTGCCCAGGGTCACATAAGGAGTTAATGACAGAGGTGGGTATAGGCCCCTTTCTCTTTCCCCACAGCAGATCTCTCGCTGGAGCTGCTGCAACATCATGTATAATGGAGGCTTTAAAAAGTTACAGTAGAACTGTACAATCTGAGCCACTGGAGGTGCACATCTTAATACTGTGTTAATGTCGGGCGGGGGGGGGGGGAAGAGATGAACAGGAACAGAGATCAGAGGCACTGACTTTTGCTTTTGCTGGTGGGTGCTCCTTCCCTCCCCTCCCCCTTTGCAAGTGGTGGGTGGAGTCTCGGGGGAAGAGGCTGAGTGGGGGTGGGGCTTCAGGGTGGAGTGGCAGACAGGGTCTTGGGAGGGGAGGGGGGAGAGACCGAGTGGGGACAGGACCTTGGGGCGGAGCAAGGGGCAAGGCCATAGTCCAAGTGCCGGGGCCCACAGAAAGTTAATCTGGCCCTGTGGGTGATGAGCACCCTATTTTTTTTTTCAGTGCGTGCTTGAGACCCGGAACACCCATGGAGTCGGCACCTATGACAGGAATCATATGCAGGATTTTGTCAAATAAAGAAGCAGGATATATGCTGAGATCTGAATTCAAGACAGGCTGTTCTTTATGGAAGGTTTCCTGATCCCACTGAGATTTAAGCAGAATTATCCCCCTCGGTCTCTTCAGAATTTAATCCTATGCTTTAGTCTTTGTTACAACAAGATAGATTTCAAGCATTAGGAAACGTGTAGGTCACAGAAAAAATAGGTTTCTAAACATGAGTCTGATCCTACATTGAATTGCAGACATTGTTAAAATAGGAAGATATGAAAATAGAAGTGAGTTGGGAATGAAATGCCGAACTGCCCCAGGTCATGCAGACACTTACTTACCCTGGCATTTAAAAAAAAAAAAAAAAGAGAGTGAGAATTTTGCAAAGCTTTCATGAGGTTCTCTATTTATAAACTTCTTGCAAGGTTCTCAAATGTCACTCTTGGTAGGTTCATTTTAAGCAATTTTCATCACCATTTCCACGTCATCAGACCAGCCAGAATGTGTGTCAGTTCAAAGTACCTTTTCCTCTTCAGATGTCTAAGGCGAGAACACATACTACACAGATATCTCTAAAGAGACAAGTAATCTAACTTGTGTGACTGTGCTCCTGCAGGCAAACTCAGAAGACATGTAGCCTCGTAAAAATGTTCGTGGTCTGGTGAATAACCATGGCACATTCCTGGAGACAGCATGGATGAATTTTATGTTCAAAGCTATTTTGCCCTTTTTTAAGTGGAAAGAAGCATTGAAAGCTAAACATGGACTGTGTAAGTCAACCCCCCCAAACAAACAACCCTCTAGCCAACCAGCAATCATGCAGGCAGGACAGCAACCCAGTGCCAGAATGATAGCCTTCTAAGGTATTAATATAGTTTGAGGGTCGGGAATTGTCCAAATAGGGAACAATTACGAGCACACCTGTTGCGTTTCTTTATGACAATCGACTGAGAGCGACCTTCAAAATGAAACTGTGTGTCTAGATGGCAGGATGAGCTATTGGTCATGAAGTGTGGAGGCCCTTGTTCAAGGCCTTTTTGCAGAACTCTGTTGGCTATCCCCAAACTGTGTTTCTTTAATAAGCACAGAGTACTATAACACAGGGGAAATCCAACTGCTTGTTTCCATCAGGCTCTAATCAGGGTTTGCAGTCAATTGCTTTAGAGCTACTCACTGTATTTGTATCAGTACACAGAATACTGAACCAGAGGCAATCTTAAGGGCAAGGAGATAGTAAGGTGGTAAGTGGGTATATTAACGGTACTGTTAGCCTGTATACAAGTTTATGCTGTCTGTATAAACTGCATATTTCCCATGTGTCTGGGAATGTCTAATATCTGCTGTACCATATGACCAGACAGAGCAAAGTGGCTTGTGGAGCAGTTTGAGACAGTTGCAGTCTGCAGAAGCACAAGAGCTAGTACTAGGCTTCTCAAGGGACTGGAGGAGTCAGGCTTACAGCAACAGTAAATGACGTGTGGAGCCAGTGATCAAAGGAGAAACGTGAAAGGGAAGCAGAGAGGACTTTTCATAATGTTTCCACTTTCCATTTTGACTCAGTTGTGTGTGCTCCCTGGCTGAAGTTTGGATCAGGTGATCTTAGGTGCACTTAGCCCGGGGTGACATTTTTAGCTTGAGCCCCAGAAAAGTAATGCATCATTGGAGTCAAGGACTAGGGCCAGTCAGGAGGGGAGCAAAGCAGGCTAACCCTGTTCAGCTATACCAGCAACTTCATTATGCTGTATACATTATGTGTCTAGCTGATGGCAATAGTCTGAGCCTTTCACCCATAAATGCTCCCTATAAATATAATATTATAGGCATTGTAGGGCTATGAAGTTGGTGAAATGGACGGAAGTATTTAGCAGTAAAAATATGTTACTCACAGAATACCTGAGGTTTAATCCTGCAAGGGACTGAATGCACTAACTCTTGGTGAAGACAGAAGTTGAGAGCTCTGCAGAATTGGGCTCTAGGGAAATACCCACATGCTTAGAAGTATAAAACCTCATATAACCCCTATAGAGAAGTATATCATCTGCCATAGACAGGTACAGTGCATAACGAGAGATCAGTTTTTTAGAACCTTACAGCAACATTTTTTTCAAACCCTAGACCCTAATAAAAGGCTTCTAAATTAGTCTTTCCCTGCTTCTCCTGGCCCTGTTGTGCATGTGGAGATAAAAATGTCTAATTTTCCTGTTTTGAAAAGGCTGATGGCACTTGCAATTCAGTGCTATTTCGCTGAATACCCTCTTATTATCTGTTGATTATGTACTAAATGAACTCTGTCATGTCTCTACATCTGTTCAAAACCACCCAAGCTTCCTCAGAATGGAGCTGTTCAGTTTAAGGGGATGCAGTCACAGTTAACGTTAAAAAAACAAAACAGTATAACGTAAGAGCAGCCAAGCCATCCTATTTAGTAAATGAAATGCCTCTCTCCTTCTCCTCCACCACAAGCTTCATTTTAAAAACCAAGTGAAGGGCCATCATAGGAAACAGTGTTTCAAGGTGATGCTTCCTCTCAGGAATGTTTACTTGTCAGCTGTTAACATTTTTCCAGTAATATCTCTGACTGCAGGTTAGAAAACGTATCCTTGGTCCTGCAATGTAATGAGCTGCCCTGTGAGGAGCTGAGCACCCACAGGCTTCCATGGAGCACTCAGCAACTTGCAGGACTGAGGACCCTTGTTTACAATACAAAAGATTCTTCTGAAATTACTTTTGAATTTTGTGGTCCATAGTTTTCAGACCCCAGTGCAGGAAAGTACTTATGTAAGTGCTTAAGTCCTACTGATTTCAATGGGACTTAAGATATGCATAATGGCTTTGATGAGTCAATCTTCTTTCCTGAATCGGGAACTGAGTTACACCAGTAACTAACGGAACTGTACTGACTCCAGAAATGCATGATATGTACATTCTCTGATGAGTTTGGCCTCTAGTTCTGTCAACAGACAGCTTACATTTTCTCAACCTTATTTGTTGTTGGAGATTAGTCACCAAATAATAATTGCTGCAAATGACTCTTGGCCAATAGATCTTTTGGAAGTACTGAAAGTGCAGTATTTGCTATCCCAGATTCAAGCTGTGTTGGTGAGTTTTTACACCTGGTCTAATTATTTATTTCTCTAATCACCTTTGGTTTCCCATTCTCCTTTTCTGCAGCTTGTTTTGCGTGCGCACACACACAGTGTATGTAAATTAAGCTGTATTTACAACTCTTCTCTATAATTTTGTTATATAGATTCTGTTTATCCAAGGACAGTGTCACCATTGAAGACCTTAGGAACTGCAACCTGTTAGGAATTATGCCCAGGCCTAAAGTTTAGAATATGGCATACAAATACATAAGCAAAGTGTGTTCTCATGAGCAACACACCACTCAACATGCCATCATTTAGGATATTTAACTAAATTCTTATTAATAACTGCTTCAGAATAATTAATGAGCCAGGAAAGCACAATAGCCTATTACTACTTATAATAACCACAAATAATTCCAAGATTATTTCTATGCATCTGCCCTCTGGCATACAATGAATTGTTCTATTAACCCTCACTATATCCACTAAGTCACCATGACCATGAAAAGCAAATTTCACAAATTAATTTACTTTTGGCTGCATAACTATATGTTTATTTCAGAACCAAATGAAAGTACAGGTTCTTCTAGAAAAAAAAATAGCAGGGATTTTAGGCTATATTATAGTGGTATTCTGCAAAGATTTTCATATTTCATACCAAAAAAAGAACAGGAGTACTTGTGGCACCTTAGAGACTAACAAATTTATTAGAGCATAAGCTTTCGTGGACTACAGCCCACTTCTTCGGATGCATATAGAATGGACTATATGCATCCATATATATGCACCATATATGCGGATACAGACTAACACGGCTGCTACTCTGAAATATTTCATACCGTTACTGGTAATGTATGTATTTGCCCACTAAAAGTTAATTGAAATTGAAAGAGTACAGCATCCACAGACTGGTTGTAATATTCCACAGCCAAAAGAATCAACTAAGACAGGTAAAACAAAGACAGAATTCTGTAACAATGAACAGAAAATCCCAGAAGTGAAAAACAAACATGTAGAGAGAGAAAGCAAAAAGGTAGGATTATGCCCTAGATTTCAGGGCCAGCTTTCAAAGAAACCATCATTTCAAATACTCCAAGTACTTATACATATTTACCAAGCAGCCTTTCAATGAAATATGCTAGTTCGTACATTCTGGCCAAATTGGATTTCCTTCTGGATATTTATATTGTCTATGGCTTGCCATATGCTTAGGAAAGAAGGAAACCATTGGGTATGTGGGAGGGAGGCTACACGAGGGAAGCAGTTCAGTTAAAGAGCTACCGGCATTAGTCACAGTATAATTATGCTTTAATGTATTCAGAATAAAACATGCTGGGAATTAGCTATGTGACGCTCAAGAATGACAAATCCCCTTGCAGTGACTTCTGTAGATTTCTGTCATCTGTTTGCAGAGTTGTCACTATTTCTGAATAAATTTGCGTGTATTTCTTTTATTTCCAGATGACAGACCTAGTGTACAATTCTTGCTAATTCAGATTCAAAATTATGCATTTATTTTTGTCTGCTAGTTTTCAGACTAGCACATCATGTTGTCTTGGGGGTCTTTCTCACCCCCCACCTCCCATCCCAAGTGACAATAAATCAGTGACATTAGGAATTTCAGGTGTTTGTTTATAATTCACTGGGCATATTTCTAAAAAAGGTCAGTGTTTATTTTAACATTTCACTGCCCAGTTGTGCATCATGGCATGTTTTTAGGCTTTGTAACAGATGCCTCCAGCATCTTCTTTGATGATCCGTATCGTCACTTCTTCACCCCCTGATGAGCATGCTATAATAAACAAGCTGTTCTAATACAAGTATTTGACATTTTAAAAATGTGTCTCTGTTCCCATCCTTGAGCAACATGAGGCAAATGGAGCAGCAGAAAGCATGGAAACTGCTCGTTCTGTGTGGTGTGGAATGTCGCAATACAGCTATACAGAGGAGAAATACTTTCTGGAGGAGAATCTTTTTGAAAAATAAGAGGAAGAATCAGTAGACAACTCATACACTGCAGTAGCAAGAGGACAAAGCTGATAATGCAGTCTATATTTCTGCAGTGGTTTTCAGACAGAGGATCCCAGAGAAGGACGGATGGAGTGGACTGTGTACTAGAATTCAGCAGGGGACCTTTAAAAAAACTTAAAAAAACTCGTATCTGGGTTTGTGTGTTAAAGGTTTGGGTTTTTTCAGATCTCAGTGAGCCATTTGTGCATTGAATATGGAAGGTCTGGACTTCCCAAAGTAATTCTACCACCTAGGAACAAAAATACAGCGGTTTGCACCGACAAATCAACATTTGCTAACAACTAGCACATAGTGGTTAACTGAGAATATCAGTTTATTTCTAAATGTATTCATGGTAAGCCAACGGGAATGGTTGGCAAATGTTAACCTATTAATAGCTTCCACTGCACCATGAAGAGACTGGGCCTAGCGTCATTGCAGAGCTTAAAGTGGCTCCCTATGACATGAATAGTAGGGCTGGTCAGAGATATTCCATCAAAACTGTGTTTTATGCCATCCTGCTTCTCCATGGACTAATTCCCGAACTGGACTTCATCTCCTCAGATCCATCACAGCTATACAACTGTCCTGGTGCCCTACCTCCCCTTACCAAGAGGGTAGACTGTAATGCATCACAGGAGATGTAGTCCAACCAAGGAGCATGTCCTATTAGAGGAAAATGGGAGCATGAGGCACCCAAATTAAAAACTCCCATGAAGCACCACAGTGGCATTTCAGAATCATATTTCATTTGTGATGTTTCTCTGAAAACATAAAATTTTCTCTAAAAAAAAAAAAAATCTGTCATCTCTACAAGCTATCCATTGACAAACACAAAGGGAATTATTTTATATATACACACACACACACACACACACACACACACACACACACAGTGTCACCTGGACCTATCAGAACCTACATCATGTACCTGCCACAGCCCCTTCCTTTCCTCGTTCTCCCACATACAAGGCAGACAATGTGGGTGACTATGCTGCTTGAGCAGGGTAAGAACCATAGTTTCCACTCTTCTGATAAAACCACTCCCATTCCTCCTTGATCTGAGTGGTGAGAGCTCCCATCTTGGTTCAATCTACTTTGACCAATGCACATACAGTATAATGCAGACAGGGATTCCCCCAGCAAAGCAGCGTTTGAATCCTTTGGGTGAATTTTCTCTTCCTCAGACTACCTATGTGCAAGTCTTGCATATTTTAACCTTTCATTGTATCGAGAGACACTGTGGTCCACTTAATAGGGTACAAAGTTGGGAGTCAGAAAACACAAATTCTATTCCTGCTCCTGACTCACTCTATGGCCTTGGACAAGTCAACTTAATCTCTCTCTGTGCCTCAGTTTTCCCACCTGTAAAATGAGGATAATGATATTTAACCCTCTTTGTAAAGTGTGCTCTATAAGTGCTGAATATTATTTTAGGGAACCTAGTATTTTTTACCGTGTTAGAGAAATAAAGCCGCATTCAAGAGTCTTTATATTTCACACAATTTCCTGGCACTAATTTTCACTAACGACTTCCTCAAACACAATGGAACAGATTAATCTCTGGGGCATTTCAAATGAGATTTAAGGCACATTTCAGAGACCTAGCATATAGGGTCATAGATTTTTAGGGCATTATGGTCATCTAGTGTCACAACTTGCATAACCGAGATCATAGAGTTTCACCCAGTAATTCCAGTATCCAGTCCCATAACTTTGGTACCCCAAATTCTTGAGGATACTAAAAGACAACAAACACTAATTTCCCTACCTTCGATACAAATACCATGTTGTCTGAAATCACTTTTAAAAATTTAATTTATTTTTCAACATTTTTACTGTTTATTAACTGCACTTCACTTGGACAACGAACATTAGTCAGGTTCCCATGCACTAAAACAGTACTGCAGTGTCTACATTGTGCACAGACAAGTAAATCTTTACTTTAAATGTAGGGTTGAAGCAACACTCAGATACAAACACCCCACAACGGTACTCAAGATCCAGATCCTAATGTGTGGCTTCGGCTCTCTGCATTTTATTACCCATTTAAAAAAAAGAATAAATAAAAATAAATAAATAAAGGTTTTTGCTGATTTTTTTTAAAAATCACTTTTCTAAGCACGTGTCTATTAGCAGCATATTTTTCAAAGCTTTTCTTCTTTTTTAAACCATATCTAAATTCTGAACCTAAACTGCCTAGTCATAACCCTTTAAGCTGGGTCTAGTGCCTTGCCAATGCCCTTTTAGAGAAACAGTGAGCAACTTTCCCATTTAATGGCAGAAAAAGGATGTACTAAATCACGTGACATTATTTTGATTAGTGCTTTTTAACTAGGGTTACCATACGTCCGGATTTTCCCGGACATGTCCGGATTTTTGGGGTCCAAATCCCCATCCGGGGTCGAAATCCCAAAAAGCCGGACATGTCCGGGAAAATCGGGACATGCCGGGCCGGCGGTGCCGGGCCGGGGGCCGGGGGCAGGCCGGGCCTGCGGTGCCGGGCCGGGGGCCTGGGGCCAGGCCGGTGGTGACGGGCCGGGGGCCTGGGGCCGGGCCGGGCTGGTGGGGCCGGGCCCGGCCTGGGGTGCTGAGCCGGGGGCCAGGCCGGGGACCGGCAGTGTTGGGCGGGCCGGGGGTGCTCGGCCGGGGGCTGGCCCGGGGCCGGCACCCCGGGGCCCGAGCCGACCCAGGCTGGAGACGCCGGGGGGGGGGCAAGACTGGGCCGCGCCTCCCCCCCCCCACCTGCTTCAGGCTTCCCGCGAATCAAATGTTCGCGGGAAGCAGGGGAGGGGGCGGAGTTGGAGCGCGGACTTTGGGGAAGGGGTGGAGTTCGGGGGAGTGGGCGGGGCTGGGGGCGGGGGCGGGGCCCCGTGGAGTGTCCTCCTTTTGGACACTCAAAATATGGTAACCCTATTTTTAGCCCCACAAAGCAAACAAATTAAAGCTGCAAGTGTACTTTCTTGGTATTCACTTCCTGCTTACATACTACAGTATATATGGTACATACACAGCATGTTAGACCACTGAAAAACCTAGTATTCCATTGTACCTGGTCTGCGGCTTCTGTAAAGCTAAGTCCTTGCTGGTATATACATCACCACATTAGATGTGTTCTACCTGGAATTTTCAGTCAGTCTATGACGTTTCAGTCTTTAAAATCTTTTATTTTACATATATAACTGAGAACCTTAATATTTTTGAACATAGTTTTAGTTTAATTAACATTTAACTTTTTCTTTTCTGTGCCACAAGAATTCAAAGACAAGATAATTTGCAGGTGACATGCCCATAAGGTTTTAAGCCTTCTCTGTGGCATTGTTAGTGGCCCCATTAAAATGTAAATGAGTTTTGAAACTGCACTTTCCCAGCATTCTCTACAAACCTGGCAATGAGAGTGAATTTTATACAAATATAACATGGCATGTGTAAATCTCAATGTTGAGTCTGATGTATTTGCACTTAATATGTACCCAATCATACAATAAGCTGATTATAGATTCACAATACTGAATGCACAGTAAAAGTCATTATGAAAAGTAATTACTAGATATGAATAGAAGCCACTTTTTAACTTGTTGATTATTGCTGAATAAGCTAGACTCAGACTTGTTCCATTGGTTTAATGGATTGTTGAAAGCATCACAGTGGATAGAGTGGAGAGTTAAGAACTAACAGTGAAAACGGGGAGGGGGGGGAATCAATAATTTGGCCATTTAATTATTTTTTTTAAACTACTAAGAATGGGCCTAGACTTAGTAACCAAAGCTTCGGGTTCCATAGAATGAAAGGTACAAATGCCAGCAGGGTCAGCTCAGCCTTTGAGATGTTTTTCAAGTAGATAGCTTTTAATTTTGTATCACTTACTGGCGGGAGGCTTATAAACCTAAATTAGGGTCCCTCTGTGTTCTTTGTGCACACTGGCTTCTCCTCTGCACTGGGAAAACGCGAGAGCAGCCCATTTTAAGTTCTGATCATGAACAGAGTTTCAGATAACAAAACCATTCCTAAAAAAAAAAGCAAGTTAAGTTTTTCCCTCCTCACACTAGCTTGCATTGGCCAGCATGGCTGTTCAGAAAGCTAAATGATTTCCCAGTGATGATGGGACCTAGGGATCCCTTGACAGTTGGAGAGAACAGAGGATTTCCAATTTACCTGAGGCAAAAATATCCCCTCAGTGCATTGTTGTGCACTACGTTATCTGTCACCCTGACTCGCAGAACATGCTTTTAATGTATTTGTTTCATTGTGTTTATCTAATACCTACCATTGTTTACTGCATAAACTGTACGAATGTGTGCTGACACTCTACAACACAGTGTATAAATAATGCTACTCTCTGATTCCATGTGGGTAGTGAAATATTCACATTTAGAACAGAAATTATATTTCTTGACAATAGTTTTTAAATTGGAATATTTAAAATCCCAAGCTTGGCAAGGTACCTTCTCAGTATAGGATGGTACTTGTTTGTTAATTTATTTCGCCTTCTTATAATTTCAGCTGGTTTTCAATCTCACCTCACAACTAAGCCACATGCTTTTGATTCTAAGTAATTAAAATGTTTTTCCCTGCTCCTTGCCGATTTCCTCAAGCTCATTTGAATGTTTATGCTGAAACACCTGGTTCCAGCAGATAAAATATAGAGTCCCTGGCTGTCAGACTAAACAGAATAGACTTCAGAGAGGTATTAGATACATTCTTTGGTATGTGAAGTGCAAGAAAATATATATATTCCGTGAAAGAGGGAGTCTTACACTCCTCATGTCTTGTCAACTGCTTCTCTTTACTAAACACAGGCTAATGTCTTTCAAAAGAATATTCTGCTAATTCACCTGGTGAAAAAGGCCTAATGATTCATTAATGCCCCAGTTTCAGAGTAACAGCCGTGTTAGTCTGTAGCCGCAAAAAGAAGAACAGGAGTACTTGTGGCACCTTAGAGACTAACAAATTTATTAGAGCATAAGCTTTCGTGGACTACAGCCCACTTCTTCGGATGCATATAGAATGGAACATATAATGAGGAGATATATATACACACATACAGAGAGCATAAACAGGTGGGAGTTGTCTTACTAACTCTGAGAGGCCAATTAATTAAGAGAAAAAAAAAAAAAAAAAAAAAAAAAAAAACTTTTGAAGTGATAATCAAGCTAGCCGAGTACAGACAGTGTGATAAGAAGTGTGAGAGTACTTACAAGGGGAGATAGTCAACGTTTGTAATGGCTTAGCCATTCCCAGTCCTTATTCAAACCGGAGTTAAAACAGACTCCAAAGAGAGACTGCAGAGCTAGAATTGATATGCAAACTAGACACAATTAACTCCGGTTTGAATAAGGACTGGGAATGGCTGAGCCATTACAAACGTTGACTATCTCCCCTTGTAAGTACTCTCACACTTCTTATCACACTGTCTGTACTCGGCTAGCTTGATTATCACTTCAAAAGTTTTTTTTTTTTTTTTTTTTTTTTTCTCTTAATTAATTGGCCTCTCAGAGTTAGTAAGACAACTCCCACCTGTTTATGCTCTCTGTATGTGTGTATATATATCTCCTCATTATATGTTCCATTCTATATGCATCCGAAGAAGTGGGCTGTAGTCCACGAAAGCTTATGCTCTAATAAATTTGTTAGTCTCTAAGGTGCCACAAGTACTCCTGTTCTTCTTATTAATGCCCCAGGCAAAAAGAAGCTCATCATCATGCAAAACAACACTGCCAACTCCACGACATTAGTTTCAAATATTTGCATTACTCCTAGTAAGAGTGCGTTCCATTGAGAGATTCTATTTTATAAGGAACAAACCCACTTTTCATTAGAGGATCCATTAATTCTACGTTAATGGGCCTTATTTGTGTAAAAATAATTCATTTTATATCCCACGTGCCTTACACAATGACAGGAACACAATGCAGCATTGTGGGTTATTGAGATTTTGTGTATCGATCAACCTATCTGTTTTTTAAGATGCATCTCTGCATTGTTTGCAAGCTACAGAAGATTGTGCAGTAAATCTGTGGGGGAGAGGGGGAGAAGAGTCTGCTAAAAAAAAAAGATTAGATCCAAAATGTTTGCTCTGTGTGTATGTGCAGATACATGCTCCTACAACCCAATCATCCTGCATTTCATATCTGCTCTAGGGTCTCCCTCCATGACATTTCCCCTAGTGTGTTATCTGCCACACTTTTTGCATAATTCTGTTCAGGGCCGGCTCTGGCTTTTTGGCTGCCCCAAGCAAAAAACAAAACAAAAACGGGGCGGCCAGAACGGCAAAGCAAAAAAAACCAAAAAAACCCCACAAACCTGCTGCGCAGCCGGAGTGCGGGTGCAGGGGGACTGGCTGGGGGGGAGTGGGGGAGGGGGTGGGAGCGGGCGGGAGAGAGAGAGAGAAGGGGGCAGCCAGGGTACAGCAGGGGCCCTGCCACGCGGCCCCTCCCGCTGTGCCGCCTCCTGCCACCTTCCGCGAGGGCTCCGCTCCGGTCGACGGGGAGGGAAGGAAGAGGACTGCCCTGCAGGGCGCTCTGGTTCTCCGCGCCGCTGCCCTCTACAGGGCGGCCGGAGTGGAACAACAACAAAAAAAAGCGGCCGTGCCGCCCTAGGATTGGGCAGAATGCCGCCTCGAACAATCGGCCGCCCCAAGCACCAGTTTGCTCAGCTGGTGCCTGGAGCCGGCCCTGATTCTGTTCATGCCTTTTACCTAAAATGGAGTGGGTGGTTTAACTCCCATAAACTGTTTACCCTTTAGCAACTATTCTCCCAGGTTGCATGGTTCTTTTCTCCTTTGGGGCAATCTGCCTGAAACACGCACACAATGGGAGAATTTCCTAATATAAGAGTTAAGAAAGATTTTCTCTCTTAAAACAGAAAGAAAATGGATTTAAATCAAAAGAAATTGTTTACTTAACACATCAAGGTTTATACTTCTCATAAACTGAACTAGATAAGGCATTCTTAGTTTGATCACAGAACGGAAAAAAAAATCTTATCTGTTTAATGCTACTTGGCCACTTTGAAGAATGCTATATAATAGCTAAGCATTAATTAATTATTATCATTAAAGATCAGGTCTTGGCTCTGACCTCTTAAAGTCCGAGCCCCAAACTGTATCCAGATAGAAAAAAGAGAGACCCTTCCTAAACTTAGCCTGATTTTCAAATCTTAGGCTAAGTCTTCACTATCAGAAAGGTGTGTTTTCACAGCAAGATAACTCTCTTGAATTAGTTATTTTACTGTAAAATCCCACAAGAGAGACACAGGTAGTTTCTACTTCTATGTAGCTAGTCGAAGTCAACCCAAGGTCAGGGTATGGTGTTGACCTTGACCAGCTACACTGAAGTAAAAACTATCTGTGCCTTGTGTTTCCCGGAGGATTTTACGAGTTAGTGATCTCATTCTAAAAACTTTTTTGGCAGCAAACACATAGCCAAGGTGCTAGAATTCATTACCATATTAGATAAGGTAACCATTACTCCCCCAAACCTTACTCTTTTGGCTTTAGAATGGCAATAATTGGTATAATGCTAGGTTTTCAGTTCTTGATTTTCACTGACATTCTGTTTTCTCAGACTTTTATTTATTTAAGTTTTAATAGTCTTCATCACTTCTGTGTGTGTAGTAATAAGAGGCTCAATATGACTGAACATTCCTATGATTTTTCCAGTTTGCACAAGCCTTGGAAGGGAAAAGGAAGAGATATTGGTCCTGTGAGAGGCTGACTTTTTCAGGACTAGAGTATCATACTACCAGTCACAACCAGTCCTTTCCATTTGCCACCCTTTCACCCTCCCACTCACCAACCAACCAAAAACGTGAACTTCATTGGGCAAAAGTTGCAGAACTAACTAGGAAGTGGCGACCACATAAATATCCCCTTTCCTCAAAACTGTTCCCCTTGGCAGATTCCCACTTCTCTTTGGTCTTCTAGCTCTGGCTGTGAATCAGCCCAACTCTTACTAGGCTGGGTAGAGATTGAGGAAAGTGCAGATTCAGAAACCCATGCTCAGATATTTATTCATGACCCCCAACATTAGCAACACATTTCTCACAATATGACGTGGTTGACAACAATGTTGTCTGATAGAGATCCGGGAGTGAGAAAATGTTCCCAGTTGCCACTGCCTCACCGTGTAACCTTTGGAAAAGTCCTTCATATGTCTGTGCCTTGTTTTTGCCATATGTGAAACTGGGATAACACATCTTTGTAATGTGTTTTGAGACCACCAGATGAAGTAGGCTTTATGCCTATGGCTAGATGCTGTTACTCATACTCCTGGGCATGTAAGTTACTACTTGAGTAGCACCATTAAAACCAATGGGCCTGTTCATGGAGTAAAGTACTACTCTACATAAGTAAAGGTAGCACCATTTGGCCCATACCAAGTATCTGAATAGCAAACAGGAAATAGCGAATAACTGAAAATACTGGGTCCAATCTTGTCTCATTTACAACATTGTAAACCTGGAGTAACCACTGTCTCCAATAATAACAATTACACTTTGCCTTGAACAGAGTAATTTCAGATTTAAATAGATATAATGGAGGATAGAATTTGCCCAATATGGATGCTTAAAAGTATCTGTTTTACAACAGATGGTACCACATAATTTAGAAAAGAACTTCTATATTTTTATAATATTCGAAGAATTGTGCAGATCTAGCCCTAGTTATGTCTGGGTGCGGATGGAGGGAACCATGGAAGAGAATCAACTAATAGAAAAGTAGAAATATATAAAATTGGGGAATCAGTGCATTACAGTTAATGTAGCATTACTTCTCATAGCATATAGACCAGACAAGATTTTCAGAAGAGCTCAGCTCCCATTTAGACCCGCAAATAATACTTGAGTCCTGCAATCACTTACACAAGTGCTTAACTTTTGAAAATCTCCCCCTTATATTAAGTCCTAAATAGCGGTTCAGCTCATTCAAAAAGCTGTCCTGCAATTGTGGGCACTGAGTACTAGACAATCTGGACCTGACCACTTTTGACAATCTGGCCCTAACTGCTGAATCGGTAGAGACAGCTTATCATGCTTTTTAATATATATATTTTCAAATATGAAAAAAAAAGATGAATTACATGTTTCTGCTCTGAAGTGAGTCCGACTCCTGAGGCTCTGAGAGTGGCGAAATGACACACTTGGCCATGATTTTGAGTCATTTCCATACTGCACTGGTGTAAAATTATCTCCAGCAAATTACATCCCAGGAAATTGCAAATTACATTCCAGAAACCAAGGTCTTAATTATTACAAAGAATTTAAAGTACCCAGGACCCATTTTTTGTAGTAATGAAAAATGGATTGTATGCTACCGACATTCATCCACAATCAAGGGCATAGTCTGCCCAGATGCCAAGGGGATGGGTTCATTAGAATTATCTACAACAACAAACAGCATAATTATGAATACTGCAAATGATTTCCCATCTGCATCCGCTTTTAGCTTGAATTTCAGACCCTCCAACTCATTGAGTTATTTTGTTTACATTCAGTAATACAATGTTAATTCCCTCCAGAAACTAGGGTAGATATACCTGTTTCCTTTCTCCCTCTGTCTGCTGAACTACTATTACTGTTCTGTCCAGAACAATAGTTCCGATTATACTCATTCTTAATTCCAGTAGACCTCCTTGCCACTCAGAATACAGGACCACAAGAAAGTAACTGGGGTAGCATTATCAGTTTCTTACTATTTCAAGTGACCCCCCACTGCCAATGCTGGTATCAGTGGTCAACCAAGACTAGTGTTAATAATTAAAAATAAAGCACATCAATATTGCATTAAGCTGGCATTCTAGTAGCAACAACGCCATTTCCTCTCTGTTTTCCTCAGCAATAATTTGATTCCCTCATTCTGAGAAATGACTTGGCCTTTGTCTGCCTACTTTATCCACTCTTGAGTATCTGTTTATTGCCAAGGAAACAGAGGGGCAATTATATTAGCACCTCATTGTATGCCACTAAAGTGCTTTAAAGAAAATTCATTGAGATGAATGTCTGTGGTAACCCAGGTCTGATAAGGGCTTGTTCAAACTTCTATGGCAAGGATAAACTTTGGCTTCTCCTGCCCAAGAAGGGAAGAAAACGATGCGTGTGCCCTTTCCCTGCTCCTGGCACAGTTACCCAGCAGAATGCAGAACTACTCCCTCTCCCCCACCACCACCACCTTAACCGCACTCATAAAAAGGACCCACATTCCCCCCGTGGTAGTAATGGTACAATCACTAGCACAGACAGGGCTCATCATGCCATAGAAGCAAGTTAAAAAAGGCCTGAGTCCTGTCAATGCTCATGACTGAGCACTTGTGTCGCTGCACTGTTGCTGGACTAAAAGTTATTCATTTTGCCGGGAGTGCTAGGCAGGGGGCGTGTAAACTGCCCAGCCGTGCAGTGCTCTGTAGCTTCAAGGAAGCCTGGGCAAACTCCCAGCCTATCCCCATCCCTCAGACTCCTGCCAGCAACTGGCAGCAAGCTCTTCCTGAAGTGTCAGCAAAGGCAGCAGCTGTGCTCTTTCCATCTGCCCGGCACAGGCAGAACGGCTTGGGAACCTCGGCTAAGCCGCTACCGCTCTGCTTCCACCCTAGCATGGCTCCAACGGGGATCAACAGAATTTGCCCAGTTCTCTTCCCCTTTTAGAGACACAAAGAAATTGGTCTCTGGCTGTGGTCTCGTACAGAGGAGAGGTTAAGGAGAGCAAGCCTCTGGGAAAAGGCCAATGGAAAAGAATAAATTATACCTGTGTCTGTCACAGACCACTGTAATTACACTCTAAATTAAGAACTGAATCCATACGTTTGGGTCTGAACAAAAGAGCCCGTATTCCTGATCAATTTACATGCGAATGGCAATACATTTCCAATACATGGTTCCTTGCCATTAAATCTATTCTCCTCAAGCTCCTTGCATTAATCAAGATCTATCCCTTGTGGCAGTGTTTGAAGTCTAATTGAATTGATTCGTTTGCTGTGATATATGTGTTAAACAAAAACATGACAGGTTATTTGTAAGAAATTCAGTTACTTCCAGAGAGGCACCTATCAAGCTGTGGGCACCATCAGACTTGACCAATAAAGTACCCCACAAAAACCAAAACAACTAAATCAAACAAAAACACAGTTCAGTCCAGTCTCCTCCACCCCCCAAAATGGCTCTTTAAAAGACTGAAGGAGAAATCCTGACTTCACAGAGATCAGCGGGTGTTTTGTTATTAACTTCATTGGAGCCAGGATTTTACTCTGAATAGCTGAGTATTTTTTTCCCATTTCAAAGTTCATTTTAAAAGCATGTTTGTCATCCACATTTTAGATACAGGGAAACCCAGGCACAGAGAATTAAAATGAATTGTCCACGGTGTCACAACGAGCAGGAATAAAACCATGACCTATGTTTGAAACATTAGAATGAACTGCCTCTGTTAGAGGATCTGGCAAACTTAGTGCCAAAAAACTTTGTGTAAAATATTCCCTACTCAAAGCTCTTAGCTGAAAATGATGGTTCAGGGTTGGTAAGTTACGTTGCATAATAAAATTGTTGCCCCTTATGCCTTGACATTACGAAACTACTGTGCAAATATTCCCCCAAATAAGAGAAATTTAAAAAGACCGTTATTCAAACTCAGTGTTAACAAATCCTTACGGACTTTGAGAGATCACTATGGCAAGCTAGAGAGTAGTGAGTATGAAACGGAAAATCACTGGCCTCCCAGTGCAGAGAGGAAGAATACAGCGAGCACTGTGTGGTCATTAAACTGTTCATAACAGGGTTCAACCCTCACATTCAGAAAATAAACAGCAGAATTTTCTGACATAAAAGAAACATGTCCAAAGTTGTTGTTTTTTCCCCCTGATACTGTGCATTTCTCCCAAGCTGTATAATATGTGTATATATGAGAGCGCCCTTCTGCTCACAAACACATTTCAATCCTGCATGCCTCTTCAAAATCTATTACAATATTTCAAATAACAGGTTTTGTAACTTTTAATAAACAGGTGCTTGAAATATGAAGGTCTGAGTTTATCTTATAAGGCGCTGATGGTGTGGCAGTGAATATAATGGCCCTCCAAGCAAATCAATTCCCAACCAATCAACTACAATCTTTTGCACTTACTCTTCTGCATGGGGGGTAAAATCCATAAAGTGCCATTGTCCTCCTTCAAACTCCTCCCACAGGCATACATTCTTTTATTTATTTTGGAGAGTAGGGGGTTAGAGTTAAAAAGTAATGAAACAATAGCTGTTGAATATTGCTTTAATGAATAGTTTTGTACCACTACTAAATTTGCCCACTTTTAATAAACTGAGCCAAATGAACTACTGTTCTATATTCAGTGTTTCCTTTATTTATTAATGCAATCTCTACATTTTGGGGAGGCATAGCCCCAAATTGTCTATGCCCATGCCTCCTTAAAACTCACCGTCATCTGACACCTACAAAGGGCTCAATAATGGCTAAGCAACTGGCCTGACAAGACTGCTGCTTGTTATGCTAATAATAATTATCTCACTGTTATTTTGTGCTCACCCACTTGTTAGTTGTATCCACCTGTTGTCTGAGCACATATTTGGATTGTAAAGGGAATCAAACCATCTTTTGGTCATGTATGGTGCCAACCAAAAGGGGTCCTGATCTCTGATTGGAACTTTTATGCACTACCATGATGCAAATGACGGATAATAATAAGTACCACAGATGAAATTCTGACTGTCTCACCATTGGGTATAAACAGAAAAACTGCCAGATGAGTTGTGAAGTTAATAAACATTCCATGACAAAAAGGCTGCTTCTACACTGAAAATACTGGCACCCAAAATTCTCCACTGATGGTAACATCTGTGGAAGTTGTAAGTGTCAGGAGCAGAGCTGGTTAAAACTTTGGAATTTCCCACAGAACTGAAATTCCAATGTTTTAAACTTGGTCTTCATTCCAAATTAAAATAAAAACAAAATATTTCAAAATTTCCCATGAAATAACATTTTTGGGGGGTGAAAAAACCCTCATTTTGGGTTAATTGAAAACTTCTGGTTTGATAAAAATCAAAACATTTTGTTCTGACTGACCTTTTTTATATAAATATAAATTTCAAAATGAGACACTTCAAAACAAAAACTCAAAATGTTCCATTTCAATATTTTTCTCTCATTTTTTCCCTAAACAAAATTTTGTAGAAATTGAAATGTTCCCACTGAAAGTTTTGATTTCAAGAAAACAGCATTTTCCAAGAGAAGAAAGTTCCATCATCAAATTTTTGATCTCCTCTAGTCATGAGTTTCTACCACAATGTCATTTAACCTTCCTCAGATCAGGACTAGATGATACAGTGGCAAATATGCATGATTCCCTTCTCCATAGCTCCCACTATTGCTACCAATGGTGCATCTGCCCCTTTTGTGAATTACAATTTCTAGTTTTCCTAGTGTAGACATAGGTTATAGGTAGTTGAGTTATGATGTTCCACTATCACACCTTGCATTTATGCCAGCCTCCCCAACGCACCTGAACAGGGGTCATTTTGGCTGGATAATTCCTGATATGCATGAGAGTGATGATACCTTCACGTTCTGACATATAAACACATTTTTCAACCCAGTTGCATGTTCCACAAGTTTGGCTTCACTTCTAAGACATCCTGAAGGGCTTGAAGGGAAACTTTTCTCAAGCAACATTTTAAAAATATTTTACTTGTGAAATATGCCAGATTGATATGGGGGAAAGTGATTTAGCCAGAGAACAGGCACAAAAAAGACAACATTAGTGCCCGAAATGCATAGCGTACTTCTGAATCTTCGGTGTTCTCTGCAAATATTAATTAATGCATAGATGCAATGATTTGAAGGCCAGAAAGGACTTACAGATCCTGGATGTGGAAAGCTTTCCATTGAATAATCTTTTTCTGCTTTCACCTTCAGAAAATCTTTCACTGCTCAGCTAAGTTAGCCATCAGTGCAAGTGCAACACAACGGTCATTATCTGTGCACCAGTCTCTGTGAGAAAAATGGCGTCCGTGCAGCGCGTTCTTGGAAAGTCAAATCAAAGGCAAATTTCACCAGAACACTCAAAGGCATTTGTCCTCCATAAGGGCTGCTTCCATGCCAGTTTGTGATTTCTACCTCAAGTAATTTCAGTGCTAAAATCATTCCAAGAATATTGGAAGGAGTTTTGTTAATAGGAGACATATTTTCCACTTTCCTTGGGCTCAGCTCTCCCGATATAACACCTTGGGTAGTCACTGACACTTGGGCTTGAGAGGCAGCACAACTGAGACTACATCTGTGCTTGGAGCTAGGAATGTGTTTCCCACTTGAGCAGACATAATCACACCAGCTCTCATTGCTCTAAAAATAGAAGTGGTGTTGCAATACTATAGGAGCAGCAACCAGCAGCATGAGCTAGTTGCCCTGAGTACAAACTTGCCCATACCCCATGGGCGTGTTCTTGGGACAGCTACTCCATGCCACCGCTCTCCACTGCCCATTCTACTGTGGCTAGAACTAGCACATGTATGTCTAGAGCTGGCAATCACAGCCCTAGCTCCAAGTGTAGATGTAGCCTATGGCTCAAAGCCTATGGCTCTAATCTGGCAGCATTTAAAACCCGCTTTGCACAGGTCTAAAGGATTACACAAGCTGCCAAGCAGTGAAGAAGAAATCTCTGTTTTTTAAAAAACGAATGAATAAGTTTGGGCAAAACACTCAAAAAAAAAACAAGCAACAAACACACAAGCAAGCAAATGAAAAGCCCCCACATTCTTGTGCAAAGGCCAAACTGGGAAAACATCAGATCCCAAATAGAAGATTGAAATGCAAACTATTATTGTACCTTAATCACCAGTTTCTACCGTTCCCACCACAATACGAGACCTCTGTGCATATGCTATCATTATTGCTCTACGATTCTAATTACGTTCTAACAATGCAGGCAAAAAGTATGTGGTGCACAAGCTTTGTTCTTCATCGGGGATTCATCACTACACGGGAACCAGGTTTAAGAATGATAAGTAGTTTTGACTTTGGATTAGAGGAGCAGTATCTAGATAATTGCATGGCCATGTAGGAGATTCTGTCGTGCACTAATGGTGGATTTATATGTTTTAGGGCCTCTTTGCCCCACAAGTGGGTGATTCTGCTGGTGGAGAATGGAGACTTAATGTCAAACAGACTAATTAGCGTGTAGTAAGCAGAGTAAAATGCCTAAAAAAGAGCAGCTTCTCCTCACTCCACAAAAGAGGTGTTATTAGGCACTAATTTTGGATAACGCTCAGAATCCTGGTCTCTGAACTGGACACAAGAAGTAGGTGAGGGAAATGGAGACACTAGACATGAGTGGGTTAGATCTGAGAGAAATAAGGAGAGATGTGAGGGCTACAGCAGACACAGCCCCTTGAACAAGCAAGATCAGGTTCTGTTCTCTCATGCTCTCTGTGCATTAATTCAGTTCAACATTAACCCTAGGGATGAAAAAATGCTAATTACTCTGTTATACAGGAGCACAATACACATTTTAGACACTACTTATCTGACACTGCCTAAAACAATTAAACTGGTCTTTGAAAAGGTGCTTAATGTGTTAAAAGAAGAACAGGAGTACTTGTGGCACCTTAGAGACTAACAAATTTATTAGAGCATAAGCTTTCGTGGACTACAGCCCACTTCTTCGGATGCATAGGTTTGGGCAAAACACTCAAAAAAAAAAACAAGCAACAAACACACAAGCAAGCAAATGAAAAGCCCCCACATTCTTGTGCAAAGGCCAAACTGGGAAAACATCAGATCCCATCCGAAGAAGTGGGCTGTAGTCCACGAAAGCTTATGCTCTAATAAATTTGTTAGTCTCTAAGGTGCCACAAGTACTCCTGTTCTTCTTTTTGCGGATACAGACTAACACGGCTGTTACTCTGAAACTTGTCGTAATGTGTTAAAGAGTGTCTCATTAATAGCCTGCCATTTTTTACATATCTGATAAAGCACAGAAATATTGAGTTTGAATGTGAACATGGTGAATGGATTTTGGAACAAGACAGTCCAAAGCACACAATGAGGGACTCTATATAATAATTACATCGACACGTATATCCCAAAGTATTCACCGACTCTAATGGGCCAGATCCTCAAAGGTGGGATAAATAGATGTTGGAAAATTTACAGGACATTGACACCAGCTGACAATTTGGCCCATTATCCTCTGAGGTTTCAAGTGGTATCCATCAAATACTTGATTTGCCAAATATCTTTTGACCAGCTTCAGAGCTGGCTGAAGATCGTAAAACCAGTGTACAGTGAGTCAATTACTGAATGAAAAATTGTGAAATATGTTGCTGAACAGTACACAAAATATTCAGCACTTTTGTTGAACGAAAGGATCTCAAATACAATCCAACCTAGATTCATTGCCAACTCCAAGTGAACATTTGCAGAAACCATTTCCTGCCATTGGCTCAGCTCTGTTTGGTAATAGATTGGACTCTACCATTGTGTAGTTACCGAGGGAAGGAGCAGAGTAAAAGCTTTAATTGTTTAGGGTCACAAGGAAGCAAGCTACAATAAGAAGCAGTGCTCCCAAGTGCTCAGCTCTGGGAGCAGCCCAGGGAAGGAATTAGGGAGCCAAGGTTTCCTCTCAGCTCAGTTTGCTTGCAAGGGTAATAGTTTGCTACTGGCCAATACCTTCAAGAAATTACTCCCTACACCTCTCACTCCATGCTGGCCTCACTGCTCTAGGCAGGGTATGTATGCAGGGAGCGAAGAAGAGACTGGGGGAGGGTAGAACCAAGACTATGCCCATATGTTGCCCCTTCCAACCCAACTGTTTCAGGGAGGGAATAGGCAAATGCATATTACTTCAGCCTCCCCAGAGACCTACATTCTAGGTTGTCTGCATAGCAGTATAAGGGAGGGATGAGGGGTTTTCTTATTCCCTCTGACTCGCTTGTCTGCATACATAGTCCAGGTAACAATCGAGCCCTTAATATTTTATATTCAAGACTAATTAAGTTCTCTTTCTAAAACTGCTTTATGGTGTAATTAAAAAGTTCCCAGATGTAGTGATAATTGAATTCTATACTTAGTTATTTTTCATGCTCTGGCCTGTTGAGAAAACAATGCTCAGCTTTTTTAGCCCTCTACCTGCCCCGTGAAATGCTCCTGGAGCACACGGTGATTGAATTAAGTACCTCCAGGAATCGTACAAGTTCCGAATTTCTCTCAAGGGTTCTGTTCTCCATTTTTTGTGCCACAGGAGTGCAGAACAGACCCCTACATATTTATCTACAGGTTATAAACACTCTTTGTTCAGATTATCTGTAAGGGAAAAATATCCACAAATCCAATCAAATTTTAATCCAGACTGGTGCTGCTTGCTTAACATGTACTGTTATAGAAAGCAACGGGAGCTTTCATTTTGAATACTGCTGCTGTTTCCTTGCTCCCATGGCTAGTTCACTTTTAATCTTCGTCTATGATTAGTCCATAAAACATAGTGGCAAACAGGAAGAGAATTTCACAGTAGGTCCCAACCCAATGGCTACTAAAGCCAGTGCGAGACTTTACATTCACTTTAATGGAAGTTGGATAAGACCCCACCTGTACGTGGGCTCAGATAGTCAAAGATGAGTAGGAGATTTAACCAGAAGTCAGTGAAGTTAGTAGCTAAATCCCCAAGTTGTCTTGGAAAATCTCAACCATAGATCCCACATGCAAAAATGCCAAGTCAGCAACTATTTCAGGCAGCCACTTTTGAAACCTGGGACCAGTGTGAAGGTTGGCTTGACAAATTGCAACTGCTCTGCCCATGCTATAGGCTATGCTCAAGTAACTAAGGCGACGTCTGCACTATGAGGTAGGGGTGTGATTCCCATTTCATGTACACATACTCACACCAGCTCTCATCTGAGCTGGTATGGAATCCTCCTCCCTAAATCTACAGGCAGGGTGCAGAACTTCTATACAGGTGGAACATATCTGCAACTAGAGCCTGTAGCTGACTCATTAGCCCCGCCTCTTCCCCGAACTGCCTGCTCATCCACAATCCCATGGAGAGAGCCACCATCCAATGTCTCTCTCCACCATGCAAAGAGCTGCAGAGCACCCTTGGGTGACCTGTGTGCTTCCATGCCACTGACTGTAGTAGTTCTGCAATATGTTCCCTCCATGGCAACAGAGAGGCAGCAGATTTCAGCCTACAAATCCCCATGATTATCTTTACAAAGTGTAATTTCATTCAGCATGGTAGCAAGCAGATGAATGGGTTATAATGATACCATCTCCAATGCAGCAATATCGGCAGAGACAAAAATCTCTCCCTTAACAAAAATAGCTCTCTCAGTCTTTCAAATGCCATGCTGTTGTCTTATCACTATTCATTATTAGTTTGGTAGTATTCCTTTTCCCCCATCCTCACAGAAACAGTCCTGCATTTCTATTTGATTCTGTTTGTGTAGCTCGGTTCTATTGATTTTTTTCCCTCCGAGCGTAGCCTCTATTGTTCATATCAAAATAACTCCCAGGCATGGCTATGGAGCTCAGCTTTTGCAATCAATGATTTTTTTCAAGCTTTTAAAAACAATTCAAATCATTTGACTTTTTGCTTGGGTTTTTTTTTTTGTTTTTTTTTTTTTTTACATTTATTATTTCCTCAGCAACTTTCTCACAAGCTTATAAACAAAAACTATTCAGTGTTTTCTATTTGAATAGTTAAACTCTTTAGACGATTATATGATTTAATTTATTTAATTTAATTTAAATTTATCAATCCCTCTAAGGTACATATATAGCCTTGTGATCGGGCCTTCGGTGGCCAGGTGGCCTAGTGGCTAGATCATTATTCAGCAGGAATGGTAGGGGGACCAGGGCCCTCCCTCTCCACCAGGTCCCAACCCAGGGCCCTGTATAGTTCAACTCCTAAACAGGAAAGATGAGTCTCCCTCCTGGCAGGGTGAGGTCAAGACCAGTTTCCCTGGACTACTTTCTACTACAGTCCTTTAGTTTGGGTGTGGCCCCACTAGTCCAGTTTCCCCACAGTTGGGGCTTATCTGCAGACTCCCCTTCACGGGGGAAAGACTTACTTGCCTACAATGGCTGGCAGGTCACTGATCTGTCCCTTCAGACAGGCAAACAGAGAGTTCCTATCTCCTTGCCAGTCAGCTCCCAACTGAGCCAGGCTCCCTTCTTTTCCCCCGCCTCGAGGCTTGGCATTGGCTGCAGGTATAATGGGGCGGGGCTAGCTGAACACAAAGCTTTTCTTTAACCCCTGCTGTGCCAAGCGGTAGTTTCTCTGCTCCATCACAGACCTGTATTACAATGGTATCTGAGTACCTCAGAATATTTAATGTATTTATCCTCACAATAGAGAGTGCTATTATCCCAATTTTACAGATGAGAAACTAAAACACAGAAACTAAGTGACTACCCCAAGGTCATATTGGAAGGCTATGTCAGAGTGGGCGAATTAAATGCAGGCTTCCCACGTCCCAGGGTATCACCCTTAACCACTGGGCTCTCTTTCCTCCAAAGTGGTAATGTCAATCCAGTTGCTATTTGACAGCTACCACAGAATACCATTCATACTAGTGTCGCAGCTAACACCAACGGACACCTTTGTTGCCATTCTCGAGGACTGGCTGAGCATGGGAACTGAACTGAGCCATCTTCCCCAACAGGTGTTGCCTCTGGAGCCGAGCTGAGGAACGTAAGTAGAAGTAGTGGAGTTACAGAGAGCACTTTTCATTGCCACTATCCAAGCTGTAGCTGTTTTGTGAGAAAACACCCTGGGACCATTCACAAGCTCTAAATTAACTTTAAAACTATTGAAGCCACATGTTAAAGATCTTCCCCATCTCACTCATTTCAAAAGCATCCTCTGTAAGCTGCGTCAGCCCATTGCAATCAATCATTTTTCTGCTATAAGACGATAATAGCAATAATATGACACCGTGTAAAAGTGATTTTTTTAAAAAAAAGTCATCTTCATAACCATAAGGAAATGTAAGGCCAGAGGCAAGCATGGAATCTGGAGAGAAGTGGGTCAATAATCTGGCTAGGGCAAATTACTGGTACTCCCACGCGCTTTCCACTTATACTTTTCGAGATCAGGAGCCTTCCTTCTGTGCTTATCAATCACAAATTTTATGCCGTGGGCCCACATAGTGATGGTGATTCAGCCAAGAGAACTGCTATAATTGCCTCTTACATTTAAATCACAATAAAAAGAGCCAGACAAAGTACATAGCAATCCATGCCAAGTATTTCATTTAATGGGATCACAGGGCTGCCAGGGCCAGATCTTCGGCTACAGCTGAGAAACACACAGCATGATCTCAGGAGCAAGTATGCAAAGGAGCCTTTTGTGGAACCGCAACCTTGGCCCACGACATGCTAAGCTAGTCCAACCAGCATTACTTAGAGCAACCAGAAGACTGCTCTAATTTATGCCAATTGTTAATGGCCTCAAGGAGCCCACGTGGCCACCAGAGATTTCCCCAGTCAATCTCCGTTTCCCTGGTTACACCACCTATGCTGGGCACAGGAGGACACATAAGAGTTGCAATATCTACTTGTCTGGTCACAGGAAGACCGACTTTAGGATCACAGCTTTAGTGACATAGTGGCCCCATCAGAATGAAGAATCTGGCCCCGAGTCTTCATTTGTGTAAAGTAAATCCAGGCAATGCTGGGGGAGTTTAGAATGTCACTTCCCTTAAAAACTTTACTTCAATTCTGTTATAGACGTTAAACAGTACGCACCAGATGAGAAAAAACTATGGGAATAGAATTTTTAGTGGAAAATTATTAAACTAGACAATATGGGA
The DNA here is from genome assembly GCF_027887155.1 of Malaclemys terrapin pileata. Lineage (NCBI taxonomy): Eukaryota > Metazoa > Chordata > Testudines > Emydidae > Malaclemys > Malaclemys terrapin. Next base: position 10,489,894 of record NC_071512.1, on the reverse strand, counting down.
AAACTTCCTGCACTATTTGCACTTGCAATTTTGCACTCCCGTTTGATAGCAGGAGACATGTGTGGGAACATTTAATTGTGACTTTAAACATTTAGGGACCAGCTGGTGCAAATTGGTGTGGCTCCATTGACATTAGCACTGATTTATACCTGTTGTGGATATGGCCCTGGCTGTCCAATTACTTGATTTGCTGTTGCAAATGTCATTAGAGCCCACTAATCAGGTAGTCAGCCATCTGCAAATGTTTGAACGCACAAGACTCTGTCCCAGGCCCAAAACAGCAGGTGCAAAGTTAGATTGTGGGTTTGGGTCTTTCTGAACAGCTGTCCCATTATTTTTCAAAGATCTGTAAATATACAGGACAACCGGTAGAGCAGCAATGGAAGCCAGTGGGGGACGAGTGAAAGAAAAATATGTTCCTGTGTTAACTGAAGTAGAGGAATTGACAACTCTGGCAGGATTAATAAACAAGGCCCATACCCCATATGTGTTCCAGGTGGTGGCTTTGATCATATCTGCAGTAACGTTTTAATCAATGTGAATGGAGAGCTTATTATAACACTTCTGATTGGTGAGATCTTTTCATATCCTCCTTTGCCACCATGTAATTTAATTTGCTTAGATCGCTATATGGAATGATTTGGATGATGCTGTCTTTATCACAAAGGACATTTAGCGATTCTGAAGCATGCAGCTTGAATGCTATTTAGGGAGAATGCGGTGTTCTAAAAGAGACCTGCCTTTCATATTGGATCTCAGTAGAAGAAAAGAGGGAGAGGGTAATCCCAGGGGAGAAGAGAGAGTAAACAGTTAGATAAAGGCCAGTTTGTGCTACATTTCCCTCACCCTTTTCATAACTTGTATACAGTAGCATTAAATTGAGTTTGATATTTATGTCAAAGATCTCCACAAGGGCATTGCCATCAAAATGTTTGCTAAACATATAATCCTGTAAAGAGATCAATGAGCTTATAGCCAATTTTTATACTGACTCTGCTCTTGGAAATTCCACTTTCCAATTTAAGAAATGAGTCACCTGGTTGTTTGCAGATGGTACTTGTGAAGAAATTTACATATTGCATTATATGAAGGTGACATTTAAAAGGGTTTTCACTAGACACCTCCTGCTTTCAGGTACATGAGTGCAACTCCTATTGACTTGTATGCACAGGGTGGGACAAATACTGCAAACTTTATTCTTGCTAGAAGTGACTTTAACAGCACTACTTGCATGTGTACGAGAAGCAAGATTTAGTGTGTAGGTGAGCGCAGATTTCTTCTTATTCTGACTAAAGGCCAGATTCTGCCACCCTTCATTTAAATGGGAATACTATTGCCATAAAGTATTTCTCAACAGGAGTAAGTAGTGGTGCCAGACTGTGGGTATATGTGATTACTATTTAACTTTATAAATTATAGTTCATTCTTAATACAAAATAATATAAACCCATGCAAATTAAATACATTAAAATTTGGTCTGCTTGATAACATATTAAGCTGCAGAGTGTCTACATTCTAGGGTAGAATTTCATTATGCAGTATTATTCTTCAGGTTGTAACTTGCTGTTCTTAATGATTTGCTTTTGCAATTCTTAATATCTTAGGGCTTCATTCTGCAACATATTCTAAACCAGTTCAAGTTTGATACATAATTTATAATCCCTTTCTTTCTTTGTTTAGGATTCTCATGTATGAGTAGTTAGGAGAGTCAATGTTTTAAAATAAGATAATGATTAAGTGTTTTGCTTAGAGGGAAGTTCAGCTCTTAAAAAGTAACTTGATATAAGAGGCATCATGAGGTTCCATGTAACAGCAGATAGCAGGGCTCCAGGGAAACATCAACCCAACCCTAGCCCTTACCATATTCTGAAGCTAACTCTGAATTTACCCAGCACCTGACATAAATTAGAGCAGTCTCAGGGCTGCTTTTAGTCATGCTTGGCCCCACAAAAACCCATTGTGTCAGCAGAAAAGAGAGAGCACAAGTGCTCCAGCCACACACACCCCACCTGGGCCCCCAGCATGCCCTCCACCCTGGGAGCCGTGAGAGTAGAGCAATATAGAACTGGCTACACCAGCACATTGTCAGAGGAAGCCCCTACAGTAGATGTAAAACCCAATGGGAGAGCTGCTGCCTTTACATAAAGTGGGCACATGACAATGCAGAATCAGCCCCACTGACGTCAGCTAAATTACTCCCAGAATCAGACCAGAAGGGTATGTGCTTTAGCTTGTTGAAGCATACAAACATGAACACTTTTTTCTCACAGAGCTTTTGCTTGGAAGGAGTGGTATTCCCCCCGCCCCTGCCAAATCTGCATATAAACCATGCATAAATGCCCCACGAACACTCCCTCGACTTTTACCTTTCATAAACTTTCAAAAACCCACATTTGTAATGATTTTTTCCTTTCCAGGCTAGTCACCAAGTCCTTTCATAGAACTACAATGTGAGCCTGCCAGAGGCAGGCAAGAGAATCGTCAATACAAACAGCCAGTTTAACATTTCATTGAATATATTTTGCTTTTTGCTTTTTTTAATTCAGTAATTTCATTTCAGAACCATGCAGCTGCATCTCAAACAGCTTTCTTTTCCTTTAGCATTAATAAGGGAGCTTTTTTTTTTTTTTTTTTTTTTGCAAGACATTGGAGCTGCAAAAGTCTAAGGAAGGTCATGAAACATAAAATCAGTCCAATACCATTAATATTGCTATCCCTCATATGTCTTTTTTCAGGCCTTATTCATCAATAAACTTTGGCAAAGCAGACACTCGCTTCCCATATCATCTGAAGCAATGCTGGTCCATCCTATTTGCATTCATTCTAATTAGTGGTCATGATCCTCAGCTGATGTGAATTGATAAACGTCCATTGACTTCAGTGGAGCCACACTGATTTACATTAAGTGAATATCAGGGCTAGTATGTATATTACTATTCGTTGCCCTGTCAGTTTCACTCTGCCTCCTGCAAATCTTCATTCTGATACCTTTACTTAATATCTAGGAAGCAACATGACAACAGACTATCCTGATCTTGCTAGTGAACCAAACGAAAAAAACCATAGAGTTCAAGGGAGGAGTTTATAGTGACAATGGAAGGGATGTAAAATGCAAAGAATTAGCTACCAGAGACTGAACTTGTCTCCTCAAACGTGTGTAGGCTCCCTGGGACCAAAGAGTAGCTGTTCCTCTACAGTGTGAATCTGCCACATTGCAGTTTGATCTATTGTCTGTGTCCCACAGTGTAAAGTAATTTAAGGTAAGTTTGGTAGTGTTTTAGGCTGAGAGTTAGCCATGCAGCTCCCATTGTTGTAAATGGGAATTGATAATAAATTCTCGCTCAGCTATGCTGAAATGAATGCCTCCTCATTTGCCTCGCCTAATTTATTTGGCCTCTCATAACCAGAGCAACTGAACTTCACCAATTTTTACTCACCATCAGAAATTCATGTGTCTAAAAACTATTTCAACTGTCACTTGTACATCGAATTTACACACCCCAAAAATGTAATTTCTGCGTGGGGCTATGAGCTAATTTTACATGCTGAATACCATTATTGTATAAAATACACTTGGAGTAGTGAAAAGAGCTAAAAAATAGGCACATATTTATTATCCCCTTATGCTGTGAATTTCTTCAAAAGAAGGAAAAATAATCTCACTGCTGATTATCCGCCTGCCGCCATCTTTAAAAGTTAAATCATGCGCTTCAGTTGGAGGTAGTGTTTCCCTCTACTATCAAGTATGTTCTGCAAGACAGTGTGCTACTGAGGTTGTATGAATATAATAGTCCAGAGGATAATGATTTTGGATTTTAGATTGTTAGTAAGTACAGATATAGGCAACAAAAGTCAAAAATTGAGTAACAATTCTTTTTTTTCCCCCCAAGATTGAGAAATGTTATTAAAAGCTTGCCTGATTTCATTACATTTTGCAGATTTGCTATCGTTATACAAGTCTCACCAGGACTTTAAAAAAAATCAGCAATCAAAAATGTCTTTTGTCTATGAACAAAATCTCACAAAATGTCACCCATGGACCTTCTTTCACAAATCCCAATGCTACCTTCTGTAAAGATTTTAAATTAGCTGTATTAGTACCTAATTCTGTGTCCCATCTATAAGGTTAAGGTGAGAAAATTGAGAAATGAGAAAATATATAGATTCCTACATTATAAATATGTTTGAAGTCCTTGAAACTTTGCATGTCACTGACTCTAGAAGCTAAATTAAAAGATTATGGAAATGTGAAATAAAACTATGAGTAATGTTTTCTAGATCTTTCCATGTGATACAGAGGACCTTCCACAAAGAGACAGGAATGGGAAACCCATCACGAACAAACATGAGTGGAGATGATGGAAAGTTTCATAACACCTTATATCCCTGTCTGTCTATGGCTCTCTCATAATCTCAGGTGTTTCTAAAGTATCCAACCCCATCGTAGATTATCTCCTCTTTGTTGGTAACTTCAGGAGGATTCCTTCATATGGTAGATCTGGTCTAGAGCAAGAACCAGGTTCTGGTAAAAATATATTTACAGTTAAGCATGGAGAGATTTAACAGAGCTGACAGCCATGTAATGCTGAAAGCCGCTGATGCCCCTTAAATGAAATAGCATGCCCTTTTCTACTGGATGGGAGCTGGAACATTAATGAGATACTAATACCGCTAACTGTGGGTTTGATCCTGCAGTTGTTCCTCATGAAGGTAGTCTCACTGAAATTAATGGGACTGCTTATGTATGGACTACTTCCATGAGTAAGTGTTGCAAGATTGGCTCCCCAATGCATGTAAATCTCCCTTTTTACATTTTAACACCGTTGTGTTGGAATCCGATCCTGCAATTCCTTATTTGCATGGGTAACAGTTTGCAGGATCTGGCTCTTAATTTTATTTCCAAAGGGGATCAATCATCTTGCCAGTATAATAATGTTTCTAGTTAATTTAGAAGGCAACTCTTGAAAAGATATACAGCTCTTGTCACTTCTAATTCAGAGAATGTCTGGTGAGGAATTCTGAAAACGATACTTGAACACTTGAATGGTTTTTCAAATTAAAAAAAAATAATGGATTCCTCGCTGGCATCCTACCCCAATTTACTGCCAACCTAGACTTTTATTGCATTTATGTTACTGACCAGAGTTGTAGCTGTACATTAGCCAGAAAACTTTCATAAACTGGTGACTGGGCCATAGAAATTGAGTTTTTATGATCAATTTATTTTAGCCTGGAAGACCACAACTTCTTGAACCACGCTACTGATTTAGCAAAATGTTGCAAATGTCATAGGACATTTGCAATCTCATCGTCATAATGGTGATGTTGAATAACTTGCAGGAGAGAGTTAAGAAGTTTACAATGCAGCAAAACAGAATAGTCTTAGAGGAACTTTTCAGAATTACCTCCTTGTGTTCCTCCTCCCCCCACCCCACCCATGACTACTCTTCATCTAAAGAAGCAGATCAAGATTTCAACTGAAGAGTGCAATATCTGAAGAGCAAAAAGTATTTGATGTGCCACCTTTGTAATTTGAATCAGAGTAGGTATAATGGATTCTTAATCTGATAAACCAACCTGTATATATACCTAAAATACTTATCTGGCACCCATCACTATAGTTAACTGATCATCTCATTCTTTAAATGTATTTCTTCTCACAACATCTTAGCAAGGTGGGGAAGTCCCCATTTTACAGAGGGGAACTGAGGCACAGAGAGGGTAAGTGACTTGTCTAAAGTTACACAGAAAGGATGTAGCAGAGCAGGCAATTGAAGCTGGGTCTCCCAAGTCCTGAAGTAACACCCTAACCACTGGGCTATCCACTTCTAATTTGGTCTGGCAGCAATCTAGATCAGTGATTCCCAAACAGATCGTCCTTCAGCAGAAGACATAGGAGCCTTTGCTTTTGGAGCAGGAAAATCCATCATTCAATTGTTCTGACACAATGAAGTTCTGAGTGGCGATGGTGTGCACTGTACAAGTTCTGGATAGCTGGGGGTTTTCTTACAATATGTTAAAAGGTGAAGATGACCTCAGCTTAGCTTTCAAAAACAGAGAGTTCTGAATTTCAGAAGTAGTATGCTACCAATCATATGTAGTTAACGCATTTTAAATGCTCTGAATGATATTTTCTGCCACACCAATATTCAGAACTCCTGTGCCCTTTCACCTCTATCTTAATGCCTATACAAGAGAAAACAGTTGCAAATGGACAGGTAAAGAGTTGAAATGGGCTACTGAGAAGAATACAAGGCATGAAGTCTTGCCATCTCTCTCCGTCTCTCATCAAAATTAGAGATGAGTTAATAATTGACTTTTTTGGTTTGAAAAATCTGGGGGGGAAACTGGTTTGTTTTGACCCAAAACTGATTTTTTTGTTGTTTTTTTCCCCCCTCACCCAAATGAATAACCAAACATGTTTTGTTTGGGTTGAACAAAATGTTTCAAACTTTGTTCCAAACTGCCATTTCCTAAATGAAATTGCATTTCTAAAATGTCATTTCCAAACAAAAGTGTTTAAATGGTTCATTTTGACATTTTCAAAATGAACCTTTTTAACATTTCTGAAAAAAAATTCACTGAAAATATTGGCCAAATTTGATCCAAATTCATGAATAGTTTTAGTTCCCCAAAACTTGCATAATATACTTATTACACCAAATTGACTATTTACTGAAAAAGATTTGCCCAGCTCTGTGCAAATATGTAGGAATTTAGGAGATAATGACATTTCCACAGGGACTTAAAATGGCTGCTTTGCCCTCATTTTTTTTACATTCAACATGGTGTTGGTGAAGAGAGGAGCGGGGAATCATATTTTCCAGTTGTCCCCTCTAACATAGTAAATCATCTAATATGTAAATACTTGAACTTTAATGCCTGGCTTTCAGAGTAAAATAGCATTTATTAGAGTCTAGTGGATTGTCACTTCTAGAAATGGGGGGGAAAAAATCTCAATCTGAGGTTTTTCTTATAATGGTAGGAGAACTGGAAGCATTTTTTTCTCCTGAAAAGCATGTATCATATTTCACATTTCTGATGGAAGCTCTAATTGAATCTAAATTCTGACCAAGATTTCCCTTAATCTGAGGCTGACCTAGAATTTGATTCCTTGCTTTGAATTTTTAGGATGTTCTTTCTGAGCCCTGATTTTCTGACCAACACTCTTTCACATGGAAAATATATGCCACTATTAACACATTTAGCTGAAGGAAAACCTTTTAGGTTGAATTACCTTAAATTCAGTTTCAATGTTGGCTAGTCTTGCCAATTCATTGCTTAGTTCTAAAGCAGTAAGAACGGGGTCTTCACTAGAAAGAGACAAATAAGCGGCACTTGCTAATCCTTTGTAGGCATTCATTCTCGATCGAGAGTGACTGAAGGAATCTTTCCGCTGCTTCTCAGCACATTCATTGCACTTGCAGAAGTAGTCATGGGGCCTTTCTATCCGTGCCCCTTTCAGAAGCAAGATATGAACAATTTCATACTCTTGGCAATGAGCAGCGAGTATTATGGGGGTGATGTCATGAGAAAACCGAGTTCCATCTTCATCATATGCATAAAAATCATCATCGCGTAGTTCCTGCTCAAGGGGGCTTAGTGTGAGACGCTGCCCTTGTGCAAAGGCTGGATGGTTCAATATTGCTTCCACAATGCGCACGTATCCCTTACTGATGGCCAACAGCAGCGCATCTCCAACTCGAGCCAGATTCTCCTTTTTCAGAAGGAGTTCAGTCACTTCCAAATGCTCATTCCCCACCGCTAGCTGCAAGGCATTTTGTCCCATGTAATCAACGCAATTAAAGTTCAAGGTTTTGGACTCCTCCAGCATTTTCCGCACCACGGGGATGTTGCCATATTCCGCAGAATCCAGGAAGCGTTCTTCCTCCACGGTCAGGCTGGTGCCCTTTTCGTTAAACATGTAGGCTGGGCCTCGGATAGCCTGTCTCCGGCCTTTCTCCCGAAGGGTTGTGTGCCTTCGATGCATGTTGTTAGCGTTGCTGTTTCCCAACCTGCACAAAGACAGGAAGGAAGCTTGATTATCCTCTCAGCCATTTTTAATCTGAGGTAACCTGAAAATAATATTGAAAATGTTCTGTTGTTATAAGACCTGTATTTAACATGGTTTAAAATGGTTTAGGATACATGCTGGATAAATTACTGAATAAGTGCCAAAAAGTTAGACTCCTAAGTTACCTAGGCTCTTTTGAAAATGTTCCCCAATATGTAACAAGCAGATGAAACAAGTGGTGATGCTCTGTTGGCAACACACTATTCATCCTTCATGCCAGTCAGTGATCTAGGGCTGAATATTGCTCACCCAGCATATGGATTCTCTGTAATTGTTTGTTTGGTGTGGAGTAGTTTCACATTCAGAAAAAAAGAAGAAACATTTTCATGGCAGGAAATTTGTCGGGTTGATTTTGTTATCATTTTTAAACGGTACTGTTGGAAGCAGGGCAGAGGTTTGGAATGCTAGAAGCAGTATTAGCAGGAGCTGGCCCATTATCTATTCTCCTATATTTAAAAAAAACAATGGCCTATATATTCTTTTAATTATTATTGTTCTGTGGGCTTTTTTTTTCTTTTTTTTGTTACTTTTTCTAAAAAACAAACAAACAATCGGTCCTGATGTCATTTCCCAATCCACAAATGAGAACAATTACACCTCTACCCTGATATAAAGTGACCTGATATAACACGAATTCGGATATAACGTGGTAAAGCAGCACTCCAGGGGGGCGGGGCTGCACACTCCGGCGGATCAAAGCAAGTTCGATATAACACGGTTTCACCTATAACGCGGTAAGATTTTTTGACTCCCGAGGACAGCGTTATATCGGGGTAGAGGTGTAGTTATTCTATGGGTAGAAAGAAAGCAAGAACATAAGAATGGCCATATGGGTCAAAGCAATGGTCCATCTAGCCCATTATCCTGTCTTCCAACAGTGGCCGGTGCCAGTTGCTTCAGAGGGAGTGAACAGAACAAGGCACTTTAACACGTGATCCAACCCCTGTCGTCCAGACCCAGATTCTGGCAGTCAGAGGTTTAGGGACACCCAGAGCATGGGGCTGTATCACTGACCATCTTGGCTAATAACCATTGATGGATCCATCCTCCATGAACTTATCTAACTGCTGCTCTACAGTCTTTCTTGTCCTCTTCTTTTCACCCCAGACACTGGAAAAGCGAATCTAAGGCTCTATACAAAGGCCCCAGTGCCTGAGAAAGGAAGTTAGGGTTTGGTCAAGAATTACTTACATACATATAATATATATGTAACTCACCAAAATGATGGACAATAACGTTGCTTTTTCTCACTGTCTCTGATTAAAAGTAGACCCTGGTTTTCCACTCCATTCTAACATCAACAGTAAGAATGGTTAGTGCAGAAGCAGAATACTATGCAAATAAAACTTCCCACCAAAACATAACTAATATAAAAAATTAAGCATGTTAAAACATTGTAGAGAAGGATGAGCAGAACAAATGACATTTATGGTGAAGGCAATATAACTCATGGAAGCCTTCACCTCTGATGAGTTATGGCCCCAATCTTGTTCATGATCACTGAAGATTAGTATTTCAGCTGCCTCACTTTATCATCTTTTTACATATAGTGAGACAAACAGAAAATTATTCCCTTATCTTTGAATATTTTCATAAGAAAAACTCAGCTATCACTTCACATTTTAAAAGCTAGTGACGATGTTTGACCTGAGCACTGAATTATGATGGAGTAGTGACAATGCAAAGAGATATATATTTAATAACAGAAGATCTTGGAAATTCAGCCATATCTATGCCACATGATTCTGCATGGTGCCTTGTTCTGCACCAGTTGTACAGACAGTTTTCAAACTAATCATACATACTGAGCTTGTGTAATGTGTTCTTTTTAAAAAGTGTAATTGTAACTTGATTGCAGGTATCTTAACATTTTTGTTTGAAGGTGCTCTGCATTTAAATGGCTGCATTTGCATATGTTATTGAGACAGCTAGTGATCAAACTCAGAGATTGCAATTAAAATATTGTGTTTTTCTAGGAATGCATGCTTTGACATTCCATGTCATTGGAAAGAAATCTTCTGTGGAAAGGCAAACCTTGGGCCAAATCCTGACTCCAGGGGGACTTCTGCCTGAGTTCAGGCCTGCTGCTGCAAGATGTTGACCACCCACAATGTCTCTGGTAGTCCTTAGGAGTTGAGAGCCCTTGGCACTTTGTGGGATTTGTCACTAAAGCACTAGGGGGTTTCACTCTATATATTGACATAGGGATGCTTACTTAGGCTAAAGTCCTCTACCCAGCAGTTGGACTGGGTTAGCTGGGCTTGGTGCTGGGAGTAAGAAGAATTCTCTCCCACAGAGCACCTGTAGTTCCTAATGCTGTAGCCTACTCCAGCCTCTGTCCTTCCTGTCACCCACTTCCTTTCTGCTGCTACACTTGGGGCTTGTACAGAGCTCGTGCCTATGCCATTCTGTACCCTCTGTATGGACACATACGTTCAGCTCCCCCATTGTTGAACCGTGGGAATACACTTGCAAACATAGGAGTGGCATTTGGAATTTAGATTTGGAGCAAAATTTTCAGACGCACCTATTTTCAAAAATGACTTAGGGGCAGATTTTTAGAGCTATTTAGTCGTGTAAAGATGCCAAAGACACTAATAGGATTTTCAAAAGATCCTTGGTACCTAACTCCCATTAACTTTCAATGAGACAAGATCCTACAGCCCAGATCCTTAAAGGTATTCATGCTCCTAACTCCAAATATCAGTGGGAATTTGGCACCTAAATACCTTTAAAGATCTTTGATTAAGTGCCCAAATAATTTTTGAAAATGGAATTTAGGAGTCTACGTTTCTTGGGTGACATTTTCAGAAGCACCTTTTATGCTCTAGAGCTTCATCCTGTAATCCTTGTTTAGGCAAAAATTAAATTCAAGATGGGGATGTAACGGGAGTGAAGAACTGCAGGATCAGCCCCTTACTCGCTACTTCTCTTTTCCTGCAATGATTTCGGCTATTTTCAGAGGGATTCAGGAAAGATAGGCACTAAAATCCCATTAAAACTCCCATAGGCCTATTTAAAATGTTCACCCTCTGTCTCTATACAATTGATGCACTATTGTGTTCTATTAAAACACAAACTAAAATGTTACTACTCAAAACATTGTAACGATGAACAAAAATTAAGGAAATGAGACTCTACAGATGTGAATCAATAAAGAAATGACTGCAATGAAAAGAAGACAAAAAAAGCTCTTTGCCAAAATATTTGCAGAATTTTGTATGTTTAATTTATTTAAAAGAAAAGGGAAAAAAGGAGGACAACATATTTCTTAGCAGAATCAAGGCTTAAAGGCATAGTACTGTATTAGAAAGTGTGTGGGGATAAATTATACTTTTAAGGAAGCACAGACTGAATTTTAAGTATACAAGTTCTCCATCTTGTCTGCTAATGCTTCATATACTACTCCAGTATTCCAACTTCCAACCTGCCCCATATTATTAGCTTTCTTATATCAGGTTTATCTCCATTAACCAAAACATTTAAAAAAATTTCACCATCATCCTAGAGAGGAAACATGAATCGAGCAGAAACATGACTAAGATAAAAATTGCAATGGAGTCCATTTTCAGTTACTTTCTATTTACTGAATATACAGCCTAAGTATTATTTGGGATGATATTTTTAATAAATAGCAACTTTTCCAGCATTAACCAGCAAAGCAGCATGCCAGGGAAGTAGCAAGGAGCATTCCTTCCCATGGTATGAATAAGATAAAAGGTCATTCAAGTTCAAACTTTCAAATAGGCTGCCTCCCTTTTGTGGGTGTGCTGAGCAGAAACTAAATCTGCACCTGCAATTATATTTAAATCACAATTCTGAATACTCAGACCTCTAATTGCCGGATTTTAGGTACAATCCAGGTGATTAGAGATGCTTCTACTGAGGTTTGCATCTGACATCATTGAACTGGTTGCAAAAATTCCAGCACTGGTTTTGCAGTTACAAACTGTATGGGTAAAAAATGGAAGTCGGCCTTCATCCCTTTGGAAAAATGTATCCATTAGGGTGAAGTACCTTCATCCACGTAGACAAGGCCATTCATGTAAAACCTATGGTATGGCTGCTGCTGGTGGCAAGGGGGTAAAAATGGGGAGCAGACATAGTGCAGCAACCATGGCCCTTGTGCTGGGTGAAGGGATGTTTGACACCAAGCCCAAATAGTCCAGCCTAGTGGTGTTGGGAAGCCAGGGGAGGAACCCCTAAATTCTTATTCATTAAGGTGTAGGCTTCTGTATCACCCCTGGAAAAATAGCCAAGGAAAGGGTATATGGCATCCCTGCAGCCTGCCCATTGGTTTGAGCAAAGAGGCAGCTTCTGTTATCCATTACTTCTTACAAAAAATGAACTACCCCAGGTTTCTCATGGAATGCAGGGGTGAAGTTCACCCTGAAGGCAATTGGTTGATGTATGTTTGCATCACTGTTGCATTGCAGAGGACCAAATTATTGCTAGGGTGCGAACATAGCGTTTGCCATATATGTTGGCAGGAGCATATATACTGTACTGAATGCCACATTGTGTAGTCCTTATGCAAACAAAATACCATTGGCATCAATGGCCAAGATATTTTAAACTGACTAGTGATTTGGGGTGAAAATCAGCCCCCTTGAAAGAAATATCAAATAAGGCACCCAATCTCCCACACATCCAAAATCATTAGTCACTTTTTAAAATCTTGGGCTATGGGGTTTTACCAAAATCAGGACCCCAAAATTTTGCCCAATTATTATTGCTTTTTTTTAAATCTACAGAAATCTTTTTTGTGTGGACCTGGTTTTTTGTTTTGTTTCTTTCTTTGTGTTTTGATTAATATAGCTAAACCTCAAATATTTATAACCGAATCCTACCCAAAGCTATGCACATTACTTTTAGAGTAAAAGATAATTAAAAATAATAGAATTGATCCCAGTATTCATTTCTTTTTCTCTTGCTTTGATCCTTATATCTACTATTCTGTTTTTTGCATATAGAACTCAAAGGATGACTAAAGGAAATACATATTGAAATGATTCCTAAAATATGTGATGGATAGTTGTACCAATATGCTGTTTGGAACCTCAGTTACTCTTATATTGTCTATCTTGTGAACGTTCTCTGTATTGTAAACTACAAATCATTATTCCCTCTCTATTCTCTCTTTAACCTCAGTTAAACAATGTGTTTGCTAAATATGTGTTTTGAATGTTGACTAAAATAACAGTTCTCAAAATTAATGGTTGTGTAATCCTGGTCTCGAAACATAATTTTCTGAGTACGATTTATCCTGTCTGTAGAAGAACACTCAGAATTAGCTTTAGCTCAGAACCGTAATATGCCATATGAATACATGTTCATTCACAAATTTTACTATTGAAGACAGCGGCCTTTTTTTTTTCTTTTCCCAGCAGGTGGCGGCATAACCCTGGATTACAACAAGACGCAATTCCACTCTACCTACTTCCAGAACCGAAGTCTCCAGCTCTCTTCATACAGAGCCTTGATTCTTGTTTCACGGATTGAACCTACTTTAATTGGCAACGTTACTTAACAGTTATTTAAAATCTCGAAAAAACGGCAAGGAGCCCAATCTTTAGACACATCAGGCCTGTACAGCTCCAACAGGGCTACTCGCAATTAAGCACACCTGGCATTTGGGGTGTCCCCTTTTCCATATCATACATATTCTAACATGCAAAAGCCAGACAGCTCACCCCAGAGACATGGGAACAGACCTAAAACGTGCCGTTCATGGTAAACCCAGCGATGACGGACTGAATGGCTATTTACAAATGATTTGCAACAATGATAAATATATAATTCAACTGACACCCAAACATTTAACATTGCCCCCCGCAAAGCACCCCAGATTTACATGCAGGGCTGCCTTGCAGAGTTTCAATCAACAACACACTTCTCTAGGCGTCACTGGGAGCTAGGGATTTGGGCCAGAGCGAATAATCTGAGGAGGCAAGTTTAGTTTCACCTACTTAAAAACCACCATCCGCCGCGGATCCCCTGCACAAGAGAGAATCAGTAACTTACATGGAGCGTAAGGGGCCCCGGTCCCTTGCCCTCTAGACGTTTGCAGTCCCAGGAAGCCGCATGGTTGCCAGTCCCGCCGGTGAAGCGCTGTCTATGGTGCTGAAATAGGGACCTGACCTGGGAGCCGCTAGTTAGTTAGTGTCCGGAGCGGCTGTGCGGGGAGCCGGTAGGCTCCGCTACTCTGTCCCTGGTGCTGCCCGAGTCAGCTGAGCTCCCGAGACACAGCAACATCCCTGTCGCTGGGCGGTGGGAAATTTCCCAGGGAACATTAGGGATGCATTTACTGGAGGAAGATCCTGGGGCGAGACTGGCCGGTGCTTTCTTTTGCCTGCTGCTCCGGTAGTGAGGTAGCGGATCCCGTCCTTTATCCCCCCCTCGCAAGCACACACACGCACCCCTGATGCTCTACAATGCGCGGTAGAAAAGTGATCCTCCAGTCCAACTCGGCCAGGATCCCACCGGTCAAGCCTTGGCGATCTCCTGCACGTGTTTATATCCAGCCGTCCCTCCCCACGTCTGGAGCCTTCGCGGCAAGTTTGCTAGCCCGTCTGCACCCAATGGGCTAATTCAAGCAGGTGGGGGCCAGGCTGATAGAGGCTCTGCACATCTCCCGAGTCTACCGCCCGACTTTCGCCAAAAGCTCCCTCCCCGTCTTGGTCCCACCAGGGAAGCATCTGCTACAACTTCAGTCTCGCCTCGCGAACCTGCCCTTGCCTGGACCGATCCAGATCAAGGACCCCTAAAGTGAATCGGACTGCCCGCTCCGCTTCCAGAGTCCCAGGCGTCTCTCATTAACAATGCCTTGCCACAAAGGAAACCTTCCCCGTCGCTCCGAGCCCAAGATCTGCCCCTGTCCTCTGCTCTGGCCCCTTTCAACGCCCTCGAAGCCCGCTCCTTGTTATTGGGAAAACTGAGTTAGTCCAAAAGAAACCGACATCCTTTTACACGTGATGCTGCATTCACAAACCCGGGATTAAAGTCTTCCTGGAGATTACACGCAGAATGCAATCGCTGCTCTATCGCCGTGACTAGTTAGGTCATGCAGCAATGCTAGTCTCAAAGAAATAAGATCAGGGTCTCTTCCAAGCCAGGCAGTGCCCTAAAGGGAGGACACGAGCCACCACATTCTCCTCTTCCTCCCACCCCCTCCTCCAATGTTCGAAAAGATTAATTGGTTAGCAAGAGGTTTTCGCCAGCTCTCTCCCGGAGTTGATCTGTCTTGAATTGGGAATAGATTTGCTAACTAAGCACCTGGGAGGAATCCAGTCAATCCTGTTCCCAGAGACCAATGTAAACGTAGGGAGGCTGGGTGGCGTTGGGATCTTTACTGAGCCATAGGGAGTGTGCCCTATCAAGTGTGAATCTGCAAAATATTTATGGCAAAATATTTATGGCAGGTCTTTCATGTTCCCCATCAGACCACCAACCAGGCAGTGTACGGAGCCAGAGCATCTTTACCAGCCTTTCCCCATGGCTTTATCCTGAGGGAGGAGGTTGTATTGTCAGATTGTGCTAAATGGTGGGGGGAGGCGTATGAAAGAATATCTCTCAGGGGGAAGATACTACACACCGTTGACGGGACTAGTCTAAACTTCCCTGAAGATCTGCCTATTGCTAAACCCACAACGTCACATACAAAATATCCCCGGGACAGAGAGTTGTAGGTCATAGTTACAAGGGCATTGACTCCATACGATTACCCAGATTACTTGAAATATAGACCCAATATTGCATTTTAAATCACACTTCTAGGAATTATTTGACCAGGGATATACTCTCCTCTCAGACCTAGACATGTTTGAGAGACAGACAGCAGTCATTCACTTTAGAACCACTTTTTCTACTGGGAAAAAAGGTCAGATCTCCAGAGCCTTATGTCCTTTGATTCCCCCCCCCCCCAAACACAATTACTTTAATTTTATGCCATCCAGTAGTTGGCTCTCATCTTCACAAACCAACAGATGAAACAATTTGAATATAAAATCTTCACAGATGAAGAACAGCCCTCATGAAAACCATAACAATTACCAACACGGAAACACCAGTTATAAATACTCTTCAAAGTGATAGATAGTTCAACCTATTCATAACTTTTGAAATCTGCTCAATAGGAAAATGACTCAAACCTAAAGCCAGCCATTTTTATTTGCTTATCAGTAGCAAATATTGCCAGATCTTCAGAAAAATACTCAACCTAGAATGAACAAGTGAATGGTTTCACCATTTATGGCCATTTTTTCTCCTAATCTGCATGAAAAATGAAGATGTGGTGACAGAGTATATGCTTCAGAAGGCATGATGAGCCTTTCCAATTATAATGTAAATAGCAAGTTCTCTATCCACATGTATTTTACACACTTTTTTTATCTAGATAAAAAATTCAAGATCAAACAGTATCTAGTACTCAGAGATAGCATGTGGAACTTGCTGGAGAACTTGTATCCAGAAATTAAAAAGCAGATTATGCCTCTCCGTAAATGTAGTTTTCATCTGACACCAATAAAATATTGACAATATTATCAATTGAACTTAATTATTTATGATCCCCATGTGTAAAGGATACAATAGAATGGAAAAATTGCTTGTGAAAGACATGGGGGAAAGAGTTGGAGAAATCTGTGGTCTATGGCATATATTTCAGTGGAGTGAGAAGTATTTCATATGTTTGAGGGTCACCACTGCTGGCTTGTAGCATATCCCAGTGTTGGTGGAATGTGGCAAGCTGGAAAGCCAGTATGTGGCACTTCCCAAGCATGCCATCTACCACAAAAGTCTGCAACTTCAGAATTTTTCAATTAATATTGATCTGTATTTTGTTATTGTAATAATTACACTTGCATGAGAATTAAGGCCACCATATTTTTGACCATTACAAAATACTCTACTCTCTTGACTTAAGACTTATTGATCTCAGAGTTAAATGAAGACTTGTCTATTTCATATTTCACATGATCTGAATTTAAAATCCGGGTGCACAACATTGGAATAGTCATTATTGCCGGGTATGTGAAAGGGTGCAGAGTCAAAAGACCTCCTATTGCTGCTATTACAACTGTTGTATTATTTATGTTATATATTGGTTGAATGCTGAAAATGTGCTTAGCACTGCACACAACCTAGACTAAGACTTGTTGCCTCCCCCCACCACCACCACCACCACACACAAACTTATTCTCTAAGGGCATGTCTACCCAGGAACACTCAAGAAAGCTAAATCTGAGTCAAGTCACCATGCATAAGCTAATGCATTTTAGCACCATCCCATGTGGATGCTTTCATTCAGGAGTGAAGCGAGCTTAGCTCATTATAACTTAATCCCCTTCCAATAAGAAACCTAGAAAACAATTAATCCAACTTCAGAAGTTGCAGAATTTTGTTGTAAGAAACTTGCCTCTCTCAGAAGAGCATTGAGCAACCACATTGTGGAGACTCTAAAATCCACTCATGGCTTTTTGGAAATTATTGAAGCTCTGTGAGCTCAGTGTTAACATGCTTACCTCTGCTGAATTAGTGTCATTTTGGTAACAGAGAGATTGCAAAAGTTACTAAGAGAGGCAGTAGGGGAAAATGCCTGAAATGGATTTAGGGGCCTAACTTAGGGGATGGTGTCCCTCGCCTCTGTTTGCCTGAAGCTGGGACTGGGTGACAGGGGATGGATCACTTAAGGATTACCTGGTCTGTTCATTCCTTCTGAGGGTACCTGGCATTGGCCACTGTCAGAAGACAGGATACTGGACTAGATGGACCTTTGGTCTGAGCCAGTTTGGCCATTCTTATGTTCTTATAATTTTAGGCACTGAAGGCTGAACATTTGGTCCATTAAAGTTAAGGGGGCTATCCCCATACACCAAGAGATGCCCTGAGAAAGAGAAAATATTAAATAAAATGTAGCAACAGGACACTAAAAAAATTACAGTAAACTTTTGCTTCGTTTTTGCAGCTGAATTTTCTTCAGCTGTTTCTCAGAGCTCTTCCTACTCTCTATTAGTCAACATTCAAATCAAACTGTTCAGCTCTTTTACTTCTGTCATAAACAATACTGGCTAGAACACAAATGAAAGTTAAGCAGAGATTCCCAAGGGTTTCCATCAATACGAGCAAAGAGTCTAACAATCTCTTCATTGCAGCCACCCGTTGCCTAGAGATTTATTTAAAGTTACTTGTGACCTTGACTCAACCCTTACTTCAAATACACATAGAATTAATTTCAAATAATTGAAACATCAAAAGCAGCTGAAATAGCATCAATTCAATAAATGTAACGAATCATATAACCAACGGTTCTAATCATACTATTATAGACGACTAAGCGTAAGCACGTAGGCCTACTATAGTGCTTCATACATTCTTTAAATGTTCAAAACCACATATTAATGAGTACAGAGGGAAATTACAGTAAATACTTTTAATTGTTACTGGTACGGACCCATTTTGAACCAGTATGAAAGACAATATATTACCTTACCAGTTCCATGAATTATCCATTCTCTGGAACAACTGGATATGAGGACTGACAGCTTACAAACCTATTCATGAATAGTAATCACCATTGGCTGTATAATCTGATCTAATATTATTCCATCTGAAAGAAGTGTCCTCTCATTTGGCAATATAGCAGATCAAATTCATTTTTCATTATTCTCTGTATGCCCAGGCCTGCAACCACTATATTGAAGAGCAGTCCCATTCACTTCAGTGATCTTACCAGTTGTTTATAGCACTTGTGTTTCACTTTAATGTAGTTTCTTCAACTGCTGCCATCGGTGAGCAATATTGTAATAACTTTATCAAGGCTAGCACAGTCTGTTATCCACCAGCATGAACTTGGTCCAGAAGCAAGGGGTCATCTTAAATTAGAAGAGCAGTAGGGAAGAGTCAGAGTGATGGATTCATTTAACAAGACACAAACAGCAAAGGGGCTAGTCTGAAAAGCAGCTATTTCTTTTAACCCACTTTTATTTTGAAAGCAATTTATATGATAATCAGATTTTGCACAAATTCTTCATGTAAAAAAAAGGAAAGCTATTCTTTCATGTCAACAAAGGAGTATTTCTCTATGTCCCACGTAAAGGGGGGATATAGCATTTGACCAAAATACATTCTGGTACACAAATAAACGATGATGATTTTTTTAAAACAAGGGCTCCAATACCAGCTATCTGTTTAAGTTAAAATAAGGAACAAGAAAACATTTATTCACTTTACTTACAAGTTCATGAGAAAGCAATTCATGACACAATCTGAATTTTAAAATGGAAAGAGGCAAATCCTATCCCTTTCTTAGACTTAACTGATTTACTCCATAACACCTCTTCCTCAAATGACAAACCCAACTCCTTTTTATAATGACTTCTAAGAGTGTCTCTTGGTAGTATTGGTAATGGTATTTCTACACATCTCTTGGTGATTATGACGATGTACCTGGATTCCTTTGAAGTTCTTTTTAACTTCAGTTTATGGTGGTGAGCACTGGGTAGCTCTTTTGTTGTGTGAGACATTTCCTGAAGCTACGCCTATGTTTAAAATACTACAGTGGCTCAGCTGCAGCCATTCAGCTGTGCCACAGTAATGCTTTAATGTAGACACTCACAACGGTAACAGGTTTCTCCTATCGCTGTAGGTAATCGACCTCCCCAAGAGGTGGTAGCTAGGTCGACAGAAGGATTCTTCCATTGACCTAGCACTGTCTACTCTGGGGGTTAGGTCCATGCAGCCGTGTCTCTCAGAAGTGTGGATTTTTCCACACCCCTGAGAGAAGTAGCTATGCCAATATAAGTTTTGTGTGTAGACCAGTCCTGAGATTATATCCTCTCTACTGTTTTTAAAAATGTGCATGTACATCTCACTTATTTTATTGATGCTCTCTTTCCCACTGTAATGCTGTAGCCTTGTAAACCATTACAAATAGATAAGAGATTAAAGTCTAAATTTCATTATGTTGTCTTAGGCAGGAGCGGATCTAGCTTTTTTGCCACCCCAAGCATGGCAGATAGTCTGCCTTCGGTGGCATGCCTGCGGGAGGTCCCTGGTCCCGCGGATTCAGCGGCATGCCTGCGGGAGGTCTGCCGGTCCCGCGGTTTCGGTGTACTCGCCGCTGAATTGCCGCCAAATCCGCAGGACCGGTGGACCTCCCGCAGGCAAGCCGCAGGTTTTGACAGTAAACTTTCCTACACTGCCCAGGTAGAATCACCATACAGCAAGGGTGACACTGCAGTGGTGAATGGCTGATGAAGGGGTTTATATAACCTTTCCTGCAGCTGCCAAAGTTGGAGGAAAGGGCATGGTCAGTGAAAAAGTCAGAGCACCCCATACCATGTTGATCCTGGGCTATGTCTTCAACTTCTTATGTCCCTACAGGCTTTAGTAAAGGAAGTGGCATACACAGAACTCGGATGGTGCAGAGGAGATGATAACAAAGAAAGCAGCACTAGGATCAGGCTGGCCATTGTAAAGGAATTCTAAGCCATTTGATTGCACCTTGTGTATTTCAGACCTACCTGAAGATATGGTGCTGAAAAAAGACTCTACAAGATGTCTAAGACTTAGACCTACTAACAGAATTTTCAAGCTGACAAGCATTTCACAGGATATTTCAAAGATACTTCATTCATTTCTAGTAACAGGATGTCTCCTAACTAGGGCTTTGGGGAACTGCCAGTTTTCACTTTGCCTGCAAAAACTGGTATTTTCATGGTTTTGTTTTACCTAGAGATGTTCCATCTTATGGAAGTAGCATTTCCATCTCTTCTCTCAGTATAGCTCATGCACGCGTCTTTTGTCACTTTCTTCACAATTCTAGGATTGATCTCAGCTGATGCTTAAGGCTTGTCAATTCTTTGTCTTCAGAGGATGCTAATTTCCTTTCACGTTTTTCATGCTGCCTGTCCTGTCTTGGTTTACCATCCCTCCTACAAAGCTAATTAAAGAGTGCCAGATTATGCCCCCAAGGCATGGATGTCCTTTGGGGAAGGGAACCAACTATCTTTGAGGCACTTTCTATTTTTTAGGACTCCATGGGGCAGTCTGCAGGCTTGGAATCTTCAGGGAGTAGAAGACAGGGGCTGCCAGGAGGACAGAGTTGGCATGGAGTCACAGGCCCTAAGCATGGATAGCACTGGCCTCTAGAGTAAGTTAGAAAATGGATTTTCCATCATGAAAAAAAAAAAGATATTGAATATTTTCATCCCAAACTGGGACAGAATGCCAACATTTTGAAGCTGTTTGTGAAATTAAATTCAGATTTTTTTTTATTTTGGGTCAATCAAAATATTTCATTTTGATACATTCAAAATACTTCATATTGATTTCTACCATTTAAAATTTTCTTTTAATATTTTTTTACAAAGAAAGTGAATTGCTAAACAAAAGAGTAGTTTTGAAATGAAACTTTCCATTCAAAAAAGGATTTAATAAAAGATCAGTTTTGTCAAACCAGCATTTTCTGTTGGAAAACGGTTGCAATAAAATGTTTTCAATTGGACTCTTGCCAGCCCCCCCAAATCTGTGCAGGTTCATAGGGATCCTCTAGGTCAGAATCACAGCTCATTTCCATGTCAGTGAGGCTGGGGAACCAAACCCTACCTCCTCATGGGGAATTTTCTCCATCTCATATTTTACCAAAGGAGGTGGTGATTTGGCCCTGATGTTTGGCAATGTCTCATGTTTAAATGCAACAAATGACCTGTGCTGTTCTTTAGAGGCCATGCTTGCTCCCAATGAGCTCTCACTCTGCATGTGCTTCCAAATGTCATATTAACCTTGTCTTAGTACAACTCTTTCCTTTCTTCTCCTTCATACTTCATTCAGCTTTACTGTACTTCATTTTATTGTCACCTTCCCGGTGCCCCTCTGATTGTCCTTATCCTGTATATAGTTATTCCTCGCTTTTGATGATTTTTACACTTTCTTTTTGCATCCAAACAGTTGTTTCCCTTCTCCCAGGGTACAGATTCTGTATGTATTGCCAGATGGCCACTATTACTCTTGGGCACAAATTAATTTAGCTTTGAACACTTCCCATTTCTCTTCTGCATCCTTTCCCTCCATTGCTTTTTCTAATCTGATTTTATGCAACACTTCCTGCATTCTTCCAAAATATGCTTTTCTGAAAAGTTTGCAGCCATATTTTGCCTAACACCTCCTCCTTTTGGATTTCACTTTAATTATATTTAAAAGCTGCACCATATATCTCATTCTTGCCATGATGTCCCATATTAACATCTCCACTAAGGTCCCCTGAATTATCCAAATCTCAGTTAAATATTACTCCTACTAGAACTGCCTCCTCCAGATTTGGCTCATTGCATTATACTTAAATCTTTACTCTGGCAAATATTAAGTCAATGGCCTGCATAAGGAATGAGTAAAATTGGAGGTGCAATTACAAGATTTGAGACTTCTTTTGAAGAATTGTTGCTTGGTCCAGGTCAAAGAACTTATTTGTTCTACAAGTTTGTTTCTCTCAGACCTTTTTAATTTTTTTTAAATATTTTATTCATCATCTTGCTCCTTTGTATAAGTACTCTCTAGTGGAATTGCTACAAATTGGAAGGAAAATTACTTTACCCAAATTGTGGTTCATCCAAGATATTGTCTCTGATATAGTCAAATCTTCCTCAGCGTAGTAAAATTAATATTATGGAAAAAGAACTTCATAGGTTGCAAAACTGCATATGATTGAATGACTACTACAAATAGTATCCACACACATTCATTGGATTTTTGGGGTCTCTTTTCTAGAAATACTCTAATGAACAAGTTTACTGGCAGGACAGCTCCCTAAGACATTCAAATGTCTTGTGGAAAGCTAAAATTTTTCATTCCTATTCATGAGAATTCAGACATACACACAAATAGCTCTAGTACTTGCACTCTGATGATCAGAGAACAAAAATATATCATCTGACCTGTGGAATCAAAATAAAAAATATTCAAAGCAAATAGCTAGGGAGCAATCCATAAGCAAAATTTTTATCACATGTAATTTTGCAAGATGAACAACTCTGTGGAAGAGGTGATCTGTTCATACACAACTTAGGGCAGAAAGTGAATGGATAAATCCAATGAATAAATTGGTCATTGTGACTAGTTCACCAAGCTCTTGCATACGCAATGGATTGACCATTTATTTCTATGTGGACTTATAAAGTCATTGTGCAATAATTTGAAGGAATGAGCAAGCACATACATACAGAAGCTGCAAATGAAGGAGAAATTAAGGAAACATGATCTATAATGTTCATCATTAAACATGTGGCAGGCGATGCAGGATCAAGGAATTTTGGCTGGAGTAGGAGTTGATTTTACTGGAGTGGAGAAGACACTGACTACTCTAACCCTGTGGGCCACATAGTAAGAGTTAAGTACTGTTCCATGTTGTGGTGTAGAGCCACAGTGTCTCAGAAGAAGCACTGGAAAAATGCCATGCCTCAAGAATGTACATTGCCTCCCAGAGCTGTTCACAGGGAGCACACCATTTGCAAAGCTTTTTAGAAGTGTGAAGTATGTGCTCCCCACTATGATGGACAGCTTTGCTGATCAGTGATGGCAGAAGTGGAGCAATGGCCCTGCCTTCTCCCCACCCATTCCTGTCAAGTCATGGGCAGGGAGTGGTCTTTACTAATGTAGCTCTCACTAAAGCTTTTGAAAAGATGTCCCTTGCAACTCCCCTGGTTCTGGGCCACTGGAACTGTCTAGAGCACAGGAGACCTCTGGATCTGAATCCTTCCTGGACCATCAGACTTCACTTAGGGCACAATCAAAGCTCCATCATCTCTGTCTATTGTCTTGTTTTCTGGAATAGCTGTCTTGTTGCATTTCTAACTTCACTTCTTTACGAGGATAGGTTGTTGGCCTATCACTCAACCCCCCAAACCAGAAGACCAGTGGGCTGCTTTTAGTCTGGTCCTTACCTTCTGACATATCCAGTTTGGGAAGCCTTACCAGGAGTTAAAACTGCCACCGGCATAGCTCTTAGGGTCATTGGAACACACAAAACTTCCCACCATGTCAAGGTGTAGCCTCCGGGGAAGGACAGGGGGGCAAAAGGTGTGGACAATCCCGTGAGGTGCTCATTGTAGTGGGCAGTGCTAGCACCCTCTTGTGCCCCACAAGAACAGACTGTAATGGTTTCCTGCCCCATAATATTAGTGAATGTGGGAACCCAGCACCATTGCAGCTGCCATAAATTGACCTTTTATAGAAATCCTTGATTAAACTAATGATAATAAAATCATACTACTGAATACAATTTGCACCTCTACCTTGTACTTTTCAGGCGAGGATCTCAAAATGCTTTGCAAACATTAATTAAATCCCATGACACATGTTTGAGGGAGGCATGGGTTGGGATAGATAAATATCATTTCATGTACTATGGACATCCTGCAGCTGTGCAACTAATAAAAACAAGACTACTACTTAGCAGCTATATAACCCGGTACAAAACACAAACTTAGGACAAATCGTACTGTATTCAGCTGCATCAGGGACAGAGAATGTTCAGGTAATTCATTATCTGAATTGGGATTTTGCCAGGCACTTGGCACGAACATCCTTATTTGTTATGAAAAGTGATATCAGATCTTTAATGGTCAAAAGTGGTGAAGATAAGAACATAAGAACGGCCATACTGGGTCAGACCAAAGGTCCATCCAGCCCAGTATCCTGTCTACTGACAGTAGCCAATGCCAGGTGCCCCAGAGGGAGTGAACCTAACAGGTAATGATCAAGTGATCTCTCTCCTACCATCCATCTCCACCCTCTGACAAACAGAGGCTAGGGACACCATTCCTTACCCATCCTGGGTAATAGCCATTAACGGACTTAACTTTCATGAATTTATCTAGTTCTCTTTTAAACCCTGTTATAGTCCTAGCCTTCACAACCTCCTCAGGCAAAGAGTTCCACAGGCTGACTGTGCCCTGTGTGAAGAAGAACTTCCTTTTATTTGTTTTAAACCTGCTGCCCATTAATTTCATTTGGTAGCCCCTAGTTCTTATATTATGGGAACAAATAAATAACTTTTCCTTATCCACTTTCTCCAAATCACTCATGATTTTATATACCTCTATCATATCCCCCCTTAGTCTCCTCTTTTCCAAGTCCTAGCCTCTTTAATCTCTCCTCATATGGGACCCGTTCCAAACCTCTAATCGTTTTAGTTGCCCTTCTCTGGAGATCTTGGTTTTATGTTTCATCCAAAGGCCAGCACCTAACATCTGGCTGGGATATGTTTCCATACTTACTCAGAGGAAACACATTTACTTAGTGAGCTCCTAGTTCAGCAGAATATTTAAATATATGCTCTTCTTTAAGCATGGGCTGACATTTGAACATGTGGTTAAGTGTTTTGATGAATTGGGGCAAAAGGGAAGATGCAGAGTGCTTCAAAGAAGTGCTTGTGGCAGAGTGGAACATGACAGTACCAAATGATGAACTCTGTGTTGGTTGCGTTGTTTGTGGAAATATTGGCATTGAGTCTGCACAAATCTTGCAAAAGGGCAACCTTTTGTAACTGTGTTCCAGACAGCTGTCCTGCCCAGGAAAGGTATTTGATACCTCCTTGTGAGCACAATCTGGAGCTTTGAATGACTCTCAGTGACTGCTCCACCCCCATGGAACAATGGTCTTTGTACACAGGGGCCTGCAGGTGGGGGAGTTGGAGAGGCAAGCATGCCTGGTGGATCCAGAGCTTCTCTATTTGAGCACATGGCACAGAGAAAGAGGCCTGTTCAAGAGCAGGATTCCGCTGTTTGCAGGGGGCTGATTGTGACGAAGTGGGGGATTTTCTTATCTTTTTGTGGTTTTCCAATAGTCTGCATGCAGAGGGAGTGGGACTCAGTGCCCCTGGGTGTCACTGGTTTAACGAGGTGAGGGGAGAGGGAGTTTGTTGTTGCAGAGGACCAGAGAGGGAACTTGGGACCCCAGATGATGGCCTGAAGGAGGGACACTCCAGCAACTGGTGACCTGACGACCCACACCAGAGACCCAGCTCAGGAGTCGCAGCCGGTTCTGGCCAGTGGGAGGACAATGGGCTGTGACGAGAGGACCCCATGACCTAACCAGCCGGTTCCAGCCAGAGGGGGGCGGAGAGGAGAGGAGGCCCAGAGGACCCTGTTTACCTGGAAAGACGACAATGGACAGAGGCGGGGCCTGGGGCCGGTAATATCAGATGCCCCGCTGAGAAGCAGGGGGGCTCTGGGCCAGAGAGGGGGAGCAGGCAGAGCCCACCTGGATGCAGGGGAGACTGGGATGTGCTGTGCTGAGGGAGGCCAGGCCTGAGGGTCAGAGAGTTTCCTGTGCTATGTTCAGTCACTCAATAAACCCTCCTGTTTTACGCTGGTGGAGAGTCACTCCGGTCTAGAGAACAGGGTTGCATCAACCCCTTTGGGGGGTGGAGGCCCCGGGGGTCCCGAGCAAGTGGATTCCCCGAGGGGGCCCATGGTGAGAGACAGGTGTGGTAAGGCTCAGAGAGGTGTGGCTCCAGGAGGTGGAGGAGCCTGACCCTGAGAGAGAGCGAACCCCCGAGAAGGGCTGTCTCACTGAAAGGGGCAGCCCCCACGGACCGCATGGGGCCAAGAGTGGGCACGATCTGTGAGTCCGTGACACTGATCATCATCCATGTAAAAATGACTTGCATGAGAGAGAGGGCAGGAAGGACTCTGCCCAGCCTGAAACTCTGATAAACCTCAGACTCCTAAGAGGGATGAGCTCAAACTGGGGGTGTGGTGGAGGATGTCTCAGGACTTTTGTTACTTTCAGAGGTCCGTAACTCAAGTATTTTAAGAGTGAAGTCAATGTGGTTAAGAAATTCCTTTGCTAAGCCAGTGTTCCTTGTCTCTGAAGGGGTTAAATGAGAAAGTCCTGAGTGCCCCAGCCTTGGAGGAGCTCTGAGGAAGCACGAGAGCTTGGCAGTTCAGAGGCACTGGTTCCAGGGTCTAGGGAGTCTGAACTGCGGTGTCCCACATCCCAAGAAAGGGCATCAGACAAGATGTCTGAGCCTGAATGTGTGCTTTAGCGTTCCAGAGCTACAGACAGTCACTAGATTCTACCCAGAGCCAGTTGGCTTGGAAGCATGTGGGACCAAGTGATTGGGTCCCCTCTCAAAAGAGTAGTGAGTGAGTGTACAGTGGGTTACTGTAACAATGCTGCTCACTCTTAACTCACTTTAAAGTCAATGGGATTTAAGGGTGCTCAGCATCTTTCCAGGACTGGGTCATTATTGAGTAACCATCCAGTAGTGTCCTTGCCTGTGATGGACCTGTCCCAATGTAAATATAGGACTTCAGCCTCCTGGGTTCTCAAACTGATATCTTTCTTACACAATACATTCAGAATTCCTTTAAAAATATTCTGCTAAATACCCAATACCTGAATTACCTCCAATGCTGAGAAACATAGCTCTGATGCTTTTCAGTGCTGCTATCAATTTTATTCACAAGCTAGTCCATTGAAAAGTTAGCATATTAGCAAGAAGTTTCAGCAAGAACAGTGTAAGCTTTGGAAATCAAAACCCTGCCCTAGAAAAACTACCTTTGCAATGTGAAAATGTATCAGCTGTAGGAGGTCAGTGATAAATATCTCAATGAGGTACAAAAAAGTAATGAAGCACTTTTGAGTATTGGACAAATCATTACAAAATGTGCAATCCCTAAACCTTTGTGGGAATACTGTAGCTGTAGGAAGATATTGCCTTTGATAGCTGAGCTTGCTGGAGCAAGCTGGGTTTTGGAGGGTTTTTTCCCCCTCCCAATGAATATGAGCTTTTTTTGGAAGCTGAACAGTATGCAGGCACAGGAGACATGTAAAAATGAAACAATATAAAATGTCAACGGTTTTAATACTGATTATAGCAGGATCATAGACTAGATGGGATTCAGAGATTCTATGGCCAGAAGGGACCACTGTGATCATCTAGTCTGCCCTCCTGCATAACATGGTCCACAGACTCCCCCAAAATAAATCGTCTTTGAACTACAGCATATAAACATCCAATATTAATTTTAAAAGTACCAGTGATGGAGAATCCATCACAACTGTTGCTGTTCCAATGGTTAATTACTCTCACTGTTAAAAACATACATCTTATTTCCAGTGTAAATTCGTCTAGCTCAACTTCCAAGATTGATTCATGGGGGGCTGAAGGAAGAGTTTTCTTCTTTATCTGCCTCACAGATTCCCTCATTTTCAAATTGCTCAGTACTAAGGACATGCCACAACTGGAACTGTACATCCAAATACCCCAGACTTGGAGGAATGATGGATCTAGATCTCAACTGCTTAACTTGGGTCCGTCTCATAAAAATGAATCTGAATAGCTGGGACATTCAGATTTGGATCCAAGTCTGCACCTGAACTTTGTGACTAAACCCCATTTCTATCTGGTACTGGTTCAGAAGAGAAGAAACACATTCTGGAGACTATGGGCAGGTCTTCACTACGGGGGGGGGGTGGTCGATTTAAGATACGCAAATTCAGCTACGCGAATAGCGTAGTTGAATTCGACCTATCGGAGCCGACTTACACAGCTGTGAGGACGGCGGCAAAATCGACCTTCACGGCTCCCCGTCGATGGCGCTTACTCCCACCTCCGCTGGTGGAGTAAGAGCGTCGATTCGGGGATCGATTGTCATGTCTCGACGAGACGTGATAATTCGATCTCCGAGAGATCGATTTCCACCTGCCGATTCAGGCGGGTAGTGTAGACCTAGCCTATGACTGGGAGTTTCAAAGGACCCAAAGGAGTCAGGCATTCACCTTCTATTGAGCTTCAATGGGCTGTGGGTACTTAAATTCTCCTAGACACTTCTGTACATCTCAGCCTCTGCTATTTATTATGTCAATGGACAAGTCCTATTAAATACATCAATAAGACGTATAAACATTGAACAAGGTCCTATCGAAACTATTATACAAACCAACAGAATTTAATAGTGAATCAGATCCTCTGGTTTTATTTTAACTGCCCGGTAGTATTCTACAGAGGGATATAATTATCTAGTAAGTTATGTAGACTAGATCAAGAAAACCATAGGAAGGTTATAATTTTGTACTAATTTTATAGGGCTTTTTCATAGCATTAATGAAAAATAAACATCCTGAAATCAATACGTTTAAAATAAATTATTGGCATTGGTAAGCTTTTGGATTTTTATGCTATTTTGTGACTTTTCATAAAAATAGTGTAACCCTGGCCTCATTAACTTCAGTAAGGTCAGCATTTCACCCAGTATCTGGAGCTCTAGACATAGAGGGAAAGCCAGGCAGTTAGCAAAATGTATCATACAAAGACAAAATAGCTCTTGTAGCAGGATTCTGGTGATGCAAACAAGGTGATTACTCATCAGGCACCACAAGTTTCAAACCCAGTCCCGTCGAGTGAGACCCTTATCCTCTGTCCCACCACACTGCAGGGTCAGATGGGGGAACAGCAGCTAATGCCCCACCACCACAGGCTACACTTGCCGACTCAGCAGTGCCCGATGACTAGCAGCAGACTGTTGATTGGACACCACCAGTTATAAAGCTTCCTGTTCCGGTCCCACACCTTTTCTGAGCAGCTAATTGCTAGGCTGCAGTGACCAGACCCCTCAAACCACGTTCCTGCCTCTTCACCTAATTGCTGCTCCTTGCTTCTATTACCCCACCTGGTTCTTTGTTCTTAGTTCTTTCCTCTTTTGCCTGGTTCCTGCTTCCTCACCCCACTCCAGTTACTGGTTCCAGCTGGACCCTGGATGTGACTTCTGGCTTCCAACTCTGACTTTGACTTTGACCCTCAGTGTAGCTCCTGACTGACTCTGGCTTTGACCTTTGGTGGGACTTCCAACAGACTCTACCCCCCCTGGCTCCAACCACTAGGTCAAACTGCCCATTACACCCCCCCCACCCCCCAACTACTAGAAATGTGTGGGCACCAGAATTTCTATTTCGCAGGAAATTCTATGATTTCAAAATCTGTGTTCATTCAAGCTGAATCAGAAAGAACACCAATAAAATATTAAATTTCCTGTGAAATGAAATTTTCAAACAAACCCCCTAGCCTTTGGTTCCATCAAGAGAAACATCGTTTAGATAAACTCAAAATGTTTCATTTTGAATTCGACTGTATTTTATAGTTATAATATAAAATAAAATTCTAAATGAAAAGTAGTTTCAAAGAGAAAAATCAAAACCTTCCAAAGCACTTCATTTCAGTTTTTTCCCCAAACTGAATTTCATCAAAAAATGAACACATTCCTGGAATGATTCAATTTCAATAAATCAACATTCCATTCAAAAATTTTCAGCCAGCTCTAATGGTTACCTAGAAGTGTTAAGTTTTAATGAATGCTATAAAGACAATTTCCACTGCAAATTGCATAGAGAAGACATATGCACGCTCCGGCAGCCTTCAATCCTCATTCACTGCAGGAAAACGTCCCCCCATTTCTACCAACCAGAAATTACAGAAATCAGAAATTAAATACCTTCTGTATGGACCCCTGCTGTTACAATAACATTTATCATTTCCAAATTGCTCCTGCCTGAAAAATAAAATATGGGTCAGGAATAGTCTTTTTGCAAAATGTAAATGTTGTTATCCAGAAAGAACTGTGTCAAAGCAGACTTGAACTTCAAAGCACAGGGAAAAGAGCAAACATATTTTAAACCCTCTCTTCTTTTGCTGGGTATTTCCATTTTTCAGATTTGTTGATACTGTATCTTCAATATTTTATTACTTCTGCCATTGGCAATACTAAGAGTTTTACTGCAATGAACAAAAAGCCAGGCTCCAGGGACTGCCTCCAGTCAATGCTGTGTTATGAGTCTGCTGTTATATTACAGTCAGGGAGGCACTAATTTTTAAGCTCTGATTCAAATTCTGAAAATAATAATTCAGTTTGACTTTCCAAACATGTATTTCACCAGAAAGAAAGAAAGAATTTAACACGTATAATACACTGTGTACATTTATGATGCTATAGAGTTGGGGATAAATCTTAATCTTAAGAATAGCCAGCCAGATCCTCAGTTCTCAGTGCAGCTGGAGTGATCAGGGTGTTTTAAGCCACCTTTTAACGCCCCCAGACTTGAGCCATTGTAGATAAAACAGGCTAAGGGGCTGTTCCATGTTACCCCACTACAGAATTCCCATTATAACCCTGCACTGGCTGAATCATGTTTTCTACCCTACCTCCTATGGCCATTTTTCACCCATTGGGGAGTGGACAGCATAGGGTCAGCTATACTGTCTCTACACTACTCAAGGATTCCCGTTTTTCAGGGGAATTCTGAGCTAACAGAGGGCAGCTCAGCTGAGGGCAACTTTCCAGCTTTTTGGTGCACCTGAAGCAAAGCATCTGGGGCCAAGAAACTGGCCCAATATATTTTATCTACACCTTGTTATCCAAAAGTATAACTGGGTTCAAAGAATTAGATAAGTTCATGGAGGATAGATCCATCAATGGCTATTAGTCAAGATGGTCAGGGATGCAACCCCATGCTCTGGGTGTCCTTAAACCTCTGACTGCCAGAAGATGGGACTGGACGATCGGATGGATCTCTCGATAATTGTCCTGTTCTGTTCATTCCCTCGGAAGCATCTGACACTAGCCAGTGTCGGAAGACGGGACACTCGGCAAGGGACCATTGGTCTGACAGTATGGCCATTTTTATGTTTTAAAAGCCAGTGTATTTGAAATGATAAACAACATTTCTAAGGTTTTGTGGGACTTCCTGCTGCCCTTATTCAGGTGAGATCAAGATCTTGTTCTCTGTGATTATTTATTGGGGGTGCTGTCCCTTTTTTGACTATTCCTCTAGCTAAAATTACCTTGCTGTGCAACAGTGTTGCCAGATCAAAGCAGGGAGTCAGTGGCTGGTGCATTACTGTGCCAACCCACCATCCAGTCAATGAAGATATAACATAGCTGAGGTGCATTTTTAAAGTAGAACGGATGGCAAGAAAACAAATGGCTATCTAACCTAAAACTAAGGCAATGCCAACATTATTGCCGATATGGAAATGTGAAATTTAACAAGCTAGATTCACATGAATTTACATAAAGCTAAAGATTTGGAAAGTTAATTTTGAGGTTAAAGGCTGTGTCACTATATTATCATAACATTAATATTTGCAGTAAAATAAAAATATGCAATGGGTATCGACAGTGGCAAATTCACTGCAGTCATTCGCTTCCTGTAACATTTACACAGTCTTTAAAGAGCTTTGCTTTGCCATCTTATCCCACTTTCACCATGGTTGTCCTTGTTAATTCCCTTACTTTGTTTTTTCCTCTTTTTCATTTCAAATATTATGTACCCTCTATGTTTAAATAATTATTATTTATGATTGTTACTTTACTGGTCAGATAGGCAGTCAGATGAAAAGAAAGGTGAAAGTTTAAAATCAGATCTTGACATATTTCCAAACATTGTTGTTAGATAAAGATAACAGAATGAACTGAAAATATAAATAGAGAGAGAGCAGTAGTCCATCCCATGACTCATGTTACATGCATCTTGCAGTTCAAGAGGCATTTATTATTCCAAACATATTCATCGTCACCTTAGCGTGACTTAAGCTGCCCGATCCCATTAAGCCATATGCTAGAGCATTCCATTATCTGTAGATGATACCAAAGATCTCTCTAGAAATATGGGGGCATCAGGGACTTGATCCTGCCAGGTGATAAGCAGTCTGGTGAGCATCCTCTAACCCCATAGGCCCCAAACCAGCAAGGTACTTTTACAATATGATATATACAACAATGTGTTACAGGTGAGCAGGTTTCAGACCAACCACTACAAAAGATGGCAAAGACACAACATACTAAATTCTCAAGTCAGGGAGGGGTTAAAGAGAGAAGCCAGCAGCCTTCAGAACTGACCCCTAGGCAATACTGGAAACACGTCAGAGAAGCACTAACAGCAGAGCAAGAGTTTTCAGGCAGTTTCAGTATCCAAAAGCATCCACTCATATGTGACCTCTAGCAAAAGCAAAGATTTTCCCTTAGGACCTCTTTCCTCTAAAAGGCTGTTTCACACCCACAGTGTCCTAGAGGAGGGGGAAGTGGATAACCGTGGTCTGAGAGGAGAAAACACTAGTCAAGATCCTGTCAGTTTTGCTGTGTATACCAGCTGAATAGCGATGCACATAATTGGAAATAAGGCAGATGTTACCCGTGATACTGCTAAGTTTAGGCTGTAACACATAGGAAGAGCTTTCAAAAAGATCACACTGAACTCAATGTGCCTAGGCATGCCAGTTGTTCAATGTGATCCTTACTCCTTTGATCCCTGATCCCAATTACTGTAATCCCAGACCATTGTGTGTGTGTGTGTGGCTAAAATGAAACCTACAAAAGGAACCCACAATACAGTATCACGCTGTGCATGCTGCTCAGATTTGCTTATCCCTGGCTCCCAATCTTATTCTTAAACTCTGAAAACATATGAAGGTGGGCAAAAGCATTGTGTGGCAAATGCAGCCGTTCAACCAAAGTTAAGATGCAGTGACTCAGCAATTTATCAGAACAGCTGAAGCACCAAGTTGCCGAGACTTTCAGGGTAGGACAACGCTGTGTGTGCAGATTTGAAGAAACCTGACAGTGCTGCTAATGTTGGGCTAAATTGGAAGTGATCACTTAGCTATTGGGTCGATGAGGTACCTGCAAGATAAGTATTGGGCCTGTCTTTGAACTGCTGATTCAAACCTAGGCTCATATGAATATCTCCCCTGCATTTTCCACATGAAGGAAACAACAGGCACTCTGAAAGTAGGGAGAGAAAAAGCCCAAGTAACAAAGACACTTTTTTTCCCCCAGAAGTTCTTTCGTGCTAACCTTCTGGGGTTGGGGCTCCAGGAGTTTTGTGGGGACATGACTAAGAGGTCACACATGAGGTAGGGAAGGCAACACTGTACAGCAACATCCTACTCCAAACCCACAGATGTCCCTGTGGAATTTCTCGCAGGAATTCACGTTGCTTTGATGGATGGGCGCATTCCTGCAAACACTTAGGGTAGGACTTCACTGCACATTTAGCTCCTACTGGTATCTGGGTTTTGCTTCTAACCCATCTCCTGTTCACATATAAACCTCTCATCTGAGTTTAGTGGCGATTTCAGTCTGGCCTGACTGGCTGTGTGGGTTAGAGGCCAGATTCTGGTTTCACTTGGGCTGGTTAGTCACCCACACTTTGCAGTGAGGATGCAGATTAAATTACTGAAGTGATTATAGATTCATAGAGTTTAAGGTCAGAAGGGACCATCATGATCATCTAATCTGACTTCCTACACATTAAAGGCCACAGAACCTCACCCACCCACTCCTGTAATAAACCCGTAACCTCTGTCTGAGTTACTGAAGTCCTCAAATCATGGTTTTATAGACTTCAAGTTACAGAGAATCCACCATTTACACTAGCTTAAACCTGCACGTTTTACCCATATCCCATGCTGCAGAGGAAGGCAAAAAAAAAAAAACACCCAGGGTCTCTGCCAATCTGATCCGGGCAGAAATTCCTTCCCAACTCCAAATATGGAAATCAGTTAGACCCTGAGCAAGTGGGCAAGACCCAGGACACTGAACAAGTAGGAGAATGATGGTATTGCCTATGGAGACAGTGATTTAACTGTAAGGACAAGAATGAAGTTACTAGCATGGGAGTCACTATTCTGATCCGGGTGGAAATTCCTTCCCAACTCCAAATATGGAAATCAGTTAGACCCTGAGCAAGTGGGCAAGTCCCAGGACACTGAACAAGTAGGAGAATGATGGTATTGCCTATGGAGACAGTGATTTAACTGTAAGGACAAGAATGAAGTTACTAGCATGGGAGTCACTATTCAGATGAGATAACATAATATGAACAATGAAATGCTTATGTTAAGCTTCAGCGCATACTCAGGGTGAACTAAAACATTTCCAAAAACCTGAGCAGATGCGGACTGATCTGAGTGATTATACAGTGAATTAAAGACTGCCTTTCCTCCTGACAAACCCAAGACTGGAAGTTTTTACTAAACATTGCCAACACCATGAAGATACAGCCACAGCTGTGTTTTGTCTTCGAATAAGTTTTTTTTTTTAAATCTACTTAATTTTAATAAAATCAATTAATCCTCACAAGTTTATTTGTGTAATTGATTTAGATACAGTGTAAGCCCATTCAGCACCCGATTCAGCAAGCCGTATTGATCTTCCAAGTGAGTTTATTTGGCCAATAAGATAACTCAAACCCATTCTGGAAAACACACACGGCCATCTGGAGACTATTTTACACAGTTAGAGTTATTAGATCTGTTAGCTGGCTGTTAACATTTAATACTACTACATGTTGTAATAACGCATGACTCAGATATGGGGTCAGGTGGCCAAAGTTTGCATTACTACCACAATGAAATCTTTATGGTTGTTTGCTAAAGGTTGAAAGTAGCTGAAAAGGTAATTCAGTGCCTGGAAGCCGTATCTGACTTTTATCATAAAGCAGTTAATAAGCTTTACATTTACAAGAAAGAATAGTAATAGTTATTTATTTATTTATTTGATTTGCCTCATCCTTTGTGTAATATGCTCTCTCTCTCAGATTCCATAAAACATCTCTTATCACCGAGTCCCTTTCAGAATTATGTCACTCTAAAATGCGATATCATGTGAAGGGAACCAGGAGACGATCGTTTTAAGATAATAATGGGATTTGATTTTTTTTATTACAATGTCAGAATTATTACAGTCTTTATCAGAAATGTAATATGTGGCTTTCCTACTGTGCTCCATTAATCAGATAGCGTTCTACAGTATTTACTTTTCTTTATCTATTTTGTTCCAAACTCTCTCATAAGGCTGCAGGGCTCACCACAAGGGCAGTGCACCATGACATGCGGAAGGAACAAACTAGCTTGAGGCATACGTACTAGAAATGCCACATCCCCCATCCAGATGCAGAAGACTGAGCAGAAGTTGCTTTGCTCTGTCCTGTCTTTTCGCACATAATATACCACGTGGCATCTTCTTTTTCCCACAACTTTGCGTGAGACGTTTTGCCGCTGCAGAGCCTGATTTCGCATTCATGCTGAGTCATGCATTGACTGCAGCAGGATTGTTCCTGCTCTGCAGGCCTCTCATGTCCATCCACCATGGGGATGAAGTGTTTAAATATCACATAATTTCCTTAGACATCAGGCTGACAAGAGGTCAATAAAAATATAACAAACAATGCTGGGACAGAGCATCACCTCGTGTAAATCAGCATAACTCCATTAAGTTTAGATCCACTTCTGTCCAATTATACTTACTATCTTTGTTGTGTTTCATGTTTGTTCGTCTGCTAGGATCACACTTCTTATTGTATACAATTCTGGAAGTTGAGCTTTGTGACAATCCCCAGAGAGTGTTTCAGACGTACACTATCTTTTAAAAAGAAGCAGCACTTGTCTGTCTTTGAAGATGCACATTGTACTGCATGATGAAAACAGAATGTCAATACTCTCACCTTTGGGAATCCGGGGAGATGTCTTTCGTTTCACAATGTCAAGCATAACAGCATCATTCACTGAAGAAAGCTTATCTGTGATCCCTCCATTTAGCGATGAAAGAGGCCAGGAGATCAGATTTAACAACAAAAAAGACAGACCATTCATGCAAAATTGTTACAAAATGGGAAAAGAATAAAATGTCTCTTTGGTACAGTCCAGAATTTTGGGAAATCTCTTATGCCTCTCAGATTGAGGATTTCATCTTATTTCTTTTGCCCCTCCCCCTCATCTCTTCACTGAGGATGTTCACGCTGGTGTGGACAGGGTGGATATAGCTACCAGGCGTACTTTGTTTATGATGTGATGTTCATATAACAGGATAAGCATCTAGCGTACTGGATGGCCATCTATAGTTGTATTTCAAAAATTCAATTAAAGACATAAATAAAAATAAATGTATTAAAAAAAAATTCTCACTCTGATTTCATTTTGCATATACAAAGCATAAAGCCGTACTCCTAGTTAGATCATGCTCACCATACAGTCTCACATAAACCAAAGGACACAACTCATGTAAATAAAGAAGCAAGATTTGCCCCCGCCCCCGTCCCCCTTCCCCACCCCGTGTGACTTGTGAAAATCTAATGAAGTATTCATTGGCAAATGCATACCTCTACACATGTGAAGGGACAGAAGAAGCAAAGATAGAAGAGGGTGATGCCCTGTCCTCCAGGATTAATTCCATGGAATAACTGAGTACATTTTATAAAAGAGGGTGCTTTCCTGCAGGACAGGATGAATTCTGAAGGACCAGGATGTGTTAATTCAACATAGCCCAGCTACGGCCTCTGTCACACCCTTATTGAGCACCAACAGAAATGAACACTATCCTTCTACACTATAACTGTTCTGGGATGGAGGCCGTGTATCTAAGGGGCGAATCTCCTTAAGTGAAGTGGATCCCCTGACACAGAGATGTAATAATGGATATCACTTTGCCAGCCACAATGGGTTTAGCCCAGTGATTTCAGACATGACAATAGAAGGGCAAATAAAATGTTGTTTGGTAAGCTCAAAACAAAGATGGAGGGAGGAGGAAATGAGAGAAAACAACCCGAATAACAGTCGGAAAAAGACTAGTGGCAGTGTCACCAAGAAATAGAGCAGATCTCAGAAAAGTTTTAAATTGAAAGCACCTTTTAGAGAACCTGTACTAGATGGTCTAGAGTCATGTTATTTTATGCCTCCCTCGTTGATCAGGTGAAAGAGTGTGTGTGTGTGTGTGTGTGTGTGTGTGTGTGTGTGTGTGTGTGTGTGTGTGTGTGTGTGTAAAAGAGCATTGCCAGTCCCCATAAGAAGAATTAGAAATGTCAAGAGTAAAAACACAGTGCACAAAGTGTTGTGGGGGGGGGGGGAGAAGAGATTACAAATATAGAACATTTCATTCTGTGCTATATTTAGTTCAGAAGCACCTTTGTGCTTCTGGCAGGATCATCCTCAGGAAAGGAAAGAAATTAATTCTCCGCCTTTCCCTTTGAAATAGCTATAATGCCATCTAAATGTCTTTGTACAGTGTTGTAATGTCTTAAACTCTGAGCCACCCCAGCTCCAGCAGGTTAGGCAGATGTGAAGCATACGTGTGTGATCTGAGGGTTGGTTTTCTGTCGTGAACTTTTGAAGTGGCAAGTTTTCAAAGAGCAGAAGTTATCACACTGAGCCAGCTCTGCTTAGGCAACAGTGACATAACTTGCTTTGACTATATCTGATCCTTTTCATTACGTCCACGGAGTTTGGGAGCTCCTTCAATAGAAGCACTAAGACTCAACATGTGATTTATGGGTCATATGAATGGCCTGGGTATTCACACAGCACTGAATAACATCCCCATCTCAGCTGGTCCTGTTCCAATATGCATTGGGCTCATTGTAGTGAGAAGTGGCTTTTTTAGGTTGTTCAGAAGTACTGCTCAGGTTTCTGGAGGGTGATACCCCCAGCATGTTACATCTTTATTCAAACACCTCCGAATTTATCTTTTTACTTACTTACGACGGATTCTATGCTACTTATTAGTTGTAATTCTAATATTTTCCCAGCCTCTCCCTAGTCATTGTTCTATCCAGTGCAGCCCAACACCAAGAATTTCCCTTGCTTTGTATATTGCCAGTGCCCACATCACCATATAGATCATGGTTATAATGTGAATATGCCATTTCCCTGTCATTGTTACAGATTGCACTGACTTCCTTCCTCCACGAGTGATTCTGTCACCGGGAAATATCATCATCTTGTGGCATGCTCTAGTTTCAGATCATGGCTTTAACGTGAACACAACTGGATCTGCAATACAAACATCAGGGACATACAATAGAATTTTCCTTCCACTCCAAATTGCTGATCATACAAAGGCCTTCCAACAATATCTGTGGAAATGAAATGCCCCATTTTTTAAAAACAAAAGCTGATAGCAAGGTACACACATTTGGTATGTTCAGACCTCAGAAATATTGGCTCTAATTCTGATCTCATTTACATGAGTATAAATCAGGAGTAACTACACGGAAGTCAATGGAGCGACCCAAGTAGAAAAAAAACAGGGTAACTGAGATCAGAATCAGAGCACTGATGGGCTGACAATGAGGTAATAATTAATAATACACCATAACATACCTTGTTTAAACTCAGTTGGTGTCAGACTTCACTGCATAAATACACATACTTCCACAAGTAGGTTAATTATAGTATTACAAAACTGATTGCTATGCAGATTCTGTTACCATTGCTGTCTGTTTCACAGCTTCCCATCACCTTGTAACCTACAGCTCTATGACTAATTTTATATTTAAATATGTAGCAGGCTGGATCTTTTCCTTATCAGAAGCTCATAAGACTGAGGAGTAGGTGGAATTCACTTGGTATAAAAAAAATATCCAAGTTACTCCCAAGATTAGATTAGGCCAGATCTAGAGGACCATCCATGTCTATATTAAAAAGAAGTTTTTGTTTTTTTAAAGAATTGATGGCTGTTTACTTGATAAGAACCTTCAGATGCTCCCTCTTAAGTATTCAGGTTTGAGAAAAATAACTGCTATTTGTAGTAAAACTAATTATAGGAAGAACTATTTTAAGCAGTTTAAAAGTGCACTTGCTGTACTTGTCATAATCATGAGAGAGGAGAAAGGTTGATTGGCTTGTTCAGTTGTTTGAAGTGCATTTGTTCTCTCATTTGCAGAGGACTGACATACAGCAAAGACAGAGAGAACCCAGCAATCAATTTATCTTTTTATTATCGAAAATGATCAGGTAGCCATCATGGATATAAAAATGGTGAAGGACCTTAAGAGATATTAGAAATATTTGGACAGTGGAGGTTAAGGGAATGTAGGGTCAAATTTGGCTCTCAATTACATTGTAGTAAATCCTTCAGTGGCCCTTGGCTATACTTATTTATTTTATATTAATATTTAGTCTTTCAGGGACTAATGGTGTAGT
Organism: Malaclemys terrapin pileata; assembly: GCF_027887155.1. Lineage (NCBI taxonomy): Eukaryota > Metazoa > Chordata > Testudines > Emydidae > Malaclemys > Malaclemys terrapin. Next base: position 10,449,851 of record NC_071512.1, on the reverse strand, counting down.
TCTTATTCAAATATAATTCCCATTGGCATCAATAGGGGTTTTTCCTGAGTAACAAGACGACTGGGCATTGAGTATGCAAGCCATTCCTTTGACCTATGTAGGAGATACGCTTTTAAGAGTAATTGTAACCTGTGTGACTGTTCTACCTCCATCATGCCTCAGGTTCATCTCAGAAACTGATAGGACAAGTGGGGAGTAAGACATTCCCTAAAAAATGTGATATTTATTGTATTATTTTCACTAGACATGTTTTAGATCCAACTCCAGTTTCCCCAGTTTTGCAGCATGTTTAGCCACTGGGACGATCTGCAACACTTTTACAGACTCTTAAGTTTGGTTTCAGCTCTCTACGAAGAGTGTGCATTTCTGTGATTGCAATGATATCGAGCAAACAAAAGCAGAGAAAAATATGTAGACCTATACTTCTAATTTATACAAGGTATCATATCAGTCTAAAATTGACCAGGACCTCCACCCCATTGTCCGGATCACACCAAGAGGCACACCTCACAGGGCAGTAATCTCCTTGCAGTGGTTGGTGAATCCACTACCTCCATCACCCAGAATTATAGAGAAAGGGTTTGATTCTCAGTTACACTGAGGCCCTTTACACAACTCTGGCAATATAGAAAAGCCATAATATAAAACAGCCTTAGGGTAAATGAGAAATAGGTCCAGGGTCCCCCCCCCCTTCTAATTTTTATAGATGTGTGAAAAATTATTACTGACTGCAGAGGATACCGTACCTGCACAGTTAATGGATTAGTAGCTGTTCGTTACTTAGTGCTACTCAAATCTTTCATTCAAATATTTATTATATAGGATAGGGATCAGCCATAATTATACAAATAAATAGGCCTTGCTACTGTAAACACACACTCAGTTCAATGGGATTACTTTTGTACAAAAAGTTAGGCACATGCATAAGTGTTTTCTAGATCAGGGATAGTTTTTATTCATTATAACGAACAATAAGAAGTCAGTAGACTATTAAGGTTTTATAATGCCAATGTAATATTATTGGTGTTCCAAAACAGGAAAGTTTAGCTCAGTCAACTTTTTAAATGCAGGTATTTTCAAAAAGATTTATATGAAATATTACCAGATATTACTTTTTTCTTTTGTTTGGCAAAAGAGGACAGTGGAGTTCAGTTTTCCGTGTAATTTTAAGCTCCTGTATTTGACACTGTTGAATAGTAGTGTAGACAGAGATACCCCCAGGGTCTTTAATTACGAAGGTTTATCACTGAGAATCAGTTTGCTGGTAAAGCCATGCTGCTTTTCCCATTGCCCATACTACGCATAATAAGGATTTTTTCCCCCATTATTTCTTGAACTGATAAGCTTTTCATCATACTGCTTTACCTCCTTATGACATACTGGCCTTAAAACTCATATGGAATAATCAGATTGACCACCCTTGCCATGTACATGTAATTTGCTTAACTTTGAAGCATTTGAGTAGTGACATCAGTGGGAGGTGCTTAAACTTTAGCATGTGCACAAGTGTTTGCAGAATCAAAGCCTAACTTAATTGTATACACAGATTTTATGTTATGGAGATACTTAGTGCACTATTGCTATGACTGCAGTGGGAGCTACCATTCATCCACCTCTGAAAAATCACCACTGATTTCGGTACCTAGCTTTGGGCAGCCAAGTTAGAAAATTTCGACTCATGCCTTTAATAGTCAATAGAGTAATGCCTGAAAAAATAGGTATGTTTTAGAACTGCATTGGTGCTCTTATATTTTTATCTCCACTAATAATCATAAGCTTTGCTCTCTGCTAGCATTACACTTGAGTCATAGCTTGCCCTATAACGTACCTTACAGCTAAGAAGAATACAAACTCAGGCACTGAATCAGAAGCTAGTCTGCATGGTAGATTACACTTTAATTGCAAATACATTTATCAGAACATTTGACTAGGTAAAGAGCAGTTCCTAAGAATGAGTAGTAGTACTTGTTAGAGATGTATTGCAGTTTGCTTTGCTTAATAAATATGTGGTTGCTGCATTTTTATCCATGTAGTCTCCTAGTGATGACCAGAACAAGGTGTATTAAACAGAAAATCCTCTTTTCAATTATTTAAATAATGGAACGGTCAATTTTTCTTCAATCTTGGACCTGTTTATTCCTCCACTGAAGTCAATGGGAATTTTGCCTCTAACTTCACTGGGATAATGACTCAGCCAACAGTAAACTTTGAATTGAAATGATATGAATTTTGTCCCTTCCCACAAACAAGCTATGCCAGAAATGATGCAGGTTGGTGATTATTGTGATGCAACCAGAAGTGTAGTGTGCAGTCTTGTAGGCTCTCTCACGTCCAGCCTGTTTCCATAGGAAACAAAACCAAGTGATTATACTAATTCTTTGGATGATGTTAGAACTGGTGGAATCCTTGTATGCTACTCTTTTTTTAAATGGGTTGAATTCATCATTGACACAATGCACTGATATCAGTGGAGTTACAGTGTAGAATGTAGCCCAGAATGTCAGTTTCAAAAGAAATTATATGCAGGCATATCTCGCCATGCAAAACTAAGCAGGCACCATATTTCACATACACATCAGGCAATGGTTGCAACATTCAAGAAGGTGCTTTAGAAAAGTAAGCTTGGAACAAATACTAGATCTGTGCAGACTGTATTGTCTAATTTCTTAACAGTCTACCCCTGTAAGTGGGCATGTGTTTACATAAGCTTGTTTGTCTCAGGGTCTGTGGAAAGTCAGTGGCAAGCAAGATTCTGGGGCAGGATCTGTGATACTAACAAAATATCAGACAAATAAGGGAGAAATGAATTAACTTCAGCCTCACAGAACAAGTTAGCCAAATTACATACAGTTTTGACCTTAAAAAGACATGTCCCTCCAAGCAATGAAAGCAGCAACAAAAATCTAGAGAATGCTTCCTGTTCCTTCTATGCACTCTGCCTACAACTGATTCTGAAAACTAGGTTAAAAGACCTTATCTCCCATAAACATATGTGGATGTTGTCATCAATAAGGGATGAGTCATGCTAGATGATTGTCATTTAGTGTCCTATTGGGACACCTGAAGGGCAGAATGGTGGAGGTTAGAGAGGTTTACAAAAAAGATAATAGGGTTTTCTCTCCGCCCTCCCCCGCCTTTCAAACTTTTAATGGAATGGGGCATGGGGTAGAATGGTGGAGGTTAGAGAGGTTTACAAAATAGATAATATATAATAGGGTTTTCTCCCCTCTCCCTTCAAACTTTTAATGGAAACCTAGCAGGATTTCCTTATCCACTTTACAATTTTAACAAGTAGTTCTTGTGATCATTTAAGGATTCATCTAATTTCTATAGACAAGGGGACAAATCCTGACTCCACTAGGATCAATGGGAGTTTTGCTATTGACTTCAACGGGACAAGGATATGGCCACAGGCCTGATGTACAGCCCATTCCAATCAATGAAAAGACTCCCGTTGAATTCACTGGGCTTTGTATCAGGTCCATAGTCAGCAATTCCTACAGTCTGGAGTGAATTGTGCTACTCCTGAGAATAGTCTTTGTATCATTTTCCCTAGAACAGAGAAATTTAGGAGAACACTAAAATGACTTAGAGAGTATTCATGTAGTTTGCTTGAGCCAGATTTCAGCCCCAGAGACAAACACCTACAAGATCTTTATCAAGCATTCTTAAAACTACAATACCCACCTGGGAAGGTGAGGAAACAGATTGACAGAGCAAGACAGGTACCCAGAAATCACCTACTACAGGACAGGCCCAACAAGGACAATAACAGAACACCACTGGCCATCACATACAGCCCCCAGCTAAAACCTCTCCAGCGCATTATCCATGATCTACAACCTATCCTGGAAAATGATCCCTCACTCTCACAGACCTTGGGAGGCAGGCCAGTCCTCGCTTACAGACAACCCCCCAACCTGAAGCAAATACTCACCAGCAACTACACGCCACACCACAGAAACACCAACCCAGGAACCAATCCCTGTAGTAAACCTCGTTGCCTACTCTGTCCCCATATCTACTCTGGCGACACCATCAGAGGACCTAACCACATCAGCCACACCATCGAGGGCTCATTCACCTGCACATCTACTAATGTTATATATGCCATCATGTGCCAGCAATGCCCCTCTGCCACGTACATTGGCCAAACCAGACAGTCTCTACACAAAAGAATAAATGGACACAAATCGGACATCAGGAATGGTAACATACAAAAGCCAGTAAGTGAACACTTCAATCTCCCTGGTCATTCTATTACAGATTTAAAAGTCACTATCATTGAACAAAAAAACTTCAGAAACAGACTTCAAAGAGAAACAGCAGAACTAAAATTCATTTGCAAATTTAACACCATTAATCTGGGCTTGAATAGGGACTGGGAGTGGCTGGCTCATTACAGAAGCAGCTTTTCCTCTCCTGGACTGGACACCTCCTCATCTATTATTGAGAGTGGACTACATCCACCCTGACTGAATTGGCCCTGTCAACACAGGTTCTCCACTTGCGAAGTAATTCCCTTCTCTCCATGTGTCAGTATATAATGCCTGCATCTGTAACTTTCACTCTATGCATCTGAAGAAGTGAGGTTTTTACCCACGAAAGCTTATGCCCAAATAAATCTGTTAGTCTTTAAGGTGCCACCAGACTCCTTGTTGTTTTTATGTTTTAATGTTACTTTTTAGAGACACTGATTGCAACTAAAGAGGTTCAATCTTATTCCTAATGGTCATCCTTCAGATATTTTAATAATTTTTTTATTAGTCATCACACGGAGGATGTCCAGAGGCCCCAGTCAGGATGGCTCCTCTGATTTGCCAGGTGCTGTACAAACACAGAAGTAAACATTATCCTTCCCCAAAGAGATAACAACCTATAAAGTTGGGAAATACAACTAATTTGTTGCAAATAAGTTACCTGACCAATTTGGGCACTTCTTTTCAAATACATTATATGCAAATACATTTCTTTTCATTCCTCAGCCAGCTGTATGGATAGCCAGATATTATTTGGGGCCCGACTGCTTGCACCATAAGACTGGTGCAGAGAGACCTTACAAGCTCCCTTAAAGCAGCAGCTGAGGATTTGCCAAATATGAAGGAATCCTCAGATGGTGTAGAGCGAACAGAGAGAAGCTCTACACAGGTCCATCCTGGCTCTTCTTTCAGAAGGATTCACAAAGGGTGGTTGGGGAGAAAGGGCTAAATCCACCGGACTCCAACAATTCTTACTGGTTTAATGGCCCTGTCCTAGGGCAAGCTCTCCAGGAGCACCGTCTATGGCATACCTTCAGTCCTCTGGTCCTGCCTCAGTTTACCCTTTCAGGTAACCCAAGAATTCCACTTCAAGCTCTCTTGCCTCAACAATGCCCATCCTTGGGGCCAGTTTATCATCAAACTGAACTCCCAAAACATAAGCTCACTTATCACCCCAGTGCAAATAGTCCCGAAAGTCATATGTGCTCTTGGCCATTGATGTAACACATACCACATTCTGACATCTTCCACCACACCTAGATTTTTCTGTCCTTCTTGTCCCTCTGCCAGGACAGCCACTCAAGCCCTGCCACTTCAACTTCCCAACAGCAACCCCAGAGCCTCTGTGCTAAGAGATCCTCCTCCCCCAGGGAGCATCCCTCACTCCTCTTCAGGCTCCTCTGGGTCCACCTGCCCAGTCCAGGAGACCTCAATGGACAAGCGCCTCCACTGCTCCTCTGCCATCAGCCCTCTCCAACCCCAACTTAGCAAACTAGCAACTCCCACTGCTGCTCTGCATACCTTCAGTCCTCTGGTCCCGGCTTGGGGATACCAGCCAGCAAACCCTTCTTGCCTTCGGACTTCATTCTTCTCCCAGGTCCCAAACATGAGGCCTCTGAAAGCTCTCATCTCCTGCCTGACTCCTACTGCTTCTGTCTCCCCAGCTATCTCTGACTCACGGGGTCAGCCCCTCACCAGATCTACCCCAGTAGGTTCCTACTGCCTCCCTTCCCCGAGACCTTTTCACTTCTAGCCCATCTCTCTATTCCTATGGAGCTAGCAGAGAGGGCCCCATCTGCTCTCTCTACCCATTTCTTGGATAGCACTCAGGCCCGATTCATCAAGGCTTCCCCTCATTTCATTGCATCTTTCTCTTACTGGGTTTCCCTCCGCTAGGCCTCAGGTGTCCTCTTTTAAGCCCAATTGGAGTGAGCTGATGAGGCACAGGTGCACTGGCCATGCTCTCCCAGCCCCCCAAGGCCTAGATTAATCTTCAGGCTGCTGTAACTGGCACTAAGAGTCAATTCAGTCCCTAGCTAGCACCAGGATTGGGGTGATGGTGAGTGGCTTGGAGCCACCTTTGGTACGTCGGCCTCTGCTCTGGCAAGGCTGGGGTTTGTACTTTCAGTGAATAATTTATCCGGTAAATGTTTTCTATAAGCCTCTGCGTAATTACTTGTAAATAATTGTTTTCTTTCAGCTCTGCTTTTAAATATGTGGTTGTGAAGGCAGGAGAACTGACAGCAGTTTGCACATTATTCATTCACAGGACTACTCCGCCTTTTCATTAGTTGATGCCTGCATTTGGGATGTTTCAAACGATTCCCTTTCAGGCAGGCAGAGTGTGTGCCCAGTCAGCCACCTAAAAATGACTCTGAACCATTTATTCAGTCAGCAAGCACAGGGGCAATTTTGTACTTTCCTTCTGTTTTCAATGTTCAGAGAATGAGCGTGCTTTCTGCTTCTTCAGGCTGCTTCCTTAAATGTGCCGTGACAAGGAGTGATGACTTTGTGCCGCAGCTGACACTGAAAACTGAAATAAGAGGAAGATTTCTGTTCTGTGTGTCTACATGGTTGTGCAACAAAGCAGTTCCTTTTATCCATTGTAAATAGGCAACAGGAGAACAAATACTGACTCTGAGAAATTAAGCGGAATTAGCAAGGTTACAGGGACATTTCTGCATGTTGAAACAGTAGGGGAGTAAGAAAATCAAGATTAAAAAAAGGTAAAACTTTTTGAAATGTAATATTTGGCTAGGTCCTTGCTAGAGCCATTTTGCACTAGTCTGACAATATAAAGTAGCTACAAACTGGTTTAACCAGCTCTATGTGATTTTCTTGATGTAAGGGAATCCCAAGTTATTATATAACCTGCATAACTGTTTACTCACCTCAGCGATGCTGATGCCCAATGTAAGGGGCGTACTGGGGAAAAAATAGACATGTCTATGGAGTGGCTACATACAGCCACCTTGACTTCAATGGGACTACCAATGTACTTAAAGCTGACCAGATGCTTAAATGTTTTGCTGGATTGGGACTCTGGTACCCAACATTAGTATATGTAATGGAGAGTTCCTCATTGGTAAAGTCATCTGTTTTCAGATGAGAAAGCCTTGAGTTCTATTCCCAGTCATGATGACTGGGTAGTCTGAGAGGCCTGAAAGCTGATGACCATGAAGTCTAGGGTTCTATCACAGAGCAAATCTACTCCTGCACTATGGGTACACCCCTTTCCCCTCGCTATCCCTGTTGTGTGGATAAACACAGGGGTTCAGCCATAAGGGATGTCAACCAAGCTTTCTTTTTTTACCTGAATTCAGTCTACTAAAGTTACCAAAAGAAAAACCAGACTTCAGTAACTTCTGGGGGAAGGGACTCTGCTCCAGCCTCCTATCGCAGATCTGGGTGAATTATGTTCAACAGGAAATGAAGCTGGCATTTATTAATTGTTGCCTAATCAGTGAAAAATGAAATTGTTCCCTCTTGCACTTTTGTTTTCAACATAGGTGGGTGTTGGGGGCTGGAAATTCACGAATAAAGGTGATTTCAACAGAATTGGTGAATGAAATCAGTCTGGGAGAAGCAATGGGAAGAATAAATGCCTACAGGATTGAGCAGAAATTATACAAGAGGAAAAAGTCAAATTAAATTGGAGTCTCGTGGAGAAGGTAAGGTAATTATCTGGGCAAAGAGAAGACAGCGTATTTATTAAAAGGACTTTAAGGGGGATTTAGAATGTTATAAGTGGGTCTGTGGATTTTCATTCTTTAAAGCAAAAATACTTAAGTTTGCCCTGTGAATCTGCAGCGGAGTGAAAATCAGAGCTTGCATGTGGCATGTAACTCCCATGCTAACTGGATAGGCCACATCAGCTGCAATATTGCATCAGCATTTTGACTGACAGTGGCTGCCCCATTGTGCTGGCACTGTTGATCTCATTGGTTCCTGTGCAGTTGCAGGGTTCGGCTGTATTGATACTTGCCTATTAAGAGGCTGAACATTTTATTGACAGCCAGACCAGTTCAGGTTATGCAGAGGGACCAGAAATTGCCATTTTTAAGCTGTAATTTACTTTTCAAACCATTTCCTCCTCATGTTAAGCACCATCAGGGCAATGGGAAGCTTTACAAAGACACTACAGGGTATTTTTCTTATTAAAAAGTAAAACCTTCATCAAATGGAAATTAGATTTTTTTGTACAGTATTGAATTACTGTATTAATATCAGGAAGAGTACCTGGAGCACTGGGGATGGTTGAATTTCATCTCTCTTTACAGCTATTTCAGTTAATGATTCTCATAGATTTAAAGTTACCAGATCAAAACTTCTGTGCTGAGAGAAAAGTTTGTGAGTACAATGCTGCAGAAATGAGGGTGAGATTGTGCCCGGCCTTGGTACAGAGGGTCTGGGGGGTTGGGGAGTTCACAAGCAGCCTTCTTCCATGTATACACCCATCTCCCCTGGTCACCCCTTACAAACACACACAGAGAGCAGACACAGATGCATTCCCTGTGATCCCCCAAGCTCAGGCATTGCTTCTTGATGGCATGACTTGGGGCACAAGCCACTTCAAAGGGTAGGTCTACACTGCAAAACAAAAACAAACTAAAAAAACCTCCACACATGGCCGTGAGTTTCAGAGCCCAGGTCTACAGATTTGGACTTGTGCAATGGCGCTAAAAATAACAGTGTAGACATTCCCGCTTGGGATCTGAGATGCACATCCTTCGCCAGATGGAGGGGTAGAAGGAGATGAGGTGGCACACTCTCCTCCCTCAGTAGGTGTAGTCCCTCTGGCACACGCTGGAGCCTTGTGTGCTAAGGTTACTTTGCATCACAACCTGCTCCCTGCCACTACCCCCATCCCACACTCCGTCTGAGTTCTCAGAGCGAAGAAGAAAGGCCAGCGTGCCGCCCTATGGCACAATAATTCCCAGGATTGCCCCTGATGCAGGCTTGTGCCTTAACAGCCTTGCTATGTAATTTGTTGCTGTTGTAGAAAATGGATGGGACGTGTGTGTCTATATATATAAAACATACAAGGAATATGTATTTTTTTTATTGACTTCAGTGGGAGCAGGAGACAGCTCCAGCCACAAATGCCATGTGGCAGCCTACTCGCAAAAAATAATTAAGCATTAGCTTGAACATGATATCAATAAGGTGCTTAGATCGGCTTGGACTGCTATGATACTTGCATGTAATGCTGAATAGAGGTGCACACGTTGCAGTCAGGATGGAACAACAGAGGATACTTGGCAGAGTGTCACAACAACAGACAAGCGATAATGCAAACACATAAATAAATAAAATAATGGCACATCAGATTGTGCTAAACTAAGGTCTCTAGAAAGTCACCAGCTAACCTTGTCTGTCCTTTAGAGAACTATTTAAACTACACAAAAGGGAAATAAGTCTTTATGGCACTTGAGTCTGTTGTTTTTCTTTTTCTGAACTGTTAGCAGTGTGAAGCTTTAATAGAAAATTTAAAGGGCAACTTCATTAAGTAAGAAGTGTCCCTTCATTCCCAAACATTACTAATAGCTCTTTATTCTTTGGATGATGTTTTATCTGAGCAGATTCTCTGAGCCATACTGTATAATTACCATCGGTGACGAAGAAATTGAAATAGTTTGTTTTCAAAATGTTCACTAAATGTGCTGTTGTAAGGGCATTGTTTACTGGTCATTTTCATCTGTTCAATAAACCAACTCAAATATCACTAGAGAGAATGCTTTGAGCAAGATCCCCTAATGGGAGGTACCACATAAGGAATAGGACTCTTGCATCCCAAATGACAGGTTTCAGAGTGGCAGCCGTGTTAGTCTGTATCCGCAAAAAGAACAGGAGTCCTTGTGGCGGTGCCACAAGGACTCCTGTTCTTTTTGCATCCCAAAGTTATAGACAGATTAGAAATTACTATTATAACTTGAAAAAATCGGAAAGGGTCTGTAGCAGGGTGCTCACCCTGCTCCTGCCCTGAAGGGCTTAAAACAGTCCTGGGAAAGGGCTGCAGCAGGAGAAAAGCTAGGCTGATTGGGGGAAGCAGCCACAGGTGGGGCCATGCCCCAATCAGACCACAGCTGGCCCTATAAGAGGGCTGAGGGCCAGAGATTCACTCTCTCTCTCCCCCCCACTCTCTCTCTCTCCCCATCCTTGCCCCTTCCCCCTCCTTCTTCCCCTCCCGCTCCCCCTCTGTTGAGAGAGAGGGACCTGGCTGTCTGGGAAGCTGAGAAGGGTACCTGAGGTGGCGCAGTGCTGGAGAAGGGCAGAGGGAGCTGGGGAGCTCCGGCCTAGCAAAGCCCCAGGCTGCAGGCCAAGTTAAGGGCCCACAAAAGGGCACTAGGGCTGCAGAGGGGCAGCCCAGGAATAGGCAGAGGCAACTGGTCCAACTGCCCCTTGCCAATGATGAGTGGTTTATAGACTGCCGTCTGCCCCAGCGAGTGGGAGCTAAATGGAGACTGGCAGTAGCCACTGTGGCAAGGTGGAGATAGGGGGTTGGGGGTTCCCCTGGGAGGGGAGACCCAGAGTGAGAGGGTACTGTGGTGGGCAGAACCCCTGGGCAAAGGACACCGGGGTCTGGGAGGGACACAGGGCCAGCAGCAGGCGAAACACTGGCCTGCAGAGGGCGCTCTGGGCTGGAAAGAGCTAATTCCCAGGACGACCAGCAGGAGGCGCCATGCCAGTGAGTCGTCGCTCCGCCACAGGGTCTAATAGAAGGGGCTTCAACTCTTCCTGTACTCTGACATGTAAACAGAATGCTACTCATGTGGGTAATGGTTTGTAGGATCAGGCCTTTCTATACCAGATTTATGCCTAATTGTACAAACAGTTCCTCACTTGAGTAGTCCTTAGAAAAAAGAGAGACCATGGGATCTGAGCTTATTACCCAGAAGCTGGATCAGACAAAACTCCATCGATTTCACTGGCAGCAGGATTGGGCCCAATGAATGGAAGAAATAAACAAATGAAGAAGTAGTGGGGCGACTGATCATACTTTATCGGATGTGTAAAAGATTAATTTGCTATGATGAAATCTATATATAACACCATCCATTCTACTATCGCAGCCTGAAAAACCCAAATGAAATGGTGTCAGAATTAATGGCCATGTTTCAAAAGCTTTTTCATAATGATCACATCTAAGGCTATGGAACTAAATCAAACTAAATATTAACTCAGTTCTTATTGTGTTTACAAAACCCAAGAAGGAATATCATCAAAATGGGAATTAACTATATGGCAGTAACTGAAAATCAGTCAACTTTGCTCTTTTCTCTGATACTAAAAAGCTTTAATTTTCTTCTTTAGACCTTATGAGCCTTAAAGCATTAAGTATGAGCATCTACGCCAAAGGCAGTTCCAAAGAAAGGGGAAAATCTCCCATGATGGGAAGACGTTTCAAGGCTGACAAATCTCTGTCAGCTCCCCAAACCAATGGATTTTCGAATCAAGCTGTTTCTTTGTGTTGAGCTGCCAAATCAGTCAATGATAAACGGAAGATCTTGCAATGCAGCAAAAGGAAAAGCTCTTCCCTATTACATACTAATACAGGAAATTATGTACCATTATCTGTGTATGAAGACACAGTAAGGTTGGCAGAATTAAGGTTGCTACTGCAACCCTAATTCAGCCTTCTTGTGCTCATGCATTTTCACATTCTTGCCAGACATCACATAGGAAGTCTGAGACAGAGACAGAGCCCAGGTTTCTTTGGGTCCCAGTGCAGGATATGAACCATAAGAGTATCCTCTTTTCTTACAACGGTCTTCCTTAATCATTGTCCAGCCTATAGACTGAATGAGGCAGGGGGTCCTATAACAGAAATAATATGTGATCATACAATTAAAGGCTGTATCATAAGGCAAACACACAATGGAAATGAATTAAAGTGGCAACTTTAATGCTGGCATTATCTAATCTTTGAGTGCTTGATTTTGCAGCCTTATGTTTTTTTAACTGGTTTTTGCATTGTAATTTCCTATTTTTTTAAAATAAAGTAAACTAACCTCCCTGCCGCTCCCACCCAAAATTCAACCCATGATCAGATTCCATATTGATCACCTGAATGGATCCATCAGCTGGGTTGGACCTCAGAGATGAAATCCTAGCCCTATTAAAGTCCAATGGCAAAACTCCCATTTATTTAAATAAGGTCAGGAATTCCCCAGGATTTCAGATTAACGGCACAGTCCTCTACCACTTGAGCTAAAGGAGCAATCTGGTAGCAGTAGTAAACTGTTATTCTCTATCTCAGCGGTTCTCAAACTGTAGGTCGGGATCCCAAAGTGGGTTGAAACCCCATTAAAATGGGGTCACCAGGGCCAACATTAGACTTGCTGGGACCCGGGCTGAATCTGAAGCCTGAGCTCCACACCCACCGGGGGGCAGCGGGGCTTGGACGCCAGCCCTCTCTGCCCCCACCTGGGGCGGCAGGGTTTGGGGTCTGATCCTCCCTTCCCTCCCCTAGGGTCATGTAGTAATTTTGTTGTCAGAAGGGGGTCATGGTGCAATGAAGTTTGAGAACCGCTGTGATCCGGACAAATCACTAGAGGGTGATGCAACACACGCTTTACCAGTGGCTTACACAACTATTTTCTAGACATCAGAGGAATATTAGGAATGAGGAACCCTGGATTATACTCCTGGCTCTAGCAAGCATGTGGTGTAATGGCTACAAAAGTACAGCCAACGACATAGCTCTGGCACATTTGTTCTATAGGGTGGCATGGTTGATATCATAGACTTTTTCTTTTCCCATCTCTGTCAAAAGTGGACTTGTGCAAACTATCAATTCTTATTTGTAAAATTGAATGATGCTTGTATCCATTTTAGGTACTTATATGGCTCCATCACTATTGCATCTGAGTGCCTCACAATCTTTTTTGTTGTATGCAGTATGGTTGTAGCTTTGTTGGTACCAGGAGATTAGAGAGACAAGGTGGGTGAAGTAATATCTGTTATTGGACCAACTTCTACTGGTCAGAGAGTCAAGCTTTGGAGTTTACAGAGCTGACCTGACGAAGAGCTGTGTAAGCTTGAAAGCTTGTCAGAAGTTGGTCCAATAAAAAAATATAACCTCACCCACCTTGTATGTCATTATCTTTAATGTATTTATCCCCAGTCTCCCTGCAACATTTTTCTTTAAAGAGCTAGAATTCTCTCTCTTTATACTGAAAGCCAGATACTAACCCTGAATTTAATAAAGCAACTCACCTCCTGGCAAATTACTTACAAGCGAAAAAGAATCTGAAACAAAGTGCAAGTTTTTTTTCCAATATGAGTTAATAGATGAAACAGCCACAAGAGCTAATACGGGGAAAGTGTTTCTGTTTAATTCAGACAATATTACAAAAGCTATATACATCAAATTTCACTAGGGAAATGGGTTGTGTTAATAGATTGCCTTTAAAAATAGCTAAGGAGGAAATTAAAATGGTCTCAGACTAGAACTTGAAAACCTTACTATAATGTCAAAAAAATAGACTAGTCCATTTGATATCTGAAATACCAATGAGCCCAGGACCATATGGGGACACTGCCAAGTTGGCTCACTTTTGGCAATTCTGTGAACCTCCATGCCAGTGGCACAGTTTTAGCCATGAACTATGAAATTTCCAGAAGAGGCTATAGGTCCCTTTAAAAAATATTAGACAATTGGAAGTCTCTCATAGCTTTTCTTGTTTCAAGTAACAATTATTGCACCCTAGTATTACATTTTACTTGAAATATTTTGGATGGAATGTTTGGATAATAGGAGCAAAAGAGCAATTCCACAGTTCATAATCCCATGAGTCATGTGCAAATAGAGGCAAATGAGTCAGAAACGTTACTGATAACCCTAGAAAATTCTGCACACGCAACTTATACTGTGTGTATTGCAGCTAACAGAGAGAGTCCCTCTCTTGTGGTGGAAAAACACAGAGGTGGGAAGATCTTTTGTTTCAACTCCTTGGTGGGTTGGTTTTATTCTGCATCTTATTCTGGTTATTTCCCAGCTGTCTCCCAAAATGCCAAAGAAGCATTTTTCTCATTTTACTTTGAATTATTTATTACATACCCAACAAAACATCATATAGGAGATTTACAGATAATGGGCTCTGCGGTGCTCCCTCGACCTTACTGGGAGTGGGAGAAAGCTGCGAACAGTGAAAACAGCTCCATGCTCCTGACCAGCCCTGCGACACCCCCTATGCAGAGGTGGGCGAACAGCCACCAGGGAATCCCCAGCTGTCCCTTGGGGGTAGCATGGAGTCCCTTTCCACTGCTGAATTCACAAAGATGACTTACCCTTGGCTGAAGATCTGGCCCTTAAAAACTGATTGACTCTAGATTTTATGCAGCAGAAGGTCATGACTATTAGCTTCTCAGGTGACCCATAGCCCCAATAGCTCTGATTTATGTTTGATATCTAGGGAGATTATTGAATTCTAGCCTGAGATTTGTACCCTGCTCCTGCATGATGATATGCAAACAGTTACATCCCTATTTTTTAAAGAAAAGAATGATAACAATACAATGTGTAAATGCTAAATAACTCAAGTGCTATTTATTCTAGTCATGAAATAATAGCAGGAGTACATTTTTCTTTCTGTGTATCCGTCATGGTGACATCTCTGCACATGGGGAAGAGTAGGATATTATATGCCATACAAACAATAAGTAGCTTGTCAGCTTGACGAGCTCTTCAGCCAAGCGGAACACAAGGAATGCAGAGACAGTTCATTGACCTTCAATGTGCTTCTCAGAGCACTTGTGTCTGAGCCTGCGCGATATTTTAGGTGGGATTCACAAAGAGACATAGGCATTGCAATGCTTGGTGTTGTGAGGCTTAACTTTTAGGTGCTTAGAAAAATCACAGGAACAACACTGTGATCCACAAAGCCAAGTTAGGTGCCTAGGCTCCCTATATAATAAATGGGGAGAGACAGGCACCTAAGAAAGTGACCCACAAGAGTAGGACCCTAGGCAGCTGCCCACCCAGGCTAGTGAATGGGAGTTGCTTTGAGAAGGGCGTGTGCTAAGTCTTATCCCTCTCTCAGAGATAGGCACCCGAATCCAGACTGCTGGGGGGGTGCCCAGCTCTGCTTAGTGGTCCACATCATGGGAATCCACAGCATGGAATCAGGTGCCTAACAGTGCTTAGAGCATTCACAGGGAATGTGGGAGACAGGGAGAAAGTATTTGAACAGGGATCTCCCATTTCTCAGGAGAGTGCTCAAACCACTGAGGTGTGGGATATTCTGACGTGGGGTGCTCTCAGTCTTCCTTCTGGAAGCTGTTCCACTGTAGATAAATAATGAGGAGTGACTGGAGCAGGGGGCTACCTGCACCCAGGTGGGTGCCCTAACCACTGGGCTACATAATCATTCTCTCTCTCTCAGCCCCTGGCCCAATATTTATCCACAGTGGAACAGTCACTGGGCCAGAGAGAGAGAGAGAGAGAGAGAGAATATGACTTTGTAGTCCAGTGGCTGTGGCATCCACTTGGGAGGTGGGAGACCCTGGGTCCAGTCCTCCTGTGCCAAATATTTTTAATGCTTTATCCACAGTGGAAGAGCTTCAACAGGAGAGCCTCCACATCAGAATATCCCATAGCTCAGTGGTTAGAGTAGGGCTCCTGAGGGGTGGGAGATCCCTGTTCAAATCTTCTTTCCCCTCCTAATAGGGAAAATAATTGAACCTGGGGCTCCTAGGTGTGTGCTCTATCCATGGGGTTAAAAGTTGGGGGCACACACCCCCAGATGCTGTGAGACTTTAGGCACCTAAAGGGTTCAGTGGTAGTTTTGGGTATCACAGAGGAACAAAACTGAGACTAAGTAACTTCTTGGATTCCACCTTTAGTGCTTTCCAGGAGGTCCTGAATGCCCTTTCTTCCCTCTGAAGGCAACAGGATTTGAGGGTGATCATTGCCTCCAAGGAGACACTAGATATCTTGCAGTATGGTGATTAAAGGAAAGACCTTTTCCAAGCTTGGGCAAACAGAGTTTACTGTACTTATGAAAAAAGCAACTAGTCCATGCTGGTGACTAAGCTACTTCTTGTCTAGTGTTTATGCCATGAAATCTTCATTGCCATGTTTTTCAGATAAAAAGAAGAAATCAGAGGAATAGCTCTTAGGTGTCAGTGATGTGTGTCCCCATTAGTTTGGGTATCCATATAGATGTTTGTGACTCCTACACAGGGCACAAAGAAAGAAAAAAAGTGCTTACGTGTTTTGAACTGTTTGAATTTTACAGGTTCAGGAAGCTGAAATTGGCTTCCATACTCAATATAAAAGAAACAGAAGTTAAAAATAACCAAGTCTTGCTCATGAACCAGTGACTAGAAATATTTCTTGATCATCAAGCAAGACAGCATGAAGTATATTTGCATTTAAAGGTTCTAGTTAGACGTCAAGAAGCTTGACTCTCGGCCCAAGAACAGGAAAAATAGAAAAGGGAGAAAGAACATCAATGAGTACTTCCATTTCCTAATATAGCACCTAAAAGACTTTGCCAGGGCTGTGGTGCCTCTGTAATAATCAATAATGCTCTGTAATCAATGTCTGTCAGGCATATCAAATCCTTTCACTCTAGTCACAGATGAAGTTTCAAAGATCTGAAGCACACCAACCATGCAACAGACTGCACCTGAAAAGCTTACATTGACATTTCATATACTGAGTAAAACATGGTTTGCAGTGTTAAGTTTGTCCGAATAAGCTGTAAAGGTAAATGGAGACTAGAAACCATAAAAGGTATAATGCTTTTGGCTGCCATTTTTCAGATATGCACGTCTACTCCAAAACCATTGAGCGTAACAAGCAACTCTAGTACAAGGGTGCAGTGCTGAATTTTCCCAATGTTTCACATAAAATCAGAAGGGTTGGTCCACAGTAAATGAAAATTAAAGCTTAGATAAGAAGCAGTGTCACATGAGCCTGATATTTTAGTGATGTCTCTAATAATTAGATTAAAAATAAGTATTTATACACCAGGCTGCAGTAGGTCAAGTGCATTGACCTTAGTCACGGTTAAAAGATGTTCATTTTGGGTCAGATCATTCACTCGTTACAAGCAAAACTCTTAATGCCTTCAATGGGAGTTTTGAAAGATCAAGGATTTCAGAATTAGGACTCAAACATACAAGAGAAATTGCATGTCAGAATAGGAAAGATTGATATCAAGTACACATACAAATAGTGGTGTCCACCAAGGAGCTGTGCTGGAACCAATGCTGTTCAGCGTATTCATAAATGATCTCGAAAAGAGAGTAAACAGTGAGGGGGCAAAAATTGCAGATGATACAAAATTACTCATGATAGTTAAGTCCAAATCAGACTGCAGAGAGTTACAGAGGAAATTCAATGTTGATAAAGAAACGTATGCTGGAAAACATAATCCTAACTATACATACAAAATGATGGGGTCTAAATTAGCTGTTGCCACTCAAGAAAGATCTTGGAGTCTGTCATAACTATAAAGGGAAGGGTAACAGCTGTCCTGTGTACAGTACTATAAAACCCCTCCTGGCCAGAGACTCCAAAATCCTTTTCCCTGTAAAGGGTTAAGAAGCTCAGGTAACCTGGCTGGCATCTGACCTAAAGGACCAATAAGGGGACAAGATACTTTCAAATCTTGGGGGGGGGGGGGAAGGCTGTTGTTTGTGTTCTTTGTTTGGGAGTGTGTTCGTTCTCGGGACTGAGAGGGACCAGACATCAATCCAGGTTCTCCACATCTTTCTAAACAAGTCTCTCCTATTTCAAACTTGTAAGTAAATAGCCAGGCAAGGCGTGTTAGTTTTCCTTTGTTTTTCTCAACTTGTAAATGTACCTTTTACTAGAGTGTTTATCTTTGTTTGCTGTACTTTGAACCTGAGACTAGAGGGGAGTCCTCTGAGCTCTTTAAGTTTGATTACCCTGTAAGGTTAATTTCCATACTGATTTTACAGAGATGATTTTTACCTTTTTCTTTAATTAAAAACCTTCTTTTTAAGAACCTGATTGATTTTTCCTTGTTCAAGATCCAAGGGGTTTGGATCTTGATTCACCAGGAGTTGGTGGGAGGAAGGAGGGGAATGGTTAATTTCCCCTTGTTTTAAGATCCAAGGGGTTTGGATCTGTTTTCACCAGGGATTTGGTGAAGGTTTTTCAAGGTTTCCCAGGAATGGAATCCATTGAAATGGTGGCAGCCGAACCAGAGCTAAGCTGGTAGTTAAGCTTAGAAGTTTTCATGCAGGCCCCTACATTTGTACCCTAAAGTTCAAAGTGGGGATCCAGCCTTGACAGAGTCATTGCAGATAGTTCTCTGAAAACATCTGTTCAACGCACTCTGGGTGTCCTTAGGCTCTGACTGCCAGAAACTGGGAGTGGATGACAGAGGATGGATCACTCGATGACTGTCTGTTCTGTTCATTCCCTCTGAAGCATCTGGCACTGGCCACTGTCAGAAGACAGTATATGGGACTAGATGGACCATTGGTCTGTCCCAGTATGGTCGTTCTTATGTACTTAGAGTTTTTATTCCTCACTTGGGTTTTTATTCTTCCATATTTGCAAGGTGGGCCTCGTTGTAGGCCCAAGTAGTACTATTCAGCCAAACAAAAAGAAACAAGTTCATAACACAGAAAAGGGAATACCTTTCCCTGCCCCCTCCCTGGAGTGTTGCTGCATTATGCTAGTCTCTGGGTGCCAGTCCTTCCCCAAACTGCCATGCTTGCTTTCCCTATAGTGAGGAGAGCAGCCTTCCATCCAGAAGAAGCCTTTTTCTCTTCTGTTACTAGCCTTGCTGCAGCTTTTCTCTCTCACCAGAAAAGGGGTTTTTAAAGGTCAGAGGCAGCCCTTAATTGGACTCAGGTGTCCCTAACTGACCTGAAGTAACCTCTTTCAGGTCATCAGGAAAATGGCCTTTACCATCCGAGTGGATACATACGCTTTCCACCGCTCTCTTACACAAGGAGAGGATGTTGGCCGAGGGGGTGCTCTGCAACTATGGGGCCTATTTCCATTTCTCTCTCCATTCACACATCCACTGGTTCCCTTGACACCTTCGAGGAGCAGTGGACACTGTCCAGGTCCTCTGCTCGTTGCCCTCTTCAGGTTCCCTATTTTTGACCCCTTGACCTTCACACCTGTCATTGTTTTTCTTCTGTTGTCCCCCATATTTATTTGAGGCCCACGCTCAGTAGCTCCTCCCCATAGGCTGGGGAAGGGGCCTTTAGCTGTACTTCCCAGAACCCAACAGGTCTGCTCTCTACAGCTGTCCAGTCTGACTTTGTCACAGTACATTATCTTTTTTTTTAATAGGTGGTCAAATATCATCTGCAAAAGTTACACACACATAGACACATTTGATACATGTTTTTACAGTAGGCAATTCACTCTTTGAATTAGACAAAGTATAATCATTTTGATAGGGAGGTTAGCAAGACAAAATGCATAAAATGTAGCTAATTATTTTAATTAGATGTTTGGTTCATGTGCTGTTTTTATTCATGACATGTACTTGTATTTTTAGAATTGTTTCTGACTCCTGGATAAATAAAATGTCATGCATCAGTCCCTAGAGTTTACTAGTTGGAAATCATTTTGCTGCCTTTCAAGACACAATAAGGAGAGTGGGTACTTCAGAGACTGAAAGCCCCGATTAAGACTGGTGTAAAGAACAACACAAAGTGATTCTCTAGGGTACAGGATAAGCAGAAGTCAATTCCCAGAAGAGGAAACAAAAGGCTGGATTTCAAACAGAAGCAAGAAACACTAACAGAAGATGTTCAGTTCTTCTCCAACACACTTCTCTCCAACCCAAGGCCCCAAACCTGCAAATTCTGACAGTATGTCAATAGTCAATATTGTCTAACAATCAAAAACATCTAAAGCAGGAAAGCAAAAAATCCAACCAGCTTTGGAAACGTTAGAGCCATTCCAAACTGTATAGATGGGCCCAAAGGTGAAAACTTGGAACTCCTATTTTAACTCTGGGGGGGTTTGTTCAGCCTGCTGAAGAGATAGTGATGAGAGCAGGGTGAATTTTCAACCCAAACCATTCCGCCCCACACACACAATTTTTCAGAAATTGCCAGCAAACAAACGAAAAACAACAACAATTATTCACCCAGTTCTAATAGTGACTAGCTGAGAAGTTTGCTTCTGGATTTTAAACTTTCACAGATTTTTGAGGGGTACTCACATTCAAAATTTGGGTTCAGGTTCATCTCTCAAACAGTGACTTAAACGTCTACATTGCTGAGGTCAAATCTTGCTGTCCCCAGTCCGGACTCATTCCAAACTCACCTTGAGTCAATGGGATGTTTCCAGGTGTAAAGAAAAGCTTGGCTTCTCCTGTGACTTCTTCTAGAAATCTATATTCATTTCAGATTCTGCATCAATGGGATAGACATTGATCTTTATCACCATATCATCTTAGTACTGAATCACCTTTTAATTCTCAGGCCAATGGATCTTCTGGTCCTACTCATCCCTTCAAAATTTGAAATGTGTGCACGAATACCCTTCCCCAGCCCAAACACAAAGAAATTAATAGACAAGCACAGCAAAAGGTTTGAACTGTGCCCTCAGATTCACTTATCCATCTCCTATCAGAATCCCAGGGATTCTGAATCCAAGTGCAGACTTCAGCCCCAAGGTTTGGATTGGGTTTCTCATCACCATAAAATGTTAAATTCGGTGCAAACCTTCAGCTGACTTTTGCACTCAAATTTGAACATGCCACCCATGCTGGTGTGAAACTGAACTCCTGTAAAGTGCAGAAAAAGGCTCGTAAAAGCCCATTTGTTTATACAGCTGCTCTCTTATATGTCTTTATCTGCATTTCTCAGGGATGGCAGTTTCACTGCATTATGATCAACCTTACAGGCAAGAATATTTGCTTGGCAGGTGAGTCACAAAATGAACCAGTTCATTCAACAGTTTTCACAGGCTGCATCTGGAATCGTACTATGCAGGCCAACAACTGGAACCTTCATTAACATTCATCTGATTGCCGTATGTTTATCTTTGTTCTCTTGACAAAAGACTAAGAAAGAAAGAAGAAATGCTTCTTTCTGTCCTTTGTACTATAATTTTTTTCCATTAGACTGTATTCTGGGGAGAGATTCTGCAGTGGTTGGTTTCTTTGACATGTATTTCTATTGCTTTTCATCAGAAAGAAAAGGTGCCTAAAAATAAATTATTTGTTTATTAAATAGTCACCCCACTTTGCGGTGAGGTTATTTTGGTTTGAATTCTTTGATACTGTGGTAATGATTCCTTTCCTTCCAGCTGCTCTGTGCATAAATGGTAAACTCTTAGAGAAGTAGATTGGTAAAATATGGCTTTTTCTTTCCTATACAAGTAATTTAAAATATAGTCAGATTGAAGATAAAGTTGAGTTTTCCATACTAAGGAGGTCTTTTGTTATCAGATCTGCACTATTAGAAAGAACATGACTGATGGATCAGAAAATGGAATGGTCTGACTGGCTGATGAACAACTCCAATAGTAAATTGAATTTTTAATACACTGGTCACAACTGATCACAGCCTCTTTGATTATAACCTGCCTGTAAAAGGGACCAGAAAAAATATTTGCTTTGTTTGTATTTTCTTTTTATTTTAAATTATTGGCACAGTCTGTAATATTATAACTCATGCTATTTGAAACCAAGTCTTGAAAGAATTGTCCAGTTCCATTTCACATTACTTCTAGCACCCTTGTCTATCTCCTCCTGTTGATTTTTCCATTTTCTCTCCATTGTTTTTTCCCCAGTTAGTATTAAATCCAATTGAGTTGAGGCTTTTCTTGACTTGGAGAAAGAAAGAAAAATAGAGGAATAAAAACATGACAAAAAGGATAGAATAATAAAAATAACTTGGGGATCCTTGATTATTATTTCAATAACCCTTGTTCAATAACCCTATTGAAATATCACCAGAACTGCTGTTGCAGTGATTTTCTCTCTCTTCTTAGGGGATTGAGAAATATTTCTAGACTCATGACCAATTTTTTATTCACTCCAAGTGAAATTCACCCCATGCAGATGGTCAGCATGAGGCCTATGAACCATCTAAGCCCTCAAAATAAGGCTTAAATGGAATTTAAACAAGGCACAGGCCTCATACTGGCCCTCTGCACAGGGAGAATTTCACCCTCAGTTATTTATTGAAGTCACTACACTGAAAAAGGACTTTTACAGACAAATTTCAAAATGTCAGCACCTAAGATGCTATTACAAAAACATGCAAATGTAAATGCATAAGCGGGGGTAGAAAAAACGTAAGTATTTATATTTGAAAGTCTGAGCTCTCAAAAAGTTTGACTAGCTCATTTGTAGAAGTTATTTGTGCTGGAAGAAGGAACATATGTAACCGTCGTTGGGTTTTTCATTTGTATTATCGACTACTATACATCAACCTTGCACATTCCTGTCCAAAGAAAAATCACCAAAGTCATCTCTGAACAGGTTAATAAAAAAATATCCCACACACATCTTTATCCTCCCATGAATGACATTGACAGGATCTAGTATTCAGTCCAACTAATTCTATTTTCCAATCCTTTCATGATGCATTCAGGACAATTTTTTAAAAGTGCTTCTGAAAAACACTAAGGCCTGACCCTCAAGTCAGTAGTTCAATCAACTTCAGCTGGACTACAGATGAGGACAGGTTACAGGACAGAGATCTTAATTATTTGGATAGAGATGAAGCATTACATTGTACTGTCATTTCAAACAAAGTGTTGTAGAACCCCAGTATATTATAGCTCTGGATTTGCTGTTGAGTTATAGAAGCGTTGGTTCAAAAGGAATTCACACAGCTCAATGATCAGACAAAGAGATCTGAAACAATACGGGGGGGGGGGGGGAGAGATTGTGTGTAAAAAAACTCCATTGAAAAAAAAACAAGAAAAACTACTACTGCTATTTGTCATCAAGATCTTTTTTCTTGTATGCATGAAGGATGCAAACAAACATACCTCCCATTACCCAGCATCAGAATTATGCTACTGGACAGAGTATTTCCATTATCTGTCTAAAGAGACAGCTGGTTTGTACACAAACCAACCAACAACCACACAGAAGACTAGGGCCCTGAGATTGCCCACATTTTTCTGTTGCTGCTAACTTCAAGCCTAGGAAGAAGAGTGGTACTGGCTGGACAGTCAGTGTCCATCAGCCCCACTGTGGAAAAACCAGAGATAAAGGTAACAATAGCTTAATGATGAACAAGAGTGACAGCTGAAGCACCAGTTTATTATAAGAAGAGAAAGCTTCGAAGTTAAATTGTGTCCCCAGCCTAAAAGCAGAGGCAAGCAGACAGAGAAAAATCTCCTTTGGCTGTGTCATATGGCCCTATCCTTAACAGAAGAAATTAAAGGAGGCAGAAAGAAGTGAAAAACACCAGCAACAAAAAGAAACTTGACCAGGAGGAGTTTTTACTAATAGGCTAGATCAGGAAATGTCACTTAGAGAAGGGTCATTTTAGTATCTATGTGGAGTGTAGTGGCATATTCATTTACAATTATATACAGCATAAATTAAATGTCCACAATGCACTGTCTGGCCAACTGCTTAACCAAATACTAGATATTTTACTGACCCTTGCACTGCCTGTATATGTTAGGGGCAGAACTGCACCTGCTTTTTATTAATAAATAAGCATTTGCTTTTGTTCACTACAAAGCTTCTGCAGTAGGCTTCCTGTGGAGTTTCTTTGCCTTATGACGTAAACTGCCCTTGTAATTAGAAATGGAATTGAAGAAAAACATTGGATCCAACCACTCACATGCTTTGGAAAAGTCTGGAACTGGCCCTAGAACTAGATCTGAAATTTGTAATCTTGATCTCTGGTAAAGTTTGGCCAAAACAAATTGCCAGTCCCAACATCTCCAAATTTTGTGTGTTCAGATCTAGATCTGAATCTGAACATTGTGGCTGAGGTCCATCTAATCATGCAATTGATCTTCTCACTTAAATATTGCAGGGGCTGTTTAGTAAAGAGAATTCTCACTATAATTTAGTTGTTTGATAACAAACGAAATACACATGAAGAAAATGTTTCTTTATTTACTGCTTACCACATATCACAAAATTCCATACCTCTTTAGACCAAACCTTCCCTCCACTCTTAAGAAATCCTCATACCTCCTACAATGGTAATCTGAAGCACACACCCCCGTCCCAAGGAATCCTGGGATTGCTTCTGCAAAACATCTCTCTTTCTCTGTGAAGATTAAGGAGAGTATAACCCTGCCCAACATCCCCACTAATGTAAGGCTGAAGGTAATATGCAAACAATAATTAAAAAAAAAATCAGACATCCATTCAAAGGTACAAACTTCCTCTCATCAATATATGAGTTACACTGACCAGTTTAGTCCAGGAATACACAGCCCCAAACTCAGCCCAGATATACACAGATGCAACTCCTGGCCTGTGCACACAAGTACCCGTTTGCACACACATACATACATAATTATAAATTTGTCACCTGGTTTATGAATATTTTGCTGTTAAGTGTCTTTTTCTCCAAATCCAGCTGTGATTTCCTATATAAGTCTATACCTATTAGGTATTTTGTATGTCTGTAAGACATGAGTTATCTGGGAAGCTTTATAATTTGAAGTTATTGTTCACAATGACAGCAGCAACACATTTCTCTCTGAGTGGCCCAGTGACACTACTTCACTTGATGTGATTGAGAGGAGTCAACTCATTTTAAGGGAATCCTCCTATTTTGACTTTAGTGCTTCTCTGAGGAAGATGAATGGCCAATCTGCTAGCAGACTCCTGCCCCTGACATGGATTAATAAACAAATTAGCAGACTGAATATATGATGTGAGCTAATTTTTCTTTTACTTGGTACACTGTCTGGACTAAATAATCCATCAGCCTTGCCAAGACTGGTTTCATAAAGAAGTCCTTGTTTTTAGCCCATAAGTCACCCAAACAAGTTGTCATGCTAACTCAAATCTTTCAGGAAACTCACGGTTAGGTATCGAGCCCTGGACGTTTGGGAGGGAATATTTTGTATTCTATCTATGGCTTTTTCTAAGATCGCCATCACTGTAGTATATGTGGGGCAAACAGAAAGGTAGGAATCTCGTAATAATGAGGTCACCCTTTTGAAAATGTGACCCATTTTTGTGGGTATAATATGCACCCACAAAACTTGCAGCTGAATTTTCATCTTCAATTCAATTGCAAGGGTGAATCTAAGCTTTTGTGTCTCTACCTACCTGATTTTGTCACAAATTGGGTAGCTAGATGAACAAATGCACAGATTTGTCTCTGCAATTTATTTTCTTAATGTGCAAATGGCACCCACCAGAAGGGAGGGATGGCCTCGGCCCTTTGAAAATTTACCCCATTTTGTCTATAGTGGAACATGTTCTCCTCCCCTTCCCAATTTAAGCAGACAACTGTTATTTAATGAGGTTATTTTTTTCTTTCCCCTCCATATTACAAGACACTGGGTTGAACTTCAGCCACAGTTAATTGTTAAAGCATATGCAAAACAATGGGTCTGGGAGCATGTTCTAAAAATGATCATGCTTGAGCTGGTCCTGATCTTTGTTGGTAAGGAGTTCCAAAGCAGAGAGCCTTCCATTAACACCGGTGCTCCTGTCTCCTGAAAGCAACACCTTAAATTCCATCAACTGCATCATCCATGGTCAGAGCAGATATCTTGGCGAATCATGGATGGAAAACTGGTGATAAAGATAACAGGCTAGGAGAACCTAGCCTGTTAAATGGTTTGAAAAGAAGGACCGGGATCTTGATGTAGATCTCAAGTCAATTGTGGAACCAGTTTAATACCTGCATGGTGTACTCTCAGTCTGCTTTGTTTAAAAGCTGGATTGATGCATTTTGTGCCAACTGAGACTTCTGTATGGCCTTCAATGTCAACACTGTGCTTGGCATTTGTCTAAGTTGGAGTGACAAATGCAGGGAAAACAGTGGCTCAGCGATCGTTAAGATAAATAGGTTCCAATCTTCTGGCTAGCTCATAGTTAAGGAAAATATTTCTTCTGCTTTCTCAGAACAATGACTCCAACAGAACTCAGAGATGCTGCACTACCTTGATGATTGCAGATTCCCCTCACTAAAGGGTGAAGCCAATATCCCATTAATTTCCTTGAATGTTACCCTCTTCCTATCAACATTATCTCCTTTGTCTTAGCTGAGCTGACCTAGAGCCAGCTGCTTTTCTTTCTTTTTTTTTCTTATTTTCAGGCACCGAGACATCTGGCTGATGGCATAGACCACATCTGCTGAGAAAGAGACATACTGATGCAGTAGCATATTGGTGGCACTGGAGCCCTCCAGAGATCTCGTATGTTGAAAAGAAGAAGAGAAAGGACTGAACCCTGTGGGACTCCATGCCTGAGGGCCTTTGGGGAAGAAGAACAGCTGTCTATCATGTCTCTCTGGGGTCACTCAGAAAGGAATGAGTGAAGCAGTATGCACTCCTGATACTGAAGACATTATATGGGGGTCAGCAGCACCTCGTGAGGCACTGGTTTGTGGACCGCTGATAGATCCAACATTGATTGCTGTGCTCTGTCCATGGCCATAAGGAGATCATTCTGCTCTGATCACCAGTTGTGAAAGGTCTAGGATGCTGGCAGAGTTCAGATGTTCTTGATACAACCTTCTAGATGATTGTGTTCAGGAATGGGAATTCAGCACAAGATGATGACTCCTGAAATGGTTGGTGTTAAGTGTTGGTTTCAAAGGAATGGCCAGATTCATTCAGAATGCCGTCACTGAACAAGCACTGAGTTGAATTTGGTTAACTGGGAGCCCATGTGCTCTGTGCTGTCTTTCATTTAACCGAGAGAACCTGGCTAGGAGGGAATTCCAAATGAGTTGAAAACAATGGATTTAAAGTAATGCAGAAGTATAACTCTCCAGGCTATCTTTATTGGGTAGTCAGTAAAGGCTACTGCTAGATATTCAGTGGGGATTTTTTTTTTTTTTAAAGGGAGAGTTCAGCATTTGAACTAAAATTGTAGGAGGAAAAAAGGCAAATGAACACAAAAGGTGAAAGTGGAGAAGTAGTAAGAGAAATAACAACCGTCTATGTGGCTCCTCCTACAATTTTGAGAAATAGTTTTAGTTTGAACTCCAGACAGGACTGGACTGCAGGATTCCAGTCCAGATTCTGATCACTTCTAATGTTCTGGGGATATTTGGTACCAGGCTTTTGCTTAATTTTTTAATTTTCTTTGGTTAAAAAAACTGAACTAAAAATCTGTGAAAAGTGTGAAGCAATTTCCACCAGTTAGTAAGTGGGCATCACTTCTCAGCATGCTTCATCTTCTCTCACACTCAATATTTCTGGATCAATGGAAACAACATACAATACAGAATCTCACATGGAGCCAAAACTTTAAAACCGCTGGCTTCCAGAAGCTGGGACTGGACTACAGGGGATCACTCGCTAAATTGCCCTGTTGATTCCCTCTGAAGCACGTGGCACCAGCCACTGTCAGAAGACAGGATACTTGGCTAGATAGACCATTGATCTGCCCCAGTATGGCCGTTCTTATTCCCAAGCACACTAAAACCAAAACAGTAGCGATGGCCAGTGATACTCTTGGTTTCATTTAGGCTACCAGCTAAAGAAAAAAACATATTGCACATAGATGCACTTGAAAGCAACTAATCACGATAGTGGTGGGCAGTACATTTGTGGAATAGCAAAGACATGTAAAGCTTTTATTTTGTAGTGAACTCAGGGTTAATGAAAGGCATTGGAAGTACAACCTTGGAAGGTGCAATCTTCCCTCTATTTAAAGTACTGATAGTGGCAGTTGTATAAAAGATTATACAATAAACCTGTGAAGGTGGCCCTAGTAGGGGGACAGAGCACCTTGAATGACTCAAGAGAAGTCTCCTATTTATATATACACCTATCTCACAGAACTGGAAGGGAGCCTGAAGGGTCATTGAGTCCAGCCCCCTGCCTTCACTAGCAGGACCAACTACTGATTTTGCCCCAGATCCCTAAGTGGTCCCCTCAAGGATTGAACTCACAACCCTGGGTTTAGCAGGACAATGCTCAAACCACTGAGCTATCCCTCCCCCCAAATTAATTATTCAATTAAGGATATTGGAAGGAAGGTTCATCCAGGTTCATCTCCCTTTTCAGAAGGATGTGGTGTATTGAGGGAGAAGAGTTATATAGTGATAAGAAGTTAGGAGACGTTCAGGGCTTTAATCACCTCAACAAAAAGTGGTGTATTTTCCTAAATAAACTGGCAGGTTTTTCTCCATTCTGCCACTTTGGGTCTGACTCCTGACTGCTGTTATACATTTTGAATCTGAAAATCTACCCACTCCATCTCTCTTCCTCTGCTCTGAGTTAAACCTCTTGACATAATGCCACACATCCCTGGTGTGAGTGGAGTTGCAGAAAGGATGAATCTGGTCAGTCGTGTTTCGACAATATTTGATGGCTACTTTTTAAAATGTCCTCTCCCAACTTCACAATTGTTTACCTCCGTGCACCGAATGACGACTCTGGCTGCAGATGACACTGTACAGCTGTTTAATCTGTGAGATATTTGGGAAGGGAAACGTGAGATATTGCAGCTCTCAAACCAGGTTATTTATTCCAAGAGAGTCTAAAGGCAGGCTTAATTATGAAGAACCGCATTCAATTGAGTGCATTTTTCTGCAATTATAATCAATTAAAAATAAGTTTCCTGTGTCTTAATAAAAAAGCTTTCCTTATGCCATAATTTTCTAAGCAGCATAACTAAAAATAAGAGTTATCTATAGAATATGTTTGTCATGGAGAAAAAGTAAGAAAGAAATAGAATATAATATTTTTCAAGGTTTAAAAGTGCCATGTTTAGCCTCTAATATGTATCAGAAATTTCAGAAAAGTATTTCTTCCTTGAGGTGTATGTAAATTATATCTGAGACTGAAGAAATGCATGTCCAGATACGCAGCCTGTGAAATCAATGGAGTTATACCGATTTACAGCAGCGTAATGTGGCCCCCACATTACACATACGATAGTTGTACATAGCAGTTTGCCAACACAAATTAGAAGGAAATTAGGCAAACAATTAAATGATTCCAGACATTACATCTGTTTTTCAAGGTTACAGATAACTAAGGGATCAAAAAAGATGTATTCACTGAGGTCTTAAGTGAGCGGTATAGGCTTCTACATGATGGTGAAATGCGAAAGGGAAAAAAGAGAACAAACAAAAGGAAAAATGATAAGAGTAGGCGAATGCTACCAGTATATACACTTCAGGGATGAGACCAGAGAGATCATTGTTGTCCAAGGAAGGCAAAACAAGAAATCAAAGAAAAATTACAAGATTAGAAGTACAGTAGATATATATCTATATATTGATAATATATCTGTATCTATAGCTATAACAAAATGCACTAAAGGGCCCCATTTCAGCACAGCATTTACACTGAGTAATTTTTAAGGCTGTATATTTTGTTTTTATGCCGATGAACTATGTTTTATCGCAGTTCATTTATTCAAGCTTTTTAATCTCACAATTAAAGGGTTTTGCCATCAACTGAAGGCTACACAGGGTTACAAATGCCCCTGAGTGCCATATGATTGTTTTGAATGCTCCCAATTCCAATATTGATTCATTTATGACTTGTAAGATTCTCTTTATTCTTGAGATTCTAAGAAGGTTAGTGTGATCTCAGCTCAGCAAAGCAGGTTCACAACTTTAAAGTCCAGCAACACACAGCTCAGCCCACGCTTAAGTGCTTTGCTGAATCAGGGACTATTATTCTACTCCAGCTCTCTCTTTGAGCCAATTTCATCTCACATGGAGTTGGATCCTATAGTTTGTTAGCTTAATTTTTTTGGTCCACATGAAATGTTGTCCCATGTCCCTGTCCTCTTGTTCTGGGCATTTTCTCTTAGGTTACAAGGGGGAATGTTTTAAACCATTTCTGAGAGTGCGGGCGGGGAGGAGGGGGCAATGACCATTAAAAAGATGTAGGGAATTCTTCATCTTTGATGAAGCCAGAGGTTTTAACTAGTAATATTTTGAGGTTGTTTCAGGAATTCTACTAGAAGTTTTCTCTGGAAAACTATGGCACAGAATCTTTCTCTCTGCTGCTATTTTCACTAGCTCGCAGCTTTTCTTTTATGCTCAAAGGGAGGCATACAACTCAAGTCAGAGTAGCGGGCTGGAGGCCTGAAACTGTGAGGGGCAGTTTTTCTGCTGCTTTAAATCAGGGGTCGGCAACGTTCGGCACGCGGCTCACCAGGGTAAGCACCCTGGCGGGATGGGCCAGTTTTATTTAGCTGCTGACGCAGCAGGTTCGGCTGATCACGGCCCCCACTGGCTGTGGTTCGCCATCCCGAGCCAATGGGGGCGGCGAGAAGCCGCAGCCAACACATTGCTCGCCCGCACCGCTTCTCGCCGCCCCCATTGGCCTGGGCGGTCAGTGGGGGCCGCGATCGGCCGAACCTGCAGCATCAGCAGGTAAATAAAACTGGCCCGGCCCGCCAGGGTGCTTACCCTGGCGAGCCGCGTGCCAACGTTGCCGACCCCTGCTCTAAATTGTCATAAGCCCATTGATTTAAATGCAGCTATGACCTTAATGGAGCCAGGACAATTCATGCCAGCTGTGGGTCTGTCCCCTAATTTTTAATGCTGCTTCTGAAAATAAGTCCTCTTTAATAGCTATGGGCAAGTTAATGATCTTTGTGGCCTCTGTTTCCCTGCCTTTAAAATGATGATCACATAGTTACGGCAGAGGGGATAATGTGATGTGGACATGTCTTTGGCTTATTGTACCCAAACAAAACTCCAGTAAGCAATCTTTAAAAGGCCTGAAACAAATACAAAGAAGTCAGGAATTCAGAATTATGGATGTCAGGTTTCAGAGTGGTAGCCGTGTTAGTCTGTATCAGCAAAAAGAATGAGGAGTACTTGTGGCACCGTAGAGACTAACAAATTGATTTGGGCATAAGCTTTCATGGGCTAAAACTCACTTCATCGGATGCATGCAGTGGAAAATACAGTAGGAAGATACACACACACACACACACACACACACACACACACACAGAGAACATGAAAAAATGGGTGTTGCCATGCCAACTATAACGAGACTAATCAATTAAGGTGGGCTATTATCAGCAGGAGTAAAATAACTTTTGTACTGATAATCAGGATGGCCCAGTTGAGAAGAAGGTGTGAGTAACAGTAGGGGGAAATTAGCATGGGGAAATAGTTTTTACTTTGACTTTGACCCAGCCACTCCCAGTCTTTATTCAAGCCTAATTTAATGGTGTCCAGTTTGCAAATTAATTCCAATTCTGCAGTTTCTCATTGGAATCTGTTTTTGAAGTTTTTTTGTTGGAGAATTGCAACTTTTAGGTCTGTAATTGAGTGGCCAGGGAGGTTGAAGTGTTCTCCGACTAGGTTTTGAATGTTATAGTTCTTGATGTCTGATTTGTGTCCATTTAGTCTTTTGCGTACAGACTGTCCGGTTTGGCCAATGTACATGGCAGAGGGGCATTGCTGGCACATGATGGCATGAAGATTATCTCCTTAAATCCCTGTGCTATGCCTTGATACTACCTCATGCCCAGAGATAGATGTTCATAGATTCAAACCCTAAACTGGATAATAGATAGGAGTTGTTCACAGGGACTAAGACAAGTATATGGTTTCAGTTATATAAGGTCCTACTTCACTTGCAATCCCGCGGAAATTGTGGATTCTGAAATATTAGGCTTCCAACCGCAATTTTGACAGCAGGAGTCCCACCATGCGCGGGGCTGACAGCGAGAGCCCCTTTATTACCACAAACCACAAGGTCCATTATTACTTTTCCGCAATTTTCCATGGCTTGTTTCAAACTCAGCCACAATTTTTTTGACAATCATCCCGCAATTCAGAACCTTAGTTATATCTGTCATCACTACGTGTCTGGTTTTCACACTGTCTTGCCACAATTAGGTTACTTTAAGAGAAATCGTTAGAACAGATTCTCAGCATAAAATTCTTATTCATTTTAATTTTTCTTTGTTAGGTGGTCAAGTCAGAGTCTTACCACAAGTTTTGGGAGAAATTTGTTTTTACAGAAGGGTTAAAAACAAATCCATTTAATATTTATTTTTAAAAAATTATTGAAATGTTTATTGACTTCTGTGGAGTTGATTATTGAGTAAACATTAGAGCTGGTCAAAAAGGCCTTTTTATTTTTTATGGGAAATTAAAAAAAAAAAAAAAAAAGCAGTCTCCCAAAGACATTTTTTTTTGTCAAAAGCTAAAACCTCTTCAGTCTGCAAAACTGTGTTCAGAAAAACCTGAACATTTAAAAAAAAGGAAAAGCTATTGACAGGGTTTTAGTTTCTTTTTTTTTCTACAAAACCTTTTCCATTAAAACATGTTCACTTTAATCCTAAAGCTTTTTTATTAAAAAAAAAAAAGTTTCAGCAAAAAGGTTTGACCAGCTGTAGTAAACATATATTGTTTTTAGAAGTCAGCAGTTGAACACAACATATAAATACAGCACATAGATTTAGGGACATTTCCGAACTGGTTTGACAGGTTAGCTCCTCACTGCAGGAGACAAATTCTACTCGCAGCTGCATCTATGAAACATCGGACAGAGAGGTTTTATGGGTGCAGCTGGGAGAATTTTCCTCAGTAGCAATAAAAAAATAACTTGCACTCTGCTTACAAGTTTTTTTCAGTGAGATGAGGATGCACAGAGTCCAAGTCCAATTCCACTTAAACTAACAGGATGCAGAAGTGACTCCCCTGAAGTCAGTCACATTATTACACTGATTTAAAATGGTGGTAGAAGGGAATCCGCTGCATAGCCTCCTGCTGTTTATCTCACTACCTACCACTGGATCTGAAGTCTGCCTTTTGGGGTCCAGCAGACTGGAACACCAAAGACAATATCATTTAGTTTCGATGTGTTCAGCATTAATTGTTTCTAATGCAACTTCTCTGACCATTTTGTTCATTTTAGTGTAAGACTTCTCAATATATTTTCTTTCAGACAAGTGAAACCAGAGAAAAATATAGGGGCATTAATCACCAGAAGATATACCTGTACTAGCTAGTCTAACAGCAAGCCAACTTTAAGCCTATTGCATTTTATCACTCAGAATATAACTCACACTTTCTGTTCCATTTTATGTTTATTCTGTTCATGGCTACTCACTCAGGAGCTGATTCTAACACACATAAAATTTAGGACAAAGAAAGTATTACTTTGTTGCCAGCCGGGTACTTTACAATACCTTGCAAACACTGAAATGGCTTTTAAAATAAGGGAAGTCAGATTGATATCACTGCAAATACATAAATATTTACTTGCTGTCTAACTTTTAGTCCATTTATAGTGAAAGGCCCTGAACCAAACAATAGGACATAGCAAGCGAGATCCTCCCATTAGCATCAAAAACCTCATCGGGGAAACGTTAGGCATTTTCCCTTGAACACAGTAGCACTACCTACACCCACAAACTAGGCCCTGAAACCCATGCACAGAGGCTGCAGTGGAAGTGGTCAGTGTCAGGCAGCATTCTGTGACCAACAAGGCTGGCAATTGAAGGTGAAGGGGGATGTCAGATGGCCACAAAGTCAGCTCCTTTGTGATAGCCCATGGGAGAAGCAGCAGAGCTGATGGCAGCAAAGAATTCACAGGCTACTGAACCAGGAATTACATGGCTCGATCTGCACCTGTGGCCAGTCTGTCTAGCACCCACCTGCAACAAGAAAGGGTTTCCCCTCCTCTACTGCCCTATAGGGAAGAATCAGGCCACTTTGTGATTCCCAGTCACCCTAAAGCTTTGGGAGAACAGTGATCCTATCCTTACCTCCATAGAAGCTGCAAGTTGAGAGAGGTGTTGGCTCTTCTGAATATAAAGAGAGGGCATCCAGCTCCAAGAGAGAGCACTTACCCCTGCAGAAAATAAGAAATGTAAGGCTGAAGGACCCCAAAGCCTGGGAGAAAGGGGTCATGCTCTCTGCTGTGTTATAGTCACAAACACTGACACAAACCCAGAGGAATCACACACATACTGCTCCACGCCCACTCACAATGGCCAGCTTTGCACACACCACCACAGAACAGTATCTGGGTGATAACTCTAAGATTTCTGTGCTTACACAGCACCCGCGGGTGCACATTACAAAGGCATGCTTCAAAGCAACCTTGACCAGAGATACAATGCAGGCTTCTTACTCTGCTTACGTGCAGCCAGGACTAGAACATGCAATGCAAGCTCAGCTACACCTCCGTTTTCAATAACCCATGCAGAACGTGCATGAGTGCATTGGCCTCTGGTTCAATCAATTACACCTGGGTGCACACCCATCCCAGTGCTCAGTGGAAGTACACTAAGGGTCCCTATTCTGCAAGTTGCTTGGTGCAATATAACAGCCTTTTCTCCAGCCTCAGAACAATGGAGGGGGCGAGAGAGTCAGAGAAGGGGGAACATTCATGGAGAAGTCCAAGGAAGGTCTCATTTAAAAACATTGATTAATATTGTTGTGCCATTTAATTTCTCATTAAAATCAGTATCTCAAAGCTGGGAACAATTTGCGCCATGTTCTCAACTTGTTTAATCTTTATACTGCCACTCAAAAAATTAATTTTATATAGTTTCCACTGTCCATAGCAATCTTTTTGTCACAGTGGTTGATTAATTTGGTGTCGTTGTTTGCTTCATTACAAGATGAATCATGAGAAGAGAGAATATATAACACTTTGATAAGAAATAGATCACATTACTGTAACTCTGCAATAGCTCAAAGTGACTTCATTTTAATTGAAGCCTCAGTCAAATAATTTAGTTAAATCAGTTTTAATCAGTTATGGAATATAGCAAGCCAACTAAAGGACACACTTGCTTGCATTACGCATTCCCTGGCATTTGGTGCTCCTGGTCCTTAAGGGCTGAGATTTATCTCTAGCTCTTAAAGCACCAGGATATTTTTACATGTAACATAGACCCAGTAAAGATGTATAAGAAGGTCCAAAACTCTAAAAATAATGGTTGGCCTCTTCTGGAAGTTTTCCAGGTGGTAAGGCTAATGAGTAATGGTAATCGATCAAAAAGGGCATAAACTGAATCTAGTCTTGGAAAAGTTTAAATGTGTAAAAGGGAACAGAAAACAGAAAAGTAGTTGATAATTTTAATGGCAACATTTGAGTCTCTACCATCTCCTCAACAGAGCATGCAAACCCTGGGCTTGTATCCAACACTTCCTCCCTCCCTCCCCAGGATATGTCTCTTTTGGTAATTTAGAAACATGAGTGTCACAGTTTCAGGGTAACTGCACCTGTATTTTCCCCTTCATGATCCACCAAGGGCACCCACTTTAGGCTTCCGGCTCCCAGCCATTACCTCTCCTGGCTGGAGACCTTTGGCTGGGTTCTAGCCTCTGAGCTGATGGAGACCCAGGAGCAGACCAACTCAGAGTTCCTATCACAGTAACGCAAACAAGAAGTTGTGTAATGTTTCTTTCTGGTGAAAAAAAACCCCTATGAATCCTAGGTCCTCTTTTCCCTCCAATTACACATTTTGTCAAGTCTTGTTTTAAAGTGACTCTCCGAAACTGAAAGCTTAACAGTTGAAACATCTGTTAAGAGCAGAGGGAAATGGTAGGAGGCTATGTATCAGTGTTGTTGTCATTTGTTCTTTCTACAGTTAATATTCAACAAGCACCAAACAACAACACAACCCCTGACTGTCTGTGGTTTTAGATTTTTAATTTTGTTGAATTTGCCCTTCCAATACAACTCATTAACTTATAACAATGTATTGGTTATATAGTGGCCAGTCCTCTCCCCCAGCTCCCAAGACAACTATTCAGGAATGAGGAGATCTGGAAGGACAACAGAAGAAAAATCCTCTCCATCAAACCATCATGCTGTTCCACAGAAGCTATTCTAGCCACAGCCTTAACCCTGCCCCTATTCTTACAGTGTGCTGGGGGAACTTGCCTCTCTCTCTAATTCCTCAAGCCAGACCCTCATCCCTCCACTGCCTTACCCCATCCCTCTCCCTGCTGCTCTGGCCTCTGCATTGTGCCACATATATTTATCTTCTGAGTGGCCTCACCAAATGCTGTCCCTTTAATGCATTAGCATGGCCAGAAAGATCCAATTTCAGAAAAAGGAGGAACAATTTACCCCAGCTTCAGTAGTTGCACACCAACAGATCAATGCTGAACAAAGAACAAGTCCCTGTCCTGAAGGGTTTACGCTCTTAAAGCCTAAAGGAGCAGAAAGTTGCCTTGCAACTGTCAAGAGGCGCCCAGCCCTTCACAGGAACAGGGCCTTAAAGGCACAAGGAAAATCCAGCAGTACACAACAAGACAGAACGTACACAATGTGGAGTGGTCACTGGAGCTGGAATGCTTCACAAAATCAGCGATTTAAAAGAGCTTCATCCGGCTCTTTTAAATCAAAGATGAAGTGAGAAGAAAGAACATTTCCCAAATTTTCCAACATTTACCACAACCACAGGAGCCACAGAAAGCTCCATTGTTTAGAACTAGATCCATAGGTGACAAATTAGCTCACCTGTCTTTTGATCTTAAACCAAGTTAAGCTCAAAGGGACAGCGCTAGCATTTATACATAACACACTGGCTGCTGACTCCATGCAAACCATTTATTTTTCTGAAAAATATTTTCCCTCAAATACAGGAGAATAATCTCAACACTTTATTGCTCATTCAAAGGATCTTTTATGTGTCCAGCTCCTAAAGTTTGGCTGAACTTTACACGCTCTTTTAAATTTTTTTGCTGACCTTTAGATAATCCTTCTACTTCATTTATATTCTGTTGACAGCAGAAATTTTAATAAATTGTAAACTCAGGTTTTATACTGAAGGTGCCTCAATAATTAAGGGCCAAATCCTGTTGCCTGGAGCAAAACCCACATAAAAAAGGACATTGTTCTGCGCTAAGAATTCAGAAGGCTAAGGTAACCCTTAGCTCCAATGGCCTAACCACACTATTGTGTGACATAGAGAAGTTAATCTCTCTGTGCCTCAGTTCCCCATCTGTAAAATGGGGATACTAACACTTCCTTTCTCATACACTTTGCCTTATCAATTTAGATCGTACGTTCATCAGGGCAGGGATATCTCTTACCGTGTGTCTGGATAGTGCCTGACCTATGTTGTGGCTTTGGGTGCTACTGGAATACAAATTAATAAAATAATAACAACTATTAGGGAATACCATGAAGGTGGTTCTCCCTTATTGACGCTCACCCCAGTTTCTCTCCAAGCAAGCTGACCCCTCCAATATGTCCAAATGCAGAAAACCTGTCAACCTGCCCCATTTGTGGTAATGGGGCACGGATTTGTATTTTCCATTGCAGTGGGTCAACAAGAAAAAAAAATGAGTGGACTAAACAATTGTAACATCATGGACCCTTGCAGCTCTTTTCTGTCAGTCTTTCTTGAGCTGGACAGCTTTTTTTATTTAGCTTTGTCAGTCTTTTGCCTTCATTTTGGACTATCTTCAGTGGAGCGTGAGAATGCTTTTAGCACACCTTATTTCACATCACTGGTCCTCCATATCTCCTGCCTCTGCTCCTTCCCCACATGAAAAACCCATAAGGATGGAGATTTGCCTTTCTGGCCGTGGAAACAGCCAGAATGGTTTGCATTCATATTACAATTAATTCTACTATCCAGATGAAGAAAAGTTTTGCATTAAAGCCGTTGTATATATATAATTGTTGGTTTCTCTTTGGGTTTTACCTTGACAGTAAGAATTGGGTCTAGCATGTTTTTACAGACTGGTCTCATACAGTAGGAATGTGCAATATGAATTTCTCTGTTTTCAGCATTCAACTTTTTTTGAATTCGATTATATTTATTGTGCTCAAGCAGAATGGTTGAAGTGCAATATACATATTATCTATAGATATATAAAACAACCCCCCAGTCTCACCCTAAAAAAAGATATGGCAGATGATCTTCCTGCACTTGAAAAAGAGAAACAGAAGTTGTTGGATCTAATTTGCAAGCAGATCAGAGAAGAGTTTCTCTCCTTTACCTCCTTCAATGTAATCTGTGGCAGAGGATTGTGGTTACTGACAGTAATTCCATTTAAATACTCTTGACAAAAATAATAAAATATGTGAAGTAAGGAAGTGAAGCAGACTTTGGAATGTGATTCCATTCTTTAATCTGTAAGAGTGCACATGATAAACAATGCTTTGTATTCAATCAAGCCTTCATTACCTTACTTTTAATAAATATTCATTTCCCTATAGAGCTTCTTTGCAAAACATAGTCTTGATTATGTTTTGCAGCTTGCAAATACTATATTATGCAGTCATAGTAGACATTTTGGTACCAAATACAAGAGAGATTTTATTCAATTTATTCCCCATAGCAGTTGTTTGGAAATAGTATTGTTTGGGAGTTAGAGAATGAAATTGTTGCTTCTGCCAATGACTTCCTGTTTGACCTTGGGCAAGTAACTTAACCTTTCGATACCTCATTTTACTCATCAGTATTATGAAGATAATGATGTGCAGCTCACCTTGGCGAAATGTTTTGTGTAGGCTTGATTCTGCTTCCATTGAGGCCAAAGAGAAGAATTATTAATAAGATAGAATGAATTGTTTTACAGAATAATATATATATTCAAAACATAAAGAAAGAATAATATTGTTCATGATTCATGAAGGTTGTACTTTAAAAGTAAAATTAATTCAGTACACATTATAATAAATTGTTGAAGTCCCAGTCTTCCCACCGTTCTTGTCCCCCTAAAAAGTTGAAGCCTTTCCCCCACCACATAAAAATATCTAGTACCAAATCTTTGACACTAGAATCCAAATCAACTTATCAAAAAAGAAGAGTCATCAGTTTAGAAGCCCACCTTCATAAGAAATAACTAAGCAATATAACCATCTACAATAATTAGTTAATTCCCAGGCAAAAAATAAATAAATAAAATAACGATGGTGGAATTATAGTTTAGAGCATGTAAACTTTTAAACTTCACTGATAGCAGAATGTTGTAATTATTGAAAAAACAACTATTAGAAATCCAGTGATGATTAAACTTCAAAAAACCCAGTCTAAAGTATGGAAATGCACATTTAAGATACCGTACAAGCTTAACTCTGCCTCCAAATGAGCTCAGCTGTCCATCTTCCTGTCCTTGTTCTTTTCATGCATATGGTAAAATACCTTAGTGTTATAAGTGTCAGGCAACCAGGACGAGGGACGTCTAGTGGTCAGTGCAGGCCTCAGGCCTAGTGCTTGGAGCAGGTCTCAAGAACCACGCACTATGGTCAAGGCCAGGGTCAGTAGTCAGAAGCCAGAGCCATGGGTCAAGCTGGAAGTCAGGAACTGGAGCAAGCAGGATGACAATCAAGGAGGGGCTCAAGGCAGGGGCAGGAGAGCATCGAGGCTGGGTACAAGGCAGGAGCAGGAGAAACAAGGTAACTCAGGAGAAGTCAGAATGGTGGGCATGAGTACTGAGCAGCCAGTGGTTCTTCAAAATTCCTCAAAGTTAAATTCTACAATAAGATCCTTTAATTTTAACTCATAAAGTATAATATACAGCACATGTATTTGTTTTAAATTGCTTTGCTTGGCATTTGGCCCACCTATATGTCATAGATAGATCCAAACTCTCATTGACTTCAATTGGTGTAGGATTGGGCTCTAAATGTCTCTGGGGGGTGTGTCTGATTTATTGCCAGATCCAGCTTGCCTTTCACATGCAAGTGGTCCCATTGAAGTCAGTGGGGTGGGGACTATTCATGTAAATAAACTAACCAAGGCTGATCCCTTAGACTGAGTTTTCCCCGGTTTTTGAAGTGCCAAGAAGCACACACACAGTTGGCACTCCACAAACAACATAAGTAATAATTAGAAGTGGCCCTGAATTGGTACCCTGATTCCAAACACTCCTGAACTTCATGAGTATGTGAGATCAGAACCTGAATATCAATCTGAATTTTGCAGTTTGATCTCAGATATCCACTAATACAGAGCCCACCATCTGAACAGAGGAAGGAAAACTTCCCATTAGCTTCAGCTGTCTTTGGATCAGGCCTTGGGTTCATAAGACTATCCTCATCTGTAGTAGTAAGTGCACATTCATGTTTTACTGTCTTTTGGCCATTTGGACCAAATCGTGAATTAACGAACAATGACTATTATCTACAGCGTGGGAGTGTATTTCTTTCAGTGGTGGGCAGTCGCTTTTTTCGTGGATGACTGCTATGCAACCTATAATGCTTTTTTTCCCTTGAAGAGTCATTATCCTCTCTCTGCCCCATAAAAGAATGATTTAGAGTAAGGACTATACAAATGGATAATAGACTGTACTATAGTTACAGCTGAATTATAAATAAAATGCCCCCCAAAACACAGTGATAATGAAAACATTCACACTATCTGTAAATTACATTAATCCCATCATACAGCACTATAGCAATAACATAAAGCCTATTGGATTTACAAGATTCAGTTACTGAAAACAAGGTTTTAGGCACTATTCTTATAGGTTATATTTATAGGCTCCTCCTAAATGAATGTTGCTTGCAGTGAATTATTGTATGTAATGTGAATGCATAATTGACCATTTGCAATCATTATGACTAGAAAACAAGGAATAAAATCCTATGAACAACATGCTTTGAAAACATGTTTTCTTTTGTGTCTTAACAGGATATAATTGCTTCCCTGGTTTAGACAACAGCTCTGGTAATCTGTTGTCACTTTCCCTGGGAACGTTTTTTTAAAAAAAATTCAGCAGCTTGTCCAATTTATTTATTTTTTCTTTCAACAATTATAATTATCTGTTAAATATCATGTAGCATATTGGGACACAAAAATGTCTTCAGGCCAAGCAACTCAAAGTAAAATATATCTGATTATTAGTGTTTTCCAGAAAGGAAATACACACACCTGCTGTTGGTGAAGTAGATGCACGTATTTGGGAAAGGTCATGATGAACATGTTACACGGGGTGTAAGTAAGTTAAAGGACTTACCGGTATGCCAGAGCAGGGGTGTGGCCTCAACTAGAAGAGGCGGGGGCCTCCCGCTGTGGCTGGGAGCCCTGGGGCCTTTAAATCACCCGGAGCTCCGGCGGTGGGGAGCCCCTGGCCCTTTAAATTGCTGCCCAAGCCCCGCTGTCTGAGTCTTGGGGTAGTGGCGGCAGGGCTCAGGTGGCACTTTAAAGGGCCGGGGCTCCCCGCAGCAGCAGGAGCCCCGGGCCCTTTAAATCACCATTTGAGCCCAGCTGCCAGAGCCCCACGGTAGCAGCAGCAGGGCTCCGGTGGGAATTTAAAGGGCCAGGGGCTCCAGCCATTGCGGGGAGCCCAGGCCCTTTAAAACACTGCCCGAGCCCGACTGCCAGAGCCCCGGGGTAGCGGCAGCAGGGCTCCCATGGGGATTTAAAGGGCCTGGGGCTCCGGCTGCTGCAGGGAGCCCCGGGCCCTTTAAATTGCCAGCCTGGGGAAGCCGGTCTGGTCCGGCACAGAGTACCGGTTCTTGCCGGTACGCCGTACCGTACTGTCCAACTTACTTTCACCTCTGATGTTACAGCTTTCAGGCTGAGATTTTAAAAGACATCTAAGGTCTTTGGATGCACAATTCCTACTGATAATTTTAGTAGGAATTGGGCACCTAAATCCCATAGATGGCTTTGAAAATCTTAGTGTAAAAGTTTAAATCTGTGTGCTTGCACCAGTTCAAGAAATGGAACCCTCTGAATGGTTATGGGAGACAGTTCACTCTGATTTTCAGTGAAACCAACTACAGCCTATGGACCTTATTCCTAAACATCATGGGTGAAAGCCTGCCCTATGTTGAGCAGTGCACCTGAGGTAAAGGGTTGGCGTGAAAAGGATGTAAGAACCTTCTTTGCCCTTGAGCAAATAATAAGGCAGATACTCACCCTATAGCTACCTCCCCATAATCCTTATTGGGCAAAAAAAGAATCTTTAACTAAACCATCATGATTATTCACATGCCTAAATTGAGACTTTACACTGTACCCCTGTTCTTCCTTGCCCCATCTCCTGCCATCTGTTATTACCCCTACAGATCGAACTTCTAGTATGAATTTTAGGTGTGTCACTGAGGGGCAGAGACACATGTTTCTTTATTTTCTATGAAGTCGTGGGTGCTATAAAATAACTAATACTGATTGCTGCAGGTGTATTATTTTCCAGACAACTTCACACTGCGTAGAAACTACAGCATGTTCATTCAACTAAAATCTTGAAACAACCCTGGAAATGACATTCGCTTGTAGCCTATTGAGTCTTCTGTTCTGTCATCGTACTTGATTTAAGCAGAAAACTCTTACTGAGGTTAACAGGAGTTGTACGTGGAAAGTCCACCAGTGTTGATATCAGCATAGTCAACCTTATGATTTGAAAACCATGAAGAGGGTAGAAATCAGCCAGAAGGAAACACTGTAAGGCTGAGATAATCTCCGAGAAATCCCAAACCTTATTTTTGATTGTATGCACAACAGCAATACATAATGTCACACACCAGCAAGCCAGTTCTAGCACTCATTAAACGGAGTACAAC
Source organism: Malaclemys terrapin pileata (assembly GCF_027887155.1). Taxonomy (NCBI): domain Eukaryota; kingdom Metazoa; phylum Chordata; order Testudines; family Emydidae; genus Malaclemys; species Malaclemys terrapin. The sequence goes on along the minus strand of NC_071512.1, from coordinate 10,407,041 downwards.
TCAAATATCAGTTTCTAAAAATCATTCATATTCAGCCTTTGAGCCCGCTCACCATACTCTTGATATTTCGGTTTTTCACTCTTTTTATTTCTACATTAAACAGTGAAGCATGCTGTTTAGAATGTGTGTGAGGAATTTGGGCACAAAAATAATCTTTCGAGGATTAATAGCCAGTGGGCATTTTATTGATTGTATCCTCCTACAGTGTATTAATTATTTTCACCTATAAAAATGGCAATTTGCTCACTCCGACTGAATCTGCTGTAAGCCATATGCCTTGTCTCTCTCAACATACACAATTTTGACTGGTCTGTCACAATATCAGGAAGCAGTTGAATAGTCAAGGAACATGTTTTATTATATTTCTTCCCCAGGAAATCCTAATACAGAAGTGTTATGCCGTAGAAATACCTTAAATCTGCTGTGTGGTAAGGTGCAAATACCCCTAGAAAAGCAAGACAGATGAGGTACCTGGGCTCTTGATGTTCATTCTAATCACTGACAGACTCTGTAGAAACCATAAGTTGCATAGTTCAGAAATATGCCAATGTTCTCTCAAAATAGGGCTTAAGCCAGACTCACATGGTTCATAGCCTTGTGCTATTCACACAGGTGAATGTCACCAATTGCAAAGCCCTGTTAAACCTGTGACTAAACATGTTTCAATTTTTTTCCGTGAAGAAAAGCATAGGAAAACATTGATTTCTTATAGCAAACTCACACAAACACATGTACTAATTTGCTATCAAGCATTCTCCAAAGTGAGACTGTGAAAGGTACAGCAGCCATGCAGCTATTAACTTACCTCTCTGCTAGGTAATCTCTGGATATTACATCATTTCTGAATATCTTAACTGACTGACGAGTCAAATTGTAATTTTGTAATGGGGGAAAGGAAGGGAAAAAATAGGTGCACATTCATTTGTTGTTTTCAATTTTCACTTTCTAAATAACCAGTTTATTAATAAAAGGTTGAATTTATTGTGCTAGGTCACATTACTACATTGGTATGAGGCAGAAAACTTTAACATGAAATTATTATTTGAATCCTGCACTGCAACACTATCCAATACAACACTATCTGCAATATTCATTCCTGCCAGGCTTCTCAGTTAAATAAAAAAAAAGGAAGTTATTTCGATCTCTGATAGCCATATGGTAATATGTCTTTGTTTGTTTGTTTGTTTGATTACCTCACGTCACAAAACTGCATTTGATAATCAAAATGTTGCATGGGCTGTGATTTGCAAGATGGGAGAGGAATTAATGAACTACAAAAAATATGTACCTCAGGAGTGAAGAGTTGAATTTTTTTTTAATGAATCAGCTTTTAAAAATTTTAATGAATAACACTGCATCACAAGCATTCTGACTCCAATGGGAATATTCAGGTGCTTAAGTAAGTTTCTAAATCAGTTAACAGGAGAGTTAATGCAATGATCAGTGTCTGAATTGTCCTTGGTTGTCCAAGTCATTGGAATATGCAATTTTTCTGCTACTGTGATTCTTGGATATTATTTTAAACAACTTAAGTCTGAATAAAGCCAGAGTTTTACCCAGGATGCACATGGGAATACACAAGGCTGCAATGGAATTCAGGGGCATTCCCTCCCCTGCCCTCAAATAATGTTCATAAAAGGTGTCTATTATGCATAAAACTCAGCATTAATTAACATTTTCACTCCATGATCTGTTTGAGTCCCTAGGGTGAATTAAACACTCTTTGAAACAATTGACATATTTATAAGTACCTAAGAAACCAGAGTCATTTTAGTAGCTACTCTCATATAGCAAGTACATAATTACAAATGAAGTTGCTTATGATCTTTTTGTCAAAAAAAGGTCCAGAACTTTTCTAATAGGGATGTATCACTCAATAATTGCCCTATTCTGTTCATTTCCTCTGAAGTTTCTGGCACTGGCCTCTGTCAGAAGACAGGATAGTGGCAAGATGGAGCATTGGTCTGACCCAGTATGATGATTTTTCTGTTTTTATGTAATGTTAGGGAGCTGGAAAGGAAGGTTTAAAAGAATCTTAAGCTTTACGTTCAAAATCCTGGGTATCAGCTACATCCTTAACAATACTTAGGCTCCAGCAGTGAAACTGCAAGTAAATACAGCATGAAAATATAGAGATATTGTTCGACACTGCTATTCTGCATTCCTAGTCCTGTATGGTGCCAGATGTTTGTTGGAAAAAGTAGAAAATGCCTTACACTCTGAAGCCATCTTCAAACATATTCACTAAGCCACATTGTCTTTTCCCTGGCCCTGGTCTGTTTTTGACTCTTTCTAGTTGTGTTTTGTTGAGGTTAGTTTATATGCTTTGAGATCAGCATATAGGGTTGTCAACCTTCTAATTGTACAAAACCAAACACCTTGGGCTCTGGCTGGGGGTGCGGGCTCTGGGGTGGGGTCGGGGACAAGGGGTTTGGGGCACAGGAGGGAGCTCCGGGCTGGAGCCGAGGGGTTTGGAGTGTGGGAGCGGGCTTAGGGCGCGAGAGGGGGTGCAGGGTGTTGGCTCCAGGACGGGACTCAGGGCTGAGGCAGAGGGTTGGGATGTGGGCTCTGGGAAGGAGTTAGGGTGCAGGAAGGGGTTCTGACCTGGGGCGTGGGTTGGGGTGCGGCAGCGGGAGTGGGTTCAGGGTGCAGGCTCCAGCTGGGTAGCGCTTACCTCAGGCGGCTCCCAGGCGGCGGCAGTGGGCCTAAGGTGGGCTCCCTGTCTACCCTGGCTCCACATGGCTCCTGGAAGCTGCCAGCATGTCCAGCTCTTAGGCACAGGGGTGGCCAGGTGGCTCTACGCAGTGCGCACTGTTTACGCCAACAGGCTCTGCCCCCACAGCTCCCATTGGCTCGGGGCGGGGACAGCGTGCGGAGCCTTCCTCGGTGCCCTTGCACCTAGGGGCCACAGGGACATGCCAGCCACTTCTGGGAGCCGTGCAGAGCCAGGGTGGGCAGAGAGCTTCCTTAGCCCCGCTGCACCGCTGACCAGACTTATCAGCCCAGTCAGAGGTGCTGACTGGAGCTGCCAGGACCCCTTTTTGACCGGGCTTTCCAGTCGAAAACCGGATGCTTGGCAACCCTAGTCAGCAACCATATTTTTTAAACTTTTTGTGGGATTCCTAATCTTTCTGGCTACCCATAATACATGCTATTAATACTTTAGATAATATTTCTATTAACCTTTTAGCTATGTAAATTAAGTACATAGAGTGTAAACAGAATAGCCCCCATTTAAAAAAAATCAGAATATACCAGTTTTTACCATATGCATCTCCGACCAGACAGTTTGAAAAGAATTGCTACATTTTGGCTTTTTAATGGCAATTTCTGTATTTAATAAAATAGAATCACATATGGAGATTTATCACTTTAGGAGTCTGCACAAATATCCATTTTCCTTAGACTTGGAAGGATTGGATTTTTATTGGTAAATGTCACTAAACATCAATTTCAGCAATCACACAAACTGACAAAAAAATACTTCCATCAATCCTAATCAAAAATTTACAGATAGGCAAAGTAACAAATGCTACTTGAGAACTTAGAGTTTGATTTAAGGATATTTACTTTTTATATTTTGACATGTGATGCTGAAAATTTGTGTTTTAATGGTTGTAAAACTAACTTTTTAAATCTCAATGTCTGCTGCCATTAAATTATTGTCTGACCAGCCCATCACTTCTTGCAACTGTCAAAATTTAAATGGATAAAAATTTATAAAGCTTTACATTTAAACATCAGTATTATCCATCAAAATTATAAAAATATAAAAACATCAAATTCTGCCAATTATCCTCCATGCGCAGGAAGAGTCTGCATGCATTGCAGAAGCTATTGACAGATTTGTATAACTGTTGTAGGATTTGGCATTCGATTGCTTCCTGAAGAAATGTATCCAATTGTCTGCCAACAATCCCTAATTTATAGATACTTTGTTATGGTTGCAATACAGTTGGGATTAAACAATACATAAATCACCGAACTATTGAAACTTGGTAAGTTCATACGTAGTTTACCATTGTAAAAGGCAAGGCATCAGAGATAGGTGTGTATACATAGTGAACAAATAAGATGTCACCATGGGTCAAATAATGTGCTAGCATTACGGTACAGTGCTAGTAAAAGCATGTTTTTCTTTTAGGCAATATGTAGGCATTGTACATTGTTCTTAGCATAAAGGTCTACTTTGTTCTCAGCTGGAGTTGTCCTTTCAGCACATAAGCACTGTGGGCCTAAACCTTCTTCCACGGACCTCAATGGTAGTTGGATCAGAGAAGATGAAAATGTGTAAGTTTTTGGCTGCCCACATTCGTGGCCATATGCACGGATTCCTGCTAACTGGCCACATTCTTATGGCCAAGGAAATGATGGATTCGGATAAATAACCTATATACAAGTGTGGATACGTTTGGTGTACAATTACATCATTACAAATGCAAGTGGATATACCTGAAAACATGCAGATGCGGTTAAGAAGGTCCAATAAGAATCTGGCTTGGAGACGATCAGTCAGAAGCCAAGGAATATTTGACAGGAAAAATATAACACCCAGAATTGAGACAGAATTCTAAAAAAAAAATGTACCCACACTTACATTTTGGTTAAAGATACTAAGAAGTTATTAAAATTCCTTTCTTTAAAACATTCATAGAAAAACTGTTGTGTCATAGAAATGCATCTGAGATTAAACAGGTTTCAAACAAATTTTAATGTGCAGAATTTTGCATTTAAGAAATTGTTACTTTCATTTAAAACAGGTAGTTTTTATAAATGAAATCTTCTGAGAAGCAAACCTTACATATACAGTATTAATGAAGGCAACACCAAAAATATACTCTCTCAAACATTTGTGCCTGGCCGTCTATCACAGTACTTTTTAATTTTGTGTCTATTACAAATGTGCTAAAAATGTATTGAAATGTTTTATTACCATGCATAATGACAAGTTTCAGAGTAACAGCCGTGTTAGTCTGTATCCGCAAAAAGAAGAACAGGAGTACTTGTGGCACCTTAGAGACTAACTAATTTATTAGAGCATAAGCTTTCGTGGACTACAGCCCACTTCTTCGGATGCATATAGAGTGGAATAAATATTGAGGAGATATATATACACACATACAGAGAGCATGAACAGGTGGGAGTTGTCTTACCAACTCTGAGAGGCCAATTAAGTAAGAGAAAAAAACCTTTTGAAGTGATAATCAAGCTAGCCCAGTACAGACAGTTTGATAAGAAGTGTGAGAATACTTACAAGGGGAGATAGAGTCAATGTTTGTAATGGCTCAGCCATTCCCAGTCCTTATTCAATCCTGAGTTAATTGTGTCTAGTTTGCATATCAATTCTAGCTCTGCAGTCTCTCGTTGGAGTCTGTTTTTGAAGTTTTTCTGTTGTAAGATAGCCACCCGCAGGTCTGTCACTGAATGACCAGACAGGTTAAAGTGTTCTCCCACTGGTTTGTGGGCTGTAGTCCACGAAAGCTTATGCTCTAATAAATTAGTTAGTCTCTAAGGTGCCACAAGTACTCCTGTTCTTCTTTTTATTACCATGATCCATCACGTATAGAAAAACCTTTAATAAATCATGATAATCTATTTTATAACCAGTCACATGCAATAAACAGTATCCACTGCTATACTTCAATTGACTGTACATTATCCACATAAATTGCCCCGTTCATATTGCTGTAATTAAGACTGTGCTGGCAATTTCTTCGTAACTTTTGTTTATAGGCTGTAAAAATATTCTCCATGAAGAAACTTAATAAATGGAACAGCCTAAAGCTAGGCACATATCCATAAAATAATATTCAAATCAATAAGGCCATGAAAAGGCAGCAAAAAAAAAAAAAGGGGAAGACTGTTTATTTCTATTTTGCTGACGCTTATATTCTACTGGCATATATGTATGCAATTTGCATTAGGATAATGCCTATTCCTAAATTAGCTTGTAAACAATTTGAAGAAACTGAACATTTGACACTAGGCTGGGGAAGCAATTTAAAACCACTGCATCATGGAGAGAAGCAAGTCTTTTCAGAAATCCCATTATTCAAGATATTGCCCGTGTGTATGATTGTGTGTGCACATATGGATATTACTTCTGTGTGTGTATAGTTTAAAATAATGTTTTTTATTGGTAAATGTCACTAAACATCCATTTACATTGCAGCAAGGATGGTTTAGGTTGGACATTAGGAAAAGCTTCCTGTCAGGGTGGTTAAGCATTGGAATAAATTTCTCAGGGAGGTTGTGGAATCTCTGTCATTGGAGATTTTTAAGAGCAGATTAGACACACACACACACACACACCTGTCAGGGATGGTCTAGATAATACTTAATCCTGCCATGAGTGCACGGGACTGGACTTGATGATCACTCAAGGTCCCTTCTAGTCCTATGATTCTACAACAGCATAACACAGCATTTTAATCAACAACTGTCTAAACCCTTCTTAAGGCAAACTTTAAAGGTTAATAGAAGTTCTAAGCTCAAACAAGCTTTTGCAAATGTGTCCCAAACCTCCCTTGAAATAGCTCTAATTAATAATGCAGAATTGTCTAACCAACTAGATATGCTCAGCATACTGTTATGGAATAAATAAATTCTGTATATTCAGACAGATGAGACTTCTAACCTGAATTCTAGCACACATTTTCTATAATATCTAGGGTTAAATTTTCAATGAATTTAAATCAAAACTGTATTAATAATTCATAGCAACTGCAATGAAAGTATAAGATAAAATCAAAAGCACAAGAGGGTTCTCCTGTTGCAGAATTTTCTTGGAGAATATCATATGAATCACACACACACACACACATATCATGGATAATGTTAAATGTCAATTCATTTAGGTCTTCTCTCTCAATTCTCAAAGATGTAAAGGAGATTTAATACATTTTCAGAGAACTCTGCTTGTAGAAATATAAATGCTTTGTGTTGGCCAAATTACTATGTAAACATAGCAGTACATTTTAAAACTGATCATGGCCAAAGAAAAAGGTTTGTGAATAGAGAATTACAAAATTCAATTTGCCCTCAAATTAGAGTTTAGGTGTTTCTGTTATGGCCTATAACTATATCCTCCTTATTAGTAAATTCATGTTCCATCTTATGAAATGTGATGTAAAATTAATCATTCTTCTGACCAACTGCACATCGAGACTTTTGAGCCGGATTAAATCTGTGTATAATAGGTGTAAACTCTCAGAATATGTGGAACTACTGTTGATATCAATGTAGTGATATCGACCTTGGTTGTTGCATCTCATGGGACAAATCTTGGTCCCCTGAAGCCTATGGACCCTAGATGGTAAATCTGACTGCAAGGAACCAGACCCTACTCCAAACATTCAGTGGAAAAACTACCATTGACTTTACTGCAAATGGAATTGGGTCCTATGTTTGAAACATTGATCCTTGCCCACCCAGATGGGCTAATGGGTCATTTATCTTCCCAGCTCTTTTGTTGATCATTTACCTGCCCATATCTGCTATGCTTTGGTTATGTTGATTTAGATTTGTGTTTAGGGATGGGTGGTGGGGAATCCTAAGGGTTGATGTAATATCACTAGTGGCAAACCTGTGTGGAGGGAATTGCTGTTTATATTACATACCTTTACCCAATTCCTCTATATAAGTACTATTCAGTGCCATGACTGATTAACCCACTTCACTGGTAACTGTTGTGTATCAGTCAGGAACAAAAAACTCCTGGCATTCTAAGTACTGTAGATTGCACAAATTAAATTTTGTGGGGTTGTAGGGTTTGCAAAGTTAATTTGTAGAGCTGGCTTTACAATACAGGCAGAAGAAACCATCACTTAGGGCAGAAAAACATAAGGGGACGAAAAATGTATTGAACTATTTATGTCGGTACATATGGGGTAGACATTTGCTGGGTTCTCTGGAACAGTAGAGGCCCCAAATTCCTAGAGCCAGTCCCACTAGTTCTGATGCACAAAGATTTCCCCCTGTTTTTTTCCAATTCTACTTAAAAATGTTTTTCTAGCTAAAAAGAAACCTACACTATGTATGTATAAAACACCCTCCAATTGCTCAAGTCATTGGCCTATAACCAATGTAATTCATTAGACGTTTTTTCATTAAAATGTTTTTTTTTTTAAGAAAGCAAAGACAAATAGTCTCTGTGTTTGCTTTTTCCTCTATCCGCTCCCCACTCCACTCTCTTTTTCCAATGCAATTTTCACCCTTGGTTGCTTTTGCTTGGCCCCACTTTGGCTTCTTTATTCTCAGGCTCTACTAAGCTGAAAGTGAACCCAAGGACATTTGAGCACAAATTGAACTTTCAAATCCGTTATAGCTTAGAGACTTCAAAATGAGGAAAATACTATTGACCATCCCTAGTATCAGTACAGTTTCTTGTGATATTGTGTCTGTGGCAATCTTGTGGCATTGCGAAATGTAACTCAACCGAAAAGTAAAGCAATGGCCTGTCTTGTCAATGAATATTTTGGCATTAAATCAATGAACAATTATTTGGCCGCTGTCCAGATGCATTAAGTCTCTGTCCAAATGAAATATCCTGATTAAATTTGTATTTAAATATTTTTTTAAAATCTACTGTTTGCAAAGAACCCCATCATTATAAATGAAATGAACCCCTCTTTCTTTCCACAGAGAATAAAGCACATTTTGAAATAAAAGACTGAATAAAAAAAAAACACTATCAGAAATTGTATATTTGAATTAAAGAAGATGCAAAATTGTCTGGAACCACCAGCTTTACCTTTTAAAAATTGCAAACTCACCATTAAAATAAAAAAGAAAAAATATTTGCCAAGTTCCATCCTGAAGGAAATTTGTAACACCAGAGCGAAAATTCCTGGAGATAAGGATTCTTCTTATTTTACGAAGACTTCTAATTCTGACAGTTTTTTGAAAAACCAGCTGAAATCTTATACAGACGGTGGGTTTTCTTCAGTTAAACTTTCAGTTTCACATTAATCTACAAACAGGCACAATATTCAGTTGACTAACAATAATACTAAAAAAATAAAAAGAACAGTCCAAAAATTAGGATTTTCTTTTAAAAAAATTACAAATTACAAGAGACTGTAAAGGCAGGAATCATTCGCCCTCATTCACATTGAACAGTACCTTAATTCTGCTAATAGTCTCATTGACCTCAATGGGGGCTATTCACGGAGTAAAATGCTACTCAGCATAAATCAGGAACAGCAGAACTTGCTTCCATATTAAACAAAGTTGAACATTACATGTGCCCAGTGAGTGCCCCTGGAATGATAAAAGCAGTTATACAGTACAGAAATCTTAGCATAAGAAAGGCTAACACAAAAAGAAAATTATGGAAGCTTTTAGGTCTCTCAGCATCCAATAAATTATTGTCTGCAATAATTTAAATTATTAATTACAAATAAAAAGAAACCAAGACAAAACAAAATCCTGCAGCTAGCTCTGCAGAAAAAATGTTGAGTTCTGATCCTGCAAATGTAGATAGTCCCACTGAGATATCAAAATACCTACTCTTATTAAACAAAATCAGCCCTGATTCCAATCCCAATGGAATCACTTTAGATTTCAACTATTTTAAGTGAAAATATAATCAGACCCATCATACTCTTTTAAAGATGGGACCATTCCAAAACCACAGGTGCTCTGCAAAGCCTCATACAACTTTGGGAATGTTCAAACTTGGCGCTTATTATTATTTAGTTGCATTTTCATAGTGTCCTTGAGCTCCAGTCATGGATCAGGGCCCATTGTGCTAGGTGCTGTACAAATAGAGAACAAAACAAGACAGTCCCGGCCCCAGGGGCTTGCAGTCTAAGACAAGAGACAACCGATGAATACAGGAGCAGGCATACAAGGAAACAATGAAGTGATACTATCAGCATGATACGCAGTGGTCTCGTCACACCAGCTCCCTAACCATTGTCAAGTTTTTGTAGACCTCAAGGAAAAGCAGAGTTATGAGGAGGATAATGAGTTAGCTGTGCAGATGTTTATGGGGAGCTACTCTAAATCGTGAAGGTCACATGGGAGAAAACACAAAGATGCTTGTTGAACAAGTGGGTAAAGAGGGCTGACTTCATGGGCTGATCATAGATGAGAGTCGACCTTGCAGTTCTGAATGCGAGATGATAGGTAAGGTGGAAAAGTCAGGAAGGGTCTTGAAAGTGAAGACTATTAGCTTGTGTTTGATACAATATAGAAGAGGGAGCCAGAGAAGGGATGCAAAGAGGAGGATAACATGAATTAACATCTCAAATGGCCTTGATCTGTGTGCTCAGATACCACTGTGAGTACAATGTAAAACCAGGGATGGGCAGAACTTTGTGAAGGGCAAAATCCAGACACTGGATTTGGCCACCCCCATATAGCGAGATGTTTAAAATCCAGATTCAAATGTTGGTATATGGGCACAAGCATCTGAGCATAAGACTAAGTTTCTTCAAAAACTAAATTTAAAACAAGTGTCACATTAACCCTTGACAAAATGGTTTAAGGCTATCCACTGGAAATCTCTAACGCACTTTCTGAACAGGTTGGTGAGAACAGAAGAATAGGAGAAGGCCTGCATATTATAAATATGCTTTTATACTTGTACACCTCTGCTTTTGTCCAGATTATACCACCACCACACTGCATTTGACATGTTAGAAATATTAGCTTCAGTGAGACCCAAGACAAAAAGTTCCTTCTCCTTCTGTTTTAGTGGCTGGTCTACCTCAAGGGAAAAAAGAATGGAAAGGGCATGATCACTTTCTTGACCTACAGATAAACAGAAGAATTCAGCATATAATTAGAACTGTGCAAAATATTCATTCTGGAGCCTGAAACTCCCCTGATTTAAAGTTTTATTACACATGTAACTTTTAGACTAGATTCACTGAGGCTGAACTACGAACTGAATTTTGTGTAAACCTGGGAAGCTTTGTGGGTTAAATGGAAACCATGCAAAGCCCCATTAGTTTCATATAATTTTAACTCGAAGTAGACAAAATGTAGTTCTTTCAGTTCAGTTTTTTACGGATGAGTTTTTTACTTCACGGAGACCTGAAATCAACAAATAAATTCAATGGGTATTGTGAATAACCGCAAAAAGAAAAAAAAAATGAACCAACATTCCTGTGAACTAAAACCATCCTATTTCTTGCCTTTTCTCAAAGTATTATCACAATGTCCTATGTAAACAAACACCAAACTGAGTATTTATTGATCACTAACTCAGGGTGGCTGAATGGAAAAGTCACCCTGGATATAGCAAATGTCAGTGGCTAGCCTGTTTGATACAGAATCATGCATTTGTCAATTTGCAGATTATTCTGCCAGTGTAATTTGCCTATTGCTTGGCAACCAATCCAGCTATTATTTTCAAGAGATAATCAAATAAATGAATGAACATTGATGAGTAGTGGACATTTACAAACCTCCCTGACACACTTTGTAACTGAACATCATCATACACATAATATTGCATGCAAGGTAAATCCCAGCCAAACTCATTTAATTTCTTCACAAACACCCTTAGAATGACTCCAAAGTAGAAGGAACTTATGATTTAAAAGTGAATAGGGAAAAAAAACCATACTCCAGGTTCAAAAATCAAAGTAATAATATTTGTACTCAATAGAACCCTGTGCAGAAAATATAAGGACATGTTTTTAAACAGGTCAATGGAGTAAATTTTCCAGTTAAGTTCAGGTGGGGAGAGCTGGGGGGGGGGGGGGAGAACCTCATGCTGGTGTGAGCTTCCCTCCAAAGACCCCCCAAAAGTATAAGTTCCCTCCTGCAACCCCTCAACAGTGAGGCTCTAAGCACTTCCCATTCCCCCCCATGCCTCCTTCCAAATTTCCAGTTTCTCCTCCCTCTCCCACCATACACCCTTCAAATCTTCATTCCCCCTCTCCCACCAAGCGGCGGTCTCCAAACATCCCCCCTCCCCAAAAACATACCTTATCCTCCCCCTCTCCTGTATCCTTGCCACAGGAGCCCCCAACACCCCTTCTCAACCCCCCCCCTCCCCAAATAACACTCCAAAAATATATCCTCCCTCTCAACTCCAGTCCCTTCTTCATACCAGAATGGCCTTCAAGATGGAGGAAGAACTGGAGCAGCTGTTGCTGCTGGACAAGGAGCCTCGATCCATTTTCTGCTCTGGAGCCTCCTGTTCTGCACTCAGAGCCTATGAGAAGGTGAATCATGCTTCCAGAGAGCAGCCTGCCTCCTGCCTGCCTAGCAGGGGGAAAGAACAGCCCTTGGGCCTAGGTAGCTACAGCTGCACCTGTTTCCTCCCTGCTCAACAGCTGATCAGAGGGCAAAGAGTGCTGAGCTCTGCTCTAAGCAGCAGTCCCTTTCCTCCCCTCCCCCAAGTGGGAAATGGAAGTTGGCGGGGGAGGAACTTTCCCCTGTATCCACTTAATATGGGGCCCAGGAACCCACTTGTCCATAGTAGGCAAGATTAATAGTGAAATGATCTGGGGACCTCCACATATGATTTGATTATTTCCTAACGAAACAAACTAAAGCAATAGGACCAAACTGAGCAGTTTGATTCTTCAGTGCTGACCCCACTGAATTCAGAAGAGTAGCACATACTTATTCCTCTTAGCCAGAGGGGCTTGTTTTCAGGTTTCATAGGGACAGGGAATTATCAGCCCCCTCAAGTTTGCTTGGAGTTTGTTTTGCAAAAGACACTGGGAAACTCACAGGTCCTGCCCCACCTCCATCCTATAAAGGCTGTTATGCCAGGTGAGTCTCAGCTACCAGTCCCAAGAAACTGGATCCTCTAGTAGTGGCAGCTGGTTCCTGGTCCTGCAAGATGGGACACGACATGTTCCTGTGGTTTTAAGAGCATCAGTCTATCCCAAGAAGTTCTCTGGAGATGGCTGGTGGAGGAGAGAGAAAAACCTGTTCCCTAAAGATCACCAGGCTACCCTCCAGAAGCCTTCCAAGATCTTGAGTTGTATTGGGGCAGGATGTGGGGATAAAGTAAAACCCCCAAACTCAGCCCATATCGTAGAACCTTTCAGGTATCTAGACTGAGTTTTGGAGTTATGAAGGAAACCCGGAAGCAGGGCAGTTTCATGTGATTCTGAATTTGTAATAAAGTTTCACACAAATCTACTTTTCCCAATTGCCACAGATGAAAAACGCACCTTCAGAAATAAACAAAACAAAGAGAAGTCAGTACCCCAATGCTTGCCAGATACCCAAAGCATATTAGTGCTTACCTAGTCTCTACGTAGCCTGCAAATAACTAGTTCAACACTGACCAGACTATGGGGCGCTTTACTTCATGTTAGCCTGTCAAAGGTGCTTCCACATCAAGCCAAAACACACAACTGTAAGAATCGGAACTGGAAATGCTCTGTCTGCAGCAGATCAATACCCTGTTAACTGAGAGAGGATTTCAGCCCATGTCACTCAGGGTGTCTCTTCAGTAAGAAAAAAAAAAGGTGTATTTTTAACTCGAGTTAGCTAATATGTGCTAAAATCTCAGTGAAGACAAAACAGTTTATAGTTTTCCACACAAGTCAGCAGGTTGAGTTAAAGACTAGGGTTTATCTTGATCTGCTAACTCATGCAAAATTACAAACTGCTTTGTCTTCACTAGGATTTCACTTTGTGTTAATTAAATTAAGAACACTTTTTTCTCCCTAATGAGGACAATGCCGGAAACGGGAGGGAAGATGTAGAAACTTCCTACTTCTGACTCAGTTAGGGTAGGTTGTTGTTTTTTTTTTTAAATGGAATTTTGTGGATTTCATAACGATTCCAAACTGTGCAAACCCCTATTCCGCTTTGGAAACAGAATCAGTGTTTTTAAGCCATTGATAGTTCTTCTGATTTAAAGATACCACAGAGCTGCTTACTGTTTAGTGATTCATTTACTGCTTAGTGCTTTTACATTTATATAAAATGCCTCCATCCATACTCTGTGTGTAGTAGTGTGGGTGGAAGCCAGATCTGAGAGGATGTTTAGCTAAATTGGGAGAGAGTTACGTGCCTGACATTGGTCAATGATGCCCATGTTGGGTGAGAAAATTACTCCATTTGCACAATTACAGTGGAAACAAACTTCTCCTATGCCAATAAGCTGTACAGCACATTCAGAATAATGGAGGCACTGATATGAGAGATTGCAGTGAACAATTCCATCCAGTTTCCTGTTGATATCACAAGCCAAGAGCACAGCTTTGAGTGGATTCTGATTGTTGAAACATTTTGCTCAGTTCCAAAGTTTTTTTTTTTCCAGTAAAAAATGCAAATTTGGCAACACTGTTTCACAAATGTTATCAGTTTTGCCAAATCGTTTGTTTGGGAAAATATTCCGAAACCCACAAAATATTTCCAGTTTTTGGGTCAAAACAACTTTTCATTTAGAAATTTTCTTTAATTTAAAATGCTCAAAACTGGAACAATACATTGAGCTGGAGCCTAAGTGAATTGTTTTTCAACTTTTCAAAAAAAAAAAAAAAATTCAAGTTTCAATTTGACCCAAAAGGAATTTTTTCCTCATTTTTTTCAGAATTGCCAAAGGAAAAAAAAATTTTTATTCACACAGCTCTAGTTCTGATCTCCCCAGAAACACTGGGTGACTTGTTAACCTTTGCTTCCCTGCTGTTCACTGTCTCCTTTCCCTGCCAGTGAGGTGTGAAACAGAAACCCGCACAGAAAACCTGGGCGACGAAACATGATTGTGTTGAAACAAGACTTCTGTTTGACTTGGGAGTGAGATACGGGTTGGATTTTGCCAACAGGAGTGTTTGAAGGGGTATGGCGGGGCTCTGAGGCCCTGACTGACTCAACCAGAATTCCACCAAGGGGCTCTCGGACAGACAGAAGACAATGGAACCCTGCTGCACTGCTCCCAGATCCTCCTGGCCTGGCTAGGTGTGTGGGAGACAGAACCATGGCCAGATCTTCGCCTTCTTCCCTGTCCTCTTTTAAACACCTAGCATCCATGGGGGTGCTCAGAGAGCAGTGGCTAGAGTCTTCTATTGGGATTGCAGCCTGTCTCTGTGCAGGCGTTTAAGAGAGATACTGTGTGTGCACGCGCGGGCGGGCATGTGTGTCCTACACTTTCTCCTCCACCCTCTTCGCACACACAATTTGTTCCCAGATTTGGAAAACAAGTATTTTCCCAAAGTTCCTTAAAAATAAATACATGACAAGATAAGCATGATCAGATTCAGACTTTGGACTCAGACTGAGAATTACAAGTTTTATAACCTCATAAAAATAGATTCACCATTATTTTTTCCACAATCCCATAATTGTAATCACCCTCTTATGAAAGGGCAATTATATTGCATATGGCAGCAAAGGATATAGTTATATGGTACAACGTGATTATTTAAAATCCTCTCTTCATGAGATTACTTTTATCTTACTGTCATTGTTTCCCCTACAGGAACGTAGACACTGAGTGATGTGCGCGGATCCTCATTTGTATGAGATTTAACAAGTCCACGGGCCGAATTCTGTCTTTGGTTACACTGATTTACACAATTACTCTGAGTTTACGGAGTAACTCTATTCCCTTGAGCCTCGGGCAAGAGCAGCAGCACTGTGCAACCTGGCCAGCGAGTATTTATCCCCAGAGTAGGAGTCTTCCCAGGGGAATGCAGAGTTTCCATTGGCAGATCTGGTCAGATGAATATACAAAAGTGTCCCACACCCTCTCATCCACTGGCTCCAGCTTGGAACACCCCACTGCACTTCCTGTTGTGCAGGTCCTGCAGAGTAGCCTCTCCTTGAGTTGTGGGGCATGCCAGAATTGGGGCCTCAAACTTCTACTGCACACTCTTCCAGTTGAGGTTTTCTGGCAGACGTGTGAATGTAACACCCTGCCAGAAGTCAGTATGTAAAAACAGAATAGTCCAAACAACCCCACATAAAAATGTTAAAGTAAAAGTTTTTCTTTTACTTTTTCCTACTGTATGTATGAAATGAATACACAGAGCTTAACCAACACGTAAGCAATTACTCACACTCTTCCCCCCAGGACTTGTACATTAAGATGAGAAGTCAGACTGCTCGAAACAGCCAATTTTAAATACACTTTGATCAACTGATGGCTCAAGATGACTCTGAGATTACTTCTGCAGGGAAGACAAAGAAAATTGATCCGTGCTATCACTGGCAGGAAAAGAGTCCTGAAGGAATAATCCTAAAATGCATTACCTTTATTCGAGCAAAGGAACATTTCATTTAATTTTAAGATGCCTTGGAAGATTTGTTGTTCATCCTAGAGTTTGAGGCGTTTTTTTGGATAAACATTTATCATAGCAACCAGACAAACACTAATATGTTGTTTAATAAAACTAATCCCACTTTTTTTGTATGATCTTTCCTAGCCATCATCTTTATGTATGGAATTTGTTTTTAGAACACAAGAACATAACAGCTACCATGCTGGGTGCATCTTGCCCAGTATCCTTTCTCCAGCAGTTACACCGATGTAAAATCAGAGTAAGACCATTGAATTCAGTGGAGCAACGTCAGATTCACAATGTTATAAACAATAGAATTGATCTCAACTTTTTTTTAATTTTATTTTGAAGAGGTCAACTAAAGGAACGAAGTTTGAAGCAAACACACCTACTTCTTCACAGATTCATGCCCCCTGAACCAAACTGAAATGAATATCAAGAAACTTTGCCTCCTGTCAAAATATGTCTAGAGAGACAGTAGGATCAAATTTTGCACTGACTTAGACTCCCCGGGCACCCACATCACCCCAAGTGTCAGGCCCTGCAGAACTTGAGCCACTATGTCTTAGTTAGTTAGAAATTATCTCCATCTTTGTGATGACAGACTCTTAATGCAGTATGATCATTCTCTCCCATCAAAACATACTGCCCTAGTGGAGCCCCTATGTATCTCTATATCCATTGTAAATGACCATTCCTGGGATCAGGGGCAAACCCTGGGCCCAAAGCACAACCCATCTCAACAGGCTGTTTACTGGGGAGGTCCCGGAGAATCTTTGGGGGATGAAATCTTCCCAACAAGCCAAAAAGCAGCTCCACTGTAGTTTCAGGCCCATATAGCTCCTACCACCCTGCCTCCAAGACTTGGAAATGGGTCCACCTCGTTGTGGATTTGCTGGCCTTGTGCCTCCACAGGGTCACCTTTGCTGATCCCCACCAAAATGCATCTCTGCCTGAAGAACCCAATGGAGCAAAATGCACAGGGTGTACAGACCTACAAAATGCACAGGGTGTACAGAGCTACTGGGAAGGCTGCCAGGTCCTCGCCATCCATCTTCTGGAAAGAACATGCTCAGACAAAACACTCATGGGTGGGCAAAGTAATCTCGACACCAGGTGATCAGTCCAGGCTATGCCCTTAGAAACGGCTCATGTTTATTCATGATATCCATTTTTTGCTTCATGGGAGTTATGGAGAGAATTAAGCCTATGTTCTGGAACTAGCAAAGCTTTGTTCTTTTCCGTATATTGAAGGGTGACAGAAGGACAACGTGAGAGATCCATTGAACACTGTTATTTGTGTTGTGTGGAAATGTCCCCAAGCCAGAGGAGCACACTTCAGATACACCATACACAGAAGAACGCACAGCCTTATTTTTAATGTGTGAAAGTGTTCTAAACTCCAAGGGCCCAAAGCGAGCACTTGTTTCCCCACACAAACACACACACAGAATCTTACCGCTCAGGGGAGCTGGAACAATTTGTATAGGGGGGGTGCTGAGAGCCATTGAATCAAACTGTAAACCCTTTATATAATGGAAACCACTTCAAGCCGGGCGGGGAGGGGTGAGCAGCACACCCCTACTTCCAGCACCTATATTACTGCTTGATTTTTAATGGTGCCAGAGGACGACCGCCAGGAACATTGCAAAGCAGCCTACCGGTGTGAGGTATGTAAATGAGTAAAACAAAAGCAAACAAACAGTAAAGAGGTCACAGAGAAGACAGTCTGTGGCATATACACAACTCACCCTCCAGTATATATTTTATAATTTTATTTTAAATCATGCCTTCCACCTCCGAACCAGCCAGCAGCAATTAGACAATGCCTGGATCTATCCAGCTGTGCCCTTCCCGCTCCTTCCTCCCTCGACTTGCTCTTTTATTTACTGAAACTTTTCACTTACCCTTGGCTGTATTGGCAAGCTGCCAACATAGAGGAGCACTGCAAAGACATCTATTCCAGTTCAGACGCTTAAGTCTCTTGCACACAAATCCCATGGTTCTCCCATCACACCAAGCCACCTGTCTAACTCTTCCCTTGCTGAGTTGGACAAGTTCAAGTTTCTTGTTCTGGTCGACGGTGTAAGCTCCAAGAAGCAGAAGCATGCTAGCAGGGAAGAAAGAAGGAGGGATGTCAATAATGTATTAATGACATTCCTTTCAGGGCCCTGTATCAGGTGTTTATAAAACATCGGCATTTAGCTTGCGCTCTTTAACGATGGCTTCCAAAGCAATTTCCTCAGACATTAAGGGAGGGCAGATTTTGCACAGTAGCATTTCAGTGCAATTTTTACACATACAGGTGATGTTTCACTTGAATACGGAGATGACAGTTTGGTGAATGTAAAAAAGACACTGTCAATATGATATACGAGGAACTCTCAATGCAAATGCCAATAGTTCCATCTTAGACATCATGTTTAAATTTAAAGGTGAGGTTCTAATTGAAAAATTATATTGTAAAATGGCAACTTCTTACTCAGCAACTCCGCTCTCTTTGTATAGTCAGTCATTACTGTGGATTTTGGGGACTAATACATGTTTACTACTCCTGAGGCCACTTCTGAAAACGTTGACCTCCTTTGGCCAAAGAGTTACCTCCCTAATCTCCCAAAATGTCAACCCCTACCTCATTGTCAGTGCCTCTAGTCCTCACTTAATGTCAACCTTCCTGTCACCTAAGCAGAAGATGAAAATGGAAGTAGCACTTCAAGTCAAATAAACAAAAGCCACTCTGAACTTGACAATTGCAGTAACAGCATCCCTATCCAACCTCACCCCCAGCTGCAGACACAGGAAAGCAGCAACATTCAATCTGATCTCCATTCACAGCTACATCTGCAAGAAACACTCCCAAAGGAAATGCACGCACAAAAACGAGACGGGAAGCAAAAGAGGTGACGTGCAAACATAAATGAAATAAGCCAAAAATAAAATGTACTGTAAAAAAAAAAAATCACATCAAAAAAACATGCTGGATGCAGATGAAATTCATTACAGTAAGTAACTAATTAACGTGCCAGTGTCCATATCATCTGCTCTCTCGTCACACTGTCCTAAAGAAGAAACTTCATGATGCAAGATGTACCTCTCCAGGAAATGTTGGTAAAAGTAGACAAGGTTAGTGGTTGCGGCACATTGATCAGGAGAACATTATTGCAATTATTTGTGTCTGTCTTGCTAGAAATATGGCATTAGTGTCTGCTATGTATGAAGCAATGTTGCCATACCTGTTCTTTGCTTTAAGAAATATCTAGTTTTGACTTAAAGTCAAAGGGTAGACAGAGAAAAGGTATTTCTAGCATAATGACACTAGGAGTGCTTCCATCGTGTTTTCTGCAAGAAATGCATATACCAGGTAAAAAGTCAGCTGTGACCATGAGAGCCCCAAACTAGTACTATCTCCTGAGGGGGGAAACCATCTCCTACAGAGAATGTGTGGCCTAGTGGATAGAACACAAAACTAGGACTCAGGAGATATGGGTTCTATTCCTGCCTTTAACCTGCGTGAAGAAATTTCACATCTCAGATTTCCCCATCTGTAAAATGGGGCTAATGATACTAACCTCCTGTGTAAAGTGCTTTGAGATCTACTGACGAAAAGTGCTATATAAAAGCTAGGTATTATCATTATTTACTCTGGCCAGAGACACAGCTTTCCCCCTCCCCCAGACTTGATGAAATTAACAGCACATTTCACATACCTTCTGTGACACTTCCTACACACAGTGTAGGAAACTCCTGATGAGCAGGTTGAAGCAATACATAGCACTAGTCGCATTTTGTAATGCAATCAAAGATGAATTTGGAATGTGATGAGGTTCAGATACAGTCTACGGCAATGGGTTATAGGACTAGTTTAGACTCTACTGAGATATTGTGAGCAGTTCTTGTGAGATTTTGCCCCAGTTAGTGGAAATCTTATGAGAACAATTGATCTCAAAGTATCCACCAGCCTGTACCAAAACCTCACATACACTGATGTTCTAACAAGATTTCAGCCACATCTACGACCCCTCCCATGTTATATATGAACCAGAAGCAAAACTGAAGGGATTGCTACAAATCTGGATTTCTACCATTAAAAACAAAGCAAAATTAAACCCGGGTCTCAAATTTAGACTCCCAAATCAATATTTAGATAACTTGATAAAGGTGGCTTCATTTCCAGTAGAGCAGGATGTCTCCAATCTTTTAAGACATTGGGTTGTGCATGTGGACATGAAGCAAGAGCTAATGAGAATGTTTGGGCCAGGCAGGGAGAGGGGGAGAGAGGATAAGTGGTGATGAGCTGGACCAGCCCACTAGGTGGCACAGTGCTTTGGTGAGACTTTGGCTAAAGACAGGCGCAAGGCTAGTACAGGTATTCAGGCTAGAGTAAGCATCCGAGTAGGAAGGGATCCCTGGGCACAGGCTAGGGTTTTGGCTAGTAGGAATCCCCAGGCTAGGATTAGGGTTTTGGCCAATAAGGGTCTCCAGGAATAAGGTCAAGGTCTGTAGGACTCGTGAAGCCAGGGTGAGGGCTGGGGCCAATAGAGGTCCCCGGTAGTAAGGTTGGAGCGGTAGGGTTCTTGAAGCAAGGATGTAGGTCTGGTCTGGGAGAGGACACTTCAGTCACATTAGAGTCCAGGCCAGTAGACATCGCCAGGCTGAGGGTTGGGGCCTAGGTTAGCGGAAGTCTCCGGTAGTAAGGTTTGAGTCAGTGGAGCTCCCTGGTCTAGGGCTGGGGCCAAAAGAAATCTCAAGAGCTAGGATTAGGGTTCCAGGCTAATAGGGATCTTCAGGCTAGGGACTGGACCAATAAGGCACCCCAGGCTATGGTTAGAGTTGGGGTTCAGGCCAGTGATGCTCCCTGGCCCAGGGTTAGGGTTGGGGCTGATATTCCCCCGCCCCCAATCTAGGGTTACGGTTAATGTTGAAGCCAACAGAGGTTCATAGATTCATAGATTCATAGATTCTAGGACTGGAAGGGACCTCGAGAGGTCATCGAGTCCAGTCCCCTGCCCGCATGGCAGGACCAAATACTGCCTAGACCATCCCTAGTAGACATTTATCTAACCTACCCTTAAATATCTCCAGAGACGGAGATTCCACAACCTCCCTAGGCAATTTGTTCCAGTGTTTAACCACCCTGACAGTTAGGAACTTTTTCCTAATGTCCAATCTAGACCTCCCTTGCTGCAGTTTAAACCCATTGTTTCTGGTTCTATCCTTAGAGGCTAAGGTGAACAAGTTCTCTCCCTCCTCCTTATGACACCCTTTTATATACCTGAAAACTGCTATCATGTCCCCTCTCAGTCTTCTCTTTTCCAAACTAAACAAACCCAATTCTTTCAGCCTTCCTTCATAGGTCATGTTCTCAAGACCTTTGATCATTCTTGTTGCTCTTCTTTGGACCCTTTCCAGTTTCTCCACATCTTTTTTAAAATGCGGCGCCCAGAACTGGACACAATACTCCAGCTGAGGCCTAACCAGAGCAGAGTAGAGCGGAAGAATGACTTCTCGTGTCTTGCTCACAACACACCTGTTAATGCATCCCAGAATCATGTTTGCTTTGTTTGCAACAGCATCACACTGTTGACTCATATTTAGCTTGTGGTCCACTATAACCCCTAGATCCCTTTCTGCCGTACTCCTTCCTAGACAGTCTTTTCCCATTCTGTATGTGTGAAATTGATTTTTCCTTCCTAAGTGGAGCACTTTGCATTTGTCTTTGTTAAACTTCATCCTGTTTAACTCAGACCATTTCTCCAATTTGTCCAGATCATTTTGAATTATGACCCTGTCCTCCAAAGTAGTTGCAATCCCTCCCAGTTTGGTATCATCCGCAAACTTAATAAGCGTACTTTCTATGCCAATATCTAAGTCGTTGATGAAGATATTGAACAGAGCCGGTCCCAAAACAGACCCCTGCGGTACCCCACTCGTTACGCCTTTCCAGCAGGATTGGGAACCATTAATAACAACTCTCTGAGTACGATTATCCAGCCAGTTATGCACCCACCTTATAGTAGCCCCATCTAATTTGTATTTGCCTAGTTTATCGATAAGAATATCATGCGAGACCGTATCAAATGCCTTACTAAAGTCTAGGTATACCACATCCACCGCTTCACCCTTATCCACAAGGCTCGTTATCCTATCAAAGAAAGCTATCAGATTGGTTTGACATGATTTGTTCTTCACAAATCCATGCTGGCTATTCCCTATCACCTTACCACCTTCCAAGTGTTGGCAGATGATTTCCTTAATTACTTGCTCCATTATCTTCCCTGGCACAGAAGTTAAACTAACTGGTCTGTAGTTACCTGGGTTGTTTTTAGTTCCCTTTTTATAGATGGGCACTATATTTGCCCTTTTCCAGTCTTCTGGAATCTCTCCCGTCTCCCATGACTTTCCAAAGATAATAGCTAGAGGCTCAGATACCTCCTCTATTAGCTCCTTGAGTATTCTAGGATGCATTTCATCAGGCCCGGGTGACTTGCAGGCATCTAACTTTTCTAAGTGATTTTTAACTTGTTCTTTTTTTATTTTATCCGCTAAACCTACCCCCTTCCCATTAGCATTCACTATGTTAGGCATTCCTTCAGACTTCTCGGTGAAGACCGAAACAAAGAAGTCATTAAGCATCTCTGCCATTTCCAAGTTTCCTGTTACTGTTTCTCCCTCTTCACTAAGCAGTGGGCCTACCCTGTCTTTGGTCTTCCTCTTGCTTCTAATGTATTGATAAAAAGTCTTCTTGTTTCCTTTTATTCCCGTAGCTAGTTTGAGCTCATTTTGTGCCTTTGCCTTTCTAATCTTGCCCCTGCATTCCTGTGTTGTTTGCCTATATTCATCCTTTGTAATCTGTCCTAGTTTCCATTTTTTATATGACTCCTTTTTATTTTTTAGATCGTGCAAGATCTCGTGGTTAAGCCAAGGTGGTCTTTTGCCACATTTTCTATCTTTCCTAACCAGCGGAATAGCTTGCTTTTGGGCCCTTAATAGTGTCCCTTTGAAAAACTGCCAACTCTCCTCAGTTGTTTTTCCCCTCAGTCTTGATTCCCATGGGACCTTACCTATCAGCTCTCTGAGCTTCCCAAAATCTGCCTTCCTGAAATCCATTGTCTCTATTTTGCTGTTCTCCCTTCTACCCTTCCTTAGAATTGCAAAGTCTATGATTTCATGATCACTTTCACCCAGGCTGCCTTCTACTTTCACATTCTCAACGAGTTCCTCCCTATTTGTTAAAATCAAGTCTAGAACAGCTTCCCCCCTAGTAGCTTTTTCAACCTTCTGAAATAAAAAGTTGTCTCCAATGCAGTCCAAGAATTTGTTGGATAGTCTGTTCCCCGCTGTGTTATTTTCCCAACATATATCCGGATAGTTGAAGTCCCCCATCACCACCAAGTCTTGGGCTTTGGATGATTTTGTTAGTTGCTTGAAAAAAGCCTCATCCACCTCTTCCACCTGGTTAGGTGGCCTGTAGTAGACGCCTAGCATGACATCTCCCTTGTTTTTTGCCCCTTTAAGCCTAACCCAGAGACTCTCAACACTTCCGTCTCCTATGTCCATCTCTACCTCTGTCCAAGTGTGTACATTTTTAATATATAAGGCAACACCTCCTCCCTTTTTCCCCTGTCTATCCTTCCTGAGCAAGCTGTACCCATCCACACCAACATTCCAATCATGTGTATTATCCCACCAAGTTTCAGTGATGCCAACAATGTCATAGTTGTATTTATTTATTAGCACTTCCAGTTCTTCCTGCTTATTCCCCATACTTCTTGCATTTGTATATAGGCATCTAAAATACTGGTTTGATCTTTCCTCCCAGTTTTTTCCTGACTCTCCTTTCTCTCTGCCAATATAGCCCACACTCCCTCTTGTTTCCGACTCATTTCCCCGGTCTCCATGTTCCCCACTTACCTGTGGGCTTTGCTCACCTGTCCCCGTCGAACCTAGTTTAAAGCCCTCCTCACTAGGTTAGCCAGTCTGTGTCCGAATAGGGTCTTCCCTCTCCTCGAAAGGTGAACGCCATCTCTGCCTAGCAGTCCTTCCTCGAATAGCATCCCGTGGTCTAGGAAGCCAAAGCCCTCCTGGTGACACCATCTTCGCAGCCAGGCATTCACCTCCATGATGCATCTGTCTCTGCCCGGGCCCCTACCTTTAACAGGAAGAATTGAAGAGAATACCACCTGTGCTCCAAACTCCTTCACCCGTGCTCCCAGAGCCCTGTAGTCACTCTTGATCCGCTCAGTGTCACACCGCGCAGTATCATTTGTGCCCACATGGATGAGTAGCATGGGGTAGTAGTCAGAGGGCCGGATAATCCTCGACAATGCCTCCGTAACGTCTCGGATACGGGCCCCCGGCAGGCAGCATACCTCTCGAGATGAAATGTCAGGGCGACAGATGGGCGCCTCCGTCCCCCTCAGCAGAGAGTCTCCGACCACCACTACCCTACGTTTCCTATTCGCAGTGGTGGCAGCAGACTCTCCAGCCTTAGGGGTACGAGGCTTCTCCTCCTTTACTGTAGGGAGTGATTCCTTCTTTCCTGTATCAAGAAGAGCATAACGGTTACCTATAACCACGGCAGGAGGGTTCGGAGCAAGGGTGGAGCACTGCCTGCTGCCAGAAGTAACCAGCTGCCAGCGTCCACCCTGAGCCATCTCCTCCTCCACCAGTGGTGTATCAGCAGTCCTGTGTACTGGGACAGCTACCTCAGCTGTCTCCACATGGACACTGTCGAGGAATTGCTCGTGGATACGGATGCTCCTCAACCTAGCCACCTCCTCCTGTAGCTCTCTCACCTGCTGCCTGAGAGATTCCACCAGCAGGCACCTTTCACATTGGATGGTCCCCCCAGCCTGGATATCCGTAAGTGGAAATTGCAAGTTACAGTCTTTGCAAAACCACACCAGGATCTGGGTAGAGGCATCCATGCTTAGGCACTCTGTCTGGCTACAGGCACAGGTGGAGGAGACAGTAGCAGTGCTGGCACAGGTGTTGCGGGTCTTCCTAACCATCGTAAGCCTCCCTCTGTCAAACTCCCGTCTGCAGCCCCCTGTCAGCTGAAAGGGTTGTTTAAGCAAACAGTTAGAATGTAGTTGCTTTATAGGTATTAAGGGGAATCAAGAGAAAACAGATGGAACCGGCAAGGGACCCTCGCCCCCTTCCTGCTCCCCTTCCAAACTCCCTTGCGAAACTCCCTGTTAGCAGCCCCTGTTCGCAAAGCTCCCTGGTCGCTTGTGCGCTGCTTTATAAAGCCCTGGCCTGTATGAATGCCCCGCCCACTGATTAAGGCTCAGCCACTTACCAGAGGCTTCTAGCTTTCAAACCTTCCTTTGAAGCTCACAGCTTCCAACTGCCAGCCACAGCACACGGTCCTTCAAACAACCAAAACAAACAAACAGACTGACAAACACAAGCTCAGCACACAGCAAGTAACCCTCAAACACAAACAAACACACACTACAGACAGTCACTTACCCCAAAAGGTTGCTGTATTGCTCCTCCTTCACCTGGAGAACTCCCTTGCGAAACTCCCTGTTAGCAGCCCCTGTTCGCAAAGCTCCCTGGTCGCTTGTGCGCTGCTTTATAAAGCCCTGGCCTGTATGAATGCCCCGCCCACTGATTAAGGCTCAGCCACTTACCAGAGGCTTCTAGCTTTCAAACCTTCCTTTGAAGCTCACAGCTTCCAACTGCCAGCCACAGCA
This sequence comes from Malaclemys terrapin pileata, assembly GCF_027887155.1. Lineage (NCBI taxonomy): Eukaryota > Metazoa > Chordata > Testudines > Emydidae > Malaclemys > Malaclemys terrapin. Next base: position 10,381,135 of record NC_071512.1, on the reverse strand, counting down.
CACGGTCCTTCAAACAACCAAAACAAACAAACAGACTGACAAACACAAGCTCAGCACACAGCAAGTAACCCTCAAACACAAACAAACACACACTACAGACAGTCACTTACCCCAAAAGGTTGCTGTATTGCTCCTCCTTCACCTGGAGAACTCCCTTGCGAAACTCCCTGTTAGCAGCCCCTGTTCGCAAAGCTCCCTGGTCGCTTGTGCGCTGCTTTATAAAGCCCTGGCCTGTATGAATGCCCCGCCCACTGATTAAGGCTCAGCCACTTACCAGAGGCTTCTAGCTTTCAAACCTTCCTTTGAAGCTCACAGCTTCCAACTGCCAGCCACAGCACACGGTCCTTCAAACAACCAAAACAAACAAACAGACTGACAAACACAAGCTCAGCACACAGCAAGTAACCCTCAAACACAAACAAACACACACTACAGACAGTCACTTACCCCAAAAGGTTGCTGTATTGCTCCTCCTTCACCTGGAGAACTCCCTTGCGAAACTCCCTGTTAGCAGCCCCTGGTCGCTTGTGCGCTGCTTTATAAAGCCCTGGCCTGTATGAATGCCCCGCCCACTGATTAAGGCTCAGCCACTTACCAGAGGCTTCTAGCTTTCAAACCTTCCTTTGAAGCTCACAGCTTCCAACTGCCAGCCACAGCACACGGTCCTTCAAACAACCAAAACAAACAAACAGACTGACAAACACAAGCTCAGCACACAGCAAGTAACCCTCAAACACAAACAAACACACACTACAGACAGTCACTTACCCCAAAAGGTTGCTGTATTGCTCCTCCTTCACCTGGAGAACTCCCTTGCGAAACTCCCTGTTAGCAGCCCCTGTTCGCAAAGCTCCCTGGTCGCTTGTGCGCTGCTTTATAAAGCCCTGGCCTGTATGAATGCCCCGCCCACTGATTAAGGCTCAGCCACTTACCAGAGGCTTCTAGCTTTCAAACCTTCCTTTGAAGCTCACAGCTTCCAACTGCCAGCCACAGCACACGGTCCTTCAAACAACCAAAACAAACAAACAGACTGACAAACACAAGCTCAGCACACAGCAAGTAACCCTCAAACACAAACAAACACACACTACAGACAGTCACTTACCCCAAAAGGTTGCTGTATTGCTCCTCCTTCACCTGGAGAACTCCCTTGCGAAACTCCCTGTTAGCAGCCCCTGTTCGCAAAGCTCCCTGGTCGCTTGTGCGCTGCTTTATAAAGCCCTGGCCTGTATGAATGCCCCGCCCACTGATTAAGGCTCAGCCACTTACCAGAGGCTTCTAGCTTTCAAACCTTCCTTTGAAGCTCACAGCTTCCAACTGCCAGCCACAGCACACGGTCCTTCAAACAACCAAAACAAACAAACAGACTGACAAACACAAGCTCAGCACACAGCAAGTAACCCTCAAACACAAACAAACACACACTACAGACAGTCACTTACCCCAAAAGGTTGCTGTATTGCTCCTCCTTCACCTGGAGAACTCCCTTGCGAAACTCCCTGTTAGCAGCCCCTGTTCGCAAAGCTCCCTGGTCGCTTGTGCGCTGCTTTATAAAGCCCTGGCCTGTATGAATGCCCCGCCCACTGATTAAGGCTCAGCCACTTACCAGAGGCTTCTAGCTTTCAAACCTTCCTTTGAAGCTCACAGCTTCCAACTGCCAGCCACAGCACACGGTCCTTCAAACAACCAAAACAAACAAACAGACTGACAAACACAAGCTCAGCACACAGCAAGTAACCCTCAAACACAAACAAACACACACTACAGACAGTCACTTACCCCAAAAGGTTGCTGTATTGCTCCTCCTTCACCTGGAGAACTCCCTTGCGAAACTCCCTGTTAGCAGCCCCTGTTCGCAAAGCTCCCTGGTCGCTTGTGCGCTGCTTTATAAAGCCCTGGCCTGTATGAATGCCCCGCCCACTGATTAAGGCTCAGCCACTTACCAGAGGCTTCTAGCTTTCAAACCTTCCTTTGAAGCTCACAGCTTCCAACTGCCAGCCACAGCACACGGTCCTTCAAACAACCAAAACAAACAAACAGACTGACAAACACAAGCTCAGCACACAGCAAGTAACCCTCAAACACAAACAAACACACACTACAGACAGTCACTTACCCCAAAAGGTTGCTGTATTGCTCCTCCTTCACCTGGAGAACTCCCTTGCGAAACTCCCTGTTAGCAGCCCCTGTTCGCAAAGCTCCCTGGTCGCTTGTGCGCTGCTTTATAAAGCCCTGGCCTGTATGAATGCCCCGCCCACTGATTAAGGCTCAGCCACTTACCAGAGGCTTCTAGCTTTCAAACCTTCCTTTGAAGCTCACAGCTTCCAACTGCCAGCCACAGCACACGGTCCTTCAAACAACCAAAACAAACAAACAGACTGACAAACACAAGCTCAGCACACAGCAAGTAACCCTCAAACACAAACAAACACACACTACAGACAGTCACTTACCCCAAAAGGTTGCTGTATTGCTCCTCCTTCACCTGGAGAACTCCCTTGCGAAACTCCCTGTTAGCAGCCCCTGTTCGCAAAGCTCCCTGGTCGCTTGTGCGCTGCTTTATAAAGCCCTGGCCTGTATGAATGCCCCGCCCACTGATTAAGGCTCAGCCACTTACCAGAGGCTTCTAGCTTTCAAACCTTCCTTTGAAGCTCACAGCTTCCAACTGCCAGCCACAGCACACGGTCCTTCAAACAACCAAAACAAACAAACAGACTGACAAACACAAGCTCAGCACACAGCAAGTAACCCTCAAACACAAACAAACACACACTACAGACAGTCACTTACCCCAAAAGGTTGCTGTATTGCTCCTCCTTCACCTGGAGAACTCCCTTGCGAAACTCCCTGTTAGCAGCCCCTGTTCGCAAAGCTCCCTGGTCGCTTGTGCGCTGCTTTATAAAGCCCTGGCCTGTATGAATGCCCCGCCCACTGATTAAGGCTCAGCCACTTACCAGAGGCTTCTAGCTTTCAAACCTTCCTTTGAAGCTCACAGCTTCCAACTGCCAGCCACAGCACACGGTCCTTCAAACAACCAAAACAAACAAACAGACTGACAAACACAAGCTCAGCACACAGCAAGTAACCCTCAAACACAAACAAACACACACTACAGACAGTCACTTACCCCAAAAGGTTGCTGTATTGCTCCTCCTTCACCTGGAGAACTCCCTTGCGAAACTCCCTGTTAGCAGCCCCTGTTCGCAAAGCTCCCTGGTCGCTTGTGCGCTGCTTTATAAAGCCCTGGCCTGTATGAATGCCCCGCCCACTGATTAAGGCTCAGCCACTTACCAGAGGCTTCTAGCTTTCAAACCTTCCTTTGAAGCTCACAGCTTCCAACTGCCAGCCACAGCACACGGTCCTTCAAACAACCAAAACAAACAAACAGACTGACAAACACAAGCTCAGCACACAGCAAGTAACCCTCAAACACAAACAAACACACACTACAGACAGTCACTTACCCCAAAAGGTTGCTGTATTGCTCCTCCTTCACCTGGAGAACTCCCTTGCGAAACTCCCTGTTAGCAGCCCCTGTTCGCAAAGCTCCCTGGTCGCTTGTGCGCTGCTTTATAAAGCCCTGGCCTGTATGAATGCCCCGCCCACTGATTAAGGCTCAGCCACTTACCAGAGGCTTCTAGCTTTCAAACCTTCCTTTGAAGCTCACAGCTTCCAACTGCCAGCCACAGCACACGGTCCTTCAAACAACCAAAACAAACAAACAGACTGACAAACACAAGCTCAGCACACAGCAAGTAACCCTCAAACACAAACAAACACACACTACAGACAGTCACTTACCCCAAAAGGTTGCTGTATTGCTCCTCCTTCACCTGGAGAACTCCCTTGCGAAACTCCCTGTTAGCAGCCCCTGTTCGCAAAGCTCCCTGGTCGCTTGTGCGCTGCTTTATAAAGCCCTGGCCTGTATGAATGCCCCGCCCACTGATTAAGGCTCAGCCACTTACCAGAGGCTTCTAGCTTTCAAACCTTCCTTTGAAGCTCACAGCTTCCAACTGCCAGCCACAGCACACGGTCCTTCAAACAACCAAAACAAACAAACAGACTGACAAACACAAGCTCAGCACACAGCAAGTAACCCTCAAACACAAACAAACACACACTACAGACAGTCACTTACCCCAAAAGGTTGCTGTATTGCTCCTCCTTCACCTGGAGAACTCCCTTGCGAAACTCCCTGTTAGCAGCCCCTGTTCGCAAAGCTCCCTGGTCGCTTGTGCGCTGCTTTATAAAGCCCTGGCCTGTATGAATGCCCCGCCCACTGATTAAGGCTCAGCCACTTACCAGAGGCTTCTAGCTTTCAAACCTTCCTTTGAAGCTCACAGCTTCCAACTGCCAGCCACAGCACACGGTCCTTCAAACAACCAAAACAAACAAACAGACTGACAAACACAAGCTCAGCACACAGCAAGTAACCCTCAAACACAAACAAACACACACTACAGACAGTCACTTACCCCAAAAGGTTGCTGTATTGCTCCTCCTTCACCTGGAGAACTCCCTTGCGAAACTCCCTGTTAGCAGCCCCTGGTCGCAAAGCTCCCTGGTCGCTTGTGCGCTGCTTTATAAAGCCCTGGCCTGTATGAATGCCCCGCCCACTGATTAAGGCTCAGCCACTTACCAGAGGCTTCTAGCTTTCAAACCTTCCTTTGAAGCTCACAGCTTCCAACTGCCAGCCACAGCACACGGTCCTTCAAACAACCAAAACAAACAAACAGACTGACAAACACAAGCTCAGCACACAGCAAGTAACCCTCAAACACAAACAAACACACACTACAGACAGTCACTTACCCCAAAAGGTTGCTGTATTGCTCCTCCTTCACCTGGAGAACTCCCTTGCGAAACTCCCTGTTAGCAGCCCCTGTTCGCAAAGCTGTTCCTGGGCTAGAGTTAGGCTTGGAGCCAGTGCAGTTTCCCAGGATATTGTTAGGGTTGTGCCTGAGATGGCTCCCTGGATAGGATTAAGGCTGGGACCAGTAGAAGTCCCAAGGCTAGGGTCAGACTTGGGGCTGGTGGGGGTCTGTAGGACATAGTTAGTGTTGGGGCTGGGAGGCTCCCCGAGCTAGACTTAGTGTTGAGGTTGGCAGGATGCTCCCAGCTAGAGTTTAAAGAAAGAGCTGGATGAGCCTTTCTGGGCTTGCATTATGGTTAAGACCAGATGGATTCCCCTAGCTAGGGTCAGGCCTGGGGTTGACACTTGAATCTGGACTAGACAGGGCTAGCAGGCAGCCCTCGACTAAAGTTAGGGTTGAGGTTGGCGGGGTCCTGGGGCTAGAGTTAGGGTTGGAGCTGACTTGTCTCCCTGGGCTAGAGTTAGCAGCAGAAATTCATAGACTTTACTACCTCATTACAAATTAGTCTCACACACACGATTCACCTCTATTGCCAGACAAATTGTCTACAAAGGATTCATAAAGAATACTTTGTAATAAATAAACACAAATGCAGAGTAAATAAAATTTATGAATGTCATCAGATAATTGCGATTATTGAATAAATGAGAGAAAAATCATTTTCTGTTCATAAATATATCAAAACCAGAAATTCACTGACTGTGTTATTTTTCAACCCCAGTTATGGGTAACAATCAGCAAGGTAAATTAGATGTGTATTTAAAAATATCGAACAGGTTCCTGGGCTGGAGTCTATCCAGTGATTAGAGTACAGAAGCAAGAACCAGGACACCAGGGTTCTGTTGCAATCATTACCACTGATCCAACAGATCACGTCAAGGCAATAGGAACTGAGATGTTCAGCACCTTTGAAAAATCAAGTCATGTAGTTAAGTGCCTGATTATGAACTTAAATACTCAAGTTTGCAAATGTTGCTTTAATGCTTCATTGAGCTCACTCAGTTTCCGAATCTGTAAAATGGGGACACCAGCTACCTACCCCACAGTGAGGCCTACATAATGTTTGTGTTACCCTTCTGACAGAAACCAATGGCAGCAACAAAGGCCAGGTTCAGTCTGTCTAGGGGTCCTTTTTGAAAATAAAAGGAATTATGGCTTGAGTCCCCACCTAAAGCAACACTTTGACTTCTGGAAATCAAAAGCTAGCCTCCATGGTCAGCTTTTCAGGTGGTTCTTCCCTGGGCACAAACACTCAGGAGTCCTTGAGAACATGGAAACAAAACCCCCACATAACCACATATCTATTTACATCCAATAAAATGAGTAAAACCCTCTCAGTGTATCAGGAGTAGGGGAAACCCCACAGCTTCAATATACTAATCATCTGCCTTGCTGAGGTCTAGAATTTGGTGAAACAATCACAGGTCAAATTAGTGGTAATTGGAGGAATGTCAGGAGATGGCTCTCCTCAGACAGTCTGTTCCAGGCCAGTGAAGGCCACACCCCCAGGTTCTACTCTGCTGTGCGTTTACCGGATTCACTTTTGCCGTATCAGATCCATGCGGCCATTGCCAACCTGGTCTCACTGCAATCAATCTGCACCACTTAGGCCAGTCCCACAGAATCACTCCACACAGGGTTCAGAATCTACAGGTGAGGAATCTAAAGCAAACTAGGACTTCTAGGAAAGTCCTGCTACCTGGGACCATGCTCCTGCTGTCTAGAACAGAGCCCTCTACCCTTTCCTGTTGAACTTGAATCCCGTTCCCAAACCTGAACCCACTGCCTGTAAAATCGGGGTGGACCTAATCTTGCACAATTCTAATGACCTTTCAGGAGTACTGTCAGTAACAATGTATTATCATGAAGGCTATGATTATGTCACGAAGGTCACATTGACCTCCATGACATTTTCTGCCCTGGGGTTGGAGCTCCCAGCCAGCCCCCGTCCCCTGCAGCTCCCACCCTCCTGCCCTGGTGAGGGGGACCCTGCAGCTGCCCAGCTGTGGTAGGTGGTGGGGGACCCCCCCCCGAGTGCCCAGCTGCCCCAGGCTACGAGGGCAGCCCAGCCCCCATGGGGACCCCGGAGTTCTCACTCACCCTATTGGTGGGAGACCCGGAGACCTAGCAGCAGAGGGTGCTGAACCCACCACCCCATTTTGTCAGGGATATTTTTAATGAAAGTCAGGGACAGGTCACAAGCTTCTGTGAATTTTTGTTTATTGCCCTTAACCTGTCCCTGAGTTTTACTAAAAATATCACTGACAAAAACTTAATCATCATTTATATAGTCAGCACAAAGGCAAATCTCAGCTAAAGCAACAACAGACAAGATGTGGAACAAGGGGTAAGCTACATTATAATTCATATTATGAGGCTGGCCAGAGGTGGCTTTTCCCCTTAAGCGGGAGCAGAGAATTCCTTCCCCTTCTGCCTTTTAGCTCCGAGGCTTGCATCATCCCTACATACAGAAAAGTGCACTCCTGATAAATCATAAAACTAAACATGTTTAATTATACACACACACACACACACGCCCACACTGTTCCATTTGGTCTGATCTTGACCACCAAAAAACAAAAAACACAAAAAAAAACTTAGAAATTCAATACAAAAAAATACCTACACTAAAAGAAGAAGGTGGATGCAAAATCATGCTTAATTAGGAAAAGCCTGAATTACGGTTGACTGTGCAATCTTAACTTGGCCCCTTGTGCAGATGTATTATGATGCAGTCTTTAATTCATCCATTTAATCACATACCATTTTTCCAAAGTACCTCTGCCTCATTCAGTGCACAGAATAAATGGTGTTCTGTGAATGAGTCAGTGCCGTGTAGTGAAGGAAGCTGTTGTCTACAGGGCCTCTGCCTTATTTGTTGAGGAAGCTGGTGACACAGATATGGGAGTTTCTAGTAATATCCTTGAAAAACCTTATTGAATTAAACTTGGAATCCATTGTATTACATGCAAAATCAATGGGTTGTTGTGGGATTGTCTGTAACTTCTCTATGGGTGAGATGCGGCTAAGGTAAACCCTGGGAAGTGTTAGGAGCTTCAAGGCCTGTTTTAAACAATGTGCCAGAGAAGAAGGAACTTTAGGGACAAATAAAGTTAAGTGGGATTCCTAAGAAATACATGTGGGGAAGGTGACTGCAAATACCCATGTCCAGACCCCACCTTTTGAAGCCACAACCTGAGGAAAGAACCATTATATGCTGAGCACCTGATACATGAGGACAAGATCAAAGGCTCATGCTATAACACAACTATTCATGGCTGTTCTTGTTCTGAGCAAAAGCTGTCATGAACTTATAACCACAGAAAAACTCCTTTGCAGGATTTGAAGGACTGATCACCTACCACAGCCCTTGTTGGCAAGCTTTTTAGCAGGCAGATAGGTTCTTGTATTGTTTTTAGTATGTTTTCTCAGAAATGCTGTCACCATATGTATAAATGTGCTTGCTTAGAAAGGGTTCGTGGTAACTTAATTGCAGACACTTACGATGTTTAGAGACTCTGGAGAGAAAGCCAAGTGCAGATGCTGACTGTTTAGGCTGTCTGGCCTGCTGGAAATATCACAGTATTTCCAGGCAGGAAACTGTGCAGGCTGGAAATGACTCTTGTCAGGAAGGAGAGAAACATAGGTCTCCACCCAAGAGAGGCAATGACTGGGAAGCCAGAGGCCTAGAGTGGGTCCCTTACTGGATCACGGGAGGGGGGGGGAGGAGAGACGGGGACACAGGTGCAGTTACCCTGAAATCTGACAGTCAGAACACCACAGGGCATTGCAAGAAGAGAAATTATGAGCCAGTAGCTAAAGCAGTTGAACAACACATTGGGGAATTGGTAAGCTCTTCACCCTCACTCTGACCCCTTTACAACATGTAAAAGGGCCAGAATGACATAAGGTGGCACTAAAATCCCCCATAATCCATCAGGAGAGGGTTCCTCTGGTGCCAGTGCTGTGAAGGCATCTGTTAGACTGCCCTCTGAAGGGCTCCCTGGCAAGTGCACATACCAGGCGGAGTAGGGGCATGTCAAGGGTGGGCCTACTACACACAGAGCGAGAGATTCAAGGCAGTTCTGTGTCCCATAGAGCATCCCATAGCAGACAGGCCCCACACCCATTCCTCTCCCCCGACAAAGACCCTGCTTACCCTTGTGCACCTGGACCCAAAGGCTAGGTTGCTCCTACAGAGGTGTGAAGGAAGAGCCTTACTCCCCCTTATATCTCAACAGGGTGAGGCGCAATCTAGCCATGGATTTATAAATTATGAGGTCAAGAAAAATAGGAACACTTTAAAACTTGATATTATCAGTGAGATAGCAGAGGGGAAGATACAAGATTCTTGCTTGTTTCCAAAGCTGCAATTCAGCACAGCTTCTTTCTATCAGTCATTGACCATCACACGTAATTTCAAACAAAAAGCTCATCACTATGGCAGAGTGCGGCAACTGCAGGAGCTCAAAACTTTCTGACGAGATGCTTGGTGGCAGTGGTTTCTGACTTAACTACACTCCTGTTTGAAACAGCTAACTAAGTTCAGCCTGAAATGCTTTGATTTCCAGGGCCATTGAATTGAAAAATGGTTCAGATGTACCTAAAGTTCAGAAATTGGGTAATGTAATAGTGAATGGCCACACCATATGCTTTACTTACTGCACACATACACACACACAGAAACAGACACAGACACACACAACAGATTGGGAAGGGTAGATTAAACTTCCCCTAATTCAAACAACTGGATAATACCATTAGGGAACCTGGTTCTCTGACAGAAGAAGAGGGCATGCCTGCTGCAGTACGAATTTGCCTCCATGGTTATATTGAAGCCCACAGCAGCAGCTACATTTGCAAAAACGCTGTGTGACTGAAGATTAGTATGCAAAAAGGAGATGGCAAAGGAGTATGGAACCAGTGCATTGTGTCCAAAATACATCATTTTTATTATCCATATAACAAACTGTGATACAAGTAGTAATGGCCTTGGATTTCTCTCCATACAATTCTTGAAAGTCAAATTGTAAATATGGATTTTACCTTGTTCCTTTCTCTTTTGGACTTTAATATCTCTCTTTTTTTTATTACTTACTGTATATTTCATAGCACATCAAGTATATTTTGATGTGTTTGCTTCTGGTGAATGTAAAACATTCACATTAAATCAACCATTCCTATAATAGAGAGTCCACATATTTGCTCGTTTATAGCAAAGTTAGCTGTAAAAGGAGCATTAAGCCATGTTTCCTGGCATCTACATGGTTATACCAATTTAGAGGCTCAATCTGGCTTTATATTTTCAGTCCATCCTTTTTCAGGAAAATTTCCATAGTAAGTAAAAGGTCCCAATCCTGTGAGCAGACACCTTTGAGCCCCATCCCTAATTTTCACCCCATCTCACAGAAATACTTTGCTCGACCTCCCTAGCATTGCTCCAATGGGTTTCATACACCCTGCCCCCAAACTCAGGACAGCCAGTGTTCACCAGGAGAAGGGACCATAGCATTAGTTTCTCCCTGTTCTTTGGATTTATGAGTAGACTGAAGAAACTATCAGATTTGCTAAAGCAGTGGCACAGCTGAAGGCAAGACTTATATCTAAATTTTCATGGACTATAGGCAATAAATCTACCTGATAAACTGCAAGACAAACTCTGCAATCATGCTGGTAGGATCTGTGCTAAAGTGTTCTCAGGTAGAAAAAGTTCTTACACAAACACACACACACACACTCTTTGGGAGCTAAATATAGGAGTCAGTTCCTTTCTCAGTGTTCACAGATGTATCTGCCAGTTGGTGACCAGATACTAGAGCAGATGTAGCTGGAGGAGTCTGCCTCCTTTGGCCCCACCCTATATATTGCTACTACTGGGACATGGACTAGGACCTCCTAGGGTATGTCTACACTGCACGCTAAACCATGGATCCGACTCAGGTTTGAGCGCAAGCCCCCCCCACACAAATCAGTCTGACTCAGGGGGCCCTGCTGGGCAGGCCACTTTGACTCACGGCCCACTGTGCCTCGGGTCAAAGCCCCATCATTCTGCAGTGCGGACTCACGTCAAGCCAGAGATCCAGGTCAGAAGGACCGAGTAGTGCAGTATGGACATGTTAGCACAGCTGTGAGATCCGGGTTCAGCAGCTGTAAACCCAGGTACGCAATGCAGTGTGGATGCTCAAGGACAGTCTCAGAAGCACAGTGCACAAGCTCAGGTCCCACAGACCCAGGCTTCGTGTGTAGTGTATACCCCAAGAGGCCAAAAGCAGCTACTTTACCAGGCTGAACAGAAAGGAACCTTCCCTTGCCTGAGCTCACAGAAGCTGTGCTAAATTCATATCAGCGGGAAGTCACTGGCTGCAAGTCTTACAGCTTTGACTTTAAATGTCAAAAGTTAGGTTTACTCAAAGGTTATGGGAGGAAACCATGAGAGACCACCAAAACAATAACACTGAGGACCTTTTAAATGTCTTGGAACACCTCATGTGATGCCAATTTCTTTTAAAATGTCTTTTCTTAATGTTGATATTGCAAAAACAAATTAAACGAGTGCTGGTGGGAACCAGCAGTGAGTAATAGGCTGCCAGGTCTCAGCACTTGTTTAAAAATAAATCCAATTATATCCCACTAACAGTCAACAAAGGAATTTTCCGTCTATATTTCATGTATTTGCTACTCAAAGTATATTGCTTTTTATTCAAAGCGGCTTCTGTAATACAAAGTTAGGTGGAAAATAGATCCAAATGCCTCCCTCCCCCCCGCAAAAAAACAATGGCTGAGACTGCCTGGTTTTCAGAGGAGTGGTAGATGGATATATCGGCTGCCTGTCTGTATGGTCGGGAGAAGAAAAAGGAAGATTGAAGACCTAATGCCAGAGGAAATACAAAGTTGTGATGGGAGGATAAGACAATGAAACAAACCAACCCAGTAGAGACATACAGAACCTCAGTAGCAATACTTACAATATTTCCTACCAACTAGAGGCATGGCTTAAACACAGAACTGGGAGACAGGACTTCCAGAGTGCTAATCACCACTCCAGCACTAACTCTCTCTGCAGCCTTGGGCAAGCCACGTAGAGTACGTCTATCCTGTAATTGGAAGGGCGATTGCCAGCATGTGTCGGCGTAGCTTTGGTTGGGCTAGCTTGCTAAAGATAGCCATGTAGCTGCAGTAGCACAGACTAGCCACCCAAATACAATCCTGCCCAGGACCCTAAATGTGTACTCAGGCCGCTAGCCCATGCTGGTGGGCTAACTCAATCCAAGCTAGCTCAGATACGCCTACATGTGCTACAGTCACACTTCCCGAATGCCGTATAGTCATACCTTTAGGGTAAATGTTTCAAACATGCCTAAGTCAGTTAGGAGCTTAAGTTCCATTGAAACCAAGGCTCCTAAGAGATGTAAGCACGTTTGAAAATAGAATTTAGTTTCCTACATCACTTAGACACTTTGAAAAAATGTACAGGTGCCTCAGTTTCTCCATCTGTACAAAAAGGAATAATACATTCACCTACCATTCTGGGGTGTGGTGAGGGTTAGTTAGTTAATATTTGAAAAGTGGTTTGAAGATGGCAGCGCTGGTGCAGCGCCTCCTGCTGGTTATCCTGGAAATTAGCTCTCCAGCATACAGAGCACCTCCTACTGTCCAGTGTCTCACCTGCCTCAGACCCCCATGTTCCTCCCAGACCCCTGTGCCCCTTTACCTCAGGGCTCTGCCCCTACAGTACCCCACCACACTCTGGGTCTCCCCTCCCAGGGGAACCCCCAACCCTCTCACCCACCTTGCCTCAGTGACTACTGCCAATCACCATCTAGCCCCCGTTACTGGGGCAGACTCTAGTCTGTCATGGCCACTCATCATTCGCAAGGAGGTTGGGCCAGCTACCTCCGCCTATCTCTGGGCTGCTGCCTCTGCAACCCGAGTATCTGTTTTGGCCCTTTTAGCAAGGCCTGCAGATTTATCAGGCTGGAGTTCCCCAGCACCTCCTGCCTTTCCCCAGCCCAGCTCCATTCCCTGTACCCTGAGCTCCCAGGCAGCCCAGTCCTTCTCCTTCCAAGGCTGGAGAGAGAGTGCCCCAGCTCCTGGCTCACAGCCCTGTTATAGGACCAGCTGTCTCCTAATTGGGCATGGCCCCAGCTGTGGCTGCCTTCCCAACCAGCCTTCCCTATTGTCTCCCCAGGGCAGCCCTTTGCCAGGGCTGTTTTAACCCCTTCGGGGCCGTAGCGGGGTGACTGTCCTGCTACAAGATAAAAAGTGTTAAATATTTATTATATTACCTTTGATCATGGACATTAAAAAACACCTATTTATAGCAGGCAACCTGGTCTGATTACTTGTTAATAAATTGGGCTGGAGGAATCCAAAGTGAATTGACTCCCCAATAATGACAGGTTAAGCTTGAGGAAATGGAAAGAAGGTACAAGAGATGGGGATGGGGGAGGAAGAGATTTAAAAGAAACACATGGTACATTTTAAAGCATGTCTTACTTTCACCCAGAGTGGGCCAAATCCTACCTGCCTTACTCACCTAAGTAATTATACTTTATGGGCCGCATCTTCAGCAGTATTGCTTGAGAACTCAGACCTCCAATTGACATCAAATCCTCAGAAATCTCTGAAAATCAGCCCGTTGATATCACACAGGACAAAGGAGAAAGTGAAATGCTAAAGAAGAGCTGAACTTTCCCATTGAATTTAATTGTTATGTTCCCCAATACCATAGGGATCCTAAGGTAACTGCTGGGTACTAAAAGAAGTCATGGAAAGGTAGGATTGGCCCTAATATAATATTAAGTGGCGCACATCATGTGTGATCAATTACTGCTTAGAATTAAGATTATAATACACATTAGAGCCTTCAGCAGTGGTTTGTACACCAAGCCAACAGTAATATTTATGCTCACTGTTTATTCCAATTTCAATTTTGTTCACTCATTCTTTCAGCTCATCCCCGGAGCAGTAAATTAGAGATGCAGACGCATCATCTGGGAAGATTTCCAGAATGATTTTGAGGAAAGTGAGACTTTCACTATTTCCTGCACTAAGTTGAGTTCTTTGATCAAGGACAATACCATCTGTAGCAATAAAGGAGAGCGCAGAGTGCATGTGGAATGTTAAACAGTTGTATAAAATGGAGCTGGCCATTTCTCTATTTCCCCTTGGACTCATACTTTAAGGCATAGATTGGTTAACATCATCTCCTCTGTCCTGTAAATTGACTATTTTGCTTCATTCTGATACTACTTGTGAGTACCCCAGCTTTCCATACAAGTCATTGCTTCAAGAAAGGCTGAAATGACAAATTTGGCTGTTGTACATAATGCTCTTCCTACCCTTTTTGGACTTTGTTTACATTAATATTCAGGGAACAGGACATTTTTTTTTACATTTTTTTTTTATTAAACCTAATTAAATATAGGGGAGCTGAACAACTCCTACCCAGAGCAGCTTCTACAAATGTGTCTTTTATCATATTTCTCTTACTCGGGAGCACTGGATGGCAAATCTCCACGTTGACCTGTTGGCATGACAATTTTCAAGTAGCTATTCTTAGATGTATTTTTCATTGTGACACTGAGAGATACACTCAGGCTTTTAAGGGTGAAATTCACCCAGGATGCAGAGGGCCTGAACTCAAAGTCATGGTGTTATGCCAGTCCAAAAGGTGACCCATTATCCCCATTTTAAAGAGGTGAAAAATGAGACAGAGGTTAAGGCCAACATTTCTGGAGTGTCCACTATTTTGGGGTGTTTCCTTTTGTGATAGTTCAGATTGAGATTCCTTAGGACCTGATTTTCGGGGGTGTTGAGCATCCACAACTCCAGTTGAAGTCAGCAGTGTAGCTCCTCGGAGAATCAGGCACCCAAAATATAATTTCTTTTAAAAATTTAGCTCTAAATAAGTTTCCCAAGGGCACATAGTGAGCTAGTGGCAGAGCTGAGACTAATTACCGATTTCCTAGTTCCCCATGCAATGCCTAGTCCTCCGGTCACATGGCCCTAGCTCACTGCAACTATAGAGAAAAAATTAGCCACTGTATCTACTGTGATCATAATATACGTCCAAAAATATAATTACAGCAAAGTGTTACAAGCATCACATTATTCATCATTTTGGCATATACTGTATTAACATTAATTCTGATTAATTTTGATGGTGTTAATGAGGATGTAAAATGCACTCAAGGGAATTCTGTTGTAAAATAAAACATATGAACATAATCCATGAATAACAGTGACCATGGTGTGTGTGGATACTTAAACTAAATTTAATCTCTTCTGCCTAGGCAAATGAGAGTCATACCAGTATGTCTATTAGTCTCAGACGAGGAATGAAAGTCATTTAACTTTATTACTATATCTTGTGTAATCTTATCCCTAGCACACCCAGAGGCTGTTCTGCAGTGAACAGTTACCTTGCAGCTCTTATCCTACTTCAGCTGATATTTTGTCAAGTTATTTCCCCTCAGATGCTCAATTAGGATATATACATGTATTTTTAATGCATCTTCCTGTGCCTGCTTTTGCCATCAAGTCATCAGCACCACCAAATATTAGCTTACAGTCTTGTTGGACAAAACATCTGTTAATTCCAAACAGTTCTAGTTTCTCCTAAGGCTCCACTCTTCAAGCTCCACTTTTCTCCCCTGTAGGCTGTAGCTGGGAACTTTTGGTACCAGCCTCAGAAGCCTTCACTCACTGTCTATCCACTTGACAAAATGGTACATTACGAAGCCACTCGGAAGCCCCACAACCAACCGCATTATTTATAAACTCTCCACAGGGCTCTAGATACTTTTTGGATAAGAATGATAATAGCAAAATACCTAAGAGTTTACATTCTCCTAGCTTTCAACATCCTATTAATATTCATCTCCCTATTTCTCACCTTATTTCTTATTATTTTTTTCCTTTCTATTCTTCTGCCTGTTCTCTACATGCCTCAGACTTTCTCAGATTGCATTCCTTTCTTCGCCTACCCCAGTGGCTGCTGGTAGATTTTTTTTTTAACCTATGCTGTGCACATAACAGCCCCTATTCCATAGATCCATTCCTTGGCTTTCATAAAATCCCTTCCCTCATCCTTAGACTATAATTTACAACCCTCTCTACTCAAATAGTTAAATCCTACTACCTTGAGCCGCTCTCTTTTCCCATGCTCCCTCTTTGTCTGTGGAGCACAGATAATACCTTCATGTCACAGCATACCCTCAGTAACTGACTTGTATTTATATGCATAAGCTTTAATTGGCTGTGTGCCCCATCCCATGCTATTTTCCCCCTGAATTTAGTAAGAGCAGATTTGGGCCATACAAATTGTTCTGGGATACTTTTGTGTGAGCAAAGTGATCTAGAAATAAATGGAGGCGAACTAAATACACTGAGTCAAGTTGAATTCTACAGATAACTATCAAACAAAATCACATCAGATATAAAAACATAGAATCCACTTCCAATCAGTGCAATCAAATATCTATTGAGGGTAAAGTAATAATGTTTGACCAAGACCCAGTGGTTCTTGCCACCCCAGATAATGAGCAATGTAATATTTTGCTTAAAGTGGTCAATTCTCTATCTTCCCAGGACAAATCCAATCTAACTAGCATTAATTCAAAAGAGAAATATTTTGTTTATCCTAGTTGTTTTGGACAGAGGCAGTGAGGACACTGTAATAAAGAATGTAATTCATTTTCTGTTTTTTTCAGCTATTGTACTTATGCTGGCAGACGGGTTGGCTAAACAAACTATGGATTTTGCTGATGTCTTTGTAGTTCCCTTTACTATGGAGTACAGCCCCTTTTTTGTTGGTTTTATTTTGGTTTGGTTTGGTTAAGATTATTATTCCTGCTTTAGGATCACAATTGTGAACGCTGGGAAATTAATTTTATTTATTAGAAAGGAAAGGGAAAATATCATTATTCATTAAACTACGGTGCCTGAACTGTGCATTTTCTTTCAGACACACAATTCATTAGAGAATATAAAAAGCAACAGAACTGAATAATGCAAGAGCCTTGCATAGAGCCCTCAGGGCCAAATCTTGCAGCTCCCCTGGGTTGCTACTGAAAATACCTAAACCACAGTGGAAATGCTGCACATGGGAATGGGAAGAAGTTTGTTGGGAAACAGGGAGACCGTGTTAGGCGATTCTGTGGCCAGTGAGCACCGCAGAGCATTGCGGTAGTTCTCTGTTGGAGCACAGAGTAAGGGTGGTCTGGCTTGGGAGTAGCAGAGATATGGTCAGTGGGTTTGCAAACAAACAGACCTATTGGTCCTACAACCCTATGTGAAGACCCCTGGGCTATAGTAATTTATGCAGGTAGTTTCCCTGCCTGAAACACTTTTACTCTGACTTTCCATAGGAGACAAGAAAATTACCCATAATAATCAAACATCTGAATCAATGTAGAGAAAGCCAGATTGTGCTTTCAGATCCCTGCAGACAGTTAGTCTCACTGGCTTGGACGGGAGACATGTGCATGACTCAGAGCAGTATTTGACTTACTCCTCTAGCTCTACTAATACTAGAATTATTTGCTACCCCAACTGAGAGTCCTCTTTCTTGAGGAAATCTCATTGTCATCCTTCCTTGCTGAACTAAATTGCGCCTGTGTGTGAGTCATCATCTGCAGCACCCTCTGCTGAACGTGTATTTAAGCTGCCTATCTCAGAACCTAACTACAATTAGAATGATTTTAAAGAAACAGGAGTGAGTGGTACCTTTCAAAACTAGATTGCAGAGATCATCTGGGCCTGGTCCAAATCATAACATCCTTACTTGGTTTTTACTCATCCCTCACTCTGGCAAATTCCTAACAGGAATAAGGAATTTATATGCTTGAAGATTTGTTAACAAAAAAATTGAAATTCCGTGTGGAAACATGTAGACTTCCTACATGAGTCACCAATGGGGTTAGAAGCTTTAGATCCACTGCACAGACCTCGCTGCTTGAGTTAATAAAGCAACTATAGCACTAGCAGGTTGTCATCCTCAGCATGGGCCAGCCACTAGAAGGAAACGTGACACACATTTTGCCAGTGGTTTCACATTGCTGACAGCAGAGGAACCTGTCAGAAATCCTGTATTCTATTCCAGATTCTGAGGGGAGTGTGTACTCTCATGGTTACAGACTCATTTGCTCCTGTCCCCATAGGACTGACCCCTTCTGCTCCAGCCCCTCTAACCTATCCTTGTCCCAGTCCTAGCTCCCCAGTTCACCTTCATGTCCAAGTTCTAGTTCCACCACCACTTCCCAGTCTCAGCATCCCCTTCCTCCTTTTCCCAGTCTCCCCCGTCAGCACTCCACCAGGCCCAGCGTCTAATCCGTCTACATTCAACATTCAAGTCAGGCTGCTTCCTCTTTTCTTCTCCTGGCTGCCTGGGCATCAGCTTAGGGTGGGGCTCATTCAGAGCACAGGAGAGAGCATCCCCTGCTCTCAGTTCTTGTGTCTAGTGGCTACAGCAGCCCCCAGCTGCCAGCTGGAATAACTGCACAGCCCTAGGATGAAGCATGCTCAACCACTCTGCGGGAATGATGCAGGCCCAGTCTGGTCAGCACACAGGAGACATGAGGTGCTGGAGCATGCTCAGTGCCGACAATCTTTGGCAAATTTAGCTGTCAAGCTCTACTAAGTCTATACTGAGCATGTGGGAACTGAGATTTTTAGAGGCTCATAACTTGGCCAAATTTGGGCAGATTTTCATAGGGGTTGCAAAAAAGTACATCCTCGACACTAGGTCTAATCACTGGCCATATTCCAAATCCCTGCTCCAAGGCATGGGAGCACTAGAGCTTCTCAACTAAACAGGTTTTTTTTTTTTTTTTTTGCATGTTAAACTCTTAAAAGTATTTTCCCTTAACCTCGTAAAGAGAAATAGCTGAATGGTTTTTGTGGAAATTCTGCAAAACAATTCTGCCTGAGGAAAACACCCAACATGGAAAATTTCACCCTAGACATTTAAAATTCACTAAAGTTATAAGCAACTGAAAACAGGGTCTTATAATGAAAAGTGTTAAGCAACCTTAACTCTAGGCAGTGCTGCATATGCCGCTGATAATACTTATTAGGGATTGCAATCTACCAGGGAGAAAGAAATTAATGGACCATGAATTCCTCTTATCACAGTTAATATTCCTCCAGTGATTAAAATTAAGTAACTGATAGGGAAAGGAGAAAGGTGATACAACAATGTAACAATCAACATTAAATTAACTGTCACTTTAACAAAGTGCAACCATGCTAAACGAGATGGAACAGAACACAAAAGACAGAAAATTAACCCCCTATGTGAAACGCAGGCAGTTCTCCACATCATCATCTGGTGCTGGTGCTCACCCAATTTGAGCACTCGGTATAATAACTTGAAGGAATGGAATCAAGGGAAAGGGTTTAATATGAGTTCATTTCATTTTGGAGATAAGCATGTCACTTCAGGAAGGCCATGAGGAAACTAGGAGGAAGAGTGATAGTGAGATGGATTAATGCAAATCAATTGCAAGGCACATGTAATTGCATGATCAATAGGATGCAGAACTGTTCTGCTAGAGAAAGCAAACCAGCCTAAGAAGGGAAATTAGTTTAACTTAGCTCAAGTTAAAACTATTGACAATTACATGGCACCACCAGGCTTCAAAACAGAGTTCTTTATCTAAAATGTAAAGAATGCAAAAAAGTGGAACCAGAGTGGGAGCTTAAAACACCTCACTGATTCATCTGGTAAAACCTTGCATTTAAAAATAGCTCTATTTATAAGTCATAATTTTGGTACCTCTTATTCCTCATGAAAACAGGATCTCCTCCCTACCCCTTGGTTCTGCTGTTTTGTCATCATCTGAAGGCACAATCATCTCCACAGAAACCATGTGTGTTGCCACAAACATAGGACCTTCAGGTGAGGAGGTTTGTGCGAACTGAAAACAAAAGGTCCAGTTTGGATGCTAACGTTCACGGCATTATATAACGGCGAATGATTTCTTTTTAAATGACATGCAGAAAAGATTATTTCCAACTAGAATGGTTTCCATGGTGCACTAGGAGGGGCTTTCATATATTCATAGGAGCAGAAGCTCCTCAGATAATACACACAAACACACCAGCATCCTGCAGGTGTCACCTGGGAGTTCAGCCCGCAAAAGGTCTGCAATTTCAGGCCCAATATCCGTTGGTTGCTCAATAATTATATTTTGATACAGCTCCAATCTTAAGAATACCCTCTATACCCTTGGAGAAGAACTGTCTGGAATTGATGTCTGTGATCCAAGGTTTTCAATAGGAATTGGGCACCTAAAAACCTTTGACGGTCTGGTCCTAAGTTATCAAAGTGCTGTTACAGAAACTAGGCTGACTACTCTTAAGGTATGTCTACACTTCAATTAGACACATGCAGCTGGCCTGTGCCAGATGACTCGAGCTCAGGGGTCTCAGGCTAAGGGGCTGTTTAACTGCAGTGTAGGTATTTGAGCTTGGGCCGCAACCTGAGCTCAGGGACTCTCCCACCTGACAGGGTCCTAGAGCCCAGGCTCCAGCATGAGCCCAAACATCTACAATGCAGTTAAAAAGCCCCTTAGCCCAAGCCCCGTGAGCCCAAGTCAGTTGTCACAGGCCAGCCTCAGGTTTTTTATTGTAGTGTAGACATACCCTTTGCAGATATTGGTTTGGGAGATTCAATCAGCAGATGTTATTCTCTTTCAGAACCATATCCTGAGGGAGGGAGTCAAATTTTCCCTTTAATTCTCTCCCCATATTTATAGGGCACAGACTTTAGAACCAGTTTTGATTATACATGGGGATTCATGCCTTGCGCACAGAGTCAAAGTGGGTGTTTTCCTATAGCCATCTAGGGAAGTATGAGCAAACTCTTAGTACATAGTAAAGCAAGTAACATTCCTTGGTATCTCTTGAATCACAATTTACATCTCCGAGGCTGCATTTGTATGGGAATGTTCATCACACAGAGCTAATGTTTATTCACACAGATATGCTGCTTTACCAACTCCATGCATAGTCTGTACATAGCAAAGAGAATGTTTTTTGCAAAGCCTTTTATATTAATTGTGTGAAATCACATCAGTCCAGTGAAACACATCCACCCTTTTAAAACTGTCTAGCTTTTTGCTATTCACAAGGATAAAACTATCCCATAATGAAATGTTTTAAAACTTCAAAATTGATTTTTTTTTTTAATTCTCTGCATGTCATCTCATATTTTATATTGTCAGATCTCATCAGCATGAATAGATAAGTTACGTTGGAATAACGTGACCTGAGGTTTTTTTGGCTTGTGGCAATAAAGCCACCTTGACAAGAAACATCAATGAGACCTATTCCAAATCCCCTAAGGATAGCCTGTATAATTCTATGAAAACTAATTATCTGGGGACATTCAGTGTTGAGAAACCAGTTTAACCCTGTGTCACATCTAATGTCTGTCTAGCACTGGTGATATTTTATATACATCTGTAAAAGCTTGCTCACAGGAAAGGTTTTCAACAATCTCCCTTTAAAAATAACAGAGGGCCCTGTGGCACCTTTGAGACTAACAGAAGTACTGGGAGCATAAGCTTTCGTGGGTAAGAACCTCACTTCTTCAGATGCAAGTCTCTTCCAACTCTTTGGACGAAGAAGAGTTTAATTACACTGCATAGAGAATTTAATACAGAGAAAGTAGAGGGAGCAAGACATAAGAAAAAATTAGTGTCAAAGCAACTTGGGCACCCATTTATGGGCACAAGCAGGAGCTGAGTTTAGAGGGGATTTGGTGACAGACAGCCAAGTGTCACGAGTAGAGCTGGATGAATAATGGATTCTTTGATTGGCTGGCAATTCCAAAATATTGGGGTGGGCGGGGAGAGGGAGGAATTGGTTTCAGGTCAAACCAGGGCCGGCTCCAGCATTTCTGCCGCCCCAAGCAAAAAAAAAAAGCCGCGATCGCGATCGGCGGCGGCAATTGGGGAAAAAAAAAAAAGGCCACGATCAGCGGCGGCAGTTCAGCGGCAGGTCCTTCGCTCCTAAAGGGAGTGAGGTACCTGCCACCCCCGAATTGCCGCAGGTGCCGCCCCTCTCCATTGGCCGCCCCAAGCACCTGCTTGTTAAGCTGGTGCCTGGAGCCGGCCCTGGGTCAAACTAAATGTTTCATCAGCCCTGACTAAGTATTTAATATTTTAACTTTTACAACTTTTAAAATAAAAAGAAAGGAAATTTTGAAACAAAAAGTTATTGCAAATTAAACAACTGAACATTTTAAAATATATTAACAATATTAGAACAAAATGTTTAGACTTTCCCAGATTTCTCTCCCTCCCACAACACAATTTGGCAAAACAGAATTCACAAAACATGTTGGTGTCACCAAATCAACATTTTTTCCTCTGTAAGAAGTTCAGGTTGAAAAATGTTACCCGGCTCTACTGACGCAGCCACACTCGAGGAGCAGATTTGGGGTGTTGCTTTGAGAATGTAATCATGCCGCTTAAGGGATGCTCCAAACTTAGGCCCCAACTGCACTTTGCTTTTTTTCTTCAATATTTTTCTTTTTAAATAAATGGCATTTTCAGAAATATTTGAGTCACAGTGTAAAGACCTGCTGGATTGAAACATGATGCTTAGGGCCCCTTTTTGGTTTCCATCCCTGTGCCTTGTATCATTTCCACGCCTTTTTTTTTTTTTTTTTTTTGGTATCTTTTTATTTTTGGTCACACCTTGGGAAATTATTAAACTAATTTGCTATTTCCCCCTTTTTTTTTTTTTGTCCTGGCTCATAAGAGCCAAAAATCTAACTTTAATTTATTGGTAAGAGCCATGCATCTAGCTGTTAAAGGGTGCTGGCGGTGCGTGGAATTGCGGGGCTGATCAGTTAATACTGTCCCACAAACCTTTCTCCTATTACCGTGGTTTTGATCTCTGTGCCATTCTGAAGGGATTCAGCTCTGTCTGGCCTCTAATATTTACCCTGCAATAAAACACCCCGGGTTGGCCCATGTCAGCTGACCCGGGCTTGCAGGGCTTTAAAATGTCAATGTAGACATTCGGGCCAAGGCTGGAGGGTGGGTTCTGGGACCCTCCCCCACTTGAGGGGTGAAAAGATGCTAGTACTAATCATGAAGGAGGAGTCCACAGCATGTTTGACTACCATATTTCCTGAGGGGGGAATATATCCTTGTCCTCGGAGGTTTGGAAAACTAGGTTTTTAACTCAGCTGATGCTGTTTTCATAGAATCATAGAATATCAGGGTAGGAAGGTACCTCAGGAGGTCATCTAGTCCCACCCCCTGCTCAAATCAGGACCAATCCCCAACTAAATCATCGCAGCCAGGGCTTTGTCAAGCCTGACCTTAAAAACCTCTAAGGAAGGAGATTCTACCACCTCCTTAGGTAACCCATTCCAGTGCTTCACCACCCTCCTAGTGAAAAAGTTTTTCCTAATATCCAACCTAAACCTCCCCCACTGCAACTTGAGACCATTACTCCTTGTTCTGTCATCTGGTACCACTGAGAACCGTCTAGATCCATCCTCTTTGGAACCCCCTTTCAGGAAGTTGAAAGCAGCTATCAAATCCCCCCTCATTCTTCTCTTCTGCAGACTAAACAATCCCAGTTCCCTCAGCCTCTCCTCCTAAGTCACGTGCTCCAGCCCCCTAATCATTTTTGTTGCCCTCCGCTGGACATGGGATGGATGTTTTTCACCCTTACCTACCAGGGTGCGTATCATCGTCTACAGCATCCTATACAATTAGTTACAGTCACTGACAGTTCTACTACCAAGGGACTTAAGGCACTGCCCCACTCTGGAAAACGGAACATTACATCAGAGTAAAATTAAGTTACCGCCAACTCGCTCAATTCTATGCACCATCTGGAGAAGAACTTAACTGAATAGAGCCTTGCAGCCATGCAGAAGATTGAGGAGCACTTTCAGAACTGTCCTTAATTAATGAGCCTGTGTTAAGCTAAAAGAAAATGAATATGCCCCACCTAAATTTTGGCTTAGGGCTACTACTGATGGCATTTTTAGGATGCTGATTTGATAAGATAAGCTCTAAGCAGTGATGCTTGCCTGCATCTTCAATATCATTACTGAACCCTTTCCAAGGCAACTTAGACTGTTTATTATGCACTAGTCAAGCAGAAACCAAGCAGAGCTCAGCCTCCTAAAAGCAATTTTTGCTTTGGGGATATCGCTGCATGTTCCTCTTTTCCCTGCTGTATTAAGGAGCAGCAGCATTCCCCTTGAGTTACAGCCATCTGTGCTCCCAGTGCTCTGGCAACAATGGAAAATTCCACACTCTGATTGAAAGGTGAGCTGTATGTTAAATCTGGATGTCCGATTTGGGAATCACCTTGAAACAAATCAACAAAACAGAGAAATGAGGGGTGGGGGAAAGATGGAGTTATAAATTCCAGTCTGGGTTTTCAGCCTCTCTGTCGTTTGCTTTTTACATTTGCACAGGAATAGCTCTGAGATTGTTATTTTCTTATCCCTTATTTCTTTACCCTGCTTTATTTTGTATTCGTTTGGTGGGATCTCAATTCTCCTGTCTATGGCCTGGATCCTGAACTGAGATACGCTTGTGCTTCCAATGGGCTCTCCACTGGTGCAGGAGTTCACACTACAAGGCCTATAGTAACCCTGTTGAGATCATTTTTCCCTGAGAAACACATTCATGTCCAAGGAGAAAGACAACACGTCCTCTTTAAAATCACAGAAACAGAAAAAAAAATATTTTTTTGTGAATTTCTTTGACTGTTTCTTTGGATTTTTCTTCCAACTTCTACGGTGCCTCCTCTTTTCTTCCCCTTGCCCGAATTAGTTTTCCTATATAATTCACAGGACCCAAATAATCAAGCCATTGTATTGTAATTACACAATAATTGCCAGAGGTGCACTGAAGTACTCAATACAAATGTGTAGCACGAAGACCAAAAAACCCTCGCTGATGATCTCTCTTTAGCCCCTGTTTATTACCCAACAGATGTTGAATGTTGATACAACATCTCATGAAATCTTACATGGCAATTTAACTGAAAATTGGATTGGATGTGAATCCAGCCATATGGACTGGAAACTGGCTAAAGAACTGTAAAAAGGGTTATCAATAATCAAAGACTGTTTATGGACTTTAGGCCCAAGGCATACCCAAGGTCAGATCCTCTAGGGATAGTCTAGCTCGAAGCTGGTGTAAGAACTGACTGACCTGAGAATTTAAAGAAAGTCCATATAACTTCGTTTCAGGTCTCAGACATCCAGCAGACTGACGTAGCCCTGCCTGGGAAAAAGTAAGGTATTTTCAGAAGCACGGAAGATTGAAAAACTTGGGAAGAGAGAAAGGAAAAAAGCGTGAGGAAAAAACGCGAATTACAAGGAGGGACAAACTGCCATCCGACGGAGAGAAAGAATCTCTGAGACAATCACACCTCTGGAGCAAGTGAGGACAAGGACACTGTGACACCAATTTAAGAGAAACTGACACTTGAGCATAATCTGCAAATCAGCAGCAGTTATGGCCAGGCATCAAAAATACACAGACAGGTCCGGCCTCACATATCTCGGCTTCATATTATTGCCAGGTGATGGTGTTGAAAATATAACTCCAATTTAAAAAAACAGCCACAAATATTTGCTACATGAATGCTGAAAACCGAGTGAACAGAAAAAGCACAGAGCTATCCTGAGTCAGATCAATAAGCCATAATCTGTTATTCAACAATGATCAGTAACTGATGCTTCAGGGGAAAGGCAGGGAGAAGAGGGGGAAAATAAACCTCTCTAGCAATGCTGCACATGAAGGGGAAATCCTCCCTGAGGCTTGCAATTTGATCATCAATATCTTAGCTCAGCCCGCTGCAAATATTAATAGTTATAAAATGACAACGCTTGGGGAATAGTGCAAGACCAACTGCAGAGCCTTGCACCTACAGAGAGCAGGCCGACAATTAAAGTGCACAAACCTCTACCATGTAGTAGAGTTGGCAAGTTCCAGGGATCACATGTGATCTACCACAAGTACACCGGGGAAATCACAAATAGGGGAAACAATATTTTGGGATCATTTACATGAGCGGTGAACAGATTATTCATTGGATACCTGGTACTAAATTGCATGATTATTGAAGATTATTCATTGGATTCCATGGCACTGGAGCCCAACCATGTAACTGCATTGTCAGGGTCTCCCTCCTGACCACTGCCCCCATCCAGCTGTCGATCCTATGCTGAAACCTTTGTGACTCCATCCTCATAGAGAAGCTACTTCAGAGCTGGAAGGAATGAATTGCCTCAAAGGGGGAAGTCTCTCCATTTCTTCCCTTCCTAATGAGGGATCCACTTGTTTTGCAAGTGGAGGCAATGCTGTAGCACATAATTATTATTCTGCATCTTTAATTGACATTAAGATATGGTTCAATAAACCATAAGGGCTGGTTTTCACAATGTAGAATCCTACACAAAACCTCAAAAAACTGCTTTGCCATGGCTTCCGTAGCCCTGTGCTAAGCCAGGCTTTGTATTGAACCAGACCCCAGCCTCTCTCCAACAACTGAATGGATTTCCGAGCTACAAATATGCTGAAAATGGCCGTTAAAGGCACAAGGAAATCATCACAGACACAAAAGCAGTCTTCGCACTGACCCAGCTAATTTCTGAAGATTGAAATTCCATTTTGAGAACTCTCATAGTTTCCAGATGAATTGATTGTCAGCACTAGTTAATACTAGCAGTGATATATGGAAATAAAAGTATATATAATTTGTTCCACAATCAAGCCGTATGTCAGAGATAAGCATCCTATAAACAGATGTATGAACGCTCATAGAAGTTTCATGCACCAGTTGTTCCAGATGTGCTTTTTGCATAACAACTACATCTTCACAAGTAGAATAAGGAAGTCTCTAAAAAACAAGCACTAAGACTTTCTTGTAGGGCTTTCAATATGAATTGATTTTATTAAATATAATTAATTAACAATTAATGTAATTTACAACTTGTGTGTAGCACTTAGCCCGGCACGTACGGCTCACTTTGTACCTGATCCAACACCCACTGAAGTCAATGGAACGATGTCCACTGATTTCACAGGGCATTAAATCAGGTGCCTTGGGAGAAACGGGGTTTCTGTTTTCTCACATTTCTTCCAGATTGCAGATTTCCAGATAGAACAGAGTCCAAGGTAGCGATTACACAGCTGAAAAGTAGGGGTGGGCATCAATGAAGCTGGAGAAATATAAGTGCTATTCAGGGATGAATTTGTAATGACAGAGGTACCAGGGCTCAAGCAATTTTTTTTACATTCACAACTGATGCAGCAAGCCCAGAGGTGCCAGGGCTATGAACTGCCAAGCCCAGAGGTGCTGAGGCTATGAACTGCTAAGCCTAGAGTTGCCAGATTCTCAGCCCTGGCAACCACCGGAACAAATTAAGCACTGGTGCTATTTGGCAGGGAATACAGCAAAGCTAATTAAAAAACCAGGAAATTAGTTTTGCAAAACTTTTCACCAAAAGCTGGGGATGGCAGCCCTACACCAAGAAGAAATGATCAAGGAAAGAATCATGACCTGCGCTGTATGTGTTATTGCCAGACAGTTGACAGATAAACTAATAAGGTTGTATACTAATTAAACCTCATTCCTTGCATCTTCTCTTTCTTCCTCTATGTCTGGGACAATGACTTATCCAGGGTTACCCAGGAAGTCTGTGGCAGGCCAGGGAATCACAACCTTGAGTCACAACCAAGTGCTTCCTCTCACCCATCACTACTTTAAAGTCAGTTTTCATTATTTTTGTCACTTTATGCAATTACTTTAATGCTGTACTAGTAGAACTTCAACTACTAACTCAACATACAAGCAATGTGATTCTTAAACCGTATCAACATATAGCAGAAATATCATATCCATAGACAGTTTTTCTCCTAAAACTACAAACACTGTATTTGTGTATGATACACACACACACACACATATATATAAAATATCCACAGCACTGAATCAGTGCTTGTTCTTTGCTGAAGTTCACTTCTTTAACCTTTACTATCATACTGTACCATCACTACCACCAATGAGACATTAAATCGAAGACATTCAGCTACCATCTTCTCCGTTTCAATATTTACAACTTGTGGTTAGATGACAGCTCAAACACTAGGCGCTTACACGCTAAATAAATGAGGTTCAGTTTGATGGGACACAAAATTGAAGTACTAAAGAAAAAGGTCACAATAAACTACAAGTTACACTTTAAGGAAGGCATTTTGAAAAAAAAAAAAAAAAAGAATCCTGCCAACAAGCACAGGGGGGAATAGGATCTTGCAATGACTTAATGCTCTCACATACTGAGAAAGTCAGAAATCTAAAATACAAGTGGTGGAAGTTAGCATACATTGTGTAAAAGAGGCTGTCAGAATAACAAATGGCTGTGTGAAGCAGCCAGAAACTACAGGCATTCAGGCAGTAGAGCAGATGGCAAATAGGAGTAGAGAAACTCGCACTGACTTGCCATGTGAAATTGACTCTGCAAACGAGCCACCTCTGGCATGATGATTCAAGTAACAAGTCAGTGTAGCTACAAACAATGCCCAGCCTAACAGGTAAGTTACAGGTACAGGTAAGTAAAAGAGCTGGGTGGAAAATTTCTGATGGAACCTTTTCCCCCGTCAGAAAATGCCAATTTGTTCAAAGCAAGATGTTTTGTGGAAACATGTTGACTGACCATTTTGTTTTGTGGGGGGGAAATAGAAGGGAAAGCATTTTGATGTGGTCAAAACATCCCATTTTGATATTTTCAGAATAGAACATTTCAATTTTTCATTTCAAAATTTATGTCATAAAAAAGAAACACATTTAAAAAAATGTCAAAATCTGAATGAAATTTAAAATTTTCATGGGACATGAAACCCATTTCCTGCCCAGTTCTGTTCATAAGTTAGTTCCTCCAGCTTCCTACCCTGTTTCCCCGAAAATAAGACAGTCTCTTATATTAATTTTTGCTCCCAAAGATGCGCTAGGTCTTATTTTCAGGGGATGTCTTATTTTTCAGAAATGAAAAATGCCTTATTATTGGTGGATGCCTTATTATCGGGGAGGTCTTATTATCGGGGGGATGCCTTATATTACAACGAGAGGCAAAACTGTAAGTAGGCCTTATTTTCGGAGGATGTCTTATTTTCGGGGAAACAGGGTAGCCATGTTTATTGCTTCTTCTCTGAACTCAATTCATTTTATAATTCAGTGGCAAAAAAAGTCCTACCTTAATGCAGAGTTAAGGTTGCTTGGAGGTAGGTCATCACCTTGAAGAATGCTGAGTTGAGTAAAACAACTTCTGAAAACCAGGAAATGCACACTTAAGGTTGCCCATGCAACCTTAACTATGCCCTTTTTCAACAATGCCCTAATACACTCCATTAACACACATATGCCAACTCCCCAGCTGCTGAAATGTAAAAGGAGGTGAAGAGATTGTACAACCCATTCATTCTCACCCACAGGATCCCATCTAACACTATTCAAGGATAAAAAAAAGTATGGGGGGCTGTTGTTTCAGGGTTTATATATGCAACCACTAGATCAAATTACCCCAAATTTGCGTCACTAACCTTATGTTGCATCTTCTCTAGACACACCAAATTTCAAAGGAATCTGACTGAGCATGTTGATTTTAGAGGGCTTACAAAGGTTGGCCTTTAAACAGAAGCTGTGACACAGGCTTAACTATAGTGACGCTACTGCACCACTATAATTACATAACCCTGATCAACTGCATCGGCTCCTAGGAGGGGGAGATGGCTCATCTAGTGAATTATACGGGTCTCACAAGAGCCTATATGTTGCACTCCTTGACCTTCTGCCTTGCCACCTTTGTCCTTAACACAAGGCAAGTGGTTTTAATCAGGACATGGGGGTATTCAGGAGTGGCCACGAGGATTAAGGGACTTTCTTCTGATGAGATTATATTAATGAAATGTATTCAGTGAAGGATATTAAACAGCTTTTCCTTTCAAAAACGACTCTATTCAAGATAATCTAAAAAGCTAATTGCCAATTTACCTCAGGTTATTGACAACCAGTTAGATAGACTGGGTCAAACTTTAAAAAGTTAGAAGAGAAGAAATAGAAGCACTTTTTGTAAATAAGTGAATAAGTTCAAGGTTCCTTTGGCCATAGCATATTGGCCGATAAATGTCTGCTACAGACACCATAATGTTATCATGAGGCGAACACAAAAACTGTAACCACATGCCCTGAGACTAGTTGCTGTTACTTAGTGGTTCATTAATCCAGTTTTTGAATGCTTGTTTTGCCTTCACCTATCTCTGCATCATTTTCCTTCCCTTTTGTTCTGAAATACTAATTTGCTATGAGATACCAAAGGTGTCTCTCTTTGTTATTTATTTGTAATAAAAACCAACACTTTTACACTTCATGAGTTGAGTTGAGAAATTCCATCTCAAAGAACGTGCATTCTGTATGGTAGGAAAGCTGGTACCCCTTACCATATATAGTGCACCTTCTTCAGAAGGCATACAGTGAGCACAGCACAATGAAATACTGACTGTTCAGTGTTCTTGGAGAGAGCATAGCGGAAAGTGGCCTGCTTTGATGATGGGAAACCTGTTGGCTGACAGTGTAGTTACCATGAAGCTTACTGTAAGTAATTCAGCTTGTGCTGTTTACTGAGAAAAAATTACTATCTTTATGGCATTTTATATTAAATTTGTCCATGTACTGTGCAAAAAACCAAGATCTCTCCTTTAAACACACACACACACTCTCTCTCTCTCTCATCTAACCTGTGCTGCCAACAAGTAACTGTTTAACACCATTGAAAAGAAACTGAAATTACATACTTTAAAAAATAGATCTCTGCTTAAATGAAAAATTATACAGTGTAGCTGGCTTATTTTTGCAGTGTAGCATACAAACTCATGTGCGCAACAGCATGCTCTTTGCTTTGCTTTGGCAGAGCTAAACCGCTCAGCCAAGGGTTATAAACCAAGATTTTACAAAACGAGTGCCTAAAGATAGGGCTCTTACAGCCATCATTATGTAACTAAATCAGTTACTTGATTTTCAAGTGTTGAGCAAGATTTTTTTTAAATCTTGCCTATTTGTAATGGTATTGTAACGTTTTTATACATTTTAATAAGCAACAGAAGGTCCTGTGGCACCTTTGAGACTAACAGAAGTATTGGGAGCATAAGCTTTCATGGGTAAGAGCCTCACTTCAGATGCAAGAAGAATCTGAAGAAGTGAGGTTCTTACCCACGAAAGGTGCCACAGGACCCTCTGTTGCTTTTTACAGATTCAGACTAACACGGCTACCCCTCTGATACTTGATACATTTTAATGTCTGTATAGCACACCCAAACAGATGTCATTAAAAAACAATAGAATCAGATGAGATCCTATAGCAGTCAACTCCATTCACCATATGTTTTGGGTGAATGACAAAAAGGAGCATTAAAACAGCAGATTCTGTTTCCCAATTCTCATGTTCAACTGGTCTGAAAAACTTCGAGAGAAAATACAAAAGCAGCAGTATCAAATACCAAAAGATATCACCCCAGAAGTTAACAGTGTTTGCAGAGTATGTTTTACTGTACACTGTTTCCATGGCCTTTCTTTGCTGG
The DNA here is from genome assembly GCF_027887155.1 of Malaclemys terrapin pileata. Taxonomy (NCBI): domain Eukaryota; kingdom Metazoa; phylum Chordata; order Testudines; family Emydidae; genus Malaclemys; species Malaclemys terrapin. The sequence goes on along the minus strand of NC_071512.1, from coordinate 10,349,634 downwards.
GTTGTTCTTAAATGTACCTTCTTCTATGCCTTTTTGACATTTGCACTTCTTGAGACTATGCTTGAGTAAATCCTCATGCCCTTTTCGTATGCGGCAACTAATAACTCCGCTTGCAGGCAAAATTGCCCCAGAGCTTCTGAAAATATTGCATAGGCTTGAAAATTCTGAATATGAATTTTATAAAGATCTATTGCATAAAGTGGTTGTTTTTAAACATGAAAACCAAGTATGCCTGTTTGGGAAGTTTGTGCTGCTCTACCCCTGTGATATAGGGCTTGATCCTTTAAGGTACTGAGCACTCTGGCCCTGATCCAGCAAAGCAGTACAGCACGTTTACATTTACACATGTAAATAGGAGTTAATAGGAGTATTCAGGTGCTTAATGATTAGTCCATGCCTAAGAGCTTTGGCTTGGGATCAGAATGTTCACGTCCTTGCAGAATTAAGCCCATATTGCTGAACCATGTGCAAAACTGACATATATAAAATGTAAAATGATGTGGTATAAAGGTTTTAATGGAGGTGGAGGAGAGAGAAACACTATATGATCGTCTTGCATGGTATTATAGTGTATTATTCTCTGTCAAGGGCCAACATTTTTAGCAGCATGATTTTGCAATGAGCACTGCAGCCATCCCTAATGAGCACCATTACAACACACTGCTCCATTATGCGTTGTGTTTGCATTTCAGAATCACTCTAGATACTTTTTAAAAGAAAAAATTGGTTCTATTTTCTACATCCCTTCATCTATAATGTGAGCCTGACTTGGTTAGATATCTGACCTTGCAGGCCTTGGAGGGAGAGGAAAGTTGTACTAATACATTTTTGAAACACCTAAAAATGATCTAAAAGTAGTTTTCTACACAAAATAATGTGATGATCTTAGGAGCTGATATGTTGTGACCCCTTCTGGGGCTAAGTGTTATATCCAAAGGAGAACTACCAGTGCCCCAAGTGCATGGGATATGCATACGTGTAAGCCAGAGGGTGTGTTTGGGGTCTATCTAAATAGAATTTCGGGCAGTACAGCACAGATCCCAGACACACTGGTATAACTGAGGAGAGCAGAACTGATCCCAATAAATGTAGGATATTAGCATTAGGTCCCAGCAGCAAATTAATGATCAGCAATAGCAGGAGAGAGCCTGGAATGCTTCATTTCTTCTCCCCCTCCTACCCCAGGATATTAACCTGCTTAAATCGGAAGATCAAGAGAACGGAACAAATGCAAGCGCTGGGTAGAGGGCTGCACCTTTTGACAAATTGCAGCGACCTTACCTCATTTGTCAGGCTCAGCTCTTCCCCCGGGAATTCTCATATAAATCTTTCCATGGCAAAGTGAATAAGCATTTCTGGCAATACATCTAACCTCCTCCCAGAAAAGATGATCCCATTGGGGGAGGGGGCGAGGAGTGACCAAAACACATAAACTGAGATTTTCCAATGATGCGAGGCGAGTCTCTCCCTGTTGGCGCTGCTTCACTTTGTATGAATATTGAAATATTTATTGAGCCGGCAACAGTAACACTGGTTCGACAGCCTGGTGAATACAGCCCTCCCCTGGGATGTGACACTTCCAGGTCCAGATCCCTGCTCTGCTTGACCCAGAAGAGGGACTTGAACCTAGTTCTTCTACATCCCACATGAGGACCATAGCTACTGTATGGAGTCAGCTTATTTACAGAAAAAATACACAACATCCTGTTTCCCAGATCTCAGTAGAAAGAACATCAGCAGGCAGCTTCCTTGCTTAGCAAACCCCAAGTGCGCCTCCCAGGGAGCTCGATGCCTGGAAAGCTCCATCTCTGTTTCATCTCAGGGTCACGCTCACAACTGCTTCTCTGGCTTTCAACACACACAGGTTGCAAAACCAATATTCTTGTCCCTGGGTTTGCAATTAAAACAATAAAATAAAACCTTGTCCCACATGGTTTAGCTCTGACCTGCCATGGGCCTTGGGCAGTCCCTCTAGTGTCTACAGTTGTCTCCACTACATGGAGGGGCTTAATTGCTCTGCCCGATGAAACTGAAAGGGAGTGCTTAGCGCAATGTCTGGCTTTCCAATGTACCTGAGCTGCAAAATGGGAACAATAATACCACCTGATCTCACAGGGGTGTTGTGGGGATAATTTAGTCATAGGTGACACACACAGATACTATGGGGAGAGTACCATAGAAAAGACCAGGAGGAAATTAATAATTCTGTATTCAGTACTGTGCATTAAATGCAGTCAGTGAATTAGGAGGATGAAAATAAACATTGAATAAACACTCATTCACTCAATGAGGCAGGGGTCTGTGAAAAAAAATAGTCTGACTTCATGTAGTTGGAGACTGTAGCATGATGCATGCTTACAGGGGGTGCAAATTGAGGTTGGACGGGCACCCTGGATTCTGGTATTTCCTAATTTTTGATTGCTTGTCATTGCAACCTTAATCATGTTGTTTCAATGTAGTTTTTAAATGTCATTTCCTATTTAAAATAAACTGGGGAAAAAACAATAATTCTATCATGTGGAAACATATTGACCCTCATTTTGGGTCATGAGCAGGGTTCAGACCTTTATATCCACAGCATAGACCACTTGAACTAGAGGAATAACTGGTGGCAGAAACAGGTGGTAATCCTCAATGGGCCAACCATTAGGAAGGGAATAAATACATTTTTTTCCAATGGAATTCACAGCTGTTTGCTAACAGCAGAGCAACATAGAGTTTCAAGACTCCTGGGTTCAGTTCCAGGTTCCGGAAGGGAGTATGCCTTGGTTATAGATCCTTCTATTCCAGTGCCCCCAAGTATGCTTCCCACCCCCACCACCACCACAAAAAGTAGCACTACCAGTCCCAGCTTTAAAAGAATTAAATTAACACTTTTGAAAAAATTCTGTCCCAGATCTTTAGCTAGTATAAATTGACAAAACTCCACTGACCGCAACGGTGCTCTGTTGATTTACCCCCACTGATGATCTGGCCCTCTATATTTTGTAATAAAGGAAATATGAATGAAGAAGACTTCAAAACAGATCTCTACGACAGGCAAAAAGTATCTTCACTATAGTACCTAGCGTGTGGAAGATGCAGACCACCTCTTCCCATGAGTGGTAAGCATTACATGCATCTACCCTGAGCATATGTCAACACCGTCATCGGAGGTGACCCTGCAGCTCAGATAACTGTGCTAAAAATAATAGTGAAGATGTGATGGCATGGACCCGGTGTAGGGTACCAATGTGAGTATGTACTCAGGTATCTGGGTGGGCTTGTTTAGCCTGCACTGTATCTCATGCTACCACATCTTCACTGGTATTTTCAGCCGTGCTTGCTAAATGAAAGCTAGTAGGGGGACACCTAACCAAGCTGCAGTCACAGCTCCAATTGCAGTGTAGACATACCCTAAGTGTGAAATCCGAAAAGGTGAGCAAGCCAAAGAACGCTCACTGACAGTTTGATGTATTATTCAGAAGATATTTTATTGCCTTACAAAAGTCACATAATGTTGATGCCCAAATTCTTACTTAACATTCTTTGATTTGACTCGCTGATTCATCTTTTTCCTACATTCACAGTAACTAAATTATTCAGATCACAATCAGTTGTAAAAGCTCTTTCAACTCTTATTGCTACATTCTTTGATGACATACTGAGTCAACAATAAAACATTGGTTCTCTATGTTCTAGGATAATGTTAAATTCACTACCCACTATCCCTGAGCTAAAAAAAACCCCAAACCAATTTAAAGGGAGAAGGACACCCCAGGCCATGTTGTACCATCTGTTTTATGCAGAAGTCCCCACTGAAATCAAGGAGGAGCTGTGCCTAAAAATTATTGGCACTGTAGGGCTTATTGATACTAGTCTAGTGTCCAACTCAGTCTTACCCCTGTCTCAACATTAATTTGATTCCTGCTTACATTATAGATTCATACTGTCAGTGAGTCAATCAGATGGGAACTACTTTTCCATGCTCTTTGTAAGTGAAATTTAATTGTAAGTGCAATATAGTGCCGCAATTTGCAATTTACATTTTGTCCCACCTCCAAAAACATAGTCCAACTGAAAACGTCTCACTCCCTGCTTCCCATGCCTATTACTAATGAACAGCACAGAAAAAAAATATGTACTAAAAAAAGATCCTGCTTGCATCACAAAGACATTGAAAAACCCAAGAGCTGGAGTTGAAAGTTAGTTTCATAGATTCCTTCCTCCCGTCTCCCAGTTTAAACCAAAAGAAAATGTGTTATCCATGCTACAATGGAGATTAGAACGAGAAGAACCCTGATCTCTTTTCTGTGTCACTCAACTCTCCTGGTACTACCAAAGGACTTGCTTCCATACATAAAGGAGAATGATAGAGTTAATCACTGGCTTCCTAGCAGCACCCTAAAAGAGAGCCCATTTTGAATCACAGTCCTAAACATTTCTTCCAGGGTAGGAGGGACTGGAAGTGCCCATTCATCCCCTGGGGTTGCGGGGGGGGGGGAGGAAGGAAGGAGAGTCTCATAGCCTTCAGGCTCCTAGACAGACTAAGGAACATGGGGCAGACCCTCAGCTGGCATATGTCAGAGCACATCCACTGAAGTCAGTGGAGCTCTACATCAATTGATGCTAACTGAAAATTTGGCCCAGTATCTGCAGAGCTGTGGAAAATGCTCACACTGACCTCACCCCCCCTCGAACGGAACCTTGCCCATGTCTGAGCCGCATTTCGAGCAGGGTTTTTTTTCTGTTCGAGTCAGACCTCTTAACTGCCAGAAGAGATTGGAAATTCCTCTCTTGCATGTAACAATACAGTCATTTCCTCTCCCAGACTTATGGAAAAATCCTTCAGGAAAACCATTATGCAAATTCTGTGCTATAGATATAAGGACACAGGATGTGTGGGCAAGAGCAGGGCCCAGTGGAGAATTGAGCAATAACACTCAAAGAGTTCATTCAACGATTTGAACAATGTTTTTCAAATAAATTATTTCAGGAATCATCCCCTCTCCCCAGCCCCCGATCCTCTAGTCATTCATCTAGCTCTCATTAAGGCAGAAGATGAGGGATCAGGTGTTGTGGATTCTTCTCCTGACCTGGCATCTGAGTTTCAGTTTAACCCCAGGCAAGTTATAGGTGGTCTGATTTTCTGAGGGGCTGAGCTCCTCTGGCTCCAGTTGAAATCCATGGGAGTTGCAGATTCTCAGCACTTTGTACAATCAGCCAGAGGAGTTCTCCACGCCATCATTCCCCTATTTGTTCAATTGGAAAATGGGATTTCCATGAGCAAGGATCTGGCCATATGTGCATACCTATCTCACAGGCAGTACTGTTCATGAAGATTCATTAACGTTTGTACACGTTGCTTTGGGGAACATTGGCTAGAAGGCTCTTTAGGAGGGAAAGTTTAGTATTGCTGCTGTATTGGTCAAAAACACTTTTGGTATAACCACTTAGGGGGAGATTTTCACAAGCGCTCAGCCTTCCTCACGCTGCTCCCATCAAAGTCATTGACAGTTTTACCATTGACTTCAATGTGAGCAGAGTTAGGCCAATGCTGAGCGTTTTCAAAAACCCCACATTTGATGAATATTTCAGCACGGCTACTACTTTCTGAATCCACACAGGCCTGGGCTCATTAATTCTGATTTAAAAAGCATCCACAAAACCTTAACCCAAAGCTTGAACTGAACCTTTGTTCAGTGTTGTTCAGGCACTCATTATTTATCTTTTTTGTATACCTCTGAATGTCTGGGTTCTGGCTGGTACCTGAAGCAGAAATGCCACCAGGAATGTTGTTTCCTTGGCATTTCCAGTCTGCTTGGAAGCTGGAGTTATTAGGAAGTTCGTGAGACAGCTGGCTTTCAAGAGCTTTCCAGTAAAATTTGGCAAAGCCAAGATGAGCAGATGACTTGGAAAAGCATCCATACTTTGATTCTCTTGTCCAAACTGAACCACACAACCCTTTGAGGTTTGCCAATCACTAAGATAGATATTTTTTCCTTTAAAATTATCTTTGCCAAGGATATTCTTTAGCTGATCAGAGGAGTTTACTGGTCCCCTGGATTTTAGGTCATAGATATGTGAGCATCCCATCTCCTCTTCCTTAAGGATTTCACAGCTCTCTCAGAAACAGCTCTCCTGGGACATGGATGAATTAATTTGGGCAAAATCCCACCAGTGGAATAAGAAGACAGCTTGGATCAAGATGGAGACTACATGCTGGGACCTGTACTCTCTAAAGGCCACATTTCTGTATTCAGGAGGAAAGCAACTGCAAACTGCTCCTTTTTGTCCTGATTAGGGCCAGGCCCCAACCTCCTGGCAAGATGCCAATCCCATTCTCAGTTAGGGCAGGCGTTGTCATCTCTGTACGAGAAAAAGTGAAGCAGCAATTTTTCAGTCTCTCTCTCTCTCTGCATCTCAGATTTTCATGGCAAACCCATTCCTTCTGGGAGTTTGAAACCAGTCTGGGATCAAGTCTCCACTGAATGCAAAATTGAAACCACACACACAAAAAAAGTTGTTCATTCTTTGTAGTGCCTGGAACAGAGATGGTAACATGAAAGAAATGTGTTGTGGTGAGGGCTCAGGGCTTCTCCAGTCAGCGACGTAATGAACTTTTCTGGAGCTGGAGTAATATCAGAGAGGCCCATAATCTGACCTCCCAGAGATGAGTTGAATATGAGTTTGTAGAAAATTCCAACTAAGTCTTAACCCTGGTTATTAGGAAACTGTGCACGCTTTTTGCTCTGAGCTATTTGGAGCCCCTGCTGTCTCTTGGTAGGCCAGATGCAAATGTGGAAACGTGCTGGTTTCATGCAGTGTTATGCACCTCTCCTCCCTCCCTCTGCACAAACAGCTTTAGTGATATGCTCTGAACAAACTCTTTTTCCCTGTGTTTGAGTCACAGAGATGGCTCAAGCATATTTTTCTTTGTAATCCAGTGCTTGTGGTATGCTAGAAATAATCCAAAATACTACTAATGCAAGCAGAAGAGTACACGTTCAAATAAAACTTCAATTTGAATGAATTTGTTGATGTTCCTTTACAAGAATTTTATTCTAATTGGGGGATAGGTTAGTCTCTGATCCCATCCCCTTGCTGCACACATTCTTTGGCTAAGAGGGTGTCTGCTTGTCACCTATCACCAGCAGTAAATGAACTTAAAATGAAGAGTCAAAGGTTCTTCTCCTGAAGGTCCTACATTCTTTCTTCTGTGAAGTGCAAGCAAAGAGGGCCAGTGCAGATGTCACAGCTGGGTCGTGGGCAGCCAGGCCTAGTGTTCAGAGTCCACATCAAGAGAAGGAGTCAAAAGTCAGCTGGGTCAGGATACTGGGAGGCCAGAAGCAGGATGATCAGAACCATGAGTCATGATCAGAACCAGCAGAAACTGGAGATCAGAACCACGAGTCGGGAACCAGAGTCAGGCCAGATCAGGATACTAGGGGAGACAAAATGGAGGTCAGGAAGCAAAAGTCAGATGCCAGGAGTCAAGCCAGGACGGCATGCCACGAAATCAAACCAGGGAAGCAGGAGTGGCTCGCAGAAGCACAAGGCAAGCTGCCCAGAGCAGGGTAGAGCCCAGTTGTTCAGACTGCTTCCTGTTCCTGCTGCTGTCTTTAGCAGGGCCAGCCAGCCAATCAGCCAGCCAATTGACCTCAGGTCCCAGAGAAGGTGCTGTCAGCCCGCTGCCAGGTGGAGAGTTGGAGTGTGGCTTGCAGACCTGGGGTCGAGATCCATGGATCATGACAGCAGAGAGGAAAAGCAGCTCCTGATGTGAGTTCTCCCAGACTGAGTAGTGGCTGACATCCCCTCCATGCCCACGCACTCGCTTGGGGAGGTGTACCTTTAGCCAGGAGGAGGAAATCAAGTTGCATCCCCTCATGCAGCGTACTCCCGCAATGGGCATGTTGGCGGAGAAATTAATGCATCTTTCAGCATCAGTGTTTCATACCTGGAGTCTCAATGTGGGAAAGGTCATCAGAGTGCCACCGCCAGAGAACAGCTAGTGGTAGAACAGCACCAGAGCCAGCCGTACTGCCAGTTTCAAGGATGCACAGAGAGCACAATGAACTCCAGGCCAAGATTTGTAGCCCTTGAGCTGGAGTACCTCCACAGACCTCTGGCATGCATGTTTGTCAGAGTGCATATTGTGTTCATGGTATACACATAGAGGCATTAGATAAAAACATAAAATACTCTTGCTGGAAGGTTGCAACGTAATGTCACTATTTCTTAAAATCTAAATCCTTAACACATACACACACACACAAACAGAGAGAGAGAAAAGAGGCTGCTCCTTAGGGCAAGGAGGCACAACTCACACCCAGCTTGATTTGAGTCAGTCTTCAGAGAGCCAGCCTAGAGCACGTGTCTTCTAGAGAGCCCCCAGCCTGCAACCGTAACACTGACAGACCCCAGTCTTTGATGGGCGGGATTGAACCTGGGGCCTCTGGAGCTAAATGCATGAGCCTCTAGTGCATGGAATAAAAACCACATAGCCCTTAGCTAAGGCTGCAGAGCAAACTCATTAATCTCTCAGTGGGCTCAGTGCCACTAGATGGGACAGAACACCACCATAATTTTAACACAGTTCTCCATACACCACAGTGGACGCTCTACTCCTTCTGCACCACTACAACCAGCACCTGCCTAACCTCAGAGAGGTGATGATCTGGTGCATTCTCTATGCACAGAAGCCCATGATGTTTAAAATATAAATTTCCATCATCTGCATATATTTGTATAGAGAGGGACAATATGATCACTGTTTCCTATAGATTCCTAGAATTTAGACACAGAAGAGACAGTCCACCCTCCGGCCAGAACCGTATCAAGTTAAGAATTTTCTGCAAATAAAGGAGAGTGAGCTTTGCTTTTGCTTTCTTCTGCAACAGGAGTATCAAATACTGTTCAGAATTTTTACAGTACATTATCAAAATACCTTTATTATTATTATTGCAGAACTACAATAAGCTATTCCTAATTGGAGCCAGCTACATCCTAAGAAGAGAAATTATTCTGATGTGATCAAGGTATGATTATCTCCACTTCTGAAGGTCTTTAAATTTTAAAGCCAACCAAGAATATCCATTTCTGGGATTCCCTATAGAGGAAATTAAATTGGAGTAGGTTTAGATAACAGATCAAAATCTACAATCCTTGCATTTCCTAGAGTCACTGGTGCTCCTGCAGTAAATTCAGGGTATAAAGTGTTTTAGCTACTTCTTCCAAGATCAAAGATACAGTATGTTACTGGGATTCTTTTGAATAATCAGCAGCATCAGGGATATGAAAGAGACATCAGCTCATTTTCCTTTTCATTCTGCTGCAAAAAATGCCCCCAGCCTTTGCTATATGTGCCACCCCTTTCTGCATTTCAAGTTGTTTTTCTTATTCAGAGCTCCAAAACATGACACTAGTCAATTTCCCTCTTTTCTGAATTTATAGCACGTCTCTTCAAAACTGGACTGCAATGGACTTCTGGTTCCTATCTGTGTTCAAATGTACAAGCGCCACTAATTGTGTCAACTGAGTGAACACTGATATTCTGGTCCCACATAATATTAAAGGCCCTGGTGGAAGGGAAAATAACCCGATGAAAGTAAAGGCTTAAAAAGGACAGCCTGTAAAAACATCCTAACTCCTGGTGACAGCAAAGTAGGGAGAAGGTGCCCATGGAGCCAATTTCAAAAGAGTTGCCTCCAATCTAAGGATGTGGTTTGTACCCATCTTTCCCTGTCAGCAGCTAAGTGTGGGACAAATCTGAGTAATTGCAAACCTGAATGCAGATAGTCCGAGTTGCAAGTTTGCTGATTTGCACCCACAGTTAAATTGCAGGAGAAAATTACAGTAACAAAATTGGCAGCTCTTTGCCATTTTTAAAAATTAACCTTATCAATGTCCCAGATTTACAATCAATACCCATCCCCAGTGTAGCCTGCTACAACTTGGTTGTTCCAGATATTTCCCAGCTGAGATCTATACATTAATGCAGTCTTTTCTACGACTGTGTGTACCATTGTCTCTGAATACTGCTATTTGAAATTTCTCTGAATAAAAATAATCATCATAAGAAAATTTTTCTTCTAGTTCTTTAATGCCCTGCCTCTCTTTGGCTTCATTTCCTGACATCCCTTTGTACTTGAGTTTGAAATCAGCTCAGAAAGACCCATAACATCTACCTGCTTTATTCCCTTCAGAGTCCCACTTCTCTGTTTAGCACTATCTAAAGATTGTGGTGCTACTTTCTAACTCGCTTTAATACCTTGAGTACCTTTGTGACAGATTTAGCTATACTGAATGTTTGTAATGGTGCCCTCTAGTGGAAAATAATGAATTTGCTGAAGTGTGACCTTTTTGCTCTTGACCTAATACATAACTGCTGCATATTCACCCAAATATAAAAGTTCATGATTATCCAGCATCTGTATGAATTGCACTCTGGACTATCAGCTCCAAAACATAGCACCTCTACCTACCCTGACACAAACTAGAGTTCCAAATACAGCCTGGTGAAATACCACCAAAGTCAATTGAGCTGCACCAAGGATTCATTTGGCCCATTATCTCTAACGTTTTGGATAACCCCATGCCTGCTCTGTCTTTTCCTGTTCTGTAAAATGAGCTGTATTATGCACTGTGGGTCCAACTTTCAGAAATGACATCTAATATTGTGGGCCCATTTTGCACTTGTCATTTGCCCTGTTTAGATGCCTAACTACCTGTCTGCTAGCCACCAAAATGGGTTCAGTACTCAATGCAATTTAATTATGCACACAAGAGACCAGGTTGGTTAAGGTTCTGGGAAAACTTGCCACACTGCTTATATAAACCGTGGCAGTCCCGGCATGAGCACTGAAATGTGTGTCCTTCACATTTGTTTTGTGTGAGTATTTCTGCAGGCGATACCTGATCGCTCAAATGTTTGTGGAAAACACAAAAGGGCACAAGCCTGGGCAAAACAAATTCAATTTTAGATCGTAATCACCCAGCTCTAGCTAGAACAGCGTGATGATTTATTTATTGGCTGGCTAGCCTACCCCAAAATTGAACTTATCTGCAATGTGACTAGCAGAGTCCCTGTGAAACAGACACTAACTCAAACACAGTTTGTGCATCTTGAAACAGACTTACTGTATTCCTGATGCTTAAACAACATATTGATTTTAAAAGCACATTTCTAGTTAAGGAGGATTATTTGGCATTGGCCTAATGTACCCTACAAACATCTTATAATCCAAGTTGTAAGTTGAATTTTGCTGAGTCTAACATCGGGGTACTCTTCACATGGTCTAGCTACAAATTTCACATAGCAGGAGTCCTTTGTCAAAAAGGATTCTCTGCTGTGAAAGTCTCTTCTGCAGGAACTCCATGGGGCTCTGAGTGCTTTGACATTTCAATCAATCTTAACAGCTTATCTGTTTTGTTTTTAGCATTTAACAATTTAGTATTAAAATTACACATGCAGGGTTTTGCGTTTTCCCCCCTTTTCTGTTTTATTTTTGTTGCTGAAGGCCCAAGAAATACCCCCCATGAAAGGCATCAAAAAGAGGGTACAGAACCCAAGAGTGATTTTGAAAGTATACTACAAAGTGAAAAACTTAGATTTAACATTTTGACTGACCCCAGCGCCTTTCCTTCAGAAGAGATCTATAAAGAAAATATAGTGCACACACAATGCTTGGTAATCTCAGTGTGAATTGCAGAGAAAGTCTATTTTCAGCATGAAATCAAGCTCATTCTTCTCTTCCATTTGAAACACAGAGGCTAACAATGCTCCTTCCCCATTCCCTTTTATTCTTCTCCTATAAAATCTTATACTGGATAAGCTAATTTTGCTAACTAAATATTTGTATCTTTTTATAAGCTTTGCATAATTAGACAGAAAATGTTATCTAAATTAGCAGTCTGATTGTTATCATCCCCTGTTGGAGGAAGAACCCCTGGGAAAGGGAAAATCCTAAGATTCTCTCAGGTTCACCTGATTTAATTTCTTTTTCATTGTCCCTTCAGGTAGGAGACATTTCTGTTATACATTGCAAGAGCTTGGTAGAAACTTTTGATCTTGCAAAAGAAGAGCCTGGCGTGCATTTTCTCTCTCTCACATACTCTCACACACACACCTTAAAAGAATGTTAACCAGAGTGCAAACTCAAGGACTCATATCTTAGGAAAGGCCAGAATCAAGGCTGACATGCACAGGTTTCAAAGCAGAAATCATATTTTTGATTTCTTTAAAAATGTTGACAGTGTTGTAAGAGATTAATAGGCCTGAAAAATAAAATCACCTTTAGGTGGCACAGTCAGTAGTTAAAATTTAGAGATCAATTCCCCCTTCCTATTTTTTAGACTTGGAAGGAACTTGAAGAGTTATTTTAGGAAAGAGTGAAAGAGGGTTCTTTGATCCATAAGAAAGTGAAGGACTAGTGACAATAGTAAAAATTAGCCTGGAGGAATAGAAGGGCCCTTTTATCAGTACAAGAAAATATCCCTAAAAGGTTTCTTTCGATTTTAAAGAGGGAGAGGTTGTTGGGGAATTAGAGGCAGATGCTGCTGCAGCCATGGCTAGAGCTAGGAAGGAAATTTTGATATTTCACAAAAATTTCCTGTCCACATCAGGATGGATTTTTTGAAATTTTCTGAAGATATGAGAGAGAAAAAGAGATACAGCACTCACCTGCATCTTCCACATCCCAGGCATGTGTGCTAACTACTGGCTATTGTGGGGTCTTTCTATATTTCTAGTTTTCACCAGAAATTCTTCCCTCAACCTGGGAAGCCTTCATGGCTTTCCAGGACGTGAAGCCTGGGAGCCACCCAAAAGTCGGAATTTCCATCTCATGGGAAATTCTGACATTTCAACATTTGTTTTATTCCAAATCGAGACAAGATGTTGATATTTCAGATTTTGTGGAATGGAAAATCTGAAAACTTTCAGTTTGGAAATGTCAAAATGTTCTGTTTTGACAAAAACATTTAAGCATTCCCATAATCTGAATGTTTTGTTTTAGTTTGTTGAACTGACCCAAAACACCTGGTTTCGAATCAATGCATTTTCTCATTGTTGCACATTGGCTTCTGGGAATCATAATTTGGGAGGCAGATGTCCCATTTTCCCCCTATGTGTCAGGCGCCCTGACTGAACTACACCTCCCATGAGGCAGCCAGCCATGTGACTCCCATGATGGTCAGAGGGAATTCCACATTGCATTATAGGAGATGCAGTCTTCCTGGGAGCTCAACCCATCAGAGAGAATGCAACTGAAGTCAGGGCCGGCTCCCGGCACCAGCCCACCAAGCTTGTGCTTGGGGCGGCACCTGGAGGGGGGCGGCGCAGTGCGGCGCTCTGGCTCCGGCTGCCGGGGAGAGCGGAGCCCCGACTGGGACTCGCCGCCCTCCCCACGGCGCTCTGGCCGCCGGGGAGAGCGGAGCCCCGGCCGGGGCTCACCGCCCTCCCCCCCGCGCCCTCCCCTGCCGCGCTGGGTCGGGGTGGGGGGGCGGAGGCTTTTTTGCCTGGGGCGGCAAAAAAGCCAGAGCCGGCCCTGCCTGAAGTGCAACTCCCATAAGACATTACGATAAGGAAATACAGTTTCATGTTTTGTTAAAATAATTTGAAGAAAATATTTCAGGTTAGTTCAGCAAAACAAAATATCCCAATTTTGGTTGAACTGACCTAAAATTAAGGCTTTCATTTTGAATTTCCTAATAGAAAATTGAAGATTTTCAGCAAAAGTCAAATATTTCCCACAGAAGATTTTGGTTTTGCAGACATTAGAAAATCATTGTGAAGGAAATTTTCTAACTAGCTATAGTGCCAAGGACAAACATGACAAAAATCAATGCAATAGTAGCTACAGTACAGTAGCTAATACTTTTTCATCAGCCAGATCTAGCAAGCATAGCAGCTGGCTACTGAAAGAAAATGATTCTTCTCATTCCAATAATTGTGAGACGTCTCCTTCTGCTACTATTGAAAAACAGAAGGAGTACAAGCACTGCAAGAAGCACTTGGATTTTCCACAGTGATCTTGATAGCTCCTTACTCTAGAGAATGACTCAAGTCAACAACTTCGGTGATCCTTTGGGTCAGCTTTTTAAAAATGTCTCTCAATGCTCACAGGACTCAACCAGGGATGGTGCAAGGGTCCTTATTCAAGGGCGATTAAAGAAAAAACGCAAAGATCATGCCCAATTATGGGCAATCTTCCATGAAGAATCCTTGCTTTATGGAATCCTGGAAGACGTACCATGCTGGTAGCAAAAGGAACATTTCCTGGTTTAGCCGTGTTAATAATTTACAGGAAAAGTGATCAATGGAGAGCAAGGAAGGAATCTAATCATTCAGGTAGCCCAACAAGGAGATGACCAGTAGAATTCAGAACTCATTAATGCAAAATCTGATGAATTAATTGTTACATGGGATCATTTTGCTATAGGAAAAAAGGTGAAGTGTGCTACAAAGTCAGTTATTTCCAGAGAGTATGAAGAGATGATGTCCTGTGCGAATATCTACCATGCCACATGCCTTCCATCCAAAGATTTCAGAGTATTTATAGATACTAATGAATTAACCTCACTAGTCCTCTCTGTGAGGCAGGTATTATTAGCCCTAATGTTCATGTGAGGAAACTGAGGCACAAAACGATTAAGAGGCAAATTTTCAAAAATTATCCCTCGCCTCAACTACACTTAGGGTCCAGTTTCAGACACCTGCATCTCCCATTAACCTCAGCTGGAGTTGTGGCTATGAGTACCCTGAAAAATCAGAACCTAGGTATATAAACTGGGGCACCTAAAACTTGAGGTACCTAAAATTTGAAGATACTTTTGAAAATGTGGACCTAAATGACTTGTCTGTGCTCACAAAGGAAGTTTGTGGGAGAACCAGGAGAAGAATGTAATATTCTTGCCTCCAAATTAGCTACAGGACCATGCTTCTTCTCACTGCTAATAATAAAGGGCATAATTCAATATCCAATAAGATCAATGGGTATTGTTCCATTTATGTTTAATTTGGATTGGCCTCATAATGCCTAAAGGTCACTATATCTGGAAACCCAACATTCCATATCACTAGCCAAGTGTTTCTAGAACTACAACCTCTAGATGGCAATGACTGAGTATCCGCATACAAGAATACTAGCCTGAATCTGTAATAAGTTACCTTGTTATAAATCTAGAGTAATCTCACTAGAGTAACTTCACTGACTTCAGTTTCACATGGTGTAACTGACCCATTAAGCCTGAAAGCTTTATATTTAAGATAGCAGTGCTACTTCAAAAAAGGCTGATTGAGAGTAAGCAGAAAGCTAGTCCAATTTTTTTTCCCCACAAAAAAATATCCATTGGATTACATATTTTGGTGAAAACCCAAGTTTTCTGCAGGGTAAATTTTCACGTTGACAACATTTTTCGATTTCCTGAGTGCAACACTCAAAATGAAAAATGCTGTTTTGAATTGGCATTTTGAAATGAAATGTCATTTTCTTATTTCAAATGCCAATTTCAAATTACATTATTTGTTTAAAAACATTGATTCCAAGTGAAAAATGTAATTCTGACATCTCAAATCATCTCCTTTTGATCAAAAATTTTCCATTCTGACATTTCTGATACAACATTTTTGGAAACTTTCCAATTTGTGAAAGTTTTAGATATTTCAACTTTTTGTTTCAACTCGGAATAGAAAGAAATGTCAACACTTCAAAATTTCCCATGAAAGAAAAATCCCATCTTCCAAACAAGCTCAAGTGTTTCCCATGGACTACAAGTATGACATGTAATGCTGCCTTCTCTCAGGCTCAAAAGGAGCTCTGGCTTGTGAGTGCTTCCAACAGTCGTGTTTATTGATTGTCAGATCCATCAATGTTTAGTATTTTATAATGTCTCATAAGTAGGACTCTTAATGCACTCTTTTTACAGTAACTAAACAAAGCTTGAAAAGTGGTAATGCAGATCAATTTATTCAGTAGGGTCATTTGATAGTGTAAATTACTCAAAATTAGTGTTGTCCTGACATAACTTTTCATTAACAGGGATCTGATATCTCACTGTGTTAAATGCATTTTTGTCAGTTATTAAATTAACATCCACACAGAGCTAAAGATTAGGAGTTCATCTGCTTTGCTGTTAAATTTTTGAGGTCCCATCTCATTACAGTAGAATGAAAAGCACTTCTCTAACATGTTATCACTAAAACAAATATACTTAAGCAAACAGACTCACCTTACTATAACTTATGTTCTTCATTAATACCAAATAATGAAATAAACCAAATACTGAAACCCCAAATATCTCCCTTCAGTTGCCAGTGTCTTTCTTCAGACATAGGCCTTTCATAATTCTCTCTCTCATGAGGGGGTTAGATTCGGACTCAGGTTATGTAACCACACAAAGGAGTAAGAAATCCCCCTTTCTACCTACATGGACTACCCAGACCTTGAATCCCGGTGTGTAGGAGTAGGCAAGGTTATTCACTCATTTATTGTCTCCCCAGAGCAGGTTGGAAGAGACAGGGAACGGACAGAGCACTGGATTGAGCCGCCCATACTTGCAAGCATAGATGAGCCAACTTTGGTAATTTGCTTTGGTCTAGGCCAGCATTAAATTATTACCCGCAAGGAGGAAGCAGCTGTGTCCAAGTTTGTCTCTGACTCACAGTGCTTCTTGGGGCTACTTCTGGGCTGAGAAAGCTTCCACATTGTCTCTTGCTCAGGGCTGTATCTGAAGCCCACAGAATGAACTATTTAAAATAAAGGGCAAAATGTTTTCTTTTTCTAAGCCAGTATTAAAGTCAATGGAAATGAATTTCATTAGCCTGAGGCACCGAGGACTCCCACACTGCCCCTAGCAGGCATGCCATCCTGCGCTTTTCTGTAAGAGATGGCATCTTCCTAGAGTAAAATGCTAACTGATTTATTTGTGGTAGGAACGTATTTCTTACATTTAAACTGTACTTACTGTGCTCATTCCAGAGGGCATGATCTAAAGCCCAGTGAAGTCAAGGGATTCTTTCAATTGATTTCTGTGGGCTACAGATCAGGACCCTACAGGAAGCAAAGCCGAAGTCAGGGTGAGCCACAATGTTTCCAAGTAAAATAAAATGATTTATACAAGAGCAATTGCCACAGGAACCCCTGACACTATTGAATCTCTTTCACCATTTGAAATAAAGTCACTTCCTATGAGAGAGGTCCCTTTGTTTCTGGCTGAGTTACCTTTCCATCTGCTTCTGGAGAGCTCAATTATAAAAGCTTCTACTTAGGGACATGCTAAGATTGATAATAGCGACTGAGACATTGAAGGAAGGGGGGTGGGGAGAAATGCTGATGGGAGACAGTCTCTAGAAGGCTGTCATTTGAGTTTAGTTCTGGACGTATGCGATAGTTTTATCTGGTTTATTTTTTCCCCGTTTCATTCATTACAATAATGATTTCTGTATAAATTATGGTTGAAGACAAGGGAAGGAACTGAGAGTAAGAGGCCAGTACTGAATGCGGCTGGGTGCTGTGGCACATTTCAAGAAGAGGATGATATATTTCTTCACTCTTTTGTTCTCTGTGCGTCCTTGTCTGCCATCACAGGGACAGCACTTCTGAATGCAAAAAATTAAATTAAAAAAATTAAACTAGTGCATGTGAGGATTCCCTCTCTCCCCCCGCCTGTTAGAGCTCTGAGTGTGTTGCACTTTTATCCCTCTGAGCCTTTTATTCAGGACACAAGATAGTCTTAAGTAAGACAGATCGTCTGTTTTCAGTGCTGTGGCATTCATCTGTTTGTGAATAATGAGCAGCAGGGAGAGACAGATTAATAATAATTTTATACTGTGGGAGGACGCTGGAGAGGAGGCGAAAGGCTGGGTCACTTATTAATGAAGTCGGTGCCATGCAAAGAGAAGAAGGGAATTTGAATAAAAGAATCACGGAGACCACGTGAAGAAGAGAATGCAGAACAGAATGAAAGGGGGAAGACAAACAGTAACAGAAGAAGAGGCCAAGAACAGAGAATAAGCCAGTCACATAATGGAAACGGGATATTAAGGATCTGTGAGCAACTCCCCAAAGCAGGAAGCGTCAGAGTATAGCGGAGGAACAATCAGTGTGGTGTCTTACTGCCAAAATATTGGGAGGTCTATATTGAAAGAGACCAATCCTACCCTATGCAGAACTGGTATACTCAAGGGTTGCTACTATCAAGAGATTCACAGTCCCTGAGCCTCCTTCCTTCATCTCAAACCTGCTCTTCACAAACACTAAAGCCTATTTTTATTTCTTAAATTAAAGGAAAAGGGAAAGAAAGATGTCTTGAGGAGCAGTACATTATTATTTTGCCACTTAAGACTTCTTTCTGCATTTCTTTATGGTCCCTCTCTTGAAGTTCCCCCATTGAAACTGGAGTGGCAAAGGCTATTTATCTTCTCCGGCCAAGTTTTTACATTACAAGCCAGATTTCCAAATGTGCTCAGCACACAACAGCTCTGTGTCCTCACTCATTGGGAGCTGCTGAGCACTTCTGACCTTCTGATCACTTCCCATAGATGCCTAAAAAGGAGCTTGGAACTTTTGAAAATCTTGCCCTCGCTGGTATCTGACTTGTATCCATGGCCCTCACTGGTATCTGACTTACTTTGGGGACATATTTATTCCGGAGCTGGCACTACAATCCCCTTTAGGCAGAATGACATGTTCTGGGACCCAAAAGTAAGTCAGATACCAGTGAGGGCCATGGATTTATTTACTGAAGCTCAGGTTCTCCTGAAGAAACCACACCATGGAATAGTGAAAGCTACCCACAGAGAGCCCCATGGAGAGATTTCTACAAGAGCAGTGATGCGTCCTACCCCAAAACTGTAGGAGCGATGAGGCCTGCAAAGAAGTGATCTCTTCAACTTCATTCGGATAGGAATCTGGCCTCTATTAGGTATGCTCGGGGCACAGAGCATTTCTCTGGCATAGCACACTCATGCCCATCTGTTATAGTGTTTAATGAGCACATTCACAAGATGTTATGCCAGTTTTAACCAAATATACATGCCAGTCAAAGGTGACTTTAAAAAAAATGGCAAGATGCAATGAGGACAGTTCTCCTCCTGTTGGGAAAAACATTACTAATTGTATATCGGAGATACCCACACACACAGTTTTCTGACATAATATATGGAGATATACCTCTCTCATAGAACTGGAAGGGACCCTGAAAGGTCATCGAGTCCAGCCCCCTACCTTCACTAGCAGGGCCAAGTACTGATTTTGCCCCCAATCCCTAAGTGGCCTCTTCAATGGTTGAGATCACAATCCTAGGTTTAGCAGGCCAATGCTCAAACCACTGAGCTATCCCTGGAGGGGTCAGTGCTAACAAGACCAATTCAAACAGGGTGGAAGTAGACTATTAGGTAACTCCCATCTTTTCATGTGCTGTAATATATATATTCTGCCTACTGTATTTTTCACTCCATGCATCTGATGAAGTGGGTTTTAGCCCACAAAAGGTTATGCCCAAATAAATTTGTTAGTCTCTAAGGTGCCACAAGGACTCCTCATTGTTTTTGCGGATACAGACTAACATGGCTACCCCTCTGATACTGAGAATAAGTAGTGCCTTATTTAGCTTCCAGTTCAGCAAGGTACATAAGCATGTGCCTAAACTTATGCAAGTGAGTAGTAGCACCAAAGTCAACTGGACTATTCAAGTATTTGAAGTTTTGCATGTGTTTAAAGTACCTTAATCAATAGACTAACCAGTTGGTCACTTTAAAGGATTTAGACCAAACTATTTTCCAGAATCTTGTTCCAAACAGAATCTAAATATTAGCAGAAGTAAGATTCCTATTTGTTTTCATTCCAGGCAGGATAACTGTGTAACAAATAAATGATGACCTGTCTGCAATCTCTTCTCCATTTGAACCAACATACTTAAAATCAGTCTGTTTAAAACAAGAACAAAAATCAATGGATTGTGCACTTCCACATTTCCTAGCTTCAGTGCAGGAGCAGACACTGAAATGCACCACAATGAAAGGCTGGTTTTGCAGTGATTTAGACACAGCCCAAACCGGGAAATACTATGATGGAACCTGTTGCCATAAGATTTCCATTCTAGTTTACAGAACGAATACCCAGATTGTCATGTCCAGCTGAGCTGTGCTCAGCACAAGACCCAGATTGGTGGGGAAGGTGGTTTTGCATCAAATTGGCTGCTTGCTGATTTTTGGGTTTGGCTCAGGCATAAGATTTTCATCCCAATTTACAAATGACAGGCCCAACGGAGCCTGGAGTCACTGGAGCACAAAGCACTCTGACCACACTCCCTCTGCCTGTTCACACCACCTGCAGTTGGTCTGCTACAGCAGTGGTTCTCAACCAGGGGTACATGTACCCTGGAGGTAACCAGAGTTCTTCCAGGGGGTACATCAACTCATCTAGATATTTGCCTAGTTTTACAACAGGCTACATAAAAAGCAAAGTCAGTACAAACTAAAATTTCTTGCCGACCATTACTTGTTTACACTGCTCTATATACTATACACTGAAATGCAAGTACAATATTTATACTCCAGTTGATTTATTTTATAATCACATGGTAAAAATCAGAAAGTCAGCAATTTTTCAGTAATATTGTGCTGTGGCACGTCATATTTTTATGTCTGATTTTGTAAGCAAGTAGTTTTTAAGTGAGGTAAAACTTGGGGATACAAAACTTGGGCAAGAAAAATCACACTCCTGAAACAGTACAGTAGTCTGGAAAGATTGAGAGCCACTATGCTAGAAGGACTCCACCCCATGTCTATACTACCTAAATATGCCCCCTATTCTTGTGGAATTCCTAGGCGGTCAGATATACCGAGGTTATGATGCTAAGAGTCCATAAGGGTCCCCAGAACCAGGTTCTATGAGTTCTAGATTAGCATCTCCAAACATGTATGCAGTTGCATAGCTTGTCAAAACCATCCCTCCATTCCTAACGATATGTGCCATCATTAATCTTATTGGGAAACTGAACAAATTCCTAAGAGTCTTGCTGGATCTTCCATTACAATGAGCAAGAACTGTGCCACATACCTTAACCATACAAAAGGCACATGTGGAAAAAAAATATTGTAAGGAAAATGAAAGGTACAAAACAATCTCTGGAAGTTTTCTACTCTGTAAATAGGCTCAATGCCAATAAGCCACAGATATATTTACAAATGCATAGTTATCTATTTAGAAGGTGAACAGCTTTATCTAAACAGAAACATAGGGAACATATAAGCATTGCAGTGTGTAGAACTGCCATAAATTGCAGGCTGTGACAAGGTACAAATGTAAAACAAAATTTCATGTTTTTGCCCTATTTTTCTGATATCAGCAAAACAGAAAACCTGCCTTGTACCCAGTCAGTTTCTCCTATTTCCATCTAAATGAAATGCAGGGTTTGTCTCACCCAGAAAACTGTTTTTCATTTACAGAAAATGGAACTTGAGTATCAAAGCAAAGCCCAAAATGCAGAGGGTCAAAAGATAACCTGTGTTTGCTGCGATACTTTTTCATAAACTGAATATCGCTTCCTAATCTGCAGTCATAGATAGATACATCAAGGGGATCGCTGACGGAGAGAGAGGGGTGAGCCTCTGAATGCATCTCAGGATTTGAGAAAATAGCAAAATTAAAAAATAAAATTTAATTGGACATTGCTTTATTGTTGTATTAAAGACGACAAGTTTATTTTTTCTTACAACAGAGAAAAATCTAAGCAGCAAGAAAGAAGGAAGATATATCAGCAACAGGCCCCAGCTGTTCGGGTAGGAGATACTAGTGTTTCCAAGTTTGAGTGCTGGTGGAATACAGATAGGTGTTTTGAGGGTCATAGTAAGTGCTGGGTTCTCAACCTGACAAAGCTGAAATATGAGTCATACAAACAGTAAGTAACGAAAGACAATGATGCTCTAAACAATGCATTCACCGACACGCTCCTTCCAGTGTCAGCAGGGTGGTGCTGCCTGGATTATATCTCCTTTGGCAACCACGTGCTCCCCTCATGCTGAGCCACTGCAATGCATCGTGGGAAATGTTGTCCACCTGGGAAGCTTGGCTCACAGAGGAGAATGAGAATATGCGGCATCAGACCTACAATTCCCATAACGCACCCTGGCAACATTTCCAAATCATAATTTTCAGGTTTTGGATGAAAACTTTTCAGTTGGTTTTTGTTTTGTTTTTGTAATCAACAGTCAAAGTTTCCCATGTAAAGCAGAAACTTCTCACCAGAAAAGTTGCTTAATCAAAAAGCCAATTTTTCATCAAAAACCAGTTTTGACAGAAAATTTTCAACCAACCAACTAACTAACTATGTTAGTTTTCTTCCTTGATATATAAAAATGTATTTCTCAGCTGGTGTAAGTCAACGCAGATCCATTGACGTCAATGGTGCTACCAACTGATGACCATGGCTATACTGGGCAGAGGCCACACGTGAGGGGACATGCAGGGTCATGTGCCCCTCCCCCCCAAGATTTGCTGCTTGGCTTGTACTGAGCATGCTCACACAGATTGAGCATGCTCAGTAACATCTGCAGACACCGGTGCCCTCGTGCTTCCCCTCCCCCCCACTATCGTCAGGTACTGGTCATCTCTGATACCAGGCACCCAAGCATATGCTTCTTCCATATCTGCCCAACTCTAATAATTGTAGCTATTTTCTATTGCCACAAAAAATCTAGGTAACTCTGCATAAATGCAATAAAAAAATCAAACGTAACAAGACATTATACAGTTGTATCTAACATCTGAAACTAATGATGCACACACTGCCATAACTATTATTGATCTTCCTGGCTTTCTCCGTGCTTAGACAATCAAGGATTGCCAATTAGTTATGTGTTCATTGCATTTCCCCCTCCTCAGATGGTGGTTCAGTGGTTAGAAAGTTAGATTTTCTTCAGAGTATTGAGCCAAGGTCTTCTTATGTGTCAATGATAAAATGTGACGCTGAATAGAAATTCATTCTTTACTTTTATTGTTACAGACTTCCCCGCCCCAGTAGAATTTCTGGGAAGTGGTAGATGCAGTAATGAATGGTCAACCTCATTCTCAGTTTAAACTTCTTCTGAGCTTTGCGGACTTTTGTGAGCCCTATAATATTCCAAGCTGCTGAATCATTGTATATCGCTTATCACTAGTCTTTCTTACCTAGTAGCATTTTCCACTTTAAGGGGTAATTTAATTAGCTCAGTTGCTTTTTCATCCTTTCCAGAAGATGAAACTTAACTAAGTGTGGTACCATACAGTACCACCCCCTTGTTTAACTATTGTATTCATCTTCCTGAACACCACGAATATAGTGAAAATCAAAGAAGTGAAGTGACATGCCTGATGCCACAAGTGAGTAAGTGGTAGACCTGGGCAAAGAACCCAGCAGTTCCCGTTTTCCAACTTCATGC
The DNA here is from genome assembly GCF_027887155.1 of Malaclemys terrapin pileata. NCBI lineage: Eukaryota > Metazoa > Chordata > Testudines > Emydidae > Malaclemys > Malaclemys terrapin. The sequence goes on along the minus strand of NC_071512.1, from coordinate 10,326,233 downwards.
TCACCCATTAGGCTAAAATTTCAACCTTTTCCATATTGTGACTCCTTGATATAACAACAACAAAACCTGCCCCATCTAGCCACAAAGGAAGAGAGTGTAGTCACCACCCTTGGTTTATATTCCACACTAGGTCCTGGTACAAGACAGAGTGGATAATAGTTATCATAGTGGCTACTGTTTGTCAGGTTGGACTATGCATCAAGAATAGCATCATGGGTTTTTTTAGAATTAATGGAAATATCCTATCGCCTAGAACTGGAAGGGACCTTGAAAGATCATCGAGTCCAGCCCCCTGCCTTCACTAGCAGGACCAAGTTCTGAGTTTGCCCCAGATCCCTAAGTGGTCCCCTCAAGGATTGAACTCACAACCGTGCATGTAGCAGGCCAATGCTCAAACCACTGAGCTATCCCTCCCCCTGTGATACAGTGTTCAAATCAAAAGTGTAATGGAACTCTGGTAACCTATTTTCAAGGCTCTTTATCCTTTTGCTTAATCCTCCCCCAGATGTTTTATTTTTTCTCTCCCTTGGTGTGATACCTGTCCAATATGATTGCTTTTACATAATGAAGAACTGTCCCAGTAATAGGTAACGCTGGACAAAAGAACTCGTTTGCAGGATATAATTTCTGATGTCAGTGAATAGCCCTGTCTGTCAACTGGCCTCACACTTCCAGAGAATTATGCCAGGAGCTATATTTTTCTTTCTAAGCAATGTATAAAGGAGAAAAGCAAATTATTTCATCTAAGACTGTGTTGGCAAAATAAAATAAAAAGATCTGTGAAATGTCACTAAGATACAATTTCCACAGATCCACCACTTGCCTTTGTCAAGGTAGCTGATCAAAGAGTTCATATGCACAGGCTGTCCTCTAATATCAGATGAAATAATCACTACATTTAGAGATTTAGTTTGTTTTCACCAATCAGTTCCTTTATTAATTCAAAATAGGCCCTGCTGAAATTCAGCAACTTCATATTTCCTATCTAGTGTTATGTCACAATTATTAATTACCCCCCTCTCTGGTTTATATTCACTAACGCATGCTGTTCACTTCAGCATCCTCAAAAGCATTTGACATTCCCTTTCTCCTGTCGCTTTGGAGCAAACGTTCCTCTTTTATGTATTGTAAACACGCACTGCTGTCAATGGAAGTTGAGCATGAGGATTGCGAGTACATCATGCCCTCTTTAAGGACACAGCACAGTACCTTGTTTGCAGAGTTATCAATGAATTTAGTTTCTCAGTTCTTTTAGTCTATCAATCTAGATCTGAAAGTTGAAGTCTCCCATAACTTCTAGCCTAATCTTTTCACAAGGCTTTTTTGTGTTTGTTTGTTTAACTTCAGTCTACTCCAACATGATATTCTTGTTCCATAAACTGTTTTGAAAATTGTTAGGGAAGGTACAGTATTAGAAATAAAAGTGTCACAATTTACTATGAGCCATCCTTCTATTCAACAACTAATCATGGGTTTGCATAAAAGAATAGACATTATTTCTCTGGCAATGTCTTTCTGCTGAAATAATTTCTCATTTTAATTAGCACATTTCTCTTTAGGGCTCAACTTTTAACAGATCTTGCCCATTTTTCTTTGACGACAAGCCTCTCTGAGGTTTCAGTGCTGATATATTTTGTATGACACCATTTGGAGAGGTTGCATTAAGAAAAGCTTCTCAAAGAGGTGCAGTGCTTCCATTTTAGCACGAAGTCAGAGATACTCCAGAATGTGTCACTGCTATTTGTCAGCTCTGATTTTAAATACAGTGATGACAGCGCAGTGACATATAATAGAACAGGCAAGATTCTCTCCTGCACCAACACAGGAAAAGGTAGGGCTCACCAAGGAGCTGGTTACAGATCTCTCCCCACTCCAACATGACTTAAAGCAGTTGTTAGGCACTACGAGGTTGTGCCATTGACTGTTATCCCTTCCTACCTCCTTCACTACAGGTGGAACAGACAAGAATGTGGCACATAAGCACTTAGCAGAAAGTACCCCTTGAACTATTGGACTTCTTTTCTGGACACTTGGAGCCAGATTACAACCTCTTTATGCTACATAAGAGACCATAAAGTCACTAGAGAATCTGATCCCATATCATTCCATTGGTGTAAAAATGCTATTTTAATCTATCATCTACGAAACATGAGAAAAAGACATTAGTACAGCTTTAGTACTGTGGAGGAAAAAGTTTGCTAGGGCCTAAACTTTAGTTGTCTCGGGCCTGAACTTTGGTTCAAACCTGAACATTAGTGAAGTCTATTGTAGGTGAAAGGTTTTTAGAGGCAGAATAGAGGAAAAGTATAAAAGCAGAACTATCTATAATTATAAGACCTGTGATTCATAGTGCTGCATTGACAGTTTTGGAGAAGTCTGGAAATCGCAGTAGGACAGACTGTGAAAAACAGGAAAGCTTAGAAACCGCAATAAGGCAGACTGTGAAAAACAGGAAAGCTTGCTAAGCTATATTCCTTTTATGGAGAGTGTATTCCAAATATGGCAATAATGCTGATAAGACAGTATGTATCGTGTAATTGTGGTTTTATGCTATATAAGCTGTGCAAGATTCTGTAATCAGGGGGATTGCTGGTTTACTGGTACCCCCCATGCATGCATGAAAATAAAAAGGCCTCAGGCGATTCTGATTCAAACACAACGCGTGGTCATTTTTCCACGACAATCTTGGTGCCGTGACTCGGATCCACAGACTGTCCACCGGACCAGGGGACCGCGGACCATTCCCCTCCGAACCCAGCCGGCACTTGATAGGTGAGAGACCTTTTAAATCTCTATTTGGGTTATCGGTGGAGGACTGTCCGTAGGCCCTGGGTCGGGTGAGTAGCAAGCTGGATACAGACCTTTTGCTGCCAGACTCGCCTGACAACCTTTTGGTTTCCCGGGAGGAGCCACGGGTAAGTGGCGGGGAGTCGGGGTTCCCACAAGGATAGGCCTTGGTTTTAGGCCTTACCTCAGTGTTTGTGTGCAAGTGTGAATGACTGAAAACGAATGAGGGTCATAGGAAGACGCCCAGAGCTTTCTGCGAGGCCTTGAGGCTTACGACCAGGAATGTCTCTAAAGCAAGCCCTATGACCCGTGTGAATGGCCTGATATTGAATCAGGGAAAAAGGGATTATAGGTTTAGGAAGACGCTATCGGAAACCTAGGGATTGAGAGATTGGATCTCACAGTCGGTAACCTCGGGATAGCTGACCAAAACCCTATAATCAGGTAGACTCCAGGAAAATGGGGGGAGCTGAGGATCGTGGGAAAAAGGGATTGTAGGTTTTGGAAGACGCTATCGGAAACCTAGGGATTGAGAGATTGGATCTCACAGTCGGTAACCTCGGGATAGCTGACCAAAACCCCACAATCAGGTAGACTCCAGGAATCAGGGAAAAAGGGATTATAGGTTTAGGAAGACGCTATCGGAAACCTAGGGATTGAGAGATTGGATCTCACAGTCGGTAACCTCGGGATAGCTGACCAAAACCCCACAATCAGGTAGACTCCAGGAATCAGGGAAAAAGGGATTATAGGTTTAGGAAGACGCTATCGGAAACCTAGGGATTGAGAGATTGGATCTCACAGTCGGTAACCTCGGGATAGCTGACCAAAACCCCACAATCAGGTAGACTCCAGGAATCAGGGAAAAAGGGATTATAGGTTTAGGAAGACGCTATCGGAAACCTAGGGATTGAGAGATTGGATCTCACAGTCGGTAACCTCGGGATAGCTGACCAAAACCCTACAATCAGGTAGACTCCAGGAATGTAAATGTAATTGGTATACCAGAGATGATAAAAATTTGTAATTTCCATTAGAAGAAAGCTTTGACCTTGACAGGATTGTGCACCTCAGAGGCGCACTTCTTGCCAACAAAGTCGGACAAGATCAGTTTGATGTATATTTTTATTGGTGTAAGGAAACAGTAAAACGGCGCCATAAATCTCAAGTAGGGAGTCCCAAGGACTCCCAAGAAAAGCTTAAAAAAGATAAAAAGGAAATTGACTCTTTTCCGTAACCCCGCTGGCCAGCAGATATCGTTCTATTTATCTAGACCCCTTGAGGAGGCAAAGCCCCTTTGGAGTATCCCCTCCACACCTCCTGACGATCTTATAGACCTGTTATTGTCAATTTTTCTTTTAGTCCTTGTTTATCGGTTAACCTTTTGGGAAAAGACTTGCTGTGTAAATTAAATTGTATAATCTGCTGTACCCCAGATGGTGTGTATCTGGACGTGCCTGGTCCCGCTCACAATGAAGTCCTGGCAGTTTATGGGAGAAAACTAACCCCAGCCCTTCCTCGTTGCAACAGGAACTGCTGGTTAAGGTCTCTCCCTCCCTGTGGGCTTTGTGAGCCGATCATGCCAACCAGGTTGGGGGCATTGAGTCTGCCCAAGCCGTTAAGATTGGCCTAAACCCAACAAGGTGCAGCAGTACCCTCTATCAAAACAGGCCAAGGAAGAATCCAATGTGTTATCTCCTTGATTTAACAAAAAGTCATTATTTCTATGGTCAGTAAGTGTAACTTCCCCGTTTTATCATGCTGTTCATGCTGTTGTTCTTTTTTCCTCTCCCGTTGTCCCTAGCCCTGTTATTATTCTTTTTTATAATGCACCAGTGCTGAGGGGTTATTATCGCCTCAAGAAAAGATTGTATTAAGTCCAGACATAAAGAATTAAAGTTGTTATTAAGTAAGATGCATCTAGATGTAATGTGTGTATATAAATAGGTGTATATAAATAAAGAAAAGGGGGGTTAGTCATAATGCCCACCCTCCTTGCTAAATTGGTAGTGAAACAATGCCTGCCCATGGAAAGAAATAATGCAGCAAAGAAAAAAGGATCAGGCCCAAACAAGCAGGCAATCACAGTTTGAGGAAGTTGAAAGAAAGAAAGTGAAAAGTTAACTCTATAGTTACTGGAGGGAATCAAGCAGTGAAACTTGGTAGGAATGTCTGTAAATAATCCAGGCAAGAGGTTATTTAAGTGGAATTATTCAACTATGAATAATTTAGTCAAATTTGCTGAAGAACACTCCTGCTGTGTAAAATCTTTATTTTATAAGTTTGAGATGAATTGGTATTGTTTAAAGTTGCAAAACTGATAATACTTTTGCCAGACACAGGAAACTAGTGTTGTTTAAGGTATTTAGCATTTAATCCTTAAGGTGACTTAATGCTTTATAAGATTTAAAATGTTTTAAATAAAGACCAAAGGTTGTGGCTGCAGCAGGGTAGTCAAAGCCAGGAGAATAAAAGATTTGAATTTGTTTCTGGGTAACAAAATAGTAGATAAAAGATCTGTTAAAGAGAGAGAAGGACAGTGCCACTGGCTCTGTGTGGTCGAGCTGTCACTTTGCTATGGTTGCATGAAGATTTTGTAAGCACAAAAGAAACAGTTACACCTTGTGTAGAAATTAATGGAGAGGATGTGCATTTTCCCCAGAACACGTGCAGTGTATATTGAAGCAGAGGTAAAAGAAATGCAAACCTATCAAAATAGGTTATGTTGTCTTTTTCAGATCACTGTATGTTTGAAAATAGGAGTTAAAAGTTAATTGTGTCTCTTTTTAAGTAAGAGTCTTTAAGTTGTGGATAGCTTTCGATCCAGAAGCAAGCCAGAAAGAATCTGTACTAATGCAAATTATCTTAACTGATAATGTAGAAGCCACTGAAACCTGGGCTGCCTATAAAACAATTACAAGGAAATATGGGATACTTCCTCTGTTTTGCCTGAAATCAACAAGAGTATTTGTATATAAAGGAAATATTTTAAGCAATGACTGACTACCCAGAAGGGGTAGGCTTCTATTCTTTTGTCTTTCAGATCATCAGAGAAAAACAGATGCCAGCTAAATAGCATTCAATGTACCATGCATTTACTGGTACAATAGGAATTATTTTTGTGTTCTATGTCCTGTCTTGTGGTGTTTGTCTTGTGGCCAGAATTGTTGTTTCCTATTTTTATAGGACAGTCTAGTTCAAAATTAAATAGAACGGTTAAATCAAAAAAAAAAAAGCAGATATTTGTTTTATTCAACTTGGAATACAAAGTGTTTGGATAAATCAGGAAAATGTGATATACTAAAGTCTAATACATTTGCTTAAGTAAGAAAAAGAAACTTCATTGGCCAGATCTTTTAATTGGAAAATATATCCCATATATCTTTGGAAGCAAGGACATGAAAGGTTAACCCACTCCCTATATTGCACATGGGATCCTTCTGGCTACCTCAGATTTCTAGCCAGAGGGCTGGGGAGGGAGGAAAGCTATTGGACACCAGAGGTTGTACCGAGTGGACTCCTCAAAGGTGGATGTGCTTGTCCTGGTTTGTTGCTCCATAGCTCTGTAATAAAGTTATTTTACTGGAAGGGTATATGTGGCATACATTGAATAATAAGATTAATATACTGTATAATGGCAATGTGTATGTGTTCATTGTTGAGAAAAGGTGTATGAGTGAGGAGTGGAAGTTTCCTTTGTAGGTTAAAAAGCCAAGAAGGGGAGAAGAAAGAAAAACAGAACGAATTAACTGAAAAAAATAGCTAGCAAGCTCAGTCCAAAGATAAGACGCTGGCCCCATTCAAGGACACTGCTACAGCTCAGACTTGGCTGACAACAAAGAAAAAGGGGGGCTTGAATGTGCCCAAGCAGCTGTAAAAAAAAAAAAAAAAAAATCTGCAAAATACTGCCAGGCATTAATGAAATGTGTTAGGTTTTTCTCACAGGTAAAAAAGTGCTATCCAAAGACCCTAGCAGCCCTGCCATTCATTGAAACCAGAAAACTGAGTCTATGTAAAGTCCATCAAGGAAAGACTGCTTTGGCTCCATGCTGGAAAGGCCCTTTCCAAGTCCTGTTAATCACCAACACCGCTGTGAAGTGCCAAGGACTGCCTGCCTGGACCCATGCTTCTCACTGTAAAAAGACCCCTCCACCTCGGAAGGGCTCTCCAACTGATAAGCCTATTTCTCTTTCTAGCTCTGCTGTGCTTTCTGAACAGCAGGGAAAAAGGACAAGGTGAAGTGCTAGTAACGTCTCCCTTGTCCACTAACAGACCTACTGTGCCTTTGGATTTTTCTGAAAGAAGCAAAACCATTACAGGGTGATGTGCTAGTAACCTCTCCCCTGTATGATTCTGAACCACAACTGTTTCAGGAAAAGAGAAGAAGGAACACTCGCTCCATTGAAATCACCAAAGTCCAAGGATTCCTGACTACAAAAGATATTAAAAACTGACCCTAGTAAAGAAACAAAGAATTATACACTGACAGGAAGAAACTTGTGGGACCCATGCTTGGGAATGTGGTATTGATTGGATTTTGGGGTTTATTCTACAGGCTGCGCCCTGTGTTTTGGATAAGTCCTTCAGCATGTATTGCCCTCCCTAATTGAATTTTAAATGACAAGTACCAAAGGCAACTTGTTGCCACTGCCCCTGCCCTCTCCTCCATTACACTATTACCCCTGTAACACATCCAAATATAGATAGTGCCATAGATTTGATAAAACCAATGGCCAAGGCCTTCACACTTTAGTGATTTATTTAAATATTGTTTAGAAAAAGAAATTATTTTTAAGGTTCAGGATATCCCATATAAGTGAACAATTGAATGGAAAACAAGTGGATCAGTGGAGATAAAAGTATATGATATCTCTACCAGTGAACCCCAAGAATTTGTAATTGCAATTGATGGGTTCTATAGCAAAGTAGACATGATGGCCATCCCCGGGGTTTGTAACACCTCAACAGGGAAAGGTCCCTTTTGTTATTTAGTCACCCAGTTAAAAGGGGGTCAAATATATACCCAAAGGCTCTGTTCAACCTCAAGAAATTTTAATTGTATTCACACAATTCCCGTGACCATTGATGTAACCTGTATCCTATTGCAGTATGCCCCACCCTATGTTTTTAGAGTTAACGATTTCCAAAAATATGTGAAGGTGTTCAGTCAACAAATGTGGTATAAGACTAACCCTAAAAGGGATATATATGGAAATCGATGGACCATAATCAATGCCACCCTGGGAACCATAAGATTTATGTTATCTTTGTCTAGTTTCCAAATTACTTTTAAATATTATAACTATTCAAGGGGGGCTGCTCTCCGAATAGCTCAACTACGGGCATGGGCTTTCCCCAAACGAAAAAGAGATTTAACTGGACATCTGTGGGATGGAGCTAATGGTGTGGCTACAATTTGGAATATCTATAAAAAACAACAGCATGCAGAAAAATTGGGCCAATTAGAAAAGGCTTCAGGACTTATTACAGGGGCACAACTAACCCAGGTGCAAGCCGGGGTAGGTGAATTACATGTCATTTCCGCCCTTGGTTCCTTAACCCAGAGACTTCTGGCAGAGATGGTATGGAACATCACTGGGTGCTGGGGAGGCATTGCGGTGGGACACAGCATGTTCAAAGATCCAGGATTTTCTGAATGATCAATTAGCAACCATTCAAAGTGATCTCGAACACCAGGCCTGGCCCACTGCCCTCACAGACACCTCAGGAGTACCATCTGATCTGTGGCCATGGAGACATACCTGGAGGTTTTCAGGGTGGAGATGTGTACAGTCCCAATGCTCCTTCCAGCCGTATGGACCAGTTAAAGGGATATGGGCACCCACTTACCGAATCCTGCCTGGTCCATGGGGAAGATGCATCTGGGACTGGGTGATTCACCGAGATATATGGGAAATAAAACCACCTGGTTTACCTAGCCGATTTATAGTCGGTGCCCCTGAAATAACGCCCAATATTTGGATTAGATTAGGAAACCAATGGACACTCTGGCCATTGGAACCCTCACAGATCCAATGTATATGTAAACTCAAACCAAGAAAAGTTGTCACTGTCCATAACAATGTTTGTTGGGAAGGTAAGGGACTGGGAAACCTCCTGACAGAAGTCATGATCTTTCAGGTTAATAACAGCTCTGTATTTGTTAAGGCCCATATTGCACACAACGCCCATTTTAACCTCACTATGACTGCAGGCAGCCATGTTATTTATTGGCCTTTGGATAAAAATTTACAATCAACTCTCTGGTTCGAGATGCCCTTTAACTGGACAACCCTGGTACCAGACTGTTTCCAAAATCTGCTTTCATTGATACCCAAGGTCCAGAAAATTTCTGATTTATAGGGACAAATTCATGTCCTTGAAAATATGTATCAAATAGAAAAAGGTGCCTTTCAGACAGCCTATTGACTGTCTTCCTTGTGCACTAGTCGAGACATGCTGTGTACAGTGACCAAAATTATATACGAACCACACCATGTTGTTGTTATAAGCGGATTGATTATTATATTAGGATTGTTTGTTTTAGGATTATGTTTTTGTTATTGTTGTTGCAAAAGATATTGCTGTGCCTGTAATTTTTCTGCTAAGCCTATTGCAAGAGAGCAGGTAGCCTTAATGATTGTTAATGAGGTTTATGATAAAAGTTGGGATGAGATAAGAGAAAAGGAAAAGACAGAAATTAGAGGGCTCATGAATGTGGAAGTTTAGGCCAAGGGTGGCGCTGGAAGCGCCAAAGGGGGGAATTGTGGAGGAAAAAGTTTGCTAGGGCCTAAACTTTAGTTGTCTCGGGCCTGAACTTTGGTTCAGACCTGAACATTAGTGAAGTCTATTGTAGGTGAAAGGTTTTTAGAGGCAGAATAGAGGAAAAGTATAAAAGCAGAACTATCTATAATTATAAGACCTGTGATTCATAGTGCTGCATTGACAGTTTTGGAGAAGTCTGGAAATCGCAGTAGGACAGACTGTGAAAAACAGGAAAGCTTGCTAAGCTATATTCCTTTTATGGAGAGTGTATTCCAAATATGGCAATAATGCTGATAAGACAGTATGTATCGTGTAATTGTGGTTTTATGCTATATAAGCTGTGCAAGATTCTGTAATCAGGGGGATTGCTGGTTTACTGGTACCCCCCATGCATGCATGAAAATAAAAAGGCCTCAGGCGATTCTGATTCAAACACAACGCGTGGTCATTTTTCCACGACAGTACCTACTTCCTGTTCAGTACCTAAAGCCCTCACAAATATTTCAGATTTTGTAACTTCAAATCTCTAGCCCAGAGTAAGATATATTGAAACTTTCTACCACTTATATGGGAACAAGAGTTAGAGAAAAAAGAAAATACTTTGGCTCAAATTTTCATTTCTCTCAAACTCTTATTATAGGTTATTTAATTTTAAAAAATGAATGACTAATAGAAGAGCCATTCTTCAGGAGTTTTGCTCTTAACTGCTGTCCATGATATACTCTCTGGCCTGCTTCTTCCAGGAAGTAATCGTTTTCATGCTGGCTTTAGCACTCGCTCCTATTTCAAACACACGTTGCCTATTCCACTGGACATATCAACATGCTTTTACCTAAAACAATGCTGTACCTACTTCCCCAGTCCTCATTAGCATAGTATCTGGCTACCTCACAATCTCTAATGTATTTATCATCACAACCCCCCAGTGAAATAGGAACATGTTGCTATCCCATGTTACAGATAAGGAACCGAGGCACAGAAAGACAAAGTGAGTTGCCCAAGGTCACACAGGGAGCCTATAGCAAAGCAGGGAACTGTATCCAGGTCTCTAAAGCCACAGATATGCACCCTAACCCCTGGAAATATCCTCTCTCTCTCCACTAAAGTATTGGCCTGAATCTCTACTGTGACAGCATGAAAGGACCTTAAAGTTGTTGTGCGACAGATTGGTCTGTTATAGAGAATACAGATGTCTTGGGGGGGGGGGTAGTTTGTGAAAGGGTTAAATGTCTTCTAGCAAAAGTTCTTAAATATTGCAAGAAATAGGAGAACAAACACCAGTTACACACATACTATGTAGGGCATGTTTCTCCCTCCCTCTTTGTAACTGCCCTAATTCTGAAATAATGGAGTTTTACCTTGGGTAACGTATTGAGCATTAAGTTCTTAGAGATGAGAGAAGCCACAATATTTGCTGCCACGGCTGAGATTCCATTTTGAGTCAGGTAGAGGGACTGCACTGGCCAGAACGTATCACGGGTGGGGCCAAGCAGTTATAAAGGCTGCTCCAGCCCTGAAGGAGTCATTTTAGTTTGGGAGTTTTGTGTGTGTAGTGGGAGTTCTAGTTTTGATGGTCTTATTCCAGTTTGGGGATCTAGTTTAGTAAGCAGTCTGCTCCTGCCAGACGGTGGTTGTGATTCCAGTTTGGGAGCTTATTTTACATAGAGGTCTGCTCCACTGTGGGCCTGTGGACTAGCCCAGGAGTTTGTTTGTAGCTAGAAGCTGGCTACCATTTACGATTACAGGTTTTAGCTCTGGAACTTGCTCCAGTCCTGGGAGCTGCAAGCTCCAGTTAAGGGCTGCAGTTTGCTACCTTCATGCCCTTAACAAAGAGGTGTATAAAGGTGTCTGTTATGAGCTGCTGTTAGAAGTATAGTATATCTCTGTACTTCTAATATTGATACCACAAGCTGACTACATGAAAATGTCATGACGAATGAGTTTGTATTCCTAGTTTGTTTCCTAGCCTTGCCTATTGCCATCTGAGAAACTGAGAGATCCATTTTATTCACAGATGTTAGGGGCAATGGTTTAATAAGGAGGAGACAACACAAACACACAAAGCTAAAGGAATATAAAGAGGTATAGAGCTTATATTACAGAAAGTCAAAATTGGCAACTTCTGTTCCCCTTTTGAAGTAGAGCAGAACCCTGGGAATCCGCTCAGCAGTGAGACCGATCAGGAAGAAGGCATCAGGGAGATCTGTACTCCCTGTGTGCAAAGGGAGGATGCTGGGAGTAGGCTGAGGGGGTGATGTGGAATGGTCAAGTGGGTCCAGAACTTCACAGATGCAGGAAGGAAAAAATCATTGATAGGGGAGCGCTGAAGTTGTGTTGTAACATCTGCTGCCTCTTTGCTTCACAGGTGTTCTGAGGGTTAGGGCTAGAATTCCATCCCTGCCCATGCTAATTGCCTGCATCTGTTAGACCTTCAACAACAAGGCTCAGAGTTTGAAGAAGAACTTCATTCTTGGAATTGTAACCTTTCCTGGAAGCTTCTTGCAGGCCAAGTCCTCCTCCATACCCAGCTACATGCCAGGCACCCACCACAGCAGCACATGCTGCTCAGTAATAAACTCTCTTACTTCAGGATTCAGTACCTTTTGTGGTCGCACAGGAGGCCCACTTGCTTAGTCTTGATGCAGAACAGATGATGATTTCACCCTAAAAGGTTCCTAGGAAAAAAGACTCATTATAGAAGAATTAAGGGCAGCAAAATAAAGCTTCACAGACTGTCCTAATTGTTCAATTTAGACTGAATGGTCAGATGCAATAAATATGGCCATCTTCAGATACGAGCCTACTCTATCCATTTTTTTTCCTTTTCAGCTGCTGACTTTTCAGACCTGATGATTAGGCAGAAAAAGTTAAGCCAGGCATCAAATTCAAACTGACTGAGGTCTTTCCAGTCCGACAGGATCGTTTTAATGCTATGGAGATAAGATTACCTTTGCAAATGTTTCCCCATATTTGTAATTAGGGATGAGGATTTAAAAATAATAATTTTTAAATGATGGTATTTTGGCTACATCTTTTATAGTAATTACTACAGGATACTTGTAGAATAAATGTAAGAGATGTACTCTATTTACAATAATACATTCAAAACAGAAAATGTTGACTTAGCTTTTGCTATATTAAATGGGCCCAAATAAATCCAAATATAATAAAAAATGAAGTCTATAAAATGTGTTTGTGAAGGACATAAAAAATATGGTCACCGAATTTTAGTATCCTTTTGTTTTAAAAGTAAAGCTCTTATTTTGAATGATCTCCAAATCTGTAGTTGTTTGGAGAAGCTATCTCAAAACAGTTTCAGGGATCTGAAGTTTCTGGCAAACTTCAGCAAAATACAATGGGCCAAAATAAAAATGTCACTTATTTTCACCTCACTTTGAATTCATGAGTTGCTTCCCATTAAATTAATATTTAATCACGATACCAGATATAGGGATTAAATTTGTTCAACTTTAGTTTAAAAATAAAAATTCTTCTAGAAAGGTGAATGACAGTCAGGTAAACGATATCATCGGACTCACATATACACCCTGTGAGGTACATATACTTTTCAGACCCCAGTCTTAATGTGTGCATATATTTTCAGGTACAAACAGGTGCTTATGCATTAGAGCAATTTTAGTACGTGTGCACGCAAATGTCAGAACTCTTAAAGGCTCTAGTTCAATAAGCACATAAGCAAGTGCTTACCTTTAGAGTCAAAGGAACTTAAAAGCATGTGTTTAAGAGCTTTGCTGAACTGGGGCCAAAGTGTGAACACAGGTGTGTCTTTTAGTCTTTGTCTTTTTTATGCACCCAGGCCAATTTTTCCATCATCTCACAGAACATATTTTGAAGAGTAAGGTGATCTCCCTCTAAACCAAATGAGATTTTATAATCTGTAATATTATATATCAGATTTTTTTTTTAAAGGAAGGGTCTCACTGCCCAAGTCCCTTGACAAGAATCATAGAATCATAGAATCTCAGGGTTGGAAGGGACCTCAGGAGGTCATCTAGTCCAACCCCCTGCTCAAAGCATTAATGTGAAATAATCTGAGATTTTGGACGCTCTGAAGGGAATAATTCAAGGTCTCTTTATAAACATTGCATCCATTTGTTTGAAAGTTACTCTGAATCTTTTTCTTCACACAACTGTGGGTTTGCTTTCATAGCCCATGAATGGCTGAGATCCTGGGTATTGGCACATCACTGTGCACTGTACCCTGGACATTAATGGAAAACACTAATGAATCCACAAACCTAAGGCTAATCATTCAGGGGGGAAAAATCAGGAAGGGGGTGGAGGTGGAAACTAGACAAAAATGTGATCCTCTTGGCACTCCAAGATAAAACATTTATACAAGCAAAGTTGACAGGCTGTCTTTTCTCTGACAGCTAGGAAGAAAACCAATATACACCAGAGAAAAGAAGCCTAATTAAGATAATTTAAGGAGCAGAAATCAGAAGTTGACCAACTTGAACATTTTTCAAAATGTAAGTAATCTTGTTTGTGATGGCTGACTTCTCTGCAATCTATGGTATTCCACACATTATCTAGGGCAGGGATCGGCAATCTTTGGCACACAGCTCGCCAGGGTAAGCACCCTGGCGGGCCGGGCCAGTTTGTTTACCCGACACTTCCGCAGGTTCGGCCAATCGCGGCTCCCACTGGCTGCGGTTCACCGATTCAGGCCAATGGTGGCTGCAGGAAGGGTGGCCAGCACATCCCTCTGATCGCGCTGCTTCCCTCAGTCCCCACTGGCCTGGAGCGGCGAACCGCGGCCAATGGGAGCCGCGATCGGCCAAACCTGCGGATGCAGTAGGTAAACAATCTGTCCCGGCCCGCCAGGGTAAGCACCCTGGCGAACCGCGTGCCAAAGGTTGCCAATCCCTTATCTAGGGTATAACTAATAATCTAGGTAGCGTATAACCAGTAACCGCTTGGTAATGGCAATTTATCTTATTTGTTGTAATTTTACTTTACATCCAATTACAAGCCATATAAGTGCTATTGTTCTACAGCTGATTTGGGTCAAAAGACCAAAATTATTAGTGTTTTACCCTTGCAATCACCCTGCTTCATCTTCTGCCTTTCTGAATAATATTTTGTCATTTCTATTAATAAAACATAGAAATAGATGTTGATAAGGAAACTCAGATACATGTTACAAGTAGTATCATAAAAATCTTTTACAATGTGTTAACTTGGAACAGTGTTCCAAGTTCTCTAGCAGGGACAGATAGCTACACATTGGTTTGTAAAAGTCCCCTAAACACACACTATTTGCGGTACATGGATTTGTTTCTGTGTTAAGTGCAACACGTCTTCATCAAGGGAGCATTGCTTTTCATCATTAGACTGTGTCACTGTAATTGGTGCACTGATGATAAAGAGTCTCAGATAATGCTATAAGCGAGAAGTTCGGAAGAAATCTGATATACACTATACGACTTTTGGCCAAATTCTGTTCTTCCCCCGCCCCGCCCCCCCGTAAATTAGCAGACAGAAAAAAACCTTGATCTTGGATGGAACTTGTTTACCTCTTTCCTATTCTAATTCCCGTAAACAAACTTGCCACAGCCATCCATTTTCAGACTGCTGGCTCTAATTATGCATCAAGAAAGCACAAACCCTACAGGTTCACTGAGCCTGCCAGCCGGCTAGAGATAGAGTGGGCTGGAGCTTTTAGTACTTTACGTGCCATTGAGTGATTTAACTGGATCATAAATACTGCAAGTACTCAGTGTGAAAACAACCTGCAACTTGAAATCTTGGTCTGCGTCAGTAGGTAACAAAATAGAAAGCAATATTACTGTGTTCCAATGTGCAGTAAGCTCAGTGGGGCAAACATTCGCTAGTGACTTTCACCTGGTGTACTGAAAGCTTGATTAAGTCATTGTATCATTTTTTATGGTTTTATTACTTTTCAAAAAAACCAAAAAAGCAAAGAATCCGTGGAGGCGTCCTTGATTAAATCTCATATTCCCAAGCCAGAACACAATCCTCTTCCCTATTTAAGTCAATGGCAAAATTCCCATTGACTTTGATGGGAGCAGGAGTGTAGCAATTTTTGGCTCTTTGACACTGTCATGGGGTGTTCTTCTCACCGAAGGGGCACCTCCTTGGGACTGCATTTGGGGATTAGCTCCACTTCGGTCTGACACCCCTTTCTGCTGCTTGCTGCATGCCCTGCCACTTCTCTCTTGCTGTCTCTCTCTCTCACACTCACTTTCTAAGACTCAGGGTGCTGTGCCTTCATGGCTTGGCTCTCCAGCCAGGTCACCGTGTATTTTCCCCTTCCAGAGTATCAAAGTCTCCTCCTCCAAGATGGCAGTCTTCCCTTCACTGCTCAAACCAGTGCCACTTCACCAATGGCTGAAAGGGGAACCCTGGCCTGCCCTCTACTCCAGGTTACAGCTCAGGGAACCTCTAAGCCAGTGGTGGTCAACCTGCGGCCCGCACGGGGCCCGTCAGGCAGGCAGGCCGCCAGAGAGTTTGTTTACATTTGCACGGCTGCCTGCTGCTCCCAGTGGCCACGGTTCGCCATTCCCAGCCAATGGGAGCTGCAGGAAGCGGCAGCAAGAACGTCCCTAAAGCATGCCAAGGCTCACCTCTACTTCCACTTTTCAGCCTCCAGACAGCTTTTCCTGTTTCAAGACCTGAAAAAATATACACAGAATCACAAGGATTTACCATTAGAGTTGGTATCCGTCTTTACACACTTATAAGAATAGTGCATTATACTCAATATTAAAAGTTTTTGAAAAAGCCGTGTCGCAATATTTTTAGTATGCTGTTATATTAATATTATATCATGTAATTTTCATAAGTTATATTATGCAATTTTCATTATAAACTTATATAATGTAATTTTCATTATAAAGCTGTCTTTGAAGTACCAGTAGTAACTCCATAGAGTTAGATTATGGATTAAGTGGATTTCTGAAATATGCTTAAAATGTTAGACCAGTGATTGGCTTGTGTTCTTTAAATATGTTATTAACTCATCTTTCATGCACAGTGCAACTGTACTTTCTGAAGTTCAAATATTATTGGTTTCTGTTCTTTGCAAAGGCAATTCCCTTAGTGTACATAACTGTACAGCACTGCATTTCTGAAGCCTGAGGTCAGGCATTATATCACAGTAGGAAACCTCCTGAAATATATATATGATAACTACAGAATGCAGTGTGTCGGTCCCAGGATATTAGAGAAACAAGGTGAGTGAGGTAATATATTTTATTGGACCAACTTCTGTTGGTGAAAGAGACAAGCTTTCAACCCGCACAGAGCTCTTCTTCAGGTTTAGGAAAGGTTCTCCCAGCATCACAAGGAAATGCAATGTGGAACAGAGTGTTTAGTATTAGTTAGCACATACTTTAACGGCGCATATGAGTTAGAATGGCTCGTTAACTCAAAGGAAACCTGCACAACACTTTCAAAAGATGACCCTGGGAGCTTAATTTCATTACTCTGCTAGACACTAAAAATCATGGACTGAGACACACACTGGATTTGTGGCTTATTATAACTATCTGTAACCAACTAACACCCTCTTTTTGTCCTATGACCGTGTTAATGGTCCCTTACAATATGTGCTAACTACTTATGCTAAAACAATCTGTTCCACCTGGCATTTTGCTGGGAATCTGGGAATATCTTTCCTAGACCCAGGGCCGGCTCTGGCTTTTTTGCCGCCCCAAGCACAAAAAACAACAACAACGTGCGGGATGGCCGGAGCGGCAAAGCAAAAAACAACAACAACAACAACAAAACGTAGAGGGTGGCCGGAGCCAGGATGTAAACTTTCAGTGCCACTTACTTGGCGGCTCGCGGCTGCCTCCCACAGCCGTGCTGGCTAGCGGGACTCCCTGCACTGCAGACGTGGCCGAAGCAGCGGAGTGCGCGCCCCGGCTAGCGAGGGGGAAAGGAAGGGAGCGGGAGAGAGAGAGAGAAGGGGGGCGGCCAGGGCTTCCTTCAGCCAGGGCGCTCGCCACTCGGCCCCTCCCGCCGTGCTGCCTGCCTTTCAGAACCACCACAGAGTCTCAGCCTAATGACCCATGGTTAGGAGGCAACAACTGAATTTGGTGAGACAAAAGTGGCCCTTAGGAAATGGGTGACATTATTTTCAAGTGGAAGCCATAGTTTGTACGTCTCCAAAGACCACAAGAAAACAAAGGGCTTGTTCCTTGTTTATACTAATGCCCCATTACTCTGGAAGTAAAGAAGAATCAGGTCCAATTGTTGAAAGTTGAGCAACATTGTTTTAAACCTTGAATTTGAGGAGAAATTGGTTTTAGTCCATGAGTACAGCACACTGGATCAGATAAAATAGCAAATTATTTGTACCTGTGCTGAAAACTCATACCAAAGGAAATTCAAGGGTTATTTATTTATTTAAAAAAGAAGGTCTGCAAAGCTAGGCATGTCATAATAAAATGTAGGGATATTTGCTCATTAACTACCAGAACATCTGTTTAAACAGAAGAAAAACATAGGCATATTATCATGTAGATAGTATTTGGTATGCAGTGGAGTAAAAGAGAAAAAAATCTGTGGGATTTGTAAGAAAGGCAAATTCCACTACTTGGACAGAATGATTATTTGATAAACACTAGCTAAACCGCAATCAGCTTAATTAATATTCCTGTTAAGCATAAATAAGGCATTAGAAGAAGTACTTTGAATTTATTTCATTTTTTCCATTGTATTCTACTTTTTTATTTCTTACACTAAGGGTAAATGTGAAACCAACACAAGTGACATTTTCACCAGTACTGCATATCAAACTTTCCAGCAGACATTTTTCAAAGAGCTACATTGGTGTGAAATCAATTTGCCTTATAGAGAAAAGCTTTACCTCACCATGATCCCATGTGTGAATAATTATTTGAGACTAAGACCAGAAAATTCTTCTTTCTCCACAAACTGTATTATTTTTTGGAGTTTCAAACTTGCCACATTTCCTTTGGTTTCACCCTGGGTATGTAAGTGACCCATCAAGTGATCTAGTATGGTGAAAGTAGCACCAATACATTGTCTCTTTTCAAAAAAATAACAACAGTTATTCAGCAAAAGTTGCTCTTACAGATCTTACTAGACTGCAGTGTATGCAGGTATGTGATTGAAGAGGAGATGGTAGGGTTCTCTTTGCTGAATACCGCACCATTAAGTTAGAAGAGGCCGTCAGCCCTGTCTGCATGCCCTGAGTCAATCCCAGAGGCTGTTACAGCATGAGTAACACTCTGTGCTCATTGACTATGGACACATTCAGCTGGATTCCATTGGTTGTTTTTCTTTATCTCAAATAAAAGTCATCCAGACTGAAAGTATAGGCTTTGGCTTATGTGCCCGTGAAACATAACATGGATAACGCTTGAGGGCTGGTGCATGCAGAAGACTTTGGGAGGGAGTTTGATGTGCATACAAACAGCAAATCAGCAATGCCTCCATTAGCTATGTGATTTGATGACAGACATCTGTTCAGCATAGAATCATAGAATCATAGAATATCAGAGTTGGAAGGGACCTCAAGCGGTCATCTAGTCCAACCCCCTGCTCAAAGCAGGACCAATTCCCAGCATCATACTGAGACTGCATGAACACATCAAGACTACTTAAGGTGCAACATCTCATGTCCACGAGTTAGGCCACAGTAGTGTTCAAACTGAAATAAAGAACTGGGACCAGATCTTGGCTCTTGATTTCATCCCTGTTGAGGGCAGCTTGGGATTCAGTCCAGGTGCAAGGAAAACTCTGAGTGGCATAAAGGTGACTACAGCTTGAATGTAGGGGATGGAGCTGGAGTATAATGTACTCTAGCAAACCCAGGCCAGTGCAGCTGTTACATGGGACCATTCTAACCAGGAATCTTTTTGTCCCCTATTCAGTTCTAGGATCAGGGGAGCTAAATGATGTTAAAGCAACTCAGCTGGACCCAGTGTAGCTGAAATAGTGTTAAAACGAATTTAAATCAAGTTCTCAAATGTGGTTGAAAGGCTGCATGTTTTTGTTTCATCGGACTGACTTCCAACAATCTCTAGAGAAGTTATTTTATAGATTTTGATCACAGAAGATTAACTCTTTGAGTTTTTGAAAGAAGATGCATGAGCTTTCATTGATGAGCTTCAGACCAATAGGTACATCAAAGGGTTAACTGCCTGAGGCGCTGTCTACACATTTGCAATGCATAGTCATTTCCCCAGTCTACTTGACAAAGCAGCTGGTAAATGATACAGGACTATGACACTACAAAAGGATTGTTAGCCAGCTGTCAAATGTTTTATATGTTCTCATCTATCAAGTGTTTTACAAGGCCACCTTTATATTCTGCCATAATTTAGGCCCTAGAGTTGTGACAGAGGAAGACATTCTAGATAAATTGTATGCAAATATAGATTATTTTTACACTTGATCAATTTCTTGACCCATAATGTGACCTTGCAAAACTGGCAAATCCAACAGATCTTTATATTAAAACCCACACAAATACAGAAAATCTTCTGCCTAAAATCAACCCAGATTTATCTGACGCTAATGGTTTTATTTCTTTGTCCTTTCTTCTGTCTTTCAACACTTTTGTGGAGAAGCATATGTTTATAAAACAGTGTGTAACATGTATTTCAATGCTGCCAACTCTTGTGAGTTTATCATGAGTCTTGCAATATATTGGTGTTTTCTTAAAGCCACAGCTCCTGGAGGCATATGCTTAGGTGATAATTTCATTATTCATTATTTCATTATTTTAATAAAGTATGTTTCTAGGCCTCATGGTTGCTAAGAAAAAACTTGAAGTCATGACCCAAATGCATCCTAATGGCTTCAAAAAAAGACAAATAAAAATAACCCAACACTTAATGTATTTTTTTTTAAATCTCATGACTTTTTAGAGCCTGACTCATGTTTCTTAACATTTGAGGTTAGCAATACTGGTGTCTACCTTGTTTGTTATAAAATCCCTAGAGTAGTCTTCCAATGACTTCATGGGGATTCCAACAGAGATCAGCATATATAGACTCAAACCAACTTTAATTAGATTTAATAAATGACTTTTCACTGAATTTAATGGGAGTTGGATTGGGTTATAAGTGAGCAAAAAGGCCACCAAGTCAAAAAAAGAAAGTGCAAAGACCTAGTGTTTGACCTTGAGGGACAGTGAATATCAATACTTATTGGATTTATTGGCTTTGTTGACAGAAGTATACCTGGCTATGTCTACACTGGCAATTGAACGACAAAACGTTTGTCTTTCAGAGGTGTTAAACCTCCCTTCCCCCCGAAAGACAAAAGTTTTGCCGCAACGAGCACCAGTGTGAACAGTGCGTTGTCGCTGGAGTGCTCTCCTGCCAACAACGCAAACACTGCTCATTGAGGGTGGAAATGTTTTTGTCGGCAGGAGAGTCGACAAACAGCAGCTACGCTGCATGACTTTTAGCGGCACGGCTGTAGTGACACAGCCATGTCGCTAAAAGCTGGGTAGTGTAGACATAGCCTCAGTAACTAAATTAAACTGCTTAACAGTCTTTATTTTTCACTGTGAACTCAAAAGCTGGATCATTTTTGAGAAAAAAATTGCTAAGTTGGTGAATTTTCTTTGAGTGACAATGGGCCTCTCCAAGTTCAGGGGGATTCATTCCCATGTGAATATAGGTCTATTTTTGAGTGAAGATTAGCCCTGAAGACATGCAAAATGGTGTGTTTTCGGTGTAGACAATACTCATATTGGGGTGCTGCTGTATGAGTAGCAGTTGTGGAAGCCAAAAGGAGGCTGAGTAAAAACGGAGAGGTAGTTTGCATTCTCAAACTGGGAGCAAACAAATCTGACCCCTTCCCCAAAGAGTTACAGTGAAAAAATTCATTTGACATTTCCAGAGAGTAGATGACAAGCTTTTCCTAAAGAAAGGTGTCAGACGGTTCAGCCCATCAAGCGCTCTGATTGCTGGCAGAACACTCTCGGGTGCTTCATAATTGATAGAATAGACAAAGATGACACTAGGAAAGGACTCAACCGTCATATTGTGCATCAGCTGTATTCTGCCCTGGGCAATGGGCATAAAAGGAAAATGGTCTTACTTATTCTTTTGCTGCTTTTCACTTATTCATTGTAATTAGTTGTTCTCGCCTTCCCTGATCACTGTCACTGGCAGTTGTCAGCATTCTTTGAGGTGTCAATATACTGTTGTTGGTGATGCCCTACAGACGTGTTATTAAATTTGGGGGGGGTTAATATTCCCCATAGCTAGAGCCCCTATAACATTGAAAGTGCAAATCATCTATTCATCTTGGTTTTATTATTACTGTGCACACTGATTGGTGAAAAAGGCCTACCTGGGGGTTTTGATTTGTTTGGGGGATTTATGGTGTTTTGTTTTGTTTTTTATTATATACTTCTTAGTTTTTGGTCTAGGACAGTGTTTCCCAAACTTGGGACACCACTTGCGTAGGAAAAGCCCCTGGCGGGCCGGATCGGTTTGTTTACCTGCCATGTCCGCAGGTCCTGCCGATCGCGGCTCCCACTGGCCACGGTTCACTGCTCCGGGCCAATAGGAGCTGCTGGAAATGATTTGTCTTTTGGGTTTTGTAGAGATGGGCGCTCACTGCAAAATTCAGACTTGGAATCCAAACACACAAATTTCAGGGAAGCTTGAAGCAACGATTTGGTTCACACGCATCTCTAGAATTTTATTTTTGGCTCTCCATGCTCTAAGGATAAATACTTCACTTTCTAAATAGCTAGGATGTCCTGTGCTGCCAGAAATCATCTCTGAGGAAAGAGGGTTCTGTAGGGAAGACAACACACCTGGACTCAGGAGATTTTGGTTCAATTCCTAGCTCGGCCACAATTTCTATGTATGCTCCTGGGCAAATAAATCAATCTCTCTGTGCCTCCGTTCCCCACTTTCTTCATATTACTTCTTTTATCTCATCTTTTGTTTGTCTTGTCTATTTAGATGTTAAGATCTTCAGGACAGGGATTGTCTCTTACTATGCATCTGTACAGAGCCTAGCATAGTCAGGATTTTTTATTGGGGTTTTAGGGGCTACTATAATACAAATAATAATAATCTGTAAAGAAATCTGCAAGGTGTCTGAAAAAGCCATTATTTTGACAATACTGTCTTCAGGCATAACTATCATGCTTCTACTCAATACAAATCATTATTTTGGGGGATACAATCTTGGCAAATGCATATGGTCTACATTTGAAGGGACAGACACAGATTTACTTCTGGTATAGACAAAATACTGAAATTCTCCATTTTCCAGGCACAAATAAAGTTGTGTGTATAACTCATCAATGGCAAATCAAAGCCAGCTCTTCTCTGTCCCCTGCTTCAGAAGCTGGAACCAAACCAGTTTAAAAAAAAAAGTGGCTAAAAATCAAATAACTGATCACTTTCAGAGTGTTAAAAAACAGTCACGATAAGATAATCAGCAGAGTGTAGAATTCTATGTGGGAGCAGAAGTCCTGACTACGACTGAGGGGGGAAGTTGCACATTAATGTGCACTTTCGATGGGAGAAAGTGAAATTCTTTTGAATCTGATGTCTTGAAAACATGTCATGAGAAGCCTATTCCTAATCCCAGAAACGAAATTCTACAAAAACTGTAAGTGAGGTGGTGTTCTAGCTTGCAAATCCTAATATCAGTTCTACATCGCAGACGGGTGACTACAGCAACATTGTTCAGCAAATACTGGTTCACTTTTTAAAACACAGGTACATAAGAATTGCCATGTCAGATGAGACCAGTGGTCCATCTGTTCCACGACCCCAGGCTTCAAAAGGATGGTGAAAGAAACCATACGCTAAACTACTATGGATTAATGTGTCCATATGGAATGTTTATTCCTAACCCCTGTGTGTTAGTAATTGTCTTATACCTGAAGCTCAAGGGTTTAAATTCCTTAAATTTTTTAATGTCCTATCTAATGTAACTGCAGATCTTTTCATTGTCCTTAAAAATCCCTAATCCTTCTAATTGTACTCAATTCTTAACCTCAATCCAATAAATTCCACAGGTTAATTATGTATTGGGTAAGAAAGCCTTGCTTTTAAATGTGCCGCCTTTCAGTTTCAATGCATGTGCCCTTGTTCCTGTATTCTGAATCAGAGAGCACCGATTTACCTCCTCTGTAGCATTAATTATTTTATATACCTCTATCTCACTTCATAACTCCATCTTTCCACAAGGTCAACGATTCTTGCGTCTTTTCACTGATTAATTGGAGGTACTGTTAACAGAAATGCCTGCGGAAGGACTAGTATCTAGGGGAGAATCACTTTAAAGCTGAAATTAATAAGATGAGTTCCTGAAGCCACTCAAATAAAATGACTAATCAATAAAACATTTAAATTAATAGCTGATATTGTTAACAACCTAGAGACTCATATACTGCCAGAAGACATGGAGAATATGTGAGAAATCCTGGCTTTGTTGAAGTCAATGGGAGTTTTGCCATATAACAAGTTATCTAAGTTTTCCAGGAGTGTTTTGAAAATCTTGTGCGATGGCCTTAATCTTGTGGTCCGACTGAAATGTGAAGAATCATGTGAATTAAACATAGAAAACACCCATTGGATTTATATCTCCAACCTCCGGCCAATGCAGGATTGTTTGCTACAATATACTCTTCAGTGCTTTATAGTTTTAAAGGAGAGAGTTTTCATCTCTTTCTTGATAAGAATTCCACATGCTAAAAGGTCTCACCACCAGGATGATTTACCCCCAGTTCTTTAGTATATTTTCTTAGTTTCATCCCTGATACCACCTCCAAGACACCCTAATTGATCCCTTACCCTCATAGAGGTTCCATTAGTCTTCATTTATGGGATGTGAGGGATCCTTAGTTTCAATAAAGGAATATGCATCAACAATAACACCTATTATATCGGATCTACATGAAGCCACCTAAATGCATAGCCTAATTTTCAGGGTAAGATTTATATTGTAAATGAAAACCGCCAAAGTAGCATGATGAAAGGATTTTACTATCAACATTCTAAGAAACTCTCAACACTCCCTCCACACATCCTTGACATTAATTTTCCCTGTCTTTGGTTTTCTCAATAGGGAATGCCTCAGCCCTTGAATTGCACAATCCACTATGAATGTTCAGCTTCATTAAACAGTGAAGTCCACTCATTCTGTAAACATGCATGGCAGCATTTGGTAGCAATTGCACATTTTTTCCTCTTAAAAACAACAACAATTTGTTACTGTGTCTAGTGTCTCAGGCATCAGGCTGGACTCCTTCATTACTTTCTTGTCATACAATTTGTTTTGCTTTCAGTCTGGATACCTGTAAGTAAAACGATGCATTCTAAAATTGACGGAAGCTGCTAGAATGAAAAGAGAATTTCTCGTGACTCCTCATGTAAATCGCTTTCTACTGCCTATTTGCAATGCATATCTTTCTTTCTCTGAAGTGTCCCTGTTTTGAGAAAATCCCAACACATAAGATTTCACTTCAACTTCGCTGATTGGTAAAAACCTGCATCTTATCAAACTACAAGAATAAAACAGGTGCAGGATTATTTCTTTGTTTATTGCTTGGATGAGGTAACGCTTACCAGGAAAAAAGACTTTGGAGTACTAGAACTGGTTTCTCTTGCTGGAATTCTCCTCCATATCCGTGAGACTGTTATGACCAAGTAGTTTAAAAAACTGAATAAAAATGTAAGAGAAACAAAAAATAATCCCCACTCATGTACTGTGTACTTGTATTCTTTTTTGACAGAGCACTGAAAATGATCAAATATATGGAGGCTTGAATAAAGCAGGACAATGTTTAAAAACACTTTCATTTCTTTTAGTTGCTGCGTAGAACAAAGTCTGACCCTCCCCCACCAGGATACAGGCGTCTTTGCGGTGTCATTCATTTCCTCAAGCCATCTAGTGGATCACATCTGTAAATGTTAGACTTGTCCAGTTTATAAAACAGCTCAATCTTCAGAATGCTGCTACTTTGCCACTCAAAAACTAAACTAATTATTTTTACTTATATTCAAATGTTGCTGCAATCATACCTCATATCGTCCCTGCTTTGTTCAATTGTATTGTGTCTTGTAAAGGACAAGCCATCAGGCTTTAAATAAATGAGACATTTGGGATCCCGTCCTGCAAACCCAAACTCTTGTGAATTGTCCCAGAAGTGCCGCTAACATGGATCCCTCACAGTGCAAAGCCAATTGAAACCAATGGGACTCTTTCCATTGATTTTGATGGGTTTGGATCAGGTCCATTAGAAAGGACAATGCACATAGCTATATTTTTGCAGGATCAGATCCTTTTAGAGATGGTGGTACCGCTCTTAGAAATAGCAAGACTAACAAGTGATTTAACGTACGACATGTTCTCTATTGTAGCTTTTCTATACTTTGAGCAGGACACTTGCAGTGACAACCATATGGGGAAAGCAACTGAGCATCTTTTGTAGTCATTTCCCCCCCTCCCCCGGCAATAACAAACATACTCAAAGGAGCTTTTATTCCGGTGAGGCACTATATAATAACATACTTTGTCTCCAAGTTTATAAACGAAATCAAGGGGAAAAAAAGAACAAATTAAGTCATTCATTGGCACTACAGCAGTGTCGTCTAAATCACTTGAGATTATTTCATTTTTGCTGTATGTTTGAAAGGCTGGGTCCTGCAGTCACTATGGGCATCATTCTGCAAGCCTTGTTTGCATGGAGCACCATATGCTAACATGAGTAATCCCACTGCAGAATCTGGCCCTTTGAATGACTGAAATCCTACCCCTGCTGAAGTCAATGGCAAAACTCCCATTGACTTCAATGGAGTCAGGATTTCACCCAAAATTTATTACTTGCACGGAGGTTGCAAAATTAGCTCCTACCTAAGCTCAGGTAGAACACGCATCAGTTTATATACTATAGTCAGTGTTCACAGCAGAGCTGGTTGAACATTTGTCAATGAATGCTGATGATTCGATTAAATCAAAATGTTTCACAGGAACGTATGGATTTCATCAACATTGTTGATTGGGAACTATATAATATACAATGTAATATATATCAAAATGTTAAAGTTGAAACAAAATGTTTCAGTTAGGTCAAAACAAAATATTTTGGAATAGTTCATTTCACACTAAATTCCAACATTTTGCCCCATTTTGGGACAAAACTATATTTCAAAAGCTCAGAATTTCCATCAGGGGTAAGACAAAACGTCATTAGAAACAGTGCAGCCAAAACTGTCTCCATCTCCTCCTGCCCTGTTCTGCTGAGAGGGAAGGGGACATATTTTCCCTTTGCTGTCACTGAAGCTAAAACTGTTTTTTTCTCACTATCTACTGTACTAAGAGGAGGCTTTTATCACTTACTCACTGTACTGCAACAAGTCCCCTCAGGGATCCATATATTTTGTTTTCCTTAGGCATCTTCATCTCACAGAACTATAAAATCACATATTGCCAAGTTCTGCCTCAGAGACATGCATGTACTTCCTATTATTATTGATTTCAGTACAACACACAAGTATGCCCTTGAATGCAGAATTTGGCCCACATTATACCATCCTTTCTCCTCTGCTTTAGCCAACCATATCTCTTCAGTTTCAGTGATCAAAATAATTTATATTCAGTGAACTGGAAAATATGTAGATCTGCAATCTACTTGTATATGTAAGTTGTTTGCAGAGTACCTGCTTCGTTCAGGATTAGCAGTTTTAAAGTGAATATACCTAGGGAATTTTCCATTAAACAGGCTACATAGAAATGGAATGAGTTATAACCATATAAAATGTAGACCATGTCATCATTGTGATTGCTTAGATCAAATTATGGATGGGTTCAGTTTAGTTTTCCTTATTTAAAGAGACAGGACTGAATTGTTTGGTTATTTGATTTTACAATTTAATCCAATACACATACAAACTAGTGTGAAAGGGAACTCTTTCAAGCAATTAATTTCTAAGTAATCATTTTTATAATGTGATCAAGTTTGTCTCTACTCCAGGCATTCTGGCCATGGATTTTTCTATGTGTAAATTCAAGACAGCAAGGAATTCAGAAGTGAACATTCAAAGAGGGTATCTGATGAGTTATGAGAATAAAAATGTTATGATAAGTAATGGAAAACTAATTATATGGTCAGAATGGCCACATCTGACCTTAAAATCCATCACTATGAATATTTCCTAAAATTTGGTCACAATGTCAAAATAGTACATTGTAACCAAGCCTGGAATTTTTAATGTTATCAGGTAATGGGGAAAAAAATAAAAAATATAATCAGATTTTATGGAACATAAAATGAGAAAATCTATAGTCAACTTATTAAAGCTGTTTAAAAAAATTAAGGAATGTCAAATATGAAAGTAAACAAATGGAGAGGGAAGGAGGAAGAATAAAAATGAAGGTTACAGTTGAAATGATTGAGAAATTCAGTTCAGATAAGCAACAAAAAGTTCAGGTGGCCAAATTTGTCTGAGATCACATCCCATGTAAACTCCAACAAAATCAGTAGGATTTAATATGGTCTAGGCCAGAGCAGGAGTATCTCCAGAACCTTATTTAAACTTCTCAAAACTTGCTCTTTAATGAATTACTGACCAAATCTGGGGGGGGGGGAATCCACTTTTAAGTTGGCATTTAAACTATACCCAAATTCCAGCTTCAGTGAAGATGTCAGGCAATAAACATTCATTGGAGTTGGTTCAAAATGTTCCATGCAAATTTTTCAATTAAAAACTAAGAACTGGAAAAAAATAATTGTTTCCCTGCTTTCTTTCCCTGATTTCCTCTGTACTCCTTTTTCCTGCCTGCCCACTTTTCTACTAGAAGAGGGGAAACAATGGAGAAAAGGGGGGAAACAATTTTTTTAATTAAAAAAAACTGGAAATTTTCAATAAAAAATAAAGTTTTCCAGCCCAGAAAATTTTCATTTAGGAAAAAAAAAGCCCATTTTTTCATTGATAACATTTTCCAAACAATAAATTTTTCCAGCTCTAGTATTAATTCATTATGAATACTTTGGACTGTTGAGTCACATTTACAAATATTGAAAATGTACTGACCTCAGGGTGATATAACCAGCGTGATTTGCTTTCACCGAAGGCCTCAAACATTGTCATATTCTTCCAAAAAACAATCTTCAAAGGCATAATGTCAATGCAGCCAAGCTCTCATTGAGCCCAAAAGTTCTATCTTTATATAGCTATTTCCTGGAAAATATTTTGATTTATCTAATTCTTTTTCTCTTCCATATCAGACTACTTAATGTGGCAGCCGTGCAGTGTAGATATACCCCAAGACTGGTCTTGGGACAAGACTTGGGTATTTCCTCATTTCTCCAAAGTACAAATTCCTAAATCCCAAATACATGCTTCAGAATCCTCTTAATTAGTCCAAGTAACAGAATTCGTCTTTTCTACACCTACCTGGATACTAAAAATTCAGATATTACTTTTCCTGATCTAAGATCTCCCATTTTATTTCTCATTTGCATCAGGCGGGGCAGATCAAAATAATTCTGTCAAAACTGTTTTTCGATAGAAAATTGGGTTTTTGAGAAACTGAAATTTTCCACAGAAAAGTTCAAGTTTTTAATCAGACTTTTGGCTGAAAATTTTTGGTTTCCAGACAAAATTTTTCTGTTTTTCTGAAGAAAAAAAAAAAGTCAAGAAATGCTTATGAAAAAAAGATACAGAATATAAAGAAGCCATGCCCATCAGTCCACAAAGAACTTCAGACTCTTTTCAGCAAATGCCTTGCAAGATTAATATTTCTATTGCAAAGGAAAAACACTTAGTCATTCATTGGGCATGTCATCTGGTTTCACAGCATAAGAACATATGCCACTCAATGACATTATAATGCTGGGATGTAAACAACAGAGAGTGAGATTTCAAATGGCACCCTCCAAGATTTGCACATTCAGATGCATGCCCGGACTCTTCCAACAACAGCTTTACTAATTAAATAATGTGGTAGCCTGGCTTACCAAAAAGGATGTGACATTGTGCACATACTGATGATCAGAGATATCATTAATAGTTAAATGAGCATCCAGTGAAATGGATCATCTAATGAAAAATTTCTGGAAAGATCTTTATTTAATTTAAAACAGCCCTGTAAGTACATCTTAAGAAGATTTATTTCCATATTAGAGGACAGTTTTACACCTGCTGAACTTTGGACTGTTCACAATTTTTCATACAAAATGTCTGTTATTACTTATAGTGATTTAGAAATATGACAAAGGGTGAGAGACAGAATCTGCTCTCAGTTACAACAGCGTAAATAGAGAGTCATTCTGGAGAAGTCAATAATATTACTCTTGATTAGAGCTGATCGGACATGATGTGTCATATTATGCACTAATACTATTGAGGTCATGAAATAATTAAAATAATGTGAAAAATAATGAAAATAATGTAAAAATGAGAAAACATCCACTATAAGAAATTTCCAAATGAAAATATCATTTTGAAATAGAATTTTGAAACTTTTCCAAAGTAAAAACTCTTCTAAATAGAAATGTCTTTGAATTTGCATTTCATCGGAAAGTTTGAAAATACTTTTGTTCCCATTCAGACCAAAAACAAATTTCAAAGTGTTAACATTTCCTGACAAATAGAAATTCTAGATTTACACCAGGTTGAGCAGGTCCCTAAATGGAGGATCTTACAAACTGGAACTCTGATACACTGAAAGAGAGCAGAAATGCAAAGATGGAAAGGTATCCTCACAATACAACAAAGCTTCACAAAAGAAGTGATTTCTAGGCAGGATTTGATGGATGAAGAGAAAGTAACTTCGTCTGTGAGATGAAGGAAGCAGTTCCAGGCATAGGTGGATGACATGAAAGATGGCAAAAAAATAAACCAAGTTGGAAAGAGGACACAAAGTGATCAGTTAGGAAGTAGGCCAGAGAAGAATGGGGTAAGATAAGATGAGAGGAAAGACATAAGCAGGGCACTATTATGCAGGGTCTTGAGAGAGCTTGGTGCAGAAAAATAAATGGAGTTAGTGAAAGGCTGCAGATAATATTTTTATTTTGTATTTTATTTTATTCATGCAAATCCTTTTATAATGGCAGCTTCCCTCATGGCAAAATATTGTGATACTTGTTTGATTAATTCTCTGCATGTATTCTCCAAAATAACTACCCGCAAGAGCAAAAAAGCTATTTGTTTTCAGTTCAGGTGAATGCACAATAGTCAGAAGTGGGTGTCCTTTGGGGACTGAGGGTCTCTTCCCTTCAGTTTCACAGAAATTATTTTACTTCATCACCTGGACAGAGTTTCAGCATTACTTCACAGCACTAAGACTGACCTTCATTGGCCTGTTTAATGAGTTGTGTCCATCACTGTGAAATTTGGAACATGAGCAGTCAGAATATGCGCTAGTAGCAAATTTGTCATGCCAGCAAAGAATTCTGATACCTACCTGGCAATTATAATGAAGAGGCTACTCAAATAAAATGGTCAAAACTTCAAAGAATAAACCCGCTGAGAGAACATTTTCTAGGCAGAAACCTACACAGAAATATATTTTATGCCAATGCCGATCAAAGATGAGGAAAAATTCTTCCTGTACAAGATAAAATGCAAGAGGAAATTAGCCTATTTAAAGGAGCAGCTCTGTTTAATCAGTTGATTTTCTCAGCCTCAAACTGAAATATATTCCACTAAACCAAAGAACCAGTTTAAATGGATGCCTCTAAGTGCAGCGATCCTGTGAGATAATACATTTTTGTGCAAGTTAACACATAATGCCTAGATCAGTGGTTCTCAATCAGGGCTACACAGAGTTCTTCCAAGGGGGTACACAGAGGTCTTCCAAGGGGGTACATCAAGTCATCTAGATATTTGCCTAGTTTTACAACAGGCTACATAAAAAGCACTATCAAAGTCAGTACAAACTAAAATTTCATACAGACAAAATGAGAAAGTAAGCAATTTTTCAGTAGTAGTGTGCTGTGTCATTTTTGTATTTTTATGTCTGATTTTGTAAGCAAGTAGTTTTTAAGTGAGGTGAAACTTGGGAATACGCAAGACAAATCCAACTCCTGAGAGCGGTACAGTAGTCTGGAAAGGTTGAGAACCACTGGCTTAGATTGTCCTTAGGCACTAAGCAAACATGTGTATTGGGCAGGGAGCCTCTTCCCACCACGTACCCCTGGAGAAAACTGCCTCAATAAGGGTGCAAAGGAAGTGAGGCCATAGCTTCTCCTTACTTCCCCTCTTCCCCCATGGAATTCTGGGAGATACTGAGCTTCCTTACGTAGGGTCCTCTGTGACTTATACATCCTTCCTCTCATTGGTCCAATCCAGAACCCCCATTTAAATTAATTCCATTGGCATCAGTGGTCTTTGGATCAGGCCTCTAGTGCATGATGGGATTTTCATTTACTGGACTATCAGTGATGTAGTGAGAATACCGGACAATAGGACTATCAGATACACATTTCTCAGCATTAGAATACAGCACTATCAAAAGTCAGATTTTGTTTCTTCTTTGTAACATTTGTCATGGCTAAAGTCATTAAGAAGTTGAAGAGAATGAAATAATCTAAACGTCTAAAACACTTGTATGGATGTGAGGCAAGGCTTAGCCCATCACATTTTGACATAAAACAATCTGTGCTGGTTTCCCCAAATGCCACAACCGTTTTTTAAGTGCTTATTACTTTATCACTTGGACACAGTAGACTAACCTTCTAAAACAAGTGAATAATTAATAAAATGCTCAGTGCCTTTGATGAATTGGCTCCAAACGCTGTACAGATTACTTTGAGATATTCAATACACATTGTATTTCAAAAAAAGTGGAAAATGTATAGTATACATTAAGGATGAGAGGTTCGGGGAGCGACGGGAGGGGAAGAAACTTGTCTCCCCAAACTTTTGTTCAGTTTTAGACCAAGCTCTTCTTTAAGATTTTGAAACTTTTAGATAACTCACATTCAGATTCCTAGGTTTCAGGCAAGTGTCAAAAATGCCAAAATATCTTGGAAGAAAAGTCATTTTTTTAGATGCTTCCAGCCTATATGAAAAAAGGGAATAGCCTGGATATATGCACAAAAGCTTGTTGGTATTTAAGGAGTGTCCTCTTTTGACTTTAATGAAAAAGAGCTACAGTTGCATGCTATGCATCTGCCTTTACACAGCAGGCACTGTTTTAGGAATCTAAAATCCTTCAACTGAATCTTCACTGATGGAACAGCATCCCTTCACTTTTAAAATGGTGATATTCCCAGCCACCACCAGCAACATTTCTTTATTCCGGTGGCTCTCAACCTATGGCTCACAGGCCACTTGTGGACCAATCAACACACAGCTACAGCCCATGTGACATCTTCAGGGCCATACAGGTAGTAGATATATTGTGTGTGTGTATATATATATAGAAAGAGAGAGAGAGAGAGAGAGGTATGCAGCACACAAAGAGAGCAGCAAATGTGGCCCATAATGGTAAATAGATTGAGAATCACTGCTTTAGTCAAATACTTGAAAGGGCATGGAACTCAGCTGAATTCACTTTTCAGTTTAAAATCCATTAAATCTCACATCTAGTCTTAAATATTCTCCATGAACAAGCCCACTGTTCTGAATCATATCTTTAAACTTATTTCTTCCTAACTAGTGCTTGGTGAAAATATTCATGCAAATCATTTTTTGTTGAAAAAATGAAAATTTGGGTCAACCAAAACAATTTTCAAATTCAAGTCGATTCTGGCAAATTGTTTTGGTCAAATAAAAAACAAATTCAGAAATATCAACCGTTTGTTTTGGTATTTCCAAAATAAAACTTTGACTTTTTGTTTCGAAAAGACATTTTGTTTCTGAATTTCGATGAGTTATTTTTAAAAAATTTAAAAGGTTTTAAAACTGTGAGAACTAATGGATTCAAAACATTTCATTCGGCCCAAGACCTTTGTTTGTTTTTACTTTGATTCTCTGGAAAAACTTCAAATAATTTGTTTCGGCTTGGTCTAAACCATTTTTTTCTTTATCAGTTATTCCCTCAGCTCTATTCCCATCCTTTGCACTGCTCTTTACAACCTGATACAAATACATCCAACAAGATGACATCTGTACATGTGGAGGGTCTAGAAACCACATACTGCATGGATTCTGCTGCACAAGGTGGAGGATATGGTAGATGAGTGATTGAATATCTTTTCTGTCTCTCTCCGTGAGTTCACTACTGCAGAAAACATGGATAATACTGTGTGTACAGTGCCTAGTGGTAGGTATGTTTAAGTAGCCTACTCTGCATGCATCATTCCGATTCTGCAGCTCTCAGTCATCTGAGCAGTTCAGCTGAGTTTTGGGACTCCGAGCCTGATTTCGTTGGCTACTTCACTTCTGTGAGTAATAGCTGCAGAATTTGGCTCTGTAATTGTACAGAAATTCCGTAAATAAATCAACAAATTGAATGTAAATGACTTCTCTTTGACTTCTGTGAACCTTGTTCAAATATATGCTGTGTCCCTCTCTGGTGGTTAGTCCCTACAGAGGTTAACAACAAACTACTACCAGCAGCTAATGGAATTACTCCTTTATCATCAACAGGTAGAGGGGCTTTGGTACTGAATGTTCAGAATTTGAAGGCTGCTGAGATCCCACACTGAGGCTTATTGAACAGGAATTTCAAGTGAAGTTGGCTCTTTGGTTTTTATCTGCTTCAATGTTAGAACATTTATGTCAAGCAAAAACTTTTCTGAAGCCGCACCATTTCATAGGTGTGAATTTTGTGGGAAAAGAGAGGGAGTTGTTCTGGGATGAAATTATGCTGCAAGGGACTTGTTCATGAACCAAATTGTGCCCCATTCACGCAGGCCTTTGTAGGCATTTTTAGTTAGTGGGTAGGGAGATGTCCATTTTTTTCATCTAAAGAAGCTTTGTATAAAAATGACCCAAAACAGCTGTCATGTTGGTATGGTAACAGAGGAAGGCACATCTTTGCTCATCATGAGTAAAACTGCTGGCAAAGATTCTGAGAAATCATATGGTTCAATACCCTTGACTTCCATCTTTAAAATGGCATGAAATCTTAGTCTTCGAAAAAAGCAAGCAAACAAAAATCTAAAACATTCACTGTCCCCAGGGAAGACACACACAAAAATTCACCATGGTTAGACTCATCTCATTAAATTACGTCACTGAGTGTCTCTGTTATTAAGGGATCAGACATATTGCTCTAACAACACATTGAAATATCCTTTATTTGAATGCATTGCTATATTTAACAGCCTAATTTCACAAATCAAAGATTTTTCCCTTCTGCTGCTGTTTAATCTATATTTCCCTTAAGGAATTCTCCATTTCACTAGCAAGATTTTGTCTCTATTTCCCTGTACAATTACTAATACTCTTTTCTTCCTCTAGTTAAAACCCCACAATCCACAAACTTATCCTTAATATATCTACAATAAGTTGAATTTTTAATAACAAAATGTTAATGATTGGAAAAAATAACATTTCATTAATCATGCTCAGTCTATGGATTTTG
Organism: Malaclemys terrapin pileata; assembly: GCF_027887155.1. Lineage (NCBI taxonomy): Eukaryota > Metazoa > Chordata > Testudines > Emydidae > Malaclemys > Malaclemys terrapin. The sequence continues at coordinate 10,291,196 of NC_071512.1, read as the reverse complement.
AAAACTTTAAATTAAGATTCTTCTTAAGTGCTAAAAATCATTATTTTTATTTATCTAAGTCTGATCTCATGGATCTAACTTATCTATCCATTCAGCCTTTTGCCTGAGGGGAGAGGATTATGGAGAAAAACTTCAGTCTGGAAGAGATTCTAATTTGATCAAGTATTTGACAAGATGTGATGAGTACCCTGCTCTTTTAGTGCTGTAAATGTACCAAGTATCTAGTGAATTGACTCATTTTATAAATAGAAAAATAAAACAAACGCGCGTTCTCTGCAAAACACCAAAAAACGGGAACAGGTAATGTTCTTAAAAGAGAGAGAGTCAGTAAAGATAAGTACAAAGTGCTAAGTGTTTTAAAATAAGTCCAGTGAGATTACTCCCCAGGCTGATTGTTCACAGTTTCATGGTATTTCTGAGTGATTTGCTTCAGGATTTAATATTAAAAATGGAGCTGGCCTGCAGTTTGAAACTCTAACTACTCAGCAGCGCCCAGAGTGACCCTCCAGAAAATGAGAAGTAAATTGATCCAGCAACGATTCCAACATTATTAGGTCAGCTCTCAGAAAATGAATGTACGGCCTGATGCAAGGCCCACCGAGTGAATGGAAGTCTTTCCAGTGATTTACATGGGCTTCGGATCAGGCCCTTATGACTCAAACAAGGGTGTCTGCAATTGGACCAGTTATAGTCTCATCTGCATTCAGTACCACCGCTGAAATGAAAAACGGAGAAGGAGAGGAGGAAGCCAAAACATGAGGAAAGAAATGTTAGCTCTTCCAAGGAGCACCCTGGCAAGCCAGTTGACATAAACTGGCCTACAGCTGATTCCTCGACAGAATGCCTGATATGCACACCATACTACTGTGCGTATCAAGCAGGGAGGTATTAAATACGGTGATACTATCTTAACAATTAGAATAGGAAAAAACAGTTCATGCAGTATAGCTCCTTGCCAGTGCAGAATTCTTCTCCAGCGTACATTTCCTAGGGCCAAATGCAGCCCTAGTGCAACTCCACTGTAGTCACTAGAATTAGACGAGGCATGAATATGGACCTAGACCCAAATCCTCAAAGGGTATGTCTACACTACAATTAAAAACCTGTGACTGGCCCATGCCAGCGGACTTGGGCTTACGCGGCTTGGGCTAAAGGGCTGTTTAACTGCAGTGAAGACGTTCAGGCTCTGGCTGCAGCCCACATTGCAGGCTCCAGCCGGAGCCCGATTGTCTACCCTGCAGTTAAACAGACCCTTAGCGCAAGCCCCACGAGCCCATGTCAGCTGGCACGGACCAGCTGCAGGTGTCTAACTGCAGTGCAGACATACCCAACGAGACTTAGGTGCTAAGCTCGCAGCTAACTTTTACATGCATAACCATCTAGTGCAGAGGTTCTCAAACTAGGGCCCCCACTTGTTCAGGGAAAGCCCCTGGCGGGCCAGGCCGATTTGTTTATCTGCTGCGTCCACTGGTTCGGCCAATCGTGGCTCTCACTGGCCGCGGTTCACCGCTCCAGGCCAATGGGGGCTGCAGGAAGCAGTGCGGGTGGAGGGACGTGCTGGCCGCCCTTCCTGCAGCCCCCATTGGCCTGGAGTGGCGAACCGCGACCACTGGGAGCCGCAATCAGCCAAACCTGCGGAAGCGGCAGGTAAACATATCGGCCCGACCCGCCAGGGGCTTTCCCTGAACAAGCGAGGGCCCTAGTTTGAGAATCACTGATCTAGTGGAACCCTGGGTTAGGCACCTAGGCTCCTATACAATGCATAGGAAGAGAGAGAGGCCTAAAATCAGATCCATAAAAGCCAGCACAGTAGGTGGGGGAGCCACCTAAAGTAGCTAATGGCAGATGCTGGGGAGAGGGGTAAGTCCTCTTGGGGAACTAGGTACCTATGCGTGGGCTAGAGGGAGGTGCCGATCTCTGCTTGGAATCCACAGCTGTGAATCCCCTCCTGGAGTCAGCACCTATGCTGTTTCTGCAAAAATGCTGGCCATACATGCCTAACTCCACACAAAATGGCTGAGAAGAACTCCTTTGTAACCTTTAACCTAGTGGTTAGGGCAAGACCCCAGTTCAATTCCCCCGCCTCCACCACCATTTGTGGAGAAGGGATTTGAACAGGGGTTTCCCACCTCTCAGGTGGGTTCACCTTATTTCTTCTAGTTAAACACCCTTTTATCCAATTATTCACTTCTCCCTACTTCGTTTTTACACCCTATGAGTATGTGGCCAATACAGTATTCCCTCGTAGTTGTCATTAAAAGAGCTACATTTGCATAGCTTGGCTCAATCTCTTCTAATAAATCACTCCTTCCATCCTCCTGATAATTTTTGTTGCTCTCATCTGAACTCCCTTCACTTTGTTGATATCTTTCTGTTAATGAGATGAGGTGCACCAGAGCAGGACTAATACCTTGCTGATCAGGGACATGATCGCTGGTTGTGTATGCATTGCACTCTGAATGGAAGGGAGGAATGTGTCAGCACAGAAACTCTTGGTAAGCTAAACAGATGTTAATTGCAATAAGAATGAAAGTAATTTTCAGAAATTTCTCCTGATGCATCCTTAACTTGCCTGGGCAGGGCTCTTCTTTCTATATAGAGCTCCTCCAAACCTCCATTTACCGTGAACTGGATGTAGAATGGGCTTCACTGATTGCACAGCCATTGGAAAAGTCCCATACATCTTATTTCCTCCACCCCTCGACCATTCTTAACCAAGCCTTCACTGGCCATCACATCTCATCCAATTTTGGCCTTACTTGCTCAGTTTTTTGCTTCCATCATGTCTCCTTTCCCACAGTGGAGCTGCCAATTTGCTAAAGAACACAATGTGTTGCTCCCACCATTGGTTTGGTTTGGAATTATATCACTTTTTAATGGCCCCTTTGAGCAAAGCACTCCGTTTTACATTGTTGTAAACATGTGACTAGGACATGAATAATATCACAAGCCTTTATATAAACACCAGGCCCAAAACCAAGGTCTCTGTCTTCCATAGGACTTTATATGTAGTTCACAGCAGAACTTGCCTTTCCTGTGGCCATATTGCGTTCTAAACTCACAGCTAACTTGCGGCCCACTCTACCTCGTTGACATTACTGACTCCAAAGTCTCCCTGGCCCATTGAGTGCATGTGTTTTCGATTATGCAGCCTTCATTTTCCATGTTAAATCTCATTTGGTTATTTTCTGCTTCTCATCCTCCCTGTTGTACCATTTCTTTGTCCTCAGTGCAACTAAATTATCTTCTCTGAATGACATTAACATGCTTTTTAGCCCCCGGTCCCAATAACTAATGCCAGAGACTTGTTACTTGTACCAAGGACAGCAGCCATTTATCAGCTGGCCCAAACACCCTTAAAAGAGGGTTCTGTAGGGTGTGCTACAGGAAGGGGACCCCTATTGCTGCTACTGCAAGTCCCAAAATAGCGTGAGCACAGGTCTGAGACGGGAGCCAAGGGAATTTGGGACAGCCTAGAATCCCCGTCAGAGCTACAAGAACTATTTAAAAATTCAATGTCAGAAAAATAGACTGTGTCTAGTCCAGTCCCTAGTCTATTCTGTAGCTGCTCTTGTACTGCCCTCATCGCCTGTATCTGAGCACATTCCCGCAGTGGGTTAAGTGACATGACTGATATCTGTCACATGTGGCTTTTGCCTCTCATCCTCTCTCCAGCAAGAGAGCTATGTGTGCCGTGGAGCATTTTGTTTTGTTGTAAATGTGCACGTGGCTCTGTGTTTACCTTAGAGAAGGCAGGTCAAAAAAAGTGACCCTGGGGCCTGGAGCAGAAGGTAGGGAGGCTTGTCTTGGTCTTTAATTTCTGAGAGAGTTGATTCCATAGCCTGAGACCGACCCCCAAGAAAGCTCTATGTCCTGCACAGATGAGCTTTACCCTTATGGTAGAAAATTCCACTGGGCTAGAGGAGTGGAGAGGTAGATCACAGTCTTTATCCTGGAGCTTTAGATCATTTTAGGTACCTTTGGCCCAGGACACTGAGCACCAGGAAGATAAGGACCAAGTCCTTGGACTTGACTCGATCTTCTATGGGAAACCAATGTGGAGAATGGAAGACAGGTCCAATGTGCTCCCAGGGGGCTCTGCTACTGAGAGGCCACACTGCAGTGTTCTGTACTCTAACACCACCTCTGTTATTCACTCCCTTTTTAGCAAATAATCCCATAAAGGAGAGGGGCAAAAATTCTGTTTATTTGTCAGTTGTCAGCATTATTTTAAATATTGTTTTCTTGGTAGGCTGGGGTTTGCTTGCTTTGTAGACTTCTGACAAACTGAAGTTTAATGCAATTTCTCTCTCTTTCCATCATATGTAAAAATATTTATCTCCATCTCTCTGCATCCCTGTTTCTCTCAGACACAAGTGCTTTTTCAGTGGAGTTAGAAGGAAAACTCAATGATCAGATATTTTTAGAGAAAATATAGGTGAAAAAACGCAAAGGTGATCTACGATCATAAAAAGTGCCGGTGGCTTATTGAACTTAAAGAAAACATCTTTTGTCAACAGGCTTCAGCTTTATCTCTATGTCATAATAACCAAACAGCCACTCGGCATTCATCAATTTTCCGCATAAGTCTTCATGAGAGAAATATCTTCCTGGTATTAATCAACTCTCATGAGTCTCACATCCAGTCAGTACCGAGGTTTCTTAACACGTGCCACCTGGTTGCTGCAATCTAGATGTGCAATTCAGCCTTCACATTTTCCAGAGTGAAGGGACAAATACTTGCTAAAATTCACTGTTAAACAAATGTAGTGCTCATGAAAGCTTGGTCCTTCTGCAGACTGAAATAAACGTATCCATAAAACAGGGATGGACAAAAGGTGGTTCAAGCTTTCCTATGCTACCCCAACTGTCCCAAACCAGTCCAGGACAGACATCTTTAAGTCTCCCTTACATTTGACTCAGGCTGCTCTGAAAGGTACCAGCTATGATGTGGACATGCCCAGTGACAACTGGGTTGAGACTCAGTAAAAAGAGTCAGATTTTTAATCTTTAGCAATAAATTACTCCAAATTTACTCTCTTGCATACTATATTGAATTCACCTGGAATATCCGTGCAGGACCATGGTTCTAGGAGCTGCTCTCTGACTTAACTAAAATGGATGCATGTGAAAAGGTCATATAAGATACTGCTACTTCTACAGTGTTGCCTAGTCTCACAATTTTATCATGAATCTCACAGCAGGTAGACAATAGATGATAGATAGATATTTTAAAGCCCCAGCTCTGGGAAACAAATGATATGATAAATTCAGATTTTGTTTTTTAAAAAGTAAGTTTCTAGCCCTCACAGTGGTGGAGAAAAGCTTGAATGTGAACTGTGTGAACCCTAAAAGCTCAGAACCAGAAAACGAATAAAAAGAATCCCAAATTTATCATTTTTGAACATGTTTTTAAAACCAATTTAGTTATTTTTAGGCTTAACTCATGATTTTTGAACACCGACGTGCAGCAATATGGCCTCTAGGTTGCCGCAAGTCTGAAGCTATCCTGAAAGGTGATGGTTATTTGGTAGCCTATATGAAATAAAGTGAGTTTAACAGTTTGTCCAGTTTATAGCAGACAAGGATGCACGTTCTGTGTGTGAAATTAAGTTAAACTCAAAGAGGTCTTAATGTTCCTTATCCTGGAGAGAACTGGGATGTGATGTATGAGAGACTTGAAGCAAAGAGACTTCTGGTTAAGAAATCATTCTCAAGCTTTCTGCTAAAGTACATGGTCCCAATGTTATCCATATTGTTCATCCTCTTCCATCCCACAGAGAACCTGCTTAAACATTAATTCATACAAAGGCTGCATTCAGTTTTAAGCAAAAGCCCCTCTGTGTTGTGGAATCCTCCTTTAGGGGACTTCCAGGACAGCAGAGGCGAACGAGGTGGCCAGAAAGCCCCAAATCTATAGTCAGGGAAGAGAGCCTCTACGTAGATTACTTTGGCCTGTAGCATATTGCCCAAGATCAATGGATGAATCCCTCCCTTCCTTCCTTCTTCCATAGGAGCAAACCTCACCCCCTTTCTCCAAAGGCCAGATCTGGTGAAAATGCCATGGATTTGGCTCTCGCTGGTCCCCTCTCTGGATGGGGCTAGAAGTAGGGGTTCTCAGGACAAATTATTTGGTGGCCTCAGAGTGCGGCCACCAATTCTTCCTCATGGCCCCTCTCACACTTTTTCCTAAAACACTTAATTAGCTTTAGGAAAAACAAATAAATATGCACGTCCAAAGCACTGTAAGTTATTGATCGCTACTTACTAAGTCTGCTATGAAAAGTGATATTAAACATACAAGTATCACTTTTCACAGCAGACTTACTCAGCCCCACAAGTCTGGGGACAAATTAAGCCCTGGATGGGGGAATCGGGAGAGGCAGCAGGGGCCTGGGGCAATGGGAGGGGGGAGGGTGGCCTAAAGTCCCACAGGGGATGGAACCCAAAGCTGGGTGGCTGGAGCCCAAAGCCAGAGCCCCACTGTCCCTGAGAAGGTGGGGAACTCACCCATTGCCTGCTCCTCCACCATTGTGCCCCAGGTGTTTCCGGAGGGGGGCAGGGCCCAACCCCTGCTGGAAGCCCCAGCAACCAACACCAAGGTGGTGTATCCAGGAGCACCAGGGAGGGGGAGAGGCCGCTACTTCTCCACCTCCTCCCCACAATCACAGCCCAGGAAGCTGTGGACGCAAGAAAAGCCCCTGGGCTCGAGCTGGGAGAGGGTTTATGCACAAGGGATGCAACTGAGGCCTTAGTATTTATTCAGCCCTTATTCAGGCAAAGCTCCTCTAGATGTCATTTGGATTTGGTATGTCTTTAAAAAGCGATTGAGTTATAAAGTGCAAAACATTATTGCATTTACATTTTAAGTGTTTTTAAACACACTTCTGCTATATGAGATTTAGCTGAGAAATTTCAGTTGCATTCTGACAGTTGCTCAGGCTGGAGGGGATGTCTTTGGAGCGCAGCATTGCTGTCATGACACATGGTGTATAAATTGCAGTGGGATCCATCGGCATCTGTTCTCTCACTTTCTTGGTACTTTGCCAACATGCCAGCAGCATGTTATGGAGAAATAGCAATATACTTTTGATCCAACTGCGTATCTTGCTCTCTTTTTAATTCCTTTCATATATAAGGTATTTAAACATCCTTCCTCGGTGAACTCAATGGGTATTGGGAGCGAGGGTTTCAGGATAAAGAACAAAGAAAGCACACACAAAAAAGTCATCCACAAGTATCTTTATCAAAATACCAGTGCTGTCTGCGTTCTCATTAACACAGCACTGGCATATTGGCAACCTGCCTGGATTCACCAGCCGCCTGTGGATTGAGTTTCAGGCTCCACAACCTGATAGGAGAGGTGACTGCAGTGAAATCCCAGCCATTGTAGGAAACGCTGACTAACTAGGGCATTTATTTGAATGAGGCTACAGAAACAACAGTAAAGAGCTCTCTTATCTCTTAGTGATCCTATTACACTGGGTAATGCCAGCCACATGTGTTCCTCTTACCATGTCACAAGTGGCAGGTACCTTGCAGAGGAAAGCTCTACTCCCTGAGACTGAAGGTGGTAGAATCACACCCTATATTACTGTTGCAGTTTGGAGGGGAGGAGAAGGGGATTTTCTTATTTTTTCCTTAAGTCTTTTTCCAACATATATCAATATAAGAATTTACTATCTCAAGTCTGAGGTATAAAGAAAAGGCCTCTGGCTATTTTCCGTCAGTATTATTCACTGCACAAGATTTCCCCAAAAGAAATAGGACTAGACAAATGGTGAATTAAAATATAAAGTGACATTTACAAAAATGAATAACAGACTTGCTTTTATCTTGCATGCTAGAGCTTTTTACAGCCAAAATGATAACTGAGGCTCAGTTGGTCATCCCAGTTATCAAGGGGGGATAGTGAGTGATGAGAGAAAATGGAAGGTATCAATTTACAGCCATGTTCTTGAAGAACTGTTAATCATTTTTAGGAAGAATGAGTGTTAACCATAAGGACTATATTATATGATTATATAGAATAATGCAGACCAAAGGGACAATTCAACCAGCATAAGAAAAAAGTAAATAAAAAACGTGGTCATTATGGTTACTAGAATTGATTTGATTGCGTATTAAAAAAGCACCTAGGAAATGAGATTTGAGTCATAACAACAAAATCAATACAAAGCAGACACTCCCCAAGAAGCTGAAATAAACACCTGAAATACTGTAACATGTTTCTTCACTAAAATAGCCTGAAGGATACATGGTCCATTGATTTTCAATGGTTACTGCTCTGATGTTGTTCCCAGTTTGTTCATTACAACTGCTTGCTAATGTTGAATCTGAGATAGAACAATAATATTTCACGTGTATGGTGAGTTACTGCATCTCTTTCTGTTGAAGGACGTTCACCCTTTTTTGCAGTGACTATGTAAAATCAAACAGTGACTTTACCATTCAGGGGTCTATTGTTTTACACTTATATAACATATAGACAGGTTACAGGTTTCAGAGAGGTAGCCGTGTAAATCTGTATCAGCAAAAATGAGGAGTCCTTGTGGCACCTTAGAGACTAACAAATTTATTTGGGCATAAGCTTTTGTGGGCTATAGCCCACTGATGAAGTGGATTATAGCCCACGAAAGTTTATGCCCAAATAAATTTGTTAGTCTCTAAGGTGCCACAAGGACTCCTCATTGTTTTTATATAGACAGGTTGTTATTCTGTGTCCTGGAAGATCTCCAGTTATCATCATAGAGATTTATACTGATATAGCTTTTTTCTATAGAAGGATTACAAAGGACTTTTACAGGTTACAGGCCAGATCCTATAGTCTCTGGTGTCCGGAGTATTTTATTTGTAGCTTACTAATGCTCTCTGGATGGAGTGTCCACCTTGAGGCCAGATAGATGCTGGACTCCCATGCATGGTCCGGACACCTGCACCAGTGCTTGAGCTGCTTGCAGGTGTACTGGATCAGGGTCCGGAACTACTTATTATGGAGCATGCGTCAGCTGGACTTTGTCATCTTTTTTCATGGGGTAAGAACTTCCCTACAAATGCAGCTGCTGCCTCTCTTTCCCTTTCTGGTGCATTATTTAACTCTAACTCCACCCCTTCCAGCGTACCAAATGTCAGACTCAGCAGTTGGTCTTCCCTAGTCCTCAGCTAGGTCACAGATTTCTCCCTCAGGGTTGCTATTCAGCTCCTACCCAGTCATGACACTCCCATGATGCACCACAGCAGTTCACCCAGGGTGGCGACAACAGTACATTATAGTAGTGTACTGAGCCAAAGAGCTCAGCCCACAGAAGAGAATGGGAACATCAGACAGCCAAACTAAACTCCCATGAAGCCCTGTGGTAGCTTGTGGGGGGAGCGCACAGATCAATCTGGGTCAGGTCAACAGTAAAGTGTTTTGATACATTTCAACAAACCAAAAATGTTTTAATTTGGGTTGACCTGACCCAAAACAAAAAAAAAGTTTCATTTTGATTTCCCCCCCCCAATGGGGGGGCTGAAAAGGGGGAACAAAAATATTCCCCAAATTTGAAAACTTTGGTTGTGTTGCAATTGCATTTTCCACTGAACCCACACTTCAGTGGAAAATTCCCAACCAGCTCTACACACTATCTTAGCCTACACGTGCTTAAAGCATACTTTCAATATAAATACATTATTCCTCAAATATTACCTGTACATGCAGCTCACAATGATTATGAGTTTTCTGTAGATATCTTACACGTTACTCTTTATGGATAGATAGCCTGTAAGACATGTGTTTGGTATAGTGTATTTGTCAGGTCTAAAATGAGAGATGTTTGCAGAGAACAGGAGACTCTTTGCCGAGGTGTCCATGTCACAGCGATGCAGTGACACAAACCACTCTTCCACAGCTTATTCTCTGCCCAGGGCCGGGAGCTTACTGGTTTAGCCTACTACAAGTGTGGGGCGTCAGCCAAGGAGGGGCTGGGGCTGGAGCACCCAGCAGCTATTGGACTTGAGGGGCCAATAGAGTAGTGATGTCAGCCTTGTACTGAGTGACAGGAGGCATCTGCTCCTGGCTTGTTTATTTGCACTGAGCAGTGGGAGCAGCACAGGAGAGCATTTGAGGCAGGTGAAGCACCATCACCAGCAGATTTCCCCCAATCACACAGCACAGCTGTGGTGCACGGTAAGACACTAAGAAGCCAGTGTAAAAATCCTTGACACAGCAGCCTGTCATCTCAGACAAACCCCACTGGAGCACTCCAGCTTCCCCCCCCCCCAATTCGTTGCATGGCGTTAAAAGCGCTGACGTGGGAGACAGGGCCAGTATCTACTCAATGCAGCAGTTATTATTTGCCATGAGGATTATGATTATTTTCCATTTTGAGCAACACAGATTACTGTCTGTGCACACTACGGATATGCAGCAACTGAATACCCAGCTGCCAACAGTCCTGAAGTGATTAGAACAGTCCTTTGTTTTACAAACATGTCATGTCCTGGATAATGAAACTCTCCCCCGTCCTTGGTTTGGACTATTCATTGTCAAAAAGAATTTACACATTTCTAGTCTTTTTTTAAAAAAAAAAAAAACACATATCTTCTAGGAAAATTCACATTTGCAAACCCAGAAGCTCAAATCCATAACAGTGCACAAGCAAAGGTGCAAGCCAATCTTTGAACACCTGATTTGCAAGCACTCACTATTCTCATGCCACAGGCAAGCAAGGAATTTGCAGACATGTATGTCTATGTTCAAATGCACATGCAAGCTGGCATCGGGCACAATATGTGCTCTTTTGATGATGTGAGTTAGACTGCTTAGTTGGGGGGAGGGATAGCTCAGTGGTTTGAGCATTGGCCTGCTAAACCCAGGGTTGTAAACTCAATCTTTGAGGGGGGCACTTACTTAGGGATCTGGTACAAAAATCTGTCTGGGGATTGATCCTGCTTTGAGCAGGGGGTTAGACTAGATGATCTCCTGAGGTCCCTTCTAACCCAGATATTCTATGACCAGTGCTATATTACCACAAGAGAATATTTTTCAGTTTAATTTCATATGAAAAGTTTTACTCTTTTGTTCCAAAAGTATAAAGTGTCTAGTACTGTGCAGAGCCTTCAGGATTGTAAAACTAAATAATTAGGAGCCTAAATATTTGTGTTATCCATAATGTGGGTTTTTGGTCATCTATAATAGTCATTTCTGAATAAAACATTAAGTTAGCAAGACAGCATCCAGCACTGTAAACTGATGTCAGATTCTAGCTCAACTGAAATTATAAGAAATTATTTTCTGATAATTGTATAAAGAATCATTGCTGAATGAGTCAATTAGGAAACAGAATCCCTCTCCTTCATATGCGAAAGAGAGAAAGTACATGGATTTACTAATGTCCCTTTTATTTTTTCTAAAATTATGTTTGTTACCATCAAGACTACAGATCTGTATTAACTGAAAAACAGTCAGCTGTCACTGCAATACAAATGCAAATTGCAACCTAATGTCTGAACAATTAAGATCTAGTGTACAGGATTATTGCCACAGGAGGACATAATTGAATTCCTATTGCTATCAGACAGGTTGGAAATTACAGTAATGAAGAACATCAGTTTTCTACTCTCCATCTCATTGTTTCAGCTAAGGAGCATCTGTCTCAACAGTTTTTCGCAAAGCTGATCAGACAGTGATAAAAAGGGAAAGACTTGCCAGAAGGAAACCTACCTATCTTTAAGGGAACATATTATGATCAATGCTAAGTGTGATCATTTATACTCACGAAATGAAGAAATTTAGAATTGTGCTTCCTACAGCAAAGTTGATTCTGTTACTATTCAGTATGCGTATGATAGGGTCTTTCATTGCACGATCACTTAAAACAGGGCAACATGACATACAATCTCTTCTTTGTATACAATCCCACATGCATCAATTCGATTATGCTAGTGTGACGCATGGCTAGAAAAGGTTAAACAGCCTGCAAAATAAATAACCCTCAAAAGATATGTGGGGAGATAATGTTTGTGTTTTTGTGCATTTACATATGTATGAGTAGGGTCGACAATGTAATCAACAGTATGCTGTATTCTGATAATTCAGAGGTCAAAAGAACATCCTATCATTTAAATGAATTGTAAACACAGGTTATCTCGGTATTCATCTCTTTGAAATATACACCCATTCGGTGGAGGAACAAGCAAATGGCCTTATGTTAATTAGTATAGCTAAGTACCGGCGATGGACCTCCTTTAAAGTCATCCTAATTATCTTTTGTTCCCCGAGGAAATCCCAATTTGTCAAAGAGGACATGAAATTGTATAAAAGTTCATTGGGTCCTGATTCTGTCATCTCAGATCTGCTAAGGCTTCATCAGGGGAAGTTTGAGTCGCAAGACTGAGGTCCCAGTTATGCTGGTACGCCCTGAATATGAGATTTGGACATTGGACTATAACCTATGAACTGAATTCTAAAGGAACTCTTTGCAACTACAAAGCTCACCATCTCTGCTGTGAATCTAAACCTCAATGAACTGAACTCATGTCTGTGTGTATATTGATCTTGTAAACATACTCGCTCTCTTTTGTTTTTTAATAAATTTTAGTTTAGTTAATAAGAATTGGCTGTAGCGTGTATTTGGGTAAGATCTGGAATATTCAATAATCTGGGAGGGAATGTGTCCGTTCCTTTGGGATTGGCAGAAGCTCTTTTATATGATGAAATTAGATTTACAGAAATTTTCATCATATTTGACGTGGGTACCTGGATGGAGGCCTGAGGCTGTATCACTTTAAGGGAACTGTGTTGTTTGGACTTCTGAGTAACTGGTAAGGTAATGAAGAAGCTGTTTTGGTAAATCTAAGTATTGGCATATCCACCAGCTTTATGGGGACTGTCTGCCCCATTCTTTGCAGTTCACCCTAATTGAGTGACCACAGCTCGTTCCCCTCTAGGACCCCAGTCACAGCTAGAATAGTTAAAAAAAAGAAAAAAAAACACTTTGTGGTCAAGTCTGCCCTTAGACACTCCATTACTTTTCTATAATTCTATTAGTCACTGGCCAGAAGCTTGTACATGTTTTACAAAATATCCTCTTTAAAATCCACTTCTTCCACCTGCTTCATTTTCACAGAGGTGTGTGTTTAAAATTTTAACCGCAAATACCTTAAAGGATCAGATAATTTGTAAAATATTTGTATCTAGGGAAAGACAAACCACTTCTTTAAAAAATATATAGTCGTTTGCCCAAACTTCAGCCCTTCCCCATTCTGAAGTGAAACCAAGCTATTTTTTGACGTTTGGACCATTAGGGATAAAGTTAGTCCCCACATTCCTCTTTCTCCACCGCTGCCCTTCAATGAGGACCTTCCCTCCCAACACACGGATGGTTAGCTCTCCCTGAATTGCCAGCCACCCAGGCAAGGGGAGCAGGCAATTAATGGGCTCCTCTAAGACCTATTTCTGTACCCAGGGATTTCCCATGAAAGGGATGCAATGCATTTTGAGTCATTCCGAGGCAGAAGTCCCAGAATTTACAAAATTTGAATGAGAATTTGATTCTGTGCCCAGCAGAGACTGACTGTTCTTAGATGACCCTCCAGTTGTCTGATCATAGAAGCTTCCATAAAGATTGTCCAAGGGCATTGCACTCTGCAGGAAGAAGAAAATTACATCCAGGGCCAATTTTACAGGGGGGTGACATGGGTGACTGCCCAGGGTGCCATGGCCAAGAGGCAAGGAGTGGGTTGAGCCTGGAGTGCGAGGCCATGGAAGGGAGTTCAAGGCAATGGGGTGAGGGGGAGTCTGGGGAGGCAGCAGGGGACAAGGGCAATGGAGGGAATGGGCGGGGACCAGAAGCACCAAAACACAGGCTCGCCCAAGGTGCCATTTTCCCTAAGGCCAGCCCTGTTGTATCTTACGGTGATCGTTTTTATATGAAGAATCAATAGTGCGAGTGACATCAGGGAAAACTGTTTCCTTGCGCCCCAGTCTAGTATAAAAATAAATACGGTACATAAATTGACAGCTCTAGTCACTGTATCCCTGCTGTCATTCTATAAGAATGGAAAACAATACTGGTTTATTTTGAAGGACTGCCCAGCTGTTTTCAACTTAGGGTAGTTGAAAATCCTTTGTTATCTGAGATGCTTTGAAAGTCAATGAGGAGAGTGAAGGTACTGATCAAAATTTTGCATCATAACGTTTTTTCTTTTGCTAAAGAAGATAAATGAAGTAATGGTGGACTTTACCATTCCTTTATACAGTACAAGCTCCAATACAGCAATATCAACTACTCCCATGTTTGAAGTTAGGCATGTGCTAAAGTGCTTTGGTGGATCAGGGCCACGGGGCTGTATTATGGAATTTATCAGATTCTTTAAAAAATGCTTTCATTAGTCATATTTCATGATTGGTTTATTCTGTTTAATTCATAATTAATGGGCTCGGCTCTGGCCAATTGCATCTTTCAGCACATCAAGTCTGAAAAGGAACAGAGAGTGGGGAGAGCAATATCTAGAATATGAAGTAGCTACATGCTGGAATTGTTTGAATCGTCCAGCTATTTAACTATTTGAAAAATTGGAAAGTAGAGAACTAAAAACAAATTGATGGGTTTATAAAATTTCCAGAGCAGACTTCCAATCCTTGTCGATGCTATATCTGTTTAATGTGTGGTTATTTATACTTCAGCAAGAAAAACAGGGAAAAGGCATTTTTCTTACGTGTTCTACAAGCTGTCTAGTTAAGATGAATCTTCAAGCACAGGAATTACTTTTCATAGTGGATTTCCTTTATATCAGTTATTTTTTACTCACTTTTGCAATCCACAGGAAATACCAAGAATTCAGCTTTGACTCTGCTCCCAACTGAATCAGTCAATTTAGTCTGGACTGGAGGTAAATTCTTAACAGTATATGACTGTGATTCACTGGTAACTTTGTTCTCCTTATTGAAAATATAAAATTGGTTGGTTCCTGTACAATAGTTTTATTGGATAGTTGAACAATAAATACTTGGTTATTTTATTTTTACAGGTGGCAGCAGCTACTGTTACTATGCAGTTTTCAGTCTTTCAGAAAACATCACATCAAACAATAAATGGATCAAAACAGAGTCTTTCATTAGAGTCCTCCAGTGTTAAGAACTTTTTGCTAATGAAGACACAATAAATAGACTTCTTTTAGCAGAAAACCAATTACAATCTCATAATTGTGGACTACGTCCCAATAGCTGAATAGTTCATTATTATTATTAGCAATAGGATTTTTTTTTTACTATATGACACACTAGACAAATTTGTTTCATCTAACTGACATGAATGCAATTTGTAATTTTAAAATTCAGTTTACAGAAAAAAAATGAAAAGAAATATAACTCAAATACCCTATGTACTGGCATGTCATGTATAGTGTTTGAGGAGCAAAAGTCACATGACAGAGCAGTTCAAACTAAAATGCCTTTACTCTTTATAGAATCGTTTCAAGAGTAAAAGCAATGTCCCTGGTGAATATTGTTTGTCAAGACCAAGGGAATAGCCCTGCATACTAGAATGGCTCCCCAATATGCCAACCTCTTTATGGGCCACCTTGAAGAAGAATTTCGCACCACGAAGCCAGTTATGTACTTGAGATACATGATGATATGTTCATGCTCAGGAGAAGACCGCTTAAAGTCACTTATAGATTTTCACCACAACTTCAACCACAACCACCCATTCATTAAATCTTCTCTTGAACACTCCCACGCTAGCATCAACTTCCTGGACACCACAATCAACTTCAGCAATGGAACCCTGTAGACAACCATATACAAGAAACTGCTGGATCTCCACACCTACCTTCATAGATCCAGTAGTCACCCCAAGCACACCAAGAAACCTGTTTACAGCTGGGCACTCAGATACCACAGAATATGCGCTGAGGAGAATGTCTGGGATATACACCTTAACACACTTAAAACTGCCTTCACCAAACAAGGACACTCCACCAAAGCAGAAAATTGCATCATGGAACAAAAAGAACAGGAGTACTTGTGGCACCTTAGAGACTAACAAATTTATTAGAGCATAAGCTTTCGTGGGCTACAGCCCACTTCTTCGGATGCATAGAGAGTGGAACATATATTGAGGAGATATACATACACACATACAGAGAGCATGAACAGGTGGGAGTTGTCTTACCAACTCTGAGAGGCCAATTAAGTAAGAGAAAAAAAACTTTTGAAGTGATAAGATAGCCCAGTACAGACAGTTTGATAAGAAGTGTGAAAATACTTATAAGTGGAGATAGATTCAATGTTTGTAATGGCTCAGCCATTCCCAGTCCTTATTCAATCCTGAGTTGATTGTATCTAGTTTGCATATCAATTCTAGCTCAGCAGTCTCTCGTTGGAGTCTGTTTTTGAAGTTTTTCTGTTGTAAGATAGCCACCCGCAGGTCTGTCATTGAATGGCCAGACAGGTTAAAGTGTTCTCCCACTGGTTTTTGAGTATTATGATTCCTGATGTCAGATTTGTGTCCATTAATTCTTTTGCGTAGAGACTGTCCGGTTTGGCCAATGTACATGGCAGAGGGGCATTGCTGGCACATGATGGCCTATATCACATTGGTAGATGTGCAGGTGAACAAGCCCCTGATGCTATGGCTGATGTGATTAGGTCCTATGATGATGTCACTTGAATAGATATGTGGACAGAGTTGGCATCGGGCTTTGTTACAAGGATAGGTTCCTGGGTCAGTGTTTTTGTTCAGTGATGTGTGGTTGCTGGTGAGTATTTGCCTTAGGTTGGGGGGTTGTCTGTAAGCGAGGACAGGTCTGTCTCCCATACCCCAAGAGAGCCTGCTTCAATACAGAAATAAAACCTCCTCTGACCTCACACCTCTAGTTGTCACTTACCAACCCATACTGGGTCATCAAATAACTACATCCCATACTCGATGGGGACTCCATACTGAAAGAAATCTTTCCTAAACCCCCACTTCTGGCCTCCATGTTCATCATCAGAAGTAGACTCCCCACAGACCACGACACACCAACTCAAAGCAGCACCAGACCCTGCCAGAACAGATGCAAAACCTGAGGACACATCTCCACTTCTACAATGATCCATCCCCCTCTCCAACACCTTTCAAGATCCATGGATCTAATACGTCTCTCACAACATGTGATAAATGCCCCCAAAACAACTATGTGGGTTAAACGAGATAATCACTATGCTTGTGAATGTGCACTCAGGAAAATGATAAAAGACAAAATACACCAGAGGGGTAAACACATCAAAGTGATCACTTGGTATCTGCCCTATCAGTTCTAAGTCTCAAAGGAAACCTGCACAACACAATCATATAATCACAGGGACAGGCTTAGTTTATTTCCTATATTCAGCATAGCCTGCACATAATCTCTTTGCAGTCAAAGTTAATGACCCCTTGGAAGGATACGGTATGGAATGTAATAGTTCAGGGTATATCATCACTGATTTACACTAAGAAACATACCAGCTGGATTTAGCGGAAGCTGTCAGACCATTAAGATGAAGGCTATTGTTGCATTGAAGGCTCATCTTAAAAAAAAGGGATCCTTATCTTTTAAAGGATGTGCTTGGTCACGGGGGAAGAAATATATGATGTACCCTCCTCTGGACAATTACAAAGGAGATAAAAATCCATTTAACTTCTTTATCTCAGTCTTTAATCTGTCACTTTTCCCCAGAATCTTCCAAATTGCAAATGCTAGCAGAAAAGCTCAAAACCTTGTTCATTTTGGAATTTAAATATCCATACAGAGATGAAAACTAGACGCATTCAAAGTTCTGACCAAAACCCAAAAAATCATTCCCTATGCAAAGATAAACCATATCACTAGTCATCTAGTTCCTAGCTGGGGGTTTTGCACTGAGATCAAACTGTTTTCTCTGAAACACAGGGGAATTTTTACCATCTAACTGGAATATGTCAAAGAACATTTATATTTGTCCATACCCTTACGTGGATGCTGTCTCCCTGTTGCAGAGCAGCTAACCTCTCAGATACAAGGAATCAGTGTTCTGGTCAGCATAGCGGCAGACCAGAGAGCAGAGGGTCCACCGGGGTTCATCCTATACATGAATGGGTTCAGTACATTGGTCACTCTTTCAAACAAGAATAGGAACTAACTACGTAAGAAGGAAAACATCACAATACCACTGAATGACCGCGGGCCATTTTTAACCTGAATATGTAAAAACTGTAAACCACATGTTTAAAGTCTAGCTGTGAGGAGATCAACAACACTGGACCAGATGGAAAGATCCAAATGAAGCTAGCTTTGAAAGAGCTGTTCAGCTTAATCTTAGGCCTAGCAGAGAACAAAAACACAAAGGCTTTCCAGAAACAAAAACCACAACTGCTTTAGTTTATTGATCCATCCCATATCTAAAAGTGAAAAAAATAACCAATAGAAACAGCCATTTATCTCAGGTTTTACCACCCCCGTTCAAAGAGCACTATTTTACCACAGCTCTGTGAGCAAGGCACCCTCTGACTGCTTCCTAGCTGCTCTTCTTATGTGCCTCAGCACACCTGCTGGCCATTTGCTAGTTTCAGCTAATTAGCCACCAATTACCACCACTTACATTTTCAGCTGTTCCATTTGTAAATCTTTACCTACAAGACTGCCCAGTTTCTGTGTTTGGACATTCCCTATGAAAGGGAATAGCCAGGCAGCCCTTCCGCTAAAAAGTTATCATTTTAACTTCCAGCCTTTCAAGTTCTGCCTCAGTTGGTTTTAGTCCTTCGTTAAAAGAAATATATATATTTTTTGCAACAAATTCATGTTTGTACAGTGGCAGGTTGAAGCTGCACTTGAAAATAGCTCACTCCTGGTGCCAGGTACAGTATATACAGAGTGCTAGCTGCTGTCTGGGAAACTGGAAGACCTAGTAGAGCTCACTAGTGAAAAAGTGAGATTTCAAATGCAGAAACTTGCATGTGCTAACTCTATCCCTTATAGATTCATAGATTCTAGGACTGGAAGGGACCTCGAGAGGTCATCGAGTCCAGTCCCCTGCCCTCATGGCAGGACCAAATACTGTCTAGACCATCCCTGATAGACATTTATCTAACCTACTCTTAAATATCTCCAGAGATGGAGATTCCACAACCTCCCTAGGCAGTTTATTCCAGTGTTTAACCACCCTGACAGTTAGGAACTTTTTCCTAATGTCCAACCTAAACCTCCCTTGCTGCAGTTTAAGCCCATTGCTTCTTGTTCTATCCTTAGAGGCTTTCTCATTCTGACCAGCTTTGTGATTAGGTTTTCCATGTATTTATTAAATCACCTGACCCTGTAAACCAGTGGTTCTCAAACTTTTGTACTGGTGACCCCTTTCAAATAGCAAGCTTCTGAGTGTGATCCGCCTTATAAATTAAAAACGCCTTTTTATATATTTAACACCATTATAAATGCTGGATGCAAAGCAAGGTTTGGGGTAGAGGCTGACAGCTCGTGACCCCGAGGAGTCCCGACCCCCAGTTTGAGAACCCTTGCTGTAAACCTTCCCATGGGACTCAAAGTGACTTCAGTGGAAATTGTGCAGATGGAGGACTCAAGGTCTCAGCACAAACATATGGTCCGAACAGAACTGCTAAAATAGAAATGAACAACATTTATTGTTCTAGCTATAAAAAGCTCACTACAGTTAAGCATATGTCTATGCTTTTGCAGGAACAGAGCCATAAATCATTTGTGCCCCTTCCTGTTCATTTTTGATGTATAACTTAAACAGTTTTCTTTCAACAATTTGTATTGTGCTTGTCTTTCACATTAGACATGAATTCCCCATTAGCTCTTTATTCTCTGGGCTCTGGCAATCTTCGAAGGAGCAGGAACGTGACATCACAGATGGTGTTTGCAAACTGAACTGCAATCCTGCAGGGTACTCAGGGCTATGGTGAAGCCAACAGCTGAAATCCTGGCCCCACTGAAGTCAGTGGGAGCTTTCCCACTGATTTGAACGGGGTATGTCTACACACCTGTGGCAGTGAGCCGCGCAGCCTGCGTCAACTGACTTGGGCTAGAGAGGTCACATTAACAATATCTGCCTAGACTGTGCTTTGAAGTTGTAGCTCATGCTCTGAAGCCTAGGGAGGGGGCAATATCACCCAGCAGTCTAAGAGGTCTGCCTGTGTAGAGCAATGTGTAGGATTGGGACACAAGCCCTACCATTTTACCCACTTATTGGGAGGTTGTTTTGCTTCATAAAGGTGTTAGCACCACTAAAAACATGTCTCTCGTTTCCAAATATCCCTTAGTGTGTAAGAAACATCAAATTTCCTGGTTTCTCTTTTTCTCAGACAGGATGTGCACATTTAGAACATTCATTCCCTAAATATTGTCTTTTCCAACTCTTTCTGTAAAGGGAACTCCATCACCGGATAAAACAACAACGTCAAAGCTCAGCCTCCTAGTGTGATTTGTCTATTACGTGAGATAGAATAAAATTAATGAGCTCCTCATAAAGCATATGGTAAAGCCAGATCTACAAGATAGGGGGATGCTAAATCCAATAAACAGGTTCAGCTATTAGTTCTGGATGAACTCAAATGCTGATTAATATAACTTCGATACTGGACCCAGGAGAATAATTAAAGGGTTGCAGCCGTCAGTGTTGGAAAAAATATTAATTCAAAACAGATTTTTCCGTGTTCTGTATTAGTTGGTATAATTAAGATAAACAGCAACAGAAGTAAATATTGTTCCTTGCACCAAAAGGGCTTAGTCTGAAAATGAACAAATAAAAATATTTTTAGAACATAAGAAGTGTCATACTGGGTCAGACCATGTCATCAGGCTCTGGGTTCTAGGCAGTCAGACCTGGTGGCGCGAGTTGTGGTCAAGTACAAAGGTTGCAGCTGGCTGTAGAGTCAGCCTGGGATGAGGGCAACACTAAACCAAGGTGTGGGGACAAGCTGCAGGTCAGTCTTTAGACAAGTCAAATCAGGACAATATTCAGAGTCCTGAAGCAGGCTGAAGGTCAAAGCCGAGTTGGAGCTATAATAAAAGTTTTCAGTGTCAAGTTCTCAGGTCAAGAATGACAGGACACTACCAGATTTTAACCTCTCGAGAATCTATATAAGTACTTGTGAGTTTGACCCAGGGTGAAATTTCACCCATAAAAATGATAAGCAATTTGCCCTCATTGCACCTAAATATTTGTATTCAAATTAATCCAAGTGAAATATTTCCAGCCATTGATTTTATTTATGGATCCAGACAAAGTTCTCCTACAGTGTCTCTAAGTACTGGAACAAGTGGAGGGAAGCTGAAGTCTGGGAGTATTAGATTTCCCTGTCCACTTACAGAAGCACATTAACCATTTAAAATCGCTAATGCATTTCCCTTAGTGAAGAGGAGCACAGCTAGATGCTATTACAGCCTCCATATTTCTTATGGGCAAGCTACCATTGCCTTCTGGTGGAAAGAGCAAACGAAAGAATCCCTGTGTTATACCAGTCTGTCTGGCCATAACAATAGCAATGAAGGGTAACTCATAGGTCATATTCAGAATTTTGTTTATTTAGTGTTCTCCCTCCAACGTCAATTACTCTTGTTGGCAAAGCTTTTGAAAATCTCATTTTAATTTCGATCTCAGACTGTCTGAATTTCTTTAAAGCAAATTCTCAAAGTAACACATTTTCATGTTCAA
This sequence comes from Malaclemys terrapin pileata, assembly GCF_027887155.1. Taxonomy (NCBI): domain Eukaryota; kingdom Metazoa; phylum Chordata; order Testudines; family Emydidae; genus Malaclemys; species Malaclemys terrapin. The sequence goes on along the minus strand of NC_071512.1, from coordinate 10,269,535 downwards.
ATGCCTCTTCTACAAAGAGATCTTTTTTGGAAGGGAAAAGACCAGCTTCCTCCTGAGGGAGACTGCTGGTTGTTCTAATTTTAGATAACAGTGAACAACAACAAGGGGCTTTGTTTGCAGGCTGCCTTTGAAAGAAGACAGAAACAGCAGCTCATTGTATTTTTGCAGCAACAAGATGCACATCTGAGTTTGAATTTATGAACCCGACACCACATAAGGATGATGAAGGTAGTGTCCATATTATCTAGTTCCATGCTGAAGTACCCACAACACAAGTCTGGTAGCAACTGTCTGCTGATAGTTTTCTTTGCCCTCTGGGCAAAGAAAATAATAATAATAATAATATACGGAGATATACCTATCTCATAGAACTGGAAGGGACCCCAAAAAGTCATCAAGTTCAGCCCACTGCCTTCACTAGCAGGACCAAGTACTGATTTTGCCCCAGATCCCTAAGTGGCCCCCTCAAGGATTGAATTCACAACCCTGGGTTTAGTAGGCCAATGCTCAAACCACTGGCATCATCCTACTAGGATAAAATCTAAGACTGAACATTAGAAAGATATAGAGTGGTCAGAAATAAAGGTTTATTGAGGCCTGAATTCCAAGAAAAGTGCATGAGTACTAGGGCGACTACCAATAAGCTTGTGACAATATATAGCGGTAATAGGAATATTGCATTCAGGGAATGGGAATTTGGGAGATATCTTGATTGGAAATGAGTAAAGCAAATTAGAACATGCATAGGTTTCCTTAGTTGAATCATGAATTGATGCGAGACTGATACTGGTTCATCATCACAAGTTTAAACACACCATCACAAAATGTCCAGTTCATTACCCATTACTTACCCAGTAAATGATGCTGTTTGATATGATAGGGCATTTAATCATCCAGTCACGGTGAATCTGAGTACACACACATGTTGGAAGTCTCCAAAACTCACGTCAGTACTCCTTAACTCAAGCCTGGTAGAATTAAGTTGCATAAAAATATGAAATAGCTGCATATTAATAATGCCTATAGCACCATAAGTTCTGTTAGCTCTGTAATTAATTGATGCCATGACTGTATGCTAGAAGCTTGTCATTAATGGCTATGTCAGTTAGTTCTGTCGGACTGCAGTAGCAGCTCTGTGTTGCATCATGCATGTGCTTTTTTCCAGTCAGGTACCAGTAATGAAAACTCCCCTTTTATTCTGTCCTTCTCACACACCCATTCCTCAGATCGGCTCTCATTTCAAACTCAGGCCAACTCCATGCATGGGCAAGGAACACCCCAACCTTCAAAAGTGGCTCCTGCCCCCACTGCACAATTTGCATACAGGTAATTATCCAGGCAAAGCAGCTACTTTGGAAAACATTACACATTTTAAAATAAGGGTGTATTGAACACCTCACCTACTAACAATAACTTACTGCTTTAAACCCTGACAACACAAACATGCTTGCTGGAGGGCAGAGACATAGTGTAAGTGTGATGCGGTCTATCAGGCCTTCTCTGCTTCCTGCTGACACTCCCAGACCAAGGAAAGTCCACTCAGATTGGGTGATCAATAAGACAGTCCTCCAGTGGTCTAGAAGAGCCAGGCGGAAATACTGACCAATCAAGCACCAGTAGGCCAGTTAAAAAGGCCCCCCTGCCTCTGTGCAGGAGCAGTGCTGGGCCGGCTCCAGATGAGAAAGCAGGTGCCTGGGGCAGCACATTGTAAGGGGCAGCATTCCAGCCAATCTTGGGGCAGCACATTCCGGCCGCCCTGCCATGCTTCTTTTGTTTTTTTGCTTTGGCAGCCCGGTCCGCAGCTCCGGAGCCCCCGGCCAGCTCCCCGCGCTCCGCCAGTCCCAGCCCAGCCCTGAACTAGCGATCCCCACTGCTCACCGTGCCACTGGGCACCCCAGGATGCGCCACTCCCTGCCGCCTGCACCGGCCTCTGCCTCCCATGCCGCTCTGAGCCTGGCCCAGCCAAGCCACCTTTAAAGGAGTGGCTGAGCCAGCACCTCCTGCAGCCCCCGGGGGCTCCGCCTGCCCAGCCGGGAGAGGCACCCCAAGGCCAGAGAGGTTAGTCCTCTCGCCTGGCTGCGAGACACTGCCCTTCACCCCCTGCGAGCCGCTTTGACCGCACTCCCTGCGGTTGCCAGTTTGTTTGGGTTTTTTGGGCGGCTTCGGCAGTCCGGCCACCCCCACCCCTTTTTTTTTACTTTTTTTTTTTTGCTTGGGGCGGCAAAAAAGCTAGAGCTGGCCCTGAGACTGGGACAGGGTACAGGCAGCTTTTCAGGGATAACCCAGCATCCAGGCCGGGGTCCTGCTCTGTGCACTGCAACTAAGAGCATGCATTTTGAAGGGTTTTTTTTCTCTGTTTAAAAAGGCACAGACAGCCAAATCCAGAGTTATTTTCTTACTTGGATTTTGTCAGTCTCAAAACAAAGTTGACAGAACACATTACCCTGCCCAAAGCAGGCAGCCAACCCTTGCAGACAACAGTAAGGAGTGCCTGTGTGTAGGGGACATTGCAGAGCAGGGCTTCCTCCCACAAAGAAGAGACATTGCTCTACATTGCTCTACAAAACATGATCAGGCAAGGCATGGTAGGGTAGGGTAGTAATGCTAGCATTGCCATCACAGCACTAGCGTAACTTTATTAACTTCCTTTATTTTTGAGTTTGTACAATAGCCAAACCACAAAAATACTGACACACTAGCATAGCAACAATCCTTTAAACCTATTTCCATTGTGTACTCTCAGTTCCATAAACTTCATTGCAACTCAGAATTGAGCACAAATATAAAACCTACTGATGCCATGCAGACATCCCTGTTATTGGCAGATCTCATCCTTTTGGGGGGGGGAGCATCAAGGGGAAGTCTTTAAAGAAGCACATACATCAAGTCAACAGCACCATATCTTTAAATGGAAAGTTCACAATTTTAGCTTCACTACTTCTGAGTTAATGGGATCCTGCATTAAATAGAAATTCAATGTTCAGCTACAGAGAATAAATAATCCTTCTATTACGCATACTGTTGACACAAGTTAATTTGTCTCCTCCTGAGATATTGCAAAGAAAATGTTAAAGGCCCCCTACTGAAAATAGCGATTTGCAGTGCTACAGCCCATTGCTAGCTCTCAAGAAAGTTAATGATTGAATGCAAAAAGTTTCAGAGATTCAGCCTGGTGGATACAACACTCTGTCCCCCCAAGTAAGTAGCAATGAGCTAGACAACATACAGTTTATCCACACATTAGCCAAACTACTTTGGTCTCCAAAATTAGGCTGGAGATCTTATGATTAAAAAAATATATAAATTACAGCTTTGTTTCTTATAGTCCAAGCACATAGTTTTCAGTTGCTGATGTCTGAAATATTTATGAAGAAAAATGAACGTTTTGTGCTTTTTGATTCATCCCTAAATTCAAGATGTAGTCACTGCATTGCAATTTTGTCTATGCCAAATGTTTTATGGCTTCTTTAAGCCATAAGACAGACATGTTGGAAAATATTTTCAGTTAATACCATGGATTTATGTAGTGGCATTCTGATATTTTCTGTGTTATTAGCTATCTCTTTCCTAATGTTTCCTAGGATTGTTTACTTTTATGACTGCCACTGAACATAGTTTTCTGAAAATATCTGCTCTATCTACAATGACTCAAAGATCTTTCTTGAGTGGGAGCAGATCTAGATCCCATCTTTGTCTATGTATAGTTGGGATTATGTTTTCCAATGTGCATTACTTTGCATTTATCAACATTGGGTATACAGTTAGTTTAAGCCTCTATTGTGGTATGTTTAAATATGCCTGCAAGCTGCATGGAAACTATCACTCTTGTGACTGTTCCTTTTAAATTTTTATTTAACTAGCCTCCTCATTTTTGCGTAGTTCCCCTTTTTGATGTTGAAGTTTACTGTGGTGGGTTTCTTTGATATTCCCCTCTCGCCTCTCCCCCTCTCCCACCAGATGTTACATTTAATGATGGCTGCTATTACTGAATAGTTGAGCTACATTCACCTCTTGTAGCAGTGCCTCTATCAAATTTTCTGGCTTTTTTGGTGCATTACAACAGTTACTTTATGGAAAGCAGATTATCAGTTTCATAACGTGAATGGCTTAAACCTGTCCCAACATGTAATTCTCACTCCAACCAATTTACAGCTACAAAAGGGTATGGCATCTTCCTGATTAACACTTTAAAAACTGTTGAAACAACAGAATGGATTGCCAATTGTCTTGTTACTGGTGAAGCAAGCCAAGATTTTTCAACCTGTGCATATGGAAAAAGAACCATCAAATACACTGCAAATATCTACTCTCTTTTAAGACAGAAAAATGGACTGATTCTTGTTACATGTGTTCAGGTATTAGATGGTGAAATCCCAGTTTTGTTGGGAAATTCTGGCTCCTGCGGCCTTGTGACCTGAATTTATGTTGAGAGAGATTCAAGGACAGGGATTTTATTTGAAGGTATTCAGTCATCATTTGTACTTACAGGTAGAGCCCAATCCTTCCCTTGAAATCAATGGGTGTTTTGCTATTAGTTTCAAGGGGATCAAAACTGGGCTCTTGGAAAGATTTTGTCCTTATTGAACTAAGCATGTTTCTGTAAGGAAGCCAGGAACTGCATATGTAGACATTCAAGCTGAAGATTATTATTTATAGACTATAAAGATGTCTTATCCCTGATAATATAACTATAGAGGGTTCCTGGTTTTGATATTGCTCGTTTAGTCCTTTTCAAAAGGAGCACTGAACGAATATAGAAATGAATTACCATTTCCAATAAAAGTGTTCTACACATTCAGATTTGGGCTAAGGTCATTCACTGATGAAGCATTGTAATGGAACTCATGCTGCAGCTGTTTGCACTATGCTGGGCTTATGGACACATGCAGGCTTTTTGCAGATTCACTCTCAAACGTTTACTGAAATGGATCATTCTGTAATACTGTATTTCAGACAGAGGGTATGCTGGCCAATGAAACACAATGCAGTACTTCCACTCACAGAAATCAATAAGCAACATGAGTTTTTGTTTTGGAACACTATTACTAAAATTATTAATGTGCCCTTCTCTACTCAATTTATTACACAGAAAAAAATAATATAAATATGGTTCATAAATAATTTTCCTCGGTATGCTGCTAATCCATGCGCACAAAGTATGGGCCACACTCACATACTTAGTGGGAGAATCAGTCAAAGCATCAGTATTCTTAGTAACAATTAATCTTATGCTGTTCAAAACTCTATTTGCAGACCCAGGTGTCACAAAAACAGATCAAACATAGGATCAGTGAGCACCTGATCTTTTACTGTTAATAATTTACCAATGCTCAGAACTTTTAAATCTGGTGATCACATGATTTGCATCCCTTTTTTCATCTGCCACCTTAACTTTATTATATTTTCTGTTACAAAAAGGTAACAGACTATTTTTGAATCTGTTCTTGTAGCCATGTTGGGCCCAGGATATTAGAGAGATAAGATGCGTTAGGTAACATCTGTTATTGGACCAACTTCTATTAGTAAGAGAGTCAAGCTTTAGAGCTTACACAGAACTGACCTGCAGAAGATCTCTGCAAGTTCAAAAGTTTCTCTCTCTCACTAACAGAAGTTGGTCCAATAAGCTATTACCTCACCCACCTTGTCTCTCTTTTTGAATCTGACACCCTGGCCCAGCAAACCCTTAATCATGTTCATGTCAGTGTGGTGTGCAGGATTGGGCCATATAATGCTATATCTTAGTTGCCATAATGCACCGTCCTCTTCACTTCTTAACACATCTAGTCAATAGTCCCATTTCCAGCACCCTTTGTAGGGAGTTGCATGTGACTTGGAGATGGCAATTCCTCCCTTCACTATATGTTTGGATGTCCATAGGGAGGGCAATCTAGACCAGTCCTTAATTGTCATAACCTTGATTTTCAGATTTGAATTGTGGGCACACAGATACCAGGTATATCGACTTCATCCATCCTATCATAGACTGCTATTCCCACTCAGTGCAGCTCGAGAGACAGGGCCGCCCAGAGGATTCGGGGGGCCTGGGGCAAAGCAATTTCTGGGGCCCCTTCCATAAAAAAAAAGTTGCATTACTATAGAATATTTCTATAAATATGACATTAGACACATTTCAGTGCAACATAAATGGTATAATCTTTCTCCTAATAGATACTTCATTCATTAAGATTACAATGGATGAAGGATTCTCTCTCTCTCTCTCTCCAAGGCCGCCCCATTTCTCCCCCTTCCCCCCCGCCCTCTGGGCGGCCTTGGAGAGAGAGAGAGAGAGAATCCTTCGTCCATTGTAATCTTAATGAATGAAGTATCTATTAGGAGAAAGATTATATCATTTATGTTGCACTGAAATGTGTCTAATGTCATATTTCATGTGGAAAAAGCCAAATTAACCTTGCACCAATCTGTAATGTAAGTAGCACATCACATTACAGTGAACATTCCATCCTTTCCACCCCTCCTGCAGTGAACAGCGAAATATCCTGTTCATTTTTGTTCCATCTTAACAAGGCTCCTATTTCACTTTATTTTGGTGAAATGTCATGTATTATTATCTAGAATAATAAAGGCATGGTGCACTTTATTATGCATTTCAAAGCCAAATGTCTTTCATCCTCCTTTGACTCACACCACTTACATAATTTCCCTTTCCCTGTTCTAAATTGGGCAGAAGAGCACTAATGAAAAAGTTGTGACTACCAAGATGAATTTATTCCATAGTAAGTCTTCAAACTATAATAGTAGGCAGCATTGTTTGGCATAGTCTGAACCTTCCATACAATTGGTCAACTAAATTGTTTTGTTTAATAGAAAAAGCGAGGGAAGTTCAGTAACAAACTTTTGATGAGTGGTTAGAGGTAGTTGCTTATTCCCTGGGTTGCATCAGTGTGATTGGATGGTAAAACGTACAGCCTTTGAACAACATGCAGCCTTGCTGAATTCTTTTTGCCATGGTAGCAAATATACAGCTATTAGTTTGAAATCTAGTCTTCGAATCAAAAATTTTGTAGCTCAGGCTCATTGAAGTTTTAAACACCTCCAAAGTCTGGATTTCAGGTTCAGGTTTGAGTGGATACCCAAGATTGGAGTTAAAAAAAAAATACAAAAATCTATGGGCCCAATCCTAATCTGGTGTCAATCACTGTAGCTGCTTAGATCCTCGGCTGGTATAAATTGCCATAATTCTATTCAATAGAGCAAGGGCAGCGTGCAGCAGCAGAGGATCTGGCCTATGTTTTGAAATGCAGCATTAATAAGTCTTTGCTAGCAGTGGTTTTGCTTACGGCAAGTCTGTCTTCAAGATAATTCCATTGATTAGGCAGGAGTGGAGAAGGAACTGTTGTACAATCAAAACTGTTCTTCTGGAGGACAAGAATGGTATCACCTCCACACGGTACCAGTTCTCACTGGTCCAACCACATGCTCCTGGGAGGTGCTGAGTGACCTCGACTCCTGGTGTAGCCAAGCTCATCTGTTTCCAGCAGCCACCGCAAAAATAAAGGCAACAACGACTGCAGCATATGGGAGTTTTGCCACTGACTCCAATGCGAAAGAACTGGGTGCTCAGCATCTCAGTATCTTGCATAACTGGGCCCGAGAATGCCATTATACCTTAGAAGACATTGTTCTGCCCTTAAACAAATGTGACTTTTGCCCTTCTTTTACTTATTTTATCCAGTGACATTTGGCCATTTTCAAACAAATACCTTGAAAGCCTCCTTCATGGAGGGGATTCACCTTTATCTGGCTGTGCAGCATGAAATTCCTGTACCGTCTCTCTCTTGAAAGGCTCCTGTGTCACAGGGCAGGTTTCACAGTGTGACAGGAGCACCCAGCCACTACCGGTGTAACCGTAGGCTTCTGACTACAATGCACAGATCTTCAAAGTCGGGTAGAAAAGCACTAGTATGGCAATCTTTGTTTTGGGGAGAGAAAGGAAAACTTTTGGTTAATATTTAAGGGGCCATGCAGGCCATAAAAATGGCTTTTCTGGATATTCTGGCAGCTGCATCTGTAATTGCCATATTTAACAGTATCAGGGGCTCCAGTATCTGGATTTTGTACTGCAGGGTAGGACTGATGCAAAGGTCACTGACCTATTCTACATCTGTTTGGAGAGGAGGAATACGTGAGACTGCTTTACATTCTGGGTATTTTCCTTTACTGCACAGCAAACACTGACGGCAAACTAAAAATCCCAATGAGATGGGAGATGTTCTGGCAACCAAAGTCTATCCAAGGGCTCCCTTTTGAGCTGGCAGAATGCAAGTCACTGAATATGGTATCTGGACAATTATTTGCTGTAGTTGGCCAGCCGATTCTGCCTGGCCCTATGGTGGGTGCACAGAATGGGAGGGGAGCTGGGGGGAGGGGTACAGCATAGAGGAGCCTGGTTTCACTTGTGCGCCCTGGAGAAGAGCCTGGAAGCATTTCACTCAATAGACTGGTGCTACAGATGAGGCTTCCCACACATGCACAGCAGCCAGTGGAGGTGGGTGGCTGTACTGAGGGGAGGAGAGGAGGGAGTAACAGGATGCTGAACCAGCCACAGCCCCTGCATGCTGGAAGATACAGTAACACTTCTGTCAGTGATGATTAGCTCAGCAAGTGGCACAGCTTTGCCATAAAGGGCAATTACTGAGCCTGGCAGCAATCCGTCTCACAGGCAATGAAGTACACTCCTGTGCAGAATCTCCCTGAAATCTCTCTAATATCAGCATCCTTATAGAAGGTAATATGGACTGCACAGTACTGACTAGCTTCCAGAACAGCAGGGGTGATATTAACCCATCAGATGCCAGAGGCGTAGTTCACCTTCTGGGAAAAAAAAGATTTGAAATATGTTTTCTTAATGTCACTAACCATTTTCTTTTCAACCTCTCTCCTATAGTCACTGTGCATGTCAATGTGTAGTTCTATTTATTTCCCCCCCAATTATAACTGTAAATTCAACATTCAGGGGTAGCTATTCAAAGCAGCTTGCATGGATTTAGCCATGTAATTTCTTCTGACAAGAGTGAAAGACATGATTAAAACCTAGCTCACGGCTTTGAAATTGTACTTCCTGGAACTGTTCTCTCCTTATATTGGCATCAATGCTGTTTTAATGTAACCTTGGCTGCCAGAAGCAGATGAGCTTGAAGTCAGTGAGGTGACAGGGTTGTGCGGTGGCACATCGGCAAAGCGACCCATTAGCTCTGTTTCATGCAGATTTTGAGTCTTGCTACTACCAGACACAGCCAGCTAAAGTATCTGCTTTGCAGAATTATGATCAGCAAAGCAGGGCAGCGGTGGGGATAGCTGACAGGAAACAAGTTCTGGTTCCCTAATTTTCTACCCAGCCCCCAGTCTCAGCTACGTTACTCTAACTTGAACCATCTGGCAACACAATATCTAAAGGATTGTCTGGCAGCTGAGCATAGCCAAAACAAAAAAATACTTTCGCCGCTCCTCCGCTACCCCTATGTGGTGTAGGAGTAGTGTACAAGGTGAAAAGAGGAGGGCAGAGAATCTGTTCCAGTGCTCATAGAAAGAGTATTGGATAAGGGGGCCATTATTGAAATGGAAGTTAATCCAAGATATAGAAGACCTGCTAGAGAAGCCTTGACAAATGCTTGCCCCTCCCTTCACTCAAACTTTTCTCCTGTCTTCTTTCTTCCTCTTCTCCTTCCACCTTCCCATTTCATTCACTCAACTCAGATTAGTGATCGTCCTTCAAAACTCTGATTTCCTGAGGAAACTAAATGTTACCTCAGAATTCCCCACAGTAAGAATAGAGAATACTGAAGATACAGAAGTACGACTACTATAGTTAGTCAAAGTAAAACAGAAACATCTTAAGAGTTACCACTGTCATATTTCCTGCCTTTATGGAGTTTTACCACATTTTATTTATATGTATGAACCATCTCAGTCTCTGGGTTCATTTACAGCACTTTCCAAATGTCACAAGTAAAAGAGAACAAAAAACAAACAAACCAAAACAAAAACAAAAAACAACTCAGAAGCCATCTTAAACAAGAACTACAGTCACCACAAGCCAGAAAGATACTTAACCCAGTCTCTTGCTCTGACCAGAAACATGGCAGTTATTCAGGATTCCCTTCTCCGAAGAAGCACTTTGATTTAGAACCTTGAGCATTGCATCTGCTATCATTCCAGTTTTTCACGAGACTAGACTAACAAAAACCCCACACACATTGACACACAGTAGTAAAAAGTAACATTACCCTTGTTATTCATTTTCTAATAAACAGGAACATTCTGTGAGCTATAAATCAATTATCCACTGTGTATGAGTGACCCAGACACAATACACACTCCTTCCTCTCCCACCTGGAGAGTGTCAAGGTGAACTGGGAGATGGCATTCATAGCTCCACAGTAAAGAGTTATGCCTTTATGTTTTTAAGGAGGCCTGTACAAGTATCCCTGGGTGAATGTGGAAGAAGGTACTTTAAGAATATTCCCAGATTCTCCGTAGTATCCAAAGAGTGCTTTGATGCCACTAGGGTGACCAGACATCAAGTGTGAAAAATCAGGACGGAGGGTAGGTGGGTAATAGGAGCCTATATAAGAAAAAGATCCAAAAATCGGGACTGTCCCTATAAAAATCGGGACCCTAAGTCACCCTAGGTGCCACTCAAGAGGGATTAGCAAACATGACTTTAGGCAATATATCTGCTCCCTCAGTCCTGGGCTGGCTGTTCACTAGGCTGATTCCCTCAGCATAAATTAGAGCAGCCTGAATGCTGTTGTAACTTGTGTAGGCTGCAGACAACCTCAGTAACCTTCTATAGCAACCAGGCATCAGCAGGGCATAGGCATGCTTCCCCCTGCTTATATTAGCTCCACATCCCTACAGGATTACCTTACAGGACACCTCCATGGCTAGCAACACTGGTTCTAGAGTCACTTTGTGCCAGCAGCCCAGAATTCTCCACCATTCTAGCTGGCCCCTTCTCTAGCTCAGCTAAGCTGAAGAAAGACAGTGATGCAACTTATGCCAGTAAGCAAGGCATTTGTGTTTCTAATAGTGCCATAGAATATCTTCATTGGATTTATAATGTTTTGTTCAGGCTACACTAATCTAATGTAATATTACTATAACAATACTGACATAAGCCACTGACATGTAACAATGCCGGTGTAAAAAAATATCATCTGAATAATATGAACACCACAATGGAGAATTGTATAGCTTAGAGACACTTTGTCAAGCCATTTTGCTGGCAGTTTCCCCTCAGTACAACTGAATGTTTGGATTTAATTTACTGGAGTGCTAAGAGACAGCTGTGAGCACTGGTATAAAACAGTTAATCAAATTTTAAATCCACCTAGCAAGATGATATTGACAGTCACTACATTTATGTGCTCCGACTTTATACATATTACTCCCTAGGACAATGTTCCAGCAGGGTTTTGAATTCTTCATTTAGCTTTATAGCATCAATTACAATACACTAATCAAGCACAGTCATTTACGGTGAAGCAAGATAAATTGTACAACGTAAACCATAGATGCCGAGTAAAGCATCTGAAAAGAGAATACTGTTCTACCTGGCTAAACAAAGGACAGCTACAGTTTTTGTATTCCAATATCAATTTAAAATATTTTTGCAATATCCTAATTCTAATGTACTCTTCAATGGCCCATAATTACAGCAGCCTCCTAAAAGCAAAGGCAGACAGGGCTGTAAAGCATGGCTCACATCACACTGAAAGCAAACAGTAATACAGCATACAGTTCATTTTTTCCCTTTCCATTCTACTTTTATACAACCGTGTAACTGAAATCTGTGGTGCACTCCAGCAGTCAGGTGTCATAGCCAGTTGATTTTTTTTACCTTGAAAACAACAAATCAGTCACACTTTCTGGGCCTAGCATCAAGATGTGGCATCCATGCACCAGGTTTTAAAGAATTCAGCATCAGCTTTCACAAGATAAAGGGTGAGATGATGTACCCTGCTGATCACCTTGCAGACGTCAGAAAGGTTTGGATTACTTGTCATGTCTTGTTTCAGACTAGATTACAGCCACTTTGGGGCAGAGGCTGTGGCAATTATCAGGAAGTGAGTCATAGTGCTGAATTGAACAGTGTCTTCAGACTACTTTTTTCTCCTCTAGCTAACATAGATGTCTCGCATCTTTGACAACAATTACTTCATGCAAATTAAACAGAACTTAATTTCCTAAACTGTTAGGTAAACTGTCAGACAATCTACTTTCTTCTTGTACTAGTAAAGAGCACATATTGTATTATTTCAGTGTTACTTCATATGCTGAATGCTCTGTGAATTCCTTGCTAGTATATTTTATTACAACATGGTGTAATAATAGTAAAAAAGGTTTACAGTGGTAAAAATGTGTCTTTGGGAATTTGGGTCAAGCCATAGCCATGATATACACTACCAAGAGTATGCAAAAAACACAGACCTGTGTGGCATTTGCTTTGCCCTAACGAAATAAGGTGTAAATCCTCAGAAATAATAATGCAGGAAAATAATGTAATTACACAGGAAAGGTTAGCCATGTTTATTCTTTGACAGTAAATCCCACAGGATTAACAGTTCAAATGTATTGCACTCTTGCAGTACCATAGTACTGCTACGAGGAAAAGAACAAAGTGAAATGGACCCAAACTGAAACCTTGGATCTAAACATCCTTAAATGTTGGAGGCGGGTCCTGGGGCATAACAGGCAGTGTCCCAGTCTGTTGGCCAGCTCTGGACAGAGACCCAGCAGCCACCGCCTCCCCTTGCCATGCCTGAGATAATAGTGCAGCGCAGCCCACACCTGGGACCCCACTGCCCATGCAGAAGCCCAAAATAGAGGAGGAGGAGACCTTGCTGGAGTCCTAGCACTGTGGACAGGGCAGCGGCAGGGAAGGGAGCTGCAACCTAGATGCCAGAGCTTTCCACAGGGAGCCCCATGGGACTGGTCTCTATGTAGTGGGGTGGCTGCCCCACTCCAGGAGAGTAAGGGTTAAAGGAACCCTTGGAGAGGGCTGTGGCTGGGACCAAAGGAGAAAAGGGGTTAAGAGCAGCCACACCTGCCCTGATATGAGGGCTAAGGGAGGAGCTGGGTCAGTCTCACTCCAGCCTGGGAGTAGGAAGCTGCCTGGGAGCACAGGGTACCTGAAGCAGAGCAGTGCTGGGGAAGGGCAGGCAGAGCTGGGGAGCTCTGCCCTGGCAACTCCCCAGGCTGAGGCCTTGCTGAAGGCCAAAGGAGGTGGGGCTGCAGGGAGACAGTGGGGCCTAGAAAGGCAGCAGGTCCAACCCTTGCCAGTGATGAGTGGTCATTACAGACTGCAGTCTGCCCCAGAGAAAGGGGGCTAGATGATGACTGGCAGTAGCCACTGAGGCAAGGTGGGCATAGAGGGTTGGGGGTTCCCCTGGGAGGGGAGACCCAGAGTGTGTGGGTACTGCTGTGGGCAGAACCCCAAGGGAAAGGGCACCAGGGTCCAGGGGGGACACAGGGCCTGAGGCAGGAGAGACACTGGCCAGCAGGGGGCGCTCTGAGTGCTGGAATTGAGTTAATTCCCGGATGACCAGCAAGCGGCGCCATGTCAGTGAATACTCAATCTGCTACAGTCTATCTGCAGAAAAGGGTACCCCAAATTGTGAGTAAAGACATCTGACTATGGGCCCAAGGAATCAGAGGTCATTTTATTTAAAAATTCTTTGTATGTGAACAGGTCATTTTTCACTTGTTACAAGTGGAGTTACAGAATGTTTGTTCCATTCTTCAATAACTTTGGGAATACACTTTATTTTTGGTCAGTTTTTCAGCAATGTTAAGAACTGCATTATGATACTTACTGGGTTATGCAAGAAAGCACAAATTACAGCTAGTAGCTGAGGGAGAGGAAGAGAGGGGAAAAAAAGTCTTGTTAGATCCTTCATGTACATAGATCTATGTTAGAGAGTAAACTTGGTTCATAGGACAGAATAAAAATCATCCGTAGTCAATTTGTCTATCCTTCATCTAGCCTTGAGATTCCAGAGTTAACTAGCTTTCATCTGGGAAAGAGTAAGTCTCTGAAGGGTGCATGCTATTAGTTCATGCATTCAAAATTGATGACATTTTTTTGTGAGTAAGAACTTCAGACAATATAATTTTATTTCCCCTATACATGAAATCCAGGATGACTGCTACTACCGAGTCACTGATACCTTGTAGTCTAAAATTAAATAAGACTGGAAAAACCTGGAGGGTTTCACAGGGAGATATTTGAGATTGACATAATACAAGCTTTATTACAATCAGGAAGGTGTAGCTAATAACCTTTCCTCTCAAATTTTCTTCAGTGTATATTAATATCTGGCTTTTATTCTTTTTATCTGTAACTCTCAAAGTGCTTTTATAAAGGAAGGCGAGTCTCACTATGCCCATTTTACAGATGGGGAAAAATGAGGCACAGCGAAGTAACTTATTCTAGGTCACACAGCAGAGAGTTGGAACTATCACCCAGCTCTTAGAGTAATTAACATAACTCGGGAGGGATAGTTCAGTGGTTTGAGCATTGGCCTGCTAAATCCAGGGTTGTGAGTTTAATCAATGAGGGGGCCATTTAGGGATCTGGGGCAAAAAAATCAGTACTTGGTCCTGCTAGTGAAGGCAGGGGACTAGATTCACTGACCTTTCAAAGTCCCTTCCAGTTCTATGAGATATTTTATATTTAAACCTTGGATAAAATTATTAATTATATATGGCCAGATTCTGCCATCCTTACTCCCATTATAAGTGTATAACAGTGTAATTTGCATATAGTCTCATGTATTTCAAAGGAACTTCTTGAGGTGTATTTCTACTCAGACTGAGTAAGAGTAGCATAAACTGGCCCACATTGTGTTATATATGTGGAAACCATACATTAACATTCTCTAACCATTGTTATCAAATATGCACTCACATGGTTTAATGTGCTTTAGGCCTAATCTGAGCACCTGCTGTGAGATCCTGAGCATTGTCAATCCCAGCAAAGCTAAAGGAAGATTAACACACTCAGACCTTGCAGGATGGGGCCCAAAATGCACACGTCTGGGAACTGGCCTTCCCAGCAATGATGACAAACCAAGAGTGTTTTGACACATCCTATTTAAACTGGTGTTAGTCAAAAAATCTTTTACAGAACAGCTTGCTTGAAATTTACTCATATTACAGACAGAAGTTTACAGACTAAGACACTGTCAGTGTTATTGGAACAGATAATATTCACAATTTTGCCTCTTCCCACATTTGTAGGAACAATAATAACCATGCGAATGGGGATGGGGAAGGCCAGAGACACAAGCTTTTTGCAAGCATCCTAGTGTACAGGCTTAAAATGCACTTCCCACAAGCATTTGAAACTCAGTCATGCAAACATTTGTACAGAGTGAGCCTAAAAGGGGTATAAACGTGTCATGAGCTAAGTCAGTTTAAAATTCCATTTTCAAAAAGTGCTTTAGAGTGTCCACCCAGCTGTGTTCTTCCCTAAACTCTCTCATCGATTCCTAGCCTAACAGCGAATGTTCCCATTACACCGCTTAGACAATACATGCTCACAGCTGCTTCAGAACAGACTCACTGCAGAGATGATGTAAGCAGTTACCGCAATGAGGGATTCCTTCACCACTTCGTAGCTTTGCAAACTCAGTAATGGATTTATAGTGTGTCACAGTTTCAGGGTAACTGCTCCTGCATTCCCCTTCTGTGGTCCCTCAAGGGCACCAACGCTAAAGGTTTCTGGCTCCCAGCCATCACTTCTCGTGGGCAGACTCGCACTCCCTCCTTCCTGAGCAGGGTTTTTCTAGGCTGCAGAGTTCCCTACCTACATTAATATATTCCCAGCAAGCCAGGCTGCGTAAAGAGAGCCCTGCACTTTGCCTTCTTTCCAAAGGCCATGAACAGTGTATTGCCCACAGTTATAGGCTACTGCCCAGTTTTTCTAAGCAATCCCATTTCTTCTTAAGGTGAAAGCATTACAGAGAAAACATGTTTAAAACAATAAAAGAACTTACATGCCTAAAAGCTTACCAGAGGTCACCCCAATTCAAACCTTGGTCTCTGGTAGGAGTCAGTCCTTCAAGACCCACAACTGGGTTTTCCCCATGGTTACGAGTTCATAATTGTCTCAGATTCAGAACCATAACAGAGGCTGGGCAGGGTTTTTTTTAAATACAGCTCAAACCCTTGATCTCAAGTCTCTGGGAAAAGATAGATAATGAACACTCCTCAGGGTGTAACTCCCAAAGGCTGGGTTTTGTATAACTGTGGATGGGGGATTTGCATTAACTTCTCCTTAGGTAATCCCCAGGAAATTCACTTCACACTTATTGCCCCAAAAGTCCATTCCAGTCTGGCACACTTTCAATATAATCCTTTGAACTCCCAGCCCACACATCAAATCTCCTCCCTGGAGACTTTACATACAATCCCATCCCACAATAATACATAAACCGTTCTGTGACGGTGCACACATGAGCGCCTCCTGATGGATGGGTGCAAACCTGCATTCTCTTTCTCTCTTTTTGCAGTGCCCCCTCTTGGCTGTTGCCCTCATCAGCCCTCCAGCTAAGTCACACAATAGCTAAAATGGATTAACCCCTTCTGGGGTAACACAATCCAACAAATGGCTGGCCCTCTCTGTGATCTTCAGCCCTAATTTAGGCCTATTTAAATTCTAGCCCCTTTCTTGGGTTTTTAGTACCAAATTATTGCCATCTTGGGGCTTAGGCCACTTCCCTAGTGACCAGTGGGAGTGCCCATCCACTACTCAAGGTCCCAATCCAGGGAACCTACAAATAGCAGCCACTTGCTTCTTTCTTTAATAGTTGTTACTGCCGCATTCCCTGAGCTGCTTATCACTCTGTCCCATCACCTTCTTGGATTCTCTGTCTGTTCCCTGTTTGAACAGGGTATCGCCCAGGCCTCCATGCCTGGAGAGCTTCTCCTTCTCGGTCCTGACTTCTCAGGGTCTTCTCTCAGGCTTCTTTGCCTGGAGAACATGTAACAGTCTCAGCCCCATTTTTAATCAAGAGTCTCTGTCCCAGGCCTCTGTGCCTGGAGAGCTTCCCATCCTGTCCCTGCATGAGCACGGTTTCTCCCCAGTCTCTTTATCTGTGGAGTTTCACAGCTTTTCAGTCCCTCTTCACCCTTCTAGTCCCAGTCAGCAACTGATCTTCTCAGCTCCTGCAGCTCCTTTTATCTGAGCCTACTGTGCTCTGATTGGCTGATTCCCGGCAGCTTTTCCAGGCAGACCTGGAGGACCCACCTTCACTGCTCCTTTTCTGGAGTGGGGTGTGGTAGGACTCAGAAGGAGGCCTCAAAGAGCCTGGTACACCACATTCCTTTAATACAGTAGACCCCAAAGATACTTAAATTTAACTCAATAAAACCTCCCTAGGATATTGCAGGAAATTGCCATATCTATCACATAGTGCTTGAATAGTTATTCCTCCACGTCAATAGTGGATTCCCACCTACTGCAGTCATTATGAAGCCTCCCGGTGAGCTGTTACAAAGCAGACAGTTTCGCATCTGCATCTCCTTCAAGGGGATGATGTGCATAAGGAAGCATCTTCCATTATTTCAGTCTAGTGCATCTTCCACATTCTTTTGTCAGTTTAAGGAATCATGACACTGGTTTGAAAGCCTGGTGCAAATTATTACCACTCACTTTGCTACCCTTGATCATATCCTACCAAAAAAAGACGATAAACCCATTTGGAACAGAATAAAGAGTAAACCACTCTGAAATCCTATTGCACAATTGTTCCACTAACTACACCGTCTAGCAGAGGATTGTTCAGTGCTGAACGTACAGAGCATCAGTCCTTGCAAATCTGAAGTCCCTGGATTGCTTTCCATTGATGGAATAAAAAAAAAAAAACAAGACACCAAAAGCTATGGAACCTTTTCTCCATATTGGTGAGCACTTACTGACTTCAGTGGGACTCCTTATGTAACTAAGTGGTCATTAATGTGAGTAAGCATAGGTGCCGACTCCGTGGGTGCTCCAGGGCTGGAGCACCCATGGAGAAAAATTAGCGGGTGATTAGCATCCACCAGCAGCCAGGTCCTCTCTCTCCCCGCAGCCCTTCCCACCTGCCAGTGGCCCCTGCTGATCAAAGGATGAAAGTGATGAAAGGAAGGACTTACAGACTCTTGTGCAGCCCTGGCATGCTGTTCCTTTCTAATTTGGGCACTGTCCCTTTAATTGCTGACTGTTTGTCATCCCATAGCATATGATTAAGGATGCTAGTCATGCAGAGGAGAAGGTTTGAGTACATTTACTCCACTACTGAGATGGAGGTGACTTTGGTTTCATTATCCGTGGCTATTTTTTTTAATGAGTAATACTTTAAAAGGATGGCAGGTTTGACTGGACTTTCTTGAGCAGCGTTCAGTTTGACTGACATTAATAGGAAAGCTCCTCAATTTAACTCAGTAATGGCATTTGCTGATGCACGACTTGAATGAATTATTCTTTCCTTTCTCCTTTTATTTAATTGGTAGAGTTACTGGGATTATTATCTCTGCAGTTTTGGGGCCCTACAAATGCAGAGAGAATAATTTATTCAGTTAATGTTACTTTTTTTCTCCGCCCCCCTCCAAGAACAGCTTGTGATTTTTACAAATGCATTTATTTGAAATGTATTTTGCAAATGTATTTAAAGCTAATGGCATACTTCAGCGCATGGCTGAACCGGGATCTGATTCTAGCAGTGAGGGCTAGCAGAAATCAATGGGAATGCAGGATAGGCCAAATTCTACTAAAACAATGATTTCACTGATAGAAAGGTGATAACATCACTTATGACATTTCCCCTTGGGTTGTGTTAGTGTTTGCCTTTTACTGGATGATCTCCATACTTTAGGATTTGCACAATTCCCAAACAACTTTTAGTTGTGCAAAAGTAGCTCAGCTCAAACTTGTGAACCTTTTATTTTGTGGGGTGGGGAGGCTGATTTAGCTTTTCTAAGGATCACTATTTAAAATTACTATTCAACTTGATTTTCTACCTTGGGGAAAGCCTGGACAGCCATCAAGATGGTGCCACCAAGTTTAATGCAACACTGAAGAATGAAACTGCTATTCCAGTGCATTGGCTCTGCTGCAGGTAATACAGCAAAGACAGCTTGGTTTAAGCAGACTTAGTGGTGTGGATGGACAAACCAGCTCAGAAAAAACCCAGACTGGTAAATTGGGGGGCCCATATATAGCAGGCTACTTCCTCTGCTTCTGGATACAATGGACTCCAATGGAGCTACATTGATTTACTACAACAGGTGAAGCTTTGTCCTTCTATAGATTTTCTCACTCGAATTTCTCCATCTCCCCTTCTTTACCTTTTCCCATGGTCTGCGCCCCCCATTCTCTGCTCCAGTTGTCTCTTTAATTTTTCCTGGAATAATGTATTGCATTCTCTCCGAACCAGAATTGTAAAGCAATGACTCAAGTCTGAGCTGAATTTCTGAACCATGGTATTGGGGTGGGTATCATCATGAGCAAAACAAGCTTGCCATCTTTAGTTTTTACATATGTCCTGCAATCATAAGTTTTAAAATGCAGAAGATTGAATGATCACCTAGGAAATGATTACTGTTACTGCCACCACTTAGATTAGCATTGCAGTCACAAACGAGTTTGTATGTCAGGATATTACAGTGAAAGATAGATAATGGGAAATGGATTCCCATAAAAGAAGGAAAGCATAGACCCACGCACTGACCATTTTTTTCATACAGCATCAGTACAGAGTTTTACCACGGGAACAACTATTTATGATATGATATGTAAAGGAAGCTCAAAGAGATAGGAGTGCGTTGTAAGTGGAAAAGCCGCTCAGAAACAGAGAGCTGTCCAAAAAAACACCCATTGTAACAATATTCTTTAATGCATCATGTGAACTTGCAATTGAAGAGAAAAGTCCATGCAGAGAGCCTGCAGGCATTATCATTTGGTGCTGTGATCCTATCATACCTCACAAGCTAAACAATTAGAGCAACAAGGTGGGTGAGGCAATGTCTTTTATTGGACCAACTTCTGTTGGTGAGAGAGAGAAGCTTTTGAGCTTATACAGAGCTCTTCTTCTTCCTCAGCCACCTTGTCTCTCTAATATCCTGGAACCAACACATCTACAACAACACTGCATAAGCTGAACAATGTCAGCCCCTCCCTATAAACTTGCATAGTGTTCTCAAACAGTTTCATATTCTCCCTTGTAACTAGCACTTGTTATACTTATTGTAACAAAAGAGCCGTATTTTTATTATTATTGTGTATATTTTGTTTGCCATATAAAAAAAACAATAAAACTGTAGAAGGCTTTTCTCCCTCACCCTCTTCAATTCCTGTTGATAAATATATCTTCGTGTTACTACTTTCCCTCCAGGGCTATTACAGAATGCTATTTGGGGAACAAAACAAAAAACTATAGTCACCAAATACACACACACACAAGCCTTGATTTCTTTAAGAGGGTAAAATTGATTCATGGTTTTGGGTTCCCCTGCCCCTGCTAGAATTACTATGGCTTAGGACATGACCTGCACTTTCAGATAAGTATTCTACAGTATTGCTTCTCAACCAGCGATACATGTCCCCCTGGAGGCACTCAGAGGTTTTCCAGGGGGTACATCAACTCATCTAGGTATTTGCCTAGTTTTACAACAGGCTACATAAAAAGCGCTAGTGAAATCAGTCCAAACTAAAATTTCATACCGACAATGACTTGTTTATACTGCTCTATATACTATACACTGAAATGTAAGTACAATATTTATATTCCAATTGATTTATTTTATAATTATATGGTAAAAATGAGATAGTAAGCAGCTGTTCAGTAATAATGTGCTGTGACGCTTTTGTATTTGTATGTCTGAGTTTGTAAGCAAGTACTTTTTAAGTGAGGTGAAACTTGTGGGTATGCAAGACAAATCAGTCTCCTGAACGGGGTACAGGAGTCTGGAAAGATTGAGAGCCACTGTTCTACACTGTAGAATCTACAGTGTGTGATTTGTAGCTGTTTCTAGATGTCTTGTTAATGTTTTTATTATGATTATTATTAAAACCTACCTTTTAACAAACCTGTGATACCTCTGTCATTTCTGATTTGAGGATCAGAGATACTTTCCCTAGCTGTTGAGATTCATCCTTTTTTCTCCCTTTGAAATGCATGTCACTGTTTCTAGACTGGCAGTTTTGTTCCTTTTCAACCCAACACAGAACCTCTGCCTGAGGAAAAATGCCTGGTTTTCATTCAGAGAATGTACTTGGGGAGGGGAGAATGCTTCATGGAAAGGGGTTTGGAAGGTCCAGTAAGGACCCTGCAGAAAGATCTTGAGACTGTCTAGCTAAGCACTGTCTGAGAAAGAACAGGCAGATTAATTCAAATGGGATTGTCAGGAATTGTATTTGAATCTAAGAGAAGGAAAAAATAAAATAGAAAAAAATCACATTCATCAGCCTTTACAGCTGCTGCTCCAGCTGCCTGAACATGACAGTGCCTGTGACCTAGATAATCAAGCAGGGTCTCACACACAGCTCTGATTAGGAGGAAAAGAAGAGCAGTGCCTTAAAAAGGGTCTGTCTTTCAGCTCTGCTTTCCCCCTCCAAATATCACAAAACCACATGAATTCAGACACCAAATATGTAGCAGGATCAGGGCCGGATTTTAACAGGAATGCAAAATAAGGCATGGAGAAGGGCAGGCATCTTCTCTTGCCTGGACTGTGTAAGCTGTGGACAGATGCGCAAGCCCGCCACACAAGGAACAGGGGCTACTAATAAGATGATCCATTTGCAGCAACTTCCCTCCCCACTTCTTTTCAGAGTAACAGTTGGAGCTATGGCTCTGCCCTCCTTACGCACCGGTCAGTAGAGCTGGACACCAGCATGAAGGAGTTCAACTCATTGATGTTAATTGGAGTCCCACAGCTAAATTCCATCCTACCGCATGCTCCTAAATATTTAGGTAGTGGCAAGTTATTTTAGAACATGTAAATGAGAAAAAATTATAACGAGCTAACATGCTACAGTGTAAGACATGCAAACCACTGAGAATTCAATGCTGTTTCTATTGATAAGGAAACTTCACATAGGCAGGTGGGTTCAGAACATCATATAGGACTGACGTGGGGCTTTCATATTGTGCAAAAATGTGGCCTCGGGGGAAAAATAGAGGAAACTTTAATCACCTTTCTATACCATAAAGTGTTAGATTTAATTTAGGGTTTTTTTAGACACTAGTAGTGTAAGAGAATCAGCTTACCAACATTTTTCTAGTGAAAAGATCTTTTAGCTTCCCATTTTATTTTTACAAGCAAGCCAGCAAAAGCTGGTTTCTTTGTATCCACTGCCCTTCCTTGGGTAACCATGGCTCAGTAAACTTTGTCAGTGTGAGCTATTAATGAGCCTTTCATTCCAGATTCACTCTCTCTTGCTTTGTCCCCTGGAGAACATTTATTTTCACCTCCCCCCCCTCAACTCGTCTACAACTGAACTGAGACAGAGAGCATTTGATAGCAACAGTTACAAGTCACATTCTTTTCATAAAGGTAAGAGTCCCCAGCAGTAAGGACCATGTGCTGCCTACAATGCAGGACAGAACCCTTTGTTTAGAGCCCAACCATACAAGGTGCTGAGCATCCTCAACTCCTGCTAATAATTTATACTGGGAGTTGAAGGCATTTGGGAGGTACTTTGCACCTCTCAGGATTAGGCCCTGAAAGGTCCATGCACAGATTGAAGATATATTGTTGCATTAGAGCCATAACTAACAATATCTGTGTTATGCATCAACATTGTGTTAACTAGGCTTGGTTCAAGCGTCTTGGAATGAGACAGGAGATATCTATAGGGATTACAATTTGGGGTGTTTTAAAATGTACCATATATAAATTAATAGCCCCCCTCCAACAAATCATTTACACTAAATGACGCCAAACATCTACCTTAAAGCCACATATAGACTTTCAGCTCTAATCTCATCCCTTAACCCTCCTCATTCTTATTTGGTATTGCAGCAATCTCTAAATAAATGATCATCTTGCCATCAGCATTGGGAAAGCTCGCTGCTTCCTGGGGAGTTAAAGTCCGAGTTTCCATCTCAACACTCAAATGTCTAGGGAGGAATCCATACTTTTATATTACCTTATCCTCGTCTTGTGGATTCATTAAGACAATATTTGGAGTAGAACTGACTTAAGAACCAGCCCTTCAAAGGGTTTCTTTTACCATAGCCAAAAGCTCAGTATTAACCTAGGATCTGAATAGCTGCCACCCAGGCCTTGTCTGTAAAAGTTGAAAGGCCTGGGAGTTATGAGGCGCACACACAGCAGCTGCTGCCGGAGCTGAGGAACAGAAATAGCTTCAGGATAAAGAAAGTAGAATCTTTTCAGTGATCCTGACCTCTTAAAAATCAGGAGGGTGAAGGTTTAAATTCTTGGCCATTCTATCCTGTCAGCAATCACATGGGAATGTGCTGTGTTTTCTCATGTGTGGCACAGCTTGTTTTCAGTCTGTTTCAATCTGGCAAGAAAGTAATCCCTGCAAAGTACTAGTGGCAGTAGCACGAATTCTAGTATGAGCAGATTGCGAGTGAGTCCTACCCAGTGGTGCAAGTAAGATATGCCGTACCATTAAGATATTTATTGCCAGTACACCGTACCGGAAAGACACATTTTTACCATGGCAGGGCTCTCTTTTGAACCGCAGCACTGAAAGGAGCAGAACGTGGGGCTGCCGCTCCCAGGAACCAGCACCTCGCGCCAGCAGCTACTCTGGCGCGGCTGTACCGGTACTGCCCCCTGCCTCACCCCCAGCCCTGTCCTCCAGCGGGGCTGTACAGACCCCAGACAGGAGATGCAGCTGTGTGGAAGGGCTGGGGGCGGTACAGCCACACCAGAAGAGCAATTCCCAGGAGAGCCCTGCGGTTCAGAAATCAGGAGAGCCCTGCAGTTCAGAAATCAGTATCTGGTGCAGTGGGAGGACAGACCCCCCCCCCCAGGTAACATGGGATGGAGAGGGGATGGGGAGAGCTTGGGGCCCCGGGTTTGGGGTGGGGAAGGTAGGAATCATGTGGGGGGTCACATGGGGGGTCACGTGGAGAGGTCACATGCCCCCCCTTTAGCTAGTGCCCCCCTTTGTGTCCCTCCCATGAGTTGCCCATGCGTACTGGTAAGAATTACAATCTACTTGCACCACTGGTCCTATCTTCCGTTCGCCATAATATTATGTATTTGCATTGCAGTAATGCCTGAAAACAGTGAGCAGGGTCCCATTGTACATGCAACACAAAGTCACTGCATGCCTCAGAGAATTCAATTTAGGATCAAATCGTTCTTATGTATTATCCATAGGGGACATGATGTGGCCTAGTGGATTGAACACCAGACTGACTTTGGGGACCTGGTTTCTGTTCCTGGCTGTCACTGGTCTGCTGCCATAGGTGAGTCACTTCACTGTTCTGTGCCTCAGTTTCCCCATCTGTAAAATGGACATAATGATCATTACCTCCATTGAGATCTACTGACAAAAATCACTGCATAAGAACTACAAGTTATCCACTGCCAGAGGCAGCTACTTTGTAGTGAAATATGTACAAGCAACACCTTTTATATCATTAGAGATGGTGTGAACTCCAAAAATGTGGAGCTGGATGTGAAACCCCTCCCACCAGTTTGCAAATGGCTGGTGAGTGGCCATCTTCCAACATGACTATAACACCAGGTGTGCCTAGATCTGAAGTCTGCTGTTAAATCCACTTTGTGCTAAACTCAGTGCATAAGCATGTGCTTTGGATGTTCTGGGGCAGAATGCTGTGCATCCAATGCATCTCTCCCTATTATACCTAGAATGTGGTTTTATAAAATCTTTAATCGGGACAGTAATTTTTTGCACCTGTTTGTAACTTTTGGAAGCACCGTGAGTTTGCGGAAGATGCTATACAATAAACGTACGAAGTGTAAGTACTAGATTTTCCCTGGCCCTGCCTCGGTGAATAAGGTAGGAAGGAGAGGAGCCCTCCCCTGTCCTGGATTAGGCACAATCTAAATCAGGGAGTAGAGGCTTTAGGCTGAATGGCACTAACCTCCCTAAAGGACTCAAGGAGGAGCTGATCAGAGCTCTGCCATTTTCAGCGCTGACCAGCAAAGCTGGACCAGCCTTTATTGGGGGCAGCGCTGCTGGAACAATTTTGAGAGCGGGGGTGCTGAAGGTGTTTGGGTTGTTATTACTACTTCTAGCCAGGGGGTGCAGCAGCACTCCCGGTTCCAACACCTCTTCATTCTCCCTACCATAACACGGCTTGTGGGTTAAAGCTACAATCTGACCCTAAGAGTGAAATCCTGGCCCCATTGGTATCAATGGTTAGAAAGCATATTCAATAGACACACCTGCATTCCGGGGCTGATTCTCAGAGACAGGCTCAAGATGCAGATAGGTGCCTTGGGGTGATTATGGAAGTCAGATGCCTCACCCGTTTGGACACTTTTGAAAATCCCTCTGTGTGTCTCTCTGCATCTTTAGGCACTTAAATATCTTAGCGTCTAAACCCAGCTTGTGATGATATGATGCTCTTCTGTCCATACCTCATCTCCCTTTTCTCTTTGCAAGGCAAATACTCGGTGCACCTTGGCTCATTAGCTCCCTAAGCACCATGTTTCAGATTAATACATTAGGCAGTCTTGCTTGCTGCACACTCAGCTGCAGGGAGATTTACAAAGCAGTGGTTTCTGTAACAGGACAAGACAGCTCCAAGCTGGTTCTAGGAGTCTGTGTTCTGCCTTGCTGGTGTGATTTTTTTGAAGCTGGCAGGGAGCTGACCTTGAGGAATGTGTGATTTGGAAGATGCTAACAAACTGTCCTACACAATTTCATACCTTTCTTTGCACCAAAGATAGCGCCTGGCCGTTAGGTGCACCTAGTAATACATTTATCTTCACTATCGGAAGGGCTTGTTTTAATGACGTGTTTAGTTATATCGATATCAGATGGCAATTATAGTTAGATTGCAGTATATTTTTGCAGTAATTCCACTGCCCCAGAGTTCCACCAGTGGAATTTACATCACCATGTGATCCCATGTGTCTGTAAGACATGGAGAAGGTGCAAATGGAGAACCTGAGGAATGGTTACATGCACTGTAGTATGGCCTTCACAAAATTCCCAGGGCTACAGCATTCTATTGTTCCGCCAGCTCAAGGATGGTCCATGCTGCCAGGGAAAGTTCCACTAGCCTTAATAAGCGCAACTCGTGCTTTCTCTCTGTGGCCAGCTCTGCTGCATACTACACAGTGGGAGGTAAGGTATTGCCTTTACACTGCTCCTCCCTACTATTTAGGGAAGTTAGCACGTGCAGCAGAACACTTAGTTAGTTACCAGGACTAGTGGCTCCCCCCTCTCTCAGAATAAAGAGACCCTAGAGATAATCCAGCAGGTTTCCTCCCTGCTGTTGCATATTTTAAAAAGTATCATTCTTAAATCAGGATTCTGCTGAATTTTACCTTTAATAGGATAGCAGGAAACTAAAGGCTAAATAATTTAATGCACCAATTTTTATCAAGTTAAGGTTTAAATGTGCTTCTCAATGGACAGGTATGCACACTTTTTCCTAGTTGAATGTTAGCTATAATAAGCACATGCTAGACACCTCATTCATTCAAGTCAGCATCCAGTTGTCAAAAACTGTTTTCTATTTAACTTCTTATTTATGTTGTCTGGTTATTCAAGTAAAGCAGTGGAATATCCTGCAGCCTGTTATGTCTATAGTCCTTCTCAAACAGCCTCACTTATTTCACATTTTATATTCTGTGTATTTCATACAACCCTCTTTAATTTCTTTTAGGGTGAATACAATTTCAAGAGGAAAGTAAGGTCTTGGTTTTTATTATACATTTTAGTTTCTTTCAGGACTAAAAGTTTTCATATTAATGCAACTGAAGAAGAAAGATTAGAAATAAGAATTGAGATTATTGAAGAACCTGGAGCTATGTTACACACCTCTAAGTACAAACAGAGTGTCTGGACCCTGTCTTTGAGAACTCATAGTCTAAATTTGTATATATTGCAATGAAGGAGCAACACAGTGCGGAAGGGATGTGTATGAAAGTCAGGAGTCTGTAACCAGACTTTGTGTAATTTTTTATAAAAGCAACCAAGTGGTTTAAGAGCTCAAGTCCCATTCAAAGTTTATGTGATTTAGGCTAAGTACCTGAAAGCCAGCTTTTCAAAGGCATTTAGGCACCTTACCTATTGAACTTTTGAAAATCCCACTAGGTATCGATCTGCAACTTTAGAGGCCTCAATATGGCTCTCAGGTACTTTTAAAAGTAGGAATTAGGCATTTCTGAAAAGTTGACCTTGTGTGGCTAATCAAAGGCATGTGCACTGTGACAACATACAATTTATGATCAATAGATATTCATGTGCCCTGTCATAATTCACTCATTTCCAGTGGGCTTCACAGTAGAAGTGGGTCTCAAGGAGGGATTGGAGCAAAGGGAAGGAAGTCACCCAAAGAGAGTTGGAGGGTGTGGCAAGAAGTGTGGCAGATGCGTGTGGAAGAAAATAGGGACATACTAGAGAATTAATAGTCCCTAGGGCATCCACAGAAGATAAACTATATGCAGGAGTCTGTCAGCAAGTATGCTAAGTAGTGTGTACTGTTCCTTTAACAGTTATGTATTAATTTTATTATTTGGCATATGCCAAGCCAAGCCACAGTTTTCTTATGAACAATGTTCAAGGCACGAAGACCTCCCGGAAGCTGAGTCATTTTGCAGTCCTCAACAATGTGTGTCATGGTTTGTGGCTGCCCACCTTGACGGAGTGGACTGTCTCTAAAATGCCACTGAAATTCTGCTGCAGCACGAATTCCATGTCTGGTACGAAACCAGTTCAAAAGACTCCATTGCCTTTGCGGTAAAAGTTTAACCGTTAGACCCTAAATTTAACTGCAAATGTTGATGTCAAGACCAAAATCACGGCCATCAATATAATTGCAATGAAGCGACCCTGGATTTGCACAACTGTTAAATCAGATCCTAGCCTGCTGAGAAGAGGTTGAGAAGCTCAGACTATTCAGCTATAGTGATTGTGTTGTATTTGTAATAAAGGCTCTTCTGTATCGTGTACTGAAATATAAAATGTACAATGCTACTCACAGGACCATAATTTTAAGGGCATTAAAGGGAATCTGAATGTGAGCAAGAGAAGAAATATGCTAAGCTCGGTAGGGACATGTGAACATTCCATCCTATAGATCCAGACAACACAAATCTTGTTAGTTCAAATGAATCCAAAATGACAAAGCAAAAGTCAGTCAAAACTGATGAGTTTCATTGGCTTCACATCAACTTGAAGGCACATGAAACCTTGAAACGTTATTTGATAGAAAACCATAAGTCATGCCAGGATCACTTGAAGGTTCATTAGCCTTCACAAAAACTTTTGACAAACGGGGTGTGAGTTGTGATTAAACCAGGTGCATTTCACAGTTCTTAAGAAAAATGAAAATAAAAAAACCTACAACACAATGGTGTCATAAGTCTTCTGAAGGGGAAGCGTTGTGCCTGCCAGCTTTGACAATAGTAAAGAAGATTGTGTGAATTTATTGCACAAAGCAATGCTCCCCCCTTTGTCCCATTGTGGAAGTGGCGATTGGCCAGAGTTCTGTTACCTGTTCTCATTGTAGAGCAACTCTAGCCAACAGGACATTGTTTGAGCTTGTTTTGTCTGGCCACTTTCTGAGGCAGAAGGCGAGTTCAAGACATTGTGTGTGGCTTCTTAGTTGCAGGTTTAAGTGCAGTTAAGTGGATTTGGGCTGAGGGAAGAATGACAGTTGAGGGTTACCTTAAGCAGGTATATTTGACAAAGCAAGTCAATGTTCTTTTAAAAGAAATGTTCATTTTTCCTGTTTGCAGGGTTTACATATGTGCTTTACATCTCTAAAATGGGGATAACACTGACCTCTTTTGTAAGGCCCTTTTAGGTCTATGGATGAAGAGCATTGTATGAGAGCTACATATTATTGAGTCGGGAGCAGGTTTCCACATGGGACAAAAATAGCCAATCACAAATTAATTTGCAAACTGGACACCATCAAATTAGGCCTGAATAAAGACTGGGAGTGGTTGGGTCATTACAAAACCTAAACCTAATTTCCCCCTACTGTTACTCACACCTTCTTGACAGCTGTTTGAGATGGGCCACTCTCATTACCACTACCAAAAAATTATTTTTCCTCTCTTGGTATCCTTGTGTTAATTGAATTGTCTCATTAGATTGACCTCACACTTGGTAAGGCAACTCCCATCTTTTCATGTATTCATACCTACTCCTGTATTTTCCACTCCATGCATCTGATGAAGTTCTAGCCCACGAAAGCTTATGCCCAAATAAATTTGTTGTGGCACCTTAGAGTCTAAGGACTCCTCGTTGTTTTTGCTGATACAGACTAACACGGCTACCTCTCTGAAACCAATCACGAAGGTAACTCAGGACACCAAACTCAGACTAGAAGACAGTTATAGACCCTGGTAATCCCAAGGAAAGTACTGAATCACAGCCTAAGAAAGAAGATTTTGATTTGGGCCCGGTATACACTAAACAAATGAGGTTGGCATAACTATGTCACTCAGGGGTGTGGGGAAAAAAAGTCTACATGCCAGAGAGGCATAGTTAAGCTGAACTAAGCCCCTGTATAGACAGCGCTAGGACAATGGAAGAATTCTTCCATCAACCTAGCTACTGCCTCTCACGGAGCTGGATTACCTATGCTGACAGTAGAATCTCTTCTTTCAGCATAGGTAGCATCTACACTGAAATGCTACTGCAATGCAGCTGCAGTGACACAGCTGTAGCATTTTAAGCCTAGACATACCGCCAGTAACCCACAAAGCAAATGTCTAATCCTGCACCCATTCATATCAATGGCAGAATGGACATTGATTTTAATGGGAGAAGACCAGCCCCTAAGAGACAACAGGGAATGAACAGAAGCATTGGACGGAGTAATCAATCAGCTCAGGGGCTTGCAAGGCTTAAATGATGAATAAATAATCCCCAATTGAAACAACAATTTGTTCAAATTGAGACTACAATCCCCACCAACCGGTACTTCAGTGTTAGAGCTGTTCGCACCAAGTGAGGCCACCATGAGTATTTCCCACATGCTTAAGGAGAGCAAATGTCTGGCACCATCACTTGACGGCTGTTGGAAAATGTACTGCTCCTTAGGCATGAGCTGCGGAGGTTCCCCTGCCCTGCTCATTCCAGAACTGCTACAGACACTGGGCACTGTGGGGGAAATGAAATGAGCCTTAAGGGGTTAGCGGAAGCTGCAGGACAGACATGCTGCACTCTGTGGCTGATATCAGAGTGAGTCATATACAACTCAGTGACTGAAGCAAGAGCAATGTGGATGGAAAATAGATATCCACAATGGTATCAAATGGCCATGGTGTGGTGCACACTCACACTAGAACATCCCCTGGCAGCAGGGCATGATGTCTCAAGGATCTTCATCTCCCCCACCTCCTGCTGGTTATTTGCCTTTGGTGACAAGTCAGCCCCCCAACTGAGAAGCTGCTTTTTCAGGCAACGAAAGCTCAAACCAACATCCAAAAAGTCTCTCAACCACTCTGCCCTTCTTCTAGGCTCTGTCTTCAGCCTCCTTCTTAGCAATCCACAGTCTTCTCGCCAGCTCTACTAGTGAGCACTAGCCCCTTAAACTGTATCTCTCTGACAGTCCTGTTCTCCTACAGACTCTGGCATCAGCCCCACCAGAGGAACATCTGTGGTTCCTTCCTTCAGACTGAACTCTTTCCCCTTTTATGAAGCCAGGTATCACCTGATGCCTCCCAGACCCACCTCTGTGGCTGAGAAGCAACTGATTAGTTACATCTATTGCACCTGTGCTGTAAATAATTGGCTATTAACCACTTTCCAGCCCATTATGGGGTTTTACCCCCATCAAAGGCCAATTTAAAGTAACAGAGCTGCAGGATGCATTTCCCCCTGGAAGCTGGTGTGCACCTTCAGCTGTTTTTAGCCTGGAATTAGAACTGAGCAAATAACTCACCCTATATACATTATTTGGTGTATTTCAACATTTTTTATTGTTCATTAATGGTCCAAGAAAATTGCAAAATTGTGAAGTGTTACAGTTAGTTGAAATGATTTGTGAATTTCTTCTGTGAACAATTCAGTTGCTTTATTCACAAATTACTCTGTGTTTATTATGTACATGAATCATCCAGTTAGGAAACAGAAGCAGCACCATATGACTTGCATAATTAACCCACATGGCTCTAACTGCTAATTGTAAAAATCAAATATGTATAGCAAAATTTGCTTTTAGCAAATTGACTAAATTAAGCATTCACTTTTCACATGCAGTTATGCTAATAAAACTCAAATGTCTGTGGAAGGCGAGTGGAAAAGGATCATGAACATGACTGACTACAAATTCAGATTCAAATGAATATATTCATGGCTGTTCTTTCTCCCCTTCCCCCCGCCAGCAAGTCACTCAGCTCTGGTTAGAACATATCAGTAGTTAACTCAAAATGTACCAGGCAGAAAATAGGAAATTGTAATGTCTAATAGCATGAGTGTCCTGTAATGCTGCACCAATTATTAAGCATAATGAAGCCATTAAAAAAAATAAGAAGGTAGCAATAGCATAGGAATCTGAATGAAACTAGCAAATGGATTTAAAATATGTGGCGTGTAAGAGCAGCTTTTATTTAGTTAGGGTCAAATTATAGTCGCTTTACTCACAGGCTCAATCCCTTTGTCTTGCATACATCAAGATCAGCTAAGCATTTGCTCCTTTTTGATACTTATCGACCCTTTGTATCTTGTAATGTCTATCCATCACTATGCCGTAATTAGACAGTTTTACATTCGGTACAAGGAAAGGTGATGACAGGGAAAAGAGAAAGTGTCTTTCATTTAAAGAAAGCATATGGGATGGAAAAGCTGTTTCATATTTGTGTGTGTATAGTCACTTGATTTACAGGCGTTGGTATGGCTCTTTCCATTTTCTTCAAGGAAATACCTGTCTACAGCTGAGGTCTATGCCGTCAGCAGGAAAGAGTACTATGCTAAGGATCATAACTCCAGAGGAAAGCTTCGTGATGAATTTGGTGCCATTGTGTTGCAAAAGCTGCCTGGTCAAAGTGCAGATAAGCTGTAAACTCTCTGTCAAGTCTATAACATTTTTGCCACAGGGAATTTTTGCCAGTGGTAATTAACATGAAATGAAATATCTAGGGCCAGATCCTCAACTTGTGCAAACTGCCATAGCTCCTGTGACAGACCCAGACCAGTGGGGTACAGGAGTCTGGTAGAGGGCAAATATACTGGTCACTGGATGAGTAGTTTTCTGTTCCTTGAGTGACCAGAGCAGGGGCTGCACTAGAGTAATCAGGAACCTGCTAGAACCAGTTAAGGCAGGCAGGCTAATTAGGACACCTGGAGCCAATTAAGAAGAAGCTGCTAGAGTCAATTAAGGCAGGCTAATCAGGACACCTGGGCTTTAAAAGGAGCTCATTTCAGTTTGTGGTGCAAGTGTGAGGAGCTAGGAGCAAGAAGCTGAGAGGGAGAGGGAGAGGGAGAGGGAGAGCTGCTGGAGGACTGAGGAGCACAAGTGTTATCAGACACCAGGAGGAAGGTCCTGTGGTGAGAATAAGGAAGGTGTTTGGAGGAGGCCATGGGGAAGTAGCCCAGGGAGTTGTAGCTGTCATGCAACTGTTACAGGAGACACTAGACAGCTGCAGTCCACAGGGCCCTGGGCTGGAACCTGGAGTAGAGGGTGGGCCTGGGTTCCCCCAAACCTCCCAATTGACCTGGAATGTGGGTTCTTCCAGAGGGGAAGGTCTCTGGGCTGTTCCCCAACCCACATGGTGAATCTCTGAGGCAAGAAAATCCGCCAATAAGTGCAGGACCCACCAAGATAGAGGAGGAACTTTGTCACACTCTGTTGAAGTTAACAGAGCAATGACAATTCATAACACCTGAGGATCTTGCCCCTGGATTCAGAACTATAACTTTAAAGGCTGCATTTGCTCCTAATGTACAATGGCAAAATGGATGCGTGCTGAGACCATTCTGAAACAATTTGTATACAACAGTATTCCCAGATTCAAAAAGGCATCATTTCATACAGCAATATCCTATCTTTAGGCATCAGAACATCTAATTGTTTACTTGTATGTGCACATAAAGCTACACTACATAAAGTGGGCTGTAGTACACAGTATTTCAAAATTGGGCTTATGCTTCATTTTCTCCAGAGATCCTAAATGCTGTCTCACAAATGCATAATCTCAATCATATTCGTGGTATCCTAGAGAAGCAAAGTGTGAACAAAATAGTCAGTTACATCACGAGTTGCACCGGGGCATCAAGGAAATGAGTGTTTCATTGCAATATTTGATGTTTAGCTGTAAATAGCTGTAATTACTTTTGTATAAAGGGTATAAAGTTAGAGAATGGTAGATTTATAGAGAACTAATTGAATGACCAACACACAATTTTATAACCGTAGTTCCTTTTGCTTGTGCATTTGATTAGGGAAGTTAAACCATATGGTTGAAGTGGTGACCATAGTCTCTATTGACAGTGATATTAACTTTCTGGGACACTAAGAAATACCACCCGGTTGGAAGTAAATTAAAATCCATGAATGAAATATTGCGCCATCTAATTTATCAACACATTTCATCCTATATTAAAGCGTCATGTGCTACAGTGCACATTCAGGGCTAATGATTATAAGTCCCTGAAACAGTGCTAAAGCAAGACTCCGTACAGTTCTTTAGTAGTACAGAAAAAGCTTTGTTATCCGGCATATTGGGAGAATGGGGGCCACCAGTTAATCAAAAATTCCAGTTAACTGAGAGTTATACTTACCGATGGAAAACCAATTTTCAAAGAATTAGACTACAATACAATGAATAAAGTATAAAGTAGCATACAGGTACTCACCCATCCAGGAGCAGTACTGCACTGCAGAGTGGTTGGTTTCTGGAAGCACTTAGATGTATACAGGTAAAGTTTTCTATAAAGTAGGTTATCTTATGACACTACATGTCACTATGGGCTGTACATGGCATACACCCAGATTACTAAAAATACACAAACTATACTGAACATAATTTAATCTTTCTTTGATGAATCAGAAGGCACTTCAGGGTCTTGCAGTGCCTCAGGGTCATTATTATCAACCTCAATTATCATTGTAGATGTAGAAGGTGTAGGAGATTGGGCTGAATCTGTAATAACCCTATGACACACCCTGGAAGCTGCTTTTTTTTGAATAAATCCCTGATATCAGCTTGCTTATTTATCTTCTGCCTCTTTTGCATAAAAGTAGAGTGCAAAATGTGCAATGTCATATCTCCTGGGCAGTATACTAGTCCCAGTTACTAGACTGAAGATTTGTATTGGGAGGTAGCAGAAATGCCGGTTACTAGAGCTTTTTGGTTTGATAAAGTGCCAGATAACACAGCTTTTACTGTAGTATCAAATAAATGTACAGCATAGTAAATGTTAGAGGACAAGATGTGTAACTATTTTAATCTGCTGTACAAATAAGAGTCCATTTATAAAATGGAGCATAGAAACAGAGGAAGACTTGAGAGCTATGGAAAAATTCGGGAGAGGGATGAAGCTGAGATTGATTATGTAATAGTTTAAAAGCGGTTCACCTTTACAAACCAGTGAAGTCAGTGGCTTCTGTTCTTTAAAAGAGGCTTCTGTTTTTTACTAGTTCAACCAGAAGTTATTGAGCTTCATGAAGGAATTATTGGGTGAAATGCTATGGTTTATATTATGCTGGAAGCCAGATGAGATTATTGTGATGGTCTTGCAATCTCTAATATTTTCAGGATTGCCAGCTTCAAGAGCTCAAAAATCATGAGTCGGATCCCCCAAAATCATGAGATGGGCCCAAAAAAGCATGACATTTAGGGGGGAAAAAAAGATTATACTCTGTTTTCTAGGTCAGTCTCTTGATGTTTGAAACCCCCACCACCCATCTCCAGCGTGTGTGCATGTGACAATTAGTGCTGGCTGGATAAGGTGATTTGGCCCCTGCTGCAGGAGCTCTCACTCCCCACATCTTCCCATCTCCTGCCCAGGAATTAATCCTGTCCCCCATCAGTTCTGTCCCCACACAACCCCTCTCAATTCAGTCCCCCAGCCCCATCATCACCACCCCATCAGTTTAGCCCCCCAACCCCATCGACCCCCACTGCCCTCAGGTCACGCTCCGAGCATTCACCGGATATGCTCAGAAGCCACCATCAATACAACCCCTCCCCACCCCATCAGCCTCGACCCTCCTCACTTCAGTCCCCAGGCCAGAGTTCAGCCCTCCCAGTTTCACCTCTGCTTCTCTTTGGAGTCTTCATCCTCCCGCAGCTGAAAAAAGAACCCCTGGCATTTGAGAGTTCTATTGCGAGATCATGAGTGAGGCTTAATTTTACTTAGCAATCACGTCTCTCGTGATAAATTCATGGGAGTTGGCATACCTGTTTCTTGTGGATGTAAATTGCAATTACAAATATGCCCTCAGTTATTTTCACCTGTACTTTAGGTCAAATAGGTAAAATCCCAGTTTGAACCTACACATTCAGGATTTAGGGCCAAATTTTCAAGTGAGTTAGCAGCCTGGGCTTAGCTTCCTATATCATGTAAATTAGTTTGAAAATTTGATCCTTACACATCTAACAACCAAGCCTGCAGATGCAAATAATTGTAGGCACAAAATTGCTCAAGTAAATGAATCTCTTCAGGGACAAATCCTCTTTCCATCTTTTGTAGCTATTTTGATTGTGAGTAGGAAGGCACCTGCTTGTTATATTTGCCTGTAAAGCACCTACTACACTTTGGTTGCAATATAAATAATAATAAAGTTGATTTCATTAACATTTTAGTAAACATTGATTCACATACCAATGTGTACTAGAGCTGAGAAAAACTTGGAATTTCCATCCCACAAGAAATTCTGACATGTTAACATGTGTTTTCATCCCAAAGTGGGACAAAAAGTTGAAATTTTGAAGTTTTCTGCAGAATGGGGATTCCCCAAAAATTCAACTCAGAAGTGTTGAAACCAGGGGTGAAAGTAAGGCGGTATGGGCCGGCACAGCATACCGGTAAAAAGTGGTCACCTGTACCGGCCCCTACCACCTTACTTTAAAGCGCTGCCATGGCAGCACTTTAAAGGACCCTGCTTAAAGTGCTTTAATGTCCCTGCCTCTTTTGCCTCCCTCTGGGATGCCGACAGTGGGGAGCAAAAGGAGCAGCTACCCAGGAGCCGGCCATTTAAAAGGACCTGGGGCTCCGTCTGCCGCAGATAGCCCCAGCGGCCAGAGCCCCCAGCCCTTTAAATTGCCGCTGGAACCCTGGGTGGTGCGGGCGGGCTGGCTGGAGGACGCTGACCCCCCCCCCAGCCCCACCCCTTCTGCCCAAGGCCCTGCCTCTTCCAGGGGGCAAAGCTTCCCCCTCTCCCATACCGGTAAGAGAGAAATTTTACTTTCACCCCTGGTTGAAACATTTTGACATTTCCAAGCTTTAAATGGTTTGTTGAAAAAATGACCCAAAATGTTTTGTTTCAAGTCATTTCAACATTAAACTGTATTTCCCTACTGTGCATTGCCTTATGGGAGTTGTAGTTCCAGCCCCCCATTCCCTCCTGTGAGCTAAGATTCTTAACTGGACTACCAATCCCATAATGCATCCAGAGGCATGTGTCTTCTGTGATGCACGACACAGCTTGGTCAAAAGAAAATCAGTGCATTGCCATATGGAAGATGCAGTCCTCCAGGGAGCCCAGGTTATAGGAGAGACTGGGAGCTGAAAGTACAACTCCCATTTAAAGCAGAGTGCAACAGGGAAGTGAAGTTAGTGTTTTGTTGAACAGATTCAAAACAAAGCATTTTCGATCAGTTCAAAAAATGAAATATTCCAATTTGAATTAAACAGGACTGAAATGAAATATTTCATTTCAATTTTCCTGATGGAAAAATCAAAATTTTCCTGTGGAAAATTTCAGTTTTACAGAAACTGCATTTTCCATTGGAAACTCATTCTAATGGAATGTTCCTGACCCGCTCTGAGATGTACATTATTAGAACTCATTTTACTGAGGAAGAAACTCTCATCTCTGATTTACCTAAGACTTGTCATTGTTGAAAGATGTTAGGCAACATACACAATAAAGGAATGTGACACTAGAACAGAGTAGACTTTGTTAACTAACATTTCATCTGTGATGGTCACTGAAAAATCCTGGAACAGAATTTCTTCACTGCCCTATGCATCATTATAATTAATGTGCTGGAACAGTACTCTGTGCATCTTTGAAAAAGGAAAAAACCTCATTCAGACACACATTTTTCTATGTATTGATTTGGTTTCCAATTTGCAAGCAATTATTGTTTAGAAACATTCCTAGCACCAAACTGACAAACGTGTACGTACACTGTAAATATAAATAAATTGGCAAACTAATCTAGGGATCTCGTGAAGAAACTTGGGTGTGAGGCCTTAAGGTACACCACAGATTGTCTAAACACTTAATCTAGAAAGAGATATCCTGTTGCAATATTTATTATGGGCAAATTGTTTAGCCTTGTCCTCTGATTTTATGTGCTCACTTTAGTACATTCAGCTGAGTACATTCACATCAGTGGCTATACAGAATACAAGTCTGGCTGAAAATCTGGCCCAATATGTTTTGACATCATAAATACTGTGACAACTCAGACTTGGTGGCTGCCAATCCCTCCTGGCAGTAGGCCTCAGTTACGCCAGCTCTAAAAGTATATCCTTCTATCACTGAGGGAGGTGTGGGGGCAGAAGGGAATTTCCACTAGCATGTTCTATCACCCACTTCAAAGAATATCACTTAGCTGGCATTCAAAATACAATTTTGGCATTGAATGTGTTAAAACAGTAGGAAAACAGACGGTCAAGTTGGTGAAAAGAAAAAAACAGATCACAGAATGGAAAGACGGCAATTACTTTAGACCCAGATTTAACATATTTAAGCATGTGTGTATTTTAAGCATATGTGTTGTCCCAGTGAACTCAGTGAGTATACTACTCATGTGCTTGAATTACCATGCTGAATTGGTAATTCTGAATGCTAAAGTAATGGTTGGGGTCTAAAGTGGTGCTTGGAAGGAAAGTGGTTAGGTAATGAATGTAAAACTAATTTATTTCATTCTGCTGAAAACAGCTACGTTTATCACAAAAACAACCATCCATATCCTTCGGTGGGGGAAGGAAAGCTAAGGTCACCTCTGCTATTTCTCTTGGCACCTATTCTGTCAGCAAGTAGAACATGGTGGACAGTGATTGTTCATAAGGAAATCTAATAAAATTAGCTTTCTGTTGATTTCCTTTTTTCCTTCACTCTTCACATGCTGCTCCATTTTCTTTCAGCACCTTGGCAATTGTCCAGATGAGAAATTTGATCAAAGAGAGTGAAGCTTCACAAGGTTTCTCATGTGCAGTTGTTTGTTCTCTACTTACTAGACCTGGTCAGGAATATTCTGACAATTTTCTTTTTCAGAAAATGTTTCCTTGAAATCAACACTGTTCATGAGAAAGGGTCTGTTTTGAAGAATCTCTTGATTTGACAATTTCAAAACTTTGTCTTTTTTTCAAAATGTCTTTTGACATTTTGAAAATGAAATTTTTGGTTCAAAATGACTTTTTGTTTAGAAATTTTAGTTTATATATACTTTTAAAAAGTTTTAAAAAGGTTTAAAAAAATTAGTGTCAAAATCAAAATGTTTTGATTGACCTGGTCTGAAATTTTTTTCAAGATTATCAGTTTGTGAAAAATTAACAAGATTTCAAGTTTTTAGCCCAATTCAGGTTGGAAAAATTTCAAACTCTCAGAGGCTCAGGAAAACCATTTCCTGCTCAGCTCTATTTTAATGACTCTTATATAATCAGTGTACAGCTAACCTCTGTATTGCAGATAATAAGCAGCGGGGGTAGCTTGAAAGAATAACTATTCGAAGCCTGCATTTATAGAAGGATCTACTGGATACAGCTGTAACCAACTCATTGTATAGAAAAGAAGAAGCCCCAGATATCATTATCACTTTCTCTTTCAGAGGAAAATCCAG
Organism: Malaclemys terrapin pileata; assembly: GCF_027887155.1. Classification (NCBI taxonomy): domain Eukaryota; kingdom Metazoa; phylum Chordata; order Testudines; family Emydidae; genus Malaclemys; species Malaclemys terrapin. Next base: position 10,230,376 of record NC_071512.1, on the reverse strand, counting down.
CTGTTTGAAGTATCACCTGTTGGATGAGGAACTGAGAGCATGCTTTTGTTTAGTGCAAAATAAGATATTCCATGGAGTCTGGAAGCAGCTGTGAAACTTGGTTGCCTGATGCCATCAAACCTGGTGAAGCACAAAACCAGCCATTATCAATAGGATTAAAACAAAGTGGAGAGGAATAAATCAATGACAGGTGCTGTGTCTGCTGCAGGCACCTATCTTTTGGAGATGCCAATTGACCATTATTGGGTGACAGGGAACTCAGGAGCCCCTTGATAAACTTCTCCTTGCAAACTGATAAGAGGGCTGGGTAGCTGGCTTTTTTGCTGATGATCCTCACTCCCTGAATGGACACTGTTAATCATCCCTGCCAAACACAGCTCAAGGGATCAGTAAGAGGGTTTCTGACCCTCTCGACCTCCACCACACCCAGAGCGAGGCCAACAGGCTGAAACTTCCCCTCCCCCATATAGGAAGGAACTTGCTGGGAGAGGACAATGGGCATCCTTGGTCTCCCACTGCACCTTCCCCAAAGGGACAGCTGGGAGTGCAGAGAATGTCAGAGCCTTCCATAGGACCTGCCATGGGCACTAGCCCCACAGAACCTTCCCCTTCCTCTCTACACAAGGCAACCAGGAAGAGACTAGAGCCCCTCATCCTTGATTCCCTCCTATGTGCAAACACACACATCTGCCATACTGCACATGGAGTTTATCACAGCCAAATAGGGAGACTCATTGTGGGAGTCCCTTGTTAAGAGATAAATACAGCATTAACCGTGTACACTAATTTCCTATCACTGCTGCCAGTGAACATCCTCAGAGCAGGCTGATTTTTAATCTTAACTCAAGTGTCTGTGGTTTTATCTGTCATAAAAGTATGTTAGAATATGCAGCATGGAAAGCGAGTCTAACAAGCTCTCACACATAGAATCCCCAGTCTGCAGTTGTGGGGGAGTGAAAGGGGACATTTTATTGATCAGCCTAGATTCAAAGTCTATAACTTCCTTCCTCAAGTTCAGCAGACAGACGCTCCTTTCTGCACTGATCGTGGATGTGAAGTGACAAAGACAGCCATGGGCATTCAGAGTAAACAGTACCTCAGCTTCGAGGAGCTCTCCACCTCGCCCTTTACTGATGGCTTCACAGATAAGGCTCTGACACTATGCAAACCTGACCCTGTCAGAATAGTTCAGAAAACAAAGTAGCTCAGAACATGGCAATCCCCTTATAGTGAGCAGGCCCTAGTGGCTTTTGAATATTTCTAACACACACCTCAGAAAGTTCAGCTAATGTACTCTTCCAGAACATTCTACTGCTAGTGTTAGGGAAAAGCGTCTTTGAGGCTTTTTTTACCTATTGAGATTTGTATTTTTAAATCAGCCACTGTTGAGGAGGTTCTGAGCACTGAAACAGAAGGGATGGTCAAATATAGGTCACCCCTATCCTTTTCTTTAACATGGAGATATGGCCTGAGGGGATGGTATTTATGCTTCATTCTGGTCGAGGTGGAGGACTTGGCAGGCTTCTCCATATCATTCAAAATTAGGACCAACCCTCAGACATCTGGCGAATTGGGCAAAGTTCGGACACCTCTGGCAGAGGGCTGCTGAATGAAAACATTCAGGGCTGATTTACACCAGTTGAGAATATGGCTTTGAATGTTTTTAGAATGTTTAGTAGAACTGTCATATATTTTAGTGCTGTTTTAATTCTAGCTGAGCAAACAGTAGAAAAATATTTCCCCTGAAATATTGATTTTGAAAATCAGTTATGGCTGTTCACAGATCACTAATTCTGAATAACTAATAAATTTGAGGATGCCATAATTAGGTCTGTTCATGGACAATTTGAGAATGGTGGGAAAAGGCAAAATTCATCATATAAAATCATTGGTTGTGAATATTCACCCATTTCTAGTTTCAAGATAATCCCAGCATACTCCGGCTTCATCCAGGGAACCTAGGACAGGTGTTACGCAATCTCCTTAGGGTCATTCCTCTCCTACTGTCATTTTATAGATTCCTAGATTTTAAGGCCATAAGGAACTATAATAATGATCTAGTCTGACCCCTGGTATAATACAGAACATGAACTTTCAGTCAGCAATTCCTGTCTCTAGCACAACACCTTGTGTTAAAACATTTAGAAAGAGATCCAGTCTTCTTTTAAAGACATCAAGTGATGAAGGAATGTACCACATCCCTTGGCAATCTCTTCTAATGGTTGATTACCTTCATTTTATTACAGAGATATTTTATTAATATTTATATTGCTGTTGGGGCCATCACCTATCCGATCATTTAACATTCCCTGCCCCAATTGACCTCTTGTTTCTTTATGGCTTCACTTTGCTGTAATGTTCTGTCGGGCTCACATTTCATATCATAAAATACAAGTCTGTAGACAGAACTCAGTCACATTTTACTTCTTTATCTCTTAGATCTCTTTAATATTCCTTCCTGTGACTTATTACAATAAGCCTAAACTGTATTAAACCTATTCTGCATATTGCTCATGTTAGAAATATATATACCGGAATAAAAAGGGTCTCTCTCTCTGTCTGTAGATAGATAGATGTCACAATAATAAATTTGGTCCAAATGCTATGGGAGAAAAATGATTATAGATTCAGTCTTCAGAAATATAATAGCAAGCCTTGATTCGTGGGAGCCTGGATTCACTTTTCTATAAGTGCCAGGTGTTTAAATTAAGATAGGCTTAAGGACTACTTGCATATGTTGGGCCTCATTCGCCTCTCAGTTGGGTTATAGCAGTGTGAGAGGAAAATCAGGCCTCTTATGTGCTCAGAAAATGTTTGAAGTTTTTTTTATCACGAACGGACCTGCATTCAGGCACTGCATGCCAATTCCTCTCATTTTTCCCTTGTCCTCCCCATCAGGTACCTTGCCCACTACACATGACCTGCTTCACTAATTGTGTTTAGCAACATAGGGCCAAACTTCTTATCCTCAGAACTTGCTAAGGAGAAAGTGTCAATGTGATACTTCCCAAGAAATGACAACAGAATTCTTGTTCAAACCTTGCATAAGCTAATAGTTTTACATATCTTGGGAAAAGGGGCAATAGCTCATTAATAACTGAGTAGCAGGGATGGAAAGATGAACTATGGATATATAGGCCTCATTTCATAAAGCAATGACATTACAATGATCGGTAATAAAGATCTGACTTCTGTCTGCAGAATTAGACGTAATACTCTGAAATCCAATGCAATGTCTGGTCTGGATGTAGACTTATGAGACTTTTTCTTATCTTTTATATGCAAGTTTTCCCATTATTTTGCCTTTGTTTTCTTTTCCCTTGTAGAGTAAGCAGTGATCATCTTTCCTGGACGCTGCCTTCATGGTAGGACAGCTAATATTAGGATTTAAGGTTGAGAGTTTTGTTTGACATTGCTCTAAAGCCTTTATGGCTATTTTAGTCTGAAATAGATGTTGTATCCCTGCAAACATTGCTCATAAACAATCCAGTCACTTCAGTTCAGCGTAACTGACATGTGGCAGAAGAAAGACTCCTGCAGTCTATAAAAGTATGACAAGGATGGCAATAATTACAGTATAGCTAAAGCAAATATCAGTGACAATCCAGTAAGTACAAAGCGATCCCAGGAGGATAAAGGAAGGCAAGGAAAAGAAATTAAAGGGTTCCTCAAAGCTGAAATGAAACTCAAAAGATTCTGAAAATGTGTATGGGCAGCTTTAGCGCCGGGATATAAATAGCTTTGCCATCCAGTTTTGAGTAAATCCGGCAGAAGATCCCGTTATAATTTCTTGTTAATGCAAAACATGTATGTGCATGCGAAGTGTCAAAGAAAATATTTGCAGGACTTATTATTTTGAAAATAACACTCTCGCCTAAAATACTACAGAAACAAAGACTGACATGATTTACTACCGGAAGTTTACAAGGAAATGAGATAAATGGTTCCACATGTATGGTGTATATTTAAATATGCTTAAAAGTGCCTATCCAAGGCTCTAGATTCTTGCACATATATTAGAAGCATGCAAACAAAAGGGCAAATAGCTCTAATTGAAGACTTAACCATTCTCCTGAAAGCCAATCTGCCCCAATCTCTCAGAATATAAATTGCCCCTTTAACCTACCAAAAACAGTAGGTTCCCCTATCAATCAATCCAGACTTTTTACCTTACACCTTTCCGCAAAACCTGGGAATGTAGACAAGCTTTGCAGATAATTAAGGTAAGGATATCATGGACCAAGGTAACAGAGTGAGTTCCAGAGTCACATACCTCTCACCAAGAACTCCTTGCCCCCAAACACTTCCATTTTAACCAGCAGGCTGTTAACCCAAGCATTCCCACTGGCCATCATTGTGGTGGTATCATGCTGGGAGAGATGCTGTCTCTCAGCTAGGTATGTAGGTCCCAAACCAGTCTTGTCTGGAGCCACAGTCTGCATGAGCTTAGTTTCCTAGATGCTCTTGACATGTTTGTATAACAGGACCTGGCCCAACAGGACCCTGACCCGGCTGGCCTCTACATACTACTGCAATATAAACGTTTAATAATAATAATTAATAGCAGCTCTATGTAGAGCATACTGCATGAATCTGATCTCGAAGTGACAAAAAATGTGTAACCAAGTCTATCCCCAAAACAAAAGTTTTGAGCCTTCTAAACAAACAGTTAGAAAAAAGAAAAAAAAAAACAAGCAAATGAACCATCCTGGCCATTTTGTTCTCTAAGCATCTCTTAGTAGCTGAGGATCTAACACCATCCCTTTTAAAAAGTAGATGATCAAGCAAAACAACTCATACAGTTTCCTGTATCATACTCAGGCCTGAAACCAGATTGAACGGGGTCAAGAAAATCTGGGGACTCCAGTTATTACCAGAGTTGTCTACGACAACCTCCTCACCTGTTTTTTTCCCCAAAAAGGGAGGCTTGAAAGATATCCATGATCAACAGGATTAGGATTATCCATATCATTGATATTCACTTGAGCAAGAACCCAACAATTTCTTCCTTAATGTCAGCCAACACACTGTCCTCCCAAAGAGAGGGGTTGATAATTTCCACAAATAGCAGGCCTGGCATTTCCCCACTGTCCCCACTAACTAGGAAGGGGATATGTCCAACTAGCGGGTTGTAGCCTAAATCCTCCCTGGGACCTCCAGAATTTCAGTGAGCAACAATGGATGAAGCTGAAGAAACGAAAGAACGCTCTGGATTCGTCACCTTCCCATACCATTCTACCATCCCAGAGGCAGACAGCTTGGTGTGGATCCATAAAAACATATCTGCAATTTTAACTCAATTTATTACCTAGTGGAGGCAACTCAGATTGACTGGGCTGGCTGTCATTCAGGACAGTTCTGTTGTTCAGGATTGGGTAGACACCGTGGGTTAGAAAAAGAAACCTTTCTTCACTTCTTATCCTCTGCATCCAACTTCAAAAAATCTTTATGTTGCAATTTGTCAGTCCATGCAATATGCTACTAGCATTCACGCCATCTTCCTTATCATTTTCATGTGGTGAGTTTGAGTCTACTTATATCTTAAATGATTTTCTTGAGTACATTTTTGAAGTCTGTCTGTAATTGAAAGAGATTATGGACTTTTGAGTGGCTGAGTGGGGAAAAAAAGAATTTAAAGAAGCTTTTCTTTATCCAATTAATATAGTTTGAGTACTTTATGATGTCTTATTGTTAGCAAATGTTATGGAGCTGTTAAAAGTGCTGAATAGATACAGCAAATACTATTCTGGCTAATAATTAATTTCTCCAGTATTCACAGCTGATTGAGAGAGTTTTTATTTAGAAAATGAATATTATTTGGGATAAGGAAGGAATTCCCCCAACAACATACTTGCAGGAAGCTTTAAGCCAGGTGTGACAGGTTGGGACTCACCACCTGGTGCCTCCTGCTGGTTGTCTCTGGGAATTAGCTCTGTCCAGTGGAGCACCCCCTCCTGGTCGTGTCCCGTCTGTCATCTCGCCCTTGTTGGCATCTGAACCCGCGTCGCTCTCCAGCTTGCAGCATCCTCTTCAGGACTGCCCTCCGGCAGTGCCCTTAGTCCAGCCACACCCCCTTCTGGGGGAGGGGGAGGTTGTTGATCAGCAGTCTCTCTACACCCCAGCCACCATGTCTAACCATACACCTCAAAGTCTAATCCCTCCTGTCTGGAATCTGGCATAGTCTATAATGGCCACTCCCCATGGCCGATGACTGGGTGTACTGCATTGGGGGAAGGAGGGGACCCAGGCCCATCCTCTACTCTGGGTCTCAGCCCAGGGACCCTCTGGCGGCAGCATCGCTGTCCTCCTTCTCTCCCCTTGTCTGTCCACTTCCCTGGGCCGCTTCCCCTATGGCCCCTTGCACCCGCTAGGGCCTGCAGCCTGGCAGGCTACGGGCTAGAACTCCAGCTCCATTCTGCTCCCCGAGCCTGACCAGCACTGCACTGTCCAGGTGCTAGTCTCTCAGCTCTGGAGACAGACCTTCCCCTCTTGAAGGCCTGGAACAGACTGACTACTCCCTTCCTGGGCAGCCTTTATATAGGGCTGAGCCTGGCCCTGATTGGCGGTCTCCAATCTGGGCCCCGATTGGCTCCCAATAAGCCCTTCTCTTATTGGCTGTTCGTCTGAGCAGGCCCACTGGCCTGCTGCAGCCCACACTCTCAGGGAGTGGGGCAGCCGCCCCACTACACCAGGGTATTTCTCAAACAGGGGTCGCCGCTTGTGTAGGGAAAGCCCCTGGCGGGCCGTGCCGGTTTGTCACTGCTCCTGGCCAATGGGAGCTGCTGGAAGCGGCGCGGGCCGAGGGACTTACTGGCTGCCGCTTCCAGCAGCCCCCATTGGCCCGGAGCCGCGATCTGCGGCCAGAAGGAGCCGCGATCGGCCGGACCCGCGGACAGGGCAGGTAAACAAACCGGCCCGGCCCGCCAGGGGCTTTTCCTACACAGGCGGCGACCCCTGTTTGAGAAACCCTGCTTTAAGCTATTTCACCTTCTTCTGATTCACTGAGTGGTGATCATTTTACAATCAAGTGGGCATATCCCATGCAAAGGCACATTAAGATTTATTGGGGCCCTGGGCACAAAGAACAGTTGTGTCCCCCGCTCCCAAATTAGCTGGGACCTCTGGGCCCATGAGTTAATCCACCACTGATCCCATATGATCAATTTCCTAATAATGCAGATGGGCAGACATTGTTAAACCTCAGTCCTTCTCATTCATCATCTTCCATATGATGCCTCTTAAGGCACAAAAGGACTTACCCCAATATATAGTTCTTGAAGTCGACCCCATTTAGTCTGCAACAAATCCCTGTGTTTGTCTGCTGCGACATAAATGCTTTGGTGATTATTTAAAAATATTCCATGGTGCTTTTATGCCCCGGTACACACAGATTTTGTCTGATTTTGACCAATTGCTGCAAAAACATAGCAGAATGAAGTTTTGCTGGTGATGGTTCCAAGTCTGTGTGGTTGCAAATTCACGCCATGCACTGCTTAGTTGATAATCATTCCTACGTATATAAAATGTCATAGCCAATAAAATAAGCTGCAAAATCAAAAAAGGCAATTTGACATACGTTAGGTGTGCTGATCTGATAGCTTTCTAGCTGCTAATGACAGCACTGCTGTTCTTTCTGTATTGAAAGATTTTCCTGAAGGTAGAATAGGCTGTAGGCAGTGACATCTAGAGCACCATTAGTTCTGGGGACTTTTAATCTAAATATCTGATGTTAAATGAGCTGTGCAATTTTTTTTGTAAGCAGGCCCGAATCCTGGCACTTAGCAAACACTAAACAGGCAAGTCTGGGTTGTTTATAAATGTGGAACTTTATCCCTGTTCACTGAAAGGGTGAATGAAATTAGTGCCAGCTGTTCAGTGAACCGTGATCAAGTTTCAAGTCTACCTGGCCTCATTTCTAGTTCAGGGTGGAGACCTGGATACAGTGAGTGGTTTTACATGGTTAATGACCCAAACATGGGCAAATCTTGGTTACCAAAAAAAAATGTCACTTTACATTTCTAGTTTGAACATGTGTAACAAATAATGCAGTGCCCAATTCAGATCAGAACTGTATTGTGCTAAACACTATACAAATGCATCTATCATTTCTGCCTGGAAGAGCTTACACACTAAAGCACCCATCCTGGGTCTTCTTGTGTGGAGCAGCTTGTAAGATTGGGGCTGTAGAAGACAAGTGCCATATGAAGAGTTGAGAGAATGGAGATGAAATTAATATCTACATTTGCCATTTCTTTTATTATTAGAAATAAAGTTGATTCCAAGTTACCCCGTCTGCTCAAAGCAAAACTCCCTGCGACTCCGAACAACAATACCAGTTGTACACGAACCCCCCAGATACTGCAACTGCTCACTTCAACCACCTCTAATTATTAGCTACTGTATCAGCGAAAAATTCAGATTTATCTCGTTGTACAGAACTTGCTGTTTCCTTAGATAATGCTAAAGAAATGTAGAAATTCACAAAGCTACCAAAGTATTACACACATTCTCTGACTTAGATTTGAAATCATTGGTCATACCTCCATAATATTTATTTACGATTACTAATGCGGAGTTTAGAAATAATTTTAAAGTATTATTTTCACCAATTTAGCATCTGCTGCTGTGACCTATATGAACTGGTGCAAAGTGTTACAGTTGAGTGAATAATACATATTAAATAATCTATTAAAGGAATGTGTCCTCTTTTTCCAACTGCTGAATGTGGACTACTTGATATTTGAAACACCATGTGTGCTGACTAGCTGTGATTGGTCACATAACTCACATGATATTGTGTCTGTTCCCTGATTGGTTTAACATAACTGTTGTAATCAAGAGGCAGACTTGAAGAAGCCACTGAAGCTTTGGATGTCTCAGAGAAAGGGAAAAGTCTAGAGTGATCCAGGGAATTTTAGAAAACTCTAAAACTTTTCCTTCCAGTATCTGCTAGACCTTGCCCAATTTGTTGGTTTTATGAAGAGCTTGTTTACATTCAATTTTCTCTCACCACACTAACACAAAGTAATTGCATGTTCATGTGCATTCCCAGCTGTGAAAGGAATCACAGCTGGCTTATTTAATTATCTTTGTTGCGGTGTTAGGGAAAGGGGTTTGGGGAACCCTGTCCCTCTGCTTGTAATGCCTTATCCCCTATTAATATATCACTTGCAGTGAGAGTACTAGTGGGCATTAGCTTAAAGTTCCATTGGCTTTGGCCATGTTTGCAACTCTTACTATTTCATTTCTGCCAAAAGTTGTGTAGGCGAAACTCAACGCTTAGCTGCTGACAGAAAGGAAAGAGAAAAGAGTTTCAGGTACAGCCAAAGCAAATTCATTTGTAACTACAAGCAAAATTTTGGTTTGTGGTATAGCCCAGTTTTAGTAGTGCTGTAGTCTATAGGCATTTCATTATCTGCATGTTTCCCTTTGTTTTACTGCCCATTGTCTACCAGAAAAAAGAAAAATCTAGATTGTCAAAATAACATTGTCAGTAAAAAAAACACCCTGAAGAGAAGCATGCTACTTCTCAGATAGTATGCTATTGAGGGGACAGTTAGTATTCATGGCACTAACTCCCATTAATGCAAAACCACTGATATTTTTAACGTACTCTATATAATGGGGTTTTAAGTAAATTTAGTTTTCTATCATTAGTCATGAACGCAGAGTCTCTTCTGCGTCAGAACTCTGGCTGTCACAGGAAGGCAGCAACAGCGTGTCACAAAGGTGGCTTCACCTCTGTGGATCTCAAGGCCAGTCCCAACCCTGCCAGTGCGTGGAATAGCTTTTGGACAGCTCTAAGATCTGCCACTGAGATAGGGTCCGTTGATGTCAAGTATCAGAGGGGTGGCCGTGTTAGTCTGGAGCTGTAAAAAGCGACAGAGTCCTGTGGCACCTTATAGACTAACAGACGTATTGGAGCATAAGCTTTCATGGGCGAATACCCACTTCGTCAGACGCACATGCACATGCATCTGACGAAGCGAGTATTCACCCATGAAAGCTTATGTTCCAATACGTCTGTTAGTCCATAAGGTGCCACAGGACACAGGGTCCTTTGATGGATCTCATCCCAATGGAGGATTGCTATGGCAGAGCAGAGGAGAGTGGTTAGAGGTACAGAGCCCCAGTCAGGCTGAGATGCACCAGCAGGGAGTTCTGCTGCCAGGGTAAGTCTCTACTGACCATTTGGAGTTGAAATCTGACCCCTTTATGCCACCTGAGTGGACCAGATCTCAGAAACCAACATGGCTCAGAGACTGTTGCTTGCCTTAGTTTAAATATCTGTCTGCAAAGTCCTTGTAATTCTCTATGTGTTTTTGTCTCAGAGAATAAATATTCATTTCTTAAGGTCAGTCTTGCAAAGATGTATTCCACAGAAAGCCAGGGACTGATCTCAGGTCCATCTGCCAAAGGAGTTACTCCAGATTTTCTATACACATACACACATCGATGTAACTGCGTGGTCACAGTTTGGCTGATGGTCATTAAGTGGAAGAGTCTCATTTGTGAAGTCTTGGGGGGGGGAGAACATGGTAGAAGTAATCACAGCGCTTCTCTGTGTAAATGTACATTAAACAGACCCATTGTACAAGCTGTGAGTTTTCAATAGGCCTTGAAGAATCATTTAGAGTGTTATTAAAAAATGCTCTTCTTCACTGAGAATATTAATTGTGTTTGGTGCTGAAGTGGAATATTGAATGTGTAGAGGGAAGCAGAACATTTCTGAATATAATGGGATGTATTCACCTTTTATGCACATATGAATAATTCAAAGGATTAGGAAAAAAGTCACTGCCTCTGGTAGGGTTGCCAACTTTCTACTCGCACAAAACCGAACACACTTGCCCCATGCCCTGCCCCGCCCCTCCTCCGAGGCCCCATGCCCGCTCGTTCCACCCCCTCCCCATCACTCGCTCTCCCCACCCTCTCTCACTCGCTTATTTTCACTTGGCTGGCTCAGGGGGCTAGGGTACGGGAGGGGGTGAGGGCTCCAGCTGGGGGTGTGGGCTCACGGGGGGGGGGTGCCAGAAATGAGGAGTTTAGAGTGCAAAAGTGGGCTCCAGGCTGAGGCAGTGGGTTGGGATGCGAGACGGGGTGAGGGCTCTGGCTGGGGGTGCAGGCTCTGGGGTGGGGCCAGGGATGAGAGGTTTGGGGTGCAAAAGGGGGCTCCAGGCTGGGACGAACAGATTCGGGGATTGTGAGGGCTCCAGCTGGGGGTGCGAGCTCTGGGGTGGGGCTGGGGATGAGGGGTTTGGGGTGCAAGAGGGTGCTCCAGGATCAAGGGGTTCAGAGGGCAGGAGGGGGATCAGAGCTGAGGCAGGGGGATGGGGCATGGGGGGAGGGCTCAGGGGCGCAGGCTCCACGCAGTGCTTACCTCAAGCAGCTCCCAGAAGCAGTGGAATAGCCCCCTTCTGGCTCCTAAACAAAGGCATGGCCAGGGTGCTCCGCACGCTGCCCTGTCCGCAGGTTCCCAGCCAATGGGAGCTGCGGGGGCAGCTCTAGGAGTGGGGGCATCGTGCAGAGCCCCCTGGCTGCCCCTACACGTAGGAGCCAGAGGGGGGACATGCCGCTTCTTTCCGGGAGCTACGCAGTGCCGAGGCTGGCAGGGAGCCTGCCAGTCCCACTGCACAGCGCCTCCAACTGGACAGTCAACAGCCCGGACAGCGGTGCTGACAGAGCCGCCAAGATCCCTTTTCAACCAGGTGTTCTGGTCGAAAACCGGACACCTGGTCACCCTAGCCTCTGCCCCACTCCTGTATATGGTGTCATCATTTAATTGCATCCATTTCCTGTATGCTGCCTGTGGGGAGCTGTGCATTGTTTGAAAAGTAACAATTTTTTTCAAGTTAACGGGAAAGCATAGGAAAATCCTATTCAAATGATTGAAATCATAATGTCACTTATTTTACATGTTTATATTATCTAGTCTGGATGATTAATGTGTACATAACCATTCTGCCATAAAATGATTTTGTAATCATGAGGTAATGTGACTGATGCCCCTTGGTGATATGTGCAATTCCCACACAATCTGCTCCTCTGACCTCCCTTCTCCATTGTTTCAAATAGTTCACCAGTCCAGCCTCAGCAGCAGGGCAGGCCTAGCTACCCTGAACTAGGAGTTAGCAGTGTAGTATGATGCATTGCATGAGGGAAACATGACCATTTCATTCTTTTAGCAGTTGGGAGTCTTGGACTTAGGTTGTTACTCCACTTTGGCATGTGTTGGTTTGTCGTGTGGCTTAGATGTTTGGAGAGCAATCGATACAAAGATCATTGTACCCTGCTCTGAAAGTTCCTGCTCAAACTCTCAATTTCAGCAACTATGCCTTTTCAATAGACGTTTTATGGCAACTAAGACTAGCTACAAGATAGCCAACAGCTAGGACTCTGAAGGAGTAGGGAGGAGAATTAATCTGAGCATCATAAGTAAATCCTTTGATCTATGCCATTATAGGTACAGGTAGTTTCACGTGTCAGCCAGCGGACGTTTATATTTTTCCCCGTGGACACTGTGGGGTCTCATCTCAGGAGCATAGGACAGTGGTTGAATGGGATCCAAATCTTCAACAAAAGGTCAATAACTAATAATATCACCTTCATCTGTAATTGACCTTTGCACTGTTAATAACTGGCTGGATGATTTAGCTTTTCCAGCTGGTTAGTTGGTTCAGCATGACCCAAGAGGAAGACAGGGCAGCTGCTCTTTTGCAACTGGTCTCAGACACAGGAGGTGACTAGTCCCAATGTTTAGTTTACTTGAGTATATGAGTCCTGGAAATTGGGCTGGTGTGCTGACTGCCCCATTATCAGCCTAGTCCCTAAGCCATTCTCCTTGGGGTGAGTATGGAGCAAGTTGTGGCAAATTCCCCTTTCTCTGGCTAGCAAACCATATAAGCTATATTGATTCACACATCAAGCACTAAATAATTGGTTTGATGCTTAAATATATTGTTACTGAGACAGGAGCAATTACCAAACTACTTATTCTTTCCTGACATATGTTTAATACACAGGCTTTTAATAGCTGTAGAAATTATTGCCAACCCTAAGAGGTTGGAACATTTGTACTGTGGGGACAACAAATACGTATTTCCTCTTTCACGCCATATCTATCATCTAAAGGCTTGTGAATTTTCTAGCATTCTTCATTCTTTGTTCAGACAGCGTATGTTCTCAGTCCGTATTTTCAACATGTGTTCAGTGTGTCTATGTAAATTAAGATGCTTCTATGCCAACTAAGTTCTTTTTCAGTTCTTTATATTATAATTATCCTTTTTAAATTTTTCTTTATGGCTACCACAAAACAAATCATGGCTGGATTTACGGTGTTTATCTTTTGTTTTCTGTAACTAAATTGAAGTCCTGTCTAATACATTCTGCTGGCTGGTTTTGGTTACTGTGCAGGGCTTTGCTGCCCTCCAGTGTCAGAAACGTCTTTACAGATCTTTAAATTGAGAATTTTAAATCCTATGGAGAAGAGATTTATACTTGTTAAATCAGAGTTGCCCAGATGTCTGTCTCTCTCTCTCTCCCCACAGGATAAGGAAAAAGTTAATCTCTTGCAACTTTGTATTGCTGGTGAACTCCACAACCAAGATATTTGTATTCTTTGATAAGAGACAGAAATGCCAGTCAATAGGGTGGATGTGTGTATTCAGTTTGGGTTTCAAATGTAATTAAGTACGTGGAAATTATGGGCAGCTCTCCGGCTCCTGGCACTTGCCCAAAGTGGGCCCTGACTCCTGTGTTTCATCTCCCCACCATAAAACAGAACTTGCCAAACTATAAGGTGCAGATCCTCAGAGATATTTAGGTACCTAACTCCCACTGATTTCAGAGCAATTGATTTCAGTGACTTAGTGCCTTAGAGTTTGGGAGTTCTGTGCTGTCATGAGGAGCTTGAACGCACAAGTCAGGATCCACCTTGGGCAACTTGCCAGGACCTCAAGAGCAGCCCATAGTTTTCATAAACTTAGGGGATTTCAGTGGGAGATAGGAGCCTAAATGCCTTTGAGGATCTGGGATTAAAGCTTTTTGGTCCATAAAGGCAGCTGTAGTTGTCACAAGTGCAACTTGTGGGGGATGCAGCATCTGCAAGGATGGCTGCCTTGAAGTTCTCTTTGCCACCCTTTGCAAATTGCTAAGCTTCCCACGGACGAAGATGCAGTTTTAGTACTGTTGCACTGAAGCTCTTGCGCCTAAATTTTGTGCTCTTCCTGAATGTAAGATCCATGTCTCATTGCCATTTCTATCTGCAACAAGTCTCGATACAACCAGTGCCAAGATCTTTCCAAGCTAGGCTAGTTCCCTGGTCTTCAAAAAAAGGGAGGCCACAAAGTGCTGCCTTAGGGTATGTCTACACTGCATTGTAAACGTGGGTCTGTGGGACCCGCATTTGTGGACTCGGCGTTTTGAAACCCTCACATGAGCATCCACGCTGTATTGTAAACCTGGGTTTGATGGACCTGGGTGTCAGAGCTGTGCTAACACACCCATATTGCCCTACACAGACCTTCTGACTCAGGTCTGCCACTTGAGCTGCGTCCACACTGCAAAAAGACTGGGCTTGGACCTGAATCTCAGCAGGACTCAGAAGACATGGTCCTAGGACATGGGTCATCAGTGCTTGCTGAGCTGAGTCAGACCGATTTGTGTGTGGATGCATCTGAGCCTGCGTGTACAATGCAGTGTAGACATACTCTTAGTGAGTTAGACCACTCACCCTAGGAGAGAATGGTGCCTACCTGGTATCAGAGAAAATGTGGGGTTCCTGTGATGTTGAGGCTATCTGAGGAATGTAGTAGGATTGAAACTAATTGGCTTGTGTAGAAATGTAATGTGGTTCTAATGAAATTATTCTGCAAACCTGCCATGTTTAACAGAGAATGGTGTCTATGCTATTTTAAACTTTCTTATAGAATTCTATAGCAGGAATGAAATTTTCTATTATATTTTATAGGATAATTCAAAACCTCTATAGAATGTTCATCAAGTTCTATTAAATTCTTTTGGACCTTTCCATAAACTCTGAAAACCTTTTTAAAAACATATTTTTAGCCCACCATTTCCAGTTTGAAGTGGGATAGCTGTCATCACAGAAACGTGACGGCTGGCATGCACTGCGCCCTCTGAAATCAGCATTTAATCAGTGTCTATCTCACACCTGTCACTAAAAATAAACCATTTTCTCCTTTTGATGTGAAAGCTACTCCGCACCGAAACATCAGCTGATTTTAACTTTTCCAGCCTCCAGATGCAGTGTCACATGTTTGGTTTGTAACAAACAACATCTCACGCACACACCTCATCACACATCACAAGTTGCTAGCGACTGGTAAGTAGGCAGCTCTCTGGGATGGATTGCACAGGTGCTATGGGCCTGAGTCAGCTCTTGCACCACTTTTACAGTGTTGCAGTTGTGCAGACTTCAGTGGCGGTTTTCCTGCCTTATAATATCTAGCTAACTCTCTTATAGCACTTTTCATTGGTAGATCTTGAAGTGTTTTACAAAAAGAGGTGCAGCACCATTATCCCATTTTACAGATGGGGAAACTGAGACACAAATATAACCCCTTTGGAGATGGTGTTCCTAAAACACCACACTGAGCCTCTAGGGGACTCATCCCTGACTACAGCAGCAATGGCTACAGAGGCTCAGGACACTGTTTCGCAGATTGCCTAGGGTCCAGGGTGGAGATAGAACTGGAGAACTACAATACAGTCAGAACTCAGAGACAAAATCTTTGGTTTTACTTTCAGTTTTGGCTGTTTGGAGTGTAGCAGGGAGAGAATCTTCACAGCCATGGAGGCAGGGCCGGCTCTGGCTTTTTTGCCGCCCCAAGCAAAAAACGCTGGGCCGGCCAGAGCAGCAAGGGGCGGGAGGGGCGGAAACAAACCTGCCCCTGCCGGAGCGGCAAAGAGGGAGGGGCGGGAAACAAACCTGCCCCCGGCCAGAGCGGCGAAGGAAAGAAAAAACAAAAAAACAAAAACAAAAAAAAATACCTGCGGGGCGGCGGGAGCATGGGTGCAGGGGGACTCCCGGCCCTGCAGACCCCGGGCAGTGGGGGAAGGGAGAGAAAAGGGGGGCGGCCAGAGCTTCCTTAAGTGGAGCGCTTGCCGCATGGCCCCTCCCGCCGCGCCGCCTGCCGGGAGGGCTCCGCGCCGCTCCGGTTGGCAGGCAGGGAAGGAGGTGGGCTGCCCTGCCGGGCTTGCGACAGGGTGGCGGGAGCAGCAAACCAAAAAAAAAAAAAGAAAAAACCTGCAGGGGCGGCTAAAGCAGTGAAGCGCAAAAAAAAAAAGGATTAGATGGAATGCCGCCCCTTGGAATCTGCCGCCCCAAGCACAAGCTTGCTGGGCAGGTGCCGGCCCTGCAGGGAGGACCCTTCGCCCCTCTACATTCCTACCCAAGGAAGGACTGTGAGTCCATCTGGGATTTCTGGGTCTTTGAATAGTGTCATCTCAGCAGAGACCAGAAACCCACGAGGCTGAGGAGAGTCATGGTCAGACTACCAAGAGCCAGCTTAACTACGCATTGGAATCCAGACCACAGAGCCACTAGGATGCACTGATCATCCTTTGTAAGAACACCCCCGTTTATTTATTGTGCTATTGTATTTTAAGCCAGCCACCGACTTCAGCCCTACACCACCCACCAAAGACTGAGCCTGAACTTGCCTAGGCAGGTGCTGGGAGGGAGCACAGGGTGGTTTGTACTGGCTCTGTATTTGGGAGGGGTAGCATTTACGTATTATTTTGTCTTTTATTATCCTGATCCCTTTTTCCATTGGCCTTTCTCCTGAGGTCCCCATACTTAATAAAGGCCCGGTTACTGTTTTATTACTCTGGGAGCTGTGATAGCTATTTTATTTTTGTCCTTTGGCTGACACTCCTCTGTAGCAGATTGTGTGTGAAATATTTTCCCAAGGAACAAGTCCTCTGTGTTCTCTGCACTAGGTGGGGTTTCCTTGGGTGGAAGCACCAGGTGTTCTTGTAGGTGAACCCAGAACCCAGAACTCTGAGGAGAAAAAGGAGAAGGCTGCAGCCATGCATCAGGGCTGGGGTTACAAAGGGAAGGGAAGTGACTTGCCCAGGGTCACCCAGCAGGCCAGTGGTAAGGCTAGGAAAAGAACTCAGGTCTTCTGAGTCCCAGGCCAGTGCTCTATCCACTAGACCACACTGTCTCCCTCTTACTTGCCACCCTTTATACAAGTCTCCAGGCGATAGGAATCAGGCCCTGCACCCAGGCATTGAACAGTAAGTCAGAATTCAAGCCAAGCTGAAAATGTCTGAACAGAATAGATAACACATGGCTGGAGCAATCAACAACATGCACATGCAAGCCACCTGTGCGTTAAGGGGACTGTGGTTCTCTCCTGTCCGGGCAGCAGGACAGCCCCGCCTACTGGAGAATGGAGAGCCTCCCCGTACTGCTGATCTTTAGGAGGCATGTTTTGTGGGCAGGGAGATTCTGAATCCTAGTTCTTCCTCCACCCTAGGTTTCTGTTTTTTCTCCTGCTTATGAGGGCAATTTAAGCATAAGTCGGTGTCAGAAGCAGTAACGGGTGTCTAGTACAAGAAACACCCTTCAAATCGTACACGGGGCTGATGAGGATGTTGTCAGGTCCCCCTGCTGGAGGATGTGCTGACAGAAAATGGGGTATTTCTGTGAAACTTCTTCAGCTGGGCTCCCTGGAAGCAGGCTACTTAAAACATAAGTAAAGAACTTCATCATAAACACTACGTGAACCTTAAAAAGCCATAGCAACACAGTGCAGCAAAATGTACAAGAGGCGTATGAATTCTAATGTGCAACAATGCGTTACACACTAACTGGCCTGTGTAGACCCCGCAGGCATACCCTAAAAGTTCCCTACTGCCCATTAACATAGCACTCTTAGCTAGCACACAACATGGTGGTATACATTAGAATTCACACCCTGTTGATGTATGTGACCACACTGTACTAGAGACAAATGCTAAGACAAGCACATTCCCTGCCTAGGCTCCTCTGAAGGAGGGACAATGACTCATCTTTATAGTCCCACCACAACGGCTGGGCCGCCAGGTGCATCCCATAAAAGAGGAAACAATCAGTTCTATAGACTCAATCTGAACCACCCAGGATAAACTCTCTATAAGATAAAAGTCTTGGAAGACTCCCAGCTTTCTTCCTAGATTATTAAGCCATAATGACTGTTATGTTTCATCAGCTACAGTATCATATTCACAGAAATATCTTAATTACACTGTTCTGTAGTCTTAGTCACCTTAGTGTGAGGTGTAGTGGTGACAAATCTGTTCATGCTCTATAGTGAGTTGTGCAAAGTGGGGCTTGCTCATGTACCTCTGTGGTGTGTGTTGAAGGCGGAAAAGTTATCTGATGGCTTCCTTCCTCTGCAGTCCTGAAGTTTATGCTGTGTGTGTGTGTATATATATATAAAATGCTTAGGGGAGCAGGTTTAATGCCTGTTTTGGCTTGGGGAGTGTTATTCCAACCCTGCTATTCCCTCCCACGCAGATATTCTGAAGAAACCTAGTAAATCCAAAGCTTTTGTTTAAAAACACACACAGGGGTTTGTTCATGGCCTTATTTTTATGTGATTCATTCAATTCTACATTATGGAGAAACATCTATATTAACCATTCTATTAATACACTGCTGGAGTCTAAAGTAAATGCTTTTTATTAATCATAGTATAGCCCCTATTTTCCTTATATGCATATGCTACTAGAATATTTGGAATGTAACTGTTAGGACTTCCCTAGGTAAGATGAACTTGAGAAACATACAAACTTTTTTTTGAAAACAAGGCTAGTAGCACATGTAGATCTAGTGCGTTTTCTGTTGCTAGACTGTTATCTCGTTCAGCCTCCTTAGATCTTAAGTTTTATTCTAAAACAAAAGTCAACCTTCAGAGCCTTTGAAAGAGTGCTCTCAAACTTCCTCACCTCCTACCTATTACAGAGGAAGCACTAGCTATGTCACATAAAGCAAAGTCAAACAGTTAAAAAAAATCACTGGCTGATTATTAGGGTGAGCCAAATGTATCACTCACTGTGACCACCAAAAAGAACAGGAGTACTTGTGGCACCTTAGAGACTAACAAATTTATTAGAGCATAAGCTTTCGTGGGCTACAACCCACTTCTTCGGATGCATATAGAGTGAAACATATATTGAGGAGATACTGAGCTATCTTGATTATCACTTCAAAAGTTTTTTTTTCTCTTACTTAATTGGCCTCTCAGAGTTGGTAAGACAACTCCCACCTGTTCATGCTCTCTGTATGTGTGTATATATATCTCCTCAATATATGTTTCACTCTGTATGCATCCGAAGAAGTGGGTTGTAGCCCATGAAAGTTTATGCTCTAATAAATTTGTTAGTCTCTAAGGTGCCACAAGTACTCCTGTTCTTTTTGAGGATACAGACTAACACAGCTGCTACCCTGAAACCTGTGACCACCAAGTGTCAAACCAGAACATGAGCTTTTGTCAAGGAATTACTTTATTTTGTTTGTTAATGTCAGTGAACAAAAATAGCTCCATAATGAGGGTGTTTTGTGCCCTTCACCTGCAAACAGAAAAGGAACAAGAATATGAAGAGAGGACTAGTACAGAAAACTGCCTCTCTGTCAATGGCTAAGATCTCTGTCATTTCCTAGTCAATTTTCTCAGTAGGCCAAACAACTTAATCGCTAGCTTTTAGGACAGGTCTCCTGTTTTTACATACGGGGGATACAACAAAATAACAAGGTAACTAATCAAAAAGGCTCATAATTCAGAAGTGAGGAAATTAAACTCTTTTGCTTGAGGAAGGAAGCTCTTTAAGCTTACAAAGCCTAGCAGAAAGGTCAAAGGTAACCCAGTAGTGTTAAATCTCAAGGATCCAGAGGTTATCTGCACCAAACACTAGTACTGTATCCTTCAAAAAAGAAATCCAGCCCAACTGAAAGCAAAACAATGGCAGCTAAAATGTAACCTGGAAATTCGATGAAGGGATTTTGAAGAGCAATTAGCCATAGAAATTTTAAAAAGCAACTGGTAAGTATATCAGAATAGGAAAACAATGAGAGAATCAGGTTTCAGAGTAGCAGCCGTGTTAGTCTGTATCCGCAAAAAGAACAGGAGTAATTGTGGCATCTTAGAGACTAACTGATTTATTAGAGCATAAGCTTTCGTGGGCTACAGCCCACTTCTTCAGATGCATATAGAATGGAACATATATTGAGGAGATATATATACACACATACGGAGAGCATGAACAGGTGGGAGTTGTCTTACCAACTCTGAGAGGCCAATTAAGTAAGAGGAAAAAAAACTTTTGAAGTGATAATCAAGATAGCCCAGTACCAACAGTTTGATAAGAAGTTTGGGAATACTTACAAGGGGAGATACAAACATTGAATCTAACGGCTCAGCCAATCCTAGTCCTTATTCAATCCTAAATTGATTGTATCTAGTTTGCATATCAATTCCAGCTCAGCAGTCTCTCGTTGGAGTCTGTTTTTGAAGTTTTTCTGTTGTAAGATAGCCACCCGCAGGTCTGTCATAGAATGACCAGACAGGTTAAAGTATTCTCCCACTGGTTTTTGAGTATTATGATTCCTGATGTCAGATGTGTGTCCATTAATTCTTTTGCATAGAGACTGTCCAGTTTGGCCAATGTACATGGCAGAGGGGCATTGCTGGCACATGATGGCATATATTACATTGGTAGATGTGCAGGTGAACGAGCCCCTGATGGTATGGCTGATGTAATTAGCCTATGATGATGTCACTTGAATAGATATGTGGACAGAGTTGGCATCGGGCTTTGTTACAAGGATAGGTTCCTGGGTCAGTGTTTTTGTTCAGTGATGTGTGGTTGCTGGTGAGTATTTGCTTTAGGTTGGGGTGTTGTCTGTAAGCAAGGACAGGTCTGTCTCCTAAGAATCGTAAGTTTCTGAACTATCAAGGAAGGCAGAAACTGGCATGGATGAAGACATTGAAGAGAAACTAAATGTTTCCTTTCCATCAGCCTTAACCAGGAGGGCTGTTGCGGAGATCTCTGCTCTCTTCAGGTAACGAAGATGAGTTACCGTCAGATAGAGATGCCAAGAAGAATAAATTGATAAGCTTGACAGCAACAGCTCACCAGATTGACTTCATGTCCTTGAAATTTAAGACTGAAGGGTCTGAGCTTGTGCTTCTCCCAGCCCTCTGCAATGTTTCTGTTCCATGACCGCTTGTCCCCTCTGAGCTCATTTAGGACCTTTCTTCCATCCCATTTCTCAGCAGGTGTAGGGTGACTGACTGTCCAGGTGTCTGCACTAGAAGGAATAAATCTTCCAGTGGATTCCACTGGTGTTGCTGTTTCTGACCTTTAATACTGTAAAGGGCTTAATTTCCCATAGTCCAGTCTCAAACTTCAGTAACGCCTCCCTCCTATCTAAAATGTACTTGAACTATTTTAACTACAGCGTCTTTGCTCCACCTTCACTTCTAAATCTCCTACTGACACCCCTCCCCATACCAGCAAATCTGGACTCCCACTATCAGATGCTATATATTTGTAGGAGAACTGATCTCCTGTAGGATCTTCAAGGAGTACCCAGTTGCCCGGCTCTCCGTCCCGCTGTCTTAGGGAAGCTGCTCCAATTAAAGATGGAGGCAAGAAGTCTGCCTAATTCTTCAGCCGCAGGTCCTAGAACCGGTCCTGTAGGACATGCTGTAGCTGCTTCTTCTGTCCATGAGTCCATCTCTGCACTGGTGGGACTACAGTGGTATAGCTACAGTGCTGTAACTATGCCAGCATGACCCTGTAGTGCAGTCGTATCCTACAGTGGTAGAAGAAATTTTTTCCATTGCTGTAAGAACATTCCCTCCCTGAGTAACTGTAGCTAGGTTGACAGAAGAATTCTTCAGTTGACCTGGCTGTGCCTACACCCGGGGTAAGGTTGGCATAGCTATGGTACTTAGAGGTGTGGATTTTTCACACACCTGAGCACCATTGCTATGTCATCCTAAGCTTTAAATGTAGACACTGGGTATGTCTGAGCACAACCCAGGAAGACAGGCACACACTAGATGTGTTCGAGCTAGCTTGCTAAAAATATCTGTGTAGACGTTGAGACCTGAGCAGCAGAATGGGCTAGCCATCGAAGTACAGTGTGGCCCTTTGAGCCCAGACTAAGATGGTTAGCCTGTGCCGCTGCCCGAGCCTCAATGTCCACATTGCTCTTTGTAGCACAATAGCTAAAGTAGAACCAGCACATGTTTGTCTGCATGGGCTGGGAGATATGCACCCAGCTGCAGTGTAGACATACCTTGTGTGTTCTGGAGCCTGGAACACCTACAGAGCATGGGACACTGGGTTTTATTTGGGGGGAAGGGGTGTTTTTTGGTTTTTCAATTCTTCCCTTTATTTCCTCATCGTTTCTTTGATTTCTAGCTTTGCTACTTTTCCTCTGACTCAGTCTCATGCAGCTTTCTACAGTCATGGCCAAAACAAAGCTGTAATATTCTTGTTGCCAACTTTCTTAATTTGAAAACAAGTGGCAATTCTTGTGACCATTTCCCATTGGAGTGCTATCCCACTCCATCACACTTTCTTTTTTAATCTTTCATGGTGTTGCCTAATCTGTCCCTTTCCATGATTATAACTCATCGTTAACCGCTGTTCTGACACAGTCTGAAGATTATTTTGCTGGTCTTTGACTTACACTGAGCTTACACTTAAGATCAATGCAATTGCTTGACAGTTTGACGGGGCTATCCACTCTCGGGGTGATTAATTAAGCTTTACGATCTTTTACAACTCAGGCTCTCAGTTCTAGGAGCACTTAACTGCCACTCAATGCACAATTACACTTTTCTGAAATTAAAATCTTGCTCTTCAAAGGGAAACAAAAGTTCAGCTGTCTTCAATCAATCTCTCCATTTAAACATAAATAAAACCCCTGTCTATAAAATTCCTGCCTATCTAAAGTTCAGCCTTCAGGTTATCAACTGAAGCAGTGTCATTTGATGATGACTTCAAGTCCTGTAGCAACTGATGCCAGCAGCTATGGTCTTGCTGGCTGCTGTTCCATTTGTACTGAGGTTCCTGGAACGCTATATTGTTCTGGATGGCTTTCACAGGCTGAGAGCAGGTATGCCCTGAGAGAAGGATGTTTGAGCGTGTGGATATGCAGAAGATTCAAAAGGTGGCTGCAAAGTCTTGACAATGCAAAGCTCATGAGAGATGAAAAGCCACTCAGTCAACTAATAATAAGAACCAGAGCTGCCCCTTAGATTCTAGAGACCACTCCTGCATTTGCAAGCTAAATCTATGACCGAGTATGCACCAGGGTTGTCCCTAGTGGTGATTGACACCTTATTACGGTGATCCCCTAGGTTTTTTGAAGCCTCGGGATGATAGTGGGTGTGTCTACATTGCAGACAAGGAGTATGGTGGCAGCACATGTAGACATGCCCAAGCTAGTGTTAATCTAGCTAGTGCACGTGTCGATATAGAGAGGTTGCAGCAGCTTAGGCTTCAACACAGGCTTAGCCACCTGAGTTGTTGTGTAGGGCTCCAGGTGGGCTAGTGCACCTGTGCTATTACAGCTTCACTGTTCTCAATACCCACATTCGCTACTGTGACCCTCGGGATTCAGAACACCAAGAGGAGAACAGGGGGGTTGAACCCCAAAGAATAAGCAGTTGAATTCACTGACTGTATACAATGTTGTTCTGCTATGAAAACATGTCCAGTATGAAAGCCTGTAATGTTCCAAGCTTCTCAGTCATTAGGAGATAGATAGATATATAAAAACAATGCCACAGCTCTGATTTTATGTATTTTGTGTATATAGAGAACTGTGCTCATAAATCTTCGGCTCCATCTCACAGCAGGACAGTGAGCGATCAGTCAGGGAGAGGCCTCTCCCAAGCCAGTTGTTTGCACGAAATCAGCTTCCAGTACCCATCCATTGTCCTGCTCAGGAAAGGTCAATGGGGGACCATTAAAGATAATGGAAATATACTGAGATGTACCAGCTCTTGAATCTAGAGGGGGCTTCCACACTCTGAACAAACATGTCACCATAGTCTGGGGGAGAGGACCTTTTTCAAGCAACTTTGTGTCTGAGGCTTAGCATGCAGAAACTGAGGGCCAGCCTCCAGGTGGGTGGCTGTCAGTGAAACACTGGATCCCCTTACGCTGAGGGACACTCATGGAAAGTGTGCAAAGGCAATCGGTAACTGGTATTAGAAAAAGGACCTGATCTAATATAGAGATGCAAAGCCTAGTTTGCATCGTTATTTTCAGTGTGAATTGTATACGTTTGCTTCCCTTACTATTTCATTCTTGAATCTAGGATTTTTCTATGAAATAAACCTCTTTATTTTTGCACAACCGAGAGCTGCTTGGGGTAAACTGTGTGGAGTGTGTGTGCCTCAGTGAGCTGATAACTGAGGGGTGGGGGCTTCACATCTTCAGGTGTGACGACCCAGAGGGAACAGTCTGAGTGTCTGGTAGCTATGAACTTGGCGAGGATAGCTTGGGGAGACTTGGGACTAGAAGGGCTGTTTGTGTCCCCCTGCAAGAAGTAACTAGGCTGCTGGAAGCCAGGTGAGACCCTTGTGGTTGTGGGCAGGCTACTGGTATCAGGGATCTGAACCAAAGCGGTGCAGCATAAAGACACCCAAGGTTACAGGGCAGCTGGTGATATAACCTCTCACTGGTCTGAGTGATCCTCCAAACGTCACACCTTGCAATTACAGTGTGGACGTACCCTTAGAAGGTGCCATGTGGGTGCCATGCTCAGTGAACTGCCTCTGGAGAAATTGCTCTAGAATGGCAAACGTTTTCCTGGTTACACATGGCAGTCCTATTGCAGTCTCAGTCCTTGAAGGAGAACAGATTGAAGGGGTGGCTGAGGGGCTTCATACTATATCAGGAATGAGCACAAATATCTGTGGGTGGTCAGGCATAGGGTGGAGTTTAAGTCTCAAGGTAGAATAATGCAAGTCTTGCAGAGTGATCAGAAAGACACAATATGAAGAACCTCTCCCTGTGACTGCTTGTAGTATATAAGAATTGGGTAGTAGCCCTTTAAAAGGGGTGTGGGGCTCCCAAACTACTTAAAGGGATACTACCCAATTCCTATACAGGGGGGCATTCCAGGGGAAACTGAACACAACCCTGGGGTGTATTAAGCTTTCCATTTAAGCTTTGTGGTGATGGAGCAGGGACAGTGTAACCCTCCACCGGGCCCAGAGTGGGAGGATGTGGTATTGCAGGGGAGGCTGACTCCCACTTTCACACAGGAAGGAATCGTGGGAAGAACCTCTCCTCAATGCATGGCCCGAGAAGATACAATCCAGGCCTGTAATTCTGCAGCATTTTGACAAGATTATAGTACTGAACTGGAGCCCCATCAGGGTAAAAATACACATGAAACTCATGTTGTATGGCACTGAACAGGTGCAACCAGCAGTACCATAGCACAGCTCTGGGTTGTCACTGCCGAACGGTGCTCTGATGGCTTGAAATATGCCTGTTGTACAAAGGGCACCTTCATACTCTGAAGAGCTGCTCCCCATGTGTATATTAAGTGACATCTACAAGACAACAACAATAAGACACTTGTAACTTATCCCTGTTGGCCCCTCGGTGCCAATGCATCTACAGAAGAGTGAGCTGAATTACATCCCACGTTGCACTTCTGTTCAAGACGTGCATTCACTATGTTCCAATGGTAGAATGCTTCTTGTTAGTGAGGCACAAGACAGGAGGAGCAGAGTGTGACTTTCAGAATCTATGCTGAGTTAACAGGGTTATTTTCTTGTAGATTCTCAAAGGTTGGGTCTCCATCCTGAAAGTTATAACTCTTTTTTGATTTCAATCAGTTTCATAGGGGTCTGCTCCGCTGTTGCTCAGTTCAGGGGTGTCTCCTGTAAACCATGAAAACCTGGAGCCCTGCAAAGTAGTGTCACATTTCAGAGTAGAAACACACTCTGAATTTGTCAGTGTAATTTATTTGTATCCGGATGGCTTTTCTTAACCAGGTGTTGTAGTAAAATGAGAATGTAGTGCATTGTTTTGGGGTTTGTTTGTTTTTTCCGCTTAAGAGAAATAAACATGGAAATATTTTTCCAAAGCAAATCTTGACATAAAAATCCTGTGTCTCTTAACAATGAACTTTTTAAAGGAAAATGTAACTTAATTGATCAACAGATATTTCTTGAAGTGACTTCCTGTGACAGTTTTACCTATGTAGTGCTGTCATTTCAGTACACTGGTGTGTAACTGCACGAACGGCTACCAAAGTAACAGTCTGAATTTCTGGAATTAAAGGCTAGTTAATTTGGGGCTGTTTCTATGATGGGTTTTTAGTATCTAAAAACCCACAGTTTTGGAACTTACTGCTCTGACTTCTGTTCATTTATATCATTAGATGGTGCCACTTGTCTGTTTCATTTCTAACACATTTCCCAATAGTCTTATTGATTCATTTCTGACATTACAAGAAAACCCGGCATGAATGTTGCACAATGTTTTTTTTATTTCAAAATTATTCCTTAATGACCCATTCACTGCTAATTTTTAAGCATACAAGGAGCCACTGATGTCAATCCCCACAGCAAAGATCACCGTTTTGAAATGCCTGTTTTAATATACCAAATTCAGCAAAGAAGCCAGCAGAGGGCGCCATTGATACATTCTCAGCTTAAATACAGGCAGATAAATTTAAAAACAAGAACATTTCTAACCAATGCCAAAGCCTTGGCTAAGGTATTTGCATTTGGCCAGACAGTCAGCTGGAGGATGATGCAAGCCTTTCTCTGAGAGTCTGGTGGCACCTTAAAGACTAACAGATTTATTTGGGCATAAGCTTTCGTGAGTAAAAACCTCACTTCTTCGGATGCATCCGAAGAAGTGAGGCTTTTACTCACGAAAGCTTATGCCCAAATAAATCTGTTAGTCTTTAAGGTGCCACCAGACTCCTTGTTGTTTTTGTAGATACAGACTAACACGGCTACCCCCTGATACTTTCTCTGAGAGTTCAGCAAAACTTATAAGTTGTTATTTTAAAATTAATGTAATGATTGTCAAAGGTGTCATATAGAAACAGCAAATATTCAGTGTCCTGGATTCCGCCTAGTTATCTATAGCAATTTTCCTGGCTCTCAAGGGGCACCCAGCGTGTCAAATACAGAGCTATATATGGCCCTTAACTTGACTGCACAGGTATAAGCGAGGGCTGAATTTTGCCCTCAAATTCGTCATTCAAATAAAGGACCCAACTTCAGCCATGGGTCTGAACAATATTCAGTGTTTTGTTTGGAATCATGTCCCCAAAGCTGGGGGTGTAGAGAAAGATAGGTCAGTAGAAGTTATTGCTGAGTGATTAAGATTTGTAGAGGACTTTCTGTCAGCGATGAATCCTGATGTGTAAAGGGCAGTGCCCCGCTCCGAAGGGCAGACTTCTTTGGGAATGGTCTTTAAGACTGTGAAATAAAATTCAGATAAGTCTTTTCATTCATAAAATCCTGTTAGATCACAGCGACTTCCAAATCATCACTACCTGTAGAGTCGTTCCTGGGCCCATATCAGCAGGCACACCAGGAGAATACACCTCCATGACTCCCATTATAATAATGAGTCCCGCAGCTATGTCCCTGCTTGCCACATTTATCTTGTCTCTGCAAATATTACATTTTCATCTTGGTGTGAAAAAGCCTGATCTAGAATCAGTCTGTATGTTATAAAGCCTATTTAGAATCTGAAGCCATGTAAGGTATCTCAAACAGACCTTATTTTTGCTTCAGTAATTTGTCTTTTAAACAATACCATTTTCTTTTAGGCTGTTGCCTGAGCTGATATGAGTGATGGAAACATTTCCAAAGGATCAGATAAAGTCTTTAAACAAGTTCCGGGATAGCTTCGTCCGACCCATTAACTATCTCATGGCACTTTTCCCTTCAGTGACACCCCTAGTATTCCAGCTTCCCCTCTCCCTCCCTGCAGCTACACCCTGACCTCAACTCCAGTGCCACACTTCCCTTAGCTCACTTATAAGATCCGCTTACTCCTACTTTCCACCACATGGGAGCATCTTCATGAGGAAGCAGAAAGCTCTTGGTTCTCTTCTTCTTCTGGTCTGCTTCAGGAGCAGTCCAGATAAGCTGCTTATCCACTTCCAACCTGCTAATCATATACATGAAGGCCAGGAGGCCTCCATCCAACCCTCCAGAAGTAACAACTGCAGGGGCGGCCTGGATAGTCGTTCTGCTGGACCCCTGTGCTTCTGCATTCTGGTGTTTATACCTCTCTTGCAATGCCCAGCTAGCCATGGTAAGGACTTGAGCTGGCCAAAAGTCCCATTTTTTGGTTCGCAATAAACTTGGGTCCATTCTGCATTGCGACAAAAACAAATTGAATGAAATTTCTCAGTGACTAAAAACTTAATTTCTGGACACACTAAATCACAATGATATTTCTGAAATGACATGTGAAACTGACATAGTACACTGGACCCCCGACACCCGGCTGCCAAATTGTGTGCTGCAGAGCTGTTGACCTTAGAACACCAGCAGGTTTCCAGTGGACATCTGCCTATGATTACGCGAAAGTTAAATCGGCAGCAATTCAAGCTCCACTGCTCATTTGGATGAACTGGTGGAGGTTCAATTCAGTTCTTACTCACAGGGAAATGATTTGCCCATTCTAATTAAAACCAGTCCTTTTAGTGCAAAACCATATAGGACCTGATTTTGAAAATATATGAAGCCCTTAGATATATTTGTGCCTTTATTTGCAAATGCATTTAGGACCAGTTGCTTGTGCAACTAGCCACCTGAGCTTCTGACATAGATAGTATGGTAATTGGCACTATATAAAACCTAAAATAGATGATTGACTGCTTGTATGATCAAATACCCAATGTACATGTATGTATTAAGCATGCACAGCATGTGTACCTATTTGCTTGTGAAGCTGGACTTCAGAGAATTTGAAAATTGGATCCCGAATGTCTACGTTTCCCAAATTATGCATTTATTTTTCACTTTTCTGGGTCTTTTAAGTCTTCTAAATCTACTCCGTCAAGTAGATTGTGGTTAATAAACTAAAAAGGTGTCTTGTAAATTGTGTATACTGTAAAGGGGGTCAGACATCTGGCATGGCATTGGATAGTGTAGCTTAATTTATAAACAAAATGACTGTGTGTGGACAATCTATGTACGTTTTTGAGGAGGTTCATTAAGAGCACTGGAAACTATAGGAGAAGTTTGTGAGAGCTAGACAGCAGCTGAGTTTCAAGGAAGGAAGGAGTTGTGAACATTAAAAAGGACAGTGTTGGATGGGGGTGCAGCAGGATAAGAGAACAAGTGAGCAACTGGAGTAATCAGCATAGCTAAGTATTAATCAGCCAACAATGCTTTCTTCTGTGGATCAGAATTACAGATCAAAAATCAGTCTCTTTTTATTTTGTCCCATGTCCTTTCCTCCCTATTAGCCTTAATCTCCCACTGAGGTAGAAAAATCTTGCAAATATGGATAAAACTGAAGGGACTATATACTGCAGGCAACATATTGGTTAAATCCTAGAGAAGCCTTTAAGCTAGAGAGGGATCCAACTACCAAAGTCCAATTTCAAACACTACTAAAGCGTGAAGCTCCCTAAGGGTGGGGAATAGTTTTTCTCATCCCGCAAGCAGACTGAGATGTGGGTTTTTTGTTTTTGTTTGTTTGTTTCCTGAAAAAAATTCAAGTCCCACTCTGGACTACCCAATAGCCTGGTGGTTACAGCATGTACCTGGGACATCTGAGATTCAAGTTCAAGTTCCTAGTTTGGATCAGGCTGATTATGAACTTGGGTTTTCCACAGCCTGGCTGAGTGCGTTGCCCAACAGGCTCTTCTGAGGTTTTGATCTCTCTGGTTTTGACCAGAAATTCCATCCTGGACCTTCCTAATGAAAGCTTTATCAAAACCGATACATTCCCATAAATGTTTTGGTTTCAACGAATCGGCATTTTCTGACAAACAACGGGTGGGTGGGGAGAGGTGGGGTTATGAAAAATTTCCCAACTAGCTTGAGTCTTGATTTGAACCCACCTCCATTGTTAGCCAAAATGATTCTGAATTTAATTTTCTTAAAGGAAAGAGAATCTCCAGGGATGGTGGAGAAGACAGTGGTCCCAGTTCTCTTGTGCAGCTGGGGAGAACTCAGGAGAAGGCTCTGGCTGGGGTGTGCAAAAATAGCTTTTAGTGATATTTGAACCTATCACTCTTGAGGTTGTCTGGTCGGTTCCTAGTATAAGCTAGAGAAGCCTGAAGGCTGCTTTAATCTACACTGACCGCCAACAACCCAGGGGCTTCAGTCCAGCAGCTGAGGCATGGCTGGAATATAATGGAGTCCCTGCCATACCCCTTGCACTAGCCAATGAGAGTTGATGATTATGGAATCATGCTTGGTGGTGGTTCTCTTAGACTTACCTAACATATATCAGACACCTAAACATCAGGAGGAAGACAGAAAAACCAATACATTTTTAAAGGACTAAATAAAAAACATCAAGATGTGCTATTTAAAATATGCCATGTCATGACCCTAATCTTCTGAAATTAGTCAATTTAAAGTGTTTAAATTAGATAGTGGTCGCTATATTTCCTTGGTTACTAGTAAAAAAAAAAGTACAAAACAGGGGTCTTGAGTATTGCATTAATGTGTGTAATTCTTAGTGAGGAAATGTATGTCCATCTTTAGCTGTTTCTTCCCCTCCTCCACACACAGCATGGATTTCCTACTCGCTAGCTTCCCTTTGTATCCTAGACAAAAGGAAAGAGTTTCTCAAATTATCTCGCTCCATCTAATTTCCATCTTCTCAAATGTTACACATTTAGGAGAACTCCAGTAGGGGAGGAATCTCACTGAAAGGAAGAGAGGGCGTATTTAAATCAGACATAATGGAGGGAGGATCAAATGAGATGTGGAGGCGAGAGATGCATCTGTAACTAAGTTTTATACAAGGAGCTATTTCAAAATGTTTGAGGAACTATTAAGAAAATCTGTTCAGTAAGTGAATTTCAAGAAACAATGACATAGACAAGGGCTCCATCTTTCTGCTTTAGAAGTCGAAGTCAAATTTTCCATTGACTGCAGGGCAAGAAGGTTTGGAACTTTACTGAAGAAAAAAACCCAAATGAAACCCTTAACATATGAGAATATAGACCAAAAATCTGTCGCTGTATATTGTTTACATCAGTGCTACTATCCTATGTATAGTAGAGATGCCCCAGAGCTGTAAAATTCTCATCCCGACTTTAAACCTCCAAAAATCCAGGGTTTATGATTTCATAGGTGCAATAGCCCAAAAATATTGAGGGCAACCAGGAGATGGAGAATTGAGTGCTGTGTATCTCAAATCCTCCTGCTCTCTCTGACTCAAACCTGAATTCTCTGTTTGAATGTAGAATAAGGGATCTTTCCTGTGAAGCAGTTCCCTCAAGTACCCTTCTAGCCCTCTTCCTTTCGTCCCACTCAAATTACATAGAGAATGCTCCATAATTAATTTAGACTAAAGTTACATAAACTCTTTAACAAACAGAGCACAGGCCGTTTTAGGTTACCGTAACCCCAGAACTTATTATATAAGAAATAGAATAGCCCAGAGTGTTGCCAAAGTCTCAGTAAATCAGAGCACAACGGCTGTGCAGCGTCACTTAGTGAGGATGAAAAATACCCATTGGAACTGAGCTTTCAAAGCCTCCATTCTATACTATTTCCGCTATCCTTACAAGAACTCCATCATGCTTGTAGCCTTATCCGCCAGAGACTCATGACAGGCCTGTTCATAGGTCTTTTATTAAGGCCAGAAGTCCCATTATGAGCATCTAGTCAGATCTCCTGCAAAATACAGGACAGAGATCCTCACCAATATTTTCTGCCTCAAACTCATAACTTCTGTTGGAGCTAGAAAATATAATGATTAATTCCACCTTAGGTGGGGATAGCTTATTTGATGCGTCTGACGAAGTGGGTATTCAGCCACGAAAGCTTATGCTCCAATACTTCTGTTAGTCTATAAGGTGCCACAGGACTCTTTGTCGCTCATTTGACACAGTAACTTTACACTGGTTATTGTAAAAGATACGATAAAAGCTTGGTGTGAAATCCTGCCTCCATTGAATTGTAGGAGTTTTGCCATTGATTCCAAGGGAGCCAGATTTCATTCTTTCACTTTTAGAGAGTCTTTCAACTTAATCACCCTTCAAGTTCTTTGTTCCAACCACGTTAAAAACAATCTATTCCCTTCTATTGCTGGAAATTGAATGATCATTTTTAAAGCCGTTAGATTTCAAAAACATGACAAACCGTGTTTGGGAACAGTGGGGAATTTTTTTTTTTTAACTTGAAAGATCTAAAATTACTTTTAGCTTGAAAGGCTAAAATATCCAAACCTTCAAGCACATTTCAACAAGCTAACATAGCGTATGTGAGCACCAGAAGAATTGTGCACTAGCAGATATCGTTGATCTCTCAATTTTGATAAATAGTGAAATATTGAGGGTGTAAGTAGTTGAGGTATTTTTTCCATATTTCTTTTACGTAGCTAAGGGCGGCTCTAGCTTTTTTGCCGCCCCAAGCACGGCAGGCAGGCTGCCTTCGGCGGCGCGCCTGCGGGAGGTCCCCAGTCCCACGGCTTCGGCGTACCTGCCGCCGAATTGCCGCCAAATTCACGGGACCAGCGGACCTCCCGCAGGCATGCTGCCAAAAGCTGCCTGACTGCCACCTCGCAGGGAACGGCAGGGCGCCCACCGCAGCTTGCCGCCGCAGGCACGCGCTTGGAGCGCTGGTGCCTGGAGCCACCGCTGTACTTAGCTATCTTTTTTAAAAATTTCCATTGCAGATAACTGATCCAACAAGTAGAAATAGACAGATGCTAATGGTTGGAAGAAAACGGACAAGCAAAGAGAGCTAGTTAAATAGGAAAAACCTGAGGAGAAGTACTGCAATAAGAAACAGGCCCGTTTCCAATTTACCTCAAGTATTTTGCCTATTTTTAAAGCCAGGGGACATGCATTATGACTGAATGCTCCCGTGTTATTGGCATCTGAATTGAACAGGGCTAAAACTCTCAATTGTGCTCAATGTGACAGAGCTACAGACACCAGGAGGATTAATAAAAAAAAGCTTTTTAAACTGGTGGTGGTGTGTGGTGGGGGGTTGTTTTGTTTGTTTGTATATCTAGTGTGAAGAACATTGAGTGCGAAAGGAGGAGGATCAGTTTAACTATGGCACATCGAATATATTCACAAGCTACAAAATACCTTCCAGGAGCAGATCATTGTTACCATTCTGGATACTGGATGGATAGGACAATATCAGGAACATGGGTGCAGTCAGTGCCTCTCCTAATACTAAACTGGCCTCCCGCCAAGGAAACTCAGCCAGCTGTTTCATCTCAAGGCTAATTTAATGCTCAGAACAAATGTGGATTTGAAGTGTTCTGAGAACAGGGCTGGAGTGAAAGGGTTGAATGTATTATCAGCACCACCAAACTGTCTGAGAACAATCTGTACATTGCTCAGCATGCATATTTGAAGTTTTCTGCATGCTGCAGGCACTTCGGAAAGGCTGTGTGGTGGTGGTGTGATATATACTTCATATTGGGATGTTTCACAGTGCAAAGAGTGACATCATGCTATGCAACACTAGACAGCAGATAGGAGAAGGAAGGAGGCAAATGAATGAAGGCACAGTTCTAATTGTAGACAAATAAAAATTTCATTCTTTACTTATTGAAAGGATTAAAACTCAGTATATAAACCAAAGAACTCACTAATGCGATAAATAAAATTGTTGTACCGTGCTATTGCTCCTCCATGTCTATTCTTGCAATTCAGTGGATCACTTTAAGAAGACAGGAGAGAGAACTGGAGTAAGAGAAATAGGAGATGAGAACTGGATCAGTAGAAGAATGGATGGGTATTGGTAGGAAGAGGTGATGTATGCAAGATTTATGAGCTAAGGTGTATCTTTTAGTTCTCAAGAGGAAACAATACATGTAGATAAACTCTTTAAGGGGGAAATCCGGTCTCATTGAATTCAGTGGCAAAACTCCCATTCACTTCATCATAGTCAGGATTTCACCCTTGAGCTTTTGTGAGACCATTATTTCATATATCTTGGGAAACAATTTTGGCAGTTACACCCAAAGGCCGCATAGTTCTACTTGACACCCAGAGCATCTTGTCATCCTCCACAAGCAACTCATGAATGGTTATGCTGCCATATTCATCATCAGAAACAACACAGGATCTGTATGTTCCACATGCCTTCTGAATTGTTTGGTTGATTGGTTCTTATAGTTAATTTGGGTAAATCAGACATACATTTTGGAATGGCAGCTCCTCAAGTTCTGCATTCAGGAGTGTTTGGTTGGAAAGGTCTTCAACCGAGAAAACAATTTTCCTATGCCGTGCACCACTCACACAGGCACCTGATAAAGGTGTCTTTTAGAACAATAAATTTTCCTCTTGTGACTGTAGTTCCACCTCTGTGCTCAACTGCTCAGATGCTGTAAAGCTTTTTGTGGACTTTTCTAACAAGCCCGTGGGCTGCGCATTTTGAGAGGAATGTGAGTTGTCGCCAGACTCAGTCTGAGACTGACTAGTACAGAACATTCAAGATTCGCAGTCTCTTAAAAAACATCACCTAACTCCATGATTGTTAACTAGTGACATATTAGCCAGTTCCTGATGAAAAGTAACAATGATATGGTCTGTGCATAGCTAGAAACACTGAAATATAAAGATGTAGCATGTGTCTGCTTCCCTATCTATACATTAAAACCACATTCATCTAAGTAATTTATTTGCACAATGCATCTTGTTGCTTGGTGGCCTCCTTTTTAAGCTTTGATACTACAATGAGTTCCCTGTGGGTGGACATATGTTTCCACATAGAGTTCATGGCAGGATCAGGTCCGTAGGGAATACCCTGGTACTCATAATTGATACCATGAGAGCTGGTACTCTCCTTGTATGTGATACTTTCACTGACAGCTTTACAGAGAAACCATGACTTCTTTTCAATTCTTAATCCATTGATCTGATAGTCCAAATGGTAGCCATTTAGAATATCCCCATTGCTGTCCTGTTGGGTAGGTACGTACATATCTATTTACTGTAGCATTTGTTTTATTACCCTGACAGCTGTTTATGTCATTGGCATGCCTCTTTGCTGCCTTGTAAACCAACTCACCATTAAACATCACCCAAATTGATTGTGTGGGACGATCAGCCTTGAACATTAGATCCATCACGCTCATCAGCTCTTCCACCCTAGTCTGATGGTATCATCAGTGATATTCTTCGTGCATCAAATGGTTGAAACAGTATAAATGGTATAATTCTCTGCAGAAAAAGAATTCATTCACCCATGACTCGCGTGCTAAAAGCAAAGAATCTTTATAATAGGGGGAAATGCTGGAATTATTCATTTATACTAAAAACTAAAACTTCACTGATAGCAGCTGAAACCTAATCCATTGCTCTGGGCTATGACATGCTGAAATGAACTGGGAGATGTGCATAGAGTCTCAATTAACGCCTCTCTTTATGAAGTGGATTCCTTGCAGGCTCAGCAAATGGCAGACAAGAGACATAATTTCATCCTTTCCCCCTTTCATTTTTCCCCAGTGGTTCATTCCAGATCAAACTCGCTGCTGGTGTGATCATCATAGCTCCATTTGAAGTGAACTTCAGCTGAGGATCTGGCCCATTTTGTAGCCTCAGTTACTCTGGGGTGGGGGGAGTAGAATGAGAGTAACTAAGGGATAGGAGAACTATGTAAAACTTTCAGAGCACCTACAGAGCATGACATTAAAATGGTTTTATTAAGCACCTTCACTATGTTTCATTATTTACATTAATCTGGCCACTTCGTTCTTGGTGGGTGGTTCTCACCCGCCCCTCACATTAGTGTAAATAAGGAATAACTCTCTGTGACTCTGGGGTAAGTGACTGGTTTTAGAAGAACGGTTTGCAATAGTATTTACAATCACAAATTTAACTTAATTCAACATGCAAAATCTGGTGTGTGCATTTGACTATTTCTTTCAGAGAGTGCACATTTGGAGTCCTTTCCTCCTTGTGCGTATGTAACGCCGACAGACCCCAGTCATCGGCGGGGAGGATCGAACCTGGGAACTCTGGAGCTAAATGTATGAGCCTTTACTGCATGAGCTAAAAGCCATATGGCCCTTAGCTAAGCCTGTAGAGCAAACTCATTAATCTCTCACTCTAAGTGGTCTCCATGCCACTAGATGGTACAGAACACAACACACAGGAGGTGTGTGGGTTACACATAGAATGGGGCAGGACTTGCTAAACTTTTACTATCAGTTTAACTTACTTCTGTGTGCATGTCTAGCTTTGTGTAGGGTTCCACTCTCTTTAATAGCTGCCTTTCCCATCTAGAGCTGTGGGAAGAATGGACATTCAGTTTCACAAAAGATTGAGATTTTAACATTTGTTTTCCTTCTGAATCAGAATGAAACCTAAAAATTTCAAAATTCTCTGAAAGAAAATTCTGGGGAAAAATAATTTCTAACTGATCAAAACATTTTGTTCTAAGAAAGAAAATGTTTAGTTTTGATTTTGACTTTGAAATGACTTCATTTTGTAATATAAACTTATAAAAATATAAAAATTCAAACATTTCATTCCAAAAAATGGGATTTTTCCAGTTTCCCTCCAAAACAAAATTTCAAGCCAAACATGTTTTCACAACACACTTCAATTTTAACGTAATTGCATTTTCTGCTAGAAAATGGTTAATTGGAGTTCAAGGGAGGACAATGCAGTTTTTGCAATAGCTCTAATAGTTACAAAATGTTCTGATCTGCTTGTGGTCCAGTGCTCATCAACATATAGTTGTTTCCAACATTGGAAGCTTACTTGGGATCTGAATATTGTAAGCAAAAAATGGGCTGCAGTGAGACATTTGTTGACTCAGGCTCAACACTTGTGGTTTACAATGGTGAAGCCCTCCATGGAAGTAATTCTCAGTAATTCCTGTGGAGTCCATCCATTTTTCTCTGTTTAATTAGCTCAGCTATAGGTACTGGAGCTTAAGCAAAACAGCCAATTGTTCGCTACAATACTACACTGAGAAATGATTTAATATAACATTACACTGAACAAGCACTGAGTGACGATATTACTAAGAGCAAGCAAGAATGCAAATATTCCACTAGCAGGTAATCAATGTGTCCAGAAGAATATATTTGCTATGCCGGGTGCAAATATTTTTGGATTAAAAGGCTGCTACAATTGCAGTTACTGTACAAACTTCCAGATAGTCTACAGGGAACATACAGAAACCGAAGTCCTAATTTGTCAATATTGAAATGCCCTGATCTGCCTTTTATACCTTAAAAAGTCATGAGACAGTCTCTAATCACGGCAATTTTTAAAAAAAATAAACTTTCTATTACCCATCTCTGATAAAGTCTAACTTACCAAATGCCACATTCCCAGCATCAAAACTCTAATTCCTCATTAAACAGAAGCCATGGATGTCAAATCAGCACCAAAACCAGTCAAATTATACATGATACTGGTCCATGAGGACCAATGCCTTTGATTATGACAGCATCCCAAAGTGCTTTACAAATATGTTATTATTCTATACCAGAGGAAAATAGACTCCAAGTGCAGTAGGAAATTATGTCAGTTATGCAAGCCTATACAAAGATGTAATTCAAAGACATTTTACTAAAAAATCTATCTCTAGCCATTAGAACACACACTGCCTTCCCCTGACCATACGAGGAAAAAGAATCTCAAAGGATCTTATTCAGATCTGTATCCTTGGAGGTGAAAACTTCTGGCATACTTCTAAAACCAGTCCTGCTGATCAATGGTGATTTATTGGCACTTAGCCAATAAAAAATTAAGCAGCCCCCTCACTGTAATCAGTGAGAAGTCGTGCAGCAGTACATGTAACACAACTGGTGGTAAAATAGGCCTGTTGAGTCAAACCCTGCCTACAAATACATTTTTGAAACCCCCTGATTTTCAGTAGGTCTGCACAGGTATTAACTGAGGGCAGAATTTTGCTCATAGAATCTACTTGATGCTAGGTATAGCCTCATGCTCAGTGTTATGTGCAACATAAATTAACAATTTTCAATTAGTGTATTTTTAATAAGTGGATCAGATCTATTTCCCCAGTGTAGAATATTCATTCATTCAATAGCCCATCTTCCGTGAGGCACCTTTGGCAGTCAGTTCACTAGAGCCCAAATTTGTTGACCATCAGGCCATGTTGAAAGGCTTGTCTCTCCCATGATATTTCTGGCAGTTAAAGAAGAAGTAGGGGAGGGGAGGACTTAGAATATGTGGGATGGTCTTAGCTTTGACATTGCACCCAAGTTGTTGTTTGTAGGTTCATATAGACTGTACAAATGTTCAAAGCCCTGGATGAATACGTTATAAGTTGAAATAAATGAATAAGCTTGGGATTTCCAAGTTTCATTTATCTCAAACTTCCCAGCCAAAGTGGCTCATGTCCTTTGACGTGCATCCTTTATGTTGTCCCACAGCCAGGCCTTACTTGGCACACTGCAATTTCAAATTCGCTTGTTGCAAATAACATTCAGCTCTGGCAGAAAGTTGCTGGAAAGCTTAAAATGAGAACATATCCATCACCTCTCTTCTTCATTTTCAACAATACATTTTCCTTATCTCCAGTAATAAAGTTTTAGAAGAGTGGTCAGCTTGAGGCATGGCTAAAATATCTCAAGTTTAGTCTGATGTTGTAATGACCAAGGGCATCTGCACCTGAGATATTCTATATCCAAATGCAATATTATATGTATAAGAGCTAAAAGGCCAAGATCTGCTCTCAGTTACACCAAAATACATCTGGACTAACTCTACTGAAGTTATTATAGTTACACCTGTTTAAAACTGATGTAAATGAGAACAAAATCAGGCTCTCTCTGGTTATTATCCATCTACCAGCTCCACTCTAAAATGCAATGTATTCGTTACCAAACAGATCCAATAAACAGCCCACACATTTGTTGTTCAGTGCTATGTTACTATAGAGATTAATTTTGGTTTCTGTAATGAAGAAAAGGACTTTTACTCTCCCTGCATTAGAACTCTAGTTTTATTGGATTATTCTTTCAGGATGGCATACTCTGGAGGCACTTGGACAGGAATCCTCCACTATTGTTAACCCAAACATTCAAAAATCATGATCTGGGCCTCCAAACATCATGATGGTTTTTGAAAACGAACTGTTTTTCTGGTAATTTGCCACTCAAAGTCGTGTTTTCAAGCTTTTCTGTTCAACCACAGGGGCTGGAAACTTCCTTTGGGAAAAAAAAGTGACAGCTGGGATTTAGCCACAGCTCTAGGAGCAGGAAGTACTAAATATCATGAGATTCACAATGGTGAGAGTTGGCAGCTCTGCACCAGGTCTTCTCATTAGGCTTCCACTGCATCTCACTAGTCTATTGATTTTCCCCCCCACCCCATCCCTTTTTGGGACCTTGCCTGTAGAGACCTAGCAGCAACTGTTCTTCCCCTTCAGGCATCTCCGGTCTCTCTCCCCCTTGAGTAAGTAGCTGGGCTTTTATTCTCTTGTGTCTTCTAACAGGACTTGCTCGCAGGATTACAGCTCTAATGCCTTTGACTCTAAATGCCAGAATTCCCTTGATCTCATGAAAACCAGTCATAGGTAGATGGTGCTGATCTCTTCCTCTGACTCCGTCCATCTAACAAGGAAAGATGTGATTGTGAATGACAAGTACTAATTCCAATTTCTACTTTCAGAACATCAAGATACTGACTTCCTTGGAAAGGAGCCCCAGTTGCTAGCTGTAATCACTTGGAATTTTTTTTTCTCTACAGCAGTAAGGAGTTCAAAGCATCAACACTAGTTCAAAGCATCAACACTGAAGTACTGAGTTAAAATAAAATACTGTTATTCTGTTAGCACTGAAACATAAGTTTGATCCAACCGAGTAGCTGAACCATAAATGAGCAAAATAAATTGTGGCTACACTCCTCAGGGCAGGACTGAACACTAACAAATTGCAGCGAGGTTGGTTGCCAAGATACAGCTCTGGAACTTTGAGAGCCTCAGAGCTGTATGTATGTAAACAGTAAATATTAAAAGGTTTATGGAGTTTCACAACCATTACTGGCAGAGGGTGGGAAAGGGTATGAGGAGGCCCTAAAGTTCAAACATCTGTACAAAGGGCTGTTAACGGTGGCATTAAATTTGTCTCCTTTTCTTGTAAAATAGGGAACTTCAGATACTCACAGACTAGATAAATTCTTTAGGGAGTAAGAAAAGTGAGACTGTTTGGAACTGAAGCAATAGTCACATACTGAATTTGGATTCACACTGTAGTTCTTCTAAGTTTAGGGACACTCTCAGGCCTCACCGGGCAATGTAATGGGTGCCTATACAATCCTTGAAATAAATAAGATGCATCTTTAAGTAAAATACCACCTTGAGCTGATGCACCTACAGCTGCTAGGAAAATCTTATGGGAAACAACAGAATGCTCAGAAGACCTGGCGGCCACCTCAAAGGAAGCTCTGGGAACAATTCATTCAGTTCTTTATGTACTTTGAATCCCCAAGGGTTTCATGAGTGCAGAAGAATTTTTGCTGCTTGCAGCACTTATGGGCAAGAACAGTCTCTGAGAAATACAGTGGCTGTGCTGTGTTGGCGTGGAGGAAAACAGATGTTGATATCAACATCTATTTCAACAACAATTAATGGGTCAGGAAATTAATGCTTACATACTTTAAAGGCTTAGTCTTTACTTGGGGGTATCTATAAAGTGTCAAAGATGGCTACATTTTGCATAGTTTTTTGGAGTCTTTTTGGGGTGGGGTGGGGGGGCGGGGATTGTCAGTTGACCTCACCATGCAGAACTCTTCTTTCACAAAGCAATTCCCAGTTGAGAAGAAGAGCTCTTTTCCTTGGCACTTCACAGTGCCACCAATCAATTGGAAGATAGCCCTTCTCTTAAAGAAAAGGGGATTGGTCTCCCTTTCACCATAGGAACTGCCACTGTGACAGGCAAGAACCAAGATTTGAGAAAGCCAATTCAAAAGGTTGTATCACAGTGTCAAAGCATCCATCAGATTGTCCAGTGGGAGGCTTCAGCCAGAATGAAATTGCAGATTAAGACAAGTGAGGACTCGCTCTGAGATGCTGAAAGGTAAAGCTACATAAATTGGAACTCCAACCTAAAGAGTGAAAGGTGATGCTGCTGATACACCTGTTAGGAATAGAAATGGGTTTGATCCAAATCTCAGGACCCAAACACACTAGAACTACATGGGTATCCAGAAATCCTTTCTCTGCGACGTAACATTGGGCAAGACACTAATAGCCAGAGATTTTTAAAGATATTTAGGTGCCTGAAAATAGGCACCTAGACACTCTTTGAAAATCTCACTGTGTACTCAGCTGCATTTTTAGGCACCTAAATACTTCAAAAGTCTGAGCCTTAGCTTTTCTGGGCCTTCAGTTTCCCATCTATAAAATGCAGATAATAGCACTTTCCAACCTCACAGGGGTGTTGTGAGAATAAAAAAGTGAGGCACTCAAGTACTATGGTAATGGGACCACATACTTAAGCGATCCATATGTTACAGCCTGAGTTCTAGTTACAGGTTTATCTCAAACCAGTGCTTGAATTTCAATTCACTACTCAAGAACAACTCACTTTGGTATAAAATTTGCTATATAAAATGGAGCTATATTACAGTACTCAGTATATTGCAGAATACTCCCACAATAGCGTCATTGTCTCCTTATAGATGTCTAAGGACCAAATCCTGCCTGCTTTTTTCAGACAATGAAATTTAAGTACATACAACTACTCCTATGGGTAAAGCAAGTAGGATTTGGCCCTGCAGGATGAACTGATTGGCCATTCTCAATAGTTATGGTGTGAGAAGAAGAAGCAGAAATATGCATTCCAGCAGAAATGGCCACCTAGATTTACCCTAAATTAGGCCATGAACACGGAAAGAACTGCAATATATTTTAGCTAGATACTTGAACTATGATCCCATGTTAGTTTATAAATTGCCTGCTAAATATGACTGGCTTGCTAAAGATTTCTTTTATCCGAAAGTGAAACATTTTGACCTCTCCCTCTCAGTGCTGGTATAAAGTTACCTATATCTCCCTGCTTTGAAGTTGTGCTGGTGGGAGAGAAATCATGGAAAGGTATCTTTTTTTAAGGTCACTCTTCATTTTGCATTGAGATGAAAAATCTGCCCTCGGGTGCTTGAAGTATAGCTGAGGTCTGACCCTATGTTCCCATTTATCTAATGAGGATGGCACTTCAGCCATGCATAATACCAGGCAGCTCTTCTTGCCCTGTCATTTCTCTGTCTCGGCCAAAGCACAGGTCTTGGCTGAAATTTCTGAGCTTATGAAGTTTAAGGATTTTGTTTTCTGCAAGTTGTAGACACTTGATGCCAACCTTGAACAATCAGAGATAAATGTTTATATGCTGTGAGTTTACAAAGCAGAGTTGCTCTGTCTGAGAGACGGTAGTCCTTTCTC
Organism: Malaclemys terrapin pileata; assembly: GCF_027887155.1. NCBI lineage: Eukaryota > Metazoa > Chordata > Testudines > Emydidae > Malaclemys > Malaclemys terrapin. Next base: position 10,187,777 of record NC_071512.1, on the reverse strand, counting down.
CTCCCCCAATTCACTGAAAAGCTTTGGTTAGGATCAGCATCTACTCTTGAAGTCAAACTGGTGATTAAATATAGACCTACTTTTAGAAGGTTGGGGCTTTTTTCCAAGTTGACCGTGGGATTATTTTCCCCAGGATACGCAGTCTTGCTTTAGGAAATTTATTCCATTTAAACAGTTGGACCAGATTATCTATGCAGTTACTGCCCCTTTTGCATTAATCAGGTTATGTAAAGAGGGGGTTGTCTGGTTGAAAATCCCCTCTGAGAGGTAAATTTCTCTGATGGGCAACTCATCACTGGTACAAGCATGATGAATCCAGGTCCTGTCCTTATGCTCCCTCATGCCCACCATGCTAATTCTCCTCCCCTGTTCCATTAGGGATCGTGCAGCTGCTCTATGTTGTCATAGCTGGACTGATCCTCTGTCAGGAACCTGTAACCAGCTCCCTCATGAACCCAGTGTTGCAGAACTTTGTGGCTCACCTATCTGCATGTTCCATTGCTTAAGTCAGTGGTTCTCAAAGTCAGTCCACTGCTTGTTCAGGGAAAGCCCCTGATGGGCCGGGCTGGTTTGTTTACCTGCCACGTCCACAGGTTTGGCTGATCGCGGTTCCTGCTGGCTTCAGTTTGCTGCTCCAGGCCAATGGGGGCTGTGGGAAAGGCAGCCAGCACATCTCTCGGCCCGTGCCACTTCCAGCAGCCCCCATTGGCCTGGAGCGGCGAACTGCGGCCAGTGAGAGCCATGATCGTCCGAACCTGCGGACGCGGCAGGTAAACAAACCAGCCCGACCCGCCAGGGGCTTTCTCTGAACAAGCGTCGGACCAACTTTGAGAACCACTGGCTTAAGTAGTTCAGCCTCATTTTTTTCATGCTCCACTATGGGATGGCTCTCTTTGAGTCACACAATAGCTATGCATTTCTAAACCATAGCAGGACTCAACTGGCCCTTCCATGGCTATATTATTTTTGTGGCATTTCCTGTAGTTTATACAGCAGGTAGCAAACGCCTTTAGCTGTCGCTTCCAAATATTGTCATTTTATTTTCCAGCTGGTGATTGTAGTGAGCAGTTACTCCACTCCTGAGAGAAAAGGCTAGGCTGATTGGGGAAGCAGCCACAGCTGGGGCCACCCCCCAATCAGGCCACAGCTGGTCCTATAAAAGGGCTGTGAGCCAGGGACTCTAGAAGTGGAAAGAGAAGGACCTGGCTGCCTGGCTCAGGGTACAGGGAACAGAGCAGGGCTGGGGAGCTCCGGCCTGGCAACTCCCCAGGCTGCAGGCCTTGGGAAAAGGCCGAAACAGGTACTGGGGTTGCAGAGGCTGCAGCCCAGGCTTAGGGTCCAAACTCCCCTTGCCAGTGATGAGTGGTTTACAGACTGCAGTCTGCCCCAGTGAGCGGGGGCTAGATGATAACGGGCCATAGCCACTGAGGCAAGGTGCGGATAGAGGGTTGGGGGTTCCCCTGGGAGGGGAGACCCAGATGGTGGGGTACTGCTGGAGCAGCTCCCCAAGGTAGAGGGCACCGGCGTCCAGGAGGGACAAAGAGCCAGTGGCAGGTGAGACACCGGCCAGTAGGGGCGCTGCAAAGCTGATGAGAGCTAATTCCCAGGATGACCAGCAGGAGGAGCCGCACTGGTGAGTCTCACCTCGCTACAGTGATATTGATGCAGTTTGACTGTTATAGTCTGTGGTTTATGCTCTGTTTGAATACTTCATACATAATGTTAAAAAACCCATGAAGATATTCAGATATTGTCTTCTGAGGCTTTAGCACAAGCACAATGTGGCATGAAAAGAATAACCTGAGATGTCCTTTTAACTCAAGAGAACTGACTTCCCAATAAATGTAATATTCCTAGCTGAGAAAGATACATGTTTATTTAAGAATCATTGTTCTATTCTCTAGGTGGCTTTGGATTCCTGTTCAGATTCTAATATTGAATGAACAATGCACATACTGTATGAGGGGATGCATTATCTGTCTTTACATCTGCTGACTTTGTACTGTATGAGGATAGGAAATACATTGTAATTAAAAGTGAGATTCAAGCCTTAAGCAAAAATCTTTATCCTTCCTTGTTCCTCTGAAAGAATTGATATTTGCTTTGTGACAAAAGAATAATAACCCTACCAGATGGGTTGTTAGACAGCTATAAGCAAAGTGCCATTAGAGTACAACAGACAAAGCCATCTGTGCAGAACAGGAAGTCATGTGATGACGATGATGATAATAATAAAAAAAGGCAATATTTCAGCTCGAGTAATTCCAAATAATCAGTATTTGGAAAATTGCCTTCTAATTTCCTAGACAAATATCATTGGGCTAATATATTGATTGTCTGGAGTTTATAGAAATGACGTTCTTGTTACCTGGGTCTACAACAAAATGTAAAGCCATTTTGAATAAAAAGTTTTAATAAGCCCTTGGACGGTAACTAGCAAACTGCTCGGAACGCTTTTGCTTTTGATTGGGTCTCTGTTCTAGCAGGTTGCAACTGCTTAGAATGCGACTGTCTATAAGAGGTAACTCTGCGACTCTCCCAAAGAGGTCCTGCCACTTTGCCAAGAAGAGCTGCCCAGTTGGCTTCCACAGTCCAGTCAACCTTAACTTTAAGAAGGCCTGAGCTGAAGCCAATGGAGAGACCGTCTCGCCCCAGGACTTCAGTGGGCTTTGGATCAAGCCCAGAGTCAGCTGCCCTAGTGGAAAGGTTTTTTTTTTTTCTTCTCCCAGTGAGGTCAACAATAACATCCCCCTTGTTTTCAGCAAGAGTAGGACTGAGCCCAGAGTAACGAGTAGGATTCCACAAGCTACTCCACACAGTCTCGGGGAAGTCACGGAGCTCTGTGTGGGCACAGGAGCCTACACATGCACAGCAACTTGCTTGGTCTGGGCCGATACAAATGTCTCCTCTCCAACTCAGCTCTCCAGGTGATTCAGCAAGTCACATCCATCCAACCAACGAAATGTTCCTTATCTTCAAAGAGAGAAAAACAGAACTTTGAGTAGGATTAACTTGGGCAAACCTCTTTTGAGAGATTCAAGAGAATATCTTCAACTACGGTGGGGTTGGGTTTTTTTGTTTTTGTTTTTTTGTAGCTTCTTTTAATCTGGTCTCCTCTTTACTAATTTTCCCATGCTCACACTCTTCTCTGGAAACCAGGACACCCAACTGCCTCATTCTTTCTTGTAGCTGTTTCTGAAAGGCCCTTTGGAAGTATTGTTGCCTTCTCTGGTTTGCTATATGGATGGTGCAGAGTCTGGCCAATTGGAGCACAACTGGAACCTCTATTTGTTCCTGCCACTGTTTTAAAATTTTCTTACTGTAAAAGAACCTGCAGGAAAGAGCTGAAGCAAAAAACCTTTCTGGTCCAGGATAGCAATGTGTCTAAAAGCCTATATGTGCAAAAAAAAAAAAATAGCGTAAAATATCTAGTTTAAAGAGAGAGAACAAGAACATTGAATCCAAATCCTTTGATGTGCTTTTTTTTGTTTTGTTTTTAAGAGAACATCAGATTCAAATCCCAGGATCTAAACGTGCCCATCTAGCTTAGGATCTGACGCAGAACCAATCTGGAAGCAACTTCTTCTTTGATTTTGCTTGAGGTGCAGCTGAAGTCTCATGATGATGGGCCCAAATTTTACAAGCAGAATAGGTTAAAATGGTGGATACCTTAAGGGAAGCTGGTCTGGTGAGGATTCCTCCATTCCAAATGTTGGAAGTCTCATAAAAAAAACAGTTGATTTCTGCCATTATGGGCTGAAATCTCAGAAGAACAGCTTGCAGAGTTTTGCAGCTATAAGGACTAAACTGAACCCTGATGTGTCCTAGTACCTACATCCTAGCTTTATACCTGCTCAAGTCTAAACACCTTCCTGCATCCATCTGGCTAAACATAATCTACTGAAATTGTAACTCTTACAACTGTGTTTGTAACTCTTTCCTTCTCTCAGAGACCATGACTGTTTATGCCTTGTAGAAACCAGACAACTAGGAAAAGGTTTTAATCTGCCCATAGCTAGTCACAAAGATTCAGGACTTCTCACTGGGTTTGTGAAGTCTGAAGATCCCAACTGAAACTTAGCAAGTGATTCAAAGCACCCAGTACCTCACTATTAAAATACCCATTAGCTTGGATTTGTCACTTACATGCTTTATTACTTGTCTCTTTTTGCTGAATTCTTGATAGCTGCACTGGTTTCTTTGGTTGCAGTTTGTCTGGAATACACTTACTAAGCCGCTCTGCCAGGCTATGTGCATTCCTATTTTCAATCCCTTCTAGGGAGAGCAATTATTCCAAAATATGGTAATGGGGGTGTGACGTTGTGCAGTCTATATGGTTTTATAAAAACTTGATAATAAGTCAATATAATGTAACTGAGCTGGTTTTAGAAAAAATACGGTAATAAGTGAATGTAACGTAACTGGGATATGCTTCATGCAAAAGGTCTCTTGTAAGGTATCATTACAAAGCTTATAATCTACTGAGTATGATCATCTGATTTGTATAAATGTACCACTCGTATCTAAAACTAGAAATATAAAATGTAACTCTGAGGGCCTATTGTAATTGTGTAAAGTGTGGACCATTAATGATGGTTTGGAATCTTGATGACTCCCATTGTCTGCAGATGACTGTATTTACCTGTGAGTCTTCCTGTATATGTGTGTGCTGGCAAGTGAGTAATGAAGTCTTGCAGTGACATGTGATCATGTCACCTGAACTGGAATCCATCTTTAACCTGGTGCTTTTCCAGTGAGGGGGGGTGGAAACCCAGAGAGACAAAGAGTTCCCGCCTTATGCAAAAGATATATAAAGGGGGGAAGAGAAGAGAGAGGGAGAGGAGCCATCATGAAGAATCCCCTAGCTACCACCTGAGCTGCAACAAGAGCTGTACCAGGGGAAAGGATTGTGCCCAGGCCTGGAAGATGTCCAGTCTGAGAAAAACTTACTGAAGCCTCTCTGAGGGTGAGATTATCTGTATTTAGTTTGATTAGGCATAGATTTGCGCATTTTATTTTATTTTGCTTGGTGACTTACTTTGTTCTGTCTGTTACTACTTTGAACCACTTAAATCCTACTGTCTGTATTTAATAAAATCACTTTTTATTTAGTAATTTACTCAGAGTATGTATTAATACCTGGGGGAGCAAACAACTGTGCATATCTCTCTATCAGTCTTATAGAGGGCGAACAATTTATGAGTTTGCCCTGCATAAGCTTTATGCAGGGTAAAACGGATTTATCTGGGTTTAGACCCCATCGGGAGTTGGGCATCTGAGTGCTAAAGACAAGCGCGCTACTGCGAGCTGTTTTCAGGTAAACTTGCAGCTTTGGGACAAGTGATTCAGACCCTGGGTCTGTGTCTGGAGCCAGACGGGAGTGTCTGGCTCAGCAAGACAGGGTGCTGGAGTCCTGAGCTGGCAGGGAAAACAGAAGCAGGGGTAGTCTTTGCACATTGGGTGGCAGCTCCCAGGGGGGTTTCTGTGATCCAACCCGCCACAGTGGCGTAGTCGGCAGGATCTGTGCACAGCTGATTGCTTTGAGATACTGGTAGTGATTTTAAGTGAGTTTTAAGTGTGGTGGCTGAAGAACAGACAAAGTGGTTACTGGTTTGTTATTTTATGTTTGCTTATTTCGGGAAAGGGAAGTAGGGACAGAAAAGGAAGCAAAATAAGTAAGAATGAAGATCAAAAGAAGCTAAAACTACACAAGTTGCAAATTGCCCAGAAAGACTGAACAATGGGCATTGGGAATGTCTCTGTTAACTAAGAAGCCCCTGAGCTGAGTGCATCTCAGTTTCAGTGAACTGCAGATGGGTGTGGCCCAACCTCTGTCTGTGCTGAAGCTGACTGGAGTGTCTAATTTAGCAAGACAGGAGTGGAGGGGTGCCTGTTCTGGCAGGAGGGTGTCCTCTGTGGTATCCCAGCTCATCAAGTGATGGTCTCAAGGGAAGATAAATGGAAATTGATGTACAATTTGCCTGGGGAAAGCCTGACCTGGAAAAAGAAAAGGCTGCCCATCAGCCTGGACTTAAGAGACAAAGCAATTAAGACCCAGAAGCATGACCTGGCTGTAATGGAGTGGAAGAGGTGCACAGAGACATGTATCCTGGAGCTGGAAGTTGGGGTCCTGGTGACTGCTGCGGTGGGAACAAACCCCAAGGACTCTAGCTGGAAGCAAACCCAACCTGAGTGAAAGGGGGGGGATTTTGCTGGCCAGTGAAAGGTCCCTCATAGCTGGAAGCTGTGAGCCTACAGCTGGGTCAGGGTCTCTTTCCCTTTTGGGGGACACAGGAGTGTCTGCCCCATAGGGGAGCCCAAAAATGAATTTTAGGTATACTGCCTCCGCCATGGTCAGTGTCCAAGTCTCTGGCAGTAAGTTCAGGAGGAGGGTGTGACGTTGTGCAGTCTATATGGTTTTATAAAAACTTGATAATAAGTCAATATAATGTAACTGAGCTGGTTTTAGAAAAAATACGGTAATAAGTGAATGTAACGTAACTGGGATATGCTTCATGCAAAAGGTTTCTTGTAAGGTATCATTACAAAGCTTATAATCTACTGAGTATGATCATCTGATTTGTATAAATGTACCACTCTTGTATCTAAAACTAGAAATATAAAATGTAACTCTGAGGGCCTATTGTAATTGTGTAAAGTGTGGACCATTAATGATGGTTTGGAATCTTGATGACTCCCATTGTCTGCAGATGACTGTATTTACCAGTGAGTCTTCCTGTATATGTGTGTGCTGGCAAGTGAGTAATGAAGTCTTGCAGTGACATGTGATCATGTCACCTGAACTGGAATCCATCTTTAACCTGGTGCTTTTCCAGTGAGGGGGGGTGGAAACCCAGAGAGACAAAGAGTTCCCGCCTTATGCAAAAGATATATAAAGGGGGGAAGAGAAGAGAGAGGGAGAGGAGCCATCATGAAGAATCCCCTAGCTACCACCTGAGCTGCAACAAGAGCTGTACCAGGGGAAAGGATTGTGCCCAGGCCTGGAAGATGTCCAGTCTGAGAAAAACTTACTGAAGCCTCTCTGAGGGTGAGATTATCTGTATTTAGTTTGATTAGGCATAGATTTGCGCATTTTATTTTATTTTGCTTGGTGACTTACTTTGTTCTGTCTGTTACTACTTTGAACCACTTAAATCCTACTGTCTGTATTTAATAAAATCACTTTTTATTTAGTAATTTACTCAGAGTATGTATTAATACCTGGGGGAGCAAACAACTGTGCATATCTCTCTATCAGTCTTATAGAGGGCGAACAATTTATGAGTTTGCCCTGCATAAGCTTTATGCAGGGTAAAAGGGATTTATCTGGGTTTAGACCCCATCGGGAGTTGGGCATCTGAGTGCTAAAGACAAGCGTGCTACTGCAAGCTGTTTTCAGGTAAACTTGCAGCTTTGGGACAAGTGATTCAGACCCTGGGTCTATGTCTGGAGCCAGACGGGAGTGTCTGGCTCAGCAAGACAGGGTGCTGGAGTCCTGAGCTGGCAGGGAAAACAGAAGCAGGGGTAGTCTTTGCACATTGGGTGGCAGCTCCCAGGGGGGTTTCTGTGATCCAACCCGTCACAGGGGGTCTGTGTAAAAAAGCTTGAAATTGATGAATTGTGTCTTTCTGATGGTTTTACAAAAAGGGGGGGGGGGTCACATTTCACACAGAGTAGTTTTGCAAATGTTCCTGAAATCAAAAGGGCTGCAGTAATAAGAGATTATTCTTGCTAAGCTAAAACTAACCTTGTTTACTGGTATGTAAAGGGAAGTAGAGCTTAAAGTCAAAGTTCAGATTCAAGTTCCTGAATGTCTTGATCTTGCCTACCCAAAATGCTCTCAGATGCAATCTACACCCTGAGTGGACTCCAACCTCATCCCCTTTCTGGGGCTTGGCTTTACTGACCCATGAACTAACAATGAGACAAAGTTAAGCACAATCTTTCTTCCCAGCAGGGCCGGCTCCAGGCACCAGCCCTCCAAGCATGTGCTTGGGGCGGCACCTGGAGGAGGATGGCGCTCACCCGGGGAGAGCGGGGCCGCGGCCAGGCTCGCCGCCCTCCCCCGGCGTTCCAGCCGGTCGGGGAGAACGGGACAGTGGCCGGGCTCACCTCCCGGCGCTCTAGCCGGCCGGGGAGAGCGGGGCCCTGGCCGGGCTCACCACCCTCCTCCCCGCGCTCTGGCCAGCCGGGGAGAGCGGGGCCCCTGGGGCGGCAAAAAAGCCAGAGCTGGCCCTGCTTCCCAGGTTTTGGTGTTCCTAGGATTCCTCTCCTTGGACTGCTCAGCCCACACCCTAGATTCTCCTTTATATCTAGGTGAAGTAATAAGTTACTTGCCTTAGTGAGTCAATGCAACCCACTCAACTTTCTCAGTAGGATCAACACCTATTAACAGGGTGGGATGTTTCAGTCAAACACTGACCGCCAGGTTTGTTGTCTTGTTTCCACTGTTAGTTATATACCCAGTATTCAGCACAGCTGTAATAGTTCGTAGAATTGTGAGATGAAGACATGCAATCATTCCTACTTTGACGAGGAGAGGTAGGGTTTATTTCACCACTAGTGAGCTAGATTCATTCCCACTGGCAACCCCTGTATTATATTTTTAAGTTAGATTTCATAGCAGACACCTTCCCTTTTTAGGTATTATCTAAAGCTGTGTAAATAAGTGGTGGTGCTACTGACCTTACAGTTGTCTTGTAGCTTGCAAAATTTAGGCTATTCACTAACTTTGTCACATGGCCCATGCCAGACATTATTCTCCAACCAGAAAAACCTTTTACAAAAAACAAAACTAGTAAAGTGACAACAGTTTACTTAGTTGTCCTAGCATTTACAGAGGAAAGCTAACAAATGGTTAAGGGTGTCATACAACAAATAGATTATTCCTGTCAAGCATAAAGACATACACAGGTCATCAAGACCCAAAAACCTACAAGAAGGTGTTCTTATGTAAGCAATCCCAAATGTATCTGAATTTGGTTTAAAGGAAAAAAACCTTGCACCCCAAAGAAAGCTGAACCAGAATTCAGGGTGCCCTTCGGGGTCCTTTACCTACATTGAAAAACACAGTACTATAGGAGTTACAAACGCTTACATTGTTACAGACAAGTAACCTGAAAGTTAAAATGACTTACCCTGGGTAACAGAGCAATTCAATAGCAGAGTTATCAAGAGATTCCAGGATTCCAGGCTGCCAGTCTTCTGCGCTAAATGACAAGACCACAGTGAATTTCTCTAAAGATACTTATGGCTATAGTCTCTTCTCTGTGCAAGTACATGGCTCCCATTGATACTAATAAATATGCCTGGAGGTATGATTATATACCCTACACTCCATGATTATGCTGACCCTCCAGGTGCCCTGTGTGTACTGATGATATTCCCTCTGAGGAAGAATGCAGAAAAATTGGGTGCTGCTGCCGAGCTACCGCTTGCTGCTCCAGGGCATATTTCTGCTATTTCTAGTGAATTCAAAGGGACGTTAAGAGCATTCAGAACCTAGTGTCAAATATCAGTCTTTCCAGCTTGATCCAAAACCCATTGAAGCCAATGGGAGACCTTCTTTTGACCTCCATGGACTTTGGATCAGGTCCTAAGTCACTTTTCATGCTTAGTGAACCAAAAGTGGCATGTTCCGAGCAACCATCTATCTGTAGTCATAGCACGCTCCAAAATGGCCTATAACTGTCAACTAAACTTTATGGAACTTTGCAGAATGTTACAAGTTTGCAGCTGAATCAAAACTCATCGTCCACATTTGAGGATTTAAAGTGAGTTTTCATTTGTACAGAAAAAAATGTAAGGCAAAACCCAACATTAAATCCTCAATTGTTTGAGACAGGCTTTATTGGTCTCTTCCGCCTCTCGTTGTATAAGAGTCTTTAAAATCACAAGACTGGAGTCCTTAAGCTCAAAGCTCAATGGATTGTAGCTCAATCCATTCGTTTATTCTCATTGGTAGAGCAGATAAATAACAATTTAATAGCTATTATTCCTATAAGACATAACATCTGAAAATTGTACTCGTAAGTCATAATAAACATGAACGCTAATAATTTTTAATAGCAAAAAAGAGACTAGGACAACTAGCTATTTTCTGGACAGCTAACATTTTCCTCCGTTAACTGCAAACTTCTATAGTAATTCCTATTAATTCAGCAATACCTATTGTTCAAGACAAGACTGATTAACTGCAAAATCCCCTGCTGCTAATCCTAGCCACCAAGCTCCTGCCTCTGACAGCTGAGTACTTACTTTTAAGACAAATGCAAACTTTAAGGAATTACTCCTTGTATCTTCCTTAGGACTTGAAACTCGTATTTTTCTTGCTAGGAACCAGCCAAGGGCACAACTATGGAGCAAGAAACCACTTTCTAGTATAAAGTGACAGGACAGAAACATCTCTGAACATGTAAAATACTATTTATACTCATATGACCTACTCAATATCCAAGAGGGAATTATTTAATTGTCCTTTTCTGAACAGCCAAAAAAGTCTTTTGGATGGTCAAAATAACTTCCTAGCAGCAGTAGACTCCTCCGGATAGAGAATGCATACAATCAAATGAAAAGCTATAAGAATACAAATTCTGAGCACATGTTTGCTAATACATTTCTGAGCTTGTTAGTTTTTTGTATTCATGGCAGAAATCAGTAAAGGTCAGATTCTGATAGAATTACACTGAAGTTAATGGAACTATTTTTTTGGAATAAAGCGCTATTTAATGCACCTCGCTTACTTCATCCATAATTTGTGCATGTACAGCAATCCCAGCAATGCAAAATCTCTTACAATTTGAAAGAGGTTGACAAATCTCAAATGAGATTTGTCACCTGCAAAATGGCCAAAGCGTATTCACTAACAGAGGTGCATCGCTTATACCAGAATCGCTAATGCTAAATATTTTAAGTTTTGTATGCAAATAACTTTGTAAGAAATTTAAACCACTTCATAAGGAGAAAATGTAAAAAAAAAAAAAAAACATTTTGCGCCAAACAATGCTTTATTTCAATGTTGAGCATTTTTAACATTACATTTTTAAACAAAATTAAAGGAAATTCAAATAAAAAAAACTGTTTTGAATCAAAACAATTTTTGTTCTGAAAATGCCAGAATGTGTGTTTTCCTTAACTTTTTTAGGTTTGGTTTTGGTTTTACAATTCAGTGAAATTGAGACACAAATTCATAAGATGTCAGTGTTGGTGAGTCTGCATTTTTTTGGCTGAAAAGGGATCAGTTGAAATTTTTCAACAAGCTCTATTTGTGACTATTGCAAGAATGAGTAAACCGGCATGAGGAAATCAGTATTCCACAAAATCCAAAAAGTTTAACCTCAGGGCCAGATTTTGATCTCATTTCCAATGGTATAAACCCAGACTAACTTCACTGAAATAACGCTGTATATAGTTATTCTGAATTTACACTCGTGTAACAGATCAGAATTTGGCCTACGGAGAAGACACCATCTTTAGTTTTTCATTTCCCTAAGCCTTTGAGGCAGCCATCTAGCATCTATGATTATGTTCCCCTGAAAACCTACTGTTAGCTGCAGTATTTCCAAGAATAACAAAAGCGATAGTGGTGTTCACTGTTGCACAAATAGGACAGGCAGACAAAATACCCCACCACTTTGTAGACCTTTGACCTATGCAGTATTGGAAATAAGGATCATAATTTTCCATTACCTGCCACCTTCTCTAGTCATCTACACCAGTACAAAGTGAATACCATTTGGTTTTGGTAGCATCTTGCATTCCCTTTGCAGTGATGTAAATGCAAAGAATCGGGCTCACAGTATCTGAAGGTTACAACACTAGTCAACCTCCCACATCTACGAAAATATTTTTAAACAAACAATAACAAAGGTGGTGGTTACATTATTGCCAAAAATCTAATGTTATACAATGAAAATATTGCTTGCTACCTTTGACAACTTGATTGATGGACCCATTAGAAAGACTTCTCAATTGCTTGAAATTTAAATATCCACAGACAAAAGAATGAAGATAACTAATGAAGGATTTGTCCTTGGAATCGAACATAAGGCGGAAAATGTTGTGTCCTGTTTGTTTATATATTCAGAGGCATGGCTTCCCAGTAATTTACCAAAATCCTTATTCACTATATGAATCATTAGCTATTGGAAAATGTTTAAAACTGCCATATATAAAAAGATGAATGTGAAAACTAAAAATACAGCTTTAGGGAATCTGCAGATAAAACTACAGAGGAGGCAGATTGAATGTTTTAATGAAAAATGTACTACGATACTTAAACAAAACTCCTCATTTCAACATGCTGGAGCTACATTTAGGAAAGCAGTGCTATTCAGGACAACCCTTGAACATGGGCTTATAGCTCACTAAAGTCATAGGGCCAGCAGCACATGCTTAAGAGCTGCCTTAGATCTAGCTAGACCGTTTATTCAAGAGTTTTCCTATCCTTTAAATTCTATTTATGGATACATAAGCTTGGAAGAACTATGTACTGAAAGGACTTACATTTTGCATACAGACAGATTAAATAATATCAAGTGTTTTGATGGAAATATGGCCAAAGGTGGTTGTCTTGTGGTATCTTACTATGCAATGACACTTGTCCAGCATAGAGAGGGGTGATGGACAAAATCTCCGCAAACTGTATTGATTCTTAGAGACAATAGACTCATAGAAAACATTCCAGTCAAGCGCTCAGCTGAGAGCTGTTTCGGGGAATTAGCTTGTCTGTCTGTCATTAATATGCCCAATGATTAAAAAAGTTACTGAGCTGTGCAGAATTATAAAGGTACAGTCTTTTTAAGGATGAATGGATCTTGGAAAATCAGTACTGAATAAGAGGCAGATCCACAAATAAAGTTGTCTTCAAAAATCACAATAGAACTTCCTGTTCCAAACAGTAAAACAAACACTCTGAGACTGTCTGTGACATGCAAGGGGGGAGCAGGAATGGGCAAAAGGAGCTCCTCCTCCTCTCATATTCCTATGATGGGGCAGTCCTGATGAGCCCAAAGAACATAGATGGGGGGGGGGGGGAAAGGGAACTCCCTTGTGCAAAGGCTGAGTAAAAACTGATTAGGATTTGGCCCTATAATACCAATGCCATAAATGGCAAAATGACATCCAGTATGGCTATATTCAGACTGAAGCCCAGTGCAGGTGTTTGGGGAATATCTGTTAAGGTTTTTCTTCTTCTTTTAGTTACTAAATCCAAGGAACTGAACTTCCTTTTGATTTTTACAATGAATATTCAAAGACCTCTTCAGAGAACAGATCTCGCAGTAGGATGGAAAATTGCATGCTTTCCCTGTAGAAGCTTAGGGATTAATTTTCATTGCTGTGTGTAAGGAACTGTGCAGCCTTGCTTCCTTGGTGGTGTGTGCAAAAGCCACATTCTCCTCTAAATTACTTTGGATTTACACTGGTGTGTCTGAGAGCAGAATCAGAATGTCAGGCTGCCCATCACTAAGGAGTTCTGGATCACAATCTACTTCCACAAGTCATATTGCAGGCTTGCACATTTTCAAGTCTAGGTTGATATATTATCCCTTTTTGACCAGAGTATTCATTTTGAGGGTCTAGCGGGTTGTTTTGGTTCCAAGGAGAAATGGATAATGGAGTCAGGTATTTGTGTGATGCAATCCTGCTTATTTTCAAAGAATGTACAAAGTCCTGGTTCCCTGACTCGTGGGAATAAATTGTTGGAGTATATAAGGGTTAAGTAAAGACCTGGGTAACCGCTAGCATGGTATTAAGGAGGAAGGCATGGGCAGGCACTGACTCTTCACTTAATAGATAAAGTCCTATCCCTCTCCCTTCCCTTCTGCTTATTAAGGATTGATAAGCGTTGCAGCTGCATAAGGAATGTGGGTGTCTAAAGAATACCCTTTATGTAAAGAAGTGTTTATCTCCCCCTCCCTTCCTTTCCCAGCTACATAAACGAGCTCGGGGTCATGATCCCTTCCTCCCTCCCCTGGTGATTAGGGGAACATGTGGCTACAATTACTGCAAAGAAATGTACCTTCAAGGTAAAAATGTCTGTAGTTATGCATAATGCTGTAAACGGTGGTGGGTATAATTATATTCAGTATGTAGCTATTAATATTCATTATATGGGCTTCGATCAAATAAGGGCTTTGGGGGTGCTGTAGTAAACAGGGCCAGCTCCAGCATTTCTGCCGCCCCAAGCAAAAAAAAAAAAGCCGCGATCGGCGGTGGCAGTTCAGCGGCGGGTCCTTCGCTCCTAGAGGGAGTGAGGGACCTGCCGCCCCCGAATTGCCGCAGGTGCCACCCCTCTCCCTTGGCCGCCCCAAGCACCTGCTTGTTAAGCTGGTGCCTGGAGCCGGCCCTGGTAGTAAATGTGGGTATTTACATATTAACCTAGATAAAAGAGTGTGATGTGATTAACTCAATGCTTTCTCGACAATTGGGTCGAGGGGAACAAATACCGCAATAAAGAAGCCCGTTTACTCAATCCGCCTCTGGGTTTGCCTGCTCCATCTCTACCATAAATCAATCGCCAGGAGATCATTTCTTTGCTCGCAGGTCCAAGCTCCTCTCCGCCAGCACTTTACCTAAAAGCTCTCTTAGCTCCTTGCCCCCAGAGTCACGCTACTAGGGCTTCTTTTGCGGTGTCTGAGGCCGCTTTGCTTCTTCTCTGTCCTGTGTGTTCTGCTGCCTTTCTCTCTCTCTCTCTCTCTCACACACACACACACACATTCACACACACACCTCCAGTAGTCAATCCCCCAGCCCCTGCATTTTCTCTCCGTCTCTAGGGAAACCCCCTTGGGCCACATCGTTCAGCGCCTACTCAAGTCTTGCCATGTACCTGTGGTGACTCCTACTGTTTGAGCTGCTGGTTCCATAAAGGAGCTTGATTGATTGTTTCTTACATTTATCCTGAATGAAGGGTGGGGGGTTATACCCTTCAGCATAACACTGTAATCTCAAAACCATACTTTTCATGTGCTCAAAGACTCACACAGCCCATCAATATTCTGTGAGAGTAAAGAAGCTTGTTCTGCTCTAGGGCAAGGTGCTGAGATGCTACTTTGTGCTAGCTCTCATAGATGTCTTTTTTCTTACACAGAACTGGCCCCGTCAAAGCCAGTGCATTGAAAAGAGCAATATCTGCCTACTCGGCTGTGCACACCCATTGTGAGCTTGTGAAAGGTAAATATCCTGAGTTTAGGAAACTGTTTCCCACCCTGCTTTTGGCCAGAAGCACTACCAGTGCGATGCCCTATGCAGCGATGACATATGGACTCTGCAGGACACAGATCCAGTCATCTGGAAATATGGACACTACCATTTGGCTTGAGATAAATATACAGTACCATGAATGTTGACAAATGACAAAATATAAATATAAACTCAAAAATATAAATCATGGGGCGGGGGAGGGAAACAAAACCAGGAAAGCACACCGGGGCTAGGTTGCATTTGCGTCTTGCAAACAACTCAAGGACTGCACCTATCATTTAATGAAGGTTGTAGTTGCCTAAGGACTACGGGTCCCAGTTTGCAGTTCTCAATGCAGCTTCTATGCAACACTTCATCTTAGACCTCCTCTTATTGGGGACTACAGCCTGAACATGCCATATCTCCATTCAGAAGATGAGGGCAGCTGCCTGTCTACTCTGCAGTCTATTTAGCTGTGTATGGCCCACATTTGGGGACCATCAAATTCCAATTCCGACTTCCCCACTTGCAGCCAACAGCAAAGATTCCAGATACATTTTTGTGCCATTCTGTGTCCCCACTGGTTTGGCAGGAAGCAGGAATAATAGTGATCTGATGTTAATGCTCTATTTGCCTGAGTAAAATGAGAGGGGAAATAAAATGGTCAAAGGGAGAAAAGAAAGATCTAGGCTAATATAGCACTTTTTCCCCTAATGGACACATCACTGCCATTTTTCAAGCATGTCTTTGCTCAGCAAAGTGATTCACAGATTTCACTGACATCCAGATAATATGATGAGATTAAAGGAGATGCCGTATAAAGATATGAATACAGGGATGATGTACAGACTCCAGGAAAGTACTTGTTGTTTTATACAGATGTAAAGAATTTTTTTTATTATGGAACAAGGATCTAATTTCACAAAACTTTCATGTAAATAATTCTGCAGTAAGAAACCACACCAGTTTTCTTTATTCTTCAGGCTCTGTGGTATGTGAATCCCAGCAATGCAAAGTCTCTTGCACTTTAAAAGAGATTGTCAGTTCTCTGAGCTCTGTAACCTCCAAAATGACCAGCACATAGCTATAAATTGGAATTCCCTCTGTAACTCCTTCCCTTGCTCCATACTGGGATTCAGCCCAAGGAAATATTTGCTTTGCTGGACATGGAGATAGAATGATGTTTTGAATCTAAGATCTATTTGACAGAACCTGTAATAACAGAATATTTCTCTCTCTTTCTCTCTCCCTCTCTTTGATTTGTTTATATAAGGGAGAAAAAAATATGTGTTTTCTTGGCCGCATAATCTTGATACAATCTCATACATTAAAACATAAGCACAGAACATTACTAGTCACAGAGCTTCAGGTCCTAGGTTATTGATTCAAATATTGAGAAGACCTTGGTTCTGATATCCATATGGAAAATATTTGTAGCCATTGTGTAATATAAAACAGGAGAGACCAGAGAATATTGCAATATAACATTTTAGCCATTTGTTGTATATAATCGTATTTTAATTATCAAGGTGGCAGTGGGTGCTCTCTCCATAGTAAACAAAGAAATACTACTGACCTG
The DNA here is from genome assembly GCF_027887155.1 of Malaclemys terrapin pileata. Lineage (NCBI taxonomy): Eukaryota > Metazoa > Chordata > Testudines > Emydidae > Malaclemys > Malaclemys terrapin. The sequence continues at coordinate 10,171,015 of NC_071512.1, read as the reverse complement.
GTATGTGACTTATCCTTGCATTCTGCCTCAGGCACTGCCCCTGGATTGCAATTGCAGCTCCTGATGCATCGGAGGCAGAGGAGACGCTAGCTCTGGAAGCCTAATTTATGGATTGTAATGTTGCTCCATCGAGGTTCTGTAAAATGTTGTCTGGTTTGGAGCTTGTGTTCTGTTTTTGGAAATGATATTAAATTGTGTATTGACACAGACCCAGACCAGTGGGGTACCGGAGTCTGGTAGAGGGCAAATATACTGGCCACTGGATGAACAGTTTTCTGTTCCCTGAGTGACCAGAGCAGGGGCTGCTCTAGAGCAATCAGGAACCTGCTAGAACCAATTAAGACAGACAAGCTAATCAAGACACCTGTAGCCAATTAAGAACTTTCTAGAATCAATTATGGCAGGCAGGCTAATCAGGACACCTGATTTTAAAAAGGACCTCCCATCAGTTAGTAGGGGGTGTGTGCAAGGAGCAGGGAATGAGAAGACGTGCTGCTGGAGGAGTGAAGAGTTCAAGCACAATCAGGCTTCCGGAGGAAGATCCTGCAGTGAGGGTAAAGAAGGTGCTGGGGGAAGGCTATGGGGAAGTAGTCCAGGGAGTTGTAGCTGTCACACAGCTGATACAGGGGACATTGTAGACAGCTGCTATCCACAGGGCCCTGGGCTGGAACCCGGTGTAGAGGGTGGGCCCGGGTTCCTCCCCCTTCCCCCCAACTCCTGATCGGACACAGGAGGAATTGACCTGGTCTGTGAGAAACACCAGAAGGGAAGGTCTAAATTGGAAAGGGATCTGGCCTGTCCCCGACCCACTAGTGAGTAGAGACTGTGGGAATTGTTCTCCGATTCCCCCATGCTGGCCAGTGATGAGGTTAGCTGAGTGGACGGCAGGTTTGAGCCACTAGCAAAAGTGGCCAAACTGGGCTGCCGTGAATCTCTGAGGCAAGCAAATCTGCCTATAAGCGCAGGACCCACCAAGGCCGAGGAGGAACTTTGTCACAATATGTAAATGTATTTAAGTGGAAAAGAGAAATTCAGACAGGTTTTGTCTGAGGAAAGTGGGTCACCCTGAACTGACAGGTAGTGGACCTTGGGTAGAGCTTAAATTCAAGAAGAGAAACGGTTAGAGACAGAGCAGGGACTCAGTCCAGGGGTCTTGTTTTGCTTTGGGTTTCGTGTCTGCCAGACACTATGTGGCATTGACTTTGTGGGACTGCATCTAGTGGAGCTGACTTTTGCAGATCAGGCAACAACTGAGCTAGTGAGGCCATCTTCATGGGACTGGACTGGGCAGAAATTCATGTGGAAGATCTCCCTCTGCAGAACCTGACCTGGCAGCTGATGTCACTGGATTGCTCTAGGGAGCTGCTACTGCTTGACCATGACTGAGTCTACTTTCATTCATGAGTGAGGTTTAGGTTGATGGGGACTGTGATATGAATAAGAGTTCTGGACCCCCACAACCCAGGCAACTAATAACTGGGACTGTGGGGGGGTCCCACTATTTGGGCTTTTGCTAATTTAATTTGTTTTGTAGATATATCCTATCTTGTTTTTCTAATAAGAGGGTAGTTATGATTCACATTTACAAGGACTCCTGCATTAGGAAAACCACGTGTAAAGGTGACCTGAGGGGTAAAATTAAGTTCCTAAAAGCTGGGAGTGGCTAAGGTTATAGGTGAGGGCTTGAGCCAATCATTTTATTAATTTTAAAGGGACCCTTACACAGAAACAAAGCTGGACTTCACTTCTGCTAATGACCCAGCAGAAGGGTGATACAAATAAGAGTTAAAGCGAAGAACATACTTAAGTCCTTGAATAGGGATGCTTTCTTGAACTGGGACCATATTGCATAGTATGGCCTTACTGTTTAAAAATTAACTATGTTTTATATGAGAATACATTAACTGATCCTTAAATGGGACTGTTTATGGTAGATCAATCTCACTAGTATCTTTAACAATCAGAATATAAACAAGCTACTCTGATAAGAGCAATAGAGTCAATAGAATGCCCTTTCAATACTATAACTATACTCCCAGACTTCAGTAATTTATTCTGTAATCAAAGATTCCATCTCTGACCTGCAATTCTAGAACAACCTGTATATAGACTAATATACCTGGAAATGAGAACAGTTTCTTTTGTTCATCGTGGAAAGGTGCTCAGATACAATGGGGATGGGCTCTCTAAATACCAGCTAGACAGCTAGATTTGATAGACATCTTTGTCCAAAACAGATCATTTTTTATATTTGGTCTGTCATGCTGTCTGAATCAGATATCATGAAGATGGGTGGTTTTGTTTTTTGTTTTGTTTTGTTTTTTATAAAAGTGCCATATTCCCTTCCAGAAATCTGGAGCATAGCAGTGAAACTTGCATTACAATGTATGGCCTACTAACCACTTAGTCGGTAGAGGCTAAAACCTCCTCTATCATATTGCATAACTTAAAATCTCTAGGACATACACAATGTTTTCTTTTCTTTGTCACAGGATTTTGTAACAAAATCCTTTGACAAATCAGACAGTCTATGCATAATCATACAAGGCAGCAATCCCTTTCTTTATTGCATATTGCTTCAGGTTCCACTTCTTGTAATCAAATGATTAGTATGAAGTTTTAGATGGACACAAATGCGTCAATTTCTTCTCTGGGATACCTGAGTAGGTATTGTGCAGCTATCGTTGCTGCTTGCCAGGTGTTTAACAAGCTTTCATTTTACATTTAGAACGCAGACAGGTTTGCTTTGAATCTTTCTCACAAGCACATACATATATACACAAAAAACCCATGAGCTAAACTGAGTTCAAACTATAGTAACAGTTCATTTTGTAATCTTAGAATGCAGCTTCTATTAACAAAGGACATTTAGGAGTTTAGAAAGACATTAAATAAGCCTGTTTTAGATTAAAAATTCTATGTTAATATTTTCTGCCGTAAGATTCTATTTTCAGTAGCTACTGCATTTGTACAGTCAACCGCTCATTTTACTCTTATGCCACAATCACTAGTACAATCACAATTCATAGTTTTAAAATTGTGCCTTAAAATTCCTCTTCTCTCAGATATACAGAGAGAGCGGTGTTGGCTGTTTAATCGTATGCTTGTTGCAATGAAAATTCAATCCTCTGAGCGCTCCAGATTTTGTTTGTCATTTTGAGTGTGTAATCAGAATTTTTGGACATTTTATATACTCTGTTCTACCAGTCTGACCTAAGCTGTGCTCCGAGTACTAGGAAAATAGACTTTAGAAGCCTCAAGTTCATCACTTTCACTTCCTCTTCTCTTTAGCTCTGAGAATGGAAGGACAATGTAAGGCCCATTGCTTAGTGAAGAGGGAGAAACAGTAACAGGAAACTTGGAAATGGCAGAGATGCTTAATGACTTCTTTGTTTCTGTCTTCACCGAGAAGTCTGAAGGAATGCCTAACATAGTGAATGCTAATGGGAAGGGGGTAGGTTTAGCAGATAAAATAAAAAAAGAACAAGTTAAAAATCACTTAGAAAAGTTAGATGCCTGCAAGTCACCAGGGCCTGATTAAATGCATCCTAGAATACTCAAGGAGCTAATAGAGGAGGTATCTGAGCCTCTAGCTATTATCTTTGGAAAATCATGGGAGACGGGAGAGATTCCAGAAGACTGGAAAAGGGCAAATATAATGCCCATCTATAAAAAGGGAAATAAAAACAACCCAGGAAACTACAGACCAGTTAGTTTAACTTCTATGCCAGGGAAGATAATGGAGCAAGTAATTAAGGAAATCATCTGCAAACACTTGGAAGGTGGTATGGTGATAGGGAACAGCCAGCATGGATTTGTAAAGACCAAATCATGTCAAACCAATCTGATAGCTTTCTTCGATAGGATAACGAGTCTTGTGGATAAGGGAGAAGCGGTGGATGTGGTATACCTAGACTTTAGTAAGGCATTTGATACGATCTCGCATGATATTCTTATCGATAAACTAGGCAAATACAATTTAGATGGGGCTACTATAAGGTGGGTGCATAACTGGCTGGATAACCATACTCAGAGTTGTTATTAATGGTTCCCAATCCTGCTGGAAAGGCATAATGAGTGGGGTTCCTCAGGGGTCTGTTTTGGGACCGGCTCTGTTCAATATCTTCATCAACGACTTAGATATTGGCATAGAAAGTATGCTTATTAAGTTTGCGGATGATACCAAACTGGGAGGGATTGCAACTGCTTTGGAGGACAGGGTCATAATTCAAAATGATCTGGACAAATTGGAGATATGGTCTGAGTTAAACAGGATGAAGTTTAACAAAGACAAATGCAAAGTGCTCCACTTAGGAAGAAAAAATCAGTTTCACACATACAGAATGGGAAGAGACTGTCTAGGAAGGAGTACGGCAGAAAGGGATTTGGGGTTATAGTGGACCCCAAGCTAAATATGAGTCAACAGTGTGATGCTGTTGCAAAAAAAGCAAACATGATTCTGGGATGTATTAACAGGTGTGTTGTGAGCAAGACACGAGAAGTCATTCTTCTGCTCTATTCTGCTCTGGTTAGGCCTCAGCTGGAGTATTGTGTCCAGTTCTGGGCACCGCATTTCAAGAAAGATGTGGAGAAATTGGAGAGGGTCCAGAGAAGAGCAACAAGAATGATTTAAGGTCTTGAGAACATGACCTATGAAGGAAGGCTGAAAGAATTGGGTTTGTTTAGTTTGGAAAAGAGAAGACTGAGAGGGGACATGATAGCAGTTTTCAGGTATCTAAAAGGGTATCATAAGGAGGAGTGAGAAAACTTGTTCACCTTAGCCTCTAACGATAGAACAAGAAGCAATGGGCTTAAACTGCAGCAAGGGAGGTCTAGGTTGGACATTAGGAAAAAATTCCTAACTGTCAGGGTGGTTAAACACTGGAATAAATTGCCTAGGGAGGTTGTGGAATCTCCATCTCTGGAGATATTTAAGAGTAGGTTAGATAAATGTCTATCAGGGATGATCTAGATAGTATTTGGTCCTGCCATGCGGGCAGGGGACTGGACTGGATGACCTCTCGAGGTCCCTTCCAGTCCTAGAATCTATGAATCCTATGAATAAGGACCTTTCCTCAACTTGCTTCACCTCCTGTGCCACACTGCAGCACCTAAGGAGTGAAATACATAACAAAATTTTCAGTGAAAAAGCTTTCACTGTGGATATTGCTTAAATCTCTAGTAAATATAATGCAATACATCCTTTGCTACCTCTGAATACCAGAGTTGTCCTTGTCCCCCTGCTATACCAATGGTAATGTGGAACAGTGGGGTTGGAATATGGCTTTTCCTGCTCTGAAAGAAGGCTCTACCACTTGAGAAAGTAGACTCACTCACAGTTGCCTTTACAGGGTTTGTGCCACACAGCTAAGCAATTCTCAGTCTATTTCGTAGCATGCAGTGATAGACATACACAATAGTCAGTTCTTTCCTATATATATATATGCACCAGGTCCTGTCCTTCTATTGTAGACTGGAATAACACATTAAGCTGTATCCACTATACAGTATGTGACATAAACAAGAGGTAGCATAAGCAATAATTTTAACAGAAGACAAAAAAAAAAGAGCCGGGAGCAATAAAATAAAAACAACATCCTGGAACCAAAAATAAATCTTATTTAAGCTCATGAGAGTGGAAGAGATAAAAGGTGCTAATTTAGCCTTACCAATCAAGAGAAGTGCCTTGGGGGAAAAATAGCACTGAAGGTTCCCTGCTGGTTATTCAAGGCCTGAGTGGTCAGACTATACTGGAGATATTATCTTCACTAATAAGATTTCTGTGAACTCTTGTGTCCCAGACTTTAATGCATTTTAGATTGTGAATTACTAATCAAAACATTTCGGCTCAGCAGCAGAATTCAGAAGGAGCAAATTACTAAAGGCTAGAGTAATGTTCCACCTTAGTGAAATGTTATCAAATATGTAAGGGAAAATAGAGCACTTTTCTGAGGAACTGGACATATTCCAAAGACGTGGCTATGAAACCTGTGTTCACTTTGCTGTTACTCGCATCTCTTTGCCTAGCCCCACTTTTTCTCTATTACACAACCACCACCCCTTTCTTCAAGGGTGAGTGGGTGGAGCAAGGAATTGAAACACCTACCTAATTTTAATTATGGGACTAGCCCATTGATGTCAATAAAACTACTTATGCTTAGTTATTCTTATGCTTAATCGTTTTGTTTAATTAGGGCCCCAGACTGTAAGTTCTCTGTGGCAGGGAGTGGGACTATCTCGTATTTTGTGTACAATATCCAGCACAAGCAGGGCTGGTGCTACCATTAAGGCGAACTAGGCTGTTGCCTAGGGTGCCAAGATGTGGGGGTGCCAAAAAGCGGTGCCCCAACTTTTTTGCAGTGTTCCTCCCCGAGCGCGCGGTCGTCGCTCCACTTCTTCTGCCTCCCAGGCTTGCAGCGCCAATCAGCTGTTTGGCGCCGCAAGCCTGGGAGGAGAATTAGAGCGGGGGCGGCATGCTCGGGGAGGAGGTGGAGCAGAGGTGAGCTGGGGTGGGGAGCTGCCGCACGGCTTCCTGGTGCGGGGAGCTATCACAGGGCTGGGGGGGGGGGCACAAGGTGGAAGTTTTGCCTAGGGCGCGAAACTTCCTTGCACCGGCCCTGAGCACAAGGAGATGCCTGGGTGCTTTTATCATACCGCCAATAACAAAATCATTATATTTAATAACATTATTAGGGTAGACCCTACCAGCCAACCAGGAACGGGATCCCATTGTGCTAACAAACAGAGTAAGAGACAGTAAGTGGCCTGGAGAGTTTGCAATCTAATAATTAGCTGAAAATAGTACTGGTGTACGAACATCAGCAATGGCCCTAATACTAAAAGTGTAGCCAGTTTTCGTGACTACACTCATGATTCATTATTAAAAATGTTTAAAAGACTAAATAACCAAGCTTGGCCAATTTACTACCTAAAGACAAAACAGTACAATATGAAAAGGACACATCCATAACACTTTCAGAGTACTATATTCTTATCTCGCAGCATGTTCAATGGTCTACTTTGAAGATACACTCCCAAAATTCCCTCTATTTATATCATGGCAGTTTACAATTTAGAAAACACTATACACATCATCCAGGTCTAAAATTCACTGATCAGCTTTTCACCTTGTTTTAGGTACCATGGTGTACCTTCCTTATCTTTTTGTTTTGAATAACACATTCCAAACCAGCTGAGAGGTACATCCCAACCTGTGCTAGTATACACCATTCATATATCTTGTCTTGAAAGGTTTTCTATTTTCTAATGCCAATGTTTACCTCAGCTATGCAAAATATTATGGGATACTTGACATAGAGGAACAGAATTGTGGGAAGATCATAATGCATTCAGTTAACATAACTTCCCATCATCTATACCAGTGGTCCCCAACGCGGTGCCTGCGGGCACCATGGCGCCCACCGGGGCATTTATGTGCGCCCACCTAGTGCCCAGCAGGGGAGAGAAGCCACAGCCCTGCGCCTGCCGGGGACAGAGAACTCCGGGGCTGCAGGCTGCGGGAGCCGGTGTTCTCTGTCCCCGTCAGGCGTAGGGCCCGCCTAGTGCCTAGCAAGGGAGAGAAACTGGGACCCCATGCCTGCTGGGGACAGAGTACTCCGGGGCTGCGGGCACCAGTGTTCTCTGTCCTCGCGGCTTCTCTCCGGCTTCTCTCTTCTCTCTGGATTCATATATTATGTAATATTAAATATGATGATTTTTGTATTATTTAATGTACAAATAGAAAATAAGCCTTGAAAAATTGTTGGTGCCCGCCACACTCTTCTGAAAACATGAATGTGCTACTGGTCACAAAAAGGTTGGGGACCACTGATCTATATATAATGAATATCCTATTAATATTGTGTGCATGATACCTATTAATGAGGTGTATACTACGCCTAACATATATGTAAAGGCTAATACACATATCTCTCTCTTCTCAATGTTGTTTCCACGTACTTTATTTAAAATTACTTCCAAGGAACATGAGTTATGATATCATAATAAAGCTAAGTCTGATGGGAGAAAGACCAGCAATAGAAAAGTGAGCAAGATATCCTGAGACTACTGGAAATAGGGGGGTAAGGAGGAAGGAATAAACTTGAACAGCTATAAAACAATATTTTAGTTAGGCAGAACCTGTGCACATGAAATGCACAATAATCAAAAAGAATCAGATAAGTACTTTGTTCGAGATTAGACCATTAGCAAAGAGTTGGTCTTAAGAGAAATAAACTGAGAGTCCCCAAGATTTGTGTTGACAGAAACTAGGAAAATCATGGTGAATTTGATATCTTTCCAAGGACCGCTCTTTTTGCATTCTGTCCTATATGATCAAGCAAGTGAGGTGCCACAGAAGCATTAGCTGATAACAAGGTCAGGTACTAGAAGAAAATAATGGGAGTCTTTAACAATACTGTCTCCCATATAAACTGCTAAAATTGCCTTCCATTTCGCCCTGAACAGGCAGGTAGTTCAAGCAATCAAACATTTTAAAAACAATAGAGATTGTATTTCCTAAAATGAAGGTCACAATGATATGGTTTATGGTCTTCTTCACAGTTAGTCATATCAAATGTTAACACAATGTTAAAACTGCACAGTTTAAATTACAAACTGCAGCAACCTTAAATATAAAACGCACTATCCGAGACTGGTATAAAACGGTGAAGTGGTTTCAATATTTTGCTAATATGTTCTCAGCCCAGACCTGTCTTCAAGCATGTTGCTGGAAGATCCTGTAGATAGAGAGAATCCTATACAAATCCAAACCTGCAACTCCATTGCAGGAATGGAGCCATAGCATGTGGTTCTTATTGTTTGCTAGGTTCCTATCCTGCCCATGGCTCCTTTCTCCTATCACTGCCTGTCATGCTGGCCTATTCTACTCCATTGGTAGCATCAACATCAGACCCATCAGGTAGGGAGGCCTTTTCTAGTGAGATGGAGAGCCTTAGTCAGCCTACTGCATGAAGGTGACTTCCACTGTTCCCTGCAAATAATGTATTATTGTCTTAAATCAATATTTTTAATAAACAGTTCTACAACGCCTTGCACAGTGGGGCCTTGATCTCAGCTGGGGCCTCTTGGCAGAATACAAATAAATAACACTAATTCTATTTATAATAGAGATAAGTAAATCCCAGACAGTAAGAATCCTATGTCCCAATCAGGTGCAGAAGTTGACTGTACTTTCCCTCATGGAAATAATACTCCTGTCTTCATTCATGACACATCTAGGCAAAACATATTGGGTGTCACATATAAAATGAAGTGATCTCATTGTACATGTTCATTTAAAATGAATATAATAAAGGACTTGATCCTGCTGCCATTGTGAAGTCGTTGGCAATTTTACTGCTTGCTTCAATAGGGATCAGGAGCAGACCCGTGGTCAGTATGTTGGGTATATATGAGACATATATCTACATTGATAACAGCATATGAGAGCTATCTGTTCCTATCCATCTAGCTTAGCAGCCAGTAAATGATGCATGGGGGGAAGCCAGGTTTTCTGTGTTAATGGAATTCTCCGGGGATACATTTGCCTGTAGTTCACCAAGAAAATCCTAAAAAAATGTGTACTTTCACAGGAGATGCTGTTCTCCCCACCCTGCATTAATATGCAGGATCTGCACTCATAATCCATTGCTAAGCAACACTTAACAAAATTGATCTTGCACTAAGCTCCGGAGCTTGAATAATACATTTTCTCCCTTTCTGCTTCTAATCACCATAAACCTTCGGTCGCTTTTTGTATGTCACAATATTTAAATTTTTATTTTTAAATACAGATTTTAATTGCTCAAGAAAGTCAATTTGGATTAAGGATTACCATCCATGATGTTGCAGTTTAATGTAAAAAAAAAAAATGCTATTCAACCCTTGACTGTAAAAACTTAAAAATCAAAAGGAATGTAATACAAAATAGAAGTATCCCATTTTGTATTCAAATACATGGAGGGCAATATCATGGCAGGTACTGTGTGTATATTTTAAGCATCACTGTCATTCCTGCTCATATTCAGTATTAAGATCACAGAGCTCTGTACATTTATGTGCTGAATACAAGAGTTTCTGATCCCCATACCTGAATTTTATATACATAGGAAATAAGCTTACATCTCTGGAGTTTTCTGATTGGCTGCTAGTGATGTCATTCCATGTCACAGAATCCTAGACGTTGCTGGAAATTACTTCTTGGGTCTTCAAGTCCATTCCCCTGGCATTACAGGATTGTTCCCTTGAGTACATTATCAAGGGCAGTAATCAGTCTAGACTTATGAGTCTAAAGCAATGGGGCTTCCAATATCTCCCTCAGGAGTTTATTCCACTCTCTATTAGATCTCAGTGCTTGGCAGGTTTTTTTTTCTGATTCACCCTATATTTATCAGGCCAGACTCCTCTTCTTTACACCACTGCAAAATTGAGAGCAGAAAATGACTGTCTTTTATTTCATTTCTGAACAGTGGAGTAATGTAGTCCTGCTACTTTAAATGACAGAAACCTCAATCAAAATCAGGGTCCCATGATGCTAGCAGAGCATTGCATAGAGACAGTACCTTCCACTGTGGCCCCAATTCAGGGCAGCTCTTAAGCATATGCTTAAGCACGACCCCTTTCAGGACAGCACTTAAACACGTGGTTAACCATAAGCATGTGTCTAAGTCATATTGACTTCAGTGGGACTTACGCACGTGCTTAAGTACTGTCCTATATAAAGATACTTTCCTGAGTCAGGGTTTAAATAGGCAAAGTAGAACAGGAAGTACTATTATCTCCATTTTACAGAAGGAAAACTGAGGCAGAGAGAGGCTAAGGGCCAGATTTTTAAAGGTATTTAGGAGCCTAAAAGAGGTAGACAATTGAGCACTTATGTAAGCCCCACTTGACACCAATCTGCATCTTTAGGGAGCTAAATATCTTCAAAAGTTTGGCCCTACGTGACTTTCACTGGGTCTCACAGGGAGTCTGTGGCAGAGCCAGGAATCAGCTCCAGGCCTTGTAAATCCAACTCTAGTGCCTTATACAAAACCCAGCTTCCACCTATCGTGCTTTCTTTGGAATGACAGAAGTGAATAAATCTTACAGAATTGTAACCCTCAAACATTACAGCCTGCAAGATGTATTCTGTGCTGTTTCTAGCTAACTGGTGCTTTTGTTTTCTTAGAATAAAAAACATGCACAATGAGCCTTTGCTTGCAAATATTAACTATGCAAGGTATGATAGCTCAGTGAGAACTCCCCTGAGTGAATCAAATAGCAATCGACTTTATACAACGATATAAATTTCCAGCTTTGGAAGACATGAAAGAGTGGAAGGGATACTTGCTACAGCAAGTGTTAGAACGTTGCTTTTAAGAGGAAATTAATTCCATCCAGGATGGCTGTTGTTCAGGCCTGACAACTGGATTATGTGTCTTGTCAGATTGCAGTGATGGGGTTAATTTTGACTATGTGAGTCCTACCCCATCCAGTATAGATCAATATCTAAGCGATAGAAATCTGGGACTTCTTCCACTTAGTGCAGTGGAGCAAAGTCTATTTGAACGCACTTTTATTAATTTTCTTATTGAGTCAGTGTGTTTGGGCAACAGGGTGTGAAACAATTCAGCTATGCAAATCTATTCACAAATATCAGAATGAATAAATCTAACATGAGCTGTACTATGGCTATTTGAATTGCAGTAGTGCCTAGAGGTCCAGCTGAATCAGGGATCCACTGTATATTCACATAGTAAGAGGAAGTCCCTAAAGCGATTACTATCTAAGGCAAGACACAACACAACAGGTATCTCTGTTATCCCTACTTTAGAGATGGGGAGATGAGGTACAGAGAGATTAAGGGCCAGAGTTTTAAATGTATTTCAGCACCTACAGGTACAGACACGTGCTTAGTGGAATTTTCAAAAGTGATGGATGCCTAGCCAAGAACTACCTCCGTAACTTAGAGATAAGGACTCTGCCAATACACACTACAGCGTCCCCTGCCATTTATAAACCCTTAAAACACTTAGGGCCTGATTGATAAGGTGCTGAGCACCTGCAGTTCCCATTGACTTCAATGGGATTTGTAGGTTCTCAGGACCTCTGAAAATCAGAGGTCAAATATACATTCAAATCCTTAGTGGATTTGAATATATGTAGATTAATGATTTTAAATTCCCCGACTTGTCTCTCTGAATTACTTTTCCAAATTAAAACTTTGCAAAATTAAATTAAGGTAGATTTCTTGATTAACTTCCAATAAGTTGCTAATTGTTAATATCTTTTGTGAATTGTTTTTCTTTAAGGTGTATTTGTCTTCATCAGAGAATGTATTGTCCATGTTACAATACCTATGACTGATACCTGGTGGGAACAGTAACCGTTAATCCAAGAGTTTTTCAAGAACCTGTACTCAGTATTTTCAGATTGGATGGGTTGTTAAAATAAGGAGAGGCTACAACCTATGTATCCTTTTCCCAAAGGGCACTTTGTGCAATAAACTAATATTATATACACTTGCCATGTGTAAATCTTGTTGATTTCTATCTATCCTCATCACAGTGTAAAGTTTAGTCACCTCTTCTTTGTACTATTTCTCTGTCATGACTGGTGTCCCCACCTCCTCCCAGTTTAGTATCATCTACAAATTTCATTACTGTGCTGATTACTTGCTCCACCAGGTAATTGATTAAGATGTTATATATGACACCCATCCCTGCAATTCAGGCTTTGTGAGACACTGTATCAAATGCTTGACTAAAATACAAATCTATTACATCCACTGCTTGTCTTTCATCCACTTATTTTGTCTGGCAAAATTTTATTCTGTATGAAACAATCTGGCCTGTGACTCTCTCTGCCATCTCTTTATGCACTGATGAGGGACAGATGGGTGGAAGAAAGGAGTCTGGCTGTTATTTCTGAATGTAGAGAGGCTAGTAGTCATTCTTACAGCTTCAGGGAGTGAATGTCAAGGTCTGTCTGGCTCTGTGAAAGTTCTTTCTCCCTCGCTCATAAGTCTTTTCCTGCTGGCCAATAGTTTCATGGCGACAGTGCAATCTCTCAGGTAGTTAGGGCCAAGTCCACAGAGGGCTTTGTATATCAGGATAGAGATTGTAAGGATGGGAAGAAGAGCACTGGGGTGATGTGCTCACAATGGCTTGTGCTGCTGCATGGACAAACGGTTGCTTTCTGTACCAGCTGGAGCTCTTTCAAGGTGAGTTATTTCATTTCCAGATGACCTGCAGGCTCACCTGAAAGCGTGAATGGTTAGGTCTGAAACTGATAGGAGGGGGCTAAGTTTTCCAGCTAACCAAGGGTGAAAGTAAGTGGCTTTTGGAGTTGTCTATTTGGGCATTCAATCACAATGTGCAGTACAACAGGGAACCGAGGCTGCAAACTGTTTGTGGTACTTAGCTAGTGCAAAGGAGCACAATCAGGCCACAAATAGGGGAACCCTCTGCTAGGCCGAAGCATGCTAGATCTGCCTCTCCACTTGTCACCCCTGTGTAGTGAATACCTAAAGTGTGGAGAGGGCATCAGGGAGATCTGCCCCAATCCTATACTGGCATAGGGTCTATTAGAGACCCTAAGCCAGGGGCAGAACCTAATTAACCAGCTTCATCAGGGTTGGGGCTGGCCTCTGGGAATCAGGCAGTCAAAACTCCAATACTGCCCCCTCTTCTGCACCCTTATGGACCTCTGGAGCAGGAGAGAATCGAGCCCAGACTGCATTCACACCTCCCATCAGTTGTGGGCTACTACATACATAAATGTATGTACGTTAAGGCACAAAATGACCCCTGGTTTTCCATAATGGATAAGGTTTTAGGAAAGTGAATTTGGTAATTTCTCTAGAGGCTCCCAAACGGCAGAGATTGTTCTCATCTTTCCTTTCTTCTTTCCACTGCCAGCATTCACCAGTTCTAAACATTTTAAAGGAGGGGGGGAAAGGAAAAGAGATTGCTGCTCTAAATCAACGGAGCGTATTACATTCTAGCAGAGTTAATGCCATCCCCTACTGGAAACCATCGAAGAAACAAAGATCTGGAAGGTCTTATGGGCATTGAAACAATTACAGCTCCTCTGACTCATCTGCATTGTTTTAATTATTACACATCAATACTTTTTTGTTCTCATTTTTTTTAATGAGAAGAGAGTTGATCAAGAAGCCCAGAAGACTGTTTGGCACAATAAACCCCTACATCTTGCAGTTTTCACACTCCTCAGCAATTTCAAGCCTGTTCTTTAAATATGCATCTGAGCTGGTGCCAGGCCTGACCTCTTGTTATACCAATAGAATAAAAACCAGCAGGATCTTATTAAGAGGGATAAGGCAAAGATGCCACATTTATTGTAAATATAATGATAAAGCAAAAGATTAAAAGTAAACAACGTTGTTTGACTACTTATTCCTATCACTACTTATTCCTTATACATACACATATATATATGTAGAGAGAGATTCATTCACACAATCATTCATTCAAGTTCTGTATAGGTGTTATAGTTACCAGCCTAGAAGTTGCTCATGCCAAGTTACTGGCCAGGTATCTTGGTCATGAGGATGGAGCCGAGACTGTGTCAGGTGCACCTGATGCTCCTGGAGGTTGGCAGCAGAACCAGAGACTCAAAGTTATTAGTCTTGAGAGTTTATTCTTATAGGAATTAATTCCTATGTTAGTCTATGGGAGCTGTTTCATTTTGCTGTTGCTAACTTAATCAGCAGATGGCACATTCCTGGACACATTCCAGGTGGCTCCAAACTGTCCGAAATTTGTGTTTCTTATCCTTCCAGGTGATGGGGTGGATCCCAGTTTACCCGCAGGGGGTTGTCTGATAGTCCTACTTGACACATTCTTCGGCCGATGGATACTCCCTTTCTAGGCTGGCACCTCCCTAACCATTTATGTACATCAAGCATTCATCAACATACATTCCATATCTTAACCATATTTTAATTTACTGTCTCCACCACTTTCGGGGTGTGTGCTAATTCATCTGAGACTCCCGGCCCTTTAATCACAGAGGGTGGGGGGTCTGTTCCTAGAAGCCGTTGCTGTTACAATGAAGTGAAAGTCACTTAACAGCTTAAAGTGTTCGTTTACATTGTATCAATTACTTCAAGAACAAAGTCAATTAATTTGTTTGTAAGTTTTACATAGTAATAAAGTATCTTTCACAGGATAGATACACTCAATGGTTTCTACAGACAGTAGCTTACAAGTTTTAACAGAAAACCCAAGAGATTTTTGTACTTGGTGAAACTGTTGGATTTTAAAGTGTGGGAGACAAATTATTGGGGGGTCACTGTCACTTGGGGGAATCACTGTTAGTACCTTCTTTAATATCGCCACACCCTGAAGCTGAAAGGTGCTCTGGGAAACTCTCCATAACGCAGTGATGCTTCCTGACTTGCACAATAATCTCCATGAAAGCCATCACACTAGCGGTGGCCTTAATACATGTTGGAATAAGCAAGAGAAGGGTGATGGAGAAGAACAGAAAAAAGAGCAGAAAGAAGAAGAGGGTAAGAAAGGAAGACGGGTGGGGCAATCTGGAAAAAAAGGCGGTGAAGGGCATCGCAAAGGGAAAAGAATGGAAAAAACAAGATGTATAAGAGTATGAAGGAGTGAAGGCAAATTGGGAAGCAAAGAGAGGATGAATAAAAAGGAGGAGAAGGGTGATATGGGGAAGAAATGAGAGGAATTCAGACTTGCATTCATGTAAAAATAAAAACATTTTCTCAAGTGTGAATATTACCTTTAAGTGCTGCTTTCAAAGCAGTCATCTGCTGTGAATATATATGGTACACCTCACCATTGCATATTGTTCACATTGTGGTATCACCCAGAGGTTCAAAAGAGGGCCCAATTGTGCTAGGTGTTGTAGAAATGCACAGGAAGGGACAGTACCTGCCCCGAAAAACATACAGGCCTAAACCTACATTGTTGTGTACATATAGGCCGAGCTAGTTGCATTGCTCATTAAGATTGCCTGACACTTCCCATTCCAAGGCCTTGTTTTCATTTGTTTATAAATAATGTTACCAAACTTTAACCATTTGGATTGAAATTGTCCAGGCTGAATGGCTCTCTCTGGCTGGATTGTTTTGGAAAGTTTCAGCCAAAACAGTTCAGCCATGTCCAAGAATGAGGCAAGGGGAAAATACAGATGTTTTGCTCATGTTAAGAAAATTCTGGTGATCTTTTCCTTGAGTAGCTCTAGTGCCTCCCCCCCCCCCCCCATGCTTTGGAGCAGATCTGGCAGGAAGGGAGCCTGTGTGTCAGGGATGTGCCTTTTGCCATCTCAATGAATATCTGCCCAAATTTCGGCAAATTAGAAACCTTTTACTCCTGAGTGCGGGAGTATATGCAAAACCTACACAATGGGGTTGCAGCTTTGCTCTGATTGCTTTCTCTGCCAGATGACATGTTTCTTTGCTGCACCTTTAATTGTGAAGATATATGGCAAACTCTTGATAAGATCCAGGTCCTGATACAATAAAATATTCCTGCCTAGCCATATGGTGTGGAAAGGGGATTTAGCTAATGCAGTGGAAGTTGCATATTAAGAGTTCAAGTGTGAGTCTATGTCTGCTGCGTTTTTAAATGGGGGAAAGAACATGAAATAAACTGCAGCTTGCTGGAAGGTGGAAGGATTTTTCACAAACAGATAATCATTTCCAGCAGAGGCTAAATGAGCAATTCTGCACTGTTGTACAGCAGAACTAACAAAGCTGAACCTGCAGTCCTGGAAATCATAGAGAAAACAACTTGTCTATTAAACACACGTGCTGTGTGGGAGACAAAGGGATTGTATATGCAGTGGCATAGCCTCTTACTTTTTGTTACTAGATTTTTTTTTAAATCATTAAAATATAAGAACTGTCGTATCTCCAGTGAGGGGATTAGCTTGGTGCAGAAATGCACTTTATGCTCACTGTATTTTGAACATTATTTATTACAGAGATACTGAGGGATACTCAGTATTGCAGGAAGGTTAAAAAAAAGAGGACGTTCATAGTTCATAGAAAAAGTTCCTAACTGTCAGGGTGGTTAAACACTGGAACAAATTGCCTAGGGAGGTTGTGGAATCTCCGTCTCTGGAGATATTTAAGAGTAGGTTAGATAAATGTCTATTAGGGATGGTCTAGGCAGTATTTGGTCCTGCCATGCGGGCAGGGGACTGGACTCGATGACTTCTCGAGGTCCCTTCCAGTCCTATAATCTATGAATCTATGAATAGCGCAGAAAGGGGAAAATATCAGTCAAAGTCCAAAATCTCCTACAGCTATTACCTCAACAACTGCCAGAGATCACTCGGAGGTTGACAGGGAAGGTGGTTAATACTGTCCCTCTGCCTGGAAAAAAGACCACAGTTGCTTGTCTTTTGCAGCAATTTATATAGGGTACCAGGGGCTGATCCAGCTACAGGTAATTAATGCCCCCAATACACTGTGCCAGCTAGATCCAGCAACTTCTGTGGAAGGAGAGATCACAAATATATCAGGGAAAAAAGCAGGATGTGAATTCCTAAGCCAGTGCTTCCTATGTGTTGGTCCTGTTCCAATTCCACAGGGCATGCTGGCAATCTTCTCTTTCTAGCTAGCCGTATGGTGGTGTGCTATGGCTTGCTTGGACAACAGCTATAATCCTGGAGCACCTGTCCCATAGGAAGGCACAGTGTCTTTTATATGGGAACTCAGAGCTTAGTCCTCTAACTTGTAATGAGCTCATGTTCCCTGCAAGTGAAGAGAGGGAAGCAAAGGTGGCTCTGACTCGCATCGGCTGGACCAGTCCACCATTCTGTTGGCCCAGGAAGAATGCAGCACGCTCCAGCCATGGCCCCGATCACTCAGAAAAACCTCTATAAACGGAGGTTGGGAGTGCACACTAGCTTTGTGCTACTGAAGGCTTTCTCTGATCTGGAGATCTCCAGTTGTCCTAGTGGGGCAGCTTTAATTCCCCCATGCATACAGGGAATTTAGGATGGCTTGAGGATCTGGCCCTTTGGTTTTTCAGCTGGAAACACCCTTCAGCTCAGAAGAGCCCAGTTCCAGGACTGTACTTGAACAACGAGTTCTAGGCTAGCTGAAAGGACAGCTACTAGCATGGGCTGTCTATGACCTAATTACTTCAATTCTAAATCAAATGATTTAAACAATGAAATCAGGGAATGAAGAGCATAGACTCATAGACAGAAGAGATCATTTACATGATACTGTCAATGATCAAAATAAGCACAGGATGAAGAACCAATGTAGAATTAGAAACATTTAACTCCTAACAAGAGATTGTACATATCCTAATGCTACATAGTCAAGTTATCCTTGCAACAGATTTAGGAGCTATTACAGTAGTGTCTTGTAATAAAAACCAGCAGACAAGGTGTTTCAATTGTTGCCATGAATGATAAAGGAGATGGAGGTGATGTGTTGCAGCTCCTGAATTATATGGATTACTATCAAGATTAAACATAGAGTCTATGTTTTGTAGGATCAAGAGATTAATGATGTTTTATAATAATATATGGAGATATACCTATTTCATAGAACTGGAAGGGATCCTAAAAGGTCATTGAGTCCAACCCCCTGCCTTCACTAGCAGGATCAAGTACTGATTTTTGCCCCAGAACCCTATATTGCCCCCTCAAATATTGAACTCATAACCCTGGGTTTAGCAGGCCAATGCTCAAACCACTGAGCTGTCCCTCCCCCCTTGCTCTGAATATGGGATTATGCAGTATTTGAATAAATGAAGAAACACATTTCTGTTACCTATGATATTTGATGTACTTACATACATACATACATACATACATACATACATCATTGGGACCTCTGGCCAGTAGATTTACTGGGCCAAAGGCAGACCAAAGGAATTAAACTATATTGAAGTCAATGGAGGATTAACAGCCAGATTGAGTTTGGCCTACTATGCCATTGACAAATGCATTGCATGCCTCTCTAGTAGGATATTTAAAATAGTTCACCACTGGCATAACTCTTCTCCCCCTAAAGCCAGTGATAAACTACCACTGACTTCACTGGGAGCAGAGCTAGGCCAGTGATGATAGTGCTTTTGAAAATCTCACTGTACTGCTGAAGAAAAAGTTGAAATGAAGCGTGATTCAAATCTGAATTATATCAAAAAAGAGCCAGCAAGTAAAAACTAGTATATATAATAATATACATTGGAGTTGCAGCTTTCATCTGAAAATTCCCCACATAGTTAACAAATGATGTCGTACATGTATAACACCATGGGCGTATCTCTGGGGTGGAAGGCACCAGCCAGCTGGAACATAGGACTTCACATATCACTGGAAGAAATTAGTATTTGGTTAAAGACAATGGGGGAGTCCCTTAATCTCATGAAAAATGGTTCAGGATCTTTCATGTCCATACAGAGCAGATAGAATTGTGAGAAAGGCCTATGCAGAATAAACTATACAGTGCTCTGTTGATCTAAATAGAAAGGGAGAAGGATTATATTTACTCTCCTGAGAGGAAAAGTTATGTGAACCAGTACCTCTCATCGAGAGTATCAGCCTATCTGGGGGGTGTCTGGGCAGGGCCGCCCCTAGGGGGGTGCAGGGCCTGGGATGAATCAGCCTGTATGGGCTCCCCTTAACATTTTTTATACAGGTGAAATCTGTTGTGGGGAGGGGACACCAGTGCTGGCACCAGGACCCCACTAATCTCCCGGGCAGGCCTGGCTCCCCGAACTCCTAATCCCACCCCCGGGCCAGGCTAGCACCCCCCGCACGACACATGCACACTGAAGCATGGGGTCCCCCAAAGCACGGGGCCCGGAGCGGTTGTCCGATTCACCATACCCAAGGGATGGCTTTGTGTCTGTGCATGGCAGCAAGAAACTGGGTGGGCAAGACTTATTTTTGACACTAGCCTCCTCAAGAAAGAGCTGAAGAAAAAGTTTTCTACTTTTTCAGAGGGCACTCTACATCAAGGGTCTAGCCAGGTGCTCTGAAACAACTGGTTCTGATACAGCTGGTCATGGTAACAAAGGGGATTAGAAGGTATTTACAGTTGTAGATGGAAGAGATGCAGGTCTGAACATTGTAAAAATAAAGAGGAGCCCTGATCTTGGCCAGTGGTGGGAAAGGGGGTACTGTCCAATAGAGAGGTTAGGGTGATGTGTGGTGCTTCGATCTGGATTTAAATCCAGACTCTGTAGAGTTTTGGTTTGGCCTCCCCTCTTTATTGGCTTTGTTGGAATATATTTTGTCCTGTGGCAGGGATGTAACTGCTATTAACTTGTTTGTGCATCAAGGGGAGAATATAATCCTTGGTTTTATACTGGCATGCGCTTTTCTCCGCAGTTAGAAATTAATCCTCATTGTTCCTACGTCTTTCAAAGGTTTGTATTGTGCTTATACAGCTTTTAGGGGCTGTATTTTAATCAACAAAGTTAGGAACAAATAAATGTACTGATTTCAATGCACAGGTACAGCACTAAAGAGCTTGCAAACCTGACCCTCTCCAGAGCTATATAGGAAACCACTAATGGATGACTCAGTCAAACAGTAGTCCGGGGAAGGGAGGAAGGCAATCACAATGCACTGTGTGAAGCAAAACCACTGGAACAATCACACAAGGAACCGGGCTCACAGCTGGATTCAGGATGGATGGTCAGTGAAAGAAAAGGCGGTTGCTCAGGGACATCATATTAATTACAGGGGAATGACTTCCTCTAGCCTGAGGGATGAGGGTGATGGGCTGTCTTTTTTGGTGTGGGCAAGAAAGTCCCCAATGACTCTCCAATTAGGACTAATTCCTCTCTCCAGTCCACCACCATTCAAGGATGGGGGGTTTGGGGCCTTTTCACCCCCACACTACTAAGAGAACAGGGTCTCCAGATTACCCCCAATCTCCTTTCTCCTGGGGTATGTGGGCAGTGATTTTTTTCTTGTTGGGAAACAGGGCCTCTGATCAGCATCCCTGCTCCCCTGTTCAGGGGTGGGGACCCATGCAAAGGTTTCTTCTCTACTCACACAGGGACTCCAGACAGTGATCTCTTTCACTATGTAGATGAAGAGTGTCTTCTCCCACCCCTTCTGGGTATGGGAATCTTATCCTCCATCTCATCCTACAAGAGGAATCTCTTCAGGATGAGGGCATAGTTACTTTTTTCCCGTGAGTGATGGGATCTCTTCTCACCTAAACTCACTGGCCAGGACTTATTCCCTCTCCAGTCTCTTTGCTCTCCTTGGGTATATGGATGGTGTCTCTTTCCCCTTTTTAAGGGTGTGCGTTTTCCAATAAGGATCTCTTCTCCCCCTTTGATGTTGGGATCCCAGGCAGGAGTTTCTTAGTAGGAAGGAGCATGAGGGTGGGCAGGGAGTCCTTTGCCAAAACTCTGCCACTAAGGGAAAGTCAGGATGATTTCCATGCCTCTGCTGAAGTCACCTTCTCCCTGCACACTGCCAATCCAGCCTGCCAGAGATGGGTTTTATCCTGCTTGGGCCTCATGAAGGTTTTTCGGAGGAGCAATTTTATGGCTTTAGGAGGCACCAGACTGTCGCAAATGTCACGGGTTTCATGAAAGAAAAAAAAAAAAAAAAAAAAAAAAAAAAGCCTGCACAGGATACCCCAAAGGCCCTAGAAGTTCTGCAAGGCACCCTCAGCCCCTTCCTCCATCCAGCCACCCCAGACCTTACAGTGCAGCCCTAGGGCTGTCCCACACGATCAATAGGCTCTGTGGATTTTCCCAAGGAGCAAGGTCTGAAAACGCCCACGGAGGGAAGTGGCTATAATCTTGTTTGCCCAAATGTTTGCCTCCTGCCCGAGTGCAAAGGGACCCACCTCTTCCCAGGGCTTGGGTGCTCGCCCCCTGCCCTGGCTGTGCTGCAAGCCAAGGGGGGGGGGGGCGGGAGGGGGGACTTTGTGGGAGCCCCTTGTTAAAATATTGGTCACCACGACACGTGGGGCTGTCCCCCACCCTTTTAAGGCAGGGGATCCCCAGACGTGTGGGGCTGGCAGCTGCGGGGATTGGCTGCTGGCAAAGTGGGAGTGGTGGCCCCCTCTTGTCCCCGTACCCGCCCTGGAGCCCGACAGAGTTAAGGTGATGCTGGGGCTAAGAAAAGGGCAGTGTCCCCCCCCTGCTCTCGCTGCCTCTGCAGCAGCAGCGGCGGCCCCGCCCGCGCTCGGCCGGCAGATGGCGCCAGATCTCGCCGCTTGGCCGGCCGCCCGCGGGCAGCGCAGCGCGCACCTCCAGACAGGCGCACAACGCGGCGGGGCGAAGCCGTCTCGGGGCTCGCCGCGGCTCCGACCCACAGGCAGGGAACCAGCAGCGGCAGCGGCTGCACGCGCCGAGCCCAGCGCCCCGGCCGCCCCGAAGGTAAGTGCCTGCAAACTTCGCGCTCCGTCCCCCTCTGCTGGCTCCTGTCCCCGGACGGGCGGCCGGGCTGGGCTGGGGGGTTCTCTGGGGCTTCTGCACCCCGAAGTTGGGGGAGGGCTGCAAGCAAAGGCAACTTCTCCCCCTCCCCGAGGGCAACGCCTGTCAGCCCCTGCCAGGCTGGGCGGCTTGCAGCTTGGTTCCGGGGCCAGGGGTGTTGCCCTGTTGGGGGGCTGGTTGGAGCCACCTCCCCATCAAGGCTTCCCCGGGCAGCGCTGCTGTGGCTGAGGCAAACTCCCCCACCTCGCCCCCCAAACCTGGCTGCCGCTCACCCCCCAGCTCTGCTCGCTTTGCTGCTCCTCTCTTTGCAGATGACTAGGATAGTGGTAATTGTTGCTTGGTGTTTTCTGCAAGTGGAAGGCAGGCATCCAGAAACCCTCCCCAGTCACCACAACAATGGCAATTTCTTGGACAACGACAAGTGGCTCAGCACCGTTTCGCAATATGAGAAAGATAAATACTGGAACAAATTCAGGGATGTAAGTACTTCTTCCTTTACCCAGGCGCCTGCTTTTCAGTGCATTTCTCCTGTCTTTTAGTGGCAGCGGGTGGGAGAGAGAGGGGATAGCGAGAGAGGTGTAGTTGGTGCCACCGGTTGCTGCTGGTGGAGCTTTAGTGTTGTCCAGAGAAAGATGTTTTAAAAGCAGAAGCCATGGAGTAATCGCACCCAAATGATCAATAGCATTTTGAGCTAGGTGTCAGCCAACCTATAAGAGTGTGATCTTGAATATTCTATCGGGGAGTAACTTGGAGAAGTTTCTCTGCCTGCTGATTAAGAGATCAGTGACTGTGAAACGTATTGAAAAATGTATTGATTCCAGTCACAAGGTAGTAAACCCTGAAACCTTTTCTCATGCATAGGTGGTAGAAAAATAAAGCTGGCAATTGTGTGATCCGTTCTGCTCATGGATTAAGGAAGCAATTTTCTGAGAAAATTTTCCTGTAACAAAAAGCAGCATGAAATAACTTAAAGATCTTATAGCATGTCTCTATGCAATGGAATACGGCTACTTTGCACGGTTTGTTTCAGCGTATTATGCTGCACAAAGGAACAAGTCTTGAATTCCCATAGTTTCCATGCAGAGAGGTACAGTGAGGCAATGCAATAGGAGGTGAAATGTGTTTCCCGGTGCTCCTTTTGGTCTTATATGCTAACATTTGAGGTGAATATTGAGAGACCTGCTTGACTCTATTCAAGACTGAATAGGGGGCACATGACTACTAATGCTGACGATTAGCAAACACAACCTTGTTAAATATTCCTTATTGCATATGTCTGCAGTGTGATTCTATAAATGGGCAATGAAAGAAGGGAGTGTAGCCAGCTGGCGGTTACATGGAAAGAACATTGTAAGGAAGGACTGGCACTATATATTATATTAAAAATTTTATATTTTATGCTTTGCATCCTTGACATTGTGTTAGGTCTTGCAAAGAGTGGGGCAAGATGCAATAATTAAAATAGCATCTAATTGTCTGGTTTTTATAGACTAAATCTTAATTGTGGTTGTGGGTTGCTATCCTTTTGTTTTGGGTAGACAGGTTGCTTTTTTTTTTTTCTCCTCCTTCATGAGAAACCTTGTTATCTATCTTTTACATTTAAACTTTAGACTTCCTTCCTGGAGTTACCAATGACTGCCTAGGCTCTTACTATCATAAGGAGCTCAGTATGCTAGAGTATTGCCTTAAAGTTGGTAGAAATGTTCAGGAAATAGGTCCATGACCTCTTGTTATAAGGTCCTTCTGTTGAGTCTGAAGTTGTTCTCTGTTGATGAAACTTAGGAAAAGCTGTACATATGCAGTAGCTACTATTTTAACAAACGGTTCCTACAAATATATACATATTATGAAGTCACAGATATTCAGGTTAGGAGGGATCATCTAGTCTGGCTTTCTTCATAACAGAGGCTATGAGGTTTAACCCAATAATTTGCATCAAGCCCCGTATGATGATTTAGCAGTATTCCGAGAGAGGGTGTAAACTATTAAAGGCAAATCAATCAATCCAACTTTTCCTTTAATTTGGGGGCAGAATTTTAATAAGGGTCTCCCAACATCTTCCAACAGTTGAGTCCCTTTGCTTTTATTCTGAGCCCTTCCAAAAATTACTCTTAAACTGAAACGTATTATTCTTCTTCCAGATGAAAGGTTTGAAGAAAGTTTAATCACCTGGATTGTTTTTTTGTTTGTTGTAGTTTTCCAAATGGAGTTGTCTGGGAACTGATCTTTTTTTCTCCCCTGTGAAAAATTTCAGTGAAGATAACCTTTTTTCATAGTCCTCAACATTTTTCTTTGAAATTTTTTTTTGGGGGGAGGGGGTTTGTCACAAACCAAAAATAATTTTGGTTTTGACAACCAAAAGCTTTAAAGTTCAAATTTTCAGTTGTCAAAAACCAAAATATAATTTGATTTTTTTTTTAACAAAAAGCACTCAACATTTTTGAAGAAGCACTCAACATTTTTGAAGAAAGAGAATTTTCTTTCAAAAATTTTCCTGTTCGTTGCCAAAGCTATTTTCTAGGAGGAAAAAGAAACATTTTTAGAGAAAAACTTTTGCACACCTCTATATCTAAACCAGGGGTCGGCAACGTTTGGCACGCGGCTCGCCAGGGTAAGCACCCTGGCGGGCCGGCCCAGTTTATTTACCTGCTGACACGGCAGGTTTGGCCGATCGCGGCCCCCACTCGCCGCGGTTCGCCGTCCTGGGCCAATGGGGGCGGCGAGAAGCAGTGCGGGCGAGGGATGTGCTGGCCGCGACTTCCCGCTGCCCCCATTGGCCCGGGACAGCGAACCGTGGCCAGTGGGGGCCGCGATTGGCCAAACCTGCCGTGTCAGCAGGTAAATAAACTGGGCCGGACCGCCAGGGTGCTTACCCTGGCGAGCCGGGTGCCAAACGTTGCCGACCCCTGATCTAAACATAAGCAAAGAGACTGTTTGACGGGATTGCTCAAATATCTTCCTGCTTAAATTATTTAAATAGTTTTGTTTATACACGTGAAATCTGAACTGGCTAATCAACAATGACGAAGGCACACACAATGCTAAATGGTTCCAATAATGGCATAGTGAGTACACTAATAAAGTTTGCAGATGATACCAAGCTGGGAGGGGTTGCATGTGCTTTGAAGAAAGAATTAAAATTCAAAATGATCTTGACAAACTGGAGAAATGGTCTCAATTAAATAGGATGAAATTCAGTACGGACAAATGCGAAGTACTACTTACGAAAGAATAATCAATTGAATAAATACAAAATGGGAAATGATTGCCTAGAAAGGCTTACTGCAGAAAAGGATCTAGGGTTATAGTGCATCACAAACTAAATATGAGTCAACAGTGTAATACTGTTGCAACAAAAAAACCCAAAGAGCGAACATCTGGAATGTACTACCAAGAGTATTGTAAGCAAGACACAAGAAATATTTTTTCCACTCTACTCAGCACTGACAAGGTCTCAACTGTAATAGTGAGTCCAGTTCTGGGCACCACACTTCAGGAAAGATGTGGACAAATTGGAGAAAGTCCAGAGGAGAGCAACAAAAATGATTAATTGTCTAGAAAACGTGACCAGTGAGGAAAGATTGGAGGGGGGAGGGAAAGGGTTTGCTTAGTCTGGAGTAGAGAAAACTCAAGGGTACATAACCGCCTTCAAGTACATAAAATGTTGTTTTATAAAGAGGAGGGTGATAAATTGTTCTCCTTAGCCACCCAGGACAGAACAAGAAGTAATGGTCTTAAATTGCAGCAGGGGAGATTTAGATTAGACATTAGGAAAAAATTCCTAACGGTAAGGGTAGTTAAGCACTGGAACAAATTACCTAGGGAGGTTGTGGAATCTGTGTCATTGGAGGTTTTTAAAAACATGTTAGACAAACACTTGTCAGGGATGGTCTACATAATACTTAGTCCAGCCTCAGTGCAGGGTACTGGACTAGATGACCTATCAAGGTTCCTTCCAGTCCTACGTTTCTAGGATTCTATGATCAACCTGATGCTGCTTATGTGACTTATCAGTGGGTGGGACACACAGACTCATACTCTTCTAGTGGGATTGCACACATGTTTTGCTGATGTTTGAAATAATAAAAGCCTTCGTGCGTTCTCATGGTAGTGTGGACTTGTGCTCCTGATAGCTTTATTTTACTAAAAATATACTCATGAATGTTGAGTGAGATCTTACACACACAGGAAATTTAAAGTTATGGCTTCTGCAACAACTGAATGCCACACATACTTTATATATTTATTCAGGGCCAAATTCTCCATGAGAGAACCTGCTTAAATGTAGCAAAACTTGTGTGGTTCCACACTACCTACAGTTTCAAGGCAGAGTTCCCTATAGATCAATTGATGAACCTTTTGTGTAGAAAGCTCATAGTGAGACCATAAGTTACAATGAACTACGACCACTTTACCCCTGAATTAGAGCATCCACATGGGGGTTTAATGTGCTTTAAATTACGTGCATTGACTTCATGATTTTAGTTGATTTGCCTTAACTCTCCTGAGTGTCCCAATGTAGACATCCTCTAAGTGTGTAGTAGCAACCAACTGCACAGGGACTATGCAGGTGCTGTGTGGACCACCAGGGGAAAGGTCTTTTATTCCCATCTACCACGTACAACAGTGGTCTCCAACCTTTTTAAGCACGAGATCACTTTGAATTTAAGTGCAACCCAGGATCTACCCTGCCTTTTCCCCAAGGCCTCTTCCTTTCCCTGAGGCCCCGCCCCACTCACTCCATCCTCCGTTGCTCACTGTCCCCCACCCTCACTCACTTTCACTGGGCTGGGGCAGGGGGTTGGGGTGAGGATGAGAGGTGCAAGCTCTGGGAGGGAGTTTGGGTGCAGAAGGGGGCTCTGGGATGAGGCAGGGGATTGGGGTGCAGGAGAGGGTATGGGGTGCTGGCTCTGGGAGGGGGCTCAGGGCTGGGGAGGGGGTTGGAGTGCAGGAGGTGTGTGGGTTCCCGCTCGGGGGTGCATAACTCGGGTGGCTTCTGGGTGGCGGTGCTGCAGGGCTAAGACAGGCTCCGTGGCTACCCTGGCCCTGTGCGGTTCCCAGAAGCTTCTGGCATGTCCCTGCAGCCTCTAGGAGGGGCAGGGGGTCTCTGTTGCTGCCCCTCCCTGCAGGCACTGCCCCTGTCTCTCCCATTGGCCACAGTTTCCTGTTCCCGGCCAATGGGAGCTGTGGGGATGGTGCCTACAGGCAGGAGCAGTGCGCGAAGATTCCATACCCCCCACACATGCAAGGATGTGCCGGCAGCTTCTGAGAGCGGCACGGGGCCAGGGCTGGCAGGGAGCCTGCCTTAGCCCTGCTGTGCCGCTGGACTTTTAGCAGCCAGAGACTGCAATCAACTGTCAGAGGCTCCATGATTGACCAGTCAATTGTGATCTACTGGTTGGTGACCACTGACATACAGCATCTCTGGATAAAGTATTTTACTTAGGCTTTGCACAGGGGCCCAGAATTTTACATGACGGAATTAAAGTTAATACTGTAAGGCCTGATCCTGCCAGTTCTATTGGGCAGAAAGCCTCACCCTGTGCCATTGATCTCTATGGGAGCCAGATTGGAGCAATAGTTCTTACTACTTTGAGTCATCCAATTAACTTCAGGGAGTAAGATTACTCATATGCATAAATGTTTGCACAATTAGGGCAAATATATACAGTAACTGAGAATGCTACATATGCACACGAAAGCTGAGATATGGTTGCTGTGGAAATGGGAACTTTGAACACTTCGTTGTACTTTTCTGCATGTATAAATCTGTCATAATTTTGCGTTAAAGTAGTTTTTGAAATTGAAGTATAATTAAACCTAAAATTTTAAATCGGGCTTCTTTAATTTCTGGCAATATTTTGCAAAATGAATTGGTGCTTTTGCTGTATCAAGCAATGGTCCAATATGGTCTGCTCTGGGAAGATAGCTATTGATTGTCTTTTTAGTACAATCCATTTTTCTTTTGGGCAATGACAGCAGGATGGTTGCATATGATGGCCCAGTAGTCATTACTCTTTTATGAGAACAGAGCACTGAAGTGCACCTCAGAGAAGTCTGCATTATATATGCATGATCAGGTTGGTGTGTGGGGTATTTTTTTAAGGGCTGACTAAATTTTAACAGCATGAACTGATGACCTTTCAACATCATTAAAAGACTTTAAAGCATTCAGTTAAAATGAACTCTGTAAAATAAATATTTTCACGTCCTTTGTTGAAAAATATGAAATATAGTTGAAGGTAATTTTAAACATTTTATTTAAATTACCTCCTACAATACCTGGACACTGAGATAATTGGGTTGACTTTCTGGATTGCTTTTCTAAACAGTGAATAATTTCTTTTGTACTAACTTCACAGTGTATATTTTTCCTCACTTTTTTCATAGTCCTTGTAGGGTTCTCCATTTATAAACTGTACAACAGCTAATTGCTTTGGTGCTTCCAGAGATGGGCACTGTGATGGCTTAAGACAGTTGCAGTATGGATGGAGTAGGTTTTGATGATTCACAGGCTCACAGTGAATCAACACCATTACCGACATGACAGATTTGCTGTGACTGGGTAGAGGTCAGTCTGATGTGCATGTTGTCAACCAGCTTCTTAACATAGGGGCCCAGTTCCTGCACTGGTGTAACTCCAGTCATTGAGGTTACATTAGGTGTAAATTTGGCCCTTAGTAGTTTAGGAGTGATTTTGCTGATTTTTAATTTGCACTTAGAAGGTGAAATTTTTAAACGCATTACTTGCAGTTGCAATTCAAGTTATTTTGATGCCTAAACACCTGTTATATCATTGCAATATTGTAGGGTCTACAGTGTAAATAGATGCCTAAATAACATCAGTTGTGCCTGCCGTTGCTGCTGAAAAAAGTTAGACTCAGCTGAAATTGAGAAAAAACAAACACACAAAAAAGGTCCACATTTTTGTGTCAGAGAAATATTTTTTCCTTCAGGTATGTGCTGATGGTTCCCACTCCCTGGTTTGAAAGCAAGCTGGCAATGGGCATCTGAGGGTTGAATTAGGCCCTTTGATTTTTCTCAAAATACAGTGTAAAGCCTCAATTCTGTAATCAAATCTATATACACCTCTACCCTGATATAACGCGACCCGATATAACACGAATTCGGATATAACGCGGTAAAGCAGTGCTCCAGGGGGGCGGGGCTATGCACTCCGGCGGATCAAAGCAAGTTTGATAGAACGCGGTTTCACCTATAACGCGGTAAGATTTTTTGGCTCCCGAGGACAGCGTTCTATCGGGGTAGAGGTGTAGATGGATCTTTGTGCCTGAGTAGATGACTGAGGCCAAAACGCAGTGAAGTGAGTTCTTATGAGCCTGTGATGTGAATAACCATATTCATTATTATGAATCACTATGTGTATTATTGTGAATAATAAGCCTGTCTGCCACAGCTCAAGGTGTTTGGAGGTCTGGCACATAAGGCATAGCGTGAGTCTTCTCTTAATGTTAGGTCTGTTGTTAATCAAAATTATATGGCTGAACTAATTCTATTACTTCCAGCTAGAGGTCATGTCTGCTACATTATATTAATACTTCTATATATTAAAATGTAACAGGTTCAACTAGTTGTATGTTAAACTGCAAAAATTTGAAAAAGTTAATTAAATATAAAGGATCCAATAATAAGGAATTTCAGAAAGACAGCTAAAAATCTTGGCTTTAACTCCTCCTTTAACTCATGCTTGTGCATGGCAGAATGTCAGACCAACTTCTGAGCACTATCGAAGCATTCTCTACATTTTCAGTCTTTTGGCATTTTACGGTGAGTGATAATGCTAATATCTCTTTAAGTGTAGAGTTGCTTGAGGATGATATACTCCAGTGTAATACGGTGTATATGCATAATAAACAGGGCATGAAGTGGTGTCCTCTGCATGTTTATAATGACCAGTTCCTCAAACTTAGCACACATGAGCACTGTGAATAGTTACGGTTAATTTAAATATATTGCTTTCCTGAGGTGCTTGTGATACTATTGGCCCCCATTATTCCATCCCTGGAAAAAATCACAGTGGTAGGATGTGAGGGAGGGACTCTCTGCAAGAATTCATTCATGGAGGTTCCTGTACATCATCCTGTTTGACCTGTGGGTTTGCCTAGGGGTCCACCCTCATACCTGGCAGAGGAGTGTGATCTAGTGAACTGAGCACTGGACTGAGAATCAGAAGATCTGAGCTTTGTTCCCAGCTCTGGCCTGCTGTGTGACCTTAGCAAAGCCACTTTGCCCCTCTGATCCTCCTACCCCCCTTGTCTGTTTTCTCTGTTTAGATTTAAACTCTGAATCATTTGGACTGCTCTCTCACTTTTTGTTTGTGCAGCACTCAGCACAACAGGGCTTTGATCTCAGTAATACAAGTAAATAGCAATAATAATCCCCAGAGATCTTCCGTCCACCCGGAGGCCTGTGCCTTCACACTGCCTCTGGTCCCTGATGGCGGGGGGTAAGGGATGCTGCCTGGTAGCGCGGCTCAGTTAGAGCCACATTGCCAGGGATTCCCCTTGACTGCAAATGCACGCAGGGCTCCATAGAAAAAATAATACAGTCCCAGGCTATCTTACCCTTTCTGATCTAATTTCTACAGGGATGGAGTGCATATTGCTTCCCCTCCATCCACCCACCACCTTCTCCCCTTGACTCTCTCACTTTCCACTCCTCCTTCCAGCTTAGACCCCCGACAAGCCTATACGGGATTCATAGGGGTGGTGGGGATACTGTTAAGGAGGTTGCTGAGACCCCTCACATAGCTTTGTGGAAGTGGAGAAGTCCACGTGCACAGATATAGGGGATACAGCCTGGCCCATAATTGTGCTATATAGCAGAGAGGTCTCAAATCAGCAACTGGCTAGGTTTTGTGATGGGACACAGAAAGACCCTAACCTTTTATGTCAAGACTTGAATTCCAAGTTTGCCTTGGGAATTAATTGAGGGTGAGTTCTTATTCTAGCCTATGTTCGTGTGTATAGACTCCAGCAGACCTGCACCTGCTTACACCATGGCTGAATTGGGCTTCGTACATTTACCAGACACGTCAGCACAGTCTGGCCTGCATGGCAGTGTCTGTTCAACAGAGGAGCAATACTAGAATACATGGGTTGTTGCAAAGCAGAACTGAGGTGCAGTGACCGGAGTTGTGTGCCAAAGCTTAAATAACAGCAGCAAAAGACTAGGGCCATGATCCGACTAAATTAATTCATAATCTGTTTTTAAAGAGGAAAATATGCTTTCTAAACATCACTACTTTTAATGCCCTTTTCCATCAGGGCATTTTCCTTTTGTTGTGGACCAGGAGAAAAATACTGGCATTTAACTCTGGAATAATTAATTCAGAAGGTAGAGTCCAATGTGTATAATTAACTGACTCACGTAGCTTGTTTATGAATGACCTGAGAGTCTAGTGGTAAATAGGTCACTAGAAAAGGAAAGCGTTAGCTTTAATTTCATATTATACGGAAATAAAACCGTGATTTGAGCTTGATGGCTTCCCCCTTTATGGAAATGGCCTGTAGAATTTAATCACAATTATATCTCTGGTATAGAATTCTATAGTTTTTAAAACGTCTATTAAATTCTACAAGGTTTTAGAGTAACCACTAAAGGACTCTATTGGTTTTGTCCACATTAAATTTTATAGGACTTTCTTCCCCATAAGTGTGGTTTTATTACAGATTTAAAACTATCTGCATCAGATTCTTTAAAGGTGAGGAAGCTATAATGTGTTTCTGGATGTTGATTGTACAGTTTGAGCATTGCAGTGGAGCTATAGGAAATATAGTGGCGTAGGGGACATGCTGTTTGGAGGGACAAAAGAGAAATCTTCTGGTTTTAGATGAATGATAGGTTGAGAAATGAAGAAATAATCTGGACGCTCAGGTACTTGCACATGGCAAACAGTGAGAGATCCTTCATGAATGGAGAAGGGCAGGCAAATCAAACCCAAACCTCTGTACTTAGGGTATGCATTATTTTTATATTCTCAAAACCCAGCTCTCCTCAAATAAAAAGAAATGTGGACCAATTCCATTGTCAGCAATATTAGTGAAATCCTAGGAGCAATAGAACCAGTATAGCTGAGAGCTAGAGCTATAGGGACAAATTTTGCTACTCATTAGAGCAGGTATAAGGCACAGTAGATTTTAAAGTAGGCATATTAGGCCACATTGTGTTATGTAATGATGTGGCTGTATAGAAAGGCTTGTGATTCTCTGCTCATAATGTGTGACTTGAGTCTTTCTCATATTAGTTATGACCTCAGTGGGGTTACACCTGATTTAAGGTAAAGGAGGATCAGCCTTATTCGTTCAGGTTTGCTTAAATATATCAACACAGATGCCTCCATGTTGTTTTCTTGCTTTTGATTATTAGTGGAGGAAATTGTGGTAATTGAATGGACAAACAGTTGAAGGTGTTAAATATACCAGCGTTTGTCTTCCTTCTGAGTGACCTATGTTTGTAATGCTAAACAGGCCACCAGAGTTGTACAGCATTATCAAATAATAGCGTATTAAGGCTGAGACTTGCCTGGCTGTGATCCACCCATCTTCTCTAAAATCCTCTTTAAAAGGTCATTTCCATTTCTCATTTTGCTTGTGAACAAATAACAAGTGTTTGTTCAAAAACAACAAGGAGTCTGATGGCACCTTAAAGACTAACAGATTTATGTGGGCATAAGCTTTCGTGGGTAAAAAACCCACTTCTTCAGATGCAGATTTTTCAGATTCTTCAGTGTTTGTTCTGAATTTGAGGTGATTTGGAGAAATCAGTTGTAAGATGCAGGACTCTGGGGAGGAGGATTGTGGTGTTCATGGTTTGAAAATTCTGTTCAAGAATCCTTTAACACATCTCATCTTAAAAATTGCTTTTCCTTGAAACTCCGAAAGATCTAGGGTGAAATCTTGGCCTCATTGAAGTCAAGAGCAAAAAACTCATTTTGACTTTGAGGCCAGGATTTCATTTTTAGTGAATAGGGTCAAATCTGAACCAAGGAAAGGTGAAAGCTAGTCACTGATGTATTAAGAAAATCTGAATAGTTCACCAGACTGTGATGGACTTTTAAAGAGTGCCACATGACTGGAAGTGACCTAAAGGGCTAGATGTTCACCCACTGTAAATCAGAATAGCTCCAAAGAAGTCAATGGGGAGCCGGTTTATCTAGAAATTATGCATTGTACAAACTAGGGATAAAGTTGGGAAGATTGA
This sequence comes from Malaclemys terrapin pileata, assembly GCF_027887155.1. NCBI lineage: Eukaryota > Metazoa > Chordata > Testudines > Emydidae > Malaclemys > Malaclemys terrapin. The sequence continues at coordinate 10,137,386 of NC_071512.1, read as the reverse complement.
GGATGGTCTCACTGGAGAAGAAGAGTTAAGGTTAAACATGAAAGATTTGAAAGTGTGGAAACTCGCACTTATGGCACCAAAAGTGACCTTAATTTTTTTGCCCTCTCTAGTGAGACCATCCTCAGTCTTCCCATCTTTACTCCTACTTTGTAAAACGCATAATTTCTGGATAATCTGGCACACCTCTATTGACTTCCATAGAGCTACGCTGATTTACACAAGACCTAGCCCTTGAAGTCTCTTCCAGTCACGTGGCACCCTTAAAAGTTTCTCCGTTTATAGTGCTCGTTTTTTATATATAACTTCAACTTCCTTGCAGTGTATTTTCCCCCCTAAATTACTGATGTATCTGAGACTTAACTCCATCTTAACAAAGTGGTTTTATCTGGGCATATAGATAGCACTTCCTCGGTTATCTCATCAGTGGGTTTGTTGTGGCAGCCTGGCATCTAAAAATGGAAGTGCTCGTTTGAACCGAACACCTATTCTGTGAGGTTTCAAGGGAAGATTATGTTTCAAAATGCAGTTTATGGCTAAAATAATTGCCAAGTTACTAAACAGAGGCTTTGGCAGGGAAACTTTTGTGTCTCAGTAGATCAGTCATTGCCTGTCACCTGTACAGCTTGGTATGTAATCCAGGGGAACAGAAAATCATTCTCCTGAAATAGGTGCAAGTGGATTTAAATTAATTCTGTGATCTTAGCTCACTTCTTAATGAACTTTGTTTTATAAATCCACTTCACAAAGTTCCCTCTCCAGGACTGATCGAAAATTTATTTAAATAAGGCCAGTGCTTTAGGGCCAGAGTTAAATCTGGTTTCCGAGAGAGACCCTTCAAACTTCTCCTGCCTTAGGGTCAAATTCTGGTTAGCAATGAGAAGGGAAGCTGTGGTGCTGCTGTCTGCCAGTCAGGGCAGGAGTCTCTGGGAATGAGTAATGGGACATGCAGATGGGTCGGGTGCACACAGCTGCCAATTTGTTATAGACCAGCATCTATAACCCCTGCCTATCTTATAACTGCAGAACACTGCATATGTGCTAGCCAGTTGGGAGAGCTGCCGATGCCCCTACCCTGCAAACCATGCACCACTGTCCACAGTGCCCTGGCATGTCCCTGTGCCTAGCAGTTCCATGGTTATTCAGTTAGGAACCTGTCCTGTCAGTTGTGTAGAGACCATGGAGGTCGTCTTTACTCATTAGCATAACTATGCAGCATAGGACAGGAGTTGGTTCTTAATTCTGTTTAAACAGTTTAAATAGAAACAATTATCTCCTTTAAAACAAAACCTGCTGCATTATTTACATGCTACATATCTGATGGCAATGTTCATATGATAAACAGTGGGAATGTGATTCCTGCTTTCCCCAAATGTGGATTTTTCTCTCCATTTACACTTGTCTGAGATGCAGGACAGGAAATACTCATGGACCAACGACATTTAGCATCCAGTATCTTGTGAAACATCAGGACTAGAAGCGAGTGTTTTATCCCATGGAGATTTTGAACGTCCCTTTCAATTGCTGTAACATATTTGTTTCCAACATGAACGATAGCACCGTAACATCTCTACATTATTATGCACAGAAGAGCTATTTTAGATCACCTTCAGAAAGTTCCTAAAATCCATTGGCCGCAATTTCTTCCTGTCTTTATATCTTCATCCTCTCACTTAGAATGACTGGCTTGTCACATCTTCTGAAGATTGCAGTCATCCCAAACTCATGGCATTAAAACCTTTCGACTGTACCACACCGTGTAATCATCCATCTAGCAATCCATCCATCTAACAATATATCCACATTATTTCAATATGTATTCTCCCCAATCCATTATAGAGAGGCTTGGCAGAATTTAATTTTTATTTTTTATTATAATTGTGATGGATAATATTGGTTTATTTTAAGCATTTTTTTATTTTTATCTATTTTAAATTTTCTCAGTAGACGAATGTGTGAAGCATTTTTTTTCAAAATTGATTTAAATTTTTCACAGTTGTGCAAAATTATGGGAGAATCAGCGTGTGTGTGTGGGGGGGTCAAATAATTATTTACGGAGAGACACTGAGATTCAAAAATGTTAAAACTTTGTCAACATTGTATGTCAAAATATTAAAGTAAATTGCCTTAAATCAAACTCTAATAAGTTCTCAAGCAGCAAATTTGATTATTATCAATGATAATATTTTTGTCAGTTTGTGTGTGCATGGTGAAATCAGCCTTTATTGACCTTTACCAATAAAAATCTAATCCTTCCAAGCCTAATTATAACCTATTCAGATCAATGGTCCCTGTATAGTTCTGAAAATTTCACAGTACACTTAAACCCCACAGCAATGTTTCTGTAACTGAACTGTAGCAAATGTATGGCCACTTAAAATCATAGAATATCAGGGTTGGAAGGGACCTCAGGGAGGTCATCTAGTCCAACCCCCTGCTCAAATCAGGACCAATCCCCAGACAGATTTTTGCCCCAAATGGCCCCCTCAAGGATTGATCTCCCAACCCTGGGTTTAGCAGGCCAATGCTCAAATCACTGAGCTATCCCTCCCTCCACTGTAGTGTATTTTGAACACTCTGACTTATGAAAGAATGCTGTTATTCATATACTGTTCTTTTATGTGCCAAGATCCAATATATTAAGGCTTTAGTCTCTTTGATTTCAGTGAAGTTTTCCCAAGCTTATTGAATGTGCTATGCAAACTCTTGGTCTGGGTGTGAGGAGTAATCCGAACATGGCGAAAAGAGGTTACTTTGTAAAGGTAAGAACATTTGGATAATAATCGGGACTTTCAGAACATTGTTTTCAGAGAGTTTTATCTAAACTTGAGGAAAAATCTTGAGAAGAATTTTGTATTTCCCCAGGTCCCCAGATTTCCTGTTGTTGATTATAGCAGCACACGCCCATTTTATCTGAAACCCTGTTATCCAGATCTCTTGAATTATCTGAATCCCTTCCTTATCCCCCATGTTGGGGGACAAGGGAAGGGTTTGGATAATGGGGAGTTTTGGATAATAGAGCAGAGACACCCCCCCGCCCCGCCCAGGATTGTGAAGAGAAGCTCCTGCAGTTGTCACCTTGCTGCTGAGGAATGGCTCCTGGGCCAGTGCAGGGAGCCTGCTGCAGCCTCACTGTCACAGGAGTGAATGAGCAGGGCCATGACAGCGGAGCTGCAGAGGGCTTCCTGCTCTGCTGCAGGGCCAGTGACATCCAGTCCTTGCAGGTGCAAGGTGCAGAGACGGCTGCAGTCCTGGCAGGACAAAGGGTCCTGACTGGGGGGGTCTTTGCCCTGCACCTTGCACCTGCAGGATGGAGTGTTGCTGGCCATGCAGCAGAGCAGGGAGCCCTCTGCAGCCCTGCTGTAGGCAGAGTAGAGACTCCTGTCAGGACTGCAACCCCTGACTATGGAGTACACCATCCCACTGCTGCAAATGAAATCAGTCTCCCCCATGCTATTCAGGTAATTTGGAGTCTGCTGTATTTCTACTATGGTAGCACCCAGAGACTCCAACTTAGATTGAGGACTTGTGCAAGGCACTGTACAAACACATAATAATGTAGTTGCTTCCCCAAAGAACTTACAGGGTTACATTTTTCAAAAAAAGTGCCTACGTTTCTTTTTGAGAAGAGACTTGGGCATCTCCCTCCACACCTGCATTGTTACTTCATGCAAAGCCATTTACTTGGGCTTTAAGCAGTGATTGGAATTTCATCCAATGGCTGCAAAAAAGGACCAGGTCTGAATAAATGCTTCCAACAAGTATGATGTGATTTGCAAAGGGCACTGACAAATAAGTTAGGCCCAATATTCAGTTTTGATTTTAAAGACAGCTTGCATTTAATGGATGTGTGTCTTATTTTTATGTCAATTAAGAGAGGTTTTGGTCCTTGAAATATCTGAAACTTCAACTCTGCAACATTGTCCGAGTGCATGAAAATCAGCTCGTGGGATTGACTGTGATCAGGGGCGTTAAGATTCACTGTTTATGCTGAGTAAAATAAGGCTTCAAGTTTTTGAGTTTTGAGAGTCACCTTATCACGAAACAACTTAAAAATCAGATAGATCTAGTACAGTGTGTTTGTGGAATGGGTACTGTTAAAATGTTTGAGGATGTTTTGATGTTTGTTTGCTAACTAAGAAAAAGTGAGCCCCATGGGGGAGAGTTTTTCCACTTCTGTAAACTGAATGAAATTTTGGAGGATTACTAATCACATTTAGCGTTTGTACACCGCTTTCCTCCATAGGCCTTTTGAGATGATTAAGCATTATGATTGGGGTTTTCAAAGTCAATGGGATTTGAGCACATAACTCCCCTGGACTCCCTTGAAAATCCCGGTGAATTATCTCCATTTTACTGATGGGAAACAGAGGCATAGAGAGTTAAGTGCTTAGGAAATTAAGTCCCATTAAAAGTCAGTGGGAATTTATTTTTAATGAGCTTTTGGCACTTTTGAAAATTTTACCCTAAGTCACTTGCCCAAAATCGGCAGAGCTGGTAATAGAGTCTGACTCTCCTAATTCTTAAACTAGTGACCAGTTCAGCAGAGAGTGGGAAACTAGTTGATAGCATACTGATCTATGATCTTATTACCAATTAGCTTCCCTCAGCTGGGGAAAAAGATCAGCAGTGATCCTATGTGAAAGCCTTTTAGTTTAATTCTACTAAATAAAGAGCACAAAATGATTAACTTTACAGAATTGTTTTCATGGATCATTAAAATAGTGTGCATAAATATATTACAGTAAAATCTATTTGGTAAGCACAAACAGAGTCTTATTTGACCAATTAAGACAAGACAGTACATGACAATAGACACATTAGTCATGTTTATTGATGAGTGATGGATCGGGAGAAATACCCATCAGTGATTATTAAATTTACAAGTGATAGGAAGAAGTTGTCTTTTGGTCTTGTGTTTAAGACACTGGGCTGGACTTCCTATGTTTGGCTTCTGGTTCTACCAGAGACCTACTGGGTGGCCTGGGGCAAATTACTTAGCATCTCTGTGCCTCAGTTCCCCATCTGTGAAATGAGAAGAATAATTCCTTTCTCCCAACCTCATTCTGTCATGTCTATTTACTGTATAGGTAAAATGTTTCAAAATGGGTAAGTCCTATTGACTTTGAAGCAGATTTAAGTTCCTAGTGCCCAAGTCCCTGCAGAAAATGACTTCAGCACTTTTGAATATTTAACTCTGTAAGCTCTTTGGAGCAGGGACTGTATTACTATGTGTTTGTACAGTTTTTCCATCTGTAAAATGGAAACGATGATACTGACCTCCTTTGTAAAGCATTTTCAGGTTTCCTGATGAAAAGTGCCGTATAAAATCTAGGTGGTGGTGATGGTCTAAAACATAAAATGAGCCTATTGGAACGATTCAGCAGCCATCCTAAGGCAGGCCATAGGGCACCTGCACAGCTATAGATGTGACCACAACCTGCTACTCTCCATCCCCCACCCAAGAGGAGGTGTGGCCAACAGGTCCATACAGGTTGCAGCCCCACTAGCAATATCTTTGCCATACCTGCCGTACACACCAGGTGTCTACCCGCAACGTCACCTCCCCCATAGGCTGTCATGGAGTAAGAGTCAAGGAATCAAACTCCTTGGCTCACAGAGGGGATCCTCTGCTTCTCTGCTTGCCAGCTGCACCCTGTGCTGCATGGCTATGGCCATTCTGATCTGTATTAGCCCTTCTGCAGCCTTGAAGGAGGTTAGGGACAGGATTCTGCCTTTTCCACCTAAGGAGCTGTCCAGTGCTGAATCCTTGGATTAGGTTCATCGTATGCATCATATAATAACACCTAGCTTTTATATATTGCTTTTCCTCAGTAGACCTCAGAGACCTTACAAAGGAGGTTAGTACCAGTGCTCCCATTTTACAGATGGGGAAACTGAGGCACAGGTCACTAGAATGTTTTACCCAAAGTCAACCATCAAACCAGTGGCAGAGCCGGGAGTAGCACTCAGGGCTCCTGAGTCCCAGATCTATCCACTAAACTACATTCTGTGCTAGAATCAAGAAAAAATAAGTTTAAAGGATTAGGTCCAAATGCTTTCCATGGATGCATGAGAATCTGACAAAAGAATTTACTTGTTGAAAATCATCCCTGGTGTCGGATGAATTTTGTCCACAGTCTCTAGATTAAACCTAGCAATGATTTAGTTTGACATGGTGTGGATATGTCTTTACACCACATATACGCATGATCCTCATGATGGCATATTGATATGGGAGTAGGTATTTCCCAGGGGAAAGTATTGCTACAGCTGAGATACCATCCACTACAGATTCCATGTGTATTGATTTATTTTAACTTTATATTTAATTACATCTGGTGAAGCGATGTACTGATAAGTTAAAATCTAGTGGTCATCTTAACTTGCCTGAGACTGATAGAGGAGAAGGCTGTCCTTTTAGTAACTCACCACTCTAATCAAAATCCGTAGCTGATCACCACTACAATGTCTCTTCAATGATAGTGTTTCCATGACCAATCACATTCATTAAACACAACCAGAAATCCCACATTACATTTGGCTATAATGTGGCTAACAGCCTGCAAAACAGAAGCTGCTGCTGAAAGGAAATATTTTAAAAGCGGGATTTTAAACTTGAGAATGTAATTGTAAATTAGAAAAAATGAGAGAACAGGCAAACCATTGCACAATCAATTGTGCATAGGTGCCACCACATGAGGAGATTCAATAGGACATATTTCTTTACTCATGAGGCGACATCTGATAACTCACTCCTGGCTACAAATCTTATCAATCTCCTCGTTCATGAGGGCAAATGTCATATCTGACCTACTTTGTATCTCATCTACATAACAGAATTATTTATTCCTTTAGTATTATAGTAGCTGGGCTAGACTGAAATCATGATTATTATGTAGCACAGAATAATTTTTGGTTCTTTTTTTCTGGCTGCTATGGTACACTCTGCCTTGGTAAACTAATCTTAAAATTATGTTTGGTTTAGCAACGTTTCACGTATAATGTTTTAAGAACTCTGTGACCCTGAAATTAAGTGGCTTATAAAATTGTTAAAAGCACTGGTGGTTAAATATGGTGAGCAAGCATCCCCTAGCTTCTGTTAAACATAGTTATACTGTGTGTAAAGCTTTGTAGGAGGAAAAGGAGACTTAAGATACAGAAAATGTGCCTATTAACGTTTCTTTACACAGTCTATTTTTGAACTGTAAGATGCAGTCATATAAAAGGAAGGTGAGACATTTTAGTGCCATTCTAAAATACAGTGAGGCTTCCAATCCTGAGCTCATCTCTCCCACAAAAATATATTTTTTTATTATTACAACAACAACAAAAAACCCTCGTCACCCTGGGCCATTTCCTGCTGCAGGGCCAGTGACATCCAGTCCTTGCAGGCACAAGGTGCAGGAACGGCTGCAGTCCTGGCAGGGCAAAGAGTCCTGACTGTGGGGGTTTATTTGTATTTTTATAAACCGAGAACTCCCCCATTGATTTCAATGGAGAAATTCAGTGTGTGGATCAATGGTGGATATGCCCCTATATAATCAAGGATGAGTAATTGTCTCAGTATTACAGAGGGGAAAGTGCAAAAAAGGTGGATGTGGTGAGCTCATATTGATCACTGCTTTTATTAGTAATAGAACAAACTGAATTGAAACCTAGGCCCAGGCAGGAAATCCTTGCCAAAACTGGTCTGAACCACTGCAGGACCAGCTGCATTGATCATTGGTACAGCTGGCTGTCCATGCCCTAGCAAAGGTCCCACCTGGTTAATTTGGTTCTTTATGCAAGTGTGTCCCACAGCCTTCTGTAAAGGGTGAGGCTTTAGACTATCGATGCATGTATGCTTTGGTTTCCCCAGGAATGTGAATGGTGAAATTGGGATCGTTGGCTGAATTTGCATCTTGCTCATTCTTTATCTGCGAGGACTACAAATACTGGCAAGCAAAGAAATACCAAAACCTACCAGCTTTGTCATGAGCAAATAAGTATTCAATAACTCAGTAGCCCCAACGAAAGCAAAAACTTGTTTGAGATAAAAATGTACCCTCGTAGAGCCAAATATAGGTGGGAGAACCCAGTAGGAGGAATTCCTTTCTAACCGCAAGAGGTGGTTGGGTCTAAGGCTATGGAGGGGATTATGCAGAATAAGCAATGGCATAATGAGCGGTGGAAGGACTCACCAAGGTAGCACGTGGGTAAAGTGGATGGGGGAAAACCTTGTTCTGCTTGGAAAATGCCTGTTCCACTGGAGAGAGCTGTCTGCCTTTTTTTTTCCTATCCTAAGCAATATGCAATGGGTTCCGTATGAACCCATGCTGACTCACTGCTGGCTAGCCACCAGATTGGTTGAGCTGTATGGTTAACCAAGCTCTGCAACTCCCTGACCTAGGCAGCAGGAGTGCAAATAAAGTCAGAACTACGTAGGCCTTGATGGACAGCTTTCACATCCGTCTGGGTTCTTGAAGCTCCTCCCCTCAGCACTCCTACTGCAGCACAATGGGAAGACCATCTCTCCATGCTCATGCAGCCTGTTCAGGACTCTGAGCATACCACTGACTCCCTGCCAGGTGAGGAGGTGAGAACAGCTACCCCAGTCAGGTCTTCCCGCTGTGTGATTTGCAGGTTGCGCGGTGGATAGTATTGATCTTAATTTGAGGAAAAAACATTGCAGAGGCATTGTAGAAAGAATACATGCATTTTAATCACTGATAACTCTTTTTTGCTGGTGTAATTGTGAATATCTGTTGCATTCATAATTAGAGGAGAAACAGATGGTGAACGCTTGGTTTAAAGCTGTACCTCCCCTAACTGGTCCTGTGCTGCTGCTGATTCTTTGGGAAAGGAATTTACTTCTGTCTACTGAATACACTGGTGTGGGGAGGGAAGGCGAATTAAAAATTCCCTATGGGGTGACCAGCGCAAGGCCTGTGCACTACTGAGATCGCACTTAAGCTCTCAAAATAGAGCTCATGTAAATTCTGCTGTCCTATAGGTTGTAAATATAAATGAGACAGCTGGAAAAGGCTTTTTCCTTCTGTGTTCTCACTTCTTTAATAGTGCCGAGGGACACAATTCTCTTTATTTTTTTCATGTTCTGATGAATGGCGTGCCGCCACGTTGGAGTATGTGAATATGTTTTGATCATGCTTTTTCGTTCTAACATTAGCATCATGCTTTAGCTCCTCACAGCTAGGAAACCCAATAGAGGATTTTGTCAGCCTTTCACCATGACACTTGTTTCACATAAAAAGCCAGAGGGCAAAACAAAGTGGTTTCTTTTAGTCCACGTAATCTCTTTAGAAAGGAGTTGTAGGCCTGCAGGGCACAATCACTGAGATTTGTCTGAGGTAATGTTCAGGTTGATGAGATCTGAGATGCGAAAGCTAACTGATTAGTTGTAAGGGTCCCTGCTCCAGAGCCAAAAGTTAAAATATTTGAATTATTTTGGGGGGGCTTAGGAGAGAGAAAACTGTTCCAAAATTACTCTTCATCCCCTAATCTAACAAATACGTTATTTTTCTAGCCCAATGAGGCTGGATAGATTATTGCAACCCGTCCAGTACAGTCAACATCGGAATATTTCATTATTTTTTTAGGAGAGATAAACTGTTGTTGAGATGTTTCTGTGTGAGATGACCTGTATTTACCTTCAAGTCCCAGTGAACTGAGTATTTTGTTAGTCCATCAAACTATGACTCTAAGGATACAGATAGAAAAATATTTCTGCCAAAATAGTGATTGGATGGATGGAATTGCTGCTTTCTCTAAACACACATAGTATGTTTTGGACAGTATCAGTAATATCCAGTGAAGTAATCTTTCATGGCATCTATTTCTGCTCTGTACGCTGAACTATACATTTTGATGATATATTGTGAGCTGTATTTCCTTACTCCACCATATGCTTCAGTATCTCTTCCCAATATGTACTAAACAGGATAACTATTTAAACCATTTTGCATTTGCTTGAAAAACCTTGTAAGCGCCAATTTGTAAATTAAAGTAAAGAACTCAATTTTTTTGTCCAATGAGAGAGCTGAAGCTTGCGTGTGTTTACCCTCCTAAAAGCTCTCTAAATACAGTGCACCAGTTTCACCGCTGCCATGAAGTTAATGAACTATTTGCACTTATATTGGTTCTGTCCTGCCAGTTCAGTTGGGAATTGTTTGATTCTTGAGTGTATTTAGATTATTAAGCTCCTTGGGACTGGGATTGTCTCTTACTATGTGTTTGTCTGTGAAGCAGCTAAAACAATGGAGCCCTGATCTTAGTTGGGTCTATATGCACTACGACAATACAAATATTATGAATAGACATGGCCAGTGTCAGAGCTAAGAATAGAACTCTGGTCTTCTGACTCTCAGTCCAGTGCGCTGTCAATTGACCACACTACTAGAGCTGGGCAGAACTTTTTGTCTGTATTTTTGGAGGGGGGAGGAGGTGAAGCAGCTTTGGCCACACTGAAACATTTCATTAATTTGTGTCAATGTTGCTGAATTGCTTAAGGAAAAAAAAAATCCCCCAAAATGAAAACGTTTCATTTCAGCATTAGAAACAAACGGTTTGGCATGACTTTTTGTTTCAAAATTTCCTTTAATTTTATTTGTAGAACTTCAAAAACAGTTAAAAATGGTCAAAAACAAACATTTAGGTTTTGTGAAAACAAACCATTTCCTTCCTTCCTATTTTTGAAATTGCCAACAAACTGGAAAATCTCTTATTGACCCAGCCCTAGACGCTGTCACTCCAGGTAGTGGTCACCTGGAGGTAGGTCACTCCTGCTTTGGTCTAAGAAGACTTTGCTAAGAACTGGCACGCAGGTTTGCTTGACATTCATGTGAGCGTTGTTGAGAGAGCATCTTTCAAAGAGTCTAACTCTCCTTCTTCTCTGTGCCTGGCCCATCTCTCCTCCTTCCTTAAAGACCTTATATAAAGATAGTCTGAACTCCTGCCTGGCCACCGGCTAGCTTCAAGCTACCTCCTGAATCAAGAATTTTAAAGTTACTGTTAGACAAGATAACTGTCCCCCGAAGACCATGTTGACAGCCATTATTTTGACTAATACTAACTGTAAAATACTTACCTCCCTCCCTCCGTTGGCCAACTTATATAAAGCTGGTTTGATAGCCTTCTTCTAGGATATATATATATAAGAGCAATTTCATTTCTATGGCTTTCTCAGTCACTTTCCAGCAGAACTAAGCCTGAGGCCATTAGAACACAGTCGGACTCACCTCCTTGAACAAGCTGTTGTCAGCGGTGTTACTTAAATCCCATTAAAACCGCTCGAGCTGGTTGAGCCGTTGCGCAGCTCTCCCTCCCCACTTTTTGGAGCTAAGCGAATGGATTTAAAATGCCATTTCTCATTAAAGACAAAACAAAGAAAAAGAATTGCAAAGGGATGTCCTTGCATATCGTGTGTGTGTGTGTGTGTGTGTGTGTGTGTGAGAGAGAGAGAGAGACAACGAGAACACTCTGGGACTCAGCAAATAGGCTATGTCTGCATTTCAAGCTGGAAGGTCTAAATACCACTGCAAGGAGACATACCCATGCTAGCTCTGATCGAGTTAGCGCACTACAAATAGAAGTGTAGTTCATGCAGTACGAGCAGCAGGAGGGGCTAGCTGCCCTGAGTACATGGTTAGGGTTTCAGATGGGATTGTACCTGGGGCAGCTAGCCTGTGGTGCCACTTGTGCCTCTGCAGCTACTCTTCAGTTTTTGGCGCACTGATTTGAACAGAGCTAACACCGAGCAGGAAATTACACCTCCCGCTCAAAGTGTAGACATAGCCATAACTGCAGGCATCATGCTCTCTTTGTTGCACAACTGCACCTCATGTTTGTACATTTTATTTGGCGGTTGAAGACTTAAAAAAAAAAATAGGGCTGAAGCCGTCACAATGTCGGTATTGAGGTAAGTAAAGGAATAAATGTGGACTTCATCTACATGATAATCAAGAACGCTATATGCATAGAATATAATTGTGCAGAAATGAGGTCCATTGTGAAGCATAATAGTAAATTGTGTTCTATGAAACCATCCGCTTTCTCCCTTTCCCCGTAGCGCCCCAGAAGTCCTGTGGAACAAAAGGAGTATTCCATTTGAAATGTGTTTAAAATGGTGCCCGTTTGTCTACAGAGCAGCTGGGAGCGTGCTTCCCAGTACGGGCCGGCAGACAGACGTGCTAAGTCTACTGGAGTAGTGTGCTAAAAATAGCAGTGTGGTCACTGCAGCACAGGTGGAAGCTTGGACAGACAGCTACATGCTCCCAGCTGCAATGTAGACATAACCTCTAAAAGGTTTTTCCTAAATTACATGGGGGGGAGGAGAAAGCCACAAAACTTAAGTGTCAGCTCTTCATTTTACCCTAAAACATCTGCCATTAGTACTCCAATACATTGATTTGGGTATATAGGTTTTCTAGATTTACTCTCCAGCATCCTGGGTTTCCATTTTCCCTTTCATGCTTATTCTCAGTTGTTACACTGGTGCTCTCTGCATTTTTTCCAGTGACCAAGAAAGTATAATACACAGCCTCTGAAGCAGATGTTTCATACTTTCAGCAATTGATTTAAGAGGTAACAAGACAAAATGACCTCATTCCCTGGAGTCTAAAAGTATTGTAGCTCTTCTGCTTCCAACCTCAACTGGCTTGAAAAACAGGAGGATTTCCACAGCAGTTCCTCCAATAGAGGGTTAGCACTAGCAGCTAAACAACATAGTTATTCCTCATAGACTATATTGTGAGTAGCACTAACATGGTTCTGGAGGCGATGGAGAGAAGTAAGTCTGCCAACCTCAGCCTTCCTGCATGGTCAGGTTAGGTCTCTTTGGATCTTAGTTCTGGGTCCTGTGTAGAGCAGAAGGGATGTGCTCCTGATGCTCCCACAATGTGGCGTGGTGGTCCAAGGAGCTCTGCCTGTCTGTCTATCTTTCCAGGGATGTTGTAAATGACTCTTCCCAGAGCAGGAGTAGAGCATAGGAGAAACTGTGCCTCTGTAAGTCGGTGCCTCCCAGGGCTCTGCCTTGAATGGTGAAGTTACACACCTGCCCCTTGCACAAGGTTGTGCCTAAGGGCAAAGTGTGTAACCCTTAATATCCAATGAGGCGTTTTCAGGTAAAGGGCTCATAGCTAATGATTTGGGGAATGAGATCTTATTTTTCATGAAATCTTTAGAAAATGGCCCAATTCACATTGAAATATAAAACCAATGCACATTCTTGCCTGTTTTCTAATTTAGGAGTGCTTGCCTCCCTGAACCCTCAGGCAGTGCCGCTGCTATGGCATGGTGAAACGTGGTGCAGCATTTACCCCCCACTGTGCTCAGACAGCTCTGCTAGCCCTACCTTCGCCTGCCGCCTTTTGCGCAAGCTAGCACCGTCAGCATCTCTAGTCTTTTACAGTAATGGCACTTCTTGTTTGCAAGAAGTCCTGCTGTGCCTAGCCCCTGCACTCGGACTGCAAAGGGGGGAGATTGTTAGTGATCTCCTTCTCATACCTACAGCCTGGCCCTTAATGAGCATCTGCTAATTCATCATTCCCTGCAAACCTGACACTGACTTCAATCCTGTGCTTAGTGAAATGTCCTCTGTTATCTCTTGTCACTTGCACATGCCCAGCATACACAAGCAGGAAAGACTGGTGAGGAGACTTTACATTTCTCTGATGAGCATTCTCTGCTTAACACACTTTGAGTTGCACAAGCTGTTTTTGTTTCTATTTTTAACCTTCAGATGACAAAAAGCAAAACAAACCCTTTATTTTTTTTTTTAATCTTGCACACACTGTATAAGGGTTTCTCCAAACCCTATTAAAGGGAGTCTTTCCATTAACCTCACTGTGCTTTGGGTCAGGAGTTTTATTTTCAAATGTATTAAAAGTCAGGTACTGAAAATCATTAATAGTAACCTTATTTATTCCTTTTAGATTTAAATAATGAAAAGAAAAGACCAGACCAGAAATTCTAGGCAGCCTCACTATTAGGTTAAAAACAGACAATGAACACCCAGCATTAAAAAGAATCAGATACAAACAATGATTTGTGTGTGTGTGTGTGTGGGGGGGGGGGGGGGGGGGTTGCACTTGTAGGATTTTCTAAAGTGCCTACGTCACATTTTCAAAAGTGACTTTGGTATCCAATAGCCGAAGTCTCATTGAAAGTCAATGGGAGTTAGGCTCCTAAATCATGTAGACATTTTTCAAAATTGTATCCCAAGTCCACATTGAAATTTCAGCTATTGGTGTCGGTGGCCAAAAATCCTAGTATAGACAATTCCACTCAGGTCTTGAGCAAGTAGAATTATCAAGCATGTCCAATATGCTGAGTGCTAAGAAGTCATTCTCCCTATTATTCAGAGAATTCAGAGCAATAGCATCTGACTAGTGTCCGAATTACTGCAATGGTAAGCATTTTACTTCCTTCTACCTGGGCTGTACAGTATTAGTGGACCAATATCAGCACTATGTTGTTAAGGGGCAGTTTTCAGAGGATTAACCCAGTTCTCTCCCAAAACGTAATTTGGAAACTAAATATCTTGGTGTGGCTTTGCCTTTGTAACTTTTTCTACTGTGCTGAAACTTCTAGATATGGTCTTGCAGGTCCTTCCATTGAATGCTTTAAAATAGGGAAGACACAGTTACCCTTCTGTAACGTTTACTTAATTAAAGGTTTTTTTACAGTAGACAATGATCCGAAATCACTTTAGGCAACTGCGAAAGTGCCATAGCTCCAGGCAAAGAAAAATAAACCTTCTTCATAGAAAGCAGAATAGTGTGTTTCAGAGACCAGCATGAAACTCGGTGAACACACAAAGTAGGAAGAACAAGGAGTACTTGTGGCACCTTAGACTAACAAATTTATTTGGGCATAAGCTTTCATGGGCTAAAACCCACTTCATCAGATGCATGCAGTGGAAAATACGTAGGAAGATAGATATATATATATACATACATACATACATACACAGAGAACATGAAAAAATGGGGGTGCCACACCAACTCTCACAAGACTAATCAATTAAGGTAGGTTATTATTAGCAGGAGGGAAAAAACTTTAGTAGTGATAATCAGAATGGCCTATTTCAAACAGTTGAGAAGAAGGTGCGAATAACAGTAGGGGAAAAATTAGCATAGGGAAATAGTTTTTAGTTTGTGTAATGACACATCCACTCCCAGTCTTTATTCAAGCCTAATTTAATGGTGTCCAGTTTGCAAATTAATTCCAGTTCTGCAGTTTCTCATTGGAGTCTGTTTTTGAAGATTTTTTTGTTGAAGAATTATGACTTTTAGGTCTGTAATTGAGTGTCCAGGGAGGTTGAAGTGTTCCCCGACTGGTTTTTGAATGTTATAATTCTTGACGTCTGATTTGTGCCCACAGTATGCCAGCAATTTTATGGCTGACTTAGAACAATGCTTCCTCAGCTCTCGTCCCCTAACGTCTCTACTCTACTTGCACTACATTGGTGATATCTTCTTCATCTGGACCCATGGAAAAGAAGCCCCTGAGGAATTCCACCATGATTTCAACAATTTCCATCCCACCATCAACCAGTCCACACAAGAGATTCACTTCCTGGACACTACAGTGCTAATAAGTGATGGTCCCATAAACACCACCTTATACCGGAAACCTACTGACTGCTATACTTACCTACATGCCTCCAGCTTTCATCCAGACCACATCACATAATCCGTTGTCTACAGCCAAGCTCTAAGATACCAGCGTATTTGCTCCAATCCCTCAGACAAACACCTACAAGATCTCTATCAAGCGTTCTTAAAACTAAAATACCCATCTGCTGAAGTGACGAAACAGATTTGACAGAGACAGAAGAGTACCCAGAAGTCACTTACTACAGGACAGGCCCAGCAAAGAAAGTAACAGAACGCCACTAGCCGTCACCTTCAGTCCCCAACTAAAACCTCTCCAGCACATCATCAAGGATCTACAGCCTATCCTGAAGGACGATCCCTCACTCTCACAGATCTCGGGAGACAGGCCAGTCCTCGCTTACAGACAGCCCCCCCAGCCTGAAGCAAATACTCACCAGCAACCACACAACAAAAACGCTAACCCAGGAACCTATCCTTGCAACAAATCCCATTGCCAACTCTGTCCACATATGTATTCAAGGGACACCATTGTAGGACCTAATCACATCAGCCACACCATCAGGGGCTCATACACCTGCACATCTACCAATGTGATATATGCCATCATGTGCCAGCAATGCCCCTCTGCCATGTACATTGGCCAAACCGGACAGTCTGTACGGAAAAGAATACATGAACACAAATCAGATGTCAAGAATTATAACATTCAAACACCAGTTGGAGAACACTTCAACTTCCCTGGACACTCAATTACAGACCTAAAAGTCGTAATTCTTTAACAAAAAAACTTCAAAAACAGACTCCAATGAGAACTGCAGAACTGGAATTAATTTGCAAACTGGACACCATTAAATTAGGCTTGAATAAAGACTGGGAGTGGATGTGTCATTACACACTAAAAACTATTTCCTCATGCTAATTTTTCCCCTACTATTACTCTCACCTTCTTTTCTACTGTTTGAAATGGGCCATCCTGATTATCACTACAGAAGGTTTTTTTTTCTCCTGCTGATAATAGCCTAACTTAATTGATTAGTCTCATTAGAGTTGGTATGGCAACCCCCACTTTTTCATGTTCTGTGTGTGTGTATATATATATCTTCCTACTGTATTTTCCACTGCATGCATCTGATGAAGTGGATTTTAGCCCACGAAAGCTTATGCCCAAATAAAATTGTTAGTCTCTAAGGTGCCACAAGGACTCCTCGTTCTTTTTGCTGATACAGACTAACATGGCTACCACTCTGAAACCTGACACAAAGTAGGGAAAATACAGATACAAACTGATTCCTGCAGAGAGGATATATTGAAATGACCTGGATTTAGAGAAATTAACCCTGATTTTAGGCTAAGCAGTAGCATCCTGATGAAACCCAAACTTGTTTGGGTAACTTTGATTTGTTCTTCTTGTGAAATAGCTCTAGCATTCTCTGGGAGAAAGAGGGGAAAATTAGGCATGGATAGGGATTTCTTATACTGTGTTTTGCCAACGTCAATGGATTGCACTTATGTCAGCTCTTTGCTTCTCCTTGGGCAAAGCCCATGTAGGAACAGGACAGTTTTCTTATGCCACTATTGTTGTCACTGCTAAATAGACGTATACGGTCTTAAAATCTTATTGCAAGACCACTAGAGTTCACTCTTTCTCTCCCTGCAGAAAGAATCCTGCCTAGTAATTTACAATGTGCAGGACGCTGAAGATATCTCTGATGCATTAGTATGATAAATGTTGTCATCAGTTAGTGTGATGAAGTGGGACTGTTCTTAATGTTTCCTCTGAATACTGTGTGGGTGCCTCAGTTTTCCCCATGCATTTCTTAAGTCTCCAGTGTGCATAAATGGCCGACACCCTGTATCCTGGCAACAAATGGCTGAGGCCCTTCCCCCTGCAAGGGAATAGCTAAAGGTGAACAAAGAGATCAGGTGACCTCCTGGCCCAGGAAAGAGACAAAGGCCAGAAAGGAGGGGCTGCAGGGGGTTTCAGTTTGGAGCTGGCTGGGGACGGGGGGTGAGTGCAGACGGGGTTGTCTGGCTCACTGGGCCCCAGAATGGACCCAGCTGAGGGGTCCCATTCTCTGGACATACAAGCTCTGTTTTAGACTGTGTTCCCATCATCTAATAAACCTCTGTTTTACTGGCTGGCTAAGAGTTACGTCTGACTGCGAAGTGGGGGTGCGTGCAGGACCCTCTGGCTTCCCCAGGAACCCGCCTGGGCAGACTCGCTGTGGGAAGCGCACGGAGGGGCATATGCTGAATGCTCCAAGGTCAGACCCAGGAAGGTGAAGCAGTGTGAACTTCTTTCCCTGAAGACAGCCTGCTCCAAGGGAGAGGAGGCTTCCCAAAGTCCTGACTGGCTTTGTGGGGAGCAGTTCCAGAGCATCACCTGGGGACTCCGTGACTGTTACCCCAGCTATTCCCCACTGAAGTTAATGGATGTGGACCAGTATAACCGAGGGGAGAATTTGGCATCACCTGTGTAGACATATGTTTTAGCACAGGGGTTGGCAGCCTCTGGCAGTGGCTCGCCAGGGTAAGCACCCTGGCGGGCCGGGCCAGTTTGTTTACCTGCCCTAGCCGCGGTTCGCGGTCCCAGGCCAATGGGGGCTGTGGGAAGCCACGGCCAGCACATCCCTTGGCCCGCGCCGCTTCCTGCAGCCCCAATTGGCCTGGGGCAGCGAACCACAGCCAGTGGGAGCCGCGATCTGCCGAACCTGTGGATGCGGCAGGTAAACAAACTAGACTGGCCTGTCAGGGTGCTTACCCTGGCGAGCCGCGTGCCGGAGGTTGCCGACCCCTGTTTTAGCATGTCAGTAATTGTTCCAGCCGAAGAAACTCTCCTAGGAGGGAAGTGTTCTCTTTCTTTGTGTGTACTGTGAAGTATGAGTAAGTGGTGGTTAAGTCACCGAACTGAAAGGCAGGACTCCTGGGCTTTATCATTTTTCCAGTAACTTGGTGCCCGACTCTGGGGAATTCAGTTAACTTCTTTATACTTCAGATTACCCCTGTGAGCACCAGCTATAATTTCCTAGTTGTCCGGGGCAACACATCATGAACACGCAAGAAGTGGAATGTGTGCTGGGAATGCGGAAATAGACAGTGTGCTTCCATGAGAAGACCTGTGTCCAACATATCTTCTGTTAATACCACAGAAAGGAAGATTTCACTAGAACTCAATACATTTTGACTGGAAAGTGGGAGAAAAGACCAGAAGTGTTCTTTTTAAGTTAAAATTTGAAATGAATACGTGCTAGATATCACACTTTTTATAGTCACTGTTACTGTTTTTCAGATATAGGTCTCGCTCCTGCCAGACAAGCAGCTCTTGCTCAAACACATGAGCATTTATGTCAGTGGTTCATCAGTTTCAATGGGCTACTCACATGAATTATTGCTCAGCAGTGTGATTAAGGGGTTTGCACTCTGAGCCTTAGAGATGGAGCAGAATCATGAAATTGTGGTGTTTTTTTTTTTTTTTTTATTTAAAAGAAAAAAAAAATTTTTATTGGGTTGGAATGTGTGATGGATTTTCAGAATAATTTGTACCTGCAGAGGTCTGACAGATGTTTTCTGTGATTACAGACTGTGCTAGGCTTGCAAAGTGAAATAAAGTTGAGTAATTGTTCAGAAGTTAAACTATCACACTCTGCTGTATAAATGACCTTGCCATTTCTATATATTTACAATGCAGAAGTTTTTTCCTGTTCCTTTTCTATCATGTTATTGAGCTAAAAATGCAGCTGAGTCAAATCGAAGACTTTTAACCCTGTTCACCTATAAAGTATCATTTTACACAGGCTAGAAAACGCTAATACGTTATTCTAGTATTTTGAGCTGCTTATAACCTGTGCATTTTTATTTCTGAACTGAATTTGTGATCGTTTCGTACACTGCTGTCTCTGCCTGTGCATCATGCGTGCAAGTGTTTGCAGGATCAGGTCAAAAGTCAATGGAAGTTTTGGCACTGATTTCAGAACAAGCCGGATTGGGCCCTATGGAATACTGTCAAAATTTGTATTTTGTTGAGAAGGGCGAATTAGGATAAAACCCAGTTTTGGATGCTGAGAGGATCAGAAACATGAAATTTCTTGTCTCAGCTGAGCAAGTGCCACCTTAAACCTAAGCTGTCTGGCCACTGAGCCAGTCCCTTGATTCAACGGGAGCAGCCTCAGGGTTGCTCTAATTCTGGTGGCTCAGGGTTTTGGTTGATGCTGTGGATCTGTGCAAAGGAAATAATTCATCAGTGGCTGGTTAGAGCAGCGTTAGGGCTGCCTTGGGCTCTGGAGTGGAGTAAGACGGTTCTAACTCAACGGAGAACTGAGCTCTGTGCTTTTATTGAGGGCATGTATTACTTAGACAGGCCAAAGCAGGAGATGACACGGCACAATCTACTTTAAAACATCATCTCTCTCTCCTTTAAGACTCCTTGCTTTGTCTCCAGATTCCCTGGAAGCCAGCTAGTCTTCATTATCTCTGAAGTTGGCTTTAAAAAGGAAGGAAGCTCTCAAGGAAAAAAAAAATATTTGAAAAGGTTTCTCACTAAAATATGTTTAACAAGACATTTTTAAAAATAAATCTCTCTCTCTTCCCCTCCCGTTCCGCTTTATAATGAGCTGAGAGGGCAACAGCAGCTGAATCATCCATCTGAGTCATGCAAACAGCTGTCATAGTTAAGACTAACGATGAGCCAAAGAGCTGATGTTCATTTGGACGTGTTTTTATAATATCCGACTCACCAGGAAGAGAGGGAAAGGGATTTTTTCCTTCCTTCACTTGTACTGTGAAAAATGGACGCAGGGCTCTGTTGCAGTGATGGTGGCCTATGGTGCTACTCTAAAGGTAGAGGAGGAAAGTGCTCATGCCTCCATCCCAGAGCGACTATTGGCCTTGAACATCCTTCTCCTGTTTTCTGCACACACTTACCACAGGGCCCAGGCATATGCATGTTATCCTTCGCACAGTTGGCCTGGGCCCAGGTATGCATGCACACTCTACCTGCATTTGCCATACCTCAAAGGCTTAAAATGGATTTATCCTATCTGTCTGTCTCATTGGATTTCTCTCTTCTTATTCTCGCTGATATCATCTCTCCTTCCATCCCTTCTATCTGCTTTGTACCACACTCTTTCCTGTCGTCTCCTTGTTTTTTCTTCCTTCTCTGTCTGACTCGCTCATCTTTTTCCCCCCCCCTGTTTCCTTTCCCCAGCTCCTCCTCCCTTCCCCTGCTTAACTCTCTTCAGTCGCTTTCCCCCTTTCCCCCTTTCCTTTCCAAAGTTTTCCTCCAATTCTCCCTTTTCCACCAGTTTTTCTTACTTGGTTCTCCTTCCTTCCTTCGCTGTGGTCTTTTTTCCTGATGCTTGTGCTTCAGGAATGGCTGGCTCTTCTGGTTGGTACTGGCCTCCTCACAAGCTGTCATGTTTGGACATAAACAGGCTTCTGGAACTTGGGAGGTTTTAACCCAGAACATCCTCTCTTTTTGGGCAGCTGGGTTAATCGCATGCTTTCCGTATTCCCAGGGATGTCCTATATTAGTTTCCAGCAGAAAAAGTAAACACTGCTGGCAACTAGTGTTGATGTGGTGGTGAACCGGATCTTAGCACGGTGTCTGAAGAATCTAAGCCTTTCTAGTTCACCATTATGGGATGGTAGTACTTTAGGGAAGCTAGTCATGTATACAGGCCATTTTAAAATCCTGTTTTCCTTGTAATGCTTTCTTCCCACTGCTAAATAAACATACTTTGTTTTAAGAAGGCGGCTGGTCCATCTCACTGGTCACCGGTTTCAAAGGGAGGAAGCACACGTGCCCAAAATCCAGTCAGACCTGTAGGGTGTTAAGTACATGGGGTTGCATATCCAGGAGCCAGTCTAAGAGTTGAAGAATTGTGAGATTTTGTCCCCCAAATAGGGAAGGGAAAGAAAGGCCTGTCACTGAGGGGAGTGCACTCCGAGACCAGAAAGGGGTCAGAGGTGCAGCTAGTTCTGTTTCTGTAACCACATTCCTGGCTTTAAGCACATGAGTAGTTTCATTGACTTCAGTGGACCTATTTGTGTGCTTAGGGTAGGCATGTACTTGAGTATCTTTCTGAATTGAGGCTTTAAAGGTAATATGAATACTGCATGAAAGTCAGTGCCCACCTGGCCAGCGATTGCACTTCTGAGTCTCCTGAGTCAGCCATCAGGAAGCAAGTGCCGCGTTGCGGTGGGGTGCATTCTTTTTAATGCCTGTAAAACTGGGTTATAGTTGGACACACAACAAGAAAAATGAGCAGAGTGGTTTGACTGCTGCTCTAACCCTTACTGGACATTTGTCCGCACTGCGGAACCACTTGGCACAATTGTGAGTAGATAAGAGGTTAAGGGGAATTGGGAACAGTGTGGTTTCCAACCTGGAGTGAGCTGAGGTGGCACAGCCTGAATTGTAGCCTCTAGCCAGTGCTATCCTATTCTCCTTGTCCTGAATACTAACATTCACGGTGTTGTTAAAGCTCCAAGGTGATATTTCGTTCTCTGGAGTCAGTTGATGTGCATCTTCATTGGTGTAAGCTGAGCTTATTACAGATTTAACTCCAGTGGTGCACTGCCTTCTATTCTGTACTGGGTGGCTTAGTAGCGCACAGGCCCAGGGATTGGGTGGGACAGTGAAGTTTTCTGAAGCTTTCCTAGTGGTTCCTCTGTGATATCAGGAGTGCTGGTCCTGCTCCCTTGCCAGGCAGCTCAGTAAAACACATGGCTGTGGGGGAGCAACAGACTTAGCTAAGTTCTCCCAGTGGCCTGTATTGCACCTCTTCAGCCCCAGTCACTGTACTGATGTAAACTTTCCTCTGCTGGGCCATCTGCATACTGCTCTTTCTCTCCCCTTTCCTTGTATCATGCCCCCCACAATTCTCCTGCCTCTTGCCCTCCTCTTCATTCACCTCTACTCCTTTTCTCCCCTTTGCTTCTCCCCTGCTCTGTTCTCTTGAGCATCGTTCCTCCTGTTACTAGCAAAGTTGGTTCTTCCCTCAACTTTTGTTCTGCATTTTGCATCACTATGTTATATTGTGAGCAAGGACAATGTCCTTTTTCTGCGTTTCAGTAAAGTGCTGGGTATATTATGGTTGGGGGTTTCGTGTAAATTTATGGTGCTAAATAAATACCTGCTATTATTAATCTGTTCGGGGAAACTTAGATTTCTGTCAAGTGGTGTACAAATATCAAGTTAGTACAATCTCTCCAGTAAGTTTAAAGCATAACTAAAGTCATTAATTTACCTGTTAGAGAGAATCTCATTAACAAGCATAATTTTGTCTACTCTGAAAATAAATTGAACAGAGGAGTTTGGGACCATTGCACCAGGAATGGATGCTAAAAGATAGCAGATGCACTAATTTAATACAGGAAATGAAAGTTTATTGTGTATAGCAAGTTGCATTATGCAAAAAAGTCAATTGAAACCTAAGATTAAAGCTTTCAGCAGCAGATATATAGCATTAGATATTGTACTCTAAAAATGAATTTCACTTGCCAATGTCAAGCGATCTTTCATGAAAATGGCATTTTTGTATCATTACTATGTAAAATATAACGGAATTAAAATTCCTTCTTTTGATCAAGTCAATATTAATGTAATATGCTTTACACCTAAGGTTTGCAGCTATAGAAGTTATATGTACACTGTGTTTCAAACATTATGCCTGAAGGCCAGACCAATTGTTGTTTATAATGAAGTTGTGAAGTGCTCTATCTGATAAAGCTTTATCATGTTCAGATTTAAGATACTGTTTCAGTGTATTTCAGAAATTTAGGTAATAATTCCCTTTAGGTTTTCTTATCTTCTCCCTGGAAATCCATAGTTTCTACTTTTCTGTTTTGACATGTAAGTGACCAGATATTTCTTGAAATCCTGAGAGCTTTAGACATGAAGCATATCTCTTTTTCGCTGAAGTCCCACATCACTTCTCTTGTGAAAGAAAATCTTATGGGGGTTGCTGGTTGTCATAAACCCATCTGAAATATTTAAATGACTCGCACTGTAACCCAAGGAATAGGAGTCTGCGAAATTCTGTTTCCCTAGGAAACTCCCATGGTCCCTAGATTTTGTTTTTAAATTAAATCTTTTAAATTATACTCTATATTTTGTCAGAAATTTAATAGTGCATAGTGCAAGGTGATGCACTTAGTGACTAACAAGAAGAATGTTCCCTATAAGCAGGGCACGTATCAGTTGGAATTGACGGAGGAGGAGAAAAATCTGGGTGCACTGGTTGATCAAAGGATGACTATAAGCCATGTGATGCAGCCATGAAAAAAGGCTAATGCAATCCTAGGCTGCATCAGGTGAGTTATTTCCAGTAGTGATAGGGAGGTATTACAACCATTATACAAGGCACTGGTGAGAGTTAATCTGGAGTAGTGCATGCAGTTCTGGTCTCCTGTGTTTAAGAAAGATAAATTAAACTGGAACAGGTGCAGAGAAGGGCTACTAGGATGATCATAGGAATGGAGAAACCTACCTTACAATAGAAGACTTGAAGGAGCTTGGGTTCTTTAGCCTAACAAAATGAAGGATGAGCAGAATTATGATTGCTATCTATAAATACATCAGAGAGATAAACAGCAGGGGGCCATCAATTAGGTGAAGGTTTGTACCCATCACAGGAGTGAAGTTCTAGAACAATCTTCCACGGGGAGTAGTGGAGGCAAAAATTCTAACTGGTTTTAAAACTGAGCTTGATAATTTTCTGGAGGGGATGGTATTGCCTACAATGACTGTTTTTAGCAAATATCTGCAAGGGCCAGAGATGGGGGACAAGATGGGGAGGGCTCTCAGTTGCTACTGTGAATTCTTTCCCAGGTGTCTGGCTACATACTAAGGGATTGCCATTTTTGGGGTCAGGAAAGAATTTCCCCCCAGGTCAGATTGGCAGAGGCCCTGGGGACGGGGAGGTTATCTTCCTCTGTAGAGTGAGGCATGGGTCACTTGATCGTTTGAACTAGAGTACATGGTGGATTCTCAGTAACTTGATGTCTTTAAATTAAGATTCGAGGACTTCAGTAACTCAGTCAGAGGTTAGGGGTCTATTGCAGGAGTGGGTGGGTAAGGTTCTGTGGCCTGCAATGTGCAGGAGGTCAGATTACATGATTGTGATGGTCTCTTCTGGTCTTAGTCTATGAGTCTGTTGTCGGAGTTACTCTGTACTCCACCCTTCTCTACCTGCTAGTCATAAATTGTCTTTCTGTTTAGCTACCTTCTGATATTAATTTCTCTTTATTCCTTCTCCCTGGGCTTGCTGTCTCATAGATGGCGTAGTCTAAAGATCTGCAGCACAGGCTTCCCTGATTGTCTCAGCTGTCTAGCAATCCTCAGATCTCCAGAAAACCACATTCTATGAGCCAGATTTAGAGCCTCTATCAACTTTAAAGGATTTTCTTTTAAGATCCTCTGGAGCCAGTAAGGGGTCACTGCGGGAAGGCAGAGAGAGCTAGTGTGCAGGGGACAGGACTGTACAAAACCAAGAAAGGATGACCTAGCAGGATGGTAATACTCATGGTCCCTTCCCTTAATACACACACAGCTATCTTCTGAAGAGAGGAAATAGAGATTAAAAGAACGATATAAAAAGCCAATTTTTCCTCCAAAGTAGAGAGCCCCATATGAAACAGAAGGCAATGAGCCCCATATTAAT
Organism: Malaclemys terrapin pileata; assembly: GCF_027887155.1. Lineage (NCBI taxonomy): Eukaryota > Metazoa > Chordata > Testudines > Emydidae > Malaclemys > Malaclemys terrapin. The sequence continues at coordinate 10,112,110 of NC_071512.1, read as the reverse complement.
AGAAGGCAATGATGGTGCAGTACATTTTTGTAACTGTAGCAAAGCTATAGCACATTCACACACAGGTCCTGAACCCGCAAAGATTTAAGCATGTACTTAATTTTATGCACCAGCTCAGAGTAAAGAACCTGCATGTACGTTTTCAGGATCGGATCCTAGATATACATTTAGGTACTCAACTTGGAAAATTTGGGCCCCTAGATATCTTTTAAATGGCTGGTATAATACAAATTCTGCTATATTTGTCACTTTTTGAAAGCTGTTTATTTTACAAAAAATAAAAATGCAGGATCATGAAGTCCCTGGGATGATCTCTGTTATATGTGATGAAAAGTAGTTCTGTATTGATTCTGATGATCTTATGTTTATATAGAGCCTTTATCCAGAAAGATCCCAAAGTTGATTTCCCCCTCCCCCCCCCAAACTTTGTCAGTAGATTTAAAGATTTGATTGAGTCCAGGAGTCCCCACCGAAGAACAACTTCCATTAAAGATTATAGGGCTAAGACCTCTAGATATGAAACACTTGGCCTATCACTGAAATACTCCACCTCTCAGGTAAAATGTAGCAGCTGATCAAATGCAAGAATTGACCTATTCTGACCCAAAATAGCTTGAGATTTGACATGTTGTCAGTCTGATGTGGCTTTAAAATTATACGGTATTGATCAATTTTCAGAGAAATAAACCTGATAAATAATATGGGAGCTGGATGTCCGAGAACGTAATTTGTTTGATTTCACAAGATCTTCCAGGATCATTCACAAGGTTCATCATCATAGAGTTGAGCTCAGACAGGAACTTTACTTTCGGTTTCAATACTGTTTACATTGAATTTCTCCATTTTTATGCTTTTGGTTATAGGTCAATTTCAGAATGGTAAAGTGACTATATTTCTCTCCTGGTTTCAATGCAGCTGAAATCCTCTGAGAACATAAAAGATTTCAGACCAAGCCAGCTGAAATATCACTTAGTTGTAAGATTTTCAATATTTTGGGTAGAAATCTTGTGAGGTTTTGGTCTGTCAAGACTAAATCTGAAGCCAAATTTAATCCCTTCACTAGCGTAACCCTAATCCAGAGCCAACCTTGAACACCTCCATGATGGCCCATCTCTACTTCTTTCTTTGTTATTTAACAAAATCTAATGAGCCATTTGATCAAGAACCTGAACCCTTCCCCTGTTTCTTTCCTCGATTTAAGCCCATATATGGTAACAATTTCATATGTATACATAGTCACTCTTAATCTTTGCAATCGTTAAGGGTGAAATCCGAGCTCCACTAAGTCAATGGGACCAGGCTTTCACCTGCAGACTGTTAATTGTGACTGTTTGTCCCACTTCCATGCAGCTTTTTTTTGTTTTGGGGATAAGGATAAGAAAATAATCTGAAAAAATGAAGTCTAATTTTAATCATCATGTTGTGTCCCCCCCGCCCCCTTTGCCATTCATGTGACATCTGTCTTTTATGTATAAGTTATGAGTCACAGACGTCTGGTTCAAAGTGATAATTTCAAAGCAGAACGTGGAAAATATTCAGAAGCCGCCTTTACAAGTGGCTGGTGGCAGGATCGATGCAAGCTTTGTGGGATGCTGCGGCAACGGCTAGGCCTCCAGTTCAACTCTCATGAGTAATTGCTAGTGCAACTCCCCTATCCTTTGCCATAAGCATTAAAAAATAACTCGTGCAGCTCAACCATTCAGGTTTAAGCAAAGAAGCTTTAAAAAGATATTTTATAAGGAAGGGGAGGTTTGTAGCTGACAGTAAAAGGATGAAGTGGAGTTTCTTCCCGCCCAAGTGTTTCCAGCATTTGTAGTTCAAAAAGTTCTTGGGCCATTAACCATGGGGAGTGGCACCTCCTCTTTTCTCCTGCTCTCCTCCCCCTGCTGTATCTCTATCAGAGGTGCATCTTTTCCCATCATGGGTCTCCTCTACTCAGTTATGTTGAGTTGGCACCTTTAGTACCCTAATGTTCTACAGAACCCTTTGAGTTGTCTGCAGTGGTGCTTTGGCAGCTAGCCAGAGTGCAGTATATTTAAGAACCAGAGCTATATGGTTCACTTAACTGAGCAGAAATAGGGAGAGTAGGTGGGAGTGGGAAGACTGTGAGCAGATTGTCTTCATGCAAAGAAAAGAAATTCCAGACTGACCCCCTGGCAGATGATCAGGGTGGCCCCAGTGTTGTTTTGGTGCCACCTTGGATGAAGTACACTAAACAGCTTCCAACTCAGCTTATGTATGAAGCTGCCTATACTTCCCAGAGGGGAAGACAGAATTTTCGTACAGTGCAGAAGATGTACATGTTAACTGTGCCATGTAACCTTGCCTAAACAGGAGAACATGCATCAGGTCCACTGTACAATCAACCATCACTTTTTCTTCCCATTAACTATAAATATGCACCACCATTCTCTTATCTGCTGAAGATGTATTATGATTTCAGTAATCGGTGTGCTTGGCACTGTAAAAATCGCACAGGAACACCCAATCCCTGCCCCGATGAGTTCACATACTAATTTAGCAAAGAATAGTGGGGCTGTATCGTTAAGGGCTTTTTTTATTGAAAGGCATGTACAGTTACATGCACAAAGAGGCTTTTAGATGTCTATTGCATAGCATTTAACTGTAAGTGGGATCCCTCCCCACAAGAAAGTTGGTCCAAAAAGTCAAAACATTTTCATTTTGCAGGAAGATGTGCAAAATGAAATAGGCTTTTTTCCTATCTTTTCACAGTTTGACTCTATCTTATCTTTTTTTCCAGTTTTCCCTTCATCTGTATTCACTTTATTTTCCCCTTGTTTGTTTTTGTATCCAGTTCCTTCTGTCTCTCTCAAATTTGTTTCCCTGCATTGACTTTTTCATTTCTTCTTTTAACCTTGCGTCTACAAGCTCAGGAGGCTGGACTTGATGACTTCTTGAGGTTCCTGCCAACCATTAATTTCTATGATTCTTGTCTCTCTTCGTTCACCTTCTGCTTATGACTCCCCTCCCGTATCTTTTCCCCTCATCCTCTCTCTGCTACTCTGTCACCTCTCTTCCTTTCCTGGTTTCCTCTTTTGCCATCCGTTCATCTCCATGATTTTTTTTTTTTTTGGCACCAACTGGAACCACTGGAAGTATAGCAAGACACCATAGTTAGTATCACATTATTTAACTGAAAATTTCTTCATGGAACGTTTTCAGCACTGAACAGATGAGCGCTTATTTTCACTGGGAAATAACAGCCGGTCAGAAGGATTCGAAAATAAATTATTTTGTCAGTGATTAAAGCATTTCTAGGCCTCAGATCAGACCCTCAGCTGTTTTAAAATAGGCTGCAAACTCCTGGCTAACTATGTATGGCATTGTTGACAATGGTAACTATCGTTATCTAGTAAGAGCAAAGGGTCCAAGAAGGACTCTGTAGTTATGTACTTGATAAATAAAAGATGTTCACTCTTAGGTATCTAATGCTTTTACTCTTATTTTGTGTTTGTACTGTTAACAAAAATCATCCTAAAATAGCACCTCTTTCTTAAATCATAGCCCCCAAAAATCCCCACCTCTATCAGCTGGTTCAAGTCATTCTGTTACAATGCAGTGTAAACGTAACTCTAAATCCTTTCACAATTCGTTGATTTAGATTTGCTGCAATACGCAATAACCATATTCTTTCGACTGTCGTTTTATAAGGGAGGTGTTACCTAGATTATGCGTTAGCCGTTTTAATCTGTTTAAATGTGTGGTTCTGGTCTGCGTGCTACAATATTTCTGCTCAATCAATTTGTATGTGTGTTTTCCAGTACTGTCGTTCAGGATAGTTTCAGATATAGGCAGTGTTCTCTGTTTGATTTTATTCCTTGGTATATTGAATTTGAAATGGTAATTTTTACAGTTAGTGTTTCATTTGACAGCCCATCTAAACTGCCCCAAATATAATACTTCGTACTGCTTCAGTTTATATTCTCAGGCAGTTGATATTTAAAGTCTGGATTTTGAATGGTCCCTTGCTATTTTTTTGTTTAGCAGTAATATTCAATAATAGGTACTATGAAAAATGTAACTGCTTAGGTGACCAACAGAAATGGCTGGTTGACCAGGGGTGTTCTAATTAATGGGGAGCAGAAATGATCTTTGTCTTTTGGAGCACTCTTTTTTTAAATTTGCCTAGTAAGGGTGGTATTCTACAGGTTTCCATGTGTGTATGTTTATCCCTTTTCTGCATTATTTTTCAGCGATCTGCAATGCATACATATAGTCCTATAAAATGAGGTATATAGGGGAGGTCCCTGAAAAATAGTCTGGTTATGGAAGCAAAGGAAGACTCAGTAACCTAGTATGATTAGAAGTGTCCATATGAGGCATTGTTCTGATCCATGCTAAGGTTAGGATGGAATTTGGAGTGGAGGCTCCAGGCCCAATCAGGGCTAGAGTTCAGATTTGTCTTTGAATTCAGCACATGCCAAAAATCTCACCATCTGTTTTGTATGACTCTTTTTACGTAAAATAGCAGAAAAATGTCTTCTGTCGTAAATGTGTATATATAGAGAATTTAGTATGGGGAGCCCCAAAAATAGTCACTGTGGGAACAATGATTTTTTCATGATGTGATTAAAGTGAATGGTGATGGTTTGGCGTCGTCATACAGTCACGGTCAGGCCAATGCACCATGACTATTTTGTGACTCTCTGCTGCTTCTCCCTTTGAGGAAATGGCTTTCCAGCACTGCACGATTGAGTAATGCGTCTAAGCACTTCATTGTGAAAGATACTGAGCACCCGGAGTTCTACTGGCTTCAGTGGAAGTTGAAGGCAATGGTCGCTTATTTGGCATACTCAGCGCTTTGCAGGATGGCGCCATTATTGCGTATAGATGGAGTACAGTTCAAGAGCCGTTCAAACTCTTTTTGTGTCAAGTCCCTCCATATATGTACAATAGTAAATTCTAAAGGTTCATATTATGGGTCCCTTGACCTTTCTGAGGGAGCCTTTTTTGTACCACATGAAAGTTCGTGGGTCCGTTGGGTTTGCTCTGAGGGTTCTGTTTGGCTCCAATGCATCAATTGCCTGGAATGGTCTGCGTATGCCTCTTTTGGCTGAAAGGCTTTTCAGGGCCCTGGCCACCTCCATTCTTGTGAAGGCTCCCGTGAGAGTGAAATACAGCTGTGTGGCTATGGCACCGTGTGTTTCTTTGCTTTTCAATAGAGTAATTGCATCATCTTGCTGCATTTAAGTGCCGTGATTCTACTCCTACTAGACTGATATCTAATGGACAAAAAAATCAGTGAGACACCAAAAGATCAAATGCAACATTTTCTTTAAAAGCACATGAATGTTCACTGCTAATACAGCATGACTATGCTTTTTAGCCTTATTAAACCTGTGAAGATAATACTTGTCTCTATAATACGCATATGCATGGAAAGAAATATCTTTCAAGTGCTCAAAGGAAATGGGTTATAATTCACATGAGTTTTCTGTGGGGTGAAACACATTTAAGTAGACTGTTGAAAGCATAACTTTGCTTTTATCTTATTTAAAAATATTATCAAAAAAATAAACAGCCTGGCAACAAACTAATTTTCAGTTTTCCACTATCTCCTAGGAATTTCTATAATTAGCTGTGTTTATCTGTGTGCAGACACAGAAACTCTCCCTGGAGCTTTTTAATGTGCCCTATTCCTTTATCCTGGGTAGAGAGAGACTGTACTGAAGTTGACGGTGTTGTTACAATGGCTGTAATTTGATAAATGGCATGGTATGAGGTTTCAGCACCCTAGCAAAACACCATATGATATGTTGTGAGTCAGGAAGCACCAAATCATTGAAGGTTCTCAGTGGCAGCTCTGCCTTTGGGTATGCTGCCCTATACTTGGGGGAAAGGCGGGGGAGTCAAAAAATAAAATCACCCTTGAGCCTGATACTGGCATAATATTCACAGCTGTTTAATTTAACAGAATAACTTTCTGATAAAGCTGCTCCAGGTGTCTCCAGAGCTGCGACAGCTGGCTCTCAGAAGCCATAGAGAAGTAGCAAGGAGCACTTTAAATGAGAACAATTGCTGATAAAGCTACATTGGGGGCAGTTCCTCATTTATAATTTTTTCATCTACTTTAGCACTTGCACAGTTGTACAATCGGTAGATGCAAGTCTGAAACCCTGATTTACATTATTATTTAGCAAATTTATGAAAGGAAAAGGTGAATCTTTTTCTAAGTGTCGGACATTAATGTCCTTAGTTCATGTTGATCAATGAATGATGGTATAGCATTTTGAAACATACCCATTGCGTTTCTTTCATATCCTTACTCTTTGTTTTAGGGTTGCTATTGATCTGTTACACACCCATCATAGGTCATTTGGCTACAGTGAGCTTGTTTCTTAGAGTCAATAGATAACTGTTAAACACAAGAGGACATGAGTGACACTTTTCATTATAAGGCCTTGTGTTGTCACTTCCAAGGCAACGTTTCCTCCATTTGAAAGGATCCTCATATGGATTTTCTTTTGTCATGAAAACTACTTTGTGGAATTTGCTGATGTATTACCCCGGATGACAGTGGAAATAACTTGCTGTCAGGCAAGATTAATAATGTGCCACTGATCTCTATGCTAGAAAATGTAGCTACTGAACTATATGCAGTATGAGACTAAGGTTAAAACCAGGTAACTTATTACAAGCTGTTAGCGACCATTTGGTCTGCCTGTGTGTGTGTGTGTGTGTGTGTATATGTATATGTGTGTGTGTGTGTATATATATATATAGGAAGTAGCAAAAGTCCCACAGCCAAGTGGAAAGTGGTGTCAAAAAAGCCATACTTCATGGCTATGCTGTCACCTTTGGTTTATATTTCACTACAGCAGATATTACATTTCAGATAAACTTTTAACTACAACAGTACTGTAGTGTGCAAACTGAAAGTGATGTTCAGATATAGCTGGCTTAGTTATATATTTGGGAACAAAATCCCACCTTCAGTCATCAGAACTGTCTAGAAATGTCTCCAAATTAAACTATTGTAATGGGCTGGCGTGTGTGTGTGTGTGTGTGTGTGTGACTGCATCGTTTAGAAAGAATCCGAACTGCCCAGCTGTGTGTCATAGGCCTTATACAACTAACAGATAGAAGAGATTGAACTTTGATTCAGGTGGAAGAGAACAGAGCTTCTGGAGCAGACGGATCGGAGTTCCTTTCCTGCTGTTGCCACGTAGTAATGAGTGTCTGACATGCTGTCATTATGAAGTCTGTGGCATGCCCTGGAGTGACAGCTAAGAATTCCTAAGTGGCCACAGATTTGCTACACTATAATTTAAAAACAAGCTAAAACAACGTACTTAAGTATTTTGGTTTTTTCCCTACGCTCTCTTTTTGTTAGCAGAAAGGTACGATGTCCTAGGCAGCCCACTGAGAATCCCGTGGTTCCTTTACCATCACTTAAAGCTACCCTCCCCAGATGAACACACTGTGGAAGGGCAAGATGTGTCAACGCCCCACCTGCCATCTCTCTGTGTGCATCCTCCCAGGGTACAGGGGATCAGATGGCACAGGGAGGTGTAATTTGTATCTCCCAGCAAGAGGTTGGATTTAGTATAGCTCCTTCTGTTTATTTTACCAAGTGCTGAAAGGGCTTAGTCTGCTTGAAGGACTAAGGGCCTGATCCTGCTTCAGTTGAAATTGATGGAAAATCTCTAATTGACATCAGTGGTGCAGGGTCAAGCCATTGCTGCCTGCAGAGTTAACTTTTAATTTTTGGTTTCTAGTAGTGCCAACGGTGCTGTACGCTGTGCAGACGCTAAAGAAGCTGTAGTCCTTGGCAAACGTCTCAATACTGGTGTACCACATTGAAAGCCTGCTTTCAAGACACTGAACATGTCTGTAAAGTCTTTAGTAAGACCCTGCTAAGTGGGTGTGTGGGCAGAGTGATCCTTTGGAATTGAAGTGGAATGAAAATGTCTAATTATGTGTACATTAAGTCCCTGGTAACGTGAATCTCCTCTCAAAGGCCAAGCTCCTGGCTCCCACATACAGTCTGAGTAGCTGAGCGCTGCGCTAGGGAGTTCCTCTGGGATTCTGAGAGAGAGAGAATTCTACCATTTCTCTGCTGGGGATATATGCTGAAAATGATCAGCTTTTGGCAGGTGTTTCCATGACCACACAGGCTCTCCGAACAAATCTCCACAGTTTGTGTATGGCCACTGGACATGGGATTTTGTTCTAAACCTTTTCTCCCCAGCGTGGACCTCGCTAACTGATTTATGCTTTTGTCATCTGCAGCAGTGCACTCTCCTTGGGATTATGCATCAGCATTCAGAAATGGAGGCTGGTGCAGAATGCCAAACCCTCTTGTTAAGCACGGTCTTTTGTCACAAGGGTCTGACCCCATTATTTGCACTGTCCACCTCTAGGTTTCTGGGTGGAGTTTAAAGTGCGTGTTTGAGCTTGAAATCTGTAAATGGGTTAGACGTACCTCTCTGAGAGACCATTTCTCTTCTTTTGCCATACTGCTGCAGTTGAGATTAGTGGACACTTTCAGTGGAGTCCTTGCAGTAGCAGAGAGGAGGGAGTTGCTCGCAGGATGTTCTCGATAAGGAAACCTACCTTTTGTGGTCTGAAATAATCTGAATGTGTTGACCTTCAAAGCTGCAAAGTTCTTCCTTTTACAGGGACAATTAGTGAGGGAGTGTGCCTTGAGGAGAAATATTTTGGAAGGGTGGGTATTATTGCTCATTTTGCCTTTCCTGCAAGGTCTGATTTAATTATTGACTTATGCGGTGCGTGGATGCTGCTGCTAGTTTGGCCTTTGTTTGGGAGTGTTTTTCATTAACTGTCAAGAGCGGCTGGGCTAGGTGCCCTTTCGTGTCTGCTCTTATGACCATTGCAGAGTATCTTGCGTCAGGAAACGGGATATATGCAGGGAAATTCCAACTGTCATTGTCAAGAGGCTAATGCACTTTAATCAAGTGGGGTCCTGCAGGAATTGGTTCTTAGCCCTACGCTAGCTAACATTTTTATCAATGACCTGGAAGAGAAAATAAAATCCTCACTGATAAAGCTTGTAGATGATACAAAAATTGGGGGAGTGGTAAAGAATGAAAAGGACAGGTTATTGGTTCATACTTACAGGCTGGGGGGTTATATCCTGGGAAGCAGTGACTCTGAAAAAACTTTGGGAGTTGTGGTGGATAATCAGCTGAATATGAACTCCTGGTGTGATGCTGTGGCCAAAAGAGCTAATGTGATCTTGGGATGCATAAACACAGGAACCTCAAGTAGAAGTAGAGAAGTAATTTTACCTCTGTATTTGGCAGCGGTGCAACCACTGCTGGAATACTGTGTCCAGTTCTGATGTCCACAATTCAAGAAGGATGTTGATAAAATGGACCATGTTCAGAGAAGAGCCACCAGAATGATTAAAGAAAACATGCCTCATAGTGATACTCAAAGAGCTGAATCTCCTCATCTTAACAAAGAGAAGAGTAAGGGGTATCTAAGTTAGCCTATAAAAACAACAAGGAGTCTGGTGGCACCTTAAAGACTAACAGATTTATTTGGGCATAAGTTTTTGTGGGTAAAAACCTCACTTCTTCAGATGCAGTTGGTCTATAAGTATATGCATTGGAACAAATATTTATCCATGGGCTCTTTAATCTAGCAGAGAAAGGTATAGCACGATCCAATGCCTGGAAGTTGAAGCTAGACAAATTCAGATTGGAACTAAGGTGTACATTTTTAACAGTGAAATTAATTAACCAGCACAACCATTTACCAAGGGTTGTGATAAATTCTCCATCACTGACAATTTTTAAAATCAAGATTGGATGTTTTTCTAAAAGATCTGCTCTAGGAATTACTTTGGGGAAGTTCTCTGGCCTGTGTTATACAGGAGGTCAGATTGGATGATAACAATGGTCTCTTCTGACCGTGGGAATCTGAGTCTGTGAAACCACTGGAGATATTCACTGTCAAATAAGCACTCAGGCTTTCTGGATGTTAATGCTGAGACTGTTGAGTAGGCTGCATTTGTGTAGTTTTGTGATACAGAATAATAGTCTGCAAAGAACTAAGCTGGGATTTATTTGTCTTTTACTGGTGTGCAATTAGATTGACTGACAACTCAATTTAAAGCAGGCTTTTAATCAAGATAATGGAAACAGGAGCAGTAGATTTTCAAGGGGGCAGATCCTCAGCTGTGACCCAGGATTGCTCATAGCTAGGGCCTTACCAAATTCACGGTCCATTTTTGGTCAATTCCATAGTCCTATGATCTTAAAAATAATAAATTTCATGATTTCAGCTATTTAAATCTAAAATTTCCCAGTTTTGTAATTGTAGGGATCCTGACCCAAAAAGGAGTTGTGGGGGGTTGCAAGGTTATTATAGAACGGTTTGTGGTACTGCTACCTTTACTGCTACGCTGCTGCTGGTGGCAGCATTGCCTTCAGAGTTGGGCAGCTGGAGAGTGGTGGCTGCTGGTCGGGAGCCCAACTCTAAAGACAAAGCTGTCATCACCACCAGTGCAGAAGTAAGGATGGCATGGTATGGTACTGCCACCCTGACTTCTGCACTGCTGCCTGCAAAGCTGGGCCCTTAATCAGCAGTCGCCACTGTCCGGCCCCCGGCTCTGAAAGCAGCAGAACAGAAGTAAGGCGGCATGGTATGATATTGCCACCCTTACTTCTGTGCTGCTGCTGGTAGAGCGCTGCCTTCAGAGCTGGGCACCCAGCCAACAGTCCCCGTCTCCGGCCACCCAGCTATGAAGTCAGCACAGAGGTAAGGGTGGAATTAACCGTGACCTTCTCCCCTCTCCCCCCCCCCAAAAATAACCTTGTGGCCCTTGCAACTCCCTTTTAGGTCAGGGCCCTCAATTTGAGAAACGCTGGTCTCCCCATGAAATCTGTATAGCAGCGGTTCTCAAACAGTGGGTTGGGACCGCAAAGTGGGTTGCGACCCTGTTTTAAAGGGGTCGCCAGGGCTGGCGTTAGACTTGCTGGGGCTTGGGTCTGAAGCCAAAAGTCTGAGCCCCATTGCCCAGAGTTGGAGCCGAAACTTGAGGGCTTCAGCCCTGGGCTGTGGGGCTCAGGTTCCTGCCCCTGCCTGCCCAGGGCTGAAGCCCTCAAGTTTCGGCTTCTCTCGTCTCCCCCTCCTTCTCTCCCCCAAGGGAGGGGGGTCAGGGCTCAGGTTTCGGCTTTGGCCCCCCTGCGCGGGGCAGAGGGGCTCAATCTTCGGTCCCCCCTTCCTGGGATGATGTAGTAATTTTTGTTGTCAGAAAGGGGTTGCGGTGCAATGAAGTTTGAGAACCCCCAGTATTGTGTAAAAGCACACACAAGACCAGATTTCACAGTGGGAGATCAGATTTCACGGTCCATGATGTGTTTTTCATGGCCTCCAGCAGCTCTGATTCTGAGCCACAAGTTCAAATCCAGATCTGGTTCCAAACTGTCCTGGGTCCAGGTGTGTTCACGTTAGAGGTATTCAACTTTGTGCCAATATGTAGATAATTAATAGAAATTAAAAAAAGTATTTAAGAGTCACCATAGAGAGCCAAACTCTCACTCACCAGGGAGGCCTGGCCAAACTGCAGTCTCTAATGTGTGACGGCCAGAAACATAAAATCAGACATATAAAAAAATAGAATTTTAACACTCCAAATAGACTATATGTTGATCTATAACTGAACATAAATACTTTCCAAATGAGTAGTGACACAAGAGTTCTGCTAGTTTGCTGTCATATGGAACTCTCGGAGTATTGATATAGAGCTGTGATGATTTTTTTTAAATAAATAATATTTTTACAACAAGGCACAACTCAGAACCTCAGGGACCAACAAATAAGACCAGAAGGCCCCATAAAGATGTCTTCATTTTGAAAGGATTTCAGATAATTCGCAGCATTTTAAACATATGTTCATAAAGTAGAGAATGAATACTCAAATTATAATCTGTTTGCACATAATCCCACTCTCTGGTGGTTGGAGTTGCTCAGACTCCTGTCAATCAAGGGTTGAAATTTGCCGGTCTCCTTTTTCCTCCCCCCCCCGTGAGGCCTTCATTTTGAATGATGATGGGGCTGAGAAAGTGACACAAAATGCACTGTATGGGAATTTTTTCTTAGTGAGTGATAAGAATCCAACTAAAGATGGATGTAACTTGTGTAACCTGGAAATTTATTTGCATCATCTTCTGGAAGGTTTGATTGCAAGTTGACAAAAGCTCTAGCAAAAGATTAAGAGAGAGTAGTATTTGTGCTTCAGTCCATCTACAACCATCAAGAGCCCTTTGGTGCATGGTGGAGGAGTGTGAACTCACAGAAGTCCACGGAGGGTGGATTCTCTACTAAGATACCTGTTGGTTTGGGGAAAATGGTGACAGTTGATAACCAGCCACTTTCTACTGTGGAGGATTTTAGTTTTGGGAGCCTAACAAGAATGCCAGACCCACAATACGAGCAATCCCTTCTGCAACTCCTTATTTTCAGACATCATCATCTCTGATGCACATGTGCACAAGGTTGCCTGAAAGTGATGGTACTGCTAAATCACCTGATTCACTCAACGTATGCTATTTTACTAAAAATAATGGGATTAAAAGTATTGAATAAATACGTAATATTTGAGAAGTGCCAAAAAAGAGAGAAGAAAGCTCACACCCATGAACTTTTGTCAAACCTTTCTTACAGCCTCTCAGTCATATCTGCTGAGTTAATCTAGACTTTAGGAACAAAGAGAAAACATATGTAATTCCAGAGGAGAATGAGAAAAATAATCTGTTCTAATAAACAGATACTTCCTTTTTCTGTGCCTGGGCCCCATCTCACAAGGCAAAAGAAATGCTTTGGTATTCTAATCAAAGTTTTTGAAAAAGGAACGTCAATAGCAATATTATATCGAATAAGAGCCTGGGTCTAAGAAAAATATTTTTCTCATCCAGATTAAGTTAGAGAATTTTTGCAAACCTGTTAGGACATATCAAGGTGAAATGCTTTTCAAGGAGAGAGACCCAAAATCAAGATACAAAGATATATTTTCCCCATGATTACAAAATAAAGGTAGATTCTCCTTTTATTTAGAGGTCATTGAGAATTGCTTTAAAAATTAATACACTGATCAGCAAATTCCTCACTTGTCTGGAGTCTGAAAGTCCTATTGGATCTTTTTAATTAGATTTCAGTGCAGCATCTGTAGCACCAGTAAATTCAAATAATTAAGCTTCATGATTTCTTGTGTGTTATAAATGTCACTAAAATTGCTGTTGCAGAACAGATAATTTCTTTTTGTAATCGGAATTTCTGTCATGAATTGTTTCCTCACTTATAGCTATTAGAACTTCCAAATAATTTTATATAATTGGACTCAGTTGGATTATTTTTTCTGTAGGTTTGCATTTTTGATATTTTGCTTTGATATGATATAGGCTCTTAGGTTATATATGGCCCTACCTACAATATACTGTTTTCCCTGTAATTTCCCATTGTTGCTACCCTTAAGGCAACGCCCCACTATTATCGGCTGTGGGAGTACTAGTGCACACCAGATGTAAGCGGGCCTGGATTAAGGCACAAACATTATAGGCCTGTGCCTAGGGCACTGGTTCCTGCAGTTGTGTGGTGACATCAGAATCTCAGCTTTCATTTTTTTCTTTTAAGTAAATTTCTAGCCCTCATAATCATGAAGAAAAGTTTTAAAATGTGGATCACTGTCATAGCGATGTCACCTGAGTCTGCAGAGAGCCTCAAACAGTGGTTCTGAGAAGTGTGAACTGCCCTGTGCATCTCAAGGAGGAATTACATCAGGGATTGCTGCCTTGGGAGCCAGCTAAGTCAATCCCAGCAGTGCCAGGCGAAGAAGAGCACAGCAGTTCTTGCCCACCAACTCAAGATGCACCTACTGGAAGACCTGCTTGTTTTTCACTCGTATTCCAGGGAGGAGAGGGGACCTCTGCTGCTACCTCTAATACCCCCAGGTGGGATGACTGCCATTCCAACTGGGGACAGGGCCGCAGTGCAGGGATGAGGCACACTGATCATGGTGTGCCTTGGGCCCCAGATTGTCCAAATCTGACCCTCGGTGCCAGTTCCTGGTAGGTTATGTAGCCCTACTCGGAGTAGAAGTACGGTGGTTAAAATGGAGTTCTGTCCACACTAGCACGCCCAGCATTGCTACCACTGAAGGAGCTGAACCAAAGGTGGCAAGAGTGGGAAATGGTAGGGAGATCATTTAGTGTAGACCCAGTTTGAGATTATAGAAAAGATGCAGTGTTGCCAATGTTCACCATTTTATCACGAGTCTCTCAGTATTTGGTGGGGGGGTTTTCTTAAAAGGATCAGCTCTTGGGAACAGCTCAGGTTTCATTTTTTTAAATAAAATCAAGTTTTTAGCCCTCATGGTTGTGGAGAAGAGCTTGAAAACCTGAACAAGACGCACCTTAAAGGCTTAACAAGTAGAAGGCAAATAACACCCCCCCCACCCCACACATACACACATTTTATTATTTTTTTAAAAATTATGACTTAAGATCATCTAATGTTGTGAGAAACGGACTCATTTTTGAACGCTTGGGGTCAGCAGCTAAGTTCTCTGTAAGCTGTGTGGTTGTGCAGCAGCCTTCTTAACGCTGCACAGGTGCTCAGGGAACCTGCCGGGGGAGTGGCGCCCCCCCAGACCCCAACCTAGCCTGGCCCCCAACTTGCCGGGGTGGCCCAGACTTACTGCAGCCAGGGCACCCCTCCTCCGGTCCCAACTCTGCTGGAGCTGCCGGAGGAGGGGCACCTATCCTGCGGCCTCAGCCCCGGAGCTGCTGCAGTGGGGAGAGGTGCCTTTTCCCACCAGCCTAGGTGTTGCTGCGGGGAGAGAGAGCTGGGGGCAGACCTCTCTCCCTGCTATTGCCCAGAAGCATGCTCCTGCACCCCAAACCCCTCATTCCTGGCCCCACCCCAGAGCCCGCACCCCCAGCCGGAGCCCTCGCACCCCTGCACCCCAACCCTCTGCCTGAGCCCGCTCCCACACTCCGAACCTCTTGGCCCCACTCCCACCACGTGAATTTTGTTATGTGCACCAACATGAAGGTGCTATGTCACACATCACCTCCATATTGGTGCACATAACAAAATTCATTCCGCACATGGGTGGGACAAATCAGAGGGAACACTGGTCAGCAGTAATGAAATGATCATCAGGGAAGTGTATGAAAAGTACAGAGGATATATGGAAGATAACTGAGACTATAGTTAATGCTGAGATTTGGGGATAAGGGTTTTTTTTTTTGTTTTTTTTTTTTAATGTTTTGGTTAAAATCTGAATGAGCATTTTGGTACATGAGATACAAAGGCTAAGGGCCTCATTGTCATTGACACTAAAGCCCTTTCACACTACTCTCACAATATAAAGGTGCTTTAAAGTGGCCAGAGTAATGCAAAGATCATGTATACCCTCTCTAACCCCCCTGTATACTACCATAGCAGTCAGAAGGGCTCTAGTATAGATTAGAATCAGACCGTCGACTGCTATATTCTTATTACTCAAACGTGCAATCTTTGAACCATTTACTAATTGAGGATGTTCTGACCATATTGCTGGTTAATTTGCCCATTGTCAAAACCTTGCCTTGATTACATGCATGTTCCTCACACAGCCACAATTAACGCTTTTCCTTTCAGAAATAAAATCATTGCATTTGCATCTTATCCGTGACATGGGAGTAATGGAAGCTTTCAGTGATGCCTGGAAGACGTATTACGTGTATCAAGTGTTTATTGACAAATTCCTGGTTGTAATGAAAAATCAAGTTGTGCCTAATGTATGCCAGACAGCTTAGTCCTAAAAGGAAATGGAACAAGAGCAGTGAGTGACTCACATAGATGTGTGGATGCTGCCACTGACCCATTCTTGAGAGTTACCGTTGAAATGTTCAAAGCTCAGCTTCTCCGTGGCTGAGGAAGACAGTAAGAGAAAGTATCCGAGGGGTAGCCGTGTTAGTCTGAATCTGTAAAAAGCAACAGATGGTCCTGTGGCACCTTTGAGACTAACAGAAGTACTGGGAGCATAAGCTTTCGTGGGTAAGAACCTCACTTCTTACTTGCATCTGAAGAAGTGAGGTTCTTACCCACGAAAGCTTATGCTCCCAGTACTTCTGTTAGTCTCAAAGGTGCCACAGGACCCTCTGTTAGTAAGAGAAAGTGTCTGTCTGATCTAGGGCTAGTTTTACACTGGTCTTCACAAAGATTGATTTAAACTTAGCATCATGATGGTCTAGTTCTAAGACATCTGAGCAGAAAGGGGTGGCCTTAGAACTACCACCTATCATATGCCTGCATTTGTAGGGCAGACCAGTAAGTAAATAGGTCAGTATCGTGGGAAGTTGGATATAGGAGAATAAGGCTGGTCAGATGCTTTCCATCGATTGGCAGCCCAGACTAATAACATTTCAGTCAGTATCAATGGAACAGTCCCAACAGGCTTCTTTTGTAGCACTAGCATCTTTCAATGACTAATCCACTATAAATATTAGCCAAACATTATTACTGGAATCTGAGTGGAATCAGAGAGTATTCATGGTTTTCCATCTGTAATACTTCAGCAATCTATTAGCCATTTCTAAACAGGTGATTAAGTGTCCTTCATGAAGCTGCCTCGTGGTCCCTTAATTCTGTGTTTCTTTCTCAGTACACCACTTGTGATTTATTCTGCAGATGGGCCTTGTAGAAAATCATTGTGTTTTGGATATATTTGAGCAATTTGGGTATTTGTTTAGTTGTGAGGTTTTTTTGTTCTTGTTTTCATTGTGTTGTTTTGTTTTTTGCATTGAAAATCACTTATCAATTTTTTAAAAAGAGAGCACTTGGAAAAAACAAACTGGATTCCTCCTCTAGCCTTTTTTTCATCTATTTAATGTTTTACAGGGTTTTTCTGTTTTAGTCTGAATAGGAATAACCTGAATATGACCCCTCTATTCTCAACTTGAATAGTCATAGCACTGAATATTGGACCCATTTCATACTCAAGTACCAAATCAGAGTCCAACATCAAATTTGAGCTGAATATTAATTAAATAAGCCATTTTGCATCCTGGGAAAATTACAGAGGGCTTGAGCCTTTGCAGGCCGGATTTAAATACCGAGACTGGGACTCTGGTTTGAAGCACTAACACGTAGCCAGAGACCGTTCCTGATTATGGTCCCGAGCAAGTGCCTAGAGAAGTTACTGGGATTCTTCTGTTGATTTCCAGGGATGTTGGATCAGGATGTGGGTAGAGTGTATATTATACACACCCACACCCACAGACGGTACTGGCTCAAAGCCCATAAGCAGGGGCTGTCTTTTGCTATATGTTTGTAAAGTACTCAGCACAAAGGCTGCAACTGAGATTGTGATCCCTATCAGTGCTTCTGCAATATATACAAATAAATATAGTTTTAAATCCCAGCACATCCTGAGGCTGTGGGCTACCCCAGAAATCTTATTAGCTGCTCCAAGCTTTCTTTTTTTCCCCCCCTTAGGAAGCCGTATGACCCTTAGGGGAAAAATACACTTCCCCGAAGTGGTGATGGTGGTGGGGGTACAGCTTTGATAGTCTCAGAGTTTACTGGTGGACTAACTTGACAGCTGAGTGTCCATCTGACTGTTGTAAGCCTGGGACATCAGACCCTATTGTGAGTGAGCCTGGTCCAAAATGCATGCACATCATCCGTATTAACTATTCTCTGTCCCCCCCCCTCCCCCCGCCATTGCAGGGGTTCTCAAATTTCATTGCAACGTGACCCCTTTCTGCCAACAAAATTGCTACATGACCCCAAGGTGCGGAGGCAAAGCTGAAGGGCTTCAGCCCCAGGCGGGGGCCTGTAACCTGAGCCCTGCTGCCCAGAGCTGAAGTCCAAGGGCTTCGGCTCTGGGCAGTGGGGCTCGGGCTTCAGCCCTAGGCCCCAGCAAGTCTTAACGCCAGCCCTGGTGACCCCATTAAAATGGGTTTGTGACCCACTTTGGGGTCCCAACCCACAAGTTGAGAACCGCTGTGATAGACCTTCCATTTACATGTGTAATAATGTCACTGCCTTCAAGGTATTCAGTAAGAATTAACACAATATAAAGTTAGAGCTTGTGGAAATCTGTTCTAAGCGATATTAACCAACACCTAGGCCATGGAGCTGGGGGGAAGGGAGGGAGGGCAGTCACATGGGCCATGCCCTGACCACTTTTTGGCCAGGCCAAGACTGGGTGATGCTGTAATCCTGCACCCAGGTGGCAATGCCACTTCTTCGAATTTGCAGGTGGCCCTCATGGGCCAGGGGCATCAGGCTGCTGGGGGGCACCTGAGAGGGGAAGAGGAGGGTTGGAGACACATCTGTGCACCCACTCCCCAATTTAAATCGGCTTGGTATCTCCTGAACCAACAACAAAAGTCTTCAGTTTAATTACTAGTTAATAATGCTGTTGTGTCGTGGTTTCACTTTGTTCTCATTGGGGTGGCCTTGGATGTTGGTTTTGTATGCAGTTAGTCCTCAGACAGTTTTATTCCAGTCAACCTTCCCATCCAGCCTAATCTAAAAGCTTTTTTGTCTGCATCTAGTTAATATCAGTTAAAAGCAATTTCTACACGCCTTAATTATGGGGTTAATCCTGCTAATAACTTTGTGCTATCAAGCCAACCTCATTAGCATACAAGTAAGCAGAATATCTATCTTAGAACAGAAATCATTAATATACAGTTAAACAAGCCTATGTTCTGGAGTAACTTGTTCACTGATAGTGGCCGATTTAGTAATCGACCTCCCATGACTACAAGCTACTGCCTATTTCCCAAGTCCCACTGTGGAGAAGCAAATGACAGGGCATGCAGAAACCTTCTCTTGCAATATACTGTGAGCCTAATTCACTGCTTTGTGACCTCAGTTTTCCGCTCCACTGAAGTCAATAGTGTTACACTAGTGTACAACTGGAGTACACTATGATGAATTGGACTCTGTAGTATTAAAAAAGATTCTCTAAATATAAAACTTTATGGGCCAAATTCTCCTGGCATAACTCCATTGGCTTCTGTGGAATTACCCCCGTGGATGATTTGCCTCTATATTTCAGAGGCCCAGCAAAAACAGAGGAGACTTGCTTTCTGACATCACAATTTGCTGCTTTAATGCTGCACCTCCGTGATTCCTCAGGGCTAATACAGGGTATGTCTACGCTGCAATCAGAGGTGTGATTGCAGGTTGGCTAGGCAATTGCATGCTAGCTTTAATCTAGCTAGCACGACTAAAAATAGCACAGAATACGCAGTAGTATGGACTCAGGGCAGCGGTGTAGAAGTGTGAGTACCCAGTGTTCCGCATAGGCTTGTACAGCCCATGCTGATGCATCTTCACTGTGTGTGTTAGATTGAAGGTATGTCTATCTGAGCTGTAGTCAGACCTCTGATTGCAGTGTAGAGATACCCATAGTGTCCTCGTTAGCATAAAGGAGGCATGATCCAAACCACAGATGTAGCAGTTTGGTGGGTAGTACTGTGCAAGGAATAATATTAAAACCTTTAAAATCTAGAAAAAAAGTTGATACACATGGAAAGATCAAAAGCAATTAATATTCAGGGCACCTGTCATAGTCAAACAGTGATTCATTAGTATTAGAGGTGTTGCACAATTTCTAAGAGTTAAACTGAATTCTGTTTCTAGCAATGGCTAACAGGAGTGAGAGACTCTAAAGATAATATTGATCAGAGCAGTTGATGTAATATACTATGTTAAGATTTATATTTAATTTTTTTTGGCAGGTTCCTAATGTTAGCCTGTTTCACTACACCATGATTTTAACAGGCTTCAGGAAAATAAACCACAACAATCGCTAGATCAATAAAAGCATTAGTAATAAATGTTATTGTCCTGGGTGAACTAATCCACTGTGTTACACCAAAATGAAATGTTGGTTTAGAATACTGGTAATGAAAAAACGTTATAGACCAATCGATACAGAAGGCCTTCAGAGGGTGCATCTTAACATTAGAAAATGCTATTACTGGCCTTTATAAATGTGAGACTACAGTGAGGACTAGATTGTGCTAGTAAAGCAGAGACCCATATCGAGGAAGTTCTCCAACACACTGTGCCTTAATAAGCATTACTTTCAGTTGCTCCTGAACATACACTGGCATCACATCCATTGCAGTGCCTCTGAGAAGGATGCAGTATGCACTTCCTTCTTTGTCTGGTCAGTTCATCTCATGGGTATGGAGCTGGGTGAGGCATAGTCCTGTTCTCCCTTTTGGGGTTGGTAGTGCTTCAGGGGCACTAGCATGGACCAGTGTTTTCATACTCAATGCAGAAATGAGGTAGTAGTCAGATGGAGCACCATGGGAGTACAGTTCCTCAGGGAATTGTGCAGAAGTACTGGGTGACCTAAGACCTCAGGCATAGCAGCAAAAAACCCTCACCTGGAGGAAATCTGTGGTTACCTTTGTAGGGGGCTAGGAAATGTGTAGGGGGATGATTTTGCCCAATGTTCAGAAATAGTTTTACATAAGCAGTTGAAGTCCTAGACACTGTCATTCTTAGAGCTAGGGTTGCCAGGTGTCCGGTTTTCGACTGGACCCCTGGTCGAAAAGGAACCCCGGCGGCTTTGGTCAGCACTGCTGACTGGGTTGTTAAAAGTCTGGTTGGTGGCACAGGCTGGCTCCCTACCCAGCCCTGCGTGGCTCCTGGGAAACTGCTGGCATGTCCAGCTCCTAGGCGTAGGGGCGGCCACGGGGCTACGTGCACTGCTCCTGCCCTGAGAGCCAGCTGTACAGTTCCCATTAGCTGGGAACTGTGGCCAGGTGGGAGCTGCAGGAGCGGCGCCTCTGGACGGGGGCAGCGCGCAGAGTCCCCTGACCACTCTGCTTCCTGGGAGCCACCTGAGGTAAGCACCTCCCGGAGCCCACACCCCTTCCTATGCCCCAACCCCCTGCCCAAGCCCTGAGCCCCCTCCTACACCCTAAACCCCTCATACACGGCCCCACCCCAGAACCCACCTCCCCAGCCAGATCCTCGCCCTCTCCTGCACCCCTGCCCCATCCCGGACCCCTCTCCCACACCCTGAGCCCCTCATTTCTGGCCACAACCCAAAGCCTGCACCCCAACCCAGAGTCTATACCTCCCCACACATCCCAACCCACTGTCCCAGCCCAGAGCCCCCTCCTACGCCCCAAACCCCTCATCCCTGGCCCTACCCCAGAACCCATACCCCTCACCGGAGCCTTCACCCCCTCCTGTACCCCAAGCCCCTGCCCCAGCCCAGTGAAAATGAGCTAGAGCGCGAGGGTGGGGGAGAGGAAGGGAGGGGGAATGGAGTGAGTGGGGGGCGGGGCCCTTGAAGAAGAGGCAGGGGTGGGGCCTCTGGGAAGGGGTGGGGCGGGCAAAGGTGTTCGGTTTTCTGCTATTAGAAAGTTGGCAACCCTAGTTTGAGCACCATTTTCAAAGCAGTGCAGAGTGAATGGCACCCATAAAAATGTGTGTGCATCACTAGTGCCTCTGGAAATGGCCATTTTTGTGTGCAAATTGCATAGCCAGACATGCAAATGGATAGCCAGTTGTGCAGTTTCCTTGTTAGGGATGCAAATACTGCTGTGGTGCCCAAAGGTGTGAGAGATGCATGTTCATTTTTGCAGGTGGGCATACCCAGCACCAGTAAATTGGCCATAACCCTAATTTTTTGGATGTTACGATTTTGTCATGCTCATTTCAGTATAATATATCCTGACTCAGAGAGCGCACACATGACCCAGAGAGTGACTACCTGAAGTGTAAATACTTAATACTTTTTAGTCCTGAATTTCTCAGAATTCTACAGAATAAACTAAAATTCCAAAATAAAACACAAATAGAAAATGTTTTTGGCGCTTGTAATGAGTTTTCTGCTCTTTCAAAATGAAGTGCCTTATGTGAGTTTTAAATGGAAACATCTAGCTTTCTCTAATTTATATAGATGTTTCTAGAATGTGTTTAAGATCCCAGATCTATATTGTGAGCGTAGGCTCAAATACTGCAAATACATTTCCAAAACATCTGAAAATCAGTTGCTCTTTTGTCAGTCCTTTGCTGAGCCCAAACTCAGGGTTCTGGGCTGGATTAATGTCACCCCTGTGTAACTTGGCTGAAGCTTGTGAAAGTTTTGCATGCCTGCGTGAAACCAGTGTTGAGAAGAAATTAATTGTGTCCCTCCTGGCTTTAAGATTAAGCTTGATAAGTTTATGGAGGGGATGGTTTGATGGGATAAGGTGATTTTAGTCAATAGGTCAATAACGTGCCATCGCTGGTAATTAGTAAGGCAAAATAATTGGTCATCCCAAGGTCAATGATGGGATATTAAAAGTTACTACAGAGAACTTTTTCCAGAGGGTCTGGCTAGAGAATCTTGCCCGCATGCTCGGGGTTCAGCTGATCGCCATATTTGGGGTCAGGAAGGAATTTCCTCCAGGGTAGATTGGCAGAGGCCCTGGAGGTTTTTCGCCTTCCTCTGCAGCATGGGGCAGGGGTTGCTTGCTGGAGGATTCTCAGCGATTTGAAGTCTTTAAATCATGATTTGGGGACTTCAACAGCTGAGTCAGGGGAGAGAATTCTTCCAGGAGTGGGTGGGTCAGCTTTTGTGGCCCGCATCATGCGGGAGGTCAGACTAGATGATCATAATGGTCCCTTCTGACCTTAGAGTCTGAGTCCTGTTTTTCCTGCTGCATCATCAAAAGCACCTCCAGAATGGTAAAGCATGCAGGAAAATGCTCTGTGTGCATGTTGACCACTTCAAACAGCATTGGTGTGAATGGAATCACTGCTCTTTAAAACTGTCGCTACGTCGCCGTCCATGTCCCGTTTCTGAAAGGGGATGTGAAAGAGATGCAGACTGTGAGGCTACTCGGGATGGTGACTCCTGGCCCTGTTGTAGGGTGTGGTGGTAGGTCGTGTTTTATTTTGGTCAATCCTTTGGCCTGTTATATCTGAAATCTCTGCCCTCATTGAATGGCTGCCTGAACAGCTGTGATACATGTGACTCCTCTGAGCTACATTCTGTGGGAGTTGGGACATAGTGTTCGTTTTCAGTGGGTGCTGCTATCATTTTCCAAGCTTGATGCTAATGCAAAATATGCCTCTCCTTAAGTGTTAAGAATTTTTAAAAAAATCAATAGCAGTGCAATTCTTAAGATTTATAGGACATGCTCTCTGGTGTAACTTTAGCGCCCTCGTGGCCAAGATGGAGTCTGTTGTGTAGGCAGCTCTGGTCAAGAGAAGGCGCGCGCAGGAATGCAGCAGGAGAAAGCCCTTCTACCCCCAGGGCACCTGTTCCAAACCCCCCAGAGTGAACACACACCCACAGGAAAAGTACAATGGCTATAAGAAAGGGAGATGTTTATTTACAGAGGGATGAGAGGAGAAAAACAACAAAGGGAAATATAGGGGGAGCAGTAGAACAGGGTTGCATTCAAATCAAGGCCCCACGGGCCCAGTGGTCGCACAGTCTGGAAGGGCAGACACTGATCAATGGATCAGGAGTCCTGAGCAAAGTTCCAGGCCAGTGGTGAGTCTTGGGTGCTCCTGGTCGTCTTCAGTGCCAGTGAACTTTCCCCAACAAACCCCTGGGGTGTCCTCTTCTGCCGCTCTCTGCAAAGCCACACACAGCAACCACCTCCCCACTTAACTAGCTAGCAACCTCCCTCCTTGTTCCCAATGCAGAGTCACAAGCTCCAGTACTCACAGCCCCATGCAGCTCTGGGCAGCAGTGATACTGGGTCCAGCTCCGGCCTGTCCTTCTCGGGCGATTCCTCCCTGGCACAGTGCTCCTCCTGGTTCCCATCCTGGGGTGTTCCCGATTGGCCGCCCTGGCCTTCCCAGGCTCCAGGCGGGTTCTCTGCTGCTTCCTTTGCCAGGGTCTCTGCGGGCTGCCCCTCTCTCCCCCTCTCTGCTTCAGAGTCACCCCCTGGAGTTTTCTTCCTTTTTTCCTCACTCTCCCCTTCCGCCCCCTGCCCCCAGGAAAAAGATTTAAAGGGGCCATGCTCTCTAAACCCCAAAGGGGTTACACTGGATATAACCATTCTGAGACCATGTTCAGCAATGGAAACAGGAAGAAAAGAGACAGGCCCTATAAGAAATGTAAAAGATTTTGCCACACACTTTGGCCTCCGATATTAGCTCTGATTCTAAGTGGCAATTAAAAGTAACTCCCGCTCCAGTCATGAAATTGCAACACAGACCCTGTTTGAACAAGTAATCTTATTTCCAGAGATCTTCCAACACGACAGTCCGAGCCGGGCACCTACTAAAACAGGAAGATTTAGAAGAACTATTATCAAATGGTGTTTTCTTCTTTGTTTTTGCTCTATGAAGATGGGAAATAGCATGTTCTCCACCCCTCACCCTCTTTCGTTTTATCCCGGTTTCCAATGGAGGTTCCCATTTCACCCGTGCTCCATTTCATGCAATTGAGGGCCAAGTAGGTGTTTTGATCCCTAGTGGCTGCCTTGCCCAGCATGATGGTGCTGGTTGGGCTTTCCTCTTCCTTGCTGCAAAAGTGATGGAATTCAGAGCTGCCTAGCTCTGTGACTAGCTTCCATCACTGCACGCGGGGAAGATAAAAGGTAGCTGCGGGGCAGTAAAAATTATTTTCTGGAATCAAAGAAGGAATGAACATATCCTCACTCACCCACTAGATGTCTAAAAGCTCCGCTCCCATGCGGGCACCGAAGTGAAGCGGGAAGATTTTCCAGGAGTGCTTAATGCCCAGCATCTCTTGTAGTTCAGCGTCCTACTGCTCATTTGAAAATCTGGGCACTTCATTTAGGTGCACACAAGGGAGCTGAGCTCTTGAAAATCTGTTCTTGAGGATCTGTACGGTGATTGAGTTGTGACTGCAGAGACTAAAAAGCGATTTGATTTTAAATTGACCGCAAACACTACGTGTAAGGCTTGGGGTTTTTTTTAGTGCCATCAAAGCAGAAATGGTCTCTCCTAATGCACCATTGGCTTCTAGACACAGCAGTGTGCTGCACACACCTATTAATTCTGGCATTCTGTATTTACATCAGTGTAACTGAGATCAGAATCTGGACCTAAGTATCAGAATGCTTTGATATTCAACAGAACAGAGATTGTACTTGCACTCTGTAGTAGAGAAAAGAATTTGACTTGGTAGGTGAGCGGGAGATAAACTAATACAGAGGACAGAGGGAAATACATTTTAGGTGTATTTTTCTATAACTGTGTAGTGGAGTTTGGTATATTGTAGTTTTATAGGAGAAAACAGAGTAACATTTTCTGTAGGATACTATTATCCCGTTGAATTAATTCTGGAACAGATTCTTAGTATGAATTCCATTACTAATCCTATCTGAACAAACCCATTTTTCTTTATTTTAGTGCTCAAATTCTGTTATTGGAACCTTAGTAGTAGTAATGGTAGTGATCTGTGAAAGTAAAATTTGCATCAAATAGAATTTGCTACAACATGTAAATAAATGTAATTTTTATTTATTTACTTGATTTGATTTGTCTTTAGTTCTGTCCTAGACGAAGATAAATAAACCATTTCAGAAATGCAGGACTGTTTCTGTTCATGATGTGCTAGTTCTTCAGCACAATAAAATATATTTTATGTGGTTTCCTAGTGACTGCCTAGTGAGCCAGATCTTGCAGTCCTACGGAGGCAAGATTTCAGTTGAATTCAGTAGTATTGTTTGAGTAAGAAATGCAGCATTTGCCCCATGTTTATATGTGAACATCATATGAAATTTGTTCTCATTTCCTTATCACCTACTTGTTCTGTACTTGTTGCTTATAACAGCCAGAAGGAGCTCTGATTTCATGATCGCTAGTAAGATTTTAAATCCTTTTAAAATTTGTTCTGACCTCCAAGGTTTATTTTTTAAAATTACATATTATCAGAAGGGAAGTTAAACAAAGGATACATATGAAAGAGCACTGAAAACATAAGAGGAAATGGTAGTTGGACTGAATGTAATCTGAAAAGCACGTCCTAGCTGATAGGTAGTTTACCCTAAAACATAAAATCACTCTGATTAAGTGTCTGTGAAAGCAGGATATCAAGAGCATGCTAATAAAGCAGAATACTTGGGTAGGTATTAAGGTTTGCAGCGTAAGAGCTCGGAATGCATTGAACTAAAAGAAAAAAATATGCAGGGTTTGAGTCTCATTTCCTTTAAGGCCCCTTCACGCTGCTCTGGCTGCGTAAAGGGGCATTAAAGTGGGGTAGTATAAATGAGAATCAGACCCACAATGACTAAGGAAGAAGGGAAACCTCCCAAAAGCTGTTATCTAGAGCTGTACAGAAGTTCTCAACCTTCTCCCACCAAAAAATAATTATCCTTTTCCTGTTAAGCCTTGGGCACTGGACTCCCCCAGCTGGGTATGGGTGGGGAATGCATTTCCACCAGAGCGCCACTAGGTTTTTATTGTTTGACCAGTTCTATTTAAATCATGTCTCTAGCAATTTAAAATCCGACTGAATGGTTTAGGGAACAAGCATTGGCAGGTTGCAGATAGACTGTTATATAATAGGTGCCCATGGTGCAGGGAGCTGTACAAACATCAGACTATTCAGTTTCATCATGGAAAACAAATTTATTAAAACGTGTTTTAATTTAAAAATGGAAGCAGCTCATGACTAAGAAAGCAGGCCATTTATCAGCTTGTAGTCTTTGGACCTAATCCATCACTGTTTTACCTCAGTTCTGCACTCTGATTTCAGTAGAGCAAAATTGCAGTTACACAATGGCAAATCAGGCCCAATTATTTTTTTACAACCGCAATATTCATTATATGTTTACATATACAATATACATATATAGTCTAAACAATATTGAAATGACTACGCATGGAATAGGAAACGAGTGTTATGATTAAATGTCACCTTTTGAGAAGAGGCTCTTACGGATCCATCTCCATTTTTGAGTTTTATTTTTTTTTTCATGTTCCACAGGAGGCAATTATAATGCCTATCTAATTGCGTGTTTGTGGTTTAGGTACTTTTTTTATTATGAGGTGAAAACCAATAATACATTTCTTAAAGCGATAAAATCAATAAACAAGGTTAATTTGGGAGGCGGGGGGGAATGTGGAACATGTGCTTCCCAGTGTTTCATTGCAGCCTTGATAATTAATAGTCTGCTCCAGAGGCACTCCAGTAATCCTTGAAATTCCTACTATAACACTTATAGGTGTTAGTTGCCATTCAGCAAAAAGGATCCGTTTTAAGGTAATTATAGCAATTTCTGATAACACATAACCGTGAACTGCAAAGGACATTATAAAATTAATCTCGTACTCAGTGAAGACCGTCCACATTATGGAATATCTGTGATTGTCTTATATCTGCAAAGAGACTCAAAGAGACGTGTGCTGTCGTGTTTACAGTAGTGTCCTAAGTGGATTCCACTGATTAAAGTGAATCTTTTGGGTTTTTCCTTAAGCCTGATTATCATTTCCTTTATGGTGGTATAACTCCGTTGTCTTTAATGGTGTTACTCCTGATTTATACTGGTGCAAACAAGAGGGGGATCAGGTCTTATGCATGTGGTTAAGGGGAAATGGCAAAGCTTTCCTAATTAGTAAGTTTCATGAATGAACCCATAACTTGTCATTTTTAATATAAGCCTTTTCAAGCATCTGAAAAATCTGTGAATTCCTAAACACAAGTTTCAAACTAGTAATTTAATAGCCTTATATTAGTCATTTCAGGAAATACATTCTTTGAGCACTGTTTGTTCTTATGCAGATGTTGCATGAATTCCAGGGAAATGATCTTTTCTTACATGCATGAAATAATATAGACTTTTTCTGATTCTTTTTGAGGACCCAGTGCAGTGCAGTGCAGTGAAGTGACAAGCATTGATCACATCCGCCTTTGTTTTAGGGATGATCAGATTGAAATATTGGCATCACTTTTCCCAAACAATTCTGTTTACAAAAACCTAAGAATTATACTTAGGTATGCAGTGCTGATGCCACTGTTGGTGACTTGAAATAGAACATACAAGGTGCTGTTAATTGGGTTAAAACCTGAGTGCAGTGAGGTGTGCAGGTCTTAGGAGGATTCCTATGGTTAATGCTGGTAATCCTGGCCTATAAAAATGAGATGCCACTGTCAACTTTGTGGGAGGAAGCAGTTTAGGGTTTATAAAGAAGCCCGTTTTCACAACTTTGGATTTGGGTCCTGAGGCTGGCATTCGATGAACATAGTAGGCTGAAACTGTCCTCTCCAATCAGTGTGAAGGAGCCAGGCTAGCTATTGATGGTTCCTCCATTCTGAGGACAGTGACAGCACCGGAGGCTAGTAAGTGTAGTCCACACGGTATTAGTAGTCCAGTCTTCTGGCAAGTTATGATGGGTATGAGAAAAAGGGGAAAGTATCTGACTACTGCCTTTTCCAGGTGAGTGGAGCCCTGGAAGGAGGCTGGCTGTTCTGATAGTCTCTCCTGAACCAGGCATAGAAATTAAGGCTGCCCCCTGTGCAGCTCAAACTTGAATCTGAGCCTCAGCGGCCCTCCCACTCTTCTCAGTCATAGTGGAGAAATGAGGCCTATAGTTTCTCCCATACCGCTTTCATGACTCTCTCCTTTTCGTTTATACACGAAAAGAACACGCTTTTCTCAGATCTCTGAAATAAAGAATAGATTATCCTATATACAGTAGTTTCAATGAAATATTGTCACTGAGAGAAAGAGAGAGAGACCAACCAACCTTCTTATGGGCTCCTAACACAGCCACACAATCATATCCGTGTGCAAAAAGTATTCTTGTAGATGCCTTCTCTTTGGTCAGCAGCTCATTATAATTGGTTCGGGGGCCACCCTGGGACTTGGGTGACCTAGGCTCTGTTCCTGGCTCTGCCACAGACTTCCAGTATGACTCTGAGCAGGTCACAGAGGGCTTGTCTATGTGGCTTAGCAACGTGTTCTAGAGGGGTGTGATTGGTAGAGTGCTGTAATGTGTTTATGCTCTGACTGCACCGTAATGACCCTGCTGGGGTGCGTTGAAGGCTACCTAGTTCACCAGTGGTTACACAGGGCAGTTAGAGGGCAACACATTAGAACACTCTACACATCTCAGTCCTCTAAAGTGCTTTGTTGGTGATGTGTAGACATGCCCAAAGTTTCCCTAGGTCTCAGTTTTTTCTATAAAATAGAGGTATTGTGGGAATAAATATATTAAACCCTGTGAGACTTTCAGATACTACAGTACTGGGGGCCTTATAAATATGTGAGACATACAAACAGTGTATTCAAATTAGTCTATAAAATACTTCTCAGCCTTGTAATTCATTTAAAAAATAAGCAGGTGCGGTGGTACAGATTTTATTGATCACTTAGCTGTCAAGAAATTATGGCAATAATAGCCATGAAATAAACATAAAGTTCTGCTAATCTGCCAAATTCTCTAATTGGAGAACCAGTTATCTGTGTAGTTTGGTATTTGTGTAGGCTCGCTTTCTCATTAACTGATTCAGCAAATTACTTAAGCACATGCTTTTTTCCCCCTAAAACATGAAGGATAGGGAGGCAACCAACTCCCAATTAAGCCAGTGGGATTTGGGCAACTAACTGTTACTGAAAATCTCCCACTAAGCATTCGTTGAATAGGGTTGGATTTAAGCATGCATTTAAATGCTCTGCTGAATCAGGGCCTAATGGTCAGTAGTCGGTGGCATTGCAGAGGTACAAAACTGGCTCCAAATTACAAGCATCTGAAGAAGGCACACTGCGCCAAATGTATCTTTTTTTTTTTTTTTTAATTATTGTTCTTCCTCTCAGCTGTTTCACATGAAATTTTCTGAATTGTTCTTGAGATAATTTTATCATATCTGACTGCTCTCTTTTCATATTCCTCCCTCCTCTTCCCCCCGGCACTTTTATTACAGCACTTAGACATCTTGCGTCTACATTAATCCCTGAATTCTTTCAGGATAAGTGTAGGGCAGAATGAGCATTCGGCTCTTGCAGTCATGTCAAATGGAAGTTTTATCCTGTATATCCAGAAAAGGACATGGTCCTTATTTTATTTTAAGGTAATATTTGCAGATGGACAGACAGACAAGCTGGAGCCCCCCGAGCTCTTCTGAGTTAATTATCCCTAGATATAATAGCTAAAAAAGGGTAGGTTCTCTAGAACGTAAATGAAGGCAACGGATGTACTCAAGAGGCAGTCAGAAGTATAAAAGAAGCTGATAATGACCGATAATGATGGTAATACAGGTCTGTCTCATCTTACGCGGGGGTTCCGTTCCGTGGTTAGCGCGTAAAGCGAAAACCGCGTCTAGCCAAAACCCCATTGAGTTCAATGGCGGGTGAAATCGCCCGCACTACAGCTACAGTATTAAAACTGTGTTTTTTTTTTTGTTTTTTTTTTGCCGACCACGTAAAGTTGAAATCGCGCATGTTAAATGCGTGTAAGATGCGACAGACCTATATATCTGGATACCTAACATGCAGATGTGATTTGCAGTTTGAAAAATAAATGCCTGGGTCTCCAATTATACTGGTAGAAGGGAGAGCTGGGTGGGAAGTGGGCGAGGGACGAGTAAGGGTGCCCCCCTTCCCTAGCAGCCCACAAAGAGCCTCTGTGAGCGGGTCTCTGAGATAGGGCTCCCTGAGTCAGCAGCAGACCGGAGGGGAGCAGAGCTAGAAGGAAGTACAGTATTCTCGGCTGCCTTGCCGACCTGTGGGAAATCTGGGCAGGAGGATAGCTATGTTTTTTTTACATGCCTAATCTCCCCTCTGCAGCAGAGGTGGAAGTAGTGTTCAGGTGCCTAGTGAGCACTGTTCAGACACGAATGAGTTATGTCTAGTATTGCTATTTTGTAACTGGATCCCTTATTGCAGGGGTTCTCAAACTGGGGGTCATGACCCTACAGGGGGTTGTCAGGTTATTACATGGCGGGGGGGAGGGAGGTGTCACACGCTGTCAGCCTCCACCCCAAACCCCACTTCGCCTCCAGCATTTATAATGGTGCTAAATATTAAAAAAAAAAAAAGTGTGTTTGATGTATAAGGGAGTAACAGTCAGAGGCTTGCTGTGTGCAAGGGGAGACCAGTACAAAAGTTTGAGAACCACTGCCTTATTGCAAGAAAGGCTGCTTCCCTGTAGGGTTGCCAACCCCCCAGGGTTGTCCTGGAGTCTCCAGGAATTAAAGATTAATATTTAATTAAAGATTATGTCCTGTGATGAAACCTCCAGGAATGCATCCAATCAAAATTGGCAACCCTACTTCCCTGCCATCCCCAGCCTGGAGTAAGTAGTTGTGTGCAAGTACCCGTGTGTCCAGACAGGCCTGAGATATAAACATTGCACATAAAGAGCAGCCAGAGGCAGAAGTGCTCTTAATAAAGCCATGTTACCATGTGGGAGTACAGTAGGGTTACCATATTTCCACAAGCAAAAAAGAGGACACTGGGGGTGGGAGGAGCCCTGCTCTAGCCCCGCCCCCTCCCACTCCCTCCCACTTCCCACCCCCTGATTGCCCCCCTCAGAACCTCCAACCCCCCCTCCCACTCCTTGTCCCCTGACTGCCCCCTCCTGAGAACCCCCTACGACCCTACCTCCCTACCTGTCCCCTGACTGCCCCGACCCTTATTCACACCCCCACCCCCAGACAGACCCCCGGGGACTCCCATGCCCTATCCAACTGCTCCCCGCCCCCTGACAGGACCCCCAGAACTCCTGACCCATCCAACCCCCTCTGCTACCTGTCTGCCTCGACCCCTCTCCACACCCCTCCCCCCCTGACAGCCCCCCCAGAACTCCAAACCCATCTAACCCCCCCCGCTTCCTGTCCCTGACTGTCCCAACCCCTCTCCACACCCTGCCCCCCTGACAGTCCCCCCCCAACTCCCAACCTGTCCAACCCCCCCTCCCTGTCCCCTGACCAGGGCCGGCTTTAAAGAGCCCAGGAATCGGGCTGCACTCTGGCCGGAGCTCCGGTTGGGATTGCGGGGCTTGGGGCCGGGCTGGAGGTGCTTGGCCAGGGCTGGGCCGGCGCGCTCAGCTGGAACCAGGACCGGCGCCGCTGGGGCCCGAGCCACTGGGGCCGGCGCCGCTGGGGCGCAACGCTGGGGCGCAACGCTGGGGCGCGAGCTGGGACAGGGTCGGTGCCGCCGGAGCCCGAGCCGGGCCGGAGCCGCTGGGGCCACCGGGCGCCGCTTGGTCCGGGCCGGAGGGAGCCGCTCGGCTAGGGCTGCGCCTCCCCGGAGCTCTCCTCCTCGCGCCCCGCCGCCCCAGCTTACCTGCTGCTGCCTCCCGCTTGCCCCTGCTTCTTTTCAGAGTTCCTGCGAAGATCTGATTGGCGGGAAGCAGGGGACGGGGAGGAGCAGGGGGCGGAGCGTTCAGGGGAGTGGAGGACGGGGAAGACAGCTGCGGGGCCGGACAGCGTGGTAAGGCTGCAGGGGATGGGGGGAGCTGGGAAGGGGCTTTGGGTGCCCAGCGGCGCTTGGCCGCTGCTTTTCTGTCTATAAATAGCTGACCGGGGGGAAATCCCGGACATTTTTAGATTTTTAAAAATCCCCCCCAATGGCTTTTTATAGACCGAAAAGCCGGACATGTCCAGGAAAATCCAAGCTATATGGTAGCCCTAGAGTACAGGCCTTAGACAGGATATACGGGGGAAAGCCATTAGAAGGAGTAGCCAGGGTTCTGGAGGGGAGAATGCAGCTCCAAGTCTATACAGTGATCATTGTGAAGTTTTTGGACTAGCTTTTCCTTATGAGAATGAAACATGTGGACCTTATTCATTTTCTCTGCCTGATGCTCATCTTAGTCATTTTGTTATTTGAGCCCTTTTTAATTGTAAATATGAAGGTACTGTCCTTTTCAAACTACATTAAGTGAGTATTTAGTTTGGATAATGCTTCATTTCATTCTAAAAGCAGAGTCACTCTAAAACCAAAGATTATACCTCCTGACTTTTCTTCATTTATATGATAATGGCATTTAAAAAGAAAATGTGTCTCTGACGTTTTTATAGATTCATGAAGAATTAAAGGAATGGATCGAAAATGAGGAGCTGTGTCAGGGAAAAATATATTTCACCATTTAAAAAGCGTGGTAGTGAAAAATAAAATTCACTAATGTGATAAACGTATCTGTCCTCCTGCTTTGCAAAAGCACAGTGGTATGCTTAGGGTCTATATTCGTACATAGTTTGCACAGTAGGAACCTGAAATGAGGAAATATCATTGTTTAGATTTTCATCATTTAATGCAAGGTTATGCTGACAACTCCTCCAGGCAGAGCTATTTTCTGACACGATAGACTCCAAGATTGGTTCCTTGCGTTTGCTGAGGCCACTGCTTTTGTAAAAAGCAAACCATTCTGTGGTCAGAAATATTTAGATGCAAACTTTTTAATATGGATTTTGGAGATCCGTACCCTTTGTAATGTTGTATAGTGAGGAGAGCTGAAAAGTACTTTCCTTTCCATGATTGCAGACAGCACGTTGAAAAGAATCAAGGTATTTTTGTTTAAATTTCCTCTGTAGAAAACAGATTGTGACAGCTAGAATTTGTTTGATCTGAAATCTATAGTTTAAGCACATTTTGAAAGTATTTAGTTACCTCTGCCTCCATTCTGTTTATTATATAAACATTGCACGCAAGAACAACTTCAGCAGATATTTCCCTAGTTTTCTTTTGGCCAAAGAAATGTTGGTTTGTTAGTTTTATGGCATAGTAACCATATTTTTTTTTTAAATGCAAGTGTCCTCCTTCAAATCGTTTCCCTCCCTCCTCCACCCACCTCCTTTAAACTGTGTTTCCGTGATGTCTATGAAAAACTTGTCAAGGGCAGGCTGCTGGTGTTCTGACATCCCTACTGACCAATACTGTTAGTGTTTCCTTGTACTCCCCCCATCTATCTGTTCTTTGTCTTATACTTCTATTGTAAGCTCTTTGGGGGTAGGGACTGTCTTTTTGTCTTGTGTCTGTACAGTACCTAGCACATCGGTGTTCTAGGCCATGACTAGAGCTCCTAGGTGCTATGGTAATACTACTACTGCTACCATCTTAGTTAATTTACAACTGTACAACATAAGAACAGCCACTCTGGGTCAGACCAGTGGTCCATCTAGCCCAGTATCCTGTTTCCCAACAGTAGCCAATGACAGATGCTTCAAAGGGAATGAAGATCATCAAGTGATCCAGCCCCTGTCATTCAGTCCCAGCATCTGGCAGTCAGAAGTCTAGGGAAATCTGGGCCTGGGTTGCATCCTTGACCATCTTGGCTAATATGGGCCTATCCTCAATGAACTTATCTATTTCTTTTTAGAACCCATTTATATTTTTGGCCTTCACGACATCCCCTCGCAACGAGTTCCAGAGGTTGACTGTGTTGTGTGAAGAAGTATTTCCTTTTGTTTGTTTTTAAACCTGCCGCCTATTAATTTCATTGGATGACCCCTGGTTCTTCTGTTATGTAAAGGGGTAAATAACACTCCAGTATTCGCTTTCTCCACACCATTCATGATTTTATAGACCTCTATCATATCCCCTCGCTCCCCTTAATCGTCTAAAAAGACTGAGTATTCAGCTTGGAAGAATCTCTCCTCATATGGAAGTTGTTCCATACCACTAATCATTTTTGTTGCCCTTCTTTGTACCTTTTCTAATATAACTTTTTGGAGATAGGGCAAACAGAACTGCACACAGTATTTAAGGTGCGGGTGTACAATGGATTTATATAATGGCATTGGTATTTTCTGTTTTATTATCTATCCCTTTCCTAATGGTTCTGAACATTCTGTTGGCTTTTTTGACTGCCGCTGCACATCGAGCCGATGTTTTCAGAGAACTATCCTCAATCACTCCAAGATCTTCTTGAGTGGTAACATTTTGCATGTGTAGTTGTGATTGTTTTTCAATGTGCATTACTTTGTATTTATCAACATTGAATTTCATCTGCCATTTTGTTGCCCAGTCACCCAGTTTTGTTAAATCTCTTTGTAACTCTTTGCAGTCTGCTTCACATTTAACTATCTTGAATAATTTTATATTATCTGCAAACTTTGCCACCTCTCTGTTTATCCCCTTTCCAGATCATTTATGAATATGTTGGACGGGATAGGTCCCAAAACTGTTCCCCGCGGGATACCACTATTTTCCTCTCTCCATTGTGAAAACTTATCATTTATTCCTACTCTGTGTCCCGTCTTTTAACCAATTACTGATCTGATCTGATCTGAGGACCTTCGCTCAGATCTTAACCAAAGATCCTTACTTTGCTTAAGCATCTTTGGTGAGGGACCTGGAAGTCCAAGTACACTATATCCATTGGATCACCCATGTTCACATGTTTGTTAACCTCCCTCAAAGAATTCTAATAGCTTGTAGGCATGATTTTCTTTAACAACAACTTACAATCTTTACAGTATTACTTTTCATTTAAAAAATTACGTATTAGTTTAAATGTATGTTACAGCTCATGATGGTTAAAGCTAGTAGCTCTCAGAATCCCAATCACAGGGTGATAGTCATTTACTTTAATATGCAGCTAAATGACTGCTGTGTAGCATCTCTGTGTTGGCCAGTCAACCAACTACTCATTGACCTAGAGCAGGGGTCGGCAACGTTTGGCACGTGGCTCGCCAGGGTAAGCACCAGTTTATTTACCTGCTGACGCGGCAGGTTTGGCTGATTGCAGCCGTCCCGGGCCAGTGGGGGCAGCGGGAACAGCACATCCCTCGCCCGCACCTCTTCTTGCCGTCCCCATTGTCCCGGGACGGCGAACTGACTCCTGACCTAGAGGGATTTTATGTACTAAACCATCCAGCATGCTGTAACCCTCAACTATCTTTCAAAAGAAATATTTCATTTTAGACCCAAATGTGAACCTTTCCAGTGCACGCGTAAGGTTCTCACAAATTATTAACATAAGAAATGTGCAATCAGGACAGTCACAAAGTCACTTGTTAAATCAATCAGATAGAGCTGGATCACTTTTGTTGCTTCTGAGAGTACAGGGGATTCAGGTCCAATGTACTGACTCGCCGAATTATCCCTGTTATGGGAGTTATAGATGAGTGATGTGGCTGCATATTTGTGATGACATGTCAATGGTTCATATAATGGAGTGTTGCCAACTCTTGCGATATTACCGTGAGTCTAATGATAGCTGGGTTTTTTTTCTTAAGGTCTGAGTGCCTGGGGAGCAATATGGTTGCATCAGAATCTCTCTACTTTCTAGCCCTCATAGTTGCAGGGAAAGTTTGAAAATGTGAACTCCCAAACCAGAAGACCAGTGAATCCATAAATTTATTATTTTTTCAAAAATCACATGATTTCGTGGATGGCCTGAATGCTCTTTGAATGCTTGGGATTGGCAATATTGAGGATGCCATTTACTGGCACATAAGAATATGTAACATCATTTGTAAACTTGTGGGACTAATAAATTTATTGCACTACAAATGGCTTCTGGATTGCAAAGCTCTTAACAATTCTCAGTCTACTTGCGAAAGCCTCTCAGTGGATGCTCCATGTAGATCAGGTTCTATGTGGAGGAGTCCAACTGGGGGGAACTCTGTGTGACATTATCCCCTTGTCCTGCTCCCAACCCTATGGGGAGCCAATGAGACTTAGCATAGGTAGAGAGGACCACCAAGCAATGAACCATCTCTGAGAGTAAATTGGGACAGTGGTCAACTGGAAATACCATGAGAATATGGCTGCTGCCACAGTGGGACTGCTGTGAGTGCCAAGAGGCTGTGTAGAGGCACAGGAACACCACATAGATGGTGTTGGTTTCTGAGGACCTGTTGAAGTCTCTGCTGGTTTGGGGACATCTGCAGACTTCAGAGATCAAGCCCCAAGATACTGCTTTTGGTTGGAAACCTCTCTCTTGTTAGACAGAAAAATTCAGATGAAATCTACGGGGGAGGTGTTCTTTCTTATAAAGAAATCTGATTAATAGTTTGAGGCTTCTGCTTGATTGTTTAAATTACCTCTCAGCTAGGATTACCATTCCATACTGTGGCTCATACTTAGATTCAGGCCTCCTAGATCTCCCATCACCATGGTTTTTACTTGCAAAATCTTGATTTTTTTTTAAAATGTGGCTTGAAATAGACTACAGGTGTAATTATTTTAAAAGAACCATTTTAAAGCATACTAGGAACAAATTCATTCAAACTAATCAAAATATTAATCTCTTATTTTTAATTTTTTTGAAAAGGCTATGCATTTCTTTGATTGTTTCTTTTCAAAACAAAATAAATGGTTCGTGTCTTTTTAAAAGTAGTAAATGTAGCATCCTTGCTATTGCAAGCAACGTTACAAACCTAAAGTGATGCACAGAAGCAACTGAGGAGAACAGACTGATTAAAAAGAATTTCAGTCCAAGGAATTGTAATAGAGAGAAAATATTTTTTAAAATTATTTTAAAATGCCTCTGTGCAGCGCATGAATGGGCTTTAGATGTGTGCTTAAGTGTTGTGTGCAGTTGTCCTATTTTCTTGTCTACCGTAATTATATCAGTTTATAAAAAAAATGCTATGTACAATGACAAGTGAATTATCAGGAGTGAATGATTGTTTTTCCCCCTACAGCCTCTTTTTCACCACCACAGCTGCAAGCCTTTACATGGTCAATAGCAAGAAATGTTCAGTTCTCTTAAATTCTCGTTTAAATTGAAAAGGTTTTGTGAGAGAGAGAACCAATGGTGTAAATTAAATAAATTGCTTAAAGGCAGCCTTTGGACCAAAGAGAAGCAGTGTAACTTTTAAAGTACTTTGGGAGTGAGGTATGGCTGCATTATTCCTACCCAGCTCTTACCAGCATTATGTCAAACGATGATAATATTTGTATAGCACTAATGCACGAAAACAAGAACCCTGTCCTAAGAAGCTTACAGTCTTAGAGCCAGATTGTGAAACCTGATATTGGTGTGAATTTTTATCATGTGGGGTGTAATTCACCCTGTGCAGAGGAGCAGCATAAGGATTCAACACAAGAGCCAGTCAAAAGTAAGAAGGGGGTAATTTTCATGAAAGCTTTTTGGATCTTTTGCCTCTCTGAAATTTTGAAACTGGAATATTTCAGTCCAGCTGTGAAGCTGGCCAAAACCAGGGGTAGATAATGAAAACGTTATTGAACTCTCCAGGGTGCAGGGGCTGGGAGGTCCAATTTTGAAATGTATCGACATTTCTATTAGCGGTATGCTGCACCATTTTAATCTTCTTCAAGCAGGATTTCTCCCTATGTAGATACTGATGACACTCCTTACCATAGTATCTCACAATTATTAATGAATTTTACCTTCAGAACACCCCTTTGAGGTTGGGAGATACTCTCCCCATTGTAGAGATGGGAAGTTTAAATGACTTGCACAAGGTCATACAAGAAGTGTGTGGCTGAGCCAGGAATTGAGCTCAAGTCTCTTGAGTTCCAGTCCAGTGCTCTGTCATTAGACCATCCTTCCTACCCTATGTACCACTTACTCCTATATATCTAGAAGCTACAACCATTGTGAGGTCGATCTTGAAAAGTGCCAAGTACTTGCAAGATTAATTCATTGGTAGTTTGTGGGTGCTCATCACCTTTCAGGGTTGGCCCAAGTAGTTCTAGCTCCTGGGACCAAAAAGCTTCATTAATGAGGGAGAAAGGAAAAGCTTCAGTAAAGCCAAACTGCTTGTTCAGATGAGACAGCTGTGAAAGTTTGTGGAATGGAAACACTGACAAGTTGCAGATGTTCAGCAAGTGGTAAACTACTCTCATGATCAGGCCCTTGTGTTTTATATTGGCTTCTCTCCTCCTCCATCACTAGTCAGCAGGTGGGTGATGACCCTAAGTCATGAATATAAGTTCTGTCGTATTCGGTATATTTGTATAATATGAGGACATCACGTTTGGATATTTTCAGTGTGCCCTTATTCCCTTCCAAATACTCAACCATTATCTGCCCAATCAGCTATATCTTATAAGAAGGTATCCGAGGGGTAGCCGTGTTAGTCTGAATCAGTAAAAAGCAACAGAGGGTCCTGTGGCACCTTTGAGACTAACAGAAGTACTGGGAGCATAAGCTTTCGTGGGTAAGAACCTCACTTCTTCAGATGCAAGTAATGGAAATCTCCAGAGGCAGGTATATATCAGTGTGGAGATAACCCTCACCCTCCCTGATTGAACTAACCTCGTTATCTCCACACTGATATATACCTGCCTCTGGAGATTTCCATTACTTGCATCTGAAGAAGTGAGGTTCTTACCCACGAAAGCTTATGCTCCCAGTACTTCTGTTAGTCTCAAAGGTGCCACAGGACCCTCTGTTGCTTCTTATAAGAAGGAATAACCAAATTACGTTGTGACTATTAAGTGGCCTTTTCTTTTTCAGTTCATCTAATATTTATAAAATTGTCATATTGAGGCATTTACGGCCAGATGGCTAATGCTGCCCTTAGGAAAAAGGGTCCCATTTAGGGACACAAATTGGCTCAAAATCTGAGAAACACTGATTCACACACTATTAAAAGTTCATCTTTTTTTTTTTTTTTCTACACAAAATGTCCCTGCCCTGGATTTGACTGGTGATGGAAAAAGAAGCTAACATTCTATTTTCTTCTTATTTTTCAAATTAATCTTTATACCATGCTACTTGCATTGGGTCACAAAAAGTGTGATAGAGCCAAATTCTTTAGCCCCTAAATGAGCAGATATTCCATTGAAGACAACTGGAGTTTGGCTTACTTAAGGACCACACAATTCGGTTTATAATTCACGATTCGGTTCTTGCCTTCTGTGATCTTCTGGGTTGTGGACTGGAATGAAACCCGGCAGGTTTTTGGTGGTGGTAAAATTGAGTGAAATAAAGAATATTTTACAGCAAGTAATTAAAATTTTAAAAATTATCATTGTGACAAGTAGTGCAGTGTACTATATACTTGCAAGGGCACATGCCTAAAATTAATAGGGTAAAATCCTGGCCCCATTGCAGTCAATGGCAAAATTCCCATTGACTTCAGTGGGGCTGGGATTACACTTGTATTGCTTTAGGCAATAAAGCAAATCTGTCATGTCTCCATGGGGAAGGATAGCCACGATGACTGGAAGACACCTAGGACTGCCTATTTTCTGCTTCCATTGGAATCGTATTGAATATACTGTGGTAACTACTGAAATCACTGGTTTTTTTTTTTTTTAAATCTCCATACCCCCTCCTCACCCAAATCAAGTAACTTCATGATTGGAGAGGTTTTTTGGAAGTAACAGTATAATACCTGGAAAGACCCCAGAGGTATAATCTATTGAAGTCAATGGAGGTTTTGCCATTGACTTTAGTGGGGCCGGAATTACACACCAGGTATTGATCTCAGCCCTAAGAAAGAAGGAAAACTTCCCCAGATTAATGCTTTGTTTCCAGAAGAATACAGGCTTAATGAATTGAGGGACAGATGAAGAGGATTTATTTTAAGAGGAAAAGAGAAGAAAATTCTGGTTGTAAAAGCTTTAAGTGGCAGCATTTGATGTAGTGATGGATTGACTATTCATTGTTGCAAACCCCAAATCATGTACTGATTAATAGTAACATTTCTCTGAAAAATGATGTGCTCAGAGGTTGAGTGGAAAAAGAAAAACAGAGGAAAAAATTGTATGGTCCCCCCACCCCCCGCAAAATCCCAAAATAAAATTATTCCATTGAACCACCACAGGGTTAATTGTTCCACTGATAGTATGATAATTCAGGCCTATCATATCAAATATCAAGTGTACAATGGAAAACAAAGGAAGAACTGTGATTTCTGTGAGTTAAATCTGTCTTAAGAAGGCTGTCTTCTCTTTTGGTTGAGAGACTCTACAGCAGGGGTCGACAACGTTTGGCATGCGGCTCGCCAGGGTAAGCACCCTAGCGGGCCGGGCCAGTTTATTTACCTGCTGACGCGGCAGGTTCGGCCAATCGCAGCCCCCACTGGCCGCGGTTCGCCGTCCCGGGTCAATGGGGGCAGTGGGAAGCCGCGGCCAGCACATCGCTCGCCCGCGCCACTTCTCGCCGCCCCCATTGGCCCGGGACAGTGAACTGCGGCGAATGGGGGCCGTGATCGGCCGAACCTGCCGTGTCAGCAGGTAAATAAACTGGCCCGGCCCGCTAGGGTGCTTACCCTGGCGAGCCGCGTGTCGAACGTTGCCGACCCCTGCTCTACAGCATTGAGTTTTTGTTCACTTTAGCAGTGCTTGCTTGGTTTGGAGAGAATCATAACAACAGATGTGTTTTTGATTATCTGGTTGCTGCCAAGAGGTGAATGATCATGGCCAGTGCAAGGAACTTTTGCGCCCTAGGCGAAACTTCCACCTTGTGCCCCCCCCCCCCCGCAGCCCTGCGGCAGCTCGGCGCTTCCCCCCCCCCCCCGTCCTGAGCGCCCGCCCCCCCCCCGCGGCAGCTCACCCCCCCCCGGGGAGTCGTGTGGCAGCTCCCCACCCCAGCTCACCTCTGCTCCGCCTCCTCCCAGAGCACGCTGCCCCCTCTCTAATTCTCCTCCCCTCCCAGGCTTGCGGCGCCAAACAGCTGATTGGCGCTGCAAGCCTGGGAGGCGGGAGAAGTGGAACAGCGACCGCGCGCTTGGGGAGGGGGCGCAGGAACGCTGTAAAAAAAATTGGGGGCACCGCTTTTTGGCGCCCCCAAATCTTGGCGCCCTAGTCAACCGCCTAGTTTGCCTTAATGGTAGCACCGACCCTGTGAATAATTGTGGAAGAAGTTGAAGCTGATCTTTCACCTCCTAGAGAAGAAAGACAAGTTAGAATAGGTGTATATAGTTAACTTTAACTTTGTTAGATTTATGATTTGGTATTAGTCATGTATATCTCTGCTTTGCATTTTGGTGCAAGGAAGACCGATATGCTGTACTTAGAATTTAGCTGATGCAACAGACTGGTCAAGCTGTTAAGTCTCATTCCCTGCAGTTCTCCTGGGTTTTCACTGAATTCTGAAAATTAGTTAAGAATAAATAACTGAATTGAATGGGAGCTCTTCAAAATGGACTTGCAAGCCCATCTTCATCCCTAGGAGCATCATCAGAGGGAGCTTTATGACTAGCTGTAATGACAGCAAGAATAAGAATAAAATGTGTAATTGGATATGTAAGATTAGACAGAAGTTCTTGCAAAACTAACCTAAGATGTAGGGCTATATGAGAAGCAGAAATATTTTTGAAAAGTGGGGGGAGGCTATTGGCATTTGGACAAGAGCTGAAATAATCTGCATCTTTCTCCCAACCGTGTATCTTTATAACTAGTATACAGTACTTCTGAAATTATGTTTTTATTGTTTAATTACAAAACATAACATGATATAATTGCACTCTGCTACATGCAATGCATAAAGCAACCTTGTTATGCATTGTTCAATAAGCAATTTAGAAAACTGCCAACAGTGTAAATATATTGCCCCATGCTTTGCTGCATAAGAGTATTCTTGTAATAGGGTTTGGGATTAAAGTGTGAGCAGATAGCAAAAATAGGAAACAGACTACAGCACATGTCCACTACTGCACAGTTCTCAGCGATCATCAGAAGTTCTTAGACCAGATGTTCCAACAGTAGATCAGTGCTACAAAAAGAAAGATGTAACATCCGAAAGCCAACAGATACCAAATATAGCCCTAATGCAGAGCATAAGAGGATATGTTAAAACTTATATTCCTCTAAAAATGTGTTCTCACTTTTTAAACAATAAGCACTTACTTATAATTTTCAGTGCTACAGAAAAGCACTGTTTGGAGAATGGTAAACTTATTCCAAAGGGAAGAAAGAAATAATAACTAATAATAATAATAAAAGATATGTAACTTGCCAGCCAGACACTGTTCTAAGAACTTATCCAGGAACAGAAAGAGACTAAGCACAAGAGAAAGTACTTCTGTAAATTGTATTCTGCCTTATTATGGCATCAACTGACAAATAAAATAAACTCCTTATCTAAATAAACCTATTCGTAAGATTGAATCAGCTATGCAATTCCTCTCTGACCCATTCACTGTTAACTAACCAGGTCATCTTGTTCATCTTGAGGGTCTGAGCTCTCTTGAAGGGGGGGAGGGGCTTGAATTTGGTTCTCTGCTTGAATCTTCTTTAAAACTTTTTTCAACACTTATTTGTGTGTGTGTGTGTGTGTGTGTGTGTGTCTATATGTATATATACACTCTCATAATTTTAGCACGTTGCCTTCTGATTTTATTGTAGCTTTGAACATGTCCTGATGAGTTTTAAAGATAAAGTGCCCAGATTTTGGTGTAAATCCGTGGCGTTCCCCTGATATAATTGAAATCCGAATCTGGCCCAAAATGTCTACCTCTTTGTCTGCTTTGAAATTTTATCCTTCTGTTTTGCATTTTATTGGACTTGTATAAATGTTTCATGAGAGGTTGGGGGTAGAGGAAAGGAAAAGGGCTCTGTGGGTTTCATTGGCAGTGGAGATGTGAATGTGGACATGAAAACCATAGTTCCCATTTTTTTCCTTCCCTTCACCACTCTAAATGGTATGAAATGTGAGTAAAAGAAGTGCTGCTCTGTCTAAAGTGTATTGAACATAAAATGTTGTCTGAGAGCATCTTTCTTCCTTGGAAGTTCCAGAAAAAGGTTGCATTTAAAGATGAAGACAGTTTTGGTTGACTTAGATTAGTAAGTATCCTGATATGAGGAAGAAAATGTCAAAGGATGTGTTTTTTTTAAGTCTTTTATTTATCAAGATTTAGTTTTACTGCAAATATGAATCACACGTACTCAGAGAGATTTGCACAAATGTAGCGCAACAGCTGTAGCTGTAGCAGATTGAGTATTGATATTGGCATCTGTGGCCCTGGCAGGGAGATTATTGATGCTGGTAGCTCTGCTCTTGGACAAGGCAATGATAGCTCTTTGACATAAAGCAAATGGCATAGTGGTGGAGCTTGTGGCACTGGGTTTTGGCCTTCGTAGCTATAGGCAAGTGACTGGCTGATATTGCTTGGCGATGATGACTGCTCTACAGTGGCTCTTCCAGTTTAGGCCTTGTATGCAGTGTAGCTTGCCCCTATTTGTTCATTCACTTCCCTGTTGCTCGCCCTTTGTGTTCTGTTGTCACTGCACACATACACAGGGAAGCCTGCGCTGTTTGTTTTTTTCTTTGAGTCCCCTGATTACATCTGCCAATTGTGTGCACCTGACAGAAATTACTTTGCAACGGTTTGCTTCCAAAAACTGAATTTAAAATATAATTTAGTTTAAAGTAGCCTGCCCAGCCAGTGATGTTAAGTTCTTTGACTTCAGTGTGTGCTAAAGAAACCCAGCACTTCACCAGATTGGCTCCTTAGTTAATTTTAGGGTGACCAGACAGCAAATGTGAAAAATCTGGATGGGGGTGGAGGGGTAATAGAAGCCT
This sequence comes from Malaclemys terrapin pileata, assembly GCF_027887155.1. Lineage (NCBI taxonomy): Eukaryota > Metazoa > Chordata > Testudines > Emydidae > Malaclemys > Malaclemys terrapin. The sequence continues at coordinate 10,067,788 of NC_071512.1, read as the reverse complement.
ATATAAGAAAGAGACCCAAAAATCGGGACTGTCCCTATAAAATCGGGACATCTGGTCACCCTAGTTAATTTGGATGTGCATTTGGATGCTGTTCCAGCCTGGTTGGTGGATCTGAGTCTGATTTCTCCCCCACAGAAATCCATTCCTTGCTGCATGTTAGTTCTGAGTCTTAAAGGGGTAAGGCAAAGAGAGAATCCTTGTCTATGCCGTAGGAAGTGAAAGGATTCTTGATGGTCTCTTGATGGTGAGGACACCAACGTGCCACAGGAATGGGCATGCTAAAAGCGCCTAGATACACACACAGGAAATTGGCCACTTTGTTGTAGCTGTTCAAGTTTTTTTTCCCCTTTTACATACAGCAGCTCTTTATTAATCAGTGCATAGTTTACAGCAGGGGTAGGCAACCTATGGCACGTGTGCCGAAGGCGGCACGCGAGCTGATTTTCAGTGGCACTCACACTGCCCAGGTCCTGGCCACCAGTCCGGGGGGCTCTGCCTTTTAATTTAATTTTAAATGAAGCTTCTTAAACATTTTAAAAACCTTATTTACTTTACATACAACAATAGTTTAGTTATATATTCTAGACAGAGACCTTCTAAAAATGTTAAAATGTATTACTGGCACGCGAAACCTTAAATTAGAGAGAATAAATGAAGACTCGGCACACCACTTCTGAAAGGTTGCCGATGCCTGGTTTATAGGATATGTTTGCACCATTGCTGGTGGGTGTAAATTTTTGTGAAAATTTTTCAAACTTCAAAATTTTGGAAAATTTTGGCCAACTCTATGAGCTGATCAAAAGATAGCAGGAGATTTAAATTGGACTCTTTAGGTGCTGCCATAATACAAATAATGGTTGTAATAATTTGTTTGAAAGTGATCTTCTGGTTTGTTTTCAGATTTCTTGCCTCCACCTAATCCCTGTCTGTGCACATGGAACAGCACTGGGAGAGGTGGTGCTTGCTAGAGCCATAATCTCCCTGCTGCTCTTCCGGGGGCAGCTGGGCTCTGCTACACCCCTAGTCAGGAGCGCAGTGTTAGTGCCGTAATTTCCTTTTGGAAATCTACCAGCCCAAGCTCAGGCCAAGAAGAGGCTCTGGGCAAGCATTCCTTGTACAGCCGGACTTCCTCCTTAGCTTCTGTGAGTGGTAGGAGTGCACGTTGATTTGATTTATTTGTATGCCTTTTTTGCACATTGGCAATGACAAGCATCATTATGCTCAGTATCCCTTAAAACTGATTTAAGGTGACTTAAAGTTGGATCTCGATATTGAAGATGAAATAGTGAAACTAAAATTGCTCAGGAAAATGAATCTAGACACAATTTTTCAGCTTCCCCATTTGCACATGACAGTAAGTGGTAAGTGACAGTTTTCTGTTTGATTCATTTTACAAAAGGGATTGTCTCTTAGTGCCATTATGGTTGGCATTTTGTTAAGACATCCTTAATAAGGTCTGAATCGTTTTGAAAACAAATTCATTTGCTGACCCTTTCTGGGGAGTAAAACTTCAAAGGAGCCGTGCCATTTGAAATGTTTGTCAGTTAGCATTGACTTATAGGTCTGTTTGCAAAAAATCTTTGGCTTCATTTGGCTTCTTAAGTGGGGTGCCTACGTTATTGTCAGCTACATACATAATAGATAATTAATGGGTATCAAAATGAACAAATGGGGAGAAAGATTAAAATTTCCTTGTCTTGTATTATTATTATAGAGTTGAAAAGCGATGAGAGATGCTACAACTGTTAAAAACGGCTGCAAAGAAAACCTTGCACCCCTCTAAACAGTTGCACAAAAAGTAAACATAAAGGTATTGCCACTTTGGCAGCATCTTTTGAATGTTAAATTTCTTGTCTTGTATGTTAAAGCCTCGGAAATACATTCCCTTTATAGTCTGAGAATTCTCTTTCTTTGAGGTAAAGAATCTGTAGCTGTTTGATCTATTTTATGTTTAAGGCGATTAACATATATTCAGAATAATGAAATTCTCTTCAAACGCTTTGCTGTATCTTTGTTGTGATGAAGGGCTGATAATAGCTTCCCACTGATGTCTGCAAAACCAGAGCTTTTATGAATTTAAGGGAGCTCAAAGACATACTTGTGGACTGACCTTGTACGTGAAAAGGTTTTCTGCATTGAAATGTGGGGTTACTGCGTTTAGGATCCGAGACTGCAGTTCCTTACTTAGACAAAACTCTTATAGATTTCAAGGAATGCAGGATTAGGCCTTTACTGAACATGGATTTAGAACGTCTGCTATGTAGGAAAACATGGCTGGGAGTTATGGTAGTGGGGAGGGCTGCTGTTTGCATTATTGTTGTCTTGAGAAGCCCCTCCACAGGTTCTCTGTGGTGGTCTGGTTCTGTAATTTGGTGTAGCAGATCGCTGACTTACCGGCGCAGCACCTCCTGCTGGTCATCTGGGAATTAGCTCTCTCAGCCTTGGAGCGCCCTCTATGGGCCGGTGTCTCCCCCTCTGTTACCTACCCCTCTGCAGTCCCTGCATTTCCACCACATATAGGCCCCACGTCCTTCCCGGACCAAGGTGCCCCTTACCTTGGGGTGCTGCCCCTCACTCAGGGCACCCCACTCCTCTGAGCCCACCTTAGTGACCCACTGCCAGTCTTCATCTAGCCATGTCCCTCGGGCAAACTGCAGTCTGAAGTGGTCACTCATCATTGGCTAGGGAGTTGGACCTGCTGCCTTTCCCTGCAGCTCTAGTACCTTCTTAGGCCTTCCTGTCAGGCCTCAGCCTCGGAGGTTGCCAGGCCTGAGCTCCCCAGCTCAGCCTGCCCTTTCCCCAGCACTGCTCTATCAAAGGTACCCTGTGCTCCCACGCAGCCCGGTCCTTCCCACCCCAAGGCTGGAGTGAGACTGCCTGCTTCCTCGCTCACAGCCCTCTTTATACCAACCCTACCGGGCCTGGATTGGCTGCTACCTGCCTTCCCCTGATTGGCTCCTCGGGGCAGCCCTTTCCCAGAGCTGGTTTTAACCCCTTTCTCTCTGGAGTGGGGTGCTTGCCCCGCAGCACTTGGGAAGCAGTAGATTACTGGGGGAGAGAGAGAGTGAGTTAGGTATTAATGTACAAGAATCTTCCCTCCATGATATAAACCCCCCCAGTGAGGGAAAGTTCGATGGGTAGCAGCCTGCATGGGAGTTTATGGGAACCATGTTGCCGTAGAGGCAAGGGAAGCCTAGTCGTAGCAGAACGAGAGCATTGGCCCTCTGCATCAATGGCTCTTTTCTCCATTGGATACTTGGAAATTCCTAGGTTTTTGAACCATTTCCACAGGAAGGATGAAGGGGAGTCTAACTAACTTTCTTGGGCACTTAATGGCCCCCCATCACCAAAATATCTGAGCACCTCACAGTTTTTAGTGTATGTATTTATCCTCACACCCCTCCCCCCAGAGATACAGAAGAGTTCTTATCTTCATTTTACCGGTGCGGGAGCTGAGGAGCACAGGGACTGTGGCTTGCACCGGAGGTCTGTGGTGGAGCAGGAATTCAGGTCTCCCACATCCTGAGCTAGTAGTTTAACCACTAGACAAACTACTTTCCTCTTTCAGGACCTCTGCTATCCCAAAAGTAGGATTCTAGGGAAACTCGATGAATGCAAACTCATGGAGTGTCCTTGGTCATGACTGGTCATGGGATGAACCCATGTAGAGGAAAACCAGCCCCATTTATTTCAGTTTTAGTGTAGCATTTCAGATGATAGCTTTATCCAACCACATTAGTTACATGTAGCTAACATGAGGTTTGCTTGGAGGCAATTGTGAAGATATAAGCCACCAATTGGAAGGGCCTCATGGGAGAGATTTTTCCTTCAGATTAAAGGTATGTTTTCCTATTCAAAATTCTTAGCTTCCACACTGAGGGAAGAAATTACTCAGCTGATGACCTTGTTATGCCAAGCTTGTCAGACTGCATTTCAAAATGGGCTGTGATCACTATTGTGTTTGGCTTCATTCATTATTACTTCATCTCTTGCATCAAAAACATTCATGTCTCTGCCAAGTGTTGAGCTAAATGGTAGTCTGTCATCATTGGCAAGCCAACTTCTATTTTGATAAAATAAAAAAAAGTCTATCAAAGTAAGTGGCAAGCTGTTTTGTATCCATTTTCACTGCACTGTAATTCAGCCTTGTGCATCCAAATCAGTTCTTTCATTGCATTTTAAATGCACAGTGGCTGTTTTTTTGTGAAACACCCCCAGACAAAAGAACTGAAACTCTGGCCACTTTGGTATAGGCAGTGTTTGGTACAAGACAAGATAGAAGAGAGTTGGTTTTCCTTGACTGATTACCCTGTTTAGACCTTAAAATTCCAGACTTGACATGTCGAATTATTTTTAGAGGCACATCCTCAGTTGACTTCAATGAAGCTATGACAATTTATACCAGCTGGCAATTTGCCCCATAGTCTTTTAAAAGAAGACTCTCACCTATATGTTTATAAAGTGTGATTTAATTTTTTTTCCAAAATCTTTTGCCATTGGCCTCACTTTGCCAATGAAAGTTCCATTGACTTCAGTGGGATTAAGTAAACCAATGCTGAGCATTTCTGAAAATCTCACCCATGATGTTTTTGACTCATCTGTTCTATAAAACCCTCTTAAATGATTGCATATTCCTTTGTTTTCCTAGTGGATAGAGCATTGGACTGGGACTCAGGAGACCTGGGTTCTGTTCCTGGCTCTGCTGGATGACCTTGGGCAAGTCGCTTTGCCTTTCTGTGCCTTAGTTTACCCATCTGAAAAATGTTGATATTCATACTGACCTCCTTTGTAAAGTGCTTGGATATCTGCTGATGAAAAATATTAGATGAGAACTAGTTGGTATTAGTATGTTTTATTATTCTGACTGTCCTTCTCTGTTTTGCCAATACTATTTTCCTTTTGCCAGATTGTGCTATTTACAGTAATCTGCTTTTCTCCTGTTTTCTGCCATTTGTAGTTCAACCCATTAATAAATTTCATTTCTGAGGGTTATCCAGAAACAACACTATATCATTGTCTCTTGATGAATAATTTTCTATTCTTTTCCGACTTTAAGAATGTATTCCATTTTTCATGTTCTTAGCTCCTGAAATAGATGTACCTTTTTACAGCTGGATATTTCTCATTGCCTAAATCAAACACTGGTTACGTCAAATGAGAACTATGTGGCAAATGGGTTTAATTATTTTTCTACTCTCATATGCTGCTTCCAAAATTAAAGTTCCTTTGCACCAAATTTATGGGAACCTCAGATGGATTTATTGCAGTGTAGAAAAATGACTTTAACTTTAGTTTAAGATATAAATGGAATGGAACAAAGTATGGCCCAATGTTTTTTGCATAGTTCAGTATAGATGACACTGGACTGGGAGTCAGGAGTCTGGGATTGTATTCTTGGTTCTGCTACTGACCTACCGTGTGACCATGGGCAAGTCACTTCAGCTCTTTCATCTTGTTCCCTTTGTCTGTCTTGTCTATTTATATTGTAAGTTCTCCAGTTATCTGTTTGCACAGTGCTTAGCACAATAGAGGGCGGATTTGGGTTGGGTCTGAGACACTATTGTAATACAAGTACAAATAGGAAATAATCAACAACAACAACAATAATTGAGACTTTCCAAATTTTCCAAACCTTGCAGTGCATTCTCTATCACTGAACATTTTAAAATAAAAATGGGATATTTTTCTAAAACATGTCCAGTACCTGTGCTTGATGTAGAGCACATGAAGCAGGAATTAATATTGCAAAATCCTATAGCCTGTGATAAGCAGAAAATCAGACCAAATGATTGCAATGGTCCCATCTGGCCTTAAAATCTATGAATCTAAAAGCCAAATGAGCTTCCATGTGTCCAATCATCATTAGAAAACAAAACAAATCTTTAATCTTTTTGGGGCCCAGTGAGTGTTAAAAGGAAGAAGCCTCTCAGAACAAACTGTGTAGCTCACGTCAATCTCCCTTGAGTTTTTAACCCCTTACTTATTAAGATGTTGGCCTTCTCTAAGCATTGGGCACAATTCTGTTTCCATTGACCCTAAATGGCTAACCTCCCATTGTCTGCAATGGGATGCAGGAGTAGGCCCTTTGTCATTTACCATGCTATCAAAAATTACTATAAAAATGCTTGACTTCTTTGAGACTAAATTGATTTTTTTTTTTAAAGGAACAATCTAGCTCTGCAAGGGTTATGGACTTGATGCAAAAATTACTGGGTTAAGTTCTATGGCCTGTGGGAGCAGACTCTGTACTGTATGTATGTATGCATTATGGTCATGCCAAGGGGATAACCAAGAATGGGCCTCCATTGTGTTGGGCATTGTACAAACATAGAGTAGTAGGCAGTCTGTGCCCTGATGAGCTTAGATTCTTATTATAGGTCATGGTCGGCAACGTTTGGCTCGCCAGGGTAAGCAGGCCGGGCCAGTTTTATTTACCTGCTGACGTGGCAGGTTCGGCCGATCGCGGCCCCCACTGGGGGCGGCGAGAAGCGGCGCGGGCGAACGATGTGCTGGACGCGGCTTCTCGTCGCCCCCATTGGCCCGGGACGGCGAACCGCGGCCAGTGGGGGCCGCGATCGGCTGAACCTGCCACATCATCAGGTAAATAAAACTGGCCCGGCCCGCCAGGGTGCTTACCCTGGTGAGCCGCGTGCCGAACGTTGCCGATCCCGGTTATAGGTGATCATAATGGTCCCTTCTGGTCTTAAAATCTGAGTTCATGAATAATTTACATATCCCTAGCTTTACCTGGGAATATCCACTGGGGTACAGTATGCCAGTAATCTATTTTTAGGGAGAAGCCTGTTAGCAACATTCAGAAAAATTCCCTTCTATACTCATATATACACTATCTCTTTTCTTAGCTCGAACCTGAAGTCCTTACTTTATTGAAACCCTTGGAATGTTCAGGACCTGAGATTTCACTTAACTTCCCTTTTGAACTTCCCCCATTTCCTCCAATAAGTCTGGTATAGTTTACACAATATTTTCATTTGGTAAGTGTTGAGCTGGTTGCGGGGGGAGAAATCCAATGGAAATTTTGACTTTTCATTGATCAAAAAGCAAACATTTTTCTATTTTTAGCAACCAAGAAGAAATCTTTGGACCAAAAACTCCCAAAAATTAAAAAAAAAATTGAAAATGTATGTGGAAAATAGACACTTTCCACTAAAATGTTTTAATTAAAAATTTCCAGTCAATCCTACTCAATATATGCACGCACAATGTATTGCTGCCTGCAGTTTGATTTTGAGCCAGCAAACTTTGAAGCAGCTTATTACATTCCCTTCACGTGTCCCAAAGTCTGAATACAGTTGACAACTATTTGTGATTATCAACTTAATCTATAATGAACTTTCCTAGCAAAATATTACAAAAGGTAAATGTTCTGACAAAAAGTAACTAAGCCAGACACTTGGCAATGTCTAAGTTGCTTCGGGGAAACACTTCATAGACTGAAATTGTTTTCAAGAGAAAAAAGTCATTATGAGAAGAATTTCATTATTATAGAAAAGAATATAATGGGTTTATATATGATGGTGAAAGATGGTATCTTTCATTTTTAGCTTTTCTTAATGCACTGCTGACTTTACCATTTCAGCTAAATGCCAAAAAAGATGCATGTTATGAACGTTGGTGTCTTTATTACTGTAGCATATTATTCTGGCATATTATTTATTGAGCAAGTGCCGTTGAGCATAGCAGATGCTTTAAAGTGATTTCTTTTCTATTTGAATTTTAAAAAAATCATTTTGCCCTTTGGCTCCTCTTTGACTCCCTTTTGCTTGTAATTTGCTGGTTTAATTCCTCACCTTTTGCCTCCCATTCCTGTTACAACCTTATTAGCATTTGTTAAAATTTGCTCTTCATTGCCCTTTAAATTTTAAAATAACATTTTTAAATAACTGGAAAATCTTTGGGTCTAGTTCATATATGACTGTCGGATCATCATGTAGGAGACAGGTCCGCTCAATTCAATCATGTCTTCACAGCTTTCCTGTTTTTACTACTTTGAGTGTTTCACTGTGGTGTTATGGCTAGGAATAAAATAATTTATGAGGATAAATCAAAGACATTATCCCCTTTATGGCTTGTGAGGAGGGCTGCCTGTGAGGAGGGCTGCCTATGACGAGTGTGCAAATCAAATGGTATGGGAATGCTATTAGTTCTGTCAGTCAATATTGTATTTCTTCATTTTGAGCCACATTTTGCTATTCATTTTCAAGCAGAACTCCCCAGTGATTTCAATGGGGGAGTTCTACTTTAAAACAATGGCATAGTTTGTCCCTTACGCTTTGAGTACCTTATCCATATCACATCAGACGTATGCCCCACTAAGGCATTCTGATAGACCTTGCTCCTCAATTATGCATCTTTCCAAAAAATGGAAATTCAGCCACTAAAGTATTTATTCAGTAGCACAACTTGACAATGACGTGGTTCATAATTAAATACACGTGAACCGATCCTCCTCTCATACCTATTTTACACCAGTGTAACTTCATTGGCATCAGTGGATTGACTCCTGATTTACATAATCCACATTGGATCAGGGAAGAAGAGAGTTAATAGCCTGGCCTGGATCTGGGTTGAGGCTGGTCCCACTCTGCAACATCTGCTGGCAATTTCAAGCTTCCGAGTGTCAAAAAAGCAAACAGGTCTCAGAGTGAGGCTGCTTAGATATCCTTTACCTCCATCTAGGTGCATTAGTAGCAGCGGAGGCTGGGGAGAAAACTTGGCCTGGACTTTTTCCAATACATGTGGACTTTATGTTGGGAAGGTTATGGGGCCTTTTAAAGTGAGAATCCAGCAGAGTCCTCTGCTACTGTTATTGAAGTGGCAACCTCCTACAAATAAATGATTATTGGAGGTCCATCAGCCCCCTTTATCTACATGGTGTTGAAGTAGAGTGCTTGGTGGGACTTCTATGCAAAGTGGAAACCCAGTCTTTGGCTGATGGCTTCTTCCCTGGTCTTCTACTAAAGTCTAAGTGGCACTGGAGGGTGCATTCTGCAAGCCCCTCCTCTTTATGCTGCTAGGGTGGGACCGGGAAACATGGGGCTCCATCACAGACTGCTTTTAAATCAAGATGGGGTGTTTTTCTAAAAGATCTGCTCTAGGAATTATTTTGGTGGATTGTTGTGGCCTGTGTTATACAGGAGGTTAGATCACAACGGTCCCTTCTGGCATTTGAAGCTATGAATTTATGAACTGATGAGAAAGAAGGGATTTCTGTTTTAAACTTGTAGAGACCCTTGAAACATCAGTGTTACCTTACTTAAGATTTAGTCTTATAAAGAAAACGTGTTTGTTTTTTAAAATTTAGTAGCTGTTGAGAAATATGGCAAAATGAGATGAGAATACCTTTCAGAAAGGGGGCCAGTAATTAATCTTGTCTTTACCAAAGTAGAGGACTGGGTTCAACCCTAAACTGCTTCATTTGGCCTTAGCTGAGGCCCGATAACCAGCAATGATGTCACTTGTTTTTTTATATATTATAATAAGCAAAGTGTTTAGGGATTTCTTTATCAGAGCTTTTCCTTATACCTCTTGAGTCATGCCATGATGGGAAAGTATCTCCCTGGCCTAACCCTGATGTGAGTATATGGCCAATACTTATTACTATATTGTTACTAGGATATAGAGTATAAGTGTGTATATGCTTGTATTTGTATTTTGGATGTAACCAACACCAAGTAGCCATTGGACTAATGAAGGAATGCTTGTGTGGAAACTGAGTCATGGTTAACCTTAGGAAAATTATTAGGACAATTAATTTCCAACAGCATGTTTGTTCTGACCTCCTATGTGAATGCTTTAACTTCTCCACTGGCCCACAGGTCTGGAGATGTGCTCCTTTGGTGGAATAATGGCACATTTCTTGTTCCTAAAGAAGGGGCTTAAAAGGTGTGGGGATCAGAGTTTGGCCCACCTCATCAGTGTTAGGCATTGGAAATGAATTATAATCATTGCGTTAAAGTTCTTCTATAAATTAATGAATGAGTACAATATAACTCTGTCTAGCTCTTGCTGGTGTGGTAAACACTTAATCACATGAACTGTCCCAATGCGATCTAATGGGATCATTTGTGGAAGTAAGTGTTCACGAACACAAGTGAAGGGTCTCCATTTTGACTTTTAGGTGCTACTTGTGGGTTAACCTTAAAATATATATATATATATATCAGAGCAGAAGGCTAATAACCAGAGATTTATTATTATATATATATATATATATATATATATATAATAATAAATCTCTGGTTATTAGCCTTCTGCTCCGATTTGACAAAATGCCATCAATTCATGTTAATATGATACACTGATCGATTCTTTAACATGCTTGGCCATGAGTTCCATGTCTGGTAAATCTCCAAGGAAATCAAAAGAAAATGATCTTCAAAGCAATGAAGTCAACAAAAGGCTATGAATATTCAAAGAGGCAGACTAAAAGGACAAAGATGCTGAAAGAGAGATCCGTGAAACGGGAGAGGGAACAAGCACATAAATAGAGAATTAACAAAAGAAAAGGGAAAAGTTTAAATTTAATCATTTAAACTTCACTATCGTCTACTCATCCTGCCTGTCATCAGCCAATAAGACCGGCTTGGACAATGCCAATAAACTTTTCTCAGTTGCTTTTCTGTTGCATCAGCTTCTCCTTAGCTCTGTCAAGGGACAGAGCTAGACCAAGAGACAGTATTTTTAAATGCATACCACTGTCCTTTAGCTTACTCTGCCATTACTGTAAAATCATGCACTTGGTGATCTTTCAGCCTGCGAGAACCAAAGCATTTGTGGTTGAGCTAAACCCAGCTTAACAGGTAAGTAACCCATAATTTTCAGCCGAGGTTTGGCTGCTGAAGCTGAACAGTGTTTTAACTCATGTGTCCACCTCTTTCCACAGCTGCCTGACTGTTGGACAGTCCCATATCATATACATCAGGGTTCCTTTTTCTTTCTTACAGTATCAACAAACATCAAAGGATGAGGCCTTTATCTTGCGCAATCTCTGTGACATCCCATATATTTTGAATAAGATCTTTTGTTCTACTGAGTGAAGCCTGAGACCATCTTAGTTAGTAGCCAGAGAAAGAACAGCTTATCGCAGTAGAGAGCAATTATATGAATTCAAAGAAATTTGGACGTTTTTTCTAGATAGATTGGATTTAAAAGGTTGAGATGGCTCAAAGAATGCAAGACCTCCATTTCACCGAACCTCTTCTCCTTTTCCGTCCCCTTTTCTCCCTATTCACGTACTACGTCTGCTATTATAAAATTACTATTACTGTAACCCCCCCCTCCCCCCATATGTTAAGTCTATATAGGATTGTCTGCTTTTGTATTGTCTGGTCTTGCAGCTCTGACAAATTGTAAAAGTGTGTAATTACATAATTTTATTGGTGATCCCATGAAGGATGTGGTATTTGGAAACGCATACAAACTATAAGTCATTTAACGTTTTGCACTCTTCATTATTTGTTTCTTTATGAAAATCAATAAAGTAATCACAAAAAAGCCCTTTAGATAACGGGTGAGGGCCTCCATCCTACTGTCCCTGCTTTGTCCAAATATCAGTCTCATAGTCTTTTTTGCTGCTCAACGCAGATAAGTTTATACTAGTTACTGTTTACCATCACAGATACAAAGTGCAGGGGCTCAGAACAGTATTGGGCCTGATTCGCGGATGTGTTGCGCGCCCAGAGTTCCAGTTTAAGTGACTGGGAGCTGCAGGTGCTGAGCGTTTTTGAAAATTAGGTCCCTACCGATCAAATCGTGAGGTCTGCAGCATGATGGGCCACACACTGGGACCAGCAGACTTGGGGGAAAGGCTGCTCCCCAATAACGTGTCTATTCTCTCCACTGATTCGGATGAGCGAATATTTGGGGCACTTTCATGCTGTTTTTCTCCCACTGTATCCTTCTGGTTACCGAGACTCCGTGGTGACTATGCTGAGTAGGGTCCAACTCCTGACTCTGGTGGCAGGGTAGGTAAACATCCTATTAGAATAGATCTGAAATTGGCACTTCTTAAATGGCATCCAGTTGCTTTTCAGATTTTCAGATGAATAACATTTAGGGGGCCAGATCTTCAGCTGTTGCAAAATGGTGTAGCTCTGCTGTCCTCAAGGTAGCTAAGCCAATGTCTATTGGCTGGGTTGGGCAGTGGTCTTAATGGTTAAAATACATACATTTCATGCAAATTGTTGTGAGCAATTTGTCCCTTGGTTCGTGTGTTTGCTTGCTTGTTTTCAAAAAAAGGCCCCTGGTGTGACTTTAAACATAAGTCACTTTGTTCTCTACGCCTCCTCTGTAAAATGGGTTTGTGTGTACAAAATACAAATACACCGCTACTCCTATATAACGCTGTCCTCGGGAGCCAAAAAAAATCTTACCGCGTTATAGGTGAAACCGCGTTCTATCGAACTTGCTTTGATCCGCCGGAGTGCGCAGCCCCACCCCCCCGGAGCGCTGCTTTACCGCATTATATCCGAATTTGTGTTCTATCGGGTCGCGTTATATTGGGGTAGAGGTGCAAAAGGTAAGTAACAAAACTGACTGTACATATAATAGCCAAAGTACAATTCCATACTATCTATTTTGCGTGTATGGAATATGTGACATATTTTAGATACCTTCAATTAAGTAATTGTTTTCAGGATTCCAGATAGCAAAGGAATAATTCTAACATATTGTGTTTTGATGCAATACTAATTTTATGTTTATGAAAGTCCTCGGGGGAATGTATCCATTGACTGACATGCAGCTGAAATGAGTTTTTTGTATCTTTTTAGACTATTTTACAAATATGTTTGTTTCTGATAGCCCTGCAGAAGGTGTGGAAGGATCTGATGTTCTGTATAGTTTCCATTGTTAAACTAATGAAGGAAACGTTAATGTTGTGATTTGTACGTTTGCATAATTTATAGTAGTTTTAGATTGGATTGAGTAAAGTGAGAAGATGTAAATTCCTTGCTTGCAGGTTGTTAGCTGTTTTCAGTTGTTGGGATTTCTTTCTCCAGTTGTTTTAGTGGCTAAGCTTTTGCCAAGCTGTGACCTACACAGATGTTTCTCTGAGAACTCATACCATGCTGTGAGTTCTTAGATGCTAAATATGAAGCAATTAGCGCTGATTCATGCTTATAAGTGTTGCTTGAAGGTTGTCTACAAACTGTGCTTTTGTGTGATTTTTGTGTAAGTGGTGCTTCAGCATATTTAATAAGGTTAGCTATAATATGTGTTTGAAAACTGCATGAATTGATCCAGGAAAACATTTTTGATTGCATGAATAATAGTTACTGCGCATGCTAAAAATGCAGTAAATTATAATGTAAGCGATATAAATCCTGTTGAGCTCAAGAGACATTTTTGCATTAATTAACTTAAAGTCTCATCCATTTGAATGAGTGTTCTAATCAGAGAGCGCAAGGGGGGGAATCGTCTGCCATTGAAGGAAATACAGTTACCAAAATCCGAGAGTCAAATCCTGCTCACCTTGTGGGGGTGCTCACATGAGTTGGGGCTGTAGGAGCAGGGTCAAATGGCTATGCCAGTGCCTGAGAAAAGTGTGCAAAATTGGATCCAAAATAGTTTGTGTACATAGAGCCAAAACCTGCTGTCTTCATGCAGGCAGAATTGCCCATAAATAAAAACAGGATTAAGAAAAAGCCAATGGTGCAGTATTCACAATGGGCCAAGTCCCAAATTAACTCCAGAGGAGCTAGGCCAATTTTCACTGGATGAGGATTTGGCCACTATGCTATATTGTACTCACTAATGCACTAGTGGAAATCTGGAGTAATTCCATTGATGTCAGTGCAGTTATTCTGAATTTACAACAATGTACTGGGTGCCATCAAGAGCCAGGGAAGAATTTAATCCATTTATGAGAATGTCATGTGGGACTGTTTCAAAAGCATTACTAAAATGCTAACATAAAATTGCTTGGGTAAAAACTGCAAGCAGTCTGATGGTTCCATTGGAGACCAGCGCCATCCATAGATACGAGGCCAGAAGGGACCATTGTAATCGTCTAGTCTGACCACCTACATAGCAAAAGCCATAGAACTTCCCCAAAATAATTCCTAAAACATCTTTTCAACAAGCATCCGATCATGATTTTAAAATTGTTAGTGATGGAGAATCCACCGTGACCCTTGGTAAATTGTTCCAAAGGTTAATTACTCTCACTTTTAAAAACTTATTTCTAATCTGGGTATTTGTTTTGTATTAACAAAAACTTGCACTATTGTGGAACACCATTCTATGTAGCATCAATATAATATACAATACAGAGGATATTCATAGCAATCTGAGAAGGATACAGGTTTAGTTTAAAAAGTCTACGATATCTCAGCAGCAGGGATTAAAGTATCAGGGCTGTTGCACTAGATTGGGTTAGATTAAAAATAAATCAAGTTTGTTTAATTCCAAAGACAAAGGTTTTAAGTGAGTACAGGTATAAGGATTAAAATCAGAAATGGTTACAAGAGAAATAAAGATAAAACACTTTCTAGTAACTAAAACTTAGCAAGCTGACTTGGTTCAAGGTAAAATCCTCACCACATGTTTCCAGCAAGATGGCTGGCTGACTTCCTGGGTCAGGATCTATCCTCCAAAATCAAAGGGCTTGTACCTTTGTCGTCTTAAGTGAAAGATACATCATGTGGGATTCTGTACCCCTCTCTTTTATAGTCCATTGAATCTTTGAAATAGATTCTTCTGAAAGAGACCTCCAACTCTGAGGTAGGCATCATGGAGTTCGGTTTTAAGAAAATGTCCTGCTACTCCTTCTGCTGCTGAGTTGTTTGCTAAAATGCAAATTTAGTTCCTGCCCCTTCTGGTGCAACTGAAAGAAAAACATGTTTTAGAGTAGCAGCTGTGGTGTCAATCTCCTCCCTTGCCGTGGCAGTGTGAGGTTTGCTTCTACCCCTTGTTAGCTTGATGAATCTGTTTTGCAAAGTACTGGGGAAGTAACTTTCAGGTGGAGAAACCACATTCCTTGGGGTAAGGTGGGGTAACTCCTGCTTGGCTAGCAAACACATTTTAAGAATTGTAGTTTCGGTTTATGTCCATAACTTTGAATCAGTTGCTTGAACCGGTACATTATGTGATGATAAAATAACCAGTGAGTTATGTGCTTTGCATTGATACCTTGCATGACATTTATCGGATACATTTTGTGACATTCAAGAATTGGGGTATACTATAACTGGTTACGCCAGCTGAAATTCATTCTCGGAGCTCAGGGAGTCCCTTGGGCTGTTCTTAATGTCACAAAGTGTAGAAATAGCTTAACTTGTACTCGACCCACCACTGTAAGTATAGACTTAGCCTAACTTGGTGCAACATAGACACTGTTACTGACTTAGATGCTGTATAGATTAACACTCCCTTCGGGTCACCTCTGAATTTCATCCTGGTTCTCTCTGCACCCAGGAGCAAAGAAGTAAGAGTGAATAAAATAGACCCAAAGTAAGCCGGTAGGCAGAGATATCGACCTACGTTGTATGTTGCTCTCCCGTAAAATACATCCGTATGCAATAGAAAAGACAAAGGTTTCTGCCTTACAGTGCTAGCAGGTGAAGAGAATAACCCTTGACTGAGTTGATGGAGTTAAGGGACTGAAAACAAAATTGCAGATTGGGAGGCAAATACGTTCCTTTAATTTTTAGGTCTTTTCCCTTCCTTATCACTCTTCTAAGCTGCCTGTGGGTTTCGCAGAGAGCTGCTAACAGCTGCTCCAGGCTCTTTGAGGCAGTTGCACAATTCACATCAAATCAGCAGTTCTCCTGGTGCAGGGATAAAGCATGAGCCTCCTTTCCAAACCTCCCCCTTTCCCCCCACCCTGTCCTCCATGCTTATTCAGTTACAGGAGATGTATTCAAAGTTGTTTACATCTATCCAATTATGACTCTGATCCAAGTTCTGCTCTGCTCTGTGGCCTCACAATTCCCATTGGCTTCAAAAGACCCAATGGAAATTGTGCACACATAACTTGGGGTAAAACGTAGCGCCATATAAATATTCTCTCCTTCCCCATGTTAAACTGAGTGACTACAAATCCTTGTTTGCCTAGGCTAGTATATTTGCCCATGCTAAAATATAATCCTAAAGTAAAATGGTAAGAATGAATCTAAAGTAAGGCTTCTAAATGCTACAATGCCTGTTTAGTACCAGTTCCCCATGGCATACACAGCACACTTCATTCAGGTAGATTGCTTAAGTTTTATTAGGTCTGGCAGTTCTTTATTTCACTGCTGATTAGATGACCTATGAGCAGAGTAGCGTGTCACCCTTGTGTTGGAGAAGAATTGGTGCTGCCGGCTGAGCTGGGCTGGATTCTTGGAGTATGAATGTCTGCTTCCAGACATTTGACAGAGATTAATAAAGTGCAAAGTTCCTTAAAGGAATCCATGATAAAGTGGCAGGTATTTTTTTTTTCTGTTTTTCTTTTTCTTCAAAGCAACAGAGCAGCATTGTAAAGGCTTTTTATATAAATTCACAAGGGGTTATCAGAGGTTGCGTGCATCTTCTTGAGAAAAGTTTTGATACCCTGTGTGGTGATTGTTTAGGTTCAGTAAGTTGAGCCTGAGGGCTGCAGTGGTGACATGATGCATGATTCCCATTAAAGTCGAGACCTTTAAGCACATATGTTGAAGAGAACAGACCCCCGCCTCTCCCCCGCCAGAAGTATGATGCTTTATTCCTGTACATGCAAGATTTTGAATATCTCTGCACACCACCATATTTTACTTTCCTTTTTCCAAGGCACAATCCCTCTGTGCTTTGGGGAATGGTTTTGCAGCATTCAAAATTGCTGCTTGTCTGTGCAAAGGGTTATTTCAAACCAGAATCTCCCATGTTAGTGCGTTATACACCAAGTAACAGGAATGACCCACACAAAGACTGGTTTGACCATTGTAGCCCTTCCATATCTGTCTAGTAATAGTACTCCAATGCAATCATGTGAAACAATGGGCTCAGCAACGTTAAGTGTGCCCCCAAAACAATAGACTATACCCCCAAAATACGTATAATATAATGTACATTTCTATGACGATTTGCTTTATCTCTGTCGCCCTGCAGTTCCTACTCTTCCTAGAGAATGCTAATAATGATAAGGTGCAGTTCATATTTTATCCAAAAGCTGTAACACAAGGGAGATGTTTGCTACAATGCAAATCATTGGACATGTTTTTTGGGGCTTGGTGATAAATGTAGTTCTCCAGGCCTTGTACAATCCTACAGTTAATGGATTTCAATTGGTGGGATTTAAAAAAATATATCATTTTTGTTATGGTACAAAACCCAGAGGGATTCTGGTTTTGATTTTGTTGCTCATTCAAATTTCTACTGTAAAATTTCCACAAACAAAATTCACTATGTATAAAGGTGGTTTGAAGGATGTACAATTGATCATTAAATGAGAGGAAAGGATGTTAAGATTTTCAGGGAACCAAAAAAAAAAAGAGTTAATGGAGGCAAAGAGGAAAATAAGGGAATATAGGTATATTGGTGATAAATTAATAATAGAGAAATCAGTTAATCCTATTAATAAAGGAGAATGAAACTAATGATTATAAAATTGCTGAGATTCTGAAGTGCTTTTTAAAATTCAAGTTCGAAAATAAAAATAAGGAAAAGAGGTATTAAAGCTAAGAACTAATGAATATCTTGTAAAAATAGCTATAAAATGTAAGTAAGAAACACAGATATGAGATTGCTTGGGGAATCTGTGCATGCAAATTGGCAGACCCAGATGATGGATACATCACAGGGTGTTAAGAAAATGAACTAAAACTGATTTAAGGCCCCAATTTAGGAAGGAATCCTGTTCAAGCATTTAAGCATACGTTTAAGCCCAATCGAAGACAATGGGATTTAAAGTAAAGCTTAATGCTTAAAATAAAGTATTTAAGTGCTTTCTTGAATCTGTGACTAAACCTCTGACCATCACTCTTCAGAAAAGGCATGGGAAACTTGGGAGGTACCAGTGGAATGGTAAAAAGCAAATTTAGTGCTTAAATGAAAAAAATGTATTGAAAAATAACCCTGGTGATTATTAGCCACAAAGTCGAGAGCAAATTCTAGTAGAATAAGAACAGTGGTGGGAAAAATTGCTGTCTTCCATTTTGGTATTCAGGTGACTGCATCCCTTCCTCTGAGACTTAGCCCTAGCCACCAAAATCTGTGTCTGTGTCACATCGAAGATAGGCCCATACAGAAAGTTTTGTGGTAGTCTGACATTGGACAACACAGGAAAGCATCTGCTGGTACAACATGCAGCAGCCTAGCTCCTAAATTAATCCAGTACACAAGCATATATCACATTGTCGCTCAATGCCCTACACTGGCTCCCCATATGACACCAGAGCTGCTCCAACACTGTGGTCCTCGTCTTCAAAGCCCTCAAAGGAAATAGCTGCTAGAACTGGTTGAAATGTTTTAACAATAATTTTTTGTATCAAAAACTGGCCTCTTTTTTTTTTTATAAACAAAATTTTTCATTCAGAATTGTCAACATTAACAGTTTATTTTTTTGGGTGTGAGGAGTTGTTGTGCCTCTTGGTTTTTGTAAAACATTTTATCAAAAGCGTTATCAACACCGTTACAATGTTTTTCTGTTTACTGAGAACCTGGATTTTGATACATTAAAATGTAGGTAACCATTTTGATAACACTTTTAATCATGTTTTCGATAACCAGCCCTACATTTTTTCCCTAATGCTTTTCTTGACACTGGGTTTCCCATTTTCCAGTGGCTGTACCTCCTATCTCCATGACAGTCTCCAAATCCCATCCATCATGCTCTGTTCAACAGACGCACTGTGGCTGACAGTCTTGCATGTAACATGTGGTGGCGAGAGGCGGTGTGTTCTCAGCAGTTGTCCCTCAGCTGAGTTACTCCCTGCTTCCAGTGATCAGATTGAGTTTGAGTCTGATCAGGTTAAGAGCACAATGCAAGAATTGCACCTTGCACAGTCCTTCCACTGTAAAGCAGGCTATAAAATAGCAAAGCATGACTTCTTCCTCTTTCCCTCTATAATGAATCTTTGAGACTAACCTTATAGAAATGCCCTGGATCATCAGGAGGGGCGGAGAATGGAGTCCTAGTTGGTAGCAACGCTGCTTCTGCTAATACTTGTATCTGGTGCCTAGATCCTAGAGTGATGGATGCATTTGCAATTCATAGCTCAGCAGACAGATAAGCTTCAATAATGTATTTGATTCAGTGTCTTGCAAAATCTTACTAGACACCTCCATTCAAAACTGCTTGGGCAGAACACTGCCACATGGTTTGGGAATTGGGACAGTATCATGTCGGGAGTCCCAGAGACTGGTGTTAGACCCAGGTTCACTTTATTAAAGATTTGCAGATGGATAAAGAGCATGCTAATTACATTCACCAAGGATACTGAGGGAGGAATTGTGAATATTATTGAGACCACAGCTGTAATAAATAGTGACCTAGAGAAGTTTGAACTACAGGCGGGGAATAACCAACTCAAATCCATCTTTGACAAATGCCAGCAAATACATCTGGGGAAGAATAATCCAAAGTATAGCAATCCAGTGGGAATTATGTGAAAAGCAGTAATGCTGAGAGAGACCCAGTGGTGCTAGTGGTTAATAAATGAGATATGAGAAATGGCAGCAATAAAAGCCAATGCAGTAGTAGGTTGGATATAATCTGTCAGAGGTTAAAGACGTGATCATGCTCTTCAATACTGCACTGAGAACAGTGGAGTTGTAGCATCTAAAAGGGGAAGAAAAATTGGAGAGTGTTTAGAGAAGAATAACAATTTTAAAAGGGTCTGGTGGGCATAATTTAGGAGGAAAGATTAAAAAGTAAATATGTATAGTTTGTCCAGAAAATGGCTACAGGAGTATGATAATTGTCCAGCAGTTTTGGAAAGGTGTAAGCACCATGGAGGGAGAGAGATTTATTTAAGCTAGTTCAAGAAAACAATCAGAAGTAAAAGGACGAAATTAAACAAAGGAAAAACTAGACTAAATGTTCATTCTTATAAGATCTGTCAAACTGCAGAATTGTCTCCTAAGACCACAGATTCATCCCTTGAGCCATTTAAAATGGAACTGTACAGAACCCCGAATAAATAAGGTGCTGTAGGGAACAATCTTGTATTGGTAGGGAATAAAAGAGATGATCTAATAGTTCTTTTCCATCTTTCATTTCTTTGATATTTTTTTTTTTTTACTTCACTGCAGTTACAGTCGGGGATGGAGTGCGTTTTTACTCAGTTATGCAGCACACACAATGGGTTCTTTAATATTTTTCTAATTTTGCAACAGAGATAATACGCATCATTTCCACTGATGTGTCTTGGGTGCATTGCTGAATTTAGGTGCAAGGGCAGGATTTATCCCAGTAATATAAACATACACCAGTGTCCTGAAGAAAGCTACTGGCTGGGATCCCCTGGAGGCTCATGCAGTTGAACATACCCAGTGCTGATGCTGGGGACAAAGCCCTTCCTCCAGTTATACTCATCCCTATTTATTAGATGCACTTTGTGTCCTCCTTGTTTTCTTTCCTTCTCTCTGAGTCCCTCTGGGCTCATTTCAGCTCTGCACAGGGAAATGCACTGATGCCCTATTTGCTGTCATGGTCCACTGAGGGCGTTTTAATATTGTTTTTCTTGTTCCTTTCTCTCCAGGCTTTTTTTATCCCAGCAATGTTGTGACTGTATAATGTGGCCTTTCTTTCACTTGATCTCCTGGAGAGGGCAGGCTAAGGGTTGAACTGCAATAGAAAAAAGGTTTGATGCCTGGCTCATCAATGATGATAATATCAGAATGGCAAACAGGGTGCATGGGGGCTTTTGTTCTCATTGTTGCCCCTTACACATGCACCTCTGTGTACAATAGGGAAGCTATTTGATCAGCTGAAAAAGAGCTTATTTGTAAATCTGTAACTAATGCTGCTTCTAAAGATTTATCTCATCTGTAAGCCTGGTGCTGCTCTCCCTTATGCTGGTGTAAATCTGGAGTGAATCCTCTTAAGTCAGTGGTGAATTTAGATCCGAGTGGATCCCACCATATGTACTGCAAATGAGTCTCTGCAAACAAAATTTGATTAATTTGATTCTAAATTAGATGCTGTTCCACTTAGACCGTCTAATTTAGAACATTGTTTGGCTTCTCTGGGTAACTCTAGGAAACATTTTAGTGATAAGCTCTGCGACACAATCACCGGTTGATGACATGCAGTTGCTAACAGGAGTATTGATTAGAGACAACAGAATGCTATATTGAACTTGAGAATCTGGAAAACTTAGCAAAATCATGCAATATTCATGTACTGGGCATTTTTTATAATATAAACGGAACTGCACTGACTGATAAGCTTTCTCCATCCATGTTGTAGCCATGCTGGTCCCAGGATATTCACCCACCTTGTCTCACTGATAAAGTTTCTGGTTTACTAAACTCACTTGTTGAATTAGGCCCTGCTGTTTAATAAACTTTTTTTCACATTTCTTTTAAGATCACTTTTATTAGCCAAGCTATTAATTCCATGCACTGGACCAAGCTGTTTGTTGTTCCTTTAGGATTTACACCTGATCATGAGCAAATCATTAACCACGCTGAGACCACTAATAGCTTTTGAAAACATAAAAAGTGTCTGCCTTTCTTGATGTTGGCACAATGACTCTGCCAAGAAGGGAGGCATTTCTTGTTCTGACATCTAAATTGCAGACCTGAGGTTTCCATATATCTGTTACATTTCCCAATAAACTCAAGGTAGGTAAAGATGACAAGAGGTTCTTGTTCTAGGATTATGATCAGACCAAGCAGTGCTTGTCATTTCAGTTACTGATTAGACTATTGTAATGTATTTTACTTGGGGCTACCTCTTGGGACCATGCAGCTGCTAGTGCAAAATATAGCTTCCCACGTATTAAACGATGGATGACACAGTGAATATGTTAGAACAGTACTTGTTGGCTGTTCAACCAAGTTTTGATTTTGACCTGTAAAGTCCTAAGTGCCTGGGAACCTGCCTAGTTAAATAACTGCCTTTGTCTCTCTCACATCACAACAAACTCGAGCAATCTGCGAACATGCTCGAGCTACCAACCCTCTGGCTTAAAAAAGAAGCAGAGGTTAGTGTCAAGGTGTCTTCTATATTGATTCTGAAGCTCCCTTTTCCCTTTCCCTGCTTTGCTTAATCAGGAAAGGTAATGGTGATTTTTAAAAGTATATCTCCTCACAGATGAATGACATAGCTGGTGCTATTGGAAAGAAAAGCATTGCAGGAAGAACATAGCGCCAAACAGTCATCTGGCTGGCAGGGTACTTTGCATTTTCCCTTGAGTAGCTGTAGGTACGATCCTACACACATTGTTTATCAGAGCAAGGAGGAGATGAGAAAGTGTATATGTAAAATCTGTCTGGTGTGAGCAGTTTTACTTATGTGCATAATCTTACTGTCCGAAGGCCCAGTCCTGAAAACGTTAAAACACGTTGAGTCACTTTTCTCATTAGGACTTGGTGTGATTTGGGTTCCTGACCAACTTCAGCATTTGCAGGATTGAGTTCTTGCTGGTTTGGCCGGGCTAAGCGTAATAATACCTAACTCTCAGACAGCACTTTTCAAATAGAGGTAAATGTTTCCCTTTGCAAAATATCTATTGAGAAGGAACTGGTGATTTCATAGTAAGAACCAATGGCCAGACATACAAAGGTATTTAGGAACCTAAAGATGTAGCTAGGCATCTACTGGGATTTTCAAAAGTGTCTAGATGCCTAACTCCCAATGAAATCAATCTCAGTACGTCTCTTTCTCAGGCTATCTTCCTCCTGCTATTTTATTTATTAACTCGATTTGGGTTACAAAATCAATGGCGATTAGGCACCTAAGTGCTTTTGAACATCCCATTAGGTGCCTTCCTACATCTTTAGACATTTGAATAACTTAAAAATCTGTCCGCCAGAAAAAGAGAGACTGGATAGCTATCAAGTGGCTCTGTGGATCACAGCACTGTGGGAGCTTGGAAACAAGTGTGACCAACAAATAAAAGACTCATTCTGTCGTATCTCTGTCAGCTTCCCCAGTTACAATCTATGTGATAAGAGTCTAGGATTGTCACTCTGAAGCCTAGAATGCCTGAGTCAGTGTGAAGGGATGGCAACCACGGCAAGCATGGTTGAGAGCGCGTTTTGTTTAGAATCTCACCAGGCTGATTAATCACTGGGATTCACAGGCTGCTGCTGTTCAGTTTTTAAGTTCTCGGACATTTTTGGCTTTTTTACACACACGACTCTGTGTGCCAGAGCCTGAGCTTTTAGCTACTAGTTAAATATCAAATAAGAGAATATTCAGCTGTCACCATATGTTTCCCAGGAATAAAATGAATATTGATTAAATGGCGTGATGTCAGCTGAATTGACCATCACTGTATCCAGACAAACACGTGGCGAAACGTGATATTGAAGCTGATAACACAAAACTGTTTCACTTTTTACGTGCTTTTAAATGGCATCAAAGTCACAAATGGCAGCTAGGTGTCTGGCTTTCACTGGGAATTAATCTCCCCCTTAATCCCTACTGCAGAAATGTGATCACTTCAGGCTAAAGCCTGCCTTCTTCTCTGTCCCCACAGAGGAATTTGGGGTTAAACCCGGCATGTCAGGCAGACTCTGCTGCCCAGAGGGGAGCAGGATTGGGTGGCTCCTACCCTCACCCCAGCAGAGTTGATTTTCTGGATGAGGAGCGGAGCAGATCCAACAGATTCCCAGCTGCATATATCGATTGGCCATTGTCTAGTGGAGAGCACTTGAGCACACCAGCCACAGGCACCTCTACAGTCCTGATGCTACCCAGGTATCCCTCCTCTCCTCCTCCCTCCTGGGTAAGGCGCCCACTGCTCCCCGTGTCCCTCCTGTCCTCCACCCTCAAAACCCCCTCCACTCGCGCTCTCCACATCCCTCCTCTCCTCCATCCCCATCCCCCGTGGAGGGGGGGTGGAGGAGTGGAGGGACACGGAGAACGCAAGTGGTGGAGGCCTTGGGGTGGAAGGGGATGAAGGAGAGGAGAAACACGGCAAGTGGCGGGGATCTCTGTGGGTGTATGTGAAGTGAGGAGGGACTCACCAGGCAGCGGTGGCCATTGGGAGCCTCGGGGAAGGGGCAGAGCAGGGAGAGGAAGAAGCAGAGTGCAGGAGGGGCCACCATGGCCCAGGCATTGGTGGTAGGGTGCAGTGTCTGTACCAGGTGAGGCTTAGCCTCCCTGGCCTATTGTACCTGCCTCCCACTCTGGGAGAAGAGAATTTTCCTCCCTCTGCTGATGTCTGGCCACCCAGATTGCTTGCTGGGTCAGGGATTTGGCCGCCAAAAGAAAAATTACACTTTTTGAGACTTTAGGGTGCACGGGGGATCACTTTTTGAAGCTTTCTCCACAGCAATGATGAAACTTACTTTATCTTTAAGAATGAAGGTTGAAATTATCATGTATCCACTAGACTCCAGGAGCTGGGACTTTTAAGGAAAACAATTATTATGAGACTCATGACAAAATGATGAGAGTTGGCAACACTGATTACGTCACCTACCTTGTTTCTCTAGCTCTCCACGATAGAGCTTTGTGAAGAACTAGATTTTTCAGTTAACTGACGATTTGAAAAAATCAAAGGGAAAATTCATTTTGGGTCAACCTAAAATAAAAATGTTTTCAAAATTTTCGGTGAATCAAAAAAATAAAAAAATGTTTCATTTTGATTTCAAGCTGTTTGTAAAATGAAATTGAAGGGAATTTCAAAATGAAGTCATTTTGAAATGAAAAATTGAAACTTTGTTTCAAAACTGTCAAAATGAAATATTTCAGTGTTTTTCTAGTCTGTCTTTTATTTTCTTTTTTCAACTGAAAGAATGCAGTGAAACTGTGAAATGTTTCAGTTCACCCAAATCCTCATTTTTTTTCTCCTCCTCCTCCTCCTCCTCCTTCTCACCATCATAAAAAAAAAGGATTAAAATTTTCACCCAGCTGGAGTCCAGTCACCATCGTGTCTTCCAGAATAGATAAGATCTGAACTTATCTATAGAATAGAATAAGTAATAAACATTTTATTTTTTACAATTTTGGTAGTGGTGGAGGGGAGGAATAGTGGGTAAAAACAAACAAACCCTTGTGCTGTTATAAAGAAACAAAAAAGAAGATAGACATTTTATTTCCCTTTGGAGGTCACCTTTAACTGCCTAGCTTGAATAATGCTGAACAATAGAGTGATACCAGAAGCCAAGATCTCTTCCTTCCCATTATTGTCCCATCCTTTTATCTGCATTTGTCTTTGGAACAAGCCATTGTTTTGGCGATAAATATCTGGAACAGTTTTTGTAGCCAAAGCGGGTAGGTTGATTGAAAATGATTTCCTAAGGGGACACATGAATTTTCCCCTTGCATCTGTTTGCAGCACTTGTCACTCTGATAATAAAGCTGTTAACTGGCTGTTGATCAGGAATGCTTGACACATTTTAATAAACTTAGCATATTTTCCCTGTGTTCAAGTAGCCTGTTCTTATCTGATGAGAAATGTATTTGTTCCAGGCAAAGGAAGAGCACTTGAGAATGCTGCCAATATGCCACTTACACAACAGTAATGTGATGGACTACCCAGCTAGTCTGACTAACCAATGCATTTATTTCACAAGGAACAGACTGCTTATTGACTTTGATGAAGTATATGCAAAACACAATTGAAAAATTGTAAGAAATTAATATTCCAACTTTTTTTTTCCAGTGAATTTCCCATAAGATTTTTTTATTCTACAACATTAAGGAAAAGGAGAAATATGAACATTGTCCTTTTTACAAACCACAACAACAATAATAGACAAAAGAGTAACATTGAGACTGAAGCCTTGTGTTTAAAGTAGGTCTCTGGAAGTGAGGTCTCCTTTGTTCCATTTATTTAATCTACTACTTCCAAATCTCTTAGGCTCAATTCATATTCATAAACCATTTTGAGATCCTCAGTGGAAAGAACCTATTGACGTGAAAGTATTTCTATGCATTATAATATTACTATTCCTTTGATTAGAGAGACAAGGTGGGTGAGGGAATATCTTTTATTGGACGAATTTCAGCTGGTGAGAGAGCCAAGCTTTTGAGTTGCATAGAGCTCTTCGTTTGTGGTGCCTACAGCGTGCTAGGCGCTGTACATACACAAAATAAGAAACATTTCCTGTCCCAAATAACTTGCACTTTAAAAATGTATTATAGATAGAATCCTGTCTGCCTTCACAAGCATGGGGATTTTTATTCTATTTTTCTCATGCAAGTGAATTACCTTATTATCTGCTAGTAGCTAAATTCTCTTCAGTGAGTATTAAGCAGAACCAGTCTAATGCTGATGTCTTCCTCACCTAAGGGGTGAATTGCCTCTGTGGTAATAGTTCATTTGAAAGCACTTTTATCTAATCAGTAATTACAAAAATGATGTTATTCAGATAATGTTACAATAAAAAAAGACTTGTATGAAATCCAAGTGGACAGATGTTGCAGGTTTCCAATTGAGACATTCAGTTTAATTCTCAGCTGCACGATGCATGTGACAATATTTTATTTAGTGGATAAAGTCTTTGCTTTTGAACAAAGTAGGATTGAGTTAGTGGAACTATTTACTAAGTAGTCGTGAGTAAGATTGGTAAAATAGGGGTGAAGGTTTTAAGCTTGATATAGTGAAAATGACAAGTCATTGCCATTCCACGGTGGTGGAATTGAGAGCAGAATTTGGCCTAATCTATCTCATTTAACTGGCATAATGAAATGGATATTGTGATGAAATTCAACTAAAGCCAAGATTTTGAGGTATATTGTACTAGTGTAGTTATGGAGTAAGTTTAATTAAATCCAGTGGTATTATTCTGGATTCACTCCAGGAGCTGATCTAAGGCTCTGAGTTATAATGAAGTGACTGTACTATAGAGCGTCATGTGGTGCTTTATGCAGCACTTAAATAGATAAGTGCCCTGGCCTGAAGAACTTACAGCCTAACCCTATGAACCACAAGACATGGAGTGAATAGTACATGTGACATGAGAGAAGGTGTGGAGGCATGATCAATGAGGGGATCAGTGTTGGAATGTTTCATGGAAAAAGGAGGTTTTGAAGGATTTGGAAGAGGAAAGAGGGGGTCAGTTGGGAGTCCCAAGTAGGAAGTTGTTCATGTAGAGGGCTCAGATTGTGGGGGCGGTGGAATTTCATGAGTTTGGATAGTAGATTCCAGGTTGCTACATGGTATTTATAATATTAGCCTTTATCCAAACTGATCTAGAAAAGTTAGGGAAGCTCCAAGCAGAGATGTGCTTGAAAACTGGATGACCGATTGGGTAAATGATATACCTTCTTTGTCTTCAAAGTGGTACATGTTGCTATCTTGCACCCTGCACTTTCCATAACCATGTTCTGTTCCTAGCACCTGTGCATTTTTTTTATGTGCCAAAAAGCAAACAGCTGTCTCACTCTCTGACAAATCCAGATGATATAGCCCCACCTCAGAAGTGATTCTTGTTGACATCTTTACCAAATAGCAGGGCAGAGGAGGTGGCTTTGATGGGCAGTTTTAACGTGGTGACTGGAATAAAGGATTTAACATGTTTTTAAGAGGATATATGCGTATTTCCTCAAGCAGATAAGGACAGCAAATCTGGCTGGCAATTGATGCTGGTTTCTTCAGATCTGAGAGTTGCAGGATATTCTCTGCTTTTCTCTCTCCAAAAGCAATGAATAAATGTAGACCAAGCTAAGGCACCATGTTACCGTGTCCACCCATTTATCTCCCAACAAGGGAATAGCTCATTGTTGAACTGTCTATCACACAATCACCATGATATCAATCATACCTGAGTCCTGGCTATTCAGGTGCCAAGACTGTATCTGCTATATATAGATCTAGCCCTGTTTTAATCATTGCTGTGTATCTTACATTTCTGAGCCGTGGTTATATATGTGAGGTAAAGTTGTCAAGAAATCAAACTTCAAGGCTTTATAGGTTTTGGCAATTTTATACGGGAAGAAATAGATTTATATAGTGGAGAACACAATGTACTGTATTAAAGCCTGAGGAGTGCTCTGTAATAATCAGTACAGTCCCATATTAGTGCTTTGGTAAATAACACTGAAATAAGATTTGACAGTATCCTCTGTGTGTGCATGCGGAAGATACACAGGAGGCTGAACGCTGAAGTCACTGGTGTTGCACAGCAGTGGATCTCAGAATCTGGCCCAGTCTAATAAGATGACATAACAAAAACAGCCGACTCTCATGTGACCGATCTTGAGCATCCCAACAACATTTATCATCAAGAGGTGAAATAAGGTTGGCTTGTAGTGGCTCACGTAGCCATAGTTTTTTTTTTTTTTTTTTTCTGGAGGCTACTCGGGATCCAAGCTTTCAGTAAAAACTATCTTTAGTTAATTGTTATATGCAGATCCTTCAGAATAGGAGCCCAGTCTGAACTGATGTCTGTTTGAGATGGCCTATAGCCTGAAACCATAACTGAGAGTCTATTGATGTGTCACTATGGTTGACTACTTCACGAATGATCAAGTAAGAAGAGAAGAACATGCCACCAGCATTGGCTAATGGATTTCTAGTCTGCTTTTGTAAACTCAGAAGGTTGAGATGAGTCAACAAACATTTGGATGATTATTTGAACTGAAACTGAATATTTAAACTCAGTCAGTCATAGCCATGTGGGTCCTAGGATATTAGATATTGGGATATTCGAGAGACAAGGTGGGTGAGGTGGTATCTTTTATTGGATCAACTTCTGTTGGTGGTGGTTCTCCACCTTGAATGGTTCCTTAGCAGGAGCGGTGCCGGGTTTTTGCCGCCCTAGGTGGCAGCGCTCCTCCTCTGAGCATTCGGCCGCGGGGGTCCTTCCACTCCGTGTCTTCGGGGCACTTCAGCGGCAGGTCCCGGAGCGAGTGAAGGACCCACCGCCGAATTTCCGCCGAAGACCCAGAGCGGAAGGACCCCCGCTGCTGAACTTCTGCCGAGGGTGGCAAAATGCCGCCCCCCAAATCCTGCCGCCCTAGGGTCGCCTAGTGGAAGCGCCGGCCCTGTTCCTTAGAATATGTGCTAACTACTTATGCTAAACAATCTGTTTCATCTTGCATTTTGCTGGGACACTCGGAGTACTTTTCCCAGACCTAAAGAAGAGCTCAATGTGCCTGGAAAGCTTGTCTCTCTCACCAACAGAAATTGGTCCAATAAAAGATATTACCTCACCCACATTGTGTCTCTTTACTCTTTGGATATTCAAAAGTTAGCAACACAAATCCAACACCTTTCCAATAGATAGGCCAGAGATAAGAGATTGAAAGTAATTGCTGTGTTTCCCTGTAGCATAAAGTCCATTAAATGCCGGCTTCAGAGGTTGATGTGTATAATTATCCTTATTCTATAACATGAGGGGTTTTTTTTAAGTCTTCATTAAACTCAGAAAAACAGTGTGACACCGAAGTGAATCAACTTATAAAGAAATTACCCTACAAAATAACTGCATGAGTGACTCTAGAGGCTGCCGTTTGACAAAAGGATGAAAAGAAGCCAATAAACTATTTGGATCCAACATATTCCATGAATATAGCTCTTTTAAAAGAAACTATTGATCTTTACCATCAGACGTCCAAACAGTCAATCACACACTGACAGCTACACATATGCAAACTAGAAGTAATCATATCCTGCATTCTCTTCCCCAGAGAAATATTGATTCTGACTTCGTTTATAGAGTTTTCCAAAGATACCCTTTTTAACAACTTTTCTTTTTTCATTCTCTAATTGATCTATGAGAAGGGGACAAATATGCAGAGCTCAGCAGAACAATGCTTTTTTATCTGTCTACAAGCCTGTGAAATCTCAGTCCTGTGAGACTAGTTTAAAAGAAGTATTGATTTTTAGGAAGGCTATTGAAGTCTTAAATGCTTAACTACATTCTTTCCATTCAATTATATTGAAATCACTGGTCTTAACAATTAGCCAAGACAGAGTTATTTGCTTTCAAGAAAGATTTAAACAGAACCTATTACATTGTTCTTCACAATATATCAATATTATGTATTGTTTCATCTATATATTATGCAAGCAACATAGAGTTAATATGACTTCATAATTAAAATGCTTCAAAGTATTCCTCATAGGCTAGCCTAACTATTATGGACTAAGTACATTGTAATTTGCCAAGTATACCGAAATAAAGGCATAAAAGCCTTTAGGGATCATAAAAAAAAAATCAAATTTCTCAAACACTGATTGAATTAAACACACAGTGTAAACTTGTGCATACTCTAGATTTGATGCAACACTCACTGAAGTCAATGAGCGTGTTCTTTCAGTGAGCCTTGGATTGAGTCCTAAATCTATAACTGGTTTAATTCATCGAATGTCAGCTTCAGATATTAATTACAATACCTACTAGTGCTTTTTTAGCCAGAGGTTTCAAAAACACTTCACAAAGGAAGTCAGTATCATTATCCACATGCCTACGCAACAATTTTCCCATCTGTAAACATGTGAAGTGACTTGCCTAAGGTTACCAACAAGCCAGTGACAGAGCTGGGAATAGAACCTAAGCCTCCCAAGTCCCAGTTCAGTGCACTATCCAGTAGGAGCCACTGCCTTCCTAATATTGTACACCTTTTGTTTAGAAAACATCTCTACAAGGATGGAAAAACTTAGTCTTTTAATTAGAGATATAGGCTGATAATTAAACACCAGCTCTTGCTTCCCTCTTACATGGGTGCAGTGAGAGAGAGAGAAGGAGGAGTGGGGGAGACAAGGAGACTTTCTTAGCACAGCCTGCATAAAAGCCAGGAAGAATTTCAATCCGTGTCTCAGGGGAGCACAGAAGTTGCTCCTCCCTTATCCAACGAGAGCACGTGGTGACCCAAAAGATTTCATGGGGAGGTAGTGCCATGTAGTTAATAAATTGAACTGATTATTTCTGCTCGCCACATCCTTCAAGAGTTTTAGAACTAGTAGATCTCATCCTGTCATCGATTGGAAGAGGATAACAAGCTTTCCTGCTTTTTCAACTCCCAATTAATTTTTAAACTCTGAATAAATTAGATATTGCACTAAACTAGTTTAATACACTGATATGAAGAAAATATTTTCTGTGCATCTGCACAAGAGCCTTCTGCTGTTGAAAGCTGGTTAGCACTTCAGCAAACTGGCTGCAAGTATTTAACCCATAACTAAAACCAGTTCAGTGGTTTGACTTCCTTTAAAACTTGGCAGCAAACATGCCCTGCTTAATACTATTTTTGTGGTCAATTTCAATAATTTTAATAGATTATAGTAAATGTAGGCTTCAACATAGGCTGATCATTTCAAATAGGTTAGTAGGTTTATTTCTTTTTTAAATAAACCTGTTTAATTTAAAACACATTTTTTTTTAAGTAAAAAATAATTCATTGATTTTTATCCACCCTGGCCATAGCCTTGCTGTCCTCTGGCCTCTCCCCCAAAGTATCCCATTAAAGGGATCACCATGCAGCAGGAAGACTTGCAGCCAGAAAGAACAGAAGGCTAGAGAATTGCACCACCACCCAGAAGACTACATGACTGGGGATTAAGAAAAACAGACAGGCCTCTCACCAGAGTAGATCCAGAGAACATAAGTGTGTGTCGTCTGCAGGGAGCTAAGATTCTTGCTGGGATTAATTAAGGAAGACTACACCAGGCTGGGAAAAACAATTAAAGAAATGGAGGCTCAGATGATCTTCAGTGGGATTCTATCTGTTCCTAGACGAGGAGAGACAAGGTTCTGACGATCAACAGATGGCTCAGGCAGTGGTGCTACAAGAATGGTTTTGGGATGTTCGACCACTAGGAGCCATTCATGCACAGAAGTTACTAGTAATGGGATGGACTCTATATGCTAAGGGAATGTAATAGAATTCTAGGGTGGAGGCTGGCACAACTGATTTTAAAAGAGCTTTAAACTAGGAATTCAGGAGAGATGGTTGAGAGATGCTTCTTTAATCCCCATGCCTGATTCTGGTATTAAACATGGGGGAAATCAAGTTAAAAAGAGGCTGTATGGTGATGGAGAAAGAAACAACAGAAGGTAGGAGAATGGAGAACAAAAGGAAAGATAGTAGGCAATACTGTCAGTAAAACAACTATATCTCATCTCTCGAAGAATCTGGGTAGGGCCAAGCAGAAACAACCAAGCTGTCTGTCCACCAATGCAAGGAGCCTCGTTAATAAAATGGAGAAACTTGAAAGACTAGTGCAGAAAATGCAACCAGATATTTTATAAGGATAAAAAAAACATTGAATAGTGGTCATGATTGGACTACAGACATTGGAGATGATGTGCTGTTCAGGAACACAGAAGTAAAGGTGGGGAGTAGTATTATATATTAACGATGGGGTAGGCTGTAGAGCAGTGTTTCCCAAACTTGGGACGCCGCTTGTGTAGGGAAAGCCCCTGGCGGGCCGGGCAGGTTTGTTTACCTGCCGCGTCCGCAGGTTCTGCCGATTGTGGATCCCACGGGCCGCGGTTCGCTGCTCCAGGCCAATGGGAGCTGCTGGAAGCGGCGACCAGTATGTCCCTTGGCCCGCGCTGCTTCCAGCAACTCCCATTGTCCTGGAGCAGCGAACCGCGGCCAGTGGGAGCTGTGATTGGCCGGACCTGCGGACGCGGCAGGTAAACAAACCGGCCCCGCCCACCAGGGGCTTTCCCTACATACTCGGCGTCCCGAGTTTGGGAAACACTGCTGTAGAGAAATTAAAAATGGTGTAAAGGATAAAATGGAATCTGTCAAAATCATTTTGGGGAAGAATGGTAACAGAGGCTCCACTGGGATAGTGCTTGAGGTCTACTCCAGACCCCCTAGGATCTCATTTGGATAGGAATAGAGACCTATTTAATATTTCTAATCAAATAAATACTATTGAGAATTGTCTGATATATCCATTCTGAGGGATACTTTGGAGAAGAAATGCTACTAATAATGGTAGGGCCCAGATATTCCTGGATGTGATGGCCATCAAATTTCTTCACTAAGTAGTCATTGAACCCACATGGTATGATGCCATTTTAGATTTAGTATTGGTGAGTAGCAAGGACCTCATAGAAGAACTGGTTGTGGAGAACAACCTGGTTTTCAGTAATCATAAGTTAATTCACTTTAAACTAAATGGAAGGATAAACAAAAATAAGTCGGCAACAAGGGTCTTTGATTTCAAAAAGGCAACTTTTTTTTTAAGGGAATTAGTTAGGGAAGTGGACTGGACTGAAGAACTCAAGGATCTGAATGTGGAGGAGGCTTGGAATTAGTTTGACTTAGTGTCTGGAGCCTGCACCCCCAACCACGGTGGAAAAATTCACGAGGAAGGGTTGCAGATTAAACTTGATGAAAAAGCCTCTCAGGTAATTAACAGGTGGGACCACTAAACCCTGAGGATGAGGTGGAGGTTAAAGATTAAATAGGTATGGCTCAACACCTGCATGAATACTTTGCCTCAGTTTTAAATAAGGGTAATGAGAAGCTTGGTAGCAATGTCAGGGTGGCTAATGTGAATGAGGATATGGAAGTAGAAATTATCACATTTGAGGTGGAAGCCAAACTCAGACAGCTTAATGAGACCTAATTAGGGGCCCTGGATAATCTCCTTTCAAGAATATAAAAGGACATAAAGTTGCAATCCTATTAACAAGGAATTTTAAGAAATCCATAAACTTGGGGGTCATAGCCTGTTGGAGAATTGCAATGATAGTGCCTATATTCCAGAAAGAGAAGAAAGGGTGATCCAGGGAGCTACAGGCCTGTTAGTTGGACATCAATTGTTTGCAAGGTTTTTTAGAACTCTTTCTTAGAGAAAATAAATGTTTTTTTAGAAAGAGGAAATGCAATAGATCTAATCTAATTAGATTTCAGTAAAGCATTTGATACTCATAGACTCTAAGGTCAGAAGGGACCATTATGATCATCTAGTCTGACCTCCCGTGTGATGCGGGCCACAAAAGCTGACCCACCCACTCCTGGAATAATTCTCTCCCTTGACTCAGCTGTTGAAGTCCCCAAATCATGATTTAAAGACTTCAAATCGCTGAAAATCCTCCAGCAAGCGACCCCTGCCCCATGCTGCGGAGGAAGGCGAAAAACCTCCAGGGCCTCTGCCAATCTATCCTGGAGGAAAATTCCTTCCTGACCCCAAATATGGCGATCAGCTGAACCCCGAGCATGTGGGCAAGATTCTCTAGCCAGACCCTCTGGAAAAGTTCTCTGTAGTAACTTAATATCCCATCATTGACCATTGTTACTAATTACCAGCGATGGCACGTTATTGACCTATTGACTAAAATCACTTTATCCCATTAAACCATCCCGTCCATAAACTTATCAAGCTTAATCTTAAAGCCAGAGAGGTCTTTCGCCCCCACTGTATCCCTCGGAAGGCTGTTCCAAAACTTCACCCCTCCGATGGTTAGAAACCTTCGTCTAATTTCAAGCCTAAACTTCCCGACGGCCAGTTTATATCCATTCGTTCTCGTGTCCACATTAGTACTGAGCTGAAATAATTCCTCTCCCTCCCTGGTATTTATCCCTCTGATATATTTAAAGAGAGCAATCATATCCCCCCTCAGCCTTCTTTTGGTTAAGGTAAACAAACTGAGCTCCTCAAGTCTCCTTTCATATGACAGATTTTCCATTCCTCGAATCATCCTAGTGGCCCTTCTCTGTACCAGTTCCACATAAGAAATGTATTAGTTAAACTGGAGACGATGGAGCTAAATGTAAGAATCAAAAGGTGGGTATAGAACTGACTAAAGGGGAGACTACAGTGAGTCATACTGAAGGATGAACTGTCAACCTGGAGGGAGGTTACTAGTGGAGTTCCTCAAGGATCAGTCCTGGGACCAATCTTATTTAACATTGTCATTAATGATTTTGGCACAAAAAGTCGGAGGGTGCTAATAAAATTTGCAGATGACACAAAGTTGGGAAGTATTGCTAATCTGGAGAAGGACCGGAACATCATACAAGAAGATTTGATGACCTTGAAAGCTAAAGTAATCAAAATAGTGCAAAGTATAAGATCATGCACTTAGGGCCTAACAAGTATTTTTGCTATAAACTGGGGACCTATCAGTTGGAAATGACAGAGGAAAAACTTGGGTGAGTTGGTCAATCAGAGGATGACTGTGAGCTGCTAATATGATGTGTGTCCATTTGGGGGGGAAAGGCTAATTTAATAGTACGATGCATCAGGTGAGGTATTTCCAATAGAGACAGGGAAGTGTTATTACCATGGTAAAAAGCACTGGTGAGATCTCATCTGGAATAGTGTGTGCAATTCTGGTCTCCCATTGTGTTTTAAGAAATATAAAATCAAACTGGAACAAGTACAGAGAGAGGCTACTAGGATGATTGCAGGAATGGAGAACTTATCTTACAAGAAGAGACTTAAGGAGCTTGACTTATTAGGCCTAACAAAATGAAGGCTGTGGAGAGAGATGTTTGCTCTGTATAAATACATCAGAGGGATAAACATCAGGGAGGGAGAGGAGTTATTTAAGTTAAGGGCCAACATATTCACTGAGTCATCCATCGTTTAATACGTGGGAAGCTATATTTTGCACTAGCAGCTGCATGGTCCCAAGAGGTAACCCCAGGTAAAATGCATTACAATAGTCTAATCGGTAACTGAAATGACAAGCACTGCTTGGTCTGAGCATATATATAGATAGATAGATATAAACTTATAGATATAAATGGGCCATCAGCAAGTTTAGGCTTGAAATTTAGATGAAGGTTTATAATAATCACAGCAGTGAAGTTCTGGAACAGCCTTCCAAGGGGGGCAGTGGATGGCACAAACCTAACTGGCTTCAAGACTGAGCTTGATAAGTTTAAGGAGGAGATGGTATGATGAGGTTGCCTACAATGGCATCTGGCCCATCCCTGACTGCTATTAGCAAATATTTCCAATGGCTGTAGATGGGATACTAGATGAGGAGGGCTCTGAATTAGTATAAAGATTTTTTTTTCTAGATGCCTGTCTGGTAGGTGTCGCACCCACATCAAAAACTAACTGATCGCTATATTTGGGGTTGTGAAGGAATTTTCTCCCAGGTAAGATTAGCAGAGACCCTTGGGATTTTTTCACGTGGCGGCATGGGTCACTTGCTGGTTTGAGCTAGAATAAGTGGTGGATTCTCTGTAACTGGAAGTCTTTACATCAAGATTTGAGGACATCAGTAGCTCAGAGGTTATGGGCCTATGACTGCAGTGGGTGAGTGAGGTTCAGTGGCCTGCAATGCTCAGGAGGTCAGACTAGATGATCATGATGGTCCCTTCTGGCCTTAAAGTCTATGCGGGAGCAAACTATACTCCTTAAAGTTGTGCAATTGTGACCTGTGCCCTGGGAAGCTCTGGGAGGCTTCATTGGTCCTGGCTATTTACAGAAGGCTGCATTGGCACTGTCTACCAGCATGTAGAAAATATTGGTTGCATGTGGTTGGTTTTCCTCTGGATAATTTCATTGATTCTGGATAACTGCATTCATTCCACCAAACAGTTTCTATGACAAGGTCATCATTTGGACTTGACACCTTTATTATTATGTGATGGAACATTGATCCATAATAATGGGGTCAAATATAAAGAGTGAGAGTAATCAGTGGAGTGGGCATATGCACTGTCTGGCAATCTTGATCAAAAACCAATGCAAAACATGCTGTTCATGACAGTGATTGCAGTAGTTGATGCAAGGATATTCTGTCTGTAAGCAGATATACCTCTTCTCCTTAGCATTTCTAGGAGAGGGCAACTAGATTATGGGAAAGGGAGACTCCTGCCCTTGATAACCTTTGTGCCAACATGCACAGGCAGAAATTGTGGAAAAACAACATCGCTTGCCTCATAACCTAAGTCGTGTAGAACACAATGCCATCCACAGTCTCAGAAACCACCCTGACATTATCATCAAAGAGGCTGATAAAGGAGGTGCTGTTGTCATCATGAACAGGTCTGACTACCAGAAGGAGGCTGCCAGACAACTCTCTAATACCAAATTCTACAGGCCACTTTCCTCAGATCCTACTGAGGAATACACTAAAACTGCACCATCTACTCAGGACACTCCCTACACTAACACAGGAACAAATCAACATACCCTTAGAGCCCCGACCGGGGTTATTCTATCTACTACCTAAGATCCACAAACCTGGAAATCCTGGACGCCCCAACATCTCGGGCATTGGCACTCTCACTGAAGGACTGTCTGGATACGTGGACTCCCTACTCAGACCCTACGCCACCAGCACTCCCAGCTATCTCCGTGACAGCACAGATTTCCTGAGAAAACTACAATGCATTGGTGACCTCCCAGAAAACACCATCCTAGCCACCATGGATGTAGAGGCTCTCTACACAAACATCCCACACACAGATGGAATACAAGCTGTCAGGAACAGTATCCCTGATGATGACGCAGCACAACTTATTGCTGAGCTCTGTGACTGTATCCTCACGCACAATTATTTCAAATTTGGTGACAATATATACCTCCAGACCAGTGGCACCGCTATGGGCACCCGCATGGCCCCACAATATGCCAACATTTTTATGGCTGACCTGAAACAACGCTTCCTCAGCTCTCGTCCACTCATGCCCCTTCTCTACCTACGCTATATTGATGACATCTTCATCATCTGGACCCATGGGAAGGAGACCCTGGAAGAATTCCACCATGATTTCAACAGCTTCCACCCCACCATCAACCTCAGCCTGGACCAATCTACGTGGGAGGTCCACTTCCTAGACACCACCGTACAAATAAGTGATGGCCACATTAACACCACCCTATACTGAAAACCCACCGACCGCTACGCCTACCTTCATGCCTCTAGCTTCCACCCCGGTCACACCACACGATCCATCGTCTACAGCCAAGCACTGAGGTACAATCGCATCTGCTCCAACCCCTCAGACAGAGACCAACACCTACAAGATCTTCACCAAGCATTCTCAAAACTACGATACCCACACTAGGAAATAAAGAAACAAATCAACAGAGCCAGACGTGTACCCAGAAGCCTCCTGCTACAAGACAGGCCCAAAACAGAAACCAACAAAACTCCACTGGCCATCACCTACAGTCCTCAGCTTAAACCTCTCCAACGCATCATCAGTGATCTACAACCCATCCTGGACAATGATCCCTCACTTTCACAGACCTTGGGAGGCAGGCCAGTCCTCGCCCACAGACAACCTGCCAACCTTAAGCATATTGTCACCAGCAACCATGCACCGCACCATAACAACTCTAACTCAGGAACCAACCCATGCAACAAACCTCGATGCCAACTCTGCCCACATATCTACACCAGCAACACCATCACAGGACCTAACCAGATCAGCTACAACATCACCGTCTCATTCACCTGCACGTCCACCAATGTTATATATGCCATCATATGCCAGCAATGCCCCTCTGCTATGTACATTGGCCAAACTGGACAGTCACTACGCAAGAGGATAAATGGACACAAGTCAGATATCAGGGATGGCAATATACAAAAACCCGTAGGAGAACACTTCAACCTCCCTGGCCACACAATAGCAGATGTAAAGGTAGCCATCTTACAGCAAAAAAAACTTCAGGACCAGACTCCAAAGAGAAACTGCTGAGCTCCATTTCATTTGCAAATTTGACACCATCAGATCAGGGTTAAACAAAGACTGTGAATGGCTATCCAACTACAGAAGCAGTTTCTCCTCCCTTGGTGTTCACACCTCAACTGCTAGCAGAGCACCTCACCCTCCCTGACTGAACTAACCTCGTTATCTCCATACTGATTTATACCTGCCTCTGGAGATTTCCATTACTTGCATCTGAAGAAGTGAGGTTCTTACCCATGAAAGCTTAGGCTCCCAATACTTCTGTTAGTCTCTAAGGTGCCATAGGACCCTCTGTTGCTTTTTACAGATTCAGACTAACACGGCTACCCCTCTGATACTTGATAACCTTGTAACTGAGAGCTTATTTGCTGTTGTCAAGCCTTTCCACTGAATCATAAAGAAGCAAGTCATTGTGCCATTGAAATGATGAAGTGATAGAATGAGTTAGAAGTCAGGAGATAAGTGTTCTGAAATGAAGTTCCCAATGTTGAGTAGGTTTCATTAGGTCTTCAGAACGAGATAAAATTGTTAGTCTCTCGTAAAGCAATCTACATAAGAGCTGAAAAGAGAATATAACTTCATCCATAAATGAAGCTGTTCTGCTGACACCAAGATGTTCAAATGTATTACTGCCTAGTTTCATGTCAGTTACAAAAAATAAGATTAGAAATTTAACTATAAGAAGTTTCTAATGCCGATTGGCAGGTGGGAAATCCCGTGTTAAATATATGCGATGATGGTCCATATGATGCTGTTTCACGTTCACGTGGAAGTTTGGAATTTATTGTAGATAATTGGGGGTTACTGTGAATTCCTTCTTCAGGGGATTCATAAATATCCAAGGCTGGAAGATCGAAATAGCTGCTCTTTACAGTGTTGCAAAAGGGAGGTTGAACCCTGCAACCCTGCTTTTCTCTAAGGCCTTGTCTACACAGTCTTTGTTCTGATATAACTGTTTCAGTTAGGGTGGGACTTTGAACTGGAACCAGCCCTAGGGTGGATATAGTGATGCTAGTTTAAAGATGCCTTATATTTGTATAGCTTAAACCATGCCAGCATAGTGTGGCTGCAGTTATAGCCGTATAAATGCACTCATACCAGGATAGCTCATTCCTGGATGATAGCAGGTATAAGTAGTATAACTTTTGTGTGTAGACAATCCATTAGACCATTATGGAAGTTACAAATGCAAGAAATTTGAGTTTAAATGCCCATGTTGTACTTTAGCAGACTGATATCCTGTTTTTTGTTTCAACTAAAACATCTACTTTCCTTTGAATCTGTGGATGATGCTCAAGAAGGAATAGAAACAAGCACACCCTCTCCTAGCTGTGTTGGTTCTGCCAGAGCTTGCAGGAATTACAAAGCAGTAAAATCTTTTTTTTTTTTTTTGTCTCTAAAGTCGATAGATCTGAATCCACTCCATAGAGGAGGAGGAGGAGAGATCTGGATATATACTGATCTGATTTCAAGGTGTGAAGCCTTGGGAGGGTGGGATGTTCCAAGTCTATGCTAATTCCCACCCATGACAGACACCTGCATGTACCTGAAAGGGTTTTACCTTGACATTGGGGGTGAAATTCTGACGCCATTGTAGTTCATGTTTAAAATTCCCATTGACATAAGGGATGGGCGGGGAGCAGGATTCCATCCTGGAAGCTGTAGACAGCAAAGTTCTATTAGGTTTACGTTGTCTATTTCTCAGGTTAATG
The DNA here is from genome assembly GCF_027887155.1 of Malaclemys terrapin pileata. Lineage (NCBI taxonomy): Eukaryota > Metazoa > Chordata > Testudines > Emydidae > Malaclemys > Malaclemys terrapin. The sequence goes on along the minus strand of NC_071512.1, from coordinate 10,027,405 downwards.
TGGTTTTCAAGTAATATAGCTTTACTCCAAGTCATGCAGTGTGTATCCATATATCCCAAGAGATGCTTCAGGGTAAAGGCTCTTGCACCAAGCATGGAGTGACTGGGATGCCAGTTAAGGATTCCCCCTTGATTATAGGCTTTTCTCTGTAAATGAAGTTTGAGTCCCTTTTCTCAAACTTTGGAATTAGTAAAATCAGGGTATCTGAAACTCATGCATGTTATTTTGACATGATAATTTCTAATGGTTAAAGCCCAAGCTTCTTCTGGAATTGGGTCTGATGCATTATGCATCAACATTCTTTAAAATCAGGGCTGAGGGTGACAGAAGAGTCTATTAAAAGCCCTGTTAAGACTTCACTTTTATCCAGCATGTCTGAGAAATATCTGTCAAACAGAATCAAGAGAATTACTAATTTAAAGTTCACTGAGATTCATTCCATGGGGCTTTTATGAAGAGATGTCCTAGAAAGGAGCAATTTTAAAGTGATACAATGAGTACTAGCCTTCCAGTTTTAGAATCTGCTTGTTTCTAGAGAAAGTTTGGAGATTTGAAGGGTCGGGGTGGTAAACACAGTATATAGTATAAACCTAGTATAAAGGATATAATGTCAAATTAGATAATCAGACACTCATTTTAATGGGAGCAAGATTCTGCCCCTAGTGAAAGAACAACATAATTCAGGAGAGGTAACGCTGCAACAAATAAATAATTACCCATTCAGCAGTGCTACTGTGGTCCCTCTCTGTGTGCATATTGTATATCTAGCTTCATCTGTTCATCTTTGTGGTGCTATAAACAGCTCTTAAGGAAAAATCCACATCAATATCTATACAATCAATACCAACCTTGGGTCATCTAGCTTCAAAGAGAGAACGAGCTATACACTATTCTAATTCAAATGTGGATACCCGAGTTATACTGATAAGGCTGTTGTCTCCTATTAGAGGTTGATAAATCTTTCAGGTGAAATCTCAGTTAGTTTAAACCAAGTCACATATAGGTTAGATTTTTGTGTGTGTCTGAGAAAAGGGTTTATTGCTAAAAGTGGACTTACAGCTAGAAGTTCTTGCCTTTGAGCAGCAAAATAAAGCGGCTGCTGTTCACAGTACAGTCTAAGGGAAGGAAAAATATATTGATGAAATTTTTAAAAGTGCCTTCAAGTCTCTGAGGTTGTGGTGAAGCATGTTATTTTCCTCTCTAATATCATATTCTCTGCAGGACAGCCATAGCCCCAGGGGAACCCACCAAACACTTAATAGAACTTATTCCTCAGAGAGCTGTTCATGAGGTGACGCATTTCATTTTGCATTTTCTGTATCAGAAGATATGCAGGTTTTGTACTTCATACAAAAAAAAGAGAGAGGGAGAGAAAGAAAGCACTTATGATTTGGTATTTCAGCATTATGGATAAAGACCAGCAAATATCTACACATGTAAGAAACTTTACTCATACCAGCAAGCCCAGGGAAGCCAGTGGACTCTCAAGTTACATTTCTTTTATAAATTTCTGTTTTCATGGCATTATGACTTGCCTGTAAATATCCAGTTCGAGCTGGAAGTGGGAACTAGGTCTGAGTTTGAAAAGTTTTTTTTTTTCTTCAAACATGGTGCTGACCCAGCAAAGCATTTATACACATGAATATTCTTAACTATGCACTTAAGTACATTTCACTTTAAGCACATCTACTACTGGGACTATTGACATACTTAAAATGAATCAGGTGCTTAAGTACGTTGCTGGGTCAGGGCCTCATTTTTAATTTTCTCTTTAAGAGCCAACATCACCTTGGTAATTTTGTTTTCTTTTAAACTGTGTTGACAAAGGAACCTGTGCTTGATCTGAATGAGAACAGGGTTGGACTAGCTGTGAAAAGTTACTAGATTAACTGCTTTAAAAACTAAAATAATCTGTTTCAAAAGCCTTTCTGGCAAGAAGCTAATCATAGAAATGTAAGACTAGAAGGGACTTTGATAGGTCATCTAATACAGTCCCCTGGACTGCTGCAGGATTCAGTATTCTCTAGACCATCCCTGACACACCTTTCACCTATGTCCTCATGACCACGGGCCAGCAATGCAGGCATACGTGTGTTTGTCAGGTAGTCCCCTATTTCTCTGTGGTGTTTGTATGAAGGCACAGCAGTAAAGCAGTATTTACAATAATCCTGCATTCTATATGCCCCAGAGAGCATTATTCTTATAAATTTCACATTACTGCTAGGATGCATGAAAGATGCAAACTTGCACAATACAGAGAAACTCTGAATGTACAAATGTGAAATTAAAATCACAATCGATACAGTAGGTCGGTTTTTGGCCTGCTGGCCATGAAAGTCTTCCTTTCGAGTTGTGACTTGCAAGTGACACAAATCAACAAATTCACAAGGAAGGCTGATGGCTGACCGCCTTAGCCAGTGAGAAACCATCTGGGGAGATTCCCCCTACACCACTAAGACATGCCCCTTTTCTTGGCATTCAAAAGGAAATAATGGAGCACAGACTATATCCTTTAGGTTTCAGGGTTCAAGGATGGAATTCTGGAGAAGCAATATGGTGGAAAGGATTCTGAAATCATTCAGAATGCTGCTTGTGGACTTTGTGAAGAAATTCAAATCCATCACTCAAATGGGTTTCTGTCCTCCCCAGCCTCACACCAGCCAATTGCTGCATTCCGAAGCCAACACACATTCTTATGACCGATATTATGAGAGCCAAGGAAGGTTCAGCTACCCTTCTAGATATAACTTATTGCAACAGAAAACTGTATATGATCAGAGCCAAATCATGACCTGATTTATGCTGTGTCACGAAGGATGTGTGAGCTTCCAGCTATGGCATCGGTAGCAGGGTAGGCGGGAGAAGCAGGTTCTGCAGAACTGCTACCTCCTCTCTGTGCTGGTGGGAGGGAACAGTAAATGTGCCCCCAACACACCTGGCAGTGTAGTTGCACAGGTGCGTCAGGGAGCATACACTGGGTAAAGAACTGGTGCAGTTTACTCTCTCCCCAGACCAACAGGGAGATCAGGTCAGTGATCGAGAATCCCCAAATCTCACTCACTTCCCGGGTTCCTCCAGTGCAGCAACACTCTACTCCATGAGTATCATTTAGTTGTCATCTAGCCCTAAATTCCTGATTCTGCAAATACATATACAAGTAAGTAGCTTTACATGGATGAGTAACTTGTTACTCATATGCATCAGTGGTTGCCACACTGATGCAAAGTCAGGAGCAAGGATCTGTGAAAAGTATTTGCCACATTGTTTTTGGTTTGCAAAATCTTGTCCTCATAGCAACATCACATATGTACTGAAGAGATGCTGTCATAACAGGAGAGAATGTTAAAATAGCTGAATGAACGGAGCTACACACTTTCTTCAGACCTAATGCAATTTGAACTAAATCTAAAAAAACTGCTAGATTTCAGCTGAGTTTTGTAGCATTAGAGGCACAGAGGAACTACCAGACTGATTCAGACCATTGGTCCATCTAGTCCAGTATCCTGCCTCTGGAGCAGGATTTTAAATTTGTCTCCTTTTAATCTCATTTGTTATCCCCTTATATTATCAGAAATTATAAATAGGAATGACCTTCTCTATAGAATTTATTATTTCACATACCTTTATCATGCCATTTCTTATTCACTCTCTAAACTAAATTGTCCTAACCTTTTAAAATCTCGCCTCCTGTGAAAGTCTTTCTATGCTTCTACTCATTTTTATTATCCTTCTCTGAACCTTTTCCATTTCTGCTGTATCCTTTCAGAGATGATGTGACCAGACTCAAACACCGTATATTAGCATCAGGTCCTGTTAGTCCAGTATGCTTGTCTCCTCTTTCTGAGGGCTTGATTCTGGTCACATTTTCCCTGGTATAAATCAGGTAATTCCACCAAAGCCAGTGAGGTTAAACCAGTATAAATAAGATCAGAATCAGACCCTTGTTGTTTTAGAAAATTCTGAATTGGCAAAAATCTGGAGTAGGAACGTCTGCTGCCAATTCAGAAGAATGGGAAATTCTAGCACAGAGTACTGAATTCTACACTATAATTGGATTGTGCAATTTGATAATGAAGAAATGCATTTCCAGCACTAAAATAAGAATAAATGCCCTGTCTGTTATGCCGAAGTATTCATAGTTCTACCACTGAAACTGCTCTTGCTCCTATTCAAGACAACAGCAAAATCTCTGTTTTGGCTTCAAGGGCAGCAAGTTTAGACCCATACCTCCTCCTAGTTTCATGTAATGTCAAATGGAACGCTGTGAGGTATGTCCGTCTCTGTGTTTATTAGGGAACTCCTTGCAGATGTAAAGTATTGACTTACGTAACATTTTGTAATTTTTTCCAGTTAAATGTATAGGGCAAAAAAATTGCGCTCTGTATTTCAGCGCTAATACTGAAGTATGGCAGCAAAATGTCCCAGGGTCGACTCATTCTAATAGTGGACTTGTTTGCTACAGTTCAGGCATGACAAATTTCAATATGCAGTTGAGGACTCCCATTAGAAGAGTCTACCAAAGCGAGCAGACCTGTGAATAAAGAAACAGGAAAAAGAATGAATGGCTTAGGAAAGGATTGTCTGTGTCAGAAGAAGCAAGTCATCCCCTTCATGTGATCCAGCTTCTTCTGCTTTAGTAAACAAGGGTTATGGGTTTTGTTTCAAGTGGCCAAGAAGGCTCACAAATTGCCAAGTGTCATGGTTTTATAGACATCTAAAAAACACAGAAATTACTTTTCCTTTCCTTCTAGAGAGAATGTTTCAGCTGAGGGCCTCCAAACATTTTCCAAAGATTAATCTTCCCAACAAGATTTCATGAAGATTAAAAACAAATAAAAAAAAAGTTTGTGTGGTCTGTGCTGCAGCCGTTGAAGCAGCATTGCAGACCCTGGTAGACCCCAGTGAAATTCCCTGAAAAGAAGCACAAATGTCACTATGTGCCACGTAGCTGCCAGGAGCATCCATGCAAGCAGAACTAGTTGTTTTAGCTGTAAGAGGCTCAAGAGGGCGTTAGAAATGAGGGGAAGTGTACAACATTCTCTGGAAAACTGGGGGGAATCTTCCGAGGCACCTACAAATGAAACATGAGCCCTTTTCCCACTCTGTTACAATAGGATGTGGTATTCTGTGATCATTCTAAAAAGACTCTAGCTAATAGAGTCTAGCGTCAGTTGAAGCACTGGAAGCCAGTTCTTTATAAATGCATTTATCGACACTCTGCACTTTCCTAGATTTCTCCTTGTTGTTCCCCTGGGTATTGAATGTAGTTCTAGCTGCAGTAATGTCGTGTTCCTGTATACATCATTGTCTATGGTGTGGATGCTATTTATTCAGTCAAGTAAAATAGCAGCTTTCTGGAAATGCAGTCAAAATATAGCCAATAGAAGCGGCTTTGATTGATGTAGGTCCCGATTCTAATAACTATGGCACAATGAAGAGCCATGCCTTGTGGTAATGAAGACTCTTAATGCACACTGAATGAACATACTTGAACAGTTTTGACCTCTAGGTTGTAATCCGCTTCTCATTCTTCAAATGGTTTGAGAAGAAGGCAGGCCTGAAATATATACTTCATGTCAATAGTTCTCAGATATTTTTATTCTATGGTATTCTGTCAAATGCTTTGCAGTTGCAGCAATATTCTGTTTCTCGTGGATATACTGTGCAATAACCACGTTTGGCTGGATGTAGTTTGCACAGAAATAAGTTTGGGCCAGTTCTTATTTGACCCAAATATTTGCCCATGTCTCAGACCTAGAGCCTTATGGGAAATTTGGGATTTGTTAGGCCAACTCGTCACCTATGGTTGGCTGGCAAATTCCAGAGGATCTCTGGGAGACAAGGGGCATCTGAGTAGAGGCCCCATACCTTGCTGCAGCTCTGGGTCACAATATCTCCTTCCCCCAATCCCTGGCTACTTCCACTCTCAAGTACCTGGGATTGGGGTAGGTACATAGGTATTCGGCTGTATTAACTTTCCCGGGTATCTTCTGCAGGGCTCACTTCTATTCCTGCCCCAACTTCAGTCCCTTTCCCCACATAGATTCTGGGCAATACCAAGAGCTGAAGGAGTAGGGCAAGGTGCTGTTGAGGTGCCCAAGCCACATTTGTGTGTGGAGGAAGGAAGGACTACATATGGGGAACCCCTCCACACACACAAGGGGAAAGGGAGGGTGTGGCAGGATCAAGGCCAGAGATATTGAGTATGATCCAACACCCACTGAAATCGATGTGCCTTTCCACGGACTCCAGTGGGCATTGGGAGTAGGGACATAGTGACTTATCAAAGTTTACGGAGAGAATCGGTGTCACAGCAGGCCTAGCAAGACTTAAGAGTTTGTGGTGCCCAGTCCTGTAGGACCACAGTATTCTTTCTCCATGATAAAACAATAAGAAAGTTCAACTTTCCACAGGCTCAGTTGTGCTGTCATTGACCTCACTATAGGGTGGTGCCACTGTAAATGTGAATATTTAAACATGATGAGTACTTGATGTGAAGTACAATGGGAATTCTAAGCTATTCTCAAGGGTTTTGTCACACATTTGGAGAAAATGGAGGTTTGTTTTCTTTTGTGGTTGGTTTTATATATTCCTATAAGGACAACAAGAGCTGATTGAAATGGAAATATTTCCTTGAGGGAAAATAAACTATCTAGTGCTCATTAATACAAAATAACAATAAAATATCCTAGAGAATTTAATGGAGCTAGGCTAAAAAACTCATCAGTGTAACTTCAAATGTGCAGCCAAACAACTGTAATGTTTAAGCCAGATGTAATGTACTGTCTTTCAGGAGAAACATTCTCATTACTGAAATACGGTTTCTCTGGGGATTTCAACTCTGTTTGACCTCTTTTGATTTAGCATTTCAACAACTATATTAAAAGCTCTAGAAGAGTGATACAGCAGTTTACATTATGGATTTTGCTTATGAGCTATAACCAGGTGGATTCTACCTATAGTTTTAGTGTTAAAGCTGATAAATGATGACAGTTTATAAATACTTATGTCCTACAATGAATCCTAAAATATTAGCTTTAGCTGATACCACCGTTATCCAGGGTAACAATAATTTGCACATTTTCTCTTAATATTTTTGAATATAAGGACTACATTTAAAACTCCGTCAGAAGCAAATTATTGTGGTCATGTAGTATGTGCAATATGTATTCATCTGTGCATGGGGACAGGGGGCGGAATCCTTTACTTTCAAAGACTGAAGTAGCAGCAAAATTATTTTTAAAGATCTTGTATGGTGGTGCATATTTACATGCAATCATAAATAGATTGGGCCCCACTTGAACTCCATGCAAAAGGACAGGCCTGAACTGCAGAATCTGGTGTGTCCAGTTTAGCAGCATATTCTGCTACTTAACTTTGTAGCCAGAGCATAATTCCATTTAACACCTCCTGAGATGCAGGTGAACATGACATTTCTCTTATACTGGGTCTACGCTAGGAATTTTTAGCAAAAAAATTGTCCACTAGTGCCACCAGTACCACCATTGAAGAGTTAGCATAAGGCAAACTCTGCTGGTGTATGGAGTTTTTATCACCGGGGTGAATACCAAACTCTCTGGAATCTATCACTATCTTTTGTCTCTGGTTATTAGCATAAGCGTAATGACTTCTTTTCTATGGGTTTTTGCAATATTGTTTTCCTTTGGGGCCTGATTCTGCCACCATTACTCAGGTTGGGTAGCACTTTACTCCTTGAATAGCTCTGTTCTATAAGAATGGCGGGATCTAGCCCTTATGATTTAGCATGATGTGTTGTCAACCTTTTTATTTGTATATTATTCAAAAAGTTTATAATTTGCCTTCAAATATTTCCTAAATTATATAGCCTCTTTGACAGATGGATAATAGGAATTCTGCTTATATATACCCAAAGCAAGAGGGTTTTTAATTCTCATCTTCAATTTACTTTAAAGGAAAGAAATGTTTTTCAAACCTTGTGTGACATGGCTTATCACTTTGAGATCATCAGCTATCCATAGGGGTTCAATGTCTAGTGCCTAGAACTGATATAATATTGCTATATCATTACAATCACGCATTGCTAGCTGGCACAGCTGTATAAATGAAGATAAATGAGCAATTACAGCCATCCCTGCTGTAGTGTCACATATACACTCTTATGAAATCCAATTTTTGCTAGTCAAGGTTTTCATCACCATCTTGTTAGTAAGGGCTGGATTCTGGCACCCTTACTCACATGGGCTACTCGAGGTGTAAGGTATTACTCCAGGTGAGTAGGAATAGCATTATCAGACTCGTAACTGTTTCCCTGTCTCCGTTTTCCCATATGGGATAATTATGTTTACTTCGGAGTGGAATCACACAAATAAATTAGCTAATATTTCTAAAGCATTCTGAAGGGCTCTGATACTGTGATAAGGGTCATATAAGTACCTAGATAGATGGAAGCTGAAACATGCTAAATTGTGATGGTGGTGTTATATGTAACTTGGTTCCCCAGATACGGCTCCTGTTTTAACCTCTGTTGGCACCTTTTAGCCGCTCTTTCAGTCTCCCTCGATAGACCCTTGTAAGGCTAGTCATTAGGTGAATATAAGCTGACAATTACATCAGGTTCTTTCAGGTCTGTGTGTCACACTGTCACTGACAGTCTGGATGACTGGATCTGAGATCATGTATGTAGAATTGGGGACAGTTCTGTATCTCTTAGACCTTGTCTGCTCTTTCTTTTGGGGTTGCCCCCCTTTCAACCATTGGCCAATGCTGTAGCTGTGCAAAGTTGCTATTAGCATCAATGCTACTTCCTGCTGCTTGACATCAGGGGAACTGCACCAATGCAAATCAGATTCACGCGATTTACCCTATCTACCCCAGGATGTGTACTGGTGCTGGTGCACTAGTAGCCCCCAATGACTGAAACTGGGGCAAATGGCCGGTACAGAAAAGACTTTGCAGTCTCCATTGGCAAGGTTGGAATGGAAAAAAAATATATAAACATTGAAAAATTAATTAAAATTGGAGATATCCCATCTCCTAGAACTGGAAGGGACCTTGAAAGGTCATCGAGTCCAGCCCCCTGCCTTCACTAGCAGGACCAAGTACTAATTTTGCCCCAGATCCCTAAGTGGCTCCCTCAAGGATTAAACTCACAACCCTGGGTTTAGCAGGCCAATGCTCAAACCACTGAGCTATCCCTCCCCCCTTATAGAACTTTTAGAACTTTTATGTTCTATAAGGGAGCGCTATTTTCATCCCCCGAGCCAATTACACAAATAAAATGGCTGGTTTGGTTACCTGCCTCCTCCAGCCCACTGCTACCTAATTAAGGACTTGATTCAATATAAAACAAAATTCTCTGTATGTTTTATGTTGAATTGAAGGAGCCAATTCTGCATTCCCCGACTGTGGCTGAGGGGTGTCTCTGAATGTCATACAATGATGTATATGCTGTCATGGTCTATCTTCTTAGAGACACAACAGACCTATAGACCACCCACTCCACCCCTCACTCTGCACTGAGTTTACCCTGTTGTGTGTTTCTGTGTGGGCCTCACCTACTCATCTTTTCTCCTCTCCAGCCTGCCTGGGGAGCTGCTCCAGGGATGCTGGATCGTGGCAGCTGGTGCTCATTACACATACAGGGCCCCAGCAGTAAAAGCACTCTTCTAGAAGCAGCCTATAAAAGGGCCCATTTTATGTGGAAGTGCTTCCAGCAGCATCCTCTCCATCGTTTTCACTGCCCCTCTGAGGTCGTCTGCTCACAGGGCTGCAAGAGAGAACTGGATCTCTTGCGTCCTCCCTCCTTGAGATCAGATCCATTTCCTATGCACAGTCCAGCATCAAACCACTAACTCCAGCCACTCCTGGACCAGGGCCCTAGGTGTTAAGGGCAGTCCTGTCTGCCCACTCCAGGTCAGATGCACTCAGGTCCTGTATCCCCTCTAACTTACATGAGCATAACTACATATGCTCTAGTGATTTACACCAGTGTAAGGGAGATGAGAATTTGGCCCTCTAGTGGAACTGTTGGGTGGGCTACAGATGCCCCATCTCTAGTTCATTGCCACCAGCAGCATCTGCAGAAACACCCTCACATATCTTTTCTTGTACTTATTATAGTAAGGTTCTTTATATCAAAATGACTTTGTAACATAATTGCATGTAATGATTCTTCATTCCAGATGGTAAATAATATCTCTGATATTGGCAGCTTAATTTGGATACAGTGATTTCCCTCCCCTCCTAATATAAACAGGATTTGATTAATAAGAGACATTAGGAATATATTATGCATCTATTATTACAATTATGTATTTTCTGGTGCATTTTAATGTCTGGAAGTGGAATTGTTTGTTTTCTGTCATGCACACATTTGTTTTGCTTGTACTCAGCATTTTCAATAAAAGATATTTTCCTACTCTTTGTATAGTAATTGACAGAAAGAAGCTACATTTAGAACAGGTGATTAAGTAAGGTGTGACTCATTATTATACTTCCAAAGTACATGCAATAAATAATGGATGTTATTATGTTTGTGGTATTTTGGCAGTTGAATATATTGCTGTTTTTCTATTTCTAAATTCATATTTAAGAACAATATAGAATACTGGTGTTTTATTAACACATTAACTCTTACCTGCCAGATGACCGCTGATAGAAAGAGGGGATGAATGAATAAAAAAATAAAAATGCCTAAAAGTTTATAAACAGGTGTCCTCACTCTCTAGGTAAATCACTTGAATTGTACGGGGAAAATGGATTATGTATGCTGTACTGGATACCTGCAGTTAAGGTTACGCTTAGCCGAGCTCCCTGTCTTCACACACTCATAGCTTTCTAAAACATTTAAATCAGGGCTAGAATTTTTTTTATGCCTGGTCTTTGCCCAAAGCTTGTGTGTGTGTGTGTGTGTGTATATATATATGTGTTTGAGTGAAATTTCTCTGGCCCTGAGTTACGGGAAAAGATAAAATATGTAGTTCTTACTGTGGGAATAGTCTAAGCATGCTTTTTTGAACAGAGCTAGGGAAAACAGAGCTGAAGTTTGAAACTTGGCATAAAACCAGCCCTTATGGTTTAGGGAAGCAAAAGTAATTATAGGCACTTGATGCATCCCTTTTGAGAGTGCTTGGTGGAAATCCTGCAATAATTTTAGAAGAGTCTAATGAAACCCTGACCCTTCTGCAGCATTGTTGTACATATTCCCACAATAAAAGCAAAACAAATCCTGCCTAAGCGCTAGACAGAGGAGAAAATTGTGGGCATAGAAAGCATTAGGGATTCAAAGAGTGGAGGGTGTGAGTGAGTGCAAATGCTGCATAGTCTATGCTTTCAGTTAAAATACAATGATTTTCTGTCTCCTTCAGTTATACAGGCTTTCCAATATAAATTGCTAAGCAAACTGTGGACCACATACTAACACTCAGTGGGGAAACCCCCACAAAGGCAATGAGGAAGGTGGAGGAAGCTCCATGTTTGGGGGAAAACATTCCATCAAGGATTGAGTAGGAGGATTTGCTCTCAATCCAACCCCATCACAGGAATGGTCAGTGGCTGGGTTCTGCCCCTCTGTGCCTACAGATATCCTGACCTCTGCACCGGTTGTGTTCCGTTTATGCATTAAAACAAAAATCTCTGCATGAGTAGGTGCAATGGTCCCATTCTTCCTTTGGTTCCCATGGTTCTAACTTATATATTTCACGTATGGCCAGTATGAAACTTCAGCCCTTCCTGAGATTCCCTGGGAGCATTACGGCTCTGTATCACCCCCTATTCTGGAGTAGGTCCATGGGAGCTTTTTCTACCTCACTTGTAGAACTGGGTGAAATTTGTCATCCTGAATTTTTTCAGCAAACAAAGTCAGCTTCAGAGACACTGAAATGTTTCACAAATTTGTGCTGGTTTTGCCAAATTGTTTTTGGTTTCAAAAAAACTATCAAAAATCAGAGAAAAATCAAAACGTTCTGTTTCAACATTTTTGAAATGAACCTTTTGATTTTTCAGTTTGAAATGATGTTGGTTCAAAAATTCCTCTAATTGTATTTATTTTTAAATAAAACAGATTTTGAATGGGTTAAAAAAAATTCTTTGACCCAGAATGTGTGAGTTTTCAAAAAAAAATTGTGGAGTTGCCAACGAACCCAAAAAATCATTTTTTCACACACCTCCAGTCATGTACTCCTATCCTCTCTCCTATTCCATCTCAAGAGGAGTTTATTCCACTTCTACCTGAAATTCTGTGAGCATGATGGTTTGTGTGAAAGTGGCTCTTTCCACTTTCATGTGATTTGATGCAGAAAATTATCAATTGCCCTGAAATGTCTAGGAAACAGGGCTGGCTCTAGGCACCAGCAAAACAAGCTGGTGCTTGGGGCGGCATTCTGGCGCCGGCCATGCTGCGCGTAAAAATGTGCCCCGGCCGCCCTACCTCACCTCCGCTGCTGCCGCTCGCGCGCCAGGGTGTGCGAAACAGCTGATTTGCATGCTGCTGCTTGCCCTCCCTCCCAGGTTTGAGAGCCTGGGAGGGAAGGGGAGATCCCAAGTGGCCGCAGCGCACGCGCTGCTTCTCCCTCTCCCTCCCTCCCTCCTAGGCTTGAGAGCCTGGGGGAAGGAGGCAGGGCTGTGAATTTGGGGAAGGGGCGGAGTTGAGGCGGGGGTGGGGGTGGGGTAAGAAAAAAATGGGGGGCGGCCAAAATTGTTTTTGCTTAGGGAGGCAAAAATCCTAGAGCCGGCCCTGCTAGGAAAACCAACATGTCAAAGGCCTGCAATCACCTGAAAGTGAAGACACATCTTTAAAGTACAATTTCATAGCAAAATATTTTCCATGTTTTCTCACTTGCTATTATGGATATTGTGCACTGTGTAATGGGCCTATGCAAGCCAAAGTTTGTCTGCCCAAGAGCTGCAGCAACAAGGGTCAGAATTGTCTGTGCAGCACTCGTTTTACAGATCTCCTAGATTACAACATGGCATTGTATTTAATTACATTTTCTGAAGGGTTAGGACATGATTAGAGATGGACGGGCAGAGAATGGTGCTAGCAATATATATGCGTATTATATGCAGCCTGTGCTACATATAATGTACATCTAGAAAAAGAGAGAGATGTATCTATATTTAATAGGCCAGATTCACTAGCATGCTCTGGCTACTTTGCCTCACACTGGTAACACAAAGCAGCTGTAAAATTGTTTTAAATGGCCACTTACCTTTTGTGTAGTTGCTATGCCTAATTGAACAGGCGCTGCATACTTGTGATCTAGACCAATTTGTATATAGATGCGTAGATATGCGTAGTAAGGTGTTGAACCCATAAGTTCGATGTCCTCTCTAGAGCAGAGAATTATTCTCATTATAAAAGAAGAAAGAACTGCACCAAATCCTATTCCGGGATCATTAAGGACATTCTTAATTTCTTATTCAGCACCATAATGTAAGGGCTCTGAGAACCAAGTTCATACCAATGTATGTACTGCTTAGTTATGCCATTCTTAAAGTCTGCAAAGAATGAGTGTGTGCTTGTGACTTTAAACATATTTAAATTGTATTTATTTTATTATTTTTATTTATTAACCTCTTTAATCCACTCCCACCCAAACTTCTCCTCTTAAAAATCTATGTATAGTAGAACATATAGTAGAATGGGAAGCAAAATATGGAACCTGATGAAAATGACATTTCCACAGATAGCTGTTAAGGAGTATGATCCGTTCCTCTGCAGAACTTACCAGGGCCCTCTGAATTGGTGGAATATGGAACAATCAAGGACCTTGCTTTTATATTTCACGTGAAAGAGAGTCACTCTAATAGCATTCCTAAGACCAATTGCCTAGGCATTGTTTAAATACTGATTCAGAGGGTAGAGTATCACTTCTAATCAACTACCCACACTTAAAGGATCATTCTCACTATGTATGCAGCTGATGCTCTCGACCCTGCTGAAATAAAAATGACTAATCAAGTGAGGCCTGGAATTAGGACGCAGGAATCCTAATTCTTATTCTGTTAAATCTGACATTGTCTCTTATCTAGCCTCTGAGTTTAGGCTTTTCTCGACACATTAGCCCTGACATTAGGAGTTCACTAACTCTTCATTTTGAAACCACTTTTTACTCATTTTTCCTTTATCCAACCCTCATCTATATGCACCTACTGTTATAGCAGCTTACTCCTGTAAAGGTATAGGGAGCTACAACTATTGCAGCAATCCATGCTGTCCTTTAATTCTGCTGGTAAGGGAACAGAAAGTCTGGCCTTTTTTCCCCAGAGCCTGATTTTTAACTACCTGTTCCACATGGTGGTATAAATGCAACATATTCTCATCAAACCTGTTGAACGTAGTTTGAAGGATTAGTAGCACAAGGTTTGAATGAGGCATTTGGTATGAAGGTGATTCAGAGATATGAATTTAAGCAATATCCAGATTACAACTTTGAGTATGAAGTTGCATCATGAGTAAATGTAGCCTGATCTATAGATTATGAATAAAAATTCCCAGTTATTACGTTAAGGGTAGACAGGCTCTTGTCCTAAGATCAGGCCCAGTATTAAAATTATCATATAGTTGGGAACCCCAATGTGTGCAGGTGCAACATTCACACTATAGGATCTCTTCTATATTTACAAATAAATAATTTATTAATACATTTAGCAAAGTCATACACTCTAACTTAGAGTGGATGTACTTTTGTGTTCTATCTAAACATCCATATTCACACCATACCTTGCAGAACAGCCTGAAATGTTAGCCATTATCTTCCTTATCACTGTCCACCTTTCTCATCTTCAGCAGTGGCCATCATTCTAGCCCCTCCCAAGAGCTACATCTCTCTCCCTCCTACTGCCCTGGGATGCCACTTTTATAATATGTTGCGCTGACATTACCATGTTTAATGCATATTCAGTAGGGGTTTTCTCCCTCTTCCTTATTTGTGTTTCCTCCCCTTACCAATGTTAAGGTGTCCTTTTTCTATAGGTTAATATATTTATGATTTTACCCTATTATCATATATGTCAATTCATTGCCATGGCACTCTTGCAGTCGGATGTTCCGTCCAAAGCATTCCAGAAGCTGGTATTAGTTCATGTTTCTATGGTTGGCTGATGGACAAAATTCCTCCTTACATTCTGTTTCCAGTTCCTCAAAATTTATGGGTTACCCAAGTTTATCTATGCCAAAGTTTGTAGGCCTCAAGCCTCATTCTATACTTAAAACCCATTCTAACGCAGAGGCGGGCAAATTTTTTTGGCCTGAGAGCTGCATTGAGTTTCTTAAATTGTATGGAGGGCCAGTTAGGGAATGGGGTCGTGGCCAGGCCCACACCTCCTATCTTCCCCCTCCCCCAGAACTCCTGCCCTCTGACTGGGACCCCTGTCCTCTGACTGCCCCCTGACTCCCGCCACCCCATCCAACCCCTCCTTCCATTCCTGATAGCTCCCCCCCCGGGACCCCTGCCCTATCCAACCACCCCTTCTCCTTGTCCCCTGACTGCCCCTGGAACCCCTGCCCCTGACTGCCCCCTGCTGCCCCATGCAACCCCCCCTCCTTCCTGACTGCCCCTGGGACTCCTGCCCCCATTCAACCACCTGACCACCACCCCAAACTCCCCTGCCCTCTATCCAACCCCCCTGCTCCCTGCCCCCTTACTGCACTGGAGCACCTATGGCTGGTAGCGCTACAGCCAGGCCACGCTGCTGCCGCCGCTGCCACCACCACGCAGCACAGAGACCGGGTTAGGCCGGGCTCTGCAGCTGCGCTGCCCCAGGAGGCTCACATCCCCGCCACCCAGAGCATTGCGCCAGCGGCGGAGCGAGCGAGTTGCAAGGGAGGGGCCGGGGGCTAGCCTCCTGGGCCAGGAGCTTGGGGGCCAGGCAGCATGGTCCCGTGAAGCCAATGTCTTACAGGATACAAGCCTGTAGGTTTCATGCATTACTGCTGAATATAATAAAGCAGAATATAATACAAAGCAGAGACTATAATAGAGATAAGCTAGCCTACTGGCCTATACCCACCTTGATAGGGTGATTGTTAATGAACCCTATCACATAAATTTAGGGCCTTACCGTATACTTAAAACCCGTGCTTCACATAACCCAACAGATGACTGATAAAAGAGAAGCGCTACCTGCCCAATTAGTATGTGTGTACAGTAACTCCTCAGTTAACATTGTAGTTATGTTCCTGAAAAATGCCTCTTTAAGCGAAACGATATTAAGTGAATCCAATTTCCCCATAAGAATTAATGTAAAGGGGGTGGGGGGTTAGGTTCCAGTGAAATCTTTTTTGCCAGACAAAAGACTATATTTTTTACAAACACACACAGCGCCTTACTGCTAAATGATGAACTAACACTTGGCTGAGCCCTCAAGGGTTAACACAACACTGTGTGTGACAGAGAGAGATGCGTAGGGGGGGCAGGAGCAAGGGGCGGGCACCAGTGCTAGAGTGTCCTTGCACCAAAGAGTGTCCTTGTATTGAGCTGCTTCCATTGACTTCAGACCACAGTTACTCCAGCCATAGAGTTCATCATTTGGAGGTTTACAACAAAGTCTGTTTTCTTTGCTTTCTTCATATGGTACAAACACTGGAGCTTGTGAGCCTGCATGTAATTGGCCAGGTGCCTCCCTTGAACAAACTGTTAAGACTGCTGCAGAGGAGGAACAATGCTGTCAGGTACATGTGCTGTGAGCTGGGTTTGGCTTGTGTCTCCTTAAGGGTCTTGTTTTATTGCTGAGTTAATACCTGTAAAGACATGTCCCTTTTCAGGTGCAGCTTTGTGGGGTTTGATATTATGGCATTTACCAGCTTTGAATTTGGCAACTTAATTCCTTTCACTGTTCTTAACCAAAACAACAGAATGTCACAAATTTTACAAGGGAAAATTCACAAATAGTTAACAAGATTTCTTTCCACTATACACGTATGCACCCATCCCCCTTGTTGGGGCTGATAATCTTGATGATTATTTTAACACCGTGTTATTTTAGCTGGAACTTGATTTTATATTTTTGTGGTGTTTGATTATGAGAACTAAACAAAGTATATTATTACATTTTAAAACATTGTGGCTGTAATATTGCTATTCATCCTACATTGATATGATAGTGGTTTGCTCATATATATATATTAGTTTCAATTATGTATGTTTGTCTCAATGAACAATTTATCTTTTCTGACTGATTTCTGAAAAGATTGAACCATCCCGGGTGTCTTATAGGGACGCACCCATGATAGTTACGTTCTAATTCTAAGGTATGTTGTACCTCATACCCACTCTCCTACTAAAGATATACTTGTCTATGTTTGTCTAACATACCTCATCTATTTGTTTGCAGCATTGTTTTAGCTGCTCACACAGAAAAATGATAAAAGACAAAAAGATGCTGCTATCTGTAGGCAAATCCTTTTCACGGAATGATCACTCCCTATCAGACCTCTCAGTCCTCATCCTCAAAGGAAACCCGCACACCTTCAAAAGACAAGCTTAGGAGCTTAAATTCATAACTTTGCTAGATTCTAAAAATCATGGTCTTAATAATGACACTGGATTTATGGCTCATAACAACAATCCATAACCCACTACTCCCCTTTTTCGATTTCTGACTGCAGAAGTGTTTTGTAACCTCGGCAGAAGTACATTCCTGTTAAGTTTAGAGGTAAAGGTTTCTACCAGTGAACTTTATAAAAGGCTAATGAAAGAAAAAAAAATCTAATGCAGGCATAGTAAATTACAGTGCTCCCTCCTCACACTTGCATTGAGCTCAGAAATGATTTATGTGCTATAGATTTCTACAGCAGGCCAGAAGGAGTAAAGAAAATGATCAACTCACACTCACCAGGACAACATCCCCAATGTTCAATGTGCTCACCCATGTTCCATCCATCCAAAGGACACAAAGCAAGGGGGGGAGGAGAAAGGAGGCGGGGGGGAGCATTGATTTTTTTTTCTTTCCATGTAACAATAAATGTGATGGAGAGGATGACAATTGAATTATATAATGGAACGAGCTAGCACCATGCAATTTGGTTTTGAGCTAAAACCATCAGTAACTTAAGAACAATGGGCAAAATTTTACCTTCTGTTAAATCCATACAACCCTGTTAATTTTAATTGTGTGGGCACGGGTGCAACTGGGGGAAAAAGATAGCTCAGTACCTATTTCTTCAGACGTACAGACCATAATGTTATTGATTAAAAGACAATTAAGGGAAGATGGTAGGTGGTGGTTGAGATAAAGAGATTTCCTGCTGTCTCCGCAACCCACTCCATGTCAGACAAGCATGTCCTCCTCCCCTGTTGGCTTGGACCTGATGGAGGGCCTCTGGGTTTAAAAGTAAAACCAGCTCTTTATTTCTAAATTTGTTCCCTCTAGAACAGATCAGAGATGCATTAGTTGTTTGTGTGGGAAAATGGTTCTGATTATGGAGATAGTGTGGCCCAGACTGGGACTCAGGAAACCCGCGTTCTATTCCCAGTTCTAGCCCCTGGCCTGTTGGTTGATATTTGGCAAATCACTTCACCTCCCTGTGCCTCACTTTCCCCATCTGTAAAATGGGGGTGACAATACTGACCTCTTCTGAAATCTACTAGTAAAAAGAGCTAAGTGTGACTAATCATTAGGAATGTCTGTACCATTGCATGGCAATACCTGCTCTCTGGATAAACAGAGGATTTCTGTTTCCAGGTCCATTCCACACTGCTAAATTCACTTAGGTTAAACAGAAGTAAAATTATGAGCCTTTGGGCATGTGAGAGGTTTAAAAGTAATTGATATTTTCTCAAAATACACTGGAGCCATTTTTCTCAAGCAAGGAATTACCAAACTGTCGCAAGGGACACTCCAATAAACCCAACCAGCAAATCCATATGAATGTGTGTGAGTCACTATGTCTTTTCTATTTTATGTTTTGTGTCTATACATAGTTTCATTTCTTTCTAGCAAACTTTGCACTTAGGACCCAGTAGACGCAGAACTCTGGGTGAATATGGAATAGCTTGTGCCACATTTGGCTGTTTCAGAGCTCCAGGAGAGGCTATGACTCACGAAATACAGGGTATATTTACAGTACAATCAGAGGTATGATAGAGGGACGAATAGGCATACCTGAGCTAGTTCTGGTCTAGCTAGCTTGAAGAAAAATAGCAGTTACAGCTTGGATACATGCTGCATTCAGACCTCTAGTTGTAGTGTGGAGATACTTTCTGTATAGTGAAGTGGTAATCAAGGGGTTAACCAAATTACTTGGAGTATTATGGATTGGAACAATGTTCCATCCTGTTTAGTTAGTACGTGTTTTCTGTCTTTGCTATATATCTGAATAAAGCAGCATGTTCCCAGCTGTAAGTAAATCATGATTCTTGTGCAATGAGTGATCCCTTTACAAAACTGGTGACAAGGAAATACATAAGAATGCCAGCTAATGGGAAAACTGAGGAGTTTGCTGCCAATCCTCATTTTCTGCATTGATATATTGAAAGATTGAGCCACTGTTTGCTTGGAAATGAGATTACAGATAATGACAAACGGAAAGCAGTGATCCTCAGTGTCTGTGGCAGCAAAACCTGCTCTCTCAGCAGCCAGGAGACAAAAGTTTAGAATGCCTGCAAAATGTCTTAGCAGAGCACTATATACGAGAGCCAAACATTATTCTGGAACGTTTCAAATTTTATGCCAGAATGAGAGGCAAGGGAAGAATGTACTTGTGTATAGTCAGAACTGACTCATTCGACTATGTCTTTGAGGATGTGTTATGGGACCGATTTGTTTGTAGTATTAATGAGAGAATTAAAAAACAGTTGCTGGCAGAGGGCCAGCCAGTGTGGATTCCAGGTACTATACTAGAGCAAACTGAACATTTGTCTTTTAAAGTTCATTTAAGTGATGGTCTAGTTGTAAGACAACATCAGGATCATGTCTCCTTGTGGAGTAACGTGCAAGCACACACACACACACACTCTCTCTCTCTCTCTCTCTCTCTCTCTCTACTCTCTCTCTCTCTCTCTCTCTCTAATATATATATATATATATATATATATATTAGAGAGAGAGAGAGTGTGTGTGTGTGTGTGTGCTTGCACGTTACTCCACAAGGAGACATGATCCTGATGTTGTCTTATGTATATATAATTTGCAGCATATTATCTCTCCCCCACACACTAATTGCTTTCATATGTCTGTGGTACATTTAATGCACTGCACTGATATATACCAGTTGAGAATCTGGTTCTGAATGTATAATATAATAAAAACCAATTGACAGAATTATCTGCAATAAATCATTAAAACCTCAGATATTTCTTCATAAAAGAGAAGTTTGGTTATCTTCCATATTTGTGTCCTAGAAATTTTTATATTTAATTGCACCAAGCATCTGAATTCATATATTGGCAAAGCTGATGAGTCTACATTTTTTGCCTGTAGGCCTGCAGGTTGCCTGGGATCCCAGAAGGTAAATCTTTTGCCAGCATTTCATTTTCTCAAATTTTCAGTGAATAGGGAAGATGTGTTTCCCTTGCAGATGCTATATAATATTCCTTTATAATAGTATGCAGGGTCTCATCGTCCGATTGGTAGGCTCAGTGTTTGGAAATTGAAGCTAGGCATATTCGGACTATAAATAACATGCACTTTTTTTAACAGTGAGAGTAATTAACTATTGAAACAACTTATCTAGAATGTGATGGATTCTCTGTCAGTTTAAGTTTTTAAATCAGGACTGAATATCTTTTTGTAGAAGATATGCTATAGCACAAAAAAGTTATAGGCTTGATGCAGACATTATTGGGTGAGGTTCTTTAGCTTGTGATATGCAGGAAGTCAGAATGGATTATCATCATAGTCCCTTCGGACCTTAAATCTATGAATTCTGAATATTGGAGCAGGTTAAAAAGAGGGACACGTTTTTCCCCACAACATTTCTGTGACTTCTCCCATCCCACCCACCCTTTTTTTTTTTTTTTTTTTTTTTTTTACTGAAAATTGCCAAAAATATTTGAGTGGCACTACTCATGTAGAAATAAATGAGATTTTGCTGTTATGAAGTATATCCTCTTGACAGTCAAATTTTATGGTGTAGCCTGTGTCTCATATATCCCAAAGTCTAGCTATATCCGTTGGATAACCACCTTTACAGGAGTGACCTAAGGACATCTCCTTCTTATCTGTCATTCTTATTACTTATTATTCATTTGTATTGCAGTTGCCCTCTGAGGTCCCTGTGAGGAATGGGGCTCCATTGTGCTAGGTAAGGTACAAACAGAAACAGTTACTGTCCTAAAAAGCCAGTCAGCTCAAGATAGTATCATGGTGCCCTACAGTCCAATTCTCTAACATGGTGATTGTTTTATTCCATTACACCAGTTGAAAGGTTTTTTTTTTTCAGCTTTATTCGTGTGGTTCTATGGTTGCGCCAACATCCGCAGTGTCTTTTTCCGAGGTCTCGACTGTGTTTTCAGTACTGAGTATATTTAAAAGCCCTATGTCCACTATGTAATCTTAATTGAGAGTTGGGATGAAGATCTTTTGATGGGGGATATCCTCCCTAGGGAAGTTTTTTTAATATCTGTCACTTGGTAAACTCTGATCCATTTTAAATGCAAAAAAATCATCCTTCAGAAGTGTTTTCACATCTTCTCTGGCAGATGTTAAACTCACAGTCGTCATCGATCCATGGGTCAGATGCTCAACTGCTAGAGCGATGCTGATTTACACCAGCTCAGGACCTGACCCTATCTCATCGTCTGGGGGTTAGAATTTTAACAACAGGTTCCTGGGAAGCCCCTCGAGCCCCTTCTAAAACATCAGTGAACATATTCACTCTTTTGACTGCTTTGCTTTATTATAAGCAGAGGTGACTTTCTTGGCGTTCACATGATAGGCCCTTTTTGTGTTTGTTGAGTTAGCCATCATCAAAAAATTCTCTCTCTTGCTTTTACACATTAAAAAAAAAGGCCCCAGAAGAATGGAAATCTGATGCGGTTACATATTTTCAGTTCATTGTTTGGTTCACTGGGAAATGAATGACAAAGGGGAGAAATATGCCTTAATCATAACCAGGAGTGATATCTAGGCTTATGTTGGGATACAATAATTCCACTGGACATTCCAGACAAAATAGCCAAACTTCTTTCTTTTTAAGAAGCTTTTTCCCCCTGGCCCCCACTCATCCTTCTCAGGTAGCAGACAGCTAGCAATTTAAATGAGCTGGGTTTATGGATGGCTGCAGAAACGCTCTTTATTCACACCCCGTATACATCCATCAGCCACTCTGCAGCATTTCGCTGCAGCAGCAGGGGAACAGCTAATCAGAAACACCCCAGTGGAATGTTGTGATAGGGAAAAGAGGAATAGATTACATATTTATGTAGTCTTTGGCAATGCACTGGTATAGGAAGATTGTCACTTAGGCAGCTATGTTACATGACTAACCTTCGCCATATGAGTACTGTGTGAATGGGCATGCACGGGTGTGTGTATGAATTGAAATGCTAATGAGCTGCTTGATTTTTAAAAATGAAATTAAAAATATTTTATGTCAAATCGTCTGTCTGTATCAAACAATTAGCGAAAAAATGAAATACCTGTTGAAAACACACAATTTGAAAACAGCAGCTAATACTTGCAAAGGATTTCTTCAAGCTCTCTTGTGAGGCAGCTGCATCTGACCAACTACTGCAGGAAATATTATAATAGCAAAATAGATGTTGCCTGTTTATTGTTTGGGAGCTCAGGGCATCACATTTCAGAAGTCAAAAATTTCTCTAACTGAACTGGATATCAATGTGAGTTTACAAAGTTGCCCTTGGAAACAAAATGTACCTAGACCATTCTGCCTACTCTCAGCTATGCAATTGCCAGGGAGGACAGATGAGCTGGAATAAGAAAAGTTTTTATCTAAATAGCAGTGGCCTGACTGAAAGGTGACCTAGTTACTCCTGGTTTAGAGGCATAGTAAGTATTGCCTCTCCTCCAAAACTTCTCTAAATCCAAAACCTCCCCCTCCTCGCCCCACATCAGAGTTCTTAGCAGTGCTCTCCAGAAAAGTTAAATCAAACATTGTGACAGCACGCAGAATTTATATAGTGTTAATAAAAATCATTTAGCTATAAATCTTTTTGGGAGGACAGATACCAGTATTAACTCACAGCTCACAGATGTGGCAGCTCAGTTCTCTAAAGACCCACGCAGGGCTTACACTGACAATGAACTGACAAAGAAAGGCCCCTCTGAGACCTGAAAAGTCCTTTATGATGTATGATTGATAAGCTTCTAAATTGGAGCATCCTAGGAGTTGAAAGTCGAGTCTAGCACTGCTAGATAACAGGCTGTGAAGCCAACACTGGTCCTGAATGAGAAAAGCTGGAAGTAGGTGAAGAAATTTGTGAGGCAATAGAGCAAAGAAAACTTTGTTCACTCAGGAAGGATGAAAATGTCTGCTCTGTCATCGGATAAACGGGAACGAAGATAGAAGAGTAGCGATGCTACAAGGCATGCAGATGGGATAGGCCTGGTCTACACTACAAAGTTAGGTTGATGTAAGCTGTTTTGTTTTGACCTAGCTGTGTATGTGTCTATGCTTAAATTTGACTTCCACTGATAATCACCCCGTTATGGCGACACAGTAATACCATCTCCCCAAACAGCATTGAGCCCTGGTCGATGTACTGAAGTCGACGCAGTTGCGAGTATAGACACTGGGTTACCAATATTGATCCTAACAGTCCTCCGGCAGCTGTCCCACAATGCCCAACACTGATTGCTCTGATCACAGTTGTGAACGCCATTGCTCAGGGGTCATGTAGGCTCCCCTCCACGCAAAATCCTGCAAATTTTTGAAATGCCTTTTCCTGATGGCCAGCTTGGCAAGCACACCTAGTCGTTTTCCACTGTTGTGTGCAAGTGCCCAGCCGACTGTACCAGCTACTCACTTCAGATATGCTCAAGTCTGGAGTAGACCGGAGATATGGGCCTGTGCGGAGCAGAAGATATGCAGGCACAGCTATGGACCAGCCATTGAAATATTGACATCTAGGAGCAGATTTCACGGGGGATGCAGAAGAAGGGGTACGACTGGGATCGGCAGCAGTGCCACATTAAAGCAAAGGAACTGTGGCAGGCACATCAGGAGGCCAGCAGTCGATCAGGTGTCAAGCCACAGACCTGCAACTCTTCCAATGAGCTGTATGCCATTTCAGAGACCCACGCCACCTCACAGACCACCAGGGATACCTCTGAGGAACCCAAGTCACAGGCCCTGGCATGAACAGTGAGGATGAGGAGGAGATAGGAGGAGGATGGGGAACATGGGACCAGGGAGTCTGGCTATGCCGTGAACCCAGGTGTTTGAGTCTCCACCACTGTCCAGTCAGTCCTGGCAGTCCTGAGCATGGGCGAGCATGATGCAGAGGAAGGAACCTCGGGTAAGTGTTTAATCTCTTTCCCATTACAATGATATACTGATAACACCCAATTTAGCAGGACACAGCTATCAAATTTTCATTAATTTACTTATGCTAGAAGAGATAGCGGTACAACAAAAAGAAGTGGAGTTGTCTGCTTTTCGTTCTTGTGTAGAGTTAGGCGGGGGGGAAGGGAGCCATGTAGAATAGTTTATGTACACTGGGATGCTCCTTGAATCCTCCTGAGAGATCTCAAAGAACCTTTCATGGAGGTACTCTGCAATCCTCTCCCAGAGATTTCTAGGGATGGCAGCCTTATTTTTTGTCTCCGCAGCAGGACGCTTTCCCATGCCATCTGGTGATCGTCAGCAGGCACTATTACAGTAAACATACTAGCAGTATACGTGCCTGGATGGCTTCAGGATACCAATAGCAGCTGTGCTCTGTGCCTTCGATACTCTCAGGAGTGAAATATCAGCAAAAATCACCACCGCCTGTGGAAAATGGTGCCAGAAGTCAGTGCCATTGCCCTATACTCATAATGTCATACAACCAAGCAATTCCCTCCTCATTTTCCTCACCCACTGGTCCATACTGACCACAGCTAGAGCTGTGCATGGTGCTGTGCACAAGCACTCTGAAGCAGAAGTGTCAATAAGCAAGTCTTGTTTAAAACTTGTGTAAAACAAGGGAAGGGATCTCTAGATCTTAACTTTCACTTTCCTTTGTGACTATATTGACAATGGTACCTTCGTGTGTGTTAGCTGTAGCTGCTGCCTTTGTGGCCTCGAGGGGTTCCCCCTCCACTCCCACAGAACACCAGAGCCAGATGAGGAGGAGAAAGAAGACGACTCAGGATGACATGTTCAGCAAGATCCTGCAAGTCAGTGCTGCATCAGACCAGGAACAGAGGGCCTGCCGTGTGAATATTGCAGACTGTATGGAGAAGGAAAGAGCGGACAAGAGAAAAGTTCAGGAAAAGGCAAGGGACATAATGGGGCTTCTCTGGCAGTAAACACAGATGCCGCAGACTCTTGTGGACCTACAGGTTCAACAGTTGCGGGCTCGCCTTCCTTTGCATGGAGAACTCCATTTTAGCACTTCCGCCGTCAACATCCCACATGGCAGCAGGGGCCGCATCCCTACCCCTACCACTCCACACTGGGGAGACAAGATACCACAGCTTCACATATACTGACTTGTGAGAGCTAGGTGTATGTGTAGACTGTATGTGCAGCCAAAATGGACATGGGTGTTCTTTCACCTTGTTAAGTTCTGTTCCATTAATGTATTTGTATTTGCTTTTAAATCGCACTGATTTTGTTACTAAGTAAAATTATATTTTTTGGAAAATAATCAATCTTTTTATTCGTTCATAACAAAGACTGCACGCAGAAAGCCTAGTGATTCTGAAAGCACCTAGTTGTTATTGTACAGTGTGACAGAACTCATAGGGTCAGTAACAGTGTTAAATTTTAAATATACAACAAGCAGCACACAATTCCTGACAGGCTCCAAAACTGCCAGGCCAGGTAGAGCACAATCCATCACAATGCATTACTATGGCTCACTGTTAAAATGCTCCTTCAAAGCCTCCCTCAGCCATCTAGTGCTGCACTGAGCTTTTCTAATAGCCCTCATGGCTGGCTGTTCAAACTCAGCATACCGCCCCTCCACCTATGCCTTCCACTCTGGTGACCGCTTCTGCCATTTTCTGTCACAGATATTAATCAGGACACCGCATTGGGATATTTTTCTCACAGAGAGCCAGTCTTGTGAGTAAGCAACGCCATCCTTCTTTCAGTCTACTAACAGCACATTCAACTGTGATTCTGCACCTACTGAGCCAGTAGTTGAATCTTTCCTTGGTGCTTTTGAGATGGTTGGTGTATGGCTTCCTAAGCAACGGGAACCAAGGGTAGGCTGAGTCCACCAGGATCACTGTTGGCATTTCAACATCACCAATGGTGATCCATCAGTTGGGGGAGAGAGAGTCCCTGCTTGCAGCTTTCTGAACAGGCCTATATTCTTAAAGATGCAAGCATCATGTACCTTTCCTGACCAGCCACCATTGATGTCAGTGAAGTGTCCCCTATGATCCACCAATGCTTGCATAACCACAGAAAAGTAGACCTAACAGGTTTGGTTTTGCATTGGTATCTAACAATTTGTGTTTTTCGAATTCAGAATAAGATAGAGAAGCGCACTCCCTAGTTCAGGGGTTGGCAATATTTGGAACGGGGCTCGCCAGTGTAAGCACCCTGGCGGGCGGGGCCAGTTTATTTATCCTTTGACGCGTCAGGTTCGGCCAATCGGGGCCCCCACTGGCCGCGGTTCGCCGTCCCGGGCCAATGGGGGCGGCGGGAAGTAGCGCGGGCGAGGGATGTGCTGGCCGTGGCTTCCCGCCGCCCCCATTGGCCCGGGACAGCGAACCGCGGCCAGTGGGGACCGCGATCGGCCGAACCTGTCGCGTCAGCAGGTAAATAAACTGGCCCGGCCCGCCAGGGTGCTTACCCTGGCGAGCCGTGTGCCAAAGGTTGCCGACCCCACCCTAGTTAATGTATCCTGGAGTGTGAGCAGTGTTGTTAACCATTATGCATTGGAGTACCAGAAGTATTGCTGTGTAAATAATTATGCAGATGACTTTGAAAATGTGACTAGAGCAGAGGGAATTTGAAAGTATCAGGATAATGGAAAGCCATGGCTGTGTGAGCCATTATCCTCAATAATAAGTAAAACTGAATTCGGGGAGTGGATGGTAAGGTCCTGAAAATCCTTATGCCAGCAAAATAAGTCACTTTAACAGAATAAGTTTGACACTGATGACTATCCGGGGTAGCCACTTTGACTTTCAATGGGAGTTGAGTGCCTAACTCCTGTGAGCACTTTTGAAAATCCCACCTTCATTGCTGTGTTACATAGTAGGTATGTGAAAGAGAACGTCCTGGCAGTACCTTATCACATACCTGTTTTTGCATGTGCACTACCAGCATTCCATGGAGCAATGTATTTCCAAATACTCTGCTGCTAACAGCAAAAGGGGTCTAAGGATGTTCAGAAAGGAATTCTGTAATAGCACAGTAGGAAGGATTGGAAATGCTGGGCCAAATTCTGCCCTGTTACAGCAGTATAAATCCAGAGTTAACTCTCTGGGCTTGAATCTGTTCTCACACCAATGTAAATCCATTGACTTTAATGCTATTACTCCTGATTTACACTGGTATAGCTCAGAGCATACTCTGTCAGGGAGCATAAAGTAAACAGAGAGGAACAGATAATTAAAGATATCAAGGACAAATGAGAGACGGAATGTGGAATTGAATCCATCAAATGGCTCAGAACGGACAATGAAAAATCATGGCACTAGATGATAGCCAAAAGTGAAATGGACTGTAGAATAGACATTTATTTTCTAAAATATGCTGAACAAATGCCAGAATGAGAGAGAGTAACTTAGGATGTATTAGAGATATCAAATTGCAAAGCCAGAGAATATAGTCATAATAAGATAAATGATAAAATCAGGAGCACTCACTAAGGGGAGAGCAAGCTATTGATATTTGGCTGGAAAGACGGGGGAGTGACGAGATCACCTATAAACTGCCGTTTTCTATAATATTTTCATGTGCTGACAGTGATAAGGCTGAAAACCAAAATAAAAGGAAGGGAATGTAACCGGCATTCAAGAACAGAGAACACATTAGGCTGAATTGGACCTGTAGATATAAAGTCAAGGAGGAGGACTGAACCAAGATGGAGTAGAGATATGAGACAAGAAGTGTTTGGGGAGTTGCATACTAAAGCAGCGCAACAGTCTCAGGGGAAAAATAACGGCTAAGATCTTTGGTAAACACTGTTTCTGTTGCTGGAATCATCAACATTCACAGAGAAATCTTTATGGTGTTCGTAAAATGTAGAGCCACTAAACCTTGCAAAGAGAGAGAAAAGATATACAGGTAATTGTCTAGTGCTCTTTATTGTTAGAACAAATCTTCCAAAAAAAAAAAAAAAAACACCTCACTAAGTTCAAGAAAACACTTGAATGTTTTTGTTGTTGAGATCTTAAAATCAAGGGTTATGAAGATTTCCAAATAATGATTTTGCCTCCCTCAGTAGGGTGACCATGCATCCTGTTTTGGTCGGGACAGTCCCCTTTTAAGCCCTGTCCCTGCTGTCCCAACTTTTTTGGTAAGAGTGGGCATTGATCCCATTTGCACTTGCCAATTTTGGCAAGAGCAAATGGAACAAATGCTCACTCCTGTCAAAAAAGTGGGGTGCGGAAGAACGTGGGGAGGGGTGAGTGGTGATGCCAACCCTGCATGGGGGGGGGGGAGGAGGTAGGGCGGGGGACAGGCAGGACTCAAGTAGGCAGCGACACCAGCCCCAGCTTTGGGCGGGCAGCAGGCAGGACCTGGGCAAGCCGTGACGCCAGCCCTGCGCAGGGGAAGGGAGGGAGGCTCAGGCTAGCCCCACACGGTGCCAGGGCTGGTCTAGATATACTTGGTAATGCCTCAATGCGGGCAGATGGACTAGACGACTTTCTTGATGGTCAGCAACCCTGTTGACCATGCTGACATTGAGAGTTGCAGCTAGTTGATTTTCTTTGATCATACTCAATCCTGTTCCGATAATAGTTGAGGAGCATGCAGCATTATTACATTACACTAATGTGACTACATACTTGTGACTCATCTACTCTCTAAATAATTCATGCTATTTTCCTTGACAATGCTTCTGAAGTAAAATGTGAGGGGATTTTAGGTCACTTTGAAGTATCAGCTCTTAAATGGACAACACATTTTCAGAAAACTGCCCAGGGCAGGACTCAAACTGATAGCATATAGGTGCTGTTCGGGTCTAGTGGGCACAGCATATCGCCTTAAGCCACCCAGTTACTGTGCTGTGAGGCACTACAAACAATGTGGCTTTCAACAGACCCAGTCCTGCTGCACATACACAAATGATTTTCTCTGGCTCATCAACTTGGCCCAAGTCACATTCAGAGATCCAACTTTTACCTCAGTAACTTTTAAAATATTGCTTCTCCAGAGGGGTAATGGCAATGGACACTAGCTGAAATCAATCCCTAGTAGGAGATATGTGTTTGGGAAGAATCAGAGTCATATTTGAAGCCTGATGCGTCTGCAAAAAAACCATAAGACCTATACAATTTCATGTCACATAACTTTTTTTTTGGGGTGGGGGGGAAGGGTGGTATCTTGGGAACCCCTTGATCAAATGATCTCAAATTTGGACACTAACCCTTGCCCAGGGACACCACAGTTTTCAAGACCGTTTGAGTATGTGTGTGGATTTTAGAGCACTTAGGAAAATAAGTTGTTAAACAGTAAATTAATCTCAATCTTAACTATAATGCTACTACCATCCCACTATATTAGGTGGTTTTGTCTTTTGAAAAATAGCATCTAGAATGATACATTTTCACTTATACCCTGAGCTACAGGGTGGTCTGCAGAGATAAAGGCAGGTGCAAAAAGACACTGCATTGCCCAACTCTTGATGAGATTTCAGTTTAGACTTGTATCAGTCAGCTGACTACACTTTTAACCTGTTATCAAGTGTTCTCTTTCTTCTGTTTAGCTATAATAATCAGGATTCATATAGTAGAAAGTGGTGCCGTAGAAATTTGATATTATATGTGCTTCTAAAAGACACCTAATTGCACAGACTTAGGATGGAATTTTCCAGATGTACTCAGCATTGGCCTACCTCTTCTCTCGTTGAAATCAGTGGTCAAATTCCCATTGACTTCAATGGAAGCAGGCTCAGGCCAGTGCGCCGCAATTCTGAAAAATCCCACCCGTAGTGTTTTACATTACAGATTGCTGAAATAGGTGGAGGAGCAATAGGTATACCTCTCCACCGCCATAGGTAGACACCTGAGTCATAGAAACACGACTACTGGACACATGGAAGCCGAGCTTCCGATATCTTAGCAACTAGAATGCAAAGCAAGAACTTACTTCAGGAATATACCATAATAGATTCTCCACTGGAAGAAATTATTCGGCTTGATGTTGATTCCCGCAGTACTTGTGGAAGCTGCCAAGGTGGGTATCTCTGTTATGAATCAGTTTTCTCTCAGGTTGTGTTTTTTATAATAGTAATACATTTTTTCTCAGCTATGTCCCTTATCCTCTGAGGCTTTTCTTTATGCCACTGTTTCTGTGTGTATCTTGTTGATGCAGTCACTGTAATGTAGTTTCCTGTCTTCTCATTAGAGTTCCCAATTATTGTGATACCATGCGCTGGGCATTGTTTTTCATCCCTGACAGGGGATTTATTCTCTCTTATTTAACTCCCCGGACTAGACTTTAGTAATCTATAACTTGGAAGGGAACAGCCGCTTTGCTGCCTGATACTGGATCTCTCTAAACTGCGTGAAACCCACTTCTTCATTTTTATTTGTTGTTTTGTTGTCTGAAGGCCTGAGAGTCCATCTGTTGTGCCTGTAATGGCAGAACTGGAAATGTTGAAATAAGTGGTGAGGAAGAGGGGAACTGATAGGGGCAACTTGTAGCACCGAGTGCATTATATTCTGCATTCATTAGGTGCGGAGCTTGATGGTGTATATGCCACTAGCGGATCGGGTGCCGCTTCTTTCAGCCAAGCTACTGAATGCGATGAGGTCAGCAAGGCAGGCGCCATAACAAATGCTGAGCTATAGAACTGTTTAACTTGCTTCTCTTCTAGTTGTTTTGTTTAAAACAAACAAACAAACAAAAACCCACTACCTGAGAGCAGGGTTTAGTTACCTTTTTTGCTGGAGTAAGGGAACTCTGGAATAGTCTCCCAGAGGAAGGGGTAAGGCCCCCATTGCTTGGGATATTTAAAGTAGGCAAGACAAAAAGATTTTGTAGTAGTCAGTTCTGCATTAATTGGGGCAGACAATAATGACCCAATAATAGAGGCGCGTGAGATGTTTGCAGCCCAATGAAAAGTGTTTTTAAATTTCCAATTTTTTTTATTGTCGGTTACAAATTCAAACTTGGTTTTCTGAAAGTTTCACGAGGAAAAAAGGACCATCTTGTTGATAAGGGATCACTTGCTGTGAAAACAGGCCCCATTTTCAAACCAAAATGTAATTGTAGGTGGGAAAAGCACACAGGTTTACAAATCTCATGCTTGCAGACCCAGATTATGAATCTTGTGCAATTTTGTAAAATTCTCCAAAGTCTTCCAAACAAAACTGCTGAAAATTAAATAAATAAAATAAATAAATTAATGGAGATATCCTATCTCCTAGAACTGGAAGGGACCTTGAAAGGTCATCAAGTCCAGCCCCCTGCCTTCGCTAGCAGGACCAAGTACTGATTTTGCCCCAGATCCCCAAGTGGCCCCCTCAAGGATTGAACTCACAACCCTGGGTTTAGCAGGTCAATGCTCAAACCACTGAGCTATCCTTCCCCTCTCCCCCCAATTAAATAACAAAAAGTTTTTTACACAACCCAAGCGGTGTTTTCCATTTTTTCCAATTTCACAAGATTTCTATTTATTTTTATAAGATCATTTTATTTTCAGTCTATCTCAAACATTTATCTGGCCCCCGTTCCTATAGCATCTGAGCACCTCACAATCTTTAATATATTTATCCTCAGAACAATCCTGGGAGGTAGGGAATTGCTATTATCCTCATGTTCTAGACGGAGAATTGAAGCAGAGAAAGGTTAGGGGACTTGCTCAAGGTCACACAGGAAGTGTGTAGCAGAGAAGGGACTTGAAACTTGAGTTGCAAACTCTAAGCTAATGCCCTAACCACTGGACCACCTGTCCTCTCTCTTTTCTTTCTGTGATGACATCCCATAAAAATCATCTAATGCTCTGGCAGTCTGACCTGTGTGAAATAGGGGGTCAACTGCCTCTGCAACACCACCCCTCCCTTCCTGGAACTATGTTCTATTTGGGAGTGGGCAGGTCCTGGGTGGGGAGTGGTAAAATCGTACAGTGCACGGCTGGCTGACATCAGTGCCAAGGGATGCCCTTAGTTCCCTGCCGACCAAGTATTAATGACAAAATATAGGTGGTGTAAGCAGAGGTCCCCTGTCTCAGGGCCAGCTGTGGCCAAACAGATATAGTGGCTCTGAGTAGAAACCTTCAGTTTCTTGTGTATTCCTCAATATTGGGATCCACGGGGCTTCAGGTCTGGACTCATGGACTTTTTGGGGGGGGGGGTGGAGTGTAGGTTGATTGTTATCTCCTCCCCCAACCTATGACAGAACAACATGGGAAGAGCTGAGTAAGGAGAAATTCATGGAGATTTCCACATCCATTGCCAACCCACAACAGGACAGGGAGCTATGTGGCCTTTGGTTGTTTACAGTGACGAAATAGCATGATGTTGCTTCTGTAGGCAGCAGTTAGTGTTTATTTGCAGCAGTACCCATAGAGAAGTGTTATGCAGTATTTACGTGCGCAGTGATCAGTACTGAAACCTTTACCCAGTGCCATTGCAAAATTCTTCTTGCTTTCTATGCTCATAGCAAGAAGGCATACCATGATTCTCAAACAGCGGGGTGTTTTTATTGTGATGTTTTATATACAGACCCTGCAGGTGAAGAGCTTTCATCATGAAGCCACATGTGTTTTTTAAAACAGACAAAAGGGGGTGGAAGGAGGAAGGAATTAAAACCCTGGCCTCGATTTTCAGCAGACTCTCAGCTGTTAAATAGAGATGCTAACATGTACAAGAAGTGCAACATGCTCAGGTCAATGCTACTCCTAGAACTTTTGTACATTTCCTGCCTTTTGAGTGTGTAAATGAAAGTGTTTTATTAATGAAATATCTTGTGCAGTTTATTATACATAACTGCTAGGATCAGTTAAGAACTGCAGACATGGCATTCACATATCAAAGGTGGGGGGAATGGGCATTTTGTGTATAATTATATGTTTATTATATATTTGAAAGGTATTGGGATCTAGAAGCCGGAGGTGGGGGAACAGAGAGCTGGATGCTGAAAACAGTGGAAGAGAAGGATGTGTGTAGACTTACAGCTGAGCTTTTCAGTGGGTTTCAAGTTAACTTTGCCTATGGGAAATTTGACTTGTGCTTAGCGTTTTTCTGGAGTAATTAGAGGAACTCGCTCACTGAAGGTGTTTCATCTACCCGTTCTCCCCTCGACCCTAGGGTGACCAGGTGTCTGGTTTTGACTGGAACACCCAGTCGAAAAGGGACCCTGGTGGCTCCGGTCAGCACTGCTGAGACCAGGCTGTTAAAAGTCCAGTTGGCGGTTTTACAGAGCTAAGGCAGGCTAGTCCCTACCTGTCCTGGCACTGTGCTGTCCCCCGTAAGCGGCCAGCAGGTCCGGCTCCTAGGTAGGAGGGCCATGGGGCTCCACGCGGTGGCCCAGTCCCGAGCACCGGCTCCGCACTCCCATTGGCTGGGAATCACGGCCAATGGGAGCTACAGGGACGGTGCCTGCAGGAGAGAGTAATGCCGCGCAGTCGCCTGCTGTGCCTCCACCTAGGTGCCGGACCTGCTGGCCCTCCGGGATGCAGCACGGAGACAGGACAGGCAGGAAGCCTGTCTTAGCTCCCTCGCTGCACCACTGACCGGGAGCCGCCAGCGGTAAGCCCACACCCCAACCCTTTGCCTCATCCCTGAGCCCCCTCCCAAACCTGGAGCCCCCTCCTGCACCCCAAACCCCTCATCCCTGGCCCCCACCTCAGAGCCTGCACCCCCAGCTGGAGCCCTTATCCCCTCTGCACCCCAACCCCCTGCCCCAGCCTGCAGCCCCCTCCCACACCCTGAACCCCTCATCCAGAGCCTGCACCCCCAGCCAGAGCCCTCATCCCCTCCCTCACCCCAACCCCCTGCCCCAGCCTGGAGCCCCCTCCCGCACCCTGAACTCCTCATTTCTGACCCCAGCCCAGTGAAAGTGAGTGAGGGTGGGGGAGAGTGAGAGAGGGAGGGGGAATGTAGTAAGTGCGGGGCAAGGCCTCGGGGAAGGGGCAGGGGGCGTGGCTAGGGTGTTTGGTTTTGTGCGATTAGAAAGTTGGCAGCCCTACTCAACCTATGAACTTCACACAGATGCGTTAGTATTTCATTGACTGGAAATACCATGTGCTTGTCATTTAAACAAGTCTAGCAGATTGGTTCAGTGATGCTGTTTATTCAGGCATGCACCTTGCAGAGTACCACAAGCCTGATACGAAGCCCACAGGGGTCAATGAAAAGAAGTACCAAATCCAGGCTGAAAATATACCCCCTCTAAATTGACAGCAGATTATTGAAGAAAACTGAATAAACAGTTAACATTATTGTGCCTTTAAAAACAAAACTTCCCTTCCAATTTCACGCTGCAGCTGTGGCGTGTAGATTATAAATGAAAAGAAATACTTACCAAGCGCTTTTTCAGAGTGTAAGAAAGGATGGGGGATAGTTGTAATGGTTCCAATCCCTCCTAGTAATTGCCAGACTTGTCTGTTTTTAATTGAGTTAGATAAACTCCCGGATGTGAATGTCACAGCTGCAGTTGCATTTATTTAGAACATTCCCTCGCTTTGCATTGCCATTTAGGATTTCGCGCTTGGGTAAAGACCCTGGAAATGGTTATTTAAGAACATTTTTGACTCTTGAAAAAGATTTCCTATTCTTTGTTCCTGTTCTTTGTCCTGTTCCTATTCTTTGTATGAATTGCAGCAGAAAATAAGGCTGGCTCTGAGAGTCGGGGGAAGGTTTTCAAAGGCACAAAGGGCAATTAGCTTCCCAGCCCCCTTTCTTGTCCATGGGATTTGGGCATTTAACTGCCCTTTGTGTCTTTGAAAATCCTCCCAGACCCATATGCCTATGTTTAATCTTTCTTGCCAATAACCGCCCTATATACCTTCATCATCATGACTGCACGCCTGACGGGATTCATTTTGGTAACCCTTTTTGGTTTTGTAATGAATGTACTGCAGATAAAATAGTACTGGATTGTTGGGGGGGTGGGGGGGCGCACTGGTATGAATTGCATATTTATTCATCCTTTCTGAATAGACATTAAACTCATAATGGCCTATCTCCTCAAGTTATTTTGTCTCTTATCATGATTAATGATACCTGGTGGTTGAAAGGATAGTTACCGATGTATAATGATGCCTTCCAGCAACTTTCAGAGTATACCTGCCTCTCTCAGAAATAATTACTCCAGATATAAATCTCAGGGGAGGGTCTGCTGTGAGGGGGAGAATAATTCAAAAATCCAGACCTAGGCCCACCTGCCAGCTGCTTCTCTGGGTCCCGCTGCCCACCTTGTGCTGCTGCTTCCTTACTCCCCTTGTCTGCCTCATTGCAGCTTTTTGGCATCCTTTGCCAGCTCCATGTCACACTGCCTTGGATTCCATCCCACAAGCTGGAATGCCATTACCCAGCAGGCCTCCCTTCAGTCACCACCATAG
Source organism: Malaclemys terrapin pileata (assembly GCF_027887155.1). Taxonomy (NCBI): domain Eukaryota; kingdom Metazoa; phylum Chordata; order Testudines; family Emydidae; genus Malaclemys; species Malaclemys terrapin. The sequence goes on along the minus strand of NC_071512.1, from coordinate 9,991,622 downwards.
CCCTGCCCACAGTCCAGCTCCCGGCGATCCCTTTAATATACCAGTATTTAAGCACTAAGGACCTGAGGAAATTGGGCCCCAGTCAGTTAAAGTAACATGCAGAGGTGGGGGATGGGATAGCTGAGGGGAGAGGGTGGGATGGCTGGGAAAGGTGAGAGAAAGTACGGGGCTGAGACAGAGGGAGGGCAGGGTGTGAATGCCTGTGAGAGAGAGATTTGGGAAGAGGGAATAAACAGGAGGGTGAGGAATAGAAACGTGTGTTTTCCCTCCCCTGGCATCCACCCACACACCTAGTTGTGCGGATGAAAAATCTCCTCTCCATAGAGGGGCCAGTCCTTCCAGTGTCACATACGATGGTCACTTTTCAACCTGAGGCCGGGAACTCACTGCTGCCACTTTTAAACTTGATTTACATTTCGTTACTCCACTTTACCATTCTGACATGAGGGACAGCGCATCTCACCTATTAGCCTTCAACTCTCATGCTGAGCAAAAAGGGGAAATCTTTGGCAACTTCAGTGAGACTCACTTTAAATTACTGAACACACACAGAGCTGTACAGCTTGGGAGATGTAGGAGATAACGGTGTAAGGAATAATTTGTCTTTTCCTTTCCAGTCCATTATCATTAGGCCAACCTCCAGATTTGTCTCTGTTGATTTCATGTAGCAATTTTCCTCACAACCATTTCTCAAGATACTGTAATGAAAATGAGGCCACTTCTGTTAAAATATTCTACTGACTCATATTACCTTTGATTGGCCAGACTAATCACCTAACAGGATTCCAAGTTCAGAATACGCGGTTTTTTGGCTGACAGTACTTGTAAGTAGTATCTTTTGTTTTCTACCATTGTGTTGGTCATAGCTCGCATTTTATGTGTTCTTATTAGTTTATGTATTAAGAAATCTAATAGCTTGGGATTCAGCAAACAATATGAATGACCTTAATGTACAATAGCTAAAAGAATTAACTTGCATGCTAGAATCAAATATGTTTCAATCAGTATTGAAAACATACTGTTTCAAAACTCCATTGGACCTCACAACCAGTAAACAAGTTCTGCTTCAGAGAAATCATTTTTCTCAGTGAAAGTTGCTTGATGTGACATTTACCACACATCAAGCCCTTGTGCGTAAGTTACACATGCCTCCATATTTTGCTGTTATCCAGCTCTTCATAAATCTTAAATGCATATGAGGTAGCAAATTTGTATTGATTGTGGAAATTAAGACTTGTGATTTGGGGGTTTTCAGTATCAACACTCTTGGAAATATAGTTTCTAATTTGGGTTTTTATTAGCTATTAAAGCTGTTCTGTGAAAAGTACAAATGGGTGTTTTGGTTTGATTGCAGAGGAATATTAATTGCAGTACTGAAAGCTGTGCCTTAACCCTCATGCATTATAATAGTGGTGCCATATTGACAGTGGATTTATTTGATAGCTGGTATTTCTGGGAAGGTCCAAACTCCCAGTTTAAGATGCTGTTACTTGTTGAAATATTTTAAAACTAAATTCTTACATTCTTAATATTCCATGAAAGATTGAACTGGGATAGCGGAAAGTCAGGAAAGAGAAAGTTGCTCAGGGACATTTTGAAGGTAACCCTAAAGCTGAGATTTATCTGTGACTGTCTCAGATATAAGGCATTTACTAAAGATGGGCTGAACTCAACCCCCCAGAATTTCAGGAGGTTTCAGGAGGATCTGAAATTTTCACTGGCTCCGTTCACTGAGATGGAGCCCTGGATCTGACAACATTCCTACACACTGAAGACATTAGACTCCAGGTCTCAACTTTGTGGCTTGGGCAACTTGCAAGTATTTACACTTTTTAAAAAAAAGGCAGTAGCATCTCACAGGTAAAAGAGTATGCTGCTGCCACATGGTGACATCTGTCATTTGTGACAGACCCACGGGAGCTCCAGGCTATAGCTTAGCCGTGCACATGCTCTCATTCACGCGCAGTTAATGCTGAAGACTGATGCTCACCACGCCAGGGAGGGACAGAGAGAAACAAAGATTTATATAGCTCCAGAAGTGGCATGTGGGTATATCGATAACTGGACTATGCCCCAAAGTCTCCCCTGGTCCAGCCAAGGTTATGGGTTAAAATTGCAAAGGAGGCCGCAGCTGCCCGATCTTTCTACTGAACGGCAGCTGGCACTGGATTAGATGGGAAAGATCAACTGTGTGTTTGGAGCGGCTCTTTCTCTCAACAGGACTGAGCACTAAAGGCCTGTGATTGATCCTGGATAATTAGAAGCTCAGACTGGTTGGTAGGGGAGACAGGCCCAATATGCAGCTAAGAAACCAGACAGTGATGTTTCACAGGGAGTCAGATTCCATGGGAACCTCCTCTGGTACATTGCCAACAGGAGAGTTCTCTTCTGGTCCTCCGGATCATGTCACTGCAAGTCACATTTCTCTTCTCCCCTTCCAGTCTGCAGGGGAGTGACAGGCTGCCAAGAAGGCAATTAATCTGGGAGGCATGTTACTTTAAACTGCAGTTTTGGGTAACCAGTATGAAAGAAGCAAAGTTCAGGTAAAGAGCACAATAATGATAATGTTTGGTCATTGCAATCTTTGTGGATCTACCAAATCTTATTTGCGGTAACAACAATGGTTTTCCTATTAGAGCACCCTTCCAGTCATTCCTGGTATGTTTCCTTTTTAAGCCAGTATTCTGAAGGTACAGTTGCTCGTTAGGATATACGCTGCCTCTGATTTTAAAAGCACACTCTAATATGTGAAAGATGAGTTACCCCACATATCTGAACTGTTTTTCAATTACTAAAATCAAATAACTAGTTCTCTGATACCCTCCATGTCAGATCACAGCTGAGCAGAATTCTAATCTTCTCTTGTGACTTAATAGGTCTTTTCCATTTCATGATTTAATCCCTTTAACAGGGAACAACTGTGATGTCTAGAGATCAGGAACATATTTCTGTTTACAGCAGATCTGTGCAAAACTGCAACGTGAAGGCCTGGGAGCTGTGTATTCTCTTGAGCCGTGGTTAATTGGTTAGAAGGTGTCTGAAAGCTGTAAAATAATGTTTTGTTGCATCTGGTTTTCTCATATCATTGTTCATTTCATCCCATGCCATGTCATGTTTTGACCTTTTATCACTGGAGCATAAAGCCACATGTACTGGCAAGTTCAAGAGTGCATTACATTTCCCTACAACAGACACTTTCAGATGTCCTTGATCAAGTAACTGTGCTAGTTTAAAAACTAAAAAAAAAAAAAAAAAATCAGTTATAGTTGGTTCCATTGGAACAGAAGATCTAAGCTTTGTTTTCTGCTTTGTTACCATCAGGGGATATATAGAAACTCCGTGCGTAACCCTTGCTTGCTCAGTGCACTCTGTCCCCCTCTAGTGGTGGCTTGGGCAGCTAGAAATTGATGAACCTACTACAGTCTTTGCTGACAGCCATGAGTCTTTTAGCTCCTGCAGTAGAAGCTCATGCATTCAGCTCCAGAGGTAGCAAGTATAATCCCTGCTGCTGACCCCCCTGTGTGGGTCAGCATTACATGTGTAATACAGGATTGTATATAATTCTTCATTCAACCTGGTCCTGTTGTAAGCAACTCTGAGCACAATTTATCATACTTGTTCGTATAGAATAGTGCTCCTGGACAGTACATTGGGTGAATCGCTATATATCTACATTACTAAGAGTTTAAATGATGAGTTTAGGGCTGAATTAAAGCAGAGGCATCATAGGCCTATCTCTAGGGCCTGAGCTCCTAGAGTCACATGATGATACCAGCATCTCAGCTTATGTTTATTAAAATTCTGTTTTTAGTCCTCATGGTTGTGGAGAAAACCTGACCTGAGCATAGCTGATGCAGTGATGTATGCCTGTGTTTGTAGAGAGCCTAGAACAATAGCTCGGACAGGTGTGACTTGCCTTATTTGTATCATAGGATGTTAGCTCGGAGTCTATTCCAGGGTGTTCCTAACACAACCCAACAGAGGAATTCTGTGTGTGTGTGGGGGGGGTGATGACTGTATCTGGGGTGGCCAAACTTATTGATCCCCCTGAGCCGCATACAGTAATCTTCAGAAGTTTGAGAGCTGGGCGTGCCTTGCAGGGCTCAGTGCTTCAACCCTGCTCTTGCTGAAGCGCCAAGCCCCAGCGGGTGCCTTCCGAGGGGCTGAAGCCATGAGAACCCCCCCTCCCCACAGGGGAGAAACCGCTAGCCCCACCACTCTGCCACAGGGCAGAAGCCCTGAGCTCCCCCTGCTCCAGTCTGGTAGGTGGAGAATGGGTGGGGAGGGGAGGGGTGCTCATGAGTTGCAGTTTGGCCATCCCTGGATTACATCGAGACCCGTCAGCTAGGTGCCTTCAAGCTCTGCCATTATGGCAGCCAGAGCTTGTGAATGATCCCGTAATAATGCTCAGGGGTGAATCCCACTGCCTCACTTATGTGTTGTTGTGGATAAAGTAACCTGCCCCAGCTACGTTGTGCTAATTGTCTCATCATTCACTCTAGAAAAAGGGGGTAAGAAAAAATATTGAAAATTTTGAGAAACTGTATTGATAACCAGCATAACTTCTTACATATTGTTAGATCCTGCCATCTTTTGTGGGAGTCCATTGGCTTCCGTGAGACCACCTGACTGAGTGACCCAAGCAAGATTTGGCCCATAATTAGCTTCACAATGAGGGCCCCAATCCTAGTTTGGGCCTTTGGGTGCTGCAAACATTAAATAATAATATTTTCAGATCTGCCCCCGGACAGGGGAAGGGAGGGAGCTGGCTACAGTTCCGTGATTCACAAACTGCCCCAAACAAATCAGTTGGCTATTGCCTATTACCGTTGGTGGAGATGTACAGCAGAAATCTACCCTAACCCTTGCCTTCCCTCAACATGCCTCCTGCACAGGAGAGCGGGAAGGGATGGGATTTCTATAAAAGTCTGCTTTACCCAAGCTGAGGGTTTCTTCACACCAAGGGAATTCTCAGCCATCCAGCTGTGGCCAGATTCCGTCCCTATTGCACTGCCTGAGTGGCTCAAAGGGGCTTGAACTAGAATAAAGAATCTGGCTCATATTTTGTATATTTGCAACAAACCCCTCCCCCCACCTCACCCGCCCCCTCTTCATACCGAATTGTTAGGCTAAAAGTTCTACACCGTGTGGAAATTCCAGGGAAATCCTATTAAAATGAGAAGGTTAATTACTTAGCAGAATTTTATTTTAATAGAACTATAAACATGGACAAGATCTCCCATCCAAACCGAGGCTTGCCTGCTAGGTTTTCAAAGTGATTGATTATGATGCTAACTTCAAATTGTTCTTATATAACTGAAGGAAACTGTGCTGTTAATTAGCCCTTACCAAACTGCGTCGTTACCGAACATCGTGTAAGGAAGCCTAATGAAATGGCACTGATACCCAACCAGAAAGTTCCAGGTTCCCGGCAGGGCCTTGCTCTTGTTCCCATAGTGTATTTTAGTTATTGTGATTTTATTTTTAATTAAAGGTAAACAGAATTGTTAACAGTAGAGGTTATTTTCTTACACAAACTGCTACCTGAGATAAGAGAATAAAATAAAAAAGCAGGGGAGCATTAGTAGCATAAAAACTGGGGTCCTTGCCTTGCCTGGCCTGGCCAGAGATGAAATTTTGCTTAGTGAGTTAACACAGTTATCCAAGCTGCTTAGGTTAGGCACTTGGCCAGGGCAGGACAGGGTGACAGTGTTTTAATCATGCTGCCATCTAAGGGCCAACTCACATGTCATGCCCTCCTTGTTGGAGGGAAAGTATCGTGTTACTTGCAGCCGTGATAGGGGAGGAAAAAACTTGCACTCCTGACAATGATATTGGCTTAGGCCACTCTCTGAGATTCATTCTAGCAAAAAAATAGAGCAGTGGAAATTAAACATTTTAGATAGTCTTTTTCATTGAGCATGCAAGTGGATCTGGAGTCTGATTTATCCAGCATAAAAGATTGGGCATTGATCTAAAGTTGCCTTTGTACAATATTGTGCGGAGCTCTTCTGAAGAAGAAATTATGCTAAAATTGGGGGAGTCAGATGCTGCTTTTTACTTAAATAGAATAGAATCAATCCTTATGGAAATGTGTGCGCTGTGGGCACTAACAACCTGGGCATTTAAGTCCCACTGGGACCATTTTTGCAGTTCAGCGATTCGTACCCTGAACCAGAATATTGTTTTTTGGCCTTTTTATCTTTTTTGTTTCCTTTTTTTTTATTGTTTATTCTGGCTGAATCTTTTGTAACACTGTTCTAGCAAAAAATGTTTATCACCATAATATTATCACCTCAGGTAAGATGACAGGTGGCCATTTTTTATGGGCTATAACTTTTGTCATTCATTTTTAGTCTTCCCACATATGTACTGCAATGGGAACAAGTACCTGTTTCTCAGTTACTTTCCACATCACTGTTTGAATGTTTCAATATGTATCTGTCAATGTGAATATAAAGATATTTGTGAATCCCTGATGTAACTATTTATTTCAGTGGAGTTCCACCAGGGATGAATTTGGCTCAAAGCATGCAAATACTATGTAAATATCATTCAGGTAGGAGCAGCTCTTTTTACAAAGAGAGAGAGAGAGGCAGAAATTTAATTTGATCTTTAAGAGTTTTATTAGGGTAGTGCCATAGTTTTTCTATATTCCTACTTATGCCACCTTGTACAACTCTTAATTTTTTTCTCACTGTTAACTATTTGCACCTCTCATATTCTTGTGTATTTATTCATAAAATACACTGTCTAGTATGTAAAATCTTGATACTGTGTTTACCAGAATGTGGTGCATATCTAAAAAGCCAGAGTCATCTGTAGACTTATGCAGAACATTCTAAAATTGGATAGGTTTCAAAGGACAAGAGATTGTTTGTTTGTTTTTGTTTAGAATATCTATAATATGAGGCATTGTTGTAGTGAGTTTTCAGTTTAGAGCAGAAGTTTGGAATTGGTGTTTGGCTTTCAACAAAGCTCATTAGTAGAAAGCACCTGCCTGATTTTACCAAACTTCTGTAGTTTGTAGTGATATTAGTTGTCCACTTAGCAATGAGATTAGTCTGTGATTGTGAAAACACAGAAATTGAGTGTGTGTCAGTGTTGCATAGCATTTAGATTTTTGTTTACAGATGAATTTTATTGAAGCATAAAGATAAAATACTCCTTTTAATTAACTCCAGATTCATTGAGTTGTGGGGTACCTGCCATATGAGTTTTGTTACAAAAAGGGTCACAGAGTTTGCACATCATTATTGACAATACTTGGACTGCCTCCTGTCAATAACTTTTAAAGCATTGTCATAAAGTCTCAGCTATTAATCATCAGTAGCTGTTTCAGACGACATTCTTTAGAAAATGGGATGCATTCCTGATTCCTGGTCTTCACCGCTAAGGCGGCTAATAGATTATAAGACTGGCCACTGAAGATGGGTCAGTGGTAGATTTCCTCTGATCACATATTTGCAGTAGTCTCCATTGGAATGTCAGCATTACCACACTATAGTGTCAGAGATTTTGAGGTATTTCCTTATACTGTGAATGGGAAATATCTGCAGATTCTCAGGTGGAAACTCTTGGCTGATGTTGGCTTTTTATTGGTGAGCGCTGTCCAGTCTTTCTTGGACTCTGGTTAATAGATATTCAAGTCTTTTTAAAAGGATGTAATGTAAGTTGCAGGTTTTAGTAGACGCTAGGTTGTCTAGTTGGTTGCTCTACGGCAGTAGTTTTTAACCTGTGATCCACAGACCTGTGGGGTTTCGCACACTATGTCTAAGGGGTCTGCAAAAGGTTGTTAATGTAGAACTGTGGTTTTCAACTCTGGAAATCTTAGATATACCAGAGTTGACCAAAGTGGTCTGCACCTCCATTCCAAATTTTGTAGGGATCAACAAGTGAAAAAAGGTTGAAAACCATTCCATTGCAGAAATATAGTGAGTTTAGTGCTCATGAATGATGTCAAATCAATAGACCTACATATTCGAGTCTTCACTGTTTTCACAGGAATGGCAGCAGCAGTACAAATGTTCTTGCACTGTCCTGCCAATCTACTTCAGTTCCAGAGTGAAGGAGCACTGCTTCTAAGGCGTAAGGGCAGCTTGGTCTCCTTGACTCCTCTGCAGAGACTGCCATCTAATAGACAGTTATGGTGCTAGTGTTTGTGATGTAAACTATGCCTTGGTCAAGTGGCATGTGTTTTGGTCACCACTGACCTGGTCTGAATTTAGCTGGTCACTTCCCTCAGATTTATGATAGCACTAGCTAGTATTTTGTATCCTCACAGAGTTGCATAAATAATCTTTGTGAGACAGGACTAGAGTTGTTATCCTATAACTCCCATAGATAATAGCATCTAGTTTGCTCTTCATTTCAAAGCCATGTATCTGCAAAAGAAGCTGAGGATTTCATACATGCACAGGAAAAAAAGCTTGTATCTACATTTCAGGTTGAAGAAAAATCCACCCCTGCTTTTCATTTTAGTTTGATAACATGGGGCTAGGCAAATTTTGCAAATAACACATGGTAGGGTTTAAAAGCAGAACTGTGCAAAGCCTAGTGCTCTCAGTTCACGGAGCCCCATGCAAACAATTTTAGATTTAGTTTGCCTGGTGTCAGACAGACCTATTCTAATGCTGAATATTCACAGTAACCTATACCATTTTGTTTGTAGTTCAGATAAATTAATACACAATATGAATAAGGTAACTCAGTGTTTATGCAGTTCCTGTGCATTTCTAGTAAACTGGTTGGGATAGTGGAATCAGGTGCCTCATTAAAGTGAGTTTGGAGTATATTAGAGTCAGTGGGACGAGTAAGGACCACTTTCCTTGGGGTCTTTGTAGCTGTAGCTGAAGTAACATGGTAACGGTTGAGAGTTTTATACAAATGCATCTCATGTTTTATTCAAATGCATCTGATGTTTTATTTCCATTAAGTCTGCTGTTGGTTTTGCCTAATAATTTCTGATGTTTTGTCCTTTTTTGAGATGGGGAAAGCGTCAGGACCAACTAATGACACAATATTGTAAACTGGAATGGAAACACGCATTTGTGATGATTCGCAGTGTTTCTGATGTTTACATCTGAAAATGTCTAGAAATGCCTGATGGGCCCAGTACAGGGGCAGCTCTGTTTTTTGCCACCCCAAGCACAGCAGTCAGGCGGCCTTCGGTGCAGGGTCGGCTCCAGGCACCAGCTTACCAAGCAGGTGCTTGGGGCGGCCACACCAGAGAGGGGCGGCACGTCCGGCTCTTCGGCAGCAATTCGGCGGCGGGTCCCTCACTCCCGCTCGGAGCAAAGGACCTCCTGCCGAAGTGCCGCAGATCGCGATCGCGGCTTTTTTGTTTGTTTGTTTTTATTTGGGGGAGGGCGGTGGCTGCTTGGGGCGGCAAAAACCCTGGAGCTGGCCCTGCTTCAGCAGCATGCCTGCGGGTGGTCTGTGGTCACACGGATTCGGCGGCGTTTCTGCAGGTGATCTGCCGGTCCCGCACCTTCGGTGTACCTGCTGCCGAATTGCTGCCAAAACCGCGGGACCGCCAGACCTCCCACAGGCATGCCACCGAAGGCAGCCTGACTGCCGCCCTCACAGCGACTGGCAGGCCACCCCCTCCTGGTTTGCCGCCCCAGGCACGTGCTTGCTGCGCTGGTGCGTGGAGCCGTCCCTGGCCCAGTAACTGCTAATGTTATGGCCAAGAGACTGTAGCTATTTTGTTCTTGATCCAGCCATAGGAAACTGCATTAATCAACTTAAATCTGGAGATGGTGAACTGAGCTTTTCAATAGGAGTGTGTATATTTTGATTGCCTGTTTTCTATGAAGAATTTTTACAAAAGCACTTTGGGCTAAATTCTGTCCTTGGATGCAGGTGAAGTAAACGGGTGATTCATGTGTGCTTCCAAGGGCATATCTAATTTCAACATATATGCAAGGCAGAAACCAGATGCTTTCTTACCTGTCATTAGTTATTCATTTAACGAAGTATTTCTGAAGACTTGTGACAATCACTATTTTAACTAAAAAGAAGAACAGGAGTACTTGTGGCACCTTAGAGACTAACAAATTTATTAGAGCATAAGCTTTCGTGGCATCCGAAGAAGTGGGCTGTAGTCCACGAAAGCTTATGCTCTAATAAATTTGTTAGTCTCTAAGGTGCCACAAGTACTCCTGTTCTTCTTTTTGCGGATACAGACTAACACGGCTGCTACTCTGAAAACTATTTGAACTGTTTCCTTAGTTCTCAGAAATGTGTGTCACTAAATATCAAAGTGAGATCAGCTGGTTTTATTCGTCTGCTTTTTGTTTTTCCATAGATTCTAACCACTGGGATGTGTAGGTCTGGGAAGAGCATAATTACAATTTTATTCATAATGTAAAGTCCAGAGAATTTTGCAATCTGGAGCTTGCTTATTTTCACTCACTCAGATTATTCATTCCCACAATGATAAATTTAAAAAACACACCAGTCAATATGTATTGAATTCTGAAGTTTTTTTGTAATACAAAACAAGACATCTTTCCTCTGGTATTTACTATAGAGGGTTTTAAAAGAGTCAGAGTGGATATGTAATTCTCCAAATACAAAAGCAAAAATTTTCAGATACGAAGAGCTGGGGAATCTTTCATAACTTGTTACAGCAAATGCACTCTCAAAGTAACAAGGATATCTAAAGTGAAGTCATTTCTCTGGTAGCTTACGTAATCTTTAAATGTAATGTTTTGGCTTTTTGGCTATCTGTCAAAACATGTGTGTTCTAGGAATGTCACTGAATTCTTTGAATAAAATTTAAGAACTGGAAAATAGCTTTCATTCTGATGTATGTTTTAAGGATCACACCTATTTCGGACTCTATAAGAATTGGATTTGTTCACAGTATCTTTCCTAGATACTAGGCTAGAATCGACCAATATTCACTACCAAGCAACTGAAAATGTAAAGGCAAGCGTTTTGACAAATGAATAATGAGTTTATATGTCAAAAGTTTGCAAGAGGAAATAAAGGAGGGTGATGAGATAAGAACAGATATAGCTAGGGGGAAGGGATTGGACATAAGAAGGAGGGGGGGGGATGGACATACCAAATTGCATAACTATGGGAGAGAGGCTAAACAGCATACATTAAGATGTTTATACACCAATGAGAGAAGCCTAGGTAACAAAATGGAGGAATTGGAGCTCCTGGTCCAAGAAATGAAACCAGATATCGTAGGAATAACCGAAACGTGGTGGAACGGTAGTCATGACTGGAGTACAGGTATGGAAGGGTATGTGCTGTTTAGGAATGACCAGAACGACCGGAACAAAGGTAAAGGTGGGGGAGTAGCATTGTATGTCAATAATGAGGTAAACTGTAAAGAAATAATAACTGATAGAATGGATAAGACAGAGTCTGTCTGGGCAATACTCACACTGGGTAAAAGAACTACTAGAGCCTCCCCTGGGATAGTGCTTGGGGTGTGCTATAGAGCACCGGGATCTAGCCTGGATACGGACAGAGAACTATTTAATGTTTTTAGGGAAGTAAATACTAATAGGAACTGTGTAATCATGGGAGACTTTAACTTCCCGGATATAGATTGGGGAAACAAATGCTAGTAACAATAATAGGACTCAGATGTTCCTAGACATGCTAGCTGATGAATTCCTTCATCAAGTAGTAGCTGAACCGACGAGGGGGGATGCCATTTTAGATTTGGTTTTGGTGAGTAGTGAGGACCTCGTTGAGGAAATGGTTGTAGGGGACAACCTTGGCTCGAGTGATCATGAGCTAATTCAGTTTAAACTAAATGGAAGGATTAACAGAATTAAATCGGAGACTAGGGTTTACAATTTCAAAAAGGCTAATTTTAATAAATTAAAGGGACTGGTTAGGGAAGTGGATTGGGCTAACATATTTATGGATCTAAAGGCGGATGGCGCCTGGGATTATTTCAAGTTGAAGTTGCAGGAGCTGTCGGAGGCCTGTATCCCAAGAAAGGGAAAACTGTTAGTAGGCAGGAGATTTAGACCGAGCTGGATGAGCGAGCGTCTCAAAGGGGTGATTAAGAAAAAACAGAAAGCGTACAAAGAGTGGAAGAGGGGAGGGATCAGCAAGGAAACCTACCTTATTGAGGTCAGAGCATGTAGAGATGGAGTGAGAAAGGCCAAAAGCCGTGTAGAGTTGGACCTTGCAAGGGGAATTAAAACCAATAGTAAGAAGTTTTATAGCCATATAAATAGGAAGAAAACAAAGAAAGAAGAAGTGGGACCGGTGAAGACTGTAGATGGAGTGGAGATTAAAGATAATCTAGGCATGGCACAATATCTAAATGAATATTTTGCATCGGTCTTTAATGAGGCTAGTGAAGGGCTTAGGAATAGAGGCAGCGTGACAGAGGGGAATAAAGGAGGGGGGATTGATATTACCGTATCCGAGGTAGAAGCCAAACTTGAACAGCTTAACGGGACTAAATCGGGCGGACCGGATGATCTTCATCCGAGAATATTGAAGGAACTGGCACAAGAAATTGCAAGCCCGTTAGCGATAATTTTTAATGAATCTGTAAACTCGAGGGTGGTACCGTTGGACTGGAGAATAGCTAATGTGGTTCCTATTTTCAAGAAAGGGAAAAAAAGTGACCCGGGTAACTACAGGCCTGTTAGTTTAACATCTGTAGTATGCAAGGTCTTGGAAAAAATTTTGAAGGAGAAAGTAGTTAAGGACCTTGAGGTCAATGGCAATTGGGACAAATTACAACATGGTTTTACGAAAGGCAGATCGTGCCAAACCAACCTGATCTCCTTCTTTGAGAAAGTAACAGACTTTTTGGATAAAGGAAATGCAGTGGATCTAATATACCTCGATTTCAGTAAAGCGTTTGATACGGTACCGCACGAGGAATTATTGGTTAAATTGGAAAAGATGGGGATCGATATGAAAATCCAGAGGTGGATAAAGAACTGGTTAAAGGGGAGACTGCAGCAGGTCATACTGAAAGGTGAACTGTCAGGTTGCAGGGAGGTCACCAGTGAAATTCCTCAAGGTTCGGTTTTGGGTCCGATTTTATTTAATCTATTTATTACTGACGTCAGAACCAAATGTAGGAGTGGGCTGATAAAGTTTGCGGATGACACAAAGTTGGGAGGTATTGCCAATTCGGAGAAGGATCTGGATATCCTGCAGGGAGACTTGGATGATCTTGTAAATTGGAGTAATAGTAATAGGATGAAATTTAATAGTGAAAAGTGTAAGGTGATGCATTTAGGGATGACTAACAAGAATTTTAGTTATAAGCTGGGGACGCATCGGTTGGAAGTAACAGAGGAGGAGAAGGACCTCGGAGTCCTGGTTGACCGCAGGATGACTATGAGTCGGCAATGTGACGTGGCCGTGAAAAAAGCTAATGCGGTCTTGAGATGCATTAGGCGAGGTATATCTAGTAGGGATAAGGAGGTGCTGCTTCCGTTATACAAGGCACTGGTGAGACCTCATTTGGAGTACTGTGTGCAGTTCTGGTCTCCCATGTTTAAAAAGGATGAACTCAAACTGGAACGGGTACAGAGAAGGGCCACTAGGATGATCCGAGGAATGGAAAACCTGTCATATGAAAGGAGACTCGAGGAGCTCGGTTTGTTTACCCTAACCAAAAGAAGGCTGAGGGGGGGATATGATTGCTCTCTTTAAATAAATCAGAGGGATAAATACCAGGGAGGGAGAGGAATTATTTCAGCTCAGTACTAACGTGGACACGAGAACGAATGGATATAAACTGGCCGTGGGGAAGTTTAGGCTTGAAATTTGACGAAGGTTTCTAACCATCAGAGGGGTGAAATTTTGGAACAGCCTGCCGAGGGAAACAGTGGGGGCAAAAGACCTCTCTGGCTTTAAGATTAAGCTAGATAAGTTTATGGAGGGAATGTTTGATGGGATAACGTGATTTTAATCAATTAGTCAATAACGTGCCATCGCTGGTAAATAGTATCAATGGTCAATGAGGGTCTGGCTGGAGAATCTTGCCTGCATGCTCGGGGTTCTACTGATCGCCATATTTGGGGTCGGGAAGGAATTTTCCTCCAGGATAGATTGGCAGAGGCCCTGGAGGTTTTTCGCCTTCCTCTGCAGCATGGGGCGGGGGTCGCTAGCTGGAGGATTCTCTGCGACTTGAAGTCTTTAAATCACGATCTGGGGACTTCAACAGCTGAGTTAAGGGAAAGTGGGTGGGTCAGCTTTTGTGGCCTGCATCATGCGGGAGGTCAGACTAGATGATCATAATGGTCCCTTCTGACCTTAAAGTCTATGAGTCTGTGAGAACACTGGGCCAGATTCTTAGCTGGTGTCAATCAGCTTAGCTCCATTGACTTCAGTTTACACCAGCTGATGCTGGGATTGTTTTTGTGAAGTGAGGTTCGATTGCAATTTATTAGATACACAAGACTCTGTGGGCCAGATTTGCTGCCTTGGCTGAACTGTGTATGAGGCAAGATCAGAGGTGGAGGGGCTGCGTGGCTTTAGGTAAACTTTGCAGTTCCCAGATCAACATCTTGCTCGCTGTTGGGCCTGAAAACTACGCTATATTGCACCAGCTGCTAACTGTTTCCAGGCACTGTTCTAACAGCTGGGGATTGCTGTGCTGCCCTCAGCTGTACCTGCTGTTCTCCAGACACTTCCCCCTACAGCAGATGGTAGGAGGAGATTATCATGAGAACTGCTATGGCAGCTCTACATGGGCCCGAGTCACTGGCTTCAAGGCAGCTCTGCACAAATTTATAGTAGCCAAGCAGATGAGTGTGTCAGTGAGATCAAAACACTTTTGGCCCTGACTCTGATCTCACTTCCACTCACTTGCTATAAATCTCCTCTGTCCTGGACTGGCTCTTTCTCTCAGATCTCCTCATGAATGTGCCCCCGATAAAATACGGCTGCTTTAAATTCTGAAGCCATCCACACCCCAGGCTACCCCAGAGGGCTGTGCTGCACTAGGGAGCCACAAAGAAAGGAGAGGTGGTTGAGAGAGTGGAAAGTGAAGAGAGCTAAAAGGAAAGAGCAGCAGGCCTCAAGCGGTAATAGTGTGCTGGCTTCATCCTCTGGTCCTGTGCCTTATGTCTGCATTATCTGTGGCAAGGACGGTTGCTTGAAAATTGGACTTTTTAGCCATTTGTGGTGCTGCAGCAGCATGACACACAGTATCTGAAAGCTTTGTGCTTACACAGTCGTCTTTCCAAGCGGACAGCTGCCATTCAATTCAATCCCACGCTCCTGTCACTGTATTGAACTTCAGTCTTCTCAGACATTTTCCTCTGCTTAGCCATTCTCCTGTTTATCACCACTGCTCCCCTCCCACATGCTCAAACAATAACGCTTCTGGGTAACTAATATAAAATGGGATTGCATTTACTACCTGGGCTAGGTATCAGAGGGGTAGCCGTGTTAGTCTGGATCTGTAAAAAGCAACAAAGAGTCCTGGTGGCACCTTATAGACTAACAGACATATTGGAGCATAAGGATTTCAGCTCTATCCCCGGACATATAGACCTTCTTTTCCAGTAGCTGCACTGGCAAGGACTAAAAAGTAGAGCGCCTAGGGCAAACTAATCATGATAAACCAGACATTGTTAGATTCTTTTGCAGTAGTTGCGCTGCCAAGGGCTAAAACGTTAAGCACCTAGGGCAAACAAATCATGAAAAACCCATTGATAATATTCCTGTACTGTTCAAAATAAATGTTTACATGTTTAAAACACTTACCGACGGATCCTTCCCCTGATTCAGGGGTTAACGCCTGGGGACGGTTGGTAGGGGATTTCTGAGGGTGATGAAGAGATCCTGGCTGTTTGGGAAATCAGCGTTGTAAGCGCTGTCGACTGCCTCGTCCTCCTCCTCACCTTCCGCATCTTCCCCATCTGAGGAAGCGGCCGTTGACAATATCCCATCCTCAGAGTCCACGGTCAGTGGTGGGGTAGTAGTGGCGGCCGCACCTAGAATGGAATGCAGTTCCTCGTAGAAACGGCATGTCTGGGGCTGGGATCCAGAGCGTCTGTTTGACTCTTTGGTCTTCTGGTACGCTTGTCTCAGCTCCTTGATTTTCACGCGGCACTACGTTGCATCCCAGCTGTATCCTCTCTCTGTCATGGCTTTTGAGCTCTTCTTGTAGATCTTTGCATTCCGTCTTTTCGATCACAGCTCCGAAAGCACGAACTCATCACCCCACACAGCGATCAGAGCCAAGACTTCCCGATCAGTCCATGCTGGGGCCCTCTTTCTATTCTGAGATTGCATTGTCACCTCTGCTGGAGAACTCTGCATCGTTGCCAGTGCTGCTGAGCTCGCCACAATGTCCAAACAGGAAATGAGATTCAAACTGCCCAGAGAGGAAAAGGAATTCAAAATTTTCCCGGGGCTTTTCCAGTGTGGCTGGTCAGAGCATCCGAGCTCGGACTGCTGTCCAGAACGTCAACAGAGTGGTGCACTGTGGGATAGCTCCTGGAGCTATTAGCATCGATTTCCATCCACACCTACCCTAATTCGACATGGCCATGTCGAATTTAGCGCTACTCCCCTCGAGGAGTACAGAAATCAAATTTAAGAGACCTCTGTCGAACTAAATAGCTTTGTTTTGTGGACGGGTGCAGAGTTAATTCGATTTAACGCTGCTAAATTCAACATAACCTCCTAGTGTAGACCAGGCCTAGACATACCCTTAATTAGTTCTTTTATAATCAAATGCAAGCCCTTTTAAACCAGCCTTATTTTTATTCTAAGCCAAGGTCGTCTTTAAACTTTTATTAGTCACTAAACTTCAGTACTTTAGATAAGTCCCAGCACCTCCCCACTTTTACTGTACATGATGCTGTTCTAGTCTGAACAATTCCTCTCACACTTTTATCACTTTATGTTGCCAGGTCCAGAAGTAGATCCCCTAGACACTAGGCTTTCCTGTGAAATTTATCACTAGACGTTTCAAAGGTTTCTTCTGCCAAAGATGAAATGAAAAATCTGCAGTGGAATACGCTACCCATTTGCTAAGTAAAACCATCCTGGTCGGATGCATATTCCCATTTCCCATGAAAGAGAAGCCCAGAAGTGGCTAGAAATGTCTTAATGTGCAGAGGAATTTTGAATCACTTCTTGAGATTAATGCATACTTTGGGTACTAGTTACCATTGGGAAATCGCTATTCTCAGCAGGACCAGAGGTGTAAAATATTTTCTCTGCCTCTTACATAAATAAATAAATATAAGTGTGTAATTTGCTGACACAAACTATTTGCTTAAAATGGGCAATAGGCCTTGGGGAGACGTTTATGATACAGGCTAGATTAACTTTAGGAAGCAGCAGCTGGTGCTTTCAAACTGCTCGATGTTGGAATGATCTTCTGTAGCAGGAGGTAGAGGGAAGCAAAAAAGTGCAGCTGCCTCTTTCTAGAGCTAATTTTAAAAGAGCAATGAGGTAGTAATTACCATCCTTCCCTAATGCTCTTTATGAGGGGAAGAGGTTTAATGATGGGTCTAAGGTGGAAGAGAAAAACACTAACCAGGCTGCAAACCAGTGTTGTTAAAGTCTATTGCCCCAGTTTTTGTCAGGGTACTTAAGAACCTCACACCTTCTTGGTTCCAATGGGAGTTGACACCTCACAGGAGGTGTCCAGTACATCTCAGAATGAGGCCCTGTTTTTATACTTCTCCAGAGGAATAGCTGCGTCTCTGGTTTAATGATTGCTGTGCAACAGGCTTTCCTGTTTCATTTACTGTGTACTCTTCCCAGGGCTCGGGGGAGAGACCAAAACAAGCTTCAAATCAGAGTTGCGGTTCTCCAAATGTGTGAATGACACAGGCTGAGGAGGATTTTCTGTGCATTTTTTTTCAGTCAACATCTCCTTTCTACTAGATGCCGACAAGTAACTGATAAGTGCAATTCATCTGACAAAACAAAAATATTTATGCATCCGTTTACATAATGGCCTCACTATTTATAAATACGAGCACCCTGTGAAAGCTACTTTTAGACAAGTTAGCGAAATATATATAGGAAATGCCTTTGCATTACTGACAGCTGCCTTCGTTAATACTTTGGAAATGCCAAGTGTTAGGGAATAACTAAACCAAAAAAGTAACAGGAGGAAATTGGTTAGCTTGGTGGGTGCCTCGTTGCATGCATTTGCTGCCTAGCCATTCGGTCCCTAGTGTATAACCGTGCATGGGATTCTTCCGTCCTAAGTGCAGGACTCTGCACTTGTCCTTGTTGAACCTCATCAGATTTCTTTTGGCCCAATCCTCTATTTTTTCTAGGGCCCTCTGTATCCTATCCCTACCCTCCAGCATATCTACCACTCCTCCCAGTTTAGTGTCATCTGCAAACTTGCTGAGGGTGCAATCCATGCCATCTTCCTGACCATTAATGAAGATATTGAACAAAACCAGCCCCAGGACCGACCCTTGGGGCACTCTGCTTGATATCGGTTGCCAACTAGACATGGAGCCATTGATCACTACCCATTGAGCCCGACAATCTAACCAGCTTTCTATCCACCTTATAGTCCATTCATCCAGCCCATACTTCTTTAACCTGCCGGCAAGAATACTGTAGGAGACTGTATCAAAAGCTTTGCTAAAGTCAAGGAATAACATGTCCACTGCTTTCCCCTCATCCACAGAGCCTCTCCTTCCTTAGAAGGTTTTAAGGTCAGCCTTGACAAAGCCCTGTTTGGGATGATTTAGTTGGGGATTGGTCCTGCTTTGAGTAGAGGGTTGGACTAGATGACCTCCTGAGGTCCCTTCCAACCCTGATATTCTATGATTTGAAGTCCTGAGGAGGCGAAAGCCAATTAGATTATTTGTTTACTTTGTTAATTT
Source organism: Malaclemys terrapin pileata (assembly GCF_027887155.1). Lineage (NCBI taxonomy): Eukaryota > Metazoa > Chordata > Testudines > Emydidae > Malaclemys > Malaclemys terrapin. The sequence continues at coordinate 9,972,798 of NC_071512.1, read as the reverse complement.
AAAGATGGATGGGTTGAAGTCACACGTGGGTGGGTGGGTGGGTGTGTAACCTACTGAATTAGCCATACTGCTTCCTGCAACACCTGGGAATGTATTGTTCTTAAGAGGTGATTCCCGTCCTTGGACTTTTCTGTTCTGACTAATAGGAGACTGGATCAGAATCTCTTCTGGTTCAAGGTTTAGTTTTGTAAATCAAAACCTAGCTGACGAGATTTCTGAAAAGCTCTGCCAGTATCGTATTTTTTGTTGTCTCTTTCAATATTTCATCTAGATGGATAATGAAATAGCTGGCAATTTCCATATCCTCCTTTTAGAAGTGGGGATAAATTCATTCTGTCACAATATATTTGTTCTTTCCTGAGATGGTTTCATTATGCACTGTGTGACTGAAAATTGTGTGGTCTCCAGGGAAAAGATCAAAGGAACTGCCTTAAATCCAGTTAGTGTACAAACACAATTTTTACTTTAAGGCTCGATTCTCCTATGTATTCCGTGTCCTTGGGTTAAATGTTGATGAAAGTGGGTGGGAACCTCTAAGAATATCTGTTAGAAATTGGATAAAGAGGCTTTTGTGAGAGTTAATATCAGCTTCTTAAACTAGCACTTTTTTGCTATACCCTTTGAGTACTTAATTTAACATACGGCTGTACACTAGATTGACTTTGTTGATGGTAATATCAATCTGAGTTGCCTACATTTGACACATACATAGTGAATAATAGAAGAATATTTCTCTCTTGTTAGTGCAAAAAAAAGTATTCTGTGAGATACTGTGAAAGGGCTTTAAATCATTTTAAAATGAGTTTCATCTCATCTCTTGATCACCCAGAACAGAGTAGTAAAAATCCAATAGAGAACTAACGTAAGAGCCTTGCAGTGCATACTTGCATACCTACACGTCTTAGCTTATTATTGTTATTATTTCTTATATGTAGTATGGTAATGCTTAGCAGCCTCAGTCCAGGACCCCATTATGCTAGGTGCTGTACTAATACAACAAAAGATGGCCCTGTCCCAAAGAGTTTACAATTTAAGTAAATTTAAGGATGCTAAGAATTGTCATGCAAGCATGAGTCTTTTAGTGTTGGGGACAGGAACAATGTATTTGCCTTACTTGTATCTGCCCTGGGCAGATACTAGGTTTTTGCAAGGCGGAAACCTCAGAAACTGGAGGGAAGCTGTCCAGAAGGGCTGATCCTGAGGCTAGTGAGATCAGTCCTCAAAGCTCCCACAGAATTCATTTGTCCAGGATTAGGCCAAGAGAGAGCAATGCCAGGCACCCAGAAGAGTGTTCTGTAATGTACTATTGGACAGGGTAGTCATAGATGGAAAAACTGCATACTGAGCAAGCAGGCTTTAGGCCGAAAAGATTGTGTATAGATCACATCTATACTCTGAGACGATTGATTGAGAAAGGGCTTGCTTACCAGACAAGATTAGCCTTGGGCTTTGTAGATTTCACCAAAGCTTTTGACTGCATTCATAGAGAGTTGTTATGGAAGATCTTGCAACAATATGGGCTTTCCAGAAAGAGAGTGTCCCTCTCTAAGATGATGTATGAAGGTTCAAAATGCTGTGTAAGGACAGAAAGTGGAGAGACTGACTGGCTTGACCTAGTCACTGGAGAGCGACAGGAGAGCTTATCACCTCTGCTTTTCTACATTGTGATAGATTGTGATGCAAAAAGCAACATCAAAGGAAGATACAGGACTTAAAAGGAATAGAGGAAAACTTCAAGATCTTGACTTTGCAGGTGACATTTTTGTGTTGGACCCATATGATGATTCTATGAAAGAGACCACTACCAATGTCAAGCAGGATTAAGAATAATCCAAAAGAAAATAAATCATGATTATTGAAAGAGGAGACAGCAATGAAGGTGCATATGTGATCACTAATGAAGAACATTAGAACATAGTAACATAAGAATGGCCATGCTGGGTCAGACCAATGGTCCATCTAGTCCAGTATCCTGTCTTCCAGTAGTGGCTGGTGCCCTTCAGAGGGAATGAACAGAATAGGGCAATTATGGAGTGATCCATCCCCTGTCATCCAGGCCCAGCTTCTGGTAATCAGAGCTTTAGGACACCCAGAGCATGGGGTTGCATCCCTGACCATCTTGGCTAATAGCCTTTGATGGACCTATCCTCCATTAACTTGTCTAATTCTTTTTTGAACACAGTTATACTTTTGGCCTTCACAATATCCCGTGGCAATGAGTTCCACAGTTTCATTGTGCATTGTATGAATTACTTCCTTATGTTTGTTTTAAACCTGCTGCCTATTAATTTCATTGGGTGATGCCTGGTTTTTGTGTTATGTGATGGAGTAAATAAGCTTCCCTCTTCACTTTCTCCGCACCATTCAAGATTTTATAGACCTCTATCATATCCCCCTTAGTCATCTCTTTTCTAAGATGAACAGAACCAATCTTTTTAATTTCTTCTCAGATGAAGCTGTTAATTACCCCTAATAATTTTTGTTGCCCTTTTCTGTACCTTTTCCAATTCTGTAACATTTTTTTAACTGTATGCAGTATTCCAAGTTGGGCATACCATGGATTTATATAGGGGCATTATGATATTTACTGTCTTATTATCTATCCCTTTCCTAATGGTTCATTGTTAGCTATGTTAGACAATAATGAACCATTGTAGCTATCCCATTCCTAATGGCTAACATTGTTCGCTTTTTTGACTGCTGCTGCACATTGAGCAGATGTTTTCAGAGATCTATCCACAATGACTCCAAGATCTCTTTCTTGAGTGATAACAGCTTATTTAGGCCCCATTATTTTGTACGTATAGTTGGGATTATGGTTTCCAATGTGCATTACTTTGCATTTATCAACATTGAATTTCATCAGCCATTTTGTTGCCCAGTCACCCAGTTTTGTAAGATCCCTTTGTAACGCTTCACAGTCTGTAGTCATTTTGTACCATCTGCAAATTTTGCACCTCATTGTTTGCCCCTTTTTCCAGATCATTTATAAATAAGTCAAACAGCACTGGTCCCAGTACAGCTCCTCAGGGGCACTGCAATTTACCTCTCTCCCTTCTGAAAACTGACCATTTATTACTACCCGTTGTTTCGTGTCTTTTAACCAGTCACTGATCCATAAGAGGACCTTCCTTCGTATCCTATGACTGCTTACTTTGCTTAAGAGCCTTTGGTGAGAGACCTTGTCACCAGCTTTTTGAAAGTCCAAGTATGCTTTATCTACTGGATCACCTTTGTCCACGTTTGTTGACACCCGTAAAGAATTCTAATAGACTGGTGAGGCATGATTTCCCTGTACACAAGCAGTGTTGAGTCTTCCCCAACAAATTGTGTTCATCTGTGTCTGATAACTCTGTTCTTTACTATAGTTTCTATGCTTTACTATAATTTGCCTGGCACTGAAGTTAGGTTTACCAGTCTATAGTTGCCAGGATCGCTTCTGGAGCCTTTTTAAAAAAATTGGTGTCATATTAGCTATCCTCCAGTTATTTGGTACTGAAGCGGATTTAAATGATAAGTAACAAACCACAGTTAATAGTTCTGTAATTTCACATTTGAGTTCCTTCAGAACTCTTGGGTAAATACCATCTGGTCCTGGTGACTTATTACTGTTTAACATATCGATTTGTTCCAAAATCTCATCTATTGATATCTCAGTCTGGGACAGTTCCTCAGATTTGTCACCTAAAAAGAATGGCTCAGATGTGAGCACCTCCCTCACATCCTCTGCAGTGAAGACTGATGCAAAGAATTCCTTTAGCTTCTCCGCAGTGGCATTATCAATGTTTCCTGAGTCCCTAGGTGATCTATAATTGCTGAAAGGATGGACATAGGGATGCCTTTGCATCCATTTTTTTCACACTCTACTTGTGACTAAAATGACCCAAGACCACCTTCTTTCCTTCACATTTCCTAAACTCTTCCAGAAGAGCTGAGCCAAAAGTGCTAGAAAGTTTTTAACATTTTAAATTTTTCTTTCTTCTGTGTCTCTGTCATTATTGTTAACCACAAAAGCTCAAAAATTATGAGATTGGCCTAAAAAACATGAATTGTTTTTTTCTTTTCTTTTTTGTTTTAATTAAATGTTGGGTTCTTGTTATTTGCCTTCTGGTTTCCGAGCCATTAGGACGCACTTGGGTAACATTTTCAAGCTTGTCTTCATAGCCATGAAGGCTACAAACTTTTCTTTTTAAATAAACGCTGGGATTCTCCTCTAAATTGAAGACTCCAGGAGATGGAGTTTAGAGAAGAACACCAACTATCTTCACAATTGCTCCTTCTGACTTTCTTGCTGTACATTCTGAATCCCACCATTGATCTGTGCGTATAGGGGTCCAGCAGACATAGATTTCCCCCCTTCCATTCAGTGGATTCTGTAGCACCCACACCCAGGACCTGCCATCTTTGCTTATCCAAGGTCCTCCCTGGGGGAAGGGAAAAGAGACTGGATGGTTTTGGGGCAAAGCTTTAATATAATATAATATATGGAGATACACCTATCTCATAGAGTTGGAAGGGATCTCGAAAGGTCATTGAGTCCAGCCCCCTGCCTTCACTAGCAGGACCAAGTACTGATTTTTGCCTCAGATCCCTAAGTGGCCCCCTCAAGGATTGAATTTACAACCCTGGGTTTAGCAGGCCAATGCTCAAACCACTGAGCTATCCCTCCCCTCCAAAGCTAGTGGGGATTAAAAAAGTTTCCCCCTCCAGCCTCACAGACTAGGAAAATGTAATACAGCCCCAGAGGTCTCATAAATTACTGCAGGCTCGGGAGACCTTAGGAGTGCAGTTCCAAAGAGAAAAGGGAGTCAGAAGTACTGTCCATCTGCCAGGCTTGGGGCAGGTTGCACAGACTTACCGTGCGGACAAACCCGCTCCCATAATGGGATGCTGTAGGGAAATCCTCACAGAGCTTTCTGTGCAAAAAGCCTCCTCCTCAGCTGTCCATAGGATATGAGGCAGGTTAGCCCTGGTTAACAAAAAGCAGGTCGGAGGCTAAATCCTTCTCTGTGGCTTTAAAAGACTTTTACCATGATCACTGACATCTTGCACATTTTTTTTCTTGTGTAGTCAAGAGTTGGCGAACATTTAGATGATGTAATAATGAAGACAACGTCGCAGAAGCTGCATTTCATTTCTGCTTGTACAAGGTCTTTTGTCAGGCTCTTAATATAAGGAAAGATAAATTTTGTAAACTATGAGCCTCTGGAGTTCTGTCAGTAAATGTCATTTGTATTTGGCTGGCTTATGCATGTTAAGGAACAACATACTATTTTTACTTCCACAGTAACTGTATATTTTGGCCACAAGGCAAGATATACAGGGCCAAATTTCCAAAGGCAGCCTCTGCATTCACACACCTGAGATTTTGACTCTCTCTTTCTAAAATGTGCTGTGGCTTTAGGTTTTGGTAGTGTGGATGCAACATTTAGTGATTTATTGGGCTCTCAATTATCCTGCTACTGTTAGATGTTGACCTCAAACATCATAAACAGGAACTGTAACTCAGGGTCCAGTTCTGATGTCCTTATTCACATTGACTGGTACCTTACTGTACAAGTAATGCCACTGAAATTAATGGGACTACCCACAGGCTAGATCTACACAACGGGGGGAGTGTCAACCTAAGATACGCAACTTCAGCTACGTAGCTGAAGTTGCGTATTTTAGGTCGACTTACCTGGCTGTGAGGACGGCCGCGAGTCGACCGCTGCCGCTCCGCCGTCGATTCCGCCTCTTGCCGCGGTGGATTTCCGGAGTCGATGGCAGAGCGATCAGGAATCGATTTTATCACGTCTTCACTTGACGCGATAAGTCGATCCCCAATAGAACGATTGCTACCTGATCCGGCGGGTAGTGAAGACGTGCCCACAGTGAGTACCTCAATGTGAGTAAGGGTGACAATCTGGTTTTACTGTGTTAATATACCGATAAAGTACTGCGAGTCGCTGTATGACACTTTCATATAATGGAATATGGACTCACTAACTGGTCAGATAAGTCCCTGTGCAGAGATCCTGCACAAGATCCAATGTACCATTTGAGGTCCACTGAAAATCTTATTACAGGATCTTAGTGATGCTCAGGCCCTTGGGCAGGCCCTTTGAACTGAGGGTATGTCTACACTACGAAATTAGTTCGAATTTATAGAAGCCGGTTTTATTGAAATCGGTTGTATACAGCCGATTGTGTATGTCCACACAATAAAATGCTCTAGGTGCTCTAGTCGGCAGACCGCGTCCACAGTACGAGGCTAGCGTCGACTTCCGGAGCATTGCACTATGGGTAGCTATCCCACAGCTATCCCACAGTTCCCGCAGTCTCCGCCGCCCCTTGGAATTCTGGGTTGAGATCCCAATGCCCGGATGATGCAAAACAGTGTCGCGGGCGGTTCTGGGTACATGTCGTCAGGCCCCTCCCTCCCCCGTCACAGCAACGGCAGACAATAGATTCGCGCCTTTTTATCTGGGTTACCTGGGTTACCTGTGCAGACAACATGGAGCCCGCTCAGCACAGCTGAGCTCACCGTCACCATATATCCTCTTGGTGCCGGCAGACGTGGGACTGCATTGCTACACAGCAGCAGCTGCTAACTGCCTTTTGGCGGTAGACGGTGCAGTAGACTGGTAGCCTTCATCGGCGATCTGGGTGCTGGCAGCCGTGGGGCTTGCCTTTTGGCAGTAAATCGTGTATTATGACTGTTAGCCGGCCTATTACAAGTCGGGTCATCGCACATTAGCAGAGTCTTCCCTGAGCAGCAGCTCGTGCAATAGGCCTGAAGACCATCGTCATACACCGCCCCGTATTTGCTGCCAAGCACCCAGAAAGATGCCGAGGGCTATCAGTCACGCTGCACCGTCGTCTTAAGATGTAAAAAATAGATTTTCTCTGTATTCATTTGCTTCCCCCTCCCTCCGTCAAATCAACGGCCTGCTAAACCCAGGGTTTTCAGTTTAATCTTTGGGGGGGACCAGTCTGTGACAGTTGTTTGTGTCTCTCCCTGATGCACAGCCACCGTTCTTTATTTTAATTCCCTGTGCCTGTACGCCATGTCGTCACTCGGCCCCCCTCCCTCCTTCCCCTAGGCCGTCAGATACTACGTTTGCGCCACAGCTCGAGCCGCGAAGCGGTTCACGCCTTTTCTTTGAATTCTGGGTTGAGATCCCAATGCCCGGATGATGCAAAACAGTGTCGCGGGCGGTTCTGGGTACATGTCGTCAGGCCCCTCCCTCCCCCGTCACAGCAACGGCAGACAATAGATTCGCGCCTTTTTACCTGGGTTACCTGGGTTACCTGTGCAGACAACATGGAGCCCGCTCAGCACAGCTGAGCTCACCGTCACCATATGTCCTCTGGGTGCCGGCAGACGTGGGACTGCATTGCTACACAGCAGCAGCTGCTAACTGCCTTTTGGCAGTAGACGGTGTAGCATGAGTGATAGCCGTGGGGCTGGCAGCCGTAGGGCTGCATTGCACCAGCCCCTTCCAGGCGATGGTATATTATGACTGGTACCCGTCGTCGTCGTACTGGAGTGGCTGTCAATCATGGCCACCTGGGCAGACATGCTACTGTCTCGATGATGACGGTTACCAGTCATAATGTACTATTTTCTGCCAATTGCCCAATATTGTCTGCTAAGCACCCAGAAGAGGCCGAGGGCGATGCTGGGTGCTGGCGGACGTGGGGCTGGCAGACATGGGGCTGCATTGCTACACAGCAGCAGCCCCTTGCCTTTTGGCAGATGATGGTATATTATGATTGGTACCCATCATCATCATACTGGTATGGCTGTCACTCATGCTGCAGCGTCGGCTGCCACCTTAAGATGTAAAAAATAGATTTATTCTGTGTTCATTTGCTTCCCCTTCCTCCGTGAAATCAACGGCCTGCTAAGCCCAGGGTTTCCAGTTTAATCTTTGGGGGGACCATTCTGTGTGACAGTTGTTTGTGTTTCTCCCTGTTCCTGTACCTGTACGCCATGTCGTCACTTGGCCCTCCCTCCCTCCCTCCCTCCCTCCCGCCCTCCTTCTCCCGGTCCATCAGATACTACTTTCGCGCCTTTTTTCTGACCAGGCGCCATAGCTAGCACTGGGATCATGGAGCCCGCTCAGATCACCGCGGCAATTATGAGCACTATGAACACCACGCGCATTGTCCTGGAGTATATGCAGAGCCAGAACATGCCAAGGCGAAACCCGGACCAGGCGAGGAGGCGATTGCAGCACGGCGACGAGAGTGATGAGGAAATTGACATGGCCATAGACCTCTCACAAGGCACAGGCCCCAGCAATGTGGAAATCATGGTGTCACTGGGGCAGCTTGATACCGTGGAACGCCGATTCTGGGCCCGGGAAACAAGCACAGACTGGTGGGATCGCATCGTGCTGCAGGTATGGGACGATTCCCAGTGGCTGCGAAACTTTCGCATGCGTAAGGCCACTTTCATGGAACTTTGTGACTTGCTTTCCCCTGCCCTGAAGCGCCAGAATACCAAGATGAGAGCAGCCCTCACAGTTGAGAAGCGAGTGGCGATAGCCCTGTGGAAGCTTGCAACGCCAGACAGCTACCGGTCAGTCGGGAATCAATTTGGAGTGGGCAAATCTACGGTGGGGGCTGCTGTGATCCAATTTGCCAGGGCAATGAAAGACCTGGTGATAGCAAGGGTAGTGACTCTGGGCAACGTGCAGTCAATAGTGGATGGTTTTGCTGAAATGGGATTCCCAAACTGTGGCGGGGCCATAGACGGAACCCATATCCCTATCTTGTCACCGGAGCACCAAGCCACCGACTACGTAAACTGCAAGGGGTACTTTTCAATGCTGCTGCAAGCCCTGGTGGATCACAAGGGACGTTTCACCAACATCAACGTGGGATGGCCGGGAAAGGTACATGATGCTCGCGTCTTCAGGAACTCTGCTCTGTTTCGAAAGCTGGAGGAAGGGACTTTCTTCCCGGACCAGAAAGTGACCATTGGGGATGTTGAAATGCCTATCGTGATCCTTGGGGACCCAGCCTACCCCTTAATGCCATGGCTCATGAAGCCGTACACAGGCAGCCTGGACAGGAGTCAGGACCTGTTCAACTACAGGCTGAGCAAGTGCCGAATGGTGGTGGAATGTGCATTTGGACGTTTAAAAGCGCGCTGGCGCAGCTTACTGACTCGCTCAGACCTCAGCGAAAAGAATATCCCTATTGTTATTGCTGCTTGCTGTGCGCTCCACAATATCTGTGAGAGTAAGGGGGAGACCTTTATGGCGGGGTGGGAGGTTGAGGCAACTCGCCTGGCCGCTGATTACGCGCAGCCAGACACCAGGGCGGTTAGAGGAGCACAGCAGGGCGCGGTGCGCATCAGAGAAGCTTTGAAAACGAGTTTTGTGACTGGCCAGGCTACTGTGTGAAACTTCTGTTTGTTTCTCCTTGATGAACCCTCCAACCCCCCCCCCCGACCCGGTTCACTCTACTTCCCTGTAAACCAACCACCCCACCCCACCCTCCCCTCCCCCTTGCAGAGGCAATAAAGTCATTGTTTTTTCACATTCATGCATTCTTTATTAGTTCCTTACAGAGGTAGGGGGATAATTGCCAAGGTAGCCTGGGATGGGTGGGGGAGGAGGGATGGAAAAGGACACACTGCATTTTAAAACTTTAACTCTTATTGAAGGCCAGCCTTCTGATGCTTTGGCGATCATCTGGGGTGGAGTGACTGGGTGGACGGAGGCCCCCCCACCGTGTTCTTGGGCGTCTGGGTGAGGAGGCTATGGAACTTGGGGAGGAGGGCTGTTGGTTACACAGGGGCTGTAGCGGCGGTCTCTGCTCCTGCTGCCTTTCCTGCAACTCAACCATACGCTCGAGCATATCACTTTGATGCTCCAGCAGACGGAGCATTGCCTCTTGCCGTCTGTCTGCAAGCTGACGCCACCTATCGTCTTCAGCCCGCCACTTGCTCTGTTCTTCCCGCGATTCAGCCCGCCACCTCTCCTCTCGTTCATATTGGGCTTTTCTCATCTCCGTCATTGACTGCCTCCACGCATTCTGCTGTGCTCTATCAGCCTGGGCGGACATCTGCAGCTCCGTGAACATCTCGTCCCTCGTCTTACGTTTTCTCTTTCTAATGTTCACGAGCCTCTGCGAAGGAGAAACATTTGCAGCTGGTGGAGGAGAAGGGAGAGGTGGTTAAAAAGGACACATTTTAGGGAACAATGGGTACACTCTTTCATTACAAGGTCGCATATTTCGGCTTGCAGGCAGCCATCGTAGGCCACAGTGTTTTGGCTTTTTTAACCTTCTTAACATGCGGGAAAGGTTGCAAACAGCAGCGCATTTCCCATATCAAGGATGAATTGGGTTGTCCATTTAAAATGGGGTTTCAATGTAAAAGGAGGGGGCTGCGGTTTCCCGGTTAACATGCGGCACAAACACAAGTAAACCACCCCCCCACACACACACACACACGATTCTCTGGGATGATCACTTCACCCCTCCCCCCCACCGCGTGGTTAACAGCGGGGAACATTTCTGGTCAGAAGAGCAGGAACGGGCGCCTCTGAATGTCCCCCTTAATAAAATCACCCCATTTCAACCAGGAGAGCTTTCTGGAGATGTCCCTGGAGGATTTCCGCCCCATCCCCATACACGTTAACAGACTTGCTTGCTTTTTTTTTGTAATGTTTACAAATATTTACAAAGTTACACTCACCAGAGGTCTCCTGTGTGCCCTGAGGGTCTTGGGTGAGTTCGGGGGTTACTGGTTCCAGGTCCAGGGTCACAAACATATCCTGGCTGTTGGGGAAACCGGTTTCTCCGCTTCCTTGCTGCTGTGAGCTACCTACAGTACCTCCATCGTCATCTTCCTCGTTCCCCGAACCGTCTTCCCTGTGTGTTTCTCCAGTGAGAGAGTCATAGCACACGGTTGGGGTAGTGGTGGCTGCACCCCCTAGGATCGCATGCAGCTCCGCGTAGTAGCGGCAAGTTTGCGGCTCTGCCCCGGACCTTCCGTTTGCTTCTCTGGCTTTGTGGTAGGCTTGCCTTAGCTCCTTAATTTTCACGCGGCACTGCTGTGTGTCCCTGTTATGGCCTCGGTCCTTCATGGCCTTGGAGATCTTTTCTAATACTTTTCCATTTCTTTTACTGCTACGGAGTTCAGCTATCACTGCTTCATCTCCCCATATGGCGAGCAGATCTCGTACCTCCCGTTCGGTCCATGCTGGAGCTCTTTTGCGATCCTGGGAGGACTCCATGACGGTTACCTGTGCTGATGAGCTCTGCGTGGTCACCTGTGCTCTCCACGCTGGGCAAACAGGAAATGAAATTCAAACCTTCGCGGGTCTTTTCCTGTCTACCTGGTCAGTGCATCTGAGTTGAGCGCTGTCCAGAGCGGTCACAATGAAGCACTGTGGGATAGCTCCCGGAGGCCAATAACATCGAATTCCGTCCACACTACCCCAATTCCGACCCGCAAAGGCCGGTTTTATCGCTAATCCCCTCGTCGGAGGTGGTGTAAAGAAACCGGTTTAAAGGGCCCTTTAATTCGAAAGAAAGGGCCTCGTTGTGTGGACGTGTCCAGGCTTAATTCGGTTTAACGCTGCTAAAGTCGACCTAAACCCGTAGTGTAGACCAGGCCTGAGTTGAATTTTACTCTAATGTACTTAAAGGATTGACTTAGTGTCCTATCCTGCCATAGATCCGTAGGCAAAACTCCTATTAGTGAGAATTCCATGCATGGCAGGATACTTTTAATATGGTGAAAGCGAATATGAGCACAGACTTTGGGGAAGGAATGGTCTTCTTGCAAAAATATTGCTGTAGAAAAAAACCATCTGTTGTAGGATTCTGTTCTCATTAAACAATGGAAACATGTTCAATTTTGCTTTTACTATTGAATCTATCAATTGTCAAATATATTTTAAATTGTTAGGGGGTTGAATGAAAACAGTTTTTAAAAAAAATCTATTAGCTATGGTGCAGGGTGGTGGTGGTGGGGGGAGGAGTGGGGAAACAACCCATGCCTTTGTTTTTTCAGCCAAAAGGAAATGGTTCCTTGGGTTTCCAGTCTTTTTTGGGACAAATAACTTGTTTGCAAATTGTCACTAAGCCAGCTGACAAAATAACAAAATTCTGACTGGCAAAGGATGCTAGTAGCTTGTCAAAAAAGTAAAATATACAGATGTCATTTTAAGGTTAAGGTCTCCTGAACCTAGTGATTATACTTTTAAAATTTGCTTGGGAGGGAGAAGGAGGGCAAAGTGGAAAATGTTAATATTATTTTGTATTGTTTGATTTCATTCTTTTATTTATTTATTTTTTCTCATTTATAATGCTTACGTACGCAGGAAGTTGAGGTAGGTTTTTCACTTTTAAATTGTAAATAGCCACAGAATGAATAATAGAATTTGTAACAATACAATGTATATTATATTCTAAACTGTCAATCTCCGTTATTAATGTGTTTTAGCTCCCAGGTTACTTCCCCCCCAATTATACATCCAGTAGATTCAATTTATCAAATGCATATGAATGATATGTTTTTTGCTTTCTTTACTCATTAATTACAGTTCAAGCCTGATTCAGTCATTACCTGTGTTTTCATGCTGAATTATTCATATAAAGAGTAAATGACATATTATTTTTTAAAATCATGACTCCTCTCAGAAGTGCTGAGATGTATTTAGAAAATGCTGTTTTAAAAACAGAAAATTTTTACTTTTTTGTAATTGTTTCATCCAGTTTGTAATAGGCTTATATTATAATTATTTTTAAATTGTTGTTTAATATAATTGTAGTAAAGCGGTTAGGATAAGTTTAACTGGGTGACTCCGAATATTATGGAATTGAGCCATGTTCGCCACATCCTTTACTTCCCGATTAGTTAGTGGGAGTTCCTGGTCTCCTCTCCCACACTCCGTTGTGATGTAGTTAAATAAAGCAGGCGAGTTTCCAGCTTGTGTCTAGACTTATTTTTGTTGCAGTGAGCAGTCTCTTGACCAGATCAGTCCCTTTACAAGAAGAATAAATTAAAAATCAGTGAAGAAACAGGAAGCTGATACCTTGTCTATCTGCTCAGTAGAGAAGGTCAAGAAATATTGATGAAAAACGGAGGGGAAAAAATTCCATGAAACTTTCCATGGAAATAGATCCATTTTCCTATCTGCTGTATTGCCAACTTCAAGCTGAATTCTGCCCTGACCATCACAGAAAAGGGAAGCAGATCTATCCACTGTTGCACACATGCTGGCAGGCAGAACACATTTCCATGTGGTAGTCTAAGGGTATGTCTACACTGCAGTTAGATACCTGCAGCTGGCCTGTGCCAGCTGTCTCAGGCTCAGAGCTTGGGCTCACAGGGCTGTTTATTTGCAGTTCTGGGACCCTCCCACCCTGGGCTCCATCCCAAGTCTGAACACCTACACAACCATTAAACAGCTCCTTTAGCCCGAGCCCTGTGAGCCCGAGTCAGCTGGCACGAGGGCCAGCCGCAGGTTTTTAATTGCAGTGTAGACATACCTAAGGGACCCATAGTAAGGTGCATCCGATTGCTTCTTTGAAAAGATGCAGCAAAAGGTAGTGTAAGCAAGGCTGCAAAGTGTTATGCAGTGGGCATGACCGCGTGTTTGGCATTCCTGTTATGTATTCCTACATCACTACTGGAATCTCAGCCATCCACCAGGGCTTCAAAGACTTGGCAACAGCAGGGCTGCCCAGAGGATTCTGGGGGCCCGGGGCAAAGCAATTTCAGGGGCCCCTTCCATAAAAAAAAGTTGCAATACTATAGAATACTATATTCTCATGGGGTCCCCTGTGGGGCCTGGGGCAAATTGCCCCACTTGCCCCCCCCCCCCTTTGGGCAGTCCTGGGCAACAGTATTTCCTTGAATTATACCTGTTAGTCACCAGGAGCACTGTGGTACTAGCCACCTACACTGAGGACAAGGAGACTCTTTCCGCTGCTCTGAATGCCCCTGCAATGCCTAGCTAGGGGGGAAGAAGAGGGACGAGCAGGCAGTGGAGATAGGGACAAAAGGAAGATAATGGAAAGAATGGCCCTTTGTTTCAGTTGCAGTCCCTGGCAGGTTTCTGGATATCCCACCAGATTGTGTCTAGGAATCCTGGGGGAGCAGAAGCAGGAGTGGGAGACGGGATCCCTTAAAAGGGTGCAATGGATACTTCCTCCAGCTCTGGTCCCTCTTCATTTTGAGGGTATTTCTACATTCTAGTGCCTAAGAATAGCAGTGTGGACACTGCCATACTGGTGGCTAGATACCCCAAGTACAGTCCCGCCCGTCCACCTGGGTATGTATTCGGGCTGCTCGCCCAAGCACCTCAGGGGTGGCAAGCCAGCTACAGAGCTCAGCTTATTAATGTAAGATATAGAGACTTGCACTTTCTGGAGATCACCTGTTAAGCCCCTGATGTTCACCGAGATGGTGGCAGTCACACTAGCCCTAGATTCCATTCAGCCACAGAGAGGGTGTTTAGGGATAAAAATAATGAACATCTGTAATGCACTGTTAAACCTATTACAAGCTTCTGCAGGTTACACAGCTGCATGGAATCATGGGCAGGGCTTGATCAGGCTTTTCTAGTCCTGTGGAGAAGTGTAGATCTCATTAAAAACTCCACTGGTACTGTACAGTTGTGCAGAAATGGATTCTCACACACTGGAAGAACTATCCACATATGTTACTACCGATCCTGGTTTAAAAAAAAGCTGTGAAACTGAATGCGTTTCTGTGCAGCAGTTCTGATCTTTTGATTCATTTTTTGTGTGTTTAGAATTAATTTTTTAGCCAATCTTATTTCCAGTTATATTTTTATTTTATCGCCTTCAATGGCAGACTGTGCCACAACTTGCCATAGAGAACTATCAGCTACATTTCTGCACATTTTGATGTCTCTTTACATAGAGAGGCATTAAATGGCCTAATATCAAGAGAACCAACACAAAGTCAATGCATCACTTAAATCATCATCTTAGGTAGAACTTAAATGTGACAAACTTTTTTCTGGGCCTTCTGTACAGAAATGAATGGGTAATTTCACCCTTAATATACCAGTCAGCTCCTGGCTCGGCCAGAAATGAATGCCATCAGATTGAAACTGTAGTGTTATGTTTTCTTTTGTTTTGTATTGCTTTGCTTCACAGTCGAGCAGTTGTCTCTCTAAAGCTGCATGTACTAATTCTTTACTCTTTTATAAGTCATTAAAGCTTTTATTAAAAACAAAACAAAAAACACACCAACAAAACTCAAAGGTTTTCTTCTCTTTTATAGTTTTTTTTCTTATTTTTTGTTGTGTATTTTCCTATGGTATTTTGGCATGAAGTCTTGTCATGAATGTTCTAAAATAAAATTATTTCAGCTTTTTTTTTTTTTTGCTCTTTTTTTTAAAAAAAGAAAGATAAATAGGATTGGGAGATGGACTAGACATAGGTTTAAAAAATTCTATATTTTGCACCTTATTAAGCACAAGGTGTGTTTGCAGTAAAATGTTCATGTAACACTGAAGTTAAGCTAAAACCCTTCTCAAGTGCCTGTACATTTGCATTTTGTACATCAGGTTTATCCTCCACTCCTGATTTCAGAACTGGTTCCATATGCCAGCAGCATAAGAAATCTTTCGTGGGCTATGAATTATTAAACTGTTTCTGTTGCTTTAAAAAAAAGGCAGCAAAATATGAACACTTAGAAAATTGTAAGTAGGAAAAAGAATATTCTGCTACCAGAAGAAAGGACTCGGTTTAAAAAAGTCTCATTAATCAAAAGTGATTAATGCTTGGTAAATCCAGCAGCAAAGCATAATCAATTACAAAACATTGTATGAAAATAAAATTTTCAGCATAACAAAGCTAAGGAATTCAAAGGCAAGGCTGAGTCTTCATTCTTGGTGCCAGATCCTGTCCTTTTGAAGAAAAAACCTAGAACGCTTTTGATGCCTATAAAATAAATTATAAATAATCATCTTTGCTGAAGCTGCTACTGGGTATCATAACTGTCCTTGGTCTTTACAGGCTTTGGGCCAGAGTTGCTTACCCAAATGGGATGGCACAGGAAGCCCTATTCCACTCTCCAATGATATAGTCAATGTAAGAGCCAGGCAGAATTGCATCCCCAGTGCTTACTGAGCACAGGAGGCCCCCATCCATCCTCCTCTAAGGGTGCAAGGTACCCCCAGAGGAGGCTATAGGCCTACAACCACTCAATGCCAGGTCATAGAGTGAGGCCAGCATGCAGCAGGTTGCATTCCTTACGAGGTGCAAAGGGTGAGAAAGGCACAAAGAATAATATGCAAACAATTATAATAGCATTATATAAATCCATGGTGCATCCTCACCTCAAATCCTTTGTTCAGTTTTGATCACTTCCGTTCAAGAAGGCTATGTGAGAGGTATATGGAATATACCGAAACCAAATAAAGGGGCTTTTGTTTGAATCTACATACTTCAGGGCATAAGCTGATGGCCTGCTGGAGCGATATAAATTTACCCAACATATAAACATTTGCTAGGAGTATAAAATTCACTTTGGGCAGATGCATGAAAGGGGTTTTCTGTGCTTTCTGCTAGAAGGTTTGTATACACTTTTTAAAAAAAAAAAAAAAAAAACAGGGTATTTGTTGGCCAGATACCCTAGTGGCTTCTGATAAATTACAGCAGAAAACATAGGAAATAACTTATGTGAGAATCTGAGTTACATAAAATACAAAACAAAGCCATAAGTCACATTGCAGAATAACGTTTTTACAGCTGAATTACAAACTCCTATCATAATGGAAACATGGACAAAAATAGTTCAATTACATCATTGCTACTAGGTGTTTGCTCTGAAGTGCAGAGTTTAAGGTCAAATTGTGATGTACTACCCTACAGTAAATCTGGAGCAGATCAGTGGAATTATTCTGGATTTACACTGGTGTAGGGTAATTGGAGAAGCCTGATTTGGCACATCCTGCATCCCCCAAACAACATACTATCTACATTATTGCCATAAGTTGTCACATGGCATTGTAAGATGCTAGGAAATGTTCTGGAGATTACAGAAGTTATTTGCTGAAAATCCAGATTTGGAAAAACATTTTTGGCAGAGGGCATTAAAGTGAAATGCTGAATCCTGTAAGCTTTTCTTAATTTTCATTTTCCCAACGGTGTTCAGTCTGTATCTTATGATGTACTGTGCTAATGGTTTTATCTGTTTAATTTTTATTTTATTCTCAGGGAGCAGTGAGAAGGCAGGTATTGTTTGTAAAACTGTAGAGAAAGACTGCTTACATTTTCTCTAAATTTCCTATTTTTTCCCCCCCATTTAGGATGATTATTTCAGAAACTGGAACCCAAACAAACCATTTGATCAAGGTAAAAATATTTCATGATGTACACATATACCTCTTTCTCTCTCTTTTTCTCTGTCAGAGGTGGGCTGTGCTGCAAAATTAGATCCCGCTTCAGATTTATTCAAAGTTTGGGATACCTTAAAGCTGAGGATTTGACTTAGCCTTGTATTTTACAACTGTATTTTTTCAATGCTCTTCCATTCCTGTTTGCATTTGGTGGTAATGTGTATACTTAGAAAGATACACTATAACTGGTAGTCAAGATCTAACAATGCCATCTGAAATGAATTACTTAACATACATTAACAGTTGTTGAAAACTGAGTTAAATGGGTGTTTTTGCAACTTAAATTGTTTTTATTGTCTAACACTCAAGTGCCTATTACTTGCATTCAGTGGCATTTTAAGTCTGAGAATGGACTGCAGAATTGGTTCCCAAGGGAAGATGCTGTTGTATATCTGCGGCTGACTCAGACACTGGTACTAGCTATGACTCCTAAAACAATTTGCACTTTCTTTGCCTTAGTCAGTTAAGTCATGGCAATATTCCCACCATCTATGAGTTCTTGTCTAAGGCCTGGTCTACACTTAAGTCAACCTCCTTTTGTCAGAGGTCACCAGGTCACCAGTCCTCACCAGGAGCGCTTGCACCAACTTAAAAGGGTGGGTGTTGGACCTGAAACCTGGCTTTCAGCTCCCCGTGGAACCCCCAGTTCCCAGCTAGCTGAGAGCCCAGGCTCCCAGCACCAGACAGGGTGCAGAGCTGACAGGTGATGTAAGTAATGCATTGTCTGTACAGACGCTGTGTCGCCCTAATCACATCGAGCCGAAGCGCTACGCCTCTCGTGGAGGTGGGGTTATTTGGTCGGCGTAGTGGGGGACTTGCATCTGTGGAAGCAATGCTGTAGTGTAGACACTTAGAGTTAGGTCGACATAAGTGTCTACTGAACTCCGTAGTGTAGACCTGGTCTAATTGGGGAAATGAAGTAGCATATTGATATCGATGTAATAACACTGTCACAGATCCTGGCGAGTGCCCTTTTCTGGCCCCTCACTGGGACTACTGTGAGGGGAATTCCAGCCTCTGTGCTCTGGATTCCTATGGTGTTTCAAGCTCCTGGGGCCTGAATGGCGTCCAGGCACTGCCCCAATCTTGGGGTCCCAAGGCACACTCTCAGGGTGCACACTTTCTATCTGTCCCCCCCTTCCAAGTGTTGTAACCCACTGTCCATCCACCTAGCCCCTCTGGGTGCAACACTTACCCTTCAGACTCCCCCATATTTAAATGCATCCCTCTCCCAGAACTCCACCCAACATTCGTGAAGCTTCTGGCTTACAGTTTCAGTCTCCCAGGGGCACACAGTAGTTGTGAAGCAGTCAACACACGTTGCCCAGTAACATCTTTATGCTCATATTTAATCATGCAGAAGCATGTGAGAGTACGTTTTATACAGAACAATAAAACATCTTAAAATTAATGACCCTCACTAGCTCACCCTTCCTTTGGGAGATCATCTGTGTTCTGTAGGTCAGGCAGGCCAGGGTCCTCCACCCCTTTGCCTGTATCACCTCTGCAGCACCCCCCTCATGTTATTCTGGTGCAAGATGTTCCCCTCCCAAACTCCCCTTCTCCTGAATCCCTTTATAGACTCCTGCTAGGGTCACCTGCTTCTTTTGTTCAGTCTTTTGGTATTTTTCCATGGCTCTCAGATTTCCCTCGCTTCAGATAAGGGTAGGAAGTGTCCTCTCCCAGCTACAACAAAGCCATTGTCCCAAGGTGTTGTACTTGGAATAGATGAATTGAGTGCTAATCGCTCCCCATTGTCTTTGGCCTGGTAGGGACTTTACACAGCCCTGTTAATTCATGTGGATCCATATCCAATACAGTTTCATAAAATTATCCACAATTCAGAAGTGACACAGACAGAACAAATTGTCACAGACACCACTAGAGCCGTGCTGGTGTAACTCCCGGAGTGCATACTTCTATTCTGGAATAAGTCTGTCCACATAGGAGGGCATCCTGGTATAATTATGCCACTAAATTTCAACATGTAGACAAGCCCTAAAATAGCAGCCAAATGAGAGAAAATGCCTACGTTGCAATAATACAAAAGCACAAACAAGGAGACCTTAGGATGACTGACTGAATTCTAGTGTTCAATTGAGAAAACATGCTGCTCGCATTCCGCTTACCAAGAGAAAGCAGCATTAATACAACATGCAAGCTGAAGAAATGGAATTTCTGTTTCCTGCCAAATTTTATTCACATCTGATATTTCAATATGTAATATCAGATACGGTGAAAAACAGGTTATGTATCAAAATATTTACATGCACAACCATACCTTAGTATAGTGTCTTACTTGACCGCAGGAACCTCTGTCAGTTCACCATCCCTTAGTACTCTGCACTGCAGCTTTCAACAGTGGTTATGTGCAAAAATATCTTAGTTTGGGCTAGAAAACATGACCCATAACCCAAAGGTGAGTATTAGCAACTGAATCATACTGGCACCGCAAGGATTGTTTAAAATCTGATTGTCCTCCTGAGTGTAAGGAAGCTGGCAGGGGTAAAGAAAATGTTCTGAAAAGGAAGGATGCGACCTACATAAGACTGTCCTCCCTGCTATGCACTGAAATAAGTCAGCATTCAGCAAGGATTGAAGGAGCCAACTAGTGCACAGCGGCACTGGATATGGGCAATCGGACTCAGACAGGCCTGTCACAAAAGATACTGTGCAACCAACCCTGGTCCCTGCCCATAGAAACCTGGTAACATTAAGCAAGCGGGTCAGCAATCTAAGGAGCCCAGTGCACCAGGGCATGCATCCTGGGATAGGAAAAGAGAAACACGAGTTTTCTGTGTAACATGGCCAGCATGATAGACTAGAAGCAACAGGAAAAGAAACCTGTATGTCTTGCTAGATGGGTATGTGGAGTAGCGATGACCTACAGAATGTTCTCACAGCTGACACGTTGACATTTGGAGACGGAAATGCACTCTTCGGGGAGTAGGCCTGGTAGTGGAAGACATTTGTCCTGGGGAATCATAGCAGAATGTCAGTGGACACACTAAAAAGCCATGATATTGTTAGGTGTTCTGTGCTTGACAGTTGGTGTCAGTTCAGTAAAGGGCAGTGGAAACAAAGAAACCATAACAATCCTTTTGTCTAAAAGGCAGTCATGAAAGTAATGCAAATTGATAATAGGCCATCACTGTG
The DNA here is from genome assembly GCF_027887155.1 of Malaclemys terrapin pileata. Lineage (NCBI taxonomy): Eukaryota > Metazoa > Chordata > Testudines > Emydidae > Malaclemys > Malaclemys terrapin. Next base: position 9,952,255 of record NC_071512.1, on the reverse strand, counting down.
TCGTTAAGATCAGAAGACTCTGTTTTATCTTGGTAATCATTATATATCCACTGAACCTCATATTCAGAAAGGCAGCATCTTGGTGACCTGCCATTATATAATAGACTCTGGCACTGAGACACTAATCGTCCCTGTACCTCAAAAGGGCATAGAGTGGAGCTACTTGCAGTTGCTTTTCATTATGTTCTTGAGCCTTTTTGAAATGTGCCTTTTCTGGGGAAATACGGGGAGCAACTAAGTTTCCCCAACAGACACTTCCTTTTACGTTTACCTGGACCCAGCTATCGCCTCTTCTGTGGGTAGCATGTACCGATGTCTATTGCATAGAGGGCATCTCTGTTTTTCTGTCAACTGCACATTTTTCCAGTGTACAGTGCAATGTAAACCTTCAACTGTTGTGCACCAAGCCACCCAATAGGAGAATCAGGGCCAAGGTGTTTCAGCTATGAAATCTCAGACAAATCATTAACCTGTTCCAGAGGCCAGGTTTTCCTGGCCATGTGATGCAGGATTCTCTGACTAGTATTGTTTCATTACATATCTCTTAAGTTATAGAACCTCCCGAATCATCACGTCTTTAAAAATGTCTCTCTCCTGCTTGTGTGTCCTAGAATTTATCATCTCTTGCTTTCCAAATGCAATCTTAGGGCCACATTTTTAGAAATGTCAAATTATACACACAATCACCACAATACTGATGAAATTCACCCCGTGCCGAAGATTCAGTACAATCCATTACACCAGCTAAGCCCTATTTTGAGGATGAAGGAGGATTTAAGTGGTGAGTAAACCTTGTGCAGCCCTCCTTGCAGAGGTGAATTTAACTCCCATTAGCTACAAATGTCCAGTTAGATGGATAGGTAGTCAGATGGATGTGTAATCATTGTGATTTCCCAGACAATAATGGTATTTGTGTGAGCAGACTATACAGACACATTGTTAGACACATAGTTAAACTCAATTTGTAAAAAAAAAAAAAAAAATGGGCCATCAATTTGTTTTCTTTTAAATTCTGTATTTACATATAACTTGACTTTAAATAAATATTCCACATGCTTCTGTTCCTACTCAACATTATTTGAAACTTTTTATTATCTTGCCTTTCCTGAGATGCTGATCTTCTTGCGTTCTTAGAATTTTAATTATGTCACTTTCCCTGCTTCGAGTTTGTAATTGGTTTGCTTTCAAACTTCTAATCTCGCTGCTCCCTCCTGTGACTGCATTGTTCCCTTTGCAGGGCTTTTGGAGTGACTCTGCACATCTTTTCCAAAGACTCCCAAGTGTGGCTATTGTATTCTGACTTATTATTAGTATCCATGCTTTAAATTAATGATTGAGCAATTCAGCAATAGGACCTCATAAATTGGTAAGTTATATCACAAAATGGATTCTCAGACAATTAACAGAAGTGTTCTGTTTTCCTAAGGACAGGACAAGAAAAATGATGAGCAACTTACAGGCATTCTGAGTCAATAAATACAAAAATACAATACACTTTAGAATGCCTGTAAGTTATTATCTTTGAGAGTGTCATTAAGGTCTCTCTCAGAAGAGGAAAATAGATGTAGACGCCTCATTTTTATCTAACATTTTTCAGTTAGGTTTTCAATAGTCAGAGTGGGGTGAAGTATTCACATCCCTTTCAATTTATTGAAAAACACACCCATCCTGTGTTCTGAGTGCCTGTACAGATATTATAAGAACAAAACCAATTCTCACCAATCTCCAATATGTAAATACACATACTCCGTCATGTAGCCAGCTATTCATGCCTCCCCCACACAAAAAACCTGGGAAAATAAATGAGCCTTGATCTGATGGTCAAACAAGTACAGCTCTCATGAACCAAGGCAAAAATGATAGGCCTCTCACCGAGAAGGATCTGCCTCCAGTGTCCCTGTGATTAAGCTAATGGATAGTAGCTGGAATGCTTATTGTTTAAACTAACACCTTAAATTGTACCTGGAAATGCACTAGAAGCTGGTGCAGATCCTAGAGCCCTGTTGTAATTTGTGTAACCAGTTTTGCCCAGTTGATTAGCAAAGGAGAAAAGAACAATTAACTCAACTGCTAAAATTGATGTGCAGTGTTCATGGTATGTAATGATATGCAGAGTGTACCCAACATAAAAACTCCACAGGCAAGAAATTGCATGTGTGCCTTGCACAAAAGCTTGGGGGCAAAATTCTGTTCTCAGCTCGGGGGCAAGGCATCTTCACTGATTTTAAAACTCAAAGTAGAGTAACTGAGAACAGAATCTGGCCCCTGAGCTGTCAATATGAGAGCTTAGGGAGAACCCTGACTTTATGGACTTGTGAAGCCACACATGATGGGGAGCTACTGGCCTCCAGCTTGATCTCTTTTACCCCAGAGAATCCTGGGGCTGCTGGTCATCTCCTTGTTTCTCTTTTCACTCTCTCTTCCTCTGTGAGTGTCAATGAGGGCAGGAATGTGTGGAACAGAGGGAGAGAAAGTTAGAGTGGATACAATAATGAATGTGAGTTACAGAATGAATGAGGAGGAAGAGTGACTCAGTGGAGATGAAAGAAGGAGAAAAGATTGGTGAATGAAAGGGTGGACTGAATGAGTGAGATGCTAAAGAAAGGGATGCAGGGAATGAAACTTGGGGTGACCAGACAGCAAGTGTGAAAAATCGAGACGGGGGTGGGGGGTAATAGGAGACTATATAAGAAAAAGCCTCAAATATTGGGACTGTCCCTATAAAATCAGGACATCTGGTTACCCTACTGAAACTGTATGCATGTTTCAAACTTGAACTTTGGCTGTCATTTGTTTTCCACACCAGGAATAAAGCAGGAACTCCACAGAGAGAAACAGGTTTCCTGAGCCGTGAGACTTTCTGAGATTTCAAAAACTTTCCCGTTCCATATTGGGACAAAAAAGAAACACGAAGTTTTTGAGAGAGAGACCCCAGTACAGCCAATGACCTGGTGATTATGGCACTCACCTGGGAGTTCTTCCATTCTCCTACTTCCCAGGGGAATGCCCTGATGAGCCAGGCCATTTGCTGTTCTGGGGTCTCTCTCTCAAAAACTTCAGATGTTTCTGTTTTGTCCCAATGTGGAATGGGGAAATTTTTGAAATCTCAGAAAGTCTCATTGATCAGGAAGCCTGTTTCCCAGCCGGCTCTCTCTCTTTGGAGTTCCTATATCCATGTGGAAAGGGTACTTCAGTGTGGAATGAAAGGGGCAGATGATGCTTTTTATCAAGCTGTGAATCTGTAATAAAAGCCCATTAAGAGTGTTGGGGGAGTTTTTTTCAAAAACCTCATAAGGGATTTAGAAGCACAAAACTTTGAATGGGACTTGTGCTCTTAAATCCCTTGTGAACCTCTGTGCTTCTCAAAGAAGAAAAACAAAAATGCACATCCTAGTAAAGCATTGCAGAATTCTGAACTGTCTTCTGTACAAGTATCTTATGCACAGTGTTACTTGGATTTCTGGCTGTGGGCAAAAAATATGAATGATCTGAGAGAATCTTAAATTACACCAGGATGCCTTGAAGTGATTCAAACAAACACATCTGTTACAGACTCCTGTCTGTTTAGCAAGGGAAGAGGTAATTTCTCTTGCATGGTATAACCTCTCTTCCTAGAATATGCAAAGGTCTGTCTTTAGAAGGAGGAGTAACTGAACCATGCACTGTAAGGGTGAACTTTACCCTAGTTCAGAGAGCTATGCACCTCTTTAGTCTCAGGTAAGCCTTATCTGGAGTGCTTAAATGGTGCAATAGGTTTTCACTGGCCCTCTGTACATTGGCAGAATTCTTCTAGAAAGAACTACCAAAATAAAGAACAGTATCTTGTTATGTGGGTTTCTTACCAAAAAACCCAAATAGGATTTATAATAAAACCTAGTTCTTTTCAATCGGAACCTTTCAAAGGAAGTAAGCATCATTATCCCCACTTTATATTTGGGGAAACTGAGACAGAGAGGTGTGAAGTGACTTGCCTAAGGTCAACCAGCAGGCCAGTGGCCAAGCCAGGAGTAGGATCCGGGTGTCCTGAGTCTCAGTCCAGTTCTCTATCAACTAGGCAATGCTTAGCCTTAGATCAATTACATGCACATTTACTCCAAGGCTGTAATTTCTCCCCATGGCTTGGGGATGAGACATTCACCTGTGGAAGCTGTAGTTCAATTTTAAACCTAAAAATGCCTAGATGATCCTCTGTATAGTGTATGAATCTGTAGACACAGGCCTTTTCATATGTCATTTCTCCAAAGACGAGGAAAAGAGAAAGGTAAAAAACACTGACTTAAAATGTAAGACTGTGATATTGACCAGATTAAACCTTGGTGAAAGATAAAAATATTATTTGAAGAGTAAGTGTTGAGATAAAAAGAAAGGAATGTGCTCTCTGTACGTGTGCACATAATCCACCACACTCGTCTTGTCTGGCAGTTTCCAAACAAGGGAAAAGGAACAGTGAGAAGGATTTATTTTAAAGTTCTGAGGGCTGCTAGTAAAAGCAATAGCATTTATTTTAAAAAATTCTCTTTCTTTTAGATTTTCCCCATGAAATTAAATTCCATGAAGTTCATGTTAGCATTCCAGTGTTAACAAGCTCTCCTGCTCCCCTGGGCAGGTCTAAATCTACTGTAATTTTGGAGTCAGAAAAGCTATTATTTTGTATTCCCGGGGGGGTTGGAAGGGGGCGGGGAGCTGGAGAATTCTCAGACCTTTGGGTTCAGATAGCCTATCAGATTCCCTGATTAGGAATCCCAGCCTGATCTCCCTGAAGTCAGTGGGAGTTTTGCCATAGAGTTAGAAGGAGCGGAATTGGCTCATTAGGCATCGTTATCGTTTTGAGACTGGCTAGCTTGTATATCACCAACAAGGATTCTTACCTAAGTTGCATTTTCAGTGTCTTTTTCTTAAGGTGAGCACAAGGTTGACTTTGAAATCCATTTGAGACTTGGGTGGGACAGGAGTTTAGGGTTCCGTACTTCTGCGGGCTTGGCCCTACAAAGGCATATGGAGCAGCAACAGCTTACACACAGACGTTAGACTGAGTCAAATTCTCAGCTGGTGTAAAGTAGCATAGCTCCGTTGTGTGTGTGTGTGTGTGTGTGTGTGTGTGTGTGTGTTTTAATGAAGGCCGGGGCACTTTACTCTTTTTTTTTTTTTAAAGGTATTGGATTAGTTAAGCTGATTCATGTATTTAGTGAAGTTATTTTTTGTAGTCATCTTTTGTGTGTCTCTTCTAATTGCTTGTAATGCAGAAAAAATAACTGTTTTCTTTCCCTAACAATGAATGAGCAATTCATTATATTACACAAAAAGGGACATAGCATCTTTAACGCCTACTAGACAGACCCTAGAGATGGATGCCAAGTAGCTTTGGTTCACTTGCCATCTAAAGGAAGGCCACTCTGGTGACAGTTCAACACCATCTAATAGTGTACTTCAATGATCAGCATTCATTTTTAGCTCTTCTACCTGCTCAGTTTACTGTATTAGTCATGAGCCTACTGGAAGCCAGTTCAAAGGTCAGAGAGCTACCAACTGCGCCATACTGTGACAAGCTGTTGGAACTGTAAAAACATGGAGAGCCCGGAGCCTAAAAATGATTGGTCGCCGTTATTATTGAACATGATTCTGTCAGAGATGCAGATGGTAGGAAGCAAGAGAGCGTAAGGGGAAGGTTTAGTCAGGATTTAAAAAAATAAATCAAAGACTTTCTTTTTGACAAGGTCATTGGAAAGTTCTTAAGCAGTTGACAGATCTCGCTTAACATGCTTTTCCAGTAGGCTGCATGTAAGGGGGGAGAATATAAAGGAAAATAGCATAATACTCTCATTTAAAAGGTTTCAGTATAACAATTAAATGTGTATAATAATGGGCAACTAATTGCATATGCCAGTAAATTAACTCATTAAGGGTTTATTCAATATTATGAGTGAAAGCTGTTAAATAAAAAACAAACAAAATAAATCCCAGGCAGCTTTCTTTATAATGTCTGCTGAGAGCCACTTCTATTCTTAATAGCTATGCTAAATTCCTAGATAGGCAAACAGATGTTATTAATTTTTCTGGTAATATGCACCAATGACAGATAATTTTTGATAGGCTTAAAGTTGTTGAAACAATTTGAAATGGTGTGCAATTTGTATGCCATATGGCATTTTTTAAGGCATCGTCACCGAAAGGATAGAAACCATGGAAATAATGGGATTCACTTTTGTGCTGAAAATACATATGCTTTGAATTCAAAACGCTGGGGGCTATTGAATCATCATTACTATTCCTAATAACAAGCCGGTAGAAGGGCACAGTAAGTGGGGAAAACTCTGCTTATACTTAGTGATATGCTGTGTTTTCCAGAACTATGGGTGCAGGAGTCCAAGAATTTAAAGAATTATCGGATCTCTCTCATGTTAGGTTTAAGACCCAACTTTTCAATTTTTTACTCGGGCAAAGCTCTCATTAATTTCAGTGAGTTGAGAGGGTTGCCCAGTTGAACTACATTTTCCATCCTGCCCCATTCTTCTGACCTGAGACAAAGGAGTCAGCTGCCACCATCAGTAGTTAGTTTTCCCCCCTCATGGGTGAGGAGAATCCCATTGCACCCTGCTATTGTAATCTTTGTCTTGGGCCCTAAAACCAGAGACAGCAGTCTGGGTTCCCCCTCCCCCCTATGCCCCAAACTGCCTCTGAGACCACTTCTCCTTCCTCAGCAGCTATGCTCCTGTTGCCCAGATGTCCTGAGAGAAGCCTGGAAGAAGGTATTTCTGATCCAGGTGGATTCCTTCACCAACCTTTGAGAGTTGGTTACACTCCTTTGCAGGGCCTTGGATGTGGTTTTAAATAATTAGCAATGCCATGGGCCACATGCAGGGCCCAATTGCCCCGTGTGGCAGGTCGAATCCTAGGAAAGAAATCTGGAGTGAGCATGCTGAGAAGCCAGTGTTACATGCTGAGGGCCTGCTGTTTGAGTGGTAGCAATCTGGTTCTGTAGCACTCCTGAGTCCCCTTTGCCAGTCGGGGCCCTGTTCATACTACACCCAGGCTTGCAGTTCCGGTGAAATCATGCTGTCAGGACTCCTGCAGCCAGCAGCAGTTCTGGGGTTCTCCCTCCCCACCCACTCACCTGCGGGAGACCTGATAGAAAAATATGGCCTAGAACTTCCTGTATCCTTCTACCTCAATCTTTATAGGGACAATGGGTCACTATGTGCATACGCCAGCGTGCCCATTCTCCCTGACCTCTTTGATTCACAAGCCCACAGACTGTTCTGTGAGATGCGGGGAAAGTATGGATTTTACCACAAAGATTCCCTTCTGTGATCCATATGTAGAGGTCTTCCTCTGTGTGTGGATCAAAGGGATAGGATCCAGCCCTCTGACCTCAGATACACTTGTGCAGACTGGAGTAACACTACTGCTTTCAGGCACAGCCCCTTCATCGTTCCCAAGAGCTCCCCCGTGCAGTCATGGAAGACTGAACTGGCAATATAGCCTCAGTTCAGAGGAAGGAACACTGCATAGCCCGGGTGTTTCACAGTCCAGCAGCCCCACAGAGGTGAATATGTGCCGCTAGACTCTTGTGCCTACAAATACGTATCTGCGTGCCTCCTCTTCATCTGCAGTGAATTGTATCTGCTTCTTTCCAGTTCCGAGTGCTGAATTCCAACTCCAGATATGGCTTCCTGCAGCACTGGAGAAAAGAAGGTAGCCTAGAATTAATGAGCATTCAAAAAAAAAAAAAAGAGAATAAGAGAATGGGTATGCAGGCTGAAAATCATGGAACCTACAATTATTTTTGAACCTGCAATTTTCTCTTAGCCCTGGTTAAGATGTGCTTTCAAAGGAGCCTGAATAAATCCATTTTCAAGAGTTGTTCAGTGCCATACCTATCTCTCTGCACATAAATATGTTAGTTTTATAAGAAGCCTTTTCTATTACTTTGTCTCACCTGGCAGATTTTGATTGAATAACTTATATTGCAATTTAGTTTTTGACTGTTATATTACTTTTTGAGGTCTATTAATAGGAAAAATGTGTATGTGTTGTGTGTGTAAATCATCAGTAAATCAGCACTGTTTTAAAACATGCCAAGTGAATCAACAGAGCACAATAGCCAAAATACTGCAGAGGGAATAAACAACATCAAATATATTCTGAGCACCTATGGTAGCTCACATGCCACGGGCTGAGAGAGAAAACATATATAGTTGTCTTCATGTGTTACTAGAGTAATATTAAAATCCCTTTGCAACCAACTTTATAATTAAATATTACATCAAAAGGGATGAAGACAGGTTCCCTCTCTGTGATGATAACTGTGGCTAATGCTCTTAAATTAAGATGATGATCAATAGGCTGCTCTGTCTAGAATTTTATCTGTACTTTGGAAGGATGAGGGGCAGAGAGAGAGCACGCACTCGTGTTAGTTTTGTCAGTAATGTTACTGGTTTTCTTTTAATATCGCTGATCTCATTGAATAGGCAACTAACATTCATGCACTTTTAAAGGGAAATGCATACTACATGGGAGACTGATCTTGAGGATTTGAGAAACCTTATTGACTTTAGTGGAAACAGAATTTGGGCTCCATAAGAATGTAGAGCTCTGTATTTCCGATGGTTTCAGTCCTGTACAATGTATAGGAGCTCAAATAGTGTAATCAGTTTTTTTCTGGAAAAAAAAGACATGCCCCAAATCTAAAAGAATGAAGTACATTTAATAAAAGGGCCTGCAGGTGTGCTTTTAGAGCCTCCTGCTGTAGGTGCTATGGCCCTTAATTGCTCTACTATTGACCTCAAAATATTACTTAAACTCAGCTTGCTTCTAATTATGGTAAGATTTAACTAAGGCTAGACATACCAAGGGCAAAGTCTCAGGTTTAGATACCCAGATACCACAGTGATAGATAATTACTGTAATATGATGAGTTTTGAGATCATTAGCCGATCAGACAAGTAATTTGCACACTGTTTGAATAATAGTCTGTTGAGTTGTGAGTTAGTAACTCTGTATAATCCCAGTGTTCTAATTAATGGAGACTATTCCATTTCATGGTGAAATAACTTGAGGGATGCTGAAGGAGGTACTCCAAACAAATTGGTTCCTAGTTGAAGGATGGGAATATAAACAAATAGAGAAACATTAATGACTTAATAATAAATAATAAAATAATAATAATAATAATAACTTCAGTAGAAATATTCTATGCTCTGTTTCCCATTTACAGCACATCCGAAACAAGTTTTTCCTCTGGCACACCACTTTGGCTGCAAGCTATGCCAATTTCCATTCAGGGTCATGTTTGATGGGAGTGATGTCCAGAACTTTGGAATAAATTTATGCTCTCAGTTAGTCATGCAACTGCATAGACTTCAGATGGGAGTGGCTGAATTTGGTGCACTGCATCCTGACTACCTCTTCTCCTTTGGCTTCTAATGGCTCACTTTTTAATTCAGTGTCACTGGAAATAAATGCCACCCTGAGAACCTGGATCTTATATCTTCTTCAACGTGATGGGGGCTGTGTGGAGTTGGGGTCCTATTCTCTGCTTAGTCTAAAGGATTAGGTGAGGGTTAAGACAACTATTCTCTTCTAACTTAGTCAGTAAAAAAAAAAATCTGTGGATGCTATATTACACATATATTTATGAATTAAACATCCTTCTACCAGAAGTCTAAACGTTCAGGTCTCCAAAACACTAACTGAATCATTGCTATTGTTCCGTCTATTATTATTCCATCCGATATACATTCATGGAAATCTGTTTTATTTCAATACCATTGCATAAAACCATGTTATTTCTCCTCTGATCTGTTAGCTATCAGCTTTGAAGCCTTCAGTCATTTTATAGTAGATATTGATGGATTATTATAATCTAAAAAAATTGTTGCAGTAATTTGTAATAAGGGCACTTTAAAAAAAATTATTTTCACATCAGATTGCGTTGTGTCCATCGGAGAAGAAATGTTACCTGTTTTCTGTGTGTGTATGTGTGTTAATAACCTTTGCAGTTCTCACAAATCAAAAATTAAAAGTGTAAATCGAAGGCATCCTTTCAGAATGCATTAAGAGTAACAATAAATTCTTCAGGAGCAGGGACGTTCTATAGTGCAGATTCCCAGATTCTGCCAAGAAGAGATCATATACACAACACCTCATCCCCCTTTGCATTTTCTGACATTTTTTCCACTGACATTTGATCAACAAGGTTCTTTCTGCTCCTGTTATAATCATTCATATACCTGGGTCATATAATGTCCATTTGGTAGGTAAAGTTCAATCCCTACACTGAACATTTTATGTTTCTCCCCATTCTGGTTATGCCAGAGCAGTGCATCTTGCCTTTCATTTGTTTCACATCTCCCTATTGTCAATTACGGCCAAGCAGCTTGTTTTCAAAATGCCATTCAACTCAATGAGCGAGCGTTCCATTCGTTGTGTTATGGGTGTGGATGGGAGGGAGATCAATCTGAAGAGCACCGATGTGCCTGTCCCTATTCTGCTCCCAGTTAAGTGACACCAACCTTAGAATTTGATATAACTTACCCAAGTGAGGCTGATAAGTAATACTATTGTATTCTGTAATTTATGTGAAAATTGCCTTCTTCCACTGAGAACTGGGCATCCATCCCTCAAGCACCTTGGCAGTTATACGAGGGGAATGAGTTCAGGATAGGATGTACTGTCCACAGTGAAGGACTTACTTGTGTTCTCTGTTGCCAAGGAGCAAGAAGGCAGAATAAAATCTACAGTGTAAGTTGAAGCTATCTCTGGGCAGCTTTAATTTATGAGCTGAGCTGGTAATTCACTTTACCTCCATCAGATCCTCAACATCAGATAATCATAACTCCATGATAAATGAATGCACAGATAAACAATCCTAGGACTGATTGCACATTTCAATGCTTTTTAAAAATGCAATATAAATAAACGCTTGTGTAATTATTCTAATATGACACCTTCGTGCATGTGTGGAGATGCCCTTTTAAACATCGGAAAAAAAATACATATATTGTAACCTCTAAGAGCATATGTGTCTTTGCTCTGAAGAACCAAGCCTTTATGTCTTAATTCATAGAATCATAGAATATCAGGGTTGGAAGAGACCTCAGGAGGTCATCTAGTTCAATCCCCTGCCCAAAGCAGGACCAACACCAACTAAATCATCCCAGCCAGGGCTTTGTCAAGCCAGGCCTTAAAAAACTCTGAGGATAGAGACTCCACCACCTCCCTAGGTAACTCATTCTAGTGCTTCACCACCCTCCTAGTGAAAAAGTTTTTCCTAATATCCAACCTAGACCTCCCCCACTGCAACTTGAGACCATTACTCCTTGTTCTGTCATCTGCCACCACTGAGAACAGCCGAGATCCATCCTCTTTGGAACCCCCCTTCAGGTAGTTGAAGGCTGCTATCAAATTCCCCCTCATTCTTCTCTTCTGCAGACTAAATAACCCCAGTTCCCTCAGCCTCTCCTCGTAAGTTGTGTCCCAGCCCCCTGATCATTTTCGTTACTCTCCGCTGGACTCTCTCCAATTTGTCCACATCCCTTCTGTAGTGGGGGGGCCAAAACTGGACGCAGTACTCCAGGTGCAGCCTCACCAGTGCCAAATAGAAGGGAATAATCACTTCTCTTGATCTGCTGGCAATGCTCCTACTAATACAGCCCAATTCTTTTGGCCCAATCCTCTAATTTTTCTAGGTCACTCTGGACCCTATCCATACCCTCCAGTGTATCTACCTCTCCCCAGCTTAGTGCCATCTGCAAACTTGCTGAGGGTGCAATTCATCTGATCATCCAGATTACTGATAAAGATGTTGAACAAAACTGACCCCTGGGACACTCCGCTTGATACTGGCTGCCAACTAGACATTGAGCCATCGATCACTACCCATTGAGCCCGACAACCTAGCCAACTTTCTATCCTCCTTATAGTCCATTCATCCAGCCCATACTTCTTTAACTTGCTGGCAAGAATATTGTGGGAGACTGTATGAAAAGCTTTGCTAAAGTCAAGATCTATCACATCTACTGCTTTCCCCTCATCCACAGACCCAGTTATGATCATTGTAATACATAGATGTTGCAGATTGCCCTGAATTACCACCAAGTCTTGAAGTGAGGCCATCGCACTGATTAGTTACGAGAGTGCCCAAAATCACAGAGAGGTCATTCAGCTCTAAATGCACCTCATAGGAAGGTATTCTGTGGGTACCAGGAACATTCTTATAACTACCAAGGTGAACGTTACAGCTGAATGTACTATTTGCAGAGACCAGTCAATTAATCAAATTTTGCCCTTTTGCCTGTTTGCAAATTGTCTAGAAACAGAACATGAGTTCCACGAAGATACTGCTTGTTCAGGATAATTTGGCATATTTTATACAAACTTTCTACATTGCTGTGAGTATTTGGACATTGGGATATGGACAGTAAGTCAGGTTATGTTTTCATTCTCTGATTGGAAGAACAAAACTCTTAGAATCAGATTTTTCGATACAAATGTTTTGAATCTAAAACTTGCTTTCTGTGACTGTTCTCACTTCATCAGATGTATGAAGTAAAAGATACAGGAGCAGGTATAAATACATGAAAGGATGTGGGTTGCTTTCCCAAGTGTTAAGTCAATCTAACGAGATAAATCAATTAACAGCAGGATACCAAGGGAGGAAAAATAACTTTTGAAGTGGTAAGAGAGTGGCCTATTAAAGACAGTTGACAAGAAGGTGTGGATAACAGTAGGGAGAACTTAGTATTGGGGAAATTAAGTTTAGGTTTTGTAATGACCCAACCACTCCCAGTCCTTATTCAGGCCTAATCTGATGGTATCCAGTTTGCAAATTAATTCCAGTTCTGCAGCTTCACGTTGGAGTCTATAACTACACACCACACAACAAAAACACCAACCCAGGAACCAAACCCTGCTACAAACCCCAGTGCCAACTCTGACCTCATATCTATTGAAAGGACATCATCATAGAACCTATCCACATCAGCCACACCATCAGGGGCTCGTTCACCTGCACATCTACCAATGTGATATATGCCATCATGTGCCAGCAATGCCCCTCTGCCATCATGTACATTGGCCAAACCAGACAGTCTCTACGCAAAAGAATAAATGGACACAAATCTGACAGGAATCATAATACTCAAAAACCAGTAGGAGAACACTTCACTTCAATCTCTCTGGTCACTCAATAACAGACCTCAAAGTGGCAATTCTTCAACAACAAAAACTTCAAAACCAGACTCAAATATGAAGGCTAAAACCAATCTGGCCCACAATTTCAATTATTAGTGACAGTTGCTGAAAATGTTCATTTTCGGGAATTAAATCTTTGTCTTGCTAGAGCATGGCAAGAAAGCATCCAGACACACCCAAATTTGAGGCTTTTCTTCTTCATTCTTCCTAACCAGATATAAACAGTCAGGGTTTAAAAAAAAAAAAACACGTTTGGGCTGACAAGTCTTTTAGGTTTCAGGCTGAAGCACTTTGAAATATCCAAGTAAAGCCATGGAAAGCGAGTCTATCATAAAAACTCCAACAGCCCTTTAACTATTATGATGTTCCCAAGGTGCTGCGGTAGTACAGTACAATCCATTTTAATTTAAGCAGTAATGGGAATGACTGCAAATCATTGTGCAAAGATGTTTTTAGACACCAAGCATATGAAATACAAGTCAAGTGTTTTATTTCCCACTGTGAATTTTACGTGAGCATAATACTCGTAACTCTTTTCAGTAAGTGTGCAGCGCAGGCTTAATTTTCAAAGGCTTGCAAACCTACAGAAGTGCATGAAAATGGGAATTTGAATGTGGAGCCTGGGTGATTTTTGCTCTTATTTACCCATTTGCCTACACAGTCAATGTGCATATACACATATGGGATTGTGCTGTGTAAATGTGGAATGTGGTTTTTTTTACCCATTGCTCCTGCCTTGGAAAATTTTATTCTGCATGTTCAGTCTCACATATACCTGTATCTGTGCCTTCAAATGTACAGTTGGAATGGCAATGAGAAAGTAGCATGTAGATTACATTTCTTTACATACAGTTTTCATCAATTAATGTAATCTTTTAAATAACAATTACTGAGCTTTTGTTTTCTTTGTACAGCTCCTAGCACTGTGGGGTCCTGGCTCATGACTGGGGCTCCTACACTCTACCATAGTACAAATTATAATCAATAATAAAAACCCTGATTCTGGAAATGTGCTGTGCTTATTAATTCTAACATTTTGTTTAATGACTTTGTTCTTGGCTTCATCATTATCTTATCCTATGAAGTATGGTCCATTAATTGTGCAAAGATTTCTCATCTTTTTTTCTGTTCCACTCTTTTTTTATCAAATGGCATTTTAGTGTATTTGCATATTGTTCCTGTACCATTAACATTTTTCCATCGGCTATAAATAAATGAAATACATTTTTGGCTTTAAAGAGAAATCGCGATCAGCTGGGCTTCACTGCCTGTGACACAATTCATAGTCTTTTGGCTTTTATTATTATGCTTTTCCTTTAATTTGTATAGGAAGTTGCATTCCCTGCTAGATTGTCATCTGGTGTGTTTTGTATGCAGCATGCTTGATTTATGGAACTTGTAGCATGGATAGTGTGGCTGTTGAAATTGCACTGAAGATGAACTTTTTGATGGATGCAGCTGTTTATATGATATGAAAATAGGCTTTTGTATCAGTCATTTAGGAACTTCAGTTTTCAAAATAGAAAAAGATCAGAGATGAAGGAAGACCGATCAGGGAAGAAGCCCAGTGGGTGGAGGGATATATTGAAGAGCTTATATCTTGCCATGCTGGTGATTCCCCCCCCCCCCAAAAAAAAATTAATTCCTCCTAGCAGATTGCAAGCTTTGACTAGAGACCGTGGGCCAGATCATGTCTACTAGGTCTGTGGGAGTTAGCCCTGAATTGGATAGGGATGCTACCTACAGGGATGCACGTTATTTCTGACTGGCCCCAGGGCATTTATGGAAGAATTGCCTGGGTCTGTGTTCTCTATCCCACAGGGTCATCTTCACAGTAGGGAACCTCCCTCTAAAAGGAATTCCAGGGACAGCTGTGGTCAGGGGAGATCCTGATAGAGCTGTAGGGTGGGGTGAGGGTTACCTGGGCCTAAAGCCAGTGAGGAATTCTAGCTGGTGCAGTGTGATGACTAATGATGCTTCAAAGGTGAAAGGTGACAGCTAGACCTCTGTCACAGTCTTCTCAAGCAAGTTTGTTGTCATTGCAGTTTCTGTGCTGTGTGTGTGTGTGTGTGTGTGTGTGTGTGTGTGTGAAAAGACTGAGGGCAAACAGTGACTGAGAGAGCTAGGAGCCTGGGATGACCCTTCTGTGACGGATTCGATCACAGAAACCCCTTTGGGACTGCTACCTAATCTGCTGAGATTACCTCTGATCCCGTTTTCCCTGCCAGCTTGGGACTTCAGTACCTTGTTTTGTTGATCCAGACACTCTAGTCTGCTGCAAACACAGACCCAGGTCTGAACCACATCCCACAAAAGCTGCTGACTTAACTGAAAATAGCTTAAGAAGTGCTCCTGTCTCTAGCATCCAGACACCCAGCTCCCAATGGGATCCAAACCCAAAATAAATCCATTTTACTCTGTATAAAGCTTATACAGGGTAAACTCATAAATTGTCCGCCCTCTATAACACTGATAGAGAGATATGCACAGCTGTTTGCTCCCCTAGGAATTACTTAATTACTCTGGGTTAATAAGCAAAAGTGATTTTATTAAGTATAAAAAGTAGGGTTTAAGTGGTTCCAAGTAATAACAGACAGAACAAAGTAAGTTACCAAGCAAAATAAAACAAAAACATGCAAGCTTAATACAGTAAGAAACTGATTACAGATAAAATCTGACCTTCAGAGATGTTCCAATAAGTTTCTTTCACAGACTAGACTCCTTTCTAGTCTGGTCCCAATCCTTTCCCCTGGTACAGTCCTTGTTCCAGGTAGCTAGGGGATTTCTCATGACTGCAGTCTCCTTTGTTCTGTTCCACCCGCTTACATAGCTTTGGAATAAAGTGGGAAGCTTTTGTCTCTCTGGGTCCCCACCCCTCCTTCTAAATGGAAAAGCACCAGGTTTAAGATGGATTCCAGTACCAGGTGACATGATCACATGTCCTGCGAGACCCCAAGCCTTCGTTCTTCCCGGCCTGACTCTCAGGAAGGCTTGCAAGTAAACAGAGCCAGCTACAGTCAATTGTCCTGGTTAATGGGAGCTATCAAGATTCAAACCCACCATTAATGGCCCACACTTTGCATAATTACAATAGGACCTCAGACTTATATTTCATATTTCTTATTTCAGATACAAGAATGATACATTCATACAAACAGGATGCCCACACTCAGTAGATTATAAGCTTTGTAATGATACTTTACAAGAGACCTTTTGCATGAAGCATATTCCAGTTACATTATATTCACACTTATTAGCATATTTTCATAAAATCATATGGAATGCAACGTCACACCTTCTACAGAAATAGAATAGATGCTTCCTATTTAAAAAATCTGCAGAATGGGAAGGAGGGTGGAGGGGGGAAGAGAATAGAGCAATATAATATTAATAATGTTAGCCTCGGAACCACAAATGACTATTAACTGCCCTTTATTCCTGAGCATCTCAGTTGCACTAAATTCTACCAGG
This sequence comes from Malaclemys terrapin pileata, assembly GCF_027887155.1. Classification (NCBI taxonomy): domain Eukaryota; kingdom Metazoa; phylum Chordata; order Testudines; family Emydidae; genus Malaclemys; species Malaclemys terrapin. The sequence continues at coordinate 9,935,593 of NC_071512.1, read as the reverse complement.
TCATAAAATTTCAAAAGTAGCTCACAAGAAATGTGCCTCACTAAATTACAGAGAGTCTGCTCTCCCCTAAGAACAGGATTTTTCCTTCCTTTGTTTCCTGTCATTCCCACAATCCATCTCCCTCCTTGAAAATGTTGACCCCTGCATGCACTTTTGTGATCTTAGTGGGACCCAGGAGTGTTTGCACATTCATCCAGCTAATAATCTGGCAAAGCATCAGTTCTTCAGTGAAAGGAGACATGTAGGTGTTAAATAAGGTTGGCAGAGCAAGGTCATGGGTGAGGGAGCTCATGGAGCAGAGGAGTGAAAATGCCATATGTAAGACAAATACAGTTTAAATAGAATTAAATCTTGGAAAAGGGTCAAACATTTTAATGTTGGATGTTCTGCGTGACACTTCTTGTATGTGTCTGATTTTCCTTTCCATTATTATGTCATTCCTGTGAAGAGAGAGTTTTGCTTACTCTTCTGAAGTGGGCTGTATTTTCCCATCTCTTTGTGCAGGTTTTGTATTATTTATTATTGTCGTTGTTGTTTTGGACCAAAGCCCAGGATCTGAACTCTCCAAACTTTGGGAAAGAGGTCAACTGTAGTTGTGAAGTTTGCACCTCAGCTCATTTCTAATTTGTGTGTGTGTGTTGCGGTGGGGGAATTAAAGAAGATTTGGGTGCAGGGAAGTGTGTGTTAAATTCCCTTCACATGTCTCCTGCTGAATATTGTTTCAGAGAATTAGTACAATAACACTTTAATTTTTAAGAGTTTTCTTTTTAAAGGTTAAAATATTCACAGGCATGGTTTTATAAGACATTGAATAATTATAAAAGGGTGTCCTTATGTGTCTGCAGTCTCAGTGCTAAGAACAGTTATTCTGAGAAATTAATTTTCAGCATGCTGACTCAATAAAAATTCATTAAAATCTTTTTTTATGGTATGTGGTAGAGGTCTAATAACAATGTTTTGTCTTGGATGTCAATTATGCTAGATGTGAATTAACTAGTATTTTAATAAAAATTAATAGTAACATTTACTTTCCGTTGAATGGGGTGAATTTGCGTGATGGTGCTGAACAATCTAAAGAGCCTAAGGTGTGTATATGTGTGGTGAATGGATTTTATTTAAATATAATTGCATTGGCCTGGCAATTAAAATTATGTATTAAATCTTAATTAATTAATTTCTTTGGGTTCTTTTTTAGGGGGAAAAGTCAGTTGATATTCTTTTGAGCTAATATAAACACTGAAGAGGTGCATGACAAATAGATTTTAAAGTGGAATACTAAGAAATAGTTTGCAAAAGCAGAGTTTTATAAAAGCGTCACATTCGGCTCTCAGAATTTGCACCTCTCTGGAGTCAAGGCAGGTGCTGTTCTAAAGCATACTAGGGGTATGCAATCTCCATCTCTGACCTCTCTGCCCCAGTGCAGCAGAACCACAGAACTCAGTTGTGCTGCTTTTTGGACTTTGGGTGTTTGTGTAGAAGTGTGGAGGGTAGCAAGTTTTCGGAGCTTTGGGCTTGATTGACTGCAGTGGCCTTTGGATCAGATCATTAAAAGACAAAATGACCAATCTGAATTTAACCTGGTTTTGCATTGTTTGGATGCTTTCACAAGGAAAATAAATAGCTGAAAATGCGCTCGTGCGCACACACTCACACTCGCATTCACTCTCTCTCTCTCTCCATATTATTTTGAGGATAAAATCTGGCAGATTTGGACTGAACTGCCTCAAACAGAGGGTTTTCTCTCTTCAGGCTTAGGTCATAGAATCATAGGACTGGAAGGGACTTCGAGAGGTCATCTAGTCCAGTCCTCTGCACTCATGACAGGTCTAAGTATTATCTAGACTGTTCCTGGCAGGTGTCTGTCTAAACTGCTCTTAAAAAATCTCCAATGCAGGAGTTTTCACAACCACCCTAGGCAATTTATTCCAGTGCTTAACCATCACTGACAATTAAAAAGTTTTTCCTAATGTCAAACCTAAACCTCCCTTGCTGCAATTTTAAGCCCATTACTGCCTATCCTATCCTCAGAAGTTAAGAAAAACAATTTTTCTCCCTCCTTCTTATAAGAACCTTTTATGTACTTGAAAACTGTTATCATGTCCCCTCTCAGTCTTCTCTTTTGCAGACTAAACAAACCCAGTTTTTTCAATCTTCCCACATAGGTTATGTTTTCTGGACCTTTAATCATTTGTGTTGCTCTTCTCTAGACTTTCTCCAATTTGTCCACATCTTTCCTGAAATGTGGCGCCCAGAACTGGACACAATACTCCAGTTGAGGCCTACTCAGCACAGAGTAGAGTGGAAGAATTACTTCTCGTGTCTTGCTTACAACACTCTTGCTAATACATCCAGAATGAGGTTTGCTTTTTTTGCAGTGGTGTTACACTGTTGATTCATATTTAGCTTATGGTCCACTATGACCCCCAGATCCTTTTCCTTGGTACTCCTTCCTAGGGCAGTTGCTCACTGAGTATTGGATGTATTAGGAGTACTGAATGCTGCAACCTGTGCTTTTGAGTCATATCCTCCCTCGCTGGTGAGGATAAGTGGAGAAGAAATGGGTCCATTGTGGGGGGGGTGGAGGGGATTGCCAGTACCTCCATTAGCGATAGCAGGTAACCAGCTCCTTTTTTTAAAGCTTTTTGTATGACCATCACTCAAGCCCATATCCTCCCTTCACATGACAGTCTGGTTAATTATATAGTGTCTGATCTCCTCCTCCTCGTCGGAATTGTTGGCAAGATTTTGGTGAGACAGCACATGCCAAACGGCTGCAGTTGGCCCTTTGCTGTCCTTGCTGGCAGCTAAATCCACCTGCCTGTTCCTTAGGGGGCCTAAATACGTCCACTATCTTTGTATTCAAGTGATCCTGACAAGAACAGCTCTGCAGATTGCAAAACCAGCAGCCCTTCAAAAGTCTGCAAGTGTGAAAGCCAGTTGGAGCTTCAGAGATAAAGTGATGTTCAGAAAAAGATTACTGAGTTGTGATTTTGTTTCATGCATGGCTTTGTGTAGATAGTGTGTATGTGCGTGATGCATCTCAGTCAACCCAACTTGTGTGTGTGTGTGTGTCAAGGGGACTGGGAAAAGGAGAGGAGTGAGTAGGATGTGAAGTAGGCACTAACATAGCACTTCCAAGTGATTTGCTTTCTTTTTAAACATAGTCATTTGCAACCAATCCTTACTGCATTCTCCCTAGATACAAAAGGTAACACGATTTCTGTGATTCTTCTGTTTTGTGGCTGGGGGAATTCAGGCTTAGGTCTGTGCTGAGGGATACACCTAGCGCAATGCTCTGTGGCACCATATTCCATCTCCATATGCGGTAGGGTGTTTGGGTGAGGTGGGTGGCTGGTAAGAACTCAACTATGCTGATCCACTGAGGGTGTGGGACCACCGCAGTTGAGAACATATTGCAGCCGTGCATGCTTCTTACCACAAGGATTCCATCCTCTTTCTGCAGGTCCGTCACATAAAGCCTGACTACAATGACCTTCTCCTGGGGACACAATTTTCCTTATTTTCCTTCTATTCTTTCCTCTTTACGTCTACCTTCCTTCCTGCATGCAGCCACCTCGAACATTTCTTACTGCTTAAACTAATGGGAAATCCTGTCTAGTGATTTATTCACAACTGAGTCTAATCCTGCAGTCATTTCATTTGTGTAACTCCCATTGAGCAGGAGCTGGGAGCATGCACAGTCGGCACGTATGCCTAAACTGACCCATAATAAATCTAACATGTACCAAATAATAGTCTCTTGCCCATTATTGAGTGTGCTGAATAAAAGGTTTGCAGTACATCCCCATCATCCGGCTTGACTGTTAATAGTGAAAGTTGAGCATCTTCAGTGGCTGGAATCTTATTCGTATATCAGGACATCAGTGTACATGTTTGTTTACAAAGTGTGTTTAACAAGTTAAAAGATGTGGTCCCTGCCCTCAAAGAGTTTACAATCTAAACTTCCTAGAGAATCGTACAGAAATTAACTCACAAGGGAATGGGAGAGGGAGAGAAGCGTTCAGTCATTAAACTTCCTCCCCCAACATAAAGAGAAAAGATGTTCTGCCATTAAGCTGCTCGAAGAGTGAACCTCCTGCCGACCTAGCATGTGTGCATTTAAAAATTACTTTTCTTTTATAGTCGCTGTTTTGTTTTATTTCTGTTTGTCTCCCTTTCTCCTTTCTTTTGTAACTGTTCAGTCTTGAATAACATCCCCATGTAAATGCTCACCTAACGCTAAACAAGTAATAATAATTTCATTTTTAGAGCTCCATTTAAATGTTTTTCACATTTTACTGAGTTAAAATAACTCCGTTAAATCAGTTGCTTTTTGTAATTAGGCATAAGTATCGGTCAAAGAGTCTTACTCTTTTTTTTGTTTTCATTCTAATAAATTAATGCTTTAAAATATGTGACAATTTTTGACAATTTTTGACCAATATTTGACTGTTCAATAGAACAGTTATTTTTGGGCCAGTGAAATGCGCAACCCTTTTATTAGATGAAAATAATCCAAACTTTAAATCCCAAAAATTCTTAGGCCACACTGAGGAATAACTTCCCGTGCGGGAACATGTATTATAACCAGCCAATGGTTGGTGTGACAATGGAATGACACAGTTCCTTATGCTTCACTGCTGCCAGTGACTATTTTCACTAGGTTACCTGTTACCTGGGTTACAACTTCTGTATCAGGCATCCACTTAGCTGCTGACTGGTGGCATTAGGATGCTTTGGTAGAGGGAGAAGTTATTCAAGCAATGCCAGGGGTTGCTCTACTTCTCTTCTCTTCCTTAGCATGCTTCATTCTCCCAGAAGTTTCTACTGCAGGTGGATTTCTTCACAACTGCATACATATTATTTATCATTTTACACCTACACCAAAACCCATCCCAGGTAAGACGGGAAGAGAGAAAGCAACGTACGTGACACACCGAGCGTGCTGCTTCTCCTTTGCTGCATAAACAAGAAGCACCTGACAAGAAGGTAGGATAAAAAATAGCCAATGGAACGGCGATCTAACTCACCATGTGGGGAACCACACATAGTAGACCCTCTAGGACTGACTCTGCGGGGGGAGGGAGGTGTGGGGGGGCTATCATCCACCTCTGCCTGACCCTCATCCACTTTCCTGGACACTATGGAGAGCTTTCTGAAGGGTTTAGAGTCTGCCTATGGGAAAATTGTGGTTGGGAGCAGAATGTGGGGATATGTATTGTTCCCAGACACCTACCAGTTTGGGGAATCCACTCAGGAAAAAATACAGCTTGGGACTACCTGAACCAGCCCCACACCATGCTGTGAGAGTTGCAGAGCAGCAGCAGGGAAAGCTGTGCTGATAAGGAGTTGGTGGGAGAGTAGCAGAAGGGTGGAGAAAGTGAGGATAATCCTGGGCTTGGATTGGGAGTGGGCGGCAGGAAGAGACGGTTGTGATAAGAGAGAAGACCGAGGGAAGCTGTGAGGGGAGAGATGTAAAGGGAAAAGGAGGACAGGGAAAAACGCAATGGGCAGAGGGGAGGGAGGATCAATGAAGGTTGGGAAACCCATGGCCAGGGAGGAGAGTGAGGCTGTGCAGCTGAGGGGTTGTAATGATAAGCGAGGGGTGGGACAAAGGGACATCATCAAGCCAATGATAAACTATCCAGCGTCCGTGTTTCGGAGTTGAACAAATGATGATCTCAGAAACTCCTCCCTGATCCTGTTCTCCGCGCGCGGGGCGGGGGGGGGAAGGGCTGCTAGGCCTGCTATCCTAGATGGGTTCTCCTGCATCCAGTTGGGCAATAGGGGGACTGGAAGACCCTAACTTACCTGTTGGCCTTCAGCTGTAGCTGGTGTTGACTGCTTTGGGGCAAAAGCCCCAAGGGTTTGTGGATGTCCATAGTCTGCTCTCGGTGAACTTTTCCACTTGAGTTACATTAAGGTTTTCATTCTTTCCTAAAAGTCCATGGGTTTGGTAGGGCTTTGTTTTGTTTTTTAAAGGAACTCTGCACCAGGACCTCCTCACAGCTTCTCTCTCATTCAGGCCTGTTTTCTCTCCCACCACAATATTTGTAGAAACTTTCTTTTCCTATTCCCTACAACTCTTTGGCATTAACTCGTTCTTCCTTTACCTGCCTTTATCCCTTTCCTGTTGGCTTTAACTAACTCATTAGTGTCTCTTTTTAGCTTTCCTCTCCAAATGTTTCATATCTTCACTGGCAACTTTATGAAATTCATCCACTGACTGTTTTGAAGCTAGTAATGAAACAAACCTGAGTTTGTCTGAACCATTTTGGGGTCCCGACTCTTTTGTTGAACCTCCAAATAAAACTCTTTTTGCTTAGGTGCATGGTTTTTGTGATGGGTCTTGCCATTTGGTTTTGATTTTGTAACACTTTACATCTTTTCAAATGTCTTTTTTTTTACTCTCTCATAAGAAACACCTCTTCTATAGGTATCCCTTCTACCTTTCCTCTCATTACCTTTATCCTTGCTGAGTCTATTCCATCCATTCCCTCCTCTTTCCTTTTTGTTCTCTCACCTTTATATCCCTCTCACCCCATAGAAGAGCTGCTTATGCCGTTCCCATATTAGCAGGGCTGATTGCTCCCTTTAATCCATATTTGCTTCTTCTACCAGTGTTATATGGGAAGTAGTATGTGATCAAATCGATCAGAGCAGGCTCAGTGGTGTGGGAATACATTGTCAGTCCCACCGGGCTTAAAGGCAACACAACAAAATGATGGGATGTGACCACAATGCATGAGTTTAGGGGTAGTAATTAAATGTGAAATTCCTATATGGAGACAATAAATAATAATAATTAATAAATAGTACTTCTTTAAAATGTGTGCACATGTTTACAGTATTATACAAGGCAAACAATTAAAGCATTAGCCTTCTGTTTCTGAAAGTCAAAATGCATAGTGCACAGTCAAAATGAAGCTTTGGGCCCATAGGAGTTAATAAAACCAAGCAAGGTTGTTTAAATATGATCACACACAGTTATGGTCTGCTAGATAACTAGAAAAGTAATTAAGGAGAAGCCATCAATGAGAAGACCTATTGGAATGAAAATGAAACCCAAGATTACTATTGTTTACCTTAAGCTTCTCTGGACTCAAATTACTTTTTGTTGCTTCCATATTCAAACACAAAGACAAGAGCAATTTAATCTAATTTATGTCTTTTCAGAGCCTCCCGAAGGGGATGTTCATTTCCTAATCTGTCTTATTTTTACTCATCCATAAAAATGAATAGTACACTGGACAAAAGAATACATCATTTTAGTATGTTCTTTCACTTACAAAGTGTGCCATTTGTAGTTTCTCTCCAACATTTTTCTTTCTTCTCTGGACCATTATGGGTTCCCCCAAAAGACCATCCGAAACAAATATGTATGTTTGTGATAAAGCTGTCATTAGAACTTGCATTGCATTATTTTCTGTAAAGGAATGTGGTGATGTTGGTTAGATTGTCATTAATTCCTCTAATTAAAATGTATCTGCTGCATTTTTTGACTTTAACAAATGTACCCCCCACGCTGTTGGATTGAAGCAGATCTCAACAAAACCAGATAATGAGTGAAGTCATGTGTTGAGATTGTTTCTGTGGCTTGAGAGTTCCTCAAGGAAAAATAGATTTCCTAAAATGATTGTTGTATAGTAATTAAAGTGTAAATATCTGTAAATGCAACTCCCGCCACCCATCCACTCCAACGCCACAGCTTCTGTACTCCACATTTAATTTTAAAAATTAGATTGTGAATGGTTTTGCGATTGAAGAAATATCTATGGGAATTATTCCGCCACCTTTTATTCACATTGAGTAGAACATTACTCCACAAGTGCACCATTAAGGTTGTAATTTGAGAATCTGATTGGTTGAAGGGAATTCCGAACCCATGCAATTAATAACTGGTCACCGACCTTTAAAGGGTGCTACTCCCCCAACCCTTCACTTTGGCTTCACCCCTCCACAACCCTTGTCCCCAGTGAGCCACTCCTGGAAAGGAACAACTCCGTAGCAGCTTCTGTGATCCCTGAGTGCAGGATCTGCACAAGAGGTAGGGGGTGGGGATTCTTACTTCTTTCCCCTCTCCCAATCAGTCATGGCCCTGGCTGCATATGGGCTAGACAGTTTAGCTCTTTCTCTCCACATTTGTCCTCATTTAACAAAAACCTATCAAGTCCCAAGCATTAAAATTTAGTACAAAGATTAAAAATATATCTATTCATTTCAGATGGTTTTGTGCTGTTTTTGTAGCTACTATAATTATCCTAGTGTTACTAGGGCATTATCTACACTGATCCTATGCAGCTGCAGCCTCGTGAATAGCTGAGTTTGGCCAACAATCCAATAACAGATAATGCAACTTCAGAGATCCATGGGAACAAGGCTGATGGATCATGGATCGTGTTTTCTCTACATCTTATGGGCAATTACCATATGGGTCAAAACACAGAAGCTGGCTGCTCACTATCATGAACTAAGTTCTTTTCCTGCTGGTGGGGTGAGAATTTAATCCAAAATCATCAGAAACAAACAGCTAATGTGGGGAAATAAAATTACATTTACTGGAGGAGTGGGAGGTGCCATTTGGTCGCATGTTTTTAAAATCAGAAAAATTGAGTATAGCGAAACAATCTGAGATTTGCATTTCACTTCACAATGAGCCATGCCATTGTGTCTGCGTTGACTGTTGGACAAGCCTTGCAGATACAGAGGCTCACCTGAGTCGGACATCGGTGCCCAGAGCAAGAGGAGAGTGGACTGTTCTTATTCCCTGCATGGCAGCCCATGGGCCGGAGTATTTGTTGTTAGATTGCTCCTTCACCCATCGCAGGGACATGTAACGGGTGCAAAGTCTCCTTTAGGCAGTAACTTCACAGAGGAGCTCTGCAGAGACATTCAACTGCTAGGGAGGAATATTCTTACACCAGGCCCCAAATGTATCCACCCTGTGTTCAGCACAGCTGCTCTGGGTTAGCTCTAGAGTGAGGATTTGAGCCTATAGAAGGTTCTGCTATTTTACCCGTTGGTGCGTTTAATGATGACACAACATCATTACAAAGTACTTTCAGATTTGCTGGCAGGAATTCTGGGTCCCATTGACTTGAACGCTTTGAAGGATTGAGCTTTCAGTTCTTATTGTGACATATCTATGTTTTAGATACATGTATGAAAGATTAAATAGCCTGACAAAACTGGAGGCTGTTTTATTTACAAATACAATGTAAAAATATGTGTGCAGCGGCCCAGACTAATCTCAGCTACACTGAGATGTACATTTGGAATAATTCCATTAATTTTAATGAAATTACACTGGATGAATACTATTGTCATTGAGATCAGGACCTGGCCTGCATCTTCTCTTGCACTAGGTAATAATAGCACTTACAGATTTTTCTAGCATAATAGCAAAATGTTGTTATGCCTAAGCTAATTTACAATTTATACTAATGTGGGGCTGAATTCATCCCTGGTATAAAACCATGGAGTTCTGTGGAATTCTAGCAGGAATGAAGTTCACCCAGGGTGTACTTAACTGGAGTTGACAAATATTGAGGAAAGAGTGGATTTGATTCGTAGGTGCTTTTGAAAATTTGACTTTAGATATCAAATCCCACTTTCAAAGATGACTGAGGCACAACAGAGATTCTTAAAGGTATTTATGTGGCACTCAGTATCACTCTAACTGATTTAGGAGGCTAATTCTAATCTTCAATGGGATTTAGGCCATTAGGTGCCTAAATCTCATGGACTGTCAATGGGTTTTTGGCTTCTAAGTGCCTAAATTCCTTTGGAAAATTATACAGACTCCTAAACCAGTTAAGCATCGCAACGCTGAGTGCTGCAACATCTAAATACCTTTAAACATCTAGGCCTAAAATGCTTTTGAAAATTGTACCCTTAGACAAGCTGCAATTAGCACAAAACCCAAAGGAAACAAAAGTGGCTTTATGCCATCTTTTTGACTCTTCTGTTTACAGGCCGACTGAGATCTGTTTTGGCCCCTAGCACAAATTAAAACATCTTCAGGTCTTCTCTAATTTATGCCCAGCTGCCTATGGCCCCAAAGACCTGTTCTAAAAGCCAGAGTACAGTGGCATGCCAGCCAAATCCCCTACCCTAGAGGCTGCAAAGGAGTGTGTGCAGCCAGTATTCTGGCTTCTGCTCAACTCAGGGATCATCCTTTTCAGTGGGAGTTCCCAGCTAGCCAGATCTGCCAGCTTTATAATCTCTTTGTGCCAGCAGACCAGCTCAAAAGGGCCATGGCAGACTTAAGAAATGAGCTATTATGTTTAAATCAAATACAGTTTAAATCTCTTAAGGTTAATTATATTTACAGCAGTATTATTTCCTTATATTTTCCCCAGTAATTTTTTAAGCTAATCCATTAAAAGGGATTAAAATTCTGTTTTACTTGCACATTTTTGGATGTTCATTGCTACCGTGCCGTCTTTGCTGTGAAGTCCAAGTGTCATTGATCTAAAAGGTTGAGACCCAGTTTAGCCCTAAAGGCAAGAATAGCAAGCCCTGGCATATGTGTGTGGTAAACAGTTTAATTTGGTCAATAGTTTAATTTGATCTGCAACTTAATGACATTTTAAAGAATGCAGTGGCCTTTCGGCTAGGCTGTCTGCCATCATTTTTTCCTTGACATGGCAAATAAAGGCTCACTAACTCTAGAAAGAATTGTCATGAAACATGTCCATCAATCTTCATAAAGAAGCATTATGCTGTAGATTTATATTAACTCTGAAGTACATGCGGCATAATTGAACTGAAATGTGTGCAGCCCCTGATAGCCTTGTCTTGAGAAATCCTCATCATTTCCAGCTTTAGTTCTTTTTTGTGTAGTCTTAATTCTTACCTTGCATTTTCTGTTATCATTCTTCAGTCTGTAGACAAAGCTGGGTATATTATTTTGAGGCGCTCCATGGAGAAGCCTGTATTTCTTGCCTAAAGAAAGGGACTAAATGTGCCTTGGCATCAGATAAAGCACACATATGAAGATACAGCCTATCATCTAAATGCCACAGAGCCGCTTCTGGTTCAGTTGGCTGTTATTAGCCCTGTCTAGCAAAATAGATCATAACATTTCATATTGCTAGTGCAAGATAAATGTTACGGTGGGTGCACTTAGAAAGTTCATTCTGATTTTAGAGTTCTTACCAATCCCAGTAGTCAACACATTTGGCTATCAGGAATATTGATGGATTTGATAGTGCCTTTGAAAATGTAATACATTATACATTGGTATTGATACAGGAACACACCCTCCCATGTAGCTACATATCCTGCACTCTATGCATACTTTGGGAAACAGTGGGGATAAATGAACCTTTGTAAATGGTTTGTTACCTTGGATTAAGTGAGCTGCTGTAAAGTCCTGATTCAAAGTTCACTGAAGTAAATGGAAAGACTCCCACTGGAGTTCAATGAACTTGGGATCAGACACTGTGCAGGGAGTGGAATTACTCTTTCAAGTTTTAAAGTGATTAATATATTCTCCCTCATCCAATTAACTTCTTAAAGCACACATTTCTCTTGTATCTGCAGTGTTGTTGTAGCCATGTTTGTCCCAGGATATTAGAGAGACAAGGTGGGTGAGATAATATCTTTTATTGAACCAATTTCCATTGGTGAAAGAGATCAGCTTTTGAGCTTATACGGATCTAGACCTGAAAAAGAGCTCTGAATAGCTTGAAACCTTGTCTCTTTCACCTACAGAAGTTGGCCCAATAAAAATATATTTCCTCACCACCTTCTCTGTTGCTTTCTTAATCATGTCAATGCAAATACAAGGATCTCACTGCACCATGACCTACAGAACCCGCCAAAGTTTAGATTAAAATCCTGCAACCCTCTATGGAACCGTATCAAGATCCTTACACCCAACTTCGATGCTGAGGCTCAGTGGAGTGTCACATGGAGCACTTCGACCGCTCAAAACAAACAGCTTGTCATTCATCCTGTTGAGGAACCACCGGGTTTGGATTTATGTCGGAAAGACTGGGGCAGATTGAATCGCATCAGGACATCTCATGGGAGATGTGGACAAACTCTCTTGAAATGGAAAAATGAGGCAAACACCTGTATGTGACTGTGGTCACCAGGCACAAACGATAGAGCACATCATATTTGAATGTCCCCTTTGTTCTTTTGCCAGCGGCCTGAAGGACATTCACCAGCTCACTGCTGCGGCAGTGTGCTAGCTATTAAACCTAGATATAAATTTGTAGTTGTTGCTACCTACCCAAGCCATACGAAAGAAGAAGACAACCACCTTCTCTCTATCATTTCTCTCTTGTTAGTTTAGATTCAGGAATGGCTTTTGGTCCAATCATGCAGTCCTTGTGCATGGGAGGCTCTTATTGATTTGAATTCCATGCCTGGAGAGATTGTATGATCAGATTCAAAATAAGTAAAGCAAAACTACTCTGCTCATCCTGCCATAGCAAAAGAACCAAGATTTGGGTCTTTGCGGTCATTATTTATAACAAATGAAATAAGACTGACTCAAGTATTCTTAGAGAGACAAGATGGGTGAGGTAATATCTTTTATTGGACCAACTTCTGTCGGTGAATGAGACAAGCTTTTGAGCTTACACAGAGCTCTTCTTCAAGTCTGCGTCTGTGTAAGCTCAAAAGCTTGTCTCATTCACCGACAGAAGTTGGTCCAGTAAAAGATATTACCTCATCTACCTTGTCTCTCTAATATCCTGGCATCAACACGGCTAAAATATTCTTGTTTATAACTACTTTAATTCTCAGACTTTCCTATGAGCTCTCTACATTTTAAGCCTATGATCATTTTAAGCCATAATATTAGTGCTGACTATCAGTAAGAGAAAAGGGGGGACGTCTCCACACCCATTTGAGCTTGGAGATGCATTCAATTTGCACATTAGCTCACTTTCTATCAGGATCTAGAGACTTAAAACTCATTGACTGAAATCCTGAACCCACTAAATTCAGTGGGAGTTTTGCCATTAACTTCAGGGGAGCTGAGATTTCACCAGTTGATTTTTAATAAGACTTGTGCTCCTCATTCACATAGCACTTTTGAAAATCCCATCCAGGATCACCAGCTGAAGGTGGATACTATGAATTCTCATGGTCAGTCACAATGGTTTCTTTTTGCAGAGCATACTGCCTCTGAAAGGGATTGAGTCGTCTTCACCGGAAGCTCAGTACGTAGTGCAAGATAATCACTGTGCTCAGCCTCTGGAAGCCTTTGCCTTACCCATTAGAAACACTGGGTCAATATATTGAAACACAGACTGAAGGAGCTTTGTTTAGCTTCATTCATGTTTACCTAGTACCTGAACACATTTTAGCATAACTATATCCCAGACTGAGCAAGCCTGTCTGAGTGAGAAGGACTCCAAGTGCTTGGACCTGAAAGGCTTCCCATAACGGTGTGCTGTTCTAGGAACTCCTTAAATGTTTGAGATTGAGATACCAAAGGATAGGAACAGATAAAAGTGAATTAGCTCCTTAAGCTCAGATCATTTGAAATGCAGCACTTGAAACTGCTGCCAATTAAATGTAGAATGTTTTTGCTTGCAGCCTTCTGATTGAAATACTCCAGAGGCCAGAAGCACAAAGCATCAATAATATTGAACACTACCGATGTGTCAGTTGAATACCCTCAGCTTTGTGTAAGGTGCTGGAGTGAATTTGTTAGTCAGTAGATTCAGGAACTTGGCTGAGATAATGCTGCTACCACCTCCCTTTTGGCGGTCACGCCTGCAGAGTATATGGTGAAATGATTGCTAATTGCTTCTTTTTAAAATCTTCAGTCAGGTTTGATGATGTGTGCAAACAACCATCCAGTCACCTGAGATTTCATATTGGCTTCAGATCCCTCAAAGGAGACAGCTCTAAAATGTTCAATGTGTTTAAGGAAGAGCCCAGGGTCAGGTTGTGAATCTTTATTAGAGGGTAGATGTTGCTTCTGTTTTACTAGGTCTCAATGCTAACATATTTTTAAGCCTTGGCTAATACTTCTAACTTCCTCAGTGATGTTTGTGTCTCTCAATGTTGTTTTCTCTAAATCCTTATTATGGCTTTTTTTAATCCATGATTGTTTTGGGCCTGGCATGAGAAAAGGGAAGAGAGATCTTCTGGAAACTGGGCTCCTGCCATTTCTGTTTTGATTTAAATACAAATATTACCATTTCCGTATTTTAGAAAACTGGCTTATGTGAGTGTGTGGTTAACTGTCTAAGCTGCACATGTGCAGTTAATTTCTGTGCTGATGTTGAGTTAGGCTAATTAATGGATTTCATAGTTCTTTCCATTCAGAGAAGTGTCATGCAAATCTCGTTGATTTTGTTTCAGTTCACCAGAGTTTCAGCCACCTGAGTTTCAGTTTGAATTTGATTTCCTAAAAGTCAATACACAAGTCAACTGAAACCGCCAAGTTTTGCTATTTTTTTCACTCAGCTCAGATTTGACCCCGTATGCAGCGGGAATGATTGGGAGCTGGAGTTGGTAAGGCATCAAGTCGTGCTAGAAAGCCTGAGCTAGGTGGAAGTGTGAGGGAGTATCCCCCCACAATGCATCGTTCTGAAACCCGAGTCACTTCTGGGATCCACTTTTCCCAGAGTAGCTGCAACCTTGGCCTAAACTCTTTCTTTGCACATTCACCATATTAACATGATGCAAGCAGCGAGTATAACAGTCCCTACCAAAGTACTTGACAATACAAATAGAAAGACACGGTCTATGCTCTGCGGAGTTTACAATCTAATTTTAAGCATGACCCAGTGAGTAGAGTTTACAAAGGGTAGGGGAGGGCAACATAGGGAAGGACAGGGGTAACAACAATAAGATTAACTGGTGCAAGGGGGCAGAGTTGTTTTCTTGGAAAGTAAGTGAAGATGTGGCAATGTAAATGAAATTGGTGTGGCTTTGGGGATGGGGAGCTTGGGGTTTGGGTGTTTTTGGTTCAAACTAAATAGGCTTAGTTCTTGCAAGAACAGCATCAAAAATTGTGGGAGGGGGCGGGAAGGAAACAATTTATTATCATTGGCTTATTCATTATGGGGCATCATGAAATAATTTTTCCTTGCCAAACAACTCTACCTTTCCATCCTAATTTATTCCCATATCTGCAATCTTTGTATCTAGATTATCCACTCATACCAGCCTACCTTATGGGTGGAGTTCTTCTATTTCTAATACACAACTCAGATTTTCTGCAAGTAAAAATATTGTGGATTTTTGTTTAAATCATTTTTGAGAAAAATAGGGGTTTAAATTACAGCAAGAAAATGTTTATGATCTCAAATATATTTTAATCAGCCCAATAATTGCTTGAGAGGTTTTTGTAACCTCAAAAGTCATGAGGTTCACTGAAACCAAAGTGAAACTTCACAGCGTATTTGGCTCATATGTTACAATATATGGGTAATAGGACTGTTTACTTCTATAGCTAACCTACAATTATCATGTCCTGTCAGTATTTCTTGGTTTATAAGTAGAGCTGTGTAAAGCATCTCACAATAAAATAGAAACTTTGGAATTGTAGGGTTGGGTGGTTTTTTTTTTTTTTTTTGCAAAATACAGAAGATGATGGGCCAGAATACAGATAGTGCAGTTGGTTAGGGTGACCAGATGTCCCGATTTTATAGGGACAGTCCCGATATTTTGGACTTTGTCTTATATAGGCTCCTATTACCCCCCACTCCCTGTCCCGATTTTTCACACTTGCTGTCTGGTCACCCTACAGTTGGTAGATATAGTGCCAGATGGAAGTTTGCTAGTGAGTGATAGGCCATGTCAATAATGTATTCCACTATATTAGTCTGTCCAAGACAAACTCATAGCTGGAAAGAGACTGCTGGTATACTATATAAAGGGGTCAGGCCATGGAAAACGAGCAAGGGCCTATAAGCTTTTATGTCTTTTCATGAGGCGGGAATTTTCTTAATGTTGGAACGAATGCTGTGTGTGCCTCAGTTTCCTCTACGTACTGCATGTATAACTAGGTGGTGGGTGAGACACTGCAGCCCATATTCTTCATAGTATGATTATAATATGATTATGACATAATTACGATGCATTTTGTACAAGATGGGTCATGTAAGGTGTCTTTGGAAACATTATGATTTGCTGAATATGATTATCTTCCATGTATGCATGTATCATTTTTGTATCTGAAGTTATGAATATTGACTGTGTATCTGTATTTCACATGTAGTCACACCCGGGCAACACCCACTAGGCAAAATGCATCCAGTCTAGACAACTGGCTGTGAAGGGCCTAACCAAGGTAATTCGCCATTAGGAAAAACAATAGGCCTGAGGAGAAGCTTATCCCGCACGTGGTGAGCCTTCTTGAGAATGCTCCAGACAGCCTGTAGGGAATGGTTGCTATGACTCAGCAAGGTATGCAAGGGCATGTGACCAGGCCACATGACTCTGGACTCCATTTTGGGATGTCTGTATTTTTCCACAAACTGGTCTGGGAACCAAATTTAAAACAAAGCGTCCCCACCATATGCTAAAGCTATATAAGGCAGGGAGTGACATCATCTGTTGTTCTTCACTCCCCACGCAAGAGGACTCCTGGAAACACCTGAGGAACAAAAGGCTGAATTTGGGGAACTGCTGGACCCAGGCTCAAGGGATTTCTAGCCTGTGTATGAAAACCTGTGGATCCCAAGCTGCAAAGCTTGTGCCTTGAGACTCTGCAAGCCTGCTTGTATCATCAGTCAGGATGAGAGATTGTTAATTCAGATCCTATCTTTCTAATATGTTAAGCTTAGTTTGCGTTTTTGTTCATTTACTAGGTAATCTGCTTTGATCTGTTTGCTATCACTTATAATCTGTTTTTTTGTAGTTAATAATCTTATTTTATCTTTTAATCTAAACCAGTAAATTTGGAGTGAAGTACTTGGGAATCTTAGCTCAAGGGGAAAAGGTTGTTGCATTTCCTCTCCACATTGAGGGGGAAGCGAACTGGATAATAAATGCACCGCTCGGGTTTTGACCAGGGCAGGACTGTACAGCTCTGGATTCCTAGGCTGGGAATCTGGCAGTTATTTTGCCTGTAGCCTCTCTGTTGTTGGTTCATGCAGAGGCTGGTCAGAGAGCCTGCATGTAACTGCAGCTGGGGGTGTCCCTACCTGTGTGGATGCTGGTGGACGTGTAGGACCGGGAGCGGGTCTGCAGCTTGTCACAGCAGCACAGTGTGAGAGGGAGCCCAGGCTGGTGAGTCAGAGGGCTCAGTGGTACCCCAGTTCCAGATGGCAGCCCATGGGGAACTCGTGACAGTGGGAAGGGTTGTTTACTCCTGGCAGAGTCTCGGCAGACAATGGCCAGACATCTGCCGCCTAGCAACTGATGCCCAGGGACTGCCAACACCCTCTGCAGGAAGCCACCAACTGGAGAACAAAGAGATAAAGGTGGATAGCCAGGTGACCTGTTTTTGCCTGGGAAACCGAACAAAGGTTGGAGGAGGGGCCAGGTGTTGGTAGTGTGGGCTGCTGGAAGCAGGAAACACACTTCTGGACTGGGACTCAATGCAGGTGAGAGACAGCTCGGGGCTCTGGACTGACCCAGATGGACTTTGCTGTAACTTTTCCGTTCTCTAGGCTACTTTCTGCACTGTCTTCTAGACATGTAATAAACCCTGTTGCTTTTACAACGCTGGCTGAGAGTCACTCCAGGCGAAGGAAGTTGGGGGTGCATTGCTCTCTTTAAATGCAAGCCGTCCCCAGGTGTCCAGGTCGAATGGACTCGCTGAGGGGAGCTCACAGAGTAAGCAGGGGTGCTGAAGTCTCCGTGGTTTGATCCCAGGAAGCTGTGAAGTGAGGGACCTACCCCAGTGAGAGAGTGTGACCCTAAGGGAGTTACCACTCTAAAGGGGTCCTCCCAGCCATTGTTCCAGAGCTATGCGAGAGCACTGGACTTGAGGATTCTGCGAGAGTGTTCAGGTTCACATTGTTTGTCTGCTGTGCAGTAAGGGCAGTCAGAGGATAGACCAAGTAGTTTCCAATCATGCCAAGTTCCATGACTGTAAACATTTCAGGCAAAATTCTGAGAATCTCTTAAGAGAACAGGGGGGAAAAAATTACCTGTCTTTGTGTTTGCAACTCTCAAAGGGAGATACAATCAAATACTTCTGCGTCTATTGCCAGTTAATACCAGTAAAAGGAGTTAAAACTTTTTAGTTGTTGAAAAATAAAATGTAGAAGCTGAAGCACTCTGTAATTTTATGGATGCCCTACAGCCGGGAATTGTTTATTATTGGACTTGGAACCTGTGCTGAGGTCACTGAAAGGTCAATAGGTATGATTTTCCAAAGCACCTAAGGGTGTTAAAGTGCCCATGTTACCTGACTCCCTCAAGTGCTTTTGAAAATCCCACCCAATACCAATAAGCAGCCAAAACCACTAGGTTATGACTTTTTTCACTTTTAATATTTTGTACAGTGCATGTTTTTTTCGGGAGACGCAGGGACACTCGACTACTTTTTGGGTCAGAATTGGGATCTCAGTGTTTGCACATGGTTTGTTAGGGACCCAAGGCCTGTTTTTTTTTTTCCAGAGGTGCTGAGCGCTCAAAACTCAAAGTGAATCATTGGGAACTGCAGGGATTCAGCATCTTTGCAAATCGGGCTCTTCATGTTTAAGTTTAATTTTTAGTGGAACTAAATACCAAAATCTCCAATTTCTGTTTTCTCCTCTTTGATCTGTGCCCTTTCAGTGCTTAGCCTATCCATGGGCTATGTCAGAACAAGTCGTATGGCATTGGTCCTCTGATCCACTTCTTGTGCTCTTTCGCCATGCCACCACATAGGGCCAGTGTTTCGTAAGTAGGTTTTGCACTCATGAGTTAAAACGGGGGTTCTCAAACTGGGGTTCGGGACCCCTCAGCGGGTCACGAGGTTATACCTGGGGGGTCGTGAGCTGTCAGCCTCCACCCCAAACCTCGCTTTGCCGCCAGCATTTATAATGCTGTGAAATATATAAATAAGTGTTTTTAATATATTAGGGGGGTTGCACTCAGAGGCTTGCTATGTGAAAGGGGTCACCAGTACAAACGTTTGAGAACCACTGAGTTAAAATGTGCTAGTGGACCTTCCTTTCTGCTTCATTTTCAGGAGGCTGCAGATCTTGGGCAGGAAGAAGTTGGGATGAGCTGTGAAAGAAATTGTCAGTAGCTAGTTAAAATGGTTAACTATTAAAATTGAATTAAACTTTTGCACAGAGCTACCAACATGGCTAAAAATAATGTTATTGGTGCCTACAGGGAGGGCACTATGAGTATAGGGGTTGACTGTTTCTTCAAAGTTACTTGTTTTTGAATGTTTCAGAAATGTGTCTCTCTCTATTTCCAGAGTGAAGAGACATTAAGTGTTCTGTTGTAGATCTGATGAGCTGAGTGTTGGGGAAGGGAGATTCTCAAATTGTGGTTTTGGCTGTAATCCAATTAATGGGGAAGAGGATCTCTTGACACTCACTAAAAGGGATTTAGGCAGAGATTTTCAAAGGAAAGTAGCCCCCCCCTCCCCCCCCCCCACTTCCCTGAAATTTGTGGACATTTGGGCACCTCTCTCCCTTAGACACCGTTGAAAATCCCAGCATCACTCTTTGGAAAAGAAGCATTTTTAGCTTTCTTAGTGTCTGACTAGGCCACAGGCGCTAACCACGCTTGTCTTATTAAAAATGGTTTAACAAAGTAGAAGAAAGATTTGTATTATTTGCAAATAATGGCTGCAGGCCCTGAAAGCAGCTAGAGGATACTGATGTAACGGTGCCCTTGATGTAACCATTTTTTCCCCTTTGAATCCTGGCAGGAGTCTTTTATTGAATGAAAGCAGTAATTCCCATAATGTGTTTTACATAGCAGTATTGAATTTGTAGACGATCCGCTCCAAAACTGCCATAAGCACATTGCTTAAGTGACAAGGGGAATCAGGTTCCTGGTCCCTCGGGCCTCCTCAGCTTTGATTAAGTGAATGAAAAATAGAGAAAATATAAACAAAATCAATTTGGTGAAGGAAAAGAAACATTGTGGATGCCTGAAAGTTGTTTGTAAACGGGGAGTGACACATGATGATTGCTTGAGCAGTTATGAGAATAGGCGATTAATGTCACCCATTTGACCTATTGCACACAACAGTTCATGAATTTGCTCTGTGGAAGGAGCTGTTTCTTCACTCACATGAAAGATTAAACAAAATCATCCAACTATTTCAATAGTAAGCATATAAAATGATGGAGCCATAGCAGCAACCTTTTCAAAAGATTGCATTTAGTTTTCTAGACAGCTGGTTTTTGGCTACCACCAAAACAAAATTATTCCACCTGAACGCTCGTGATTAGTCTTTGCCGGAGAAAAATGTTTGAGTATGCGCCTTCGTGAAAGAATAGAAGTACAGCATGTCACGTCAGTAAAAATTGCCTAATTTTTATTTATTTATTTCTTTATTTTTGAAAAACTTGGTGTACAAACTTCAGATTTGATTTATTCCATTTTTCTTGCTGGGCATTAGTGACTCTCAAATACTTTGGAGATAGTTGGAGGGTTACTTGAAGAGTTAAATATTACACTTTTTGTTTAATACCTGTGAACTCCTTTACCAGCCTGTGGAGTTTACAGAGTCTGCGGATTACCAACATTGTTTATTAATTTTGCCAAAAACAGAGAGGGCAAGACCTAGATCGCAACTGCGGTACTGTGGTCAGGGTACCAGCCCATCATAGACTCTGCTGGATCAGAGAAAGTTGCTAAGGTTGAGGAGATTACAAAAACAGGAGTGAAGAGAGCCACAAGGACTGGAACAGCTTCAGAACTTGAACACTCAACTCACTGAGTCTGGGGAGCTTATGTTGCAGAGAATAAGGCTTTACATCTCTGATGTAGAATTCATAAACTTCACATTCCCTAGACCTGGTAAGTGTGTCTAGTCAGGAGCAGAGAGCCACACCAGACCTGGGGAGCCTGCAAAGTTTATATGCTCTAAGTATAGAGAGAGAGCCAGTAGGGTCAGCCTCCTCAGGACTAGAAAGGCATCTGGGCCAGGAAAGGAGATACCTACCAGTTCTAAGGAGCTTACAGAGTATGGATGTCTTTCAGGAGCAAGTAGGAGCTGTGTGAGCTAACACTTCTGGGCAGTTTATAAACTCTGCAAGAGCCGGACTCTAGTCAGAGGTTCTCCCAAACAGAACTTTTAAGATCCAAAGGGGCAGTGTTTCTAATGTTTCCGTATGATCCTAGACCCTTGTTGGCTTATCTTCACTTGTCCACATGTTGGGATCCCTATCCAGATGTTCCTGCCAATCCACCCATGTTATAACCCTATTGGTGTTTCGAGTTGGGTATAAGCCTACTCATCTGAGATGGAGGTCGGGTACTTTTTTCTGATGTTCACACCCAAATAGGGGATTGGTTTATACAAGTGTTGGATCATATACAAATATGTACGGTAACAAGATTTTTCTTCATTCACTTCTAAAATAACACTGATGTTTAAACATAAGAACGGCCATACTGGGTCAGACCAAAGGTCCATCAAGCCCAGTATCCTGTCCTCTGACAGTGGCCAATGGCAGATGCCCCAAAGGGAATGAACAGACAGGTTATCATCAAGTGATCCATCCCCTATCATCCAATCCCAGCTTCTGGCAAACAGAGGCTAGGGACTCCATTCCTGCCCATCCTGGCTAATAGCCATTGATGGACTTATCTGCCATGAATCCATCTAGCTCCCTTTTGAACATGGACATTAATGCTTAAATAGTGTGGCTGTTAACAGGAAGTAATGATGGGCCCTTTATTCAAATGTCAAACGCTTGTAGTCTGAATGTTGCTGAAAACTTGCTACTGCCAGTGATTTTCTTGGCAAGGCCTTCTTTTAAAAAGTATTGCTGGAAAATCCTCTAACTATTCTTTCAATTATTTTACAAAGTAGTAAGCCAGACATTAAAATAATCAACATATGCCTATGTACTTACACTAGCTAGGCTAAAAATACACAGGCTAAAATACACAAGCTTTCATTCTTCATGCTTCACCCCTATGGCCTCGAAACCATTATTCTCTCCTGTGGGGGGATAATATAAACAAGTGTCTGATCCTGTGAATGTACTAAGATCTGCTGTAAAGGTGGCATGCCATCAATTTCCATTGAAATCAACATTGCAATTAGTGTCTGGTTTACTACTTTGTAAAATAGTTGAAAGAGTAGTTGGAGGATTTTTCCAGCAATACTTTTTAAAAGAAGGCCTTGCCAAGAAAATCACTGTTAATTGCAACTATTGACTTTGGAGGGTCCTAGAGCCCGGGCTCTAGCCCGAGTCTGAACATCCACACCTCAGTTAACCAGCATGAGCCCAAGTCAGCTGGCATGGGCCAGCTGTGGGTTGTTAATTGCAATGTAGACACACCCTTCCTAACTTGTAGGAGGTACTCAGTCAGGGCTGGCTCCAGGCACCAGCTTAACAAGCAGGTGCTTGGGGCGGCCAAGGGAAAGGGGCGGCACCTGCGGCAATTCGGGGGCAGCAGATCTCTCACTCCCTCTAGGAGTGAAGGACCTGCCGCTGAACTGCCACCGCTGATCGCGGCTTTTTTTTTTTTTTTTTTTTTTTGCTTGGGGCGGCAGAAATGCTGGAGCCGGCCCTGTGCTCAGTACTTTCCAAGATTAGTCACCAGATGCAGCTAAGTGAAACAGACTCGAGGGAGAGCAGGTCTGTTTCTGTAAGGTTGTTTCTCTGATGGGGGCGGGGAGGGAGGGAGAATAGGCATCTGGCCCTTATTTTCACTGCCTTGCATTTAGTCATTTACAAATGTGCATTTTGGATATTGAAGTTTCTGATTTGGTAATGAGTGTTTTTACACCGACTTTGCACAGATATAAATGACTACACAAGTTTACAGGAAATGGCTAATCTTTTTTTACATAAAGCCTTGCTTAAATTGTGTATTTCTCTCTCTTTTAATTATACGAATATATGTTTAGTTTTGCACTGTGCTGAGCTAGAATTCATTAGAAGATCATGTGATTAATTTGCACCATTGAACTTCCTCCTTCATCTAATGCTAGCTCTACTACAGTGAAACCCACTCTGAAAAAGAGACACCTTTTAAAATGTCAGTTTCCATTTAATTGTGCTCGTTTCAGCAGTCTGGATGGATGCTCGCTACTTCAACCAATACTGCATGTACTGCTGAGAATGTGTTGTGTGCACCCCCTATGCCTTGCCAGGATTCTCCTGATAGAACCTCTGGTTTAATATTTGTAAAAAGTGCCTTTTAAGATTTGTTCTACCAAAAAGCTGAATTCCCCACTACTGTGCAAATAATTTGGAATGAAGGATTTTGTAACTTGAACATTACTAGTCTTGGTCCCATAAAAAAGCATATTTAATATAAACAGATCACCGGACAAATTGTTAGGCTGATGAAAGGTTTTCCTGTAGGGAAGTTTGTGGCTTATCTTAAATTCGTAAGGGTTGGTTGGTAAAGTGGTGCAGCAAAAAGCTCTGCATCAAGCAGACTTAATTCTTGGCGTTTACTTCTGATGACTGCCCCAGGAATAGAGAACAGGCTGCTAGATTACATTCCAGTTGATGCAACCCAAGCTGAATGATTTGCCTATAAACCATGTTTAAAGAAAGATAGAGAGTAACATTTTCAAAAGCAGCTAATTGACATAGGAGCTTAACTCCCAAATGCAAATATAACTGGGGCACTTACGAACTATGACGCCAAAAGTCTTTAGGTGTCTAAAGATGCACATAGGTGCCTGGGGATGAGGGTGGACCATACACACCTAAACTCCATTGATTTAAATTAGAGTTTAGTGCCGAGGCTTTTTGGAAAATCCCACTTGATGTCTGTCTGCGTCTTTAGACACTTAAAGACCTCTGTAAATCTGGCCCCTGAGGCCCGTTGACTTTCAGTAAGATTTAGGTTCCGTTTTGGAAATGGGACTAAGCCACTTTTGAAAATTTTACCCATAATATTGTCTGACTAGAAAAATTACTCCTATAGGATTGGATTGTTTTGCTGCTTCATTAAAGTATGGGCAGCTCTGTGATGCTGCCAAACTCAGACCTCTGTGCATGAGCATATTTGAATATTGGGAGCCTCAGGGTAAAGCTAGAGCCAATGCCACCCAGCATAGCAGACCAGGTGCAAGGGAGAAGTATGCTGCAACCTAGCAAGGGGTGTCACAACTTATTCCCCTCTCTTCTGAGCAAGAGGGGAGCAGCGGAGGAATTGTGATGGTTTTCTCTCTAGCCTACTGTTGTGCAGCTTGTTGTCTGCCTGGCTAATGTTCTCAACTGCATTGTCCAGGTGGCCTCACTTTACTGATGAATTATTGCATGGTTGCCCAAACACTAGTTTCTGAGAATAGTGCTTATTCATTTTAAGTAGTCCAGCTGAACCCTGCGAGTAAGCACTATAGTCCTGATCCGGCAAAAGGATTCAAAGGCATAAATCCCATCTATGCAAATTGGTTTGTGAGCCTGTACCTGTAACCTGTAACAAATGTTTGGAGGACTGGGCCATTAATTTGCAAATTATTTAGAATAAAAGGTCCTATATAGCAAGAAATTATAACTCTTTCAGAATAATGCTATGGCACCTGCAACAAATAAACTGCAGTTTTAAGGATATGTGGATGAAGATCACTTGAAAACTATGACACTGCAGTGGATTTATTTCAGCTGTAACACAGTGGAAATATCAAAGGTGCTTTCATTTAACAGTCCAGTTTTACATTGTTTTCTTTTTTTTCCAAAGTTTTCTCCTGTATGCATACGGAAGGAAAAAAAATGAAGTAGAAATTGTTTTTCACTGTAGGTAATATGTTCCATATGGATGATACCACAGATCACAGTTTTGAAATGAAAAAAAAAAATCAAATCAATTTTCATACTGAAGTTTTGCTAGCAAATTATAGGAACAAACACCCATTTGAGTTCAGAAATCGTAAGGACATGAAATTTAGGTTTGACACAGTGCAATTAATGTGTATTTTTAGGTGGGTTTAGTGTTAATTTTATTCTGACTCCTGTATTTACCTGCCTGATATATTTTTTCATGTTTGATGAAAGTGAAGGAAAATGACCAATACCTTGATTAATTGAAATTCAATTGTGACTTCTATGATTATGCTAATCTCTCAGATATTCATATTTTTGCATCTTCTTTGACTGACATCTACATTAAACTTTGAAAAGGAATTTTATATTTTATGCACAGTAACGCGCTATACGTTTAGTCAGATTCAATCAACCTCAGTGGTTTGTAATCTGTTTCACAAGCTGGGAATAATGAGCCTCTGGATACATGGCTAAACAAATTGATATGAAAATGGTTTTATATATCCTGCCTATGGTAATGTGCCTCGCTTCCTTCTTCTGGTAAGTAAATTTAGAGTGCTTCTATCAGTTTGAGTAGAGCCAGAAGAGGAAGTAATGCTTTAAATTTCAAAGTATTACATTTACAGTATCCAATCACAAGTTATGTAGTACTGCTACCAATTTTCTGCTGTTCTTTAAGGTCTTCCCTTTAAGAAAAAATGAAACCAACATAGCGTAAATGCACACTGTGAATAACTAACTGTTGTTAATGCATGTATTCCTGAATTGGCTCTGGTAGGTAAAGTATTTGCCTTCACATTTTACAAGGGTTAGAATGTTAATAGAATGATCTATGGGGCCATGTCTATCAGCGATAAATCCATTAACCTGACAACACTGCAGATAGAGGTCTTAATATACCGAAAGCTTGCGTTCTCACTCCTTTTTTTGTCTAGTTTCTTTCATACTTTTTTTTTTTAAGGCTATGAACACTAAGGTCAATAGTGCAGCTGTTTGTTAGCAGAATAAGGTGCTTGTACAGTGTCAGTGTTACAAGAATTGCCTGGCTGTAAGATATATGACTGGCTTCTGGCAAAATAGTTTTTGCTTTCAACTGCCTGTAAGAAACATGGTGCTGGAGAAGCCTGGCCAGATGTGTCTTAATGTTAATTTCTAACAGTGGTCAGCAGTGAGAGTGACACTGTCCTTGATGAGTATTGAGTGGTCTTTCTGAAATGTCCTGCATCTCAGTACAGCTCTCAGTGAACATGTGTCCACCTTTCCAAATGGCCACCATAACTGGCACAGATTGTCATTCTTCTGGGCTGTCTTGGCAGAGAGATCAAAGAATGAACAGACATGAAAATACAACTACTTTCAACAAATTGGCAGTATTGTTTATACATTCCATAAATTGGAACTGTTTCACGAGAACAGCATATTCCATGCACATTATGAAGTGTGTAGGAGGCAGCCTCTGTTTAAGACATGCACGAAGGAAAAGAGCCCTCTCTTATCATCCAGAGCAGCTGTAAAGCTCACTGTGAAATGTGCAGCAGTTTTCCTTGCATCTTACATGACCCACAGAGACTCAGCCAAGGGCTTTTGCAGAGTACACCTATGCAAACCTTTTGGGTAGCCATCCATGTATGTATAGGCAGTGCAGATGTCCATAGATGCACACTTAATGAACTTAGCAAAACCATACAAAATACGCTGTGCAGAGGACATATGGCAATCCAAATTTAACCAGAGTACCCAAAGGCACTTTCCAGTGAAAGCCAAATAAATGTTAACTTTCTACCTACAGCAATTCAGCTGTAGTATGGGCGAGGGGCTGTAAAATGCAAAAATAATATTTTTTTTCCTCCCTCTAATCTCCTTGTTCTCAAAAAAGGTGGAACCATCTTGTTAAATTACTAAACAGTTTCGCTTCGGACAATAGACGTGCCTGGAAAACTTCTGCCTGAAAGGAGCCATCAGAGGAGTGAAGTTCTGGAACAGCCTTCCAAGGGGAGCGGTGGGGTCAAAAAACCTAAATGGTTTCAAGACTGAGCATGATAGGTTTATGCAGGGGATGGTATGATGAGACTGCCTACAATGGCATGCAACTGCGGACAGCAAATATCTCCAGTGGCCGGTGACGGGACACTAAATGGGGAGGGTTCTGAGTTACTAAAGAGAATTCTTTCCCAAGTGTCTGGCTGGTGGGTCTTCCCCCACATGATTAGGATCTAACTGATCACCATATTTGGGGTCGGGAAAGAATTTTCCCCCAGATCAAACTGGCAGAGACCCTGGGGATGAAGGGGGGGATCGCCTTCCTCTGCAGCATTTGGGGCATGGGCCACTTGCAGATTTAAACCAGTGTAAATGGTGGATTCTCTGTAACTTGAATTCTTTAAACCATGATTAGCGGACTTCAGTAACTCAGCCAGAGGTTAGGGGTCTATTATAGGAGTGGGTAGGTAAGGTTCTGTGGCCTGCAATGTGCAGGAGGTCAGACTAGATTATCATGATGGTCCCTTCTGACCCTAAATCCCTTCTGACCCTATGACGTTTAGAAAATGTATAAGTGACTGAAAACGGCACTAGAAACTGTTCCATTGTAGGCTAGAGCTACTATAGTAAGGGAATAAATGATAAAGCTATCTTATCTGCAAGGCGAATTAGAAGCACTAGAAAAAAATGATCCACAACGGTCTCATAAACAAAAGAGAGTATGGTGCTGTAAGAAGATAGGTTACTAAAACAAGGAAGAGTGACTTTTGCACAGTAGTAAGTTTTGTTCTCGAAAATTTTATGAGATTGTTGGCAGTCTTATTCTTGTATACATCATGCTTATGGGAGCTAGATAGCTTTCCAATTACATTACACTTCTACTTGCTGAAAAAATGGATTAGTGTAAATGTAGCTATGGTAAGACATGTTGATTTTCTGCTTGTTCAGTGTAAGAGATTGGAAGTGTCACATTGTTCTGACTTTATTCCCTTTTGATTAATTTCTGTGTTCTATCATTAGAGTAATAGCCTTTGAGTAACATCCGTCCCTCCTGCAAACTGTTCCATAATAAACTGGAACGTTTAGGGTCACATTTTTGCTCTTGGTTACAAAATTGTAAATCCACGGTAACACAAATGACTTTCCTGGCTTTGCTTTCGATTTACACTGGAGTAACTGAGAGTGGGAAGTCAGTTCTGGCTGTTAGAGTAAATGAACAGAGAAAGCTGGCCTTGGAATTTTATATAACAGTACAAAGTAAAATTATAGCCCCAGGGTGGCAGCAAATTACATGTTCAGCTATTCAGCTTCAGCAAGTGCTCAGAGAACATGGACTGTGGAAAGGTTTTCCTTTTTTTTTTTTTTTTAAATAAAAAAGCTCTCTGCATTTATTAAGCTTATTTTGTAAATGTACTTTTCAAAGTATTAGTAAACTTCTCTTTCCTTCAAATTAAGGACATGTCCAAAGCCCCTCTGTAATTAGAAGTTCCCAGTACACTACAGTTGCAGAATCAAAGTGGCTGCATGGTATATTTGTTCCACGCACCGTATGAAATAGGAATGCACTACTTATTTTAAAACTGATAGTTCTTCTTTTATAAGTTTTTGTGGCCATTGTAATGCTTATTTAACTATAAAGAGGTGCTTTTCAGACACAACCCTGCTTTGGGGGCAGTGCACAGCCATACCTCTGCTTGGTCGCACAGTCCTTCCCCAAATTCTTGGTGTGCGTAAGTCAGGGGGTACACATGCAGCCCCACCCTTGCTCTCTGACTTGATGAAGTACCAGTTGTTCTGTATTCTCTTTCCATCCTCTTTTGGTTGAGGGTTTAGCAGTTAACTCAGGCCTGGTCTACACTAGGCGTTTATGTCAAAGTTAGCGCCGTTACATCGAATTAACCCTGCACCCGTCCACACCGCGAAGGTATTTAGTTCGATATAGAGGTCTCTTTAATTCGACTTCTGTACTCCTCCCCGACGAGGGGAGTAGCGCTAAATTCGACATGGCCATGTCGAATTAGGCTAGGTGTGGATGGAAATCGACGCTAATAGCTCCGGGAGCTATCCCACAGTGCACCACTCTGTTGACGCTCTGGACAGCAGTACGAGCTCGGATGCTCTGAACAGCCACACAGGAAAAGCCCCGGGAAAATTTGAATTTGAATTCCTTTTTCAGTCTCAACTAGCCTCACACATACAGCAAAAACCCAAGGCCGTTCTCTGAGTGACAGCATGCATATCCAATAATTGTCTTCTGAACATCGCCTTTCTTTTCAGCTGCTCAGTGGACTCTTACATTGGAAACAGCCCACATACAGCATGGCTCGATAATGTCTCTTCCTTTCTATATTCATAACCACCTGTACCTTTTATAGTGCATAATTTTTCTTTATGAAATTACACGCTGGATCCAGCCATTGCATTTATTTACTTATTGTCCCATATAACATTACTTTTGAGCATGAAAGTGTTTTAATGTTTTTTTTAAATGATTTGACCACTATGATGTAATACTGTAATGCGGGATGCTCCTGTGAACAGAGTCTGATACCCAGGTGGGAATAGTTGGCTCAGGATTAGTAAGGATTGTTTGAGCACCATTTAGCATCCAGCTCGTACGGGTTATAACCACACGTTGCTGCTGCTGTGTGGCTGCTCAGCACCCTCTGAGAAATGAAGACCCATCCCTGGAAACACTTACACGAGGGCTTTACTTTACATACCCTGAGTAATCCCAAGGAGAATACTCTCAGTCCATAAAAGGAAGCATGTGCATAGGTTTTTTTCTGGATTGGAATGTGAAGTGTTGTTCTTGGGGACTAGATATCCACATCATAAAATGCCACCTCACTAATTAGCAATCCTGGGAGTCTCCACAGACAGTCCCAGTATTCAAATGGGCACAGGAACTGTCCCCGCACTTGCAAAGGTAGTCTGTCCAAGTCAGGACTGAGCAACAGTGATCTCAAGACGCTTGCAGTGCCTTGCTGTGTAGCTTTGCCCCTGTGGATCCGCAAAAGACTTCAATTTCCAGAGCTGTCAGTCCAGTGCAGCATCATTCATGAGCCTTAAACTCATCAAAAACAATGAAGGCTGGATCTAGGAGGATGTATATGTGTTGCTAAGTGACAGTATCCTTTAATGCCCTTTCATACTCTGACAGCAGCACTCATACTAGAGCAGAAATGAAGGGCAACATGTGACACCCTTCTGTTTCACCAGTCATTTTGAACCACAGAATAATTAATGTATTTTGAGGGGATTTTAGACTATCCTTAATTCACATCCTCTAGGAGGGATCTTTTTATTTAATGTTCCTCCACCAAACTGTCACTCAGATCAAGTAAATTAAGGAGAGACACTTCTGCATTAAAGATGATTCCTCAGAGCTGAATTAAATGGTTTCTTGTTTACATGTGGCAGTACTGTGGTGTTTTATTGAAACGGGAGCTTCCTGCTCCATTTAATTTTTGACAGTAAGGCTTGGTAAGAAACATTAAAACTGGTTTGAATGCTATCAGTTGTAAAAATTTGGGGCATTCTGATGGCAAAATTATTTTCTCAATTACTTAGGTTCCGATTTCCTATTGTGGTGTTTTAAGAAAAATATGAAATACAAACAATGTTTGGGAAGTTAAAAAAAAAAAAAAAAAAAAATCCTGGCAGCTAGGAAAAACCTCTTATCCCAAGAGTCTGTCACAGAGCAGATGAAATTGGATCTGTTTGCTTTGTGCTCACATATGCTTTTTAAACAGAGGTCTTAGTCTGGCATCAGTAGGAATTTTGCCTGAGTAAGGATTGCACAATCAGGACCCAGTGAATGCTTGAAGTTTATCAGCCATTGCTAATGCAACAGTTACTAGAAAGAAAGTCTGAGATGGTGCCAGTCAGTTACTTGTTAAAGTAAGGTAATCAGTAGAGTGGAATGAATTTTCATTAGTGTTAATGTACTAATGAAGAATCAGATGGCTAAAAAACCTAACCATCATCAATTCTTAGAAGAACTCCAGCCAGGGCTGGGATAGCCGAGTCTCACCCTAGTGCAGCAAGCAATCAGCATTCAATTAGTTGAGCGCTTTGATTAGTTGATTAAGGAACATCCAGGTATTGAATATGGATGAGATTCCTAAAACAACGTCTTCAGATCAGCAGATCTATTTTTTCATTAAACCGCTTGTTCAGCAAGTTTAAAAGGTTTACAATTCATGAATATTTATGCATTCATTTATTTATAGCCCACGTCTCCTATCCTCATCCTTTGGCCCTTACACACACATCTGAGCTAGCTGTCTGTAGACAGCTACTTAGTTTGAGGGAGTGAATAGTTTGCCACTGTTTGGCCTCTTCAATTTCTAAGATGTTCCAAATAAAGGCCAGTAAAGAAGTTTCAGTCTGTGAGTGTTTTATAATATCTTTTATACAGTGTTGGCCCTCAACCAGAACTCCGGATCAAAGCCTCCTGCTTGCATCTCTCAGAATTTTTCTCCCCTGTGCTGTCCTGTCTGTATGAGGTATTTTAAAATGCAAATGCAGTAGGGAATGTGCGTCGTGTGCAGAAATGACTTTCATGACTTGTGCTTCCTGAGCTTCCTCTCTGAGCATGTGAAGGCTTCTGGGCACTTTTGAAAATGCTGTTTGAGCACCCAGCCTCTTACCCACCCCCAGCACTGCCCTGTTGGAACAGTCAGCGCCCAGGGCATTCAGATGACTTGTGCACAACTAAATACTGATTCTGAGATTCCCCTGAGCATTGAAACTTGTATTGCAGCCTTGTCTGGGTGCTCAAAAGGCCACTTGTGCCAGCCTGGGCTTTGCAAATGTTGGCCTTGATGGTTAGTTAGCTGGCTAATGTTGGATGAAAAAAGCTATAGGTGGCTGTATCAAGGCACTTCTTTATGGCTCAATTCCCTCGTTTTTAAAAAGGGGGGTAATTATATCAACTGTACTTCACAGCAGTGTTGTAAGGGTTAATTAATGTTTGCACAGCACTTTGAAAATGAGAACCATTGTATAAGTGCTAAGCACTGCTATTAAGTCCTAGCAAGCCTACGATTTTACCTCCTCAGAATTGATTCTAACTATATCTTACTCAGATAAGTTTTTCATGCCTTCTCATTCCTAGCTGTCTAGACTGAGTTTATATACCACAACAATCAATCACTGTTTTTCCAAATAAAAAGTAATATATATTACACATCCATCACAATCAAATTTTAATACTGTTTAATTTCCAATGATAAATTCAGAATTTGGCAGCAGGGCTTGGAGTTGATCCTAATATAGCTGTCTGGGACTTTTTTCAATAAAGCCTTATGTATTAACAAGGGAAATATTAAAATTCCCATAAAAACAAATTGAAATATTGTAACATTCCATTTTTGATAAACATTGCAGCAAGAGCACCAGAAGTAAATTCAGAAACAGCTACTAATAACAGGGGAGCTCATTAATGTTATATAATGCTGATAAGTATGTCTGAACTAATTGCAAGTGTCTTTTCTTTAGGTTTCAGAGTAGCAGCCGTGGTAAGTGGGCTGTAGCCCACGAAAGCTTATGCTCTAATAAATTTGTTAGTCTCTAAGGTGCCACAAGTACTCCTGTTCTTCTTTCTTTAGGGTGTGTTAATGAGAACCTTAACGTTGTTTCAATATTTTGTTGCAAATATTCATTACCAGCATTCGTTTTGTTAGAATTACTAGTGTTCTATCTTGTCCTGTCCTATTGTCTTACTGATTAGATTCCCCAACATCTATAACATACTTGCTAATCAAATATGCCCTTTTCACCCAAGAGAGTGTATAGGACTAGAAGGAACCTCCTGGGTCATCGAGTCCAGCCTGCTGCTATCTCAGGCAACTCCATCATATAATCCCGTTCATAAATTTATTGATCTCCATTTTAAAATTAGTGAGGTTGTTTGCCCTCAGCCCCAAGATTGTTCACCACATCACTCCTTCTAATGTCCAGCCTAAATTTATTCCTGGCCACTTTGTAGTTGAGCAGTCCAGGGCTTTATAATGTAAGCCCTGCCTGCAGCCCAGAGAATGTCCCAGTCTGAAATAGTTTTCCAAGGGGAAACAAAATACAAACAAGCCCCTTTTTGAGCCGTGGTAAATAGATACAGGTGCCAGGAAGTTGAAAAGAAATTACACGTACAGAATTGCACAAAAATATTTTGTAGCCCCTGGAGCAGAATTGATGGCCACATGGGTGTGTGTGTGTGTGTGTGTGTGTGTGTGTGAGAGAGAGAGAGAGAGAGAGAGACAAAACCGCCACAGAAATAGAGGAGGCAGCAGAAAACCAAGGATAGCTAGAGAATAATTGGTAGTGTGATCATGAGAGAAAGCTAAGAGAGAGTGCTCCCTGGAAAAAGAGTCTTGGACTATTGAGCAAGGAAACTCTCTCTTGTTGTTTTACTCCTACTCTGTTCAGGGAAACAGGATTTTGTGAACATTCTTTGTATATAAACAAGATTGCATCAAAGAAATACCTTACTCTATCATCAGATGCTGCTCCTCATAGAAACAGAGTCAGTTTCACAAATCTCCCAACTCAAAAAAAAAAAAAAAAAAAAAAAAATTGAAAAGAAGTTCTGAATTTGTTGAAACATTTTGTTTAGATATTTTTCAAAACAAAAAATATTACAATTTTCTGATTCATGACTTTTCATGTTGCTAATTTAAGCTGATTATACTGAAAAAAAGTTTTTAAAAAGAGAAAAGGTCAAAATCTCAATGAAATATTCTGAAATTATCAAAATGAAACTTTTTTATTAACCTGCTTTTTGGTTTCTTGATTCACAAACTTTTTCATCCAAAATTTTACTGTCTTGAATTGGGAACTCTTGTTAGGGGGCTTATTCCTTCACCCTCTCACTTCCCTGGTCCTTCTCGCATGAACAGAGAGCAACAATACCCGAAGTCCAAAGGTGCAAACAATTTGATGTTTATTGGGGTGAACTTCCAGCAAGCATAATTCCAGTTTCTTTCCTCAGTGTCCCCCTTCCCAGCTCTGACACCACAGAGCCTTGCCTGTCTCCCTGTTTCCATTCCCTATTCCCATTTCCCCCCCATTCTCCCCCTTAGCAAACAGGATCCCAATTCCCCCACCCCCAGTTCCCATTCCCCCCTTACTTCCTGATTGACTGCAGACTATATAGTAAAACTTGAGTTCTGCTTAGCTATACCTTAACCAATCATTTTACTGAAATTTAACTAACCAATTCTAACACATTGTAACATGGTTATTTAACCAATTATATCCCACCACCTTAATTGGTTTACACTCAACAAAATTAATTATACAGCAGACAGAAACAATCACAGAACCAGACAGAGATTATACAGACAAACAGTAGGGAAGTGGAGACTACAGTGATAGAACAATACAGAAATGAGGCTTTCACATCCCAGCTATTGATAAGTGAGTTCTTGCCAGACAGGATGCTATCACACTTATTTTCCTTTTACATCTTCTAGGCTCTTCCCTTTCTCTGAAGGTGATAGGAATATCAGGACAGGATTGTGTTCCTAACAGCCCAATAGCACCTTATTTCAATGTGACTAGTTTGGAATGTGAGGATGTGACCGTTCATTTCCCAGTTTATGGCCGCCTCTGCTGCTTAGCCGAAGGCCTTAGCCTAAGAATCAGGCCTCAGACTGTCCCTTACACATACAGAGAGTGATTTTGATTCTCTCTTTTATAACTCGCTAAGTGATAAGAATACATCTAAATTCTTGAAGTATAGGCCTTTGCAGACAGGCTTGAATATCTATATCCTAACAACTCTCTAACTGGTTAGTTCAGAAGGCGTAATAATAATAATAATAATATGGCACCAATCACTGTCATTCCTGAGTGCCTCACAAACATTAATACATTTATCCAAACAGCACCTCTGTGAGCTAGGGAAGTATTATTTTACCAATTTTACATGTGTGTGTAGCTGAGGCACAAAGGACATCCCTGCAAATCCATAGCAGACTTCAGAGCAGAACCCATATTTCCTGAGCCCCAGTCTAGTGCTTTAACCACAAGACCATCCATCCTCCCTTCAAAAGCTTTCAATAAACATTAATTTGTTCATTTAAAAAAAACCAACTAAAAATTCATTAAAATAATGAGACTTTTAATAATTAATCCTTTAATTCAGAAAGGTTTCAGAGCGGTTGTTCATTCCTACTTTTTCCTGTCATTGCTACATTAGTTTTATTACTAATCTGTGTTGGGTGCATGATCAATAAACAAACCGTGCATATTTTTGAACAGTGAAGTAGATTGTGATTCTGTCTATTTTGCCTCTTCTTGTCCAAGTTTCTCTGTTTCCTAGCTACCACTTGTGGGGGAGTTTGTTCCTATTCCCCACTGGACAGGTGCAGAATTTGCATTTGCTTAACCAGCTGTGTTGGCAAGAGATCCTTTGGGGCCCACATCTGCAGTTTTTTTTCACAGGCATAATTCCCGAGACTAAGTGCATCCCTAGTGTGAGCACATGGAAGCTTATGCATTTACAGAAGGGATGAACCTGGCGCTGAATTCACTGGGAGTTTTGCCTGAATAAGGAGAATAGGATCAGGCGCCCAAAGAAAATACATCAAACAAAACGCTAGATTTTCAAAAGAATTCAACTCCCATCTAAATACTGTAATAACTGGTCATGTTTTCCCTTGGGTCTGTTTACATGCTTAAAATGAAGCACCTGTGTAAGAGCTTTGCAGGATTAAGGCCTGTGTTTGAAATAAAATCATCAGACCACCTTAAAACATGCTGTGTTAATTAGGTATATACTGCAAATAACCATTATGAATCTGGTTCATCTCTGGAGACAGATTCTTCTAACCATGGTACATAAAAGCATGTCAGGGAGCAGGATTCCATAAGCCAAAAACAAACTCTATCCTTTAATGTCGTGGTAATTATGAGAACTTGCTAGGGTGGGTACTTGAGTGTACTATCGCCCATTCTTTCTCATATCTCAGTGGTACTTGTATAGTGTTAATCACTACTGTTTTCTAAGTGCTGATACACTAGGTTAATCTGGTATCCTAGGCAGTTTTACATAGTTAAATAACCGTACAGTATAGGAACAAATGTTTTCTTTCACGCCTTGTCCACAGGACAAACATCTTAAAATTCAAATCTACAATGCTCAAATCCTTGGGGAGACCACTGAAACATCCTGCTTTCATGTCTCCCTATTATTCTAGACAGTTTCATTCAGAGTTGTGTAATTTTTCAATCCATTATTTATGGTGTGCATGTTTCCTGGCCTCCTTATTTTCTATCAGCACTATAGGTTACATTTTCAAAGGCTGGCCTCCTGTACAGGATATGGTCCATTAGAGGTAACACTCTGTACTAGTTAGATCGGATTGCATGTTTATAAGATTTTTCGTGCTTAGGACTATGGTAGTATGGATGAGTTACTGCATAGGCTGGGCTGTTTAGGGTCGTCATTGCACGCACTTAAGCTAAACATATATATTCAGTCTGACTCCACAGATATTCAAGTTGAGTAAGTGGCTGAGCACTGCTGAGATCCGCAGAGGAAAGGAATCCAAAGGGCTGGAGTAGCCTCTGAACCACCTGAATCCCCAATATTTGTTCTAGAACGGATACACCTCACCCCGAGAACCTTGCAGCACGCAGGCCTTCCTGAAGCCCCGTGAAACTGAGCTGCATGTTGTGCAGGGGATGTACATTTCTTCCATACATTGTCAAATCCTTCCTCTATAGAGGAACCATATCTGTTCCGCTGCCACTGGGCTTCTGCACTAGTGGAGGAAGGGGACAGGTGTGTCCTCATCTGTGTGTGATGTGAATCTCCTTTGTCTCTCCCAAATTGGCAAAATTCATTGCCTTCCTTTGGCCCAAAGCCATATTTTTATCTCAAGAAAATCTCTGTGGAAAGATTGATTTGTCACTTCATTCATAATTTGGAATATGCCATCTCTGAGACATCTGTGTTCACAACTATGTTCAGAAATAGCTGCTCTTACAGGCATTTAACCAAAAAAAGCAAACTTCAAATGTTTATGAAAGAGACTGGGTAGGTGAGGTAATATCTTTTTTTGGACCAACCTGTGTTGGTGGAAGGTACAAGTTTTTGAGCTACACAGAGTTCTTCAAGTCTAGGGAAGTGTTCTGTATAGCTCGAAAGCTTGTATCTTCCAGCAACAGACGTTGGTCCAATAAAAGGTATTCTCACCCAACTTGTCTCTCTCATATACTGGGCCCAACGGGGCTACAACAACAGTGCAAACAACTATGAAAAACATGACAGACAAGTCAATTTGGTACACTATTTATGCCAACAATACACCTCTACCCTGATATAACGCGACCCAATATAACACAAATTCGAATATAATGCGGTAAAGCAGTGGGCTCCGGGGGGGCGGGGCTGCTCACTCCGGCGGATCAAAGCAAGTTCGATATAATGCGGTTTCACCTATAACGCGGTAAGATTTTTTGGCTCCCGAGGACAGAGTTATATTGGGGTAGAGGTTTACAATGTTTTTCTAAGGCATGGAAGTAGGTATTGATAGTGCACTATGGTAGGCATGGAGAGATGGAGGTTTCGGAGATGTTATGTGTGAACAGCTTACTGGACCCACTCATATGGTTATAGGCAATGTAGACAATAAGATGCCATTCACAGAGTTATGCATTTTGGTCTTGCTTTACATAAAATGTGATGTACGTTAGGTGGGTGGGGCAGGAGGGATAACAGCTGCACTTCCAGGAATTTTAGTCAATGCTTTAAACTATAATAATTAATAGTTTGGGGGGAGGGATAGCTCAGTGGTTTGGGCATTGGCCTGCTAAACCCAGGGTTGTGAGTTCAATCCTTGAGGGGGCCACTTAGGTTCTGGGGTAAAATCAGTACTTGGTCCTGCTAGTGAAGGCAGGGGGCTGGACTCGATGACCTTTCAAGGTCCCTTCCAGTTCTAGGAGATAGGATATCTCCATTTATTTTAATTCTTATGAGCTTTGATTGTTCAAGGTGCGGCACATCTCCTGTGAGGTATTAAGTGCCCTCAACTCACATTGAAACCATTTGAGAGTTTAGAATCCCCCTTGGGAGCCCCAGTAGCTCTTACATCTCTATTCTACCTGCCAAGTTATGCATATTGAAGCTTTGCATATTCACCGTTATGATTAACTCTTCGGCATCTGCAGGCATTATGTAACAGAGTTTCAGGCACTGGCCTCTATTTTTGCAGGCACAAATGGCTACTGCATGTCTTAGGTTGGTAGCTTTTTTTCCTAGCAACAAATATTTTCGAGCTAGCCCTAAGGAAGAGATTTAAAAAAAAAAAAATCTTACTCATAGGGCAGCTTGGTTAATCTATATTAATCTAAACCTCTGCCTCCAAACAATGCTTCATTACTCATAGCTTATCTAGATGTAGTGTTGTAGTTTGCTAGTCTCGGTCTCCTCCAAACATCATTTATGTTCATTATACTTGGGGATGCTTTTATCTAAATGAGGCATAGCTTCCATTTGTACTTTGTTAATATTTTCAGGGTATAATATTTTTGGGTTATTGGTCAAGTAAACCATGATTGGAGTGGAACAAGTGCATAATGCCTTCTAACCCAGAAAGGCATGAATAACAAGAAATGTTAAATGACTTAACTTTTGCACTCTACAACTGAGGCACTGTTCTCCAAGAAACCTAACATGGTTTGACAAACATTTGTCTTTATGAACCTGCCTCCCTGCCACCATGAGAATGAAATGTCCAAAAGGTGCCACGGTCCTTTAGCATGTCCTGAGCAGATGGCACAGACAGAATTGCGCTGTAAGAACCAGAGTGAAACAGCCTATAAAGATGTAGATGATATAGAAAGATATAAACTCCTTTTTCATGTGGTGATTTTAAACCTTACACTGTTCCTTTCTCCAGTTATGAAAAGTAAAATGAATGTCTACTTTGGGCACTAATTATCTTGTAAATTTCTTCACATGTAATAGGTAAAACTGTCCTATGTGCCAAGGAATGTAACCCTGGCTCACTTCTATATGGCTGTTGTCAGCTTTGGGCACTTGTATTGCTTATAAAACACTGCACAGTTATTGTCAGTGCCTCTTACACTAAGAAACCAATTTGGGAAGAGAGTTATTCATGCATCCAAAAAACTGACGGGACTTGCCATATCTAGTAGCAGATGAAGAGCCAACTGTGTTCCTTGGAGACTGTGACCATGAAGCATGAGGTGGGAAGATGTAAGTGAAATAGTTTGGGACCAGGAGACCTCTTCTTTACTCACATAGGTTATTTATGGTAAATGGGCTTAAAAACTTGGTGCTGTAGCCAGTGTGTCAGAAATCTCTCGGCTTTAGTTGTCTAAACTGTCTCTGCCTAAAGGCTTGTTTAGCCACTTTCATGCTCTTAATGCTAAAATTGTAGTGTTATATTTCTTTATACTGAAGCATACATCTTGGATAACAGACCCTCAAAAGTATTACGAAGTTTTAAAAAAAAAAAAACCACACACATTTTAGTGTAACTTATACATAAGCATGGGAGCAGCTTGGAAAAGGCAGCAACTGACAGTTTGACATTCTTGTTAGTCAACACCTTAATCATATTTATAGCCAAATGAAGTTTAAAGCATATAATTATTTCTGATTTCTCAGAGTATCTCTGTAATGTGAGGAACAGATCCTGTTTGCTCCTCTATTGCAATGTTTGCGGTGTTATAGTGTTAAAAATGAACGAAATGATCATGCAGCTAGATACATCAGCTGCAAAAATGTTTGAGCTTTCTTGTTCTTTCTATATGTATGACTACTGTTGACTGTAAGGCATAATGTGGGGGATGGGAGGGCTTCATAGCCGACAGCCTGATAAGACTCCAAAGAGCCAGCCAGGCAATCATCCGACCATGATAGGCTTAAATTATCATATATTCTCCAGAGCTGTGAGAACTCATTCAGTTGGCAAGAGCGCACATATACCCTGCATTTGCACCAGGAGTTTACCAAGTATGTGATCTTGTTTTTTTCCATTTAATGCTTCAGAGTTTTCATTAGCTATAGACAAGGTGGTAGCTCTTGTTTAATAAGTGTTGTTCAAGATAAGACTAAAAAAAGTTCTTCCTGTGATTGTCCACTCACTGGCCAGTAGTGGTTGCACTCACAACGGTCACATTCTTCCAAGAGCCAAAGCAATGCTTTTTTTTCCTTGCCACTTTTAAGCAGCTTGAATTTTGTTTTAATCAAACCCTCTCTAGTGGTTAGAAAATATGTTGAACAAATACATGCAGTGTCAGGGGAAAGTTAATCATTTCGCCAATAAGGTGACCCTGCAATACTCGTTTAGAGCAAAAACAAAACCCCAAACCTAGTCACCCTTATAGAATATTACTGCAGTATCCATCTTTAAAGGCCCTAGCCACAGTTATAGGATATACAATTGTCTGTGGCATCTCAGCTGTAGAAGACTGGTTTTAGACACTTAAAAAAATCAAGCAGGTAGTATAATGTCATAACATATAACATCACACTTATACCTATAGCATGTATGTACCTGGGGCCAAATCCTCAGAGGTGCTCAGCACCTGCAGTTCCATTTATTTCAATGGGAGTATGTAAGAGGTAAGCAAGTGCTCAACATTTCTCAGGGGGTTGAGTCATATCCCCTAGATCTGTGCACATCCTTTCCTGCATGGAAGGGATGGCTCAGCTACCCCAGTACCACCAGGCCCCATAGGGATGGAGTCTGGGGATCCATGTGCAGTGAGGAGGTGGAGACTGGGTGAGCTAGAAAATTGGATGGCTGGAGAGCTGAAGAGAAGATTGGATGGTTGGGGTCAGGGAAGGGAGGTAGACATTTTCCTCCTTCCAGACCTGTCGTCCTTAGACAAATAACCCCGGTTGTATTACCTCTTTTTTGCACAGGTTCCTGTGTGCCCTCTGGACAGTTGTGGCCACAGGAGCCATGCTGTCAGAGAGCTACGGGAACAGGGAGAGAGCTACTGTGGAGGCAACACCTCTTGTGGCTTCCTAATGGTCAATCAAGTAGGACATAGTTTTGTCTGGGGCGAGAGGGAAATGAGGGGCAGGAGCGGAGACAAAGCACTTTGACAGGAGTCTCCCTGGTTGTCCCCTGGAATGTAAATAGAGCTGGGAGAGGAAAAGCACATCCCTACTGGGGATTGGGGGAAGTGATGTCCTGCCCCTGAAATGTCCTTGAAATTCAACACAGTGTTATGTTCTATTCATCTGATAGATAAAAAAACCTGCATATTTCTGTTTCAAAGCCGCCACCATTAGAAATTCCACAGTGACCATGAGCTTAGTGCTTCTATCATAGTTCCCATGGTTTCAAATCACTCTATAGTACTCATTTGTGTCATAAGGCCCTTATTTATTTAAAGAGTAATTTCAATAAAATATCTTTATTAAGAGGTACATATTTAAATCTTGCTGCATATTTGCATTCCAGGAGCCTAAATTTGAGATTTTGGTAAAATATATTGAATTATGGCACTGCAGAGTATTGCACACATTATGGTAAATAACTAAATACAGCTGTACTACTGTCTATAATCCTGGATTATTTGCTCCTTGTGCTGGGGTTATTTGTAATTCCCTCAATTTTCCTGTCCCCCAGATTGTCAAGATTTGGTGTGATCTTGAGCCCTTTGGCTAATCAGAGTTTAAAGCAAAATAAAAATCTACCTGTCCACACGTTCCAGTCATTGAGCTCTGTCATATTAACACTCTTTATTTCTCTTTACAGACTTTACTCAGAGGCTAAATAAGCAGAAACATTGTGCTCTAATGAGCGTTTGCATGCTACAGTGCTTCTCGGAAAGATTTAGTTCAGTGATTACATTTCCTTGATCTGCCAATCTGCACATCAAAAGAAGCTGTTTTGTTTAAATACTGTCTACCAAAATTAATTTAACCGAATAGGTAAAAAAAACAACCCACCCACAAGCCAGTAATTTTTTAACTAGTTTGGGGATTATATATAAGCCTCAAAGCACTATTTGTATCTAAAGCTAGATTTCTGCAACAGATGCCAGTGGCATCCCTAGATGAAAGGCAGAGGAGATAAAAGGAGAAGAGAATGTTTATTAATTAACAATGGACATCCAGTGGCTTCCTCTTCCAATCCACTCTATCTGAAATAGCTGGCATGTGGTATGGGCTGCACACATATGGTTGTGAATATCTGGCACATAGATTTTTGATTTTACCTTATTGGATGGACAGATTCTGGGAACAGAATCACCCACAGTTGTTACATATGAAGAGAGCTAGAGAGAGATCCTTGTGCATTGGCATGAATTGTACTAGTAATCACATTTTAGAAGCACAAGGGAGGCAATAGTTGCTGGTGTGGAATTTAGAGCTCTTTGGGGCAGGGACTGGTTTGTTTGTTTGTTTGTTTGTTTTCATTCCAACTGGGGCTCTGATCTCTGATTGGGACCTGTTGCCACTACACTATAAATAATAAATAGTAATAGTTCCAGGCAACATCCCTCAAGTGACATTAAAGTTCATTGGGTTTTATTTATCTCTACAGCTGGTCCTTTTTGTCTTCTCACAGTCCATTAAGATGATGAAGAGAAATAAACTGAGGGTCACTGTGATCTGCAGTAGTGTCATTTTTCGAAATAGGAAGGGGGACCTTAGCGTCTGCGGAGTAACATTAAAGCTTGTGCATACAGC
Source organism: Malaclemys terrapin pileata (assembly GCF_027887155.1). Classification (NCBI taxonomy): domain Eukaryota; kingdom Metazoa; phylum Chordata; order Testudines; family Emydidae; genus Malaclemys; species Malaclemys terrapin. The sequence continues at coordinate 9,893,083 of NC_071512.1, read as the reverse complement.
TAGCACAAGTCCCATGCATCACGTAAGGAGAACTTAAGTGCCTGTGCACAGGGGTGGTGAGTATTAGCCACCTGACATACGTCACTATTATACTTTTTTTAAGTCCGCTACAACTTCAAACATATCTATCAGTTCAACAACGACAAACCACATAGAAATTGCCATACCGGATCAGACCCATGGTGCATCTAATCCAGTTTCTTGTCTTCAACAGCGCTTAGCACCATATGCTTCAGAAGATGGTGTAAGAATCCCACAGTAGTGGATGTGGGATAATCACCCTTTCACATTAGGTCTCGTCCTGATCTCTAACAGAGATTTTCTTAAGCCTTGAAGCATTCAGTTTATTGTCCCTGCCACTGTGGATATTCTTGATGTCCATATAAATTTGGAATCTTAAATATTTTACTTCAGTGGCTGTGAGTTCCACAGTCTAATTAAATGTTGCGTAAAAATGTATTTCCTTGTATTCATTTTGAGTTTCCTACCTTTTAATTTAGTTGAATGTCCCGTTGTTCTTGTGGTATCGGAAGGAACTTCCCGATCTGCCCTCTAGACCATTAATTATTTTATATGCTTTTATCAAGTTCTCTCTCAACAACAAATGTGTGTGTTTAATTTATTTGTTCTCTTCTATTCAGGTTCTTATACTCATCACTTAAATATCGGAGCGCCTTCCTGTAGTGCACTATGTGATGTGACTAGCATTTGTCACATGTCATTCTCCTTTCTTCAGTTTCTCTCAGAGGGGAACATTATGTGAGGTTCTTTTATTTAATGTTGGCTTTATGGCTACTGTGCTGTCTGTTATTGAAAGCAAATTCAGAGAAATGTGCCTGGCCCTCACAGAATGGAAGTGAGGTTTGAGGTGGTTTTTAGTTCCTGTGGAAGTTAATTCCACAGCCTCAGATCAGCCCCCAAGAAATCTGTCTCTCATACGGACGATCTTTATATTGCAATGATCAGCCCCATTGTATCCCAGGAGGAGGGTTGTCTACCTCAATCCTCATCCTGGAGCTTCCGATAATTTTTGAGGTATCCTGTGCCCAAACCACTAAGCACTTTGAAGGGTAAGACCAGAGATCTTGCGTTTGATGCAATATTCTATGGGAAGCCAATGAAGAAAGTGGAGGACAGGTTTAATGTGCCCACAATAGCCCATGTTGCTTACGAGATGCACTGCTGCATTTGCCGTTTGTTTGCCAGCCTGTTGTATAAGTAGAGAAGGCAGCAAGTGGGGTCCTTAATTTTGGTGACAATGGTGGTGCTGTTTAATGGCACCCCTGTCTTTACTGGACAGGTTGTGAACCATTGATGATGGCATAGCTCCAACAGCAGCATAGGTGATAAGATGTCCACTCACTTTTGGTTTGTTTGAGGTTACAAAACCTGTACTATTAGAACCTACAAAGAATAAGCAGCTTAGGTGAACCGTCTGTTGCCTTATTTCTCTTTATTCATTATGACCGTGTCTTGGCAAAGATACTAAAACTTTGGGTGCAGAATCAAAGCAAGAGTCTGAAAGACAATTTTTTAATTTGTGTGACCAGTTTAAATAATGCATCTAAATAAGTGCTCCGATTGCCCTGATTTATGGTGAGCACCAATCACTATCCTTCCCTCCATGTCCTATTTCCCACCCTTACCATTTTTCCCTTTGTAATAATCTTGTAAATGCAAGGGTTTGGATGCTTAAATATTTCAAAACCATTAACCCAATGTGCTGAACATCACACCCCTATTCAAACAATGGTAAACAGCTCTACTGGTGGACATTTCTAGTTAGAAGTGCCATTGTGATAGAAAATTTTGTTTTTGTGATATGGGGATTTACTGGATGGCTTTATGATATGACAAGCACCCATATATTTTGACATAGAAGATAATAAGTTTTGAGGCGATAAGAAGTGAGTGGACAAGGCCGGTGAATCATGCTTGCTATGAATAAACAGATGCTACATAATTACAGCAGGTGTAAAATGGTTCCAAAGGTCTCTCTACAAAATAATTTTGGCTTGAATGCCTATGATATTTGTATCTCCACAGAAAATTAGAAGATTTTGTTGTTTAAGAATAACTTCAGCCCTGCTCAGAGGGTCAGCAAAGGTGTTATGCCCAACTTCAGTCCCACTTTAGGCCTATTTTAAGAATGTATGTGGGCATAGGCTTCATGCTGGCTCTCTGCATGGGGTGAATTTCATAGCTAAACATGGCTCTCTGCCTCTCCCACAGACTCTGTCTCCCACCCCATGTCGTCTCTCTCCATCCTTTTCTCCCTTCTTATCTGTCACTTGGTGGGGGGGGGAGGGGGAATCACTTAAAATGGCTGGTTTAACCTTAGAATTTAACAAGCCTGGCTTTTCTGTTTTTTCTTTTATGCTGGTGTCAGAACCCACCAGTGCTGGGGTCATCAGGTCACAGCAAAGCTCTGTCACTTTTTATTCTAAGTGGACCAGCTCTCTGATCTCTTTCTGGATTCTGCCTCTGAACGGGTCATTGCTATTTCTAGTGAGTCTTTAGGCAGGCTGGCACACTCAGGTGTCAGATAAAACCTTAGAATCCTTTTCACTAGCTGCCTCCAACGTCTCTTTTCGAAGCTAGAAGCTAGTGCAAATTGTTCTTTCTGTGGAATATCTGAAACCCAAAGATGCTGGGCAGCTTATGGTCATTTTAAAAGCACAAGGAGCAAAACATGTTCAGGCAGGAAACCAAAGGATTGCTTAACAATGAATGAAGTGGGGGAAAGAGGGTGATATTGAGTGGAGGGAAGAATAAAGATCTGTCCAGTTTCTCACAGATCTTTGCTGAATTTTTCTTGCCAGCTGCTACTACTCATCATTGCAATGTTCCTTCAAGTCAGGCAGAGATTGTTTCAAAGTATGTATGATTAGAATAATCTCTTAGTAATGCCAACACAGGCCTTATGCCTTCTCCTGTAGTTCATTTGTACTCTGTCAGTGGCATGACTCTCGCTTCTTGTCTCTTACATTTGCAGAGCTGTCTTCCTAAGGAGTTAACAGGTTATCAGCTCTTGTAGTCATTTTTAATCATTGTGAAGAAACATATCTTTCTAATAAGGCAAGTGATTAATTATCATGGCCTTTTTATCACTGTAAAACCTGTCAGGAGTGTAGCGCCTTTCAATTATAACCTTTCAAGCTTTACTTTGGTAGAATCTAAATGTTGAGAGAAACAGCTGTGTAGCTAGGCAGGTTTTTCATTTTGTAAGCTATCATCTCCCCATTTATTGCTACATTCATTTACAAATAAGGACCCAATATCCTCAATAGAATATGTGAGAAAATAACAAGAAATTTCAGCTCAAATATTGAAGGAAAATTTGACATCAGAGGCTTAATGGAAACGGAAATGTATTACCCATTTATATGATTAGAGAACAAGACCTTTTTCATAAGCCTTAAATAAATGAAATGCAAATGTGAAATTAGGAATATGTTTTTCATTTATAGAGAGTTATGAAGTAAGATGCTTTTGTCTTTCTTTAATAGCTTCACTTCAGACTCGATTGTTATAGATTACAGTACAAAAGTACTGGAAATGTACAGCAGCATAGGGAACAGGGGTATCAAAACAATGTTTCATAGTCCAAAGACGGAGGATGAGCAGACAGAGGGTGAGCATCTGCTGCATAGAGGGCCATATTGCACTATACCATGAAAATCAGTGTAAAAATCCATCAGAAGGACTCTTGCAAGATAGAAGCAAAAACTGTGTTGCATCATCTCTTCCAAAACCTACTTTACACTGGTCCACTGCATGCCAGCATCAGTCTTCGTCATGGTAAATGACATTTTCCATTGGCACATTGGAGACTGATTTTAACTCTGTGGAGAATTCCGCATATTTGCTGGGAAGATTCAAGTGGTCTTGAAATGCCTCTCTCATATCTCTTGCTCCCGGAGATGCCCCTAGTCTACCATTGTACTTGAGAAGCTGTTGTCACCTGCTCACCAGGCTCCTTTTTTGTACTGGGCTTCTAAAGTTCCTTTCCATGGTGGGAAACACATGACCCTCCGAGTATCTGCATAAATATCAGAGAAAGATGTGAGGTCACGAATCCCCTCCTGAAGGAATAATATTTTGTTGTGGCTGATGATGTAATAAACTAAAAATCATTCTGCCTTTTGCTGAAGCCTTTTGTTTTCCCAAAGGGGCTTTTTATGCCATTAAAAATTATCTGTCTGGAGAAAAAATACAGAAATAAAAGAAAAAAGGAGAGAAAAACAATTTCTTTTTATGCTGTCAGCATTCATTATATTTTAGAGTCTTTAAATGGAATGTTTCTGTCTATGACAATAAGCAAAGGGTTGTGAGCTAATCTGTTGAGACCAAGGATGGTTTTGTCGTTAAAGCCCTGCACTGGGAATCAAGATATGTGGCTTCTACTCCTGGCACTTTCATGGACTTCTGTGCCTCAGTAAATGAGGTTAATAATACATCCTGACCTCCCCAGGGGAGTTGTGAGGATAAATCCAGGAATGTTTTTATGAGGTGCTCATCTCTGCTAATATGGTGCAAAGTGCCATAGAAAAATCTTCTAATTAAATACTAGCTTCTACAGGTTTGTTTATCTCACTGGTGTATTTGGGGGGTACCACTGCACAGGCACTCAGAACTTTGTGACACAGGAAGATGCATGTTGGACATTTGAACCCAGGTTGAAATCTTAAGTTTTTGCAAATGGACCATTTTTGCTAGGTTTGCCGCTTAAGCCCATCTCTAGTGTTAAATATGCGGTAGTCCTGGTAGCATGAATTATCCTTTTACAGCGGCAATAAAGCAATCTACTTTACTCCAGTTGCTGCAGTTGTCTGTTATGCTACTGGTAAACTGTGGTATGATTTTATTGTTAATTTCTTGTGAATTAGCTCAGTACATACAGTGGAATGCCTGTTGATAGCACTTTGTTTTCTTCCAACTCTTTTTGAGTGTTGATTCATTTTTGTGGTTGGGGAAACTCCACACAAAATCTTCCAAACTTTGCTATTATGGGAAAGCTTTTGTCCTGATTTTTCCTCAACCCCATCGCTATCTGACAGGCACTGTAACACTCATCGCTTGGCTGGCAATGCAAGACACAAAGTATGCTCTGAGATTGCTTCGCAGTGCATCTCTGTAATTAATCAGCAAAGAGCTCTGAGCTGAGGAGCAGAGCCAGCATCTCCTCTAAGATTTACCATGTCACATTTAGGGCTCTGTTCGTATCTCTGTGAATATGCAGGGATTTTTCTTGTACACAACACTAATCCTCCCTCTTTAATCCTATCAATACCAGTACTTCAAGTAGCCGATAGAGGCCGCTATAAGTAATAACAGAGTCTTTATCGCTCAGTGCATATACAGTCACAACCAGAAACTTCCAACTTCTGCAGACCCAGGGAGTCTGACGTATAATCTGGATAATTCATATTGAGAGAGAGGGAGGTTCATTTTAGTGGATTGAGCACAGGACCAGTTGTTAAACTGCCTTTAGTTCCCTCTCCCAAATCTCATAATCTTCTTGCATCTTTTTTCCCACATAGCAAAACTTGGCTAATAACATTTCATAAGCATTTTTCATGATTAATAATATAAAATATTTTGAAGTTGTTAAGAATATAAATAAGAATGAGCTATCAGCCCTCACAGCTGAATAAAATGGAAACATTCAGGTGAAGAATGACACCGCTACTTTATTATAGTCTAAAACTGGGATTCTTCCAGCGCTTAGACATTCTGAGAGCCTGATCCTGCAATGTCCTCCACACATGGAAGGCTTGCAGGGTCAGGTCCCTAAGTGAACACAGTGAGTGATTAATGAATAACAATGATAACCATTCATATAATCCAAATTCAGTATGTGGATGCCTTCTGGAGTTTTTTTGGATGCGTCCATCCATATAAAGAAGCTACCCTAATACAATTACCCAAATCCAAGGATAAATGAAATAATAAAAATGAGAGTTTCTAGATTCTCTCAGTGATATTTATGTAGACTCTTCTATAATTAGATTTCCTGTGTGAAAGCACTGATAGCAATGAAATATTGTTAATACACCTCTACCCCGATATAATGTGACCCGATATAACACGAATTTGGATATAACATGGTAAAGCGGAGCTGGGGGAGGGGGGGTAAGCAGGGCTGCATGCTCCGGCAGATCGAAGCAAGTTCGTTATAACACGGTTTCACCTATAACGCGATAAGATTTTTTGGCTCCCGAGGACAGCGTTATGTCGGGGTACAGGTGTATTTACCTCACTATCTCATAATATGTATTAATATAGGAACTGACTGAAGTAATCTCATTTTCCCCCTATACATTATTACATTATCAATAGGCAGCATGGCCACAGAAAAAGTTATCTTGACATTTCTATATAAAATTGTTTTCTGACCCATGGACTCAATCATTTCAGAATTTTAGATTTGTTAAAATTTAATAGAAATGTGACTGTTATTTTTTAGATGAGGTAAATGTTTTCATTTCTTGTTTGAGAGAGGCTGAAATGGAGATTTCTATGATTTCTACTATGTCACATTTAGGGCTCTGTTGGCATCTCTGTGAATATGCAGGGATTTTTCTTGTACACAGCACAAATAGATTAATCCTCCCTCTTTAATCCTATCAATACCAGTACTTCAGGTAGCCGATAGAGGCCGCTATAAGTAATGACTGAGTCTTTATCTCTCAGTGCATATACAGTTACAACCAGAAACTTCCAACTTCCAATTTCTGTGAGATTTCTATGAGGCTGAAATGGAGATTTCTTGTTTATAATACTCCCCTCTCCCTTCTCTCCCCCTTTCCACCTCCCCCTCGCCCCCGGCATCAATTTGGAGGGAAAAAAGATAGAACAAAATGTATTGCATGGACCCAGTCCCTTAAGTAAAATAATCAGCAAGCACTTTGAAAAATCTTTTGCAATAGCTAAGATAATTTAGTCTGAAAATGTATTAAAATGACAATTTCCATCACCATTAGCAGCCTGCATAGAAGAACTCCATGTGGTATCTTACCATGCAGCAGAATTGCTGGAACAGGTGTTCAGGCATCTTTTATGAGATTTTAAATTGAATGTTTTGTAACAATAAACATTCTGGGGCCAAATCATGAGAGGTGTTCAGGAGGTGTTCATCATTTCGCAAGAAGCATCAAATTCTAAAGTCCTTAGAGTTTGGCTGAAGTAGTTTAAATGTTATGCCATCTCATAAAATAAATAGGACCTTGTTAGAACTTGGTTGAGAGACCTCTAACTAGAAGCTGGTTGCTGGAGGTTGTAATGTTGGTGATTCCATAGGTGGTGATACTCTTCCTAGAAATAGTACTGAGCCAATTTCTCAGCAGAGTGTTGTTCGGCATTGAGCTGCTGCAATTGTTGTTTGTGATGTGTATGTAGAATTGAGAGTCTGACCATTTATGGTAATTAAAGAGCCCGTGGAATTCTCAAAAGAAAGGATGTTAATTCTGGCATCTTAACCAAATTCTAGTACTTATCTAGAAGGTCCCAGTGATCTTCAATCAGTGATTTTTCCCTTCCTTTCATGAATTTTCATGTAGTAATGCTGAGAAAAATAGCATCTTTCAGCGGTAGTAGTATTTCAGTGGTCTTCTGTATGAGAATGATTTCTACGTACTGTCATTTGGATTCAATGTATAAGTATATAGGTGGAAGTCCTGACCGCACTGAAATAATTGAGTTTTGTCGTTGAGTTCAATGGGGCCAGGATTTCACCTATAGTCTTTTGGTGTCTAAAAGAAGGGAAAAAATCCAAATTGTCCAGAATAATGAGATCACTTAACAGAATCATATGTGCTGTAGAAGCAAAATAGTTATAAAAATTGAGCTTATAAAACAGTTTCTTCGTTGCTTTATTGTTCGAAACCTATTTTACTTATTTTGCCACAATTTTTATCCAAGCTAACTTTGGTGTTTAGATAAAGTATGAAAATGAAACTTCAAGAGGCTGGTACATTTCACCAGGACCTTGAGATAAAAGCATAGCTTTACATTGGGTACAACTTAAGTGTTTAAAATCGAGAATGGCTCAGGCAAAGCAACCAACTGTAGTTTTCAATTCTTTAGTCAGTTGACATTAGTGTCAATGTATATTTTTAAAATCTATAAAAGCTTCTCTCCTCTGATATGATAGCGTTTTTTAATCCTTTCTAGGACTTTTAGCTACAATATGTTTTTCATGTGCTGTATCTTTATACTTGCTTACTGTATTTTCCACTCCATGCATCTGATGAAGTGGGTTATATCCCACGAAAGCTTATGCCCAAATAAATGTGTTCATCTCTAAGGTGCCACAAGGACTCCTCGTTGTTTTTACTGATGCAGACTAACACGGCTACCACTCTGAAATATGGGAACTGAAATTCATTTGTTAAAAGTATGTATGGTGCAACGAGCTATAACAATATACTTCTTTGTATTGTTTCAGGACACCAAAAATAAAAAGCTATGAAAGCTTTTGGGCCAAATTCTTCCTTCAGATGTCTGGGTCTCCCATTGAAGTTAGTGCATTTCCCCATTTAAAACTCTGCAATTTACTCCATTGAGTCAGCCATCTGTTGCAAAAGTAACTTCTGCAGTCAGGGTGAATATTCATATGGGAAATGAGAGCAATTTATGAATGCCATTAATAAAAGGTAATGTAAGGGTAAAAAATTATGATGCAGTAAAGTGTATTTCTTGCCCCATATGAAGTTCTAGAATGCAAGTGAATACTTCATAGCTCCTCTGTTTTAAAAATTTGAGTCTGAACCTTTGTTTCAAACAAAGTTATTCTTAGTAAGCTTTAAGCCTTTTTAGGATGTATTTGCAATGCAAAATTCTGAAATGTATGGCATAAAGAAAATGATCACAGGCATATTAATTAGCGACAAGTCCTGGGAGGTGCTGAGTGCATCAACTCAATTACTTCACGGGAGCTGAAGTTCTGAGTGTCCCTTTATAAATTGCTGGCGAGTTGCTTGGAATTGAAAGTCCAATTTATATTAATGAGGGAAATTGTTCTTTGTGTAGTACATCAAGATGATAAACTGTACCTTTGTCAACGAGGCTACGGGTAGGAACATAGGAATTCAAGCGCTATCAAAATAGCAGTCTGTCTGTACATACAGTAGCTACAGTTGAACAGCTGTATCTCTTGGTGCCATGGCCTCTGTGTTTGATGCCTGCTTCACAATGCAGCCAGGCTTGTAATGTCTCCCTGTTCCAATTTCTCTCCCCAATTACTGTTGTCACCACCTCTTTCCATCCAAATCCTGCCTTCTGGTGGCCATTGCCTTTTCTTCCTGCCACTCTGTCAGCATCCATTCTGCACACAATGTAATGGAGCTGCCTTCAATAAGTGCACTTCACTCCTGCCAGCGTTTTCTTTCTCTCTCTCTCTCCATTTCCTGATCCTCTGTTTTTCTAAAGCTCCTCACTCCCACTGACCTGCCTGAGTCACATAATTTGCAGTGTGGTTAAAAATCCATTCAGATGAGTAGCTGCTTCTTACACATCAGGCCAATGAATGATGTGTAATGAATTCACAGCTGAAGACAAAGAAGCCATGGTCATCAGTTACATTACATGCAAACAGCTTCAGGGCAAAACTCTTCAAAAGCAACATCTTGCGCTAAATGAAAGTTCTGATTTGCTCTAGTCTAGTTAGTGTTGTCAGGGTTTCCTCCCTTTTGTTGGTCAGCCCCTAGAAGACGTACGCTGGAGAAGGCCTCGCTTTATGTCCAGTGGAGGCAAAGCCCCATGTACTCCGCAACAAGCAGGACCAGGGGTGGCCCTAGACTAGCTGCCAGCAACTGGCGCCCTAGGCAAACCATGCAATCGGCGCCTCCTTCCCCAAACCCTGAGGGCAGATCTAGGCTGAGGTTTTTGGTAAACTGGGAAACATTTTGCCCCTTTTTTTCCTTTTAATGTTTTTTAAGCTTTTTTTTTTTTAAACAAGGGCTTAATTATTCAGTTTGTCCGTCCGTCTGTCCAACCAATGTTTCTGAGGTCAGATAAAATAGAGACATGAAATTTTCAGAATGGATTTGTACACGACAGCTAGATGATATTTCAGTCGGATTTCAAATAAAAATGTATTAAAAATGTTAATTATAATTTTTATTATTACAAATCCAAAATCATCCATTACACTATCCTGCTTTAACTGCCATTACCACCACATCCAATATAGAAAGAAATAAGAAAACTCTTCAATGAACTTTAACCTGTATTTACAAAACACTCCAAATAAAAAACACTCTGTGCTCTTAAAACATGACTTTTCTTGCTTTAAGTTTTAAAAATTGAGTCACTAGTTCTTTTAGAACCAGTTTTCCAGCTATTTCATGCTCTACTGATATTGTGGCAAGTCCAACAAGTCTCTCTTGCACCATTACTGAACACAGATATGTTTTTATCAATTTTAATTTTGAGACGCTACGTTCCCCACTAGCTACGGAAACTAGCAAAGTTAAAAGAATGCATAGAGCTATACAAATGTTTGGAAAACTGTCTGAGTTTATTTTCACAAACAAACTTCAGTACTCCTTCAGGAGTGGAATGTTTCTTAAGTTATCTTGAAACAGCCTGAAGCTCACTACACAAATCTGTAGCATCAGTGTCTTTTGAATTTTCATGTGTCAAAGACGACTCCAGTTGTATACAAAATTCTCTTATCTGAGCCATTCTTTTTGGGTGACAGATCTGAGGAACTGTCCCAAATTGAGGTGTCATTAGAGGAGGTTTTTGAACAAATTGATAAACAGTAATAAGTCTCCAGGACCTGATGGTATTGACCCAAGAGTTCTGAAGGAACTCAAATGTGAAATTGCAGGACTACTGTAATCTGTAACTTATCATTTAAATCAGCTTCTGTACCAAATGACTGGAGGATAGCTAATGTGACTCCAATTTTTAAAAAGGGATCCAGAGGTGACCCTGGCAATTACAGGCCAGTAAGCCTCACTTCAGTACCGGGAAAATTGGTTGAAACTATCGTAAAGAACAAAATTGTCAGACACATAGATGAACGTAATTTGTTGGGAAATAGTCAACATGGTTTTTGTAAAGGGAAATCATGCCTCACCAATCTACTAGAATTCTTTGAGGGGGTCAACAAACATGCGAACAAAGGTTATCCAGTGGATATAGTGTATTTAGATTTTCAGAAAGCCTTTGACAAGGTCCCTCACCAAAGGCTCTTAAGCAAGATGACTTAAGCAAAATAAGCAGTCATGGGATAAGAGGGAACGTTCTCTCATGGATTTGTAACTGGCTAAAGGATAGGAAACAAAGGGTAGGAATAAATAGTCAGTTTTCAGAATAGAGAGAGGTAAATAGTGGTGTCCCCCAGGAATCTGTACTGGGCCCAGTCCTATTTAACATATTCATAAACAATCTGGAAAAAGGGGTAAACAGTGAAGTGGCAAAATTTGCAGATGATACAAAACTACTCAAGATAGTTAAGTCCCAGGCAGAGCTACAAAAGGATCTCACAAAACTGGGTGATTGTGCAACAAAATGGCAGATGAATTTAATGTTGATAAATGCACATTGGAAAACATAATCCTAAATATTCATATACAATGATGTGATCTAAATTAGCTGTTACCACTCAAGAAAGAGATCTTGGAGTCGTGGATTGTTCTCTGAAATCATCCACTCAATGTGCAGCAGCAGTCAAAAAAGCAAACAGAATGTTGGGAATCATCAAGAAAGGGATAGATAATAAGACAGAAAATATCATACTGCCTCTATATAAATCCATGGTATGCCCACACCTTGAATATTGCATGCAGATGTGGTTGCCCCATCTCAAAAAAGATCTATTGGAATTGGAAAAGGTTCAGAAAAGGGCAACAAAAATGATTAGGGGTATAGAACGGCTTACGTATGAGGAGAGATTAATAAGACTGGGACTTTTCAGCTTGGAAAAGAGGCGAATAAGGGGGGATATGATAGAGGTCTATAAAATCATGAGTGGTATAGAGAAAGTAAATAAGGAAGTGTTATTTACTCCTTTTCATAATACAAGAACAAGGGGTCACCAAATGAAATTAATAGGTAGCAGGTTTAAAACAAACAGAAGAAAGTATTTTTCATGCAATGCACTGTCAGCCTCTGGAACTCCTTTCCAGAAGGTGTTCTGAAGGCCAAGACTATAACAGGGTTCAAAAGGGAGCTAGATAGATTCATGGCAGATAGGTCCATCAACGGGTATTGGCCAGGATGGGCAGGAATGGTGTCCATATCCTCTGTTTGCCAGAAGCTGGGATTGGGTGACAGGACATGGATCACTTGATGATAACCTGTCTGTTCATTCCCTTTGGGGCACCTGCCATTGGCCACTGTCAGAGGACAGGATACTGGGGTTGGTGGACCTTTGGTCTGGCCTAGTATGGCTGTTCTTATGTTCTTACCTGTTTTGCTGTTTCTTTTGCAAGCTGTGGATATCATATAGAAAGCCAAATACTGACTCTAGCTGCTGCATCTGTTGAAATCTTTCGTCAACCGAGCAAATAGCAGTATCAAGGACTGCGAAGTAGAAATTCACTTTGAACCTTTGTTTTGAGTTCTGAAGGGGCATATCTCATCCTTCATACGAAAACTGCTGTTTCTTTTGCCGAATGCAAACTGGTTCTGGTTCAAATTCTGTCAGAAAGTCTATTTCTTCAGCAAGCTCGAGAGAATCTACCAGTGTTCTTTCGAACCCTTCATCACTTCTGAATTCCTCCAGAATATTTTTAGTTTGCTGCGGTTTTTGAATAGCAGAATGTATGTTCAAGTTCTTTTCCTGAAGCTGCTTATTAGTGAGGTTAATCTCAAAAAGGATATTATACCACAAAATGAGTGAACAAATTTGAACTTGGAAAGGCCATTTGCAAGAGCTTTTGCATCTGAACGTGTCGTATTGCCAAATGATCCAGCAAAGGTAGTATCATCAGAAATTTCAATTAGGGCATCATAAATGTTTCCAAGTTCATAGCGAAGAGGCTTCAAAGCGACTCTCCCATCTTGTCCAGTATTATTGAAAAGTATTTTGCAGAATGGGCAGCTTCTACATTTTTTTTAATGGCATTTGCTAGGATTTCAATCAGTTCATTCTGCATATTTTTTCCTAAGTAATGAACCTGTGTTTCATGATCAGTTATTTTACGTAGATGCTCCTTCATGACTGGATCAAACAAAGCTAGGTATTCAACAAATTTTAAAAAGTTTCCATTACCCTGGAGTGTATAATTTTGCCCACCGAGAACTCTCACTAAAGCAATCAGACGCTCTAATATTTGTTGCCAGTATTCTTCTTTTTCCTTGATCACACGTAAATGTTCTTCATCGATAGTTTTTCCTTTTTTCAATCGTAATTCAAGGTCTTTCCAATTTTGAAAACATTCCAAATGGTCTGTACTTCTTTCATGGGAAGAGAGAATTGAAGATATGTTTTTCCAGTCCTTCGAACCATTTTCAGTAAGTGATGTACCAATTGCTTTATTTCTAAACAACCTGCAGCAAAAGCAAAACATGGAGTCCTTCGACACTGAATATTGTAACCAGTTTCAATGAATTTCTTTCCCATTAATGAGTTTCTTCTTGTAATGCTGAGCAGAGAATTTTCTTTTATTTCCATCCCTAGGGAAGGGAAATTAATGAACTTGTTCGGGTCCATGTTCTACGAGAATTTGCAGCCCACTGTCATCACATCTGGGCCATGAAACTGGGTCCCCATACTGTAACTTGTTTGTAACTTCCTCATCCTTTCTTCCTTCTACTTCATTTATTTCAATTTCTGCATGGGTCTCTGAAGGTGAATAAATTTTCTCCACTTCCATATCAGTCTGATGCTGTGAGCTGCCTTCATCTAGAAGTAAGTTTCCATCATCTTGTGTTTCCAAACTTCTTTTTTGTGGATGTGAGCTACCCTTATCTCAAAGTAATATACCTTCATCTTGATGTTCCAAACTGCTTCTATGCGGATGTGAGCTAACCTCCTCTCCAAGTAAAATTCCTTCATCTGGATGCTGTGAACTGCTTCCATCTTTATTTGGATTAAAGAGAAGATATTTCAGGAAGGATCCCTGCTGTTTTGCTTGGTCTTCTTCCTTCTCAGCCTTTCATTTATGATACTCAGCGCCTGAGGGTTTTCTTTTTCCTCTTTCTGCCATGGGGCATTTGAATATTGTTATGTACTGTGCTCCCAACTGCAAGCATTATAGCGTTAAGGATGGCTGACTCACCCACCACTTGGTTGGCGATTTAAACCACATTGCAGACATCCCAACACATCTTTTCACTGCTTTAAGGTTCAATGATTAATAACCTACACTCACTTACCTATTAAAACAGTTAATTACAGCGTTTACACGGAAACAAAATGACCTTTTTCGACGTTATAACCTGACACTGGTTGTTTGGAAAGTAATCCCCTTCCTCATGGTTACCTGCTTGGAGTGTGACGTCATCACTTTCATAGTTTATTAAGCGTTAACGCTGTTACTTTTCTTGTATGGACCTTATTTATTACATGTGAACCAGTTATAACAAAGAAAAGTTCATAATTATACAGCCCGATAATAACGCTAAGGTTTAATAACGCTTAAAGATACTCACATTTTGGATTTATAATGCTGAAAGACGTTATTCTGTATTCTTTGGCACCAAGAAACACAATTTTCCACAGTATTCACTCGATTCTTAACCACCTCCCTGCGACGTGTGTTAAAATGACCATTTGACATGTATCAATTGGCAATATCTCCACTCTACATGAATTTCCGGCTATGCGATCTTGATGTATATTCGAGTTAGGTGTCACTAGCATTGCAGCTCTTGCTGCTGGTGGATGTGTTTAATTGTGGCTGAGTTATTGCTTATCAAAATTGCAGAGTGGGTCATCTTGACCCTACGTCGCAAATTGAAAAAAAAATTCACTAAAATATTTATTTTTGAGGTAAATAAAAGATTTGACATATTAATAACTTCTCAGAAATGTAGATGAATTAATTATAATTCATATTCCCGCCGTACGCACACGGGAATTGAAAGAATGACATCTTTGTTATTTTATTTTATTTTTTTTTCATCTTTTTCATTTTTTTTTTCATTTGATTTTTTTCCCCACGAATTCAGCACCCCATTTAACTTGGCACCCTAGGCAACCGTCTAGTTCGCCTATATGAACGGGCTGTCCCTGAGCGGGACCTAAATTCCAAGGTGCTAAATTCCAAGGTGATAAGGCTGATAGAAAAGTCTGCCTCAGATTCAGATAAACTATAAAAATGGAGGGTATCGCAGGGTGGACTGTGCCCTTTAAAAGGGTACAGGTCCAGCCCCCCTGTGCCTCTTTAACAGCTTCTTGATGGGGCCTGATAAAGAGCAGCTGACCTCTGTAAAGAGCCAGAGGCGAATGTTTTAAGGACTCTGGATGGGTGGAGTTTATTGGAGGAGCCTTGAAGAGAATAAACTGAGGCAGTGTGACTTCTGGCCATGAGGAGATGATCAGGTGGTGGCCATTGTGTTACAGACAGCTTGTTTGAGTCTGAGAATTAACAAATGCAGTAAAAAAGCAGTCCTTGTGTTTAGTTTGAAATTAAATTAATACTATCCTTTCACTAAATATTCATGTCTCAATTTTGGCATGCATATTTGTATTGACAAAGGAGAACTGCTATTTGTCAAAGTTGCTGGGGAAAGCTGGGCCTTTTGTCTGCTGGTTAAAAGACAGCTGGGGCTTTTGGATTTGGGGAAGGTGGTTTGGGATTGTAGCTGGATGCCTCTGCGAAAATATTTAACCATGTTGACATTTAAATGGCTGTCTGTAAGTTTCAGAGTTAACATCCCAATGAGATGAGTGAGAGCTGCATGTTCTTCCCTCGGAACTATTATTTCAGGCTGTCTCCAGACTCACCTAGGCAACGCAGTGTAGTTACACTTGTTTCACATTTGGCAGGTTATTTGATGGCCACGTGATTAATACATTTCCCCCAAAAAGTGAAACACCCGGCTCTCATGTTACAGTCAGCTTTTGACTCTGTTTGATCCAGGTATGGTACTTGGTTGTTGTTTAATACCATCAAGTGTATACAGTCCTTTATGTTAAGTCAAACATGCCAGGTGAGTGTGCAATTGCAACAAGTAATTATTGTGTGCAATATAATCTCAGATCATGCAAACAAGTACCATGCTGGTAAGTAAGCTTAGTGAGTAAGCTTCATGGTGAAGTTAGATGTTCAGAAGCTTGAGTGTATATTGAATCCTCTATTAAAACATTTCAGATGGAATCAGCACCTCTTTCGTTAAAGATAGGGGTACAGCCTGGAATGAGTCAGTGGACTGGAGTTAAATGTTGAGTTAGCAACAAGTGGTGCAACACTCAAATGCATGTTCTTCCCTAGAGCTATCGTTTCAAGCTGTCGCCAGATTTGAGGTTGTTTTGTGTAAGCAAGCTCAAATGTCAATGAGCAGGGAATCTGTTATGAAAACAGCACTAACACCAAGAAATGCAGAAATATGGCATTTTTATAAATCTTCGAATCCTATTGTCCAGACCCACACAATTCATGTGCTAGAGACATCGCTGAAGTCAGTGGGCTCACTTAAACTTGAGTACTTGAGAAGAATCTCCTGTTTCCATTCACCTGTCTCAGCCATTCAAGTTCAAGTACTTTAAGCAACTAGAGTCTCTGAAATCCCAGTTTAAAAGGGTGATTCACCAGTGAGGCACATAGTATGCAGTAGTTGAATCCCTTTGTTCTTCACATAAAACAAAGTATTCTTTGGGGGCTATTTAATTAGTTGTTTTCTGTACTGCATGCTGGCAATTTGCCTCAGGAATCTGTGTTATTCCTATGAGAAGAGCAGATATTTCATCCTTATTTCAGGATCGTTATAGGCTGTCACACTGTTTGACGCTCAGTCAAATTCTGTTTCATTAACTGTCCTGTGTTTGTTTCCACTCTCATCAGCTTGCTAACCCGCCTCCCCAAAAGTCTTTCATACATTATTTTTTCTGTCTTTTTTTTTAATCTTAGAAATATCAGAGATAGAGACTCTGGACTTCCTAATAGTTTGCTTACATTTTCCTTGGAAAAGCCATGGAATGAGAGTGGGAGCTTCCTCAGTCCTGAATTGAAGTTGGAGAGCATTGAGTCTTTAACAAAGAAATCTTTTCTCCAAACTGTTTCTTAGGCAGCTGAGCTAAATAGATACTAAAAAAAAAAAAACCAAGGAGTTTTAAAGAGCCCACTTAAAAATCACTTTGTTTCTCAGTTGCTTACCTGTCACTTTCTTGGTGTGCGTCATATATAATCTTACTAGTATCTTCAGCGTCTATAAAGTCTTCCAGGAGAAACAGATTAGATAAATTCTCAATTTTCAGTATTAAAGAAAATCAAAAGCGTTCAGGATGTTTTAATACAACATAAAGCAATAAAAGAAAAAGTTCACCAAGCCACTCTATTGTTTCCCTTTTGAAGTCCAAATTTCTGCTGCATGCCGCTTAACTGTTGCAACACTTTTGTTGTAAATGTTCATCCTGTTACCATCTCTCATCCTTTCATTTCCATATAACGTATGGAGGTTTCTGCCTTGGATACAGCCTGACTTATTCACACACAATCCCACTATAGGGGGCATTGCCAAAGCACTCCTGCAATCTCTGGCTACCAGAATGGTCCTTAGAGGAGATGGGGGGCATTGTACCTGGTGCAATTTTGAGCAGTCCTGAGGTTACTCTAACTTGGTCCTGCCTCATCTGTCATTGCAAAGTCCAGCAGGATTTGGGCCATAACACCTGATAATTTCCTCATTTTCACATGACCTACACTGTCTATTAGCAACACAGAAGCCCATGATTGTTTCCTATGTTGTACAGATGCTGCTGTTAAGAAAACCAGCCCTTTCAAGACTGTTATGTGAGTGTAGATCAGTGCTGTCCTCTCAGGTAATAACATAAAGAAAATACTTTTCTGTATAATGATTCCTCCCTGCTGCCTTTATCACCAGCTCTTAGTACTCTCTGGAAAAGTAAGTCTCATACAATCATCAAAATGAAATAAGAAACCCATCCCCTCATTATAGAGTCATGTACTGACAAAAAATCATTGTCTATAAAATATTGTCAAATATAAACACACCCTGGAGAATGGGATCAGAAAACTATCAAATTGCATGTACATGCATTTCTCAAAAATACAACTCTAAGCACTGAATAGATGAAACAAATTAACATTTAAAAATTGTTATACGCTTTGTGAAGATCCTAGAGGTAATATCATGTGGAGGCACTTTATCAATGACTGTCAACCACATGTTTGGCCAGCTCTCTAGCTCTCGACACTTAAATGAAGAATGGTGATTGTTTAAAATGTTCAGTCCCCCAGACATGTAGCGGATGATTAATTTCAGGGTTTGTCCATCTGCAGTAGCTATGCATCATATAATGCAAATCAGCTGCAAAAAAAAATGTGATAGCAATGTGTGCTCTTTTAAAAGATCATCACATAACAAGCGACACCCGTGGTGTATAGTTACAGTATAATTCAGGACATAGACATATAATGTCATATGCATTGCTTTATAACATGTTAGACAACCTTGGATACCATTTTGATGCCATATGCATTAGCTGGGCATTAATAATTATGTGGGGCTTTTAAGATACCACCTCCTAAATTGCATGTACGTACACATTGGAGTAGTTTAAGGGGATGAAGATTCCTTGGCTTTATACAGATTGGTATCTATGCTTTAATGAGCAAAGATCGATAGGCAAAGTATGCAACAGTTTAACCTGATTCCATTAACTTTTGTGTCTCGTTTTGGGACCAAATATTTAGGCTTAAAAAAAAATAGCCTCCAAGGGAATTACTGATAGGAATTGCCAGACTGGCTCAGTCGCCCGATCCATCAAGTCCAGTACTATGTCTCTGATGGTAGCCAGCACCAGATGGTTCCTATTCATTTCACCACAATATGCACTCTCATATATTTTGACCCAGGGGATGTCAATGATGCCTCTTTATCCTGGCATAGATGTTAATGTGTACAAGCTGATATACCAGTCAGCATATGGAATTGCTTATTGGAGGGCAGAATTAAGGTTTTGTTTTTGTTTTTTTCTAGGTACAACGTTATCAATAGAATACAAGTATTTTAATCCTCTGGCACGTAAAGCCTCTTTTTTGGGGAACTCTGTTTCTGCCTCCCTTACCCTTTTACCACTAGCTCTATTGGGTGAATCACTCAACAAGGGTGATTTAAAGGCAGAAGGTGAAATCCTGATCCCATTGAAATCTATGGCAAAACTCCCATTGACTTCAGTGGGCCAGGATGTCACCCCGAACCTCCATCGTAACACATGTAAGTGTGTACGGGGATATGACCATTTGTAGATAATGCAAGTTTTGTGTTACGGGGATTCAGTACTTTCCATATGGTGATGGCTGTGGATAACTAATAACACTTGTGTTCATTTTTTTTAAGGTTGACAATTAGTACCATTTGTGGGAGTTGTGGATGTTCAACATTTTCACAGGATTGGGCCCGTTATACCTACTATAGACTTGTAATGCACAAGAATTTTTAAAAGGATGAATGCTTATTATTTGTGTTCATTACTTGAAAGAGAAACATTGTGATTATGGGATTATTTTATTTAAATTATACCAAAATCAGACATTTCACTACCAGTAAAGATGTGCAGTAATTTTCTATTTGAATAGTCATAAAACTGCACGACTTCTTCTAAGGGTACGTCTTCACTACCCGCCGAATCGGCGTGTAGTAATCTATCGGGGATCAATTTATCATGTCTCATTTAGACGCAATAAATCGATCCCCGAACACACTCCCCGTCGACTCCCGAACTCCACCAGGGTGAGAGGCGGAAGCGGAGTCGACGGGGGAGCCACAGCCATAGATCCCACGCTGTGAGGATGCGAGGTAAGTCGATCTAAGATACTTCGACTTCAGCTATGCTATTCTCATAGCTGAAGTTGCGTATCTTAGATCGATCCCCTTCCCCCCCCCCCCAGTGTAGACCAGCCCTTAGTCTACTTTCTTTCTCAGTCTGTATTTAGATGGCAGATGTTGGCATAGCCATTGTCGCCCCAAGCCTTAGGCTTTGTCCTCTTTCATTAGAGGACCAAACTATTCCTAAAATCCTGGAGCTGAAAACACACCTGAAAAAGCTGCTTAGCTGTGCAAAATTTCGACACACTAACAAATCATCACTAGTGGAGGATGCTGAGTTTCAATATCATCCCCTAGCCTGGGAAACTGCTAAATTAATTAGCTCGACAGAAAATTTCAGAGAGAGGATGATGAGACAGTCCTCTGAAGAGAGGAATAAAGATCTCTCTACTGAAATAATGACACTAGTGCCTTACCTATTTGAAATATTTGTCAGTGTTAAAACAAAATCTAATAGTATTAATATCTATGCACAGCCATCTCCATATGGAAAGTATTTAATCCCTATAACACAGAAAATTCACACCTACAACTGATCATTTCCCATTATACATTATTAAAATGGAGGGTCTATTATGGTTATTAAATACCTTTTGCCCTTGTTGGCTATTCACCTCACATTAAAAGCACCAGATAGTGTAGTCATTTTTCTGCAAAGAGGGGGAAAATATCACAGAGATTTGTTGGGCAATTTAAAAGCTATAGGGCATGAAATTGATATTGCAGAGGAACAGAGAAAGGAATCCCCTCATTAGGTCCGACATGTCAGTGCAAAGTCTATTGCTGTTGTGAGTCCTTGTGATATGTCTTCAGAGCACAGTTATATTACGCATCTACATGGAATAATATGTTAAAAGATCGGACATTTCCTTTAATTTTATGTAATGACTTCCTCACTTTTCATATATACACATCATATTGTGTGTGAGACAGAGAGAGACCATAGTTTAAGTTGTTCAAATGAAAACACTGAATCCAAACCCCTCGTTCTAAGCTTTAGCCTCTAAGGTAATGACTTGCACAATCAGATTCTCCCTTACCAACTTGCTTGCCCCATGCATTATAGTCAGTGGGTGCAATCTTCACCCTATTGAAGTCAATGGCAAAACTCACCTGGACTTTAGCAGGGTTAGCATTTCACCCACGGGGTCTAAGTTTGTTTCTTAGATAAGCGTACATAATTTCTCTTCACTTTAATGGATATTCTACATATGTATCTGAGGCCCTGGACTTTATGTGCATATAAGGCAAGTAGGGGTAACTGTTCAGTATTCAGCAGAATATGGCAATCAGTTCACTTATTTTGTTTTCCACTCAGCTTCTCTGCCTCAGTTTCTCCATCTGTAAAATGGAGATAACCTTCCATACCTATCACACAGGGAGTTTGGGAGAGTCAACTAGCTAATGATTATACTGCACTTTAAAGACAAAAATATAGACTTACTGTTGTTGTTGTTATTATTTGCCATATATTAATTGCTAGCGTTTTAATCAGTAGCCACAATTACATAATGGTTCAAATTTAAGAGTCGCAAGGGGCTGCTGGAAGAAAATTTACTCATTATGAGAGAGAGATGGTAACGGACCATTGACTAACAAAACCCTGAAGAGGAAGTATACAGAGTTTCAATGAAATTCTGATAATTTTGGCTTTCTGAGTTTATTAGGATGCATGCAGTGAAATATTATAGCGATGGTGGGAAAAGCAGCATGAGCCACGGGAAAGTCCAATAACAACAAGGATACACAAGGAACAGACTATACTCAGTTATCAAACCACTGGGATTGATATACAGCAGTTCCTTTCTCTCTTTGGATTTCAAATGCTGTATGAAACCCACCAATGGTTTCTGGAAACTGGGCAGGGAAGTATTTTAGGACTAGGCCATCTTCAGGGACTTAGGAGGGCAGATCCTCAGCTGGTTTAAAGTCTGTCTCCTGACTCAGTAGGGGATTTGAAGAATGGGGGTGGCCATTTTTCAAGGGCTGACAGAGCCAAGGGGAAATTCTCTGGGGACTACAGCTGGTATTGGTCAGGGGAATTGATTTGTTATTGTCTAACTCATGAGTTTCTGGTTTTGAACAACAAATTGTGCCCTGAGGCAAGGACCTGAAAGTGACTCAGGCTTGGCACTGGTTCTTTCCTAGCTAATGAGAGAGCCTGTAGGCTTACAGCAACATTGAGGTCAGTGGACCTATCAAAATTTATACCAGTCCTATTGGATTAGGGCATATCTGTTAGGAATAGGGTGACCAGATGTCCTGATTTTATAGGGACAGTCCCAATGTTTGGGGCTTTGTTGTATATAGGCGCCTATCACACCCTTCCCCGCCCACACATCCTGTCCTGATTTTTCACACTTGCAATCTGCTGGAGTTTAGGGTAGCCCTCTTATACAGCTGTCCTCTTCCATCCCTCACTAAAGAAATTTATTTTTACTTCCAGAGCTGTTCACTTTCTATGGACCAAATCTTTCCTGAAGTCCTTACTCATTTTTTTCCCCCTCAGACTTAGTGTGGCCAAAACTTCTACTGACTTCAACAGGAGTTGGCCTGAGTAAGGCCTGAAAGCTTAGGGTTATAAATACCAAATGCAGCCAGGATGTCAGAAATACTAACATTTATACCTGAGACTTTGCATTGAATGAGCTGTAATGTTCTACTGTAGTAAAATAAAGCTAAACCCATTTTCCCAGTCAAATTACAACCTATGTAACTCCGCTGGGCACTGGAAGCTCCACAGGGGGAAGGAGGAGGAACCAGAGAGAGAGCAGAGATGCTCCACATTTGCTATTCCATCCTAATGGCTAGAACAGCCTCCACAGCCCTGTGCTCCTCCCTCTGTAGCATCTGTATATTCATTCAATCTGACTTGGACTTTATAAAAATCTCAACGCATCAATAAGTAACTTTCTGTCTAAGAAACAGTAAAATACATCAATCACAGTGAAATACAGCATCAATCCCCTTAACCTCGTAGTACTTTTATAGAGAAAGACACATCTTTCTTTGCTGAATGTGAAGCTCACAGCCACCTTGCTGCTCTTTACTTTTTGACATTTTGAGCTAAGATCTTGTTCAAAAGCAGAAAGGAATCCACTTCATTATTTGGTTTTCCTGGTATCATGAGATGCACCACTTATCCTTCTAGGGTTCTTCATATTCACAGGGAACAGTGACTAAAAGGGCACATACATTACCCTTACTTCATTCCTGCATCATTTCGTATCAGGGTTGATCAAGGTTCATTTAGAATTGTGCATAGACTATAGCCTTCCTTATGAATACTAGTTCCTAAGAAAAGTAAATAATAAACCCATAAGTACAGAGCATGCCATTCCTCTCCCTTCACCCTGCTTCTCTCCTGTCAAATGTTGGGCATGACACTGCTCCCTTTGGAGGCAATGTCATAATTCCCATTAACTCCGATGGAAGAAGGATCAGGCGCACTGAGCCTGGGAGTCTAAATTCACTAGAAGGAAGCAAAATAGTACTCTCTAATGCATTTCCACTACTGCTCTGTCTAGCTAAGTCTATACTACAATTAGACACCCATGGCTGACAGGCTAATGGGGCTGGGGCTTGGGCTAAAGGGCTGTTTAATTGCAGTGTGGCTACTTGGGCTGCAGCCCAAGCATTAGGCCCAAGCCTGAATATCTATACTGTAATTAAACAGCCCTGCGAGCCCGAGTCATCTGGCACAGATCAGCCACGAGTTTTTAATTGCAGGGTAGACATCCACCATCTATGGCTTCTGGCTTTTCTATTCAAAAGGAACCATGTATATCAGGACTCCTGAATAGTTCACTGTTGTTTAATCACTCAGGAAAGCTGCTGTTCTTCTTCAAGTGCTTGCTCATGTTGATTCCATTCTAGGTGTGTGCGTGCCCACATGCACAGTTATCGTAAACTTTTGCCCTAGCGGTATCCATAGGGTCGGCTGAGGCACCCCCTTGAGTCAATATATCATGTGTCGGTATATCATGTGTTCAATGTGCTCTCCGCATCCATCCCCGCACGTGTCACATTCCCGGTGCATGAAGGGGTCCTAAAGATTGCCAAAGCCCTCTGGCAAATCCCATCCTCAATCCCGCCCACTTCCAAGAGGGCCGAGAAAGTATTTTGTCCCCACCAAGGGGTTAAAATATTTATACACTTACCTGCCCCCAGGGTCGTTGGCTGTGTCGGCAGCCAACGAAAAGGACGAGCAAGGGCATTCTAGTTCCACCCCCAAAAATAAGGAGGCCAAGAGACTGGACCTTTTCAGGAGAAAAATGTGTTCCACAGCCAGTCTCCAATTCCGAGTCGTGAACCACCAGGCTCTTTTGGAGCGATATAATTTTAACCTGTGGGATTCCCTCCATAAGTTTAAGGACTCCCAGGAGGTGGCCCAAGAGTTTGGGGCCCTTTTTGAGAAGGGAACCGCAGCGGTTCGGTGCTCCCTCCAGGTGGCCTGGGATGCAGCCAATTCGGCGGCCAGGGTGGTCACCTTGGCGGTGGTCATGAGGCGGAGTTCCTGGCTTCAGACCGCAGGCCTATTCCAGAAGATGCAATCTTCCATACAGGATCTCCCGTTTGATAGAGTTGGGCTGTTTGCAGAACAAACGGACATGAGGCTGCACGGTCTGAAGGACACTCAAGGCGCCCTCCGCTCGTTGGGGTTACATACGCCTCAGTCAGCGAGGAAGCAATTCTGGCCGCCCCCGCCACCAAGGCCTCATAAGAACGGCCGTACTGGGTCAGACCAAAGGTCTATCTAGCCCAGTATCCTGTCTACCAACAGTGGTCAATGCCAGGTGCCCCAGAGGGAATGAACCTAACAGGTATATCAAGTGATCTCTCGCCTGCCATCCATCTCCACCCTCTGACAAACAGAGGCTAGGGACACCATTCCTTACCCATCCTGGCTAATAGCCTCGGCAGGGATCTACAAGAAGAAGGACACTAGTTTTAGTTGCTGCCGCCCTTCCTCCTCCCGTTCATCTGCGCAGCCTGGCCTGGCGAAACACCACCAGAAGCGGGCGTTTCGAGAGTGACGCCCCAGTCAGCTTCCTGGATCTGCCCCATCTTTTCCTCAACCGTCTCCATCTCTACTGTTCGGCCTGGTCGCGAGTTACCTCGGACCGCTGGGTGCTAGAGATTTTTGTCACTTTGCTACACTCTCCAGTTTTCGGCCACCCCCCCTACCTCCCCATCTTCCACGGCCCTCTTCAGGGACCCTTCTCACAAGCAACTCCTTGTTCAGGAGGTAGATAACCTCCTACAACTGGGGGTGGTGGAGGAGGTCCCTCAGGAAATGAGGGGAAAAGGTTTCTACTCCCACTATTTCCTGATCCCAAAAGCAAAAGGGGGCCTAAGACCCATTCTGGACCTGCGATGACTCAACAAGTTGAAGTTTTGCATAGTTTCACTGGCCTCCATCATCCCCTCCCTGCATCCGGGAGACTGTTACGCCGCTCTTGACTTGACAGATGCTTATTTCCATATCTCTATCTTCCAAGGACACAGATGGTTCCTCCATTTTATAGTGGGCCAGTGCCATTTCCAGTTCATGGCACTTCCCTTTGTCCCCTCTGTTTAGAAAATGTATGGCCCCAGTAGCTGCTTACCTGGGTTCTTTCTCTGTGGGAAAAGGACATAACAACATGTTAGTTATACCAGACAGTTATTCAAGTGTCCATAAGGGCAAACCACAGTTCCAACAACAGTCCTTTCCAAAACTGACATGGCTTTCAGAAGTATTTTAATTAGAGCATTTGACAGAATAACAAATAATTCCTCTCTCTAGAATGGTTACAAATATATAGTTTTGAACAAAAAGTATTTTAATTAACTGCAGATGGTCTCAGTCTACTTATGACTAGATGGTATTTGTCCAGATTAGAAGAGTTCCTGATCATTTGAAACATATGTCAGTTTCTGCTCAGGGGAATTTCTGGGGTGCCATATGGATGCTACAGTTTGGGACTTGAGATACATTTGCTAAGGAACAGTGAGGAGAAGGTTGCAGAGTGCCTAACTTTAGCAAGGATCCTTTGGGCCAGATCCTCAACTGATGTAAATTCGTATAGCGGTGTCAAAGCCAATGGAGCCATTCTGATTTATGGTCCTCAATCGTTCACTTCTGTATGCTCTAAAACTTACCAAATCTATTCAAAATGCTTATAAAAATTAATATATGAAAGGAATGTATATTTTTCTGTTTTCTTTGTATTGTTCTGTAGTACTGTACTTCTCTAACTTGATATTATTCCTCTTTACCACTAGATGATTTGAAACTGCAGCATTATTCCACTTTTAGACTTTATCCACTGATCATGCAGTGCATTTTTTGACAATGCAGCTTTGCCCTCTAGTTAGATTATCAGTTTATCCTACTCCTTCACTGTAACATTGTGTACCAAAGCCCCCATCTCCCACTGTTTCGGATAGGCAGATA
This sequence comes from Malaclemys terrapin pileata, assembly GCF_027887155.1. Taxonomy (NCBI): domain Eukaryota; kingdom Metazoa; phylum Chordata; order Testudines; family Emydidae; genus Malaclemys; species Malaclemys terrapin. Next base: position 9,866,673 of record NC_071512.1, on the reverse strand, counting down.
TTTTAGTCTCTTGATCTAGAAGTTGCAGCATTAAGTATAGCTCCCCCAAGGGTGCAACTGAATTTTATCAACTAGAGTAGTTTTCTAGTTTAAGAACTTTCAAGACATCTTTGTAGGTTTCAGACTAGAAAACATCAATTGAAATGTTAAGTGAGTAGTGTTATTAGATATTCATTGACATCCACAACACTTGTTTCTATTAAATAACTGTAAATTGAGGGTATTTTATGCTAGAATTACAATTCACATATTTTAAAAACATCCTGTTTAAGTTCTGCCTCGGATCCCTTAAATGCACTGCCTTGATTGCTATGACTGATTCTCTCTTATAGTTGGCTGACCAACAATTTCCAGTCTATAAGGTATATTACTAGCCAATTATCTACACGGGATCTTCATCGTTTCTGAGCACAGTAATTTCTCTTGAAAGTGGTGAAAATTACATCTACCAAAAATCTAAAATGAGGCTAGCAACCAGTATGACACACAATTCATTTATTTTATACTGTACAAATTCCTAGATCATGCATCTATATGCACAAAAATTAAAATGTGATGACAATACCAAGAATCTTGCCACATGAATGACTGTAATTAAGGTATACAATACCTGTGTTCAGCATGTAAAACTGAGTAAGAGAGATCTTAAGGCTTCTTTAAGTTAGCCATCTAAATAAGTGGCCTCGTTCTCAGCAGCTGCTATTGACAGTGGTAATTTTGCTTTAAGTCAGGAATACAGGAGTATAGGAGATCCATACTAGTCCAGTATCCCATCTCAGTCATTGCCCAGTACCTAGTGCTTCAGAGGAAGGTTCAAGAGACCCCAGAGCTATTGTTAATCTGCCAAAGGGGAAGTTTCTTCCTTACTCATATCAGTTAGTGATTAGCTTACGTCTTGAACCATAAGGGTTTATACTCCTTCTAGAAAATATCTTGTCTAATGCAGATGTGAATGGGATGTTCTCATTATCCAACTAAAGACTTAATCCTTTTTTAATCATACTAAGCTCGTAGCCTAATGACCTCTTGTGACAGTGAGTTTCCACAGGTATAATTATGTATAGGATTGTATGCATAATCCTTTTATCCGTTTTCAGTTTGTTACCTTTTAACTTCATTGGATGTCCCCTTGTTCTTGTTTTATAGCAGAACAAGGTAAATAAGAGTGTCTGGCTCACCTTTTCTATTCCATCTACCATTTCCATATGCCTGAGTCGTTTCCTCTTTAAACTAAACAGTTCCAGTTGTTTCAAATATCTCCTTATAGGGACATTTTTCGTGTCCTCTACTCATTTTTGTCACCTATCTTTGAAACTTTTCATTTTTCACCTAGGTTGGCCAGATCTGAACACACAGTTCCTGGTGAGGATGTAAGGATTGTGCCTCAGAGCAGACTCATGGAGTTAAAATCAAGTTTAATTTTCAATATCAATGATATCTTGCAAAAATGTTTCCTATAATGATGAAGTGGTGGAAAGGCTTCTCTGTAGGTGTCAGGCTGAATTCCTGTTGAAATGCTTACTTTAATGCTGCTGGGATTTTGTTTGTGATGTTAATGATGCTAAGGTGCCTAGAGCCTTGGATAGGCATATTTTTATTATTTTAAATCTGAATACATTACATAATAAACAAAAGAATAAAAAGAAAATCCCTTCTGTAGCTTTTTGAAATACCAGACCTCGTAAGAACCTTCAGATCAGATTCGTCTCCATTACACCTGTGTCAGAGCCCCATCATTCAAGGTTTGGAAGTGTCCTAAGATGAGCTATATGCGCTGTCCTCCCATTGAGTTCAGCGGGGCCTGTCAGGAGGCACTCTGCATATTGTAGGATTTAGTTCTACGTCCAGAGAAACTCCACTGACTTCCAAAGGCTCCTCCAGATTTCCATAGGTGTCAGAGAACTAGATCTTGTCCATCACAGCTAGGGTTACTAATTCACTCTTGCTGGAAGCTGACAGATGAATTACTTCCTGACTCATGAGAATTGAACCTACTGACTCAGTTTCCATATACACCTCTACCCCGATATAACACGAATTTGAATATAACGCGGTAAAGCAGTGCTCCGGGGGGAGCGGGGCAGTGCACTCCGGCGGATCAAAGCAAGTTCGATATAACGCAGTTTCACCTATTACGCAGTAAGATTTTTTGGCTCCCGAGGACAGCGTTGTATTGGGGTAGATGTGTATAAGGGACCAGATCAATCTTGGACGTTTCCTGTCTTTTTCTAGTGTTTTGTTTTGCTCGGTGTGGACTAAAAGTAACATAATTTGGAAACAAGTCTTTATGTGCTGATACAGGAAATGAAGTGCTGGCACGTGTTTCCATGGCAACAGTCAGAAGTTGTGATAAATAAACATGGCTCATAGTTCTGCAAGATTTTAGCCGTTTTGTGTAATGCCTTTATCAGTCAGTGACCGTCATTCACAGTGACTCTAGGCTTACATGCTTTAGGGCGTTCGGAGGATCTCAATGTGCTTCATAAAAGTGGGTAAGTAGTATTGTCCTCATTTTAAACACTGACAAAGCGTGGCACACAGTGGCTAAGTGACTTACCCAAAGTCGCACAGTGAGCGTCATAAGGAGAAATTAAGTCCCCTGATTTACAGGGAGCGTCCCATCTTCAATCACTAGGCAACAAGACTGTCCACCACCACGCATTATCTAAGATACTGAGGGCAAATATAAAGTCAAGAAAAAAAGTTGGTTCTTCCTTGAGCATGTCGTTTCTAATGAGATTGAAGGCCACATTGTAGTACTGATTTCATGGAGCATAAAATGATCCCATATATTTTGCTCTAGTTAGATGAAAATATTTGGGGTCAAATTCTGCTCTGACCTCAATGTAAATCCAGAGGAACTTCACTGATAGCAGTGCGGCCTCTCTTTCTGTGTAGGGTGGTAACTGAGATCAGAATTCATCTCCCACCGTGTCTAATTGTAAGATTTAAATCTGAGCATGTTCTAGATGTAGAAGACTGGCTCACTGCTTGGCAATTATTACCTCTGTAATAACACTAACATTCAATCTGTCAACACACACAGCAATCTCACACATGACTTTTTGGCCTTCAGGGATATAAATTTCCAAAGCTCATGACACACAGCTAACAGCATGTAGCCATTTACTAGAAATGAAACATTATTATTCCTGCTGAAGTATAGATTCATAAACCTGATAATTCAGTGTTTAATTTTTACCAGATGATAATGTGCTCAGTATTAATATTGAGGAGATTTTTGTTTCTGAAACACATTTTGTTTACAAATCTAAGAATAAAACATTCATGTTGTTTGTATGTTTTCAGTGCAGATTTAAAAATATAAAATATCTACTGAAAAGCCACGTAATGTGCTTGGGGGAAAGTTTTGTTTTAAGAATAAGGAGGAAATTGTATATCCTGAGGAGTTTGTTTCAATTCCGTTTGGTTTTGGTTTTGCACTCACTTAGTTCACACCCTTATAATTCAAAGTTGCTTTTAATCAAAGTTACAAGACAGTTTGGTATCTGAGAAACCAGCAATCTGAATTTAATTCTTAGTTTTTCCCTGTGATCATACTATCACTCTAGGTAAAGCATATTTCACAACTGCCAGGGATTATGAAACATTTCTGTAACTTCTCTGCCCTCAGCCATTGATAATGTGTATCTATATTCATCTGAAATGGGGAATGTCTTTAACTACATGTAAATGTTAAAGTTCTTCTGCTTCATGATCTGTAGGCATTGGACCAATGCTTATCTCCGTTTACAGCTAGTGAAACTCCATTCATGTCCATTGAATTGCTCTAGATTTACCCCAGTGAATCTGAGAGCTGAATTTGGCCAAGAGAGTTTACATGAAGAATGATATTTGTCAGTGTAGAGTCACCACAGTACTGCCAACCCCAAGCATTCCACAATCACGAGATTGGTTTAATTATCATCAGATTTAAAAATAATAATAATAATTTTGAAGTCTTTTATGTGCTTTGTTATTTTGAGCCTTTAAAGTTCGTTTTCAAACTTTTCTCTGCAGCCATGAGGGCTAGGATCTTACTTCTCTTACAATAAAAGCTGAGATGCTGATATGCTGCACATGAATCCTGTCACTACCACTGGATTTTGGCCCATTTTGACAAGAGGTCATCAGCTGGCTATTTGGTTCTGCTGTCTTCACCCCATCTCTGCGGCTCTTGGGACCAGCATTACCCCTACTTGCACCCAATGTGCTGCCTCTCTGTCTTCCTCAAATGAATTTTGATTCATAATCATAATACACTGCATGGGGGGGAGAGGTGTAAAATTCAATCAGGAGGTGTCCGTCAAAGAGTGAGGCAGCATATTTGGGCCCAGACCTGATACAGCTGGGCCTGCAAGCAGCAGGGAATGGATGGCATCAGCAGTAGCTTTCCAGCAGAAGCCCTTTAAAAGCCCTTGTGTTAAAAGCCCTTAGATCTGAAAAGCAGGCAGGGCAGGGTACCTGGGAGCAGTGGCAGAGTGACTGCAGAAGGAGTGGGAAACTGAATGCCTTTGGAGGGAATGCACAAGACTGAGCGTGACCAAAAATAAGTGTTCATCTTTTGCCCGCTCATCCTGATGACTTCCTCTTGCCATCATTCATAGATGCCCTCCTCAACCCTTCAGATCCCGGAAGTTCTCTTTGATCTAGATAATGCCCACAGGTGTCCTGTGATCCTGGATAAATGTTTTCATGTGTTTTCACACTTTTTATTTTTTATCAGCCACAGGTAATTTTAATAGTTCTTTGTAGGTCTCTGCAGCCTTTGAGCCTGCAGTGTTTACATCCCTGGATGCTTGAAGCTGAATCAATCCGGAGTAATCCCTGGTATTTTGACAGCAGGTTGTAGAGGGCAGGAAGGAGGCTGACAGGGGTGCAGAAGACAGAGATGGGGTGGGCGACACAGGGGATTGGATGGCAGCTCCTCCAGCCTGGGGATGGGGAAAGGGAGCCCCCTCTGAACAGGTAGGGGAAGACAGTTTTGCTGTGTTGCCAACTTCCACTAACTGATTATGGGATTAGGTCATGGGATTTTGGCATCTGTTGGAGGAACTGTTGTGATGCGAGAAACTCCTCCATTCCCACAGTTTTTAGGGCTGGGCATGCAGGCAGAACTGTGTGAGAGAGCCTCAGCGCTGAGGACACAGATCTGCCCTGCCACTGGCTCTGCCTTCCATAGGAGAGAGAGGTTGTGGGGCAGTGGGAGGCAGTGGAGTGGGGAGTTGGGGAACAGCTGCTGTTGTGTCTGGGGCCCTGGACCCAGGAGCAAAACCCCCCTCTTCATGCTGCCTTGGGACTTCTGCTCTACTTGGGATTCAGGCAGAGGAGAATCCCTGGGAGGTAGTGAGGAGGGGAAGGAGGAGTCAGGGGAAGGTGGTACTGCCAGGTCTGGAGAAAGGGAGGAGCCCCTGGGGGCAGCAAGGCGGGGGAGAAGGAGAATCACGACAGTAATAGGAAATGGTTAGCAGTTCCCCTGTCTTAGGGATGAGGAGGAGGTAAGTAGAGTCTCCATCGGAGCAGCGTTCATTTTTTGTGTACATTAAAGATTGACTTTTCAACCTGAAATTATCACACACACACAGTCAGAAGCGTAGAGGGGAGTTAAAAATGAAAAGATGGATTAAAGTTCTTAAAATCTAATGATTTGTGGGGCCAATCTTATGATTTTTTTGCAGGTCTGACTCATTATTTTTGATTTCTTGAGGTTAGCAACACCGTTATGTACTCAAGTATATCTAGGGCTAGAATCCTGTCCCTTTGTAAGAAAATATTACTAACAGGTGTTGAGAGAGAAATTGTAACCTTCCCTTGTCAAAAGGCACAGCTATCTAGCAATCAAGCTACCAGTAATCCCTCTCTCATGATATATTGGACCACAGCCGGATATTATAGTAAGTGTCTCAGTAGCTGTCTGATAGTAGTGTTTGCTGTATCTGTAGTTTCCTGAGACATTTTCTTGGGAGGGGTAAAAGGGATTTGTTTTATTTTGTTTCACCCGAGTTTGCCTAAATGTTCTGTGGCATGCAAGCCTGTGAGAGTGCTCAGCACTTTGCAGGACTAGGTCCATACATTGTGACTAGCTGAATGGATTCAGGGAATGATGATGGTGCATCACAAAGGGCCTGATGCTGGGGGGGGGGGGGTACAACTGTTCAGATGAGTTCAGTGGGAGTTGAGGATGCTTTGCATTTCCCAGGAGATTCTCTTCACCTTGCAAATAAACTAACTGCATGCAACTTTTTTAATCTGCATGGCAATTTAAGTGAATAAAATACGTATACACTAGCACATTAATTATATTAAATTCAGCAACATACATTTATCCTAAGCAGGCTTTTCACTGACATTAAGTCCCGTCTTTTCTATCCTCTCTTCACCTATTATAACTGCACTTAATTTCTATAGGTTTGTCAAGCAGACTCTTATTCCCTCCTGGGGGAATTCTGCACTACTGCACAACGCAGAATTTTGCAGAAATGAACGTGCGTGCAGAATTTCCTTTCCCCCACAGAAATGGGCTGCAGTGCCGCTAGCTGCCACTAGGGGCTGCTGGACCCAGCAGAGCCCAGCTTGCACATAGAAGATACTGGCGGGGGGGTTGGGGGAGGGAGCTAGAGGGTTCCTGGCAGCTGCAGTTCCCAGCTAGCCCTGGGGGAAGGAGAGGGCAGCACATAGGAAAATCCATGCAAGCCTGGGACAGAGCATCAGGCTGTTTCTCTCTCTGGATCCCTGAGCTCTGCGGGAGAGGGTGTGCAGGTGTCTGGGCAAGGAGGGGCACTGCGACTGGGCTCTGGGGGGGGAAGGGGCCAGAGAAACAGGAACTGGGGTTGTCATAGGGGTTTCTTTAACTCTCTACTCCTGGGGAATTTGGGTGTGTGTATGTTGTTGCAGATGTACTTGCTGACAGGTATTTTGAAATAAATTACCAAAATAATTGAAACTGACGTGATTATATAGTGTTATTTTGACAAATAAAATTTGCAAAATTTTGTAGAAATTTAAAATATCATGTGCAGAATTTTTAATTTTTTGGCACCTACTTTTTAGTTTTTTGGCATAGAATGCCCCCTGGAGTACTTATTATTCATGTTCTTTATCATGTTACTTGGCAAGCAAACCAACACATTGTCCTTTACAATATCTTTAGCCTGGATAGCCCTCAGCAATGTCAAATGTTGGTTACGAGAAATCATTTTTGAAAGTGCCCATATAAATGAAAATAGATGTTTCTTTCCACAATACCGATCTCTTTCACTGCTCAAACATTACGGTTTCTCTAAAACACAACAACAATACAGGGATTCTGTAAATGCTGACAACTTGATTAGTTGCTGTTTTGTTGCATTGTGAAAATAATTCACATACATGTTTGAAGCATTTGGTCTTATGGTAATTAATTTTTAGCTGAATTGATTTCTGTATGCAAATTGATACGAGTAATTACGTGGTGAGAGTTAAATATCTGAGCATGCTAGTTGAAGACATACTATCCTCAACACTTGGGCGGGAGGGTAATGGCAATTTTCTCTCTAATGAAGCAGAATGACTTATGCCGACTTAAGCAGAATAAAAAAAATGGTAATTACTTGCCGTTGATATTTTGGGGTTTTCCTAATCTGCTCTTTCAAACAAAGTATTTTGTAAACATAAGTTTATTAACAGTATCATGGCTATGGCCTCAAAGGTTACAACCAACCGTGCTAACCATAAAATATTTCTTATCAAATCAATGCTATGACTTAATGAACCATAAGATTAAGTAGAATAGGAAGAAGGAGCTTCCTGTCTAACGGGTATCAACAGACTGCAGTGTTTTATGGTAGTTAGAGCACAGTAAGAGATTAGTATTTAGGACGCCTGCATTCTTTTCCTGCCTCTGCCATTGACTCACTCTGTGACTTTGCACACACAAATGATAGGGTAATCAGATTCCTCATTTTCTTTGCTTTAATGCTAGTACACCTCTACCCCAATATAACACTGTCCTCGGGAGCCAGAAAGTTTTACCACATTATAGGTGAAACCGCATTATATTGAACTTGCTTTGATCCGCCGGAGTGTGCAGCCCTGCCCTCCCGGAGCGCTGCTTTACCGCGTTATATCCGAATTCGTGTTATATCGGGTCGCGTTATATCAGGGTAGAGGTGTATATGCTCAGAACTCACTTTGGTTATATTTTATTTCATCTGCACTGGGAGTCAGGCTGTTCGGAGGGAGAAGAGAGCAGAGTTTTAAACTGAATGTCCTCAACAGCAAACACAAAGGCCATGTCTACGCTAGGAAGAATGGGCTCTTTTAAAAACAGGTTGGCTAACACACCTTAAAATCCTAGCACAGATAAGGCGGTTCTGGTTTTAACACGGTAGCTGGTCAAGGTAAAGCCTAAAGGGTAGCTTGGGGGTTACGTCAACCAGCTAACAAGTGTTAAAACTAGAACTTCTCTGCCTACACTAAGATCTTAATAAATGTTAAAAACAACATTTTCCTAGTCAAGTGGTGGCCGAATAGGATTGGTGTCTTGTTTTCTCAGTGGGTGCTGGGTCAAGGCCCATAATTCATTGTATGATTGTGGGGAACTGATTCTGGAAGCTGCCAGTTTCATGTTGACCTCCCCCACATGGAAAAATCTAGCACATCCATTGCCTATTGGAGTCAGTAGTGAGCTGCCTGTTTCACCCTGCTCTTTGACCAGTTGCTGGGCTGCTGTGATTGAGAGTGTAGGCAATGACTTGAGACCTTGCCTCCTCAGTCTGAAGTTCAGCCTTAGGCGTTATAATGATTTCATGCCTAGCAGGGAATAGTCCAGCATAATCAGTGGTAGTCTTCTGCTTTGCCCTAACTCAGCTTTTCACAGGCTTCCATTCTGACCCCACCCCATCTGCTTGCTTGTACAGTCAGGGACTGTGCCTTCCTCTGTGTTTATACAGAACCAAGATCTTTGCTGGAGACAAATAATATATAAAATACAGAACTACATTTGAGTGTCTCCTTTAAAATAAATGTTTTATTACCATGCTCTATTGTGAAACAAAATGAACCAGAATCTTTGCATTATACACTGCAGGTCCCATTTTCCAGTTCATCATCGCTTTTCTCACCAGATGGTCTTGTTTTCTCTTATGCTGAGAACAGTTCCAAGAGGATTGTGTGAGGCAACTGCTCTTGACATTTCATTTTTCAAAAGTCTTTTTGTTTTGGAGTGATCATAGCACTTATTGTATGGCAATTTTTGAAACCAAATGTGTTTACATGTCATTTTCTTTTTGATTGCCTGGCTTTTTTATATAAGCTTTACTAAATATGTGTGGGTTTGGAATTTGAACTCTTCCCAAAAGAATGGTCATGAAAACAACATCAAGGTCATAAATTTGCACTTGTGAACTAGTTGTACACGTTTTGTAGAACTGCACAGCCATTGCTGCAAGAGATTTTGCTGCAGAGTCTATGTGAAAAATAAATTTGCTCTGATTAACATGATCCCTGATCTACAGTATAGTCTAATATTGCAACCCTCTGCATGTATTGCTACTGTCTGAACCCCACTATTTCCTATCAGTCATACGTCTTCCTTTATAGTAGTAATATGTAAAAACATGAAATGGAAAGGAAAAGTGTCTCAAGCACTATTGTTAGCTCTTTGTCCAAGGATGATTTATATTGTTAACCTGGAGCTCTTGGTGACAAGTATTGGGGGAGGAGAGAGAATAATTTGTGGTGTTCTTCTCTTCTCTGACTAGTGGGGGAGGACACTCAGAATGTAACTGCCATCATTATTTTCATATTGGTGCCCTGTAAAAAAGAGATGCTAACATACTGTTGGGAGGTTGTTAATGGCTTGATGCAATCACTACTGTTTATTTCCCAATTAGTTTGATATCTCTAAGAGGGAACCACAGAGGATTTATAGATTTAATAAGGTGCATAAATTACTATGAATAAATAATGAAAGGTCAGATGAAAATGAAATGACACCTGTGTACGCACTTTGTTTTTCAATGACGATGGCTGGAATTCTGGTTCCACGCTCACAGTTTGAATAAATTGGCATTGTGTTGGGGATGAAAACATCACCCATGGATAGAAGCACTGCACCTTGGCACTTTTATGCAGCTAACCTTTAGAGCCAGCGAGCTAAGGCCCAATGCTGCTTGACTCTCCCACAGAAGTTTTGTGGCTGTTGAATCTATACAGGTACTGGACTCGCTAGCCATGCCCTCATCACTCCCTGGGCTGTCCCAGAGAGCTCTCCTTTCTTGCTCTGTCAGATAGCGAGAGACTGCAGGGTTTAGATCCACAGTAGAACTGGCCAGAAAATGGAATTTCCTTCCAGCAAAAGTTTTGAAGGGGGGTGAGGGAATGAGGTGGGGAATCATCAGGAATTGGAATGAAAAGTCAAACATTCAAAATTTTTCACAGGAAAAACATTTGTTTCAGAATATTGAAGTTTCCCTTGAATGCTTCAGGAATTTTATTTTTGTAATAAAACTGACCTCAGATTTTTGTTTTAAAAAATTACTTTTTACCTGCCCTTCCCTCCTTTCATTTATGTATTTATAATTTTGGTTCTTAATTTCAAAGACTTCACACTTATTGCTGTAGAACACAAAGAACTGTGATGTCAAATATGGGTTTTATATTTCATCTTATTCCCAAATAGGGTGACCAGACAGCAAGTGTGAAAAATCGGGACAAGGAGTGGGGGGGGTAATAGGAGTATATATAAGAAAAAGACCCCAAAATCGGGACTGTCCCTATAAAATCAGGACATCTGGTCACCCTATTCCCAAAGGACTTTTCTTCTGCGGATGATGAGCATCTGCTCCTAGTGATGTAGAAACCTGATTCACAAACCATGATTTTTGATTGGTATATTTTAGAAATTATTTCTTATTTTGTGCCCTGTCTCTAGGGATTGTATTGCATAGTATTAGCATAAACTTCCAAATTTCTTTAACGTTTTAACATTTTGAACTCTTTGGAATTACATTTTTGATCTCTTGTACCCAATATAGATTGCCCCTTTTATTATTATTATTCCCATTTGAGAGAGAAAATATTGAGACACAGAGAAGTTATGAGTCTGTAACTGAAATAGAATCCAGGAGTGAAATTCTGGCCCCATTGAAGTCTTTAAACACAAGAGCATTCAAACTATACATGCTTTCTATATATATGAAAGTTCTGCTGCACCATTGCCATCCTGACAACGAGGAGTCCTGTGGCACCTTAAAGACTAACAGATTTATTTGGTATAAGTATATTTATGCCTGTATCTGTAGTTTTCACTCCATGCATCTGAAGAAGTGGGATTTTTTTACCCACGAGAGCTTAAGCCCAAATAAATTTGTTAGTCTTTAAGGTGCCACCAGACCCCTCGTTGTTTTTGTAGATACAGACTAACATGGCTACCCCTCTGATACTTGATTCCCATACTGGGTTCCTCTATTTTTTTGTGTGAAGAGTATTTAAACATTTGTGTTTACTTTTTATTAAAATAGGTTATAATGTGACACTGTTTTAGGATTTAGTCACTTTACAGCTGCACCAATTTTTATCCTAGATTTCAGAATTCACATGCAGAGAGGTAATTGTAGCTTGCAAAGATGAGTAATACAGATCAAATTCTTCAGTACCATTGTTATTTGTTGAGCACTCACTCTGTGTTCAGTGCCATATACTTCATAATGACCCAAACCTGTTCCTCTTACTCATGCCAAACTACTCTTGATTTCCATGAGTAAAATCAGCAGGATTTTATCCATAAAGCCAAGTTTTATCCCTACCATCACTTGGGTTCAATTTAGTTCATGATCCTTGCTTGCAGAAGCATACAAGGTAGACATAAACAATACAATACAACCATATATATATGCCTAATGGAAACTCATTCGATGTTAATGGTATGGGAAACGTATGACCTTTTCTATCAGTTTAATACAGTTTAATCGATTTAGGAGCAAAAGCTGTTTACATTTGTTTTTTGTTTTTAAGACTTCCAGCGCCTTGTATTCCTCTAAATACATATGCACTGGTTGTGCTCAATTGCCCGTCACAAATCTGTAATGGGTGTTAATGTGGTGAGCTCTTGCTTCTCTGTCTGCTTAAACCAACGCAGAACAGCTGCAATACTTCGGCACGGCAGGAGAGCAAAAGAACCCTCTAGTTGTTAGAAATACATTTGCTGCCATGTGGAGAACGTCAGTGGTAATTGAATTGGAACTTAAAAATGACTCCATCTTTTTGTAAAAAGTAATGTCTTTTTTTAAAACTTCCCTGGGCATCAACCAACGATGGGAAAAGCAGCCAGGGTAATTTGACATAAACGCCTTACATGGAGTTCCAAAATGAAAACAAATTTTTTTCAAATAAGCAATACATGTGGGAAGGAAAGGGATGCTAGGCAGGAATTAGGGGAAATCTTTGGGAGGAAGAAGTAATAAAATTAAAGTCCAAATAAAAACAGATATAAAAATATTTTAAGTTAGTTGGAGATGTAACCTTGCCATTATGTTTTGGGAGACCTAAAATCAAAATCCTGACCTCTTCCATGATGTGCTGGAGATGAATCCTTAGGGCGTCACAGAACCCACTCATTAACATTCTAGTTTGAGTCCAGTTCTGGGCGCCACATTTCAGGAAGGATGTGGACAAATTAGAGAGAATCCAGAGAAGAGCAACAAAAATGATTAAAGGTCTAGAAAACATGACCTATGAGGCAAGATTGAAAAAAAAAAAGGGTGTTTAGTCTGGAAAAGAGAAGACTGAGAAGGGACATAACAGTTTTCAAGTATGTAAAAGGTTGTTACAAGGAGGAGGAAGAAAAAATGTTTTTCTTAACCTCTGACGATAGGACAAGAAACAATGGGCTTAAATTGCAGCAAGGGAGGTTTAGGTTGGACATTAGGAAAAACTTCCTAACTATTAGGGTGGCTAAGCACTGGAATAAATTGTCTAGGGAGGTTGTTGAGTCTCCATCATTGGAGATTTTTAAGAGCAGGTTAGACAAACACTTGTCAAGGACGGTCTAGATGATACTTAGTCTTGCCACGAGTGCAGGGGACTGGACTAGATGACCTCTCAAGGTTCCTAGCAGTGCTATGATTCTATATTTATTCCCACTAGTTGCATGTTCTTTATTTGAATTGGGAACGATGAGAGAATTTCACTTAAACTCCTAACTTGGTTATTTTTACATTTGTTTTTAATAGCTCTTGATCCATCCAAAGACCCATGTTTGAAGGTAAAGTGCAGCCCACATAAAGTGTGCGTCACTCACGACTATGAGACTGCTATTTGTGTAAGCCGTAAGCAGCTGGTTCACAGGTAAGGATGCACTGTCGTTACATTCTATTATGCCCCTGTAAAGTTCCATGGACACCAAAATTAGAAAACTCAAGAGAACATTAAAATAGATTCTTGAGACATTCTTTGAACAATTAAATTACATTTGCTTTTGTTGCTGAGTATAACATTTACATTTATAGTATCAGAGGCTAGAGCAGGGTTGGAACTGTTCCAGAAAGATCAGATGTTTTGGAACACAGGATACCGTAGGGTGAATTGTACACTGCAGCATACCTACTGCCTAGCTCTGGAAGAAGTTTGTTCAGGCAACAAACATGGTGCATAAAAGCCTGAATTCATAAAATATGAAAATGTTCCAGATGCTGTACACTTCTACAATAGAAATGAATTAAGTATAAACAATTAACAGCAGTAGCAAACAGGGAATTTCTGGTTTTGTTTTAATAAGCAAAATCTGTGCTTATTAGTAAGTTAAGGTTGGAGGTTTTGATGGTTCTAGGAAGAGTAATCCACAGATAAGTCACAAAATTACAGAAAGCTCCAGGTCCCTGAATGATTAAATTAAGAGCAAATTAAATAGCAGGTACTTTAAGAACTTTGGGATTTCCAGATGAAACTAAGGCTTTCTTCGCTGCAGTGTCAGCTGGAGTTATCTACACTTGAGGTAACTTCTCCTGAGTTAGCCTAACTGGAGTGAGAGCCGTTACACCAGGGGTCGGCAACCTTTCAGAAGTGGTGTGCCGAGTCTTCATTTATTCACTCTAATTTAAGGTTTCGCGTGCCAATAATACATTTTAACATTTTTAGAAGGTCTCTTTCTATAAGTCTATAATATATAACTAAACTAATGTTGTACGTAAAGCAAATACGGTTTTTAAAATGTTTAAGAAGCTTCATTTAAAATTATATTAAAATGCAGAGCCCCCGGACCGGTGGCCAGGACTCGGGCAATGTGAGTGCCGCTGAAAATCAACTCACGTGCCGCCTTTGGCACGCATGCCATAGGTTGTCTACCCCTGCGTTACACTCTAAAACAAAGCTCTAGCTGCAGTGTTTGGATTTGCAGCACCAAGTGGCAGTGTCTCCACTGTATTACAGAACTCCACTTTTAACCCAGACCTGCTGATCGCTGGGGAGCTCCAATTTAAAGCACCAGTTAACTCGAGCTAGAGACTTCTGTGCGTGGACTGGAGTCAGGTTAAGGGCTGTACTCAAGTTATATCTTGAACTAACACTGCAGAGGAGACAAATCCAAAGGGACTTAAGCCTCCAGATCCCTTTGAAATCCAGGGGGGATTAGGTGACTAGCTCCCCTGAAAATTCCACCCCAAAGGACAAGTTGTAATAGACATTGAAAGATAATCAGAAAAATAAAACGGAATAAGAAAATCTTGAACATCAGTAAAGGGACTTTAAAAATCAGTGTGACTTTACTGGATGCAGGTGGGAAAGCTTTAAGGTAATATGAAATATCCTGTGATCTTGGAGTATTTCTGTGATTGTTGGTAGTCCAATGCTGATGCTTCTGAGCCAAGATACATTCGCTTGCTCGGTAAAACGTATTTGTCATAATCAAGCTTCATTCACAGGATTGCAAGATGCTTCCTACAAAAGGATGGGATCAAGCTGGCATGACAGAGCTATGAGATGCTGATGGCTGTGCAGAGATAAACCTGGAGCAATAGGCTAAACTTTTAGTGTTGGTGGAAAGTGTCAAGGCTGTATTGTCAAATAGAGTTTCCAGGGGAATACACTTTTCAGGGGTGCCTAGGCGTCACAGTAAAAATCGGCTAGAGGCATTCAGTTTTGTACAATTATGTCACATCCAATATTTAATAAATATCAAATAATTATAAAGATCTCTCAAGAATGTTGACAAGAATGGAAAATACTTATGTGACTACTCACATATGTGTTTGCTGGATCAAGGCCTTAACTTTTGCAATCTGTTCTCTGATTTCTTTTGTACAGTTAAGGAAAAATCCTTCTTTGAAGAGCATTTTGTCCAATACTTAAGTGAATTCTGGTAGCATTAC